>NW_028301622.1:0-4800000 GCF_987345545.1 Pholcus phalangioides | reverse complement strand
TTGTTTTTATCCACCTCGTGACTATTACTATTAACCAAACTATTCCTAATATGTTTCTAACCTTTTTTAGCAATAGCTTCATTTTACTGCAACACTAGGCTTTCCAAACGATTGTGACAACATGTACGATACTTTTTAATGAGTCGTACAGTGATTGAAATTGAATTCTAATTCCACAATTAAATTATTATTAATACGTAATATCTCTGAACAAGGAAGAGACGTATTTATAAAACATACAGCAAATAAACACAGAACTCCCCCCCCCCTCCCCATCCAGGAGGAATATTCTCCCGGCGACACCAGTGCCTCCTAGCGTCGATTCCACGCATCAAATTTTCTATACATAAGACCTATTTTTTTTTTTACTCTCTCTCCTACCTTTTTCCTAAAGAATATTCTTTGATGCGGCAAAACAGTTATTAAAGGGGGGGGGGCTTATTATTATTTTTCCTTCATATTATGAGAAAAGGGGGACCAGAGAAGGAGGGCGGTATATAGCCGTCGACAAAGAAGTGAATCGGAAAAGGGGGGGAAGGAGGGAGGGGGGGAGCACAGATACATACATACATACATACGCGCACGCTCTTTTCTTATATACTTTCTTTTTCTTACTATTTGAGTGACAGGCGAACGTAAAAAGCGACAGGCATACTTGCCCAAAAGGCCCTATCATTATGGGTTGGAGGACGCCAATTTTAGCCCCGCACTCACTCTGCTCACCACTGGTCTGTCGGCCATCACCTGTACAATTTCTCTTCTCCTTTTTTTTTTTTTGCCGTATTTTTCTTTTTTCTTTCTCCTTACCTGCTGTCTTTGTGTTTTGTTTCACCAACCTAAGATCGACTCAATACATATAATAAACAAGTTCTTTATATATATTTTATTTTTCTCATCTTCAGGAGTCCTAGGTTCAATTCCCTGTCTATCTCTTACCATTAGGTCTTACACAATTGCCTTTGGCCTCCCCCCCCCCCATACCCGTCACACACACACATACATATATAGGAAGCCTTCTTTTAATAATATATATATATTTTTTTAGAATTTGTACTCTTTTCAAAGACGTTCTTCGCCATTTTGGGCCTTTTTTTTTTCTCATTGACAGAGAAAAATATTAATTCATTTAAGGTTTTTTGGCCATTTTTTCCTCTCTCTCTAATTTCATCAGCTAAATAATAATAAGACGGTAAAGAAATTTATTTCAATCTGTGATGTAACAATTAATGTTACTATGGCATTTTTTTTTTTTGTCAGAAAAAAATCAATATTATATTAAAAGAGATGGTCCGACTAATGGCGGGTTGCCAGAAGTTCTTTTCAAGTGAAAATTATGGTACATTTTGTTTTTTTCCCTTTGGTTTCAGAAGAGGTATTGTATAACTTTTTTGGGGTATTTATTTTTCTTGAGGTTCAATTATTATTAGATGGGGGGGGGGGGAAATGATGATTGTGTGGTCATTCATCGAACACTGACGGTCTTCGGTTATTCGTCTACAGTGGATGATGATGATGATGACCGGTAAGAAAATTCCTGGGAGTCGTGTGATTGGTTTTGATAAGTCTCAGTTTTTCATCGATTGGTTCTTCCGAGTGATATGAAAACTTTTGGAGTTTTAACTACTGTATATGCATTATAAGATGTATGCTCATAATTTCATAACGTGTCTCCTATTTGGTGTTTTTTTTTTTGCTACTCCATTTGCCAATGACTCGCTCTAGGTTTCAAAAGCAAGTGGATGCCTATAACGTTCTTCAAAATACCGTGATTAAAAAACGCTGTAAACGGGAAAATGCTCTAAACGGGAAATCTTAATAAGCATTAGTCGGGACCACGAAAGTAGGTCGTACTAAGCGGGATAGCGTTCTAAGTGGGAATGTTATAAAGGGAATTGACCGCGGAGCTCATTCAGTGTCAGGTGTTTGGAAATCCATTGCTGTCACGAAAAATTTTTGAGAAGACAGTTTTGTTGTGTGTCATTGTTATTTCAGTTATTTAGTTCGTTTATATTTGTTATGTAGAGTTGTTGTTGTCGATTGCAATAGTTTAAATAAATAATTTAATAGCTTAATAAATTTTATTGCTCACACAGTTATTGCAGTCATAGCTGTCGTGTCAGATGTTTGAGAATCCATTGTTGTCGTGTCGCATTATTTGAAAGTTCGTGGCTGTGTCATGTGAGATGTTTGAAAGTCATTGTTGTTTCTTCAGTTTTTTTTTTTTTTTTTTTTGTGTCGTTTTCGCTTCGGTTGTTGTTAAAGTCATAGCTGTCGTGTCAGATGATTGAAAAGCCGTTTTTGTCGCTTCAGATGTGTTTTAAGTCATAACTGTTTTGTCAGATGCTTGAAAACAAATTTCTGTTTCGCTAGTTGTTTGAGAAGCTACAGCTGCCATCTCAACTTGTTTATGAAGTCAACTGTAATAACTTTATTGTTTACAAAGCTATTACAATTGAGTCGAATATTTGGAAGACCATTGCTGTCGCTGCAGATATTCCGAAGAGTTGTTGTTGTCGCTTCAGTTTTTTTTTTTGAAGGTATGGATGCCATGATAGATGTTTGGAAAGAAATTTATCTTTCGCCAGATGTTTATGTAGCTATTGCTGTTATTTAGATGTTTGAGAAGCTATTGCTGTCGATTGCAATGGCTTTATTGTTTACACAGTTGTTGCAATCGAGTAAGATGTTTGGGAAGATGTTGCTGTCGTAACAGATGTGTGACAATCTATATTGTTGCCACTTTAATTGCTTTTAAGCCATGGTTGCCGTGTAAACAATTTGGAAAGAAATTAATGTTTCTTCAAATGTCTGAAAAGCTGTTTCCGTCATCTCAGTTGTCTGTAAAGGCATTGAAGTCAATTGCAATAGCTTTGTGTACAAAGTAATTGCAGTAGCTTTGTTTATAAAGTAATTGCAGTAGCTTTGTTTATAAAGTAATTGCAGTAGCTTTGTTTACAAAGTAATTGCAGTAGCTTTGTTTACAAAGTAATTGCAGTAGCTTTTGTGTGCATTTCATGCCTTCTGGGGTTATTGTAAATAAATAAATAAATAAAGTAATTGCAGTAGCTTTGTTTGAGAATCAGCTGTTTGAAATTGTTGGATATTAGAAGCTGCATGGATCATAACAGATGTTTAGTGTGAGCGTGCAGATTATTTTCTAGAATAAATTGATGCTGGCATCTTGGGGCATTCACGGACATACATCTATTACAATCAGAAAATGTCAAAATGTCAAATGTAACGCGTGCTGATTCGAGGTCTTATAGCAGATACGGTCTGCAAGGAAAGTATGTATAGGGGGTACAAAACAGCTGTCCACGAGAGTAGATATTGTAGAGAAAGTTTTCTGATGAGTGGAACAGTACGTTGAGACTTTAGACCTCAAAACACTACTTATCACACACCGTTCTCTATTCATATAATGTTTGCAAGTAGGTCACAATGTTTATTTCTCTTGAAATCTGAATTCAAGACCATATAAAGTATTTATTTCCATTGTATGCTTTGTCAAATGTTTTACATGTTTTTGATTTTTTTTTCCAATGCTGCGTCTCCATTAGCTGCTTTGGCCTGGCTCACTCAACGTTGATATTACGTAGCTACTCAAACAGCACACAGCTGTGAATTTTGCATTTTAAGTAACCACGATATAAGGCATTATCTCAATCGAACTTTATGGTATGCAGCCGCGAGAAAAATTCGAGTCATATGAATGAATATAACTCGCTTTACATTTTGAAAGGCTGGCGCTGAAAATTCGAGAGTTTTCAAAAATGATTTGTAATATCGATTGAGATATAGTAGCAAGTCTCTCACACGCTGCATGACATCTGCCTGAAAGCTCCAACTGTGATTCTCCGCGTGGAAAAACACTTCACACCAAGTGACTCCTGATAAAGCGATAAGACTGATCTGTCTTTTACGTAACATCGATGACATCCCTTCATAATGCTCTGCCCACCAAAGGAGTCGGGTAAGCCTAAAACAACCATCAACGTTTCCCACTTCCGACCCGTCTGATCGCCGAACCAGAGACCGGATGGAATCATCCGCGATCCACGTACGATTTCGATCAGTCTGGGGGCCCTCGATCAAGACAGCCATCCGAAGAACCCCCACACGGACACTTATCTCTCTCTTCTCCTTCTTTCTCTCTCTCTCTCTTTTTTTTGGTTTCAATAATGTTTTGTACGTGCTTCAAATAACATGATTGTGAAACCTTATTTCTTTTTTTCTGGCGAAGGAGAAGAAGAAGGTCATCAAAACATAACCCGGAGATAATTTGAAAAATTATGAAAAATATTAATGATGCTAAAATGTGAGGTGGAAGAATTATCTTATATCATTCTCCACCCATTTTACTTCGACCAATAGCTATCGAGGCTTGGTAAAAGAGTTCTGTGGATCTAAATGGTGCGTACGTATATGTTCGGTGTCTATATCCCCTCCCTATCCCCTTCACCAGTAGCTTCGATGAGCCACACCAAATAATAATAATAAAAAAAACCCTTATCCAGTTCAGGATCAAAGAAATAATTGGTCTCTCTGTCTCTTGGTTTCTAGTCTCGTTTGCTGTAATTGCACCCGTCGTAATTAAACACGTCACAGAGAGCTATTACTTTAATTATCACTCGGTATGTAGAGAAATCACTTCGGTCTTTCTTCTTGGTACCCATACTTGCAGTTCCACTTTACTGAGGAAGACCTTTGGCTCTGGTTTTGGCTCGGATGCCTCGAGGCAGCTGGACTTTGCGTCAGATAGAAATCTCGGAACTTATTTTTCCCGATATTACAAGTAGATACTACTCTCGACCCGCGTATCATCGCGACATCTATCACCGTCCTCGATGCTGTCGGGATGTTCCGAAAATGATCGTTAATCAACGTGCGTGCATCAACATATGGGCTCATTGCATCTCAAAAGTTGTTTGATACTATGTCCACATACAATATAACTCATACCTGTTTTGGATTTTGTGCATACTGACTGCCCTGCATAAGCCTACTGTATTCGTTTCATATCGTGCATTTATATATAATCCACACCGCTTTTTTGATTTTCTGTCTCATATCATGTTGAGGGAGTAGGTACTTCACTGGGTGAGGAGGGGGGATTCCGACGTAACCACGCCCTGCGGGAAACTGAGCTGAAATCACTCCGGTGAGAGAGTCTTGTTGTGTTCGGTTAACCATATTTACCCCAACTTCTTTATACACACACTGTGTATGTTTTATTTCTTAACCCCTTCGCTTACAAGCTTTCAGTAACAAATTCGGATGATCTATATTTGACGAATCGGTAGTAAATCTGGTAACCTTGCCCAAACATAACCGCACGTTAGAAAAAGGAAGAAGAAATGAAAAGAAAAGGAAGGAAAAAGGAAAAGACAAATAAATATATAAGAGAAGTATACAGTAGGTTTCTCTTTTCACTCTTACCCTATGATGGTTGAAGTCATCATTCGGCATAAACAAATATAGATATGGTTGAAACCATTAATCTCCATTGATATGGTTGAAGTCGTCGTTTGCGTAGTCAAAGTTGATGCAATTAATGTAGTCAGAATTGAAGTTTAAATTTTTATTAGTCACAGTTTAATTCGTCATTCTGCATAGAGAAAAAAGTTTGTCATCTTTTGGCATAGGGAGAGGCTGAAAATATCTTTTCGCATAGGGAGAGGTTGAAGTGATGCTGAGTGTTTCACATGCTGCGAGTTGAAACCGCCGTTTTGCGTGGTGAGAGCTGAAGATTCATCGAATCTGCATGGTGGGAGTTGAACTTGTTCCTTAAGAGTTGTCAACATCTTACATGGCAGCAGCCAACAATTTTGCACATGGTGGCATCTATATTCAGGTGTAGTGGCACTTATCATTCTGATAGTGAGGCCCACCACAGCGTCTAAAGATAGCGATGGGTCACATTCTTCACTGTGACAGTGACTGTCGCCAATGCTCTGTGAACTCCATACACGATGACCAGCATTCACTCACGAGCAATCAACTGTGTGATAATCTAAAACCGAACTTGCATGTTATATAACCATCTTGCACTTAATTGACTTTGCATTCGCACTTGAAATCATACCGACCCATCACGTTAATTAAATAATAGAACTTTCAAATTAATTGAAAGGTTTCGACAATCAAATATACGAACTACTCTTCAAGAAATACAAAAAAAAATTATCTTCAGAGGGGGAAACAAATTTTTGCACCGTTGTAAACGGAAATGGAATAAATGCCGCATTAGACGTTATATATTACGGTTATTATCCAATTAGCTCTTAAGAATGGGAAAAGAAATCGCAACGTCGTGCTTTTATTCATAAAACGATGTACTGGTGTGCATCGTACGTATGACTTCCGCTGGGGAAGTAAGTGACCGTACCGTTTTTATGTCTCGGGAATCGCGTGCCTGTCGGCCATCTTAAATCGAGATTACTGTTAAAGCATGGATTTAAGGTATATTCCAACTCGATATTCTTCCTGCTTTGTTGTAAAATTGCACATTTGCCATAAATTGCAGGCTTGGTCTGAAACATTTGTTTGTCACGGAATATTATTTTTCCGATACGGAATTGAGAGAAAGATGCAAAGTGAACTGACCGTTTAATGCTTGTTTTCACTGGCCATAATATACAGGGTGTCCCGTGAGTGCTAATGCAGTCTTTATCTCATCAACTGTCCGTCATAGAAGCGCAGTTTCAATTTAAAAAAATGCTCAAAAGCATTCAAAAATTATCCTGTACCAGTTTTGAGAGTGAAAATACAATGTGTAACAAAATTAAAAATTGAAATTGTTATACGGTCCCCCCCCCCCCGGTCCTCTAATTTCCAATTAGAAAGTTGTTGCCCTGTATTTCCTGAGGTCAACAGAACAAATTCCATGTTTTCAAGTGCAGTAATCGGTAAGATATTAGAATTCAAAATGCGGAGAAAAGTCGGGAAAGGGTAGCATAAATGAAGATCCCTCATTTATGCTGTCTTTTCTTAACTTCTCTGCAATTTTTGAATTAGAATACAGTTTTTAAGCAAATATTGCACACAAACTTATTTTTTCTTTCTTTTTTTTTTTTCTGCCTCGGGAGAAATAGGGCAACAACTTTCCGAATGGAATTCAGAGGACATGAAATCCGTATAAAAAATTAGATTTTTTTTTATTTTGTTACACATTGTATTTTCAATCTCAAAACTGGTACAAGGTAATTTTTGAACTGCTTCTGAGAATTTTTTTCCAAAAATCGGAATCATATCTCTACGACAGACGGTGAATGAGATAAATTCCGCATTAGCACTTACATGACACCTTGCATGGGGGCAATGAAGCAAATTTTTGGCCATTTTTGATCCCCTTCCCCCCTCGTCAGCAAAAGTCAGCAAAACTCCGACCCCCTCCCTTGTCAGCAAAATTTCGTCATCAGTTCTGCCTCTCTGGATCCTAACGCATATTGGTGGGATCAGGAACGTACACGCCCCCCCCCCCCGACGATTACGTTTCGAAAGAAAACACTTTTATATGTCATTATAATCAATTTCTGTTAATTTTAATGCTATTTGTACGCTTTGAACTCAAAATTTATTTATGTTCAATAAATTCATTGCGACCCACCCTTTAAGCCAGCGGTTCTCAACCTTTTTTGACTCGCGTGCGGAGCCCTTTTAAGTAAAAAAATTCTATGATGCCAGTAATGAAATTTCATATTTCCATAAAGGGTGGTTGATGACGTAAGCATTATCCAAAACCCCTCTCCCCCTTGTCATCAAACGTCATCAAATAGGAAACCCCCTCCCCCCCATCGATGCTGACGTAATACTTGAATGGCCCCTATACTTATGACGTACATGATCATAGTTTTATAGTTCACGCTTTCAACATGCAGCTTAGTATATGGTGTATTCTGGGAATTCTTATTCATATTTCATCATGTCATGTAGTAATAGTCTATTCTGAAAATCTTTTTTTTTTTGTTATTTCGATACTTTTTCTGCGTTGTGATAACTTGTCTACAACTTCTATGAATTTGAATGAATTTTTTATGCATTTATTTCAAATTTTTCATGAGTTTTTTTATTGCATTCCTTACAATTTTTTTTTTTTAATTTTAATTGGATTTCCCCATTTAAAAAAAAAAAAAATATTTTATAGCATTTCTTCAAACTGTTCATGAATTTTTATGCATTTGTTGAATTTTTATAATTTTTTTTAAATTTATTAATGAAATAAATTTTAAATTTATTCTAATGGAACTTTGATGAATTTTTGTTAGGTATACAAATTTATAAAAAAGAATTCTTAACTACATTTCAAATTTTTATTCATTTTTCGAACTTTTTTGTTTCCATTTATTACTTTGACCTGGATTTTTCTTTGAATTCATTGATGTTCACATTTGTGTTCAAATTTCTCTCAATTTCTTAGAAAAATTTATCAACTTCTTTTATATGAATTCTTTTTCCAATTTCTTATGAATTTTTCCAATTTCTTATGAATTTTTCCAATTTCTTATGAATTTTTCCAATTTCTTACGAATTTTTCCAATTTCTTACGAATTTTTCCAATTTCTTATGAATTTTTCCAATTTCTTACGAATTGTTTTCCAATTCCCTATAAATTTTTCTCCAATTTTATATGAACACTTTCTGGTTTCTCCAAGAATGTTCATACATTTCTTATTTACGTTACATATTTTTTGATTTATATTATTTTTAAATATTACTTAATTTCGAAAAAACATAATTTCTATATTTCTTTCAACTTTTTCATGAATTTTTGAAAAATCCGTATGAATTTTAAATTTTTATCAAAAATTCATTGAATTTCTGAAATTTTGACGGTTTTACTTATAATTTCTTTCATCTGGGGTTTTTTTGCATAAAAATACATGGATTTCGCTCAACGTATCTTAATGTTTTCGGCCATTTTTTATACGTATTTCATTATTGAATATTCGGCGTCTCCCATTTTTATTTGGTTGCTATCCAACTCACGCACGTAAGCCATACAAAACAAGAGGTAAACAAAGAGGGGCCTCATGAGCCAAGTCGGCGAATAATAATTGCGTGCCGCCGGTGGCCCTGGCTTTCCAGGCCCACCCAGTAAAATATAGTGGAGAAAAATCGGCTTTCTCCTATAGTTATATTAACATCGGTACAAATAAATAAGTCTGTGAAGAGCGAGAAGGTGAGTTGTCTTTCCTCTCTCTAGCGATATCGCGTGACCCGATCCACAGTCACGTGATCTCCTGGAAGTGGTTTGTCAGTGCAGCGATACCTGGAAAAGGTGTCTTGTCTGCCCATCGCTACCACCACACGTACACATATTGAATACACACACACACACAAGTATTCGCTGATGATAATAAACGCAAAGTAAGCAATGGATAGTTGTCACAATTGAAATTACGTGACGCTTAATAACACTGTATTTATATTTTTGTATGGTGCCGGTTGCCATAATGGCGTTTATGTTGTCACTCTTTGATCTTTGGTGATTTCAATGGTATACGAACACTCGATTGATTACCACCTTCATGATACAAATGAGGTCCTCCGATTTGAGTTTCTTTCAATAGTTTCGTGAAATCGATATTTTGTGAGAGTTGGTAATTTTTGCGTATGTGTGTGTGTATGAGTTCGGTGTGAAAGTATAATTTAGGGTTTTCTGGATCTCTTAAAACACCGGGGAATGTCAATACATAGCTAAAAACTTCAAAGGATGCACAAAATTATGTGTGGGTTTGAGATTTTCTTCGTTTTTTAGGCTTAGAAGCTCATGAGTAATGTTTTAAGTCAATCGGTATGCCAAATTTTTGCAAAGGTTTTCAAAAAAAAAATCTCACTGAACTTAATTGAATATTTTAGGATATTCGTCGTAGTGCTCGAGATTATATAGGAAGTAGTTCAGATAATCGTATTTTCCTGAATACTTATTGTGAGGTTGAATCGAATTTCTTATAGGCTTGAAGAAAATACAGCAATTTGTCTGGGGATGCCACAAACACGGATCAGGTAATCCAGGTGTTACGCAAGCATGACCCAATTAATTAAGGAATTCTACAAACATATATCGAGTGTATCAAGGAATTCCGCAAACATATATCGAGTTATTCATGGTATTCTAAAAACATACATCAGACAAATAAGACATTCTGCGAACATAGGTAATAGTTTGATTGATTCTGCAAACAGGGATCGTAGGTCAAGTAATTGCAGTCAACTGAATATAAGATATTCTGTAAACAGAGATAGAGTTGCTCAAGAAATTTTGCAAACCATAGATCAGGTAAATGAAAACATTCTGCCAACAGGTCAGGTAAATAAGACAATAAACACATAAATATAAACGTAACATAACGTAAAACACATATTAAGCAAGTGAGAAGTTCTGAAAACATAGATCAAGCAAGATGCTCCAGAGGCATAGATCAAATAAATCATGAATTACATAAACTTCACAAATAAAAAAAATAAAATAAAATAAAGTAATAGGGGCGCGGTAGCCCGGTCGATAAGATGCACGCCTAAAGTACCAAAGGATGTTTAGAGGCGTCGCGAGTTCGATACCCGGTTCGTCTTTGTCAGAAAACTTTCCTGACACAGGGGTACAACAAAAAACGGCGACTTGACCGTAGCAAAAAATTGCTACCGCAGGGAGTCCCCCATCGAGGGGTTAGCGCACCAACCTCTGGATGAGTATAAAAAAAAAAACAAGCCTGCCGTTCGGAATCGGCGATAAATTGTAGGTCCCGGTCTAATTAGCCCTCGTGCGCAGAAAATGACCGTGGTGCGACAAAAATGATCAAACAAATAAAATAGATCTAGTATCCAGTGATTCCATAAACAGAGATCATTCCACAAACCATAGATCTCTAATAGTCCAGTGATTTCACAAACATAGATGAAACGACTCTCTCCTCTGCAAACGCGAGTAAAATAATCAACATTCTAAAAATAGATTAGTTAATCCAGACTTATCCGCGAACGTAAATGAAGCAGTTTACGCATTCAGTCAGCCTAGACAAAACAATTCAGAAGCTCCATGAACCCAAATCGGCAAAAAATTGAGTAATTCCGTTGTATTTTTAAACACAGATAGAAGTATTTCAGATATTTTGCGAACGCATATAATTTATATCGCGTAATTGTAGATTCCGTAAACCTATCCCGCGTTTCTACGAAATCAAGTAAAATTAATATTGTTTTTTCTTTCCCCTTATATGTTTCGTCAGATATTGAAAATGATATTAGCTGAATTAAATAATTAAATAGCTTAATTTCAGGGCTTTCCTGAATCATATGGAGTATAATTTTGAGTTAAAAATAGCAAATTCCAGCACTTCAGGGTTTACTTGGAAATTAGGCAATGAATTTCATCGAAATAAATCAAGTTTTGAAATCAGTGGGTATTTCCATTAAAACGTCTCAATAAACAAAGGGTAATCAATTTAAGTGAGAATGATTTTGTTAGTGCGGATATTTATGGTTATTATAAAATCCATTTTTCCATATAAGCCCCTTTCCTCTCTACGATCATTTGGCGTGTATATAGACAGTGCAAATGATTAGTCTTGTTTATGACGAGGATATTATATACTCCAGTGAAGAAAATATCACTAGGTTATCTGTTGTGAATTATCGGTGACTGTGTGTGGAAGACAATTACCATATACATATTCGTCGAATGAAAATAATAATAATAATAAGCTGAAAAAGTTGGAAAGAAAGGATAACCGATAACACATTTGGTCTTTTATCCCCATGCGATATCTCTGCGCGACATCTCTCTTTCTAGAGAGAGATTCAACGTCCGTATCCCGTCATTATCGTGTCAGTAACTGAATCAGCCAGAAAAGTGACGGTGACTTATAAGTGAAATTTGAATAGAAGAAAAATAATATATATATATTTTTACTCCTCTCTCTCTCTTTTCATTGATGGGCTATGAATATTTTTGATTGATTGATTGTGATGGAAGGATCGATCACGCTTTTCATCTCCAAGCCTTCGCGTGTGTATTCATTCTCATATCCTGTCTGTGTAATGAATAACAAATTTTGAATTAATTTAATTCATCACATATAGTTTTTTTTTTTTACTACTATCATTCTGCTAAATCTTTGGCGCGTGAAATATATATATTTTTTCGGAGAATGCAAGGTGACCTGTTCCGGTCATAATCACGATAGTCGAAATATCACCAAAAAACAACAACAACAATCCCGTCAGCCGAGAGCAGTGCATTAGGAATTGTGATGTCGAGATTCTGACTTGTACCAACACAAGAAAACGTTTTTCTTATACCTATGTGCTTGGTAAGACGTTGCTAATAAGTTGAGTTATGATAACCACACCGAACGCACACAATTAGTCATATTTCTTAATTTCTCTGCAAATCTGAGATGTTCTGTTGGCGGAACCTACACATATCGACAGCCCAGTTTAAAATGCCACAACTCAAAATTATATGTGTTGAGATATCTCAATTTTTGAAGATTCACTTTGTATGAAACTGAATGGGAATCAACTCAACTTAGTTACAGTAGGGAGCGTATAAGCATAGTTGGGAGTAGCGCAGCTGTTAATTGGGAGATGTTAGAGCAGAGATGGGCTGTTTAGTAATATGTGGAGGCATTTTTACCGTTCTCATGGCGTACATAATTCAGAAATGCAATTTTCTGGGTTGTTGTTGTTGCCTTTTTTTTATTACTGGGCCCTCGATATCAAGGATCTGCATAAAGAGCCATGTTCATATCCAACTCATTTAGCCCCTTCCAAAGGCGTACCAAAACACGTGCTCACAACCATCTCCCAGACCCAACGTATTCAAACTTTTTCTTACAGTGGCTTTCCAGAGCTCTAAAATCTGCAGATTAGTCTCTTCTCAATATGGAATTTACTATAAAAAAATAGCTAATATATATACTAAAAATTATAATTTTGAATATATTATACTGTATTTTACTACAAACATAAACGATCCAACGAACACAGCCCGCACAATCCGGTGGCGACCTATCAGAAATTTCTCGGAATATGGACTGGGCCACCGTTTTCTCAATTAGTTAGTACAATATATATACAGAAACCTGTATTAACAAGTGTGTGGTGAGAGCATCTTTTTTTACATATAGTTAGTCTCATCTCTCTTAGCTTCTGAAATCAGCAGACTCTTTCCTTTTAGCTTCTTGAATCAGAAGGTTCTTCTTGTTAGCTTCTTAAATTTGTTGGCTACCAAATCGAGCAACCAGAATATAGAGGCCCTTGTTCCAAACTACCAGAATCTCAAGGCTTTTCTTCCGAACTACCAAAATCTACAGGCTTTTTCTCTTATGTTGATATTTTGATTACATAAATCCCCGCTCCAACCAGTACGGCAGAATGCACTATTTAGTGGTACATTGAGGTTAAGCTAAGTTTTCGAAGTTGAGGGCTTTTCCTTCAAATTACCAAACTCTGCCGAGGTAATAAAATCTGCAGTCTTTTCCGAATTCCGGAGCGGAATGCTTACGGTTAAGTACGGTTAAGTAGTATACAACAGTCGATTCCTCCAAATTTCCCAGAGTAATGTTTATAAGGCGCATGTGCGCGATTGAATAGTAGTCTTTTCTTTCAGATTACAAAAATCCACAGACTTTTCCTCCGAACTTTAGTACTTTCCTATCAGAAGGGCCATGCCTCATAATTTGAAAACCCCCTGTCGCACACCTTGTCTCTGAGCATGACACCTCCTGTCATAATCTAACGCTGTCACCGTAGTCGCAAGCGTTGCTAGGTTGGAAATTTTCTCAGTTGCAAACGGTAAAATTTACAGAAATCAATTGCATCAACTAGCGTATGAGGAGATTTCATGCGTGCGTGAGGATGGGTGCAGACTATTTTCCAGAAATTACTGCTGAGTACGCAAAGACAAATCGCATCGCACGGCAAGACAATGTTTCAATCTGTACTCTCTTGAGGACCACTTGGACAAACAATGTAATAATCAAGGAATCCCAGGGCTATGCCCCCAAGGATGCACAACCTTTCAGTCCTCGAGCCAGTCCCGTGAGGTATTTCTTTCTCTCGCTGACCAGATACTTGTATATAAAGAGTAACCGTAAGACCCGTATTTTACGGGATATCCCCTTAATTTTGGGAATCCCCACTTTTTTGTGAGATGTCCCGTTTTTTCTCCCTGTATTCAACAAGGCTCAGTTGAAATTTACTTTACTTATTTCTTTACTTACCTTTCGCAATTTTTCGGCTGCAATTTACTCTTTACTTGCCTTTCACAATTTTTCGGCTGCAATTTACTCTTTACTTGCCTTTCACAATTTTTCGGCTGCAATTTACTCTTTACTTGCCTTTCACAATTTTTCGGCTGCAATTTACTCTTTACTTGCCTTTCACAATTTTTCGGCTGCAATTTACTCTTTACTTGCCTTTCACAATTTTTCGGCTGTAATTTACTCTTTACTTGCCTTTCACAATTTTTCGGCTGTAATTTACTCTTTACTTGCCTTTCACAATTTTTCGGCTGTAATTTACTCTTTACTTGCCTTTCACAATTTTTCGGCTGTAATTTACTCTTTACTTGCCTTTCACAATTTTTCGGCTGTAATTTACTCTTTACTTGCCTTTCACAATTTTTCGGCTGTAATTTACTCTTTACTTGCCTTTCACAATTTTTCGGCTGTACTTCTTTCTTTACTTACCTTTCACTATTTTTCTTCTGCCGCTGTGGTGGTCGAGTGGTTATAGTGCCGGACTCGTGATGCGAGAATCCGGGTTCGAACCCCACAGTGGTGGTCGGCTGAAGTTGGTTTTCTATGGTTCCCAACTTCAAGGCGCAAATGCGAGCCGATCTCCCCGTTAAAAAGTCTCGCCACAGAGAGCAACAGTCCTACAACGGTAAATCATTCAACCATAACACTTCACTCATAGTTAGTAAAACTGGGGGCAGATGACAGCACTACACATAACAAGCATTACACAGAAACAAACTTTACGTCAGGTTGCACTACATGTACCGATTCGTTGGGGGGTTCCGCGGGGGGGGGGGTGCATGTGTGGTGTAGCAGTAGTAGGTAGGGGCTCGGGGATCCATGATGTTCTTAAGTCAGCCACCTCGTTGGGCAATTTGCCTGTTGTGGCGTTGTATTTGTATTCTGTACTTCTTTCTTTACTTACCTTTCACAATTTTTCGGCTGTACTTCTTTCTTTACTTACCTTTCACTATTTTTCTTCTGTACTTCTTTCTTTACTTAACTTTCACAATTTTTCAGCTGTAATTTACTCTTTACTTGCCTTTCACAATTTTTCAGCTGTAATTTACTCTTTACTTGCCTTTCACAATTTTTCGGCTGTACTTCTTTCTTTACTTACCTTTCACAATTTTTCGGCTGCAATTTTCTCTTTATTTGCCTTTCACAATTTTTTGGCTGTAATTCTTTCTTTTTCTTTACTTGCCTTTCACAATTTTTCGGCTGTAATTTTCTCTTTATTTGCCTTTCACAATTTTTTGGCTGTAATTCTTTCTTTTTCTTTACTTGCCTTTCACAATTTTTCGGCTGTAATTCTGTTTTTTTACTTACCTTTCACAATTTTTCGGCTGTAATTCTGTTTTTTTACTTACCTTTCACAATTTTTCGGCTGTAATTCTGTTTTTTTACTTACCATTCACAATTTTTCGGCTGTAATTCTTCTTTTTTTTTTACTTACCTATCACAATTTTTCGGCTGTAATTATCTCTTTACTTGCGTCTCACATTTTTTCAGCTGTGATTCTCTGTTTACTTGTCTTTGACAATGTTTTTGGAAACATCCGTATTTTTACGAAAGAAATATGTTCAGCCTTAGGTGTTCCTCATGTTTTGTGTATTTATGTTTCCTAACGTAACAACACTCGTGGGCCGGATGGGATCCACTGGGGGGGGGGGGTGCCGCCACTCCTGTTATAACCATTCGTTATAATTCCTGCTTTGCTTTAAAACACATCCCGCGGACTACTTTGTGGATTGTGGACAGTCTTTTCGAAACCCACCAGGATTAGTCGGTGGATGAGGTCAGTGCTGGTGGTCATGAATATATTCATGGATCGGAAAGACAGTAACGGTAGTCACGTGGTGTTTGTATTGACGAGATAGAGCCTCGAACGAGTTCTTACCTCTAGTGTCATATGAAGCGATGGAAAAAAAGGGGACAACTATCGGTGAGTGAAGTAGAGAAACGACACCGTCACATACGTACGCACACACACAAATACGTAGAACCGGCATCCACAGCGACAACCGGTAATCCAAGAAGACATCATCATCATTTAAATGGATGAAAAGATTGCCCGAGGCCCGCAGATGAAAGGAAAAAGAGCCTTGGGAAAGGCAAGGATCAAATATGGCGAACGGAGAGAGAGAGAAGAGCAAAGCAAGTGTCTGGAGCCCATTAATTGGAGGAAGTTGTCGCTGGTACATAAATCGCTATCGACGCTTCTTCCATCATGTGCCACCGTCACCAGCGCAGCCCATTTGATGAAGCATTTTTCTCGTGGTGTGACGGGGGGGGGGGGGTTTGTGTCACTATCACATGTGCCATTTTCGTTCCCCAGATGACGGTAATGATTCCGACGACGACGGGTCTCTTTAAAACGGAGCGGCAAATGAGCGCCCGTGTGACGAAAATGTAATTTTTCCGGAGTGATTTTTATAAAATTACTTCCAATTTTACGACTTTTCTATATCGCTGTCACTAATGGAAAATATATATTTTTTCTTTTCCTTATCGGCCGATATTAACGCAATATTTTGGCGTCGTTGGCGGTCTGTGGTGATAATTCGGATGAGATAGTTTTTTCTGTAAGCGATTAAATTGTTTTCCATAACTCATCGACATGATGGTCTTCATGCCTCCTAAAAATACGTACAAAGGCTCATAAAAAGATCTCGCAGCCAACCATCAACGACTAGCAAACATGACCAGTTTATATCATACACATAGCCCGCGGGCAAAATGTGTCCCCCTCCCTCCCCCGAGCCATCTGATGTGACCCTAATCAAATCTAATTTTGTAAAAATGAAATAAGTGGCATACTTTCAGATCATTTGAGTTACCAGCGGTGCAGTTCCACATCACTCAAATGACCCCGCAGCACATTAACAGATCACTTGAGAATACAAAGTAATTGAATGACAAACGGTGCATTTCTAGATCATTTCAGTGACCTGTGACAAACTTTCAGATCCTGTGGTTCCCAACATCGAGACGCAAATGTGAGCCGATCTCGCCACAGAGGGCAACAGGCCTACAAACAGTACATATATTCAATGGTTACACTTCACTTCTGAAATATAGATGGCAGCACTGAAAAATCAGACACAACACCAGATACGCACTCAGACTTAGGTACATACACTTATACTTGCGGCACAACTCACTTGGTAGTAAATTGCCCATGGCGATAGACCTGAGTTGTGCTCGGTTTGAAAAAAAAGAGAGTAAGTCTTCCAGATCAATCAAGTGACCACCGGCTTATTTCCAGATTACTCAAGCACATTGACTCGCAGAACATTTAAAGATCACTTAAACGTCCCTCAACAACGTTTTCAAACCAATGGTCAGCACTGTCCTAAAAATATAGCACCCTTGGTTTATGTCACAGATATTACAGTATCTCAACTTTGAGGAACTTGTCCCTCTTCTTCTTCTTCAAAAAAAATCTCTTTCTCATCGCCCCCAAATCAAGCCCACCCATAGTATCCTATACTAAACCCACACATAGTTTTCATCACCCCTCCCCCTCCGGATCATTGCCCATTTTGAGAAACACCGGTCCATATAAACCAAAATGAGCCAATATCACCATTAGTGTCTCCCCCCTTGCCATGCTAAATACCGTAATCCACTTGGGTTCGTGCCTCATGATACAGGGATTCGTCTCTTTGCCTGGTACCGATCTCACGAATGTGTACTAGTATATGCACCCGTCCAGATCGAAAGAGAGAGAGAGAGAGACTATCCTCATTACCTCTCCCTCCACTGCCGTTTTTAATGATTTGTTGCTGGCCATAATGAGGATAACCCCGCGGCACTTAATTGGCGCGGCAGTCTCGACCCGTAATTGCGCGACTATCTTCTTCGTCGTATTTGGTTCGGGAGGATGGGGGGAAGGAGAAAGAGACGAAACTATAATTTCGAGTTGCGACTAACGACTGGTGATTGCCACCCCGACTTTAGCGGTAAAAAAAAAGGTAGTTAGTCCCTTCTTCTTATTATATGTCAAGATGATTACCCAAGACTAGAAGCTGGACCTCTTTATGATGTAAGAAGTTATAAGAATCGGCATTGGTGGAGGGGGGGGGGAAGCCATTTTCTTTAAATTTTTCATAGTATATCCCCACCCAACTTCCCCCTATCCCATTTTGACTATTATCATACGTCAAAGTTGATAACCCACCGAACAAATTGCGATTTTACGAACGGGTGCTACCGAATTGAAAAGTGGTAAGAACATCACTCGAGGGCGAAAAGATATCCATTTCGGATACCACTGATGGATTCGAGGCTACTGTGTTGATATTAGGCTACTCTTTTGGATGGTTTAGGCCGGTAAAGGGCATCGGTGGAGAAATCAGGTGGTGAATAAGTATTCTACAAGCATATACCGAATAGCTCAAGGGATTTTGCAAACATAAATCGAGTAATTCAATGCGTTCCGCAAGCATAGATAGAGTAATACAATTGAACGACAGGCGTTAGTTGACCCAAAATTGCAATAAGGAACCACTGCTATACCGTTTCGGAACTTCACTTCGGAATTATATGAATGAACTCCATATAGTTCCGAAACGCGTACTGCTGTGGTTCCTTTTTGCAATTTTGGGTCAATTAACGTCGGTCGTTCAATTGTATTATCTAACCCAAAAGGTAATTCATTTCTGTAGATAGAGTAATTCAATGCATTCCGCAAACATGGATCGAGTAATTTACTCGATTCTTAAAATTCCTTTGTTTCACTCTCTCTCTCTCTCTGTTTCATTATAGTGAAAAATCTGATCAGGGGGGGGGGGGCCTGCGTAGATCCTAGCCTAGGGCCCTGCTGCAAATAGTAAGGGAATAAGACATTCTGTGAACATAATTCCGCAGCTAAACGATTCCGCAAACAAGGTCAGGTAAATAAGACAATCTGTAAACATAATTCCGCAGCTAAACGATTCCGCAAACAAGGTCAGGTGAATAAGACAATCTGCAAAAAATACATAGTAAATAAGACATTGTTACATAATAACTATTGTAAACACAGAATGAAGTGAATAATGCATTCTACAAACTCAGATCAGGTAAACAAAAGAGTTCAGCAAACATTGATTGAGGAGTTCAAGTGATTCCTTAAGCAAAAACAGTAAACATAAATTTTAAAGCAGCATAACGTAAACATAAATCAAGTAAGTAAGATGTTCAGCAAAAACAGACCTAGAAAGATATTCCAGAGAAAAATGGATGAAATAAATCATGAAGTAAACAAAATTCCATAAGCATTCAAAAATATATCGATTTATACACAAACTCAATGAATATAACTCTAGTAGTCCAATGAGATTCCATAAATTCAACAAACGTAATCTAATAATTCCCAGTGATTCTACAAATTTGACGAACATAGATCGAGTTGTTCAATGATACCGCAAACATAGATTTACGAATTGGTGCTACCGAATGTGTTAAGGACATTGCTCGATATTTTTCAATTCTGGATACCACAGATAGCTGGATCTACTGCTGTGATGATATTGGTTATTCCAGTGGAAAGTTTTTGGGCTAGTGAAGGTCACCGGTTGAGGAATTTGGTGATGAATAACTATTCGATTCCGAGAGCACTAGAGCAAGTGAAAGCGGAGGATTCAAACCACGGCTGACTGAGGATGAAAAACATTTCATTTTTTGGTGGAACCCCAACAAAATGTGACGAAGTCAAACGCTATATAGATGGTGAAGAAGCGTGCTATTTTAGCTTAGGACCATATAGCCTCGCTTGACGCGGTGACGCGCTTTGATTCCTCGTGTTTTCCAACTTGCGTGCTTTGATGCCGCATTCGGAGTGCTATGAAGTCATTAAGGCTGCGTGTCATTCAGATGAGGTGCTGTATGACCGAATGTTATACCTGCGACGTTTTGTAGGGCTTTAGTATTAAACTATGCGACTTTATATATACAAATTAGGCAATTTGCCTTCCTGCATCTCTACAGTATCGAGCCAGTAATGTGTTTAGCATAATCCAACAGGCAATATAGATAGCCCAGATTTTTCACAATCCTTTGATTGTGACTGTATTATTTTGCAATTCTGTATTATTTCGCTTTAGCAATCAGAGTATTTAAAGTTACTGTGCATCCATCATTATCCTAAAAGAAGTAGGAAACTAATGATCCCGCACATGCGAATATCTCAACCTTTACCTTCGAATGAGACTTCCACGCAGAAGTCGAAGATTTTCAAGCAATCCGAATCTGTACCGACTATTATATATACAAGTTAGTCTGTGGTATACTCATTGTCCAATCCTTTACTGTGAACGGAATCCCAACTTGTAATGAATAGGTAAGATTCTTCACCTATGCAGGGTTCCCAGAACAGCCCTTTGCTTTGGAGCCCGTGGTGTTGTTTAAGATGGCCTTGTTGTCGGTGGCCCGGAAGTCATTTTTGGTCATTTCCTTAAGCTGTGAGAGGAAACTAGATGGTCAGCCTAGTTGTACTGCTTCTTGTAACGGTCTAAGGTACCCTTAAAAGTGACTCAGTGTACAAGGATTTCGATCAGCAGTGATCCTTCCCAAGTTGAAGCTGTGAGAGGAAACTAGATGGCCATCGTACTCGTACCATACTTCTTATAAAGGACTTTTCTCTCCAAACGCGTGATGGCATACTGAAACAATAATATAAGCAACACAATTGCTGAATGCGTCATGTATCTTTTTTTGCAACTTTTGTGAATTGATCACACCTAATACACTGGCTTCTGAAAGTTTACCACGCGATGACTTTTACAACATAACACGACACTACTTTAAACTTGCCTATCTGGATTGGACGGTTTATGTGGAACACAAACACCTAGTACTCGGGCATACAGTTCCTTCGCGTGGAGCCTTCGGCGCACAGAACTGGCAGATATATTGCTTAACAGTTTCTTACAAAGTGACGCCGCAACATAATTATATAACAGTTCTGAAAGTCGCTCGTCAGTTCCGCTTGGCTACTATAGCAATATGCCGAAAATATTGAAACAATTCCAAACAAGTCAAACAGTTCTCTGGACACCCGTGCCCGATCGACTACTAGTTACTAACCAACCTCTGATGATCACTGTACTGCTATAGTAACTAAGTGGAATCGACGAGTGACCTCCACAACTGTTACATCCATGGCTGCAGCGTCACTTGGTAAGACGATATCTGCCAGTAGTGTGCGTGCGCCGAAATGTACGACCGAATACCACGTGTTTCGCTAATTGTCCAATCCAGAGGGGCAAGATTAAATAAAAGGTATGTCTTTATATTATACTAGGGGGGCTCTGCCCCCCTGCCGCCTTTGGCGGCCAACCCCCACCCCCCACTTCTCTCCCGGACATATCTTGTTTATTTCGTCCCACTTCATCAGCGTGCTATGGAAAAGGGGAAAGGGACGTGTGAAAGCACCAGCCTACTGAAGAAGCGAATTTTAATGAAAATAATAATAAAGCAACAAAAAACAAATGAGATTCATCAAGTATCCCCAGAAAACTTCCCCATGGGGGTCCCCAGATTCAATTCGCTGAATTTCAGTGGGGCCCCACACTGGATATATCTTGGGCTACCGATGTGTTGCAAATTTTACAATGTTAAACCACAAAAATCAATGAGATACATTCAGGGGCACCGAATTACAACCTGCCAACATTTCCATGAAGCCCTGACCTGCAAGCTTGTCGGACACCCCCCTGTGAGAATTTTTCATTTTTATCAATTTTACAACGAATAAAATCCAGGGCCCCACATCCAGTAGCGGGGACACAATACGCAGATTTTTAGTGGGGCCCCAGACTGGCTATATCTCGGGTTTCGGCTGTGGCAAATTCTACAACAGAAAAGAATGAGATTCATCCAGGGCCCCCAAAATCAAACCTGTAAACATGGGGCCCCCCGACTTGGAAGCTTGTCGGTCATCCCCCGGTGCGAGTGCCATGAAAAATTTTCATTTGTATTCGTTTTACCAACGAATAAAATCCAGGGCCCCAAAATGAAACCTGTAAACATGGGGCCCCCGACTTGGAAGCTTGTCGGTCATCCCCCGGAGCGAGTGCCATGAAAAATTTTCATTTGTATTCGTTTTACCAACGAATAAAATCCAGGACCCCCCAACCAATTACCCGGGACACCAATTCGCTTACTTTTGGTGGGGCCCCAGACTGGATATATCTTTTGCTTCCGCTATCGAAATTTTTCAACGTTAAAGCAGCAAGAAAACAATGAGATCCATCAAGGGCCCCTGGAAATGAAAACTTTTTACTTATACGTGAAATCTTCCCCGGGTACCCCGACCCTGTGTTGGGAGCACTGCTGTTGTGTGTGTATATTATACATATATATACCTCTCGGCATGGACCTCCCCCCCCCCCTCCACAAAGGAAGGGCTGACAGGGGCCACAACGATTCTTATCACTTTTTGATTTTTCACACTATAAATTAATCATAGAGGGGCCCCTGAAAAGCTGGTTTGGGGGCTCGAAATCTAAATTCCAGCCTAAGGGCTCTGCTGTAGGATGTAGGAGCCTCTTGGTACATGCACATAACATGGTCCCGATGGGTCAAATGGGTCCCGATATGTGAATATCGACCCAATATCGATATATGATATATGATATCATATCGATATATGAATGTGAATATCGATATATGAATCGAACCCACTTCCGTAACAGACTTCCGTCACTCGGTTGCTTAGCAACAGGCCCTTTTCGAGTTTGTTTGTGATTTTATATTATAGAATAGATAAGTCGTTGGGTGCTTAACTGTTGGAAGCCAGTATATACCGACGTCATTACTGTGAATATATCAATTATTTAGTTTGTTACCACAGTGTGAATGTTTCCAGTAGATATCACACTTTCGTTTTGGATTATCACTCCATGAATTTTTCCAGTCCATTTCGAGACAGGGAAAATTCGTGTGAATTTCGACATTTTCTTCTTAGAATGAATAGACGGGGGAATTTTTCCTTTTCTATACCATACACGTATGTGCCGACTTTATCCAGGACAAAATAAAATCACAGTATTTTCATCCATTTCTCTTTCTATATATATACGTATGTGTTTTGTTCCGAAGAGATGGTGTTTTTCTTGTGCTTCGTTTCCTGTTTTGATACCGGATATGATGTCTTCCATATATATATATATATATATTCCTTTTTCTCCAGGTTTTTCCTTCCGAGGAGAATAACATTGTGTCGATTCTGCGTCATCGTCGAGCCTCTTTATTGTTCCCCTGGATGATCTCGCTTTTTTCCGGTTTATCCCGTTTCGTTGTAAACTGGATATTTCTCCTCCTTAAAGTTATTTTTTTTCTTTTATCCCGGACGCTTTCCTACCTTTTCGTCCAGGAAAAACAAATTCCTTTTTTTTTCTCTCCTCCCTTTTATTATTGTTTGTAGCTCCGGTCATGTAATTGCGATAGGAATGGTGGAATGTCCCGGTAGTGGATATTTTTCAAAGGGAAAGCTAGCTCATTTTCTGTAATAAGTCCTAAGGGTGCTGCTGGGAAAAACTTGGCCACTTTCCAACATCGATACGATTACGATCTTTGAGGCTAAAACTGCAGAAACGCAAGTTACGGTCTTTTTTGTTACCTTGTGTGTATGTGTGTATCACTTTTTTTCAATTTTTCTTCTTTTTGGAATTGTCTTCTATAGATCAGAATGTACTGAGTGATTCTAAAATTAATGTATATATATATTACTGCCAATGCCCGAAATCGGCCAGTTTGCGAATTGACTAATTACGTTATAAATTGACATGGCCAATGTCCGAATTGCGGTTTCTGTCAGCCAGTTCGTGAAGTGGCTGGAGATTCCCTGGCCAAAGGCCGAAAAAAAAATTTCATGATTCAGAGTCATCGCCATTTGGTGTATTTTTTCGTGATAATTATTATCACGTTAGCCATGGCAACCCATCATTTCTCTGTTACGATGAAATATTCATTTTTTTTCAAAACATTTAATGCTCTCTCTCTCTCTCTCTCTCTCTCTCTCTCTCTCTCTATATATATATATATATATATATATATATATATATATATATATATATATATATATATATATATATATATCATTCTCTCTCTCTATCTTTCTCTATCTGTCTAACTCTCTCTCTCTCTCTCTCTCTCTCTCTCTGTATGTGTGTGTCTATCTATCTATCTGTCTATCTCTCTCTCTATCTGTCTAACTCTCTGTGGAGCCCATGTTGTGGAGGCCCATGAAAAAGTACGTACGGATTGTGGAAGCCGAATAAAAGAGGAACGTGCAGATTTTGAAGGCCCGTTAGAAGATCTGCGCACATTTTGGTAGCTAAGAGGAGGTATAGATTGTGGAAGCCCAAGAAATACTGTGGAAAGGTATTTTGGAAGCCTAGAAAGATGGAGGGGGGGGGATGTGGGAAGATTTTGGAAACTAGAAAGTTCATGCAGGTTTTAAGAGTCCGGTAAAAGACTCGTGCAGATTTCGAGAGCTGAGGAAGAGGTACGTGCACATTGTGTGGAAGCTTAAGAAGACGTGCGTGCAGATTTTTGAAGCCAATTCAAGAGATGCCTGTAGATTTTGGAAACTCGAAGAGAGGAGAGGGGTTCGAATGCAATTTTGGTAAAGCTTTTCCCTCTACGCTATTTATGACATTTTGGTATTGATCTAAAAAATAAATTATAAAAAAAATGTCATTATCGAGAGATAGATAGATAGAGAGAAAATAATGAAAAATAAAAATATTATTTTTTTCAAATAATTCTCATTGAGATTCAATATAAATTTGCAATCCAATATCCAGCATTTTAGAATTGAATATAAATAGCCAAAAATTTAAAAAAAGCAAGAAAAAACAGACAGAAATATTTCCCGAACGTATTTTTCTGTTTTCAATTTTATCATATAATGTTGGAGGGGGGGAATTCCATTTTAAATTCCCTTTTCCAATTTCATGGGCTGTTTGATCCAGAGGTTGTATAAATAATCGGTTTAGAAATATAATGTTATGTATATGGACCATATAATAAGAGAGGGAACTGATTCGATGTGATACAAAAGGAAATATGTTTGGAAATCAATACTCACCACGGCAAGGGTAAATCGATTTACCGACGCATTTGGTTACGAAAACCTATAATTTGCCCATTTCTTGTCATTTCCAGACGGTCTCCAAGCAGGGCCGTCTGAAAAGCGCCACGGGGGCTCCGGGATAGTGATGTTTATTGGCCTCTACCTGGCTGAAAGTAGAATCCTATAAATCGGCATTCTTATTACGTACGTAACCATAGTACCAGATATGAGCCTCAATGCACATGACGCCCTCTGACTGTGCCCGGGTGGGCCAATTCGTTAATTCGGCATTGCCAATGATGACAGGGGCTTATTTCCCATTTGTGTTCCGTGGACACCACTCCCGGGTGCTTCCCAGAATAATATTCAGTACATAACAATGCAAAATCAATTAGTTGATTATTTTCCCATCGAAGTTCACGTACCCCCCCCCCCCGAAAACTCTCCAAGGATCCTCGGCGGTCTGTGGACCCCTAATTAAGAACCTTTCTTTCTTTCAAACTCCGGTCTATCGCCATGGGTAATTTACTACCGATTCAGTTGTGTTGTGCCGGAAGTGTGTGTGTGTGTACCTAAAAGTCTGATTGCGTATATAGTGCTGTGTGTGAGTTTTTTGTGCGCCATCTATATTTCAAATTATGAGTGAAGTGCATTGATTGAATATATGTACCGTTGTGGGTAGGGATGGGACGAATAGTGATTTGACCGAATACCAAATATTCGGCGGCCGAATATAGATTTTCTTAAAATTCATCAAAATTATAAATAAAATTGGTGTTTTTAATTGAGAATAAATTATTAGTGATTTTAATCATACAAAATTTTTTGCATTTCAATTATGCAATTTATTATTTACATAAATAGTAAAAACTGTAGTAATTGAAAGATTTTTATTCTCATGATGCTGACAGTCAAATTTATCGATGACATACAGTCAAACTTGGTTGATTCAAAATCCAAAGACACTGGAAAGTTTCCCAAACATTCGAATTAAACAAGAAATTTTAACATTAGACAGAAAACTCAATTGAAGTTCGTAAAAGTTCGAATTATCAAAAATTTTAATTAATCAAGTTCCACTGTGTATTGTATTTTAAAATAATTTAAAGAATCAATTTTTTTTCCCACACTTGTCATGATTTTACATCTAATCAAAAGAAAATGTCAACCATTATTTTACTCTTAACCAGTAATGTGTGCATCGTAAAATTTACTACTTATTTTCTTATTTTGCCTCTTTCAATAGCTTAATATGTTTCTTGTCTTGGTACATCCTTCAGTTAGTGAACTTGTGTAATTCATGCTCACTTCCACCGTATTGCAGTAGGATTGTATTTTCAGTTTCATGTTTCCTTTATCCTAGAAATTCACTCTGTCATAGCCTCTCTCACAAAAAGGGATATACAGTATAGTCCACAATAAAATATATTCAGCAAATTTTTTATTTATGCGAAAAATTCCAATTAATATATATTTTTAAAATTAGTTTGTTGTGCTTGGATTTACACAGATATTCGGCCGAATACCTAAGCATTATTCGGCCGGATATTCGGCGAAAGTTCCTGAAACCGACCATGACCAAAAGGGCCGAAATACCGAATAGTGGCCGAATATTCGTCCTATCTCTGGTTGTAGCAGGGCCGTCTTGAAAGCATCGTGGGCCCCCGGGCCAATTGATTTTTCTGAGACCTACCTTGCAAATTCTATAAAATTTCAATCGGATCTCATTTTTGTGAGGCCCCTCTTCTCCTGAGGCCCCCGGGCCGTGCCCCAGTGAGCCCATGCGTTAAGACGGCACTGGGTTGTAGGCCTGTTCCTTTCTCTGGCAAGACTTTTTAACCGGACGATCGGCCCAAATTCGGGCATTGAGCTGGGAACCACAGAAAACCAACTTCAGCCGACCCCGACTGTGGCAACAGTGGGTTTCGAACCCGGGTTCTCTTCCAAAAGTTAAGCACGAGACGCCTTATATAACATAACGACACCTCTTTAATCTTGTCCCTCAGTATTGGAAGGTTAACGGAACAGAAACCACACACACACACACACGCGGTACTCGGACTTACGGTAACTTCATTTGGAGCACACAGTACAGGCAGATATCGTCTTACCAAGTGAGGCTGCAACCTTGGATATAATGCTCCTTTCACACGCTACGGATTCGTCCGTACGGAGGATCTGCCGCGCGGAGATAATTGCTTTCTGCTCTATAACAGAGTAGCTCCGTACGGCTGAGTGTCCGTAGCGTGTGAAAGCATGCGTTTAGTCACGTAGGCCACCATGTTCTTGGAAATGGCACGGCAGCCGTGTGTTGCAGTGGCAGCGTACGGCAGCACGACCTTACTAAAAAGGGTTACCCACAAATTTACATGCTTACTTCCGAAAGTTTCAACTAGATCTCATTTTTGTGAGCATTCCCCTACCCTTTTTCTCTTGAGATTCCATCCAGTTCCCTTTCCCGAGTGGGCCCCATGCATTGAGACGGCACTGGTTGGCAGTGAATTTTCTGAAAATCGTTATAACCGAGTTTCACTGTGGATTTCAAAATCAACTAAATTTGTAATTAACTTAGTCTATTGATAGATCAGGGCAAAATAATCTCACAATCACCGCGGCATCAAGTTGTATGCGTGAATTTATCCAATCGGAAACCAAATACAAGTAATCGATTTTTCGTCTTACTCTTATCTTAATGTTTGTTGTCGACTAAATCGAAACAGCTTTTTCTTTTCCGTATGGACCTTTACGGGTGGTCTTTTCCCTACGGTAACAAATTGAACAAGGCAAGAACATATTTGTTCGATCTATCGGTAACCCCCACATCCGCGAAACTACCAAAGTTTAGTTTAACATGGCATTTGTGGTGGCTGTCATGACTGCGTATGACAGGAAAACCTCTCCCCCCTTCCCCGGAAGGTTGGTATGCTCGTGTCACCCCAGAATCTAAGCGCTTTCTAAAACTCTCCCCCCAGGCCTTGCACTTGGTTTATCGATTTCGCATAACACAACAACACTTTGCTTCCAGCTCACAGCCACACCACGACGATGGCGACGGCCATCAAATGCTCGCCTCAGTTGGAATTCCTGTAGGAAATGACTCGCTTCAGCAGTTTCGACGCTGTGTAGTAATTTGGAGTGATTCACTGGACTGTTGTTCCCACACAAACATGTCCGTTTTCCGTGTGGTGTTCTATTTTTGGAGTGGGGTAGGGATTTACCAGGAGTCATTTCTAGTTTTGGGCCCAGAGCCTTGATGGGAATGAAGTAATGTGTATTTTATTTACTTTTTTTTGGGATTTATGTTATTGTTTCCGAATTCTGTATTTTCTTACGATAATCTTGTCGAATAAACTTCCACTTAAGAATGGGTGAAATTATTTTCTACTGACTCGTGGGATGTTTTCAGGAGAATTATCATCATTGGTGGTAAATTTTCTCGAAAATTGCTGTCATTGGTAATTCTTTCTTAAGTGCCTGTGGTTCACAATGTGTATGAAAATGTACTAACTCGATAAACGTTTTTTTGTTTTTTTGAAAATTCACTGCTGTTAGCAATGCTTTTCGGAATTTCTGTCACTGACAACCATTTTCGAATGCGGCAACTGTTTGGCAATCATTCGCTAAGTTGTAGCCGAAGGAAATAGTTTCGAAATCCGTGTATTGAGGAAAGACTTCACCGTCATTGATAATGTTTGTAGAAATTCACTATGAAGAACGCTATATCGTCATCATTGACAATATCTATGCAAATTCACTTCTCATAGACAAACACCTTTCAAAAAATTTTGAAAATTTACTTCACCGTAATGAAGTTTTAGATAATTCACTGCTTTTAGTTATGATTTTTTTTTTTAAATGCACTATTGCTGAAAACCGCAATTTTTGAAAATTATTTTCCAGGGCCGCAATTGTTGACAATCGTTCTCGAAAGCCACAATTTTGTTGACAGTTATTTTCACAAGTTGCAGTCCGCGACAATGCCAATGAAAACTAGCAAATTTCGGAAGTCAATGTTCGTGAAAATTCGCTACTAACAGCTAAAACATCTAATTTTCTTGAAATTCGCTATCGATCACAGGCAGCTAATTTTCCATTAATGCTGCTTTGATGATCGCTATCGTTGACAATGTGTGTCGATGATCCCACTATCGTCGACAATGTTTTCCGAAAATGAATGCCAGTAGCGGCCTTTAGGCGCACACTATGCAGATATCATCGTACCAAGTGACGGTGCAACCATGGATATAACGTGCGGAGGTTGCTCGTCAATTCCGCTTGGCTACTATACCAAAAAGTGAAACAGTTGACCGGAGACGTGCTCGGTTGACCAAGGGTCACCTCCCCCCGATGATCGGTATATTACTATATTAATCAAGCGGAATCAACGAACGACCTCCGAAACAGTTACATCTACGGTTGCAGCATTTCTTGTTAAAACAATATCGCCAGTACAGTGCGTTAAAGGCCCCACATGAAGGAACTGTACGCCCGAGGACCACGTGTTTGCATTCCAACAACCGTCTAATCCAGAGGGGCAAGTTTAAAGTCGTCTCGTTATTATAAGTCGTCGCTTGCTCAACTTTTGGAAGCCAGTGCAGTGATTTCAATCAGAAATATTCAATAAATTTAATTTTTTGTATCTCTATTAAATGTACAGGGTATTTCAAAAAGAATCATCCGATTTAAAAGAAATCATAATTATACAATTGGTTATTATATTGCCATAATTATTCATTATACGCAGAAAGATGGATGTCTCGAGTTTCACGCAGTTGCCGGGAGGGGAAGAACCCAAGCCGACCAAAAATTAGAAAAAAAAAAACCCTTTTATGTACTATTTTAATCAATTTCTGCCAATTTAGAGGCTTTTCGAAGAGGGCGGTAACAACATTTTTCTTGAAGAAAATTTTGTGTCTCCCCCCCAATCTCCAAAGGTCGATCCTGCGTACTCCCTTGCTTTTGTCTTCCTCAGACGAGACAAACTCTTTGCTGTTCTGTGCAATGCAGATCCACCAGCTCGGCTACGGTCAACTCCTGGTTCTGCTCTTCCACTAGATCTTGAACGGCGTCCTCATTCTCCTCCAGTCCCACGGTCTTCCTCAAATACACAATCTCTCCGACTAATGGTGGCTCTTGTTCACTGGCTAGTCACGATCAATAATGCAATCAACCCACAGTTTTCTCCAAGCCGAATTTGAAAAAAAAAACAAAAAAACACAACATGCACAAATGCGCGTGGTTGCAATGCTACATCTAGTTTCATATCGTAAACAGTCACGCTCGCACACGGGTGTTGATTGTTTTGAGTGAGGCACGCTTACCGGAGTCCACAGAGGAGAATATTTCCCACATTTCAGTGCTGAGGTGGATGAAAGCGAAAAAAAAAACCAAACCAGCTGTGTTGTGAATAACGTGAAACTAAATAATACAATACAATACAAATACAACACCACAACAGGCAAATTGCCCAACGAGGTGGCTGACTTAAGAACATCATGGATCCCCGAGCCCTTTTTTACCCTACCTACGAGCCCTACCTACTACTGCTACACCACACATGCACCCCGCCCACAACCCAACGCGGAACCCCCCAACGAATCGGTACATGCGGGAATGTGCGTGTGCGTGTAGTGAAACCTGACGTGAAGTTTTTTTGTTTCTCTGTAATGCTTGTTACGTGTAGTGCTGCCATCTGCCACCAGTCTTTCAAACTATGAGTGAAGTGTTATGATTGAATGATTTTTCGTTGTAGGACTGTTGCTCTCTGTGGCGAGACTTTTTAACGGGGAGATCGGCTCGCATTTGCGCCTTGAAGTTGGGAACCACAGAAACCAGCCGACCACCACTGTGGGGTTCGAACCCGGATCCTCGCATCGCGAGTCCGTCACTATAACCACTCGACCACCACAGCGGCAAACTTTACACAAAGCGTAAAAAAATTTTCCGCTCGTTATCTCTCGTTAACCCCGAAGTCCCACTATATTTGAAAGTTTTGGCAATTCCATACGCAAACTCATCACAAAAAGTTCTATACAGTACTTGAATGATTGAAAAATCTTAAAAACACCACAAAAGGGATCAGTGATCTACAACAAATTTAGAAAAAAATAAAACGAAATCCTAATTTAAATCGTGAATGGAAACGAACAAAAAATAATAATAATCCGAAGAGAGAGAGAACAAAATATAAGAAATGAAGCGATCTCGTTGCAAATTACCGTGACAGAGATAAGATGAGAACACAACTGATTGGAAAAGAAAGCTGTAATTATTGGCTAGTTGGGATCAGGAATTCCGACGTCGACGACGACGACGATCAAATCTTCAGTGATCCATTATATTTTCATTTCCAAGAAAATCCCATTCTACTTTTCTGATTCAATGATTTTTCTATCTTTTATTTGGGAAGATCCCTCTTGATTTCTATCTTATTTCCCTTTTTATTTTTACAGAAACCCATGTCATATAGAAAAGAAACTTCACTTCTTTTCAGAAACATTCCCGAAACCAGTCAATCGATTTCGTTTTTTTTTCCCCTTTTCCTCTTACTTCGCAAATAATCGACTTTAATCTCGTATCTCTTTCTATCATTTTCCACTTTTATTCTATATATTTTTTTTTATCCTCCTCCTCCCTTTTCAGATCTGGAACTTCAAAAACGGGAATAGGAAAAAAAATATATATATATAAAAAGAAAATACTATAAAGGGGATTTTTTTGACTTATTTTAGTCTCCTAGCGACAGGAGGAGAAAAGACTCGGGATAAAAAAAAAATGGATACCGATCTGGATCACACAGAAAAGTAGATTTAGATCGGAAAGTGTTAGAAATATCTATATATATATCTATGAGAGAAGTAATGTGTGTGTTTCTGAAATGTTCCGTCTTGAAATGTCTCAGTTAAAGCCGTTTATCTGTTGTGCTTTAGCAATAAATCGTCGCGAAAAAAAATACCAGTATATAGAGATATCATTTATAATAAACCCTACATAAGGTTTAAATCTGGGAAGGAAAATAGAATCTTTTAATAGGGATGGGGCTGGGTGTGTTTACGGAATAGTACTTGGAAATACTGCCGCACCGCCTACGCGTGTGCGGTATACAAATACAACGCCGCAACAGACAAAATGCCCAACGAGGTGGCTGATAAAAAGATGTCCATAAAAATATGGTTGTATTCGTTGTATCAGTTGGCAATTCGCTGTCGTTGACAGTTATTTTTCAAAGCCTTTTTGCTTTCTTTCGTGAATGGCAAGAATGGCGTGAAGGGTTTTCGTCAATGGTTTCCGAAATTCGCTATCGGTGACGGCACTTGAGAAAGTTGCAGTCATTCGCCGTGTTTGCGAGAATTCGCTATCCTAAACAATGCTTTATTGAAAATCACTATCGTCGATGATGTTTCTCGATTATCGCTATCATTGATGTTTTTCGATTGTCGCTGTCATTGATGATGTTTTTCGATTATCGCTATCATTGATGTTTTTCGATTGTCGCTGTCATTGATGATGTTTTTCGATTATCGCTATTGATAGTCATTTTTGAAATTTGTTATCGTTGACTATCATTTTGAAATTTGTTATCGTTGACTATCATTTTGAAATTTGTTACCGTTGACTATCATTTTGAAATTTGTTACCGTTGACTATCATTTTGAAATTTGTTACCGTTGACTACATAGGCGTACGCAGAATTTTCTCGGGGAAGGGGTGGGGGTTTCAATTTTTTTTTCTTCTCAAGGGGGGTTTGCCATTTTTTCTTGCAAAATAAGACTTTAATCTCGGCTTGAGGGTTGGGGGGGTTAGAACCCCAAAACTTCCCCTTTGCGTAAGCCAATGGTTGACTATCATTTTGAAATTTGTTACCATTGATAGTCATTTTTGAAACTTGTTATCGTTGACAGTCATTTCTACATTACCGCTACCATCGAAAGTCATTTATTTTTTAATTATGTTATCGTTATCAATTGTTGTTGTTTTTTTTTCAAATCAATTTCGTTTACATTCATTTTCGAAATCTACTGTTATTGACGTTCATTTTCGACATTTGCAGTCTTTAACTTTCTTTTGAGAAATTTGCGATGATTGATAACCGTTTCCAAAATTCCCTGTCACTGATAATCGTTTTCTTTTTGGAATGAATCCAATACCCACTTAAAGATAATGAAGAATATCTTGCATGCCGCGCTCGCGAAATAGCCTGATGGGTAAAAGAGACGTGGATCTTAATGGTCTAGTGCTCCAGAAATGGGACGAAGCTGTAAAATTTCATAAACATGCTATTAAGATCCTTAACTGAAGTCTTTTAAGACGGAAAACAAAACACAAACCATCGGGACGGTGATGAAATGCCGTAAAAACAGCGTAAAGACACATCAAGCAACATACGCACTTTACCTTCCGCCGCAATCTCCAAATACTCTTTCTCCACCGGACTTCTCGAATTACGCGTGCTAATATCGTTTATCCTTCCGCTGCTGAGATAAAAGAGAAAGATAGGTGCAGATCATCATCAATTTATTCTGAGGAGGCACGCGCCTTTTATTCTGATAATGCACACCTTCTGTACGCCCCGGGAAATATTTTTCATCTGGGAAAATAATAATGAAAAAGAGTGGTGACGTGACGTCTCTCCGTCGTTCTTCACACAAGGCTCATCTGATTCAGTAGCAGCAAGCAGCAAAATATGGGCTTGGTCTCATGCATATTCTTCTCGTTATTTACAATTCTCTCAACATCTTTACCGAAAAGAAAAGTCTTCTTTTCTTTTTTTTTTAATATATATTTTCTTATTCTTGGGTTCTTTGAAGATGTGTAAACACGAAAGTCTGTTCTTCTTCTCTTAATACTCTAAATTGCCTGCGCTTATAAGTTTTCTTTCTTTCTCCTGGCGCATCATCTGATCTTGTGCCGCAGTAGAAGGGAGAGGTCCGGCTGGTGCCTTGACTAACATCTTAAGTAGAATTATTTATGTCCACAAGCAAGTTTGTACATGGAGTAATACATTTATGTAAGAACCTTTTCTTCTCTACTTTTTTTTTTTTTTGTATATATATATATTGTATAGTAGTAGAAGAAAGAAAGAGTAAACGCCGTGTTAACTTATTCGTAGGGTGTTGTAGACCAGTCTGGATGAGCCTAATGCTGGCAATTACGCATCGGTTTGGTTCTTATTATTTTATAGTGGGTAGAGAGTCGGGGGTTCGACTGTAAATAACGATGGCTTCCGTACACATACGGCTTTTTGTACTGTTCTATACCCACTTCCGTAAACAGTTACTTAGACGAAGTGTTGGTAGTGATGGACGTTTAAGTGTTAAGACGATTTGTTGTGGGTGTATATCGGAACGAGCGTTATTTGGAAGTAATGTCGTCCACAACGTGTAAGGATTATTTGGGTTTTGGAAGGTTTTATATACAAACTCTAATTAGCTTTCAGATATGTATTTCGTTGAGAAAAGTCGCAATATATGTGATTTCTTGTGTACCAGCAACAACCTGCTCTCAGGTCCGTCTTTACAGCAACATTGGTACTCGTACATTGGTTCCCAGTCAGACAGATGTCCTCAGACCCCTATTTACGAAGGCTTCTGTACCTATCGATATTAATAAGTACAGTATTCTCCAAAATCGTAGCGGGCCACGCTTAGATGGGCCTATGCGTTACGATAGTTCTACCCGTTCTTATGAACACCACATCTTTGAGCGGAGCTGTTAAAGCAGAAGATTCAGTTGCAACTATCTCGGTGTGAAGGACATTCGTTCCCAAACAGCTGTGGGAAAATAAAACTTTTCTCAGAACAATTGGTGTAAAAGAGATTCGATTCCATCCATCTCGGTGCTATGGAGATTCGGTTCCAAACAACTGTGTGCGAAGAAGAAAATCATTCTAAAAAAATCTCAGCACAAAAGGGATATAAGTTCTAATCATCTCGGTGTTCAAGAGCTGCCGTTCAACCATCTCGATGTTATTGAGACTCGATTCCAAACATCAGTGAGCGAAATAGAACCATTTCCATAAATACGCATGGCAAAGGAGATTCGGTTCTAACCATCTCGATGCTAGGGAGACCCGGTTCCAAACATCTAAATGTTAAGAAGATCTGTTTCCAGAAATCTTGGCATAAAGGAGATTCGTCCTGAACAGATCTGTTTGAAGGTGATTCGGTTCTAAACAGCTCGGTTCGAAAAAGATCCGTTTCCAAACTTCTCGATAGACAAGAAAATTCAATACCAAACATCCGGACAATCCATGACAGTACATTTATGTCTCAGAGAGCCAGGATTTTCCCCCCGATCAGGGGTTCTCAACATTTTGTGTATACCACAGGTCCCTTATGCCAATGCGACAAACATCTCTGAAAACTTTCCGGAACAATATTCACTGTGAAAATAAATAGGCACACATCTAAGTTCACGGACCTCTTGAAATATTTCCAAGGACCCAAACAAAGAACGATTCCCGGAGGATAAAGGAGGAAACGATTTAACGCAATGATCAATGATAAAAATTCAATGCGTACGGTATAAACATACGCACATACGATCCACCGCTCAGACGTATCGATACGATAACTATTCCAACATCACACCTAGACGTACCAATGCCTAGTTCATTTGGCAAACAAGGATAGTACGATTCCCCGAAGAGAGTCCGACAACAACACAATAACAAGTTTCAAACTGGCCACACAATCTAGAAATCTCCGAAGGCTTCTTGGAATCGGACGCAAATGTTGGATGATGTAGATTCAAAAAAGAAAACGAGGAATATTTATTTATTTTTCCTCTATTTTCTGATCGAAAGGGAACCAGCCATTTTGTTCTTTGTCAGAAATCACGGACCAGTCACATGATGAAGAGGGAGAAAAACTTTCTCTTGTGCTTCTCTCTTTTTTTTTTTTTTTGAATTTGAACCATCAACTGCTGATGCCAAACTGGTAATTATGGACTTTTGTGTGCTATTTCTCCCCCTCTCCCCCCCTTCTCTTCTTTACTGGTACCACAACTGCTGCTAGTGCGTAAGTATTGGCAGTTGTTTTAAGGCTAGTTTTTCAACGATTGTCTGGGAATTTTCTTTTTGCGTTGTTATTTAACTGATATTTATTCGTCGGAGACTCGGTATTCGTCGAAAAATTGAAAAATCACCCCCTTTTTTTGGTTTTATCTGCTATCCATTCACTCACGCGATCACGTGACACCGATAGGAATGATTCGAATACAGTGTATAACCTCGTTTATACGCCGCTGAACCGCTTTACGATCAGGGGGCGTAATAATACCTCCGAAGGGGACGTTCAAGTATTACGTCAGCAGAGTTTGTTTGCCATTTTTAACCCCCTTCCCCATGTTAGCAAAATTTCGTCAGCTCCACCCCCCCCCCTACCTCCTGACGCATATTGGGCAGGGCCGTCGTAAATTAAGAGCATCATGGGCCCCGGGCCAAAGTGGTTTTTCAGAGGCCCTACCACGCAAACTTTAGAAAATTTCCACCAAGTCTCATGTTTGTGAGACCCCTCTTCTCTTGAGGCCCCGGCCCGTGCCCGGGTGAGCCCATGCGTTAAGGCGGCACTGATATTTGGATTAGAGAAATACTCGTGGGGAAGAAGGAGGGAGACATGGGGTTGCACAAGCCCCCCTTATATCTCCCTTCCTCAGACGATCAAAATTTCTTTTTATGCAAAAAATATTTTTGAAAAATTTAAATTCCCGAAGCAAATACTTTTATAGGTTATAATAAATTTCAGTTAATTTCAACGATATTTGAAGGCTAAGATCTCAAAATTTCTCTTTAAGAAATTCATTGTGACCCACCCTCTAAGCCAGAGGTCTTCAACCTTTTTCTACTCGCGAGCACTGCCTCTACTCATCATCAAAAGAAGAGCACCCTTACAGCAAGTTTGATATACGAATGCATGAAAATAGGATGATTTCAATCATTGAATGCAATGTGTACAAGTTGTCTAATTGGAACTGCTGACCAAGTGCTCGTGAGCACAAAATCGGACACGAGCGTCGAGCACTCTGGGTGGATCGGGGGGCACCGTGGTGCTCGCGAGCAATGGATTGAAGATGCCTGCTCTAAGAGCCATGTATCCTAAACCCATGACCCGCGGTGCAAATGTGGCCCGTCACCTCAAGCCTAATTTTGTAAAAAGGAATTAAGCATCACATTTACAACATAAGATTAATGCTTAAGTGACCCATGCCACAATTCCACGGCGCTGAAGGGGCCCGTGGCACATTTTACTATCACTCATGTTGTCCCGTGGCACATTTTACTATCACTCATGTTGTCCCGTGGCACATTTTACTATCACTCATGTATGCCTGTGGCACATTCACAGATCCTTCAATTGACCCACGGCACATTTTCAGACCACTTGAGTGACCCGCGCACAGTTCCAGAATACTCAAGCGGTCCGTGGCACATTTAGCGATCCCTTAAGTGACACGTGACACAGTTTTAGAACACTTAAGAGGCCTGGAGTGCAGTTCTACATCCTTCGAGTTACCCGCAGCTAAATTACGGATCACTTGAGTGACACGCGGCACAGCTCCATACCCCGTAAGTGGCCCGCAACACGTTTATTTAAGCTGACGTAATACTTGAAAGTGGAATAAATTCAAATGAATTTTCTGTGTTTTCTTTCTCTTCAACAACTCGAAACTTTATAGCAACCCTACTATCGCGATTGTCTATTATCTACGGAAGTTGCATTGTTTTTTTACTTCCCCCCCCCCCTTTCTTTATAATGTATATTCTACTATATACCATAGGCGGATTTGGAAGTCTGGAGGTGGGGGCAACGTCATTATTGTTGGGGGGGGGGCACAATGATTATGATGCCAATTCATATATACATTAGATCAGTCGAATCCACCTTTGACGCGGGGGGCACGCACCCCCGTATCTTCGCTCATGCTATATACATGTAAGAGCGAAAGGGAACACGTAGGATGAGAGTGAAAAGAGAGAAACCTCTCTTATCCATGTATCATCTATTATACTTTTTCCCTTTTGTATTTTTCTTTCCCTCTTCTTTTTTCCAATGTGTGGTTATGTTAAGACAAGGTTACCATATTTATCACCGATTCGTTAAATAGAGATTACCCAAATTCCTTGTCAAAACCTGGGATGAGTGGTTAATTTTATGACATTTATACGACGTTTGGCTTTGATCGCTGCTGGTTCCCATACATTTAAACGTTAAAATACAGTGAAACCTCGATACAACGATACTCTGCGGACCAAGAAAAAAATGTCACAGTAGAGGGTTTATGGTTGTATCGAGAGGTAACAATATCATCAGGCGACGCCAAATTTATGCTGTTGTTGGCATCTCTTCTGAATTGGCGATGTTAGTATGAAATGCCATGAAATGCATTTTATATGAATTTTTTGGCAGCAAAAATTTCTAATCCATTAGTTGATGAATAAAATTCAGTTGATTGTTTCACCCTGTAAAGTAGCTTCCCTTGCAATACTAAACCAATATATACTAATTGCTCTTATTTTGGGTTGCTGTATTTGGTTATATTTGGCGTCCATATTTTTTATGGGCATCTTTTTGAATCATCTCGTTGGATATTTTGCCTGTTGTGACCTTGTATTTGTGCGACTTTCGCATTTCATCCGACCTCTCGAACGTCGTATAAACGAGGTTCCACTGTAGGTATCGGCAAACCACAAAATGGCCGACCGAAAAAATCCGCCATCTTGTTTTTTTGTTCTTCTCTGGAATCCGTCATAACCACTGCCCAAAACAAAAAATACAGAAAAAAAAATTCGGTAATATTGGAGGATAGAGAGGAAAAAATGTTTTTTTTTTTTTCCTCCTTTGGGGAGGGTTTTTTGAACCCCGTACCTACCACGTGATCTTGAACTTGGCCAGTTAACGCTAACCTATAATTTGCCAGAGAAACTAACCAACTCCCACTAAATCGTACTTTTCTGCCGTCACGAGGCCACAAAATGCTTTAAAAAAAACACGTTCTTTTCTATTTTATTGCGCAATTTTCTACGACAGATATTATTTACAAGATGGCGATGGAGGGGAGGTTGTGATCGCCATTGGTTAAGGTCGATAAGGATAACTTATCACGATATCGAATAAACCCGGCCAATCAAATTAGTTTTCTTCTTGTTTCTTTGTGTGTGTATCTGCTTATTACGTATATGTGGAGAGAGGAGGGCTCGTTTATTTTCAATAAAAACAACCAAAAAATGACCTCCCTTGATGGCAACCGATGTCTGTCTGGTAACATGATATGTAGGTCCGAGAATTGTACATGATTTTTCCAGGAAGGGAGGTTAATGGCCCGTAATTTGGAATGTCTTGACTGACCACACCAAAACCGAATTAATAATTGGACAATTGGAGGTTGGTACGAGTATTTAGATTACATCTCGGCGAAGTCAAATTTTCTTGTTGAGTTGATGGAAGAATAACAATCTTTGTGCGTGTGTGTGTGGTTCAAGGATATAGTCTGTGGTAAGTAATTTGGTTCTTAATAAATCCCCCATGTGGTCGGGACCGAAGTGCTTGCATAGTTCTGGGCTAGCAGTGCCCCGAGGAAATTCGACGCCAAAGTTTATGGGGGGGGGGGGGATCGTCAGCTGGTAATAGTTGACGCGTGGTCATACTGTAGTACAGTGTTTCTCAAAGTGTGTATCGCGGCTCTTGGAGTAGGATTACCAGATTCAGAAACTGATAAAAGGAAAATTCCTGCTCGCGCGCACTCTTTGTGACGTCACTTTTCCCAATTTCCCCCACAAATGGCGCCATTATACTGATTACATTAATTGGCATTTCTGAAAGCTTCCATCGCCTTGTTAAGGTCTACCCTTAGAAGGTTTGTTTTTGCAGTGGCGCAAGCAGAGTTTGTTTTTCCAAACTCTTTATTGTTTCCTCGGGCCATTTCGTTTCATAGACTAAACCTGTAAAACATGGGCCATAACCGCTTAAATGCTTTGGAAATGTGCCACGGGTCACTAAAACAATCTGTAAATATGCTGCTTATTCATTTTTACAAAATTAAGTTAGAGGTGGCGAGCCACATCCGATATCCTCGAGGGCCACATTTGGATCGCGGCTCATAGCATATGTCGTTTAGCGTGTATGGGGCTTAGACTTTGAGCAAAGAATATGGAATGCGGCAGAGACAATATTTCCCCATGGTGGGTAATGGAATGGTCCAGGGTAGCGATAGAAGCTACGGGCACAGCATAGGATTCTATAGGTTCGCTTGAGTTAGGGGGCAATGAGAAAAAAAATTCCTGAAGAAGGGGACGTTGAAACAAATTTTTGGGAAACTATGGCTTAGAGCAGTGTTTCTCAACCACCGGGGCCCTGACATCAGTTACCGGGCCGTGAGTGGTTTACCGTTTCATTTTCACCCATTTGTTTCCCATTATTCGTGTGTATGACTGGACCTTCCACTCGCAAAAACAAGAAATCAGCCGGACGGTAGGCTTCCAAAGGTTGAGAAGCACTGACTTATATAGGGTGGGTCATAATAAATTTCTTAAAGAGAAATTTTGAGTTCTTTTAACCTTCTAAATGAGCATATGCAATTGCATATTTTGGCACATTTTATATATAGTCACGGCATATAAATTCACTAAATCACTAAAATTTTAGAAATGAGTGCATATTTTTAGCGTTTTGTTTCTATTAATTGCACTGTACCAACGTGTTTCAGGATTACTTCAAACAAGAAAATATTTCACCTTGGAGTATTATTGTTCTTTTTAGGTCATATCTTTAGGTATTTTTAAGTGCGTGTTTTTGCACCTTCTAAGTGCATGTTTTTTTCATTTTTTGCGCATATTTTTCTTTTCTTTTAGGGCATAGTCGGTTCTATCGCCCACCAGGGGGCGCTATTGCTCACTTTGCGAAACACTGTTTTAGGGCATCATACTTCAGTGCTTTTGCTATGCATATTTTTTTTTCATTTCACGTATAAATTTTTCAATATTTCCATGGAGCATATTGAAGAAATTTTAGAACATATCCTTTTATTTCATCCATATTTCGATATTTTTAGAGATATTTAGACATTTTCAAATGCATATTTCAACGTTTTTAAATGCATATTTTAGCAATTTTTAAATTTTCCTGCCCTTTCAAACGCATATATTTTTAAAATCTTTTTGTTTTTTGCATATCTTAGATTTTTTTTGTCACACCTTGGCATTTTCAATGTAGATTTATCTTTATTTTTAGTGCACATTTCAGTTTTTCAACGCATGTTTCAGCATTTTTAGTGCACATTTTGGCACTTTCTTCAGCGCATGTAATCCGGGCTCTAGTGATTACAATAGCGCTGGTTCTTACACACGAAATAATTTAGAATTCATTTTAACCGTTTAAAACTAACCTCTAAGTTTATTCATGCGATAACCTTACTGCAGGGGAAAAAAAAAACCTCCCATTTCAAAATCCTAAATCTAAAAATTTCAAGATAATTCTTTCATCTCGTGAGATTCCACGAGACTCATTCATTTCCAGATTAACTCGTTGGAGATCATGATTTAATAAGCTTGAAACAAAATGAAACAAGAGTGGGATTTAAAAAAAAAAAAAAGCCGGGGCTCCTTAAGATAAAAGAGCATTAAATAGGCTGCGCAACAAAACCACTCAAATGGTTAATTTCTTAGTTTTCCCCCTCATTAGCGCCTCTCGAGCAAAGTATGCAAATTAGACAGACGAGAGGGTGGAGGGGGGGGGGAGGGGAGAAAAAAAGAAAACTATTCATTCCGTGATTTCTCGCTGATTATTCGAGATTCCCCGAGAGGCTCGGGGGACCATTATTAGTCTTTTAATGCTGCATTTTCTTACTCAGCATCCCCTGTAGTAATGAGCGCAGACTCTGGATGCAATGAAGTATTGCAATTTCTCGGAAAGTATGAAATAATTGCTAAAAGAGAATACTGTTTGGCTGATACAGGGTTTATATTCACACGCGAAGGCGAGTGTGAATAATACATTAATGCTGATTGACATGGTGACAGAAATTGTTCTTTTGTGATATAAGGGATAAGGGATGGATAAGGGATATGGGATAAGGGATGCGATATAAGGATATAAGGGATGTAATTATAGTATATTATAATTTTACTTTTATCAAAACGAATTTTTCAGGAGATTGGATAACTAAATGTACATTGCGAATTTTTATATTTAAAAACGCATTTAACCATGATAACCAAATGTATATTCCGAATGTTGTTTCCTAATAACGCATTGAACCATGTTAACCAATTTTACATTCCGAATGTCATTACCTAATTCGCATTGAACCATGATAACTGAATGCACATTCCGAATTTTACTGTGTGTAGAAATGCATTGAACCATGATAACTAGATACATATTCGGAATGCTATTTTCAAACAGCATATTTTGCTCTAGGAGCCATGATAACGACGTCTACATTCCGAAAATTATCGCCGAAAAACGTATTCAGCAATGTTAACTAAATTTGCATTCCGAATATCATTGCCAAAACCGCATCGAACTCGATAACCTAATTTACATTCCAAATGCCGTTGCTTAAAAACAAATTGAACCATGATGCCCAAATTTACATTATGCCACATTGCCAAAAAAAACGCATTGAACCATGGTGACCAAATTTATATTCTGGAAGTCATTGCCTAATAATACTTTATTTTTCGTTCCTCGTGACATAAAAAGAAATCATTCCAAATACACTGAAGAGCCAAAAAAAACTGGTACACCTGCCTAATATCGTGTAGGGTCCCCGCGAGCCCGCAGAAGTGCCGCAACACGACGTGGCATGGACTCGACTAATGTCTGAAGTAGTGCTGGAGGTAATTGACACCATGAATCCTGCAGGGCTGTCCATAAATCCGTAGGAGTAAGAGGGGTGGAGATCTCTTCTGAACAGCACGTTGCAAGGCATCCCAGATATGTTCAATAATGTTCATGTCTGGGGATTTAGGTGGCCAGCGGAAATGTCTAAAGTCAGAAGAGTGTTCCTGGAGCCACTTTGTAACAATTCTGGACGTGTGGGGTGTCGCATTGTCCTGCTGAAATTGTCCAAGTCCGTCGGAATGCACAATGGACATGAATGGGTGCAGGTGATCAGGCAGGATGCTTACGTACCTGTCAGAGTCGTATCTAGACGTATCAGAGGTCCCATATCACGCCAACTGCACACGCCCCATACCATCACAGAGCCTCCACTAGCTTGAACAGTCCCCTGTTGACATGTAGGGTCCATGGATTCATGAGGTTGTCTCCATACCCGTACACGTCCATCAGCTCGAAACAATTGGAACCGAGACTCGTCAGACCAGGCAACGTGTTTCCAGTCCTCAACAGTCCAATGTCGGTGTTGTCGGGCCCAGGCGAGGCGTAAAGCTTTGTGTCGTGCAGTCATCAAGGGTACACGAGTGGGCCTTCGGCTCCGAAAGCCCATATCGATGATGTTTCGTTGAATGGTTCGCATGCTTGCACTTGTTGATGGCCCAGCATTGAAATCTGCAGCAATTTGCGGAAGGGTTGAACGTCTGTCACGTTTAATGATTCTCGTCAGTCGTCCCGTTCTTGCATGATCTTTTTCCGGCCGCAGCGATGTCGTAGATTTAATTTTTTACCGGATTCCCGATATTCACGGTACACTCGTGAAATGGTCGTACGTGAAAATCCAAATTTCATCGCTACCTCGGAGATGCTATGTCCCATCTCTCGTGCGCCGACTATAACACCACGTTCAAACTCACTTAAATCTCGATAACCTGCCATTTTGTAGCAGCAGTAACCGATCTAACAACTATGCCAGACACGTGCTGTGTTATATAGGCGTTGCCGACCGCAGCGCCGTACTCTGATTGGTTCCATATCTCTTTATTTGCATACGCATGCCTGTACCAGTTTTTTTGGCTCTTCAGTTTATCTTTGTTCAATAACCATATTGTTTGAGTACGCCATAGTAATTAAAATCAAGTATATGTTCAAACTGCCAAATTTTTTTGTAAAACGCATTGGTTTTACACGTTTTCACTCCCAAAATTCGTTTTAAAATTTCTTGACGATTTGTCAAATAATTGATAACGATATAAATTTTGAAAAAAAAAAACAAACTGTGGGACTATTCTGTAAAATCCTCTCACTTTTTACTAGAAAACCTGAACATTTCCCTTTTTTTAAAATAATGATTATTAGATTCAGTAAAATTCCGAATAATTTCGTAAATTTGTCATCATTGTCGAGTTTTCACCAGTTTTTATTTAAAACTAAAGTAATAATTGATTAATCGATGAGGAGGAAAAACTTCAAAAAGAAATTAAAAACTCAAAAATCATACAAATGACTTTTTCTCGGTAATTAAAAATTCATTATCGAACAATTCACCCAAAAACATCATAGGAATCGGAATAAAAATTTCTCTCTGTTAATTAAAATTATTAAAACACGGAAGAGAGAAGTATTTAAGAGAGAAAAAAAAATGTAGTAAAAGCGAGAGAATTCTCTTAAAAATTTTCTCTCTTTTTTTACGAATATAAAAGAGGTATAATTTATTGTCGTAACTTTAAGAGGGAAATCGGTTAAAAGCGTCAAAAGCATTTGCCGGCATGGATTTGACAGCTAACTAATAATTTAATAGTTGCATATCGTGACAAATTGTTGCTCGAGCATTTTAGCTCGTGGTGTGTTGCTTCTCCCTGGATAAGTAATTAATGGAAAAATTTTTCTCCTGGAAAAATATCCGGGAGAAGAAATACCTCCCTATGATGTAAAAGAGAAACGAATTACCTTTATGAGATTTGTTTCTTCTCGCGGAAAAAAAGTTTTGTCGAACTTTTCGAAAAGTTCCAGATAACTTTTTTTTCTTTGTTTTACGTATTCGTGGAATTTTATGCAAATTGATAAATCGATATAATTTCAGACGATGGTTATTGATTACCTTTCAGTTTTAAGACCGGTATAAATTAATAATTAATATTGTATTCGTGATGGTGAATGTGTTTGACTGAATTTGAATTTCCAGTTTATTTGGCATTTAAAGATTTTCGTTGTTAAAAGTTGTGAAATAGCAGCTTAGTTACTTTATATCAGACAGGTTCAACCCGTTGCTCGTGATGAACACTACGGTGCTCGCGAGCAACGGTGAAGCGCTCAGGCGCTGGATACTCTTGTCGGATTTCGTGGTCGCGTGCGCTCGATCAACGTTACAGTTAAACACCTTCTAAAAATTGCATTCAGGGATTGAAATCATCCTGATTTTATGCATTCGCGTGTCAAACTTGCCGTAAGGGTGCTCTTCTTTTGATGATGGGTACAGGCAGTGCTCGCGACTAGAAAAAGGTTGAAGACCTCTGCTCTGTATGAAATTTTCAAATTTTATTTTTTACTGGAGTTGTCGTATTGTGACGTGCAATTTTTTTTTTTTTCGTAATAAGGTTTTTTAGCACTAGTTTGATAGATGAGGAGCAGATTTCCTTTTCGTTTTGTAGAGATTATTTCAAGATTATCGCGCAGATTGATTTTGGAAGTTTGGTGGAATGTGCGTACAGATCCATCAAGCTGGGAGAAAGGTGCGCGTGTGCAGATTTCGGAAGCTCGGTAAAATATGCTGCAGATTTGAAAAGCTCAGTAGAATGCATGTACAGATTATACGAGCCCAGTGGAATGTGCTTGCAGTGGTTTCAAGAAGCTCGGAGAAAAGAGGGTGTAGAATTTTTCGAAGGACAAGGTAAAATTGCGTGTCGAATTTGGAAGCTCGGTGGGATGCGCACACACATTTAAGAAACTTGGGGGAGGGGGTACGAGTGGATTTCAGAAGTTCGGCGGAAATTCTGGGAAAAGTGCGTGTAGATTTCGGAAGCTCTGGGAAAGGTGCTGTAAATTTATGTTCAGTAAAATGTGTATGCAGATTATAGAAGATTAGTGGAATGTGCTCGTAGTTTTAAGAAGCTCTGAAGAAAGTGCGTGTAGATTTTGGAAGCTTGTTGGAATGTACGAGCAGCTTTTGGAAACTATGCATTAGGTGCGTGCAGCTTCCGGAAACTATGCATTAGGTGCATGCAGCTTTCGGAAACTATGCATTAGGTGCGTGCAGCTTTCGGAAGCTCGGTATTATTTATACGCAAGCCGATTTCCTAAGCTCAGAGAAAATTGCGCACAAAAATTTAGAAGCTCGTGGAAAGTGCTTCAATGAAGCTTATTAACCATAATTTTTGAAACGTTCCTCGATCTAGACGGGAAAGTTATCGAACATTTTCGGAAATACTTTAGATAACATTGCTTAACAATGTTTCCGTCCCCTACCCTAAGTGAATCTACATCAAACTAATTCTATGTGCTTGGACTCATTTCTAAAATAATGAACCAATATTGTATATAATTTTTCAGCGTATAAGCCGCGGTTGCGAATTTCACTAATTTGCGAAAAAATTTCATTACCATAAGAATGCCCGCAGTGGCTTGCAATTCACATATGCAAATTTAACTCTCCTATAAGGAAGTCTCATATAAAGAAGGGGGGGGGGGTTTGTCACGTGTTATTGGAAAAAAATGATGAATTTTTCACTTAAACCGACGATTGTGCATAATACTCAAGCGCCGTTGTTAAATATTAAATTATTATTTTGATAAATATTAAAAAGCTTATCAGTTTTACTGGTGGTTATACGTAATATCAAAATGTCGTTGACATATTAGAAATATCCTAAAAGAAAATTTGTCAACGATAATTTGATAAAATGATACGGGTACGATCATGAAATTTGTTAAATAGGAGTTAGTTAAATCAAAGAATTTGTTGGATGTGATGTTCGTTCATAAAATTTGTAAAATGAGGATTTGTTGAATCAGGGTACCATCCTAAATTTGTTGAATAGGGGTACGTTATATCAAGCTCCGATGAAGAATTCGTCGAAGAGGCGTTATTTCGAGGATATTCGGTAAAAATCGTCAGAGTTAATTATATAATAAAGTCAGAGTTAGTTATATCCGGTTCACACTCTGGCTTACACGTACGATCATCTAATAATAAATCTTATCACGGCACTGGGATCGATTCACCATATTTACTAATATGGTGATTATGCGTAATAGCTGGACAATATGATGAATATAGTACGATTTATCATATTTATAAACGACGCTTGTGTATTATTAATAATCACTGGTGAAAGTGATAAATTTGGGGAAAACAATAAAATCAATCAAAGTTATCAAAATGATCGGTGTTTACGCAAAGCAGTTCGTTATTATGCATAATAACAGCAGTACTATGTTGTACAGATCGTGCGGCTCGGTGCGACATCCTCGAAACTCTTTCGGGAACCACGACGCGCATTTTTTACAACCCCTGGCACGAAGTTCAACATATTTTCGATACCGTAATCATTACACCTCGACATATTCAAGGCTAAAACAAAGTACGAATACTGAACTCCCGAACGGAATAATATAATATTCAGCACGTACTCACAACAACAACAATGAAGTATCACCCTTCCCGACCCATAAGAAAAATAAATGGCGGAATAATAATACTTTTCCGAAACTCCAGTGGCCCCCGAGGCGGCCTAGTTTCCGTCTATTCTTTTATTATTTGGATACCCCCATCCACTTGGTATTCTTTTTCTCAACTTTTGGGAAACTTGACTTCCTTTTTTTTACAAAAAAAATAAATAAAAATAGGGGAAAAAAAAGAGCCAAAAGGCAGTGAGAATATAAACGTGACTTCGCAGAATGCTACTGCGGTACTATGCTAAAGAATACCAAAAAAAGAAAATACCGCTGCATGGTAAAGTATACATACGTTTTCAAAAAAGAAAGGATAAAGTTCAACGAATTTTCTTCAGTAAAGTTCAGAATAAAGTTACCAATGCAGAGAGAGAGAGATGGAAAATATAAAAATAAAACAATGACAGAATAGGAGTCCCTGTGTAAGAATCGTTGGGGGAAAAAACAATTGCAAGGGAGAAAAAATTCTAAGAAAGAGTAAAATAAGCATCTTGAGAGTAGTATATATATATATATATTTATTTTTACTTTTTTATGTTTTTCCTGGAGATTCTGGAATAGCTCCGAGAGAAGCTTAACAGAGAATCACGTTTTTGCCTGGAGTAGGAGTAGAACTCGAGCACATTTCGCGAAGATGCGTCCGTTTCCTTTTTCTTGGAATTTTTCCTACTTTTTCTAGGTATTTTTATACGTGACCAATCGGAATCACGTCCTGTACGTACTTAGAGAAGTCTCCTTATTTTATTCTATTTTTTTTTTTTTTGGTCAGGAACGGGAATGAATCCGTATATCTGAGACTATTTAAGAAGTATCGTATATAGCAATAGATGGAAGTTAGATATTTTTATTGAGATCTAATTTTGGAAATGCCATGATTCTGTTCAAGTGGTGTATATAATACGGTAAATGCGATAAATCTGGTTGTTATGCGTAATCACCGACCATTTTGGTAAGGTTGATGTATTTCCTTAAATCTAGCACATTTACCGTCGATTTTATGGGTGTAGCTAAGTGTCGTTGATGTCTAGTAAATACTGAAACCATTATTAACATTTACCGGTGATTATGCATGATACCCAAACGTACCTGGTAAATTTGATAAGTACTTGGAATTTATCACCTTTGCTGGTGATTGTGTGTAATACATTAATTGGTGAATTTGATAAATATGAAAGGAATTTCCGAATTTGTTTCAGTATGTTTGATAATTATACAGGGGTTGGACCAAATAATATGACCACCTGTGAAATGAGACAAAATCTTTATTAATAGGCTGTCGGCCCTCCTTTTGCATTAGTTACAGCTTGTAACTGTCGTGGGATGGCACAGTCACGGGGATACGTAGTCACTCCTGCAAGGGCGCGGTAGCCCGGTCGATAAGATACTCGCCTCAAGTACCAAAGGATGTTTAGAGGTGTCACGAGTTCGATACCCGGTTCGTCCTTGTCAGAAAACTTTCCTGACACAGGGCTACAACAAAAACGGCGACTTGACCGCAGCAAAAAATTGCTACCGCAGGGGGCCCCCATCGAGGGGTTATCGTACCAACCTCTCGATGAGTATAAGAAACAAGCCTGCCATTCGGAATCGGCAATAAATTGTAGGTCCCGGTCTAATTAGCCCTCGTGTGCAGAAAATGACCGTGGTGCGACAAAAATGATCAAATGATCACTCCTGCAAAAAGGTCACTAATTCAGAACGTGCCTTTGGAGGTGGAAACCTACTGCGCAGTTTGGACTGCAAAATACCCCACAAAGGTTAAATTATATTAAGATAAGGGGACCGAGCGGGCTACGCGAGGTGTTGCAGTTCATCATTTTCCAGCAGTGTGAACGGGCGAATTACATCTTGGAACTCAGGTCGAGAATCAGGGAACCAATATTGCACCATTGGATGAAGATGGTCGGCCAGAATACTGGCATAAACCGCTGCATCAACCCGCCCATCCAGGACAACAAGTGGGCCGAGACCACGGTGAGACATGGCGCCCTACAGCATCACTGATTCCCCTCCGTGCTTAACAGTAGAAAGGAGACAGTCAACATCATAAGCTTGTGCTGGCGTTTGCCAAACGTAAACACGTCCGTTAATCTGGAATAATGTGAACGACGATTCGTCTGACCAGATGCCATTCTCCCATTGTTGTTGTGTCCATTTCTTATATTCGTGACACCATGTTCGTCGTTTCAAGGCATTGCATGGTGTCACCAATGGTTTTGGAATAGTCGCTCTACCTTGTATGTTTGCTGCATGCAGTTCAGGGCGGATAGTTTTTTGTCGATACGCCTTTCTGTAGATGTGTGTTCATCTCGGATGTTATGTGGGATGCTGTTATGTTGTGCTTTCTAGCCACAATCCGTTTCAAAACCCTTCTGGGTCTATCAGCCATCTTCGAATTTCGGCCACTGTTATGCTTGACAGATGATGTCTTTCCCTGTTTGCTATAGGCTGTCGTTACCATCGACACGGTACTTCTCCCGACACCAACAAGGGTGGCCGTTTTCATTACTGTGGCCCCGGCAAGACAGGCTCCAACAATCATGCCTCTTTCGAAATCTGAGGTCAGCCATAACGAAGTTTTAACGCTGCAATATAAATCGCGTCCGAACACTATCACTGCTACGACTACACTGATGTGTGCACATAATCGCCCACTAAGTGGAACTCTTCCCACTAGAGGGCGGGCGTATACGACAGGTTCCCACGAGTGTTGTTTTTTGCACAGGTGTTCACATTATTTTGCCCAACCCCTGTAATTAGACGTCGATTTGGGGAACTCCCATTTGATGAATTTCATGATTTAACAATTAAAATTGTGATTTCATGATTGAAAATTTGTTAAATCAATGAATTTGTTTGATGTTGGATCGCTATATCAGGGTGCGATAGTAATATTTTTTAAATAGGAGTTACTTATTTCGAGGTTCGATTAAGAATGGTCAAATATGAGTTATTTCGTGGATTTTCGGTAAAATTCGTTGAATCAGAGTTCATTATATCCGGTTCAGACTGGCTCACAAGTACGATCATCTAAACAATAAATCTTATTGCGGCAATAGGGGGAATCTACCATATTTACCAATACGAGATGGCGATTGTGCATAATAACCGGCAAATGTGATGAATTTAGTAGGCTACTGTTCACGATGTTCACCGTCAACGCTTGAGAATTATGCATAATCACCGGTAAAAGTGGTAAATTAATCAAACTTTCTAATATATTTCTTATACTTTTCTGGAATAGCTCCGAGAGATTTCACCGATAATCACATTTTTGCCTGGAGTAGGAGTAGAACTCAAGCACATTTCGCGAAGATGCGTCCCCCCTTTTTTTTTTTTTTTGCTTTTTCTTGGAATTTTCCTAGTTTTCGTAGGTATTTTTATATGAGACCAATCGGAATCATGTCTTGTACGTACTTAGAGAAGTCTCCTTATTTTATTTTATTTTTTTGGTCAGGAACGGGAATGCCTGTGACTATTTAAGTATCGCATAGCAAGAGATGGAAGTTGGATTTTTGTGGAGATTTGATTTTTGAAATGCGCTGATTCTTTTCGATTAGATTTTAGTGGTTGTACGTGTTATGGTAAATTTCGATGAATCCGATGCATAATCCACGACCATTTTGCTAAGTTCGTCAAATTTCCCCTTTTTCCTTAACGTCACGTGACTAGTCAATCAAAATGACAGCGTCTGAAGTGAATGTTTGAATTGAGCAATATGGATTCTGTACGGCTAGGGCGCTCACCGGTTAGACACGACAAGACAAGACAGCTTTGGACAAGCTTAGTCATTTCTGTTGACATTCATTTTTACCACGCTACGCTTCTGTTTGTCTGACTAACCGGTGTGCGTTGCGCAATACAAATCAACGTGAACAACAATGACTAAGCTTGACTAAAGCTGTCTTGCCTAGTCGTGTCTAACCGGTGTGCGTCAAGCCTAACTGTTTCGCCATGGCATTTCCAATCCACTTGCAGAATAAAGTTGTTGCACTCTTCCTGCAACTGTGGCATCAACAAAAGGATTTATCTAGAAATGAGCTTTTCGTGGCAGCTTTATTAACTTGTTTCTCGCATACTGTCCTCTAGATGCGTATGGGGTGCGAAATGTGATTGCTATTTCAAATCCGTACCCGGTACTGTCCCCTCCTTAAAATGCATAAGAAGTTAAGGTATTTCAGGAAATGGCGAGAAGGCAGAACTAGGGAATGCATTCTAGGTGTGTGTGTAGTTCTAAGTTCTATTACTATTCTATGCGTTCTATCACTTCAAACGTATCTCTAGAGGTACGTACACTGTGTTTGGTCATGTACATGCTCCTACCGTACATATGTGATTTTTAGATGTGCGTGCTCCTAAAAATTCGTTTTAATTGTGCATGTTCCTTGAAATGTGTTTTAGGTGTGTATGGTCCGAAAAATATGTTCTAATTGTGAGTACTCCTAGAAATGCATTCTACCCCCTAAAGCTCATTAACAGGGATACGCACGCCATATTTGTCCACGTGCTTGCTCCTAGAAATGTGTTTTAGGTCTGTGTTCCTTGAAATACGTTTCATCACCTAAAACATATTTCTAGAAGCACGCACACTGTGTTTGTTGTGTACGTGCTCATACAAATTTGTTTTATACGTGAGTGCTCGGAGAAATTTGTTTTACGTATGAACGGTCATAGAGATGTGTTTTAGGTGTGGGTGGTCCAAGAAATGCGTCCTACCCCTTAAAACGCCCATTTATAGGCCCACCATATTCTTTCATGTGCTCCTAGAAATCAGTTTTAGGTGTGCGTACTCCTAGATAGGCGTACGAAGTTTCTTGATGCCTTGAAAAGCATAAAATGTTAGCGTATCTCTAGAAACGCTTGAGAGGCTCGGAAGCTTCCATATCCTCCCTTTCTCAAATGATACCATAACCAAAGTTTTACATTTGATTATCAGTTAAATCGTCTTTTCCCACGGATACTGCTTATTTGTACCCGTAAATGACCGTCATGTACCTCCCCACGGGTACACGTAACCACAGATCCATGCTACAGAACCCACTCTAGCTTCCCGAAAAAGAAAGGCGCGCAAATACATAAAATCTAGTTTCAAACCGATATACGTACAGCTAAAGATAAAATGAAATATTTGACAACGCGCCATATCTCCTCTCTCCTTCCAACCTCCCCCTCAAAAAAATCGACTTTTTTCCCCCCAAATTTTTATTTTTATCGTGTTTCTTGACATTCAAAATCCCTTTCTTAGGGTAAATAGATTTCGTTTTAAAGAATATATATATATATATACGGTGTGTCTTGTTGGAAGGCAATTCTATACGAATTCGTTCAACTTGAAGAAGATGCTTTCCAGTGATCGAACATCCAAGGAGCAAAAAATACAAAAATTCTCGAGTATGTGTAAGGATATATCGGAGGGAGAAGAAAAAAAAAATCCCTCCATTGAATTTTATTTTTATTTTTATCGGAAAACATTGTATTTTTTTCTCCTATTTTCTATTGTAGGGTGGAAAGGGTTCAATTCTTCATTTTCTCATTGTGTTCTTGGATCGATGGGATTTTTTTTCTTTTTCAAATTCTGTTTTCGATTCATTTTAATTTTTCACAAATGGTCAGAAAATTTGTATTAGTCAGTGATTTCAATTGAATTTTGTGTTTTAGTTCAAAAAACTGAATTTTTTAAACTGAATGCCGATTTTTTTTTTTTCAACACCGAAGTTTGTGTTTTGATCTGTTGAAATTTGATGCTGTTTGCAATGATGTAATGATTTCATTTTTTTTTTGGCTATTTTAATTGGTTTCATTAGTGATTTTATTGATGTTTGCCGTTTTTAGGAAGTTTTTTTAAGGAAGTTTTTATAGGACCCGCGAAAATAATGACGCACCCGTGGAAATACATAAACGCAAGTAGGCTTATCTATAGAAACCCGACAACCGTATAAATGAATGGAATAAAAAGAAGGTACAGAATCACTTAATGAGAGGAGTAATTCCATAATTCATAAAAGTTGAGGATAAATGAAACGAACAATTAAAGAATAAAGAAAAATTTGGAATTCATGAAGGGAATAATTCGATAATTAACGAAAATTTAGAATTATTGTAATTGAATAATTCCAGAACTAATGAAATTCATTAATTCCAGAACTAATGAAATTGACCAATACCAAAATTAATAGAAATTCAGAATCAGTAAATAAATAATTCCAGAATTAGTGGAAATTCGGAATTGATGAAAGAAATGATTCCAGAATGAAGAACAATTCACAAATAATGAAATAATAATTACAGAATTGAGAAAAATTATGAATAAATAGCGAAATAGACAATAAATAGAGAAATATAGAATAAATAGAGAAATATAGAATAAATAGAGAAATATAGAATAAATAGAGAAATAGACAATAAATAGAGAAATATAGAATAAATAGAGAAATAGACAATAAATAGAGAAATAGACAATAAATAGAGAAATAGAGAATAAATAGAGAATAAATAGAGAAATAGAGAATAAATAGAGAAATAGAGAATAAATAGAGAAATAGAGAATAAATAGAGAAATAGAGAATAAATAGAGAAATAGAGAATAAAGAATAAATAGAGAAATAGAGAATAAATAGAGGAATAGAGAATAAATAGAGGAATAGCGAATAAATAGAATAAATAGAGAAATAGAGAATAAATAGAGAAACAGGGAATAAATAGAATAAATAGAGAAACAGGGAATAAATAGAATAAATAAAGAAACAGGGAATAAATAGAATAAATAGAGAAACAGGGAATAAATAGAATAAATAGAGAAACAGGGAATAAATAGAATAAATAGAGAAACAGGGAATAAATAGAATAAATAGAGAAACAGGGAATAAATAGAATAAATTGTAAAAATCAGTGAAAAAAATCCAAAATAATGTTAATTCCAAAATCGATGAGAATTCAGAAATAAACCAGTATCCATAAAAGTTCAGAAATAATGAAAGAAATAGCATCAAAGTTGATGAAAATTCCAAAATAATAAAAAAAAGTAATTCCAGAATCACAATGATTCCAAAATAATTGAAGAAGTATTACTTCTTTTATTACCAGAATCAATGGAATAAATTATTGCAGATTGAATGAATATTCAGAAACAAGTGAAATAAATGATTCCAAAACCAACTAAAATTAAGGATTTAAAGAATGAAATCATATAACGAGTGAATCAATTCCAGAAATAACGAAAACGCAGAATTTATGTTTAATCTCTAAAACAAACTAATACGTCCCCCGTTTCTGCCCCGAAAAAAGTCGCAAATAAAAGTGTGATTAAAAGCCAGAAAAATTAATCCGATTCAAAGAAACGTTCCGACATCACGTGATGCAGCTACCGCAACGTTTTCGAAACCCTTACCCGTTCCGTTCTTAACCTCGATCCACCAAATCTCGTAGTTATCGATGCTTCTGTTAACTACATTTGTTCGTAACCATGGAACACGCGTACATACCTAAAGCACCATAGAAAAAGTTACGCAATGAACGTGCTTTCTTTCAGAAACGTGAACTATGAGCATAACTTAACCTCAAGAGACATGGATCACTCATGTATGTGTAAAGAAATAAAAGGTTATTAACTATAACATGTTGGTACAACATTTTACGATTTTTTCCCATCAAATCGAAATTGATTACGTGTCTCCGGGGTTGAAAAATTCCGGTGACGAACTTTTGCTCTCTTAGATGTATTCCTCACCTTGTCTCCTCTCGTTAGGGGGCCGTTCAAGTATTACGTCATCATCGATGCGGGAGGAGGGGTTCCGATTTGCTGACTTTTGATGACAAGGGGGGGAGGGGGGGGTTTGGATAATGCTTACGTCATCAACCACCCTTTATGAAAATATGAAATATTCTTAATCACATATTACTCGGTGAGCCAAAAAACGAGGAAAAACCTTTCGATAGTTTGTGGGCACTTTTCGAAGTAGCATTCGCCCCCTCCGCTATTGATAAGTGCCCTACAGAGCCAATTTAGTGATCTCTAATTTTTTCGCCGATCCAAGTGATCTGGAAATGTGTCCGGGCCGCTTAAGTGCTCTGGAACTGTGTCACGCATCACTCAAGTGGATCCGTAATTATATGCCGCGGATCAGTTAAATAATCTGAGAATGTGCCGCGGGTAACTTGAGTGATGTAGAACCGCACTGGGAGCCACTTAAGTGCTCTAAAACTACGTCACGTCACTCAAGGGATCTCTAAATATGTCGTGGGTCACTCAAGTGTTCTGGAACTGGATCCCGGGTCATTTCAGTGATCTAAAAATGTGGCACGGGCCGCTTAAATGTTCTGTAATTGTACCCGGGACACTTAAGCGATCTGTAAAAATGTGCCGCTTAGTTCATTTTTACAAAATTAGGTTTCAGGAGGGCAGGCTGAATCAGATTACCCCCCAGGGCCATATTTGGTCCGCGGGCCAAGTGCCTTTATGCGATTTATCATTATATGGCTTAGAGGTTGTGTTGCAATGAATTTATTAGAGATAAATTTTGAGTTCATAGCCTTCATAAAACATTGAAATGAACAGAAATTGAGTATAATAACATATAAAGGTATTTTCTTCCGAAATTTCAATGAAAAAAATATTTTTTTGCATTAAAAAAATAAATTTTTGATCGTGAGGGAGAGGGCACGAGCCCCCTGTGGCCCCTCCCCGTCCCCGTGTACGTCTCTGATCCCACCGATATGCGTTAGGGTTCAGAGGGGCAGAGCTGATGACGAAGTTTTGCTAACGGGGGGGGGGGGGGGGGGGTCAGAGTTTTGCTTACTTTTGCTGACAGGAGGGGGGGGGTCAAAAATGGCAAAAAAATTTGCTTACTTAATACTTGAACGGCCCCTTACGGCAACACGTGATGTTGCGTCGCAGCGTTTGCATCCCAAAAAAGCTGATAAAAACCACAAAAATGAATTTGACTGTAAGAAACGTTACGATATCAGGTGATGTTGCATCGCAGCGTTTGTGGCCCAAAAAGTCACGGATAAAATCGTGATAAAAACCCGAAAAAAATTAATTTCGCTGTAAGAAACTTCGCGGCATCACGTGATGATGCGCCGCATCCTGGAACACCACACGAAACCTTTATCATAACCCCCCCCCCCCCCCGCTCCTTACCATGATCCAACAATCTCGTAGTTATTGATGCTTCCATTAACTGCATTTGCTCGTAACTACGGAACACGCGTACATACCTTAGAGAAAAAAAAGTTATATAATGAGCATGCTTTTATTGAGAAACGTGAACCGATGAGCATAATTTAACCTCGAGGAACCATGGACCACTCGTGCCAAAAAAATAGAAAGGTTATCAACGATGTAGGTACAACATTACAGTTTTTTTTTTTTGCTATCAAACCGAAACTGATTACGTGTCTGCGGGGTCGAAAAAGTTCCGAAAAAACTCGTGACAAATTTTTGCTTACTTGGATCCATTCCTTTCACCCCCCCCCCCCCAAACAAAAAAAAAACCAAAGACTTTCACATTATCATCATCATTGATGATGAACATGATGATGATGATCATCATCATCATCATCGCTTCAGTGGGCATTCTCTCTCTCTTCCCCTCCATCTTGCTTTTCCTCCCCAAAACAGCTAGTGATCTTATCATGGGAAAAAAATAAATTCCAACGTAAAAAAAAAAAAAATAAGAGCCAAATTATACAGTGCCGGTTGGTCTGTAGGTACTTAGTCTGTGTTCCAAGTCACCTGCTGTTGGTACTTTGGGTTCAGTAGAGGGCGGAGCAAAAGTATGAGCCCCGGATAAGGGCGCTGGACGTTCGTTCGTTCGTTCGTTCATTCGGCCAACACGAAAGAAACTCAGGGGGGGAGAAAAAAATCACCAAAAATTGATGCAAGAAAAACCTCTAACCTAACTCTACGAATATCGTGAGAGAATTCATGTAATTGCAGCCCTGGGATTGACACCATGTCCCTGCATCCGGGTTCGCCAAAATAAAAAAAATGAAATAAAAAAAATAATGTAATAATGGTATGAACCTAATGAGAGGAGAAAGAAAGCTTTTGAGGTAAAGGGAGAAGTGTTTGGTATTGAAGAGTTTTTAATGAACATGTTTCTTATTGCATGAAAACGTTCAACAAAAATTACTGTCTGTTATATGGTGCGAATTTTTTATTGATTTTATTTACTTATTTTTCCCTCTTTTCTCTTTTTTTTTAGGTAAGATTTCATTGTTCTGGTGATTTTGATTGCTTTCGAGTATATATATATATTCAGGTAAAGTAATTAACTTTATAGTTTCTTGATTGAATTCTTTTTCTTAGTCGTGTAAAGGCAGTTTTCGGGTCATCAGGAGCTCTCAAAGGAAACTGAAAAGTGTTTTTTCGCTACTTTCTCATTTTTTTGTGGTTAGCCAATGGTCATTTTCTGGCGAATGTGGGTTATTTAGTTTCGGCTCTGAATCGGGTCACTTATAAGTACTGGAATTATACGAAAGATTTTTTTTTTGAGGAAAAATTGATGGATATTGTGATTCTCGAAATGATGTATTGACGCTTTGTGTAGTCATTGATGACAGGTTCGTTTTTTATCCTCTGGAAATTATAGTTTCCTCGAACTTACAATGTATATATGTTGTTGGTGCAATGGAATTTCCCGGAGAATTGTGGTTGATTCAGTATCTTGATGATCAGCGTATTTTTCTTCTAGTCAATGACGTATGCAAGTCACCATTTGTTAGTTACACAAGCAGCCGATAACGGGGTTTATGTCGATTCAATCGATAACGTTTATAAGGTCGATTGCCGATAAGATCAATTTTCATTAAAAACGCTTTATGTGGGTCAATAGGTAACGCTTATGTGCATCTTCTGCTCATAAGGCTTTTTTTTTATAATAATAACAAACAATAACATTTACGACTGCCGATAAGGGTGCTTTATGTCGAGTCAATTGACAACGTTTGTACGCATCTTTTGCTTATAAGGGGGATTTTCAACCAATTTAATTTACGAATCACATCATCCCGATAAGGGAAGATGCTTTAGGCCACTTCAGTTAATAACGCTTGGACGCATGTTCTGCCGATAAGGGGACTTTATGTGGATTCAATCGATAACATTTATTGATATTGGCCCGCCCACCTTCTGCGTATAAGGACTTTACTTTCGAACCTAAAATATTTGCGAGTCACATCGTCCTAATATATGTCGAATCAATCGATAACGCTTGTATGCATCTTCTGCCGATAAAGTTAATTTTGAACCAATAACATTTGCTAGTCACACCCGTCTGCCGATGAAAGTCCATTATGACGAGTTAATCGATTATGTTTATATGCATCTTCTGCTGATAAGGTCCTTTTTTTATCAAACCAATAACATTGCCGAGCCATATCCTCTGTTGATAAGAATGATCTATGTCGAGTGAATCGATAACGTTTATACACATCCCTCTTCCGATAAGGGTAATTTCGAACCAATAACATTTAGGGGGGGGGGGGAGTCACAGCATCTCTAACGAAGATGTTTTACGTGGAGTCAATCGATAACGCTTATACGCATCTTCTGCCGAGAAAGTTAATTTTGAACCAATACCTTTGGCAAGTCACAGCGTCTAGACAAGGATGTTTCGTGTCCAGTCAATCGGTAACGTTTATACGCATCCTTCCGATGTGGTTTCTTCACCTCGAGTCAGCATCGTTAGCTTGTTGCACTTTTTTCCCAGTAAAGCTCTTTAAACTGAAGTCAAAAATGCCCATGTACAGCAGTTTTAATCGGGAAAGTTATTTCATTCAGAGTCCATGGTATAAAACAATATCGGTTTCCATATCTAATACGTTATGTTGTGTACGCATACAGACCTACATAAATACATAGCTCTTGGAGATGACGAAACATGCGCAGGTAATTCTCAAGAGGTTACACCGAACATCTGACTCAATCAACAGCCCCCCCCCCCCCCGTCAACTGTCATCAGTAGAAATCGACATTAGCTGTAAAGTTTTCTATTTTTTCACGATCCCTCCCTAAAGTCGGCGTTTCAAATGAAACCGAAGCAGTTCGGCTTAAGGGAAGGTGGGGAGGGGGGATAAAAGGAAAATCCCCGGAACAAGGATAGGAGTAAAATCCCTATTCCAATAATAACTGACTCATCAAATTTTGTCCTCTTTTTCCGCTTGTCAGAGCATGTTCAATTCACGTTGGAATGCGTAGTTCGTAGGGAGGAGAGGGAGGAAAAGAATCATTAGATGGAGCGTATCCCCCTAGGCAATACTTTAACATGTACCGAAAATCCCCGCAACTGCTCTTATTTGCATAATTAACATGTTCCTCCCGACAATGAGTCAAATATCTGTGGATTTCATTCTTTTTTTTTCAACTCTTTTGGCAAGAAAGAAGGGAGATAAGCTTTGACAGGACATTCTGAGTATCAGAAAGTATTCTCGACTCTTGCGATGATATCTTGTTTCGTAAATGAAATATGGATGACTTCTTTCTTTATTTTCATTGTAATTTTGCCGGAACGCAACGAATGTGTCAGCTCTATGAAATTCTCTTAGAAATTTTGTTGCAAGAATTTATCTTGGAATGGAATTCTCCTAAAAAATGTTCCAAGGAATAACATCGCGGAGAAATTACGTTCAAATACATGGAGTCGTCGATGATTTTTTTTTTTCAGCTGATGATTTCGATTTTATATGATGTAATTGCCAAAAGATTTTCAAGCTTGGCTACTCTTTTGCTAGTATTTGATTTAGGTTCTTTATTCATCAGTAGGGCTAGGAGTATTATGAGCTAAAAAACCGACAGAATATGCTTGATATAAAAAATGAATTTATGCACTGAGAAAAAAACTAAAGGAGAGAAAGAGAGAGATAGCCCGCAAAATTCTAAAGTTATGCTTTTAAGAATGAGGGTGACCATATTCCTCTTAAAAAATACGGAAATTACAGGAAATCGCCAATTTATTTGTAAAAAATGATGCCAAATGTACACTAATAAAATTGCTGATACTTGCTAATATCACCGAAAAATCACCAATCATTGCCAAAAAACGATGTCAAGAACAATTAAAATTAAAGTAAGCCAATTATTGCTGAAATCGTCAATTGCGGGAAATGAAGCTAGGGAAGAGAGAGCTTGGGGGGGGGGGGGGTGAATCCTCCTCATATTTTAATACAAAGAAGATATGCAAAATATTGATCCCAAATATGAAAATTTTAAGATCATTCTAAGATTTGTCTAAAATCATTCTAACATTTGTCTAACATCATCTTAAAATTAATCTAAGATCTTGAAAAATGCCCTAAAATTACTGAAAATCATGAAAAATGCCCTAAAATTACTGAAAATCATGAAAAATGCCCTAAAATTACTGAAAATCATGAAAAATGCCCTAAAATTACTGAAAATCATGAAAAATACCCTAAAATTAATGAAAATGTTGAAAAAAGCCTTAAAATTACTGAAAAACCTTAAAAAATACTGTATCACGTAAAAGTAGTGAAATATGCAAAATGCACAAACAAATATGCAAAGTTATAGAAAAATCCTACTATTTGTCAGCAAGAAATAGTATGTTAATCAATGTTGTTATTTGAAGGGATGCAGTTCTGCTCGGTTTATAACGACCGCGGAAGTGCCAACACCTTGGCTAAAACGTCAATAATTGGCGGACTGATTCCCATAGATAATAACAATGTTAATTAATTTTGCTTATAACGTCGGCGAAAAGGAACCACCTTGGATATAACAAGTTCTTTGTTGATCCTTTGTTTCCGTTTCGATGACGTTTTGCCAAGAAATTTCTAAGCTTAGAGCTGATGATCGCATTCAGGGAATGTTCGTCTGTCGTTTTGTTTGACGTTCCGACGTATTCATTGGCATGATTGGTATTGGCTATACGACACATTACCGTATTTTTTGCCTTTTTCCCGACAATTTCCCCGTAAAAGTGTCCCGATTTTTCAGCGAAGCTTACTTCAATTTCTGATGTTTACTAGCATAGGCGTACGCAGAATTTTCTCGGGGGTGGGGGGTTTACTTTTTATCTGCAAAATATCTATAATCTATATCTATAGAATACTATAATCTTGGCTCGGGGGGAAGGGTTAGAAACCCAAACCTCCCCCTCCCCTTGCGTACGCCAATGTTTACTTGAATCGGGTTGAAGGTAATTTGCATAATTCATAAATTGTGCCATAATGGATATGACTAGGATTATAAATATTCATCTCACGTACTTGCCATATTCAATTTTCTCCCACGAAACTTATTTTAGCAGACTTGAAGTATTAGAGAGAGACTATGTATTTCTCACCAAGGATTATTTATGAGCAATATTTAATGATCTCGCTGAAGATTGGCAAGAGTTTCGGTGAGAATCAATCGGTGACGTCGCTGATAATTTATCACAATTTCCCGTATTTTTCTTGATTAAATATGGCCACCGTAGTAATAATGAAATAAAATCTTTATGCACAGTATGTGATTTCATCAGATTAATATTTCGCGTCATAAAAGGTCTTGAAAACGTCAACCTCAGTTATAACGACGTAATTTTGTGAAATATCCGATGTCGTCACAACCGAGTTTGACTGTAGATCACAAGTTTCTATCTCTCATTTGGTGTGTTCCAAAATCATTTACCCAAGAAAAATATTTCCATTCAATGTTCTGGTCAAATCCTTTGGATCATGTAGTACAATCTGCGTGATGCGTGAATGGCAATATCAGTTAATCAATAGAGCAATAGATACAATCTTCTGATTCGGCAAACATAATTTAATTTCAATTCATCTCAGTAGTTAGTGTATTCTCGCTTCTTAGGGTAAAGAAACGAACATGGAAGGTGGTAATTGTTAATGCTCCTAAAATCCTAAAAATAGCGAGAACTCGTCGCCCAATCTTTGAATGAAAAACAGTTTATCGTCACCAAGGGGTGCCTCCGAAATCTTAGAATAAATATATTTCTAGAGTTTTATACGTCTACTGTGCATTTATAGAGATTAGCGACTCCACTGTGCATTTTTCTGGAGATCAGCAACTCCCCTGCTCATTTCTAGAGATTAGCGAGTGAACTGAACATTTCTAGAGATTATCGAGTGAACTGAACATTTCTAGAGATTATCGAGTGAACTGAACATTTCTAGAGGTTAGTTGCTCTACTGTGCATTTCTAGAGGTTAGTTACTCTACTGTGCATTTCTACAGGTTAGTTACTCTACTGTGCATTTCTAGAGGTTAGTTACTCTACTGTGCATTTCTGGAGATCAGCAACTCCCCCGCACATTTCTAGAGATCAGCAACTCCCCCGCACATTTCTAGAGATCAGCAACTCCCCCGCACATTTCTAGAGATCAGCAACTCCCCTGCACATTTCTAGAGATTAGCGAGTGAACTGAAAATTTCTAGAGGTTAGTTACTCTACTGTTCATTTCTGGAGATCAGAAAATCCCCTGCACATTTCTAGAGATTAGCAATTCAACTGCACATTTCTAGAGATTAGCAATTCAACTGCACATTTCTAGAGATTAAAAACTCCACTGTGCATTTCTGGAGACCAGCAACTCTCCTGCACATTTCTACAGATTAACAACTCAACAACACAACGCACGCTCCTTACACTTTTCTAGCTGTATGAAATGCTCATCTACTGCACACTTCAAGAGGTTATAGTAAGCCATGCGCATTTCCAGAAAGTACTTGAAGCATGAAATGTCGAAAACATTCACACTGCTCTAGACTGGACCGAAAATGCGCGAATCATCCGTCAAACGGACTTGACAGCTGATCGCTCGGAGAAACCAATCTAGAGCTCATCTGCGCTCTTATTTAAAGGGCTGAACGGCCTCAGAGAGCCCGATGAAGTCAGGCCCGGTCGGAATCTAAACCGAAACGCGAAAGAGTAGAAAACCCACCACAAGCTTTAACCAAAATCGAACCAAACTCCCTTGATTCTATTCACCTTTATAAAGATCCTTTTTCTTTTCAAACTCGAACCTAATCCCAAACCAATATCCAAATATCATTATCTCCACCATCTTTTCCTTCTTCATTTTCCAAGTAAATTACTTCTTCGAGTAAATCTTATATGAATGAAAACGAATTTTTTTCCCAAATCTCGTATAATATCGGATAAGAAAATTTTCTTTTGCTATTCCGTTTTTGAAATAGAAGTAAAAAGAAAAGAAACTGATATATAAGGAATCCGGTCTATTTACCAAAATTATTATTATCATTTTGGTATTGCTATCTCGGAATATATTCAAAGCTTCGGTGGGGAGGGTCACAAATCAGACAATCCTTCCAAAGAAAAAATTTTTTTTTTCAATAGACCGAAAAATTGCGGTCTTTTGTACTTCACTTATTTATTGTATCCTAATTTTTAAAGTTTGATTGCGATCGGATCGGTGTGTACATAAGCCAAAATAAACTAGTAATATATATATATTTAGATTATTACTGGTCGAGGTCCCTTTACAGGTCCTTCATCGAAGAAAAAAAAATAGTCCGTATTTCCTACGATAACCAAAAATATATAAGCGCTATTCTGAGAAGGCAGAGTTGAGTATACGTTTGCTACTGACCACAGCATTAGATAAGAGAAGGTTTCTTTGTGTGTCCACGTCTCTCTGAACTTAATCACAACCCTGTGTGTGTGTATACACAGTCTATATTTTATTTTTCGTCCCCCCCCCCCATATTTTCTTCCAAGAATATAAAACCCTGTTATTACAAAACAGGAATCGGTGGATTGCCCCCAGGGGTTCAGGTTTTGGAACTAGGTAGTTCATTTTTTTTTGTTTGTTACTGGCGTTTTTCTACCCGTTTTTAAAAGCCATATTCGAATGCAAATCTTCGAAATGAAAGGGGAGATTATTATTATCATCATTTGTTCAAGAGATGTTAATGAGTGTGAAGGAGTGAACTATATGAGATCTCAATTAGAGACATGGTTAGTTTCAGACCCTGGTGCCGTAAATGTGTCTGTTGCTTTCTCCTCGCTGTAGAATTTTTAATTTTGACCTCGGGAAGCCTGAACACGGTCATTTCGGACAAGGCCAATGTCCGAAATGACCGTGAATTGATATACAGGGCTTTTTGCCTGCCCTATATATCAATCTATTTTTATCACTATATATCGATTCCTGTCATTAGAAGTCATCGCCACGTTGGCGTACTTTTTTGTGATAATTGTGGCCATTTGTAATCATGGTTAGCTATGACAACCCAAACGATCAAAGAAATTTGAATGTCGTTGCTTTAAGGATCGATATATAGGAGGCAGCGAATAGAAGCCCAAAATTTGGATATTGGCCGAGTTAACTGAGCCGGCCTGTTCACGAACTTGCTGATTTCGGGCTTTGGCGGTAACATATAGGCAGTAAGCCTAATATAAAAGTCCTAGGATCCGAACTACATCGGATTCCAGGAAAAGAGTCACTTGGGGTATTTCTTTTCAGTGACACAGACTATTGGTTCAAAGAAATCGGAAGTCACACATAAAAAACTCATCGCACATACACCAGTGTTTCTCAAAATGTGTGTGTGTGTGTGTGTGTGTGTGTGTGTGTGTGTGTGTGTGTGTGTGTGTGTGTGTGTGTGTGTGTGTGTGTGTGAGAAAGAGAGAGAGAGAGAGTGTGTGCGTGTGTTGTATGGCGAGTTTTTAAAGTAATACAGTGCACGCCGCTAGCTAAATGTGATTACATCGGGTCTCGGGGTTGCTGATAATTGATAACTATATCCGAAAAAATCCAGTTGGTTAGTACGATGGCCATGTGTCCCGTTTTTGCGAACAGGTCGTACGGAAATGAGGAAACTCTGTTTTTCTTTCCCACAGCAGTGGATCCCGCCTACAACATTCTCAATTAAAACCTTTTCCCGCTTAGTACAACTCATTTTCATGGTTCCCAACTTTCACCAATACTCATCGAGATTTCCCGCTTACAACGCGTTTTTCATGATGATTTAAAAAAAAAATGTTATAAGCGGTACCCACTGTGTAATTGCTAATATTAGTTGATTGTTAAACGGTTATTATTTCGTTGGAATGAATTCTTGATGAGGCGTGTCACAGTTCTTTCACCGTTAAGTCTTGGTAAACTGTTTAATAAAAGCTGGAAGGTGACCCTTCTCAACAGCGGTTCCTAATTAGAGGTCCATGGTCCTTTGATGGTCCTTGGACAGGATTTTGGGAGGTCCGTGAGCTTAGGAGAAAACAATCAACGTATTGATTTTCCATTATTATCAGCTAATTATTCCATAGTGGGAGGGGGGTACGAGGCTTTCATCTTGCTGGCAAAGGTACCCTTCACTCGTCTTATTGGAGCAAAGGGCTCGTGGGACCGAAAACGTTGTGAACACTTGTTCCGCAAGCATTTTCTAGACTTTTGCTGTATTACAGTATATCAAAAATGTTGTACGCATTTGAAAGCAAGCGGGAAAACGATTTAAATGGGAGTCATTAGTAAGAAAATAAGTCGTACTAAGCTGGAAAACGTTCCTTAGTGGAAACGTTATAAACGTTATCCCTGTATACACGAAAAAAGGATCATACGGGTCAGGGGCGTAGCCAGAAATTTCGTTCGGGGGGGGGGGGGACCAAAGTGACAGAACAATGGATTTGGCCATCTTTTTCCCTTTTTTCGGTCATTTTCTCACATTTCGCAGGAGGGGGGGACCAGACCCCCAAGTCCCCCCCCCCCTTGCTACGCCATTGATACGGGTGAATCTAGGTGAGAATGCACTTGGAATAAGAGACGGATATAACTACGGGTGCACCGGGAGCCCCAAGTTATAAAGGGCCCAGAAAACCCCAAAGTTTGTACTTTTTTTTCATTTAAGGGAGGCCCAGAAAACCCCATACTTTTCACTTTTTTTTAATTTAAGGGGCCCAGAAAACCCCAAACTCTGCAATTTTTTTTTAATTTAAGGGGGGCCCGATGTTTTCCCTTGCGCCCGGGACCTTATCTGACTAAAATCCGCTTCAGCTTGGAATAGCATTTCTTTCCTGAGACAGAGAGGCCATTAGGGCAAAAAAAAAAACATCGATAATTATAAAATTCAGAAAGGAGCATTACCATACATACATATTCGACCACCCCGTACTAAACGGTCAACAAGCCCCTTTACAATCCCCCACATCATCATCATCCAAAAAACGTTCGTAACACGAGAAGCACAAATTATACAATCGGATCCACAAGTGCGACCATACCCATGTAGCTTAATTCGATAATTCCAGCTCCGACATATCGCAAGACTCGCATAACATATCCATACATGCATACAATTTTTTTTCACATTGCTATTACCACAGCAGCCATTCTTTTGTGTCAGGTCTGGGCCGTGCCCGTTGCTTTTATACATACCATATATATATTGAAAAAAAAAATCACGTCGTACGGACGGTTTTCTTCTTCTCTTTCCTCCCATCTCCAGCTTATTCGAGGACTTTTGAATAGACTGTTTTAAAAAAGCGTTGTGTGTGTGGCAAGGTTAAGGTAATACATATAAGGCCGACTGGTGATGTGTGGAGCGAGAGAGAGAGAGAGAGAGACAGAGAGAAGGTGAAGGCAAGTCAATCTTGATGATGGTGGCGGATGAGTCGTTATACCAGCAGCCCAAAGGGAACCAGAATTTATTTTTTTGGCTTCCACCAGCCGAGGTATAATTGGTTCTAATTACAGAGGGACTGCTACCGTTCTCCTTTTCTATCTCTTTCTATGTCAATTTCCCTCTCTTCTTCTTCTTCTTCTATCCCTTCGATTTTCTTCTTTTATAAATGTTCTTCTTCCTACTTTTTTTTTTTATTTTATTATTATTTTTCTTACCTCCATTTCTTTCTACGTATTTATTTTGGAAGGTATAGATAATAATAATTTTTTTTTTCTTGTTATTATTATCATTTCTGTTTGCATCGGGTCGTCTTGTCCACATTGGTCTCTTTCTGTGTTTTTTTTCTTACCTGTATTTATATACAATGGCTTTTTTGTTTTTCGTGTTGGGGAAGAAAGGGGGATCGGTAAGAAAGGGACCGAGTGAGTGTGAAACTGGTTGCCATCATCCCTTATAAGATATTGTTTATTTATTTATTTATTACGTGATTATTATTATTTTTTTATTTCTGGCTTTGTTTGGGTATTTAAGGGTGTTTTTTTTTTTGTTTTTTTGAATGAAATTAATTCTAGTGGATTCGCGGGAAATGCGCAAACATGAGATTATTGTGAGATTATTTAAACGAGATTATTTAAACGAGATTATTTAAACGACATTATTGTGAGATTATTTAAACGACATTATTGTGAGATTATTTAATCGAGATTATTGTGAGATTATTTAAACGAAATTATTGTGAGATTATTTAAACGACATTATTGTGAGATTATTTAATCGAGATTATTGTGAGATTATTTAAACGAAATTATTGTGAGAATTTAAACTAGTTATTGTGAGATAAACGAGATTATTTAAACGAGATTATTTAAACGAGATTATTTAAACGAGATTATTGTGAGATAAACGAGATTATTTAAACGAGATTATTGTGAGATAAACGAGATTATTTAAACGAGATTATTGTGAGAATTTAAATGAGATTATTTAAATGTTATTTAAATGAGATTATTTAAATGTTATTTAAATGAGATTATTTAAATGTATATTGTGAGATTATTTAAATGTATATTATGAGATTATTTAAATGTATATTGTGAGATTATTTAAATGTATATTGTGAGATTATTTAAACGAGATTATTTGTTTATTATATTAATTATTTATTGTACAAACGAGATGACGTGTGGGAAGAGGGGAAAACTGATTGCAACTGATTTAATGGATTTATCGGATACTATTTGTGTATGAAATAGACGTTAATTGTTCACAAAAACTGATGATTTCACAAATTTTTACTATAGAGCCCGGAAGTTGCCATAATGCCATTAAAAATGAATTTTTTTACTTATTTCCAAACTTTGTTCTTGCAAAAATGTGCTTTTTGAATTTTTCCTGCCGTAAATGCCTGTTTCGACATCGTTTCATGTTTATTCGTGAATTTTAGAGGCAATATATTCTGTAGAATTTAGATATTTTTAGCATTGAAAACTTGAAATTTGAGCGGAAAAAATAGTTCAACTCTTAGTATTAATTCCTATCAGTAAGATCCCCACCTGCCTTCTGGCCCCATTTGAACGCAAATAGCCGTAAGTGCCTGAGAGATAGAAAAATTGTTCTAAATATTCTAGACCAGTGTTTCCCAAACTATGCAATATTGACCCTGGTGGGCGATTGAATGGTCGGGGTGGGGGAGGGCGATAGAAGCTACGGAGATGGGTTCACTTGAGTTGGGGGGCGATGAAAGAAAAATTTTTCTGATGAAGGGAGCGATGGACTAGAAATTTTGTGAAAGTATGTTCTAGACCAGGGGTTCTCAACCGGTGCTCCGTAAAGCCCTTGGGGCTCCATGTGCACTTCCCAGAGGCTCCGCGGCGACTCGAGGAAAATAAAACAAATCAGTAAATTTGATAGTTAAATAAGAAAAAGATCTACAAAGGTCCGCCATAAAAATTATACACAAAAAGGGCTCCTCTTGTCAAACACGGATCCGCCATGGAAATTTTATACTGAAAAGGACTCCGCGTGTCAAAAAAAGGTTGAGAACCGCTGTTGTAGACCATAGTTTCCAAAACTTCTTGTTCTATTGCCCCCTTCTTCAGAGAAATTTTTCTCCCATCACTCCCCCAACTCAAGCGTACTACATATGATCTTATGTTATACCCGTAGCTCTTCTATCGCCACTCTGGAGCTTTCAAGGGGGCGATTTTGCCTCCTGATGCTAACAAAAAAAATTCCATGTTTCCAGGTGCAATATTCACTGAAATATTCTAATTCGAAATACAGAGGAAAGTTAGGGGAGGAAAACTGCGTTAAATGCTGGTAAAACGGTTTTCCCGCATTTAACGCTGTTTTTCCGAAATATCCTCCGTTTTTCGAATTCCAGTATTTCAGTGAATATTGCACTTGGAAACATGGATTTTTTGTTGTTGTACAGGGTAACAACTTTCTAACTGTGTTTTGATGCTCACGGGTACTGTATAAAAAGTAAATTTTTATATTTTAGTAATTATACAACCCCTTGCAATGTGAATAACATATTTCAGTAGTACGTTTTGTGTCAGAGAAAATTGCATATGAATCATTCGACTAAATCATAGTTCCACAAACTTTGCATTCCATTGCCCCTTCATCAACGATTTTTTTTCCTCTCATCGCCCCCAACTCAAGTGAACCCATAGCACCCTATGTTAAGTCTGTAGCTTTTATCGCCCCCCCCCCCTCCTCCGGACCGATACCATACCCATTCATCGCTCACCAGAGGGGCGATATTGCTGACTTTGGGACTAAATCAAGATCCAAAACCTTTAACCTTGAAGGAACACAAACGCTTATTATGGCATGATAATATCAACTTAGCCGATACTGCAGTTATTATATAATCTATCATTGAAAACAGTAAATGCAGCGAGTGCATCCAGTTTTTAGCCAATATTCGCACCCATAATATCGTAGCACATAGTTTCATTTCTTCCATTAATTTTAAATTTTTTAGTGCCTATTTTAGACATATTAGTGCCTTTTCGTCCACCTATTTTGACCATTGAAGTGCCTAAACTTCCGGGCTCTATTTATTATCATTAAAACTCATGGAGGAGTTGGGTATTACCATTGGTTGAAGAATTGAAGAAGACTTCAATATTTGTGACACTATTCTGACGTTACATCTTTGAATAATTCTGAGATTGATTCTGATATTTCACATTAATCCTGACGTTATTTATTTAAAAAAATTCTCACATTCTTTCATTTTCATCAATTCTGACGATATTTCTATGAATATAATTATAGCACTATACTTTGAAATAATTCTAAAGTTATTCTTATACCATCAAGTTTTATTCTGACTTTATCTGTTCGTATAATTCTGACATTATTGTACTTCTGATACCTCATTTTATTCTCATGTTATTTCGGGGTTTCTATTTCATTCCGAAATTATTTCTTTGAATAATTCTGACGTCATTTCTTTCACAAATTGTGAAATTATTTCTTTGAATAATTCTGACGTCATTTCTTTCACAAATTGTGAAATTATTTCTTTGAATAATTCTGACGTCATTTCTTTCACAAATTGTGAAATTATTTCTTTGAATAATTATGACGTCATTTCTTTCACAAATTGTGAAATTATTTCTTTGAATAATTATGACGTCATTTCTTTCACAAATTGTGAAATTATTTTTTTAATGTTCTGGAGGGGGGGGGGGGAGGGCTGACACTCTAGCTAGCATGTTTAGACTATGTTAGACATGTTGGACTAAAGTCACTGCTGGCTAGATGACAATCAGAATTAACCACTGCCGTGTGTGCTGTGAATCCCAGAATCTCTTTACAAAAAGTCACCAAAAAATGGTGGCCGTGGAGTTAATTACCGCCAATTTTGGCGAAACTGTTGTTGATCGACGTCACATGGGTTGAAAGGGACTGCTGTATAATTAGCGTTGCGTTTTCTGTCTCCATTTTTTTATCTTATTTTATTTTGTTATCGTATTATTATTATTATCATTTCATTTTTACCTCCATTGAAGAAAACCAAAAAATATATATATTCTTTTTTTTAATTGTAGATTTTTTTTATTGCTATTTCCAACAATCTTTCCTCAATTTTGGATTTTAGAACTTGAATTTTTTTCCCTAATTGTGCTTAATGTTATTCTTAATTATCTTATTTGCCAAATTATTTCTTTCATTCTTTCTGAAATTGTTCAATTAATTTTAATTAATTAATTATTTTTTTTTAAGTTGTGTCTTTGAGTAGTTCTGGCGTTTTTTATTTAAGTAGTTCTAATATTATTTTGTTGACTTCCATTTTATTCTGACTTTATTTCTGATTTTTCATATTATTCTGATGTTATATGTTTGCATAATTCTGACACAATTTTTTTTAATATTTGTGGCATCACTTTTAATTTTCTGTTTCATTCTCAAGTAATTTCTTTGCATAATTTCTGACATTATTTCCTTGAGTAATTCTGGAATAATTCTGACATTATATACTGATTTTTCATTTTATTCTAACGCTATTTCTTGAATAATTCTGGTATTATTTCTTGACTAATTCAGATATTATTTCTTGTATAATTTTGGCATTATTTCTTGAATAATTCTGGCATTAATTCTTGTATAATTCTGACATTATGTCTTGAATAATTCTGACATTATTTTCCGAATAATTCTGGAATTATTTTTTGAGTAATTGTGACATTATTTCTCCGAGTAATTCTATTATTATTTCTCCGAGTAATTCTATTATTATTTCTCCGAGTAATTCTATTATTATTTCTCCGAGTAATTCTATTATTATTTCTCCGAGTAATTCTATTATTATTTCTCCGAGTAATTCTATTATTATTTCTCCGAGTAATTCTATTATTATTTCTCCGAGTAATTCTATTATTATTTCTGGAATAATTCTGACATTATTTCAGGAATAATTCTGACATTATATACTGATTTTTCATTTTATTATAACGTTATTTCTTGAATAATTCTCGCATTATTTCTTGAATAATTCTCGCATTATTTCTTGCATAATTCTGACATTACTTACTGAATAATTCTGACATTACTTACTGAATAATTCTGACATTATGCACTGACTTTTCATTTTATTCTAACGTTTTCTTTCCTTGCATAATTCTGACGGTATTTCTTTGAATAATTTCCAAGTTATTTCTCTATTTTTGAAATTATTTCCTCAATCAATTCTGAATTCGCATTATTTTATCTTTTTTTTCCAAGTATAGCTCATAGAGCGATGCTCCTGAACCAATATTCGCGGGGGGAGAGGGTGGAGGGGCTCAGTCTGGTTCGGAATGTATAGAGTAGACCATATCCTTCGCACGTCACCGTTGCTTAGAAGACAATCAGATTTAGTCACTGTCGTGCTGAATCCGAGTATCCTTAACAAAAGAAAAGTCACCAAAACTGTCGCCCTGGAGTTAATTACCGCCAACTATGGCGCAACTGCTGTTGATCGACGTCACATGGGTTGAAGGGACTGCTGTATAATTAACGTTGCGTTTCTGTCTCCAAATTTTGATTTTATATTTTTATCGTATTATTATTATTATTATCATTCCCCTTTTTTTACCTCCATTGAAGAAAACTAAAAGAAATACACAGTTGGCAGTTCCATTTCCCCCCCCCCCATCATTATTTGATTTCTTTTCTATTTTTTTTCTCATCTTCTGTCTAGTATTATTGTTATGACTATTTCAATTTTTTCTTTTCCAGCTTTTCTATTGTTGTTATATAGTATTTTTTTGTTGTTGCAGGTCTTGTATAGTGTTGGTTTCTTTCCATTCATTTTTTGCGGCCCAAGGTGGGAGTGGACGTTGGCTCTTTTTCCTTTTCTTTCTTACCTGTACGTGGACGGACGTCTTACCTTTCTCAATTTTTTTTACCTGCAGAATTATAGGAAGGTGAATGGTGCCGTTTCCTACGGGTGCCCGATTCTAGTCTTTTTCCTTTGGTTTTCTCATCTCATGGAAGCGTGTAATCAAAGAATGGTTTGGTATAAGGTCATCCACATCCACCGGTACCTAATTTTGAACCATTTCTCTTTTCCATGGGATATGCCTCCGCGTGTATAATCACGCAGTTTCCGAGAGTATAGAAGTCTTCAATATGTAATTTTCGACTCTCTGTATCATTTCTGAGGTTTTCTTTTGCTTCTGCCGTGTCTTTTTTTTTTTTGGTATTCTATTTGTCCTTGTCAGTCCTTATGGTCAGGTGTCACGTGATGCAACGAAGGGCGGCATCAGAGGAATTTCTTTACATGCTGCATGGAAAGGGTGTTTTTTTTTTTTCTCTAGTGCTATCCTTTGTATGTCACGCACACGCCAAACTCCAAAAAAATTTAAGTAAATTGCGGTTTTTTTTCCATGCAATTGATTTGATGTCTTTGGTGTGATTATTACGGCGAAAGTTATCCTGTGGTTTTCCTTTTGCGATTTTCTTTCATCAAAGACACTTAAGAAAATAGAAAATGGAGAGGATTCTATTCGGTGACACCCTTTTTTTTGCATTAACGGAATTGCTTGAAATTTAATGTTGTGCCTTCCTCACACGGGGATACTGATTCTGCCTGGATACCACATGACACGGTACACAATAAACTGAATGCATGTGTTTCTATGGGATATTGGAGTGTTGGCGATTGGGAAACCGGCGCGGTATGTTCACTGGCGACTTGCCATGCTAGTCTCCACGCTACTCCATTGTCGCGGTGACCGAAACACAGTATTTCTTTACTCATTTCTTGTACTGTGGGGTGTTACCAACGACCATCTCGAGTCAAACAGGGATCAGAATTATGGGGATTTTAGAAATTTAGAAATTTAATTAATTCAGGAATTTCGAATTTTCTGAAATTATTAATTTAATTAGTTCTTTATTTTTGAATAATTCCGAATTTTGAATGATTCCGAAATCATTACTTTCATTAATTTCGGTTTTTTCCGATTCCTTTCATTACTTTGAACTTTTAGTAATAATTTCTCCCATCAATTCAAAATTTTCATTTGTTCTGAAATTGTTTATATCATTAGTTCTTAATTCCCATAAAGCTATATTAATTTGTTATTCAGCTGGTGAGGAAATTATTTCTTTTTACGGTGTTTATGCTTCAGCTGGTTCGAAAATTATTTCTCTTGTTGTTTATTTTAGTTGGTAGGCCTCTATTTCATAATCTATCTATAACCACTCATTTTCAGCTGGCCTGCAAATTATTTTTGTTTTTTATGATTTTTATTTTTTAGCTAGTTCACAAGTTATTTCTTTTTTTTCGGCATTTATTTTTTAGCTGGTCCGCAAATTATTTCTTACTTACGGTAGGCGTACTTATTTTCAGTTGGACTGCAAATTATCTATTTTATTCATGATGTTTTTTTTAGCTGTTCCGCAAATTATTTCCATTTTTACAAGTTTTAAGCTGGTCCGCAAATTATTTCTTACTTACAGTAGGTCTACTCATTTTCAGCTGGTCCGCAAGTTATTTCTTGCTTACAGTAGGTCTACTCATTTTCAGCTGGTCCGCAAGTTATTTCTTACTTACAGTAGGTCTACTCATTTTCAGCTGGTCCGCAAGTTATTTCTTACTTACAGTAGGTCTACTCATTTTCAGCTGGTCCGCAAGTTATTTCTTACTTACAGTAGGTCTACTCATTTTCAGCTGGTCCGCAAATTATCTATTTTATTGACAATGTTTTTTTCAGCTGATCTACAAATTATTTCCATTTTTTACGGGTTTTAAGCTGGTCTGCAAATTATCTATTTTATTTACAATGTTTTTTTTAGCTGATCTGCAAATTATTTCCACTTTTTACGAGTTTTAAGCTGGTCTGCAAATTATCTATTTATTTACAATGTTTTTTTTAGCTGATCTGCAAATTATTTCCACTTTTTACGAGTTTTAAGCTGGTCTGCAAATTATCTATTTTATTTACAATGTTTTTTTTAGCTGATCTGCAAATTATTTCTTACTTACGGTAGGCCTATTTATTTTCAGTTGGATAGCAAATTATTTATTTTATTCACGATGTTCTTTTTTAGCTGATCTGCAAATTATTTCTCTTCTTTTTACGATATTTTTTAGCTGGTCCGCAAACTACTTCTACTTTTCACGATATTTATTTTTTGCTGGTGCGAAAATTATTTCAATCGCAGCAGTTCACAAAATTGTTTATTTTATTTTTATCTATTGAATATTGATTGGCCGAGGCCTATACAAGAGGATGCGGAATTATATACGGGCATAAACATCTTGCGGAAAGATAATATGTCGATCTCGCGAACCTCATCTACTCTCACCGATCCGTATTTTCATAAAGGTTGAAGAATAAATACCGCTGTAAAATTAATTTTTACGGTACTCGTAGTGACTAAAAATACACCGACCGACACAATTCTCAATTGTAATTCCAAATTCACGGCCTGGTGCAGGACAAAAATCCGATCAATATTGAATCAATATCAATCATAATCCTGTCAGACGCTTGATTTTGTTTTTATAATAAATATTTATTAGTTGATAATACAAACATTTATTTCACAGTACCGTTTATCAGTTTGTCACTGCCCCACCCAAAAGGAGGAAACAAATTACCCCTAAACCCCCCCCCCCCCTCCACACTTGGAAACCAATGTTTCTAGTTATTGACTGGTCGCAAGGCCTGCCTATTAGAACTCGCTATTTGGTTTCACCCCCCCCCCCCACACCTCAAAATTCTGATCATCGCTATGATTAATAAGTGATCGATTAATGAATACTGATTTATTTTTTCACGCCTACCTATTTATAGTTTCATATTAAATGAGTGTGGCGCCTGGCAGCAGAGCGATTAGAGCACCAAACTTGGGTTCGAATCCCGGTAAAGTTGCGCGGAGACGGGTTCGGGATCAGCTTTACTTTGCCGAGATATTGGCCAGACAAAAATAATCCAATATGGTAGTGTGACTTCGTGGAAATTTCATGACCGTTTTTGTGTTGAGGTAAATTTAATTTGAAGGACTTAATCAATTTACCATTGCATGTAATAGAGCAGCGTTACTCAACCTTTTCAGCTCATGGCCTCATTTTGGACTACATTTTCTCTTCTCGTGCTCACCCCAATCTCGCTGTGGTGGTCGAGTGGTTATAGTGCCGGACTCGTGATGCGAGAATCCGGGTTCGAACCCCACAGTGGTGGTCGGCTGAAGTTGGTTTTCTGTGGTTCCCAACTTCAAGGCGCAAATGTGAGCCGATCTCCCCGTTAAAAAGTCTCGCCACAGAGAGCAACAGTCCTACAACGGTAAATCATTCAACCATAACACTTCACTCATAGTTAGTAAAACTGGGGGCAGATGACAGCTCTATACATAACAAGCATTACACAGAAACAAACTTTACGTCAGGTTGCACTACACGTACACGCACATTCCCGCATGTACCTATTCGTTGGGGGGTTTCGCGGGGGGGGGGTGCATGTGTGGTGTAGCAGTAGTAGGTAGGGGCTCGGGGATCCATGATGTTTTTAAGTCAGCCACCTCGTTGGGCAATTTGCCTGTTGTGGCGTTGTATTTGTATTTATCTAGCCCCAACTACTCTCATCTAAGAGCGAGATCCTTTCTACTTATCGAATCTAGTGTTTAATCGAAACTAAATTTATAATGAGCAAATATTTTAAAAGTAACATCGATCTCTCTGAAACCCTGCGCCAGGCCCGGAACCAGGAGATGGGTGATCGTCCCTCGCAAGAGCCAAATCATATGGGGGAAAAATATGTCTGTGTAAAACAGTGGGTGATCCACAATGAAACTACGCAATTGACTCTCCAACGCATCACCCTGGGTCCACTAATACCCTGGGATAGAGTTGATTGAACTTCCTTCTTGTAGGGCTAGGGGTTTTCTGCACGACTGTCTACATATCATGGGTTCCTGGGCAAAATGATGTTCTGGGCAGGGCCGCAACTAGAAACGAAAATTTACTCTGTCGCCCAGGGCAGTATATATTTCAGCATTCCCTTTCCCGTAATTTTGAATGAAAACTAAATAAACTCGGTGCTCTTCTTTATCCAGCGATGTAGGCATCAGACGTTAACTCTGCTCTCCCCAAGTTGCTCTCTTGGTTCTGGGGCTCCATAATTAACTGGAAGTGACACAGCTCTTACCTATTTACATACTCGATGCCAAGTCTCACCATACAAGCGTCGTATAAGTATGAGGTCCCGGGTCATGCCCACATTGACCCTGGACAGCCCTGGCTCTATGGACAGTTGTACTGGATTCCGAAAGTAGCCACATGTTTTAACACCATATTTCAATTGAAAGCTTTATTTCATCACAGCTTCCTGTGACCCCCCTTTCATCACTTCGTGACTCCCCTTTCATCTGATTTTCATCCGTGGCTCATCCCAGAATATCCCAGTACCGCTGGGGGGGGGCATATGGACCCCAGGTTGAGAACCTTTGTAATGAAGAATGATTGTTAATGTTACTATTGTGGAAAGCGAAGTAGACTACTCTACTTTACCGTACACTCACCTCGTATACATTCCTCTGCGGAATTTCTAAAGAGTCGATACGAGTCGGAACGCGTCTGCTCTGAGTGTATGTGTGGCCCTAAAGTGCCAAATATGACAGAGTAGTGCTTGTTTCGTGTTCTGCTGGTGCTGCCATCTGCCAATATTTTGAGTAACGTACACCGCACGACTGAAAATTTTCTTCATATTCTACTGTGCAAGCTTCAGAAGGATGAGTTACGATACAGAAACGTTTTTGTTTAGCGGGACTAAGGTAGGCTAAGGTCAGCAATACTGTGCAGGACCTATGCGGGACCTAAATTGAAGGGGGGGGGGATACTTGTGGATTGGGGAGTTGGGGAAGGAGAGAGCAGGGAATGTCTTCCAGGAAAATTTTGAGTCAATAACCTTCGAAAAGCATTTTAAATTAAATTCAAACTCAAATTGATTGAAACTATATACAGCAGTGATTCCCCACGTTTGGAAGTCCGTAGCCCAGCTGATTTCTTTGTAGTGATTGTACTGCCCGGCCATACACACGATTAATGGAAAATAAATGGGTAAAATTAAAAAAAAATGGACCCACTCTCTCACGGCCCGGTTTGATTGATGTCCAGGCCAGGCGTTTGTGAGAAACACTGGTGTATATATAGATATTTTCTCTAAATTCTTCAAATTTTTTATCAGCTGGGGAAGGGTCATGGTGAGACTCCTTGCACCTGTTTACTACGTACGTCTCTGATCCCAAAAAATCCGTCTATATTTTCTTCTCTGAAGGCGATGAAAATGCTTTATTACATTGATCTCAAGCTGTTGAAAAAGTAGTTGCTGAGTATGAAGCAGCATTGCGTTACGTAGGTATCGGCAACATGCGCGGAATCGGAGAGGCACGATCGTCCCTTTCAAGAACCGAACAATACGGGAAAGATTGGCATGTCCTGTGAAATACGGGAACGATCCAACGAACTCTTACACAATAACATGCCCGCCCCCTGGACACATCGCCCTGTATCTGCGAATTTAAAAATGCTGATATATTGTATTACCTGATAAAAAAATCAACTCCATATTGATTAGGCCGTGTATGTCGGTGATAACCCACTGATTCCTCAAAGATTTCGAGTCTCCCCCCCCCCCTCCCCCTCACATAATGTCATTTCGATGATGAACTCTTACTAAATATGATAATTGGGGGAGGGGGGGGGTTTCGGATTTGCTGACTTTTGATGATAAGGGGGAAGGGAGGATTTGAGGTTTGCTTACGTCATCAACCACACCTTTTTGAAGATATGAAATATTCTAAGCTGCTGACAAAATTTTGCTGACGGGGTGGGTGGGGGGGGGGGGTCAGTGTTTTGCTGACTTTTGCTGACAAGGGGGAAGGGGATCAAAAATGGCTGAAAATCTGCTTAGGTAATACTTGAATGGTCCCTAAGCCAGAAATAGAAACCATTATATAGAGAAGCGGTATAACATAAAATAAATCTAAAATTATGTAGTGGCTATATATGAATTGATTTTGCAGACCGGAACCGTTCCGCGGACCACGGTTGGGGAACACTACTGCTATCCAATATTCCATGCTTATTCAAAAGAGTGCCAAAAATTTTTTTTTTTTGATTGTTATGAAAAAAATTTTCGAGAATTTTTCATTGCAGAGGGATTTGGATTTAGAGAATTCACGTCATCCGCAGTGATGACCGATGACTGACTATGACGGCTTTCCTACGGTAGTTGGTCACCCTCGAGGTCAGTAGGTCACAGAATGGTATTCACGGAGAGATAAAATAAAAATACATTTTCCGTAGCGTTAGAAACAACTTTGAAATGATAGCAATAATAATAATAATAAAAATGACTTGCAGCAAAACACGCACAACTTTCGTAAATATTGCCATTATGTACGTAATATATATATTTATATACATGGCCATTATATACTGGAGCCTCGGGTGAGGAAAAACATTAAAAAAAATTGTTGATGTTTTATAGGGTCATAGAGATCATGGAATTTTTACGGCCGTTCTGGTCATAAAAATTGCACGTTTACTACAAAATGGAAGCGGGGGGGAAACGGTACTAACCGGAAACCGAAGATTTCTGTTTGGTCATTTAATAGTGTAATAATAATAATAAATATTATCTACAGACTTTTGTTGTTCCTGACCATCGGTCAACATATGCCGTCTATAACTTCTTTAATAATCTGTTTCTCGATGTGAGAAAATTTGTTCGGGGAGCTTAGTCAGCCATTGGTGATATATGTGATATATAATTACAACTTAAATCCTAAATGGTGATAATTTCTGTATAATTTCCAGTGAGACTATAATTTTGTAGACTAATGTTTTGCTTTGATCGCTGTCGAAAACTGCGGTGAATCAGCATAGACAAAATTTACATTGTATGATTGTAATTTGGAAATTTTCTAAATTAAATTATTTTTTATAGTAAATTTACTACTATTTTCTAAATTTCTCACCCTAAACTGTTTTTTTTTTTAAATTTATTATTTACGGGAGAAAAATTGAGTATCTTGTGAAGAGTTCCTGTCAGAGTAAGTGTCTATTTCAGAATTTTTTCAGAGAGTAAGGGGCCGTTCAATATTACGTAAGCAAATTTTCAGCCATTTTTGACCCCCCCTTGTCAGCAAAAGTCAGCAAAACGCTGACCCCCTCGTCCCCCCCCCCACTTGTCAGCAAAATTTCGTCATCAGCTCTGCCCCTCTGAATCCTAACTCATATTTTCATAAAGGGTGGTTGATGACGTAAGGATTATACAACCCCCCCCCCCGTCATCAAAAGTCAGCAAATCGGAAACCCCCTCCCAAACCCCATCAATGATGACGTAATACTTGAACGGCCCCTAATGCCTTATCGAGAAATCTTTAAAAAGACAGTTCTTTTTAACAAAGTGTTTCTAGTTTTATTTTGACATTGTCAGTCAAGGAACAAGATGGACCTACGAGTTTCCGCTAGAGTTTCAAATTATTTTCTTGAGAGTGTCTTTTTCTTTCAGTTTTTAGAGTTTCTGTTTTGAAGTGTTACGTGTTTCCGTTTGCTTTTGTTCACTTTTCCCGGTAAGAACAATTGGATATTTTTCCTCTGTTTCGGCCTTTTTTTGCTATGCTTTGAGTACAGTCAAACCTCGTTAGTGCGTCACCCGGTTGACACGTCACTCCGCTTATCGGGTCACTTTTTGGAAGTCCCAATTGTCCTTAGGCAGGAATTGGCACAGATATGGCTTACTCCGTTTAACGAGTCACTCCGCTTACTAAGTCATATTTTTGTTCTCCCATGAGTGACTCATTAACGAGGTTTGACTGTATTTTCTTTAAGTGTTTCGAGTTCTTTCTTGAATGTTTCACGTTTTTCTTTACGCGTTGTGGGTTTCTATTTACATTGTTTGTTATATTGTGTTTTTGTTTATATTGTGTGTTTTGAGCTTCTCTTCCGGTGTCTGGAGTTTCTCGTTTAGTGTTTGGAGCGTCTTATTCAGTTTTTTGGATTCTTTTATATTGAGTGATTGGAGCCTCTTATGGAGTGCTTCGAGCTTCCCATTTAGAGTTACAGATTATTCTTATTGGGTGTTTCTCTTTGCGCGTTTACATTGTTTCGAGTTTTCCTTTTAGTGTTACGAGCTTGTCTCCCAAGAGTATCGGCTATTTTTCCTCTGGTGCTTCGCTCTGAAAAGTTCCGATTCTTTATACAGTTGAATCCCGTTTTAACGAGTACTGTTATAACGAAAATCTCGTTTTAACGAACGCTTTTCTAATTTCCCAGATAAGTTTACATGGGAACAATGCAAAAACCTGGAATCCTTTTATAACGAAATTTTATTATAACGAAGTGGTTTCTCTGGTTTCTTGGAGTTCGTTATAACGGAATTCGGTAACAGCGTTTCCGAGTTTTTTTATGTACGTGGATTCAGTTTTATTTCCATTATGAGTTCGATTTATTCTTTGATAAGTTTACATTTATTTTCTCTACTGTGTTTCCCAGTTTCTGTTTTAGTGTTCCAAGAGCTTCTTATTGGGCTAATGGGCCTCAAGTTTCTCTTTTGAGTTTGAAACGAATTGAGTGTTCCGATCAATTTTTTTTCTCTCATTTTGCCTATAGTAGGCCTATTTAGAATTCTTCACTCACAGCGTTACGAGTCTGTACAATTCTGGATACTGTTGTAAAAGAAAGTGTTTCTAGATGTCATTCGTTTAAAAAAGAAACGAACTTTTAAATCTTCATATGCGGAAAATGTTTTGTTCTTCCTCTTAACAATGTAGTTTGTTTGGAATCGTTTTGAGTTTCAGTTAGAAAAATTGTTAAATAAAAGTTTACATCCATACTTTTATGGACTTTTTTCAGCCACCTTGCTTGTTGTGGCCTTTGTGTGCTGACGTTTGTCTAATTTTTTTTTAATTTTTACTCTTAAAAATGAGTTTAGCACTACGGAAAGGATACTCGTCAAAAGCTAAATCCGGCTGAACAGTGTAGACGTAACTCCCAAGCCATTCGTAATTGACTCTAAACAGTGGGTTCCGGTCTAATTAGCCAATCCAAACTCATAAAATGACCCACGCAGTAGCTAAATATAAAACCAACCGGAGGAAAAAGAACAACAATGTCACCATCAATCACAAGAAAGAGAGCGGAGAGGAGGGTCTCAAAACATAATCATCTTGATAAGAACAAACAGGAAAAAGGTGATGATAACTTAATTGGGATTTAAAAATAGAATCAAAAAATCGACTCACAACGTGGCGTCAAAATGAGATGGACATCCTGTAAAACGAACTCTGTAGGAAAAGATAGAAGAAAAATAAATAAATTGGTAGAGAAGGAGAGAGAGAGAGAGAGAGACCACCCGTGTTCTTAAATGGAGACATCATGTTGTTATTTCTTTCAGCTAAAGCGCCCAAAATACCTACTTATGATGGTAATGCCACCGTAAAAATTATAAAACTGACAGTTATGACTGCTTTGGAAAACAAGATAATAAAATAAAGTTGTAATAGGAACAAGTTATATCTGTACTTTTTTCCAAGAGATAAAGGAAAAAAAAGAAGAGGCTTGGCATCATCATCTTGAAGATGGTGAAAAATGACTTTTCTTCTGGTGGGGAGTGGCGCAAAGTTTTTCTTGTTACAAGAAATGGGGAGGAGTAGGTAATACAACTAGGGATGGGTCGTCGAAGATGGTCGCTATTCTTCTGGTAGACCGCATGAGAGAGAGAGAGAGAGAGAGAGAGTGGAAAAAAAGGTTGGAGAACTAGTACCAGATAGAAGTCCGTTAAAAAAAAAAAATAGATGGAACCGTTTAAGTCACGCCCTACAAAACCGTCTTCTTTTTTATCGTCTCCATCCGATTGGTGGTTGATTGGCGAATTAGTGGTTTTGCTACTGTTTCACACGGTAGCTGGTTGGCTGATTGATTTCGGCGAATGGGAGACGTTCGATTCGGTAGACATTGCGGCACCTACCCTTGTAGAAGGTTCTAGAGACAGGTGATGAATACCTTAAGGCTATGTCTTTATTTAAATTTTCTTTTCTATGTATATTTGTCGCTGATTATCATGTTTAGTTTCGTTTGCTGTTGAATAATCAATGAGGTAGCTGGTTTGGTTTGGTTCGGTTCATCCGTCGTGTGTTGGATCATTGTACCATAATAGCGTCGATTTCCCTGCCTTCTATATTCTAAGTTTGATTATTTTTTAATTTGCATAAAAAAGTAAACATTAATTATAGCTTATATATTTTTATATTTTACTTTAAAACTTTGTTTTTTTGACTTAGTTATTATTTTGAAGAATGATCTTCCATCGATATAATAATTTGAGAACTTTTCGATTGATACTTTTTGAGTAATTATTGTTGGAGTTGCTAATTACTTTTTGAGGCAATGATGAAGAAAATTTTCCGGCAAAAGTATTGTTGCACTTGAATAGGCTACTTCCTAAAAAGTCTTGTGGAATTTTGAATAGCTATTGTTGAGGGGGTAGAATGTTTTCTGAAAGTATGCTGGAGTCACTTTTTTGAAAATATTGTTAAAACATTAACTTTGAAGTGTGCCGTTGGACAACTTACTTTTAAAAAAACAACGCTGGAGTAGGCTTTAGATTTTTTAATATTGTCAAAAAAACTATTAAAAAATAATTTTGAAGTATTGAAGTTTAGGAAAGGAAACAAAAAGCTAACATTTACTACTTTACTGAGAAATTGAATTTTCCGGATGTTAATGCGTAAACTGATATTTGGAAAGAAAAGTGATTTGCCTCCTCCGGGAATCGAACCCGGGTCTCCTTGCATATCCATTCCCGGTTGAGGCAAATCACCTTCCTTTCCAAATATCAGTTTCGGCATTAACATCCAGAAAATTAAATTTCTCAGTATATTTCAGGCCGAAAAAATACCATCTCTTCATACAAAACGGTAACTGGGGCGAAAATTGCTGTAGTTAAGGGAGGCTGCTCCGACTCCACTCAGCGCTTCACGCTACTAATGCGTGTTATAAGGAATTGAAAAGCGTGTCTCTAGTGTATTGGTTAGCGCACTTTCCCGGTATGCAAGGGGACCCGGGTTCGATTCCCGGACGAGACAAATCACTTTTCTTTTCAAATATCAGTTTCGGCATTAACATCCAGAAAATTCAATTTCTCAGTATATTTCGACTCCACTCAGCGCTTCACGCTACTAATGCGTGTTATAAGGAATTGAAAAGCGTGTCTCTAGTGTATTGGTTAGCGCACTTTCCCGGTATGCAAGGGGACCCGGGTTCGATTCCCGGACGAGACAAATCACTTTTCTTTCCAAATATCAGTTTCGGCATTAACATCCAGAAAATTCAATTTCTCAGTATATTTCAGACCGAAAAAATACCATCCCTTCATTTACTACTTTGAAAGAAAAAAACTTTTTTAAAAACATTATTAAGTTCGACTTATTCCAACAAAAAATTTGTGGGAATGGACTGCTTCGGAAAAACATTGTTAAAGCACCTATTTAAAATATTTGAAGAAAATGTTACCACGAAAAAATTTTTGAGAGTAGGTTCTTTAATCTTTCTTAAAAACGTATATAAGGCTACAAGAACCTACTATTGAGTAGCAACAATTAATGCAACAGATAACATTGTTCTTTTCTAATTATTGAAATCATCTTGTAGGAGTTCTAGCTCTTAATTAAAAAGTAAACATTATTTGAGAATATTTTTGTTTTGTCTGAACTATCGTTACACAGTTGATAGAGGAATTTGAAATAGATATATACACATAAGTTAATTATAGACGCATTTTTGCTTATTATAACTGAGTTATTATGAAGAATTATATTATCTGTGTATGATAATTCAAGCACCAAAAAAAAAACTGTTAACATGTATTTAAAAATATTACGTAATTAATAATTAAGAGAGAGAATAAGTATGATGAATCCATAATTAAATATGAGTTTATGAAAAATAATTTTCAATTTAATCAATTGAGGTTTTTTTTTGATACATTAAATCAAGAATACTCAACCTTTAGGAGAGTATGGGGCACTTCATTGCTTTTAAAACGTGCCGCGGACCACTGAAGTGCTGCGCGCAGCTCAAGTGATCTGGGAATGTGCCGCGGTGTAACTTAAGTCATTGCGGTTCGGTGCATCGCAGACAGTTTAAGTGCTCCAGCAGGCCCGTAGCCAGAAATTTCGTTCGGGGATGGGGGCACTTCTATTTTGGGAGACAGACCAGTGATAGAACAATAGATTTGGCAATCTTTTTTCCCACTTTCTCACATTTCGAGGGATGGAGTACCAGACCCATTAGCTGCCACCCGCCCCCACTTCCCCACTACGGCCTTGTGTTCTAGAAGTGTTTCTGTGCCACGGGTGACTTAGGCCTGTGGCTCTCAACTTTTAGAAGCGCGCGCCACGGCCGGGTGATTTCTTTTTTATTTTGAGGAGAATGTCTGGTCATACACCTACTGTGCAACAAATGAGGAAGAAATGAAACAGTGAATCACTCCCGACCCGGTTTGACCGATGTCTGGGCCCAGTATATATATGCCGTGGATCACTTGAGTGGTCTACGAATGTGTCAAGGGGTTTGGAAATGTTCCGCGAACCACTTGAGTGATGTGGAACTGCACGATAGGTCAGTTAAATGCTCTGGAACTATGTCACGGATCCCTTGAGAGATCAGCAAATATTTCGTAGGTTACTTATGTGATCTACAAATGTGCTGCCGGCTGCTTAAATGATCTGGAACTGTGCTGCGGGTCATTCAAGTGATCTGCAAACATACTTGAGATCACGTTATGAAACTGTTACGCAAGTCACTTAAATGGTCATAGGCACACTTCCTATTGCTTAAACGACATCCAAATGTGCCGCGTGTATTAAAGAGATCATGAAGTGTGTCGCAGGTCACTCAAGTGATCTGCAAGTATTCCCTGGATCAAATGGTTGATCTGCGAATGTGCCACGGGTCACGTAACGCGCACCACTTGAGTGATGTGAAGCTGCACTACAGGTCACTTAAGCTCGGTAACTACGTCGTGGATCACTTTAATGATCTCAGAAAACGTGCCGCAGGTCACTTTAGTGATACGTCCGCAGGTTATTTAAGTGATCTAGAAGGATGCCGCGGGTCACTGAAGTCAGTTATAAATGAGTTGATTCAAACAAAATTAGGTTTGAGGTCACGGACCACGCCGGATAAATTCGAAGATCATTTGAGCGATCTGAAAAATGGGCCACGGGTCACTTGAATGATATGGAACTGCACCGCAGGCCACTTAAATGATTCGCAAATGTACCGCGGCTGACTAAAGTGATCTAGGAATGTGCCGCTTAGAATTCATTTTTGAAAAATTAGGTTTGAAGTCAAAGGTCACATCAGAATGCACCGAGGGCCTCATTCGGCCCGCGGGGCCAATTATCGAGCATACATTAATAACTATTCGAATTAAATATCTATTATTGACAAAAACTGGATTCCATGATACATTCACGATTATTATTATTACTCTCCTGAAGCCTCGCATTCCATCCAAATAGGAATGGTTTCTATTGTCCTGCTCTTCTTGGTAGATAATTCTCGGATAAAAATATGAGCGGATCCCGAAACACGCGGAATTATCGTAATACCAGGAATAATTCATGGCGGCCAGTTCCTAAAGGAAAAAGAGGATCCCCCCCCCCCTCCTCCGTCCTCAGTTTTTTGTGTGTGTGTGTGCTGTTCTCGTTCAATCTCCTTATTAGGTCCATACAGGCGATTAACTCACTGCAAAAGAGGACGAGAGGAGAAAAAAAAAAGCCCTGGGATACATATATCTACCCTGTGTACGGAGAGATCCCGAAAGTCTCATCCAGTTTTTATGGCCCGGAGCGGTATTTGCTGATGAATTTGCTTTTTTTTTTTGGTTGCTGGGAGAGAGTCGGAACGAGAGCGGTATATTTATTCCATCCCTCAAAAATTTAGTATTGGCCATAAAAATGGGCTTTCCCCCTGGTCTGTGCCTACGAAAACGGTGCTGTGATATCAGTGGATATGGGCCTGAGGGGGAAAAAAATGGGTTTAAGAAATTTCTTATGATGCTACTTTTTCTTTTATGTTTGTTGGCCGTTATGGTTTCATGATGTAAGAATGTTGATTCTACTCGTTCGGGAGAGGAAAAATTTTCTGATGTAAGGGTTATATATGCTATACGAGGCAGCTTCAACATGGGTGGTTTGCGAAGCGATGGAATTTCTCGTGTTTTTTCATAGCCGACTGTGGTGTTTTCATTTTAAAGGGTCTGGTACCTTAACGTAGTGGGAAACAATGCTCTAATTCGGTGGTTCTCAACATTTTTTTGACTCGCGGAGCCCTTTTTAGTAAGAAAAAATTCTATGGCGGAGCCCGTAGGGGCCAATTTTTTTAACTATTCATCAAAGTTACTGATTTACTTTTACTGTTTAAAAATATTTGTAATTATTATTTTTTTAATTTTACTGTTTTTTCATTTATTTTCTCGTAGCCCCCGGGGTGTTCACAAGGAGCCCCAAGCGCCCCGCGGAGCACCGCTTGAGAGCCGCTGCTCTAATGCATAGCTACCAAAACTTTTTGTTCCATCGCTCCTTCTTCAAATTTTTTTCCCGTCATCGCCCTCCCCCCAACTCAAATAAACCTATAGGATTCTATGTTATACCAGTAGCTCCTACCGGTCCCTGGACCATTCCATCGCCCACAGCGGGGGCGATATTGCCCACTTTGGGAAACTCCGCTCTATTGGAAATTTAATTAGAAATACTACTTAACCATTGATTTATTTCATAATTTTGTATACATATTTCCGATTATATATACCAGTGATTCCCAACGTGGGCGTTAACGCCCCCTTGGGGGCGATGGAATGTTACAGGGGGGTGGTAGAAGCTACGGGTATAACATAGGATCCTGTGGGTTAGATTGCATTGGAGGGCGATGGGAGAAAAACATTTCTAAAGTGGGTGCGGGGTGGGAAAAAAAGGTTTGGAAACTATGATATATACCAGTGGTTCTCAACCTCTTCAAGCCCACGGCCCGATTTCATTCATTTTTGTGAGTCGAAGGCCCGGTCAAACACACGACCAACGGAAAATAAATGAGGAAAAATGAAACGGCTAATCACTCGCGGCCCGGTATGAATGATATCAGGGCCCGGCGGTTGAGAAACACTGATACATACTATCTTATGTCAGTTCAAAGTTTTATGCGCAGTCAAACCTCTCCATCTGGAAACTGACGGGACCAAAAACAAAAAAAAAACTTCGAGATAGAGAGTTTTCGAGAAATTTTTTTTTGCATAAGAAAGAAATATTTAGATTGAGACACCAGAAAAACGCCAGAAATTTAGATTGAGGAAAACTAAAATACTGTACTATATTTTACTACATATTGATGAAATCATAATTATAACTATTGAACACATTGACTGCATAACTTAAATAGTGATTATTTGTTAAGTAATTACGCTATGTATATGCAAATATACTTAAATACGTTCGAATATAGTTCAATTCAAATTTTATTTACATACCTTATTTAAAAAAAAATACTCGTAAATATATACAGTCGACTCCCGTTATAACGAACTACAAGAGATCAAAGAAATCACTTCGTTATAACGAAATTTCGTTATAAAGGAATTCCAGGTATTTGAATTGTTCCTATGTAAACTAATCTGGAATATTTAGAAAGTGTTCGTTAAATTGAGATTTTCACTATAACGGTATTAGTTAAATCGAGATTTTCACTATAACGGTGTTAGTTAAATCGAGATTTCCACTATAACGGTATTAGTTAAATCGAGATTTTCACTGTAACGGTATTAATTAAATCGAGATTTTCACTATAACGGTATTCGTTAAAACGAGATTCGACTGTATATAAGCTTAGACTGATACACATTTTTTGCTCTTTGAGACTTCACAATGTCATCTATACTAACAAGAGCTGCAAATACGGGGTGATTATAAAAAAAACTATCCCGACATGTGGGCCCCTAACTATCATACCATTCACAGAAACTAAATGAAATTTTAGCATAAGGTATTTTGAGGTATGCGCTCAAGAATGATATGGAAAACAACAGTGTCACTCTAACAGTTACGGTTACAGTGAGAAAATTTCGAAAATATCAAATGGCAACACCAAGTTTTTTGTATTGGAATGCGATCTCCATACTGAAAAACACTAAATAGCGTTGGAATGTAGCACGAAAATCCCCGGAGCTAGGCAAGGAAAAAGTAAAAAGGACTTTGCCGTGCACCAGAGCATTAATGTTCGTTTCATTCGTCACACCGTTTCTTCGGCTGAGATCCCAGCCTGATCAGTCCTCCACAAGGTCATGTGGAAAATTTTTGAACACACAATAAAATGCTTTATTTTATGCTGCTTCTCTGTCCTTATTGGTTGTCCTCACTTTTAGCCTATCTACCGCCGGTGATTTTCATGCTACAGTTGCCGTTCGAACGCTATTTAGGCTTTTTCACAATGAAGATCACATTTCAATACAAAAAACTTGGTGTTGCCATTTGGTATTTTCGAAATTTTCTCACTGTAACCGTAACTGTTAGAGTGACACTGTTGTTTTCCATATCATTCTTGAGCGCATACCTCAAAATACCTTATGCCAAAATTTCATTCAGTTTCTGTGAATGGTATGATAGTTAGGGGCCCATATGTCGGGATAGTTTTTTTATAATCACCCTGTATATCAGGACCTATCTTCTCAGTTTGCTCCAGAAAATGACGTAGCGTTCTCACACAAGACGTTCGCCATTTTTAACTGTTACATTTTCCAGTTCCTCTGAATCATCTATCGGCCATACATTCAGCAATAATTTCGGCATGGGCCGTAACTTTGTAGCGAACTGTCATTTCCACAAAATCGGAAAATGAAATTTCTAGATTCAAGTGGTTTTTTTTTTTTGGTAATGTGCAATGTTCTTAAAATTTCATCTTCAGCATTGTTCTGAGAATCGTTGAAATTCGAATGAGTCACCAGATTTGATCTTTCATCAATGAGATGATTGGTTACAGGCCCAGCTTTCTTCATGCAATTTTGAATTTCTTGTTTTCTGACATCTTGCTATGCTGAACAAACCATCCTTATAGCATCCACCTCCCGTCAATCATAGTATCCGCCTATGATTGACAAGATCCACCAACACAATAGCTTGTAATAACCCTTTCTCATTAGTTTCTTTGAAATCCGGAAAACAAAAGTCAGATTTACACTGAAGAAAAGGAATTCGGTGCTTTATTTTTCCGCTATGATCGTGGATTGGCCTTCGAGATAAAGAGTTTTTCCAAGAATTACTTCAGAGAAGTGAGAAAATACATTGATTTCGTCCAGTAAATGCGGGAATATTTTCTTCTCTCGAGTTTTCGAGAAAGAGAGGTTTTTGACTGTATCTCTAATACTTAATTTTTTTTGCAAATTTCAAAAAAAAAGCATTAAAAATAGCAAATTCAAAATAGAATTGAATAAAAACATTAAAAATGAAGCAAAAGATTCAGATTTTATTGGCTCAATATGCCATTTAATATTACGTTTTCAATTTATATATTTTTTTGGAATTTCAAAATTTAAAATTTGGAATTTAATTTTAAATACGAATGAGGCAATGAAATCTCAATGTTTAGCTTCGTTTCATGAACTGAACTGTTTCCTTTATAATTTCAATCAATTTTTGCTCAGTTACATTGATGACGTGGTATTTCATCATGCGTGCAAGTTGTTTTTAATGCGTTTTTTCCTTTTTTTTTTTGAAAATTTACAAAAAAAGTTAACTATCGGAAACTGTATACATAGGATAACACATACAATCAGAAGCATCTGAAAAAAATTTGATGTAGATCAATGATTGAATAGTATTTTTATTGATATTTCTACTAAAGCGATGTTTCTCAACTATGGTCCTCGGACCAGAGGTGGTCCGTAGGGAGACATGATAAAATTAATTCTAATAAAACTTAATTCTAAAACTGAATGAAAAATTATTCAACCTTTGTAGTTATAGATGGCTACTTTCTCAGCCAGGGATATCAAGGAAACAGTTATTTTCCGGATATTATGCTGAGGTAAGCTCGGAAAGAAAAGTCATCACGTCTCCGCCTGGACTCGAACCCAGGCCCTCTTGCATACCGGGCAAGCATGCTACCATCTACACCACTGGAAACACATGACTCTGCCTTCCTAATTTCACGCACTGTGTCGTGAGGCGCTGAAGTAGAGGCATTAGTAGCCTCTCTTAACTTCAGGAAATGGCCCCCGGGTGGGACGGTTTAGAGAGATATAGATGGCTTCTTTCTCAGCCAAGGATAAGGGCCTGGGTTCGAGTCCCAGCGGAGATGTGATGACTTTTCTTTCCGAGCTCACCTCAGCATAATATCCGGAAAATAACTGTTTCCTTTGTAGTTATGTTAGGCCGGGATTACACTCTAGAAGTTTTATAAAAGTTATTTTATACAACTTGAAAAAAGCTATCAATAATCTTGTCGGTTGCATTCGCTCGAATGTAATCGATAGTTACAATAATATAATCATTTGTTTTCTTCCAGTTTTGTAAAAGATATTTTATCAAACTTTTACAGTGTAATCTCGGCTTTAGTTTTTTCATCTCCATATGGATTCAAATAAAAATTATACCTTCATAGCTAGGTACCTATCTATCATACATGATCAAAAACAATGCTGGAAGCTGCGATCCTAAATACGAGATATCACTAATTGTCAAAAGATGCAATTTACAAGTTCGCTAACTACTGTAAAAATGGGTAAGGAAATAAATGGATGCTAGAAAATCCCAGTAAGCAAAAATTTATTTGACGCAAAAAACATTCAAATGACTAGATGACCATATTTCATTGCGAAAAATAAACGAAACTGAGATCGTAAATACGGGATAAAATACGGGATGTCGCCAATTAACATCAAAAACGTTGCCATAAGTCGAAAAAAATCCCCTATGGTTGAAATCACTGATAATTTGAGGAAAAGATATTGAACGTGACAGATATGTAAGATGAATTTTTGTATTTATTACAAACTATAACAAACTATTGTAAAAAATTATGAAAACATCGTTTATATTCACGATTATGGCAAAGATTACAAATTCGAGTAAGCATCGTAGAAAAACAGGGACAAACGTATAAAACCATTAGGAGCAACTGAAAGTACAGAAATGTCCCATAATACGGGACGCAAGTGGTCCGTCAAATTTTTTAAAACATTTTACTGGTCTCTGGGTTCAGAAAGGTTTGAGAACCACTGCTCTATAGATTCCCTTCCTAATGAATCGGTACATGATGGAATGGTTCTGAGTGATGTGTGGCCCAAATGTTTTTTCTTGTCAGAATTGTGATTGTTTCGTTTTCTTGCTGTATGTGTAATAACCGTGGTTGTTTGCACAGTGCATTTATGGTGTAAAAAATACAACAAAATGAGCATGAACCCCGGAGCTAGGTCTGCTCCTACGCTGCTTGTGTGTGAGCCATGACGGCAATTGATAACCTCTTGGGATAGTAATCGGTCGGCTATACATATACGATGTAGTCCAATGCCTGAGCCGCTGTGGTGGTGGAGTGGTCATAGTGACGGACTCGCATCGCGAAGATCCGGGTTCGAACCCCACCGGCGCCACAGTGGCGGTCGGCTGAAGTTGGTTTCGTGTGGTTTCCAACTTCGAGGCGCGAATGCGAGCCGATATCTCCGTCAAAATGTCTCGCCATAGAGAGTAACAGGCCTAAAACGCTACAAATATTCAATCATTACACTTCGCTCACAATTTGAAGTATAGATGCAGCACACTGAGAAAAATCTGACGCAACACTAGATACACTAACTCAGACTGTTGCACACACACACACATTGTTCCAGACTCAGCCGCGAAGCTGAGCTGGAAGAGATCTCGGTAACGGTATAAGTCCGGTGGCAGAGGCCCCTGGCATTGTTTATATACACTGCTTCCGTTTATAACAGACGTCTTCAACCCGTTGCTCGCGAAGCAACGGGCCCTGAAGCCCCCAGAGAGTGCTCGATGGTTGTTTCCAATTTCGTGCTCGCGAGCACTTGATCAACGTTGCAACTAAATGCCTTCTACCAGCTACATCCAAGATTTCAAGCATTCCGCATGTCAAACTTGCCGCGTGACGGTGCTCTTCTTTTGACTATGGGTACAGGCAGTGCTCGTGACTAGAAAAAGTTGGAAGACATCCGGCTTATAATGTTCTTCAAAAAATAGCCTACGTCATGAAAAAAAAAAATGAGAAAACGCTTTAAACGGGAAATCGTGACGAGTATTATTCAATTCATTCATACAATCCGAGCACAACTCCGGTCTATCGCCATAGGCAATTTACTACCGATGGAGTTGTGCCGGAAGTATGAGTGTGTGTCCCCCCCCCCGCCCCAAATCAACCGGGAAACGAAAGCGACTGTATACTAAGTGTACATTACACAAAACGACGAGTACTAGTAACACTTCAGTGACCAAGAAAATAAGTCGTACTAAGCGGGACAACGTTCTGAAGTGGGAACGTTACAAGCGGAATTTCGAATTGGCTTTCCTGCCGCGAGATCTTAATTCGTCCACATACACTCACTTGCCATCGAAATTCCATTTGTGCATTACAGAAGTAGGACCCACTGAATTTTTAAAATACTCCCCCATTATTGTGAATGCAATTTCCCCAAATTCTAAGCAAAAATCTTCCGGGAAAAAAAAAAAAATTACTATCCAATTAGTCACAATACTTAAGAAAAGATGCAGACGGGGAATTATAGTATCAAATAATAACCTCTTTAATCCTTCTCAAATCAAATAAATCTAAAATGAAGAGAAAAATCCCCGTGTATATAAAAATTCCAATGTTGAAAGCCTTACTCGAAAAAACAAGAATTACGAGTCCATGTTACTGATGATTCAAGAGCATGTAACATCCCGGAGAGCTCCAGATGAAGTTCTTTGAAGGATTATTCTCTGGGAGAGAACATAATTGACTCTGTAAACATATAACAGTGAACTTCCGTGACTCAAGAAGAAACAAATAAGACCAAAAACAAAAAATTCCCATTACCGAAATTCATATTCAGTTTAAACGGATTTAGAATTCAATCACTGCACGGAAGGGGGAATTCTATCTAGTTTATAAATATTAACAGGGAAAAGGGGGGATAGAAAAAATTTTTTTCCCTATTTTTTCCTCATTTTTCTGTCATGTTGAAGGAGAGTAAAAAAAAAAAAAAAAAATTGTGGAATGGGGGGATTTTTTTTTTGCTATTTTATGCAACATATTTTTTGCTATTTTTCAGGGCCAATTAAGGTAATGCTACACGCGGAAAACTCCTTTCGAGCGAGAAGAATTTTGATGCATTCAATTTGCTTAAGTGCTTTTTTTTCCTCCTCCTCCTCCTCAAAACGAAATTTAAAGTTTTTACCTAAAAAAGGTATTTTTTAAAAAAAAAATTTTCTTTTGACCCGGTAGAGATCGGGTTCGAAACTGGAATTTATTTATTTCGTTATTATATTTTGGAAATGGTGTTTGAAGGGGGGAAAAAAATTGCTATATAATTCGATCAGAGATGAATTTTTTTTTAATTTTTACTTTTTTTGGAAACGTGTGTGATGACGTTATTATTGAGATTTTTCTTGAGTAGAGGGTTTTTTTCGTGGATTATATATGCGATTTTCTAAATTTTTGTTTCGACACGCGTGCGTATTCTTGATATAGTATAGGCCTAAGCTCGATGCACGGAATTCTAATAGCTTAAGAATTTCAAATTTTTTTTTATTATTTTAAGTAGTTTTATCGTCTTGAATTCCTTTTAAAAAATTTCGGATGTTAAAAAAGGAATTTAATAGAAATATCTTATTTTTATTTAGGATGAGGAATTTTCACAGAAGTCTTTCAACTCCTTAGAATATTTTTGCTTTCTTGGGAAGAAATTTTAAAAGACAAGCATGCAAATTTTTATTTCTAAATGGGGACTTTAAGAAATTTCCATTGAAAACTCCAAGTATTTTTTTATTAGAATCTTTTCTTTTTACGTTTCGTCATTTTTTTTTTCTGGTTTTGTAAAGTTTTTTGGATTATTTGAAATTTTAGTATTTTTTCAAACTAATTTTTTTTTGACATTCCTATATTTTTTTGAAAAATGTAGATTTTTAATCTAATTTTTTTTTAAATCTATCTACATATACATAAAGAAAAAGATACTATATATATATATATATATATATATATATATATATATATATGTTACTGCAAAAAACCAGAAGTTGGCCACTTCGCGAACTGGCGAACTCAGTTGAACCGGGCAATGTCCAATTTTCGAGGTTTGCTCGGCCCCATATGTTGATCCCTAATGTATATGAATAACAAATATATCGATATTCAGATTCTTTTCATCGTTAGGGTTGTCATAGCTGACCATAATAATTATCGTTAGCATGGCTGATTACAAATAACCATAATTATCACAAAAGATACGCCAACGGGGCGATGATTCCGAATCATAGCCCAGCAGAAGATCGAATTTCGGACATTGGCCGGGTCAACGGGGCCGGCCAGTTAGCGAAGTGGCCAACTTCGACCTTTGGCAATAACATATATATATATATATTTGAATTTCTAGATATTTTTGAAAAACTTCTAGAAGAACTTTTTTTATTTCCTTATTTGGAAATTAGAAAAAGTTTGCAAATAACGTGTAATACTCAGAGATACGTCATAGTTATTAGGTTAAAAAAAAAAAGGACTTTTTATACAGTTCCCCATGTGACCCAAAACCAAACTAGAATGTTCTTGCCCTGTATGCCACATGGTGCCAAAAAAACATATATATATATCTATATACAGGGTGATTATAAAAAAACTATCCCGACATATGGGCCCCTAACTATCATACCATTCACAGAAACTGAATGAAATTTTGACATAAGGTATTTTGATGTATGCGCTCAAGAATGATATGGAAAACAACAGTGTCACTCTGACAGTTACGGTTACAGTGAGAAAATTTCGAAAATATCAAATGGCAACACCAAGTTTTTTGTATTGGAATGTGATCTCCATTGTGAAAAACCCTAAATAGCGTTCGAACGGCAACTGTAGCATGAAAATCACCGGCGGTAGATAGGCTAAAAGTGAGGACAACCAATAAGGACAGAGAAGCAGCATAAAATAAAGCATTTTATTGTGTGTTCACAAATTTTCCACATGACCTTGTGGAGGACTAATCAGGCTGGGATCTCAGCCGAAGAAACGGTGTGACGAATGAAACGAACATTAATGCTCTGGTGCACGGCAAAGTCCTTTTTCCTTGCCTAGCTCCGGGAATTTTCGTGCTGCAGGTGCCATTCCAACGCTATTTAGTGTTTTTTAGTATGGAGATCGCATTCCAATACAAAAAACTTGGTGTTGCCATTTGATATTTTCGAAATTTTCTCACTGCAACCGTAACTGTTAGAGTGACACTGTTGTTTTCCATATCATTCTTGAGCGCATACCTCAAAATACCTTATGTCAAAATTTCATTCAGTTTCTGTGAATGGTATGATAGTTAGGGGCCCATATGTCGGGATAGTTTTTTTATAATCACCCCGTATATACACATAATGTTTCTAACTGCAATATTCGATGACATATTTGAATTCAAATTCATTCATATTTAATTCATATTTGAATTAAGAAATGCATTTCATTTTTCAAATTAAAATACGGAAGGAAGTTGAAAAAAAAAACCCCAACGTTAAATGCGGGTAAAACGGTTTTTCCGCATTTAGAGCTGTTTTTTTTCCTAATTTTCCTCCGTTTTTCGAATTTGAATTTCTCGGTGAATATTGCACTTAGAAACGTGATTTTTTTTTCTGTTGCCATCAGGTGAGACAGGGCAACAACTGTGTATTTGGGTTTTTGGGCACACGGGGAGTGTGTATAAAAAGTTAATTTTTATATTTTAATAACTATACAACATTTTGAAAAATGAATGGCATATCTGAGTACTGCACGTTATTTGGATACTTTTGTCAAGTAGAAGTATGCCTCTAAGATCAACGGCTCACCAGCAAAATGTCATACCCCCTATTAGCTATGCGCCCTACATATTCACAGCTGGTTTCAAATCATTTTATTTAAAAAATCTGTCAAAAATGAAGATTTATGCAAAAACCATTCGGCAAATCAGCAGATATTTTGTAAGTAAATATTTTATAAGTAAGTAAATGTAACCCGAAGTTGGCCACTCCGCTAACTGGCCGGCTCATGTTGACCCAGCCAATGTCCAAAATTTCTGAATTATCCTGTCAGTGTCGCTTACACAAGGTGTGAATTTGGCATTAGTGGATGAAGCACTATTGATGGAGTTGCTTCACTTCGCTCACGAATCGCCGGTCTGTAAGTAAATGCATTTGATCGCCAAATACTTATAAATTAAGACAGCGTTTCTCAAACTCTGATCCGCGACGATGGCACAGGTGACACCCACAGGCAAACTTTATAATTCAATTCTTACTAAATGGAAAATCATTCATTTGTTGTAATTGATATTAATTATTTTCATATGGGTTCAAATAAAAACTGCGCTTTCATATTTAGGTTCAACATAATCGCAACCAAGTGCACGTTAAAATAGGATACAGGCCTATTGCAAAAATGGAAGAATTGTGGGGAAATAAAGGGCTGATACAAATCGCAGTAAAAAAATTATTTGACGAAAATACCATTCAAATGATTAGATGACCATGTTTTATTGAGAAAAATAACAGGAACTGGGATCGTAAATACATTAAAATACGGGACGTCGTCAATTAACATAAAAATCATTGCCACAAGTCGACAAAATCCCCTATTACAATTAAAATCATTGAAAAATTGAGGAGAAAATGTTGAACTTGACAAATACATAAGATGAATATCTGTATTTACAGCAATAATATAAAATAATATTATCATAATAAGTAATGGAAACGTCGTATATTAACGATTAGGCATTGCAAATTCAAGTAAGCATCTTTGTAAAAAACGGGACAAATGTATTAAAACAATTCGGAACTAAAAATACAGGAATATCCCGTGATACGGGACACACAAGAGGTCCATCGGATTGTTTCAGTCGTATTGCAGGTCCTTAGGGTCAGGAAGGTTGAGAAACACTGACCTAGGAGAAAGCACACACAGGAAACGACGCTATATTTACATTGCTTGCTTGAACCTCAGTTTGAAGTTCACCTAATTCTTCAAAATTTAAATGCATGTCGCAGAAATACAGTAGAATCTCGACTATCCGACTTAATGTGGCGGAAGGGTGGGCCGGATAACAGAAAAGCCGGATAGGCCGGAGTTCTATAAACCCACCACTTCCTACACCCATCAAAAACAGCATCTTAATACCAAAAACCTCTATTCATATTTTCCGACCTCTTGGTAAAGGTCAGTAATTTATACATAATAATGTAACGTGCTTCACCATTCTCGTACGCAAAGGGTTGGGGGTTAGGGGTTCTAACCTCTCCCCTTGAGAAAGTATTATATTATAGTGTTATTTTGCAGGAAACAAAAGTAGAAAACTCCCCATAAGGAAAAAAAATCTGAAAATACACCCCCCCCCTCGAGAAAATTCTGCGTACGCATATGTGCTTCATACATAGAAGTAAATGCGTGTTATGCACTGTATTGTACGTTTTAAAAATTAGTTACAGAAAAAGAATGTCTGAATTCATAAATATTATTACGAAAATTTGTGAATAGTTCATGTTTATCATTTATAATGACACTTTTCGCCAGTAAATAGTCATTAGCATATGTAAAAATGAAAATCAATGCATTCCTCTGAAAATGACGCCAAAACTGGCAACGAACTTGTCGAAGTTCAGCGAAAGCTCCGTTGATTTGGCGACGTCATCGTGCCAAGAGACTAGGCCGGATATTCGAGATTCTATTGTAGTCTATTTGAGTTTCCCCGTATATGATGGAAACGCAATATGCAATTTATTTCCCGCTTTTTCAACGTCACATAATAATTGAACTCACACGTAATTCTCTTCACGTTCCTACTGCATGATATATAGAAGCTGATAGCCAAGGAGAAAGCAGAAGTCCAAATCGGAGAAAACGGAGGAAAGAAATAGAAATTTTAACAATGCACGCGTAGGCGCATAGGGAACCAGCAAAGCGGCCAATTAAAGTTCCCAATTATTTTTTTTTTAATTAAAAAAAATAAGTCATGTTCGAGGTAAAACGGAAATTTCCGGGAGAAAAAATAGCATTAATTTTTAAATGGCTAATTAAAAGTTCCGTAAATTCATCAAGTGGATTACCTTTAGCTCCCGTTGCCATTCCGTAATGAATAAATATATTTTCCAATTTATTATTATTATTTTTTCAATTAAATTTTCTCCTAATGTTCAGTTTTGCGTCTGAGTTGAGAAATATTTTTTACGACAGTTTCATTAATTTGCATATTTTTTTAGCAATTTAATATGGGTATATTAATGAAATTTTCTTCATGCATATGAAATTAGCTGCTCCGAATGTTTTTGATTAAATATATAAATTATTTAATTACTTTTATTAATTTTCGAACAAAATTCCGTTTTTGCATAAAATTTTGTATTAATTATTCCCCTCTCCCAAACGAATAGCTAATGACAGTGAAAATATGCTGAATGGTTCTAATTCAAGTATTGTATTCAGGGTCTTCTAGAGCAGTGTTTCTCATCCAAGGTACCCGGCCCTGACATCAGTCAAACCGGGCCGTGAATGATTCATCTTTTTATTCTTCCCCATTTATTTCCCACAGTCGTGTTTATGACCGGGGCTTCCGCTCGATAAAAGATACTCAACCAGGCCGCGGGCTTCCTAAGGTTGAGAACCACTATTATAGGGGGAGGGGGGAACGAATGTATGCTAAGTAGTGCCAAACTTGAGTAACATATATTTTGGGCCAGATATGGGGGGGGGGGGAGGGGCAATACCAAAACTAACTAACTCTCTCTCTCTCTCTCAAGGAAAATTACAGCAACCTCAGTTCTAGTTAGCTGAGTGAGTGACCTAATAATTGAGGCAGTGAGTGACCTAATAATTGAGGCAGTGAGTGACCTAATAATTGAGGCAGTGAGTGACCTAATAATTGAGGCAGTGAGTGACCTAATAATTGAGGCAGTGAGTGAGTGCACACTTGCTCACTAAACCACTCACTTGCTCACTCACCAATGCAATTACATGATCACTCACTAATGCACTTACTCAATTATTTGCTCACTCACTAATGCAATTACTTGCTCACTCACTAATGCAATTACTTGCTCATTCACTAATGCAATTACTTGCTCACTCACTAATGCAATTATTTGCTCGCTCACTCACTCATATGTTCGTTCAACCACTTTGTCTAGCCACTCACTCATATGTACTCGTTCACACACACACACACTCATTGACTCTGTCCCTTACTTACCCGTTCTACCACGTGCTCGCTACCCTCACCCACTTACTGGCACCACATGATCATTCACTCACCCACGTGTTATATCACATGATCATCCACACTCACCCACTTGCTCTCTCACACGCTCACACACACAGACTAGCTTACTCACTCATCACTAATTAAGTTCCCGACTGTTGTTGATGAATATTCGTGTCAGTGTCATTGTTGATTAACTTTTGTCTCGGTGAGTTTTCCGGACATGGTAAATGCTACACACATCACGTGTTTCATCATTACCGTATAGACGCAATAAAATTATACACTAATGAGATTTTGTCGCTATATCGGTAATAGAATCTCATTCGCGCATCCATAGGCGGCCATAGACTTGGAAGTCTGGGGAGGGGGGCACGGCCATTATTGCTGGGAGGGGGGACACGATGATGATGATGTCAATTCATATATACATTAGATCAGTCAACTCCATCTTTGCCCCCCCCCCCCATATCTGCACCCATGCGCGCATCGTTTGAAATACTAAGTTGTTGCTATATATAATATTCCGACCGTTTTTTCTCTTTTTCCAAACGGCTCTCAACCCTTTGATAACACTACTCAACACTGATTTTGTTCCCAAAGACATTTTCAGTGATATTCGGGTGACTTTGGGGCAGTAAATATGAATCCGCATCGGTTTCATCAGATGGGCTCAATTTTTTTTTTCATAAAGTGGAAGTTAAATTTTAACGGTAATACAGGGTCTTTATAATTAAAGTTCCACTTTGAAAAGGAAAACTACTGGACAAAATGTTATGAAACTTGGTAATAGTTTACAGGAGGTCGCAGAATTCACTCCCCCCCCCCCAAAACAAGTTCGAAAACTCACCACCTGCGGGGAATGGCGCTATATGCAATATTGTTAAACGAAATAAGTTTAATTATATTCTCGGCATCCATATTTTTATGAACATCTTTTTTCAGCCACCTCGTTGGGTATTTTTCTTTTGTGGTATTCGTATTTTTATTTGCAAATACACCGAATCCCATTATAACGAACTCCAAGAGACCGGAGAAATCATTTCGTTATAAAGGAATTCCAGGTTTTTGCATTGTTCCTGCGTAAACTTATCTGGGGGATTCGAAAAAGCGTTCCTTAAAACGAGATTGTTTTCGCTATAACGATATTCGACTGTATTTTAATGAAAACACCATCACTATAGGAGAGTTGAAATATATCCCTCTTATTTAAAACTAGCTATAATACCCGCACTGCCCGGGTTTTCTTCAATGAGGCTTTTTGGATCACGTGACATCTCCCTCTCTCTTTGAGGGACATACAAACCGTGTCCAAGTTAACCAATATGGCGACTTCCTGCGCGACTCATGAAAGAAACAAATCTAGATTTAAAGAAACATAGAAATGAATAATTTCCTTTTTTAAGGGGCGCTAATTATTTCGATTTCTCCTCCTTGAACTTTAAGTTATCCATCTGCTTGTTTCAGCTTCCAAAAATCTTAATTAAAGCTGTGGAATTTCTTCGATATACTTTACGGGACCATAATTAATTTTAAAACAACCTAAACCATGTGAATTTATGAAGTTGAATATCAAAAAACAATACGGAGAGATTAATTTTCATGCTTGAGAAGATGTAAATAAAAAGTTGAAATCAATGTTACTGCATGAATATACAACTACAAAGTAGGTCCGGCTAATTATTTTATATTTCATTTTCTGGGTTTCGTATCTCTAAGCGAACTCAATATTTCAAAAATCGAGAATTCAATACAATTTTTAAAATTATTGATGTGACAGAAAATACCACCAAATTTTCGCATTTCTACAGTAAAATAGACAATTTTAACATGATTTCTATGGGGATCATCCTTTGCCTGTCCCTCAAAGTGATGCTAATGATGATTCTGACGTCTGTTCAAAAAAGCTCTCATTACTGGGAAAGATTTAAAAAGAGTAGCAAACCATTATAAAGCCATAAACTATTATACATACACTGGCAGCGTTAAAGAAGGGGCGAACCAGAACCAGAATCAGAAGTTCACGGAAGGGGCAAACCCTTGTAAAGGCATATACACACGTCTGAAACGCATTGGTAGGGAACCACGGTAACCAAAGTAAACGTTCCGAAAGTGATTGTTGAGGCCCCAAAAACCATTGTCGCCCGACAGTTTTTTTGCCCATTGGGACAGCATTCGCCCTGCTCTGATGAAATTTTAAAGTAGCCTACGGTTCATTCCCGGTCCTGTTTGGTATATATGCAAAATCTGGCGACGATCTGCCTAAAACTGTAGATTTGTATAAATGACTTACATACATACTTTCACATTTATATATAAGATAATAGAGTTATCGTAGTATCAAAGTACAACTACGAATCATGGAATTTCAAGACACGGATAAAACGAACTCATCCGAGTCAAAAACGAAACCGATTTTGTTTCTTGTTCTCGTATCGATTATTTACATCGATAATAAAGATGTAAAAGATAGGAGATGCTCTTCCAAGACAAATATCTAGGAAATTTATTGGCGGGCTTAATCGGAGCGTAGAAGAGGAGAAACGATCGCGGTTTATATTTATTTTATTTGATTCCTTTTTTGGCGCGATCGAGGAATTTGATGCACTCGAGCGGACGGGATTTTAGCCAAAAAATAAAATAAATAAAATGATGATGATGGCGGAATCGGTTGTTGTTGTGGATGATGGCCATGGCGGTTTAAGGCGGTTGAGTAGGGGGTGGGGGAAGCGTGGTTTATAGCGTCTAACTTCTACCATCACCATGGTAACAGCATCTCCTTGACGATGACGTCAGTGATTTCCTCGGTGATATTTTGTTGGTTTTTTTCTTCTCTTGTTAGTCTTCACTCTATCTTTCCCAACACAACTTTGGAACGCTCGAGGGTCTGTTATAATGAGCGGATACGATGCGGTATAAAGAGATTTCGGTACCGAAATATATGTATTATATTGAGTATCAATTTTATAAAATTGAATAGCCTTTAAACCTACTCTCAAATATGATTTTTATTTTATACTAAAAAAACAGGAAATTTATATTCAAAAATATTGCAACCGAGGATACGTTTCAAGACTTTTTCATTAACGTAAATCTAACACGCGATTTCTGAAGGGCTTTTGCAAGGTGCTCAGTAACTAATCCAACACTTCGTGGAAAAATTTCATCGGAATAATATGTACAGACGATCCCGCTTATAACGTTCCCCCACTTCTAACAATTTCCCGCTTGGTACTACTTATTTTCGTGATCTCAACTCCAAGTAATTCTGATTAAGATTTCTCCCGTTTAAAGTGTTTCCCGCCTATAACGTTATTACATGAGAGTTTTTTTTTTTTTTTTTTTGGAATGCGTTATAAGCGGAACCCACTGTATTTCGGTAATCAATGTTTGATTGAAATGCGCTCGAATAATATGATTCTGAAATATTTTCCTTACCTTTCGTTATCTCAAGATGGCGTATTTAGATTTCAGTGACTTATAGGTTAGACGCTTAGAGCAGTGTTTCTCAACCGCTGGGCCATGGTCCAATAACGGACATCAGTCAAAACCGGACTACGAGCGATTCACTGTTTTTCTCCATTTACCGGTCATTAGTCTTACGCAGACGCCCCATTTTTGATTTTGCCGCCATTCCCGCATTCTATATAGTCTACTTTTTCCTCGAATTCGCTACCCTTTGCTATAACCCCGCTTGCCCCCCCCCCCCCACTCCTGCAAGTACATCTGTGTGAGTCACTCGTTTTGATCAATCCTGTGCCCACACATTCTCTAAGTCGCTCTTTTGGTGTGATTGCACGCTGTTTTTCTCACTTGCACACAGTCTAGGTCAGCGGTGCTCAACCTTTGGAAGCCCGCGGCCCGGTATAACTCTCTTGTGTAAGTGGGTCCGCGTCCCGGCGATTGAGAAACATTCCCTTGAACATGATTCACACTTGGTTGTAGATGAAATTATTTCCGGTAAAATTTATTTACAAAAAAGGCATCGGAATTTAAACCCTGATTTCGAGCATGAATTCGTCATTCCTCGGGTGGAATGCAAAATGGGCGACACCCCGGCTCGGTTGGAATCATGATGACTTATCTGTAGCAGATCTTTTTGTGTAATGTATTTGTATTACACTGTGTTTTTCAGAGAGAGGGGAATACCAACCCCGCTATAGCGATATCTGTATGGGTATCCACGGATATTTTATCGGGGGTGGGGGACTAGATTTTTTTTTTTTTTGGAAAAATTTTGTTACGGCACATAGCATGAGTCATTATAGATTCTCAACCCCGAAATATTACCCCACCCATTTTATAGCAGCAGCTGCTTTCACCGCAATACGTCCTCTCCAATCTTCCCTCACATATGGGTATTCCCCCTTACCCATTTTTTTCCCCATTTCTATGTCCATGCTTAACGAGTGAGACCAGATTTAAATGGAAATATACGCTCATATATTGACGCAAGACTTCTGGCAGCCGTTGTTGAAGTTCAGGCGGGAGAACACGATCCTATTGTTTCCAGCGATCCTGGTTCCCGCACGGGAGATGGGCGGATTCATAATGGATGGGCAAACTAATCTGGTAGAGCTTTCCTAATCGAAACGTCACGATTTTCATACTGGTGAATGTCTTTATTAGATCAATTGCGCATGCATCGTAAAATGAGCTGCTGTTAGTTATATAAAGCTGTGGCTCTCAACCATTTTCATGACCCCCCCCCCACCCCATTAAGACCATATTTCATTTTCATGGTCCTTCTGTTTCATCCAGCCCTTCCCCCGGCCCTATTTAGGAGCGAGACACTTTCTGTTTATGGAATTGAATTTATTCAGAACTAAATTTATAATAAACAATAATTTTATGAATAAGATTGATATCCGGAACCCTCGACCAGACACTGATTTAAAAAAGGGCGGTAGGGAGGGTACTGCCCCCTACCCCCACCAAGAGCCGAATTTTATGAGAAAATGGGTCTGTGAAAAATACAGGATGATCCAATGAACCTCCCCAATAAATTGCTCTCCCTGGCTCTGTTCCTGCCCTGTGCTTAGAGTTTAGTGAGCTTCCTTCTTGCTGGGGTTCCATTCATGGCCGTCTCACCATCATGTGCCCTCCGGGAGAAGTGATGTTTGGGGGCTCCATACAAAACTGGAATTAATAGCTTTACATATTTACTCACATACTCAAAAGTTGCAGTGCCAAATATCGTCGCGAGGGACCGGGTCATGTCCACATAGGTTAAAAAAAAGAGCCCTGGTTCTATGGACAGTTCTAGATTCCGAAAGAAGTCACATTTTCCCCCACCATGTTTCATATGGCAGCTTCAGTTCTTCACAGCTAGCTGTCCCTTAGAATATCTCATTACCGCAGGAGTGGGTGGGCATATGGCCAAGGTTGACCCACACGGCTTCCGCAATCGACCACATTTCACAAACTTGCGATCCCATTATGGCTCATACGGTTCCAAGAACCACATCACTCAGACTTGCGATCCAGATGTGACTCACGCGGTTCCGAACGGCACAGCATGGAACAAGACCCCCCTCCAAAATCCAGAGATGAAATTTAGAGCTATTTTCCTGGAAATTCCTCCAACATAAACCACAATTTATCACCACTTTTCTCCACACCCAACCTTTAAAGTAAATATCAACACATTTATCAAGAATCTCGAGAATTTAAGCGGGAATCGGGATGTATTTTTCCCGTATTTGTCACATACACACGTATTTCTATAAAAGAGATAAGCCGTTTCTCGAGAGACCGAGAATCCTGAGAATTTCCTTCGGGGATAAGAGGAAATTTTCTTTTTGTAAATATAAAAAGGTGCAAAATACTCTGAAAGAAAACAAAAAACTGGAAAACATAAAAATCGGGCCATTTTTTGACAAAAAAATGAAAAATAAATAAATAAAATAGCGGCAGAATTTCACGCTTCAATGCAGACAATAAACAGGCGAAAAGAGATAAATTTTTACAGCTTTTCCCGTTTTTTTTTTTTAAAAGGGAGAGAGAGAGAGAGAGAATGCCATTTTCCCATTTATGGTACGAATAGGAGAAGCGGAGAATAAGCTTTTTCGTGTATGGTGGGGTTATACATGTATGGATACATATATATATTTATAAAATGGAAGGACCGTTAAATCCTGTTTTTTTTCTGGAGAAAGGGGAAAAAACAGGAGCGGGTGAAAAAAATGGGGGAAAAAAATCATATTTTCCCTTTTATTTTTCATTTTTCTCCTTTTGTCTGAATCCAGTCAAATTTTTACGAGGAAGGAAACGTAATTTCCGGAATATTTTTTTTTTGTCCCGGAGAAATTTTATCCTTTATGGGATCACATTAACTGTACCTTTTTTTTTCATCATTTGAATATCTATGAATTTAATTTTTTTTTCAAATTATTTGAATTTTGTGGTATTTGTATATTAGTGTATCATCGAAGTAGGTTTTTTGGCCGTATTTTGGAAATATGTGTGGGTAATTATGTACAGGGTGTCCCTTCAAAGTACGTATCAACGCTGTGGAATAAGGGTCTTCACTTCGAATCAGTAAAAAGTTTCTGAAGTTTTTGCCGCACGGCAACAATTGTGGGAGATATTGTTGGGAATTTTCAACGGAAAATGGTTTAAAAAAAAAATTCAGAAGATATTGTTGAGAATTATTTCAAAACTCCTAGGAAGATATTGCTGAGATTTTTGCTTCGAATCAATATTAAAGGCCAAAGATCAGAAGATATAGTTGGGAATGTTGTCGATAAAAATTTTTAATATATATATTTTTTAATTTTTTAATATTTTTTTCTTTTTAATATCGATGTAAAGGTGGGAAAATATTGTTGAGAATGTTTGAAGAGAGATGGTGAAAAATATTGTTGAGAATTTTTTTAAGATGGTGTTCAAAAGGTCAGATGACATTGGTGGAAAAATTTTCAACATGGTGATCACAAGACGTTATTGGAAAGTTTTTGAATTCATGATTCCACATTATTGGAAATTTTGATTAGATGAATGCAGTCAAGAGGTCGGAAGACATTGTTGAAATCGAAGACATTATTGGAATTTAAAAAAAAAAGGCAGTGGTCTAAAAGTCGGAAACGCATTGTTGAAATCGAAGACATTATTGGAGTTTTAAAAAAGATAGTGGTCTAGAAGTCGGAAGGCATTGTTGAAATCGAAGACGTTATTGGAATTTTAAAAAAGACAGTGTTCTAAAAGTTGGAAGGCATTGTTGAAATCGAAGACATTATTGGAATTTTAAAAAAGACAGTGTTCTAAAAGTCGGAAGGCATTGTTGAAATCGAAGACATTATTGGAATTTAAAAAAGGCAGTGTTCTAAAAGTCGGAAGGCATTGTTGAAATTTAAAAAAAAGACGGTGGTCTTAAGCAGTGAAGGCATTATTGGAATTAAGAAAGAACAGTAGCCTAAAGATTCGAAGGCATTGTTGGAATTAAAAAAATAGTAGTCTAAAGGTTGGAAGACATTGTTGGAATTAACAAAAAGACAGCAGTCTAAAGTTCGTAAGATATTGTTGGGATTTTTTTTTAAAAAAGACAGTAGTCGTTGCTAAGAATTTTCTATATGGTAGTAGTCCAGAAAGAAATCGTTCAAAATTGTTTGATTTGATAACTGTGGTCAACATGTCAGAAGACATTGTTGGGAATTTTTTCTTCAGAACAGCGGCCAAAAAAAGGTTCAAATATGATGTTGAGAATTTTTGAAGATGACGATTAAATGCCGGTCAGAGAACGTTACTGGAAGTTCTTTGGTTTGATGATTACAGTGAAAAGGTCAGAAGCAATTGTTGGAAATTATATTTTTGAAACAATGATTTTTTTTTAAAGCCTTAGATAAAATCGGTAATTTTTGCGGACTGCAGTCTAGAGGTAGATTGAGAATTTATTGATTAATGATTGCGACCGAAATCGAGAAAAGATAATGTTATGAATTTGTTAATTTGATGATTGTATTCAAAAATGTCGCGAGACATATATTGTTAGGATATTTTTTAAACAGTTACTAAAAATCTGAAGATATTATTGAATATTTTTGAACATACTTAGTAAAATGATCGAGATATACTGTTGAGGATTTTTTTTTAAATTGATGATTGTGGTCAATGAGAGTAAGAGACATTGTTAGAAATATGCTCTTGAGATTGCGGTCGAGTTTGGAAGACATTGTTGGGAAGTTTCTGTTTGTGGAATCTTGTTCTTTGAAGTTTCTCTTCTGGAAATGCTTGTTTTTAGAGCAGCTGTCAAGCGATATTTTGGGAATTTTTCAAAATGACGATTTAGATGGAAGAAAACATCAATGAAATTCTTTTTTGATTTTGATGATTGTGGTCGGAACATATTGTTGGGAAATTTTTATAAGAAGTCCGAAGACATTGTTGAGAATTTTTGAAGATGGCGGTCAAAAGATATCGATAGAATTTTTTTTGTCTTTATTTCGTAGTTGTGTTCAACAGATCGGATGGCATTGTTAGCAAGGCTGTAGTGGGACGGGGGGACTTGGGGGGTCTGGTTCCCCCTCTCGAAGTGTGAAAAAACAGAAGAAAGGGAAAATGATTGACGAATCTATTGTTCTATCGCTGTGGCCCCCCCTTCCACCCGAACGAAATTTCTGGCTACGGGCCTGATTGTTAGGAATTTTCACTCCAAAATTGCAGCCGAAGATTTTTCCTGAGAATTTTTGAAGCTGACGTTTAGAAGGCTAGTGTTGGGAAAAGATTGGATAGACCAAGGGTGCTCGTCCTTTAGGACAGTGCGGGCCACTTCATTGATTTGAAAACGATCTCGTGGGACACTTAAGTAATCTGTAAAAGCACCGACAGACACGTATGTGATCCGTTAATGTGCCGCGTGTCACTTAAGTGATCTGTTGATGTGCTGCGGGGAACTTCAGTTATCTGGAACGGCTGCCACAAGTCGGTCAAGTTACCTGTAAATATGCCGCGGGGGAATCAAGTGAACTCGAAGTGTGCCGCAATGATCTGAGAATATATCGCGGTGGACTTGAGTGATCTCAGAGTTTTACTCGTGTTAAGTGGTCTGGAACTTTGCCGTGGGTCACTTAAGGGTTCTGAAAATGTGCTGCAGACTGCTGAATCTATAAATGCGTACGGACCACACTCAAGTGACGTGGAACTGCAGCGCGGGTTATTTAAGTGATCTGGAAACGTGCCACTTGGTTCATTTTCACAAAATCAGGTTTAAGGCCACATCAGATGACTCCGAGAGCCGCATTTGGCCCGAGCATGTATGGGGCTAGACATTGGGAATTCTTTCAAACATAGCGGTGGAGAGATCAGAAGATATTGTTCTATCGCTTATTTTGGCAGTTTTTTACTTGGCAGTTATTAATGGCAGTTTACCATCTAGAATTTCCGAATGTGCGGAATCCGACGATTTTCAATACCCCCCTTTTTTCCCCGAAAAATCCGGAGATTGAAACTTGCTGATCATTATCATCATCAGGCTGATAATTTACTGATCGGATAGTCATTATTACGACAACTAATGTCTTTTAAGTTTGATTAAAAAAGAACGTCGGCCATTAAAAAAGGAAAAGATAATGGGATTGGTGTCATTTTAATGATCCCGGAGTCATCAGGATGAGTCATATGAATAGCCAATCTAATTACATGGCTTCGGACTGTCATTAACTATCTTGTATGGGACATGGATTTTCTTCTGTTTCATTAGTTTGTAATTTAATAAAAGTTGCCTATTTCAATTGTGCAATCAATAGCCATTTTCTTCAATGTAGCATTGTCATATAGCCATGGCCCCCATATGGGGGTGGGGGTTGCTGACAGGGCTCTAGCCCTGGGGCCCGGGATACTGCACGGGTCACTTGACCGACATTTATCACCGTTCCAGAGATAACTAAAGTTTCCCGAAGCACATTAACAGATCACTTAAATGACATGCGGCACATTAACGGATCACATAAGTTCCTCTTGTGCTTTTATTGATTACTTAAGTGTCCCACGAGATCGTTTTCAAATCAATGAAGTGTCCCACACCGTCCTAAAGGATGAGCACCCTTGGTCTCTTCCCAACACTAGCCTTAAACTCTTGTATAGGACATGGTTTTCTTCTGTTTCATTAGTTTGCCATTTAATAAAAGTTGCCTATTTCAATTGTGCAATAAATAGCCATTTTCTTCAATGTAGCATTGTCATATAACCATGCCCCCCCCCCCCACATAGGGGAGGGGTGGTTATAAGACAATGTCTACCCCCACCAGTACTAGAGCCCCCTAGCCCTGGGGCCCGGGACGATTAACATTTTTTTTTTTTGCTTTTTCACGCTATAAATTAACTATAGAAGGGCCCGTTAAAAGTCTGACCGAGGGGCCTGCAAAAGATCCCACCCTAGGGGCCCCGCTAAAGGATGTGGGGGGCCATGGATATAGCAGCGGTTCTCAACCTTTTTTGACTCGCTGAGCCCTTCCGGGTATATACAGTCAATCCTGCTCATAACTTTCCCATTTAAAACGTCTACGGTCCTTCATGAAGGAAGGGTCAAAGTGCTTATTTGTATCTGAATTAAAAAGAAGTAGGACCAGGGCGAAAATTTCAATTTCTCGGGGTGCCTTGGAAAGTGGCATAAAGTAGGTAAATATTAAGGGAACTTAGATGAGACATGTCGTTGTATTTCATGCAGTCGATTCGGAATACATGTCGCGAGAAACAGGGGACTATCAGTATTTTTCGCCGGTAACTTTCCTTAATTGATTAAGTTCGAATATTTAAATTTTGTGAATAAATGAGGAATATGACGTTGTCCAAGAAAAGTCGGAAATGTCTTTGAATTCTTACAAGATCCCTTGAAAGGACTTTCCGCGGTGTTTTTCTTCCCACGCGAATCCTTCCACATCCGCGATTTATCGAATCCCTAAACGTAAAGATTCTTCGGTGAAAGTCGGTCTTAGCGTCTTCTCTTCCTTACAGCGTGATTTACGACTGGTTCGTGTCTCGATGACATCTATGACATTCACGCAATTTACTACTGCTTCGCCTGCGCAACGGCGACAAATATAAAAGTCCCGGATTTATATCACAAATATATATCTACACGCGTGTAAACGGAAGTGTCCGGATCGTTGTTACAAACGATTTAGATGAAGATTTCTCTCCCGTAATGAAGACTGGCGGCCGCTTTCATTGGGACAAATGCGTTTGCTTCGATGTGGTTTCTTGGGTCGCGGGGAACGGGCGATTCATCAACGTCTTCAAAAAGACGTCGAGATTTACTGGATTAGACACGAGGGTTTTCCAGTTCTCATCATTAATTCTTTATCCGTTCTGTCGTCTTATAGAGGGGAAAATTCCAATTGCACGGAATGTTTTGAAAAATGTGTCGGATGTCATCTCCTAGGAGCAGTAGGAATTTAAAATTATTTCTTACACAGATGGAATGGATGATTGTTTTGCTCGGCCGAGCTACGTGGAATCAATAGGATTTCTGGATATCATGCGGAAGTGAACTTCGGAAAGAAGTGTCTTTTATATTCTTAACCGGGAATCGAAACCAGGACCATCGTAGGTGTACGCAGAATTTTCTCGAGGGGTGGGGGGGGGGGGGGTTCAGATTTTTTTTCCTTCTGGGGGGGGGCGGGAGTTACTTTTTTTATCTCGCAAAATAGCAATATAATCTTGGCTCAAGAGGGGGGGGGGGTTTAGAACCCCAAAACCCCAACTTTGCGTACGCCAATGAGGACCATTATACCACTGAGCGGCAATCTTTTTCCCCTTGAAACACGCACAAAAGCGTGACTTGCTAAGAGATATTGCGGCCTTTCTTTAACTTCAGCTAATGGTTTCCAGGTGGCGGCAGTAGTGATGGGCATAGGCGGCGATAGACTTGGAAGTCTGGGGGAGGGCACGGTTATTATTGCTGTGGGGGGGGGGGCACAATGCTGATGATGTCAATTCACCTATACATATATGCATTAGATCAGTCGACTTCACCTTTGATGCTGGGGAGGGGGAGGGCAATGGCCCCCCGCCGTATCTCCGCCCATGGTGATGGGTGTTTTTCTTTTCAATAACACGCTTCTGTTTCCAATGTGGCAGTTATAATTCGGATCAGGAAAATCTTAAAAACCGCTTAAAGGGTTAATCCATTTGAGCCTTTGAATGTAGCTTCAGTTGGGTTCACCCTGATCTGAAACGTATACCATATCCAGTAATTCACCTATTCCTCTGATAAGGTATATGACGTTATGTACAGCAAAACTCGGTTACAATGGCATCGAAGATTCTGTGAAGTTGTGTCGTTATAAACGAGGTTGGTTGACGCTTTCATGTAATATAAAATGTGAAAAATGTAATCAAATGCTTTACATAAAGTTGAAAATTTCGATACGATTATTTGGATGACCATATTTTATCGAGAAAAATGCGAAATATTTGAATCATGAACACGAACGAGTTGCCAATTCTCGGAGAAAATATTGTCAATATTGTCAGCGAAATCACCGATTATTGCTTTTAAAAAGCCTCTGGCTGATAAATAAATAGCTTCAGTAAGCCTGATCGACATTATATGCGAAATTCATTACTTTCTATGAGGGGCGGTTAAATCGAACTGCTATAATTGACACCACTACTTTTACGTCAATAATTATTGACGTAAAAGGTGTCGTTATAACCGTATTTGATTATTACAGAATTATTCGAGTAAATACATAATCAATATCCGTGTTGTTCCTATTTTTATAATGATTTTATTTTTTGTATCTTTTGTGTATAGCCGCGCCATCAAGACGAACCAGGACCTGCTTCCTACAACTCCGATCTCGAATTTGTTCTTCAATGACTTCTGGGGCACGCCATTGACGCACAGCGGTTCACACAAGTCATACAGGCCGTTATGCGTGCTGTCGTTCCGGCTCAACTACGCCCTGACGGGATTCGAACCCTGGAGCTACCACATGTTCAACGTCCTCCTCCACGCTGTCGTCACGGGCCTGTTCGTGCACCTGGCGACCATCCTGTTCCTCGGTAGCCTGGTGCCGATCCTGATCTCCGGTCTGCTGTTCGCTGCGCACCCGATACACACCGAGGCCGTGGCCGGAGTCGTCGGACGGGCGGACGTCGGGGCGTGTCTCTTCTTCCTGCTGTCCCTGATATCGTACATCAAGTACTGCAAGTACAGGGACAAGAAGCTCAACCTGTACGCGTCCCTGATGTGGGCGACGGCGTCCATGTTGACCAAAGAGCATGGGATAACCGTTCTGGTGGTCTGCGCCATGTACGACATCTTCGTGCATCATCGGCTCATGCCCAGGGAGGTGCTGTCCGTTCTCCTGGACGTAAGTACTGTTCGAATACTATCAGAAACGAAATGAGTGAAGGCGGAAATCTCTGCAGTGTGAAAGGGGGGGGGATGGTTATAATCCAACATTCCCGAAACTCAACCTGCACGCGACACTGATTGTAGGCGTCAGCGTCCAAGGAGCACGGGAATACCGTTATGGTAATCTGTGCCGTGTACGGTATCTTCGTGCATCATCTGGGTGCTCCCTCTTCTCCTGCGTGTCCGGAAAATTCACAACTAGGAAAATTCACCGACTAACAATTCACTGGTAGGAAAATTCACCGCTGGAAAATTCACCGACAACAGTTCGATGCGAGTCAGTTAGCGTGGGAGTGAGCGATTGAGTTACTGAGTCAGTGAGAGAGGAGTGAGTCAGTGACCTAATGAGTCAGTGAGAGAGGAGTGAGGGAGTGACCTAATGAGTCAGTGAGAGAGGAGTGAGTGAGTGGCCTAATGAGTATGTGAGTGAGTGACCTACTGAGTATGTGAGTGAGTGACCTAGTGAGCATGTGAGTGAGTGAGTGACCTAGTGAGAGTATGTGAGTGAGTGACCTAGTGAGAGTATGTGAGTGAGTGACCTAGTGAGAGTATGTGAGTGAGTGACCTAGTGAGAGTATGTGAGTGAGTGACCTAGTGAGAGTATGTGAGTGAGTGACCTAGTGAGAGTATGTGAGTGAGTGACCTAGTGAGAGTATGTGAGTGAGTGACCTAGTGAGAGTATGTGAGTGAGTGACCTAGTGAGAGTATGTGAGTGAGTGACCTAGTGAGGGAGTGAGTGAATTAGTTAGTTTTAACCTAGTAGTGTCACAAATGATTGATTCACTCCCTCACTCACTCGCTCAATCACTCAATCCCTCACTTGCTCAATCATTCAATCCCTCACTCGCTCAATCACTCAAATCCCTCACTCGCTCAATCACTCAATCCCTCACTCACTGACTCAGTAACTCAATCACTCGCTCCCTCGCTTTCTGACTCGCATTGAACCGACAATAAAAATTGTTAGTCGGTAAATGTTCCTAGCGGTGAATTTTCCGTAAACCGTTCTCCTGGACGTAAGTCATGCTCAAATATTAGCAGGCGCGAACTGTGTGTAGCAAAACTCTCTTGTGTGTAAGGGAATGGGGCCCTTATCCAGTATAACTCACAAAACTCAATCAATCAATACGCGCGATCAATCAAAATCAATACGCGTTATTGATTGTGGGAGATGAAGTCAATGTTGTCCGAAGGGCATAGGATCACCGTCCTGATAGTCTGTCGTGTACGATATTTTCGTTCGTTATCGGCTCATGCCAAGAAACGTGCTCTTCGAATTAATGGACGTAAGTTCCAATGCTATCAAATAGGATTCTGTGTCGGCAAAACATTGGCGAGAATATAGGGCTCTAATTCAGATTCCCGAAAATCTACCGGTGGGCGACCTTCATCGTGGGTGACGACGTCCATGGTAGTCACCAAAGCGCACGAGATTACCGTTCTGATAGTCTGTGCGATGTGTATGCTATCATCATGCATCATCGGCTTGTGCCGAAAATTGTGCTCTCCCATCTTCTGAACGTATCAGGCGCGAACTGTGTGTATGGGAAAAATTCTCTGGGCGCTCATAAGACATTACCGAACCTGAACCAGTATGCGCCACTGATTATGTGTGACGACATCCATGTTGACCAAAGAGCAGTAATTTGGGCCAAGTATGATATTCTCATGCATCATCGGCTCACACCAAGAGAAGTAGGCCTACTTTCCGTTCTCATGAACGTATTAACCTACTGTTCACCGCTCAGGCGCGGACTGTGTGTACGCAAAACTCTCGAGTGTATGAAGGGATGGCTCTTATCAGACATTTTCGAAACTCAGCCTGCACATGTTGATTGTATGCGACGGTGTCTATGTGACCCAGCACAAGATCAGCGTTACGGTTGTCTGTGCCATGTAGGATGTCTTCGAGCATTATCGGCTCATACCAATACTCCAATCTCCTGGACATCCAGGCGTGAAATATATGTATAGGCAGAACTCTCTGAGGGGTATGGGAGGGACCCTTATCAGACATTCCTGATACTCAACCGGAACGCGTCACTGATTGCGGGTGACAGTGCACCATTCTGGTAGTCTGCGCCATGTACGATATCCTTTTGTATCATCCGCGGTTCATTCCAAGAGAGGTGCCCTCCGTTCTCCTGGACTGTTCAAATACTATCAGGCGCGAACTGTGTGTTCAGCCAAATTCCCTGAAGTATTGGGGAGGGGGGGGGGGCTCTTATCTGACATTCTCGATAATAATTGCCGGTAGTTAATTATTAATGACTCTTTCCATCTGTGTATTCCCTTCAGAGGAGAGTAGGCGAGGAGGGAGGGGGGAGAAATACCAGATTAAATCAATTAGCCAACCGGAAATCCGTAATTAAGGAAACGTTAGGAGTTCCAAAGTAGGAGGTAACTGGATATTTCACCGTAAAAATTACCGCTGTTTAGTCGCCTGGAAACTTCACATAATGGAGATAATTATTTTTCAATATCCCCGCGTACATATTTTTCCCTTTAATTTGATTCATTTTCGTCGCGAATCATGAAGAAATGAAGTTAACGTCACGAATGAAGTTAATTAAAGAAATCATTAATGCCGTTTTTTCTTTCAGTGAAGCTTTGATGTTTTTTTTGTTGTTGTTGTTGTTTTTCCTTCGGGAAATTAAGTCCCGTTTTTTTTTCCGGCTTCTCTTGATGAAATTTCAATGAAATTTGATAATTCTCTTTTTTTTTCCCCTCGTACATTTGAACCCCGTTATTACGGAACTCTGCGACGTATGACGAACACTCTGAACGTGTAGATGGAAATTTATGATCGCAGAGTCGTTTTTATGGCCCGTCCCGTAGGTTGTTCTCCTATACCTTCGGCTGTAGTGAACCTAAATTTTGGCTCTTGGCTGTCGCTTTAACGTGCTCCGATCGTGTACGAGGTGATTCTGAACTCACGGCATAAACTTTTAGGAGTGATGAGGAACACTAAAATGGCAGTGTTATAACAAATATGTTTGGTATAATGCGTGTTTTTGATCTAAAACCAGTGGGTTTTAAAAAATGCAGTGTTGCTAATGTTCGCATGGGATGTATTTCAGGATGAAGCGGAAAGAGAAGCAAAAATATAGCTAGTTACTATGGTATATATATAGTGATGGACTGTATTAATGCGTGTATTTTTTGATCAAGGGGATCCTGTGTTCTAAGGTTGAGTTTTCTAAACGTTTTGATTTTTTTGCCACTTTTGTATCCTGAGGTACTTCGGTGGCTCTTTCGATTCCTGTGACACACTAATTGAGAATCAAGGTTACTTCAATAATTTTATCATCAAAATATGCAGCACCCCCTAATCAATTTCATAGAATTTTAATGGCATGCGTATTATTTTAAACCATTGAAACAATATCCATACTCTAGGAGACATTTTTAAATTGATAATACAGTAGTCTCGATAATCTGGCCGAGCGCTATTCCGACCCGTCTAGTGATCCGGTATTTTTGAGCGGGTTTACTTCTAGCATAAACGAGGAAACCATGTCTGCGCGCAAAAGTTTATATTATTTAGAGAGGCTTTTTTTAACTAAAACTTCCAGTGATCCCGCACATTTTAATCTGATACGCGCCGGATTAGCGCTAGAGTACTGCATATGAATAGAATTCCTAGAATTTGGATACAATACCAAGACACCCTTCAAGCAATCTTAATGTTTGGGATATCCCTGGAAACAATATGTGCATATGGCAGGAACCTTTAAAACGATATGTGCATGTGGTAGGAACCTTTGAAACAATATGTGCATATGCCAGGAACCTTTGAAACAATATGTGCATATGCCAGGTACCTTTGAAACAATATGTGCATATGCCAGGAACCTTTGAAACAATATGTGCATATGGCAGAAACCTTTGAAACAATATGCATGATATGGGAAATCCCTTGAAACAATATGCATGATATGGGAAATCCCTTGAAACAATATGCATGATACGGGAAATCCCTTGAAACAATATGCATGATATGGGAAATCCTTTGAAACAATATCCATATTATGGGAAATCCCTTGAAACAATATCCATATTATGGGAAATCCCTTGAAACAATATCTGATTATGGGAAATCCCTTGAAACAATATCCATATTATGGGAAATCCCTTGAAACAATATCTGTATTATGGGAAATCCCTTGAAACTATATGCATATTATAGAAAATCCTTTGAAACAATATCCATATTCTAGGAAATATTTATTTATTTGAGTAATATTTATATGTGGATGAGTGTAAAATTTTTGATTTGAAAAATGGTCTTGCGGATGAATGCGAAAAATGTTTTTTGATAAAAATTCTTAAGGATGATTGCGGGAATTTCGATTTAAAAAAAAAAATTGTATGTGAAAAATGCAAAATTTTTGATTAGAGAAACATTTTTGCAGATAGGTGCAAAAATTTTCGAATTAAGTAATATTTTTGTGAATGACTGCGAAATTTTAGATTTCAAAAATATTTTTTGCGGCTGAATTAAACGTTTTTGAAACGATTGATTTTTTTTTGTCGGACAATTTCTGGGAGATGTTTTTGAAATTTTTTTGTTTTTGCGAAATTTGGATTTTTCATTTACGAAATTCACGTATCTCTAGTAAATTGATCTTTTTTTTTGTTTTTGTATTTTTCAGAAACGCCATAAGACTCTGCGTGAGGGTATCCTGCACCTGATAGGAGCAGCCATCACTCTCCTAGCTTTCAGATTCCACTTGATGGGCAGTAAACCTCCGGACTTCGCCCCAGCGGACAACCCGGCTTCGGACAGCAGCTCGTTCCTCACCCGGACCCTGACTTTCCTGTACCTGCCGTCTTTCAACTTCTGGCTCCTACTCTGTCCGAAGTGGCTGAGTTTCGATTGGTCGATGGAATCCATACCTCTACTGACTTCGCCGCTGGACGTTCGGAATCTCTACAGTGCGTGTTTCTACGGTGGTACCATCCACCTGATATACTACCTGTCGAAGACGCTAGCCAGGAGGAGCGCCGAAAGCGGCGGGTACTACAACCAGTTCAACGCTTACAGCAACGGCGGCGGTGGGCAGTTCATGGCCAACAACAACAACAACAACAACAGGGCCTCGTACAACAGCAGCAGCAACGGACGCTATAACAAAAGCAAGGGATTCGCGTACTCTATGAACAACAATCACTATCCGATCTCGAACGGCCATAGGGCCAATGGTCACGTGATGTCCAACGGATACGCGGCCTCCTCGCCCTTCGTGGGCTCGGCTGGTCAGCTGGGCACCAGCAGCAGGAACTGTAGTTTCCCACCTTCCAGGCATGACGTTATGCTCATGGCCATAAGTCTTCTGGTGTTCCCGTTTATACCGGCGACTAATCTGTTCTTCTACGTCGGGTTCGTGGTGGCAGAGAGGGTCCTGTACATCCCGAGTATGGGCTTCTGCATACTTATAGCTCTCGGGGCGGAACAGCTGTACAAGAGGACGGAGTACAGCTTCAAGAGGAAGCTGTTAGTGTCCTGCACGATATTTCTGCTAGTCATCATGTCGATGCGTACCGTCAGGCGTAACATGGACTGGTGGCACGAAGAGAACCTGTATCGTTCCGGAATACACATCAACCCTCCCAAAGGTAGGCGCTACTGTACAGATTCATCCCATATACTTGAACCCTGATATAACGAACTCCGATTTAACAAATTTTTTTAGAAATTCCTGTGCGTATATTTGTGTTAATTTCACCTCCCGGTATAGCGATTTTCCACGATTTAACGATTAAAAATGTCGGTTTTATCTGGTCCAGTAAATCAGGGTTCAACAGTATATTAAATTATGTTCAACAACAATTTAACAATTTAATTCAGTTTTAATTTGTTTCACAACTCGATAGACAAGCCTGAGTATATTCAAAATTCAATTTTTCTCTAAATATATTCCAGTTCGATAATGATTATGTACTTTTCGCAATCAACAATATGTTATGAAAATTATATTTTTCTCTACAAGGTCTAATCAAATCTATCATCCAACAATACATAACAATGAATAATGACAATAAAAGCGAAACAATAAATTATTATTATTATTATTATTAATTATATATAATATATATAAATTATTCGTTACATTCTTTTAGCAATGCTTACATTTCTTTTTATAATGTTTTTACCAAGTATTTCTTTCATTCAACAAAACGAACAATATCTTTCGACAAACTCCATATGTCAAATCTTTCAGCATTAAGTATTGAGTAAAAAATATAATTAAAATTAACTAATGTAATAGCTGCAATTTATCACGAATAAAGTAAAATATTTCAACATAATTTAAAGAGAAAAATATTGAACATGCTGCTAAAAGTATTTCTGTGCGTTTTTTTTTCATTTCATAATAACTATTTTTTTAAGTTTTCCAACAAAAGTGAAATTGTTTGCTTCATAAACTTTTCTTTCAACAGTGCTTATTCATTTTTTTTTCTTCCAACAACACATAACAATGAATAATAACAATTGCAATGAATTCTTCATAACGGTAACAATGAATTCCTCATAACAATAACAATGAATTCCTCATAACAATAACAATGAATTCCTCATAACAATAACAATGAATTCCTCATAACAATAACAATGAATTCCTCATAACAATTACAATGAATTCCTCATAACAATAACAATGAATTCCTCATAACAATTACAATGAATTCCTCATAGCAATGAATTTTTATCGATCTCAGAAGAAAAAATCATTCAACGTGGCATTTTTTTAAACAACATTATTTTTTCAAGTATTTATTCCATTCAACAATGAACAATATCTTTCAACCAATTTCAAAACTTAAATCTTTTCCTTTAACATTAAAAATTGAATGAAAAAATTAAATTAAAATAATGTAATGAATGCAATTTACGAAGAATAAAGATACTTGAAAGGGAAAAATATTTAAAATATTTATAATTTATTTTTTAAAATCTTCCCACAAAAGTGAAGTTGTTTTCTTCAGAAATTTTTTTCCTCATGTTTCTAACAATTTTATTATTGGAAATTAACATTTTTAGCAGATTCATCGTGATATGATTATCTTTCATAATCCATATATAATATGCTAGTTATGAAAATTAGTTTCTCAACAGAGTCTACGTAACTTTTTCCCCCAACAATACATAACAATGAATAATAACAATAACGTTGAATCCCTCATAACAATGAATTTTCATCGATCTCAGAAAAAATAACATCATTCAACGCTACATATTTTTAAACAATATTATTTTTTATATGAAGCATTTCTTTTCATTCAATAATCAACAATAAACTTTCAACATATTCCAAACTTTAATCTTTTTTTCTAACACTAACAATCAAATAAAACAAATTGAAATTTAATTTAATCAATGTAATAACTATGTATTATCAAGAATAAAGATAAATATTCCAACACTTGAAAGAGAAAAATATTTAAAATATTTGTACAAATTTGTTTCGTTTTGTTATTAATATATTTTTTTTTAAATCTTCCAACGAAAGTGAAGTTGTTTGCTTCAGAAAAAAAAAAAATGTTTCCACATTTTTAACAATTATTATTTTTCCACTGAAAAGAAGATTTAAAGTTCTCGAAGCATCTTGTGAGTAATTTTATTTTTTAAATTTTTTCGAAGAGAGAAATTTATGTATTTTAATATTTTTACTTGTTTCCAGTTTTAATAAGTTTGAAGAATTTTCTGAATTAGCTTAAGGAAAAGAAAAATATATTTTCCAAGCAGAAAAATTTTCGCTTCTCTGTTGCTCATAATCTGTCTCGGCAAAAATTTTCTTTTTTTTTAAAAAATTCAAAATCCACGATTTTAGAAAATTTTCCTGCAAGTCTTACGCTTGTTTTTTGACGTTATAAGAAAAATAAACTTATTTTTCGGGGAGGAAAAACTAATTTTTTTTCTTTTCTATTCACGCCATGGCTTGATCAATTTCAGTTCCTACGAGTTGGTTCTGTACTCCACCAGGTGGCGTTGATGGCACCATTTTTTTTTTTTTTTTTGCTTGGAACGCAATTCTGGTTTTTCGGAAGTTTATGGTTAAAGTTGACATCAACTTATGCATATGTAATTTTTTTTTCCCTGCCCACCACATAGGCCATGACATTCTGTGCATAGCAGTGAAATTTAATATGCATGAACCCCATTTCGGCACGAGGAAAAAGAAATTTTATTTTACTTCTTTTTTTCTCATTTTAGACGGAAAATAAGAATGACGTGAGTTTAAAATTCCCAAGAAAAAAAAAGAAAGAAATAATAATAAAATTTTCAGGAAGCCATCTTTTCTTGAAACTTGGGCTCTAAAAATATAAAGGGAGAAAAATGTAGAAATGTGTGTATCCATAATACATGATGTACACTCGTACAGCTCTACTGTCACTTACCTTAAAACTTTAGGTATTATATTTTTTGATAGGATGACGGAATATACGTAGGTTGTAGCCAATAATTTTGTCATCTTGTGTAGTTTGAAATTTATGAATTTTTCTTCCCGACTTGGCAAGTTTTCGATGTGTAGTACTTTCGGTGGTGACGAGGGAAAGTTCGATGATACAACTATAAATCTGGTATACATTAATACTGTATTGGAATTTACTGTTTTTTGGAAGTAGAGGTGACTATATGACACGCGTATTTTACGGGACATTCCAGTATCTCCATTTATTTTCGGCTATCTACATTAAAATTGCCCCAATTTTTTATAAAAAAAAGTATTTTTGTAATTTGTAACCTTTATTGAAACCATGGATGAAGATAATTTAAGAAACTTGTTACGAATTTTTTCTTTACATTTACTTATCTTTTTTCCCGTGAAATGTATTTTAACTCATTGTGCTTAGAAAGGAGTAACCTTTATTTTCCACCACTACTTCCAAAACACCAACTCTGTCCATATCGCAATTTACTGCCATTAATGGGGTTGGAAATGAGGACGAGCTTCCTAACACCACGCCACTCGGGCATCGATTTTCCCCCACTAGCAATAGGTATGTAGAAACGTTTTCAGCGTTAACTTTTCTGGCGATAATTGCTGACCTTTAGTGGCAATTGCCAACCTTTTGGCGACAACTGTTGCTCTTTAGTGACAATTGTCAACCTTTTGGCAACAATTAGCAACTATTTTTAGGTGGCAATTAAAGATTTCTCATTACATAACAACAGCGGTCAACCTGATTTATGAGTTAAGAGATACCAACCCCCGGCTCGGCAAACATAGTTCGCCATACGGGGTTCCCCGAAGGGAGCATTTATTTTCTCCACAAAAAAAAAAAAAATAAAAAAAATAAAATAAAAAATAAAATAAATAAATAATAATAATAATAATAATAATCAACTTTACATCTTGGCCCAGGCAGCAACCATTAACAACTCGCGAGCAGCAATTTAGTGTCTCTGGGGTTTATATGATTTATGAGTTATGTTTCAGGGTTCGGCTTAGATCTTACTGTCCGCTATCGGGGAGTGATATACTTTAAAGCCCTATTCCACGGGACCGGGGATCAAAAAAAGTGTTCGTTAACGGGAGGTGTCCGTTAAGGGGAGGTTCCATTGTATACACATTAGTCAATGTTTTTATTGTATGAAACATTTGGAATTAATAGAAAATATGTTACAAACTCAAGATAAATGTAATTGAGAACAGTTACTGGCCTCCAAGTATTCAAGTTGTCTTCAATACGCACAATTAATTATTTTTTGTCCTCTGTTGAGCCAATAGAGGGAGCTAACTTTCCTAGTGAAAAGTAAAAATAATCGATCATTGTAATTAAATGCCATTTTCATTCCAATTTGATGATTGATGAGATTGATGATATTCGGGAAGCTTTATTAATATTGATGCTTCGTCAGTTTTCAGTATACTAACGTTGTAAAATGGCAATTGAATTTGTTCCCCCATAATCGGATATTGTGTGTTGGCCTTGATAAGTATTTTGGTGCAAACCGCACCTTTTTATGTTAATTTCGTTGATATTTTTATTAATTTTAAAAATTTATTTCTCACCTACCCAGCATTTTTTGCTGAAACTAAAGATAACTACTATTACTATTATCATAATTTCCTTTTTTATTATTAATTGGAGCAAAATTAGTTATCAAATTCAAATATAATTAAATAATTTATAATAGCACCACATAAAAATAAAATTATTCTATGAAATATGCGTATTCAAACATTCAAAGAAATTTATCATATTTCTCTTTCGAATGAGGAATATGGAAAAATTGCATAAAAAAATTATGTACTTCAGGTTATTTCAAATCCCACAAGAGTCCAATAAATGTCCAATAAAATTTGTTTCTGGAATATACAAGAAAATTATAATAACATGCAAATTTGAAATTTTTTCTGTGCAGTTTTTACTCATTCGATTTCTTCTCTTTTTTTCTTATTAGCTTATGGAAATTTGGCAAACATACTGAGCTCTCAGGGCAAAAAAATGGAAGCCGAATGGGCCTATAAGAAAGCCTTGAGTTACCGAGCGAATATGGCCGATGTACATTACAACCTGTAAGTATTCAAATACGAATTCATTTTTGCATTTTGATTTTCAAGTGCGCGGACAATCAAATTTACCCCCATCTCAACTGCAAATTGAAAATTCGAATTGCTGTGCCTCTATTATGTTTCGTGATAATAGATGGCGTTTTCACAAGTACAGTAATGTTTATATATATAGGGGTTTGAAGCTGCTAACAAACCAATTTTTTTTTTTTCGAAACTTGCCAGGTAGCGAATAAGTCAATGTTTTCAAAATTTTAAAATTAATGATTGTCCTATCGCCTCTAAGGGTGCTGAAGGGTGTTATATACGCACGAGATTGTCAACTGGTGTTAAAACATTCGAGTCGAACTTGACGCTAACAAATCGATCTTCATTTGGATCACTGACAAAAATGTCATACCTCCTGACGCAATTATTGAAATAAATGGCACTCAAATTCCACATGTGAACATTACTAAATGCCAAGGGCGCATACAGAGGTGGAGCGATGGGAGGGGGCGAACGTTCTCGCAAGAGCAGAATAGTATGGAGAATAAATTTGTCTGTCCCGTAAAATACGGGGCATACAATGAATCACTTTTTCGACACATCACCCTGTATCCACCTGCCTCCGCTCCGTTCGGAGGTGAAGATTTCTGTGTCCGCTTCATTCGCAACTGAAGATGTTTGCCTCCACTCAGTTCACGGCAGAATATGCTTGCTTCCACTTCATTCGCAGCTGAACGTCTTCCTTCGCTCAGGCACGGATCCAGTTCGAGGGGATAGGAAAGATCACTCCTCTCAACCCTTCAGCCCTCCCGACACATCGTCTCGGATCCGCGCTAGCTAGATTCATTAGTGTCTTTTTGGACAAGCATTTATCTTCTACACAGCAGCGATTCTCAACCGGTGCTCCGTGTGCACTTCCCAGGGGCTCCGCGGCGACTCGAGGAAAATAAAATAAATCAGTAAATTTTATAGTTAAATTAAAAAAAGAGGTCTACAAAGGTCCGCCATAAAAATTGGGTTCAACAGGGCATTTGGTAAATAGGGCTCCGCCATAGAAATTACAACCCGAAAAGGGCTCCGCGAGCCAAAAAAGGTTGAGGACCACTGTTCTACAGCATAGTTTCTAAAACTCAAAACTTTTTGTTCCATCGCCCCCCCCCACCTTCTTGAGGATTTTTTTTTTTCTCTTATCGCCCCCCCCCAACTCAAGCGAACCCATAAGATCCTATGGTTGTGGCTTCTATCACCCCCTGGACCCTTCCTAGCCTACCGGGGGTGGGGGAGGGCAACACTATTATAGAGCTCAATGTGAGAGGACAATCACACACCTTAGCTAGAACCAAAAAAAAAACCCGATTAGAATGTGATGTTTACGCAATCTGCACGGCATTTTAAGAATTATAGATAATCGATATTAATTCAATTAATAAATTTTTGATTTACTAGTTTTATTTATATATGCTTCATTTCCTTCAGGGGAATTCTACTGCAAGAACAAGCAAGGTACGACGAAGCGCTACTAAGTTACAGGCTTGCCATACAATTCAGGCCTAGATTAGCAAGTATGTATAGATGCCATACTATACTGTATTTACTAATACGTATATATGAATCTTCCATCATTTCTAGTAAGGTGTGTACAAAGGGTAATTCCACTCTCAGGGTCCACGGCTTCAACGCATCGTTAGCAGACCATTTCTGCAGTGTTCCCTTGCAACCAGTGAATGCCGTTTCTACTTATGTGCGATAACGAGATGCACAATGGAGCGCCATTTTGCATCTATCCGTGTTGACAGTTCTGAGAACTTTTACACATGATCTCGAAAATACAGCTAGACCAATGCTCTTTAAAATAAATGAATAAATAAAAAAAAATAATAAATAAATGGGAGAAAAAGAACTTGGACAAACAAAATAAGACAAATGGGGGCAATGACTTACAGGTCCGCAAAAAATAAAAATAGAAGAAATAATTTGCAGACCAGTGAAAAAGAGACATAAACAAGAGAAAGAATTTGCAGATCGGCAGAAAATAAACAACGTGAAAAGGGGAAAGGATCTGCGGACCGGCAAGAATCATACAAACAAGAGAAAAAATTTGCGGACCAAAAAAACATATATACGGAAACCAGTTTGTGGACCGGCAAAAAATTGACTGAATAAGGGGAAAAAAATCAAGTTACGGAGCGGAAAAGAAACCAGGGAAAATATTTTACGGACCAGCAAAAAAAAAAAAATGACAAGAAAAAGGGACATAATTTCCAGAACGGCAAAAATTACACAAATGGAAGAAAAAAACTTGCAAGCCAAAAAAACATAAATAGGAGAACTAGTTCGCAGACCGGCAAACAATAAAAAAATAAGTAAGAGGAAAATCCAAAGTTTCGGAGCAGGATTTGTGGACCGACACAAAAAAAGAGCTAAACAGGAGAAATAATTTTCAGACGGGCAAAAATTACACAAATAGGGGAAAAAATTTGAGCACCGGCAAAAAATAGACAAACACATACAGTGTGTCGACTGTATTTTATTTATTAAATCTAAAATAATGCTGCAGGTATATGAATTGAACGAAATGTTTCGTGGACCGGCAGTTGGAGAACACTGAGCTGGAAAAATGTGATCACAATTTTTTTTAAAATTTTCAATATATACGGAGAAACGGATGATATACACTTAATTTGGTTTTTAGACCGTAAATATGTGTATCGAGTTTCCGAGGGGGGGTTTAAAGAAGCATTTCTTCACTCTTTTCAAAAAATATTGCGTTTGAAACTCTGGTACAAAGTGCCGAATCGATTACAGAAAACACATTTGTGCACCTAAAATGCTAGAGGAAATAGCATGAGTCAAAAAAACCTATATTTATTGACTTTCATGAACCTACATTTTAAGGGAATGAAAACAAAAATACCTCAAGTCCAATATTCAATAACTTCTAGAATGTAATACATGTGGAAAAAAAAAATATCCATACGTATATATGCAAAATATTGAGGCGTCACTTCTTACACTTGAACAGTTTCCAGAGATGAAAAGACGAGAAGGAAGAAAAAAAATCGCAATTTTACGAGAATTTTCCACTCCGATAGCCTTAAAAACATCCATTTTCTTTCTCAAACACTTTGTCCAACTTTTTTTTTTTCTCCAAGACTTGAAACATTTCAAGTAAAAGAGAGAAAAGAAAGCCATTTCTCGAACATTAAACGGCTCTCGTATGCATCTTAAATCTTTCATCAGCCCACGCGATAAACACTTGTAAATTACGATAATAATCGTTAAAACAAGAGAAAAACTTGCCAACATACGTATTACAGATGCATTTTATTTTCGAACTTTTTTTTTGTATGAGGTTCAAACATAAAGAAGATAAATGTACGGCGAGTTTTAAAAATGTATATATAAAAGAAATCGATCGTATAAGTACGTTTCTGATCGTAAATGTGAAAGAGAAGATGCGTTTTTATGCCTTTTTTGTCTCTCTCTTTCAGAGCGATAAACACTGGAAAACAAGACAGAAAAAAATCGTTTCTTGTATCTGAAAATTTTCGTAATTACGAGAACACAAACGATTCTTTTTTTTCTCCTTTATCGTAGAATTATGTCCCGTTTTCAATGTTATGCAATCATCTGAAGGGGGGAAAAAGTATTAAACGGGACAGAAGAGAAAAGAAAAAGTCGTAAATTTATGTGAACTACATCGTATTTGACTGGTTTTTTTTTTTTCTGTTTTCCTCTTATTACTATTTTCCACGTCATTTGCGACCCCTTACGATTACTGTCGAAGAAATACGACCAGAACAATGACAAGCCATGTGGTGTACAATATGAGGTAGTTGAAATAGTTTAAGTGGAATACATTCGATTAAACGTTTTTTTGCGAGTATTTGGGAATTACCTAGTATATATTATTATTTTTCTTTTGTTTTTTTTGGTGATGGAGTTCCGGGAAACATTCATCCTCAATTTCCAATATAAAGCATTAAGTACTTTCTTATCCAGTGTCTGCTTAAAAGAAAAATAAGCAACATTAGATAACGGTCCTTACAGTAAAAGTACGGATGCTCATTTGGAGACTCTTGAAGGGTTTTATTTTAACATTTAGCATAACATCATCTGTTTTATTGTTTGAAACATTCAAATGTGTTGTGCTTTTTCCGCGTAAAATACTTGATGCCATCGCATTGGTACCTTAATGTGGTGTCTTCTTGTTTTCAAGTTCCCAGTAAACTATGTCCATAAAAGTGCCCATTTGGTTGTATGCTCAAGTATTCTTCAAATCCGCAAAGTCGCCTAATCCGTATAGCTCTACGTGATTTCAGGTTCAAAAAATGAAATGCTTTCTCTATTTGTTATTATTTCTTTATTTTCTGTCCGCCGGTCTGCAAATTATTCCTCCTGTAGGCTTATACCTATTCTTTGCAGGTCTGCAAATTATTTTCTGTGTTTATTTATTTTTTGCCGATTCACAAATGGTTACTCATATTTATTTTTAGTCGGTCCACAAATTATTTCTCCTAATGTCACTTACACTTATTTTTTGCCAGTCCGCAAATCATTTCCATTATTTTGAACCGGTAAAAGTCCGATATTAAATTACTTGGATCTTTTTATACATATTTTTGACGATGCAAATATTGAGGCGCCACTTCTTACACTTGAACAAGTTCCAAAAGAAGAGAAAAAATCGCAACTTTACGAGAATTTTCCACTCCGATAGCTTTGAAAACATTTATTTTTTTCTCAAACACTTTGTGCAACTTTTTTTTCCAAGACTTAAAACATTTCAAGTAAAAGAAAAAAAAAAGCCATTTCGAACATTAAACGGCTTTCGTACGCATCTTATTCTTTCATCACCCACACGATAAACACTTGTAAATTACGATAATAATCGTTAAAACAAGAGAAAAACTTGCCAACATACGTATTATACATAAATTTTTTTCTTTATTTTGAACTTATTATTTTGCATGAAGTTCAAACATAAAGATGATAAATGTATGGCGAGTTTTAAAAAAAATGTATATATATAAAAGAAATCGATCGTATAAGTACGTTTCTGATCGTAAATGTGAAAGAGAAGATGCGTTTTTATGCCTTTTTTGTCTCTCTTTCAGAGCGATAAACATTGGAAAACAAGACAAAAAAAAATCGTTTCTCGTATCTGAAAATTCTCGTAATTACGAGAAAACAAACGGTTCTTTTTTTTTACTTTATCGTAGAATCATGTCTCCTTTTTAGTGTTATGCTATCATCTGAAGGGGCAAAAAAGGTATTAAACGGGATAGGAGAGAAAAGAAGCCGTAAATTCATGCGAATTACATCGCATTTGACTGCTTTTTTGTGTTTTCGTTCTTATTGCTATTTTCTACGTCATTCGCGACTGTTACAATTACTCGTCGCCGAAATACGACAGGAAGACACGCTATTTCCTTGGTGTACGGTATGTGGTAGTAGAAACAGTTTAACATTCGATAAAATGTTTTTGTGAGTATTTGAGAATTATCCTCTATTATTATTATTTCCTCTTGCTTCCATGAAACATTATCCTGAATTTCCAATACAAAGTATTAAGCACTTTCTTATCCGGTGCCTTTTTCTAAAGAGAAAATAAGAATCATTGCATGACATTCCTTACAGATTACAACATCAGGCACGATACAATCTGTTTTTTCATTTGGAGCATTTAAGTATGTTATGCTATTTTGGCATAAAAATAAAATGCTTGATGCCACCGAATCGGTTACTTAATGCGGTGTGTTCTTGTTTACAATATCCCAGTGAATCATGTTCATACAAATATTGTCATTGTGTTGCAAACTCCAGTATTCTTCAGGCACCGGTCTACAAAAAATGTCGCCAAATCTGTGTAGCTGCTCCATGATTTCAGAGTAAGAAAAATTAAACACTTTCTCTATATTCGTTATTATTTCTGGTTTTGCCGTCAGCCCGACCGCAAAGTATTCCTCCTATATGTATTTATCTTTTGCAGGCCCGCAAATTATTTCAAATATTTATTTACTTTCTGTCGGTCCACAAATCATTTCTCTTGTTCACTTGGTTTTTTTTTTTTTCCAGTTTGCAAATTGTTTTCAATGTTTGGACCCAATATAAGTTCAATATTCAATAAGGTTCCGAAAATAACCTATGTATTCTTTTGGCAATGCAAGTATTAAGGTGTCAGTTCTTGCACTTGAACAGTTTCCAGTTTCCGAAAAGACGAAAAGAAAATGGATCGCAACTTTACGAGAATTTTCCACTCCGATAGCTTTAAAAACATCCATTTTCCTTCTCAACCACTTTGTCGAACATTTTTCCAAGATTTAAAACATTTCAAGTAAAAGGAAATAGTAAAAAAAAAGCCTTTTCGCGCACATTAAATAGCTCTCGCATGCATCTTAAACCTTTCATCAGCCACGCGATAAACACTTGTAAATTACGATAATAATCGTTAGAAGAAGCAAAAAAACTCGCCAACAAACGTATTATACGAATGTATTTTTTTTTTAATTTTACGTTTATTCTCTTAAACGAGGTTCAAACATAAAGAAGAAAAAATGTGTAGCGAGTTTTAAAAAATGTGTATATAAGAGAAATCGATCGTATAAGTACGTTTCTGATCGTAAATGTGAAAGAGAAGATGCGTTTTTTATGCCTTTTTTGTCTCTTTTCCAGGACGATAAACATTGGGAAACAAGACAAAAAAATCGTTTCTTGTATCTGAAAATTCTCGTAATTACGAGAACACAAATTATTATTTTTTTTTATTTTATCGCAGAATTATGTCCCGTTTTCAATGCAATCATTTGAAGGTATTAAACGGGATACGAGAGAAAAGAAGAAGTCGTATATTTTCATGCGAACTACATCGTATTTGACTGCATTTTTGCTTTCGTTCTTATTACTGTTTTCTACGTCATTTGCGACTCTTACGAATACTGTCGCCGAAGTACGACCGGAAGAATGACACGCCATTTTCTTGGTGTACGGTATGAGATAGTAGAAACAGTTTAAGTAGAATACATTCGATTAAATGTTTTTGCGAGTATTTGGGAATTACCCTGCGTTTTTTTTTTATTTTCTTGGTGATAGAGTTCCAAGAAACATCATCCTCAATTTCCAAGTATTGAGTATTTTCTTGTCCAGTATCTTTTTAAAAGAAACGTATGGACATTAGATGATAGTCGTCCTTAGAGAAAGCGCAGCCCTTCGTTTAGAGACTTGAAGGGTATTTTATTTATTTTTTTAACATCCTCTGTTTTACCATTTGGAACATTTAGGTGTGTTTTGCTTTTCCTTTTTGCATAAAGTGCTTGATGCCACCGAATTGGTTCCTAAACGCGGTGTCTTTTTTTGTTTTTTCGAACCCTTTCAAAAATACCCGGCATTTCGTAGACGTTTGTAGCTGCGACGGAGATTCTTGCGACGTGGATGGCGAGAACTTTGAGCACTTGTTGTGAAACTTAACGTGTACACACACTGTCCTCTTGTAAAGTATCGCTAAATATAGAGTTTTTTCCTATCCATTATTGACTTGTCATTTCTGCCTCGTCGTTTATCCTCCAGCTGATCAGATTGGGGTTTCTGGTCATGCAAATCTGGCATTCTGGTCTGTTTCTAAGTTGTTCAGTCTTCCCAGAGTGTGATCTGCATTTTGTTTAAACCCAGCATTTTATTTTAAACAATCTCGTTAAAATTCAAAATAACGAACAACTTTGCGAATATCAGTAAAAAAAGAAAGTTTTCTGCTCTGAAAGGTTTCTGGGTTCCGGGATTTTTAAGGGTCCCGTGGAGTTTGATCATGCGGAACCCGGACATAGCTGTCTCGGAGCACCAGTTGGAAACCCAAGAGCCGTGTAACCTTCTACTGTCACTTCCCGATTTACAAAGAAAGTTCCATTCAAAAGGGCCCTCACTTCGTCCCACCCATACGCTATCTTACGAATGACATGTGCCAACTCAAACGCACCACAAAACCAATCAAGTTAAATTGGCCTACATAGAAAATACTGGCATTTTTAAACGAAAACGTGCTTAATATATGAGTAGTATTACAATTAGTTAAATGCATTTTGTAAAAAAATAAAATGCTATGCAATGTCTTGGAATAAAAACTAATTATTTTTCTTCTCGTAGTGGCTCACTTAAACCTGGGACTGGTTCTAGCGATATTGGGCAGGAAAGAAGAAGCGGCTGAGGTAATTTCTTTGCAATAATTAATTTACATAATTGCTTTATCTAGCGGTTCATTGAACTCCTTGATTACTCGTAGATGATTGGCTCTAGATCAGTATATTTTTAAGGGGTTTGGTGCACGCAAATTTAAAACAAAAACACATTTTATCGAATTTTTCAATTTCCAAATACTATGAAATTTCCTATATCTAACTGTGTTCAAGGTTTTGTTGTACCTTATACTAAAAATATCTGCAAAATATTTTAATTCAAACTACTGGCAGGCATTATAATGCTTATATTTAGTTTTCTGTAAAAATACTCTTTTCTCAAAACTAAGTTTTTTGTTAGATAAGGAATGATTTTTTCGAACATTCCTCATTCAAATGTCTTGAAACTTTCCGTGCGTCTCAGCACTATGGTGTTGCGTATTTTGACGCGAGGATTTTTTACTCAAAATATTTAATAAATTTTTATGGCACAAACTATGGGTAAATTTTGATGGTTTTTGAAAAAGTTGCATGTTGTTGAAGTTAAAATTCGAGAAAAAATAACCAACAATTAAACTCCTAAATGCTTGTGACAAATCATATGGAAATATCCATAATATCTGAGTGAAAAAAATTGAGTGCCTAAAGTGAATAGAAAATATTTAAATGTTCCTTAAATGGAGAGTTTTCACATAAGCAAATATGGGGAGCCAAGATCGTGCACCAACCCTCCCTAAAAATGGTTTCCAACCGTTCAAGTTCGAATGTGAATTATTTACATTCAATGTTTTCCTATCAGGTATACCGGCACTGTGCACAACTGGACAGCAGCGGACTGAAAGACCCCAAAATGCACGAAACGACGAAGATATCGGCTCTTTTCAATCTAGGACGTCTATACGCTGATGAAGGCTCGTACGCGGTACGTAAATTCAATAATGCTGTGTGTAATATTTAATCTTGCCTTCTTGCGTACAGATCATGACTATCATGAGTGGATTTTAGCTTTGAATGATCAATTTATAGATTTTTTTTTCTTTTATCACCAGGATGCCATTAAGATTTATCAAGAGGCAGTACATAAGATGCCGGAGCATTACCAGCCACAGTCACTCTATAATATGATGGGTAAGGTGATTTTTCTGGCATTACTTTTTAAGAAAATTTGTGAGTTTCAACTTGGCTGGATTTAATTATCGTTAATTATAATTATCGTTTATCATTATTATTTGATAATGTACTTATATACGTATATGTGCAAATAATGCCCTCAACCGACGGTAATACACTTACACATTCAGTATAATCACTATTCCTCTTCCTGGAGTGAATTAAGTTTGCCAATCATTTATAACCTCTTAAGTTATTTAGATTCTCATAGTTGAAGTGGGCAAACCTTGTTTAACTGCTTATATTTAAACGCACGCACGCACGCACGCACGCACGCACGCACGCACGCTCGCACACGCACTATATACCGTATTTTTGAATATTTTGATTTCCATCATCGTAACTGAAGAGCCCCTCACACCCTTAAAATCTCAAGCTGAATGTTTTCCAAAATACTGGGTGAAGTCTTGGACACATTTTAAAAGTTAATAACAAACTACAATTCATATAAAATACCACACAAACACTGCGTAATTATGGCATTTGCGCTACATAAAACTGCCACATTTCAACATGAGAATCCTTTCTCCTGTTTAGATGTAGCCCGAGCTATAAAGGGCGCCCATATTGAAATGCGATAGTTTTATGTAACGCAAATATTGTCCCAAAGATTAAACTACGCACTGGTCTTGTTGAATTTTATGTTATTACATTTTTTTTTTCTTTTTACAGCAGCACCACCTGTTGAATGAAAGTTGAACTATTTTTAATTTATATTAGAAAAAAAAAATTCTAGGCTATGATAAGTATTTTAGCGCAAACTGCACCTTTTTTATAACAATTGGATGATTTGTTATTTATTTTTAAAATCTGTCCAGAACTTCTCATCTACCCTGTACGCTCTGTGGCCCAGAGGCCGGCTCTGTTCCACAGATCGTTTTGGTTAGAAGTCCCGTTATCATCATGAATAATCTATTTATTGTTTTAGTGCTGTTATTTCGTGAGTGCCGTGAAAACTGTCAGGGCACCTTGAGGGGTTCAATTTCTAGTTTTAAAGGTAAAATTATGTTAAGTAAAAACTAAAAAAGTAGTAATAAAGGCTGTGAATTTCAACTACGTATTCTGTACGTAGTGTTCTATTCTAAATCAGTGTTCCTCAAAAAGTTGAAGTTTCACTGAAAAATGATTTGCAGACTGGCGAAAAAAATGAGAGAAATAATTTTAAGGAATGACAAAAAATAAATAAATAGGCAAATTAATTTGCAGACCGACAAAAATAAAATCATCTTATTTCTTTGACTAGCCCTGTTATATAAGAGTTTCCATGGTCATCTCAACTTCGATACTTCTGGTATTCTAGCCAAATCAGCCTACATCTCCAATAGACTCAGCCATCCCATAAAATAAAACCTATTTTTGCGTCTACTGACTGCTTTAAATACAGCTTTATTGACTTATACCATTGGTTCAACCGCATTCTCTTGTATAAGCATACAAGGCCAATTATATTGTATAAATAGATAAATGAGCAGGAGAAATAATTAAATGAACGGCAAAAAATAAATGAATGCGAGAAAAATAATTTGCAGACTGGCAAAAAATAAACTTTAAAAATGATTCAGACCTACTGATGGTGAATACAAAAATAAAAACAAATCTAGATACAGTATGATATTTAAATTAAATCTTAAATCATGCATATGCTATATCAACCGGTCAAAATTTCTTCCAGACCGGCAGCAAATTCACACCGACCAACACCGGTGTACGGACCAGCGGTTGAGGAATGGTCTATAGCAGCGGTTCTCAACCGGTGCTCCGTGTGCACTTCCCAGAGTCTCCGCGGCCACTCGAGAGAAATGAAATAAAATAGCAAATTTGATAAGTAAATAAAAAAAAAAGAGGCTTATAGGGCTCCACCATAAAAACTATTCACAAAAAGGGCTCCTCGAGTCAAGCATGGCTCCGCCATAGAAATTACAAACCGAAAAGGGCTCCGCGAGTCAAAAAAGGTTGAGAACCACTGGTCTATACCATAGTTCCCCAACCTTTTTTGTCCCATCGCTCCCTTCTTCAGAATTTTTTTCTCCCATCGCCCCCACCCCACCAACGCAATCTAACCCATGGGATCCTATGTTATACCCGTAGTTTCTACCGCCCCCTGGAAAATTCCTGGAACATTAACGCCCACGTTGGGAATCACTGGTCTATACATTTAACGCGACATTTCTTTTTTGTTGAAAAATAATAATAATTAAAAAGTGTCGTTAATGTAGAAAGCTTGTGTATGTCCTGAACAATAAATTATCAAGTTATCTGTCAAAACTTTGGACATGATTTTTCCTTAGAAACACGTCTTCAATTGGCCTGGGAATAGGTTGATCAGTGTTTTTGCTAATTTTCCTCTAAAAAGATGATCTATTGCAATCGTGTCTGACCAAGTGTGGCGCATGAACAAAATGCAAAGCTTTGTTGTGAATGGTAATGTTATGTTCCTATTCATAGGCGAGGCGTTTTTCAAATTGGAAAAATTCGAACAGGCTGAATTTTGGTACGGAGAAGCCTTGAAGGTCAAGCCTGATCATATACCGGCGCATCTCACTTATGCCAAACTATTATCCAAGTTGGTGAGTGGATATTATAGAATTGCTAATTTGAATCTATGCATTTCGTTTGTAATTTGAATGACATAACGATTTTGAAAATCATTATGCAACATAATCTTTACAGAATCGTTTGAATGAGGCAGAAAGATGGTTCCTGAAAGCCAAAGCTCTCGCGCCTAATGACTCGAGTGTTTACCAGCATTACGGTAAGGATTGTTGGAAGTTGCGCACTAGTACCGTAGACAGGAACAGGAACAACTTTGCCATTTTTTTCTTCTTTCAACTGCTTTATTAACTAATTAATATACGAAAATGCTTCAAAACCATCATAAAACATTATGGGTGTTGTGTACATTGTGGTCTTCTGATCTCTAGCTTCACAATCTGCGAAAACATAACAAATTAAGTGAAGATTTATATGTTTAAAAAATAAACAGCGTTGGCAAAGTTTACTTGGAAACGGGTTAACTGTGCCATCTGTGTTAAAACCAGTGGAAAACTAGTTACATATTCGGTCAGAAAAAGTAAATTTGTCTCGGCTTTTAAAGTGAGGAACGTCAATTATGTACACGATGTCAATTATGTACATTGGGTACTTCATCAGGTACATTTGGGGAGTAAAATATTTTCCCTCCGTCAGTCGTATATATGACAACTCAAACTCCCCGTCTCCATAGAATTGAGTGAATTTCAAAAGTGCTTGATACTTTTCCCCCCAAAAAAACTTGACCACAACGAACATTCCATGCTGTAGTTGTTTAAGAACCGTACCATCAATCTCCTCGACCACATTGACATTGATCACGTTCGTCTGCGGTTGAATCATGACCATCTTCACAGGGCAAAAAAAGCGGGAACGACTAATATTTCTGTGAAAGCTTTTCAGTAGGTTCTGCATCTTGCTCGGGCTCTGATTCAGATGTGCCATGTAAAAAAAACACACAATTAGATTCATCACTACTGTGATGGTGATTCATCTGATTGTTCTTCCTTTTACGAGTCCGCTCAACCTCATTCGTTGTAGAGGTACTCGGAAGGGATTGGTCCTCCTCCATCAAGTGCGATTCGCCAACGGCTTCGCCTAGTGCCACATCCATTCGCCGCCATCAATTTCATCTCCTGTTGAATCTGGCTGCAGCGTAGTATCATCATAATTTTGATACTCGCGGCATCCCAACTTGGTACTATTGCGTCTTGGCATCTGAACGACATCTAAAACAAACAATAAAAATGCATGATTTGAAAAGAAAAAAAGTATGCAAAAATTTGAGAAAATGACGAAATTCTAGGTTGGCGAAGTTGCACCATTTTCATTAAGCTTCCTGGAGCAACATGGCTAAGTAATATTATTGAACCTAAATACAATTTAAAATTTACATTTAAAAGTGATTTTGAAAGAGGATTATATGCTGTATCAAGCAAAACGAGTAGTTTTTACTTACCTTTGGATCAACGAGCAGGGCGAAATACTTTTGTAAACTACCAAAAACTCCTATTCATAAGTCGAAAACAAAAACATATAGATAAAGACCTGTAAACAACTGGTGAAGCTGAAAGCATGCGAAAAAGCAGGAACTTGACAAGGTGCAAAACATCATCTTTTTCAAAAAATGGCAAAGTTGCCCCGCGTGGTAAAGTTGTCCCTGTCTACAATAGTAATAAAGAAGTCATATGATTTGTCTGATCTATGCAGATATGTGTTTTTACGATAATTATGATATAATAACATCATAACGATTGATGTTAATTTTTGTATCTATTGCGTATTGACAGGCCAGTTTCTTTCGGAATGTGAGAGGCATAACGAAGCGGCTGACGTGTATGTTCGTGCCGCAGATATCGCTCCTGACGAGTACGAAATAGTCTTCAACGCTGCGAATACGCTGAGGTCAGTCACCAATGAAACATTCATTCTATGTTGTCTGAGAACATAATTATACACATATAGACTCTGTGAAAAATATGCAATTCTTATACAGGGCGATTTCATAATTCCCCTTGCCGCATTTTACTGGCGAACCAAAAAAAAAGTGTAGAACTCAGATATGTCATTCATGTTCCAAGGGGTTGGATAGTTATTAAAATATAAAAATTCACTCTTTAGACTGACACCCTTTATACGGAAAAGTTGAAGGGAAATATCCTAAGATCATAATATATCAGGTAGATAATGAAATTCAAGAAGAGGAAATATTAGAGTCATTAGGTAATATAGAACAAGAAATAGAAGGAAAAATGTGATCACAAATTATGAATATAGAGGTTATAGAAACTTGATATTACAGGTGGACCCGAGAGCATTTGCAGAATTAATAGAAATTGGAGCTATACATATCGAGTGGTGTCGGTATACACTGAAAGACTACTTAAGACCACTACAGTGCTTCAAATGCTGGGGTTTTAACCATTTGGCGAAATCTTGTAGAGGTCCAACCTGCTGTAAGCAGTGTGGATCACAAGTTCATAAACTGGAATGTAAAAACTGTGAAACACAGAACAAGAAAAGAACGGCTGATAAGTGGGCAGTTGATCATTTGTGCACAAGTGGACAATGTAAAGTGTTACAAAAAGAAATTCACAAACTAAAAGACCGTATTAATTACGGATAAACCATAAAAAGTTGTAAAAGACCACTTAGGAGTTTTGCTAAATAAGTTTTAAGTTTATTTGTAAATATATATATTCTTTCATTTTATTTTGGCTATGTAAAAAATGTAAAGCCATTTGCATGTATTTTATAAGACCATTGAGGACGAGTGGGGTACTGGAGGGTCTATCTGTCAGTTAGGTTATTTTAATTTAATTTAATAAACTGGAGCTAGTTGCCCCAGCCCAATTCCTTTCCTGCGGGACTGGATTGATGTTGCGGCGTCAGTTTAGACCGTATATCCTTCGGGATGGGTCGGTGAAGTTGCTCAGCTTATACGGACACCCTTTTCTCAAAAACCCAATCCTATAGTTGTTGTCCCGTCTCTACATAAATAAATAAAAATCCACGTTTTTCTAAGTGCACTATTCGCTTAGGTATTTGAATTCAAAAATCGAAGAAGAGTTTGGAAAGAACAGTATAAATGAGGAAAATAATTATTGCCCAATAGTGTTCTTTTCAAACCTTTGTCCGACTTTTGCATTCAAATATCTCAGTGAATATTGCACTTAGAAAAGTGAATTTTTTTTTCTTGATGACCTCAGGGATAGACTGTGCAACAACTTTCTAATCAAGTTTTTTGAGGCCATAAAAAGATGATTTTTTATATTTTAATAACTGCACAAACCTTTGCAATATGAATGGAGTATCTGAGTTGGAAGTATGGCTCTAGCACAGAAGCGGATCTAAAGCGCGCTGTTGGGAGGGGCGATATTTCAAATTATTGCGAATAAGGTGACCATACGTCCCGTATTTTCTGGGACAGTCCCAGTTTTTTTGTTTTTTTTCCCCAATCCCAACCATTTTTTTTCCCCGGTTTTTTAGTCAAAATTTTTTTAATTTGTTACTTAATCAAAAACGTCAACACAGATAATTATATTTATTGAATGCAATATTATCATATAGACGATTCGAAAATTTCACGAATTATCACATTTCGCTTGGGGGGAATGATAACCCCCCCTCATAGATCCGCCCCTGCTCTAGCATCAACAGTTTGCCAGTCAAATGCGACAAGGAGATATACAGGAGTAACCCTGTATATCTGTATGCCGGAGGTAAAAGGGCACTGTGTCCTTTTTTTTCAATATTGGAATAACGTTATTAATTTGTTGTACTTTCCTTAGCCTGGGCGCACACCCATTAAAAAGCTTTAGACAAGCTTAATCATTGTTGTTACGTTGATTTGTATGGTGCAACGCACAATTTTATTTCTTTTCAAATCTACTACACCTCAGGTCTATCGCCACGAGCAATTTACTACCTAGTGAATCGTGCCGCGTGTGTTTACTGAACAGTCTGAGGGCGTATCTAGCGTTGTGTCTGATTTTTCAGTGCCGCCATCTATATTTCAGAAGTGAAGTACAACGATTGAATATTTGTATTGTTTGTAGGCCTGCTGCTCTGTGTGGCGAGACTTTTTAAAGGGGAGATCGGCTCGCATTCAATGTCGGGAACCAACTGATTGGAGAGTTATATAAATTGAAATGTTTGACCACACAAAGCAATGTGAACAAAAATGACTAAGCTTGTCCGAAGCTGTCTTGTCTAACCGGTGTAAGCCCAGTCTTACACCGCTCTTCTATGCTGGTTGAGTAGTCATAGTGACGGACTCTCATATCGAGCACTGGGTGCTCGCGAGTAACAAGTTGAAGACGCCTGCTCTACACACACATTCCAACATGTACCAATCCGTTAGAGGTTCCGCAGAGTATCATACACGATGCATGTGTGAGTTTAATCTCTATGAATTACAGAGATACTTCAATATAAGCGCGTATGGTGCAAACTGGTGTTTATTCAAGATTTTAATTAAATTTATATATATACTTTATTAATTTAATTTTATATCAATAATGAATACATGGTTGTCCCATGAATTCGTAAATAGTTAATAGATTTATAAAAATTTAATAAATTGATATGTTTGTATGTATTTTTGTGGGGAAACGTTATTTTTATAGATATTTTTCATAATACAAAAAAAGAAATAAACTCAAATGTTTGACATGAGATGACGCTGCACAAAAATAAATCATCCTAAATTTGCAAATTTGTCCTACGATTAACAGCTCATCTTCGAATTTTCCTGTTACTGGCTCTTGCGTAAGCTTTCCATTGTGATGTTGACATTGTGAAGTTGTTTTACTTTTGCCACGAATCAACGGCTGAAGCTTTACTAATCTTAAAATATTCTTTTTCTCAGCCACCTCGTTGGGCATTTTACCTGTTGTGGTGTTGTATTTGTATTTGAATGTTTCGGACGCAGAAGAGATCGATGAAAGCAAGTCCAATCGCTCTTTGCCGGACTGGTTTTCCTATCCCTCTACCAACCAAAATTTGAACTTTCTTTTTTGGTACCACAAAGAATCCACCTTCGTGAGAATAACTTTTTCGAAAACCATATTCCAATATGCCGATTCCTTCAATTTTTATGAGCTATTAATTCTTTACGAATTTACGGGACACCCTGTACATGTACATTAGACACTTCACACTTAGTCTCACTAAAAATTCAGTGTAAAACACTTTGTGCCGTGTGGATGCTCAATGGCTTCAAGTTTCAATGCATCGTGCATCCGTGAGGTGGAATTGCCGAGAGTAGACCTATGCCATCATGAAAATTTCCAATAGGAAATACCATCCGAAATGCATCTTGCGTGTGTCCGTATGCCTTGCAACGTCGTGTTGATGAATAAAAACTTGGTTAACTGCTCACCTCTAAACTATCGGTAACTCTAATTGATTAATTTTATTTCAGGCAAGCCAACAGAAATGCCGAGGCAGAAACCTACTATCAGATGGCTGTCAAGTTGAGACCTCATGTAAGTCCTGCGATTTATTTACATGTTGTGTATATTATGTGTGCACAATCTATACAGCTTATTGGAGAGCGTCCAAAATCTGCACTCACCTTTCTTGACTTCCCTAAATCTGCATGCGTTTGCCCATACCATATTCCTGTCAAAGGTAGTGCTTAAAATTATTGTAGTGCTTCTCAAACGTTTTCTGTAGTGGCTGCTGTGATCTCCAAAAATCTGCACACACCTTCGGTCAGCTGTCAAAATTGGTACTCACCATCCTTGAACTCTCGTATTAAACGAACATTACAGCACATACCCCTGTTTTTATAAAATAATGCTAAAACATACTGTAATGCTCTAAATATCCTGTTGTAGTAACTTCAACACATGAATCATTTGAACTTCCAAGGTCTGCATGCTTTTTCCATGACTTCCCAGAATCTGCACTCGTTTCCTCTAGAGCCCCCATTCCAATGAAAGCAATGATTAAAACGCTCTATTGCTTCAAACTATTCATTGTATTGGACTCTCAAACCTTCTCAAATCTACAAAAGGCTACTTTGAGCTTCTAAAATCTGCACGTTCACAAATCTGCTACCTTGAGCTTCTAAAATCTGCACGTTCACAAATCTGCTACCTTGAGCTTCTGAAGTCTGGATGCACCTTCGTTTAGCTTTCGAAATCTCTGCACACACATCTCCATTAGACTTCCTAACTCCACACATGTTTCCCCCATACCCCTGTCCCTATCAATATAGTGCTTCATGCGTTTTGTCGTAGCGGCTGCACAATCTGTACATGGAGGACCTTTCTACGTCTGCACGCGAATTCCTTCACTCCTCAAAGTCTGCACGAGTTTCTTCTAGATATGTTGCTTCTCTCAGGGCACTGTTCAAAATTATGCAATGCTTCAAATTGTTTTGCCGTAGTGGTTACTCCCGGCTGCAAAAGTCTGCATTCATCTTCGCTAAGCTTCCGAAATCTACACATTCTTTGAACTTAGAAAATCAACATGTGTTTCCTCATATACCTGTTATTATCAACATAGTGCTTCAAACCTTCTGTTGTAGTCCCTTCAAAATCTACACTTGGGAATTCCCGACTTTAAAGAAATTTGCACGCGCTTTCCTTGACCTCCCAAAATATGTTCGCTTTCCTCCATGCTTTATTTCTATCAAAGCAATGTTTAAAATTCTGTAATGCTTCAAACTGTTCGCTGTAGTGCCCCACCTCTTCTCTTTAAGTTACCAAGGAGGCAACCCTGAGCTTCTGAAATCGGTGCGCGGCTTCGTTGAGCTTCCAAACTCTGTGTACATCTTCATTAGGCTTCCACAATCCCCACACGTTCCTTGTACTCTATTCCTATCAAAGTAATGTTTAAAATTTTGCACTGCTTGAAATTTTCCACTGCAGTAGTTCCCCCCCCCCGCTACCAATGTCTGCTGCACGCGCTTTCCTTGAGCTTCCAAAATCTGTACACATTTTCCTCGAGCTTCCAAAATCTGCACGCAGTTTGCTCAAATTTCCAAAATGCAGACTCATTTTCTCCCATGACTCCCAGGTTCTATAATCACTGTGTTTCAAGAGTTTTCCTGTCGTAGCTCCAAAATCTGCTGGTGGGAAACCCCTCCCTCGACCTCTTTAGTCCGTACGTACTCTTTCCTTCCGACCTCTAGAAATCTATACGTACTTCTCCTTGCACATTCCTATCAAGTTGGTGCTTTAAAATGTAGCTCATGATCAAAGTAGCTCTAGATATTTGGAATTTATCATGCTTCACAGACAATACTCTGAAACATAATGAATGTTAGAGCCATGGCCCCCCACATCCTGGAGCGGGGCCCCTAGTCTGGGATCTTTTCCGCCCCCCCCCCGGTTGGACTTTTCACGGGCCCTTCTGTAGTTAATTTATAGCGTGAAAAAATGATGAGAACTGTCCCGGGCCCCAGGACTAGAGCCCTGTCAGCCCCCCTTTATGGGGGCCATGGTCAGAGCTTCGAAACTAGGAGATCGGCCATTGCCTTACCTCAGCAAGTAACCAAGCCTCTTTCTCTCGCCAACAGGAAGTCACGAGCCACATGAACCTGGGCGCGATGCTGCACGTCAACGGTAAACTCCTCGAAGCCGAATCGTCTTATCTGGAAGCCTTGAGGCTAAGGCCCGACGACGCCATCACGCAAAACAACCTCCAGAAGCTGCGCAACCTCCTCGTTCAAAAGGGCCTCAAAAACGCCAGGACGCAGAACAGGAGGTAGCTTCCTTACACATTAAACAACCAACACAAGACGATGATGTGAGAATTATGGGCATGAACATGAACATTTTTTTGCATACATACATATATATAAGTCAACTTTCTTATAATATGATGTGACCATATATATATACATGATTCCAATATATTTTATGTTCTACCTGCAAAAAAAAAGAAGAAAAGTTATATATATATTATAAATATGTGGAATTTGCGGAATTCGAATCACTGAAGAGGACCAAAGAAAGGCTGTTAATTGATTAATTAATTATTTTGACCCCGGTTGTACTTTCTCAAGTAATGTAAATTAATTAATTCAAAAAATATCGGTATTATTATATATATATACGTAAAAAAAATGATTTTTAGTGAGAAAAATTCGATATTTTTTGTGTTAAAATATCCCGGATGAGTTAATTATTAATGATGATAAATGATGATGATATTGGAAAGACAATCGGTATATTAGTATATATATAATGATTGTTGTTTAGGATATATGTCTCTGTTGTTCTCTTTTTTTTATTTGATTGATTGTTGTGAAAGAATAATGTTGTTAAAAAAAAGAGTGTGTTGATACATTATTGTGCCAGAATGCGTCGCCATTTTGTTTTTAATTATTATTATTATTTCTAATATTGATAATAGTGATATCTACACTACTTATTCATAATTTTCCGGGCACCTAATCGGTAGTTTTGGTTTGAAGCGTCTAAACGCAACAGCTTGGGAGCCTGGAAAGCTTAAGGAACCTAGTGATGAGATTAATTACTATGATTTTCAAAAGTTTGGAAATAGGTAGTAATGTACTTGAAGCTAGGTCGGGGCCCCCCCAGAACGTTACTCGGAGGCTTGAAGTGCTTTTAAGACGGCACTGCTGGTACTGTCTCGTACCACTGGTTATTGCGGGGGATAAGTGCATTGACATTCTAGACCCGCGTCTTTTTAGTTGAGGTTCACTCCCATGGCCCTCTACATTCCGCAATAGGGCCTCCCTCTAAGATGGCATCTTTGGCGGGTCCGCGTATAGTAAATTTCGCGTGAGTAAATAAAAAATAATAGTAATTGTCCCGGGCTGGAGCCCTGTCAGTCAGCCCCCACCCCTATGGCCTCTACAAGAAAAGGTATTGCTTCAAGGTCTCTACAGAGCGAGGATAATCTTTCATGGATTCTGTGCAGAAATAGGATATTGCTCTAAAGGATCTACAGACGTATGATTATTACTTCAAGTGCTCTAAAAATTGGTTAGACAACAATATTTCTTCAAAGGGCTCTACTGAACATTGCCATTGCTTTAAGGGCTGTACAGAACATTGATATTGCTTTAAGGAATAAATAAAATCATATTGCTCCGATAAGGGCTCTACAGATTACGAATAATATCCCAAGGGCTCTTACAAAAATACTGTTTCAAAGCCTCTACGGAACAAGCTCTAAGGGCTTTGCAGCACATAGATGTTATTTCAAGGCCCAATAAAGCATAGATATTGCTTCAAGTACTCTACAGAACGCTGATTTAAGAGCTCTATAGAACGTGGATCTTCCACTTTGCAAGCTTGATTCATGACTACTATCAAAAGAAGAGCACCCACGTGTTCAAAATCCAAATCAGCATAGATAGAATTCGATGAAAACCTTGAGAATCACATGCACCTAGCACTAATAGCAGTTTCGGTGAATACAACTACCTGGTGCTCTACCAACTAAATTATGCTCGCGAGCAACATATTGAAAAATCCTTAACTGTAAGCTCATCATCGGAAGAGGAAGTGTACCTCCCTTGGCGACAAAAATGTTCGAACTAAAATTAATATATTGCGAGAGTGAAATAATTCACAATCATAAACCGATCAAGTTAACTGCTCAAGTGAGCAACATTTAATATACTTATTCTGGACTAGAATACGTCAATGTACTCATGCCGCCAATGTACTCTTCCTGCCGTGATGTTGTAATATGGTACAAGCAGCACGGTCCAACAAAACTACATACGTGGGTGTCCGGATAATTTTTGATGGGGGGGTAGTGCATATGACATCATTATTTTTTTTAATTTAGTATTATTTATGATTTCCGAACCACCAAATGATGATGGTTGGAATAATGTGTAATAATGATATATATGTAAGAAAAAAAAATTCATCTAGTCAGCATTCGTGTTGTGTAAAATTGTGTCTCGATAATGATGATAATAATGATTTTGTGTGTTGTCATTATTGTGTGTTTACTCAGAAAAAAAAAATAATAAGGCACTTCAGTGTGATTTTTGTTATCGTGGTTATCATTTTTCTCTTTCACTCTCCATGTTATCGGTGAAATAATAAGAGGGAAAAAAGGAAATATTTAGTGCCTGATAATGACTGTGATTTCAAAATGGTGGATGGATAAAATGGCTATTTGATAATAGCCATTTTTTTATGATGGCCTTTAATGGTCATTTATGGTGCTGCGATGGTAAGAAGTGACGAAGGAAAATGGATATTGATTGGTCAGTTATGGATTGTGGTTGTGCAATGGACGAACGCATTAATTGGATAAAGAGATGGTATTGTTTCCCTAATAAAATGTAAATAATGTTGATGTTTATTTCTATATTTTGTTCTCGTGAGGGTTGCTTTAGTTGTTTTCTAATTATTCTCAGTCAGCACTTTTGACCTTGAGGTCATATAAGGTCGAAGGTCATGTTAGTCGTTCATGGCACATAATCGTTATGTGTACAGTATACGTATGCGTGCAATTTTCTTCATGGGACTTGAGAGCAAAAGGATCCATCTAAAACTTGATTTAAATTTTGTTTTTAAATAATGAGAGGTCATCCTGAAAATTAACAAATTTTATTGTAATGATTATAAAAAAACAACAGCGTTCCATTGTTGACCCTTTTGATACCTCTTCAGACGCGTTTTTCTTCCCTACAAGATAATTTTTGGCGTGAATTCGAACACTTTGGCGACTGTTTGGCAGTTTTGGCGTATTTTGGCTTCTTTGGCGACCACTTAGGGTGTCAGTTCAGTTAATGAATCTCCGGTGTTTAGCGTGAGTTTCACTACTATGTTGATAACTTGGTGACCTGTATGTGTTTGGCGGGAATTTAGCTGCTTTGATGAGCACTTGAGAAATCATCGTTTGGGTTAGGTGGGATTTTGTATTCTTTTGTGATCACATGCGGAGTCACAGTTGTTTAGAGTGAATTTAGCTGCTGTGCGGATGTATTTGAAAGTCTCAGATGTTTTACAGTTTTGGTGATCAACTGGCGAGTTGTAGGTTTTCGGCAGTCACTTGGTGAGACGCAGGTGTTTGGCAATCTCTTATCGAGTTGCAGGTGCTTGGGTACTTCGCTATATCACTATTCGAGTCACGGGGGATTGGCTGGATTTTGATGGGAAATCACAAGTGTTTGGCATGAGGCCACGCTAATTTGGTAGTAACTCGTCGAGTTGTGGGTATTTGGCAACTTTAGTGATACTTGGCGGTTAATTTTCTCTAAGCATTTGGTCATTGCCAAAGTGGCGACTTTTTTCTCGCCAAGTAATCGCCGCTTTTGCGGTGGTCAATTCAAGATGGCCGACAAAGAGCACACACAATTTCACAAAAAATTCAATTAATTGCATGAAATCAATCTAATATGCAATTAAATAGTCTGCATGTTGGCACTAAGCACCCCTAATGGAAAATTTACCCACTTGGTGAGTTGCAGATGTTAGGCGTGATTTTCGGAATTTCGAACGATCATTTACCGAGTTGCCGGTGCTTAGTTATTTTGTTGATTACTTTACGAGTCACAGGGATTGGAGAGAATTTGGTGATCACTTGGCGAGTTGTAAGTATTTGGGTTAAAATCAACTACTTTGTGAGCTGTAGTTGATTGGCATGATTTGGTATAACAGCTGTGAAGAAAATATTTCGTTCCTGCTAAACAGTTCACGACAACTTCTGTTTGGCGGGGAAAAATTCGAATTTATCGCCAAAGAAAATCACAGAATTATAACGCTAATTTTCAAGGATGATCTCGTGATGAAAAAAATGATTATTACTTTCCAAAAATTCCAATAATCATTACTTTATACTCCACAAAAAATACAACTTTAAACATGTACATATATGAACCACAATTTAAAATAGATTTATCATAGAACCGCACAATAGTTTAGTTCACACTTTCGAAAACACACTTAGACGGATACATATTCACACATATTTGTATAGGATATCATACATTATCTATATCTTTTTTTTCGCACTTGGCGACTGAGTGACCGAAAATCGCCAAATTACTCCTTCCTCTTGATACTTGGTTATATATCTGATCTGGGGTTTCCGCTGGATCTGAATTGGCTGATCTCACAAGAAAGCAACCATAGCCAAATTCTAATCGGTAAATTGAGCATTTTATAGTGATTTTTGTACATCTGTTATTTAAAAAAAATCGCCAAATTCAGGCTGCTTAAATAACGAATTGCAAAATAATTTCTTTCTTGGCGTATTTGGCTGTATTTCTCCACTGTAAGAGGAATCTATCTGTAAATCATTGATGACCCGCCGGGGCTGCCGTGGTTGGCATATTTGACTAAATATTTTTTATCCTAACCATTGTTTTTGGCAATTCGATGATGGCAAAAAAAAAAGAACAATACAGCAAAATTGAACGGAATTGATCAGCCGTTTGGCGACATTTAAGAGTTGGCACTGGATATTTGTCGAATTCTATATTGTATTTACTCGCAAAATTAAACATTCTTTCATAATTTGGTGCTCAATCGCTCATTTCAAGATTCGCCAAACTGATGCTGTGTTTCATAACGTTGGCGCGTTCTTTCATCTACTTGATAAGTTATACAGTTCAACATTTCGTTGTAATTTGATGGGGGAATGTTGAAATCTCATTTATGAAAAATCGCTAATTTAAAGAATGTGTTTCTTGTTTACTACAGCTAAATTGTGAAGATTTTTTTGGCTATTTGATATTGGAAAATAGCCATTATTTCTTTTTTTGGTATACTTTTTGCTCTGTATCTCATCCATTTAACTTTTTATTGTTTTTGGTGATTTTTCTGACAAAGGAAGAAAACATTATTGCCAAATTTACGCGATGTTTGATGACATTTAAAAACAGACGATAGTCATTTATTTGGTGAGTTCGGTCTTTCATTTACCCGCCAAACACCACATTTCATCGAGATTATATGCGATAGCGATCGGCAGCGGCGAACCCCCCCCCCCCCCCCCCGATGACCCCCTCATTTCTAAAACTCTCCAATAAATCATTGAAAAAGTCGCCAATTTTCAAGAATTTGTTCCTGGCTTCAATCTATTCGATCGAGCTTGCTGATAATGTATTTGGATAAATTAATTCTCTTGAAGATAACATATGCATATAATATATATATATATATCTATTTTCTGTATTTTGGCGAGAAAAAAAATGAATTTCTTGGCTTGATTTTTGATTTTTCTTCGTATTAATTCCACATTGACTGAGATAATGGATATGAAGTAAATTAAAAGAGACGAATTAAATTGGAAACCGGTCTTTAAATAGGCATAAATTAATAAATATTATATATATAATTATATATTATGGATCGTGCATTATAATGCAAATGTAAATTATGTTGTAAACGGTTATTTGACGTATTGAATGTTTTTTCCTTTTCGGATCCCATGGATCCATGGATCCATGGATATTTATATAATTGAATTTTTACTTTGTTTTTAATTGAGCACGAATTATTTTGCTTGTTACATTATTTTTTTTGTCATGGACTGTACACAAAAAAAAAAAAAAAAAAAAAAAATGGAAGACACCCAGCAAATACTTGTTCTGCATTTGTGATATCGTTTTTCCCCCCTGTTTTGTGGAAAAGAAAAAAAAAATCCTCATTCCCCTTTGTAAGTTTTCCGGAATTATTCGGGAGAAATAAAAGTGTATATATATGTCAATGTGTGTGTTAGCATCTTCTTTGTCTCTCAAGTTGGCTTTGAAAGGTGAATTTGGCGCGGAAAATGACGGGATTCGCCGCCATTTGGTTAACATCAAATCATGTGGATACATTTCACTATCACACATTAAAGCATACATGCTTAAATCCATGGCCCGCGTAGTCCTCGGAGTCACCGGCGACCTCGAGCTTAATTTTGTAAAAAATGAACTAAACGGCACATTTACAGATTATATAAGAGCATTATGCAGTTCCACATGCATGGGAGGATATCGTGTACTCGTAGAAATGAACGTGTTCGCATCTTTTTGTATGTCTAGGGGATACCGTGTACTCCTAAAAACGCGTGGGATGAATTCCACGCGTACGTATCTCTAGAAATGTGTCGGGATATCATTTACTCCTAGAAATGCCTAGGATACGTTGGTATCTATACAGGGTGATTCAGAAAAGATGGGAAAAACTTTAAGAGGTGATAGCACACACCAATACAAACAATTATCAACGAATGCATGGCCTAACATGAAACGCAAACGCGCTAGCATGTTTCGAAACGGCCGTTCCGCAAACGTTAAAACGGCATTTCTGTTGAAATTTATCGGGACAAATTTCATGCATGCAAATGTAACCTGGGGAAGATGAAGAAACCGTATGCAAGTCTGCGTCAGACTTGGGGTAAGTAGTAATAACTAAAATAACTTCACAGGGCTGGCGTCTGCGCCTGCCCTGTGAAGTTATTACCGTGTGAAACCGTTCTAACAGTTGTAACGTACGGCATAATGGCGCACTTTAGTAATATTGAAAAATCAGACATGCATTTCATTTACGGAGCTGCAAACGCAATTACCACAGAGGCAGCACGAATGTACGGTGAGCGTTTTCCCCCCACAGGCGGTTGCCCAATCCGAAAACATTTTGTGCGCTTGCATCGGTATCTGTGCGAAACAGGATCTTTTCTTGCTTCCCGGTTTGATGCACTGTGACGCAGATTTGCATACGGTTTCTTTATCTTCCCCAGGTTACATTTGCATGCATGGTGTGCTTTTTGTCCTGATAAATTTCAACAGAAATGCCGTTTTAAAGTTTGTGGAGTGGCCGTATCGGAACACGCTAGCGTGTTTGCGTTTCATGCATTCTTTGATGAAAATTGTTTGTATTGGTGTGTACTATCACCTCTTAAAGTTTTTCTCTTATTTTCTGAATCACCCTGTATATACTGTTCCGGATAATGTCTCACAAGTCCTTGAAATGAGCAAAGGATGAAATAATTAGCAGGACCTTACAGATCTTTCACACAGAACAGCTAATTTACATGTAATCACAGACAGCGATTTCACGCAATATGCTATAAAGAGATTTCTCGTACTTTTTTTTTTTTTTCTGACTTAGGCTCAAATGGTTGGTAGTACCAGTTTGGCGGCGCCACGGTATGGAGGTCAACGAAGACATTCTCAATCTTTACACACTATTCGAGTATTTATCTTTAGACTTCCGGTTTAGCAACAGGAGATTACTGTCCCGAAGGGTTCTCAAAAAATTGCGCTATCGGGCTATCGACGCCATAGTACTCTACCGATATTTTTCGTAACAATAAATATATGTGAACGGGGGGGGGGGGGAGGAGGATACCGCGTACTCATAGAAATAAGTAGGATGCGTTCGTATCTCTAGATATGTATGGTCATACCACACACGCTCCACACGTATTTCTAGAAATGGGATAGATAGACAGATAGAACCGCTCACAACCCCGGACTGATGCAAACCACCTTACTTCCGCTACCTCAAAAGAGGCTAAAAATGGGATAGGATATCATGCACTCATACAACCGACTTGGACACGTCCGTATCTATATCGTTCGGATAATATGCACTGAAAAAAAATGGCGAAATATGCACTTCAAACTACCAAAATATACTACTTAAAAATGCTAAAATATGTACTTAAAAATGCTAAAATATGTACTTAAAAATGCTAAAATATGTACTTAAAAATGCTAAAATATGTACTTAAAAATGCTAAAATATGTACTTAAAAAACACAAAATATGCACTAAAAATCCAGAGAAGTTAAAAACTTCCAAAATATGCACAGGAAAAGAGAAAATATACGTTAAAAAGAAGTCACCATGCAGGAAAAAAGCCAATGTGTTTTTAGAATGCATATTTTCTATAATTCCTAAATAGTCGTAGCTGCTCAAAAACAAGATACCAGTAACAAAAGATTTTTGACGCTAGTTCTAAAAAACTAAAAATTTCTGACATTATCCCTAAAAACAGTGTTACAATAAAACAGTTAATTTTTGAGAAAAAAAAAATTATACAAAACACACATCTCTCTATAAAGTCATTAAATCTCAACAGTGAAAAAGAAAAACCAATGTTATGAAACTATAATGAGCAATATCTATTTGAAAAATTATAAAAAAGTCGATTGAGCTTTAATAAACCTTAAAAAATATGCACTTATTCTGAAAATTCTTTGATGTTTTGCATCTATATGCATTAACCCCCTTCGCATACAAGCTGCTGGCGATAAATATGAATGATCTGTATAGGCGATAAATATGGTAGCCCTATTCCACGTTAAAAAAAGGAAGAAAGCGGAAAGAAGGAAAAAAATAAATAAGGGTGGGGAGAAGAACAAGTACATAGAGAGTATTAGTTAGAGTATTAGTACTGAATTGGCCTCTGACCTTGTCGCGCAAAGGGAGGGTTCACTTTCCAAGGGGTAGCGGAAAACGGAAAAAAAAACTCGCTGAAATAGCGGAAAAGACGCCAACGGAAAATACAAACCTGCTTCTTTTCCTTGCGGCCTTTTTACCGAAAGGAGATTAATGGAATCGCCCATCACGTGACGTTTCATGACGTAGCCAGAGGTCAACTCAGCGTGGGTGTACAATACTTTTTTCGTCTTCACCCACAAACTTGTTTTGTAGTGTTTTGTACTTGTCCTCTTTCTCACTTCTATGAGCAATGTACTTTATAAGATATTATTCTAATATATATCATATAGAGCGATATATCATATGCGTTTGGGAGAGGGGATGCCGTGAAGAACGGCTGGGGTAAGCTAGGGAGAACCACTACCATCGTTATCTCAGTCGCTCGTTATCAGTTGATCCTTATCTCGTTGAGATATCACGATGGTGGTGTGAGAACAGAGAAGGGGAAAAACACTCAGAACTTTAATACGATTGAATAATCGACGTTTGGGTGTACCCAAAATTCCAAAACGAACGCGGCTATACGCGTTTCGGAACTATATGAAGTTCCTTCATCAGTAGCAGAAACAAAGAAGAAAGAAAAATATTGAAAAAAAAAACTCCTTATAGCGGGAGTTACTCGCTGTTGTAGACAAGAGTCAAATTCAAAATGAACCGGCAACAAAAGAGTAGAGTAAGAGGACGGAAAAAGAAAAATGGCGGAGCCAATAGCAACCGAGAACGTGATAGTGATGCTGATGGAGAAGAATAATTATTGTAGAAACTGTTGTCAGATTTTTGAGAAGATGGGGGGGGGGGGGTAGATAGGTCGTTGACCAACTGGTTTGTGTTTTTGTTGATGTGGAATGATTCGAAGAAGTCCAAGTCAGACGTTGAGGGGCATTTTTGGATGATTTTGGCAGAAGAGAAGTCAAATTTATGGTCAGAGGACCATCAGTGTTGGGCTATGGGTGAGCGGTTAAAGTCTTGGTTGCTTACGTATCTTCTATGCTCATTTAAACGGTATTTTAGGGCACGTTTAGTTTGGCCTATATATGATAATCCGCATTGGCATGAAGTGTTGTATATGCGCCAGTTGTTGAATGTGTCCATGGAATCTTTTAGTTGAGAGAAGCGAAGTTTATTGACGGGAGTGAAAACTACAGAAAAATTGTATTTTCGAAGCATTTTAGCGATGCGTTGGGTTTTTGTTGGATGGTTTTATTTTGCCTTTTCTTCCCAAAAACAAGCCAACGCATCGCTAAAATCCTTCGAAAATACAATTTTCTGTGGTTTTCAGTGGTCCTTTGTCCATAAATTTGACTTCTCTTCTGCCAAAACCATCCAAAAATGCCCCTCAGCGTCTGACTTTGACTTCTTCGAATCATTCCACATCAACAAAAACACAAACCAGTTGTTTAACGACCTATCTACCCCCCCCCCCCCCCACTCTTCTCAAAAATCTGGCAACAGTTTCTTCTACAATAATTATTCTTCTCCATCAGCATCACTATCACGTTCTCGGTTGCTATTGGCTCCGCCATTTTTCTTTTTCCGTCCTGTTACTCTACTCTTTTGTTGCCGGTTCATTTTGAATTTGACTCTTGTCTACAACAGCGAGTAACTCCCGCTATAAGGAGTTTTTTTTTCAATATTTTTCTTTCTTCTTTGTTTCTGCTACTGATGAAGGAACTTCATATAGTTCCGAAACGCGTATAGCCGCGTTCGTTTTGGAATTTTGGGTACACCCAAACGTCGATTATTCAATCGTATTATCAAACCCAAAAGGTAATTCATTTCTACTCAGAACTTTGTTTCATATGATCACAATAAACCTTCGCCATGTGGAAACAAGTGGTTCAAGAAAGAGTCAGATGCACTGAATTTTTATTCCACTGGCCTGAGTTTGGACGCAATATTACGTCCCTGATCGTGTATGGGTTAATGTTAAAAAGCCAAAATATGCAAATGCATATGCATGTTTGAGTTGCATATACAATACGTGCATATGAATATGTGGCCACATTACTTAAGTCACATATGCATTTGCATATAATCTAGGATCTATAATTATAACAATAAACCATGGAAATTAGATGATGATCATAAAAATAATGGGAGTTTTCTCTGCTACTCATCTCATAAAACGCATTTTATATCGGGGGAAATTCTAGCGCCATCTGTCGGAGGGGAAAAACTATTTAACGTGACACCATTTCTGTTCCATCGATAACTACGGAGTTAATCGAGGGAGAAGGCAATTTGAAAAAAAATGAAATGATTTTCGATATGACGACGTGTGAAAGTGCATCAAATGGATGAACATCACCTGCGACATTGAATTTTAATGCATTTTAACTCAATATTTTACTTTTACCCCCCTAATCAAATTAATCACATTTACTTCCCCCCCAAAAAATAATCAAGATTATTAGTTCCGATAAAATCCAACACGAAAGATAGAATTTCCATGTGAAGAGACATTAATTAATCTCAACAGCATCACCTAATTAGAAAGTTCTCGAAATACCTCGAGTAGTGTTAACGAGTCTGAAGAGAGTAGGCTACGTGTTAATGAACAGTGATTATGGGAACACGTGGCGCCACCTACGCACTTCACGACGCGGGTTTGAAAATTGGAATTTTTGTTCCCGAGTACTACTTATAGAGAGGTACTGGGACGGGCTCTGGCTGTGTCTAGATTATCTCGTAATTAAAGAGAGCGCTAATGTCATTTTCCCATCCGGGACATAAAATGTCCTATCTCATCGAGATAATGTTCATACGCCGTCGAAAATGATGCCCATAAATTTCGTACAAATTTCATTCCCCCGACTTGCGAACAGGAATAGATTGGCAACGTCCCCTCACGAAATGTGCGTACTTAGCTAGAAATTAATGTTTTAATTAATTTTTTTTTAGATATTTCATTAACAAGGTGTTTCGCAGTGCCATAATCAGAATACGGGGCAACCCCATAGCCCGCGGGCGAAATGTGGCCCCCATCTGTAGTCGTTCGCGACTTCAAACTTAATTTTATGAAAATGAACTGACAGATTTACAGTTTACTTAAGTGCCACGGGATAGTAGTTCACATTACTTAAGCGGCCCGCGGCACATTCAAAGATCACTAAAGTGGCTTGCGGGTTGACTTCAAGATGCGGGTTGAGAAATTGAATTTTTTCCCCCGAGTAAAGTAAGTAGCAGTCCGTTGAGACTGGCTATTTCTAGATTATTACCTCGTAATTAAAGAGAGCGCTAATGTCATTCTCTCACCCGGGACGTAAAACGTCCTATGTCATCGAGCGTCATGTTCACGCGTCATCGAAATGATGCCCAATAATTTGGTACAAATTTCATTCCCCGACTTCCGAACAGAAATGCACGGTCTTTACAATTAAAGTTCCACTTCGGAATGGCCATGAAAGGAAAACTACTGGACAATATGTTATCAACCTTGGCAATAGTTTACAGGAGTTCATGGGATTCAATTTCCACCCCAAAAAAAAAAAAAAAAAAATTGTTCAAATACTCACCGCCAGAGGGAAATGGCGCTATATGCAATATTGTTAAACGAAATAAGGCATGAACACATCGGTTTAAAATGTTTTTAATAGTTTCTAAAACTTGTTATAAAGTATGCTCAATGTGATGTCCACCATTTTCTGGAAGCAAGTTAAATCACATTACAGCGTTCTCAACTGCTCTTGGCATATCAGGAGGAATGTTACGAGCATGTCGGTGCATCGCATTTTTCAATTCCGCCAAATTGTTTATGTTATCACCTCAAAGCCACTGTTTACAACCATAAACAGTGGCTTTAAGGTAACCCCATAGCCAGACGTCACAGGGGTTGAGGTCTGTTAACAATATTGCATACAGTGCACGAAGGCGCACGTTTCTGTTCCCCAACAATACTCGTTAGGAGGTAGGGGGCAGTGCTGACGGGGAGGGGGGTTAAAAATGGCTAAAAGTTTGCTGACGTAATACTTGAACGGCCCCTTTACATCAATCCGGGGTTGTGAGCAGTTCTATCTATCTATTAATCAAAATCTATTGTAACGTTGTAATGGAACGTGACCACTCCTGGTCAATCAATATCGATTGTAATGGAACGATACACTATACCAGGGGGTTCCCAAACTTTTTCAGCTCACGTACCCCCAGCTGACTTGGTTCCTTTCCGCGTACCCCCGACCCCAATCCTCCAGGCATCTTCCCCCCCCCCAAATCTGTTTCACCCATTGAAGATTCAGAAAACTTTTCTAAAATAGGTCTATGTTTGAATTAAATTAAATATGATCTATGTTTTCATTATATAGTTTTTTATTTTTGAAGTAAGCAAACGAATTAACACAAAGATTGAAAAATAAATGAATATGGTGTTTGGGACTGTATTTGAATTACAAAGTTTTGAAAAATGAGGCTCAAAAGAGGATTAATGCGTTGAATTTGCTTCTATACTTATTTTTTATGTAAGTATACGAGGAAAACGCCCGTTCAACAAGCTCCGTGGTAACGAACGGCAATAAAAGCAATATGACTCTTTTTTAGAAAGTTCACTGTATTCGACCGCGGCGAGCCCAAAAACTGACTAGGTTCACCATTCCACCATTGAAGAGAATCTTCAGAGTGCTATCTGATGTGAGCTCCAGCAATTTCTCCTTTTCTGGAATGGACAATGAATCCGGTTCGAAATACTCTTATTTGAAAGGATTAGATATCCACCGCGATCACCCATTTCTGGCTCTGAAATATAATTTTCAAACGAGGATTTTAATCCTTCCAAGTGGCCGACTGTTATATTAAACTCTGCTTGTGACAAGAAATCGTGAAGTGCCGAGTACTCCCAAAAAAAAAAGAGCTACTTCGTGCCGAAGTTCGAACAGACGCGTCAGGACTTAACCCCGGGGCAACCACCTGACATCGGTGTGCAAAGGCAAAACGTTGTGAAGGCTGTCTTCACAACACTTTGCTTTGCCTTCACACAACAATTCAAGCAACCTGTAGTTGGTAAGATTCATTTTGATAAAGTTACCAACTTTAACCGCTTCATCAAGAACGTTTCGCAAATTTGGAGGCAGAGCTCTGTCTGTGAATATAGCTGTGAGTAAATTTCATTTTGGGGGCGACTTCTGCCACGCGAAGGCCTGAGTAGCAACCTTCCGTGGATTTTCCTTCATCCGTGGTGAGCCCAATCCCTTTTGAGACCATTGAATTCTATTTTCAATGAAATAATGATCAATTGCTTCAAATAAGTCTTTAACAGTAGGCCACCCCATTGGGTGGCAAATGAAAGAAAAGTTGAAGAAAATCTTTTTAAGTACTTAGCAATTACAAGTAGTACAGAATATTGCGCAAAACATCGGTACTTTCGTCGACTTGGATAGAAAAACATTCACAACCTTCGACGGGACTTATAGCTGTGTGCTTCCAACATCGTCTGACATAACCTGTATTCTTCGAGACACCGTATTATTTGACAGAGATATTAATCTCATTATAAGAGTACTTTCCTCTGCAAACATGTCTCTGACAGCATCTTTTAGATGCATGGTGAAATTAAATTTTCACCAATGGCGTGATTTTTACCTCGTCTCGCAATATGACAGCTAATGTAGTAGGAGGCATCGGTAGCTTTGACAGAATCACTTTTGGCAGATTCAAAATATGTTTTTACTTTTACAGGTGCACGGTACTTAATTTTGGTGTTTCAGTCAACTTCAGCTTCCGCACAGATCCAGTTGTTAGCCACTGATGTATAGCGTAAATCACATGAGTAAATCACATAGGTGCTTGGTAGAAAAGTTGACGTAAAAAAATTATAGGAATAACACGCCTTAATACCCGCAACAAAAGTTAAACACAAAAATAATTAATTGTTCGTTTTTATGCACAGCCCGGCATGCGCCAACAATCAAATCTAAAACACCGAATAAAAATGAGCCGAGAGGAAGGAGTGCGCGAATCTGGATCATAGGTTGGGCACGGGCAGGAGAAAGGAAGGCCGATCCTTTCAGCGGATTTCAACCAAGGCCTCTGCAGTGTTTGCCATAAACGTCATTCAGACTACCTAGCAAGTTTGCCGCATTTTGAAACACAGCATCCTATTTCGTTTCTTCTTATTTTGGCGTAGAATCTTCCTGATTGGCTCACAAATAAAGCATAGTGATTGGATGTGGGGCATAGAAATCGCCAATTCTGAGCCCGATCATTTCTTTTCCTCACAACGATGATACTGCCAAGAGCAGGGATTTTTTCCCCCTGAATATTCTGAGGGAAAATGGACTACTTACTGACGTTATCACAAGCAGATTGCGGAGGCCTTCTATCTCTAGGAGGTGCTGATGCAACCTCTTTGTTACAGACTTTATTGATAGGGAAAAAGGTTTATATTTCTACTGACAATTATTAGTAGAAACCTCTACCTACTTTTTAAAATTCTTTTAAATCTTTTGTTTTTTTTATATATCGGTGGCCACCATTACCATTTCATTTTCGCGTACCCCCGCTTGGGAAACTGCACTATACGAACCTGACCACTCCTGGACTTGAAGAGACCTTTAGCAACGATAAGGGCGGGTGACCAATTAATATTTCAACTATAGTATCTTTTATCATATTTTATACCGATGATATCTTGCAAAGTCTTTATCAGAATACGGATCACTTGCTTATTAGCTAATTTAGGACTTCGAACATAGATGGCAGCACAAACAAATAAGCATGATGTCATAAGGAATTTATTTTTACAATAGCAAAATAGATAATTTACATACATAAACACGAATGATGATTGCTTGTTGTGCGTCATCTTGTATTATATGAGAAAAGAAAGTCACATAAGTGTTCGATAACGTTTCGGGTAATACAACTAAAAATTACCCTGACGTGATTATGACGTTCAGCATTCCGGATTCACATGAGTCTCTTCCGATTTTCATGCATGACAGCAGTTTACCTGGAAAGAATCATGACAAAACGAGGATAATTAGGCATTTAGGGCTAATTATAACGAGCGAGAAAAATGCATTTTATTCAATTTTTGTAGAAATTCCCGCGCCATGCATGGCTACAACTAAGAGTCTTGGCCAGGGCACGTTGTTACTGAGAGGCGGGCATGCATGTCCAGGTTAGCAGGAGCAGGTCAATCAGGGGCGGAACTAGAGATCGCTGTTTGGAGGGGCGATTTTATAAATTGTTGTGAATGGGGTGACCCATACATCTCACATTTAGTCCCGTATTTTCCGGAATACCCCGGTTTTTCTTTTTTTCCCCCCCGTCCCGACTTTTTTGATTAAAAAAAATGCCCCGAGTTTTCCCGTTTTTTCGTCGAAGGTTTCTTGAATTTGCTACTTAATCAAAAAAATTGATACAGGTAATTTTTAACGGCTTTATTGAATGCTATATTATCATTCCCTTTCCCCCCCCCCATAGATCCATGCTTGGTCAGAACAAGCACACATTTTGACCAGAGGCGTATTTATCGGGGGGGGGGGCGCTTAGAGAACTATGGCTCAGGGCGGCAAGTTTTGATTGCCGGCAAATGCAAATTTGAGGAATGAAAGTCAAGAACATTTTAATGGAAGAGGAGAAGTGAGACAAAACCACGATTTTGCTTTAGCCTATAAATCTAAGGACTAAGTTAATGAGAGAGTGTGCAAGCATGTGCATGACCTATATTGCGAGGCAACAGGGCCAGGAGTAACAAAAAAGAGTGACCTGTAGAGTGAATAACCAGTCAGTGAGTGACCAAAAGAGAGTGAGACGAAACGGACAAGACAAAGCGAGTGACCTAGAGAGCGTGCGAGCAAGTGAGTGATCTTATGTAGTGTTCGAAAAGCGAATTCAGAGTAGGTAAATTCCTCCTAAAAATCTATTCTAATTTAGTCCGGTGTTCAGGACTCCAGATGCGTTGCTTCCCTAATTTATAGCCCTACAGCCATGTTCAGTACCTCGGTACTGCAAACCAGTTTATTTTTTTATTTATCAAGGCCACGTGGGCTTCCTTGAGCTCATCCTTCGCTCCCCGTCAATCCCTTTCTTACACACTCTTTATAGGCCAGTCTTTTTGTTACTCACTGTCACGCTCTATAGGTCACTCTTTTAGTCATCCTCTTGATCCCCCCCCCCGCTTTCACGTAACTCTCTTGGTCACTCACACGTTTGCAGACTGCTGCAACACTCTTATGGTCAGATACGCACTGGCTTGGTCCATCTCTCTCTCTCTCTCTCTCTCTCTCCAGGTCTCTTATAATTACTCATGTTCTTGTAAACTCTTCATGTTTCTCGTTTGGTCGCTCACCATGACCTGGGTCCTCGCATTCTAAGCAGAAGTGGATCTATGGTTTTACCGCCTGTGGGCTAGAGAAACTTAGCTGTCTTTTCCCCATTCTAGTCTGGAGAAATCACGATTCCCATTCTATTCTGATTTTCTTGACCATTCAATCCTGATATTTGCCTCCCCCCCCCCATAAATACGCTTCTGGGTGACTTAAAGTACTATACAGAGAGAGATATCCTCCCCCTTCCCCGAAGAGTGTGAGACTGACTGGTATCTAGCACCTGGGGTACGAAGATCCATATAATTTGTAAAAAAATTTCAGATTTACTCGGAAATTAACTTGATAAGTAAATGGGGGTTTCCCACTTGAAAGTCGAGGGCCCCGTTAAGAGGTAGGGGGAAGACGGTTAAGAGAAACACTGCTATAAACTACCATTACACTGATATAGCAATAAGATGACAACGCGATATCTTGTGAGGCACGATATAGTTATGAATGCCACAGTAACCACTGCCCTCTGATGAATAGAAATTTTTTTTTTGGTAAATGTGTTGTGCTAGATATATGTGCTTTTGAGAATGTGTATTTACAGTTCAGTATGTTGTGAGCGGTTCTATCTATCTATCTATCTACAGTTCGATATGAGTAGTTAATACTGGCAATGGGATTCTGTTTCCAAGTGAAGCTGTCAGCCTCTCCAAATACCTTTTCGCGAACTGTTAATCGGAATGGCTCGCATAAATATTTGTATATATTTATGCCAGCACACGTGTATATGCGTAGGACATGCATATACATGTTTTCATTTCATGAAAGAATGTAAAATTATATTATATTAAAATATTATACTCCAGAGTGGGCACTAAATTGCTGCTCGCAAGATGTAAATGGTGTTCTCCGGGGAGGATGTAAAGTTGAATTTTTGTTTGGAGAAAATAAATGCTGAACCGCCTGTATGCCGAATTGTATTTGTCAGACAGGGGGTTACTAATTCTTAAATTGAAATCATACCTCTACGACGGATGATTGATGAGATAAAGGACTCATTAACGCTTACATGACACCCTGTATATAAACGGGGGCGAGAAATTCATGTTTGTCTTGGAACCGATATCATGAGCACCCTGTGAATTTGAAATCAGATACAGGCAAATATTCATCGCCACATCTGTATAGTCCGAATGACGATATGGAGGGATGACAAACTTCGAAAATGGATGAGAATTGTTTGGGAAGAAAAAGGCGACCTGAGTGCTTCTATCATAAATAACCGGCTCTATCGCTCTTGCAATGTAAGCACGATGGTCCTAAGACCGCTGGCGAGACGGGGTAACCAACCAGTGCTTCGACCCAGGCATTCCACCCAGAGCTAGCCACACACACCCACAACCCCAGGCGCCTTCCCTTGAACTTCAACATATATACAGTCTAATCATATTCAAGTTGCCACGCGGTCGCATTTGGCGCAACAGCCGTATTTCGGGTTTTAGACGCATTCGGTACCACACCGCTTATCGAAATTGTAATTTTTGTCCCATACCCAGGGCCGCAACTAGATGTTTAGTCATCCGGGGTAGGTATGCATTTTGACGCCCCCTTGTAATGTTGAAAGAGAGGTTTCAGAATGAAATTTGCGCCCCCTTGGGTCTAGCGCCCGGGGCACGAGATCCGCCTGCTCCACCTTAGTGGCGGCCCTGCCTTTGGGCTGTCCTTCAAGAATTTCCATCCACGATGAAAATACACTATCCATGTCGAAAACACGGCACGATAAATATTACCGACGCGAATCAAAACTGTGTCCATTTGTGTACAAGGGATAACAAAAGACAACGCGCACGTGATAAATTACAAGTGCACACATGTGAAGATGATGTTGCCAAACTCTCAATTAATTGCACCAAAACTAAAAAAAAACTATTCAGTTTAACTTTATACAGGTTCATTGATAAAACTGACGCATGGGTATTTCAATACCATGTAAAATCACTCATAATACCAGTGAATCTGACATGCGTAAGGCTGAAGGGGCTCCAGCCCGGATGAACATTTCTGTGTATCTCGTTGGTTTTAATTCTTTTAATTATACATTTTCCTTTTAATGCCCCCCCCGGGAAGAAGTCCTGGGCTGAGGCCCGTCAAAGACCTCAGGTCACCCTGGCTCTAGGAGCAAATGGGGCTCCCCAGGGCAGTCTTAAGAGCATCATGGGCCCCTGGGCCAAGTAGTTTTTCTAAGGCCTTACTGGTAAATTCTAAAAAATTTCAATCGCATCTTATTTTTGTGAGGCTCCTCTTCTCTTGAGGCCCCCGGGCCGTGTCCGGGTGGGCCCATGCGTTAAGACGGCACTGCCAGAGCCGTCTCAAGAGCATCATGGGCTCTCGGGTCAAGTGATTTTTCGGAGGCCCCTACCAGGCAAAGGTCTCGGAAATTTCAACCAGATCTCATTTTTGTGAGGCCCTTTTCTCTTGAGGCCAACGGGCCATGCCCCCTTTTTATGACCCTTCGAATATTAATAATATGCAACTAGTATTGAAAAACACTTTTTTTTCGAGTTACTCTAAATTTTCCTCGCACTTAGAAAGTACACAGAATTGTGCCGCCATCTATTAGGAAAGAAAGAAACCACGTAGTTTTCATATATACCGACAGATGGCGCGACACAAAGTTCTAAATTTCCATTTATTCCATCGAATTCACACCTTGAACGAAAAATAAAATTTTCTTGAGTTTTTGTCCATCATCGAATTTTAAGAAAGTTAAAGATGGTAAAAACCATGTTTTGCATGATAAATTTAAAATCTGTGTATAAAATTGATTTTCTGTCTGTGTGTCTGTGTATGTTCGCTATACAAATCTACAATTTTAGATCTATCGGTGCCAAATTTCGCATATACACCAAACGGGACCCGACTTGAACGATAGACTACTTTAAAAGTTCCTCAGAGCAGGTTAAATGCCCGAAATGGGTTAAAAAAAGTGTTCGGTCAACAATGGTTTATGGGCATCAACAATCACTTTCGGAATGTTTATTTTAGTTACCTTGATTCCCTAGCAATGCGTTTCCGACTTGTATATGCCTTTAAAATGCTTTGTCACTTCTTTAATGCTGCCAGTATATATATGTATAATAGTTTATGCCTTTACAATGGCTTGCCACATTTTCAAATAGTCGTCAGAAACATCAGCATCACTTTGAGGGACAGGCAGAAGATGATCCCCCATAGAAATCAGTGTTAAAATTACCGATTCTACTTTAGAAATGCGGAAATTTAGTGGGGTTTACCGCCACATCAATCTGCATAAATTCATATAGTTTAGGTTGTTTTAAAATTAATTATGAGCCCGTAAAAAAGTACATCGGAAAAACTCCACAGCTTTAATTAAGCATTTTTTGAAGCTGAAATAGGCTGATGGATAGCTTGAAGTTCAAGGGGGAGGGATCGAAATACCTAGCTCCACTTAGAAAATGACAAAAAAAGATACAGGTTGATTCTAAAAGAATCACTCGATTTGAAATGCGTATATTACGGCTAATCATAAATTTGTTTTTGCATACCAAATTAAAGGTGCTCAATATACCCACCTTGGGATGCACGGCATATGCCTATATACGGTAGTCAAATTCATTTCAAACTTTTGCGAACATGTTTGTATCCACTGCTGCACGGCTGCTGTTATGCGTATCTTCAGTTCGGCTAATGTAGCTGGAAGGGGAGGCACATAAATGCAGTCTTTTATAACCCCCCCCCCCTCCACACAAGGAGAAATCGCACACTGTGAGATCCGGTGATCCTGGAGGTCAGTGATGTTTCACTGGATTGTCAAGTCCCGTACGGCCGATCCATCGTTTAGGAATGAGATTGTTCAAAAATTCTCGAACGTCCAAGCTCCATTGTGGTTGTGTCTCGTACTGCTGGAAAATGAAGTAATCCGAATCGATTTCTAACTGTGGGAATAGACAATATTGACAAACACTGAAGTGGTGGCCGAAGGAAGAGGATTAGCGCTACCTGTCGGTAACTGCGTGAAACTCTAGATTTCCCTCTTTCTACCTATACATTATTCAATCAAAACGGATTAGAAGCTGAATAGTTATGATTTTTTTTTTTTAAATCGGACGATTCTTTTTGTAACACCATAATTTCTACGTTTGTTTAAATCTAGATCTGTTTCTTTCATGAGTCGCGCAGGAAGTCCCCATATTGATTAACTTAGACACGGTTTGTATGTCCCTCAAAGAAAATGGGAGATGTCACGTGATACAAAAATCCACATTGAAGAAAACCCGGGCAGCGCCGGGTATTATAGCTAGTAACTGAATAAAAATCAAGCATGGGGAAGTGTTACGTGCGACTAAATACTGTATTTTCACGTTCAATGGCCATATATGGTAATAGTATTTCTTGGGCTCCCTCTGGGTTAGGGGAGGGGAATGTTAATGAGATCAAAAATTCAAAAAAAAAAAAAATCATGTTTTTTTTACAGCATACATAATTACAAATTCTTCAGTCTTCAAGGGAGTGGGTTGGGCAAGGGGATTTTTTTCGTCGAGGATGGCCAGGGCCGTCTTAACAGAAGCATGGGTTTCCATAGGGATAGTTCTATTCTGGGGGCCCCCTAATTAGCTGAAAGAACTTGCTTTTAAATTTCTATGTTTCTCTCGATTATCATATAGCACCGAACCTCATTATCCCAAGGAACCCCCTCCCCCGGGTCGTGCCGGGTGAGCCTATATAATAGGACGACACTGTGGGTGTCCTTAGGTAAGTATCTGGTGCGTATTTACATGTGCATGTTGCAGGATATGAATTTAATTTAATGGTGCAAAGTGCAGTCATTGTGCGCCTCAGAAATTTGAAGGTTATCTCATCAGATCACCTTTCTTTTTACCCAAAGATAAGAGTCCACAGAGGAACAACTTTGTAACCGTACACGGCTCTCCTGACGCACGTCGGCGCGAAACCTGTCCAAGTCCCCTGGGCCAGGCAAGTCCTGACTCGAGACCCGGTCCTGACGTAACCTCTGGCACACAGAACGACGCACCGTCCACCGGTTCTGTTGTCGCACTCAACAAAGGCACCATTCGTCGGAGGTGCGAGCGATGGGCAGCCGTTGCCATTACCGCCGCCGTTGCCGTCACCTACGAAACAGAATAGATAATTATTAGTTTTCACATCAAATACTGTCCTCACAGCTATAATATTTGTGGTTGACAACAAAACCAGACAGTGGCGTATAAACACGGGGGGGGGGGAAGGGGGAGGTTTAGCGGGCTATACCCCATGGTGGTAAGTTCAGAGGGGCGGTAAATTTGAGGAATAAGTGACGAGAAAATTAGCAGAATGGGAGAAGGGCCGCAAAGGGCCGTCTTAACGCATGGGCCTACCCGGGCACGGCCGGGGGGGGGGCATCCTCAAGAGCAGAAGTAGCCTAAAAAAAATGAGATCCGATTAAAATTTTCCAGAGTAAGCGTGTAAATTGGTTACGGACAGGCATGGGGGGGCCTCAAAAATATGACTTTGCCCAGGGGGCCCTTGATGCTCTTAAGATGACCCTGCTTCCGAGACAGTAAGGAATTAGGTCGGTGGGGGACCAAGAGTGACTTAGAGAAATTGTAAACACGTGAGTGTGCAAAAGAGTGACTTGGAGCGCATGTAAGCGAATGAGCTAGAGTGTGGGCAAGCATGTGAATGGCCAAAAGAATGACCTACAGCATGTAGAAACGTGTAAATGATCAGAACAGTGACCTATAGAGCAATGATCCATGTCATTGAGCAGCCAAACGAGTGACCCACAGCGTGTGCATGTATTTAATTGTCCAAAACTGAATAAGCATGTGAGTGACTAAAACAGTGTGCAAGTATGTGAGTGATTAAAACAGTGAGCAAGGATAGGAATGACCGAAAGAGTGACTTAGAGAGTGTGTGAGCATGGGAGTGACAAAAAGAGTGACTTAGAGTCAGTCACACACTTGCAGGAGTGGGAAGAGTATGGTGTGGATTTACTACATCATTTATTCTCGGTCCCTACTTCTACGAGGAATTGCGTTCTACAGGTCCAGTGACATTTTCGATCACCGGGAAGCGATATGCATTGCTGTTACAGAACGAAATTGTTCCGGCTCTGCAAGCACGTAACTGCCTTGTAGACACAATCTTTATGCAAGACGGAGCTCCTCCACACATTGCATTGCGTGTGTTAAGGCACATTTCACGCCACGTGCTGAACATTTCCCCGCACACACTTCGGTCAGTTGTGGAACATGTCATCTTGCGATTTCACATGGTATCTGAAAATGATGGCCGTCATGTGAAACATGTTTTGTTGCAGTAACAATTGTAAAAGTGTTTTTCAGTTGTTAAATTCTAAACGTTTGCCTAAAAGTGTCATTTCTTAATAAAACGCCCTCTAGTGGCGACATATGCAATTAATTTATCCTCCTGAAACAAATTCTTAATACTTCATAAAGTCCTCCACAAAATTTCATAATTTTCTGATGACTGGTTTGGCCTGTAGGGAAATATGGTCTTTTCATTATGGACGCCCTGTGTATTGTTCATTAATTAAGCCAACTGCCTCGCCGATATGGCAATCTTGCCCAGCAAAGTGTTTTCTTAACAAATAGGGCGGAAACAGGTCCCTCAGTCCTCAAAGGGCATCCGATGTGTTGAAGATTTTTCATGAATATACGGGTGTCTGAGACTTAATACAGAAATTCTGGGAAGAGAATGTAAAAACCTTCTTACAGACTGCCCTGCGTGCAATCCTAAAACTTTAAAAAAAAAGTAACGAAAATTGTTTTAGCGTCATCTGGTGGGGAAATAGAAGAATGCGTGATTTTTTTAAAAACTAGTCACTAGATGGCGACAGTAATGTCCTGCTTATGAGTCCATAATTTTTACTTTCGTTGTTTTCAACTAGATGACATCACTGTGTGCACTGACAAAAAAATAAGTTTTCTCGAGAAGTGGGGAAGGGGTTAGCGGCCCAGGGCGGAAAATTTGAGGAATGAGTGGGTCAAGAGAATTAATGGAATGGGAGAAACGACAGCGAAACTTTCGCAGGTCACAGCGATAAAACCATAAATCCGCCTCTGACCAAATAGTGACCAAGAAAGTGTGCAAGTATAAGTGACCGAAAGATTGTACCTAGATAAAGAGGCGGGGGGTCATTTCGATGAGCGACCTAGAGCGTGTGCAAGCATGTGAGGGATGAAAACAGTTTGACAGCATGTAAGGGGATCAAAACAATTTGACAGCATGTAAGGGGATCAAAACAATTTAAAAGCATGTCAATGATCAAAAGTGGCCTAGAGCGTGTGCAAGCATATAAATGTGTGAAAGAGCGACTATATATATAAAGACCGAAACACACTACTCTGGCCTGACACGTCACGTCAGAGACGTTATGAGTTCTGATCCGTGAAAATTACGTGACGTGGAATTCCCACATCATGTTTAACTCAGCTTTGCCCTCAACTCTCATAAAGATTTCACGTTTAAAGTGTTTTCACACCCCCTCACAATGTTTATTAATGACGGTTTTTTCGAAAACGTTATAAGCGGGATCCGATGTATAACTCCAAATTATAAGTAATGGAGATTTATAAAATAGTAAAGAAGTACCTTCAGAATTTTCCCTTTTTTCAAAACTTCAATTCAGTTATTACTTATTATAATGGCGGGACATCCAAAATACATAAAATAATTGAAGAATGCATATAAATTTCAAAAAGTATCTGTACAAAAATATGAAATCGCCAAACAAATTCATAATGGCTAAAAAAGTTTCAAATAAATGAAAAACAATTTTAGAATAAATGTGAATTTGGAATGAGAGAAAAATGAATGGAACCAAAAAGAAAAATTTCAGAGTTTATAAAAATTTGAAATATATTGAGATTATACAGCTATTGACAAGCATTGTGCTGCCATCTGGCGATATTAAATATTTTTAGAATTTTTATCCTATTAAATTCGAAAAAAAAAACTCGTGAAATTTTGATAATTTTCTAAAAAAACATTTTTAAAGACAAATTAAGTTTTCATCCGTTAACAAATTTTTGAATTTTTTTTTTTCAAATAAAATGTAAAAAAAAACTATATATAGTCAAACCTCGTTGGTGCGTCACCCGGTTAACACGTCACTCCGCTTACCGGATCACTCTTTGGAAGTCCCAATTATCCTCATGCAGGAATTGGCACAGCTATGGCTTACTCCGTTTAACGAGTCACTCCGCTTATCAAGTCATATTTTTGCTCTCCCAAGAGTGACTCATTAACGAGGTTTCACTGTATAACATATTAAAATGAAACTCAAATAATGTTGCGGGGGCAGCGTATTAAAGCTCACCGCAGGATGGAATGATGTAAGTGGAAATATCATGAGAGAGGATTGTCACACAAAAGACCTTTCATAGTATTTAGTCATCAATGGTTAACTCTTTAAGGGCGGTATTCACTGACATGGTTTAAACTATAGTCACAATTTTCGATAAGAGATCGACACGGATTGGTTAAATTTAGGTTTTTAATCAATCTATGTCGATCTCTTATGCAAGAATTGTGACTACCGTTTAAACCATGTCGGTGAATACGGCCCTTAGCAGCTTTCTTAAAAGGCTTTCTGTAGGTTCTTCTCAATATTAACGTGGAGGTGCGTCTGGTTTTTCTGTAGCATCGACAAGCCCAGATTATTTTGTAAAGTTAATTTATCAATACAACCCTTTTCCTTCGGCTGGGACCTACACTATAAAAAAAAGTTTTATGAAAAATTCTTTTATAAAACATAAAAATGCAACACCAATAAGCGCGTATCGGTGACATTCATCGAGCTTATATTGTTAGAGGGAGTATGACGTCTGCGGTCTCCGCTTTGGCAGTGCTGTGTCGCCAACGTCATTCGTCGGAAGATCACGTAATGAAAGAAATTATTCCAGAAGTAATGAAATATACAGTCAAACCTCGTTAGTGCGTCACCCGGTTAACACGCCACTCCGCTTACCAGGTCACTGTTTGGAAGTCCCAATTGTCCTGAGGCAGGAATTAGCACAGCTATGGCTTACTCCGTTTAACGAGTCACTCCGCTTACTAAATCATATTTTTGCTATCCCAAGAGTGACTCATTAACGAGGCTTGACTGTACATAAATAATAATTAATAAAAGAAATAACGCCAGAATTAATGAAGGAAAATTCCGGAATTGATGAAGGAAATTTTTCAGCATTAACGAAATAAATTATTCCAGTATTAATGAAATAAATAATTTAATCTATATATATATATATATATATATAGAGAGAGAGAGAGAGAGATGATTTCTCTCTTTTTTTATCTTTAAAACGAGGCATGTACAGTTCAGTACCCATTGAAATAAATGTACAGTGTATATTTATTTCAATGGGGAAATCGTTAGGCAGGAACTGTGTTATTCAACGAGTCACGTGATTTCCTTGCATTCGATGTTGGTCTTGCACAGCGGCTCGATGTAATACAGGCTCGGTGGTGCGAAAGTAACCAATAAGCCTGCTAGTTGTTTCTTCCAGATTGTGTAAAATATCTGTTATCAAACTTAGTAGATAATAGATTTTATATTATCTACTAAGTACTTTTTTATAGTGTTAGGTCTCCAGCCTTTATGTGCTTTCCTAGCACTATCCAACCCACACGGGTAAAAGGCTTGCATCCCGGCAGGGACAGAGCCCTTATGTACCACTGGGCGCACGCGCAATTTTACTCCCTGGTCATTGGGTTCAGCTAACCATTTTTTAGTCAAATGGCTAGTACGTAAGTTATGGTTAGTAAGTTATGGTTAGTAGTAGTTATTGTTGTGCGATTGGCGTTTGTCTGTCCGAATATTGTTGGAAGAATTGAATCTGAAATCGTCAGAACCACTGTTACCGAGGATTTGGGCAAACGTCAACTTTGTGCAATGCTTGTCCTTCAACATCTAAGCGACGAACAAAAACAACAGCGATTGAGTGGTGCGGCGACTTCATCGATTCGGCAGATAATGATGCTGCGTTTCTACAGTCAGGCCGGTTGTCCACTGGAAGCTACCACGAGCGAAAACAAGTCGCGTGTATGCGAGGACTGCCATAGCGTACTTGCGCATATAAGCGACTTGTTTTCGCTCCTGGTCGATTTCATTGGACGACCGACGTCAGTTATTACTGGAGACAAAAAAACTTGGTGTTTTCAGTAATATCAAACTTAAATGAAAATTAAACTTGCGGGACGCAGTTTCACGTCCGAAAACATTTCAACATGTCCCATCATTTTGTGGGTTTCCATTCCAGTTTTTACCCGATTTAAAACAGAATTTCATATTGATTCTATGCTTCACAGCAATGCACTGACATCTCTTACATTTTAGCTACCGCATGAACAAACATTGGCCGAGAAGTTTCACAAAGAAGCGCATATATAATAAGGAAGAATGAACGCTCATAAGGAATCATATCGGGCTGTTCATATTTTTAAAAATAGAGAGATGATTCACCCTAATTAACTGTCACACCTTGTATAGACCAATCTTTGCGATTAAAAAAAAATTCATGATGGCAACAGGTACATCTACAGAAAAATAAACTTACGGTCACACACAGGCGGCGTTTCAGACCAAACGCCGTTGCTCTGGCACGTCAGAGATCGCTGCCCGCTGAGAACATGGCCTTCTTCGCAACCGAATACGCAGTTCTGGCCAACCTGGCCAGGTGCGCACGTCCCTACGATGAAGCCATGTTCAGGGGCATAGAGGTTCGGACATGTCACTGCCCCTGTGTAATCAGAAAGAATACATAATTATACATCACAAATCACAGCAAAAAATATTCGAAGGTCATGTTATTAAGCCAGGGTCACACTCGTGTCAAAGGCTGGCACAATGCTTTCCAAGGTCGGTCATGGGCAACAACTAGCGAGGCGCCTCCACCATTGACAATGATCGTCAAATGTTGGAGGCTGGTCGAATGAAACGACCAATACCTTCTAGCTTCCATTCCCAGTCAACCAAGGCGCCACCTTCCTTCCCGATCTTCCAATCTGTCTGGCCACACACTGGTCGAAGAACCAGAGGGAAGTTACAATGTTCTTTAAGAAAATTTTAGTTAAGGAACATTGGGCCAAGCTGGGCCAGTGTGTAGCCAGCCTATACCGCAGCTGCTTTTGCGCATCCGGGGAAGGCAAACACTGGAAGTAAAGATTTGCGAATGACTAATGGGCCAGGCTTGACACGTGTATGGCGCTGGCTGAAATTATTCGAACCAACATGGCGAACTCACTTCTGCAAATTGGTTGTGACGAAGACCAGTACGAGCCGGTCTGGCAGATGAGAGTAGCCGGACCGACCAGCGTGTAACCCGAACTGCAGGTAAACGAACAGCTCTGACCTACGGACGCCCTCTCGCACGAGCCGGACACGTAACCATTGGCCGGTGCATTGATTGGTGGACATCTTGCTACTGCGGGAGAAAAAAATAAAAAATAAAGTGGTCATCATCATGCTTAACATGGCCACCAGTACCTCATTTTTTAATGCTAATAGGTTAGTTTACCTTCGCATACAGGAGGATAAGATGACCAAGATCCTACTGGTTGGCATATCAGTGTCGACTGCCCGACTAGGATGTAACCTGGATTACAGCTGTACATACAGCTCTGGCCGACCGTCGCCCCGGAACAAGACCCAGAGATAGCTGTGTTAGGGCCAGGTGTCAGTGTAGGACAGGTCAGGGCTAAAAGTAGGTGACACTCGTGAATCAAAATCATGGTTATTGGTGTTTACGTGGATTGATCCAAAAAACAAAGTAGCGTTCATAGATTTAGAACGTACGATAACCGCTAACAGCCAGATGATACGGGGGAAAAATTGGTCTCCTCCCGTTATATGGGGCGATCCTATTGACCTGCACTATTAGCCGCCCTGTCCTGACCAATCATCCTAGATCCGAGCCTGGTTGTTGGTAGCTATAAATTTCTATACGTTAGAGGTTCCATAGGAATAGTAACGTTGGAGTGTGTCTGGTTTTTCAGGTAGCTATAAATCTATGCGTTAGGGGAGTATTTATATTATTACGCTTGGACCACAACTAGGAATTTTTCCGCCCCCCACAACATTAAAGTTCCATCATTTAATAACGGTGTTCTTTGTTTCCACCTAAAACTAGTTCCGGCGCTGCTGCCAACGCTCCACTGAAAGCGCCTGTTTCCACTTCATTCGAAGCTGAAAATGCCTGCCTCAACTTTATTAGAAGCTGAAGATGCCTGCCAACCAGGGCCGTAACTGGGATTTTTGCCACTCCTAAACATTAAAATTCGATCATTTTATAGCGATGTCCTTTGTTCCCACCTAAAGCTGCCGCTTCTAAATTTGGCCGCCCGCGACAGTTGCCCCTTCCTTGCCCCCTGTTACGCCCAACTATCGCCATCTATTTGATGTGAATACATTTTACGCAACTGCTTCCTTTCACGCGAGAGATTTAAAACTGTTCTTTTACAGAATGACTATATGGACTAGTGTTTGCCAAAGTGGGCAATATCGCCCCCTGATGGATGATGGAATGGTCCATGGGAGAGGTTGAAGCTACGGGTATAACATAGGATCCTATGGGTTTGCTCGAGTTGGAGAGGGGCCGATGAGAGAAAAAAAATTCTGAAGAAGGGGGGCGATGGAACAAAAAGTTTGGGAAACTATATTATCAAAAGAAACGGTCCATATTATAGTTTCCCAAACTTTTTGTTCCATCGCCCCCCCCCCCCACAACTCAAGCAAACCCATAGGATCCTATGTTATACCCGTAGCTTCTACGTTCCCCTGGATCATTCCATCGTCCATCAGGGGGCGATATTGCTGACTTTGGGAAACACTGGTCCATATAGTCATTCTGTAAAAGAACAGTAACAGTTTCAAATCTCATTCTTGAAAGGAGCAGTTGGTTATATATTACCGAAAAGTATTGGCACTATATTATCGGAAGAAACGGTCCATATCATAGTCCAAACTCGGCAACTTCTCGCATGTTTGGCAGCATTTTAGTGAGGATTAGCGATGTCCCGTATTTAGGATCGCAATTTATTGTCGAAGAAATATGGTCAACCCAGTCCTACCCTTCTTTTTTTGGATCAGTCTTTTTTCTTTAGCATGAAATAAATTTTATTTTTGTCGTGATTCAAAATGAAAAGTGACAGATTTTTCACCAGACCTTGGCAAGTTGGCGGATTCCCTGACCACACTCCGTTCTCTCTGCAGGTTAGGACAGAGTCGCCGATTATCCTACCGTCGTTATTGCACCTGAAGACGCAACTTTGTCCAACTTGTCCTGGATTGCAGGTGCCAGTGATCGTCCCTCCCACCGGAGGCCGTAAGGATGGGCAAGCTGAAGCTGTTGAAGAGAACACTCGTTATGACTTGCAATGAAAACTATACTCTATTGATTATTACGATAAGAGATACTAACCCCCGGCCCGGCAAACATAGTTCGCCATACGGGGTTCCCCGAAGGGGGCATTTTGATTATTACGATAAACGTGACAAATCCGGCTATTAGGGGTCATTCAAGTAATACGTAAGCAGAATTGCAGCCATTTTTGACCTCCTCCCTCTTCCCTCGTCAGCAAAACACTGGACCCCCCCCCCCTTCAGCAGCTTAAAATATTTCATATCTTCAAAAACGGATGGTTAATGACGTAAGCAACCTTCAAACCCCCCCCCCCCCCCTGTCATCAAAAGTCAGCAAATCTGAAACCCCTCCTCCCTCGATGCTGACGTAATACTTGAATGACCCCCCTTACACATAATAACTGGATATTGTGCATGATCGAAGCTCATTTTGGTAAGTTTGATAAATTTCCCTAAATTTATTGCTTTTACCGGCGATTATGCATAGTACCCGAGCGTCGTAGGAAAAATTAATAAATACCAAAAATTATAACTTTTACCGGTGATTATGCGTAGTACCGAATTGCCGCGTCGTCGGTAAACATGATAAATAGTACTATATGATATACAAAACATGATAATCCATATATTTATTGTATCATTATATCGGGGTACGATCGTAAAATTTGTTACATTATATTGGGGTCCGACTATATTCATCGCACATAACAGACCTATTCGGAATATTTTTTATGTTTTTTTTTTCAAATTCACCAATTACACTAGGGCATAGTCACAGACAGAGGCAATAAATTTCAAGTATTTATCAAATTTACCAACGACACTTGGTTATTATGCATATTCGCCGGTGAAAGCGCAAAATTTACAAAACTCGCCAAAACGATAGTCAAGTATGCATTATAACCAGTTATTTATGTATAATAATCGATTAATCGCATTTACCGTAATATAAAATATTGTGATGAATCCGGTTATTATGCATAACCACCGATAAGTTTGATAAATTCATCAGTTTTACTGGTGATTATGCGTAATATCCAAACGTGTTGTAATATCCAAATAATGTTGGGAAATTCGTAAGTACTAAAAAATTATTACTTTTACCGGTGATTATGCAAAATACCCAAGGATCGTTGATACATTTTGTTAATGCTAAATAATTATCACTTTCACCGGTGAGCACACATAATAAATACCCAAGCGCACTTGGTGAATTTGATAAATAATTAAAATATTTACCGCCTTTACCGATCATTATGCATAATTAATAGGTGAATTTGATAAATCCGAAAAGAGAAATTTTTCAAATGAGTCTAACATTATATAATAATATAAATTAATCGATATGTTCTTTAAATGTAGTTTGGCCCCGATTTAACAAACTCCTATTTAATGAATTATCGGGGATTGGATTAGCACATTTATAAGCGAACCCCGAATTAACGAATCAGATAAAACCAAAATTCTATATCGTTAAATCGAGGAAGATCGCTTAGTTTCCCACAGGAATTTCTAAACATGCAGTACATTGAACTTCGTTATATCGGGGTCCAATTGTAGAATCCGTTAAATATTCGTTAAAATTAGTATCACTGAGGTCACAGTTATATTGAGGTCTCTTTGTATACGCGCTAGAACTTGTAAAAATGAAATAATTCGTTAAATCAAAGTCCGTAATATCGGGGAACGACCGTAAAATTCTTTAAATGAGAGTTCTTTATATCGAGTACAATTGTTAAGTTTGTTAAGTAGAAGTTTTGTTATCGTAAGAATTCATTAAATAGGAGTTTGTTGTATTGAGGTGTGATTGTACACGCCCAGACACTTGTAAAATTTCGTTAACTCAAAGAATTTGTCAAATGAGAGATCGTTATATGGGGGTTATGATCGTAAAATTTGTTAAATGAGAGTTCAATACATCGGGTCACGATCATAATATTTGTTGAAAAATAGTTCGTTATATCGAAGTTCGATTGTAGAATTCGGTTAGTAGAAGTTTGTAATATTGAGGTCTGATTGTAACCACACAAAAATTCTACGAAATCGTTACATCAAAGAATTTGTTGAATGAGAGTTCGTTATATCGAGGTCCGATTTCAGAATTCGGCAAACAGAATTTAATTATAGGAGCTATTTCGGGGATGTTCGGTAAAGTTCGTTAAATCAAAGTACATTATAGCCAGTTCAAACTCTGGTTCACAAGTACGGGCAAGTACTAAGGCAAGTATCACACTATAAAACTTTGATAAAAATTATTTTATAAAACTTGAAAAATGTGACAAATAAGCACATCTGCTACATTCGAGAGCGAACTTGACTAATCCGCCTATTGGTTGCACTTTCAAGTTTTATAAGCCAACTTTTATCAAACTTTTATAGTGTAATGCCGGCCTGAGTAATAAATCTTATCGCGGCAATATGATTTATCAAATTCACCAATACGAAATGACAATTATGCTCAATAACAGGCAAAGTGATGTATTTAGTGAATACTTATTTCATGATTACTTGGGTATTATGCATAGTGAACAGTAAAAAGTAATATTTTTAGTATTTATTAAATTTACCGACGACGCTTCGATAAAAGTATATTGGGGTCCGACTGTATTTATCAAACATACTATTGAGACTCGGTTGGGTATATTTTTTTCATATTTATCGAATTCACCAATTATGCATAATTACCTGTAAAAGCGATAAGTTTCAGGTATTTATCAAACTTAACAGGTACGCTTGGGTATTATGTGTAATCACCGGTAAAAATGATAATTTTTCAATATTTGTCAAACTCACGAACGACACTTGAATGGGTATTATTCATAATCGCCGGAGATGACTTTTTTAGTATTTTTCAAATTAATCAAACGACGCTTCAGTGTTATACATTATTGCCAGTAAAAGTAAGTATTAGTAAAAGTAATAAATATATCAAAATATCGAGATAAATTGCGAGTAGCATAATAGCCGATTTACCATATACGAGTAAAACGGTCTACGGAAAATTCACCGACCGCAGTTCGACACGAGTCAGTAAATGAGCGAGTAATTGCCGAGTGAGTGAATCAGTAAATGACGCAGTAATTAATGAGTGAGTGACAGAGTCAGCAAAATAGTGAGTGACCGACTGAGCGACCTAGAAATAGAGTAAATGACCGAATGAGTGAGTGTCGCGATGAACGACCCGGTGGTAGACTGAGAGATCTAATGAGTAAGCGAGTGACAGAATGAATGACCTAGGAAGTAAGTGCGAGACCTAGAGATCTAATGAGTAAGTGAGTGGCCTAGGAAGTAAGTGTGAGACCTAGAGATCTAATGAGTAAGCGAGTGACAGAATGAATGACCTAGGAAGTAAGTGCGAGACCTAGAGATCTAATGAGTAAGTGAGTGGCCTAGGAAGTAAGTGCGAGACCTAGAGATCTAATGAGTAAGTGAGTGGCCTAGGAAGTAAGTGCGAGACCTAGAGATCTAATGAGTAAGTGAGTGACCTAGGAAGTGAGTGCGAGACCTAGAGATCTAATGAGTAAGTGAGTGGCCTAGGAAGTGAGTGCGAGACCTAGAGATCTAATGAGTAAGTGAGTGACCTAGGAAGTAAGTGCGAGACCTAGAGATCTAATGAGTAAGTGAGTGACCTAGGAAGTAAGTGTGAGACCTAGAGATCTAATGAGTAAGTGAGTGACCTAGGAAGTAAGTGCAAGACCTAGAGATCTAATGAGTAAGCGAGTGACAGAATGAGTGACCTAGGAAGTGCGAGACCTGGCGATTGAGTGCGCGACATAGTAAGCGACCTTGTCAGAAAGTGATTAAGTGCGTGACAGAGTGAGCGACCTAGTGAGTAAGTTATCGACTTGGTGATTGAATTCGTGTGAGCAACCTAGTCAGTAAGTTAACGACCTGGTAGACTTAGAGATCTAATGAGTAAACGAGTGAGAGAATGATTGACCTAGGAAGTAAGTGCGAGACCTAGAGATTTAATGAGTAAGTGAGTGACCTAGGAAGTAAGTGCGAGACCTGGCGATTGAGTGCGCGACATAGTAAGCGACCTAGTCAGTAAGTAATTAAGTGCGTGACAGAGTGAGCGACCTAGTTAGTGACAGAGTGAGCGACCTAGTTAGTGACAGAGTGAGCGACCTAGTTATCGACAGAGTGAGAGACCTAGTGAGTAAGTTATCGACTTGGTGATTGAATGCGAGTGAGCAACCTAGTCAGTAAGTTAACGACCTGGTGAACGAGTGCGTGCGGCAGAGTGAGCAACCTTGTTAGTGACAATGAGCGACCTAATGAGTTAGTGATAGAATGAATAATCTCGTCAGGGTATAACAGAATATGAAACTTGGTGAGTGAGTGACAGAGTGAATGAGTGATAGAATGAGCTGACTAGTGACTGACTGAGTGACCTTGTGAATCCACATCCATATTTTTATGGGCATCTTTTTCTCAGCCACCTCGTTGGGCATTTTGCCTGTTGTGGCGTTGTATTTGTATTTGAATGAGTGAGCGAGAGCGAGCTGGCTCTATATAGTGACCAGTAAATTCGCTCATTCTTTCACTCACTCTTTGACTTGCTCCCGTGACCAGCCATTCACTCATGTCAAACTAATGTTAGTGAATTGTTTGTAGGTTAACTTTCCCGGCGATAAATTTTGCATTCGGCGAATTGTTGTCGGTGAATTTTCCGGACACGGTGTTCAAACTTTGAAAAATGTCACTTACATTCGCAGTACGGTACATTCCCGGACCACGCGCCATTACTTCTGCAAGTCAGGGTCGAATCCCCTATTAAACGATATCCAGCGTCGCAGGTGAAGTAGCACCTCTGGTTGACTTGTCCCGGTGCGCAAGTACCTGAAGTAGAGCCCCGGACCGGCGGGAATAGGGACTGGCACGTGACCGCTCTCTGGCACGACGGCGGCGTCGATGACCACTGGCCGCTGTCGAGGCAGGTGACGGTAGCAGTGCCGGTGAGCGTGAACCCGGAGTTGCAAACGACGGTGCATGACCGGTCAGGGATCCCGGGATCGCACGTTCCGCTCGTGGTGCCTCCTCCGTTGTTTACATGGATGCTCGGACACTGACGTGATGGGCTACCTGGTGAAAAAGTATCGAAAGGAAACGTTATAAAATATGATCAAAATCAAGCAATGCACATGTGACATGCTCACGGACATAGGTGGAGACATCAACTCGGGTAGGTGCTCACCTATGCAAGTCGGCAAGTCGTCGGACCAAAGATTGTTCTCCTGGCATACTAATATGCGTGTCTCGGACGGTCTGTACCCGCTTATGCACACCAGCTGGCACGTGTCGCCTGCATTCGCCTCAGCGCAAACACCCACCAGCCTGCCGCCGGATGGAGCCACCAGAGTCGGGCAATGATCGCTGTCTTGAGAACCTTTTGAAGACACACAATATTAGTCAACAATTGATTACTTATTTAGATTTTGTACAATTTTTTAGTATGATATTGGTAGGATTTTAACTAAGCTTCTGGAGCAATCGGGGTAATGCTCCAGGGTTCCAAGCTCCAGCACAGGACTAATCAAGTGTGGAAAGATGGCCTTCATGTGACATCCTGACAATCAAATATTTGTGTAGCGCATCTATCGGCAAAAATTGAAACATATATTTTTCTGAACAGAAAAAAAAAATCCCGATTAACTTCTCCACAAAAACTTATTCAGATATACCAGTTTCTTAGAATTTTATTGATTTTTAAACTATTCAAGTATTTATGGGACACCCTGTATTATACGAATGCTAGTGACTGTATGGAATTGTAATACTTGATAAAATTATAAAATAAATTTTGTCAATAATGCCCCCCCCCCACAAGGATGGGGCTGGCATTGCTCCAGCCCTGGGGAACGGGACGATTATCATATTTTTGTTTCCATGCTATATATCATAGTTTCCCAACCTTTTTCGTCCCACACATCGCCCCCTTCTTCAGAATTTTTTTTCTCTCATCGCCCCCAACGCAATTTAACCCATAGGATCCTGTTATACTCGTAGATTCTATCGCCCCCTGGAACTTTCCATCGCCCCCAAGGGGGTGTTAACGCCCACGTTGGGAATCACTGCTATATATTAAGTATAGAAGGCCCGTGAAAAGTCTGGTTTAGGGACCCGCAAGCCTAGGGGGCGGCCCCGCTCCGGGATGTGAGAGGGCCATGTCACCTCCTCCCCAAATACAATTTTGCGTCTAAAATATCTCTCCCCACCAGATTTTAGCTGATTTCTGGGTGGTGTTGAGGCAACGTGGTTGAAAATCAGTGCCTTTGTTTAAGGGTGTGCACATAACCCGTCCATTTGGTTCTTTGTACGTGTAATAACAACTTTAGTCAATTGCCCTCAAAATTAAAGGATTGAATTTTCAACGTATGCCCCCAAAGGGTCGATTGTCCCGAGTTTTATTTTTGTCATTGTAGTTGATGAAGGGGGGAGGGATGGATCTTGGAAGTACTCAGACATGTTATTTAGTAACCAGTAATCATACGCAAAAAAAATTAGTGCAATTCGTTCAGGAAATTGAAAGAGTGACCAAAAAACTGTGTTTATGCGCATGCCAGAAATATTTTTGTTAGCGTCATCTGCTGTTGTTTAAAAACATTAATACAAGATATACAGAAGACTGGACGTTGTGAAGATATTTATTATTTGAGATGTTAACTTTTTTAAGGAAGGAAAAACTCATCTCTGCAGGGAGTCGAACCCGGGTCCCTCGATTGCCGGACGAGTGCTCTGACCACTAAGCTACAGAGGAGATATAGATTTTCCTTCGCTAGAGCGTATATGTGCCGAACGGAACCGTGCAATGGACGGTGAACCGATCAGCTAATAGCTCATGGACGACGAGCCACCAGATGGCTATATATATCACATGAATGTCGCTCTCAACTTGTTAATACAAGATATACAGAAGACTGGATGTTGTGAAGATATTTGTTATTGGAGATGTTAATTTTTTTAAGGAAAAACGGTTCCGTTCATCAGATATACGCTCTAGCGAAGGAAAATCTCTATCTGCTCTGTAGCTTAGTGGTCAGAGCACTCGTCCGGCAATCGAGGGACCCGGGTTCGATTCCCGGTAGAGGCAGAGATAATTTTTTAAATAAGGAAAAAACTCAACAACTCAAATAATAAATATCTTCACAACGTCCAGTCTTCTGTATATCTTGTATTAACAAGTGGAGAGCGACATTCATGTCATAAAAACATTAATATTTAAATGCATATTATTATTGTTTCTGTATTCTTTTGGAATAATTTGTGTTTCAAGTTATTACTTCGATGAAATTTATCTCAGTTGAGCTCAATTATAGAGGAATTTGTTATAATAACATATCAGTTAATATATATATGTAGTAAGATTTGCTTATAATAAAGTCGGAAAAAAATTTAATGCAACCTTCTTTCTTGCCATAAAAACTTGAAAAATGCTGCGTTTAAACGAAGTAACACATTCCACATGCATGAGACGCACTTTTTCAGTAATCTGAACTTTCTTAAAATGGATAGATTAAAATAATATATCTTAATACAGGTTGAAAATTTAATTAAAATCCCACATAAGTAAATTTACATCAACAAAAATGTCAAAAATGTGTCAATCGTTGCTTTTTTTTCTGGCTATTTTTGCTGACTCTGAATGTTTCGCGTTTGAAAGATCATTGCCAAGTAGGCATTGCTTTTCTTGTGTAAGTAAGAACAAAAATTTTCGTCTTAATGCATTTTTTCGAACAATTTGTAGGAAATTTACGAACTTTGAGTTATCTCGAATTTTTTGATTCTCTCTCACTTTTTTATCTTTCAACCAATTGCAGAGCTACAATTTTTGAAGCAACGAGCAGCGTTTTGCACTTGGACATCCTCGAAATTAATTTGTTGCACACGATGAGCCCGTCACATCTAACATCTGAACCTAGCTTGAGAATGGTACTAAAGGTGGTTTGGAGGTTACATATTCTATCTTGGGAATAAATAACCTCATTCCTTTCTTCTTAATAAAGGTTTTTTTCTAACAAAATAAATTTAACAGAGAAAAGTATGAAAAAAAGAAGCGAAATGGGATTTTGCAGTATCGAAAACAGCCCTATTAGAACGTCTTCCAAGTAAAGAAGCAACACATTATCAGTTGCAAAAATATAGATAAGATTACAAAGAAATTCGTGACATTTCTATGTTTGGAAATCAGTCGAGAATTCGTTATAGGCGTACTTTGTTGAAATCGGTGTTCGTTATAATCAATCAAAATAGCATAGACAAGAAACATGAAATATACGGGACACGGGAAAATTTCGTTAGATGCGGAAATTCATAATATCCGTGTTCGTTATAAGCTAGTCCGATTGCACTTGTTTCTTTTCTTTGCAGTGGAATAATTTGGTTTCGTTTGTAGGTGGTTCTCCGAACTTTTGCGTGCCAAAATGTATTGGTTTCGTTTTCAAGCGGCATCGATGTTGGACTTTAAACCCTGCTTTCTAAATTTTACACGAAAACATTTTGGTCATATTTTTTCACTTATAATCGTTATTTTTCATCAATTTCTCAATAATTTACAAAATTGATTGTTTTGATAAGTTACCATTTATAAAATAATCGGATACAGTTGGATATCGGTTAATACGATGCTTCTTCTGCCTTTCTGAATCTGAATCATTAAAATAACATTAAAAAAGAAAAACTTGGTGCCCGTTGCAATATATTTCGTAGAGATTATTCACTATGTTTTGAATAAAGGAAATGGGACTGGGCAAATTACCCGACAAAACGCATTGCATGCTCAGGCAGGCGCGGATTCAAAGGTGGGGGGAAGATATCGTCCATGCTAAGAGTAGAAAAATATTGGAAAATTTGTCTGTCCCGTGAAATACAGGACGATATGATGAATATAAATACAACGCCAAAACAGAGGCAAAATGAAGTGGCTGAATAAAAGATGCCCGTAACATAATTGTGAAGCTACACAGTTCGTCATGAGTCGCTACATAAGTCACCTCTCGCGACATATCACCCTAGATCAACACTGGCCCCTGTTCCATTCGCTGCTGAAAACTTCTGTCTTAGCCTCCTTTGTAGCTGAATACGCCTGTCTTTGATTCCTTCACAGATGAAAATGCTTGCCCCGCTTCGATCAGAGCTAAAGATAGTCTGCCTCGGTTTCATTCGCAGCTGCAGATGTCTACTCCATTTGCGGCTGAAAATGTCGGCCTCGAATTCCTTCAAAGCTGAATATGTCAGCCTTAGTTGCCGTTCACAGCTGAATATGTCAGCCTTAGTTGCCGTTCACAGCTGAATATGTCAGCCTTAGTTGCCGTTCACAGCTGAATATGTCAGCCTTAGTTGCCGTTCACAGCTGAATATGTCAGCGTTAGCTGTCTTCACAAATGAAGATGCTTGCCCCAATTCGTTCACAGCTAAAGATGTCTGCCTCGGCTTCATTCGCAGCTGCAGATGTCTACTCAATTTGCGGCTGAAAATGTCGGCCTCGAATTCCTTCAAAGCTGAATATGTCAGCCTTAGCTATCTTCACAAATGAAGATGCTTGCCCCAATTCGTTCACAGCTAAAAATGTCTGCCTCGGCTTCATTCGCAGCTGCAGATGTCTACTCAATTTGCGGCTGAAAATGTCGGCCTCGAATTCCTTCAAAGCTGAATATGTCAGCCTTAGCTATCTTCACAAATGAAGATGCTTGCCCCAATTCGTTCACAGCTAAAGATGTCTGCCTCGGCTTCATTCGCAGCTGCAGATGTCTACTCCATTTGCAGCTGAAAATGTTGGCCTCGAAATCCTTCACAGGTGAATATGCCAGCCTTGTCTTCCTTCTCAGTTTAAGATGTTGCTGTGGCATAAGTAGATCTCCGAGAAGTAAGTGAAAAATATCGATGAAACTTGATCTGGGTACTTCACCAAGTGTCACATATCACAAAAAAGAAGAGGGACGAAAGACAATTCGTTTGCTGTCTGAGTAAGGATAATCTGTCTAATAACATTGGATAACATTTTACGTGAATAATGTTTTTGAGACATTAACATATAAAATGTGAAAAAAAAGTAATTCACGAGATGTATCTGTCGACAACAATGAAAGTGCGTCCGTCACGAAAATACATGATTCTGAGCATTTTTGACATACTGAACACGAATATCACCATGAAAAAGTTCTATCGGCCTTTTTTGGAGATATTACCATGCATAGGTTTGTTAAAACAAAAAGTGCAATAAAATTCCCGATGTTCGCGGTAGCGAACGCCGATAAGATTCTCGCCCAAGGTACAAAAGGATGTTTAGAGGTGTCGCGAGTTCGATATCCGTTCATCCTTATCAGAAACCTTCCTGATGCGGGGGTACAACAGAAACGGCGACAACATGACCACAGGAAAAACATTGCTACCGCAGGGAGTCCCACATCGAGGGGTAAACCTCTCGGTAAGCATGAAAAGGCTTCCGTTCGGAATCGGCAGAAAATTGTAGGTCTCAGTTTAAAAAGCCCTCGTGTGCAGAAAATGACAGTAGTGCGAAAAAAATGATGGAAGTCCGACATGAAAATACACAATTCCGAGTAGTTTTCGATCTTCTGAACACGTATGTCATCATGTAAAACTTCTATCGGCTTTTTTATCCGAGATTACGATTAGGATGAATGAACTATTTAGTACCGTAATATATTTGTAATTTTAATGTATATTAATATGGGTTAGGGCAAACGATCTGTCTTTCTGAAATTGACTCATTTTCACCGAAAAAATGATTCAGCGTGAGGGCAATTGACCCACATCCGTTTTGTAAGCGTTAAAACGTGCGCAGTTTAGTCGCGATGCACTTCTTCCGTAATGGAAAAGAAGGACATCCTTCATTAACTATCGAATCACGGACAGCAAAGGCATCATGGGAATATGGCTCGCAATATTGAACTAAATGTGTCTAAGCTTTTAGTTTCGATCACTTTGTTTTTTGTTCCAAGTGTCTAGACGTACTCGATCATTTATTTTATGTCTTTGAAAACTTTACTTAATATTATTACTGTAATATATCTTAAATATATCCATTACGCATGTAACTTGACGATCATTAATCTTGCGATCCAGACAGTTTTGGATCGTTTCAGATTGCTGATGGATTTCTATATTCCGTACGGGATATTGGGAATAAACAGTGATATGCGTATGCAGGGTGATGCCTCAAGTCCCTTGGATAAAAATTACTGGTGAAGCATTGATCCCACAGCAAAAGTGTTCAGCGTTTTGGAGAGTGTGGGCCACTTCATTGGTTTGAAAATGTGTTACGGGTCACTTCATTCCTTTCAAAATGTGTTGCGGGCCACTTACGTGATCTGCAAATGTGCCGCGGGTTGCTTAAGTGATCTGGGAATGCATCGCGGGTCACTCAAATGATCTGTAAATATACGACGGGTCACTTGAGTAAACGGAAAATGTGTCACAGGCCACCTTGGTGACGCGGAACTGCACCACGGGCCACTTAAATACTCTGAAACTGTCGCTGGTCACTTGAGTGATCTGCAAATGCGCCGCGGTTATAGTAGAACTGCAACGCGAGTAACTTGAATGATGTGGAACTGCACAGCGGGCAGTTTAGGAATTGAATTTTCAAAATAAAATGCATTAAAAACAGCTTCCGTGCATGATAAAATGCCATGACATCAATGTAATTGAATAAAAATTGATTAAAAATAAAGGAAACTGTTCAATTCATGAAATGAAGCCAAAGGTTGAGATTTAACTGACTCAATATTATTTAAAATTAAATTTTAATTAAAAAAAAATTTGGTAAACTTAAATTTTAAAATTTAATTTAAAATAATATTAAGTGAATGAAATCTCAACCATTTCGTGAATTGAATATGAATTGTATTTTATCATTCGCGCCAGCGGTTTTTGATGAATTTTTTTGAAAATTTACAAAAAATTTAGTATGTAAAGATATGTAAAACTTTATACCCTCCCCCAGCATGGGATAGCACATACAATCAAGAACATGTGTAATAAACTTGGAAGAAATCGATGTGGCTGTATCGATGCTGACATACATATATATATATATATAGTATTTTTAATGATATTTCTATTAAAGCATAGTTTTTCACAATGTTTAAAAGTATGAGACTCCTTAAAAACGTGATTATTATTTTTTTTTTGGTTCGCATCAGGGGAGACGGGGAAAACAACTTTTTGTGTGTAATTGAATTTTTTAGGGCAGAGTGACCAAATAAAAGGTGTTTTTTTTTTAATTTCGATAACTCGAGCCCGGAAGTTCAGGCAAAATGCCATTTTGACTATTTTCAAACTCAAACTTTTTTTGTAAAAATGTTTTTTTTTTTTAGTTTTTCTTGCCATAAATGCGTATTTCGATATTGTTTTATGATTATTCGTGAATTTTAGAGGATTCATTCTGTAAAACTTAGATATTTTCAGCTTTGAGCGCTTCAAAATAATTTTTATGTTTGAAATCTCTCCAACCCTTAGTACGAACCGATTAAGGTTGGTCGTGCACTGGAAGCTACCAGAAGCGAAAAGTAGTCGCTTTCATGCGCAGGACTACTGTAGCGGTCCTGCGCATACATGCGACTTGTTCCTAGACTTGTTTTCCCTACGCAGTAGCTTACAGTGGGCGACCGGCCTGTAAGGGTGCTGCTCATAGGCACCTGATTGTCATCAAAATGGATGGGTATAAATTGTCCTGTCTGATTTTCATCATTGCACGTAATAAAAGATAGGGGAGGGGGATGATTTCGCGACTTCTCAAACGTTATTTAAGTAATTATGTGTAAAAATTATGTTCTATTTTGTTAAGGAATCGGAAAAGCGATCAATGTGTTGATGCGGAGCGAGAAGAAATGCTTTTACTACCGCCCTCTGTTGTTGACTTAAAACACTCATTTCTGAATATTAAAATTATTTTTGTCTTCTTTTTTTTAAGAATGTATTGCAAGTTATTATATCGATAAGATTTATGATAGTTAAGCTCAATCACAGTGAAATTTGATGCAGGCAAATATCGGTTATTTATTTTTATCTTATTTTGTTGCGTCGAACAAATATCGTTAACTTTCAAAGCAGTTTAAGTTTCGATTTTCTGCGAGTCAAAATAAATCAGTTTGCTTTCAGTGACATCTATCTTTGACTTTGAATACGATTGTCTAATATTACACATTTTAACACATTACACACTTCTGGGCTCTTAATATGCAATCTTTTGCAATATGAATGACATATCTGAGGTCCACTAAATAATTTTTCTAATTGACCTCTAGGATTAACGGTTCACCAGTAAGCCGCGGCAAGGGGGAGTTAGCTATGCACCCTATATGAATCATTGCTCCGAAAATGTTTTACCATAGCTTACAGTTAAGGCAGAGATTTTTTGAGGTGCGAGTACAGTGGATTGTCATCATCATCAGAAAATAAGCAGCTGTAAGATCAGACTAAAATCAGAATAATAACCATCCTTTTCATGCAACTTGTATGTGATATTTAATTGTGATGTCCATCAATACACCTTGAGTATGAAATCGAGCACTATTTGCAGCTTCAATGAGCATAGAGTGGTGCTCATGCGAAATAGTTTGAAGGTGAGAAAATAGGTTGAGAAGTCTGTTTTAGAGGAAATATTGGTATAATTACAGTATATGACGTGTTAGTACCCGTGATATAAAACTTAAGGTATCCGACTACGTTGAAAATGCCATTTTGGAAGAAAATATGGTTTTTTATTTTTTTTTATTTTTTATAAAAGCCCTATTTGTTGTGATTCCAAAACGGGCCTTGTTTTTTTTATATGATGCTTAGAATCAAAACGTTCACTTTAGTGTTGCGTTTTTACGTACAAGTAATACGCGAATAAAGACTTTAAACGTGTTTTACGAAGAATGCTATTTTTGACATTTTACTTGAGTTCGTGACATGATTTGCAAAAATTGATTCATTGCATCCTTACGAAATTGTAATGTTATAAGGGGACGTCGTGTAGGAGGTGCGTCTCTTTTCCGGGAGATGGCGGAATAGTTCTAAACCCTTGATATTGGAGGGGTGTCCAATTAAAGCACGAAACTGCGGAACTTAAAGAAGAAGGCTTTATTTCGAAGCACACTCAAAACAGACAACCGTACAGAACGGAAGCCACATTCCAACTCACGTTCTCTTCTCTTGGAAGATAGATTTTCTCTTCTCAACTTCTTTTAACAACGTATAAACAAACAAAACGCATTAGGTGCTGTAAGGCCACAGAGAGTTAGTAAAAATATCCATACTGGGAAAATAGATTCGTTACAATCTCCCCCTCTGGCTCCGACGACGTCTCGGCGAGGAGCCAGTAAGAGCCATCTTTCCTTCGGGAGTAGTTCCTGACGAACAGAACGGGAAGCTCCGGGCAACTGCTGACACTCTTGTGTCAGGTCGAAGTTCAGTTTTCGAGTCACACCGGTTCTGGGGACGTCGACTAGGGTTCGGATGCACTTTTGAAGAACGCCGCTCTCTTGGAATCCGGGTAACCACGGTTGTGGTCTCAGCATCTCGTAATGGAGTCAACTCCCCTTCGAATCGGTACTGCGTTAAGGGATTCAAGACGAGTTCTTGTTTCCTCCCGTTCAGGAAATCTTCAGCTTCCTGAGTAGATTCAACGTTTTCAATGATCTTATCCAAAACATCATTCCCACTTTGGGACTCGCGGAGAGTCCGTGAACTCTTCTCCACTACAATGAAGTTGAACAGCTCACTCTGCTTGGCTCCTTTACCAATTGGGCTGGATAGTTTATCAGCGTGGCTGCCTGGACAGTTACGGGCAATATGACCACGATTTTCACACTGGTAACACACTGATCCCAACATCTTCGGGCAACGTGTCCACGTCGACCGCAGCTATAGCAAGCATGCCTTCCTCGCGAGGTCGAGCGAGAATTTGAAACACAACACTTTTCGTAGTCTTCTCTAGGGCCACCTTCACAGCGGTGTACCCTCTCATCACCACTCTTGTTGATCTGGTGCTTGAGAAAAGGTCTTCCTCCCCCTAACTTGGAGCATCTATGGGATTCTTCTGAGAAGGAATAAAGTTCTCGCTGCTCGATGAAAGGTATCGGGCCTCCCCCTGGCTTGAAGCATCGCTTGAACTCCGCCGGGGATGAGTCAAGTTCTCGTTGCTGAGAAGTAAGGTGGGTACCTTTATCTTCACGAAGTCGACACGATTGTGACTCAGCAGGTAGTGCCAGGAGGGCACTGCTTTCAGATGGGCCTTCGACGAACGGATGTCGCTTCTCAGGAGCTTCAGAGAAGTACCACTTTCCTTGCTGAACATCCAAGACGATTCCAGCATCACTGAGAAAGTCGGTACCGAGGAGGGTTCGGTTTTCTCTGGCCTGTGGTAGCACCATCATCTCGGTGGGAATCACTTTACCTTGGACGTTAATGTCCACAGTCGTAGTTAGGACTTCGGCTCTACGAGCATATCCATCGGCTAGTCTCATAACGATAGTCTTGCGGGAAAAGGGCAAGCCATGTTCTTGTAGGAGATGGTATAGCTTCTCCCCTGCCACTGAATGTGTGGCACCCGTGTCAGCACACACTGCTCCGCGCCTGTTACAAATAATCACTTCGATAGCATTTTTTTGACGTCTCTCAGTTGAGAAACTGTAAAAGTCCAACTCGTCGACACTAACTTCTGGGGTGTTCGTGGCAGGACTGCACGTTCGACATCGGGACTTGACGACACCGGGTTCTCCGCACCCGTAACATCTTAGGATATGACTGCTACTGGCATCTTTCGATTCCATATTAGGATGGGATGATAAACTGTATAAGTCCAAAGCGTTGACACTGGGTCCTGGTCTATCCGTTGGAGGATTACACGTTCGGCATCGGGACTTGGTAACACCAGATTCCCCACAACCATAACATCTTAAGACAGGATGACGTCCTGCATCTTCCGATTCCGGATTCGCACGTTGATTAGAATGAAAGTCTCTTTGTCGCACTGGGGACCTAAGTGGTTCATGTTGCTTTGACTGCAACTTCTTCCTCTCACATTGTATCTCGCTCGTTTTGTTTCGAAGGTTATCATAAGCATCAAGCTTCTCCACGATTTCATCAGGGGTAGTCCACTCACTCCAAACATCCAGAAAATGTTCTTTTACTTCGGGTGGAATCCTCTTCTTCATATGATCCGAAATCATCAGATCTTTCAGCTCGTCAAAGTTGCTAATGTTCAGTTCGGACAGCCAGCCTTCGAAATAACTTTGGATCTCAAAGTGATAGTCCTTCCAGGTACTTCCAGGTGATTTTCTGTGCGTAGAGAAGAGCTGCCGGAACCTTTCCGCACTCAGCTTGAAACGGCGTAAGAGAACCTCCCGGATGTGGTCGTAATCATGGGCCTTATCTTCAGGTTCTCGAGCAATGAGTTTAGCAACTTCATTCGGCAAAACTCCCAGCAGATATGCAACCCAGTTCACCTTCTCCACTTTCAAGAATTTTAGCTGTCTTTCAAACAACTTTAGGAATAGCGACATATCATCTTCACTCGGATTGAAATTCGGGATCAACCTCTTCACGTCGAACTTGGGCTGATCGATGAGAGCGACGGATGACTCTTCTGCCGGTTGCGAGAGTCGTTGAAACTCAAGCTGCAACCGCATCTTTTCAAGTTCAAACGAACGTTCTAGTGCGATTCGTTCTTTCTCTCTTTCTTCGGCTATTCTGGCTCGTTCTTCTTCTCTTTCTCCGATAATAGTAGCCAGCAGGGCTTTCACGAATTCTTCCTCATAACCGGAGGACTTTGTTATTATATGCTTGAGATCTACTACACGCGAATCATTCGGAACTTCCTCTCCTAATTCTAGAGCGAGTAGGATCAAATCACGTTTCTTACCTTTGGCCAGGTAAGCCATTTCTTCTAGGCACTATCAGGAACCTCACAACCGAGTTCGAATGTCCGTTTCGTACTGCCTTGAGTTCGAGCCACGACGTTGGGCGCCAGTTTTATAAGGGGACGTCGTGTAGGAGGTGCGTCTCTTTTCCGGGAGATGGCGGAATAGTTCTAAACCCTTGATATTGGAGGGGTGTCCAATTAAAGCACGAAACTGCGGAACTTAAAGAAGAAGGCTTTATTTCGAAGCACACTCAAAACAGACAACCGTACAGAACGGAAGCCACATTCCAACTCACGTTCTCTTCTCTTGGAAGATAGATTTTCTCTTCTCAACTTCTTTTAACAACGTATAAACAAACAAAACGCATTAGGTGCTGTAAGGCCACAGAGAGTTAGTAAAAATATCCATACTGGGAAAATAGATTCGTTACAATGTGATATTTTGCTATACATTGTTGAGGTTATGAACCAAAATCTAAGGTCCATCACATATATTTTTTGAATTTTAGTGTTTTATGGACAAAATGTAGGATGAAATTTCAAAAAATTCACACGTACTCATGCAACCATTTAAATTTTGGTTCATAACCTGCAACATTACTAGCTAAATGCACTGTGATAATCACAAAGCATTTCATTAATAAAATTTTTTGCAATCGTGTTTCGAATATCACATGAAGTTTGCCTAAAATTTGAAATAAAAACGACTTTTTCATAGAAAATATAATAGATAGACCAAAATTTGTCACTGTTTTGACCATTTCGAGACACTTTCTATCAAAAAATGTGTATAAAGTTCACTCTAGAACTATTTTAAAGAAAAGTGACAAGAAAGGTAGTCGGATACCTTAAGCCCCTCTAAGCCATTGTTATGTATTTAGAACATTTAAACGATTTTGGCAATCAAACCGGACAAAAATACTCACCAGTCGCACCCCGGCAAATTGGAGTCTGATCACTCCATGTTCCAGAAGGTAGGCATACTAGAGCGGGTTGTCCATCGAGGCGGAGACCACCGTTGCAGCGGAAGACGCAGGATTGACCGACTCTTCCGGGATTACACCAGCCCTGAACAGCACCTCCTCGTGGTGCCATGAGCGAAGGGCAGCGCACGTCACTTCCGGAATCTCCGTCATCGGGACGCAACTCTGGAAGGACAAAGCGAAAAATATTATTATTATAGTTTTCAGTTTAACATGTGAAATGATCTCAGCAAATAGTGATTAGATGAGCATTACAAAATAAGACATGAATAAATATTTTAAGGACATTTAATTCATATTGTGATGAAGCTGGTACTTAACCACCCTTCTCACCCCCACAACAATTCAGCTCCTCAATCATATACTGGTACTGTTCAAGACACGATTCGGATTCTCACTTCGATCTATTGCAAGCTCATATTTCAGAGTCCATGAACGACTCATGTTGATACTTCACCACAGCATGAAGTTGGATACCTCACGCATCGAAAACTCATAGGGCTTTTTAGCAGGCATTGACATGATTAGGCAGCGTGGGAGTCCCCATATCAGCTTGCTGGTTTCTTCCCCGTTAATTATCTGTTGACCAGAAGAGGAGAAAATTATTGAAATTCCTTGAACAACATTTAGAGAAGATAAAGGATCCGCCTCCAGCCACCCCATGTACCTCCGGTTCCAGTGATTTCGTTAAAAAGATCGTCTCGTGTTCACCATCTTCATTGGCGTACGCAAGGGGGCGGGGGTGAGGGAGGGGCCTACAGCCGAGATTATAGTGTTATTTTGCAGGAAAAAAACATGAACCCCCCCCCCCCCCCCGAGAAGAAAAAAAAATTGAACCCCCACTAGAAAATTCTGCGTACGCCTATGATCATCTTGACAGCGCTTTGGTGGCACTGTTTGCGAGCGAGGATCATGATGAATCATAAATCCAGAGAAGTCTGAAGATATTTTTTGAGGTCTTCAACAGTACTCAAGAGGGCATTGGGAAGTGAATAGAGAACTGTCCGTGATGCGCTCTGTTTGCATTAGGGTTAAGAAACTTTGATTGATCAAAGTTTCTATTGCGTCTTTTGCAATATAATTTTATGCAACATCCTCTAATTGTTTATTATTGGAACCACTTTGATTTCCACTTGATTTACATAATTTCCATTACGATGGATTATTTGTAACCTTTGACATATCAACGAATTCTGACTTTGCCGGAGGTGCTCGAGTCCCTCCCTGAAGGTAAACGTGTTTTCGTTGCTTCTTGCGACAAAGCCTGGGTGTCTTGCGGTTTCTCCCGTTCTCTGTCGAATAGAAGGTACTGAATTTCTTTACCACTCCGCGGGTTGAGTCGTTCGCAAAGTACAATTGACTAGACACCAAGCGAAGATGAATTTCAGAAAGAAAACTCGCATTCCTCTGTGAAGAATGAAACTACCAATCTCTCACAATCCGGGTGAGTGATCTACCATCAAGCTAACGTCGCAATCTGGGGGTAAATGTCATTACGAGTTGTGGTTGAGTTAGGAGGCTGTCTACAGTTAGTCTCATTCAGCGTAAGCTATGTTCTAAGGGAATGAAACGTCTGTACTTTGTAGCTTGATGGTAGAGCACTCACCCTGACTGTGAGAGTTTGTTGGTTAGATTCCCAACTGAGGAATTTGAATTTTCTTTCTTTGAATTCATCTTCACTTGGTGTCTAGTTAATTTTACTTTGCACAATTAGCGGAGAGGTTCACCGTTCGTTCATTCATTTGAGTTCGTTCTCTCTATAACATGGAGGTCCATTGCTCAGCCTCATAAACTTGACATCGTCGTGGCACTGTTGTCACTGGATAGTTATTTTTAGCTCATTATGCCACTGGTATCGGCCTCTGAGGTGGTGGCTTATTGCTTCTAGAGCTGAGCTGATAATGTCCAATATAAGTAACCTCTACGTATCAGCCTATTGCATCTTAATCTCAGACACTTAAAATATGTAAACTCATCTATGAAACAATGTTGGATAAATCAATGAACTTAGAGGTAATGTGGCGCCCTGTGTTCACACTGGTGTCACTGACACACCAAAAGCAAGTAGAAATTTAGAATAGCCATTTAAAGTATATCAATACTGAAATGCCATGTCAAAATGATAACGAGACATTACGACACGCGCCGAAAGCAACAGTATATTTCAAAAACTATAATTACCGCATGAGTTGAGCTGGCCGCTCCAAGACCCGTCTGACCGGCACCTGCGTACGCCGCTGCCTGTCAGTACGTATGGTGCCCTGCATTGGAAACTGCATTCCGATCCGACTGTTCTGAGACACTGTCCTCTCAATTGACCGTTCCAAGGGACCCGGAGTCGTGGACAGAGTGCTGGAATTAAATCAAAAGAACAAAGAGTACTTATCGGTCATCTCCAATGAAATCTTCCTGGTAAATATTTCCGGCTATTTTCCTTTTCTCTGTTGGGGCCATTTTATACCACGTTTCGCTGGTATGATTCTTCATTCAAATCAGCTTAATGTGGTTTTGTGCCTTGTTGTACTGCTCGCTCTTGCGGGGGCTTAGCACTTGTGACCGGCATGCGCCGATATGTTAGAAATTCCGTAGAGGAATGTGTACGAGGTGCATGTACGGTTAAGTAGTAGCACTTGTGACCCCGTCACTTCGAAACAACTCCGATCGCCGAATTCTTATTTCGTGCATCAGCAAACATGTGCACAGACACGAGCGAGAAGCGCTACAGTATTCCCATAATATAGCGTTTCCTATTCCCCATTCCTCCTCACTTTCATGAGATGTACACGCTGTAAAAACATTCATATGGATAAACGAAATGTCAAGAAATAGCAATTATCCAAAAAGGACTTACCTTGAGCGTTTGTGTGCCGTGTAACTGAAATGAAAATGAGAGAATATCAATAGCAAAATATAGAAAAAGTCACACATGTTTTCAATACATTTTACTGCTACGGGGGTCGTTTCATAAGTAAGATGAATCTCTATTATCTAGCAGCACGATCACTTTCAAATTTTTATCCGCACTGTAAATATCACTCTTCAAAACCTATCATAATAAATTAGAGCATAAAGAGCTTTGTATTTTACTCTTTATCGTCGTTTCAAGTTCGAGTTGTGGTAGTTACTCGGGAAATGTACAGGGTGTTTCAAAAATAATCATCCGATTTAAAAAAATCATAACTATTCAGCTTTTAATCCGTTTTGATCAAATAATGTATAAGTATAAAGAAGGAAATCTTGAGTTTCACGCACTTGCCAACAGGTAACGCTAACGATCTCCATCCGGCCACCACTTCAGTGTTTGTCAAGGTTAGCTTTTCCCACAGTTAGAAACCGATTCGGATGACTTTATTTTCCAGCACGATGGGGCACCACCACACTGGAGCTTAGAGATTCGAGAATTTTTGAATAATCGCATTCCTAAACGATAGGCCGGCCGTACGGGACCTGACAATTCAGCTAAACATCGCTGACCTCCAGGATCGCCGGACCTCACAGTGTGCGATTTCTTCTTGTGGGGTTTATAAAAGACTAAGTTTATGTGCCTCCCCTACCATCTACATTAGCCAAACTGAAGTTACGTGTGGAAGCAGTGTATGCAAAAGTTTGGGACAAACGTGACTGCCAACTAGCAATAGTCACGCCTCGGTAGGACCTCATTGGCTACGGCACTGCCTCTGCGCAAAGCTAAAAAATGTGACTGCCATATAGAGATATGCCTTGCATCTCAAGGTGGACATATTGTGCACCTATAATTTGTCTTGTAAAAAAACATTTATGATTTGCTATGTAATATAAAATTAAACTTAGGTGCCCACATGTTCAATATTTTTCATAATATACTCATTTCATATCGGGTGATTCTTTTTTGAAACACCCTGCATAATGATATAAGTGACATGGAGTGCAAAATAAAATATTTTACCCTTCACTGGTGTCCTACGTACCCAGTGTGTACGAAGAAAACATTGTATGTCGCCGTTATATGTACCAATACTATCTATAGCAGAAGGCCTCTGCGTGAAGCTTTGACGTCACTGAAGAAGTCCATTTCACCTGCAGCCATTGGATATAGCAAGCTGACGCATGCGATATCTTTACCTTTTTTGGCAGTATATGTAATGACTGGGTGAAATGGACTTCTTCAATGACGTCATGATCTTCATGCAAAGGATTTCTGCTAACGTACAGCAACGTTAATTAATAAATTAACGTCATAATTAATAGATTAAGCTATGTGGCGGCCAACTGCATATCTTAATTTAATAATCCGTTACATTATTTTACGATCTCTGCGTGTTTTGTATCATTCGAAAGTGGAATATAATATGGATTTGTACAATCTCATAACTATATTATATTATTTTCATTTATTATATTTTATTGTAAGAGATGAACGTTTGCTGCTTGACGTGCGAGAATCCGAGATAGTTTTGTTACGGATGGGAATCGTTTAAGTCTCCTCCGGGCATCAGGGGTTGAAACAATTGCAAGAATCCCAGAAGATGATTTGTAATAAGAGCTCATGGGGACTTTCTGCAAAAACATTACAGAACATTTATTTTTGGATCAACGAATTTGAACGTGCCACACGTCCACCGAAGTAAAGCGTCCTGGGCGTGCGTTTTAGGCCACCACCCTGGAAATCTTTGAAAAAATCCACGGTATCATCATCGAAGATCGCAGAAGTTGCTTGAGATAACTGATGTTATGGGGCATCTCAATGGAACGGGTTCACAATATTTTTCATTAGACATTAAAAATGGACAAGTTTCATGAAAGATGGATGCCGGGATTGGTCATGTTTGGTCAAAAACGAATGCAAAAACATTTGAAAAGAAAATTCGGCGATTTTGGCTTGTAATGAAAGGATGACGTCACTCTCCGCTACCATACGAATGTTTTTAGCAACTAGTTGTTGCGAAAATGAATTTTTGGAAAGAGAATATTCAACTGCCTTTGCGGGGAATCGAACCCAGAGGTCCTTTCACTTTCCGGTTGAACGCCCTAGATCAGTGTTTCTCAACCGCCGGGCCCTGATATCATTCATACTGGGCCGCGAGTGATAAGCCGTTTCATTTTTCCTCATTCATTTTCCGTTGGTTGTGTGTTTGACCGGGCCTTCGACTCACAAAAATGAATGAAACCGAACTGCGGGCTTGAAAAGGTTGAGAACCACTGCCCTAAACTACTAGACTACAAGAAAAGGTTGAGAGGTTCGTTGCCTTTGTAGTCTGGTGCAGTCACCCGGAAAGTGAAAGGACGTGGGTTCGATTCCCCTCAAAAAAGGCAGTTGAATTTTCTCTCTTTCCAAAAATTCATCTTCGTAACAGCTACTTGTTAAAAACCTTCGATTGGCTTGTAACTCTGAAAACATTCACCGTTAATTTTCGGCCGTGGATGAAATATGAATTAACCCAATACAATAAAGTCGAAACAATTGTCAAAGCAGTTGACGGAGCGCGATAAAACGGCACCCCAAGCAAAGCAAAAACTGTTTTGTCTGGTGGGAAAGTGATGGCAACAATTTTTAGGGTTTCCAAAGCAATGCCATTAGGATGATCTAGGTAAATGATGATCCAAAAATTACGCGTGGATATTTAGGATGCTGCGAAGATAGCGCTTAAATGTTTAGGATGCTGCGAAGATAGCGCTTAAATGTTTAGGATGCTCATAAGACTACGCTGACAGATTTAGGATGGTCTGGAAAATTACTTTTTTACGGATTAGGAGAATACCTACTCTCTCTGGGATTACGTTTGCTGATTGCGGATGTTCTGGAGAATCACGCTTGCAAATTCTGGATGCTCTGAGAATTACGCATGCAGATATATGATGCTCTGAACATGCTCAAGATGCTGTTGAGGTAGGAGGCACTTACATGTTTAGGAATACTCTCGAGATTAAATTTATAGATTTTGAATGTTCTGAGATTACGCATACGGATTAAGGGTACTCTGTAGGTCACGCGTATAAGTTTAGGATGCTGCAAAGAACTGAGCGTAGATTTTCAAAGCTCAGAACCTGCAAATAGGCCTACTGGTCTAAAAACTCTTTCAATCAGGAATCTATCACCAAGCGGATTTTAAACGGTTAAAATTATTATCTCAGTTTAATTATTATCTCCAATTGTTATTAGTTTTAACAGAACTCAAATGCGCGACTTGTGTGAGATTTTCTTAAAAATTTCTAATGGACGGCATTTATTTTGTTATACAAAAAATAACAATGATTCCATAATAAAAATTTATTTTGCTATCCATGGCTATAAAGAGATGTGCCTTCAACTATTCACATTTGTAATGACAGCTTATGGACTTAATTTATAGTCCAAGAGGTGACTATTATTCATGGAGAGAAGCTATAGTACACTATTGCCTTATTGACATCGTAATGTTTCCTCGACCAGACTCATTGTAGAACTCCCATGGGCTCGTACGGAACAAATCTATGGCATACGATACTAAATCACAAGATCAAATGGACTATAATGATACGTTAAATGACTGTATACTGGTAGTATCCAGTACCAATTCAGTGTAAATTTTAGTCACTACTGAATTATACCTTTGAATATTAATGCAATTATATTAGCTGTATGAAATATGGCAGTCTATAATGCAATGTTATTGACGATCTATGTTATGGTCATTATCATTCCAGAAACAACCGAATCACCATTGTACTTGTATTTCCTTAGGGGGTTGTCTAAACATGTGGATTTTAACCTCTGGTTTTCTCTAGACCCCTTGTGCCGATGAATGGGGCCACGGACTCCTTTACAGAATAATATTCAGAGTATGGAATTATATATATAAATAAATTATTAGTTGCTTAATCATCCAAGCTCACGGATCCCATAGAACCTCCCCGAGGACTCTTAAGAGGTCCGTTCATCCCTGGTTAAAAAGCCTTGGTCAAACGAACTTTATACTAGCGACTTGCCTATTTGTGAAGAAGCCCATTTAAAAATGGCAATATTGCCAATTTTGGAATGTTGAAGGCCCTACACGGAGGAGGCACATACATATGTGAAAGTTCGCAGGATATCGTGCAGCAGGCAGCCATTCAACACGATACTTACATAACAAGAAAAATACAGGTACTTGCCATTTATCACTTCAAAAATGGAAGCCAGACAGCAGCACCAGTATAACGCAAAACAAACATAACTTTGGCAACATAAATACGTCACACATGTATAGACTCGCAACTCGTTTCCTGCCTGTACCAATTCACTCTAAATTCCTTAGAGGAACATTTACGAGATGCATCTACAGTTAAGAAAAGAAGTAGGGTTTCATACAAATTTTGAATGTCCTAGGGCAACCTGATTGACATCACTGACCCCTCCCCCCTCTGCAGCGTCAGCAAGTCAATTTCGACGCCCAATGGCTTCCATAAAATCCGAAATATATAATTTTCTTTCTAGTTTACAAATAATTAAAAAAAATTAAATACGTTAAAATTTCACAACACAAAATATTACACTAATGCAATGTTAGTAAATGAAATGATTCCGCAGAACACTTAAAAGTACTCGTGGACACCCCGGGAATCCACGGTCTACAGATTGAAAAACACTGCTCTAAGGGAATCGCGTTTAAATTCAGGATGCTCTGGAGAGTCTGAACGTAACGAGTTAGGTTTTCAGAGATGTTGTGCGTGGAATTTAGAAGCTCGGGGGAATGTGCACATGCAGATTGAGGAACTCCATAAGTTGCGCTTTGAAATGTAGGGAAGTAGCCCAAATATTTTGGAAGCTCGGTGGAGATGCCTACTGACTTTGAAAGCTCGTGCGTGTGCGCACGGATTCATGAAGCTCGAAGATGAGGCATACAGGCTTTCGAAGATCGGTGGAGTTGCGTACGGTGTTGCGGAGATTTTTGAAATTCAAGAGATGAACAAACATATTTCAGAAGCTCAATGGATGTACATTCAGATTTTTTTTGATTCTCACTGGATGCACATGAAGATTTTTCAATGCTGAAGAGATGCATATATTCAGGTTTCTGAAAGTGAAGGCACTTGTGCGTGCAGATTTTTGGAAGCTTAGTCATTGTGTGCGTGTTTATTTTCGAAAGCACAGGCGTTGCGCATAAAGATTCAAACAGCTCGTATTTACGTCCGTAGAGATTTTGGATCAAGGAAAGCCGATTTTGGAAGCATGGGAACTACGCGTACCAATTCATAAAACTCTATTATGATGAATTTGGAAAGCTCAGGAGATGCGCCTACAGATTTAAAAAGCTCGGTGCAGGCGCGTAAAGATTTTGCAATCAATCTCTGTGCAAGTGCGTTAAGTTTTTGGAGGCTCGGGTATTATGCGCACAGATTTTGGAAGCTCGGGTATTATGCGTACAGATTGTACAGATTAGAGGAGGCTATACTGATACAGCCAAATCATCCCCACAACGAAAGGGTCGAGACTCCCCAGTCTGACCAGGAGTTCTCAAACTCCAAGTGAAGTGACAAATCAAATCATACCCGCCTTGTCTGAACCCAAAAGCATGCGCATAACTGTGTGTTGAACAATGTCTCCTCATAGTACCCGGAAAATACAAGGAGGTCCAATGAGAAAAAAAAAGTACGTATACATAGGAACTTACATGTCACAAAAACCAGCAGTATCGTAAGAGCGGCAGTGGTCAGCATGTTTAGACGTCCAACACCAAAAACCAAATGGACAGACATTTGACCACCATGATCTCTAATAAGTGAAAGTGATAAATATTAAAACGGAGTATTTCATTGTATACGTGAAATTTTTCTCTCCCCTATTTCTTTATTGTTCTTTTCAATGTTAACACATCCATAAAACATCATATAGACAGAAAGATATCCATTCTTTTGTACAACCATTATTATTATTATTCATACGGAACAAAAGCACGATTTCCAACGAGAGTCACAATCTGGGTTTTTACAACATGTCACTCGCATTGTTGCACACAAAAAAAAAGAGGAAAATCCAATTACATAGAAATAAATTTCACTGTCCTCATTTTTTTCCCCTGCAAACGGTGGCTCCCTCTATGGTGTTTAAAGATGGCGGAAGTGATTGTTCCGCGATTGTTTGGGGAAGCGTTTTTCCCTCTTTTTTCCACTATTTATTCGGTTCTAAGGCCAAATGTTTAACGCTTAGAATAATGGCGACCGCGTAATTCTGACCCTGAGCCATTTACTCAACATTTATTCAAGATAATACTTTTCTTTTGGTAGAGTTAATAAAATTCAGGACTTCAAATTCCCCGCATGTCACCTACATTATTCTTTGGAAAAAAAATGTGCATAGTATAATATGTTATAGTGGGAAAACCACCATATTTTGGCCCTGATAAGACTCCTTTTTCCAAAAAAAATATTGATGTTGATGTCGGTTTTGATCTTCGTTAGTGTAGATATGAGACCGTACATCAGGCATCTTCAACCCGTTGCTCGCGAGCACCACGGTGCTCCCTGAAGCACCCAGAGTGCTCGATGCTCGTGAGCACTTGATCAACCTTACAACTAAACACCTGGTACAAATTGCATTCAAGGACTGAAATCACTCTGATTCCATGCATTCGTATGCCAAACTTGTCATCATGGGTGCGCTTCTTTTTATGATGGGTACAAACAGTGCTCGCGAGAAGAAAAAGGTTGAAGACCTCTGCTGTTCATAGTGCATTTCGTCATATTGAACCCACATTTAATCGCATTAATCGCGGTTAATCATATATAATCGCATTCTATTCAATTCATGTTTGTTCTGGGGGTCCATCCGTTGGTCTCTGATTGATCAGATCTGATTACGTCATTTTTCTTGAAAAAAGAGCCCTTTTTTTGTGGGTGTTAGGTGAATCTACATATTCACCCACTTAATGTTCATAGTCCATGGCACAGCACACTACTGCTGTGGGAATCGGCACATTAATGATGAAGGGGGTTTGTTGGGTTAATACTACCCATTGGGGAACCCCGAATCACCAATTATGGTTTATAATAGGAGCATAATGCACAATTTTTTATTCCGTAGGGCTTTTTTTTATGAAGGGAAGGTGCAACTATGTGGAATCTCTTTATTGTATGCTACATATTGATGTAGTACCGTATGTTTAATACATAATAATACATAATCATATTTTTATGGGCATTTTGCCTGTTGTGGCGTTGTATTTGTATTTCGAATTGTGTGGTTTAATTTTGTTTTTACGACGTCATAAATCCAAGATGGCTGCTAAAGGATGGACCATAATGTATTCTGTGGGGGTTTTGTTTTGTGAAGGGAAGTGTGACTATGCGGAATGTCTTTATTGTATGCTACATATTGATGTAGTACCGGGTGTTTACCTTCGAAATTGTTAATCCTATGGAATACATTATGGTCATACAATATATATCAGTATACAGTAACATACACATAACAATGTGCATATAGCAAGTGTCGTGTGAGTAGTGTCAAATTAACATGCTAAAATTATGTTAATTTTCATTTTAATTTCTGAATATATTCATGTTATAAAGAAAATTTTACTTATTCATGTCACATTAATTAAATAAATTTATATTATTTCGAACTGGTTTATATTATTTCGAGACAATTATGGTTTACCAGGAAGAAATTTTTAAACTTATACTGTTCCGCGGCACCTTTGGAATTCTTCTGTAAACATTTTGATTTGCACCCAAATATCTAATGGCACTTTCGATCACTTTAACCTTACGACACCGTGGCACCTCTTTTGGGAAATGATTCATTCGGTTTATTTGTAAGAATGAGTGGGTCAATAGAATTAGACTAGAATAATGGCGGCAAGATTGGAGTATCCCACATGGCGGCAAAACCATAAATCCGCCTCTGCTAATGCAGCAACATCAATCGGGCAAAATGTTAATTTTATTTAATTTGGCAAATTTTAAAATAACTACCGTAGTTGCTGTCGTATAGGGGACGAGGTTTTCATTCAATTTTCACTACTTCGAAAACCTAAGTCGTTCTATATGCGATAGCGCAGCGTTTATCGACCCATCATCCGCGACGATGGCATCGGTGGTCCGCAGGCAGACTTGACAATTCGATTCTAACTGGATGAAAAAAAAAATTAAATTGTTGCAAATTAAATTACGGAAGCTGAAATTATATTATAAAAGTTGGATAAAAGATCTTTCATAAAACTTGAAAAAAAATAAACAATAAGCCTGTTGGTTAACCGATGCGCTTATTGGTTGTTTTATTTCCCTTTTTTCAAGTTTCACTAAAAATCTTTTATCAAACTTTTATAGTGTAATTCCGGCCTAATATATCCATATGGGTTCACATAAAAATCATACTTTCATACTTAAGTTCACCGTAACTCATCAAGGAAAATGCGGGAAATTGCGATCCTAAATATCACTGATGGTGTGTAGCCAAAAAGAAAATGTAATTTTTATGACAAATTCACCAATTACTGCAATAATGGATGAAAGTTTGAGAGGGGGAAGGCTGCTGCAAAAAAATTCAAATCAATATATGACCATATTTCGTTGAGAAAAATAAGGAAAACTGGGATCTTAAATACGGTAAAATACGGGACGTCGCCAGTAGTGAGCAGAAACATTGCCATAAGTCTGCAAAATCCCTAATTGCAGATAAAATCGCTGAAAAATTGAGAGGAACCTGATAAATACGTAAGAAGATTTGTATTTTTGTAGTTATATTTATCATAATAATTATTATGGGGGGTTGGTGCACGCAAATTTTTCAAAAAACACATTTTTCAATTTTAAAATACTATGAAACTTTCTGCGTCTAACTGTGCTCAAGATTTTGTCCTACCTGTGCTAAAAAATATTTTCAAAATATTTTAATATAAACTGCTGGCAGGCATTACACATTCTAATGTTTTTCACTAAAATGCTTTTTTCTCAAAACAGCTTTCTGTTAGATAAGAAACATTTTTTCGAACACCAGTCATTCAAATGTCAAAAAATTTCTGTGTCTCTCAACACTACGGTGTTATATACTTCAACATGAGCTTTCAGGATTTTAATTGTTGGTTATATTTTTTCTCGAATTTTAACTTCAACAACACGTAACATTTTCAAAAATCACAAAAATTTACCTGTATTTTGTGTCAAATTTTTTTTCAAATAATTTTATTAAAAAACTTCTCGTGTTAAATTATGTAACACAACCCTGTTGAGAGACACAAAGTTTCAAGACATTGGAATTCGGGTCATTCAAGTATTACGTCAGCATCAGGGGGGGTTTCGGATTTGCTGACGGGGGGAGGGGGAGGTTTGAAGGTTGCTTACGTCATCAACCACCCTTTTTTGAAGATATGAAATATTCTAAGCTGCTGACGAAATTTTGCTAACAGGGGAGGGTGGTCAAAAATGGCTAAAAATCTGCTTACGTAATACTTGAATGGCCCCTTAGTGGTGTTTGAAAAAATATTCGTTATCTAACAAAAAACTTAGTTTTGAGAAAAAAGCATTTTAGTGAAACACATTAGAATGTGTAATGCCTGCCAGCAGTTTATATTACAATATTTTGAAAATATTTTTAGCACAGGTAGGACAAAATCTTTAACACTGTTAGACGCAGAAAATTTCATACTATTTAAAAATTGAAAAATGTGTTTTTTGGACGATTTTCGTGCACCAACCCCCCCTTAAACTGCGGTTTATTCACGATTTCAGTAAACATCACAAATTTAAATAAGAATTTTTGGAAAAAAAAAAACTTCACAAATATGTGAAACAATTAGGAACAACTGGAAAGTCCCCCGTTTCGTCCTGGAATGGAGTATGCTGTAAGGTTTTGGAGACCATACCTACAGAGGGACATAGACTTGGTTGAAGGGGTGCAGAGAAGAGCTACGCGTGTCCTTATTGGCACACAGGGCTTGAGTTATGAAGACAGACTTCATTTTTTGAATATGTTTACATTGGATGAACGCAGTTGTCGAGGAGATATGATCGAAGTGTTCAAAATTTTCAATGGGATGGATAGGATGGACCATGAACTTTTAGTACACCGCCAATCGACTGCTTTTACAAGGGGACACCAGTATCGATTGGTGAGGGACAATGCAAGGTTATGGTGTCGCAGGGAATTTTTCTCCAATAGGGTTGTTAATAAATGGAATAGCTTACCCCCGGAGGTAGTAAATTGTAACACAATTGACACGTTTAAAAAGAAATACGATAAACATGTTGGGGTAAATCGAGAAGCTATCCATTCTTAGAATAAGACAACCATAAGTATTCTTTATGGGCATTGTATAATATTTTATCATGTGTATATATTGTTTGTAATTTGTGTTAATTGCATTTTTAATTGGGTTGCTGTATTTTTGAAACATATGACAACCATATTTTTATGGGCATCTTTTTATCAGCCACCTCGTTGGGCATTTTGCCTGTTGTGGCGTTGTATTTGTATTTGTAATACGGGATACAAGTGATCCGTCGAGTTGTTTCAGATATTTTACTGGTCCTTGGATTTAGAAATGATGAGAAACGCTGCGCTAGTAAATATCTAAACAAAAAATGCCACTAAAAGAGCATAATTTCTGCAATCGGAACGATGAAAAAGCACAGCAATGTTGAGTAGCTCTAATCCGATTTGCCAAAGCAGTTTTCTTTGAAGACGGTCGAAAAATCGTATAGTGACGAACAGATCGAGGAATTCCGTATCGCTATGAAACAACTAATTTATTGGGAAAAATACGGGAAATTGGGGTAATTAACACCAGACATCGCCGATTCTCGTCAAAAATGTAGTTAAAATGTCGAAGAAATCACCATATATCGTTTAAAAATGACCCTTGGTGAGAAAAGAAAATGATACAGCAAGTCTACTAAAATGTATTTCGTGCGGAAAAAGTTAATCTGTCAAACAAGTAATACGAATATTTACGGTCATATTTAGGCTGGCCATATTTCCACGAAAAAGTTCGGGACATTGGGATTGTCAATACGGAAAAATACGAGACACTGCCGATTATCGCTAAAATCGATGCCACAAGAATCAAAATTGCCAACTTTTGTAAAGTCACTGAAAAAACGAAGCATTTCTGCAAATTTTCAGTAGATTAAAATGAATTATTTCAAATAAAATGTTTTAATATTAATATGTAAGGTGAACATTCTTATTAAAAGTAATAATTAGGGTGACCTTGCGTCCCGGATTTACCGGGACATTCCAGTATTTTCGCGTAATTTTGGACATCCCGACTCTTTTCTAAAAATGTCCCTTTTTTTCACACATTTTCAACGAAGTATACTTGAATTTTCATTCATTATAAAAATCAAGAATTCATTATTTTCCATTCCATCAACTATTTTCCATAATATTCATCTCGCATTTGTTTCCTTTATAAACGTTTTATTTCATGGAATCCATTTCAGCTCTCTGCAATTGTGCAGTAGCGTTTCATTTCTCGTAACTGGCGATTTTTCAGTAATTTCAGCGATAGTTGGCAACTTTACTTTGGTGATAACTGGCAATGTCTCGTATTTTGCCGTACTCTCAATCCCAATTTGGATTCAAGGAAGTATGGTCAGCTTAGAAACAATTACAATTTTGTAATTTATGAATTTCCAAGTTGATTTTAATCTTTGATTTTGATGAAGAACGAAAATTCAAGTTGGCTTCGTTGGAGATACGTGAAAAAAAACGGGACATTTTCACAAAATAGTAAGGATGGTCTGACGTACGTGAAAATAGAAGACGTATTTTGTCATGCTGACCGGTCATATTAATAAAAACACAATTTATAAATTATGCAAATTACCTTCATTCGGATTCTAGTAAATATTTAGAATAAACGCCAGTTTCAATGAGAAAAAAAAAAGGGAATTTTTATTTATTTATTAAAACAGTCTGAAAGGGCAAAAGAAGGAAATGTCCCGTACACGAGTAATGCCAACGAGCGACTCGGAGCGTCGAAAAAGAGTATAATAAATCTTTTTTTTTTCAATATTAGATATAAATAGAACAGGTGAACTCGCCCGAGATGCGACGTGCTTCAATATTAACGTCATTGAAAGAAATAATTTGTCGTTATATCCGAGATGGTTTCTTTTCATCCACGTTATTGCAAGGTTCGTTACATATTCTCTATGGTAATCGATCTAGGCAGCCAGTAACTAACGTTGTAGCCGAGATGTCGTTATAACTGAGTTCGAAAAAAATCGATTCGAGTTGAAGATTGTGTCTTTGAGAAGAAAGATTAGAAGAAAGAAAGTCCATTGGTATGTGTTCAGTCTGCTGTATAGTCCACCGATCACGAGAACAACACTGGCTACGTCACGTCGGACGATTCTATTATTTATTTTTAGGTAAAGCTAGAACTCCTTAATACACGTATATGAAGGCGTCTTGGGTAAAGCAACTGCCCATCGAGAATAGCGCATTAGCAACGGCGCTTTACCGTTTGGCGTCTTTAGCGCTATTTTGGCCTTCTAAAAATTTCACTAAAAGCGCCACGGCAGTGCTCTCGATAACGTTGTCATCGCAGTGTTTTTGTTGCGTAAACACCGGCTGTTCGACAGTGTCGTCTTAAGGCATTGTCGCATTAGATTCACAAAAATAAGATCTGGTTGAAATTTTCCAGAATCTACGTGGTAGGGCCTCAGAAAAATCACTTGGCCCGTGAGGCTCTTACGACGGCACGGCTGCTCGAGTACTTACGGCACATTATTTTAATACAAAAAATATATTTTTTATTCCGCAGAAGGGATCGAAAACTCCAGCCTTTTTTTAATAATCAGTTCCATGCATCAAGTTGAAGCCGAACACTGCTCGTATAAAACATTTTCGACCATGGCCCCCAGAAGGATAGGCTACTACACCGCACACCAACTCCGGTCATATATCGCCATACGGCAATTTCCAACCAGTGGAGTTGGGTGGGAAATGAAGGCTCCATCCATCGGTGGTCACCCTAGGCTCGGTAGGTAAAGAACTTGCTTCGAATGTTCTATACCCGGATTCGAACTCATGAACCTTTGATGGCAACCTTCATGGTGGAAGACGACCTGAAGACGAAGGATGGGCTGACAAAATCCAGCCAGGAGAATTCTTTTAATTTTCTTTTTCCACACTAAATTCAGAATGGACGGCCGGCGAGAGATCCCATACAGGATCCCTGCTGCAGCATGAGAGGACCATTCTTCCGATGTCCTTAAGCATGGCCCCCCACATCTTGCAGCCGGGCTCTCAGATTGGAATCTTAAGCATGGCCTTGCCTTATGCGCCACGTCCTTAAGCATGGCCCTCCACATCTTGCAGCCGGGCTCTCAGATTGGAATCTTCGACGGGTCACTCTAAAATGAATTTATAGTTGTAAAAACTGATTAGAATCATCCAGGGCCCCCAGGGCTGGATCCCTGTCAACCCTGCGCTTGGGGGGCATGCCCTTAAGGTGGCTATAGATGTAACTGCAAACTTGACAAGCAGGCATGCTCAATCTTTTTATTTGTCACTCATTTTAAAAGCCCATACGAGTAGCTTCTGCCGAGAAAGTAAAAAGACGATGATATGGCTGTAAGAGAAGGTAAACAGAAGAAGAATGGCTAATTGCTAGCAGGTGCCATTCACTTGCTGCGGTATAGAAATTACACCGAAGAAAATTCCATATAATTTACAGTAGTAATAAATTATTATTATTATACGAATACTACTCATTTTGTATTAAACTATTAATATAAAGTAATTTAACAATTCATTCATTTTATTATTTTAGGAATTTAATTATTAATTTAAAGTAATTTTACTCCCTTCGAATTGTTTTCTGTATCAAATATTTTAGTTAAAAACATTAAATTTAATAAAAATTCAAATTTTTTAACTTAAAAAATTTAATTTACTTCCATGATTTATAACAACAATTTTCGACATCATCTTTTAACAAACGCCAACACAAAAAGCGCAGCTCACTCAAGCGTGAAGAATACCTTTGCGTACAGAGAGAACCGATTTGCGCCCAGACAGCCTTTGCTGGCAACCCGGGATAATTTTCATCCTTTCCCCGCGCCGAAATGGACCCTCTCCAAAGAGAGGGGTTCGCGTAACTCTTCTCGTGATCTGAGGACTATACTTGTGTTCGATTCTTAACTTATGGGTCGCCGGAGCTTTGGAGATGGGTCGTTTAGATCAGTGTTTAACCTTTTTCAGCTCATGGCCCCCCTATGGATCAGATTTTTTTTTTTCTCGTGGCCCCCCTACCCTCATCCAAGAGTGACACCAATCTCTGGAATCCTGGCTAGGCACGGATTCAAATGATGGATTATCATCTCTCCCAGGAGTCAAATTATATTGCAAAAAACGGTCTGTGTAAAATACGGGACGATCCAACGAACATGCACGATAAATCGACCCTCCCCACACATCAACCGTTGCTATGGCGGCCCTCCGTACTTAGCTGCAAGTAACAGTTTACATATGAAAATTATAGTATCAGATCCAACATAGCGCAGTCCCTCCCCTCCCCCCATTATAGACATGAAAACCAGGGTCATGCCCAACATAGGTTAAGATGCTCCTGGTTCTATGGACGTATCCGATGAATTTTGAAAGTAATACTATTTTTCAACTATGTTTCACTTTTAAAGCTTTTCTCTTCACAGCTCTCTATGACTCCCTTCACCACCTGTCGTGGATCACCTTTCTTCTGATTTTCTCCCGTGGCCCCCCCTAGAATATCCCAAGACCGCAAGGGGGCCATATGGCCCCAGATTGAGAACCACTGGTTTAGATCAACTAACAGAAAGAGGCAATTGAGTTACGAGTCCCGATTCGGACGGGCTTCCGAGATGGGTCGTACAATAATACATTTACAGCCAGCGACTCTTGAGCTATGGGCCGCGCTTTTAAGAAGGGTCGTACCATTTCACTTGCAGCCAGGGATTATTGAGCCATGGATCACAACGTGGACTTGATTCGCAGGAGTTTCTTAGATGAATCGTTAAAACCCACTTACAGTCAGTCCTGTTAGAAATGCACTTATTGCATCACAGGTTTTACCAATTTCAAAAAATAAATAGTCCCATATGGGTCGCGAAACTGATCGTCAGTGACAGTTCAATTAATTCACAGAAAAAATAATTTCTCATTCTTTAAATTTTCTTTATACATTGAAAAAAGAAATTCATTTTAGTGCAAATTAGCAAAATTAATTGATTTTTTTAGTGTACAAATTATACCCTTCAAATCAGGGGATGCACAATCTTTTCGTCTGCGGGCTAGATATAAGCGATATATATTTATCTGCCACTCACGGGCCAGAAACTTTGATCTGTGAATGTACACCGGGGCCGTAACACCGCCGCGTGCCACTTAGTTCATTTTCGGGCCACATCGAGGGTCACGGACTGAACATGTAAGGCTCAAATACTCTGGAACCTGGCCGCACGTCATCCAAGTGATCTGGTATAATGTGCCGGGGGTCACTTAAGTGATCTGTAAATGTAGACATGAAACCGTGGACTTGACCACCTTAAGACCGCCTAAAGCGCCGGTATATCTTTCATTTAGTTTTACAAAATTAGGTTAGAGGTCGCGGGACACATTTGACCCCGGGCCATAGGTTGAGCATATATGTTCTAAATCAGGGGTGGCCAACATCTGGCCCGTGAACTGATTTTGTGCAGCCCGTGACAAGGTAAGAAAAGCACCGTGAAAAAATTAAATTTGTGATCATTATTTGAACTATCGGGTTCCAACAGCAGAGATATCTTGATTAACAAACTGCTTATAAACTACTTATTTCTAGTGACGAAATTAATTTAATAACTAATTCAATTAATAATGGAGCGGCATATGCACTGAAGTTGCACCGCTGATGCGGCCCGCGACGCTATAGCTGGCCATTATGTTGGCCCGCAAACAGAAAGAAGTTGGCCCACACCTGTTCTAAATCCATCAAATCGAAACTCGCATTCACTCACAATTACTTAGGAACCGGAGAAATTTATCATAATAAAAAGCTACGAAAAAACTTTCTAGATGGAATTTAACTCCATGTAAATCACCACTATGGGCACACAATTTCCCGGATTAAAGAGTAATATTGTTATCCAAATTGAAAGATAATCGTTGAATAGCTGTTCCACTGCATAAGATATCGTTGACGCACAAAACACGTTCTCTGAAACACTTTTGTTAGCGGTGGGACATCAAGAAAAATATCAAAAATAATTGGATAAAATCGTGTCTGTTTTGCAGTAAATTAATGCACGAGATTAACGAATTTTACACTAACGTCAATACATTTTAAGGCATAAAATATGGCTCTCCGTTGTCATTGGCTTAATTCAAATCCAGGACAACGGATCAAACAAGCGCTGAGCTTGTTTTAAAGCTACGAAAATCGGCTGTAACATTCATAACGTTAATAGGATTTGTATACGTATGGCCTGATACAACGCTTAACACTTCCTACAGAATTATATGACATTGGAAATCCCATTGGCCAAGAGGCGTCGTTTGTCACGGCATACGATCCAAAATGATTGTCCAAAGCAGGGCAAACATGAACTAGCAACAATTTTATACAATGTTTCGAATAGGCACACAAACACGTGTTTCAAGAGCAACGGGTGGAATAAAGCTCAATGGAGTAAGTAAGGTCACTGGCTTTGACAGTGACTTTGTAAATATTGGTCATTAGAGGCGCAGTGGATCGTAAAGGACATGCGTTCAAACAGTAACGACGATCATTCAACATGGGCTCTTGACAAGGCCTTCGTCACACGCACGTGTGTGACGCGGAAGTCCATTAAAGTTACGTAATGATCTAATGAATTTTTGAAGCCTAGTTTTTTTTTTTTTTCGTAAGCCATCATGTTAACACATGAAGTAGATGTCTCTCAAATAGGCCGTTAATATTTCATAGAGAAAGTAAATGTCTCTTGAATTGACTTTCATTGTGAAAAATACGGGACACATCGTCAATTCTACCCAAAAAAATATCAATTGCGGCTAAAAAAAAGTTATATTTTTAAAATTTATCACTAATGGAAATAATCGTCATTAATGGTTTTAGTCAAAACTAAATATAAAACCATTTTAAGTGTCGTAAAGAGCGCAATTACCGGAATTTTCCGTAAAATACGGGTCACATGAACCCACTACAGATAGCATCTTACAACGGCGTTTCCTTGAACTAGTATGCAATATTTTTATAATTTCCCGGACTGGCATTACGGGATAAACAAAATACGGTATATCTGGATAAAAATTTGAGGACTATCAAAACAAAAACAAATTTTAGAAATGAGTCATGGACCAACAAAAAAATAATTAGTAGACAGGCTAAAAATACTATTGGGATCAATAGCTAACGGACCGGTGAAAAGTAAACTGGAGAAAGTAATTGGGAGAAATATTTATATCGAACCGGCAAGAAATGAACGGAAGGAATTCACGGATCATCAGAAAATTGCGTTTTTGGAAAAGAAAATCGGGAAAATAAATGATGTAAATAGTGAACCAGCAAAAAATTAAAATTGGGAAAATAATTTACGGACAAGGAAAAAAAATAAAATGGGAGAAGTAGATAGCGGACCGGGAAAGGGGAGAAATATTTTATAAACCGTTGACTGTTTTCGGACGGATGAATAGCAGACCAACGAAAAATGAACGAAATAATTAACTAGCAAAAATCAATGTGAGAAATTAGCAGACCATTAAAGGAATTAATGGGAAAAATAGTTTGATGTCCGGCAAAATATGATCGAGGAGGAATAATTTACGGACTAGCAAAAACAGTTGGATCGACAAAAATAAACGGGAAAAATAACTTCTTGACGAGCAAACAATTATTGGGAGAAATAATTTGAGAACCAAAAAATAGGAATAGGATAAATACAGTAAAAACCTCGATAAGTCGTCACCTCATGTTATCGAAAACTTATGGCGGCTTAAGTGGAGTGACGACTTAAGCGTCCTTATATCCTTGGAAATGATTCACTATATTTGTTTATAACGCACAGTTTCAATGTGGTTTATATGCAACCTATGCGTTTCTATTGAAATTTGATTTTCACTTTATCTTAAAAACTAGACGTGATGAAATTTTAATTATTTTTCCAGTTATATTGCTATTAAAAAACAGTAATTAGTTTTAACGAAGTTTTTCTCCATCGCAGACCTATGTAATTAACATACGGCGGGGGGGGGGGGGGAAGGAGATAAATAAGCGTTACATTCCGGACAAAATAATTACCGTTTTTGGATAAAGAATTTGCATAAAACTAAATATATAGGATAAATAATTTGAGAACCGGCAAAAATAATTTGAAGAAAACAGTAAAAAATAAGAAATAATTGGAACCGAAAAAAATGAGAAATAATTAATAGACCGGCAAAAACATAAATGTAAGAAATAATTCGAGCAAAAAATGGGAGAAATAATTGGCGGACTGGTAAATATGAATAAATGACAAAAATAATTTGAGGACTGGTAAAAAGCAAGCAGGAGAACAATAATTGGGAGAAATAATTTGCGGACTAGCAAAAAATTTATAGGAGAAATAATTTAAGGGCCGAAAAATGAGGAAAAATAATTAACGGACCGGAAATAAATGGAAACTAATTAGTGGAGTAGTTAAAAATAAATGTAGTTTTTAGATAAATATAATTAACGGACCGGTAAACAGGAGGAAAAATAATTGGGAGAAATAAAGAGCGGATAAGCAAAAAACAAACGAAAGAAATAATTTGCAGACCATCGAAAAAGTAAATAAATCAAAGAATTTACGTACCAGCAAAAAATTAATTTTAATTTGCACATCAGCAAAATAAGAGAAATAATTAGCGGACCGGCAAAAAGTTTACAGGAGGGAAATAAAATTGGGAGAAATAATTAATGACTAGCAGAATTGCTTATTTCTTGGAGAAAAAATTAGCGGAACGACAAAAATAAAATTATATACAAATACAAATCCACAACAGGCAAATTGCCCAACGAGGTGGCTGACTTAAGAACATCATGGACCCCCCCCCCCCCAACAAATCGGTACATGCGGGAATGTGCGTGTACGTGTAGTGAAACCTGACGTGAAGTTTTGTTGTTTCTCTGTAATGCTTGTTATGTATAGTACTGCCATCTGCCACTAGTTTTTTTTTTCTAACTATGAGTGAAGTGTTATGATTGAATGATTTATCGTTGTAGGACTGTTGCTCTCTGTGGCGAGATTTTTTAATGGGGAGATCGGCTCGCATTTGCGCCTTGATGTTGGGAACCACAGAAAACCAACTTCAGCCGACCACCACTGTGGGGTTCGAACCCGGATCCTCGCATCGCGAGTCCGTCACTATAACCATTCGACCACCCACAGCATCAAAAAAATAATTAGCGGATCTCGTCAAGAACTGAATGAGAGATAATTTGGAAACAAAAAATCGGGAATATAATTTAGGGACTGGAAAATAAAATTAATAGATGGGGAAAGTAATAATTTTACCAGCAAAAATAAATGAAAAATAATTTATGGCCAGCAAAAAATAAATTAAATCAATAATTAGCGGACCGACAAAAATAAATCGGAACAATGTGCATACCTGTTAACGGGGGCTAAGACACAAACAAATATGCAGGCTACAAACAGGGATATGACATTTTACTGGCGAACCGTTGATCCCAGAGGTATACTTCCAATTAGAAAAAGTTTCCAAATAACGTGTAAGATTCACATGTGATTCATGTTGTAAGGGGTTGTATACTTATTAAAATAAAAAATAACTTTTTATGCACTCCCCGTGTGCTGCCCCGAAACCCAGTTAGAAAGTTGTTGCCCCGTTTCACCTAATGCAAACAAAAATAATTTCCATGTTTCTAAATGCAATATTCACTGAGATATTCAAATTAGAAATACGGAGGAAAAACTAAAAACGCACCATTTAAAACTTTTTCTCAACTTTCCACCGTTTTTCGAATATCTCAGTGAGTATTGTATTTAGAAACATAGAATTTTTTGTAGGCATCAGGAGACACAACTGGGCAACAACTTTCTAATTGGGTTTCGAGGCACACAGCGACTGTATTAAAGTTAAACAGCCACTTTTTATAACTATACAACCCCTTGTAATATGAATGACATATGTAAGTACTACATGTAATTGGGAAACTTTTTCTAACTGGAAGTATGCGTCTAGAATCAATGGTTGGCCAGTAAAATGTCATAAACCCCGGTTTGTGCATTGCACACGGCTTTTTTAAATTAGATCAAAGAGAGAAATTATGTAGTGGGTACATTAATTATGTGCTCAAATGGCAAAATATTATACGTCACTTTTTCAAAATTTCACGACGACAAATCTGTAAACAATATTTTGGTAAAATGCGTAATTGTGACTTTTCGACTTATTGCAATTTACATCCATTATTTTATCATAAACTGAAAGGAGAAAGGTGAAATTTTGCCACCTTCCAAAATTTTTGACAAACGAGACTCCGGAATGTGAATTCAATTTTTTGAGAAAAGTGACTTATGGCATTTTGCCACCTGAGCATGGAATTGGTCGAAAAATGTTTCGCGGACCTACAGTTGAACAACGCTGTCTTATAGTCACAACCCATTATCAAAACGTCACAACAAAATCAAGATATTCTAGAGTTTTTTCATAGTAAATGCATCAGAATAGAGACATAAGTGCAACTTCTGTCACTCGGAAATGACACAATAAGCTTGCACCTGCATTTGACCTTCACTAAACAATTCCCGTAATGAAATAGATGTGTTACTAACACAATTAACAGAATGCCCCAGCTGGTCACAGTCCAATTACGTCACTGTATTCAAGCTTTCACTCTGTAATTCTATGAAAAACCGTTTCCATTCGTGATAGCTTCTTTCTTACGAACAGTTTCCGGGAAGTCCTGTAAATGGAAAGCGAAACTGAGTGTTTTTTCAATGGCCGTGTCATAAAGTGACATGTTTCACAGAATGACACTGTGTCGCCGTGCACGTGCGTAACATCGAGGTCAGGGTCAAAAATAGACAACGCTGAGCAAATAATTTTAATTATTCGTGTTTAAATAACGGACAGATATATTTCTAAATCTTTATGAGAATCTTCTTGTTCTTCGAGTTCGGTTCATTGCGGCGGTTTCGATACCCTTTCGGTAGGCTCCCGTTGATGATTGGGTGCCTAGTTGGCTTGCGATCGGCTTTCCACAATATAACGGATTGTCCATCCTGAGCCTTGTTCTTCCTGCGGCATATCAATGGGTCGCCTTCCCATTCGCCTGTCGGCATACAGATCTGCAGCCTGCTCCCCGAGACGGGTTTGAAACCTTCGTCACAGACTTGCTCGCAGATTTGGCCGGCGGAGTGCTTTTCGCTGGGATCGCAGTTCAGGAAGCGTCCTCGTTTGGGTTTCCTTGGTGCCGGGCAGCAGATCATCCCTAGAAAGAATTACAGTAAGTCAACGGTGTACAACGGTGTGTGGGCACTTCACTGATTTGAGAACGTGTTGAGGGCTACTTGATTAAATGACCTAGAATTAGAACCGTAGGTTACTCGAGTGATCTTAAAAATCTATAAATATTAAGGTGATCTACGCCACGAGCCACTTGAGTGCTTTGGAACTGTGTTGCTGGTTACTCGAATTGTCTGTAAATGTGCCGCGGGTCACTTAAGTGATCCAAGAATATGCGACGGGCTACTCAAGTGATGTGGAACTGCACCGCGGGTGACTCGAGTGATCTGAAAATTGTCACTTGGGTCATTTAAAAAATAGGTTTGAGGTTATAAACCGCATCAGATGACTGAGGAGCCACAGTCAGCTCGGAAGCCAAGTGTTGAGCGTGTATGTAGTACAGTATATAAGTCGGCGGTGTTTAGTTTGAGGTGGTGTAATCCATTAGTTCTTGCTATTTTTGATGGTCAGAAACAGGTTAAACAAGGAAATATTGCATGCCAATAGTCCTCAACATAGACCACAAATAGAAACAAACATCCATTTTGCCCCTTTTTTTCAGACGAGGGTCGAGATGGAGGTGATCGCCCGTTCCTAGAGTCGAAAAATATGGGGAAATTTTCTTGTCCCTTAAAATACTGTGCTATCCAACGAACCTACGCAAATAGTCACCTCCTCCTGACACATCGCTCTGGATCCGTGCTCGCCCACTCCCATATGAACGAACACGAATCGAATTTTGACTCTTGCTACCGGGCAACAGACCCATCTGCCCTTTTTCGGTCCTGGTTCTCCCATCAGTCTTTGGGAATGTGTCCAATTTCCCGACGATGAAAATCTGTTATCTTCGAAACAAAAAAAACGTTGTGCGCGACTGTTGTGGCTACCTTGTTTGCGAAGGATGTCCCACGTATGCTATTGTCCAGTGAATGTTCCGAGAGAGAATTGCCAAAGGTATACTTAAAAGGCGGATGTAGAGTTTAGTGGTAACAATCGTCTACTCTAGAGAATGGAAGAGGAAATGATCTGTTGGCATATAAGGTCCGGGGACTACGACTAAGTCTCCGAGAGCCAAGTTGTTTTTATGGCATTCCTGGCTACCGGCAACACATTTGGCTTGACCTGCCATCGCTATGAAGGAGTAATAATAACTCGCGATTAACCGATTCTGGCTTCTTCCGCTTCATTTGCGCATGTTGCAACCGATGTGAATATAGGTCCACATTTATGGTCTGGCATGTTGCTAGCAGCTCGTATGGCACAATTTGTTGACAAATCCAGTCAGCTTTCCAGGGACTACTATCAACAGGTAGCCTTTCGTATCCACTGGACATTAATCGTTCCATTCGTGTCCGTTCAGCGACAACAATTCGCCGACAACAGTAAGTGACCTAGTGAATGAAGAAACGTGCAAAATCAGTGAGCATGTGTCATGGAGTTCAGCAAATTGTTAAGTTAGTGGGTGAGCAAGTGAGCTTGGTTGGTCACTCACTCAGGCTCTCGCTTGTTCACGTACTTTCTCAGCCTGCCATTCGCTTGCTCATGCATTTGCTCAGAACACTCGCTTGCTCATGCATTTGCTCAGAACACTCGCTTGCTCATGCATTTGCTCAGAACACTCGCTTGCTCATGCATTTGCTCAGAACACTCGCTTACTCAGCGGGATACTCGATTGTTCAAGCATTTACTCAGCCACTAGCTTGTTGCTCAGTCGGTCACTAGCTCGGTAGCGCTCACTGCCCGACTCTATCATTCATTCCCTCATAAGGACAGTCATTCGTTCGCTCACGCATTTGCTCAATCACTCGGTCGCTGATGCCGTACTGTTGCAGCTGAAATTTCTTCTAAATCTATTTATCTTTGTCAGAAATCTTCCGTAAATTATGCAGACTTACAGAAAACCCCAATAGTCTATGAAATATATTCGCGTTCGATGCCCCCCAATCAAGTCCCACTGGGACCCCTGCTCTCTCTACTGAGGCAACACCATCTACAGTAGAAGGCCTACGTGTGAAGCGCGGGACATCACTGAAGAAGTCTATCTCACCTATAGCCATTGGATATACTACAAAAAAAGTGGGTAAAGATGACATATGCGTGGGCCTGCTATATCCAGTGGCTGTAGGCGAGATTAGTTTCTTCAGTGACGTCACGAGTTTAGCTTGGAGCCCGCTTATAGAGTGCATTGGCTGAGGAGATGCAAGCAATTTGTCCAGATGTATGTGGGCTACGGTGGAGGAGATTGTACAGCCAAGACGCGGTATTTTGACTCAGGACATCAGTGTGAGGTACTCTTGCGAAAAGTATCAAATGCAGATGAATATTGTCTTGGAACCATTGACATGTGACATTTGCTGTATGCATTAGCTTTTAGTTCTGTCAAGAACCCTCTTGGTCACCACGGATTTAATTTAAAGGTATGGCAGTTTTCAGATATACGTACTCGAATCGCATGTCAGATTGGCTGATGACCACTGCCCGTCTTCCAAACAAGTTATGACGGCTTCATCAACCACGTCGTGGCTGTTGGGTTTGAAACAGGTGACGTTACACGTGTCTCCTTTCTCGGCACCTTGGCATTTGCCGTTTAGTTCGTAAATGTGATGAGGGTCTATGTCAGGACATCTCTTCCCTGCAAAAATTACAATTTACGCGTTACTTACCGAAAACAGAATTTACTGCCACTTGTAATCAATCTGAAATCTTTACTCACCTGTCTCGTTAACCGCTTTGGACCTGCAGATAGGCGCTGGGGAAGACCAATTGCCGTCACGCTTACAATATATGCTCCGACGTCCAATCAAATCGAAGCCATCGTTGCACGAGAACAGGCACGGTTTCCCAAACAGACCCGGACTGCAATATCCACTGTATGACCCGCCATCAGGTAGATGAAGGGATTTGCACTGGATTGCTGATAGGAGAGTAAAAAATTTTCATTATATATTGAGCCGAAAAGGCTAATAATAATCATTATTATCGATTTTATCATGTGGTTCTTAATCTTTTCAGCCGGGACCCACAATCAAGATCAGCTTCGCAACTTATGGTACTGTTTGTTTATCGAAATTAGTGGAACCAGTGCATTTATAACAGAACTGGTTTTGCACGATTCATCTCGGAAACCCCTGAGAATTAAAATTGGGACGGGAACCTTAGCTCAAGAGTCCCTGGGTATAAGTTACTTTTTACGACCCATTCCGTAAGATCTTGTGAATCAAGTTTGAGTCGTGATCCATAGCCCCTGGCTGTTAGTGGATTTGAATGGCCCATCGCGGAAGCCCATGCGACCCAAGTTTGTGCCATAGCCTATAAGTTAAGAATCCCTAGATTACGTACTCACGTTTGCATTTCGGTATTGAGCTCCAAGATCCATTCTTGCACTCGATGTATCTATGACCGGTTTCGTAGCCCCTTTGGCATCGGACGTAGCATACTTTCGGGTAGATTCCACGCCAGCAATCACCGAGATACAAACCATTCCGCAATGGCGAAAGAATCGGACACGACTTCACTGTCAGAAAAGATGTCAAAATGGCTCATTATCAGAGATATATTAAATTTTGCAAAGAAAAATTTCCAAATCGGAAATTTCACATTTGTATTCGCAAAAAATTAAAAAAAATTTAAATTAAGAGCTTTGCTTTTTTTTGAACTTCGCATATAAAATATTTTTATATTAAAAATTTTGCATTCATCCACAAAAATATTTTTTTCAAATCAAAAACTTTGCATTCATTTGCAAAAATATTTTTTTCAAATCAAAAACTTTGCATTCATTTGCAAAAATATTTTTTCAAACCAAAAATTTTGCATTCATTGTAAATAAAAATTACATTGATTCGCAAAAATATTTTCAAATCAAAAATTTTGTATTCAACCGCAAAACAAATTTGCATTCTTCTGTAAAAATATTTATGAAATGAAAAATTTTGCATTTCATTCGCAAAAGTATTTCTGAAATAAAAAAATTTTGCATTCATTCACAAAAACGAGCTAAAACTAACGACACAATTTTCAGTGTAGTTTACAAGACCAAAGTAGCTTGGCAGCCCAGGTCGATAAGATACTCGCCTGAAGTACCAAATGATGTTTAGAGGTGCCGCGAATTCGATACGCGGTTCGTCCTTGTCAGAAAATTTCCTGACACAGGGTTGCAACAGAAACGACAACATGGCCACAGATAAAGATTGCTACCGCAGAGTGCCCCACATCAAGGGGTCAGCGCACCAATCTCTCGATGAGTATAAAAAAGATTCGGCAATAAATTGTAGGTCCCGGTCTAATTAGTCCTCGTGTGCAGAAAATGACCGTGGGGCGACAAAAATATGATCGTGAATGAAATGGTGTTTCGATCAAACGAGACCAAAAGTATTGTACTGAGTTGAAAGTTATAGAATTCAAGCTTCTCTCAGCAATACCCACCCACTTTCAAACAGTGTAAGTTACGAAGATTTCGCAGAAAAGCGATAAAAAAAATCAAATTATAGCATTTATTCATCAAAAATGGCAAATTTCGCATTTACCGCATCTATTTCGTGAATACAAAATAACGTAGGCCCTACTCATTAGCAGTCAGTTGAGTTCAATGTGGAGACTTAGGATCATAGACTTACCACATTTCGTCGTTTCTCCATCCCAGGAACCGATTGGAGTACATTTCCTCGCTTTACTTCCAACAAGTACGTATTCTTCATCACACGCTAATACGCAGGTCGATCGCAGGTTGTTGTCACAGGATCCTACGATCTTACCATGTGGTGGACTTTTCAGAAGAGGACATCGCTTCCCTTTCGAATAGATACAGGCATTACGCACGTTAAAATCAATATGAACTTATATTGCCACCGAATAAGCAATGCTCAAAAATGCCCAAAAAACGCTTACTTTGACATCTCGGTTGCTGCGGTTCCCAGGATCCAGATTCAGTGCAGTACCTCGCATGCGTACCAATTATCTCGTAGCCCGGTATGCACTGCATTGAACACATGGCACCAGAGTAATCGTGACATTTCCCGACGAAGTATCCGAAGGCAGGTGGTTGGATCCGACGACATCTGCGACGGCGATCTGAAAGAGAGGAACCTACCGTTATAAATACGGCTCGGACTTTTTCGGCCTAAAAAATCTTGACAATATGCAAGCATTTATGACCTAAAATATTTTTTTTGTCTAACTTTCAAGAACGTATATAATGACATTTGTTTTTGCCTCCTTTTTTAGGATTTCTCAAAAATGGGGAATTTGCGTTTTTCTTGGACAGATTCATTTCTCACACACTGATACAACTTTATTTGACTGGTTCTTTTCTACAGAATTTCGCAGATTCCCACATTTTACACCTCATATTATTTGAAGGGAGGCACTTTCTTCCTCAGAAAAGATACCCTCCGTGAGATCTTGCTGGCTGTTGCAGGCAATGGAGGTCCATCAGTTTGTCTAGTCACCTTCTGGCAAAGCATAATTTATATAAAAAAAAACTTCAAGCGCTCATACGCGTTGTTACAATGCGGCATCTAGTTTGGTATCGTACTCAGTAAAGCCCGTACACGGGTGTTCATTTTTTCGAGTAAGGCACGCTAACTGGAGACTAGGGGAGAATATTACCCACAATTCCATAGTAAGTGTATGTACGGAAGCAAAAAAAACCATCAGCTCAGTTGTGATAACCGGACAATAAATAAACAAAGCGCAAAATATTTGCTCGTAATGCGAATCATCGCTCGTTAATCGAATCAATTTTTTTTCAAAACTTTTGCTCGTTATGCGAATTGCTCGTTAACCGAAGTTCCACTGTATAATACACAAATTTAGACATGTGTTACAGGAATACAAACATGTAATATACAAATTCACACGTGTTACACGAATACAAACATGTAATACAAATTCACACGTGTTACACGAATACAAACATGTAATACACCAATTCACACGTGTTACACGAATACAAACATGTAATACACCAATTCACACGTGTTACACGAATACAAACATATAATACACAAAAAATACATGCACACATCACAAATAAACACTGTAGCCTCAAGGGACTTAAAAGTCCTTCCAGCACTCTTAAAGGGATAAGCGATGAAAATTCCTAAAATACGACGGGTCGCTCGAAAATGCCCAAAATATGACGTCATTAAAAAATATATGACGTCATAAAAATCTGAGCCCTAGATACAAATAATGTCGATTTGGAAGATTCGAGACCTCAATATCATTGATTACAATAACTATAATGTAACGGAAATTATGAAAATAGCTATATATTATGCCCTTTTTCGCCTGTAAATAAGAAATGATGGATTTCTCTGTCAATATCGCCAAATTGACGAAAAACTTGGCAAGTCTGGCGACAGCAATAAGTTGGCGATGTCGTAGCTCCAAGAGAAATGTAAAGATTTCACGAGAATGGGGTAGATTCTCGAAGCTTTTTTTGTCGCGCGTATATAAGCTTCACCGGAGAACAAAAACACAGAATTTTGTTCAGATCTTGTTTGTAGGTCGCTCGCGCGCTCTCTCTCTGTTTAGTGTGTTTTGTTGAAACCGCTGCTTGTGAAAGATTCTTTACGTTTACATTTCGGATTCTTATTCAACAAACATTTGAGTTTCAAAGCAATTAAAATTTGTCGCGACGGAATGAGTCTGCGACAATTTTTTACCGCGATGAGTTTGTAGCACGACGAATGGACGCTGCGACAAATTGACCTAGACCTTAACTTATTAATAATTATAATTATTTATAAATAATTTTTTTTAAATGATTTAACCATGAACGTATTAGTGCCTGACGCTAACTAAGCAATTATGAAAAAAGTTATTAGTTATTGGTCTTTGACACTTATTAATGAATGGATAGTTATATTTAATTAATATAAATAATTACTTAATTAATTAATGGCAATCATTAATTTATAATTTTTTATATTCAACTGAAAATTTTATTTTGTCATAACATTCTGATCAACTAACTTTAATTATTAGTTAATTAAATATCAATTAACTAATAATTAAAACAGTTACATTGAAAACAAACTGAAATATTTAACTCCGTTAGAAGGCGCTTTTTCCTCTTAGTGTAGAGTGATGTTAATCTTGTCATTACGTGTTACCTTCACCCCACCATGTTGACAATTTTTATCACCAGATTTATAAATCGTTAATCAAACGAGATCTATTTGAAAAATTGTTTCCCCAAAATCAGTACCATTTGCCAAAAGCCCCGTTCACATGTACGAATATTTTGGTTGTATTGGGAGTTCTAGTACCCGCAACTGACGACTTTTTTCCTTCGTAAGGAAAGAAATGGAAACCAATCATTTGTGAAAATCCTTAAGCGGGTTTTAAACCCGCTTTTTCTATTTCCCATGTAAACGGGCTAAAACGTCGTAATTTTATTTGTTTTACTGTCAAATGTTTTTGAGGGAAAGGCAAAGAAAAAATTGATTTCCACATCTTTAGCTTTCTTCATTACTCTCACGGTTGTGTGTGTGTGTGGCATTGCTCAGCTTAAAAACACCAAGTTGAACGCTTGGCGCACGATCGGTGAATTTCGCCGGATTCGAAAGCGACGTAATCAATTTTTAATTCGTTATGACTCCATAATTATTTTGTCAAATCAAAAACTGAAAACACTCTTTCGTATTAGTTTCTCACAACGAATCACGTGTGCAAATATTGGGCGGTCTATAGCATGCAATCCTGTGTACATAAGTATTCTTAGACTCTTCGAATATCAAAATGTCACTTTATCAACACGAAGTCAAATTTCACCGAAAGCAAGTCCCACGTAAAGAACTCTCTCACCCAATCTCCACCACGGAACGGGAACAGCAGCAACGGAACACAATGAGCAGATAATTGATGACCGGAATTTTGCCTCGGCAAGACAAAAGTCTATTTATTCTCTACACCCTATAACCCAGCAAGCTTCAGTTCATCCATCCACGTCTTTTCAGAGATATTCCAACCACCGCAAAACGACCCGATTAAAAAGGCCGATATTACAGGCCGCGCGAGAAGCGCTAAAACTTAATTAAGCACCGCGAGAAACAAAAGGGCGAGAGGATCGTGTCTCGTTACGACGAGAAAAGTTGCGAACGCCGCCCGGAAATTATTTTTGCGACAATGTAATACTAGTTAGGAGACGACACGAGCGGGACGTTACCGCCATTTTCAAGCGCGTGAATTAATTAATCAAGTTAGCACAGAGCCTCGAAAACAATCCCCCCCCCCCCGTAAACCAGAAAGGAGAACACAAAGGGATGGCGAAGAACGATTATGGCGAGCGAAATCCATTATCGCCAACGTTACGGAACACATTAACACCTTCGTTTCCCCGGTCGTTGATTAACCATTTCGATACGGAATATTATGTATTACAAGGGTGCTCAATATTTAGGAGAGTGCGGAGCCCCTTCATAGGTTTGGTTGCGGGCCACTTGATTAAGTGATCTGGGACAGTGATGCAGGTGACCCGAGTAATATGTAAATATGCTGCGAGTCTTTTGAGTGCTGAATATGCTGGGGTCACTTGAGCGATGTGGGGTCAATATGATGCGGACCGCTTAGCAGTTCTGGAACTGGGCCGAAGGTCACCCAAGTGCTTTGTGAATATACTGCGGGTCACTTGAGTGATCTATAAATGTGCCACGGCCCACTTTTGACCTGAAAATGTAAAACGTGTTGCTATAGTGATCTGAAAATGTGCTGCGGGCCGCTTGAGGGACCTGGAACTGCACTGCGGGACACTTAGATGACCTGTAAATATGATGTGGGCCACTTGAATGATCTGTTTAAAAGTGCGCTTACTTCATTTTTACAAAATTAGGTTTGAGGTCACGAGGCCACATCAGATGGCTGAGGGCCACGTTTAATCCGTATGCCAAAAGGTTGAACATATATGTATGATGTATTGCTCATAACAACCTTATAGGACGTCCGAATACCCACCCCTAGAAAAAGGAGTGTTACGTGATTGGAGGGGAAGAGTTCAACTGTGTGATGTCTTGGCGATAAAAGAGATCTAATTAGCGCCAAGACAGACTTGTTGGTGCGAATAATTTTTTTAGGTCGCCATAGTAGCGCTTCAGACGTGTAGACGGGACTCATTTGATTGGTAGACACAAACTGGTTCTCAAGACACTTTAATTTAAGGTGCGTAGAAAGCAAGATGCGGACTCTTCATCTTTGGCGAATAACTCCAATACTTACACGGGGATTCTTCGGGGCGTTGGTCATTTACCAGTGGCTTCTTCGTTGAGTCATAATTTGGCTCCATTATTTTGTGATCATTTTACTAAGGATTCCTCGCTTTGGCGATTGCTTTACTGAGGTGTCTTTGACCTGGGGACCACTTCACTGATAATCGCTTGCCTTGTCGACCGCTTTACTGAGGCTCCATTGCCTAGGCGATCACTTTATTGCGGCTTCATTGCCCTTGTAAGCCTGGAAATCATTTTGCTCGCTTGCCTCGGCGATCAATTTACTGAAATTTATTTGCCTTGTCGTTCACTTTACAAAATTTCCCATGTCTGGTGTTTGCTTTAAGAAGGCCCTCTTGTCAAGGGGATCACGTCCCCGCTACCTAGTAGGGCTTTTTAAAATGGTGCTAGTTCATTTCAGGGCACCTTGTAAGCCGTTCATTTTTGTTCTTAGAGGTTCTGTGCTCGTTTCCCCGAGGATGGATTTCCAAAATGCGATAGCTTCAATACAAATCACATTCATTGATAGATGGCATAATGAGTTGGAATCGCACCGTTTCCGTTCTGGTCATGACGAGGGTTATATTCGAACGAAATTACTCGTATATGAATGGTGAATTCGCTCGACCGAATACCCCCCCTCCCTTGTCAAAAGCATTCGAACCCGTCCTGTTCAATAAGGACGCTTGACTGACCTCTGATTCACGGACGCAGGTCTTTATTTCTGCTTCCCTCACCCCTCCTATTCGACATAATTATCGATTTGCGATGGATCGTTGGGAGAAAGTATGTCTATGACACGGATACTATCTCTCCCTCTTGATGGTGACTAACCACAGTTACTTGATGAAAGAGAGGCAAAGAAGTTGAAATATCATACGGAAGATGAGGGCCACGAGATCACGTGTAGGTCACAGGATAATTTACATTTGTGGTCCGAAAGACCTTATTCGATGGGGTTGGTCCGTTTTCCGCTTCGGAAGGATGGTGTAGAGTTTCACTGGCATGTTTCAGTCAAGTTGTACTGTATATAAGGAGGAAATTTGACTAACCATATGTATGATTACATACAATGCAGGGAAAGCTCTCTTAAGAGGAAGGACACTGCCCGTTAGTGATCAAAATATTCCGTTAACGAGAGGTTACACTGTATTCTGATATAATACTTAATCGTGACCACACACCTTCAAGGGCCGTCGACAGGACTCAATTCGAGGGTTTGACATCTTTACAATCATCGAGTAATCGAATAATTCCCAGAGCAGGGCTGCCTATACGCACGGGCCCCAGAAGGGGCCATCGGAGCATGGAGGACTTCCATGATAATGACTAGAGCCCGAATTATATGTACTCAAATTCTGGCTCTAAAAATAGACAAATATGCACAAAAAATGCCAAAATATATTTAAATATCGAAAAATATGTTTTAAAAATCAAAATATGCACTAAAATCGTTACAAATTCCAAAAATGTATGTCAAAACATGGAAAAATGTGTTGAATACCCCGCAAAAAGTAAGTCATGTTTTTATCATTTAGGCTGCTGGAATAGTTGGAGAGAAGATGCTCTCAGTGCAGCTGAGTAAAAAGAAACTTCCACAAAACACAACTGAATTTTTTCAGTTGAATTTTGTGGAAGACAGATGGCAACCAAACTTTAACTTGCAAATTGAATATAATAAAACAAAGTGTGGTTCAAACAGGTTGTTGGTATTATTGGTGGTATAACATAATACTGATTGGGGGGTGCGCATGCACTCTATCACTACTCAACAATGTACACCCGTCCAATACAGTACAAGCAAACCGATCGGAAAATAGAGAAATAATTTAAGAAAGCTAGTATGCGTACGCCCTCTCTACTTCAATAAAGAATTTCGTCTTGAAAGAAAAATTTGTTATCCCTGCATAAAGCACGTCGAGGGGTTTAAATCAGTGATTCCCAACGGGGGCGATGGAATGTTCCGGGGGGGGGCGGTAGAAGCTACGGGCATAACATAGGATCTTATGGGTTAGATTGCGTTGTGGGGCGATGGGATAAAAAGGCTGGGAAACTATGGTTTATATGCATATTTTCTATTTCTCTCAGTGCATATCCATTTACTGAAGTAATAAAAAATCCTCATGCAAATAAGTTTCGCGATTTTTATTCGGAAATTTCTAATGAGTAAACAAGTTGCTGCCCACGCATAAGGAAAAAAAACTGTCACAGAATACCCGTCTCCGGTATTCTGTGGTAGTTTTTTCTTTTACCGGGGAGGGGGGTGGTATTCTAGGGTATACCGTAGGCTCATGATGCAGCTGAAACGGATTCAAATTTACTGCCTTTTCCTGAATTGTTTTTTCCGTAGCCTCTTCTCATCACCCGGCGTCCCTGAGATTGAGACAATTTCGTAAATAAATGAAATTTATAACCTATGCACATCTGGAGATTGACGGGTGACCATGACCGTGAAGAACCATTGCATGTCTTGACCGCAGGTCCGGATAACTTGAACGGTTCACGGCAGCGTACGGTACAGATATCAGCCACTGATGATCCGTTGCAATCACCAGATGCCTCACCCTTGTATGGCACTACGAGAGGATCACAAACATCTGCGAAATAGAGCAAATTACAATTAATTAATTAGTATTGATCGATTCTTGAAAGAGTACATTCAATAATTTAACCGACAACAGGAAATCATAGGTGCTTAGTTTTTGATCATTCTATCACTTCAGTTGATTCAAACTCATTTTTAGTCAGTGAGCCAAATACGTTATTATTAGGACAGCGATTATCGGAATGGTATGCCGTGAATCTTCGGACAACGTTGGACCCAGACCCGTTGGGTCAAAATTTAATGACCACCAGGGCAAAAGCAAACAAATGATTACTAGAGCGAGGGAGCACGGGCGCGCTCCCCCTTTTCTAGTATCGGTTATATGATTGATCGGTTGACATCCTTACGCGACTAAAGGGAAGAAAGTTAAATTATCGCTTAGACTAGAAAACAGCATTTAAATGATGACTAAGCCTAGAAGACCATATACTCTAGCAGTTTGAGGACCAGCGCCATAAAAGCACAAAACACTTACCGTTTCCTTCTGTTCAACGTAGACAGATGAACCCCCCAAATACGGTCTGTGAAGCTGTTAATTTATGCGAGTTTCATGTTGAATTATGACGAGGTCAAGGGAGTCGCATTTGAACGATCAAGCCGAGGGAACCACCCTGAAATGGTAAAGAAGCCGAGGGAACCGCACTGAAATGGTAAAGAAGCCAGAGGGAACCGCACTGAAATGGTAAAGAAGCCGGAGGGAACCGCACTGAAATGGTAAAGAAGCCAGAGGGAACCGCACTGAAATGGTAAAGAAGCCGGAGGGAACCGCACTGAAATGGTAAAGAAGCCAGAGGGAACCGCACTGAAATGGTAAAGAAGCCAGAGGGAACCGCACTGAAATGGTAAAGAAGCTGAGGGAACCTTCTTCTTTGCATTTCTTTCCACATTCAAATGGAAAGAGAAGCCCAGACGAACTTCTACTGCATTTGAATTGCTTTTCCAAATTATACTTTATCCACGAGGATGAAAATGTACGTATAATCGGACAATATCAATAATGACGAAAAATGATCTAGGATTCTTCCGGATTTTCGGATTTTTTTTACGGGGGGAAAAGATCTTTCTTTAGGAAATATAACGAAGGATTTAAAAAAAGGAAAATAAAATCCCTATATTTTCCTAAATCCGGATATTCTCAATGAAATTGGAAAGAAACTCGCATTGTTACATACAATGGACGTTATTTTCTTGCTGTTATTATACGCATCTTGTTAATATACTGCTACAAAATGGCGCAGAGTCCACACACAAAAGATCTTTTGTGTATGCATGCATAGATTTATGATTTTTATTTTACTTTTTTCATGATAAAAAGGGATTTTTGAAATGAATGTTTTTCCCTAAAAATGAGATATAGAAGATTGCAAAACCAATTTCATATATATCTTGTGTACAAAAAAAAAATTGCGTCTCCAATACCGAATAATGGACTATTTGTTATATTCTGAATAAAGGAATATTTGTGTTTTTCCGAATATTGGAATTTATAGTCTCTTGAATATGGTCTAGGTATGATTGAAGTATTCTGTACCCAAGTTGGAATATAGTCTATACTGATTGGAATTGGATCGATCTTTCTTTGGGGCTGTCTAAAAATTATTAAACGCATTGAATGGCCTACCGGAGGTCCTGCATCATTGTTACTCCCACGTCACCACCAGCGAGTCTTCCGGCCGAGGTTCCCCGCCACGATGTTCGCCGCTGACAAAATTCACCGACGACAGTTCTTCACTAGTGAGTGAGTGGTCGAGCAAGTGAGTAAATGTGTGAGTTGACAAATGAGTAAGCGAATAACCTTACTGTATGAGCGACCCAGCCATTGAGCAACTCTATGAGTGAATGACCTTTGAGTTCGCATGTGAGTGGGCGAAAGTATATATGATCTAGTAAGTGGGTGAGTAAGAAACCATGTGACTGACCGAGTGAAGAGGTGATGGATTGAGTGACAACATGAGTGAGGGAGCAAGTGAGTTAGTGAGCGATTGAGTGATCACTCACTAGCTCATTTGTTCACTCTCACTTCTGACTCGATTTATCACTCACTTGCTCATGCACTCACTCACTCTGTCGATGTAGTGATCGACATAGTATCGATCACCGACAAATTGTTTATCGGTGAATTTCTCTGGACACGAATGTGGAAGGGGATTGTGATAAAACTTCGGGCTATCAAGCAAATAATATATGAAGATTTGGATGATCTGGCCCATTGGCGTACGCAGGGAGGGGGGGGGGATTCTAACCCCCCCCCCCCAAACCGAGATTAGTGTTATTTTACAGGAAAACAGCAAACTCCCCCCTCAGATTGAAAACACACCCCCCCCTCCCCACTTGAGAAAATTCTGCGTACGCCTATGCTCTGGCCTATACCAGGTCTTCCATCCAGTAGTTGGCGTTTCGGCTGTCAAGTGGATGCGGAGATTTTAACAAGACATCAGTGATTTGTACCTATAGGCCTTTATTTTGGAGTTTCGTCCATTATTTAATCGGCTATCATGTCAAATTTCCGATGAGCGACTAATAGCTTTGATCTAGTATAGGCGACTAGTTGCGTAGGTTTATAGGATCGCACCCGTATATTACGGCGTAGAATACTTTCTTCTCATATAAACTGTCTTGGGCCAAGGGTGATCGCCCCCTCCTTAGATCCGCGCCTGCCTAGGACATAAGACAAACGCTAGACGATTGCTATCTTCAAGAAAATAGCGTTGCAAGAGTAGGATTGGATTGGATTTTGATTTTATTGGCGCAAGGACCGATTAGCTCAAGCTGCGCCAAAACGAATGACTTACAATAGTATATGATCAATGTGTGAACATGGTTAGTACAAAGAATAGGCATTGTTAAGCGGTGTTCGAAACCGATTGTTACAAAAATGAGATTGTGAATGAGAAAGTTTTAAAAAGTTAGGTTTCATGAGAACAGCACTGACTGTTCAACAGTTTGGAAACAATTGTTGAGAAACTGATTGTAGGCAGGTTCAACAGCGAGCATTAAAAAACGATTGTTGACCGAAAGTGAAATTTCGCAAATTCAAGAGACTTCAACAGCTCCACAACAGTTGTAAAAAAACCGATTGTTGACTGAAAAAGTGGCAAAGGTTAGATTTTACGAATAAACGATGACTGTTCAACTGTTCAAAAATCGAATATTGACGGAAAACATTTTGCAGGTTAGATTGCCCTATTACAACAATGTTCAATTTAAAAATTGTTAAAAAATCGATTGTTAACCAGTTCATCGGCTCGACAACAGCTGTTGAAAATCGATTGATGTTGAAAAAGTGTTATACGTTAGACTTTACAAATACATAAAACAATTAAATCAATGACTGTTCGACAGCTCAGAAACGATTGTTGAAAACCCGAATGTTGACTGGCTCGAAGGCAATTGTTAAAAACCGATTGTTGGCTGAAAAAGTTTTGAAAGGTTTGGTTTTACGGACACAACAGTGGCTCTTCAACACAGGTATTTTCACAGAATCATCGATGTTGTGGGACAACAATAGCAATTCTCATGTGTACAACAGTAGTTGTGGGACAACAGTAGCAATTCTCATGTGTACAACAGTAGTTGTGGGACAACAGTAGCAATTCTCATGTGTACAACAGTAGTTGTGGGACAACAGTAGCAATTCTCATGTGTACAACAGTAGTTGTGGGACAACAGTAGCAATTCTCATGTGTACAACAGTAGTTGTGGGACAACAGTAGCAATTCTCATGTGTACAACAGTAGTTGTGGGACAACAGTAGCAATTCTCATGTGTACAACAGTAGTTGTGGGACAACAGTAGCAATTCTCATGTGTACAACAGTAGTTGTGAACAGACACTTCAACAATGGGAAAAAATTAATGAAATAGTTGAATTTTCTAAAATTCGAACAAAATCATGTTGTTCATTTCAAAAATTGTAACAACAGAGCACAATAACAATGACAAGTAGCAAAAATGATTTTTTGGCACTAATCAGTTCTTCTAGTAGTGATCAACATAATAATATCTCAATAATGTCAAATGATAATAAATTGCTAGAACGTTAAATGTAAAGACACAAATATTGAATATATATATACTGACTCTTTAAACGCTCTTCAGTGGAGATAAATCCAAACAATGCCGCTAACAAAATAAATTCCATTGGCGTACTCAAGATTTTCGCCACGATTTCGGAAGAGACGTTTGTGATGTGCAAGTTCTTCTGAGAGTACGCACTCAGACATTAATTTGAATCATTTCATGGAATTTGGCGACATTCGTTGGCTGCAAGTGGCGTACCGTCCCTGCACGAGCCTACGCCTATATTGATTTTGGCATATTATTGGCCTACATTTTGATTGATTGCATCATATCTTGCACGATCCATGCCTTTAATTTCCAAAAAAATTTACTTGATAAATATTTTTACACTTGCGGCCAACGAATGTCACTAAATTTCATGGAATCAATTAACATTGGTTTAGGTCGATTTCGCCAACAACGTTTCGTCCCCGGAAATTTCAATCCAGATATTTCGCCTGCCCTGACCGTGTGAGTGGGCAAGTAAGTGACTGTAGGAGTAACCGACTCATTGGGTGAGTTACCGTATGAGTGAATGAGGTCACTAACTTGATGACTAGGCCTTGAATGACTAGGCCATGAAACTTTTTTATGACAAATCATATTTTGGGCATTTTTGGTGTGATCAAACTTTTGGTGATTTATCACCAAAAGTTTGATCTGTAATGCCATGTGTGCCAATTCTCAGACTTGAAAAATCTGTAGTTAATCACATGACAAAATATTCCGTGCCAAAGAAAACATGTCATACAAATTAAAAGAAGCTGAAAGTTGGTTTTCTGTGGTTCCCAACTTCAAGGCGCACATGCGAGCCGATCTCCCCGTTAAAAAGTCTCGCCACAGAGAGCAACAGTCCTACAACGATAAATCAGTCAATCATAACACTTCACTCATAGTTACAAAGACTGGTGGCAGATGGCAGCACTACACATAAGCATTACAGAGAAACAAAAAAAACTTCACGTCAGGTTTCACTACACGTACACGCACATTCCCGCATGTACCGATTCGTTGGGGGTTCCGGGGGGGTGTGGTGTAGTAGGTAGGGCCTCCAAAAATTGGCTCGGGGATCCATGATGTTCTTAAGTCAGCCACCTCGTTGGGCAGTTTGCCTGTTGTGGTAAACTGCCACAACAGGCTAATATTATAATATTATAGCTTTTAATCGAGAGCTTTTTGATTACAGTCAAACCTCGTTAATGAGTCACTCTTCGGAGAGCAAAAATATGACTTAGTAAGCGGAGTGATTCGTTAAACGGAGTAAGCAATAGTTGCGTCAGTTCCTGCCTGAGGACAATTGGGACTTCCAAAAAGTGACCCGGTAAGCTGAGTGACGTGTTAACCGGGTGACGCACTAACGAGGTTTGACTGTATATAACCATAGTATGTGGGGACCATGGGTGAAGAGTCTATATGAAGAGATAGTATGTGGGCCGTGAAGAGTCTGATTTGGGAGAACACCAAAGATCTCAACCTAAGGGCCCTGCTGCAGGATATGTGGGGGGGGGGGGGTTGCATGAATCTCAATACCGTGCCCGATTGACCTCAGGGTTGGGACTTTCGAGGTTGCAGACCTGTCATCATATTGGGAGGTGCAAGGTTTCGTTGTTCAGGGGAGGTGATCTGACTTCGATAATTAGATATATACTTCTTAATCAAAAACAACTTTTTATTTACATCTTCAGATACTAGCGGCACGCCGGCCCAATGGACATTCACACGCTTCGGTGGTAACCGATCGACCGACTCTTCTTTTTCCTCATGCGCACACACATACACAGATCGTCCTTGATATGACAGCTGCCAGTTTTTATTTGTTGGAGGCGACACCGCAGTACCTCTTTCGCAGTGCTCTTGAACACGAACCTCTCCACAACTTGACTTTGCGACCGCACCGCATCTTTCGAATGCCCCTCACTGACGGGTCCTGTTGATTGTCGCTGATGTGTACTTCTCGGCTTGATGACGGTGGGACTTCAGCATCTTGATGCATAAAAGGGGTCTAGGTCAATTCGTCGCGATCAACTTGTCGCGGGACAATTCGTCGCATTCAATTTGTCGCAGGCTTATTTCGTCGCGGTACAAATTTGTCGCAGACTCATTTCGTCGTAGTACAAATTTGTCGTGGACTCATTTCATCGTGACAAATTTGAATTGCTTTAAAATTCATATTCATTCACATTCATTCTTATAAATAGGGTAGTTACTTTAGGCGTAAAAAATTGAATTAATTTTTTTTCTCATTTATTGGAAATGTTCCCCCTTCCCATCTGTTTTAATTTTTAACAAATGAAGGAAAGTATTCATTTAAGTCATTAAATTTTTAAAATTTAATTTTACTATATAAGCCGCATTTCTGTCGGGACATCCATTTTTCGCAGTGAGGGATGTTGAAGAGCTCACCCAAATAAAAAATTGAGATCAAATAAATTTTTAAATTTTAATTTCCACCGTATAAGCCGCATTTCCCACTTTTTGTCGGGATTTGAGTCTCTGAGTACGGGTTTGAGTCCCTTATAAACGGAATGAATGGCGGCTTTCAGCCCCCCTTCAATGTTTCCTTCATGTCGGCACCTTTGACTGGCCAAGGATGCCAGAAGTGTTTGAAACTTGTGGGTTCTTGTCTTGATCTTGAAGTAGGAAATTTTGGTTTCTGAATCATTTCTCTGGGTGCTCATACCCATTCCATAAAGTACCCTGGGCACCAACAGCATCTCTGTCTCTGACACCACTGCAAATGTCAATCGATTTTTGATGGGTTTTTTTTAAACTCTAAAGTAACAACTCTTGAGTGAAAAGAATGAAATCAGACTTTCAATTAGCCCATTGTATGTAACTTCGTGTACATGACACTCGAAATTAAAATTAATCGTTAAAGATAGGCTCACTGTAATTTGGGGAATATCATACAAACCGAAATTTTTTCACATGATATTGAAATTTTATCACAGCAAAAATCAATTATTTAACATTTCAAATTTTTATAGCCGAATTTTCAAATATAATTAAACTTTTATATGCAGTTAAATTTTTAAATGTAATTGATATTGTAGTTTTAATTTCGATGACCTTTCTGCATTGACAAAAAATAATTATTTTCAGTTAACTGCGTGTGCACTTTTGTTCATGTTTTTATTTCACGTGTAAGACAAAAACCTACATACAAGCTCGCGTGGAACATGTGCAGTGAAGAATCGACGGTTCGATGAATTGATTCTGCGCTGTAATATATATATATATTGACGTCACGACGAATTGACACGGCGGCAAACTTGTACAGCTACGAATTGGAGCTGCGACGAATTTGTATCGCGACGAATTGGAGCTGCGATAAATTTGTACCGCGACGAATTGACACTGCGACAAATTTGTATTGCGACGAATTGGAGCTGCGAGAAATTTGTACCGCGACGAATTGACACTGCGACAAACTTGTACCGCGACGAATTGGCACTGCGACGAATTTGTACCGCGACAAATTGAGGCGCGACGAGTTGAGTGCGACAAATTGACCGGCTACCCCCACGCATGAAAGCGGGCTTGATTCGATCGATGCGCGCTACGTACGGTTTTTCCTTCTTCGGTATTTTGAAGACATCTTTCTTCTGCTGCAACACCGGATGAGGTCCTTCAGACGGTGATTCCAAGGGACCTCTCACTCGGTCGATTCTCAAGAACAAATGTGAGCATCTTGCGAGGTCCTTGTGGATGAAGATATCTGCGGAACCGTGAGATGAAGTCCGGGCCACAAAATGTCTCGTCATTCAGGGAGGCGATCTGGCTTCGGTAATTAGAGAGGCATTGCTTCTTAATTGAAAAATATAATTTTTCATTTGCATCTTCGGATACTAACGGCACGCACTATATTATATAAATAATAATATTAACGAATCGAGAGCTTTTTGATTACAGTCAAACATCATTAATGAGTCACTCTTGGGAGAGCAAAAATATGACTCAGTAAGCGGAGTGACTCGTTAAACGGAGTAAGCCATAGTTGTGTCAGTTCCTGCCTGAGGACAATTGGGACTTCCAAAAATTGACCCGGTAAGCTGAGTGACGTGTTAACCGGATGACGCACTAACGAGGTTTGACTGTATATAACCATCGCCAGAAGAAAAGCTCTCGGACGTGAACTCTGGCATATGCTTTAACTGAAATAATCAAAATGCTAATCGTTGAATCATTGGGTGTTCCACTGTGTTGGCAGTGAATATATCTTAAGTACGGAATCTAGCTTCAATCTTCAATGGTTAAGCTGAGCACCACCATCCCCAAAAAGGTAGGGTTGGCAGGGCTCTAGCACGCGGCCCAGGACAAAATCTCACTTTTTTCGTTTTTTTTTACTCTATCAATTCAATATAGAGGACCCCCCCCCCCCCAAGACTGACATGGGGGAGCTACTGAAAACTATAGCTGGTTTCAGTATGGAAGGAACATGAGCATAGAAGAAGGGGGGAAAATATATTCCTACTTAAAATTTGTGCCACCTAACATATTTTCACAAAGGTTTTTAACAGCTAGCTGATGCGAAAATGTATCTAGGAAAGAGAAAAAATTCAACTGCCTTTGCGGGGAATCGAACCCACGTCCTTTTGCTTTCCGAGTGAACGCACTGGACTACAGCGGCGACGAATATCTCAATCTTTCCTTGGAGTTCGTGTGCACTGAACGGGACCTTACATGCACATGTCGGACCTAACTCAGGCGAATGCTCACAGTTGCTGGCAATGCCACTAGATATCGACTTAACCGATGATGATGTCACTCTCCGGTTATCCATACAAAATTTTTTAACGTCTCAATCTTTCCTTGGAAGGTCGTGCGCACTGAACGGCGGAAAACCTTCGTATGGATAGCGGAGAGTGTAACATCATCCTCGGATAACATATTTATCCCTAACTGTGGGGAAACGGCCTGCATTCTCTTTTATTTCATCTCCACTTGCCTGTTTCTCTGCTCACTGAATTTCGATATGTGTGTGGAATGACAAAATAAAATGCTACCTTGTACAATATGGGTTTTTTTTTTCTTCTTCTCAGCAAAAACTCTATGTATAAGTACTCAGATCACGAGAAGAGTTACGGGGACGCCCCTCTCCGGAGAGGGTCCATTTCGGCGCGGGGAAAGGATAAAAATTATCCCGGGTTGCCACACAGTAAAAGCTGTCTTGGCGCAAATCTCTGTTACGAGAGTATTCTTCACGCTTAAGTCAACTCCGTCAGTCTTCACGCTTGAGTGAGCTGCGCTTTTTGTGTTGGCGTTTGTTAAAAGATTTTGTCGAAAATTGTTGTTATAAATCTTGGAAGTAAATTAAATTTTTTAATTTAAAAAATTTGAATTTTTTATTAAATTTAATATTTTTAACTAAAATATTTGATACAGAAAAAAATTCGAAGGGAGTCGTGATCGTTTATTGACAAAGGGAGTAAAATTACTTGAAATTAATAATTAAATTCCTAAAATAATAAAATAAATTAATTGTTAAATTACTTTAAATCAATAATTTAATACAAAAGGAGTATTATTAGTATAATAATAATTTATTACTACTGTAAATTATATGGCATTTTCTTCGGTTTAATTTCTATACCGCAGCAAGAGAATGCCACCTGCTAGCAATTAGCCATTCTTCTGTTTACCTTCTCTTATATCCATATCATCGTCTTTTTCCTTTTTTACATTCTCGACAGAAGCTACTCATATGGGCTTTTTAAATAGATGGCAAATGCAGTAGTGACAAATAAAAATATTGAGCATGCCTGCTTGTCAAGTTTGTAGTTACGTCTATAGCCACCTTAAAGGCATGTCCCCCCAAGGGCAGGGCTGACAGGGATCCAGCCCTGGGGCCCTGGATGATTCTAATCATTTTTTAAAACTATAAATTCAGAGTGACCCGTCGAAGATTCCAATCTGAGAGCCCGGCTGCAAGATGTGAGGGCCATGCTTAAGGGCATCGGAAGAATGGTCCTCTCATGCTGCAGCAGGGATCCTGTATGGGATCTCTCACCGGCAATCCATTCTGAATTTAGTGTGGGGAAAAAAAAATAAAATTAAAAGAATTCTCCTCTAGGCTGGATTTTGTCAGCCCATCCTTCGTCTTCAGCTCGTCTTCCACCATGAAGGTTGCCATCAAAGGTTCATGAGTTCGAATCCGGGTATAGAACATTCGAAGCAAGTTCTTTTGGAGCCTTCATTCCCCACTTAACTCCACTGGTTGGAAATTGCCGTATGGCGATATATGACCGGAGTTGGTGTGCGGTGTAGTAGCTCATCCTTCTGGGGGGCCATGGTCGAAAATGTTTTATACGAGCAGTGTTCGGCTACAGCTTGACGCATGGAACTGATTATTAAAAAATGGCTGGAGTTTTCGATCCCTTCTGCGGAATAAAAAATATATTTTTTGTATTAAAATAATGTGCCGTAAGTACTCGAGCAGCCGTGCCGTCGTAAGAGCATCACGGGCTTTCCCGGGCCAAGAGATTTTTCTGATACCCTACCACGTAAATTCTGGAAAATTTCAACCAGATGTTATTTTTGTGAACCTAATGCGACAATGCCTTAAGACGGCACTGTCGAACAGCCGGTGTTTACGCAAGAAAAACACTGCGATGACGACGTTATCGAGAGCACTGCCGTGGCGCTTTTAGTGAAATTTCTAGAAGGCCAAAATAGCTCTAAAGACGCCAAACGGGAAAGCACCGTTGATAATGCGCTATTCTCGATGGGCAGTTGTTTTACCTAAATGTAAATAATAGAATCGTCCGACGTGACGTAACGTGACGTAGCAAGTGTTCTTCTCGTGATCGGTGGACTATACACGAGAGCATTCTCAGACTCTAAACATCCATATTTTGTAAACTTATCAAATTTGAAAAAATCGTGCCTCGCTGTCATTTATTTCCGTCCATAACCAATCAACGGATAAAAAATAACATTCAAAATAAGTATACAGTACGGGGCCCCATGGCCACTCAGAGAAAATATATATAAAAGTTTATAAATAAATAATCATAAATATTTTTAAATAATAATAATAATTCAGTACCTTGGTGAATAAATAACGAATAGGCGTACGAGACTCTGCCATGGAAATGATATACCAGAAAGAGCTCTGCGGGTCAGAAACAGTCGAGAACCGCTGCAGTGTAGTATTATGTTAAATGTAAGGATGTGTGTGTGTGTGGGGGGGGGGGGGTGACATTATAAAAGTACTTTTATAAAACTTGAAAATACTACCAATAAGATTATTACATTCTTGAAAATGCAAATAATGATCTTCTTGGTAGCATTTTCAAGTTTTATAAAAGGACTTTTATTAAATTTTTATAGTGTAATCCGGGCCTAAGAGACACATTCATTGAACTGGAGTCTTTGCTGCCACCTATGAAACAAAACTGTCAGAATTCTTTAATTGTAATTTTTGACTGATTTTTGATTAACGTGGTGCATAAAACAAATATAATATGATGTTAAATTGATCTTTTATAAAATTAATATTTATCAAATCATTAAATTTACTTTAAAATCTTAACAGTGTATATTTGAATGTAGTAAAATAATATATATAAAAAATTTGACAAAAAAATTAAATGCTCCTGTGCCAAAAATTTCAAATCTGTAAGTTCTCAGGGTGAGCTTCAAGCTGGGAATCGCAAATCATAGTTTTATTGGATTGCCTCTGATTGGAATACGGAAACATCGGTAATCGAAAGCGTTTCAGTCGGGAACTTCCAATTTGCTCGGTATGTTGAAGCTCGCAAATGCTTTCTCCAAAAAGTAATACAAAATATATACAGTTTTGTGTTAAATATCACTGTTTCTTTATTTAATATCGTGACCATGATACTGGTACGATTTTTTCCCGTAAATGATCGGTTATCCGAACATCCCCAGTCCCCAATTGTTTCGGCTAACCGATGTTCTACAGTATTTGTAATTGTTAAGAAAGAAGTTTGTGATAAAAGCCAACTGTATAACTTTTCCTTTCCCTGGAGTGGAACTATTTTGTTTTTAAGGTGGGCTTAGGCTTTAAATTTTATATTGTTAGGTAGCATGTTATTTTGTCATTCCGCACAGATTTCGAAATTCTGTTCACAGAGAAACAGATCTGCTGTACAGGTGCAGGCTTCCAATATAGGAAAAAAAACCATCCTTTGCACCAAAGAAACAAAAGTTTTTATTCGACTCAGCGGGTATTTTAACCCTTTTAGCGGCAATGACGAGCTATCTCGCCTCTATAAAAGCGTCTTTTTTCAGCATTGACAACCCAGGATATGTTGTAATGTTGATTTCTCAATGGAAAACTTTTCCTCCACAGTTCACACCTGCTGAAATTCGGAAGAAACCCTACTTCATTAAAAAAATATATGGAATTTTGACAGGCCCGTCATTTAGGGGGGGGGGCGTTGCCCCCTGGCTTTTGAAAATACACTAAAAATGGTATATATATATATATATAGGCCTGTATATACCATTGGAAAAAGTTGAAATGACGGCCCTGAATTTTGATGCTACAGATCCGGCAGGATGGCGGCATTGAATCTACAAAAGTATCGAGCTGTAGTTCAGGTATGCATCAGAAACATTACCGGGAATTTCTAATCTTCGACATGAGGACGCATGCGCACGCATCTTTGGCTATGTTTATTACATACGTTTACAACAATGGCACCAATACACCAACAATAAACAAATACAACGCCACACCAGGCAAAATATTCCAACGAGGTGGCTGAGAAAAGGATGCCCATAACAAATATGGATGTCATATATTTAGAAAATATAGCAACCCAATTAAAAATACAATAGCAAACAATATATATACATGATAAAATATTATACAATGCCCATAAAGAATATTTATGGTTGTCTTTTTCTAAGAATGGATAGCTTCTCGATTAACCCCAACATGTTTATCGTATTTCTTTTTTAACGTGTCGATTGTGTTACAATTTACTACCTCCGAGGGTAAGCTATTCCATTCATTATTAAGCCTATTAGAGAAAAATTCCCTGTGACACCATGACATTGCATTGTCTCTCACCAATCGATACTGGTGTCCCCTTGTAAAAGCAGTCGATTGACGGTGTACAGATCATTCATATACGGTGTCAGTATTCATCAACAATTGTTTTTCAACGAAAACAGAACTGCTTTTTGTATGCATTTGAACTTGTATGCATTTTCTTGGATATATTTTTCAAGTTTTGACAGAGCTTGAATTTTCAATTAGTGTTTTCGGGAAAAAGGGGGAGACTAACGAAACTGTAATAATACTATAGTTAAAAGCATTGAATTTCGTTTCTAATTTGGCACATTCCTAACTTGACAAAGCTGAATTATATACAATCCACACAGTTGGAAGTTCGAGAGATGATAAAAGCTACCTGCAATCACAGCATAGAAAACCACCACTGTTACTGCCTAGTCAGGCATTTGTGGACTAACCGAACCACTTACTTGCCTTGTGCTTACTTAGCAAAAACTACAAAAATTAGTTCCGAATTTTTGTTTTCTCCAATAATTAGAGTACATTTTATTATTTTATCGTTTTGCACTAAAGAAGGGTTCCAGTGGACAAAGTAGCCCGAGTTTACGGTAGGCAAAAAACAAATATTGAAACGCTCGCGAATTTACAAGTAATTCAATGAGATATAATGAGAGAGAGAGAAAAAAAAAATACACTGTATGTGTATATATAATTATAAATTATTTCTCTCATATCCGTAGGTGTTCACGAGTCATCTGGCTGAGATACCATTTGCCGTCGGGGCCATACGCAACTGGTGTCTAAGACGGCATATGCCGTAATGAGGATTTTCGGACTTTATCACATGGATATTACGTCATACAGCTGCTGCCACCTGCACAAGCATCCTTCTACTTTAATATCTCGCCACCAGATGGAGGGGAAACAATAAAGTTTCAATGTCTGGGGTTATTATTATGTTTTATCATCTTCACCATGCATTCCAAGGTATGCATCCTTAAGCGTTGTTTTTTATATACAGGGTGTGGTGTGAGGGCTGATACGGCCTTTATCTAATCAACTGTTTGTTTTAGTTTGAAAAGTGCTCAGAAGGCTTCCAAAAGTTAACCTGCATCAGTTTTGAGAGAGTGAAAATATAGCGTGTCGCAAAATAAAAAAAATCTAAATTTGTACACTAAACTCTAACTCCCAACTAATATATTGTTGTTGCCTTGTCCTTTCTGAGCCCAGCAAATGCGATGCTATGTTTTCAACTGCAATATCCGCAGAGATATTCGAATTTAAAAATCGGAAAAAAAGTTGTGAAAGATTTTTGAGCTGAAATATCTCAGTGAATATTTGAGTTAAAAACATAGGATCCCTTTTGTTGGAATCAGAAAAGATCAGGGCAACAACTGTCTGATTAGAAGTTAGAAAACGGGAGAGGGGAACCATATAAAAATTTAGATTCTTTATTTTGTGACACACTGTATTTTCGCTCTCAAAACTGGTACAGGGTAATTTTTAAATGCCTTCTGAACATTTTTTTTTTTTTGGAATCATACATCTACAACAGGTGGTTGATGAGATAAAGGACAGATTAGCACTTACAGGTCACTATGTATATTCACAACATGTACATTGTATCTTATAATTAGTAACGTACAAGGAAAGAATATAAGATTTACATGTAATTTTATAAATTTCAATACAACATGAATTACTGAGAAATATTTTCCTGAATTTACTTTGAACCTGAACAACTCATGCTGTGTTATTGCATTTAATTAATTAAGAATTCGACGTTTCTATTTAGAAAACTATATATAGCTTTGCAAATTAACATTTATTAACATTACTTTTATGATTTTAAATATACAACAAAGAACATCATTTTTAATGCTTCAAACTTCCAAAAAAAGCGGGAAAGCGCTTATCTTAATAAAACGTGGCACCGTGGGTAGCAAATGGAGAAATTAATCGCCCATATGACTGGTTAAAAGGTTGACCAAAGGATAAGCTAGATAACAGGTTTTAAAAATCCATCAAAAGCATCGTATAATAGAAAAACTCATATATTTTGGCATGGAATTTCCCTAATTGGCCGCATTCCCTGTCAAACCTCCTTCAATATTAACCCATGAGGTCAATCATCCTTCAACTACGAAATTCAAAGCCCGAGATCAAGGCTTAGTACTTATTTCCCATGTTAGTCATAGTATATTATTCAGGTAAATTACCGGAATGATTTAATTTTTTTTTTATACAGTATATACCGTATATCCGTGGGACAATGAGAGTCATTTACGAGGCGTGGCCATAAAAAAAAAAAAATCCCACTGTTTTCTGGTGGAAATCCATATTTCGAGAGAATGGAAGGCTTTTAGAGAGCTCGGCATTTTTGGCGGCACGCAAACTCGCGTTATACACCGGATACAAGAAAAAAAAAAAAATTGGGGAAGGGGGCGTTTAATAGTCACGCGAAATATAAAGTCAATACAGCAAAACAAAAAGGGAGATCCCAAAGACCCTGCGTCGTTACTTTAATGAGAAGCCAACAAATAGTCTGTGTGTGTACCTAAAAAAAATGAAATACTGCACCGCTAAGAAGGTATTTACCTTCTTGGCAATGAAAGATTTCCGAGTGAAAAATGTCCCATACTTTATTTTTTTCTGGATGAAAAAGTCTGTTTCAGGGGACTACTTCACCAAACTCCAACTCTGGCTATACTACCGTATTGAAATTTATTGCAATCGTTGGGTTGGGAAAATGAAGGCGCCATCTATCGGTGGTCGACTCAAGCTCGTTAGGAAAACATTTACATCCCCCCCCCCCTCCCGGGTTTGAATCTGTGACCGTGACGGCAACCTTCACGGTGGTAGACAAGAATCTTACTAATGGTTACCAGATCGGAAAACTCAGAAAGTAGGACGTCTGCGCACGAACCCTCAGTGACGTCACTTATCCTAATACACAGCGCCATTCTGACCAATAAAAACGGCCACAACAGTAATTTTTGGTCCAATTCTAAAAGGAAACCGATGGAAAAAAGCCTGAACTTGAAAAATTCTGGGGATTTCCACATCTAATGGTGAATGCGTGTGGGAAACAAAACCGCAAAAAATTTTCATATCAATGAAGAAATACGTGTTTCTCAAAGCGGGGAAAGAAAAATAATTCCGGAAACCTGAAAAGGAGGACAAAATGGGGGGGGGGGATTTCCCAAAACGTGGAAGGACGCTTGAAATGACATCAAAAAATAGGTCATGTCCTCCTAAATAACGACTGTTGGTAACCCTAAACTTTGCACCACGCCACGCAATCGCTTAAACTTGGGCCTGCTGCTGCTGTCATCTATCTGTCAGGTAAAAACAAAACAACCCGATGGTTGTGTTAAAAAAAAGATGTTGGTTTTCGAGACCGGCTTTTTTCTCAATCTCCCCAGTGGTAGACGAGCATCTCACCACCACACCACTCGGGCTGTTTCAGGGACTGGTATTGCTGCATAAAATTCTGGAACTAATGCGTGAAGTTTTGAAAATCGAACTGATCCTCGAAATAGAAAAATCCCACGCGGAACTTTCAAAGTTGAGCTGGGTGAAAATCGGTCGCATTATGAATCAGGGTCTTCAACTTGCTAGACATGATAGGGTTAAAAACTATTTGCATGAAGCTCAGAAATCGAAATTCATACAGCGGTATCTAGATTCATGCAGTGGCGTTTTAATGGTTGAGCCGCAATGGGTTCATGGCTCCGTGCGGCTCAAACATTAAAACGCCACTGCATGAATCTAAATACCGCTGTATGAATTTACTGGGGAGGGGGCTTATATTATTGGGAAATTTTATTCATTCTGGGATAATTTTCTCATTCAATATGACTTAGCGTTATAACATTGAATTTTTTTCATCAATTCTGAAATTGTTTTATTATGAAATATGAATTTTAGTAAATTCTGAAATTATTTTTCCTCGATTCAGAAATTATTTTTTCATCGATTCAGAAATTATTTTTTCATCGATTCAGAAATTATTTTTTTCACCGATTCAGAAATTATTTCCCCAATCGATTAGAAATTATTTTTCCATCGATTCACAAATTATTTTTCCAATTGATAAGAAATTATTTTTCCAATCGATGCAGAAATTATTTTTTCATGAATTTTCAAATTATTTTTTCATTAAAAATAAATTTTGATTGGCATTTTTTTCCATCAAATACGAAGTTTTATTAATTCCAAAATATTTTTTTTTCGTTAAATATAAATTTAAATTGCATTCTAAAATTATTTCTCATTAAACATGAATTCTAAATGGAATTCAGAATCTAAACCTATTTTTCCATCGAATAAGAATTTTGGTTGATCCTGAAATTTCACCAAAAATTTTGAAATTATTTTTCCATAAAAAATATTAATCTTAATTAATTCTGAAATTTTTTTATAACCTATGTAATTTTTTAATAAATTTTGAAATCATTTCTAGAAATATTTTTTGATTCATTTTTAAAATGTTTCTTCAGTAATTCCAGGTATATTCTCCGATAATTCTGATAACAATTTTGAAAACATTTCTCATTAGTTCTGAAAATATATTTCATTAATTACATGAAATTCAAGGAAACAAATATTTTCTGGATATTAGGCCGAGGTGAACTAGGAAAGAAAAGACATCTGGTCTCCGTCGGGACCAGGCGGCCTGAGGCAAAACATATCGGCCTGAGAAGAAACCATCTATATCTCTCTACCGTCCCACTAGGGGAGGGGGGGGCTCTTTGCTGAAGTTATAGCCCCGTTCACATGTGCGAGATTGGGGGTCCCTTTGGTGATAATTACCGGCATGACAACTTTTTTCCCCTCGTAGGGAAGAAAAAGGTGGGAGAGAAGCTCATAAAAAAAAGCCCATCTTTCTTGTGGTGGATTGGAGGTCGACACCGACCTTCTCTCCCATAATCCTTTGCGCCGCGAAAACTGCTATAAGCTCCTTCGTCAACCATCTTGAATCAATCACTTCCGTTCAACCTACGTAACCACTGACGACTTCCGGAAAGAGGTGGGATTACCGGCATAAACTTAACGTCATGTGAACCGTTTGTAGCGAAAATCCCCGTTGTCGGGAACTTCCCGGGATGTTTTATTGTACATGTGAATGGGGCATAGGAGAGGATACTAATGCCTCTTTATCAGCGCCTCACGACACAGTCAGTGAAATAAGGAAGGCATAAGGGTCGTGTCTCCAGTCGTGTAGATGTTAGCATTCCACCCCCGGTATGCAAAAGGACCATTGTTCGTGTCCCGGCGAAGACTGGATGACTTTTCTTTCCGAGTTCACCTCGGCCTAATATCAAGAAAATATATGTTTCCCTATTCGTCCGAGAAAAAATAGCCTTCTAATTTTGAATTTTTTTTTCAATGATTCTGAAATTGTTTCTTTCATTAGTTCTGAAATTATCTTTCTTGCTAGTTCTGAAATTATCTTTCTTGCTAGTTCTGAAATTATCTTTCTTGCTAGTTCTGAAATTATCTTTCTTGCTAGTTCTGAAATTATCTTTCTCGCTTGTTCGGAAATTATCTTTCTTGCTAGTTCTGAAATTATCTTTCTTGCTAGTTCTGAAATTATCTTTCTTGCTAGTTCTGAAATTATCTTTCTCGCTTGTTCGGAAATTATCTTTCTTGCTAGTTCTGAAATTATCTTTCTTGCTAGTTCTGAAATTATCTTTCTTGCTAGTTCTGAAATTATCTTTCTCGCTTGTTCGGAAATTATCTTTCTTGCTAGTTCTGAAATTATCTTTCTTGCTAGTTCTGAAATTATCTTTCTTGCTAGTTCTGAAATTATCTTTCTCGCTTGTTCGGAAATTATCTTTCTTGCTAGTTCTGAAATTATCTTTCTTGCTAGTTCTGAAATTATCTTTCTTGCTAGTTCTGAAATTATCTTTCTTGCTAGTTCTGAAATTATCTTTCTTGCTAGTTCTGAAATTATCTCTCTTGCTAGTTCTGAAATTATCTCTCTTGCTAGTTCTGAAATTATCTTTCTTGCTAGTTCTGAAATTATATTTTTCCCTAGTTTTGAAATTATCTTTTTCACTAGTTTTGAAATTTTCTTTTTCACTAGTTTTGAAATTATCTTTTTCACTAGTTTTGAAATCATCTTTCTCACGTGTTCGAAAATCATCTTTCTCACGTGTTCGAAAATTATCTTTTTCACTAGTTTTGAAATTATCTTTCTCACGTGTTCGAAAATTATCTTTTTCATTAGTTCTGAAATTATCTTTCTCACGTGTTCGAAAATTATCTTTTTCATTAGTTCTGAAATCATCTTTCTCCTTTGTTTGGAAATTATTTTTCTTGCTGGTTCTGAAATTATTTCCCTTGCTTGTTCGGAAATTATCTTTCTCACTAGTTCATACACATTCAAAATGCACAAAATTTCTGATAATGATGAAAAATCATAATTCAAAATAAATCTGAAAAAAGACTTCAGAATAAATTTAAAAAATAAAATAAATAATTTCAGAATTCACATGAAAAAAATAATTTCTGAATTTAGGAAAGACGTGATTTCAGAAAATTCATGAAAGTATTAAAAATACAAGACAATCAAAATCTATTGTAAGACTTAAATAAAACATTTATTTTCTTCAATACTTTCTACCGGTTTTATTTGGAGCCCTGAAACCGTGGCCCCGTTTGCTCACCCGTGATGACGCCACTGTTTGCTATTCACTTTATCTCAAGGCGAGTTTCATTAATTATTATTTTTTGTCTCCGCGCTCCTTTGAAAGGTCGTGTCCCACAGGTTGAGAATCATTTCCAACATGTACCAATTCGTTAGAGGCTCCACAGAGGAATATGGACGAGGTGCATGTCTGGTTTCGTAGTAGTAGGTTGAGAATCACTGTATTTCCCCTGTATCTACAGCTCAATGCTCTCGAAATTCATAGAAAGAATATCTTGAGCTTAAAATTATAATAATCCAACATGTTTATGATCCAATTTGTGCGCTATAACTTACTATATTTTACATAGTGAACGCATAATATGAATATCGACTGAACATAAAAATACTTAATATTAACAAATAAAAGATGAGCAGCAACTGGAAATAAAAATTAGAATTATATTTTGCCTCCTTCTCCTCCCCGTGGTATTTCTAGTGCCCAATGACTCCATCTGTCACGAGTGACGCCACGCTCAGCTGACCATTTGAGAGTAAGAGTGACCGATCATACACAAAAGGCCGTTCAACCGGAAAAAAACAGCGTGAGTGTATACCGCAACTTATATATTTTTATCAGGAGCAGGACAATCAATATTGGCGAATTGTCGCCAAAAGTAGATGAAATATTATCCGGTACCGCAATATAATTGGTACTTTTCCCTGAAATAAAATATATTTTAAGGCTCAGAAAAATCAATAATATACATTTGTACAAAATAATTTATTCATAATTAACTGGATTTCAATTAACGTATTAGAAAATTAGGACATTTTTTAATCGGGCGCGGATGGCGAGTGACTTGTAGGAAAGGAGCAACTTATTGTTTGGTTCATTAGATCATCCCTTATTTTACGGGACAGAAAACTTTTCCCATATTACTCGACTCTTGAGAATGACGTTCGCACCCATCATCTTTTTACCCTTGTTCCGCTCCCGAGTGAAAGAAGACACATCTCCAGCTTTGAATGGAGCCGAGACACAAACATCTCCAGCGCTGCGAATGGAGGGAAAACAGGCATATTCAAATACATGGAATATTGAAGGATCGGACAAACCCCACTTCATACCTCTCAGAGAGGCATCGAAGCATTCCTGAAGGATGGATGTATCCGAAACTTTTATTGAATAACAAGTAACATAGAGCCACTTCCGAGAAAGGGAACAGAAGTAAATTAATTAATGTCTTCAACAATCATTTCATACCGCTCCATTTTGCAAGCAGCCGAGCGGGGCGTTATATAACACTTACACGCACGCGCTCAGATTCATTTTGGTCGCGACACGTTTCACTCGGACAGAAGTATATTTTATTTTTCCGCTGAGCAACCGAGAGTTAAGATTTCCTAACCAATCCAAGTGGGATCCTCGGTCAGGGTGATATTTTGCATTTCCTATAAAGACGCCATCAATGCATCGGGAGTTTTGTATTTTTCCTTGTAGTATAGTAAAGTATAGAACCGAGCACGCCCAGGCTCTGTCCCTTTTGCGATATAAGCTCATTGATCGTGAGATCGTGGGTTTGCCGGAAAAAACTCAAACCGGCAAGACGGCCGGGAAAGCGCCCCCGGTTCGGACCAACATCCCGCCAACCCCCCAAGCAGCACAACCACACCCCTCACATCCAAACCCCCAATCCCAGGGCACATCACCGCTCGACAAAGCCAGGACAGCACCGCGGGCGCGACCCCGCCCCCCTCAGCCCCGACACCCGCGACAAGGCCCCGCCGGCGTGGTCCACAGCGCCCCAACACGCCCCGCGAAGGGAGACCCCCGACCACCCCAATGTGATTTTTCTGAGTATTTATTAGGCAAAGTTTACCTTACTCTTCTATACTTTATTTCATACCAATAAAAGGTTGAAATATTTTCAATTAGCAAAAATATGTCTTTGAAAACAGTATGAATAACTTGGAAGAGTGCAACACACAAATTAAAAACGCAACTCGTGTAATTTCCGCAAACATAATCACGCACCGATTTCTAACAAATGCACGCCATAAAGATAGAACAATAACGGTAGAATATTAAGAGGTATATTTTTACGGGCAATAATAACCAGCTATATTATTTAGGGCGTCCCGGAATTTTACGCTGTTAATGCGCCGTTACAACAAAAACACACGGATACGCGATTATTTTAAAGCACACAAAGTATGCTGTCTAGGAGAGGGGGGTATGTTTTAAAGCAATCTCTATCAGTGTTTCTCAACCGCTGAGCCGCGACCCGGTACCGGGCCCTGATATCATTCATACCGGGCTACGAGTGATTAGCCGTTTCATTTTTTCTCATTCATTTTCCGTTGGTCGTGTGTTCGAACGGGCCTTCGACTCACAAAAATGAATGAAACCGGGCCGAGGGCTTGAAAAGGTAAGCCAACGAGGGAAGACGTGGTCCAGGAACCTGGCCTGGCCACGACGGAGGGCTCACCCGAGCCATCAAGCCAACGAGGGAAGACCAGGACGTGGTCCAGGACCTGACCTGGCTACGGCGGAGGCTCACCCGAGCCAACAAGCCAATAAGGGAAAACGTGGTTCAGGACCTGGCGCTTGGCCACAGAGGAAAAACAAAGGGCTCAAGCTCAATAGAGCTAAAAAGACATCAGAAGAGCTCATCGGAATAAGTTGTATATTGTATAATAGAAATATTTAAAAATCTCTATATACTTTTTTTTAATAATGTGTTTTTACATTCATGTTCATGTATTTTACTTGCATAATAAAGCACCCGACAACGCCCAGCCCCCTCATCCGGGGCAATGGCTAAAATTGTCAATGGTCGATAGAGCCTGGGCGGTGCACGGTATGAAATGAAAAAATGAAATGGACTTGAAAAGGTTGAGAATCACTATAGTCTCATCCACGGCTCCCCGATATACGAATGAAGGTATGAATGAAATAATCAACTTAAGTTAATGCAGGCAAACTGAGAAGATTTCGCACTTTTATAGATGAGAGCATGGGTTTAATGGGATATCATTTGTTGTTCTTTTTTTAGAGGTGCTGCTATCTGGTGTGAAAAAATGAGAGTGACGTTGCTAAGATTGAGCACGCATGTGTCTTTATTTACAAGTTCCGGATTCCGATGATCTTGGGTGAAAAGCCGGAAATAAAGTAATTGCATTTCTGTTTGGATTAAAAAAAAAACTATTGAGGTGTGCAAGTTTTTACAAGTACAGTGGCGCCATCTGTTGTGAAGAGGGAGTTCTTGAGGCGGCACGAGAATGCGTCCTCATACCGGAGTTTCCGAATTTTTTAAACTTATTCGTATAGGCAAGAGACTACTACTAAACCAGACATGTACCTCGTTCATATTCCTCTGCGGAACTTCGAACGAATTGGTGCATGTTGGAATGTGTGTGTACGTATAAGTGAACCTTCCGTGAAGTTTGTTTCTGTGCAATGCTTGTTATGTGTTGTGCTGCCATCTGCAATGAATTTTTAAAACTTTGAGTTTTTCTGAACTCATAGTGAGTGAAGTGTAGAGAATAAATAATTGTACGTTGTTGTAGGGCTGTTGCTCTCTGTGGCGAGACTTTTTAGGCGAGAGACTGCGATGAACAGGGTTATCAGTTTTTAAAACATAGGGAAATGACGCAGGCATCCACCCTACTGACTAGGTCTCTTAAATAAATTTACAACAGATGGCGCCACTATAACAACAACGAAAAACAATTTACTTTCCAACCAAAACAGAAGCGCTCTTAATGCGTGTATGCGACATTTTTATGGCGGAATTTTAAAATTATCGGGCATTTTCTCAGTGATGTTTCACCCATTCTGTTTCTATATTTTTTATTCTGTTTATTGAAGAAGAAAGGTAACCCAGAGCCGTCTCGACACATTTTCCCGCCAAGGCATGGACCGGGGCCCTCGGGTACATGTAGGGACTCCACAATAATGAGGCGTTGTGCTATGATTATGAAAGTATTTAAAATGGTCGGTTGTTGTTTTCAGTCAAGTAGGAAGATTTTCCGGAATATTATTTTGCCCGGAGCCCCCCATGACTTGCAGTGCACAGCATTATCTGTTGCTAAATGAAATATGGTTTTCTTAAGGCGGATGTTGCCGCATTCTTCTTCCAGGGCTGTTTCCGGACTGTCTTCTTAAAAGTGTAGCAGTATAATGGAGCTATAAGCGGCGACAGATTTGAATACCCCCCTTCCAGATCCGCTGTAAATTCGTCCGAGGCCCTATTAATCGAGTATCGAGCAATCCGAGGTCCTTCTCATACATTCATTTCAAACATCAGATGCAGTAAAACGAGGTGGAAAACTACTCGCGTCGAGACAAATTGGTCCACAGAATGTCTATGCTAGTATTCCAAAAAATGGGTGATATCGCTCCTTGGGAGGAGAAGCAAAATAAGAGGGGGGGTGGGGTTGATTGGTAGAAGTTAGAGATAAAACATTATATCTTATGGGGGTGCCATACAAAGGGTTAACATTAGAGCTGAAACTTCTTATGCTCGCAACTCGGAAATAAATGAAATAGTGTAGAAATCTGAAAAAAAAGAAAATAGTCAAATTGAATTTTTTTCTCGCCAACGAAGAAAAAAATATTTATTGGCAACCATTTGGCGACAGAAGATTCAAGAAAAGGGGGCAAAAATGGAGAGAAATCTCTCACATTTTTTCGCCCTTAGAATATAAGTCGGGAAAAGAGAGTTTTGTGTCTGTCACTTACAGTTGGAAAGAATTGAATCATTGTTAAAACTTTTTATCCTCCACGACACATATTTTTTTTTTCTTCTTCTATGGTCTGGAATGTTCTAGAATTTTCCCTCCTAGTGGTGGTGGCGTCTTCTCATGGTGGATGCATTAAAGTGATAGCATATTTCTCCGCAGCGAATCATGTTCAATTCGGTTCTCCCCCTTTTTTCCTCCCTTTACAGAATGAATTGATTTCGGATATGGCTTTTTCCCAGAGCCTTTCTTGGAATTCTTCATACTATGACATTATAGGTTATATTCTAAGAAACAACAATGACATTTGCACCGAAGAGTGATTGTTGAGTCGTTTTTGAACGTAAAAACAATTGATAATAGAAGGAAATGGCGTCTTTTTTAAGTTAAACAGCTTTTGTTTTTGATTTTTGATGAATTAAATACCGTGATATTTTGGAATTATATTTTTGGAGGTTAAAATTGCTATTCTATCCCAGGGTGCGCAATACCTGTCATAGTGGAGGCGCCACATGGGTGAAAGGGAGGTGGGTGAGGAGCGTGGGGGGGCGGGAGTACAAGAAATCTCTGTGCGCCTCCCATTCCCCCCGCCTGTGTGCGATTCTGATTTTATACTGCATTTTATAGCTGCTTGGTTCTCAAATAGCTACCACTTTTCACTTTCAGTTTAGTTTGGGTTTTTGGTGTTGGTTAGATTTGCTCTCATGCCCGAAATACTCCAAAAAATTTCATTTTTTAGAGAAACATTGTTGTCAAATCTATTGTTGATTGAAGTAATGTTACAGAAGCTGTTGCCAGCAGAAGTACATTCGCAGGAGCTATTATCGGTGAAGTTCTGGGAAGTGTTGTTGGCAAAAGCTATTATCGTAAAAGTTATAGAATCCATTGTTGAGAGAAACTATTATCGACAAAGTTATGGACGGTATTGTTGGCAGAATTAAAAGCAGACATTAGAAAAATATGTTATTGGCAGAAAACATTCGGTAAAAATATTGGTGGCAGAATGAAAATAACATTAATAGCTAACTGTAGAAAAAGCTGTTACTGGTTGTAGACAGACTAGCTGTTAATACTGTTGACAGAAGCAAACTTGTGAAAGTGATTGTTGGCTCAAGCACGTAGGTGAAATATTATGCCAGTAGAAGCAAAGTTTTAGAAACTATTGATGGTGGAAGTACAGGGCTGATAAGTGAAGTTGACAGATGTCCTTAGAAGCTGGAACTATCAATAGTAAACGTAAAGTTTCAGAAGTCAATGGAGGGAGGAGTTAATTTTCAGAAGCCGATTTTCTATCAGAAAGTACAATTGTAAAAGTTTTTGTAAACATGGCATTGCAGAAAAGCCTCTGTTGGAAGAAGTTTATTTTCCGTAGAAGTATGCAGAATTCACATGGGTGAGCGTTTTCTGCAACTGCTACAGCTCGGTAGAGAAATACCGCTGCTGATGTTTTACTGGCAGAAATAAACATGCGGAAGCTATTGTTATCAGGAGCACAGTTGAAGCTATTATTGGTAAAGAAAAGGTATGGTTGTTGAAGCCATTTTTATCTGTATGTCAGCAAAATTAAAATGACAGTTGCAGAATCCAATTCCAGTGGAAGTACAATCACTGCAGAATCTGTTAGCAAAAAAATCTCACAGAAGCGTATATTGTTGGCAGAAGTACTGTTACTGGCAGAAGCTGTTGTTGGCAAAAGTACCTCTTGCCAAAGCGTAGTTCGCAGAAGTACTCCTGCAAAAGCGTGGTTGTCAGATGTACCTCTACAAAAGCGAAGTTGGTAAATCTACTCTTTCAAAAAACGCAGTTGGCAGAAGTACTGTTACTGGCAGAAGCTGTTGTTGGCAAAGTACCCTTTTTGGAAACGCGCAGTTAGCAGACTTATTCTTGAAAAACGTAGTCCATAGAAGTGCCCTTGCTGAAGCACCGAAGGCAAAAGTTCCCCCCCCCCTCCCCCGCCCTCTCTTGCCGATGCGCATGTGGCAAAAGTGCAGTTGGCAGAAGTACTTTTTCAAAAAACGTACTTCACAGGAGTACTTTTACAAAAGCGTATTTGTCAGAAGTACTCCTGCGAAAGCGCAGTTGACAGAAGTACTGTTACCGGCAGAAGCTGTTGTTGGCAAAAGTACTCCCCTCTTACAAACGCTCGGTTGGCAGAAGTACTGTTAGTGGCAGAAGCTGCTGTACTTTTGTAAAAGTGCAGTTGACGGAAGTACTCTTGCAAAAACGTAGTTGGCAAAACTGCAGTTGGTAGAAGTACTGTTACTGACGGAAGTTATTATTGTGAAACGTACTCTTGCAAAAGCTTGAGTACCAAACAGGATTCAACTTAAACGATAGGCTACTTTAAAAAATCGTCAGAGCTGGACAAATGTCCAGCTCTGACGATTTTTTACAATAATAACTTCCGTCAGTAACAGTACTTCTACCAACTGCAGTTTTGCCAACTACGTTTTTGCAAGAGTACTTCCGTCAACTGCAAGTAATAGGTAAAAAAATGTCTAGGAAAAGTGTCTCTTGTGGGTCTCAACAATGACTATTGGAATGTTTATTTTGGTTAAGGTCACACCCCTAACAATGCCTTTCAGACATGTCTACTCCTTTACACAATGATTTGCCACTTTTCTTATTCTCCCATCCCAGTATATGTTAAAAACCCGGTCAGCCTATATAGGGTATTTTTGCTAGCTTAACACGATATATAGCTGCTGGCAGAAACTGTTGTTGGAAAAAGTGCTCTTTCAAAAGGCGAAGTTGGCACAGTTATTGGCAGGAACTGCCCGAGCTCAATGGGGTGCTCTGCCTTTCTGTCATACAATCCGTGATCAATCAAATTTATTTATTTATTTGTTTATTTAGTTTAAATTTATTTGTTTATTTAATTTCAATTTATTTATTTATTTAATTTCAATTTATTTATTTATTTAATTTAATCAAATTTCTGATTTCGCCTTTTGCGATATGATTTTATACAACTTTCTATGATTATTTATTATCCGTGCCCGTTGCACTTTGACTTCAACTTGATTAATTTGATTTTTCATTTCCTTTTACTATATGTAATCTTTGACGTATCAATAAATATTGGTTTTTGCCGGAGATGCCCTGGACCTCCTCCCTTCGGAGGGGGGCGGCGAAGAGCTTACGTTGCTTCTTGCGACAGAGTATGGGTGTCTCGCGGTTTCTCCAGTTATTGGCAGGAGTATAGTCTGCAGAGCTATTGTTACAATGACAGATTTTTTTTCGTGAAATTATTTGAACTGCCGTGTTTTATATACAGCCCGGCTTTTCATAGATATTCATCGGATAAGAGAACAAAAAAAATGTATTACTGCCATGGTCTGTAATGTATGTACTGTTCTGTGGTTCCCAACTTCGAGGCGCAAATGCGAGCCGATCTCCCGGTTAAAAAGTCTCGCCACAGAGAACAACAGACCTACAAACAGTACAAATATTCAGTCACGACACATCACTCACTTCACTTCTGAGATATAGATGGCAGCACTGAAAAATCATACACAACACTAGATACGCACTCAGACTGTTAGGTACACACAATTACACTTCCGGCACAACTCACTAGGTAGAAAATTGCCTATGGCGATAGACCTGAGTTGTGATCGGTTTGAAAAAAAAAAGAGAAAAACATGTATGTACTGTCTGATGAAAGCGATTCAAGAACATTAAAAAACATTATCGCAGGGAAAATAGAAAAAGAAACAACAAATACTTTTCCTTTCAGTTCATGTGAAAGACACATATACTGGCATGTATTTTCATCCGGTCCATATTTTCCAGGACGATCTCCAGCTAATGACCGCACTTATTAGAAGAACTCCCATCCAAAGAAGAGTAGAAGAAACCCGCGGATACACAGATATGTACCGTAATCAGGATTTTTGCTTCTCGACCATATGAGACATCCACTTTTGTGACTGGTCGGTCTTTGTTTATTACCCCTTGAAGCAACAGATCCATTTCGATTGGATATTGAGGTTATCCTCTCACCCCTCCCCACACACACCTCCTGTTCCATCTAGGACATGTCCACAGCAATATTTATCGAAGAAACTCGATCTTCTTCATTCTTCACAATATTTTTCGACTCGTGGCACTCAGGAATGGAACAACAAGGAGAATTTGCCTCGGGACACGAGTAGGAAGAGGCAAAACAATCCTTGAGGTATAGCTGTATGTACTGTATATATATATATATATGTATATATACACACAAGGACAGTCAAGATGTTCTCTCTTAAGACATATATATATGTATATATATATACGAGTTTTTACTTCTATACTGTCATTTCCTATATCCTTTACTCATGGAATATCCACTTTTTGTGTGGGTAAAGAAGGATAGAGCTTCATATTTCTTATCAATATTTTTACTTACGTCTCAGATTTTGGAGTAGGAAACATACATTGATAAGAAAATTATACTATACTAGCTACGATACCCGGCGTTGCCCGGGTTTGCGCTTCAACAACTAAGAGGATTGAGAAAGTGACATACCATTATAAAGGCATTAACTATTGTTTATTAGTAGCACTACGCATAAAAAAAAACACTACTCAGAAACAAACTTCAGGTTAGGTTCACAATACGTGCACACAAATTCCGGCATGCACCAATTCGTTAGAGGAATGTGTACGAGGTGGATGTAGGTGGTGTACGGTTAAGTAGTAGTAGTTCGATTGTCGAAAAAATACTATTTCAGGGGGAGGAAATAAAATATTTACTGGAATAATAGTGCTTATATATTGTTACGAATATGGTGTATTTACGAATACGTGTTAAACTACTGGAGATGAAAAAAATTCTAAAAGATTAATTATTCTAATTTAAACATATTTAATTATTGAATGAGAATATTTACAAATAAACTAGACTTCCATATACAGAATACGCACTCTGTATTATGGAAACAGATGGATACTTGATACCGTATAAATGTAACTGCTGAACGCCGAATTCTATCGCTAATTTCTGAATGTTGTTGGTAAATGCCGAATTCTGAATGTTGTTGGCAAATGCTGAATTCTATCTTTGACTTCTGAATGTTGTTGGTAAATGCTGAATTCTGAATGTTGTTGGCAAATGCTGAATTCTATCTTTGACTTCTGAATGTTGTTGGTAAATGCTGAATTCTATCTTTGACTTCTGAATGTTGTTGGTAAATGCTGAATTCTGAATGTTGTTGGCAAATGCTGAATTCTATCTTTGACTTCTGAATGTTGTTGGTAAATGCTGAATTCTATCTTTGACTTCTGAATGTTGTTGGTAAATGCTGAATTCTATCTTTGACTTCTGAATGTTGTTGGCAAATGCTGAATTCTATCTTTGACTTCTGAATGTTGTTGGCAAATGCTGAATTCTATCTTTGACTTCTGAATGTTGTTGGCAAATGCTGAATTCTATCTTTGACTTCTGAATGTTGTTGGTAAATGCTGAATTCTATCTTTGACTTCTGAATGTTGTTGGTAAATGCTGAATTCTGAATGTTGTTGGCAAATGCTGAATTCTATCTTTGACTTCTGAATGTTGTTGGTAAATGCTGAATTATATCTTTGACTTCTGAATGTTGTTGGTAAATGCAGAATTCTATCGCAAAATTCTGAATGTTGTTGGTAAATGCCAAATTCTATCGCTAAATTCTGAATTTTCGGTAAATACTGAATTCTATAGCTATAAATGCTGCATCCCACTTTGCTAAATGCTATTTTTTTTTTTTAGAGTTCTCTTATTCCTGAAAACTTTGACTTAAAGGAAGAAAACCACGAGTTAAGGGGAAATCCTAATACTCTGAAATACGAAAAAAGTTCCGGAGCTGAATGAAAACTTCGATTTAAATAGGATCACTTTTGTTGGTTTCGGAAATGACAAGGTTATACAATTTTCTAATCGGAAGTTAGAGGACCGAGGACATGTATAAAAATTCAGATTTTGTTTTACACACTGTATTTTCACTCTCGAAACTGGCGCAGACTAATTTTTGCGCACGTTTTTTGAATATTTTTTAAACTGGAATCATACCTCTATACGACAAACGGTTGATGAGATGAAGGTCGCACCAGCATTTGCATGACATCACGTATACTGTATGTTCGCTGCCTTGAGTACAAAAAAGGAAGGAAAACCAGGTTTCAAGAAACACCAACTGTTATCAAAATGTGAACAAAAGATGGCTCCTCCCACCCTCATGAATGAATGAATGAACGCCAGGGGCTCTGCCACCGGACTTATCCCGTTGCCGAGATCTCTTCCAGCCCAGCTTCGTGGCAGAGTCTGGAACAAAGTGAGTGCACCTAACAGTCTGAGTGTGCTAGTGTTGTGCTTGATATTTCAGTGCTACCATCTATACTTCAAATTGTGAGTGAAGTGTAATGATTGAATATTTGTTACGTTGTAGGCCTGTTGCTCTCTGTGGGGAGACTTTTTAACGGGAAGATCGACTCGCATTCGCACCTTGAAGTTGGAAACCACAGATAACCACCTTCAGCCGACCACCACTGTGGTGCCGGTGGGATTCGAATTCCTCTCACCCTCAGTTCACCTGATTAGTGATTTACGGACGATTCACCATCACGTAATTCACCGAAAGCAAATCTGAACGACAAACTATCACCGACGGAAAAATCACCGACAGCAGCCTCGTTCCCAGTGAGGGACTGACCACGTGAGTTATTGAGTGACAGAAAGAGTGAGCGATTTAGTGAGTGACAGTCAGGGCCGTCTTAAGAGCATCATGTGCCTCCGAGCCAAATGATTTTCCTGAGACCCCCACCAGGCCAACTCTAGAAAATTTTACCAGTTCCAGTTTTTGTGAGGTCCCTCTTCTCTTGAGGCCCCCCGGGTCGTGCCCGGGTGGACCCATGCGTTAAGACGGCACTGGTGACAGTATGAGTAACTTACTTCCCTCCCATGCCCAATACCATTCATTCACTCACCTTCTCACTCACTCGCTCACTTTTTCACTAATCGCACCAATTGTTACTCATCACTCACCACTCACCTGTTCATTCATCACTCACCACTCATCTGTTCATTCATCACTCACTCGCTCACCTTTTCACTCATTCGCACCAATTGTTACTCATCCCTCGCTCACCTGCTCATTCATCACTCACTCGCACACCCTTTCACTCATCACTCATTTACTCATTTGCTCACCTGTTCTGCCACTAATTCCCATGACTTTATAAATCACTTGGTAACTCAAACCCTATGTCACTTTGTCGATGAATTGGTTGTAGGTGAATCGTATGTCTGTGAATTTTCCGGCGGTGAATTTTTGGCGATGAATTCTTCCGCACACGTTGACAGGTGGGGAAAATGGAAGAAATATTCGTTGAAGAGCCTGCTTTACAAAATCTTTGGGCTCGTCATTGCCCAAATATGAGGCTTTTAAGGAGACTAGAACCAGCAATGGCCATATACGTACACACTAGCATCACACTAGTCTTAAGGTAACCGACTACGTTCAAGTGATGAATTTTCTGAAAATTGTCGAAAATGTTTTTATAAATTTATTTGAAAGAATATTTTTTCCACGGAACCCAAAACCTAATCTTATGCATGTTATAAGGATAAACAAAGTTACGACAGATTTAAATCATCTGCAACAATGGATCAAAAGGCAACAATGTATGTTCTTTTTGACACAAAAAACGTAAAGTTTTTACAACATATTTTCCCCGGACAATTTGGTTCTGTCGCGGTTAACAAATTTTGTGGTGATTACAGACGAGATGGGGTTGGGAGTTGGAGAAAAGTTTCTGGGTTTCGTTAAGATGGATGAATATACGCGTATTAGAGTGGAGGTATATTTTAAAAGTAGTTGTAGGGGGCCGCATTCCATCTCATTTGTTATCTTACACTTGCCATATTATATACACAGGATACAAAAAAAACATGGAATGAGAATCTTATTGTGAAATATTAATTATCCATCGGGGAGCGAGCCATCTCGCTTAGCACTGTATTTGGTGAGAAGCATGAATACGACGATATGAGTAGGCCTGTGTGTTGTGGACATGAAAGGCGTGAAGAAATTGAATAAAGGAAAGAGAAATACACATACATTCATGTACATATATATATATATAACTGCCGGGCCGAGTCGTCTCGCACTAAGCCTGTTTTTGGTGAGCAATGTAGGCTTGGTTTAAATGGGGGATTGTCTGGAGAGAGCCTTAGATAAGGATCAGCTTCGGTCTTGTTGTTTTGGTTGACTCGCTCTGGCTGGTTATATTTATTAAAGCAAAAAAAAAAAAAAATTAATATGTATAAAATATAAACTACATGTAATGGCTATTATGAAACCATTCGTGTTTTCCCGCCTAGCACTTTCGCTAGAAGAGCTGAATGGAGGACACTTGTGGTTATCACGTTTACATCACTGTTACGGGAATGTCATAAAAATTCCTGTTCGGGTCCCGTTAGTACATGCTATATCTTATACATGTAATGGTTGTGATATGAGCTAATGTGAAATAACACGTTAGCTGTGCAATGAACTATGAATCGTGGCTATATGTTGAGAATTTAATATTTCACAGCTGTTTGAATAGAAAGTTTAGAATTTGTTTTGTGGAAATTCACGTATTGTTTCACGGAAACTGTCACATCTGAGAGAATTTTCTGCGTACCTTAAACAACTTTTAGTTTTCATTGCACAGATAAGTTAGAGTATCAAAACTATTCGAATACAGTCGACCCCGCTTAGTAAGACAAATTTTGTGAATTTAACTTTTGTGAATTTCTCGTATTGATAATGTTAACTTTTCCCGGATACAACGTTTAAATTTTTGCCACTCCCGCTTATAACATTCGGAAATTCCACATCGGGCTTTTCCCTCCCTTTAAATCAGCGTACTTTTTTGGCATTTTTTTCATGTAAAGAAACGAAAATGGTGATTAGGCCAATGTGTTTGCTAGCGTTGAAATTTTTTTTTCTTGTTCTCTCACTTTGCCCAACAACAACGTATGCAGAGCATAATTGCCGTTACCACTGTTCAAATACACATGGTTGATGGAAGTTATGACTATGAATAGGAAGACTATTGGATAAGAACTAGAAATATTTTTCATCAGATGCTACTTTTTTTTTCCGCTGAGGTCTTATTGAAATTCGTCGCATTAGACCTATTTCAAAAAACGAATTTTCTCTCATATTGGTGTTGTTGACTATTGCATATAACAAAGGAATAAACGGTGGTCTTCCTTATCCACTTCTGAATCTATTGAGGCAAAATCAAGCCGCAAAAGAGTGACATTGGCACAAAACATTTACAGCTTGATAGATTTTCAGACGCGAGCATTCAAAAGCGGCTTTTTCATATAAGAAAAATCGGATTTCTCAACTGTACTTTTTGGAATTCGATTCTTCACAGAACGGCCAAGACGATGCTTTCATGACCATTAAAATTTCGGAAAATGAAGCAGTGAAAGCGTTATATTTTGCCAAGCACAGTTCGAGTCAAAGTATCTCTGACCAAGTTAAAAAGAAAAGTTCTAAGTTTAAAGGGGAAAAATAAAAACTCTTAAATTTGTGCCAGAATTCGCAGAAGCAATTCGACATGACAAAAGGACAATCTTTTTTATAATCATGTGTTTTGGCGCAGTTTGACCAAACTGGTCCTTGCGCCAATAAACCTAAGATCAAATCCAATCCAATCCGAAGCAATTAAAGGACCGTGAACTTTTCAATATTTTGTTTAAGGGCAAGAAAATGATTTTGGTAAAAATGTTTTTTTAAGTTTCCCTACCATAAATGCCTATTTTAACATATTTCTAAGTTTATTAGTGAATTTCAGTGTCCTTAATCTATTGATTTTGACCATTGGGAACAAAATAATTGTTGTTTTTCAAATTCCTAGCTCTCTCGGTACGAAAGAAGCCACACTCCCATCCTTTCCAGCACCATTTAAACGCGAATAAAAGTGATCCGAGAGATAGAGAAGTTGGTGTTTCCGTGCATTAACTTTGACCGGATGGTGTTAGACGTGAATGATTTTCTTTCAGATGAACACAACCCATGTCAGAAAATTTTTGTTTCTCCACATGCTTCACATAAAAATGCCGCACTCAGGCATTGGACTGCATTGTATATGACTGACCGATGACTGTCCCCAAGAAGCTGTCCCCATCAATTGACGTCGTCATGGCTCACACAAACTGGGTAGGAGAAGACAGGGCTCTGGGTCCCATGTCGTTTTACTGATTTGGTTTTTTATACCATAATGCACTGCAAAAACACCGAGGCTATTTATTTTACATACATATGTAGTATTCGATTAAATTTACCAGTCTCCCTCAGGGGTGTGTGACAGATGTGGCCAAAAAAGGCCCCGCGCTTGAAGGAGTCCCTCATACGAGGTAATATTAAAAAGAACTGATTTTTTTTTTACTACAATGTAGCTGTGTTTCAAATATAGAAATGATAATGATCATTCCAAATAATACAACAAATAAACAAGAATTATTCGCAACTTGTAGTCCCACAGGTCATTTTTTTCTACGGCTCCGCTCTAGTAATGGTGGACCAGAAATTGACCTAATAATCAGGGTCTACTGGCATTTTATTTTGGGCTTGAAATTAGTTTAACTTGGGTATATAGCGCAGTTATTATAAATCTTAATTCAAGCAGTAAATGGGATTGAATGCAATTAATTTTTTAGCTACTTTATAGACCCTTAATACCTTAGTTTTAATTATTTTTTATGTCAATTATAAATGAATTTTTTTAGTGCCTATTTCGACCGTTTTTAATGCATAAACTACCGGGCTCTAGTCATAAATATTTCCTGCTTATAACGTTTTTTAGTTGAGGTTTTTGAAAAAACGTTGTAAACGGGATCGACTGTATATGCTGTAGTTTTCAGTGCACACTGTCTGGCGTAAGTGCTGAAAATTAGCTAATTTTGAGACCATAATGTAAAAATATCTAAAGAAAGTTATTTTACAAATTTCATTGGATTGGCTTGTTTCCATACAGTGTATTCTGATATAAACCACGCTGTATTTAAAAGAGAATGCCCCGCACGTAATCAGTTGCTTTAATATTTTATAGATTAAAAAGTTTACTTAATTTCCTGTTATTTTAAAATATAACTTTCGGTTAAACTTTAAATTTAAATACATATTACACATCATTTTATAATGAGGAATGGATTTAGTTTCGTTTTCAAATAGCGATATCATTCATCAGAGCTATCAAATTCGAACAATTCCCAAAACGCTTTTCTCCAGAAAAAAATAATAAAAATATGGTGATTCTGGATAACTTTCCGGAGATATCCAGGACACACAAAAAAAAACAAATAAAATAAAAAAAAGGAATATTTTTCCAGGACTGTTGCGCATATCAAGTTCCGTGTCCGCTCTTCTATCCATAAATGTCTCCATCTCTGGAAAGAGAGGGGATTTTTTTCCCCTACTTTTTTTATTATCATTTTTCCCTATTTTTTTCGTCCTGGAGTCAGATCCGTTGAAAAGACACGTATACCGAAGGATTATGGGTAAGGAGGGATGACTTATGCCTTTTTATCGTCAGCAAATCGTTGGACGGTCTTCCATTCACGAGAAGGAACTTCCTCTTTCCCCCCCCCCACCTCCCATATCTCCTTCGTTCCTAAGAACTCTTCCGGTTCCTGTTCCTGCAGGAAAAAATATAGGGATTTTTTTTTTCGGTCCGGGAGAATCGTTATCCCTTTCAAAAAAAGAGGGGGGGGGGGACATAATATCAGGAGATATACATAGATTGAGAGGGAAAAAATATCCAGAATATTTTCTCGGATTAGCAAACATTTCTTTATTTTTCCAGGACGGAATATTTTTTCATAACATTATAAATATTCATGGGAAAAAATCTCCATGTACCAAATACTGGTTATAACTGTTTTCATCCCGATGTTAATATTGCTTGGGGATTTTCATTTGTGGGTTTGCATTTTTTTTCCTCTAAACAGCATTTATTGCTTTATTTCTTTCAAACCGAGCACAACTTCGGTGTATCGCCATGGGCAATTTACTACCGGATGGGTGCATGTATAGATACCTAACAAGTCTGAGTGCGTATTCAGTGTGGTGCGTGAAATTTTGTGCTGCCATCTATTTTTACAAACTATGAATAAAGTGTATTAAATATATGTTTAGAAAGATGTGTGTGTCTTCCGACTTGATAATTTAAAACATTTAGTACTAGATATACGAAAAAATGACTATATGTGGAGAAGCAGAGGTCATTTATGGTTTTGCCGCCTGTGGGCTACGTGAACTTTACCGCCCCCTTCCCCCATTCAATTTTAATCACTACTACTCTTTCCCCCGTGTTGGCCTCCATCCACTCCTGCAAGTACACCTGTCACAATCTCCAAGTCACTATTTCGGTCACTCTCATGCTCAACACAATCTCTAACTCGCTCTTTTAGTCATTCGCATGCTTGCACACCGTTTTGGTCACCCACATGCTTGCACACATTCTTTGGTCGCTCACTGACATGGTTTCTTGCTTCATAGGTCACTTTTGATCATTTACACCACAGTTCACCAAACTTTTTGTTCCATCGCCCCTTTCTTCAATATTTTCCCTCATCGCTCCCCAACTGAAGCTAATCCATAGGATCCCATGGTATACTCGTAGCTTCTATCACTCTCCTGGAACATTCCATCACCCACTTTAGGAAACACTGATTTACACGTTTAAACATGCTCCAGGTCATTCTTTTGATAATTCACATGCCTTCACTCGCTCTAGATCACTCACTGAACTGGTTCTTCGCTCTGTATGTCACTCTTTACGTCATTCACATGTTTGCTCATGCTCTAAGCCACTCTTTTACTTACTCCCGTGCTTGCAAACTCTCTAGGTCACTACTTACTAGACTAGTGAGTAATGAATACCTAGCTGTCCGGTCAGATGCGGATTTATAGAGATTTATACATATTTTTCCGTCCTTCTCTCGATTCTAAAAAAATTCATGGATACTCATTCCACAAATTTGCCGCCCCTCTGAATTCGCCGGCCAGGGCTATAGCCCACTAAGCGCCCTGTAAACACACATCTGTACCAGATGCTGATTTTTTTTGGTAAGAAATATTCATCTCTGCCTCCGCGGGGACTCAAATCCGAGCCCTGCAACTTGCCCGGCATACAAGGCGGCGTGAGTTCGATCCAAACCAGGTTTCAACCTTTCACGGACCACTCAAAGACACAAAATGTGAAGACTCAGCCACCGGAATTACGTCGACGGGACTCATTACCTTCGATTGAAGGACACTTAGGGATTAAAGGACTTAAGTGGGCAACCTTTTCGATCCCATGTGTTTTCGTTATCGAGAGGTTTTACTGTAAAATCATTCCACTTTTCTTTCTACAAGTGTAATGTAGAATAATTATGCATTCAATTCACATAAATACGTTCCTAACTCCATTATTGTTACTCTTATGGGTAAATAGTAATAATCAAATTTGTCTCTTAGTTTATATAATATAATTTTCATTTCAAAATATCATTCATATTAAAAATAATCATTATATTTTTTCCCCCAGTTTTATTTGTATTTTTTGCCTTTGTAATATCACCCTGTTTCAAATTTAAAATTGCATTACATGTTTCAAGACCAACGTTTTATTTTGGAACACATTTTAGCCTTCTCTAAAAATCCATATTTCATGGTTTCTGTGAGAAAAAGGTATTGATAATTTTAACAACAACATACACAAACACTTAAAATTAATTTATTGAAATTTTACGTTAAAAACTGACTAAGGCCGGGATTATACTATTACATTTTCATAAAAATTCATCAATACAACTTGAAAAATCCAGATAATGAGGTGAGCGGATATAGTCAAGAAACTGCAACAGGTAACCTTATTGGTTACATATTTCACTTTTTATAAATGAATTTTTACAGTGTAATTTTGAGTATTTTATTATTATTATTAATGTATTATAGTGTACGGCCTAAGATTAAAAAAAAAATTGAAAAATATTGTTTCTAGGTACAACAGCCTCTCCTCACAATATACAGTCGAATCTCGTTTTAACGAATTCTGTTATCGCGAAAATCTCGTTAAACGAACAGTTTTCTAATATCTCAGATAAGTTTACATACAAACAGTGCAAATACCTGGAATTCCTTTATAACGAAATTTTGTTATAATGAAGTGATTTCTCCGGTCTCTTGGAGTTCGTTATAACGGGATTCGCTGCATTTACGGGAAAAAAAAAGCCATACGAGGGAATAATTATTAAAGAAAAAGAAAATTCTCAAAATATTCAATATGTTCTTAAATCTGTATTTAAGAACTTAAGAAATAGCTATTTGAGAATTTAAAGTTATTCAAGAATTTTAAAGAAGAATTATTGAAGAGTTCAAGAAAAATTATTTAAAATTTTAGGAAAATTGAATCAAGAACTTTTGTAAGAATTTTAGAAAATATTTCAGAAGAATTCGGAAAATTATGTAGATATTTCAGAACTTATCAAAATAGTTATTTTATTAGAATTTAATAATTATATATATATTATTAATTAAATTATAATATATTATGATTTAATTATATATCATTAATATAATAATAATAATAATGTATTTCTTATTTTAAAATTCAGGAAATTATTTAAGAATCAAAAAAATTAAGAGAATAATTTAGGGAAAAATTATTTATTAAATTATTTATTTAATAAAAATTATTTCAAAAAAAAAAATTAATTAAAATCAGAGAAACATTGAAAAGTGATTCAAGTGAGAATTTAAGAAAAGTAATAATTTAAGAAAATAATTTTAAAAGAATTTGTGAAAATTATTCTAGGTTTTCAAGAAAATTTGTGAACAAGAATTTCGAAGAAAAATGTTGGAGAATATTATTTTTCTACCCTAATTTTGAGAAATAAATCCATTCACATCAACAAACATGAAAGATCATCTGCGAAAAGGGGGGAGGGGGAAGTAAATGCCAATTTGGCTAACTTCCATATGAGATTTGGCGCTGTCTGAAAACGAACGTCTCGCCAATGCTCAATCTGTTCTGAGGTGAAAACACCTTATTGTGGTTTTCACCGCAGAGACGTGAAGAGCGATTCCCGAGGCTATTGTCTTTTTTTTTTGTCATTATCGCTGTTTCTCCGGGTATTGTTTTCCAACACGTGCTGAGCTCTTTTGATTTTATCCTGTTTGTGGTTATTCAGTATCGTTCGATGCTAGAATGTACATTCCAGTTTATACAGGGTAAGTACTGCTCTAAATATTGTTATAACCTCAATTTTCGTTAATGGTATAAATTTCTCTTACAATTTTTATTCAATTTACATCAAGAAATTTAATTCTTAATTTTTACAGATTCACCTATTGATATCGAGTTTCCACAGCAGTGGTTCTCAACCCTTTAAGCGGCAATGACGACATATCTCGCCTCATAAAATGTCTCTTATTTTAACATTGACAAGCTGAGATAGTTTGTGAAGTGGAATTCTGAATGGAAATTTTTTTTTCTATACCCCTTAGTTTGTACCTGCTAAAATCGGGAGAAAGTTCACTCTCTCTCTTCATTAAAAAATGAAGATATGACATTTTGAGGTTGTGGGGTGGGGGTTGGTGATTCAATTGCCGCTCAAAGGGTTAAGGTTCCTAACCTTTTGTATTCCACGGATCCTTTTATTCCAATAAGATGAGGGCCAGGGCCCCTTCGCCGAATAAATGAAGACCACGAACCCTTTTATAAAATAAAATATTCGGCGCATAATAATGTAAGAAAAACAAATTAATTGTTATCTCACACAACCCTCATGGGTCAACTGAAATCACCATGGAACCCCAAGGGATCCAATTAGGTTATATATTTTATCTAGTTGAATCGCACCACCAATGTATCATCAATAATGCACCATCAAGTGCATGCTTGATATCTCTTGTGATGGTTATTTAGTGAAAGCTTCTATTTGTGTTGGGCTGTTTTGAAGGCAGTGAGGTTGTATGGTTGCGATTGTGATGATATGGTTCCTCACATGAGAAAAAGACTGAAGAAAAGTCATCCGGAGAGAGACCCAAGGAATCAGCCCCAATTTTTTTTATTGTTAATTTAATATAAAATAACTTTATCATGTAGGAAAAGGGTTCAATAAATACCCTGGCCTAAGTACCCGCTCTAGCCTGTGGAGTCTCCAGGTTAGAAAGACACAGTCGCGATCGGGTGAAGTTCGTTTTTTCTGTGGTTGATATAACTTTTCGAGACTACAAGTTGGTTTTACCTTCACAAGTTGGAGAGGCATTTGTTTAGTCTGATCGGCTTCAACCCACCGTTTTGTGGGTAGCAGGCAGTAACTCACCCTTTGACAGGCTTGGTTTGAAGTCGGATGTACCATGTACCATAGTGTAGTCTGATTGGTCGTTGCTGTGAGACCTTTTTTTTGGCTGACGGGGATCCAATCTGGTGGTTGAGGGGACGAGTCTTATAATTTTTGTAGTTATTCACGCTATGAGTTCACTATAGAGGTGTCCGGATTGGGGCTACTACTACTTAACCGTATAAGATGGAAACGCTTGAATTTTCAAGTTATGTCAGTATCGTGTTGTAGGTCTGTCGGCTTTCTACAGAGAGACCTTTTTCAAATGGGAGACCTCCTTGGGTTTGCTCCCGGATGTGGGGGGACCAATGTCTACAGCCAGGCATGGGTCATCTTAATGAAAAGGCCCAGGGACCCAAAGCTCATAGAATGGGGGAGATTTCATCATAATGGTAATAATGCAATTCTGTACTATATGATTTTCGAGAGTGCATATGAATTGGTGGACAAGCACTTTCAGCTAGGTGGGGCCGCAGAACATAATTTTGTCCGGGTGACGTGGTGCTCGTAAAACGGCTTTGCCCACAGCAATGAATGAATTTCGATATGTGTCAACAATGTTTCCCATCACTCTAGGTTCTTTCAAAGCCTTCGACGATTCGAGTTAATTCTCTACGTTCCGTCAACATTAGCAGTTGAAATGTTCACTTGATTTAAGTAAAGTTGAGATTGTAGCATATATTTGCAGCTATATTGCGTGTGGCAAGGGCTGACAGAGTTTTTTCAAAATTTGCTGAAGTTATCAGCCATGCCCTCACCCCAGGAGGATCAAGACGAATGCTTTTTTTGTATTTTTTACACTAAAATATACTACAGAGCGTCCCATGAAAAATCCCGGCCGCGCCCCTCAAAAATCTCGTCTAAGGGGAGGCATAAATTCCGCCAAGAGTAGGTCAAATCAACTTTTACAGAATTTTCTGTACTTATTTTGCTGACAGAGTTCCTGAACACGACTTGTGTAACCCCAGAAATACACGCATGCAGTTAGGGCCGCAACTAGAGAAGAGAATTCACTCTGTTGCCCGGGGACACTTTACATTTTTGCAATCCCTCCCGTTGCTTGCAACGGTAGAAAATCAAAATCAGCGCCCTTCGTGGTTCAGTACCCGGAGGCACTAGACCTCCCTACCGCCCTCCACACTCAGCTGCTGCCCTGCGTGCAATTACAACGGCATAAAAAGTTATCGTAGGACATTTCGTCGAGCCTACTGTCAGCTCGACCGGACATGAAAATCTTTAAATCTGTTCGTAATCGGTTATACAAGATATGTTCTCGCTGAAGTTTTTGACCAGTGTCAAGGAGATTTTAATATGGTTTTAGTGAACAAAAGACGAAGCCTTGGGGTATCCCAAGCAGTGTATGTGTGCCAGAGGATAGTTTGGTCTCGGAAGGTTCCACTAGGTCTACTCACTGTCAATGTGGAATGCACGTAGGAGTAAATTATTCATAACCTCGATTCACATTAATGACTTCAAAATTGACCGATTTCGATGGAATTGCCATTCCGAAATGGACAGGCGTCCGAAATATCCACAGCTGCAGCAGATTTTATTCAGTAGTGTTTGAGTGTGGTCCTGGCAACCATCCAATGACTCAGTCCAAAGCACCAAAAAACAAAACAAAAAAACAGCGGCGTTGTGAGTGTATATCCTCTGGAACCTCTCTATCATCGCGAACCTATAATTAACTGGTTAAGCGTTGCGGCAACTTAATAAGCGGGATACATGAGGGTCCGTTCTAGTAGCGCGGGGCTAAAACCCGACGAAGCACAGCTGTGCCATAAAAGAATGAAAAAGTCCCAAATTACCTAAAGCAAAATGTGTCCATGCCTATTAATAACATTAATGTCATTCTTACTTAATCTGCCGAATAATGTGTTTTACATGATGATAACCAAAATAATAATTTTTTTTATCCGTGGAAAAATAGAAAGCCGGGAAATTCGCCTCCGACATTTCACCCCCGGTGTTTCGCCTTCGACATTTTGAGCAGGGCATTTCGCCCCTGCCAATATTCGTCCCCCCCCCCAGACGTTTCACCCACCCTCTGACATTTTGCCCAGGACATTTCGCCCCGACGGAAAGAGTAAGCGAATGAGTGAATGACTGTGTGAATGAGTGGCCGTCAGGGTCCATTCATAAGTGAGTGGGTGAGTGACTGTTGGGTGACAAAGTGAGTAACTTTGAGTTTGTAAGTAATACAAATACAAAAATACAACGCCGCAACAGGTAAAACACCTAACGAGGTGGCTGCGAAAAAGATGCCCATAACAAATATGGATGTCATATACTATTTGAAAAATACAGCAACCCAATTAAAAATGCAATTACAAAAACTATATATGCATGATAAAATATTATACAATGCCCATAAAGAATACATTTTTTAAATTTTAAATAACGTGATCATCACGTATTCCCAAGGGATCAGCATGATCCGTCCAAGGAATTTATTAGTGTTAGCAAGCATCCATGCCCGAACCGGGATTCGAAACCAGACCTACACAGTGAGAGGCTAGCTCCCTAACAACTCGACTGCCAGGCGGCTTGTGGTTATCTTATTCTAAGTATGGATAGTTTCTCGATTTACCCCAACATGTTTATCGTATTTCTTTTTAAACGTGTCAATTGCGTTACAATTTACCACCTCCGGGGGTAAGCTATTCCATTTAATAACAACCCTATTAGAGAAAAATTCCCTGCGACACCATAACGTAGCATTGTCCCTTAATAATCGATACTGGTGTCTCCTTGTAAAAGCAGTCGATTGACGGCATATTAATTCATGGTCCAAACAATAAAGTGAATGACTGTATGAGTGACCAAGTGAATAATCGAATTATTGATCGAGTGGGTGAGTGATCAAGTGAGCGTATGAAAAATGAGCGTATGAGTGACTTTGTGATTGAGTGACCAAGTGAGCGTATGAGTGACTTTATGATTGAGTGACTAAATGAGCGTATGGATGACCTTATGAGTGACTAAGTGAGTAGGTGAGTGAACCAGTGAATGAGTGAATGATAGAGTGAGTCAGTGACCGTACGAGTAAAAGTTATGGGCGAAATGCGGACGGAACGATGACGGGTAACTTGTGTCCCGTATTACGGGACACAAGTTACGATTTACAAGTTACAATTTACGGGACACCGAATTTTATTTTACTCAATGAAATATGGTCATTTTAGATCATTTGAATTTTTTTTTCCATGAAATACATTTTGGTTTACTGCGATTTGTAGCGCCCTATTATTTCCACTCCTTTTAGCAATTTTAGCAGTAACTAGTAAATTGCATTTGAAGCTGTAAATTGTGGTTTTCTTAAAAATTTAATGATATCCCGTATTTAAGATGGCAATTTCCTTCATTTCCCCTGGATAGTATATGGCAAACCTAAGTTATGAAGGTGTAATTTTATTTTAACCCAAAAATGTGTGTACTACTAATATCAATTACAACGGGTGAATAATTTCGTCATTTCTGCCTGCGGACCACCTCTGGTCCGCGAACCATACGTTGAGAAACCCTAGTCTGATTCATAGGCATGATAATAGTTCTTTCATAGATAAGTTGATGTTTGTTAGATAGTAAAATGTTTAGATAATAAAACGTTTATAAGTTTTGTCTAAATTTCGTAGGCAAGGTCCAAGTAATTCCGATGATTCTAAAAACTGCTCAGTACTTTTTTTTTTTCAAATATTATTCTGAGAGAAATATGAATAAGACGGTGGATGTTCAGATTCAAGAAGCTTAGAGAAACCATGTGAAGATTTTTTTCGGCCGCAGTAAAGACAGATGTGAATTTTTGGAGCTTAAGAAAGGCAGACTCTCGGAGCTCGGTGAAGACATACGTAGATTTTTAGAACACAAGTGAGGAAGGCGAAGATTTTTCAAACTCAGGGAAGCCATGTGCAGATGTTTGAAGCTCATGGTTTAGTTCTGGAGACACATTAGCAGGGTTCAGAAATTCACAAATTTTCTAAGCTAAAGAAAAGCAGGTGCAGATTTTCGGAGCTCAGTTGAAGAGACGCGTAGCTTTTCTTTTGTATTCATGTGTGACATGAATGAACGCCAGGGTCTCTGCCACCGAACTTATCCCGTTGCCGAGATCTCTTCCAGTCCAGCTTCGTGGCAGAGTCTGGAACAAAGTGAGTGTGTACACTTAACAGTCTGAGTGTGTAGCTAGTGTTGTGTATGATAATTCAGTGCTGCCATTTATACTTCAAATTGTGAGTGAAGTGTAATGATTGAATATTTGTAACGTTGTAGGCCTGTTACTCTCTGTGGCGAGACTTTTTAACTGAGAGATCGGCTCGCATTCGCGCCTTGAAGTTGGGAACCACAGAAAACCAACTTCAGCCGACCACATTCATGTGTGACAGGTGGAGGTTTCTAGAGCTCAGGTATAGCAGGTGAAGGTTTTTAAAAAACGATTGTAAAAACGTTTGTGAAACGATTCAGCCCTGGAAACGCATTAGCAAGTTTTATGAGTTCAGGAAAGACAGATGTAGATTTTCGGAACAAAATAAATGCAGGTACAGATTTTTGAAGTTCAAGAATTAAAAGTGCAGATTTTTGAACGCAGGAAGACACAAGTAGATGTTTTGAAACGTGGATCCCTAGCAATGCAATAAAATTTTAGAGTTCAGGAAAGATTTTAGAAACTAAAGAAAAGCGGGTGCAGATTTCTGGAGCTCAGCGAACGCGTCCGTAGATATTTTTTTCCCATCATGAGCAGAATTTTGTCATCTACAGGTACGTGCTGACTTTTGGAACTCACGCAGATTTTTCACAGCTCAATCAAGTCATTTGCATATCTCGAAGTTACGAGCCGCATATGCACAAGTTAAACCTCAGAGTAGGCATGTGCAGATCTTGACGCTCAGACTTGATATTTATAGATTTTGGGAGCGCCGGAAAGCTTTTAGAAAAAAAATATTTGAACAACCTTCTCTTATAAGTATTTTTTTATAGTTCTCCAACTCCAAAGCTCCAACAACACAATTTTCAAGAGATAAACATTCCCCGAATAAATACTAGATTCTCACAAGAAAAAAAAGAGAGTCAGACGTCAATGACTTATGCTGTACATATACACAAAAGCTATTTCAAATATATAGCTTCTAGGTTACGTATTTGACTATACACGCAGTTCGTATTTGACACGGTGCACGGCGATGATTACTTAGCACGTTACGGCTGTACACTTATATATACATACAGAGAAAAAACTTTTTCCTTAGAAGGTAAGGTACTTGAAATGAATGCGAGTCCCCCCTCCATTTTCACAGATAGAGAGAAATTTACGACTCTTTCAATAAAGATGGAAGTTGAAGGAAGAAGGAAAAAGACTTTTGGGAAAAAATCGAAGAGGATTATCAAAAGAAGGAGTCATCACTCTCTTCTTCTCCTTGTGATGCTCCAGGCATCGTCGATTCAGAGAAAGGAGCCAAATGTGGTCCCTATAAAAAATAAAAAATAAAATTGCAATGAAAGATGGGACTTGATAACGGCCGCCATCTGCTTGGAAAATATTTCCCTCAGGAATGAATGAATTCATTCATTCATATCCAGGAAATTTCCATCTTCTAAATTTTTCATATCCGTAGTCATCTATGATGACCCTTTAGCCAAAGAATTTTACTCTTCCCTCGACTCTCGAATATGTCATTTTTCGATGGGAGTTTCTAGAATAAAATTCCTTATGGTATTTTTCCTCACAAACCATCTTAGATATATAATTAAACTTGATATTTTTAGAACCAAAGTTGACTTGTATCAAGTTTGTTGGATTGAGTTTGAATTTGCTTCCAAATTCAAGATTTGATTTTGCTTGAAGAATTGTTTTAGGTTAAGTTTACGTTGATTAAAAAGTGTTTCAAGAGAGGGTATTTTTTTTTCGGCCCGGAATATACTGAAAAGTAGAACTTTCTGGCTGTTATGCCGAAACTAATATTGGGAACGAAAAGTGATTTGTCTCCTCTGGGAATCGAAACCCGGATCCCTTTACATACGGGGCAAGTACGCTAACTAATACAAGTACACTTTCTTTCCGAAATTTGGATCTACAGTAATGAAATCGATTTATATAAAATTGAAGGCTTTGATTCGTATTTTAAATGCAGAGATAGTAATCGGTCGGGAGGCATTGCAGTTTATACACAAAATTTGCTGAATTTCAATCAAATCGAATGTGAAATGTCAACGGCAGAAATGATATTATCATACAGCAAAAAATTGAAAATTGCATTAATATCACTATATCGCTCTCACAGTTTTACTATCTCAAATTTCAACACGGAACTGGATTCTGTCTTAAAAAGTTTAAATTATGGAAACATCATAATAATAGGTGATATGAATATAGATTTACTGACAAATAATCCCGATGTACTTGATTATCAAAACAATCTATTTCAGGTTGGATTTCAATCCTTAATAAATGAACCAACCAGAGTTAAAGATACCTCGACTTGTATCGATCATATTTTTATAAAAAATCAAAATCATAGAATATCATTTTCCTCTGGAATATATATCAACGATTTAACCGATCACTATCCCGTTCTTTTAAAATTATATTATGACAGAATTCCAATTTCCAAATCTAATGAAAATCCCCCTCTAAAATTATTAGATAAAAAAAAACTTTCAACTTATTTTAACAATTATAAATACCTCTGGTTGAATAATATCGACTTAAATTTACAATATCAGTATTTTACATCCACTCTGAACTCTATTAACAATAACTTTAAGTTTGTAACATATCGAAACAACAAATTTAAAAAAAATTGGATGACATCTGAAATCTATGCCCTGATCAAGAGAAAAGAAAAATTATATATCAGATTAAGGAAACATCCTCATGATTTATTATTTAAAACTGCTTATAATTGTGTAGCTAGGGAACTGAAATTGAAAATCATAAACACTAAAAACGAATATTATAGAAAACAATTTATTAAATGTAATTCAAACCATCAGAAATGGAAATTCATTAATAATACCATCAATCATAAAAACCAAAATACAATTTTTCCAATTTTTTCTAACAGCTTGGAACTTGCAAATCAATTCAACGCCCATTTTAAAGATATCAATAATGGTAATCTAGCTTTTAACGACACTAATGAATTCAAAAATTATTTATATCCAGCTGTAAATTCTTTTGTTTTGTTTGATGTAGATAATACTGAAGTCCTAAATAATCTAAACAGCTTCTACAAGAATTTTACACCTGACTACGATGGTAACAGTATATATCTTATTAAAGAATTTGCACGAAATAATGTCGAATTTCTAACAAAATTTATTAATACTTCTTTTTATTCAGCCACATTTCCTGATTCCTTAAAACGAGCAACCATCACTCCGATCTATAAATCTGGAGAGAAAAATTTCCTTTTTAATTACAGACCTATATCGATTCTCCCAATTTTTTCTAGAGTTATAGAAAAAATTTTATCATCTAGAATTTATAAATTCCTTAACCTAACAAATTTCTTTGCTGTAAATCAATATGGTTACATAAAAGGACGTGGTACCGAAAACGCTCTATTAAACTTCTCTAAATTTGTTTATAACAGTATTGACAGCTGTAAATTTACCCTGGCCATATTTTTAGACATCTCAAAAGCTTATGACAATGTAAATCACTCAATTCTCATTGAGAAACTCAGTTCTGCTGGAATCAGAGGTAATACATTTAACTGGTTCACTTCATATCTAACCAATCGTAAACAAAGAGTTAAAATTAAAAACACACTAAGTGACTATATCACTATACAGAGAGGAGTCCCCCAAGGATCAAATTTAGCCCCCTTACTTTTTATAATATTCATAAACGACTTATGTAAACTAAATATTCATGGTACTATGATTACTTACGCCGATGATTCAGTTCTTTTATATTCTTCCAACGATCTTAATACACTAACAACTAAAATAAATCAAGACCTGTGCTTAATCAGAAAGTGGTTCCTAGCCAATGATTTAACCCTAAATCTTTCAAAGACTAAAGTCATTCATTTCAACTTAATTTACTCTGAAATTGATTTTAATCTAAAATTCCATAGCCCAATATGTTTGATGAACCTCGACTGCTCCTGCCAAAAAATTCAGCAGGTACAAAATATCAAATATCTAGGACTTAATATTAATAGCAATTTAAAATGGAAACTTCATGCGCTAGAAATAGCGAAAAAACTACGTTTTATTGTATATAAATTCTATTATCTGAAACAAAAGGTAACAGCAGAATTTCTGAGAGAAATTTACTATGCCTGGTTTTATTCAATTGTCAATTATGGTATCATCATCTGGGGTGGCGATTACAAGACAAATCTGCTGCCTATTTGTTCTATTCAAAACAGATGTTTTAAAACTATTTACAGTGCTCGTTCTCAAATCTCAATTTATAGAAATTTAAACCTACTCCCCATAAGACATAACGCCATCTACCGAATCATACTCTACATATATCGTAATAAATCAATATGCACTCAAAGAGAGTCCATATCATTGAGAAGACCAAACGAAATTTATCGCATACCCTCATTTAGAAAAGAAATATTTCGCAAACATTTTTACTACCTTGCTCCTAAACTATTTAATGCTTTACCGTTGGTAATGCAGAATATATCTAGGTTTGCATCATTTAAAAAATCCCTTTTTGAATTTCTAATAGCAATAGACGATATAGATGTATATTTTCAATTATAGAAGCGAATTATATTATTATCCATACGCCTGTAGTTGCCTCATATCAATTGTTATTATATCAAATGTGAACTTGTATATCAGAATAATTATTCGAAAAATTTATTTGAAAATTCATTTCATTATTTAACTATTCTTTATTTTTTTATTTTTATTATAAGTTTTGTGTTATTTTTTTGTTTCTTTCGTCTTTATCTTTAATTAGTTGCTCTGTACAGGCTCAGGCCTCTTGACAACAAATATTGAGATTTCACTGTTTCATGTATTATTTAACTTTGGAAACAAATAAATATTTGGAAATAATATTTGGAATACAAATTAAAAATACACTTCTTATGGTAGTAATCTTTTTCTGTGGTCATATTGTACAGTGACAAGGACGAATCGGGTATCGAACTCGCGACACCTCTAAACATTCCATATTGCTCAAGGCGAAAAGAGTATCTTATCGACCTGGGCTACCGCGACCAATTTGATTTTTATAATACATGATAAGAAATATCCCCGCACCCACGCAGGTTTTTCCTCAAAAGTCTGAATTTTTCACCTAAATTTTTTTAAGACCATCAATTTCACCAAAAAATCACACCCATTTTGTAGACTTTTCCTTAATAACGCTGCTAGCCTAAGTGATGTGCGGAGGATAGTCTCGTACACACGCCAATTGAGAGCAGACGAATTTTTTTACCTAAGAGGCCTTTCACAAGGAGTGGATGCGGACGCGGGTCCGGAAGAAGTTTTAACAATTGGAATATACTGCGCCTTTCAGACGAGCCGAAAAATCTCCGCACCTAGGAAATGTTCATGCGGGTCCGGACGTCGTCCGCATGTGTCAAAACCTAAGTGCGGGCTCCGCATCCGCACATAGAAGTTTTGACAATAGGTTTATTCGGAGCTATTCAGACGATGCGGATGCGGAGCGAATTCATTCACATCTTTGGCTACTTTTTGAAGGTGATTTTACACGGAATTTTTTTAATTATTTGCCATAAATACCCTTAAAAACACCATATGATGGTCCCTGCTCATTAATATAATGTACCTACATACGTCTATCCCTCCGTTTACTTCTGAGATTGAGATATAGCAACTTTAACTGCCTTTTGTCCATATTTCAAAATTTTATACAATAAAACCTGTCAACAACGGCCACTGACGGGACCAAAATTATACGCCGTTCTGTTCATTACGAATATTTTATTGACTACATACTTTAATAACTTTTAAATTTAATTTAAAAATTTTAATTTTTTTTAAATCTTTTAAATTATTTAAAAAATATAAATATCTGAAATATTATTTTAAATATTTGTTATTTTTTTAAATTTTTGTTATTTTTTTAAATTTTTTAATTGTTAATTTTTTTAAACTTGCAAAAAAATACTTTTACTAAACAATGTTATCCACGTACGGTGTTCACTCAGGGCCGGATTAAGACGTTTGAAGGCCCTAGCACTTGAATATTTTTGGTGGTTCCCCCGATACCTACAAGTTTATTTTACTCGATATTCAGTCTTAAAAGAACTTGAAAAAATGAAATTTTATATTTCAGAAGTGAGACTAATCTAAGGATGGGATTTCACTCTAAAACGCTTATGAAAGTTATTTTATAAAACTTGAAAAGAGCAACTAATAAATTGCAAATGCAACCGATACATTTATTAGTTGCTTTTTTAAAAGAATTATTATAAAATTTTTATTGTGTAATCCGGACTTAAGGCCGGGATTATACTATAAAGTTTAATATAATAACTTTTATAAAAGTTGAAAAATTCAACCAATAGGCGCATCGGTTGTTGAATGCAACCGGTGATGTTACTGATTAAATTTTTCACGCTTTATCAAAGAGCTTTTACAAAACTTTTATAGTGTAATCCCGGCTTAAGGCTGGTATTACACTATAAAACTTTGATAAAAATTATTTTATAAAACTTGAAAAATGTAACCAATAAACACATCTGTTACATTCGAGCGAACTTAACTGATCCGCCTATTGGTTGCATTTTCCAAGTTTTATAAACGAACTTTTATCAAACTTTTATAGTGTAATCCCGGCCTAAGACAGAATTGTGATGTGAATATTTCTAAGCACAGTCACTTTGAAAGTCTCCACCCCTCCGTTTTTTTTCTGCGTGCAAACTCTTTAATATCTCTTTGAATTTTTTTTTTTTTTTTGGAACATCGAATGTTTTGGATGTTTTTGGATTGCATTTTTCGAACATTTGATGTTTTTGGAATTTTTCTTTCATATTTTTCCGAAAAGACAGATATTTTTTCAAAATCTTTTGAAAATATTTACAGACATTTTCTCCCATCGACTACTTGTGAGGATCGGAATGAAGACATATTTAGACCCATATTCTATGGGGTTCTAGACTAAAATACCAAAGAATGCCTTCAGGATGCCTATGGGCACTGAATCAGGGGTGAAGGAGAAAAATAATTACAAAAATTGCTAAAAAATAGTTTTTATGCACGAATTTCATCCTAAAGATGCGGGCGAAACACCCACATCTTTAGTGCTCGTGTGAAAGGGTATGCGGATCCGCCCCTAGTGAAAGGGGCCTAACATGTACCCTTAAGAAAAATAATTATCGTCAGCTCTGGGGGGGGGGGGTATTTCTGACAGTTTTTCCTGTATATTGGAAAGTACACAGAATGTAGTGCTTGAGAACGATAACAAATATCCGTTACAAAGTTTTTCAAATATTTTTCTGTAACAGCTTTTCGGAGCTAAAAGAATCTACAAATGCCTATTCATAGCTTCAAGATCTGCAAATGCCTATTCATAGCTTCAAGTTACTGTGTCCGTTCCAAAAATCTTCACAAGCCTTGCCTGTAGATGCCATAAATCCGCGCATTCCTCCCCGATTTCCAAAAAAATCCTCGTATGACTTAATAATACCATAAATCTCTGCGCATGCTTTCTTTATGTCTGAAAAATCTATATCTGACAGTTTTTCTGAACTACAAAAGTCTACTATTGTGTTTCCAGGGTTGAAAAATGTCACGTAAGCTCTAAAAACTTGCACATACTTTTCTTCTTTATTAAATATAAAATACCCTCCGTTTCACCTGACATACAAAAATCTACGTCTGTTTTCACTAAGCTCAACATATCTACACGCATGTCTTCATTAAGCTCAAAAAATATCTGCGTATGTCTTCACTAAGCTTTAAATATCTACATATGTCTTCCTTGACCTAGAAAAATCTATAATTGTATGTCTTCATTGATCACAAAAAATCTACGTATGTCTTCACTCACTCCCAAAAATCTACATATTAGTATACCCATTTTGGTTTATCTGCGATTGCTAATTTTATCTCGTGCTTTCCGGGCAGATTTCTCTGAGGAATCTCTAACAAATATCATAAACTCCTACGTGGTATCCTTGCCAATGAATGCATTTGTGAATTCAATTCCAGGAACAAGTCTTGGTCTAACAAGGAATGAAAATGTCCAAGATAGAATTATCTCGTATGTGATCAGATCATCAACCTGTATCATTGATCCGATTCCCCCTAGAACGCATTTTCACGTCGATTGCTACAGATGGTCATGCTGTTCTGGAATTTATTTACGAGGAGGTCACAATTATCGAGAGAGAGGATACAACATTCGTGTTTATCACAGTCTCCAGCAATCTCCGCCCAAACATTCTCCGAGCAATAAAAATTAATAAGGGACAGACAACGTCATTATAATTCATTGCTCGAAGATGGAGCAACGTACGATCAGCGTATAACACTCCAGACTCGAACGAAGCACGTGACCGCTAATTATAGGAATTAACGGCAGAAAAATGGTCAATTAATTGCCCTTTCGCCCACGGAAATGAAGCAGCAAATGATAATTACGCTTAATTCGCGGAGTTTCGAGTCCGTTCTGGGAGGCACTGGAAGACGAATGGATTCTACTCATATACACATATCCAAACATCCTAATTTGCATGAAGCACTGACGTCACGGCATCTCTGTATATATATTTTTTTGAATTCAGTAATTGGCACTGGTCCGTGATTTGAATATCTTCTTTTTTACATGTTAGTGTGCTCGGGGAAAAATTTATGAACAAAAATAGGTGATCAAATAAATCAGTTTAGTAGCATTATTAGAAAGATGTTTTTTAACACTGAATAAGTGTTATTACTGGTAGATTACAAGTAGATTATGGTTTTTGTGGATGGAAACAATTTTTTAGCTGAAATTACGGTAGGAAAACGCTTGGGAGGAAAATAAATTGTGATACATAAACTGTACTGGTAATGGAAATGAATAGCGTATCCTGCCAGAACATCGCCGTGACAAAAACATCGGCAGAAGAACATGCCATCTATTTTATTTAGTATGCATATTTTAATTATAATTTATTTTTAATTTTTTTTGTAACTTATTTTATTATTCAAAATTTTTTTCATTTGCAATGTTTTTATCGGCGATGTTTTCGTCAGTGTGATGTTTCAACGAGCCATGTGTATACTATCGGCAGTGTTTCGATGAGCCGTGTTTTGTCTGTGCTGTTCGACGGGTTATGTTTTTTCCAAGTAATGCTCTGACAGACCATGTTTTTGTCAGGGCGATGTTTAGACGGGTTATACGTTTCTGTTTGAGATGCTTTTACTGGCTACCTTTTTGCTCGCGATGTTCTTGTCAGGGTGATGTTTGGTGAGATGTTTGTGTTTGTGGGATGTTTCGACGAGCAGTGTTTTTGTCAGGGCGATGTTTTGACAGACTATACTTTTGCTTGCGATTGTTTTGACGTCCAAAAATTAACAAGTTTTTGTTTGCGATGCTCTTGTCGGGCGATGCTTAGACGGACTATGTTTTTGTTTGCGATTGTCTTGTCAGAGCGATGTTTTGACGGGCTATACGTTTCTTTTTTAGGAATCTTCTGGCAGGCTGTTTCTGTTTGTGGGATGTTTCGACGGGCTGTGTTTTTGTCAGGGTGGATGTATTGACGGGCTATATGTTTTTGTTTGCGACGTTATTGTCAGGGCGATAGTTTTGTGGGCTATGTTTCTGTTTGTGATGTTCTCACGGGCTATGTAGCTGCTCGGGATATTTTGACGGGCTACGTTTTTGTCAAGGCGATGTTTTGACGGGCTACGTTTTTGTCAAGGCGATGTTTTGACGGACTACGTTTTTATTAGCGATGTTTTGACGGACTACGTTTTTATTAGCGATGTTTTGACGGACTACGTTTTTATTAGCGATGTTTTGACGGACTACGTTTTTATTAGCGATGTTTTGACGGACTACGTTTTTATTAGCGATGTTTCGACAAACAATGTTTTCGTCGGTGTGATATTTTAACGAGCTATGTTTCTATTACCTACTGTTCAGGTAAGTTTTTTTTTTGCATTTCAAAACATATGGCAGTACCAGCAAGAACACGAAATAAGCACAAATCTGACAACATGAATCGGTTAGAGCCGCGCAAGCACGCAAACACACACAACATGTTCCGGCATGTACTATTTCGTTAGAAATTAAGTTTACGAGGTGTGTATATGGTTAAGTAGTTGCTGTTCAGAGGGGATAATGAATGACTGGACAGAGATGCAACATATCCGCCAATAACTGATGCGCAGACCACTCGGGTGCAAGTCACCCTCTAATATCTCACGTAAACATTTTTATAAGAGATCATTTCACAGGTCCATCAATGCAGAATCAATCGCCAAACATTGACAATTCATTAGTGTCCAATCAAAACAACTGTCATCCTTATATACGACCATAATTGTCCTATCCAAAACTCTCTCTCTCTCTCTCTCTGGCAATGTAACTTTTCTACATATAACAACAGAAAACTCAGATATTTAATATAAATTCTCAACGTCACACGTGTTTGCGTTGGCTCGCCAACCCTTGTATACGCGTGAGGTTTTAATAATGGTACCTTAACAACATTTTAATTATTTTCTCTGAAAACTAATCCTTCTGAGCCCCGCGATGCTATACCCAAAGCAGCTTATCATGAAAAATAGCGAGTCACGGTTATTTAAAATTCATACACACACACACACAGAGCACACACTCAACCTCCCCCTCCATTAAATTCGAAGCATCTCCTAACGTTGCTGAAATTCCAAGTATCCATCTTAATGCCGTGACGTCACAGAACAGCTTCAGTACTTTTAGGAGAAGGTGCGACATCAACATGGCGGGTGTCACAAGAAAATGTCCTACAGTCCCCCCCTCCCCTTAAGGCTAAAAATGCTGAAATTGTGTGCAGCTTGCTAATCATTTTGCTTAATTAACGAGAAGACGACTCTTCTACCCTCCTCCCGAAGCGTTTGAACACATTTGCATATCGGTCCAATGCCACACACGCATTTCACTCCAACCTTTCTCCCTCTCGCGTTAATTAAAAACCCCGAGACAAATAATAGGTTTTAATCTAAAAAGACGCGTTTAATGAACTAAAAGTTAGGCAAAAAGACTCCCGGACAAAAGAATATAATGGGAACGGGGAGTGAAAAACAATGAAAAAAGGAGAAAAACCTCATCTTTGAGGTGAAAAATGGTGGGGGGGGGGGGAAAATATGAAAAACATTTAAGAGGATATTCTCTCGGTTAAGCGGTTACTAGAACCATTTTTTTTACCGCGTGTAACAGAAATTAATTAAATATATTAATTATAACACGTTCTTTTTTTCTAAATAGCTTTTTTTTTTAATGAAATATTTGAACTTAATGAATATCTAATGAAAAATATTTTCTTTTATGTTCGGAATGAAGTCTAGGAGCGTGTTAATAGCTTTCAATATGAACTGATATGTTCAAGAGAAAACTGCAAAAAAGAAACCTGTAACAATGTGAGATTTGATATTTATTATTATTTCTTTGATTTATTGTGAGCAGTTTAATGACACTTGGAGTGACAGGTCACAGGGAAAAGAACGTCCGGGAAATTCACCGCTAATTCATCGTAAAGAGAAATTTCTATTCATCTGAATCCGATTCATTCCGATGTCGAGTGACCGAGTCAGTGAAAGTTGAGTGAGATAAATAAGGAAAAGAAGCGTTGCTCGGATGTTCGTTTTTGCTGTTCTTTCCCAAATTTTCTCCAATGTTCGAATTCGAATATTTCAGCGAATACGGCACTTAGAAGCGAGGAATTTTCTTTGACAGCCACTGGAAAGACAGGGCGATAACTTTCTAATTAGTTTTTTGAGGACAAATAGCCGTATAAGAAGGTTTTTTTTTCAATAACTATACAACCCCCATGCAACATGAACACACATCACCAAACGTGGTCCCCGCTCTGTCCCTTGTGGGATATAAGCAGGTCACCTTACGGCTGGGCCACGTTGGAAAAAGGAAAGCCCTGCCAGCCATCAAGAACGCCGGCCGGCATCGCATCACCGGACATCCGGCCCACGCAAATGACCAGTACGAACACCCTGGCAGCACATGGTCGTGCCGGACCTACAGCAGGACGGCACCATCCGTCACTCCATCGAATCAACGGGGAAGAACCGTACGTCCGTTTCACTTCCAGCGGCACGTATTAAGCCATTAACATCACTGCACTCAATCCCTAGTTGCTGGTCAATTAACCAGCCTAATCCTATTCTGGAGTCTCTCCACATCGAGCAGTTGCATCATCCACCATGCAACATGAACGACATGTCTGACTTTACATGTTATATGGGTAATAAATCATCCAGCTTCTTTCAGCAAGTTACTTAAATCATATCTCACTGTATCAACGACATCTTTATGAATTTTCACGACATTCAACTGGAATTTCGTACAAGTTGCACAATATATGTGGCAATCAAATAATGGGGAAATAAAATATACATATTCTGCGCATGCGTGATTAAAAATCATTTACTCAAAATTCTCATATCTCATCAAACACTAAATTGTTAAACTTTTAAATTTCTTCACAGTGTGCGTCATATTTATTGTCAAGTTTTCTAAACTTAACTAAACGGACCGAGCACGGCCAGGCTCCAGCGATAGAAGCTCTGTACCCCGGAGGGCGCAGTTGAGGCCGGAAAAACTCCATCTGGCCGGCCGGTCAAGCGAGGGAACAGAAAGAGAAGAATGAAAAAAAGGCAGAAATGAGAGATAATAATAGGGAAAAAATTTAAAAAATGAAATAATACTAATAACAAACAATAAGAAAATGATAATAATAATGAATAATAAGAAAATAATAATGCTGGTTTAGCTGTGGCCTGCCTCTTCGCCTCTTTTCTTGTGCAGCTAGCACGATATTTTGACGGACTAAAGCTCACTAGCCGCAGCTAGTGAGCCTTTGGCCTGTTTTTTCCGATTCGCCGTGCGGTATAAGCGGATCATGGGCTCTCGGTCTCTTTTGCTGTCATATCGTGTGGGCTTGTCAACTCTTCTATTGGGCTAACTGGTGAGCACCATGCTTATTTTCCCTGTATACCAGTTAGTCGGTCCCTGCCTCTTTACCCATTTTCTAGATTTTCTATTCACGTGGGTTGCCAGATTTGGGTTCCCTGATCCGGTCGCAGATGGTTCGTTATCTTCTGACTCCGACGAGGTAGGTTTAACCGTGGTGGATAGCCTCGTCGAGCGCCTTAGCAGTGCCGGTTCTTGTTGCGTCTGCTCGGACTCTCTCGACCCATGTGCCTATCTTTTTCTCGGTTATCCCCCCAGGAATGCAACAAGATCTGAAAGTTTTCTCGTTAGCTCAGGTCTGTCCAGAATATTATTTGTCCAGGCTGCGGTCCACCCACTCGTCTGATGCTTTGAAACGTAGGTGTGCCGTGTGCGGGCAGGCTGTTGTGTAGTGCATTTTAGTGCCTATCTGGCCACCCGCACTTGTCTGACGGTACCACCTTAAACCATCGCAAGTTAGTGGCAAAGGAGTCATGCCCTGTAACGAACATGATGCTCCCACTCTTCCGTTATTCATCTTGTTTCTGACCCTCTGTAGTATCTCGTGTGTTGACCGGCCTGGTTTGTCTTCGGTATGCCATGCTTGCTGCCACAACTCTTAAATATTCTGTGAAAGTTACGAATCATTTGTAGCGTTTTATGATTCAGGGGTTGATTAAAAATGCTCTTCTTTTTAAATTTAATTTTTTGTCGCTCTAATAAACGCACTCGGGATTAAAGTTGCACTGGAAATTGCAAGCACACAAGTATAGGATTTACATCAAACTCGCTCAACCCATGGCCCGCGGGCCAAATACAGCCCTCTAGGACTCATCTGATGTGTCCCGTGATAAATACCCGAACCACTCAAGTGCTCGTGGCACATGTTTAGATTGTTTCAGTGGCTGTCAAAACATTTCCAGATCATTTACTCACTTACTCACCAGTTCACCCACTCACAATGTGAGTATGTCACTCTGTCAGTATGTCGTTCACTCACTTGATCCCTAGGTCACTCATTTACTCACTCACTTACTTTGTTATTCACTCACTAGGTCACTCATTCTATCATAAACTCACTCCGTTTGTGTTTTTTTTTTGTCGTACCACGGTCATTTTCTGCACTCGAGCGCTAATTAGACCGGGATTTACAATCGATTGCCAATTCCAAATATCAGCCTTTTTTATACTCACCGACAAGTTGGTGCGCTAACCCCTCAGTGTGGGACATGCTCTTTCCGTTACACACTGAATCACTTGGTCACTCACTTTGTCATTCGCTTACTCACTAACTACGTCGCCCACTCTGACTCACTTACTCGCCAACTACGTTGCTCACTCCGTCGTGCACTCAATCTTCGGATCGCTAACCTACTGATTAGATTTCACCCTCTCTGTCACTCGCTCGCTCACTAGATCACTCAGTCTACAACTGGGTCGCTCACCCACTAGGTCGCCCAGTTACTCACTAGGTCACTTACTCTATCGGTTTAGGAACCTAACCTCTGTCACTTACTCTCCAACTACTGCATCATTTACTGACTCACTCACTCGGTCATAACTCACTCACTTAGGGGACATTTCATGTATTAGGTCAGCATCGATGTGGGGTGTGGTGCTTACGTCTTTGACCACCTTTTATGAAATATGAAATATTCTTAATATCATCTTTACTAAGTGTGCCAAAAACGAGAAAAACGTTTCGCTAGAATGTGGGTACCTAAACTAACATTCTATTTATTGATAAGTCCTCCACAGGGTCACTTTAGTGATCTCTAAGTGTTCCGCTGATCCTTCAAGTGATCTAGCAGTGTGTTGCGGACCACTTAAGTGATCTAGTAATGCGTTGCGGGCCACTTAAGTTATCTAGCAATGTGTTGCGGACCACTTAAGTGCTCTAGAAAAGTGTGCAGGGCCGCTAAAGTATTCTGGAACTGCGAGGTGGGTCACTCAAGTTAATTTGTAAACGTGCTGCTGGCCACTTAAGTGAACTGTGAAAATGCCACGGGACTACTTGAGTGGCATGCAAAATGTACCTCGGGCTGCTTGGATGCTCTAGAATTGTGCCATGGATCACTTAAGCGATCTGTAAATGTGACGCTCAGTTAATTTTTACAAAATTACGTTTGAGGTGGTGAGCCACATCAAATAACACCAAGGACACACTTGGCCCGCGGGCCATAGGGTGGTCATATATGGCTTAGGGAGGGAGGTCACAATTAATTTCTTGAAAACAAATCTGAGTTCATAGCATTGAAATTAACAGAAATTGATTTAATCGCATGTAAAGGTATTTTTACGTCTCTGATCCCAATAGTCGTTACCAGGGAGGTAGAGGGCAGAGCTGAAGAAATTTCACTGTCGGGGGGGGGGGGGGGGGGGTGGCTCAAAAATGGCTTAAAATCTGCCGGCGTAATATATAAATGGGTCTCATTTAAGACGAGCTCAGTGACTCGCGTCAAACTTTTGAAGGTGAATTTCTCCCAACAGTGAATTTTCTGTCGATGAATTGCATGGCGGTGAACTTTCCGTAAATCATATTCAAATGGTTAAAATTCTGCAAAAAGACGGGCATGTTTATCCTTTTACTCATCAGAGGCAGCTGCTTTAAATTTGTAAAAGGATTCAACTCGAGAGGCTGAGCGTTTTAGGCATTTGAAATGCCTGAATCTAGTGAGTTATTCATACACCTGGGGCTACAATAATTTGCAATTTAAAGTTCTCTGTTTATTTGGAAAATACTAGTCTCACGTAAAATGAAATGCAACATAAACGATTCTAAAACTTACAAAAATTACAGCTTTAGTTTCAGAATTTATTTACTTTTTGCGATGGGAATTTTGGAAGCATTCACTGTGTGAACAATGATTCTAAAAATATTTACCACGTGAATCAAAAGATAAGGTTTCAAGGGAGGTAAACATAATCAGATGATGATTAGAATGACTAAAACTCTCATCGAAGAGCCCATTTGAAATGAAATTATTTGAATGACTAATTATCCGGATGATAATGGTTCAAGTAAATTGCTCGATGATTCAAGAAATCATCAAGCAAATCGATTTGTAATGATTCAAATAATGTTCTGCAGATAATAATAATTCAAATGATTCAAAAAAACATTTTGGAAATAATTATTCCAGTGACTCAAAAATATTGTTAGAAAAATTCGAATGACACAAAAAAAAAAAAAATAATAATAATAATCTTAATGACTCAATAAATAATGATTTAATTGACACAAAAATAATCGAACTAGTTTAGTAAAAAATATAAGCTTGAATAAACTCGTAATCCACTTGATCTAATTTGATTCTAACATGGCCGACTTTGCGGGTGTGCGGTCGCATCACACACACAGGCCCCTTGTTTTCAGAAATAATAATTGAAAGTGATAAAATTGAGAAATGATTGAAATCGAAAAAATATATATAAATAAATGATACAAATTGCTATCAAAACGGAAGATATAATGATTTCAATCAAAGAAAAATCTAAATAAAATTATTTAAATTCGGATATAAGCACAATAAATAGTGATTCAAAAATCAAAATACCTTTAAATATCTACACTGCTCAAAACAATAAGGGGAGCACATGGTTTTAACAAAATTACGCAAAGATGTGTACCGATAAGTAACATAAAATTAATCATCCATAGAAAACTTCATATGCAAATCAAAGTCCATGACGTCAAAAACCAGAAAAAGGAGATAAGGGCAGAAATCGGGATGTTGCAGAAACGTCTGTTTTACAGCCGTAACTGTGAAATTCGATTGCGCAGTATTTTTTTTTGACACAAGGTGACTTGAGGATGTCTCAACAACATGATTTACCGGAATCCATGGCATGGCGTGTTATAGGCAGACTGGAATCCGGGCAAACACAACGTAGTGTCGCGGACGCTGTTGGAGTCGCCAGAAGTGTTGTTGCAAGGCTGTGGAATCGATTCCAAGAAACAGGAAATATTAGACGTCGACCAGGGCAAGAGCGGCCACGCGCCACTACAGCAACTGATGGCCGGTATATACGGTTAACAGCCCGTCGAACAGAGAATGCTACGCAGCTGCAAAGACGATTGCTCTTGGCAACAGGACGAAGGGTGTCCAGCCAAACAGTACGTAATCGGCTTCATGAGGGAGGGCTCTATGCACGTAGGCCAATGGTCTGCATTCTGTTGACCCCACGCCACCGGGCGGCCCGAAGAAGATGGACTGCTGAACATCGAGATTGGGAGCAACATGATTGGAGCCAAGTGCTGTTTACAGACGAGTCCCGATTCAGTCTGGAGTGTGACACCCGACGTGTTCTGGTATGGAGGGACAGGGGCACTCGAAATAACCCCGCATTCGTTCGTGAAAGGTCGCAATACAGACGAGCTGGTTGGATGGTATGGGGTGGAATCAGCATAGGCGGACGTACGGACCTGCATATCATTCGGAATGGCACTTTGACGGCCCGAAGGTATGCAGACGAGATACTGCGACCTCGTGCCATCCCTTACGCTGGAGCCATTGGAGATTCCTTTGCTTTCCAGGATGATAATGCCCGACCGCATAGAGCTCGTCTGGTGGAGAACATGCTTGAAGCAGAAACAATACAGCGTATGGAATGGCCAGCGTGCTCTCCTGACCTGACCGGACGACGCATTGCTGCGCGACCAAGGCCGCTTGTTACTGTCTGAGACTTTCAGATTGCACTTCTTGAGGAGTGGAACAGTATTCCCCAAAGTCTGATCGATAACCTCATCGCATCCATGGCAAACAGGTGTGCAGCAGTCTTAGCTGTTTGAGGAGACCACACGCCCTATTAAAACTCATGCATCATGTCTAAACAGTACTTTTTTTTTATCGTTTACATGTAACCAAATTGTTGTCCTAAATCATCTTTTCATGTTTTTTTCCATATTTTCAAAGAATTAAAGCTTAAGTCCAAAATTTTTTACGTCTTTTTTCTGTTTTGCGCATTGATACGCGTATACTATCCATTGTATGCCAATACGTGGCTGCCTCGCACGGTTTTCTTCACTTTTTTGCTTGCTCCCCTAATTGTTTTGAGCAGTGTATAAACATAACACAACGGTTCAGATCCGAAAATTCTCATGATTCAAATCAAAAGAATTCTTGCGTAAGTGTTGATTCAAATTGTAAACTTCTATTAAGAAAATGATGATTGAAATTTGAAAAAAAAAATATATAAAATGATTCAAATTGAAAAAGTTGAAATAAATAATGATTGACATAAAAAATAAATAAATAAACAATGATTCATATGAAAAAAATCTAAATAAAACAACGAGATATAACTGAAAAAAAAATTATAATGAATAACGATTTAGATCACAAAAAATGACGAAAAAGAAAGATGATTTAAATCACATAAAACGTCGAAATGAATAATGATATAAGTACTGGAGAAAGAAGTTTTAGTGAAAAGGTAATGATTTAATGGAAAAAAAATGATGACTGAAATGAATCAAGATATGATCCACTTAAAAATTATTAACTGAAACAATATTTTTCAAGTTATTTGGGTAAATATAATTATTTATTAAAAATTCATAGTTATATAATTATCCAAAATAACTAAAAAAGATTGACCAAATAACTTGAGAGATCGATCAAACAACTTTAAAAAATTAATTTATATCAAATTTCAGTGTGGCATAAAAACGAAAAATTGAATAAATAATGATTTGAATCGCTTAAACAAACAAAATTATACAACTCCATCGACATATAAAATAATAATTCACATAATCGAAACGTAATTATCTAAATACTATTCAGTTTTTATTCAAAATAAAAATTAAATGCCGTTACAAAGAAGATACATAAGTTCATCACGAAAACACACAAAAGAGATGTTATTCATTTCCATAAAATTCGTTTCAAACGAAAACATATTATCCAAAAATTTCTTCATAAATACCGTGGTTTTTTTTTCTTTCAATTTTTACGTGAAACACCAAAAACTCAGCGGAACAAAATCCGAATTAAATGCCGATTGTTATGATAATAGCGAATGGAAAATGATTATTTCAAAGAACAAAAACCCATGAATAACTAACATATCGGATTCTAATTAGATCACTAAGTACAAAAAGAGAAATTAGAATAAATTTTCCGCCCGGCACTAAACTCGATTTAAAAATCTCGAAGAATCTCGTTCTCTTGCGAGAGATCCGAGTTTAATCAGTTTATCTAATATTTATAGACGTATTTTTTTTTCTCCCTCTGTTTGAATGGTTAATTAAAAATATTTATTTGATTCGGGGTTTTCCAGCAATGAATTAATTAATATATAATTAGAAAATATATTCGTTTTTTTTGTTGTTGTTTTTTTTTCATTCTAATCACTTTAGGATATCTCGAATAGGTAATAGTAATATTTGTGTTTTAGACTCGAATAAAAATATAGGGCGTCCGTAAAGTAAGTTTTATTTCCTTTTTCTCGTGGGAGGGGGCTGTTTTTTTCCTCATTCTGAAGTTATTTTGTCGCGGGGGGTTTCCTATGCAGGGCCGCTCTGTTCGTGATGATAATACTCGAAAAAAACTATAATGCATTAGATCAATAATGAGAGAGAGAGAGAGAGAGGAGACACAAATCTCCTAAAAAAATAATCTGTAAAATAATGATTTAAATTGAAAAGAAATCTGTATGAAATAGTGATTCGAATCAAAGAAGAAATATTTATAAAAATAGTGATTCAAACCGAAAAGAAATCTGTATGGAATAGTGATTCAAAAGGAAAAGAAATCTGTATGAAATAGTAACTCGAAACAAAAAAGAAATATTTATGAAATAATGATTTAAGTTGAAAAGAAATCTGTATGAAATAGTGATTCGAATCAAAAAAGAAATATTTATAAAAATAGTGATTCAAACCGAAAATAAATCTGTATGAAATAGTGATTCGAATTGAAGAAGAAATATTTATGAAACAATGATTCAAATCGAAAAGAAATCTGTATGAAATAGTGATTCAAATTGAAATGAAATCTGTATGAATTAGTGATTCGAATCGAAAAGAAATCGGTATGAAATAGTGATTCAAATCGAAAAGAAATCTGTATGAAATAGTGATTCAAATCGAAAAGAAATCTGTATGAATTAGTGATTCGAATCGAAAAGAAATCTGTATGAAATAGTGATTCAAATCGAAAATGAAATCTGTATGAAATAGTGATTCGAATCAAAAAAGAAATATTTATAAAAATAGTGATTCAAACCGAAAATAAATCTGTATGAAATAGTGATTCGAATTGAAGAAGAAATATTTATGAAACAATGATTCAAATCGAAAAGAAATCTGTATGAAATAGTGATTCAAATTGAAATGAAATCTGTATGAATTAGTGATTCGAATCGAAAAGAAATCTGTATGAAATAGTGATTCAAATCGAAAAGAAATCTGTATGAAATAGTGATTCAAATCGAAAAGAAATCCGTATGAATTAGTGATTCGAATCGAAAAGAAATCTGTATGAAATAGTGATTCAAATCGAAAATGAAATCTGTATGAAATAGTGATTCAAATCGAAAATGAAATCTGTACGAAATAGTGGTTCGAATCGAAAAGAAATCTGTATGAAATAGTGATTCAAATCGAAAAGAAATCTGTATGAAATAGTGATTCGAATAGAAAATGAAATCTGTATGAAATAGTGATTCGAATCGAAAAGAAATTTGTATGAAATAGTGATTCAAATCGAAAAGAAATCTGTATGAAATAGTGATTCAAATCGAAAATGAAATCTGTATGAAATAGTGATTCGAATCGAAGAAGAAATATTTATGAAATAATGATTAAAATCGATAAGAAATTTAAAAAAAATGATTCAAACTGGTAAAAAATGAAAAGAGTGATAATGATTTCAATCCAAAACGTTTTAATTAATAATTATTCAAATAAAAAAATTTACATCATAAATTTCTAAACAATGATTCCAATCAAAAACATTAATACGGAAAAAAAATCGAATCGGATAATGTCCACGGGGCCCCTTGCGAAAGCAACTTCCTGGGGTCCCCTACCTAATTGAAGTAACACATATTGATTATACATATTTTCTCTTTCGAAAAATGTATTACAGTATCATAGATGGCTCTGATTTTAATATGATCCCACTTGCAACCCCTTATAGTATCCAAGGGCGACTGGAGGGCCCCAGATTGAGAAACAATCAATCAACCCTTTGCGTTATTATGTCGAGGTGGAATGAACATCGTGAAAAAAAACAACTTAATTTTTATAACAACCCTTTACGATTATGTGAAGGCCCCTAGATGTTAGCTTTTGTCTTTTTTAGATACCATAAAAACAAAAGCTAGTATGTAGGGCTTTCCTGATTGCGGGGACCGCTAGAAAGGATGAACTACATTCGTATCCCGTTTTAACGAATATCGTTATAGCGAAATCGCGTTTTTACGGATACCGTTACAGCGGAAAAGTCGTTTTAACGAATACTTTTCTACTCCCCCGGATAAGTTTATACAGGAACAATGTAAAAACCTGGAATTCCCTTATAACAAAATTTTCTTATAACGAAGTGATTTCTCATGTTTCTTGGAGTTCGTTATAACGGGATTCGACTGTATAAAGTACAAATGAAGTATTGAAAAAAGCTCTGGACTGAGCAAAGTATTATGATACAGTACTAATTAAGTCTTACCGTAGCTAGGCCACTTATGTTGATCCCGAGTGACGTGGTGGTAAGATGTTCATCTACAACCGTGAAGGTTGCTGTCACGGTCCCAGGTTCAAACCCGAGGGAGGATATAGATAGGACATTTTCCCTAACGAGGTTGAGGCGACCACAGATAGGCCTTTCAAACCGTACACCGCATAGGCTCTATCGACCATTGAAAGAACTTGCGTCGGCCGTTAGTCCACCGATAGACAGAACGTCCTTCATTTCACGTAATAACGACAAAAAAAAAATTGTCGTTATATCTGAGGTCGTTGCGTTTTCATTGGCGTTATAAATAATCAAGGTTCGTTAACGTTATTCGCCATGGAAATATGTCCGAACCACCAATTATTGAAGTCGTAACCGAGATGTCGTTATAACCGAGTTCAACTGTATTTTACGCTCGCCCTGTGCCATAGGTATCGGAAAAAGCTAAATAGATGATAATCGAATTTATATTGTATGGAGGATTGATATATATATACGTAAAACCAGCGGGGAGAGACCTATGAATGGGTGTAATAAAGTAGAAAAATGACATGCCGCCTGACTCGGCCTATGTGAATTAATGATTCATGGCCCTGTGGGTAAGAACTGGAATAAGTCTATGATATAGGTATCGAACCTCTCGCAAGTTTAAGGAAAAATCGGAGTAAAGTGGGGTGGGAGCTATTGGATTTTATCGGAAACCGATATTTTTACGCTTGTATCCTCGGGACGATGATCATTTGCTATCGATATTGCCCGTGGCACGGCCCGTAGTTTCTGTGTGAAAGATTTGTTTTTTTCCCCCCCTCGAGTTTTTCTTTGCTTTCCTATTGAAAAACCATCGATAGTTGTTACAAATATCGGAATTTTCTATTGTATGGGGAGGGGGGGAGGACGACAACTACTACGACTACAAAGAGACATTTGATTCTGTTTTTTTTATGGCTTTAGAATTTTCGTGGATGGTGGAAAAGTCAAGGGATAATCGGATAATACGTGTTTAGTTAATAATTGGACCTGAAGGAATGTTTAGAAAAGATTTATTAGAGAGAGAGAGATTATATTATATTTTATTAAAATGATATTTATAATGATCGCTGAAGTTTAAATAGTATATTCGCGCATTGGATTATATTATTTTCAACTTCTCATTTCGCAGACTTAAAAATTTACAAAATTTCATTTTTTTTGGAGATATCTATACATATAAAATTGATTTTCTATCTGTCTGTCTGTCTGTGTGTGTGTGTATGTTCTCTATACAAATCTACAATTTTAGATCGATCGTCGCCAAATTTTGCATATATACCAAATGGGACCCGACTTGAACGATAGGCTACTTTAAAATTTCGTCAGAGCAGGGCAAGTGCCCCAAATGGGCAAAAAACTGTCAGGCAACAATGGTTTTCGGACCTCAACAATCACTTTCCGAACGTTTACTTTGGTTACCGTGGTTCCCTAGCAATGCGTTTCAGACATGCATATACCTTTACAATGGTTTGTCACTTCTTTAATGCTGCCAGTTATGTATAATAGTTTATGCCTTTATAATGGTTTGCCACATTTTCAATACTCTCAGTAATGAGGCTTTTGGAATAGACGTCATAATCATCACCAGCATCGCTTTGAGGGTCAGGAAAAGGGTGATCCTCCTAGAAATCAGTGTTATAATTGCTGATTCTATTGTATAAATGCGGAAATTTAGTGGGGTTTTCTGTCACATCAATAATTTTAAAAATTGTATTGAAATCTCGATTTTTGAAACATTAAGGTCGCTTAGAGATAGATATACGAAGCCCAGGAGATTAAATACGAAGCAATTAGCCGGACCTACTTTGAGTTGGATATCCATGCAATAACATTGATTTCAACTTTTTATTTATATCTTCTCAAGCATGAAAATTAATGTCTCCGTATTGTCTTTTGATATTTATTTGCATAAATTCATATAGTTCAGGATGTTTTTAAAATTAGTTATGAGCCCCCATAAAGTGCATCGAAAAAATTCCACAGCTTCAATTAAGCATTTTTGGAAGCTCAAACAGGCAGAAATAGATAACTTGAAGTTCAGGGGGAGGGAATCGAAATACCTAACACCCATAAAAAAAAGGGGGGGGGACTATTCATTTCTACGTTTCTTTAAATTTAGATTTATTCATTTCATGAGTCGCGCAGGACGTCGACATATTGGTTAACTTAGACACGGTTTGCATGTCCCTCAAAGAAAGAGGGAGATATCGCATGATCCAAAAAGCCTCATTGAAAAAAACCCGGGCAGCGCCGGGTATTGTAGCTAGTCTTATATATAAATGTGAAAATATGTGTATGTTTGTTCTTTATACAAATCTACAATTTTAAACCGATCGTCGCAAAATTTTGTACATACACCAAACAGGTCCGGGATTGAACCATAGGCTACTTTAAAAGTTCGTCAAAGCCGGGGAAATGCCCAAAATGGGCGAAAAACCATCGGGCAACAATAGTTCCTAGGCCTCAACAATCACTTTCGGAACGTTTACTTTGGGTACCGTGGTTCCCTAGCAATGCGTTTCCAGGCATGCATATGCCTTTAAAATGGTTTGCCACTTCTTCGATGTTGCCAGTATAACAGTTTATTCCTTTATAATGGTTTGTCACTTTTTTAATCCTCCCAGTAATTGAAGAAAATCCGGGAAGCGCAGGGTACTTTTTGCTAGTACCAAATAAACAATGAATAAAATATTTAAAAAAAAATCAAACAAACGATAATTCAAAACGAGAAAAGAAAAGAAATGATGATTCAAGTATGAAGATCGAAAAAAATGCTGATTCAAACTGGAAAATCTAATCAAATGATGATTCAAATTCAGAAAAATATAATCAAATGATAATTCAAATTGGAAAATCTAAACAAATGATTCAAATCGGAAGATCCAAACAAATGATGGTTCAAATTGGAAGAGCTAAGCAAATCGCGATTCAAATTAGAAATCTAAATAAATGATGATTCGAATTGGGAAAAATCTAAACAAATGATTCAGATTGGAGAAAATCTAAACAAGTGATGATTCAAATCAAACAGTCTGATAACAATTCGGGTAAAAAATATGAATAATGATTCAAATCGAAAGAAAATCTGAGAATATTGATTCAAATTAAAAAAAAATCTATGTACAGTAAATAATGGTTTAAATTTAAAATACATCTACGTAATAGCGGTTCAAATTAGACAGTAAACCCACGTAAATAGTGATTCAAAGAATTGAAAGTAATTAAATCAAAATAATGTTTCAAATCGAAGAAACAATCTACAAAGAATAAATAATGATTTAATAGTAAAAAAAAACCAATTTTTACCAATTTCAGTGCCTAAATTTCCAAACTCTATTATAACTTTAATGCCGCAGATTAAAAGTAAATCTTAGTTTTATTTTTTCCCACGTACAGTAACTACAAGGAGAAACACTCAAAACATTCGGCTTAAGTCAATAAATTGTATCCAATGCATGTTTAACATGATGTTTTCATGTACAAAAAAACTAATTTTTTTCCCCGATGTTATTAATGCGTTTATAATGAGAAAACATAAAAAATGCAATGTTTGTTTCTGTATTTAATCCAATAAGAAATATTTCCGATTATCCGTACAAATTCATTTCAATAAAAAAAAAAATGAAATGAATAATATGAATAAACAAGGGAAAAAAAAATAAAATATGGCGTAACATTTGTCATGGACATGGGGGCCCAAATAAATAAATAAATATCGGAATAGGAAACAATAATAAAAGAGATACAAGTTCAAAAAACAGTTCAAACTCTTCTCCCGTTTCGCATCATTAGTATTTATCTTTCCTTGAACAGACACAAAATGGTAGGGAAAAACTATTCAAAGAGGGCGCCCCTAAAAAAAATGGGAGTCGAAAAAAATTCGTCCGGGTATTTGGCAACACTAAAATAATAATAATAATATTAATAATAATAACAAAAAAATAGTCGTTAAATTTTTATTGAATTTGTTTTCTGTGCTTGGAAAAAAAAAATTGTTCCAGGAGAAACGGGAAAAGTGTAAAAAAAAAAAGGAAAAAAATTGTTTTTTGGCATCGGGTAATGTTTTGTTTTGCTATATTCGGCTATTTTAGTGATAAGAGAATAATGATAATAATGGAACTAATGGCTTGGAAGAGACGGAAATATTTGTTCTGTGATATATGCGTATAAATGTGTGATTTATATGTATATTTTTTTTTTCACTGGAACGGGACGTCGATTTTACGAGAACGAATTATTATTGTTCGTCGGAGATTGTTATTGAATTGTTATTTGCTGTTCATCGTGATTGATTGAATTCATTTGGTTTGATGTGAAAATATTTTTGTTTTAAAATTAATTCATAGTTTTTAAAGATTTGCTTTTTAAATATTGGTACGTCTGATGATATCAGAGTTTATTTCGATGAGTTTTGTTGATGTGAGCTCATCACTCTTGGAGAGGGTTTAATGAAAAATCATTGTTGAAAATATTATTTCTCGAAAATGTTCATTGTTGAGAATAGTTTTCTTGGGATATTGCTAGTTTCGAGAAATTATCATTGCATACCGTATTATTTTCATCACTGAATCAGTAAGAGAGTGTTTCAAATCATTGCTTATAGGATAGTTATGGGGCAAACTACGGTCCACGGACCAGATGCGGCCCGCTTAGAGATTCTATTCGGCTCACCGCAGAATGTAAAATAATAAAAATAGAATTTCCAATTCCAGTGTCTCAAAAAAATCATATTGGGGATGTTAAATTTTTGCATATGCAAAATATAGCTATGAGAATTGGATAAATGGAACAAGATTGAATGGCGTGTTTGAAAAAAAAGAAACATGCCCTAATGAATATGTGTGTGTACGCCCTAATAATGTTTAAAATATACTTACTTATTTTCACAGTTGTAAAGGATAAAGGATGTCTTACATTTGCAACGAAACGGTGGCAGTCTTCAAAGTATATAACATGTCTCCACCCCCTTCATTTCTAAGCATAAAAATTCCAAATATGAATCAATGTCAGAATACATCCTGCCCGGCTAAAATTTAAAATTTTCTATTTTGTTTTCTTTTTGGCCCGCTGCTAAAAAAAAATTTCCCCTCACTGGTTTAAAATATCGTGATATTGCAATTGCATTACGGAAAAAATGTGATTTTTGAACACTAAACATTTAATCTTCATTTAATTGTCGAAGACTGAAGGTATCATCACTAAATTATTGTTGGAGAGAATCGATATGTTTTCGCAAAATTTTTCTTTCGAAGATTGCGTTATGAGAAGATCATTTCGGAAGCTTTACACGTGCGTATTATTGAACAATCCTTGTTGGAGACTGAATGTATTGTCGGATAGACTTTGTCGGAAACTGAACGTATTAGTCGGATAACCTTTGTTGATATTGAACGTATTGTCGGATAACCTTTGTTGATATTGAACGTATTGTCGGATAACCTTTGTTGATATTGAACGTATTGTTGGTCAGTCTTTGTTGATACTAAATATATTGTCGGTCAATCTTTGTTGATACTGATTATATTGTCGGGCAATCATTGTTAGAGATTAAATATATTGTCGGATTTTGTTGTAGACTCAACGTATTGTTGGATGATTTTTGTTGAATATTCTTTTAAGACCGAAGGCATTTTCGGACAATTCTTTTTGGGGGAATAAAATTTTTGTTAAAAATAAAACTCGAATTTCACGTACAACCAAATATTACCCATAGTTCAACTCAATATCTCACAACTCATCTTAAAAAAATTAAACAATTTCTTCATCTATTGAATTTATATGGAATACATCGATTATGATCACGTTATTTTTGCTTTGAATTTCATTTCAAAATTTTTTTAAACTTTTCTCTTTAACAGTTAAGTGATTTATTTAGTGATCGATCTTTTTTTTTGAAGGAAAATATCGATTATTTTGTTTAGGCCGCTAATGGGAAATATATATGTTGTTGTTGTTTACTATCCCACAAAATGAAAATCAAGTTGATTTATTACAGGACTAAATATTTGAAAAATAAATACAAAAATGTGATTTATCATTCACGACATTGTGAGCAAAAGCAAATTACTTCCAAAGCCGTAGAGAAAATTTTGGGTTTTCCCCAATTTTTTTTCTCTCCAGAAAACCGATAACTTTACATCATAAGTTGGGAAAAAAATGGTATTAATAACAGTTTCCGTCAGTGAAATATTGCGAAACTAACGTCTAATCGATCTCTGGACTCCAAAACTGAAATTCATCTCTTATTATTAATTCTCGAAAAAGTTTTAAGTGAAATTTCAGGGTTATTGAATCACATTCTATAAAAATATTGCTTAAAAAAAGCAATGAATACCTGTACGGAATGTAAAATGGGAAATAAATTTTCTTGCAGCGAAATGCATAAGTAAAAATTCATTTAAAACTTTCTTATGTAGAAATACTATTTAAAATATTATTGATCCATGGATTCATTTCAAATTTTTTACCACATATCCTGTATGTTATCCTTTGCTCCGGTGCAAAATTTTACATATCTCTAATACAGCGTGAGCAAAAATTCCGTATAAACTTTAAAAATGAATAAAAACCGGGAAAATAACCTAAATAAAAAACTGTTTGAAGGGTTAGCATCGCTGGGTCACGGGAATATTAAGACAGGAAAAAAAAAACTCAAGAAACAGCCGATAGGTGGCACTGGTACGAGAGACTTCGGTGGAAATATGCAAATGAGACGGTTATAAGAACTTGCGCTCCTAATCTACAATCAGTTCACCGTTGTAAGCCGTGTATGTGGAAACGATTTGGAGGCATTCTGTTCGTTATTTGCGTATCTTTTCTTTGACTTGTGTACGTCAGCGCCGCCTATCGGCTGTTTTTGAGTTATTTTCCCTGTCTTACTGTTATGTATCGGAGGATGATGTCGCTCTTCGCTATACATACGAAGTTTTCTAACAGCCGGCTGATGCGAAAATACATTTAGGGAACAGAGAAAATTCAACTGTGCCATTGCGGGGAATCGAACCCACGTACTTTCACTTTCCGGGTGAACGCCCTATACTATAAAAGTAACGAATATCGCAGCCTTTCCTTGGAACTCGTGCGCACTGAACGGGACCGTACATGGACGGTCGGACCTAACTCAGGTCAAAGCTCACAATTGCTGACACTGCCACCAGATGGCGACTCATCCAAGGAAGATGTCACTCTTTGTTATCGATACGAAGGTTTTTAACAGCTGGCTGCTTTGATCCCCGAGTTACATCCGACCGTCCATGTATGGTCCCGTTCAGTGCGCACGAGCTCCAAGGAAAGATTGAAGTATTCGTTGCCTTTGTAGTCTAGTGCGCTGACTCGGAAAGTGAAAGGACGTGAGTTCAATTTCCCGCAAGGGCAGTTGAATTTTCTCTCTGTCCTAAATGTATTTTCGCATCAGCCAGCTGTTAAAAACTTTCGTATCTGAGGTCTACGTAACGTATATTGCAAAAGTGTGTATAGCTATTGAAATGAAAGAAAAAATAACTTTTCGTTTGATCACCCTGTTTTATAAAACCTAGAGAGAGAACGAGAGAAAATTGATGCTTAAAACTCGTGAGAATAACAAAAGAAAGAGTTCCACATTTCTGAAGTGTAATATTCGCTGATATACAAGTCGAATCCCGTTATAACGATCTTCACGAGACCGGAAAAATAATAAATGACTTCGTAATAATAAACTTTCGTTTTAAAGGAATTTCAGATTATTTCGTTTCTAAATAAACTTATTTGGGGGATTACAATATTTTCGTTAAAACGAGATTTTTTGCGCTATAACGATGTTCGTAAAAACGGGAATCGACTGTATTTGAATTCAAAAATCAGCGGGAAGGTGGGAGGAAAAACAACAGCATAAGCCATAAACTAACGGACCACGCTTTTTCCCCTCATTTTTATGCTGCTCTTTCCAAACTTTTCTACGATTTTGGAATTCGAAAATACCTCAACGAATATTGCTCTTAGAAACGTCGAACTTTTTATTGTTGGCCTCACGAGTTCAATTCAACAACTCTCTAACTCGGTTTCTAAGAGTAGTGTGTCCGTATAAATAGTTTCTTTTCTCTATATATATTATTTTAATAGCATTAATTATGTCAGGGAATATTGTGGCATTAACATTGGAAAATACTTCAAAAGATATTTTAGAATAATTGAATCATAATCACGTAAAAAATGCAATATATACGTGTATGGAATGTGTAATAAAAAATATATATATTTTTATATATATTTTAATATATAATAAAAAATATATATATTTTAATATATAATGAAAAATATATATATTTTTTCTTGGACTCAAATTTTAGATGAAAAAATTTCCATTTATTAATTCGAATTTTTGAGTTAAGGTTGAATTACTTATTTATCATAAAAAAAATCATTTAATTATATACTTTATCACATAATGATACAAACTAATCTTTGTGATTGAAGTTTAGTGATTGAAACTAATACATAATTACCAAAAAAAAACACTAATGGATAGATGATGGATGTATCATTATGGATTCTTACTGGTATTTTTCCCGTTACAAAATCAATCTATGGTTAATTAATTGGCTAATTCATTTTTTTATTCAAATATTTTTAAATCAATATCTATGTCAAAAAATACGTATTTACATATGCTATATTAACACCGTTATAAAATACATCTAAATGAAAAATAATTATGTGATCTGAATTTTAATTAGTGTTAATTCAATGATCTCTTCCGCAATTTAATTGCGTAATTTATTCTCTGCACTTGTCGGGAATCTTAAGAGCGCAATTAAAATACGAAAAATAAAGACGTTTTTTTGCTGTGCGTTCATTCAAAATTCACTCGCGGTTTTGTATATTTTTTGTACTTTTAACTATTTTTTTTGTTTTTCAAGAATTCGCAATCACCATTTTTTTTGCAGATTAAGGCGAAAAAAAAGTGCTGAAAAATCAACATGAGAGTATTTAAAATTACATATATAAACTGTACATTTACCCCGGGTGAGATTTTTTCCCCCATTTTCTACCCTTTCAAATGACTTTTAATTTTTCGGAATTTTTTTTCGTAGTCATTAGCGAAGAGATTATAGTCATTAATGGAAAAAAAAAATTCCTTTTTGCTCTTTTGTTCCATTTAAATGAACTACTCATTAGCATTTTTCTTTTGCTCTTAATGAAGTGAAAATTATTATTATTATTATTTTTCCCCCTTCACATTTCTTTCCGGTTTCCCAAGAGTCATAATTAAGAAAAATTCCTTTTAATAGAATAAGATTAAAAAGGAGAATTAATAATAAAAATTTGCTGATTTCCCGTTTTCATTTCGATTTTTTTTTTTAAATTTTATACTTAAGGTTGAAGTTAAATGTAAAAGTAATTAAGGGAAGTGTATGGTTTTTTTAAAAGAATTTCCTGAAGAAGTTTGTGAAAGTGTTTCTCATCTACCGATGAGTTTAATAATCGGGATTGGAGTTCATAAATTGATTTATTTAGGAGATTGTATCGTTTATTTGTTCAATTGGAAAGGTTATTTGTTTGACTGAGAAACATTCGTGAGGTTTCTAAGCCGTACAGTGACAGATATGATTAGTTTTACTTACATAAATTTCAATTGTTATAACTGTTGAGTACATATACAGTCGTTACATATATTAACGACGGGTTTTCAGCGACAACAAAATTGTCGAAAATAGTGATGAAATTGGAAATATTTTAGTAGTAAATGAGATTTTTGAATGAAAGATTTAAAGTGAGGTGATAATTTCATCTGAATTTTAATTTTAGAGAAATTTGTTTTATCTAAAAATTTATTTTAAAGAAACCAATTTCATTTCAATTATTAATTTAAAGAAATATAATTTCATCTCAATTATTATTTTTGAGATTTGATTTAATGTTGATTATAATTTTTGAGTAATTCAGTTTCATGTGATCCTGATTTTTGTCCTGAAGTATCATTTATATTCAGATCATATTTTTTTTTTAGCAAAATCCAAAAAATTAATAATCTTAATTTCCTGTTTATTGCATTTTTAGAATTTACGTTTGTGAAATATAATTTAAACCCAAGTTCTTTTCGTGTGCACGAATTTCACATTTATTCGACGTTTTGACGTGGTTTCTTCAACGTCACGTCGTATAAACGAAGATCAATTGTAGGTTTAAAACTCTGAAACTAAAATGGAAATTAGAGAAGAAAATTACAAACTCTTCCAAACACTCTTAACAGAAAAGTATTCGTAGAGCCTCGTATAATAAATACAAGGTGAACAAAAAGTCCTACACATGTATTTATTTCTAAAAATTCAATTAAAAAGATCAACCAATCGACACAAAAACATCTTGCGGTTTCCACCATAATACTTACCAAGACGTCGAGTTTTTTTTTTTTTGACCGATAATATAAAAGTTCAAAATTTCACTCACAGATGACACTGTGTATCTGAGGTGCTGACGTGAAGAAAGCATTGGAGAGGGTAGGGGGTGCTGAAAGTTTGTTGGTCATCCATCTGGAACAGTCTTCCATCAGAACGTACATGAGCTTGCTACGCAAGATTTCTGCCTGGCCCCATATACGAAATTTTTCTCCTACTGACAATATTTTCATATTATTATCATTTTTTGTTATCATTACTTTTCTAGAATAAGTGCATTGCATGCCTTCTGAGGTTGTTGTAGAGAAATAAGTAAAGCATGGAGATATACGCCATATATATACAACAAATGCTTTTTATTGCATTCTTATCGATTATATCAATCGAATATCGACAAGAACGATCACATTATAAATAATAGCTATAATGTTTCGATATAAATTGGCGATCGAAATCTCCAATATCCTAAAAAAAACGTTGCCAAGTCCAATATATCGGCCGGTCAATTTCTATATTGTATTGTTTTCTGCTATCCTTGAAACAATAGCGAGAGCTCCCAACACCAAAAATTGATTCCGTAAACCTAATATATCTATATTTCCATGAAATTGGAACGGGGAACTCGAACATGTGTCCCGAGGCACGCCATAGATAGGAAAAAGAAAACTATAGGCAACAACAACACTCTGCACACGTGTGTCACAAATGTGGCTGCGGATTTTTTTTAGCTAACACCCATCCATTGTTCTTTCCCGTTGTTGCTCATATACACTTTCCCATCGTAAGGGGCGTTGGCACCGGCAATGGAGACGGATAAAAAAAAAACGCAATGACGGGTGACATTCCATCAAAAAGGGAAAAAGGTAACAAATCGATTAATCTGTAATCGATTTGGAACACCTGCCTCCATCCAGTACGACATTATCACGAAAGCTAATATCGGGATATTACCGATGACTTAACACGTCACTTTTTTTTTTTAAAGAGAAAAATGTTCCACACACACAACACAACGTCTATTTTTCCTAACATATAAATAGTGTTATTTATATAATTTATACGCCCCGTATTGTGTGTCACGTCATTTATATTTCGTGTAATCTGACGTCACATCGATGTGAGAAGTAGACTTTGTATTTTTCAATTTATTATATAGACGCAGAAGCAAGATTATCGGGTATAAGGACACAGAGTGTCATACATATATCGACTAAATGCTGTAGATAAGATATCAGGGAATCGGGTGGATATTGCTCTTCTCGAAAGCGCAGAAATCGGAGAGGGTGTATTCAGATATCCTAAGAGATGATAGAAGTCAGAGAGGGCGCCGCACACTCTTATATAAAGTATAGAATATGGAGAAGGTAAGTATGGGGTTCTTCTAAAAATAATATAAGTCAGAGAGAGAGAGAGAGTGTGTGTGTGTACTGTTTCTTAGAATTTTTAATACATCGAAGACGCATACAACTGTCCTAGAGATGATCGAAGTCAGAAATGAAAGTCATAGAAGACGCCTACAGCTTTTCTAGAGAGTATAGAAGCTAGAAAGTATGAGTATGGCTTTTCTCTCTAGAGGGTATAGATGTCAGACAGGGTTCATATACAGCCCATCTAGAAAGTTTAGACGCCGGAGAGTGCGCTCTGCTTCATATAGTATGAGTGAGAAATGGAAGTTATAGAAGACGCGTACAACTGTTCTAAACCAGTGTTTCTCAAAGTGCGTGTCGCGGGGAGCTGTAGATTTGATATGCGTGCCTATTTTTGCTTTGAAGTGTTTCTTTCATAAGGGAAAATATCGACCAAACTATTCTGAGGAACTGCAGAATAATCATGAATCGGATAAGGGAGCCGTGGGTGACAAAAGTTTGAGAACCACTCTTCCAGACAGTATAGAAGACATATGATGTGCATGGCTTTTCTGGATGGTATAGATGTCGGCGAGGGTGCCTAAAGCTCTTTTAAAAGGTATAGATGTAGAAGGAGGGTGCATACAGCTACATACTCTCGACATCGGAAAGTATCGATGTCGAGAATATGCTCTTCTAAATATGATAGAAGTCAAAAATCAGAACTTATAGAAGACGCGTGCAGATCTTCTAGGGAGTATAGAACAGACAGAGAATTAGTATGGTATTTCTAGACGGTATAGATGGCGGAGATAGGTGCACATACTCATTTAAAATATATAGGTGTCGGAGATGATTGCACAGCTCTCCTCTGGAAAATGTGCACTCCTAGATATGATGGAAGTCAGAAATAGAAGTTATGGAAAACACGCACACACAGCTCGTCTATAGAGAGAGAGATTATAAAATACAGAGGTTATAAGTGCATCTATTCTAGATGGAATAGATGTCGTTGAGGGTGCATACGACTTTTTTTAAAGGTATAGATGACGGAGAGTGTGTACATACAGATCTTCTAGAAATTATAGTATAGATATCGGAGAATGTGATCTTCCAGATATGATAGTAGTCAGAAATAGAAGTCATAGAAGACGCGAACTGCTTTTTAGAGAGTATTGAAGACATAGAGGATGAGTATGGCTTTTTTTCTGGACGGTACAGGTGTCGCCGAGAATGTGCTCTTCCAGATATGATAAAATTCAGAAATACAAGTGACAGACGACGCGTACAGTTCATTGAAAGCGCGTCGGAGGCAGAGGATGATAATGACTTTTTTTAGGGTATAAAAGGCAGAGACCGTGCATACAGCTATTCTGAAGTACGTAAATTATGAATAGCGCAATTTATGATCATTTCATTACCAATAAAGTAGACGCCGTTGACATATTTCACAGCATAGGCATTAGGACACTATACCAGCGATTTTAGCAGGTATTGTATCAGGGTCGTAGTTAGGCTGGGGCAACCGGCGCACTGCCAAAGGGTCCCGAGCCGAATATGTGGCTCCAAAAACATTTACATTAATTTTGCATAATACATTGGGGCCCTTCTTGAAAGGGTCCTAAAAAAAGGCACACTATGGTCTACTGTGTCTGGCACGATTCTGTCACTATGGCCCTGTGGTCTACTGATTCTTCTAGGTCCGAGGGATGTGCTTGAGAACCTAACTGCTAACACTGTATTCAGTGGACTGCAACCACAAAAAACATTCCAAACACATATAAATTCATTAATTACTACTTCGAAAGATAGATAGCAGAAAAACTACTGAACCCATATATTATATCTCTGGATCCATAGTGTTTTTAATTAGAACATTCTCGAGAAACTCTTAAACGCACTAATTGAACCAACAATCCGATGAGCTATGCCATGGTCGAAATTGAAACCGTTTAAAACAACGAGTGAGCCGGCTCGTACTCTCGACTTTTAGTGAACTCGAAAGTCCACAAGAACCCAATACTTGAAAATGAAAATCAATGTTATAATGGGCAGTGTCAATTAAACTTCAACTCCACAAAATGTATTCAAAATACGTCAACTCGAAATTCAAACTGTGAATAATGAAACATGTACAATAAAAGACGAAACTGTGCTTAAATCAGATTCGATGTTGTATGAGAGGCGGCGTTTCTCTATTCTTCATTTTGCATTCAAAAACGTGATTTTCGCGATATTTTTGGAACGATATCGCAACATCTCCCTTGGAAAAATTTCAGTAATATAAAGTAGATTTTTTCTTTGAGGATCTATTGTGTCTATTGTAAGCTTTATCAGGGAAGAATCGTGTGAAGTTTTGTACGGTGATGGTGGTGGTACTTGCAGGCAAGTGAAATTCTGGGATGATAGGTTGCTGGTGACTAACACACTTGATAATATCAGAAAGTTTCGAGAAGATTCTAAAGCTCGTCCCAGACTTCAATTGATTCCTATCCGCTTATGGAAGGTGAAATTCGATTGACGCCATTTGTACTAGAGCTAAGTTTTTTAGGGAATAAAAATTGTTTTTATGTCGAAAAAGAAGAAAAAAACCAGAAATTTTTCCTTTTCTATTTCTGGTAATATAAATTTTGGCAAAATTTAACAATTAACGAAAATTAATTTATAATTAATTATACACTATTTAAATTAAATAGTGTTAATTAAAGAAGTTAATTAGAGAAAATTAAATTATACACTATTTGAAATCATTGTTTTTTGAAATTTATAAGTTTGTTAATCAAGTATAACGAGACGCAAAAGCTTGAAAAAATAACCAAATGTAGAAAATCATAAAAAATAGTATAGTATACGAAATCGCAAAAATACAGAAATGTACAAAATCATATTAAAAAAACAAAATTTATTTGTACAATCAAAACAAAATAAATAAATAAATAACTGGAATTTGTAAAAACACAAAAAAGTGAAATTTGTAAGAATATTGAAGATTATGAAACACGCAAAATCATAGAAAATGAGAATATGCAAAATAATGAAAAATGAGAATATGAAAAATAATGAAAAATGAGAATATGCAAAATAATGAAAAATGAGAATATGCAAAATAATGAAAAATGAGAATATGCAAAATAATGAAAAATGAGAATATGCAAAATAATGAAAAATGAGAATATGCAAAATAATGAAAAATGAGAATATGCAAAATAATGAAAAATGAGAATATGCAAAATAATGAAAAATGAGAATATGCAAAATAATGAAAAATGAGAATATGCAAAATAATGAAAAATGAGAATATGCAAAATAATGAAAAATTTATGAAATAAAAATAATGCGTACACTACGAAAAAAAAAAGGTAAGATGCGCAAAATTATTTGAAAAACATAATGAGATAGGCATCTGCAAAAACTTGAAAAGCAACTAAATATACAAAATCATGAGAAATAGAGAAATATACAAAATTTTAATAAAGTGAAATTTATAGAATTTTAATAAAGTGAAATTTATAGAATTTTAATAAAGTGAAATTTATAGAATTTTAATAAAGTGAAATTTATAGAATTTTAATAAAGTGAAATTTATAGAATTTTAATAAAGTGAAATTTATAGAATTTTAATAAAGTGAAATTTATAGAATTTTAATAAAGTGAAATTTATAGAATTTTAATAAAGTGAAATTTATAGAATTTTAATAAAGTGAAATTTATAGAATTTTAATAAAGTGAAATTTATAGAATTTTAATAAAGTGAAATTTATAGAATTTTAATAAAGTGAAATTTATAGAATTTTAATAAAGTGAAATTTATAAAATCATAAAAAAATTAAATTTGTAAAATCATAAAAAAAGTTGTGAAATATGCGAAATCATAAAAACAACGAAAAATTAGTCATAACTTCTTCGTTTCAGAGGTCCTCATGCATTTCCACTTCAGGTTTAATAGTTTTGAATGGTTTTTAATGATTCTTTTCTTCAAGTAAAGCCCTTAGGTACCAGGCACACATACGTGTACCTATAACTCAAATGCATAGGTTTCCCAACCTTTTTTGTCCCATCGCCCCCTACTTCAGAAATTTTTTTCTCCCATCACCCCCCCCCCCCCTCCAACGCAATCTAAACCCATAGAATCCTATGTTATACTCTACCTCCCCCTGGAACATTCCATCGCCCCCAGGGGGCGTTAACGCCCACGTTGGGATTCACTGCTCTAATGGTTGTAGTAAAGATATCGGCCAAAATAAATAAATTAATTAATTAATTTTTTTTTAGAAAATGAAATAAAATCAATATATTTTTTTTATTAATCATTTTCGGTTTAGTGGTAAACAGGATAAGAAAATAGTGGAATTTGTTCAAACCATAAAGAAAATATGCAAAATCATAAATATGGTGAGACTGCGAATTAATAGATATCGTGAAATTATGCAACACCATAAATATGTTGAAAATATGCAAAATCATAAAAGAATCAATTATACAAAATCATAAAAGAATCAATTATACAAAATCATAAAAGAATCAATTATACAAAATCATAAAAGAATCAATTATACAAAATCATAAAAGAATCAATTATACAAAATCATAAAAGAATCAATTATACAAAATCATAAAAGAATCAATTATACAAAATCATAAAAGAATCAATTATACAAAATCATAAAAGAATCAATTATACAAAATCATAAAAGAATCAATTATACAAAATCATAAAAGAATCAATTATACAAAATCATAAAAGAATGAAACATGCAAAATCATAAAAGAATGAAACATGCAAAATCATGAAAAAGTGAATTATGCGAAATCATGAAAAAGAAAATTATGCAAAATCATGAAAGAATGAAACATGCAAAATCATGAAAAAGTGAATTATGCGAAATCATGAAAAAAAGAATTATGTAAAATCATGAAAAAGTGAATTATGCAAAATCATGAAAAAGGTAATTATGCAAAATCATGAAAAAGTGAATTATGCAAAATCATGAAAAAGTGAATTATGCAAAATCATGAAAAAAAGAATTATGTAAAATCATGAAAAGTGAATTATGCAAAATCATGAAAAAGGTAATTATGCAAAATCATGAAAAAGTGAATTATGCAAAATCATGAAAAAGTGAATTATGCAAAATCATAAAAATGTGAGTTATGCAAAATCATAAAAATGTGAGTTATGCAAAATCATAAAAATGTGATTTATGCAAAAACAAAAGTGAATCACGCAAAATCATAAAAAAATATGCGAAGTTATAGAAATTCTAGCCCTAGTCTCTCTCATCAGTGTTCAAAAAGTTTCTCACTTAAAATTTCTAAATTTAAACTCTGCATTTAAGGAAATTTCAGTTGGAATCAGCGCGAACTCCATTTCCATCACTTAACATTATTCCTCTATCAAAAATCTAAGAAGTATCTAAACCCTTTTAAAACTTATATTATCAAAGTTACAGCTGAATTTGGATGATTTAAGATTGATCACGTGCAAACAAGAGTATGGGACTTTGCATGCACGTTTGCATACGAGATCCGAAACGGCGTTATATTCCGTATTAGACGTATCGAAAGACGCGAAATTAATGAATTGAAAGCTTTTTGAATCGTACTCACCCCCGTACGAGACAAATTCGAAACTGATCCTTTATAATTCCTCTTTAAGCGATTTTGAATCCGGAATATCTCGGATATTTAAAACGTGACGCTTCCCAGAAAGATATTCAGGAGCCTTTAAGAATCGCTCGCGCGTGTGTGTGTGTGTGTGTGAATATATGCAAATTGTAATTTGTCCTCCATCTTGAATTCTGATCGTGACTGAATTCCATCTCGCGTGATATCGGAATGATTTCTCTCCCTTAACTTGAAGGATTTGTTTTTCAAACGAAGATTAACGTAAATGTATTTTATCAAAATTTACTGAAATTTCGTGGATTTATTTTACTCATGAAACGATAAATTTCTATAGTAGATTAAATCATGAGAATCTATTTCTATTTAGAATCATCAAATCGAAAAATGAATTTCCAGCAAAATGCATTTGGATTCTCTCAACTCCAGAACGTATTTGCTATGTAAAACCTCGGTCTATGTCGATACAGGGAATTCACGAAGATTTAGTTAAGGCCGGGATTACATTGTACAAGTTTGATAAAAGATCTTTGATAGCGTAACTTAAAAAGACAATCTAATAAGCGTATTGGTTACATTCGTTCAATACGCTTATTGGTTGAATTTTTTCAAGTTTTACAAAAGAATTTTTTATCAAACTTTTATAGTGTAATCCCGGTTATAAACTTCTTCAGCAATAGATAGTCATCATTTCAGCGATGAATGATGATGATCCGTTATGTCCTGTTTTTGATATAGCGATGACGACCCGTTTTTTGTGTTTGTGAAATATGGTCAGAAGTAAAAATATAGATGTTTTAAAAAATTCAAATAAAACTAGTATATTGTAATAAATATTCTGTTTTATAGTTAGAATTTCAGTTCAGTCAGAATCGGCAAGTTTCGACGGAATATTTCATTTGATGAACAAGTTAAAAATTGAATTCATCAGATTTTTTGATTGATTGACTTGATTTTCTGATTTCTATTTTAGAAATATATGACATCCTTATTTGTTATGGACGTCTTTTTCTCAGCCCCCGTGTTGGGCATTTTGCCTGTTGTGGCCTTGTATTTGTATTAAAAATGAATAATTAAATTCATCAATTAACTAAATTTTGAAAAAATTTATGATGGTTGCCATTTGGTTAACAGATATTAGAATATTTTTTGTAGACCTACTTGAAGGACGCCCTAGTCCCCTTGAAGTCATCGAGTGAATGTTGCTAATTCATGCATTTTTTTGTTTTTGTCTTTTTGTGAAAGTTTTTACTTTTTGTACAGTTTTCATATTTTTTTGGTTTTTTTAAATAAAAAAAAAATATAATGAGCATTAATTTGAGACAACATATTTCATTTAATGAAAGAGTAAGAAACTGATTTACTCGTCTAATAGATGTTAATTTGCAACGAGATAATTCAAGTGATTAAGTGAAAAATAGAATTAATCCGATAATGAGTATTGATTTAGGATGTAATATTTCTCTGGCTCATTTGGAAAATAATTAAAAAAATCGAATACACATAATATACAGTTTTTAGCGTTAATATGCGACGAGATATTTCATTTGGAGAATAAGTAAGAAATTGAATAGATCAGATAATAACTATTAATTTGCAACGAAATATTGATTTTAATGATAAGTAATAAATTGTATTCATCAGATAATAAGTGTTAATTGGCGACGTAATATTTCATTTGGTGATTATGTAAAAAATGAATTCCCCAGATAACAAGTATTACTTTACCATGCCAATATCACCAAACCACATTTCAATAAGTTCGATTTGGCTGCATTTTTTCTTTCTCATCGGCCAAAAATTCCTCATTAATAAATGACCAAAAAACACCCTGATGGCATGATGTGGAAAAAATTTAAAAATTATTTGAATTTTTCTTTTCTTTCCAGGTGATCACTGATATTGATTTAATCAAAAAATCCAGAGAATCTTGCTATGATCATTCACTAGATGGAGGTTTGACGAGATATCAATCACCAGATTTTAGAGAAAATCTACACAGAATCACAAAGCTGCTGATGTGAATTGGATCTATCCCGGGTAGAAACTTACATCAGAAGAGAAACAGGAACGGGAGAAACGATACTTCCTCCGTGAGAGAAAGGGGGGACCCGACCCCATGTTCAACTCAGCGGGGCCCTCGCAAACATGAGCCATGATCAAACTTCAAAGTATGGCTCACCCGACGCAGTGAGACCCTCGACCAGCGGAATGGCCAAAGGAGATATCACTTCCTTCCGGTTGACCAAGAAGAAAACAAGGGTCCCATGCCTTTCAAAGATGAAAACAACGGGGGACGGTTCTCCTATCAATGACAGCAACGGGTTGTGGATGACAAATTCTGTACGTGGTGATGCTGCTGGTGGTGGTGATGATGACGAATGCACCAGCAGCGACGAGAACAATTCCCCTACGGCTCTGAATAGCTTCGACTGGGATAAACCGGCTCTCAATGACAAGAGAGTGGACTTCGAGGGATGGTCTACGACGACGGCCGACCAGCAAAAATGTTCTCGGGTTCCGGCTGGTGCCGAAGATGAGTCACATTACAAGAGGCCTTTGTCTAATGGGTACGTTAATCTGAAATCTGATTCTGAGGAATTCTGCGAACGAGGACGCATCGTCGTGGAACCGGGAATGAGGTTACCGCAAAAAGTAAGTTTCAAGAAGTAATTATGGAACATTTGAATAGTGATATCGCATTGCTGTGGCAAACTATAATCATTAGCCGAGTTAAAATTCAATCTTTGATGGAATATTTCTTTACACATGTGAAGACATTGAACTCGTGGGGATGGTAATGTGAGCTTTAAAATAAAATGTAGATTCTTGATTGAGAATGAGCCAAACTTGTACAGTGATGGAAAACACGTAAGGGTCAGACAATTAAAAATTACGATTATAAATAAGATGAAATTTGAAACAGAATTTTGAATTTTTTTTTTTAAAAAGATGTGATGAATCTACATATACAGTCAAACCTCGTTAGTGCGTCACCCGGTTAACATGTCACTCCGCTTACCGGATAACTTTTTTTGAAGTCCCAATTGTCCTCAGGCAGGAATTGGCAAGCTATGGCTTACTCCGTTTAACGAGTCACTCCGCTTACTAAGTCATATTTTTGCTCTTCCAAGAGTGACTCATTAACGAGGTTTGACTGTATATATATATGTATATACCTACAATAAAAAGTAATACCTGCAATAAATCATTCAAAACTAGGCAATATTACCAAAAAATTGTCAGAAATATAAAAAAAATGCTTGTCTAAAATCAAGAAAAATATTCGTCAAAAATAAAAATTGTTTGCGAAAAATCAAAAAATATTTGTCAACAAAAATAACAATATTTACAAAAATATAAAAATAATATTTTTTTTCAGAAATCTCTGAAAATAATATTTGACAAAAATACATAAAAACAATTTTCTTCAGAAATCTGGAAATTTTCGCCAAAAATCTAAACACAATATTTGTCAAAAATCTAAACACAATATTTGTCAAAAATCTAAACACAATATTTGTCAAAAATCTAAAAATAATGTTTGTTGAAAACAATAGTTATATTCACTAAAAATTGGGAAATAATACTAATGAAAAGATAAAGTAATATTTGTCAAAAATCTGAAAAGAATATTTGTCAAAAATCTGAAAAGAATATTTGTCAAAAATCTGAAAAGAATATTTCTCAAAAATCTGAAAAGAATATTTGTCAAAAATCTGAAAAGAATATTTGTCAAAAATCTGAAAAGAATATTTGTCAAAAATCTGAAAAGAATATTTGTCAAAAATCTGAAAAGAATATTTGTCAAAAGAATGTAAAAGAAATATTAGTCAAAAACAAAAATCAAAAAATAGGTTAAGTGGAAGTTCAAGTGATTTTCACTAATTATTGTTGCATGTTTCAAGTGAAAAAATTGTTCGTAGGGGTATACTGAAGTATTTCAAAAAGGATTATTTTAATTTTTTTTTTAAATTAATTTATCAGTTTTCAGAGAAATGTTTTTGGAGAAGTGTAGTGTGCTCCGTAAAATAAAAGTCTGACTCATCCGTCATCTTTGAGGACAAGAATGACGTTTCTAATGACGTCTATTCCTATAGGCCAGCGTTTCTCAACTTATAGTCTGCTACGATGGTGTAAGTGGTCCGCAGGCAGACTTGATAATTTAATTCTAACACGAGGAAAAATTATTCAACCATTGTGGTTGATAGGGCTATTATGTAAGCTAAGTAATATATAATAACGATATGGAGTTACATATAAATTATGCCTTCATGCGTTACTAATAATTTATAAAAGTGTAACAAAATAGTATGTAGTAATAATGATGTATGTAGGTTCACCATACCTCACCGAGAAAATGCAATCTTAAATCCGGGATACCTCTAAAATTTGCCAAAAAAATGCAATTCTTACCTCTCAAATGCAAATTGCAGAAATTGCTGAAGCGTGGGGAATGCACAAAAAAAATTATTCAACTTATTCAGATCACCTTATTTTATTGAGGAGGGAAATACAGGAACTGGAATAACTTATAATAAATAATACTCTTAAATTGAGTAAAATACGGGACATCGGAAATTGTTACTTAAAACCGTGCCAGAAAGTAGACACAATTACCAATTGTTATTAAAAGTGCTGAAAAATTGTAGAAAAAACATCGAATTTGACAAATCTGTGAGATGCATATTTATAATTTTTGCAATAATTATCATAATATAATTTATATATTATGAAAACGACGTGTATTCACCGGACACTCCCCATTAACGGACACTTTTCTGATCCCCCGTCCCGTGGAATAGGGCTTTAGTGTATTTCACTCCCCGTTAGCGGACACTCTCGATAGCGGACAGTAAAATCAGGCAAACTCTAATTCTTTTTCCATACTCTAATTTATGAATTTTTGTTTATAAATCGGGTTTTTATGATTTGTTCATAAATTATCTTATTCAATTGTGATTATGTGTAGTCAAAAGTGTTGTATTGGTAAATATGATAATCCGTCCATTAATTACTTGATTAACTGAACATAACTATAGTCCAGGATCGGGATTCCGAATGGAAATGTGGATTTTATTTGTACATGTTTATACGTGTGAAGAAAGCTAACATTACTGATAATGTTATGAACGTTTATTTCTCCTCCACACTTATTTTAATTTCATTTTTATTGCAAAATATGTGTAGTGCACGCACCATGTAAGGGGGAAAATAATTAATTTATTTAATGAACAGAAAGAATAATATATTTTTCTTGTTTTGTAGGTTTTAAATTTTTCCATATTTATCAGATTTTATTTGGAAATTATGCATTATCACCGGTAAGAGTGATAAATGTAGTGAAATTCAATGAATCTTTATTAACCGAGACGATTGATGATTATGCTTAACCATCGAAGTATCACTTTTATACACAGGAACATATAGGAAACAATTGCGACCGAAGCAAAAACGTCGTATAAATGCAAAAGTTGTATAAACGAGGATCTACTGTATATCGTACCTTCTCAATAGCGGACACTCCCCATTAGCGGACAAAAGCTTTGGTCCCATGCGTGTCCGTTATCGAGAGGTTCTACTGTATTACAAATTCAAATAAACAGGAAGAACGAGACAAATGTGTATATAAAAGTACCTGTGCAACCAAAATTGCAGGAATGACCCGTAATACGGGACACAGTTGGTCCGAAAAATTGTTTCAGACATTTTACTGATCCTCGAGTTCAGAAAGGTTGAGAAACGCTGCTATAGGCAATCACTCTGTTTCCTTTCTGCTCTGCTTCAAAGGCCTCATGACTAAAGGTGGTTCTTGACCTACGGGTCGGGTCTCAAAGTTTGGTCATCGAGTCTTCCGAGATGAGTCGTACAGCTTTTGTTGCGTCACTGGTTTCACCAATATAACACTAGTCACACCGCGCCGTGAGTGATTCGCAATTTCATTTTCCCAATAATTTATCGTTAGTTGTGTGTATGACCGGGCTTTTCACTCACGCAAAATATATTTACCGGGCCGCGGGCTTCCAAAGGTTGAAAATCACTAATCTAAGGAGTCTAGGCAAAGTTTTGCGTAAACTAACAAGGAATGGGTCCCAAGGTGTCATCCTCAAAAAATTATGGAAACATTTGAGTACATTCACCTCACCCAGAAATAAATAAATACAAAAAAATTGGAATGCAATTATTAAACAGAATGCAATTATTAAAGCCCCCCCCCCCAAAAAAAAAAATTATAACAATCGAGAGGCTACTCATCGCCTCTCGCATTTGGTGATAACCAAAAATAAAGAAACTTATTTTCACTGTATTTCTTCCTGCTTTTCTTTTCTAGAGACTATAGTCGGCAAAGCTTAATCTGATAACGGCTAAACGGATACTACGCTTAAACAGACAAAATAATACAAAAACAATTTCAACGACTTTTCTCCCACTTAATCGAATATTAGGCCTCACACGTTAACTGTTAATACACATCCAACACTTTACACATAATTGTTTCTATTGAATGAGACATTCGGAATTAATGGAAACTATTTTACACTAAGTTTTATAAAAATAAATAAATAAATAAAAATACATTTGAGAGAGAGTATGTACTGGCCTCCAAGTATTCAAGTTGTCTACAACGCGTACATTTCATTGCTTTATTTTTATTCTCTTTTGAGCCAATAGAAGGCGCTAATTTTCCTAAGGAAAAGTAAAAATCTTAGGTATTGCGATCATTGTAATTAAGTGTAGTTTTCATTTAATTTTTGATGTATGATTTATTCGAGTTAAATCACTCATTCGGTCATCTACTCATTCACTCATAAAGTCACTCACCCACTCACTTGCCCACTCATATGGTTACTCACTCATTTGGTCACGCATATTCTCAATCATTCGCTCATATAGTCGCTCACTTACTTTTTTAGTCACTTACCTATATGGTCACTGACTTACTAATACAGTCACCAAATTACTCACCCACACAGTCAATAACTTACTCACTCATGCATTCACTCATCTCCTCATTCACTCATATGGTTACTCATAAGGTCACTCATCCACTCAGTTGTCCGCTCATATGGTTACTCACTCACTCGGTCACGCATATTGTCAATCATTCGCTCATATAGTAGCTCACTTACTTCTTTAGTCACTTACCTATACGATCACTGATTTACTCACTCATACGATCACTGACTCTTATTCACTCATACGATCACCAAGTCATTCACCCATACGGTCAATTACTCATAAGTCACTCATACGGTCACTAATTTACTCACTAATAAAGTCACTAATTTACTCACTAATAAAGTCACTAATTTACTCACTAATAAAGTCACTAATTTACTCACTAATAAGGTCACTCACCTACTTACTCACTAATAAGGTTTAAGATTTATTTATATATTTAAATATTTATTAATGGATTAAATTTAAGATTTATTGATATTTATCCTTCATCTGTTTTCTATATACAAGCTATGCTAACGGTATAAAATGGCAATTGAATTGTTTTCCCCACATAATCGGATATTGCGTGAATTGTTGATATCCAATTAAGCGGGGCCGACTGTAGTATTTCTCTTTTTTTTTCCCCCCCCCTTTTCTTTGTCTGTGCTCTGTACTTGATCATGTGTTGTTTGAATGATGTCACTCTAATAATATAGGGTTGCGGGATTTTTAAAATTCATTCTTGGCCTCTATTGGCGTTCAAAATATCTATATTTACATTTCTTTTATTTGAGTGACAAAAAAGAAATTCTGCCAATTTCTTTCTTTCTTGTGCGTATTTGAATGAGTAGAATCAGTGGCAATTTTTTTCAAAACTTTTCGAAGACGTCATCTTCCTTGCAAGTCATAAAAATTGACTTTACCAAATTTCTTGCACTTTTGCTGAATTTCTACAGTTTCTACTCCTTTTTTGAATTTCTGCACCCCCCCCCCCGCGCCTCTTCCGTAAGCTCTCTCTTTTCCTCAATTTCTGTCCCCTCCCTCTTTTGCTATTTTTCGGATTTCTCTATCCTAGTTCTTTTTTAAATTCCTTCTTACGTTTTCCTTTTTGATTTTGTTCTTGTGCCCTTTTTCCGTAATTGCCCCCCCCCCATGAATTTCTGTCTCCTCCACTATTTCCTAAATTTCTTCTACTCCCCTCCTTATAAGTCTTTTGTTTTGGGTCGCCGCACACACACAGAATTTCTGCTCCCCTGCCCTTTCCCGATTTTTTCCACTTCTTCTGGGCCTCCCCCTTCTCTTTCCCCTGCGTCTTTGGTCGTAGACCTGTTAATTTCCTGGAAAAGCATATTTGCCATTTCTCTGGAAGACAGAATCGTGCACTGATAGACCCGACATAGCGTTTTACCTTCTCCCATCTATACAAATCGATCTTTATAGAGAACAGCCGTATCGAATTATCCGTGAAAAGCTCCTAAATAGCTTCATGAAGCTTTTAGGCAGAGCAATATACAAATACAGTCGAGCTTTGTTAATTCGAAGTCCAAACGAAGTCATCGGAAGAAAGTACGAATTATCCAATATTCTGTCTATATTACTTATTCTGGATCTGTAAAATGACCAAGATTGCAACTTAATCATCAACATCCACATAGGATAATAATTATCAATTATTAGAATTGCATCATCAAGTTAAGGAACTATTTCTCAAATTTTAATAAGTTATAATTTAATAATTGATCTCAGCTGCTATATGCATTATTTCACTGTTCTGGAATTAGCACTACTGCTGAATTTCGTGACCATGTTGAATATAATCAAAGCCTGATTTACTGAAACAGTTCATGATCATCCGTTATGAAACTGTTTCCCAAATTTTGCTGGTCATTCTTAAGCTATCAAGGAAATGTACTCTCATCAAAAATCGATATTTTCCGATACTTTCCATACTCTTAATGGTGGCAAAACGATTCAGATTTCGAATGTATGAAGTATAGGTTGGAAGGTATAATCGGTATTAAATGGTACACAGTCCAGCTGCTGTGTTGGTCAAGTGGTCGTGGTGACAGACTCGCATTGTGAGGACCAGTGTTCAAACACTACCGTCACCCAAATACTGGTCGGCTGAAGTTTATACTGAGGTTCCCAACTTCCAGGCCCGGATGTGAGCTGCTGTCCCCGTTAAGAAGTCTCTCCAAGGTGAGCAACTGACCCCTAACTTCAATCATTACACTTCACCCATAGTGTGAGAAATTCATGGCAGACGGTAGCAATAACAAGTATTATACAGGAACAAGCTTCGCACACAGCGTACCCACACATTTTCTAGCATGGCCTAAGTCTTCTACCACCTGCTAAAATCTCTTCGTTGAGACAGAGTGGCGGTCCATAATTTGGTTAGGAGGAGGTACACAGTCTCGATGCACTCCAGCTGCACCAGCACCTGCTACAGATAGATCTCCGCACGGGTTGCCATAAACGTCATTCACACTTCTTAGCAAGTTTGCCACATTTTCAAACACAGCATCCTATTTAGTTTCTTCTTATTTTGGCGTAGAATCTTCCTGACTGGCTCACAAATACCGCATAGTGATTGGATGTGGGGCATAGAAATCGCCAATTCTGAGCCCGATCATTTATTTTCCGCACAACGATGATACTGGCACGAGCAGGGAGTTTTTTTTTCCCCCTGAATATTCTGAGGGAAAATGGACTACTTGCTGACGTCACAAGCAGCGTGCGATGGCCTTCTATCTGTAGGAGGTGCTGGCTGAACACTGTAAAAATGAACAATGAATGAATGAACGACAGAACTCTACCACCGGACGTTGTAGATGATAAGATCCCGTTGCCGTGATCTTATTATCTTCGAACTCAGCTTCGCTGGAACAAGTGTTGTTAAAATACGCATTAAATTATTTAAAAAAAAGAGTAGAGAAAAGCAGAACTCTTTTGCCTTTGAAGATTTGTTGTTGTGGTTAGGGAGCTATCCTCTTGCTGCGCGGGTCTGGGTACGAATCCCGGTTCGGGCATGGATGTTTACTAATACTAGCAAATTCCCTGGACGGGTCATGCTGATCCCTTGGGAATGCGCGAGGATCACGTTAAAAAAAAAAGTCCTCTTTTTGAATTTTTGAAAAACGGACTGGCGTTACATTACATTGAAAATTGAAATACAAAATACGCACATACAGGGTGGATCAGAAGTTCTGACCTGGAAGACCGTTAAAGATTGAGACAAATAGTTTAAAGAATTTGAAAGTTCTTAAGTTTTTTAAATTTTATTTTGAGACTTACTAAAAAAATTCCTACATGCGAACCTTTAGTGACGCGGAGGATGTCAAGCCTGATATATAGAGTGACCATACTTCCCGTATTTCGCGGGACAGTCCCGTTTTCTTTCTTTTTCTGGCCGTCTTGACTTTTTGGCAAAAGCGTCCCGGTTTTTCCTGTTTTTTACATGGCACCTACTTGGATTTTTATTCTTTATTGAAGTCAAAGATTGAAATTATTTTTCAACTCATAAATCATATTATGATAATTACACCTATAAATAAGAATGTTAATATCCCACAATTATCTTGTGGAATGTTTTATTTCGTTGAGTTCATTTTAATCCACTGCAGTTTGCAGTAATGCTTCGTTTTCCGCCATTGCGATTTTTCCGTAATTTTAGCAATATTTAACAACTTCGTGCACTTTTTGCGTTGTTATTGGCGATGTCCCGTATTTGGAATCCCAATTTCTCTAGAGGAAATATGGCCCGCCTACTGATATATCATTTCTTTCCATGTAATTCAAAAGGATGAAAAAAAATTGAAACGCCCTCTTTCAAATGCTTTAAAATTTCTGTCTCTATCTTCAACACAGCGTTTTTTAGATACTTTCTTTCAAGACATGTGACGACTTATTGATCACCCTGTATATTAACTGCTAACTAAATAAATAAACTGAAGCATTTTTGTTATTTTTTTAACGGTTTTTATTAATAAAACGGTATTCTTTACCATTAAATTGGCATTACAGGATGATTATAATTAAAGTTCCCGTACTCTGAGTAGTTTTTCTTGAAAACTACTTGAGAGAGAAAGGCTAAAAATGTTCGGGGGGGGGGGGGTTGTGAATACCGTCTGACTATGCCAGTCAAAGTGCCTCGAGGTAGTTCAAAAGCGTCACGAGGCAAAGTTGCCGAAGACGCCGCTAGGGTAAAAGACGTTTCAGAATCTTTCTGATATCAGTTTAACAAAAAAAAAATTCCAAGAAAATGTCATTGTAACCTTTGAACACTTGTTTATACGATACAGATACGAGTTTCAATTTCAGGGCTAGCCAATTTCCCTCCGTGGGGTGTTGCTCCCCCTTTGGGCTCAGAAGAGATAATGGACGTCAAATAATCACCATGTACGAACATGAGTAGGGGGGTATCGCAAGAAAAAAGGGTTGGTCGGTCATTGGTCAGTATTTTCTCTTCTTTGTTTGTTCCGGAAACGGGTTGTGTTTCGAACCCTACGGTGACGAAGGACCGACAGTATTGACGTTTTGGTTCAGCCTTATTAACTCGTTCGTTAATCTTTGAAATATGTTCAGCTTTGAGAAATGGACGATAAACAGCACATATATAAAGGTACATTTGTAATTTTTATTATTATTTTATAATATTTCATTAGCATATATATGGTAAATTTAAATTTATCAGTAGTAGTTGATTATAGTTAATTTCTTCGTTGGAGATAATTTTTGCCGAAAATATCGTATATTCTTCGGATTTACCGAAAAAATCTAGACCTGTGGTTATTATCAACATAGGGTTATATGGGTCCGTTGTGATTCTGGGGCTTCCTGGAGGAGGGAGGGAGTCAGGGCACGAGTGAATATTGAGGGAAAGGGGAGCCACGAAAGTTAGTAAAGGGAGCCACAGAGAGCTATGAAGAAATTTACATTTTAAGTGAAATATGGAATGGAAAAAATTCGACTACTCTTCCAGAATGCATAGAAACCTCCCACCCCAAAATCTTTTCCCCATATATCCATCTTACAACTGGGCCCATCCGGGTATGTCCCAGGGCCCTCATGCTATTCTCTCCCCAGCACGACCCAACCCACACGGGTAAAAGGCTTACATCTCGGAAGGGACAGAGCCTGGGTCGCGTCCGGTTTGACAGAGGGCCCTTATGGCCATGGGAGACCTACGTTATGGGTAAGTATGCAAATATGTATAAGCTGATTGCTTCCAGCTAAATACGCCATTCCCCCCCCCCCCTCCAAGGATGACTTTTGCCAGGAATCCGTGATTTAAATAATTTAAGAATTTAGAAAATGTTCAGAAGTCCCAAGTTCATGCTAGGTAAGCTAACTAAACGTAGAAAGGTTTCAACCGTGTCCCGGATTTTATTCAGCTGGGGGGGAGGGGGGAGTGGTGGGTCCTGCAGCAAATGGTTTGGCTGTGATATCTTCAGATAATTTCAGCATCATATTTATACGCTCATTGAAACATCCTAGGAAGTGTTTTTGGCTAATTTATGAAGATAAATAGCTAGGAGAGGTGTTAATTCGTAAATTTACTAAATTCAATTTCTACGAAGATTGTTACAGCTTTGGACAATATTGCATTTGTATTCGCGGCACCAAAAGGTAAAATTTGCACTTTTCGTTCCACCTACATTTCGCCCCCCCCCCCCCCTGGACGTTTTGCCTCTGAAATTTCGGTCGAACATTTCACCCCTGCTTTTCGTTCTTGACATTTCGCTTCTTGCTTAAATATAATGAGTAGACTCCAAAAATGTAAATAATACACATGATATTTTTGATAAAAGGAAATCTGGATATAACTATAGTCTCCGGTCACTCACTCCCTCGTGCAGCCACGACACACTCGGTCATTCATATCGTCACTCCCTGTCTCTCTCTCTCTCATGCAGTCACGCACCCACTCACTTGGTCCTCATCCACTCATATTCTCAATAACTTCATACGGTCATCTACTCATTCACTCATATGGTCACACATAATGTCACTCACCCACTCAGTTGACCACTCATATGCTTACTCCCTCACTCGATCACGCATATTGTCAATCATTCGCTCATATAGTCGCTAGCTTACTTCTTTAGTCACTTACCTATACGATCACGGACTTACTCACTCATACAGTCACTCAGTTATATGGTCAGTAACTTACCCACTCGTACGGTCACAGACTTATTCACTCATATGGTCATTTACTCACTCATACGGTCACTAACACATTCATACGGTCACTAACACACTCATACGGTCACTAACACACTCATACGGTCACTAACTTACTCACTCATATGGTCATTTACTCACTCATACGGTCACTAACACATTCATACGGTCACTAACACACTCATACGGTCACTAACACACTCATACGGTCACTAACTTACTCACTCATAGGTCACTAACTTACTCACACTCATAGGTCACTAACTTACTCACTAATAAGGTCACTCATACAGTCACAAACTTGCTCATTTACTCGTATAGTGATTCACTCAATCACTCGGTCTGAGCGAAATGTCGGGGGCTAGATGTCAGGGGCGAAATATTCTTGGAACGAAATGTCGAGGGCGAATTTGTCGGACTCCTAATGGAATTTGGTTTCCGATCCATAGGTCTCGATTTACAATACATAGAACTTCGTTTATCCGAACATCAATTTCCCGAACAACTTGGTCAACCGAACCCCTTTCCAACCTCTTATTTTCAGTTTTCTATGGTCAATAACGCCCAACAGTTGGAACTATTTTCTTGGAACTTGAACCCTCTTATCTCCCAACTCGATAGCTTCCTTCTAATGTACAATGTTCTGCTTCCAAACAATTGTATATACTGTATCTGTGAGCTACAGATGTAAGTAGGGGCGGATTCGGGTATACTTCATGTAGTTATAAACGATTGTCAAGCAAAAAAAAAAAAACGCGTGAATAGGAGCATATTTGTCAGCCATCTTTTTTTTTGTCTCACGAATTCGTATTAATCCTATGGGTGTGCCTTAATGAGAGGGAGGAGTCCGTCTTCTTGACAACAAAATGAATTTCAATTTATTCCTTTGCGTTATCGAATTAGTTTCGGAATCGATTTACCGAATTTTCCACTTTTCCGAACAACCTTCGGTCCCGATGCGTTCGGATAATCGAGGTTCGACTGTAATTTGCTGTCGACTGCAAAGATTGGTCTCCAATACGATTTCATGCAATAAATTTCCAATTCAATCTTACCAGTTGATTTAATTGCTATTTTGAAACGACAGGTATACTATCATTATGCAATTTATCTCAGTGTAAATTTATTTATTCTTGCGTAGGTTGACGAGTGCATGCAAAGATGCGCGGGCCAATCTTTTGGTATAAACCCCTCCTCGAACGCTTTCCAAGATGCTCGCAGCACCAGGAATGCCGCCGATGAGCCGATGAGCAACCGATATCGGGATTGCGATACCGGGATCCCGACGATATCTGGTCGACCGGATCCTCAGTCACCGCAGGAAAGGTCAGTTTTCCAAAGACAAAAATTAATTTCTTTAATAGATGAATAGACATTGGGGGTAGTTATGTACACGCAGCCATGTCTTAACAATGTTTTTATATTTACTCGTCAATGCGACTGTTTAAGTACAATGTGTTTAGGTTTCCTGAATGTGTATAGCGTGGAAGAAGTATAGTATTATACAGACAAGAGTGTTTTGGCCACTTCAGTAAATGGAAGACTGACCATGTGGAATCTAAGACTTACCCTATAGACGCTGCCTAATTCGTTTTGGTCACTTGGCAGGGGCGTATGACGCTTGGAGTGGACGCATCGTGCGAAGAGGTCAAGTTCCGAGAGCATATAAGTGTTTCGTACGCCCGCCCCCCTTCTGCGGATTGGCCGTAAAACCCGAAAATATTTATTCATTAGTTTTATTCATCCGAAAATGAGCGGGTTATTTCATCCGCAAAATTCACCAAAGTTTCTCAAGGAAATTTCACCTACCGATAACTCACCGAATGGAAAATCCACCTACAAACATTTCACCGACGTCAGTTCGACTGAGTGAATGAATGATCCAGCGAGCAAGTGACGAGGGAGTGAATGAATGAGCGAAATCGACCTGTCACTGTAGCTCTCGCTCACTGACTCGGTAGGTCACTCCATCACTCACTCACTGGATCGTTCCCTCTCACTAGATCACTCACTCGATCACACGCACTCAATCACTCGATCACACGCACTCAATCACTCGATCACACGCACTCAATCACTACTTCACGCATTCACTCACCAGGTCACTCATGCGGTCACTCGCTCATTCACTAAATCTACCACTGCATCGCTCATCATGACATTCACTCACTAGGTCACTTACTCCTCTCTGAATCGCTCAATCTGTCACTCGCTCACTCACTAACCTTGTCACTCGCTCACTCACTAACCTTGTCACTCGCTCACTCACTAACCTTGTCATTCGCTCACTCACTAGTTTACTCACTAACCCTGCCACACTCACTAACTACTGTATCATTTACTGATTCACTCACTCGATCATTCCTCGCTCACTTACTAGCTCATTGACTCGTGTCGAACAGTTGTCGGTGAATTTTCCCAGCTGTAAATTTTCCGTCGATAAATTGTTAGTCGGTGAGTTTTCTTAGTGGTGAATATTTGTCGGTGAATTTTCCCTAAACCGGAAATGAGTCCTATTTAAAACTCATGATACATGGCGTCCACATCCATTGTTATCCAGAAAAACCTAAAAAAAACCTCATCAACCGTCCGTCGTAGAGGTATGATTCCAACTTAAAAAATGCTCAACAGCCGTTCAAAAGTTACCCTGTACCAGTATTGAGAGTGAAAATACAGTGTGTTGTACAAAATGAAAAATATAAATTTGTATACGATTCCTTCTGCGCTCAAACTTCCAATTAGAAAGTTGCTGCTTTATCTCCCCTGATGGCAACGAAAGAAATTCCCATGTTTGTAAGTGCAATTTCGAATATTCATAGAGCTATTCGAATTCGAAAAACGGGGGAATTTGGGAAAAAACAGCGTTCAATGCGGGTAAAACGGGTTTTCCGCATTTGGAGAGCAGTTCGTGTTTCTCTCTATTGCACTTAGAAATATGGATTTTATTTTGGCATCGGGAGAAACAAGCAACAACTTTCTAATTTGAAGTTAGAAAAAAAAATATATATATATATATACTGTTTCACTCTTAATATTTGTACAGAGGGGCGAGAGAGATCTGTATGAGCGATGCAGTGGTAGATTTAGTGGATGAGCGAGTGACCGCATCAGTGACCTGGTGAGTGAATGCGTCACGTAGTGATTGAGTGCGTGTGATCGAGTGAGTGATCTAGTGAGTCAGTGACAGAGGGAACGACCCAGTGAGTGAGTGATGGAGTGACCTACCGAGTGATAGTTTTTGAATGGCTGTTGAGCACTTTTTAAATTGGAATCGTATCTCTACGACAGACGGTTAATGAGATAAGGCCGCGCTAGCGCTTACAGAACACCCTGTATATATAAAGTCCGTAGAAACTTTGAAAATGAATAGAAACCGGGAAAGTAACCAAAATAGAAAATGGTTTGCAGGGTTAGCATCGCTAGGTCACGGGAATTTTTTTAAGACGGGGGGGGATGACAAAAAATAGCTGATAGGTGGCGCTGGTACGAGTGACTTCGGCGGAATTATGCAAATGAGACGGTTATATAGGAACTTGCGCTCCTCATCCACAACCAGTTCACCGTTGTAAACCATGTATGTGGACCTACTGCGCTCTGCCGTTGCTGGATTTGTGACTCGCTTGCAATGTATTATCCCCATCTCCCCCACAAGGGGTGGGCTGGCAAGGCTCCAACCCTGGGGCCCAGGACGATTTTCATTATTTTTTATTTTTTCACGCTGTAAATACATCATAAGAGGGCCCGTGAAAGATCCATCCCAGCCTAGGGCCCTACTCCAGGATGTGGGGGCCATGATTACCCCCGTGATGGTTGGTCACGTGGAACACATACTGCTGTAATAAACGATTTGGAGGCATTCTGTTCGTTATTTGCGTATCTTTTCTTTGACTTGTGTACGTCAGCGCCACCTATCGGCTGTTTGTTGAGGTTTTTTTTCCTTATCTTGAAAAAAATTCCCGTGCCCTAGCGATGTTAACCCGGCAAACCGTTTTAATTATTTCGGTAATTTTTCTGGTTTTTATTCTTTTCTATAGTTTCTCTACGGACTTTTTGCTCACCACCCTGTATATATATATATATATATATATATATGGTCAGGGCCGCAACTAGGGGGAGCAGGTAGGCTTCGTGCCCCAGGCGCTGGACCAGTGGGGGTGCAAATTTTATTTTCACACCTCTCCTTCAACATTACAAGGGGGCGCCAAAATGGGCACTTGCCCCGGGTGACCAAGCATCTAGTGGCGGCCCTGTATAGGGTGATTCAAAACTTTTAGGGGGGGGGTAGAAAACACAAACAGAATCACATAGGAATGCATGACCTCAACCTGATCAGCTGGAGGATTAAAGATGTAGAAATGACAGGCCAAAATAGAGGGTGGAAAAACTTTATTTATTACCCGACATTGCTCCTGTGTCGGTTCGGCGTGTAATGTCGTTCCAGCACGATGGGGACTCCAGCTCATTTTTCCGTGTGTCGTACGTGAATACTCGAACGTCGCGTTTGCGCCTCGATGGATTGGGCGAGGTGGACCGTCCCACGGTCACCACGATCGCCTGATTTATCTAGTCTGTTGGATTTCTTCTCGTGGAAGACCCTCGTAGCCATGGTCTACGAGACGCCGGTTGATTCTGACACCGACCTCGTCGCAAGAATCTCCGTCGCAGCTGCAAACGTCCGCTAAATGCCGGGTATTTTTGAAAAAGTTAGGCGATCAATGCGCCTAAAAGTGGTGAATATAGCGAATTTGGAAGGAAGAAAATGTTTTCTCGAAAACTAATGAATATTTCTGAAAAATTATTTTTGCTTCACATCAAAAATAGGCATCCACACAGGCTGAGAGGTATAATTGAATAATAATAACGTTTGGTAATTTTAAAACTACTTTGGCATGATTACTAGGTTTTCTACATTTTTGCAAATTATTTCCATTTCAATGACATAATTAGTTATTTCTAATTCATCTTTCCAGCTTTTATACTGATGTTTCCTACTTTTCTGATTGACTGTCTCCAAAATAATAATGCATCACTCATATTTATTACGAATAATATTTAAAAAATTATAATAATACCAAAGCACATTCGAAACAAAATATTGCCGTGAAAACTTGGGGGGGGGGACACTTAATTGAAGTTTAATGCGTAAAAAAATCAAGATTTTCACTCAAGAAATAGTAAATTATTCTCTTATAACACAAAACTTTAAAAATGAACAGTGCAAATAAATAAAATCTATGATTTGTGGGCTTGATTACCGATTGAACATTTAAAATCGCCATGCTGAATTTTTGCAGAGGAAACGTGTCAGGGTCTTGTTACTAGATCTCCACTTTTTTGATAAGAAACTGATGAAACATTTAATTTTCAGACAAAATTTACTGCTCTTGACTTCCAGGCTTTGTTAAAATTTTGACTTTTTATCAATATATATGGTCTGCTGAATTTTTAAAAGACATGCTCAACCCACCATTAGAGCGAATAACGTCAAATAACTCTAGACGAGTCACACATAAGGCCATTTCCAAAAATTTCTTACTTAAAAAGGGGTGGCTGGGGGCGGCTACGCATAATGCAGAACGTTCACCATCAACGTGTGGAGCATCCGAAAAAGACAAAGTTAAACGTTTTTTATAACTCACTTTTTGTAGCCAAAACTACTAAAAAATTTACCAAACTTTAAGGACGAATTACGAAAATTATTTCCTCTATTCGGAGTTTGGAAAATAACGAACTAAAAAGTACAGAGAACTAAAAATGAATAGCAAAAAGAATTTCATGGTTCCAATTCAAACGCAACCGAGTAACAACCTTAGAAAATTAAGCTTTTCATCACATTTCGTTAAGAGCCCCATTTGAGTGAGTCATTACCCTCCTTTAACCCCCCGATGTAAACAAATATCATGAAACAAATATCACCTAAGATGCACAAGACATTTGTCTATACACACATATGGGTTTTCCTCCGAAAAGCAAGAACTTCATTTTTTATTTTTTTTTCTAACTAATTTCCCGATTTGGACCACTGTGCGTCGCCGTTGTGAAACGTACATAACTTTGAGCACTTGTTGTGAAACTCAGCGTGTACACGTACTGTCCTCGTGTGAAGTACCGCTAAATAAAGAGTTTTACCACCCATTATTGGCTTGTCATTTCTGTATCTTTATGATCATGTCAGCTGATCAGGTCGGGTTTCCGGTCATACATTCCTGTCTGATTCTGTTTTTTTGTGTTTTCTACCTCCCATAAAAGTTTGTACGTTGAGTTTCGAATCACCCTGTATATATATATAACAAAAAAGTTGTCTTATAAAAAAAACAATCAGCCATGAAACATTGAATTTTTAGAGGCGTCTGGAGCATCTGAAAATACATCATATTAGCCGCATTTCAAGAAAAAAATATGGAAATTTATATTTAATACGTACACATTCTTTAGATTTCATTAAATGAACGAACCAATTTTTAGGGCGTTCTTGTTATAAATGAAATAAATTCCCCAACGTTTTTCGCTTCTGAAGTAATTTTGGGTACTTCTCAGCTAAAGGAAAAAAAATGTCCCCGCTTAAAAAATTTGCTAAAATAATTCGAATTTCTACAACTTCTAATTCGGTCAAAAAAATATGGACTCTCTTTTGGTACATGTCAATGAGCGAAGGTCATTTTTCCATTTGGTTATAATCTATAGTACCGAGGCACTGCAAAAAAGTTTTAATTTTAGCAATTTCTGATAAAGTAATTATTGGCCTTTATGTGTGGCGAAGTTTCACTTTTTTCCCCTTTATTTTGTATTGGGAGTTTTATCTTAGACCAACGAATTGGCTATTGCATTGCATCGTCATGTTTGCATCGAAGCCCCTAAGGGCGTCGCCAACCTTTATCAGTGGCTTCGCCGTGAGCTGCAGATATTAATTTGTGCCCCTATTTATGCTTTGAAGTGGTTCTTTTATATGGGAAAATATCTACCAAACTATTCTGGAAAGCTGCAGGTGAATCATGAATTGGGTAAGCGAGCCGCGGGTGAATAAATTTTGAGAGCCACTGGGCTATTGATAGTTATGTCACTGAATATACCAAACATCTTTAGAAGTCTATGGATCCAATTGAAATTAGTAGCATTAGCGGATAGATCTTATTGAGAATAAGATCGATCTTTAATCTCCAACGTTACCCCTATTCGTGAGAATAAGTCATCAAACTTGAGCACCAAACCGATCTGGGCTTTGTCACTTCGCAAACAAAATTTAATCATATTTACGGGATAGATAGCGTGAAGATGAATCTAAAGAGGATGATGTGAATACGTCGTGAAATTTTTGTACCAGACCAGCCATCCTGTACTAAAACGAAATTAAAGGGACGCATTCGTAACCCCACTTGATGACACCAGACGACCATAAAAAAAATTGTTACGTTTTATTTATGTTATCTAAAAATATGTCTAAACCTGTCTTTTCTGATTTGAATTTATAGTTGGATCGAGTCTTTAGCGGCGAAACATGAGAAAGAGAAAGAGGAGCTGAAAAAATTCCCTTGGTTCAAAGGCGATCTTCCAAGGTAATTCTAACCCTTTATCTTTAAAGTACAGCTCCATGATGCCAACTGATCATGCAGGCGGACGCTCCGTGAGCGGTGCACTATAACAACCAATGGCTAGCATCACGCGGGATCATCCAGAACCTCCTAGAGATATAAGGCCTCCGCACTCAGCTTGTGAAGTCAGTAAGCAGTCCATTTTCCCTCAGAATATTCAGGGGGAAAAAAATTCCCTGCTCGTACCAATATCATCGTTGTGAGGAAAAGAAATGATCGGGTTCAGAATTGGCGATTTCTATGCCCCACATACGATCACTACGCGGTATTTGTGAGCCAATCAGGAAGATTCTACGCCAAAATAAGAAGAAACGAAATAAGATGCTGTGTATCAAAATGTGGCAAACTTGCTAGGTAGTCTGAATGACGTTTATGGCAAAAAGTGCAGAGGCCTTCTATCTCTAGGAGGTGATGATTCAAACCAGTGACCTATCCACTTTCAGACTTTAACACTTAAAACTTGTGAGTAAAAACTTAAAACTGACTTAAATATATACACTTATCTGAATTGCACTTTACTGCCAATTAATAAGTTTGTAGGAAATGAAGGCGCCATCTATCGGTGTTCCCCTCAAGCTCGTAATGGAAAATATCTTATTTCTCAGATTAAATATCTTCTCCCCTGGGTTCGAACCTGCGACCGTGACAACAAGCTGCTCTACTCGGATGGTCAGTTTCATAAAATGACATCCAAAAAGTGGGGGTGGGCAGAGATTCTTAAGTAACACCGGGAGTGCAAGAGGGGAAAAAAACGTCGCTATTCGTGACGTGAGCAAGATTACCATATTTCGATGACTTCTGACATGTGGACGTAATGTGATGTAGTTCATCTCCCTAATAAAGCCGTGCACATAGTGAGGCGACCACGAGGTGGATAATAAGGAGTAGCGACGAAAACAATTGCATTATTTTGTTCTAAACCGCACTTACTGGGGGGAACGAGACAAAGAAGAGAAAGAGGCTACTCAACGAGACGTACGGGAGTCGAGCAAACATGTTTGTTCCCATCTCTATCTGCTGATTGGTCTCTTTATCCCTTTTTTCTTTCCCTCTCCAGCGGAGGGATCATCATCATCATCACCGTCACACCCTTGCCATTTCAGAACCCCCTCTGGCCATTTTCTCTATCCTCCTCCGCCTCTTTTACTATATGTGCGGACATCCTTATACATTTTTTTCATCCTAGTCGCAATTCTTAAAATTCTTACCTCTTCGCTCCACTATGAACGCAGACCTAGAGGTCTGTAATCCTGGGTATGACGCCTCCCAACGGGATCATAGAGGGCGGGAAAACCAGATTTTCGTTCAGTGTGACGTCGGATCGTTAAAACGAGAAAACAGCGTAGAGAACAGCTATTGGCTGTGGCGACTGACGTGTGTAGTGCGCAGTAATGACAAATGATGAGTCGATCTGAATCCTTTCAGTGGTTATAACCCTTGGTTCCTTTTGCAGAAATTGTGGGCCTTCATGTGTGCTATCGCCCTGCTCATTTTGGCGGTAGAACTCAGGGACAGCGAGTGCAGTAAAATCCCCAAAGACAACTTGAACAGTATACAGTCGAATCCCGTTATAACGAGAAACCGTAGAAATCACTTCGTTATAACGAAATTTCGTTATAAAGGAATTCCTGGTTTTAAAAAATGTCCCTATGTAAAATTTTGTGCGGCCTATACGAAGCTGCGGGATGTAACAAAAATCTATGATTTCTTTCTATAGTCATTTTTTAATGTGTAGTCACACATTAATGTGTAAATCTACTAGGAAAAAAGTGAATGCGATATGCAATTAATTAATTGGCGTTTTCTTTTGACAGGGAAGCTACCCTTGAAGCTCTTTCCGCCGAACCAGTCGGTTCATTCGTCGTAAGGGAAAGCAGCACCAAACCCGGATGTTACGCATTGACTCTCAGGGTACCGGAAGAGAAAAACCCTTGCGGCATTGCACACTACCTGGTACTTCACACGAACAGAGGCTATAAAATAAAGGTATGAAAGCGTGAATCTCTTTGGTCTGGCCATCGTGAAACGTTTCAGGTTCAGTCGAAATGTGTTTTCATGATTTTTATCTACGGTGTGGCAACACTGGGCTGCAGTACAATAATGTACACTATGTAAAACTATCTACTGCTTAAGTACGCTACGAGTGGACGCACCGATTGTCGTTCGTGCACTCTTTATTTGAATTCTTAAGGATACATAATCCTCTCATGCGCATGCGTAAGGGTAAGCGATCTTCTCCTCGAGAATATCTTTTACGCATTCGTAACGCAGACCTCCCTTTTATACCATCTTCTACGTCTTCCTTAGGTTACGAAAACCTCGTACGTATGGCTAGAGCATAGTTTCCCAAACTTTTCATCCCATCGCCCCCTTCTCCAGAATTATTTTCTCTCATCGCCCCCCAACTCAAGTAAACCCATAGAATCCTATGCTAAATCCGTAGCTTCTATCGCCCCCCCCCCGGACCATTCCATCGCCCACCAGGGAGCGATATTGCCCACTTTGGGAAAGACTGGGCTCTGACCTTCAGAGTCATTTGATGTGGCCCGCGACCTGAAACCTAATTTTATAAAAATGAACTACGCTGCACATTTACAGCTCACAAGTGACCTACGGTGCTGTTCCAGATCACTTAAGTAGCCCGTGCCAAGTTTTGATACTAATGAAGTGGTCCGTACTCTGCTAAAGTTTGAGCATCCCTGAGCTAGAGAGTGAGCAGATATCCCTTTTAAAACGCTGTTTACAAATTTCTAAAGGTACGCAAAAGCGTCCAACGGATTTCGAGGAGGGATGGGTACTTGCGCCGAGAAAAGTTGACAACCCCTAATATCCTCGTTATATAAAATAATGTTCTTGTTTCTAAATTTTGTCTTTCGTTCTCTTTCAAGGGCTTCACCAAAGAGTTCTCGACACTACAGGCTCTGATAGTACACCATTCAGTGATGCCGGAACTATTGCCTTGTCCGCTGAAGATACCGAAACCAAATACCGACACGGAACATTCCAGAAGAAACGACGACGACATGGATTTCGTCGAATCAGAGCGTCGATGCTCAGTCTTTTCGGACATTCACTGGGTCATGACGGATCTGAAATTATAGCAACTCTTGTAGAGCGATAACGTGTATTATAAAGAAGCGTCACACTTGTTTGTTTGGAAAAAAAACATGAATTGTGATTCGCTGCAGTGTGACTTGTGACGTGGACCTCCATTGCATGGATAGTTTTGGGCGAATCAATTTTTCAAAGATGTATATAACATGGGACTAAAGACACAGGCACTTCATGTGCATGTTGAAATTGAAATGAAAACTCATCTTTCCACCGATCTCAACATTTAAGGACTCTTACTTTGATATAATGTCATCTAGTCTTGAGAAAAGTCATTGGGAAAAGTTCCTCGAGAGAAATGATCGAAAAATGTACATATGAGAGTCATTACATTAGCACCACCTCTTTAATAGTGCGTCGATCTAGGTCTAGGCCATGACACATCCGATAGATACAGGAAGATTTCGGCATAAAGTCATCAATCTTAAGTTGTCCGGCCTATAACGTCACTTTTTATTGGTCCCTGCCAGCATATTAGTGAATCGGGATTAGACGTTATTGAGAAATCTCTCTTATGAAGTCGTTTTGTTCGGTCTCCAGGGATCTGAGACGAACCAGTTTATATTCCCTAGGGGAGGGGGGACACAGGGCAACGGTTGGTCTGGAGGTCTCCAGGGGTGACGCTATACCGAGGTCTGACTTTATCAAAAAAGGAAACTGAATTTTTTCGCAAATTATAGCCATTGTGTAACAAAAAGCAGAACAAGGATAAGCTGTGATATTTCTGGTGTAATTTTGCTTCGATCATAAAGATGATGAGTGGTGGTTCTCGATTAGGGAATCATGTGGTCCTTTTGCGGGTCTGGATGGAAATCAATCAAGTAAACGGGGGAGTTATGGCATGTTATCCAAGGGTGAGGGGGAAGGTCACAAGGGCGAGTGAAATGATATAAATGTGAACAATTCAAGGGGATTATGTTGGAATATGTGTGACCACACTTAGAATGAAATAGAACTGTCCTGTAGGAAAGCGGTTCTCAACCTGGAACCATATACCCCTTCCCCTCCAACCTGTAGTCCAAGGTCTTATTCTAAAGAATTAATGAATGAAAATCAAGTAGTAAAGAAGCCATAACTAGTGTTTAAGAAGGGTAGGGCAAAATATAAATTTTATAAGTATAAAGGGTCTTGCTCTCTACTGGATAAGACCGATGGGGGAGGGGGGCATATAAAATGTATTGCAAAGGGGCCATGTTCGAAATTAAGGTGGAAAATCGTACTTGGAGGCGGTTCTTTGATGATCTGCCTTAGTGTCCCTCAACCTGGGACCATATGCCCCCCACTCTTGCGGTCCTAGGATGGTGCTATTTTGAGGGCCACGAATGAAAATCAAATAGAAGAGGAGTCATCACAGGGCTAAGGAGAGATACAGGATTAGGAAAAGAAATAAGATATGAAGAAATAAATATTTGAAGATAACCATGGGGGAAAAAATTGTGATTGTTTCACATTCCAGCAGAGCTGCTCATAAAACAACGCCTGTGCTCATTTGGGCATGACTCGGGGGTGGTTTGGGGAAGTCAATGTCTTCGATGCCTTCAGGAACCTACATGATGTAACTTGCTATCGTATAATGCTAATTAGTGAAATTATATCTATTATCTAAGTTGTTACTTCCAGCTAAGTACGAAGAACGAGAACAACACTTTCCCTGGAGGGTCTCCCCATAACGACGATGCATCCCTCAATAGGAAAGTAGACTGAACTCTACCCAAGGGTCCATATAGATTGGCCTTACTTTAAATTAAAAGTGTATTTCTTACTATAAAATTATTTAAAAAAATCAATTCAGTTAGTAGAATGGGTCTCACTCTCGGATAAGGGGAACGGGGACCCCCCGGAAAAGAGGGGGGTGGGCACAAGAAGAAAACTTGGTGTAGCGGGGGCCACGGGTGCAAACAAATTTCAACAAATTCTTCTACGGACCCATTAGTTGTCTGCAAGCATGCTCATTGCTATAACTATTCAGTGGTGCTAATTTAATGGATCTTAATTGTACGCAGATATGTAAATTATTCGATAAAATAGTCATTTCAGCTTTCTTTTGTCGTACCATGAGGAAGACACCGGGAAAAACCCTTACATATGATATATTTATTATGTGATAATCACTAACTGAGAACACAATGGATTGATAATTCGGATAATTTTGCATGGCTTAAAGCCTAGTACTTATTATATCGCCAATTCACGAGCTCCAAAAATGAACCATAATAATAATTAGAGTCATTATCTCACGTTATTTAAGTTCAGTAATTCAGATAATTATACGTGCCAAGCTCATGCTGAAATCTATGACCGTAAAACATTTGAGAAGCTACCTTGTAGTCTTTTTTTATGCTGTATAAACTATTTCATTCCCAGAATTCAATTTGTGGAGTCATTATCAGTAATTATTTTTTTTTTATCGAACTACACCGATCGTATTTCTAGAATCTCGTGGTCCATATTTGTTATATATAATTATGGTATGAATTTTTATTAATAATTGTATGATAATTATTTGCATTTTCGGACGTCTCTTTTTTCGAAAAGATGTGATGTGATAACGAAATAATTACCAGAAAAGTTTGTAGTGATTCCATATCTTCTATGTATAGATGTTATTGAAAGTCTTTTCCATCTAATGCCTATTTATTGCAGTTGTCTGAAAGTAAAATTTAATAAATTTTTCGATATAAAATAATATTGTACAGTATTTCTTTGACGTGAATTCATTTTCTTAATCAATTTTTCACTATTTTTCTCATTTTGTGACCAAATTCAATACATAAAAGTCTAAATCCTGAACGTTTAGCCTTAATATTCGGTCAGATATTACTGTTATCATTTATATATTAATTCCTGGGTATTTTATTTCACGGGGAAAATAAATTAATTGAATTATTATTTTTTTCATTGATTTTGAAATTCTTTTCTTAAATTTTTCCTGTATTTTGAAATAAGTTATTTTCCCAATTAATGCCTGAAATGTGTTCTGTATTTGGGAATTTTCATTGCATTTTACAAATTTCGAATACTCTTTACTTTTAGTTTTTGCCAATTCCGAAATTATTTCTTCTGTGTTAATTCTTAGTTTAAAATTATAAATGATGCACATTAAAATGATATTGAATTTTGGGAACTTCTGCAGTTATTTTCTTTTCATTTATTCTGAATCTTATTTCAATTCTGAAATTATTTTCTGTACTTCTTTTTCGTCTGAATTTTCATTAATTCTGAGATTGTTTTCTCCATTTATTCTGAAATTTCGTACATTAGAGACTGTTTATACAGGGTGTCCTGCAAGTGCTATATATAATGAGGCTTTTATTTCATCAACCGTCGGTCGTACAGGTATAATTCCAAATTAAAAAATTCTCAAAAGGCGGTCATATTACGTCAGCATCGAGGTGGGAGGGGGGGGTTTCGGATTTGCTGACTTTTGATGACAAGGGGGGGGGGTGTGAAAGTTGCTTACGTCATCAACCACCCCTTTTTGAAGATATGAAATATTCTAAGTTGCTAACGAAATTTTGCTGACAGGGGGGGAGGGAGGGTCAGTGTTTTGCTGACAAGAGAGGGGGGTCAAAAATGGCTGGAAATCTCCTGTAATACTTGAATGACCCCCCATGGTCCCCTTTTCCTCTAAAAAAGTTGTTGTCCTGTATCTAGCGAGGCCAAAACAAAGTTTCTAAGTGCAATATTCGCTGAGATACTGGAATTCAGAAATCAGAAACTGGAAATTAGGAAGAAGTTGAGGAAGGGCAGCATAAATCAAGGAAAGGAGCGTTGTATCCGTTATATAGGTTTTGCTGTTATTTCCCAACTTTTTTTCCGATCTCTGAATTAAAACATCTCAGTGAATATTGCGGTTAAAAACAAGGGGTTTTTTTTTTCTGTTCGCCTCAGGAGATGAATGACGACAACTTTTTCTAATTGGAGGACAAGAGGGACCGTATAAAAATTTAGATTTTTTTTTATATTGTTAATCACTGTATTTTCACTCTCAGAACTGGCACAGGGTAATTTTTTAACGCCTTTTGAGCGTTTTTTTTTTTTTTTAAATTGGAATCATACGGTTACAACAGACGGCTGATGAGGCCGCGCTAACACTCACAGGACACCCTGTGTAACTTCGTAGGTAAAAGCTGCGTCGGACCATGGATGCTGTAGCATTTTTTGATATGTGTGCTACCAATCCAGAATATTTCAAAAATCAGAATTTTTTTACAAGATTAAGCCGAGCACCGGCACCCAAAAGTGACCAGCCCATGAATTTAACCACCTTTATATAAACGGAGCTTTTAGATCTTTGTACTATGCATAAATAAACGACGTGGATTGAAACATACATTAAATAGGAAAAATGATGGTTCCCAAGCGTAGAATCTTGTGAGAAAAGACAAACACTATGGGTTTTATTGACAGATATAACAAAAATGACAAATAAATTGCAAGTGAATTATACAAGGTGTCCAGTGAGTCCTAATTCGGCTTTTATCTCCTCAACAGTTCGTCGTAGAGGTATGATTACACTTTGAGAAATGCTGGAAATGTGTTCAGAAATCCTCGTGTCAGTTTTGAAAGCGAAAATACAATACCGACCTGTGCACACGAGCTTCAGGGAAAGAGTACCATATTCGTTACCTCTGTAGTCTTTGCAAAATACAGTGTGTCATGAAATAAAAAAAACAATCGAAGTTTAAATACGCCCCCCACCCCGTCCTCTAATAGACAATTTGAAAAAATGCGGTCCTGTCTCTTCTGCGCCCGAAAAAAAAAAGTTCCTTAGGGCAATATCCGCTGAAATATTTGAATTCATAAAATAGGAGAAAAGTTGCGAAAGAGCAGCGTAAATGCAAGGAGCGTTAACCAGAAGCGTTTATGCAGTTCTTACGCAACTTTTCTCCTATTTGATGAATTCAAATATATCAACGAATATTGTCCTTAGGGGCCGTTCAAGTATTACGTCATCATCGATGGGGGGGGGGGAGGCGATTTCCGATTTGCTGACTTTTTATGACAAGGGGGGAGGGGGGGGGTGTTTGGATAATGCTTACGTCATCAACCACCCTTTATGAATATATGAGTTAGGATTCAGAGGGGCAGAGCTGATGACGAAATTTTGCTGATAAGGGGGGGGGGGTGGTCAGCGTTTTGCTGACTTTTGCTGACAAGGAAGGGGGGTCAAAAATATCTAAAAATTTGCTTACGTATGGACCCTTGAATGGCCCCTTAGAAACTTTTTTGTTGGCCTCAGAAGAGACAGAGAGCCCTACAAAAAAAATGTTTCTAAGAACAATGTAAATACGCTCAGCGGAAAAAAATAAACAAGTCAAACATCGTGGTCAAAAACCGTAAAAAAAGGAAGAAATTCGCAATTTTTTGCAAGATCAAAACTCAACGAGTCATGAAATTTTGACACTTAGTCATGTTCCTCATCAGTATGTTACTCATCATTCCAGCTAAGCTTTAAACTGTGATATGCAAAAATTTATAGCGAATAAGCAAGATGATCGCCTTCATATTTTATCAACTCTTTATTTCGCAGTTTTGCTCTCTAAAAAAAGCAACATGAGTTTCTTATATTTTAGAAACAAAAGCATTTTGTATTTTGAGCAAGTTCCGGCATTAAGCAATTCCTAAATATTCGATATTTACTAGTGAGCTGTTCGTGAAGTTTCCTATAATTACCAGCAAAATGACTCAAAGGTACTCATGTCTCCCCATTTCTCGACTAACCAAACAAGAACGATTTAAGCCCTTGCACCTTGGAGGAAAATATCATGTGTGGATAAGGAATATTGATCTGCAATGTGCATCCTTCAACAATGGTAGAAAAGTGATTTGGCAAACAAAAAATAACATTTTTATACTACTCAAATCTATATCTACTCTATAATATAAAATCACAAACTCGAAAAGGACCTGTTTCTAAGCAACCGAAATTAGTGACGATTTTATGTTACGGAAATGGGTGACGGAAATCGGTTACGTTTTTGTGTTACGGAAGTCGGTTACGATTTTGGGTCAAGTATTCATTTAACTCTAGCATATATCGGGACCCATTTGACCCATCGGGACCATGTTATATGCATGTACCGAGAGGCTCCCACATCCTACAGCAGGGCTCTTGGCTGGAATTTAGATGGCGAGCCCACAAACCAGCTTTTCAGGGGCCCCTCTGTGGTTAATTTATAGTGTGAAAAATCAAAAAGTGATAAGAATCCTTCCAACCCCTGTCAGCCCTGACATTGTGGGGGGTCATGCCAAGAGGTATGTATAATATACATATAACACCAGTGTTCCCAACACACAGGGTCCTGGTACCCGGGGGATTGCACGTATACCTTCATGGGGGAAGTTAAAAGTTTTCATTTCCAGGAGCTCTTGATATGGATCTCATTGTTTTCTTGCTGCTTTAACGTTGAAAAATTTGCGATAGCGAGTGCATAAGATATATTTGCGAATTCGGTCACGGGTAGTTGCGTGGGTGGGCCTAGATTTTATTCGTTGGTAAAACGAATACAAATAAGAAATTTTCAGGGCTCTCGCAGCGGGGGGATGACCGACAAGCTTCCAAGTCGGGGGCTCCATGTTTACAGGTTTCATTTTGGGGGCCCTGGATGAATCTGATTTTTTTTTTTTTTTTTGTAAAATTTGCAACAGCGGAAGACCGAGGTAAATCCAGTCTGGATTCCCCACTAAAAATCTGAGTATTGGGTCCCCACTACTGGATGGGGCCCTGGATTTCTTTCGTTGTAAAATTGATGAAAATTTAAAATTTTCGTGGCCCCTCACCGGGGAGATGTCCGACAAGCCTCCAGGTCGGGGCCCCCATGGAAATGTTGACAGGTTTCATTTTGGGTGTCCCTTGATGAATCTCATTGATTTTTGTTGTTTTACATTGTAAAATTTGCAACTGAAGGTAGCCTGAGGTAGTGTTATCCTGTCAGGGGCCCCACTAAAATTCAGCAAATGTAAGTCCGGGGACCCCATGAGCAAGTTTTCTCGGGGTACTTGATGAATCACATTTGTTTTTTGTTGCTTTATTATTGCAAAATTCGCTTCTTCAGTAAGCTGGTGCTTTCACACGTCCCTTTCCATAGCACGCTGATGAAGTGGGACGAAATAAACAAGATATGTTGTCAAGAGAAGTTGGAGGGGGGGGGGGGTTGACCACCAAAGGTGGCAGGGGGGCATAGCCCCCCCCTAGTAAACCATATAAATACAGTTTCTGAATTGCAACAACCCATATTTTTTTCAATATTGTCATTTTTTTGTCCATGCAGTAGCATTGAGGGTACCTCATTTGCTTTATATAACCCCTGGAAATTTTTCTCCTCTGGATATTTAATTGCTTGGCTATTAAAAGGTAAAAGAAGAGCTTTATGATGTGACAGACTTATGATAGTGACAGATTATTAAAGGAAGACAAGCAGGAAAAATCAGTAAATTAATTCTACATTCACCACTACAGGGTATGTGTGCGTATTTCTTCTCAAGCTTCAAGGGAAAATGAAAATTTGAGCCTGAAAATGAATCAAGATCCTGAAATGCTCTCTATTGAGACTGAACATCCAAAAGGCTATAATAAATAGCTCGGAACATGACGAATCAATAACGCACTGTATGTTAAGAATTACGCGTGACTGAAAATAAATTGCAAAGATACGAAGCGCCGATATAAAGTATAAGATATGATGGAGAGAATCAAAGATCTTTGAGATTGAAATTTGCTGAGCACATCGGCTAAAGTGGACTACGAACATTCTGAATTGATATCACCAAAATGTCAAACCTCGAAGAATGCACCCTTTAATTAAACAAGATAGGACGGTGAGATATCGGAAATCTAGATGAGGAGGAAAAACATCAGACGGAGTAAAATAGATTGGACAATGCATTGAAAATGCTATCATTAATGATCACGATGATATGAATCGCTTCTACACACAAACGCATTCAGATTGATTTCTTCACCCCCGTTGGAAAAGCCGGAGAAAACTCCTCTCTCTCTAAAAGCATTAAGGGGTCATTCAAGTTTTACGCCAGCATCGATGGGGGGGGGGGGGGGGTCCCGATTTGCTGACTTTTGATGACGTGGGGGACGGGGGGGGGTTGGATGATGCTTATGTCATCAACCACCCTTTATAAAAATATGAAATATTCTTAATGCCGTCTTACTCGGTGCCCCAAAAAACCAGAAAACCTTTCGCTATATTTTGGATACCTGAACTAACATTCTCCCCAATGGTTACAACTCCCCTACAGAGCCATGTTAGTGAGCTCTAAATGTTCCGCGGATCCAAGCGAACTAGAAATGCGTCGCGGACCACTTAATTGTTCTAGACCTATGCCGCGCGTCACTCAAGCGATCAACGATTATGTCGAAAAATACTACACTGCATATCAATCTGGGAAGGTGACTTGAGTGATGTGGAACCGCACTGGGAGGCCGTACCAGTACTCTAAAACTGTGCCACGTGCCACTCAAGGCATCTCTAAATGTGCCACGGATCACACTGTGTCGCGGGTCACTTAAGTGATCTGTGAATGCGCCACGGGCCGGTTAAATGCTCTGGAACTGTGCTATGGGTCACCTAAGTGATCTGTAAATGTGTTGCGTAGTTCCATTTTATAAAATTAGGTTTGGGTTGGCGTGTCACATCAGATAACACCCAGGGCCACATTCGGTCCGCGGGCCAAGGATGTACTATATATGGCTTAGAGGTAGGGTCACAATGAATTTCTTGAAAAGAAATTTCGAGTTATTAGCCAGCCTTAAATTGACAGAAATCGATTATATTGACATAAAAGGTATTTTCTTTCGAAATTTTAAATTTTAAACCCCCCTCCCTGCGTACTTCTCTGATCCCACCAGTATGTGATAGGAGGTGGGGGGGGGGCAGAGATGACGAAATTTTGCTGACAAGTGGGGGAGTGGGGTCAAAAATGGCTAAAAATTTTCTGACGTAATACTTGAACGACCCCTAAACAAATTCAAATATCTCTTAAATTAGGGGGGATTTTCACATCATTTTTCACAAGCTTGTTCACTGACTATAATGATGAATATCACCAAATGGTACTAAATTCTGATGACATAGACATCAGGAAAAGCAGGAGAACGAATGACCAGTCATTAGAAAGAAAGACACACAAAAATCTGAATTTACTTCCATTTTTAAATTCGATAATGACCATGAACGCTATCCAGGTAAGGTAATAACAGAACACACACATACACAGATCGAAAATCTAATCGAAGTCCTGTTGTTTTTGCGAGAGAACTAGACCTGATGAGCCTTTCTAAGTACATTCTACAATAATGTCGGATTGTTAAGAGTAAATTGTTTTCCGATATACTACAACTACTTTGATTAGAAGACGGATAAGGGAATATCTATCAAGACACAAAAGAAGAGGTTGCTCCGTAGACGGAAATTGGTTTCTTAACGATTGAAAGTAAATGAGAAGATTGTTCTGAGATGATGATAGGTAACGGCTGAACATGTTTATCAGGACCCCTGTTTCTGTTGAACGACGTTGATGAGTTAATTTCCGAATTTAAATTAAGTTTTTTTTTTCTATTTCTGTGTGATCGAAAATTGCTAATTAACGTTTTTTTTCTATGTTCGGATATATCAAGTTTAAATTCATGAAATTAAGCCGAGCAGATCCCAATTTGCTTGAGAGTTTTAAAAGAAAATTAAATTTGTAATTTTGTTTTACTTGATAAGTTATCTATAGAGAAAAATTTAGACACACAATAAGCTTATCAGTGTCCAAGCTTAAAATCTACTTAGAATTTTTTTTTCTCCAAATTTATTGAAATTAAAATTTCCTATAACATTTGTTTTGATCATATATCGTATGAATTTCTCATATTTTGTTCCATATTTCAAATTTTTATTCTCAATTATTAAAAATAATTATATATTAATTTTCACGAATTTACCTTAACTTATTTCTTTTTTTGTTTGTTTTCGTGTAAAACATCGAAAATTACTAGATCACTTGGTTTTTTCATTATGTTTAAGGAAAAAATTACTTTATCAAGTTCAAATTCCTGAAATTCAGCAGAACAAAATGGATGTTGTTTTCACATTAAATTATTTACAGAAAAAATTAGACAATTAATACAAATACAAGGCAACAACAGGCAAAATGCCCAACGAGGTGGCTGAGAAAAAGATGGCCATAACAAATATGGATCCTACGGATATCGTTCGTTGCCATTTTGAATGGAGGAAAGAACTAGTATTTTAATGAAGAATTCGAGATATATATATCCTACATCAGATAAATGATTATTTACTTCCCTCTTCATTTAGACCAGGCATCTTCAACCTGTTTCTCGCGAACACCACAGTGCTCCCCTGAAGCACCCATACGGGCTATACGCCCGTATGTAATTTCGTGCTCGCGAGCACTTAATCAACGTCCCGATTAAACACCGTGCGCAGATTTTGCATTCAAGGACTAAATCATCCTGATTTTCCCACATTCGTATATCAAACTCGCCGTCAGGGTGCTCTTCTTTTGATGATGAGTACAGACAGTGCTCGTGACTACACAAAGGTTGAAGACGATGAGAATAGTCATAGAAATATTTGATTTTTTTTCTGTCGTTTTCTTCTGCGTAACTTTTGCATTTGCTTTGATGAGGTACTTTGTTAGCACATGGTTCGTAGAAGTATCTTGAAGTCTCCCCCCCCCCCCCTCATTACGACCCTGGGTTTTATAGGGGATGTTTTGGAAGTCGTAAATGTGCCGAATAACAATACTGTAATAGTTAGGAAATGTATGAAACCCATGCCATACAATTAAATTATTTACACCAGGTATCCTCAAAATGAAATATATTTTATTCCTTTTTCATGAGAAGCAGAATAGTGCTTAATGTATTTTCTTGTGCGTTTGACAGACCTGTGTACTTGCCTGCGTATATGGGTAAAAAAAAAAATTGCAGGGCTCAGCCGGGATTTGAACCCGGGACCTCTCGCAGCCGAAGCGAGAATCATACCCCTAGACCACTCAGCCACATTGCGGCAATTAGCGCTTATTAGTGTTGTAGTTCCAAAAATTCATTTAGGAATTATTTTCTATCTGAATTTATTGCAATCAAATTTCTTTCGCATAGGTTTTGATCATATCCTATGATTCTCTCAAACCTTTCCATATTTTAATGATATTTTTCTTATTATTTCATAATTTTATAAGAATTTTAAAAAATTTACCTTTTATTTTGAAATTTCTCGGTTTTTTTTTTTTAAATAAATTACAATATTTATCGAGTTCATTTTACACATTAATCAATTTTTATGTTTCGAATTTTTTTCGATAATTTAAAAAGAAAATTCAAAAATTATTTATAAGAAGTTTTGGTAACGTATTTCAATAATTATTGTCAACTGATTTTAAATTACCTCTCTAATTTTTAAACACTTTTTAAACGTTTTAAAAGGGTTTAAAAAGTAGAGAGGTAATTTTTATCTTTCACACATACGATTTTTTTATCTCGGAAATCTTTCTTTAATATTTATTTGAAACTAGCTGATACCCGGCGACGTTGCCCACCCCGTAAAAAATTTATATACGTATAGCTTATTAATTACTTCTTAATCAAAAAAATTTCTGCATCAAGTAAGAAAAAATTACTTTTATTTCTAAATATTTTAATTAAAATCTTCAGGCAATCGCTTGTGGATAATACACGATATGTTTTGTTTTTACATCTGGTGTGTAGATGTACAAATTTTTGTGATTACCAACACGCGAACAGGTGACGAAAAGGTGTCCGTGTGAAAAACAGGGCTCAAGTAGGTTGATACCTGCCACTGCTAAGGACTGGCCTTGCGCTTTGTTGATTGTCATGGCAAAAGCTAAACGAATCGGGAACTGTGATCGCTTTAAAGTGAATGGCATTTCTTCGGTGATAATTGGGATACGTGGAATGAAGACTTCTTCTTCTTTTTTCACATCCAGTTAGAATCGTTGCTTCAATGATGCAATTGTGCAAATTCTTCACGCAGAGTCTGGTGCCATTGCAAAGTCTCGGTGTCTCCAAATTTCTTAAAAGCATTAAAGGTGCTCCGACTTTGAGGGTCAAATTGCGTGGTGGCACACCCGGAATATCCAAAGGAGTCCAGAAATTCTGCAGGATACAGAACTAAATGCCTGTGACAGTGTCAACCGATTTGTAAGATGTGGAGTCTCCTGGAATAATTTTTAGGATTTTTTCGTTATCTTATTCACACTGTCATTTTTCGGTGCCAGAATCGCTCTCAGAAAGCCACTCATGGTTTTGGTCATTTTGCTGAATGTTTGGGAAGACTTTATCTCCAAGTTCTTGAACTGAGTTTAACAACTGGCAAAATCCATTTGGGAACGTAATCGGTCCAGTGCTTGGGTCTACTGGTTGGTAAACTGATGTGAAAATGATAGCAGTGCTGAGTCATTTTCCAGTTGAACTTAATGATAATTTTTTAACTTCGTGCCAGAGTGCTGATGATTTGAGGCAAGCATTGAGTTCATCAGTTGGCGTTGAATATTTTTATTCCCAGTTTTGTTAGCGACGTCATACGTCCAGCTTGTGCAGCGAATATTATTCAAACGCCTTTTAAGCAATTTTTAAATTGAAACTATACCTATACGATGGGCGGTTGATGAGATAAAGGCCGCATTTGCACTTACAGGATACCCTGTATATAGGCTAGCAGAAATACCCGGCGCTCTTCCCGGGTTTTCTTTAATTACTGGGAGGATTGGAAAAGTGACAAACCGTTATAAAGGAATAAACTGTTATAATAACAGAATTAAAGGTGTGACAAACCATTGTAAAGGCATATATTTGCGTCTGAAACGCATTGTTGGAAACCACGGTAACGAAAGTAACCGTTCCGAAATTAATTGTTGAGGCCCCAAAACTATTGTTGCCCGACAGTTTCTGCCCATTTTGGGCATTTGCCTAGCTCTGACGAACTTTTAAAGTAGCCTACGGTTCAATCCCGGACCTGTTTGGTATATATGCAAAATCTGGCGACGATCGGTCTAAAACTGTAGATTTGTATAAAGAACATACATACATACTTTCACTTTTATATATAAGATTTCTTAAAATTTAACTTTTTTTACATTTCTTAACATTTTCCTCGAATTTATTTCTAATTATTTTAAACTTTCAAAAACAAATTGACTTATTTTATTTAAGACTAGTACTTGAGTGGTAATTTTTGGAATCTCTTACTTCACCCAAATTTATTTTCACAAATTTTAAATTTTCCATAATTTCTTTTCTTTGAATTTATCATAAATTTAGGAATGAAAATTTTTTTATTTGCATTGTTTTATATTGTATTTTTTCAAGTTCTAAGTTATTTTTATATTTTTCCGAAATTTTTGTGATTTATTCTGTTTTTGTGTTATTTCAATTCAATATTTTTTGGACTTTTTTAATCATAATTATTTCGGAATATTTTTCCATTTTATTTTTCACTTTTCTTTGGAATTTTTTCATTTTAATATTCAAATTTCATTGAATTTTTTTTCTCTCTCACGAATTTTTTGAATTTTTTCTTTTATTTCAACCTGTTTCTCTGAAATTTTTATAATTCAATTCAACTACTTAATTTCTCTGGCATATTCTTTCCATCTCACCTTTCTGATTCTAGAACTTTTTAAATAAACTTTTCTAATTGGTCTGGAAATTTTTCTTTTTATTTCATCTTTTTGATTCTAAAACTTTATTTTTCATTTTGTTTTCAAATTTCTCAGGATTTTTTTTTCATTTTATTTTTCTGATTTCTATATAATTTTTCTGTAATTTCTTTGAATTTTTCTTCATGTAATTTAAATTTTTATTTTTTTAAGCATTTCCATTTCACTTTTCGGTTCTGGAACTTGTTTTTGTTTAATTTTTTTTTTTATTTCTCTGGGAATTTTTTTTTTCATTTAATTTTTTTTTTAATTTTAAAAATTTGTTTTTTTCATTTTGTTTCTAAATTTCTCGCGATATTTTATCATTCCATTTTTAAATTTCTGGGAAATATATACAAGTATATATTTCATTTTTCTCTGCATTTTATTTGTTTTTTCTAATTTCTTTACAGTTTTTATTAATTTTATTTTTCGATAAATCTCAGTAAATTTTTTTTTTTTTCATTTTCATCGATTTTTTCAAAAATCCATTTTTGACATTTTTCCCCTCCTAGAATTAAATGTATTTCCTGCAATATATTTTCTAAAATAAACCACGACATATTCATTTTTTCATCAATTCTTCCGAAACGTACTGTTTCACAATTTTCTTTTAATATCTTTAATTTATTTGTTTAAAACATATTCGTAATTCAAACTATTACGTAGCTATTTTTAAAATTTTTCTCCCATTTTATATGAATATTTTTGTTCCAAACACCCGAAAATTGCACATATAGATAAATTTCTTCCATAGGTTCATCCAAATAAAACCAAGAAAAATAAAGAATGAAAATCTCTCAAAACTTGGAAATCTTATATTTTCTTTTCAAAAAAAAAAGAAGTAAAACTAAGCAAAAGATAGACACGAAGAACGTCTTGTGGCAACTTCTTATCCTCCAATCCTTGAACTCTATAAGATCGCTGACAGAAGAATACAAGTAGACACATTCTAGATCTCAAGAAGAGATTTTCTTAGTTCCTTGGAAAAATAGAAGAAATACTAAAAAAAAACACGAAAAAATGTGTTTTTTTTGGTGGTGTTTTTCTTTTTACCCTTCGAGTTGCGAAAAGATACCAAGAGAGAGTCGGGATTCTCCGAAAGTTTCGAGACGAAGCTCGAAGCTCATAGAGATTATGGGCCTTGTTGGTATCTTTGCCGAATAAATGGGTTGGCTTGTCATACTCGTAACTTTCCGCCTTTTTCCCGTATTTTTCTATTTCTTGTAAGTATCTGTCTCTCACCGAGAAAGTTCTCTTTAACAAATCCCTCTGATTCCAAGCGATCGTGTGACATTTGTCATTTTTTTTTTTTTTACGGACGGAATTGCGGGAGGAGCATAAAAAACGCATTCCGCTTACACTTTTGCTAATGACTGTTTGTATAAGATGGAAGTGGGGGCGAGATTTATATTTAGATATGGTACCGAAAAGACATCAAATAAATTTCATTTTTTTCCCCCGGGTGTAGTCCATGCATTAGATTTTTTTTGTGTGGATCGAACCACACACTCTCATTTTGGTTTCTACACTTCTGTTTATGACAGAAGACACATTTCTTCCCTTCCTTTCTAGCTTTACATTCAAATTTTTACTTCAAATTCAGAAATTTGCGGTTTTTTATCACTAGAACCCGAAAGTTTAGGCACTAAAAATGGTCGAAATAGACAAGCAAAAAACACTAAAAAATGCCTGAACTGGCACTAAGAACAAAGGTATTAAAGGTCTAAAATCTAGCTGAAAAATTGGTTGTATTTAATCCGTCTTGTTTTAATTTATAGTTTATAACAACTCTGCAGTATTATAGAAGTTAAATTGATTTCTAGCCCAAAATAAAATGTTAGTAGACCCTCAGAATTTGGCCACTTCCAGGGCCGTCATTACCAGAAGCGGAACCCGTAGAGAAAATAATCTGTGAGGCTCCATTGAGTTGCGAATAATCTCGTTTATTTGCTGTATTATTTGAAATAATCGTTATCATTTCTATAGGTGAAGCATGGCTATCTTGTTCTATTTTTGTGAATTATTACCACGTATGCGGGACTTCTTCACGCGTTGCCCTGTGTGGTCGTATCTGTCGCACACCCCTGGGGGCGCGACTCCGGTCAATTCAATCGAATACTAAATATGTATGTTTAATAAATAGCCATGGTTGTTTGCAGTGTATTTATGTTAAAAGATAATAAAATCAAAACAATATGGGTCCCAGAGCACTGTCTGCTCCTAGTCTGCCTTGTGTGAACCATTACGTCAATTCATGACCTCTTGGGACAATCATCGGTCCGCTATACACATAAAACGCAGTCTAATGCCTGAGCGAGACATATGTGAAGCCTGCGGAGAAAGCAAAAATTTCTTATTTCCCTCTGATTTTGTAACACGGGCTGCGTGTATCTGAAACAAAATCATTCACAATTAACAGCACATCCGGTGAAAGCAAATTTAATACATGCAACACCACTTATCTAATCACTCATTCCAGATCAAATGGGGGGCTGGAGGAGGGGGCTCTTTCACTGAGAGTTGGAGAATTTTAAAAGCAGCAATTCTTTAGAAGTTCCGAATGCTCGAAACATCCAACTTTCACAGATTATTCCCTCTGAAATTCACTAATAAACTTAAAACTATGTTAAAATAGGCACACACACACACGCGCGCGCGCGCGCTCATGCACGCACGCACGCATTTATGGCAGGAAAATTTCAAAACGCATTTGCATCAAAAATGTTGGAAAAAGGCATTTATGCCATTTTGCCTGAACACTTCCGGACTCCAATAATTACATTGTTATTTCTTATTAATAGCTTATCACTACGGCTCGGATTTCTATGTCTTTGCATTTTCATTTCATATTTCGCCATTTTTACGTGATAGAGCATGTTTTTAAAATTTTAAGGCATATTTATATTTCATAATTTCCGACAAAAAGCGCCCATTCTGCGCCGTACAACAGAAATATCAGAGACAACTGGCAATGTTGGCAACTTATTTTGAAAATCATGCGCAACCGCAGTGGAAGCAGATTACATCATTTGAGGGGATTGGTTTTTATGTACTAAAAATGAAACGTCGTGGCTGATTGAGCAAATTACCTGAAATTCGGTTTCCAACCAATCAGCAACGACATTGCAATTTTAGATAAGGAAATTCCGCCAGTCCTATCCCTTTTGGGACACTGGTGCGTGGCTGTAAATAGATAAATCATCTGAACCAGTGATGATAATTCGTGAAAAATTTTCAATATTCGAGAGAAAAATTAGCTAAAATCAGTTCATGTGTGAAATTTTGTTTTTTCAAACAAAAGAATTATTTAAATTTTATTGTTTTTTTTTTAAATTTTGTGCTTTCTAAAGCTAAGTACTTCGCTAGCTATTTATATCACTAGATAGCAACACTAATTCCGAATTTGTGGGGTAAACTTACTGAAAAGGGAAATTTTTGAGGGAAAATTTGGTTCGATGTGATTACCATCAATGCATCTGATCAACTTCGAGCAGGTCCAGGATAAAAACAAAAAACAACCTCAATATTTTCTAATTATTTGGAAATTATCCCTATAGTAACTGTAAATCATTTTTGTATCGATTGTTAATGATTCGTGTATTATTGTGAAATCGGATTTTCTCTCAACATGTACAAAGTGAAGAAAAGGACTCCACAGAAACTGATCATTTTTGTCACACCACGGTCATTTTCTGCGCACGAGGGCTAATTTGACCTCTAATTTTAGTAATCGACAAGAAATCGGTACATTTTTGATCCCCTCCCCCCCCTTTGTCAGCAAAAGTCACCAAAACACTGACCCCCCCTGTCAGCAAAATTTCGTCAGCAGCTTAGAATATTCCATATCTTCAAAAACGGGTGGTTGATGACGTAAGCAACCTTCAACTCCCCCCCGTCCCCCCTCTTGTCATCAAAGTCAGCAAATCCGAAACCCCCTCACCCCCGATGCTGACGTAATACTTGAATGACCCCTTGGATTCTGAACCGAGTTATGTAACTTTTTTCAAGTATGCTCCAGCAGTGTCAGTTAAAGCAGAAAGGAGCTTTTCAGTGTTTAAATCTTTGTCGGCAGATAATAGAAGAATCGTTCCCTTTTGAGAATCTGCGTATGATTTTTGTTGTGCATTTTAACTCTGCGCTGATGAAATAAATTTTATTCTAAGGGGCCGTTCATAAGTATTACGTCAGAAAAGTTTTAGCTATTTTTGACCCCCCCCCCCCCGCTGTCAGCAAAAGTCAACGAAACTCTGGCGCCCATCACCCCCTTGTCAGCAAAATTCCGTCAGCTCTGCCCCCCCCCACCTCCTAACGCATAATGGTGGTATTAGAGACGTATGCGGGGATTGGGGGGGGGGCCTCATGGCTCCCCCTCCAATAAAAAATTATATTTTTAATGCACAAAAATTTAAAAAAAAATTGCAATTTCCAAAGAAAATACCTTTATGTGATGATACCTTTATAGATGATGTGATGAATAAAATTGAATTGAAATTGAAAAAATTGAAAAAATTGAATTGAAAAAATTGAATTGAAATTGAATTAAAATTGAATTAAAATTGAATTTAAATTGAAAAAATTGAATTGAAATTGAAAAAATTGAATTGAAATTGAAAAAATTGAATTGAAATTGAAGAAATTGAATTGAAATTGAAAAAATTGAAATAGAAATTATATGCTTTTATAACAATTCATGTTGATTTCAATGCTATATGAAGGCTAAGAACTCAAAATTTCAAAAGACATTCGTTGCGACCCACCCTCTGAGCCATATACGCTAAACCCATGGCCCACGGAGTTTTCTATGGTCCGCCACCTCAAACCTAATTTTATAAAAATTAACTTCTTTCTTTCAAACCGAGCACAACTCAGGTCTATCAACATCTATGGGCGATTTACTACCTAATGAGTTGTGATGGAAGTGTAACTGTGTGTGTACCTAACAGTCTGAGTGCGTATGTAGTGTTGTGCTTGATTTTTCAGTGCCGCCATCTATGTTTCAGAAGTGAAGTGAGTGATGTGTTATGATTGAATTACATTTGTAGGTCTGTTGCTCTCTGTGACGAGACTTTTTAAAGGGGAGATCGGCTCGCATTCGCGCCTTGAAGTTGGGAACGACAGAAAACCAACTTCAGCCGACCACCACTATGGCGACGGTGGGATTCGAACCCGGGTCCTCGCGATACAAGTCCGTCACTATGACCACTCGACTACCATAGCGGCTATAAAAATGAACTAAGCGGCACATTCGCGGATCAGTTAAGTGATCCGTGGCACAAGTCCACAACACTTGAGCGGTAGCACATTTTCATCACATCTTTGGCCCGTGGACTAAATGTGCCCCTGGGGCTTATCTGATGTGACTCCTGTCCCCCTCACAAACCTATTTTTGTAAAAATGAACAAAGCGGCACATTTACAGATCACTTAAGGGATCCGCGACTCAGTTCCAGAACATTTGAGTGATCCGTGGCACATTTAGATATCCCTTAAAAGATACGTGACTCGGTTTTAGAGAACTTATGCGGGCCAGTGCAGTTCTACATCACTCAGGTTTCTCCTTCACATTCCCAGATTCCTTAAGTGACCCACCGCATAATTACGGATCACTTGAGTGATGCGTGGCACAGTTCCAGAACACTTAAGCGGGCCGGGCACATTTCTATATCACTTGGAAACGCAAAACATTTAGGGATCGCTAAAGTGGGTCTGTAGGGGAATTATCAATAGGGGGAATGTTAGTTCAAGTGCCCACAAACTAGCGGAAGGTTTTTCTCTTTTTATGGCGCACCGAGTAAGATGCCATCAAGAATATTTCATATTTCCATAAAGGATGGTTGATGACGCAAGCATCATCCAAATCCCCCCCCCCCCGTCATCAAAAGTGACCCCCCCTATCGAAACTGACGTAATATTTGAATGACCCCTAAATCCTAAAAACAAAAATAAAAATCAAGTTGAAATTATGTCCATTTCGGTTTTATTTTAATTCAGTGACAGCATCAATACCCAGTATTGTCTGAGTGTATTTTTTCAAGAATACATGGAGCATACAACTGACATTGTAAACATTGTGTTTTCACCTTGTGAAAACACATCCTTTTTTAAAAACCCCGGTAAACAAAGTAAACATTCCAAAAATCACCGTAGAAGGGGAACTGGACAAAATTTCCGCCATTTCAGACATTTGCATAACGCAGGCAAACTTTTAAAGTTGCCTATCATTCATTTCAGTTGTTTTATACAAATACAACGCCGCAACAGACAAAACATCACTCACTTCACTTCTGAAACATAGATGGCGGCACTGAAAAATCAAACACAACACTACATACGCACTCAGATTGTTAGGTACACACACAGTTACACTTCCATCACAACTCATTATGTAGTAAAAAAATCGCCCATAGATGTTGATAGACCTGAGTTGTGCTCGGTTTGAAAGAAAGAAGTTCATTTTTATAAAGTTAGGTTTGAGGTGGCGGACCACAGAAAACTCCGTGGGCCATGGGTTTAGCGTATATGGCTCAGAGAGGGTGGGTCGCAACAGGCGGAAAGTCCCCTGGACAGGCCTATTTCCAATTGGCACAGAAAAATCAACAAGTTGAAGAAGGTAGCAGTCATAAATTATATTATTGACAATTTTATACAAAAAGCGAAGGTAACTTCTTATTCAGCATTCCAATGATTGGAAATGAAAAAAACGTCGCAGTTCAGTTGTACTTACGTCATTGATGTAGACATGAAATTGCCTGTAAAACATGTAACGTAGAAATCTGTTCTGGACTCTTTCTATATATACACATAGTAGATAAAACAGTCTAGACTGCATCGACACTTCTCATTATCATATCAATATGACAAAACTAATGTTCATATCTGAGATAGGGATGAAAAAGCTTTTAGGGCATATATTTCACTTTATAGTGCTTTATATTCACAGTATCTAAAGGCTTAAATTCATTTTTATAGAGCAATTTTTAGAAGTTTTAAGGGCATGAAAATCCTAGACGAACTTATCATAATTGGGGAGTAAACTCTATATTATCATTCAGATTGAAAGAATGAAGGAAAGTTCGCCTATGAAGATGGAACACAGACCTTCTTCCCTCACTTCCGAAATAAAATCATTACTTAGAAAATATACAACACTAAGTACTTTCGGTTTCGCAGCCACACCTACTGATGTAGAGAATATATAAGGCGAATTCCTAAGCACTTAGCGAGTTCTTAAGTCTTCAACTGGAAACAAATGCAGTCGCGGTGTGTGTCCCTCAAGCCAAAAGGAGATGGATAAAAATCTTTCCGTCATAATGTTCTGAATCCCCCCGAATACCACTTATTTCACTTTTCTTACAGTTGAAGAACTTCTTAGGTGTTTCTGGAGGAGAGAGAGAGAGAGAGAGAGATAGAGTGTGAGTGTGTGATCAGGAACACGTGGTGGAAGTCTTAGGTGCCTCATATACTACTGCCGTTCCTATTTCTTACCCACCATATTTTTTTTTCACACGAGAAAATTTCCAGGACGAGCATGTGGCTGGAGGAAAATCCGTTAAAAGAATTTCCATGTCATCCATTCATGGAAGGAGAAAGGGTTATACATGTGAGTGAAATAAAACGAGAAATGCTTTTACTATAATAACACGCAAGGGCTGAAGATGGGATATACCCTCCGGCATGCAGAGCGCATGCTCGTAACAATATTCTTCGATGACTTTGAACTTGAAGGACCCGTACGTTTCTAAATTTAACACGTTCGACTCGTTTTTTTTTGGGAAAATTTATACTACCTGTATCAAAAAATAATTTGATGTCTGCAGCCGCCTGTCCTTAAATTTGAATCAATGTGAAGTGTGTATGAAGCTATCACCACGCTCATGTCCATCCTGGCCAAAGAGTCATTCTCAAATATTTGAGTCCTTCCCCCACCCCGCCATCGTGCTGCAATGTATGCTGGCTATATACTGGCCCAGATTGGTCCAATGTTCCTTGGCGAATATTTGCTTCCATAAAACTCCTCTCCATGTTGCGGCTATTGGTGTTTTCCGACGAGTTTGTGGTCAGACGGATTGGGGAATCGAGAACGAAGACGGCTCCTTTGGCATTTGATTGGGGGAGGGGCTGGAAGGTCCTAGTCTCTTCGGCCAGCATTCCAATACCTTCCAACTTCCAAAATTTTACGATCATGACCAACCTTGGAAAGTATTGGGCCAGGCTGGACACGAGTATGGCCACAGCTTAAGTGCGATGTTGCGCACACGTGCAAGTAGTCCCATAAATTCGTAAATAGTTTAATAATTCATAAAAATGAAGGAATTGGTATACAGTAAAACTCCCATCTTAACCCTCTCAGATGCAGTCACACTTCTTTTACGGCCAAAAATAATTTTCCCTTGTATAATAAAAGCATGCATTTAAAACCCCCGATTAACGGACCCCCTTTTTTATGGACGAATTTTTTTGTTCTGCCAGTGATCGCAATAGAGAGATTTCACTATATTTGAATGCAGAGATTGCGTAAAACGTATTCTCATAAAGGGGATATTTTTTTTGGGACAAAAAGTAAATAAATTAGTTGAAAATTTTTCTGATAGATGACGCTGCACAGAAGCAAATCACTGGAAATATGCAAATCAGTCATATTAAAATGCAAGGTGTACGATTAACAGCTCATTCCTAAATCTCCCTGTTACTGGCGCTCACATAAGGTTTTATTGTAGTGTTGGCATCGGTGGATGAAACCCTATTGGAGGAAGTTGTTTTACCTCAGCCACGGATCGCCGACTGAAGCTACCGACGTTTCAGAAGCAGAAGAAATTGAAAAAAGTTTTCCCATTAAAATTTCTGTGGCCGGCTTTTATGCAGCGCTCCCTATCGACAAAAATCTGAACCAATTCCTTTGCTGCCTCAAAAAAACAAAATCCCCCTTCGTGAGAATTTTTTCGCAAACTGCATGTGTGCAAACATACCAATTCCTTCAATTTTTGCCAATTTCGTTAAATATTAAGCCGGCTAGTTCGTGAAGTGGCCGGTGATCTCTGGTCCGAAACAAAGACATATACACATGCTGTATATAGACATGTATCCCACGTTGGCGATTTAAAAGAAAATGCATTTGGCTGTTTCCGGGCCGTCTTACTTCAGCGCTTTGAGCTTTGGCCAGGGATCACCAGGCATTTCGCGAACTGGCCGACCAAAATCCGAATCATTTATGCTATTCAGACTTTGGCCAAAACTCTTGGCCAATTCGCGAAGTGGCCGGCCCCGCCGCGAATTGGACGCATTTCGCACTTTAGCAGTAACATATCTAATCGAATAATATAACATCCTATAGGACAGGTCAAACAATTCTCTTCATAATATCCGAAGTTCCGCTGTAACCCGAACATCGCCATAGCGAGGTTCGAATATATTCGCTTACAACAATGGTCCTCAATCTACGGTACCTTCGAATGAGGTACGAGACATTCAGAGGTCTACGAAAAATGAAAAACAATGATAAAAATACTAAGAAACGAGTAAAGAAATGAAAAACTAAAACCGATCATCAATTGCCGTGGCACAATAATTTCGGCACGCCATGCAACAAGAATAAGCAAGCAACCCTCTCATTTCTAGGGATACGATGGTCTCCTGCGCATTTATAACGTTGAAGAAGCTTCCTACTCACAGTGTGTGTGTGGTGTCTTTCTTAGTTACTTTTGTCCTTAGACATACAATAAATGGGTAAAAATGAAATTTTATCAACAAAAATATTGCTTCCAGGAAAATAATGAAAATAACATTTCATCCTTATGAAATTTGTGTATCCACCAGTATGGATCCTATAGGATCCCTCGATAGATTTTTTTGTACCATTTATATGTTTTATAACGATATTAATATTAATAAATTTAATTTTTTTTTTTAATTAAAAAAATGACAAGACAGTAAGGTGTTACACATTACATGTAGGAAAAACATCATTGAACTGGAACTCGTGCTGTCACCTATCAAATAAAATACACAACTGTTATAATTTTTCGATTGAAATTCATGAACGGTTTTTGATTTATGTACTTCACGGGAAAATATATTTATTGTATGATATTAAGAGATATTTTCTGAGCAATAATATAAATTAAATTATCGAGCAAAATTTCGTGACGATTGGTCAGGAATTATAGATTTGTATAGAGAACACGCACACATAGACTGACACACAGAAAATCAATTTTATACACAGGATGTTCTGTAAATCCTATTTCAGCTTTTATTTCATCAACCGTCCGTGTCTTAGAGGTATAGTTCCAATTCAAAAAAATGCTGAACATGTGTTGAGAAATCACCCTGTATCAGTTTTGAGAAAGAAAATACAGCACGCGGTCCCCCCGTCCTCATAATCAAAATTTGGAAAAGAACAGCATAAATGAGGGAAAGCAGCGTTGTCCGTTAGTTTATGCTGTTATTTCTCAATTTATTTCTGATTTTTGAACTGAAACTTCTCAGCAAATATCACCTTTAGAAACATGTTTTTTTTTGTTTGCCTCAAGAGAGAAGAGGCAAAAACTTTTTGGTTGGAAGTTAGGGGGCAAAAGGACCATAGATGAGGATAAGGACCCAAATATACAAAAATTTAGATTTTTCATTTTGTAACACACCGTATTTTCACTCTAAAATCAAGAGTTAAATCTTGTTAAATCACTCTAAATCAACACGTTTTGAGCATTCTTCAAACTGAAACCATACCTCTGCGAAAAACAGTTAATAAGATGAAGGCCGCGTTGGGACTTGCATTAACTAGCTAGTAGTGTGTGATCGGTCTATGTTCTAATTATGCCGCCGTTGGTCTAGCGGGAAGCTAGCTTGCTGCGCATTTTCAAATTAAGTAAGCTTTCTTCATGTTTATATGAGTATGAGAACACCTCTCCCTCTATCTCTCTCTTTCTAGCGGTTTGCACGCCTTCTACACAACTCCAAGTAGATACGCTTGGTTTCAAATGAACTGGCACTACTACAACATCATATCGTATTACATTATATATGGTCTATGGTTGACTTGACATATGGTCTATTCTGATGGAGGTATTTTAATGTAACTTCGTATATAGGATATATGGACCACAGGGGGGAAAGAACGATTCAATAAAAAGTAGTTCAATTTTCGACCACCAGGTGAAAAAGTGGTGCTATTTTATCGCATTATCATTTTCCCGTTGTCCAAGTAACGTATACACCAAGCTGCAATGAGATACGCCCACCACAACGGGCGCTACCTAGATCGGAGTAGTTTGAGTATAATTCAACTGACCTGAATTATGACTATGAATTAAAATGTAACGCATGTTATATGGACGTATTTCTTTGAAACTCGGTATATATACGTTATCTGAAGCATGGGAAAAATATAAGTGCAATGAAAAAGCGACACTTTTTCGCCTGGTGGTCAAAAATTGAACAATTTTCTGTATTTTAAATCTTTCTTTCTCCCCATGGGTCCATATATTCTATATACCGAGTTTCATCAAAATACCTCAATGGGGATGTGTCTGAATAGTGTCAGTTTATTTAAAACAACCTTATGCTTGAGGCATCAAATATTGGGAACTACTTGTTGAAGAACAAAGCGTACTGTCATAACGTGTAACAACAGTCTTTTCCAATCAATATTGAAGTAAAGCTCACCGTTTAAAATTCTTTAGAAACAACACGAAAAGGAAATGGATACAGTAGGAGCATCCGAGCAATTTTTCGGATCTTCCAGGATCAAGATTTCTCCGATGGGAACTTGAACATCTCTCTTTCTTGGCGCATTTAATCTATTTTGGTGTTAACCTTCACTGAAGCATGTATCTAAAGAACATTCTAGAAAATTTCCGGAAGAGAACGTGACAATTTTACAGAACAATTTTTTTTTTTTGAAGCCTTCGAACAAGTGTCAGAAACTTTTTTTCCCGCCATCAAACACACTCTAAAGAGCCTCGGGATAAATACACACTAACACGTAAAAAGAAAAAAAAATCAACAAAAAATTCCTGTCATTCATTTTACTTTTTGCCTTTTCTTTATTCCCCTTTAGGGATTTTACGTCAACTTCGTATTATCCATTTTTTTCCCTATTTCCTAAATTTTAAATTTTTTTTTTTGTAAGAAATTTGTATTTTTTGTCGAGTCATTGATAAGTTCTAGTTTCCATCAAAGGGATTCCCCAATTTTCCAAGAAAATTGATTCTATTGAAATTTTCTATGAAATATCATTAATCAAAGGATTCTTTGATAACGCCATCTTTGATTCTTTTATCCGATGTTCAGTAAACGATTTTACGGCGTCTACGTGGGATTTATTACCGTGGTTTTTCGTTCTCAATGTAAAGTCTTATCAATGAGGTAGAATGTATAAATTATTATTATTTTTCATCTGGATAGCCAGAAGTGGCAGAAGCTTGTAGATTGCACAGTGAGAATTTGTTCAAATAATGCAGTGTTGTTCGACTGCTGCTTTGCGGAAACGGTATGGATAGCGGTTAAAGGCAATTTTCAACAGCTGGCTGATGCGAAGGTGAATTTAGGAAAGGAAAAAAAATTCAACTGCCATTGCGAGAGAATCTAACCGACGTCCTCTCACTTGCTGGGTGAGCACACCGGATAACAAAGGCAACGATTCTCAGTGTTTTCTTAGAGCTTGTGTGCGCTGAACGTGACCGTACATGGACGGTCGGACATAACTCAGGCCAAAGCTCACCAATGCTGGCACTGTCACCACACGGCGACGTATCCAAAGATGACGTCACTCTCCGCTAATCCCAACGATTGCCACTAGATGACGACTTATACAATGATGATGCCACCCTCCGTTATCAATTCGTATGGACAGCGAAGAGTGGCATCATCCTTGAATAAGTTCTCACATCTGGTGGCAGTGTTGGCAATTATGAGCTGTGGCCAGAATTAGGTCCGTCCGTCCATGTCCGGTCCCGTTCAGCGCACACACGAGCTCTAAGGAAAGTTTGACGGCAGTTGCTTTTGCAGTCTATTGCTCCAGGGCTCTCACACGACAAGTGAGAGAACGTGGGTTCGATTCCCCGCATGGGCAGTTGCATTTTTTCCCATTCCAAAAATTAATCTTCGTAACAGCCAGCCGTTGAAAACCTTAGATAGCGGAGACAGGCATCATCCTTGGAAAAGAACATTTCGCCTGATTGATATTTCAGCAGCTTAATTTGCGATTCACTTTAACCACTTTACGACCAAAGGACGTAATATTGCGTCCAAACGTCAGTGTCATGAATTGAAACATGTTTACTCTGTTTTCTTTCGTCTCTACTGATCACATCGAAGCTTTATTGCAATCTTACAATTTTGTTTTCCCTTTTGGTTTTTTGTATAACCTGATGGTGATTTTGTTCCACACATATATGATGTATCTTTCTTATAAGGATGAAAGGGGACAGGTAGGTTGAGGGCTGAAAAGAAATATAACTTTGTGCTACATTCTCATCACCTTATCTTTTATACTATCTTACTCTTTTATTTATGTTTTTTACTTCCTTCCTTTCCTGTTTTTTTTCCCCCTTTTCTATAACGTGCGGTTCGGTAAAGAACAATTTTACTATATTTATTGCCGATTTGTCAAATACAGAGCACACACAAAAATAAATTGGACTTACAAAAGTAATACTAATCTCCACTAGCTCCCTCGCGGCTAAGGAACGGCCGACAGCTACTAAATACTAAATTTTCAATATTTTAAAGTGGTCCCCTGCTCTATAATTGCGAGAACACCTGGGAACTACCTGATGATCAAAGGCAAACCCTTACACACGCAAATCCGCAAAGAAAGTGAGAGCAACTGAGAATTAGCTAAAAGAAAAGCATCCAATATTTGATTGGTTAATTTAATCTTGGGGGAATGGAATGATACTTACATTTACGTTTCAATGTTTGGATGCCATCAGTATTCACAAAAGTCGCGACGCACCAGCTTTAATCATGTACATGAAAACGTGGTAAGCAAGAGATGATGTGAAAGCGAAAGAAAGTGAGTCTCTCTATCATTAAAATGAGAATAATTCCACCTATGCAATTTCAGAAGTTTAAATATTTTGGAGGGGCAAATGGCGTTCAGGACAGCAGATCTGCGAATGATTGACTCAATTTATTTATTTTTCTCGCTGGTCCGCAAATTATTTTTCTCTTTTACGATATTTTTGACGGCCCTCAAAGTATTTCTCTCATTTGTGTTTGGCCGGTGTGCAAATTATTTCTTATTTATATTTTCTTTTTACCTCTCTCTGTCAATTATTTCTCGTATTTATGGTACTTTTGCCGGTCTGCAAAGTATTTCTTTCCTTTGTTTTTGGCCAGTGTGCAAATAATTTCTGGTACTTATTTGTTTTGCAGGTCCGCAAAAACTATTTCTCGTATTTGTATTTTCTTTTTACCTCTCTCTGTCAATTATTTCTCGTATTTACGGTATTTTTGCCGGTCTGCCAAATATTTATTTCATTTGTTTTTGGCCGGTGTGCAAATAATTTCTGGTACTTATTTATTTTGCAGGTCCGCAAAAATTATTTCTCGTATTTGTATTTTCTTTTTACCTCTCTCTGTCAATTATTTCTCGTATTTACGGTACTTTTGCCGGTCTGCAAAGTATTTCTTTCCTTTGTTTTTGGCCAGTGTGCAAATAATTTCTGGTACTTATTTGTTTTGCAGGTCCGCAAAAACTATTTCTCGTATTTGTATTTTCTTTTTACCTCTCTCTGTCAATTATTTCTCGTATTTACGGTATTTTTGCCGGTCTGCCAAATATTTATTTCATTTGTTTTTGGCCGGTGTGCAAATAATTTCTGGTACTTATTTATTTTGCAGGTCCGCAAAAATTATTTCTCGTATTTGTATTTTCTTTTTACCTCTCTCTGTCAATTATTTCTCGTATTTACGGTACTTTTGCCGGTCTGCAAAGTATTTCTTTCCTTTGTTTTTGGCCAGTGTGCAAATAATTTCTGGTACTTATTTGTTTTGCAGGTCCGCAAAAACTATTTCTCGTATTTGTATTTTCTTTTTACCTCTCTCTGTCAATTATTTCTCGTATTTACGGTACTTTTGCCGGTCTGCAAAGTATTTTTTTCATTTGTTTTTGGCCGGTGGGCAAATAATTTCTGGTACTTATTTGTTTTGCAGGTATGCAAATTATTTTCTCCATTTATTTCTCTTCGCCTGTTTAGAAATTTTTTCTCTTGCTTAGAATATTATTTTCTTCTTGTCCTCAAATTATTTGTGCTTTTCACTTTTTCTTTCTGGTTCGCAAATTATTTCCCCAATTTACTTTCGCCTGACTGTACACTAATGCTCCTAATTATATTAATTTTTTCTTCACTGGTTCTCAAATTCTTATTGCTTTTCATTATTAATTTTTCACCGATCCTCAAATTATTCCTCTTTTTATGATATTTTTTGCAAGTGCTCAAATTATTTCTGCCAATTTTATGCCAATTATTTCAAGCATTTTCCCCGAATTCTTATAATTTTTTGAGTCGCGAGATGGTGTTGATTAAGAGAGAGCATTTTTGAGTGTTCCCGTGATCGCAGTAGATTTTGTGAGCAATAGATTGCAGAAAACTGATCTAGGATTTTCTAGCTAGAGTTGGCCACAGTATTTCATCCAGATTCCATCATATTCCCACACCCCATACAGAAGCGACACCCTGTATACATATCGAATAGATTTTTCCAATAAATTTGTATTGAGGTAGTTCAAAATTTATTATTGTTCCCATCGTTTTAGGACACTTTCTATCAAAAAAATGTTATTAAGGTTCACTCCAGTAATTTACAATTTTATGTAAAAGTGACAACAAAGAGGTAGTCAGATACCTTAACCAAGAGGGACATGCCGAACAACCGTATAAAAAGAATAACAACCGTAATTACTTTTTAAGAACAACTGTATCTGTAGCAGTGCAGCCATCTACCGGCGAAGGGTCTTATCTCAAGTGTTAATTGTGTCAATTAGCTGTCATTTGGACTAGAACAGGGGTCATCAACGCATGTCTCTCCCCCCCCCCCCCCCGTTAGACAACTGTGGCCGTCGGAGCTTTCGTAGATGCCCGCCGACCATGACTCCATCAAAGCTTTAAAAAAAACATTGAAATGGTCGATCAAGTAAATTCATCACTCCGACATATTAACAGAATTTGTTTCCCCACTGAGTGGGGGGGGGGGGGCAAATAATTTTTGGGGCCCTTGATTTCATTCTCTCTAGCGGAAGAAAGTTGTCAGTAAAAAAATATTTACATAATTACACAATTCATATATGTGGTCGAAAACTCCTTCATGGAAGAAATTATTTCGGAATAAGTGAAATAAATTGTTCCGGAATAAGTGAAAGAAATTGTTTCGGAATAAGTGAAAAGATTCTTTCTTAAAGATCTTAATCCATTACCCTCTGGATTGTGAAGGTTCAATTTCAATAAACTTTTACTGACAATACAGTTGATGCCGCTTATTAGAATCATAGATAATGTTATCATTCGGTGGTATCATTATCACTTTTACAAAGAAAGGAATTGACCGATAGCGTAATATAGGGGGAAATTGTTTCGGAATAAGTGAAAGAAATTGTTTCGGAATAAGTGAAAGAAATTGTTTCGGAATAAGTGAAAGAAATTGTTTCGGAATAAGTGAAAGAAATTGTTTCGGAATAAGTGAAAGAAATTGTTTCGGAATAAGTGAAAGAAATTGTTTCAGAATTATTGAAAGAAATTAGTTCAGAATTATTGAAAGAAATTAGTTCAGAATTATAGAAAAAAATTGTGTCAAAATGGTGAAAGAAAGATATTGCTTCAAAATGGATGATAAAAATTAGTTCCGGATTATAAAAGAAATAATTTCAAAATTAAAAAAAGAACAGTTTCAGAGCTATGAAAAGCATAATTTCAGACTCCTGACCTGGGAGATCTTAATCCATTACCCTCTGGATTGTGAAGGTTCAATTTCAATAAACCTTTACTGACAATACAGTTGATTCCGCTTATTAGAATCATAGATAATGTTATCATTCGGTGGTATCATTATCACTTTTACAAAGAAAGGAATTGACCGATAGCGTAATATGGGGGGGGGGGAACTCGTCAAAAGTTATCTGGACTTCGTATAATGCTATTAATTTTTTTTTCATTGAAAGTCTTTTTACTAATTCTGATCTGAAGCTGAGACTTTAACAAACTTATTTTTTTCCCTTTAAGTTATCGTTATCAGGCTGCATGACTATGTAGGAGGCTAGAAGGTGTCTTCCCCCCTACCCCCGTTGAAAAACATTTCCGTACATAATGTCGTATGTACATATAGTGAAGGCAAATTATATGACGAAAAAAAGCGCTTCCCTTCAATTCTTGATCAGTTTCTTTCAGTTGACCAGATTCAAATTTCTTTTCCCGGGAGACTTTCTCTAGGGATCTGTGAAACGTACTGTGTACAATAAAGAAATGTAATTTGTGACAAACATTAGGTAGTTTCCTTCTTGCTCCTCACAATGGCTGAATAAGGAAAATTCAGAATTTTAGCTTAAAAGGAAAAAAAAAAGGAGGTTTGCCTCCTTTTTTTTCCTCCTAAATAAAAAAAGGCCTGTTTTATAATAGAATTTTAAAAAAGGAACGACTGAAACATTTTGCAATGTGGGAAAGAAAAACTATTGTCCCGTTTTGCCAATACCCGTTCACCCATGCGTCCGATTCAACCAATCGGGCTATATAGTCACCGTACTTAAGATCAGACTTTTTTTCGGATATACCGTCTCCGCCGCTTAATGTGTTCGCATCGGGAAAGAGGGTTTCTGGCAACAATAACCGAATGATAACTATACCCGAAAAAGTCCCGTCTGCAAGTACGGTTACAAAGGTACGGTTACCAAACAGGATGTTTGGTCGAGCGGGACAACTCTTTAGTATCCTATATAATTCGTTGCTGAATCTTCAAAATTATCCCATTTTTTTTCCGTTTTTATGAGAAACGCATTTTTTTTTTTATTACTTTGTGCTAAAATCCTGCATTTTTGTTATTCAGTTATTGTGAAGCGTTAGAATGCGTGGGACTGTATAATAATAATGTATAACACGAATTACGAAACATTTTTTCAATGCGTTTTGATATACGGGTTTGATAAATCCCTTGAGAAAGTCTCCCGGGAAAATAAATTTGAATCTGGTCAACTGATCAAAAACTGAAGGAATTTTTTCGACATGGAATTTGTCTTCGATATATGAAAGTCATTGCCGAAACAGCTCCATACGTAAATTGATACAGTGAATAAATACTACGTACCTATTACGGATAGGAAATGTTTGTCCACAGGGCAGGCCCGTCATTTAGGGGGGGCAGGATTTATAAAATACACTAAAAATGGTATATATATATATATATATATACATACATACATTGAGTACATGGGCTTTGCCCCCCCCCCCCCGGAAAAAGTTGAAGTGACGGCCCTGCCACAGGGGGAATTGGAAGAGAATAAATTCTATCCTCCTACATAGTCTTGCAGCCTGATAACGATAACTTCAGTAGTTTCACTTGTTATTGCGCGTTTTTTCCTCTTTGTTGTTTAAAGATGTGTCTAATATTCATGTTTGATAACATGAAAATATATTTTGATGGGGAATATTATTTATTTGTTTCCCTATTACATCTGAATCGATACAATCAAAGTTTGGTTAAACTGGAGAGGCCATGCAAGTATTGCGTCAGCGTCGGGAAGAGGCTCCGGCCTTTCTGACTTTTGATGAAAACTCAGGGAAAGGGGGGTGGCGGGGAGGATGTTGAATGATGCTTACGTCATCACCACCCTTTATAAAAAATATTAAATATTCTTAGTGACATCTTACTTGGTTTGTCAAAAACTAGAAAAACCTTTTACTAGCTTGTGGGCACCTGAACTGACATTCTTCCTATCAATGTGTTCTCTACAGAGCCACTTTAGTGATCTCTGAATGTTCCGCGGATCCTTCAAGTGCTCTGGAGCTGTGGCGCGCGTTGCTCAAGGAGTCTTTAAATGTGGCACAAAGTTTTGTGTTCTGGAACTGTGTCGCGGGTCGTTTTAGTGATCTGCGAATGTGCCACGAGCCTACTTGAGTGATCTGAAAATGTGCGACAGCTCAAATGCTGTGCCACGGGTCACTTGAGCGATCTGCGAATGTGCGGTTTAGTTCATTTTTATAAAATTGGGTTTGAGGTGTTGATCCACAGATAACTCCGAGGGCCACGTGTTCTGTGGGCCATGGATTTAGCATACGTGGGTTAGAGGGTGGGTCGCAATGAATTTCTTAAAAAGGAGTTTTGAGTTCTTAGCTTACAAATACCATTGTAATTAACAGAAATTGATCATAATAGCATATAAATGTATTTTCTTCCGAAATTTTTATTTCTTTATAAATTTTTTGCATAAAAAAAAAATCAATTTTTAATCGTCTGGGAGATGGGCAGGGGAACTTGAGTTCGACCTTCTATATGTCACCTCCCCCATACGTACGCCTCTGATCCAAATATGCGTTAGGAGTACCGGGGGTGGGGGGAGTAGAGCTGATGATGCCGCGGGGGGGGGGGTCAAAAATGTCTAAAACTTCGCTAACATAATATTGAAACGGCCCCTTACCTTCAGAATACTCAAAAAAAAACCGGACTGAAACTTCGACGGGAAAAAAAAATCGATAACATTATCCGAAGTTTAGAATGAATTTTAGCCATGTTTTGATATTAGTCCGTTCCGTTCATTGCGAAAACGATAATAATACCCAAACGGTAACATCATCAGAATTCTAATAAGCGGCATCGACTGTAGTTATCATTCGGTTACCGATAACAAAAACCCTGATGTGATCACATTAAGCGGCGTGGACCGAATCTATCAATAGAACAAGCTACTTGAGAACGGTATTGACCAAATACCTCCCTTCAATCGTCAATATATGTCTCGAGGTTATACTTTGGAAATATAATCCGAGTCAAATTCATACTTTGGGATTTTAAAGATGTGAATCCATAACACACTAAATGACAAGTCAGGAACATTTCGAGACACATAAGAAATAAAGAAAAGTTAGAAGACACTCCACTTTGAGCCCGTCATCACTTTCTGGAATCTCTCTTCTCCATTTTTTAAGGGAAAAAGGAGAAAAGATCAATTCGGAGAGAGCATTGAAAAATGGGAGCATAAGAATGAAAAAATGAAATTTCTTTTTAGAGGAAAATGTAACGCATTTTTCGCGGAAAATTCTTCCGCGTCATCAGTTGCGAGTGAAAATTCGCGACTCAATAACGAGATGGATTCTCCTCTCGCCCGATCCCAACCTACACCCTGGAAATATTCACCCTTTCGAAGTGTTACTTTCGTAGATTTCGTCACGTATATGGCTAGGAAAATTTTCTGGAGTTTCCTGGTGGTTGATGATTGGTTCTGGTGGTGTGGGGGGGAGGGGGGGCAACTCTTCCATTTCGATCTCATTTCCGTTGCATATCTCGACGGCCGTTGTTCATGATGTGGTCCCGCCGCCCAGTTTTTTTACACTGTATATTTTCGTCTTATCTTATTTCTGCACTGCGAACTTTCTGTGTGAGAGTTAGTTCGCTGTTATTCTTTGCGCCGTATTTCATTCTTTGGCACATGCGCCCTCTGGATCAGGGTCGCGAAACCTTTTTTTTTTTTTTTCAGTACACGGGCCAAATTTGTGATTTTGCTATCGTTTGTGAGTCGGGAACTTTGCGTGTCTGGAAAATTCACCTAAAGGAAAATCCATCGCTCGGCGCTCGGACAATTCACCGATGACAGTAAAATAAAATATGAGTTAGTGAACAAAAAAAAAAACGAGGGAGTGAGCGAAAAACGAGCAAATGATTCAGTGAATGAGTGAGGGAGCAAACAAATGATTCAGTGAATGAGTGAGGGAGCAAACAAATGATTCAGTGAATGAGTGAGGGAGCAAACAAATGATTCAGTGAATGAGTAATTAAGTGGGAATGTTCAAGTGAGTTAAGTGAATCTATGAATGAACGAGACGGTGAGCAATTGAGCAAGTAACTAAGTGAGAAAATGAGTTAGAAACTGAGCCCCAATCAAATGACACGGTTGTATTCACCAACACAGTTTAAACTCTAATCGTAGGTTAAACGATTAGCGATCGACACGGATTGGTTAAAATCCTCAATTTAACCAATCCGTTTCGATCTTCAATCCTTTCACCTGAGATTGTAGTTTAAACTGTTTTGGTGAATACGGTCGTAAGTGAGTAAACGAACGTGTGAGTGGGCAAATAAGCGAGTGATAAAGCAACTGATTGAATGAAAAAGTCAGTGACTGACTAAATCCGGTCTGTAACTAGAGCTACCTATATGTGTGGGTATGTAACTCGCTCTCGCTCACTCACTCACCAGATCGCTCATTCGCTAGGTCACTAACTCAATCAATACGTCACTGATTCACTAACTCACGAGGTCACACACACTTATTCTCTATATAACCACTCCATATATCATTCACTTATATACCACTCTATAATTCCATTCACTTATATCTCCTCCATTCACTTATATCTCCTCCATTCACTTATATCTAACCACTCTATCACTCGCTCACATGCTTGCTCAATCACTAGCTTGTTCGATCGTGTCGAACTGCTGTCAGTCGATGAATTTTCTCACTGATGAATTTTTCGGCTCGTCCATGAAATAAATGTCAGTCGGTGAATTTCCTTTGTGGTGAATTGCATGCATGGAAATGAACCGTTGTACCTGAAATTTTTGGCTGCGAATTTTCGAAAATAGAAACTGGTGTGGCCACATAACTCATATTTTCTTCTAGTATTCTAGTATTTTCCCGTTGCGACTTTTATTATGCGTTTTTCTCCGTATATTCAAGGAAGTTTATTTGAATTATAAGGTTAAGATTATTTTCATATAATTATCATAATTCAATTTGTGAGTATAATTTTTACTAAAATTAATTATAGTGATGTAAATATCCATCTCACATGTTTTTGCCGACGAAGATTTTTTCTGCAAATAAATTTCATTCCATCGCAATTTGCAGTGGTGGTGTTATATTTCCCGCGGTTGGCGATATATCAGTTATAAATAGCAACTTTGCTTATTCCCTTGGCAGCTGGTTTTGGCGATAACTAGAGACGTGTCTCCCGTTTTTCTGCAGGAATCCCAGTTTCAAGTACTTTCATCGATGGAATATGGCTATATCAGGGTGTTCCATAAAGTCGAAAATAGTATAAAAATTCATAAAACATGAAGAAAGTGGTATATTTGAATGCGATTTTCGAAAAAAAAATCATTGTCATGAACAAGGCCGTAACTAGGGCTTTGGCCGCCCCCCCCCCACGCAGCTCCATCGCTGGTCACGAGAAATAGAGTATTTTGACAGAAAAAAAAAAAAAATTAATGTTTTGGCGTTAGAGGGCATCGCACGAAAGCAAGTCACAAACTTGAACGTTTCTACAATGTCTTCTGTGCCCGGAATATCTGTAACGCTTCTGCATTGAACTTCATAATTCTTTATCCACCAATATGAACGTCACAATTGAAACTTTATGTGTAAGCACCAGCAACAACAGAACTCAGAAATTAACAGTTAATCGCACACCTTATTTTTGTGCAGATTCAGATTTCCCTATTTCTAGTGATTTGCATTCGTATAACTCTCTCTATTGACAAAAATTTGAACTTTGCATTAAAACAAGGAAAAAAAAATAGATATAATAGTGCCGTAAGTAGGCAGGTACAACAGGAGCATCAGCACACGGCCCACTTGTAAAGAGGCTTAAATAGGCCATTGTGGACCCAAGAATGGGTCCTAAATGGAATGGGGGCTAAATGCAAATTCTTGCATTTAGCAAAAAATTCACTGCCAATAATTCACGCTAGGAAAGTTCATCGACCAGTAATTCACCGCTAGGAAAATCATGAGGCCCCAGTGCTGTGCACTCTCATCCTTCCGATGTAAGAACTTCATGCAGTCAGGGCCAGTGCCGTCTCAACCCATGCGCCCACCAGGGCATTGCCGGGGATCTCAAGTGCAGAATGGTCCTCATAGCAATGAGATACAGTGATAAATTTCGACATTCAGAATCTCTCACTCACTATTTCACTCGCTCACAGACTCAGTAGCTCTCTCGCCCAGTCAGTCATTAGCTCACTCGCTCGCTCACTTACCCACTCTCCTACTCACTAGCTCATGGACTCGGTAGCTTCATGACGAACTGTTGTTGGTGAATTTTCCTAGCTGTGAATTGCTGGTCGGTGAATTGTTGGCGGCGAATTTTTTTGGACACGCCCCCTCAGAAGATCAAAAATGAATTTTTTTATGCAAAAAAAGATTTTAAAAAATTAAAATATCGGAAGAAATTAATTTTATACGTTATTATGAAAAGTTTCTGTTAATTTCAATGCTATTTGAATTCTATGTCTATCGTAAATTCATTGCGAACCACCCTCTTAGCCATATACGTTCATCCTCTGGCCCTCGGGTTTATCTGATGTTGCCAAGGCACCTGAAACCTAATTCTCTAAAAATGAAGATTTTTAAGCGGCACATTTAGATATCGCTTAAAGTGTCCCGTGGCACATTTTCAGACCACTCAAGTTGACACATTCACAAATCACTTGACTGACCCACGGCACAATTTCAGAATACTTAAGCGGTACGTGGCACATATAGAGATCCCTTATCTCATATGTAATACAGATTTAATGGCTGATAGACTTAAGTGGCTCGCAGGGCAGTTCTACACCGCTAAAGTTAACCGCGACACATTCCCAGATTACTTAAGTGATCTGAGACATATTTATTGACCATTTGAGTGACGCTGGTATATCCCTAGAGCACTTAAGAGGCCGGAGACACATTCCAAAGCGCTGAGGTGACCCACAACACATTTCTAGAGCATTTAAGTGGCCCGCACACATTTCCAGATCATTTGAAGAATCCGCAGAGCATTTAGGGAACACTAAAGTGGCTCTAAAGAGGACTTATCAATGGTGATAATATTCGTTCAGGTGCTCACAACTAAGGAAAGGCGTTTCTTGCTTTTGACATTCCCAATAGAGATGTCATTAAGAATTATTTTCATAAAGGGTGTTGAGAGATGACGTAAGCATCATTCTAACCCCCCTTTCCCCCGTCATCAAAAGTCAGCAAATCCGAAACCCCCTCCCCCCCCCTCCAGTGTCGATGTTGACGTAATACTTTATGCGCATCTTCATTCAGCCACCTCATTTGTGATTTTGCCTGTCGGGGGCGTTTGTGTTTGTATTCATTGCATGCATTCGTTTTAGCAGATGCATAAAAACGAGAGATACATGAAATACAGTCGAATCCCGTTTTAACGAGTACCGCTATAGCGAAAATCTCGTTTTACCGAACACTTTTCTAATACCCACAGACAAGTTTACATGGAAACAATGCGAATACCTGGAATTCCTTTATAACGAAATTTTTCGCTATAACGAAACTCGCACATACATAGACAAACACAAACAATTTTTTTTTATTGTAAAAATACACATAATTAAAGTGGCAAAACTAAATTGAATAAATTTTATTGCTCCTCCTAAAGGTCGAAATAAGAGTCTACATCGTCTATTGAAATTAATAATTTGAATAATGATTTTTTAAACGGAGAAGTTTAACATAGAGTCGAGAGTCGTTTTTTACCGCTAAATCTCGCAAACGTTTTACTCACAGCATCACATTCTTGTTCTAACCACTTGGCAGTCGTCTCAAGGCAGTGAATTTGCTGACTATAACTCTTCCGTTTAACTGATGTTTCGTTTAGTCGGCATTCGGATAATTGATGCTCTACTGTATATCCAGTGACTATAGGCGAAATAACTTCTTCAGTGGCGTCACGAGCTTCGCGCGGAGGCTTTCTGCTACAGATTGTGTTGGTTCAACACGTCCTAGAGATAGAAGGCCTCCGCACTGTTTGTCTTAAACGTCATTCAGACTACCTAGCAAGTTTGCCACATTTTGAAACACAGCATCTTATTTCGTTTCTTATTATTTTGGCGTAGAATCTTCCTGATTGGCTCACAAATACCGCGTAGTGATCGGATGTGGGGCATAGAAATCGCCAATTCTGAACCCGATCATTTCTTTTCCCTCGCAACGATGATACTGGCACGAGCAGGGATTTTTTTCCCCCTGAATATTCTGAGGGGAAATGGACTACTTACTGACGTTACAAGCAGACTGCGGAGAATCATTCTATCTCTAGGAGGTGCTGGTTGGTTACGCTCGGGCAAGTCAACTTCGGGAAGAAGCGGATGCCCGTGTATATGACACGCGTATGTCAAATAAGTGCTTAATTAGATACGTAAAAATTCAGCGTCCTCTATCGACGGAAATTTGAGCTGAATTTATTTTTGTTCAAAACAAAAAAATCCCCGTTCATGAAAGTAATTTTTTTTAAAATGCGAAAATCGCATTCAACTATATGTCACTCCCTTCAATTTTTATACTATTTATAGGATACCCTCTATACAGGGTGTCCCCTTAATAGACTGTACACACAACGCTATATCAATATAACGTTGTATATGCTGATCCTTCTCATTCGTTCGAACACGTACGGAATTTGGCCTGCTGGTTATGCATTACTGTTTCGAATCAAGGTTTTGAAAGCTTGCGGTGCTCCACACTTATGTGGCGTGCACGTTAATTTAAACGTAATTAACCACTTGCCTGATCATATGTCATAGTCATATGTCTATGACTAGGAATAACGGACAACCACAGAAAATCATACTTGATTTTTTAATTTAAAAATCTTAAAATTTTGATGCACTTATTAATTTTTTTTTTTGGAATTAAGAAAAAAAATTAAAGCTCTGGAATATAAGTAATCTTGGTGTTCAGCTTAGGGGCCATTGAAGTATTACGTAAGCAGATTTGTAGCCATTCTTGAACTTCCCCCCTTTGTCAATAAAAGTCAGCAAAACACTGACCTCTCCCCCGTCAGCAAAATTTCGTCAGCAGCTTAGAATATTTCATATCTTCAAAATGGGGTGGTTGATGACGTAAGCAACCTTCAAACACCCCTTCCCCCTTATCATGAAAAATCAGCAAATCCGAAACCCCCACCCCCGATGCTGACGTAATACTTGAATGACCCCTTATGTAACTGAAATAGATTATGTATCTGTATGATTAGAGATTACAAGATTATGTATGTAGACATTACCATTATATCGCTGGTGCATGAAACCATATAATTTGTGCAAATTTAGTTGAATGTTCACTTTTTGTTAGCGCCCTCTAGGGAAAAATATTGTGATTCACGGGGCAAGTTAATTTCGGAAAGAAACGGGCATCCGCTTCTTTCCGAAATTAATATATGTAGCAGAGGGCCTCCGTGCGAAGCTCGTGACGTCACTGAAGAAGGTCATCTCACCATTGGATATACTTCAAAAAAGGGTTATGATGGCGCATGCGTCGACGTTCTATATCCAATGGCCATATAGGTGAGATGATCTTCTTTAGTGCCATCACCAGCTTCGCGGTGGAGCCTTCTGCTATAGATGGTGTTAGTGTTGGTCTGACGCAGATATGTCAAACAAGTGGTTAAAACAAGTTTTTTTTGTCAATTACCTATACATCGTGGGCCGGTCTCCCATCTGTGAAATTCTCTCGCCAGAACTGACATGGAAATTCAGGAATCTGACACTTGAAAACACGGAAGACATAGCAGCAACAGTATAACGGAACAAGCACACACCACGTTCCTGCAAAACAGCGTAGTTCTCCCCACCAGGAAAAACCCAGGACATCTTGCAAACAGGGCAAGCCTACCTACAGAGAGACGCGATCCCCTTTTCCTTAAGAAACGCACAGTAGCGTGACTTGCTATGTAGAGACGTTGCAGCCTCTCTCGGCTAATGGTGACGGCAGTAGAAAATTTGCGACGGATGGAGGCTTTTTTGCTCGGCCTTGTATGCTCTTGCATACCAGGCAAGTGCACTGACCAGTTTACCACAGAGAGACTGTCTTTTTTTTCCCCTTAAAACACTCACGGTAGCGTGATTTGCTGAGTAAAGACTTGCTATCTGGTTATTGAAAAAAAATTATGTACCATCTCTACTGCCGTCACCTGAAGGCCATTAGCTGAAGTTAAGAAAGTCCACAGTCTCCACTCCACGTGATCGGCTGAAGTTGGTTTTCAGTGATTCCCAACTTCGAGGCCCAAATGCAAGCCGATCTCCCCAATTAAAAAGTCTCGCCACAGAAACCAACAAGCCTACTGCGACACGCACAATTATTCAATCATTACACTTCACTCATAGTTAGAAATATTGATGCTAGACAACGATGCGCATTACACAGAAACAAACTTCACGTTAAGTTCACAACATGAACGTTCCAACAGTTATCAATTCGTTAGAAGTTCCGCAGATGAATATGGAAAAGGTGCATGTGTGATTTAATGGTATTAGTGTCTACTCAACAACTAACGCTTTTTTTGCGTTTTTAGAGGGAAGAAGAAAATCTCTCTGTGGTATAATGGTTCGTTCGCTTCCCGGTATGCAAGTTGGCCTGGATTTGAATCCCGGTAACGAAAATGGCATTTCTTTTCAGAAGTTCCCTTCGGCATAATATCCAACTAGTCTATAGATTTCGTGTATATTGGCAGAACAAAAAAAAACCGATCATCCATATTTGTCAAAAGGAATGTTTACGAGGTACACATGTGTGGTTACGTAGAAAAGTACTTACACTGTACATCTTGTTGAAACCCAATGACTAATATTGTTCTAAACTTTAGGGTGGAAAAATCCTCTTTTTCAAATCCAAACCCTATTTTTGAGATGAAGGTTGTTTTCACTGCATGTAGAAAGCTCAAGTAGTGAAAACAACTTAGGGTCCAGATTTACTACAGCAGTGTTTTACAAAATAATTTACATCTCGACAAATAAGACCTTCATCACTGATTTCCCCCCCCCCTTTTTTGGCAAACTTTTTCGGTGACAGTTCTTTTTGACAACTGTGTTATCGGTAACACCTATTTTTCGAGAAAAAAAATTCGGTGATGGTAGTTTTTTGCAAGAGATCCATCGTCAACTTCATTCACTCCTCCCTATTTAATATGATTGTATCGACAACCACCTTTTTTGATAATGATTTCGTCTGCGACCCCCTCCCCACTGTTTCGTCTCCTGCTGTAACAAACTTTATTTAACACTTAAAATGGTTACTATTTCTTGATTTACTCGTTACGGTAATTGCGTGTGTGTGTGTGAATAGCATTTCATTATAAATGGGTACACTCAGAAAATTTGTTAAAATATTGATAAAATTTCTCAAATAAATCAGACATCAAAACTGAAATGAGAGTTAAACTCATCACCATAGCAAAGGTTTTTACTTTTCATCAGAAAAGTTAGCGTCCTCTATTGTCAACAGAGAACAAAAATAACATTATTAAATGCCGTATTGAAGAAAACTTTAATACTTGGAGGCCAGTACCAACTCTCAAATATATTTATCTTAACTAGTAGCATATTTCTAGTAATTCCAAATGTTTCATACAATAAAAACATTATGTGTATAGTGATTGTGGTATGTATTAACGGTTGGCGTGTAAAACGTAAGCGGGAAAAAGTAGTTGAAATTATCATATTTTAAGCGGATAAACTTTAACATTGTCTCTATGGAAGAAATTTTGGTGCCGGAGGATTTTATCCGTTTAAGCGGGATATCCGCGTTTATCCATATCCTATTATGTGGAGCATTTGTCGATATTTTCACACATGGAATACGTATTTTTAAAACAATTTCTCGATCAAGTGAAACCAGAAAATGACTAAGAACTATCATTTCATCTTTTATGAAACTCGAAAGTTCCTTTACTTGAGAATGGAATATTTTCCAATTTCATTTGTCTACCTTTCCAAATTTTCATTTTTCTTTCACCTGTTTATTTTACGTGGACATCATATCATAAATATCATTTCTAGCCTCATTCCGTTATGCGGATAAAACTGAAATAAGGACTAAAACAGTTAGTCCCTATCCCATCAATAGCAGTGTAAACCGAAACCCTCCACATTTATCATTGATAAATAAACAAGATTGATTCCCCCTTCCATTAATTTGAAGGCTTTCGGGAGTAAGCCGAATCAAAATTTATGAATTTAATTTTTAATGGACTAGGCAGCGTCAAGTGCTGGATAAGATGCGCCTGATATGTCATACATATGTGTAGATTCCACGGTACGAAGAACATGAATATCCTGAGATCGAGAATAATCCCGTATTCCATCCGTTCTTTTCATGTCCAGCAAGAGAGAGAGAGAGAGATTCAAAATTAATTTCCCCGTTTCTAAGATTGAAATGTGCTCTGATTTCCATTCGAAGAAGCCCACCGACACCATTTAAGTTTCCGGATACCGCTTGTGCTTCAGTACTTCGGATGCAGATGGACCTCTAACCAGAGAGAGAGAGCGATCTCCTCCATCCTCTGCACGCATAACGCCTACCTACACCTCGAGGAACATACGTCGAAGCAAACAACTCGACGACAACGAATGCACTTATTGCCTTATTCATCCGCGTTCCTGATTTTCGGGTTTCGCCCGCTCAACTTCTCGCTTGAACAGTCCTTTTGATCGGTCCTGTAATATCCACCAGGTACTACTACTACAACTACTACTAGTTGTGAGCGTGTGAATTGAAGTAGATGACGTTTAGAATATTCATGATCCACAATTTCGCATCGTGCGGAAAGAGATCGTGCGTTTTCCCGAAGGGCGGTTTTCATCACCGTCCTTTTCTCCCTCTTTTCACAAAAGCAACCAAGTTCTAATGGCAGATGCGGATGTCATACCCTGAGAAATTTCATCCGCCAATCCTTAATAGAATAGAATATATCGTGGATCTTTTCCACACCGGCGTCATCATCAAGCTATGTGTACACACACCACCTTATTATATACCACACCTCATTATTTCACGACTTTATCACGGCATTATGTAATTCAATTACTCTAGTACAGTAGTCCCTCTAATGTGAAAAGTTGATGAACTTGGAGAGGGTCGGAAGAGAATTTCTAAAATAAAGTCTTAATAAAACAAATATTTCAATCCTCCCTACATAAATGTAAATACCGTCGAACCTCGATTATCTGGGCTAATGTTGGAGACAATCGAAAAACACGGTTAAATCACCACCGAGAGTGAAAAAATGATTTAAAATAAAAAAATTGGAAAAAAATACAGGGTGTTTCAAAAAGAATCATCCGATTTAAAAAAAAAAAGCATAACTATTCAGATTTTAATATGTTTTGATCGAATAATGTATAGGTAGAAAGAGGGAAATTCGAGTTTGACGCAGTTGCCGACAGGTAGCGCTACTTCAGTGTTTGTCAAGATGGCGACTGCACAACAGAAATCGTTTTGTGATCTAAACTTCGTGAAGTGTAAATCCGTAACAACTGTTCATCGTGCTTTCGTCGTCAATACCCTGGTGTCGAACTTCCTACCGCTCAGAGTATTAGGCGATGGTATAAACAATTTCGAGTCACGGGTTGTCTGTGTAAAGGGAAATCCCATGGCCGTGTCCCGCATGCCAGATGAAAATGTGGAGTGCATCTAACAGAGTATCGCACGTAGGCGACAGAAATCCACTTGCAGTGGATGCAAACATTCTCGCGAAAGTTTGGGACGAATTTGACTATCGTATAGACATATGCCGTGTATTCAAAGGTGGACACATTGAGCGCCTTTAATTTGATTTGTAAAAAACGTTATGATTAGCCATGTAATATAAAATTAATTTTAAGTGTCTATGTTCAATATTTTTCATAATATACGCATTTCAAATCGGGTGCTTCTTTTTGAAACACCCTGTATTTCATCTGATTAAAATGACTATCTACGTTATATATTCCTATTATCTGTGCGAAAAAATATTAAAAAAAGTTATTGAAGGATAGCCACACTACTATCATACTGCGTTTCATTGATGGCGGAAATACAGTAGAATCTCGATTATCCGGGCTAATGATGGGAAAAGTGAACACAAATATATGGAAAACATGGGTATGCTTTTTCCTGTCAGCTGCTCAGTTATAAAATGCACAAATGAGAATGACACAAACAAGGATTAGGACTGGTCCAGTCGATGAGCCAAGCGGTCACGTGATCGCATCCGATGGAAATGTTCGCACAGAAACATTCACAAAATCTTGAGTAACCAACGGAAAAAAAATCCAACAACAACAACACCTATAGGGAAGAGCTGAACGTGAAATTTTCATAGCACGGTTAATCCAGCACCTCCTAGAGATAGAAAGCCTCTGTACTGTTTTCCATAAACATGCCATTCAGACTACTTAGCAAGTTTGCCACATTTTGAAACACAGCATCCTATTTCGTTTCTTCTTATTTTGGCGTAGAATCTTCCTGATTGGCTCACCTCATACCTCATGGTGATTGAATGTGGGGCATAGAAATCGCCAATTCTGAGTCCGATCATTTCTTTTCCTCACAACCATGATACTGGCACGAGCAGGGAATTTGTTTCCCTTGGATATTCTGAGGGAAAATGGAATACTTACTGACGTCACAAGCAGTCTGCTTATCTGTAGGAGGTGTTGGTTAAACCCCGCGCGGATAATCGAAGTTCTAGTGTAAACCGATATAATGCACTAACTTTATACCGAAATACTTTACATATACATAAACTAGCTGATACCCGGCGACGTTGCCCGCCCCGTAAAAAATTTATATATGTATAGCCTATTAATTACTTCTTAATCAAAAAAATTTCTGCATCAAGTAAGAGAAAATTACTTTTATTTTTCAATATTTTAATTAGAACTTCATGCAATCGCTTGTGGATACACAATATTTTTTATTTTTCCATCTGATGTGTAGATGTACAAATTTTTGGGATTACCAACACGCGAACAGGTGACGAAAAGGTGTGAAAAACAGGGCTCAAGTAAGTTGATACCTGCCACTGCTAACAACTGGCCTTGCACTTTGTTGATTGTCATGGCAAAAGCTAAACGAATCGGGAACTGTAATGGCTTGAAAGTGAATGGCATTTCTTCGGTGATGATTGGGATACGTGGAATGAAGACTTCTTTTTCTTTGTAACATCCAGTTAGAATCGTTGCTTCGATGATGTAATTGTGCAATTTCTTCACGCAGAGTCTGTTGCTATTGCAGAGCATTGGTGTTTCCAAATTTCTCAAAATCATTATAGGTGCTCCGACTTTGAGGGTCAAATTGTGTGGTGGCACACCCGGAATATCCAAAGAGTTCAGACATTCTGCAGGATACAGAACTGTCTGCGCTGTGTCTGTGACAGTGTCAACCGATTTGTAAGATGTGGAGTCTCCCGAAATAATTTTTAGGATTTTTCCGTTGATCTTGTTCACACTGCCATTTTTCGGTGCCAGAATCGCACTCTCACAAAGCCCCTCATGGTTTCGGTGATTTTGTTGAATGTTTGGGAAAACGTGGTCTGCAAGTTCTTGAACTGAGTTTATATATATAATAACTGGCAAAATCCAGTTGGGAACGTTATCAGTCTAGTGCTTGGGTCTACGGGAATTCTTCCATTGCCAAGTTTGATCAACTGATGTGAAAATGATAGCAGTGCTGAGTCATTTTGCAGTTGAGCTCGCATGTTGGTGGATAATGATAATTTTTTAGCTTCATGCCAGAGTGTTGATGTCCTAACAAACTCGAGGCGACCACCGATAGACAGCACACCACCTTCACTTCCAACCCATCTCACTAATGGCAGTAAATTGCAATGTAGCGATATGGCCAGAGTTGGTGTTTGGTGAAGTAGAGTGCTGATGATTTGAGGCAAGCATTGAGTTCATCAGCTGGCGTTGAACATTTTTATTCCCAGTTTTATCGCCGTAGTTGTTGTTCTCTGTTGTTAGTGACGCCATATGTCCAGCTTCTGCAGCGAATATTATTCAAACTCCTTTTAAGCACTTTTTAAATTGAAACTATACCTCAACGATGGGTGGTTGATGAGATAAAGGCCACATTAGCACTTACAGGACACCCTGTATACATGCAAGCAAAAATATCTGGCGCTTCCAGGGTTTTTTTTTAATTACTGGGAGTATTGGAAAAGAGCCAAACCATTATAAAGGAATAAACTGTAATGATGGCAGTGTTAAAGATGTGACAAACCATTGTAAAGACATATACACGTCTGAAACGCATTGTTGGGAACCACGGTAACCAAAGTAAACGTTCCGAAAGTGATTGTTGAGGCCCCCAAAACCATTGTTGCCCGACAGTTTTTCGCCCATTTCGGGCATTTGCCCACCTCTGACGAACTTTTAAAGTAGCCTACGGCTCAATCCCGGTCCTGTTTGGTATATATGCAAAATCTGGCGACGATCGGTCTAAAACTGTAGATTTGTATAAAGAGCATACATACATACATACATACATACATACATACATACTTTCACATTTATATATAAGATACACATTACTAAGTTCTTAGTTCTACATTAGATCTATTTATAAGACATGAATATCGCAGGCTCTCCTATAGAATGGGTAATTTCCTGATTGGACAGGTGTTAAAACTGGAATCTCTCAAGGAAGTGTCCTAGGCCTCGTTCTTTTTGTTTCTTCTTTTTTTTATCGATAAGCTCGGTCAGGGGTATCGATGAGATTGTGAGCAAATTCGCACGTGATGTGAAGCTTATGGAGGGAGTCGGTAATCCAAGCGATAAGGAGATGCTGCAGACAAACTGGAATATGATTGCAGCATGGGCTGATAAATGGAGCATGATTTTTAGCGTCGATAAGTGCATGGTCGCTCACTTCGGTTCGAACAATCCTAGTTTCACCCACGAGTTGAATAGTATCACTATCCCGGATGCAACTAAGGTCATCGATTTGGGAATTTTCATGGACCAGCGGCTGAGCTGTTCTGAACATTGTTCAGCGGTGGTCAAAGAAATCGAATAGAAACGCTCGGTTTCATTCTTAACAATTAAATGAATAGGTTTATGAATTGCTTTCATGAAATTTTACATAAAATGCTTCTTAAGATATTCTACAAATTGCTTTCCAAAATATTTAGATGAATTGGTGTTTGAAATATTCCTAAATGTTTGAATATATGATGAATTTATTTTGTTTCATAAAATGATGTTTGAAATACTCCATAAATTAATATTTTCAAGTATTTCATAAAGAAATGTTTTCAATATTCTATGAATTAATTTTGAAATTCCCTTTGAGCTAAATAATGTTTAAGATATTCCATAAACTATTTTGTTACCCATTTTTTTTCGAAACTTACGATAAACTTATTTTAAAATATCCTACTTAATCATTTTTGAGATATTCCAAGAATGAAGTTTAAGAAAATCCAATATTGCTTCTCAAAATATTCCTTGAATTAATTTTCGAAAAATTACATTTATCGATTTTTTAAATGCTCCACCAATTGATGTTTGAACATTTCCGTGAATTATTTGTTTAAATATTTCGCAAATGTCAAATATATCTGCCAATTTTTCTTTTCAAATATTTGTATACAGGTTGATTTAGAAAAGATGGGAAAATCTTTAAGAGGAGATAGTATGCCCCAATACAAACAATTGCCATCAAAGAATGCATGGTCTGAAATGAAATGCAAACGTGCAACAGGGCGCAACATAGTATAACCGAGGGCACAACATAGTATAACCGAGGGCACAGCATAGTATAACCGAGGGCGCAACATAGTATAACCGAGGATACGAGGAGAAAACACACGAATAATGTATACGTTAAAAAAGCGATTTTAATGAATAATTTACAACAGTTACTCAAAAGACGACTAATGTACGACCTGCATCAGACCGGGAAGCTAAGAAGAATCCCGTTTCGCACAGCTGCCGATGCAAATGCGCAAATGTTTTCGGATTGGGCAACCGCCTGTGGGGAAAACTTTCACCGTACATTTGTACTGCCTCTGTGGTACTTCCGTTTGCAGCTCCCTAAATGAAATGCATGTCTGTTTTTTCAGTATTACTAAAGTGCGTCATTTTCCCGTACGTTAAAACTGTTAGAACGGTTGCACACTGGAATAACTTCACAGGGCTGGCGTCCGCGCCTTTTAATGACTGTGACGCAGAATTGCACGCGGTTTCTCCTTCTTCCCCAGGTTACATTTACACGCACGCGTTGTTCTTTTTCTCCCGATAAATTTCGGCAGGAATGCTACTTTAACGTTTGTAGAGCGGCCATTTCGAAACGCGCTGACTCGTTTGCGTTTCATGTTAATCCATGGCATTATTTGATGACAATTGTTTGTATTCGTGTGTATTCTTTTAAAGTTTTTCCCATCTTTTCTGAATCACCCTGTATAAGGCCTACTATATAATATAGATCACCTTTTTTTTCACAAAAATATTTCTAAATTTCCAAATATGCCAAATAACATGCATTTTATGAAACTATTAAATAAAGGCTGGAAGATGTCAATAAATTTATTTTTAATTATTACAAATAAAACGACAACCTATATTCAATTTATAAGGCAAGTTTAACAAGAAAGATGCCAACAAACTACTCGAAATATAATGTTTGTTTTAATTAAGCTGAACTGTAGGCATTTCCGATGGTTCTCGTATTTGCACTTCTAAATTTCTTGGTGTCAATTTCTCATGATATGAGTAATATTTTACTATCATTTCAGTGACGTTTTTCTAAGCCTGGTTAGATTACCCGCCGTCTATTTTCCCATCGATTAACAATAGCAATAAAAAGCGCTATTTTTACCTTTCCGTCACACTTTCATAATGTATATAATGTTCACGTAGAAAACATTTTATAATGCATTAGACGCGAAAGATCTTTCATATTTATTCTATTCACGTTCTCTAAAGGAAGAAATTTGCATTTCTTGAAACTATCATATTTTAAGAAAAAATCATAAGTAAGTTTCTCTGGTTTATTTCATTTCCGTCTTACATTTGGTATGTCCGTAAAAAAAGAAGATGTTCATAAAAAAAATTACAATGCGAAACTTTCTGTGTTTTCATGTTTAAACTTCTTTTCTTACAAGAGAGCACATTAAACATGTCTGGTTTCCGTCTACTTTCCTCTCATTATCAAAGGAAAACCTCCGTAGAGCATAAACACGAGATAAACATTGAGGATTTTTATAAAGTAATGCTTAAAAATTATTTTTAAACAGACAATTCTTTTATAGATATTGCCGGGACGCGGTAGCCCAGGTCGATGAGATACTCGCCTAAAGTACCAAAGGATGTTTGGAGGTGTCACGTGTTCGATACCCTGTTCATCCTTATCACAAAAGTTTTCTGACACTGGGGTACAACAGAAAAGGCGACATGATCGCAGGAAGAATTGCTACCGCAGGGAGTCCCCCATCGAGGTGTTAGCGCACCAACCTCTCGATGAGTATAAAAAACAAGCCTGCCGTTCGGAATCGGCAATAAATTGTAGATCCCGGTCTAAAAATTTAGCCCTCGTGTGCAGAAAATGACCGTGGTGCTGCAAAAATGTTCAAATAGATATTGCCGTTATATGCACTATAACCAAAACTGTACTCGGTGAACTCTCTCCTAACTTTATGTGATTTCACGAAATACATATTATTTCGCATATTCGAAAATCTGAAAACTCATTTGAGAAATTATTTGAAGAAAAATGAGAGAGAGAGAGAGAGAGAAACTGGTTTATTTAAATATACATTGGGATATTTATAAATTAATTTTTGAAATAGAGTAGGACCTCCGAAGTCTGCACCCTGCGACAGATTTTTTTCATTTTTTTTCAAACACAAATACAAACACCACAACGGTCAAATTGCCCAGCGAAGACGCTGAAAAAGGATGGCCCATAAAATAACATGGACGCCAAATATAACCAAAATACAGCAAACGCTATAGCACATAGCGTTATGCACAAAAGCATATAGCACAAAATAAAAACAAATAATTAATACTATTAAATATATAATGCACTGCTTATAAAAACAATATAGTTGTCTTAATCTAAGTATGAATAGAGCGTCTTGATTTTTCCCACTATTCCTATAGTACTTATTTTTAAACGGCAAAGTTGTTCTATTTATTAACAGCCAAGTTAGAGGAAAACTCACTGTGACACCATAACTTGGAATTGCCACTTACCATCGATATTGGTGTCTCCTTGTCATAGCAGTTGAGTGAAGGTGTATTAAAAATTATTAGTCCATGCTCTCCACCCCGTTGAAAATTTTAAGCAATTCGATCGTATTTCCACGACACCCGCGTTCCTCCAGTGTAAACATATTGAAAAGATCAAGCCTTGCCACATACCCAGTCTGGGACGAACTAAGCCTCGGAAAAGCGGAAAAATCATCTTAGGAGAACGTGAAGAGACCTTTTAAAGAATGAAACCAGTCATTCTATTCGATTGTTTTGGCCACTGCTGAACAATGTTCAGAAAATATATTATTAAGAATAGTATTTGTTGCGTAATATTTCATCACGATATATAAACTTTTCAACAACAAAAAAAGGAACCCTAGCCATTCGTCAATGAGAATTACTAAATCGGTGATCCTACTGTAGTTGCATCAGGAATAGTAATACCATTGAACTCGCAAGTGAAACGTAGGTTGTTCGAATCAAAACGAGCGACCATGCAACAAAAACAACAGCTACAATCGGTTACGTTTGATGTTTTCTCTTTACGAAAATTATGTTTAGGTCTTTCTTAATACAGTCAAACCCCGTTTTAACGAATACCGTTATAGCGATAAATCTCGTTTTAGCGAACACTTTTTCTAATCCTCCAGATAAGTTTACATAGGAAAAATGCAAACAACTGGGATTCCTTTATAAAGAAATTTCGTTATAACGAAGTGATTTCTCCGGTCTCTTGGAGTTCATTATAACGGGATTCGACTGTACATCGGTTATTTTACTTCTTTTGCGTCACGTTGGTGTCAGCTGCAATTTTCGGGCATCTGGGAAAACAACTATGGCAACTGGGTGCGTCCATGAATGCGATTCGCCAGGAAGTCGGCTTTGATTAAAAGAGAATTTATTATATTTATTTCATTTCTCTTCGTTGTGCAGTTAGCAAATGTATATTAGAACTTGTTCAACGCTTACGTCTTTTCTGTGATTATCTATCAAGAAAAGGATCGCACAGACAAAAAAAATTATGGGAAAAAATCACAATCCCCTTCGTCTCACTTGGAAACACGTAAAAACGAAAAAAGTAGCGGCCGCGTGCATTTATCAAATCCACAAAAAATTATCTAAAATGATTACATACGCTACTCATCGCCTCTCGCGCCTCTTGGAGATGTCTATAAAAATTTCTTTTCACTCTCAAACACACTCTAGCTCTCATTTTTTCGTTTCTATTGAATACTAAGCAAGGAAAAAGAAAAAGAAGCTTTTTCTGTGTTGTAGCCTCATTATGTATTGTTGGAACAGCGAAACTTAGTCTATGGGGTTGCGGGTTTTTTAAATTCAATGCTGGCCTCTATTGGTGTTCAAAATATTAATAATTGCAATTTTTTTATGAGTGACCCATATAGTAATTCCACCGGATTTTTTATATTTTTGGCATATTTAGATGAATATAATCTGTGGTAATGATTATATATATATATAATCATTACCACTGTGTATATATATATATATATATATTATATACATTATATATATATATACCGGAAGATAATCTATTCTAGAAATACCTTGGTATCGAGGAGTCCGAATTCGAGAAGTCCCACCGCAGTTTGAAAGCAAATTTGTGGAACATTTTGAGTAGCAATTTATGTGGGACATTTCGAGCAACAATTTATGGATATATGTCGGTATACACGCATGTCGGAAAGCTGTTTATAGAATATTTCAAAATAGATTTGTGGAATACTTCAAAATAGATTTGTGGAATACTTCAAAATAGATTTGTGGAATACTTCAAAATAGATTTGTGGAATACTTCAAAATAGATTTGTGGAATACTTCAAAATAGATTTGTGGAATACTTCAAAATAGATTTGTGGAATACTTCAAAATAGATTTGTGGAATACTTCAAAATAGATTTGTGGAATACTTCAAAATAGATTTGTGGAATACTTCAAAATAGATTTGTGGAATACTTCAAAATAGATTTGTGGAATACTTCAAAATAGATTTGCGGAATACTTCAAATTAGATTTGTGGAATATTTCAAAATCAATGCGTGGGCTATTTGGAGGAGCAATCAATGGGATATTTTGAAACGCATTTTACGGAATACTCAAGTCGCTAAACAATAGAATATGTTAAGTAGCCAATTTATGGAATATTTCGGGGAAGAAATTTATGGAAATTTTCGAGAAGTATTTTATGGAATGTTTAAAATATCATTTCTGATTTCGTTAATATCGTAAAAATAAATAAATGAGATATATTTCGAAAATCAAATTTATAGAATATTTCGAAAAACAATTTATACAAATCTTCATTTAAAGAAAATTTATTTGAAAACTTATTTTAAGGAATGTTTTGAAAAAGTCATTCGTGGAATGTGTTTCGACATTTGGTTTTATTTTCAAAAATCGATTTAAAAAAAACTAATAAATCTAATACGTTAATTTTTTCATTTGCAGAATATTTCAAAAATTTGATAAATTCATAAATTGAAAAATGTCATTTTTGAAAATGGTATAGAACTTTCATTTTATGCAAATACCAGTAAATAAATTCTCAAAACATTACGATCGAAACCATTTAATTGAAACTTTCTTATTCAATTTCACGAAACTCAAAGCTTATAAATTGAAGCAATAAAATTCAATTACAATATATAGATATTAAATTCAATTATAATAATTATAACACCATTTTATTTTACTTTACAAGCCAATCTTGATAATTTTTGAATAATCGCAATCGTTGAAGCTCTAATTAATATAAATTCACTTTAATAAAATTAAATTCAAAGATAATGAAACAAATTCCGTAACAAAATACTTTTTGCAAGTCAAAAATGCAGAATAAATAAATTTTCATTCCTACTCTCTGTACCATTACATTTTATCTAGTTTACTATAAAATAAACTACGTACATACATCCTATGGGGGAATGAGGAAAAACGTTTCCACAAAACTTAAAAATGTTTCTCAATTTCAAAGAAATTCTGAAAGAACAAAAATAATACCGCATATTCCGCGATATATTCATGCTCATTTCCTTAATTATTCCAGTAAATTCTTCCAGCATATGCATAACTTTTACAAAATAGAAGAATTTTTTTTTTTTTTTGGCGTGAAACTAATTAAATGAGTGAAAAAACGAACTATTTACCTCAATTCCTGTTTTTTTTCCTACAAAATTCCGTAAATAATTTGGAAATGAAACATGGATTCTCTCTCTCCTGGGAATTACTAAAAATATATTTTTTTGTAATAATGAGAAAATATTTTATTCCATAATTTCTTTTTTAAACAAATGTTATATTTTTAATTTGGTTGTTTATTTAATGGATTTTAGTTTATTAAGATTATAGTGGTTTAATATTTTAGTGTCCTCAAACTGAATATTTTCTGATGATTAATTTTGGAATTTATGTAATAATTTATATTTGATGTGTATTTTGAATTGCCATTAAGATGCGTTTGAAAATTGATCACTGATTTATTTTTATGAATGTATTTTTGTCTAGAAATATTTTTGAAAATGTCTGTTACCTAGAAGCGGATTGACTAAAAATAATTGTTACCAATAAACATTGTTGAAAAATCATTGCTGCTCAAAAAACTGTTGAAAATCATTGTTGCCGAAAAAAGTGTTAAAAATCATTGTTGCCAAAAAAAGTGTTAAAAATCATTGTTGCCGATAAAAGTGTTAAAAATCATTGTTGCCGAAAAAAGTGTTAAAAATCATTGTTGCCGACAAAAAATGTTGAAAATCATTGTCGCCAATACACATCTTTGAAAACCTTTCACCAGTAAGCACACACACACACACTACTGAAATATCATTGTTACCTAAAACCATTTCTGATAATCATTTTTACCTTAAAACATTTCTGATAATCATTGTTGCCCAGAAACACATTCCTTACATTTTATTTCACATTTTTTTCTTATTAAAAGATATTAAATAATCAGCAAAAGCACAGGCATATATCACAAGGAGAGACAGAAAACGAATTACTTGGATAAGGAACCACACAAAGGTATATGATATCATGGATAGAATCAAACGTTTAAAATAGAAATGGGCTGGACATGTTGCAAGAAGACAGGACAACAGATGGACCACAAGTATTCTAGAGTGGTACCCCCGTGGTGTTAGACGTCCGAGAAGGCGTTTATCCATTCAAGATGGATTGACGAGATCAGGAAAGTGGCTGGAGTCAATTGGATGGCTAAAGCATCAGACAGAGCAGAATGAAAAATTTAGAGACCTTCATCCAGCAGTGAATTGAAAATGGTTGATGATGATGATGATGATGATGAATTGTATTTTAGCCCAGAGACGTTGATGTAAACTATTAATACCTAGAAATGTTGCAAAACATTGTTACTTAGAAATGTTGCAAAGTATTATTACCTAGAAATGTTGCAAAACATTGTTACTTAGAAATGTTGCAAAGTATTATTACCTAGAAATGTTGCAAAAGATTGTTACTTAGAAATGTTGCAAAAGATTGTTACCTAGAAATGTTGCAAAGTATTATTACCTAGAAATGTTGCAAAAGCTTGTTACTTAGAAATGTTGCAAAGTATTATTACATAGAAATGTTGCAAAACATTGTTACCAACAGATATTGTCGAATATCATTGTTGCAAACGATCATTGCTCAAGAGCATTGCTACCCAGAAACATTGCTCAAGAGCATTGCTACCCAGAGACATTGCTGAAAATCATTGTAACCGATGAACTCTGATGAAAATCATTGTTACCGACAAACATCGATGAAAATTAGTTTCCAACAAACATTGCTGAAAATTAGTTTCCAACAAACATTGCTGAAAATCATTCTTACCAATGAACATTGATGGAATTATTGTTATCAATGAACATTGATGGAATTATTGTTATCAATGAACATTGATGGAATTATTGTTATCAATGAACATTGATGGAATTATTGTTATCAATGAACATTGATGAAATGATTGCTACCCAAAGTCCTTGCTAATAAACATAGCTACTAATAAACATTGCTGAAAATATTGTCTCAATAAACATTGCTGAAAAAATAATTGTTACCAATAAGCAATACACTTATATTGAATTTGTACATTCGTACATATGGACTATATGTAGGTGTTTCATCTAAAGAGGTTATTCACTCAATAAAGAATGAGAGAGAACTAATACAAATACAACGCCACAACAGACAAAATGCCCAACGAGGTGGCTAATAAAAAGATGCCCATAAAAATATGGTTGTCATATATTTCAAAAATACAGCAACCCAATTAAAAATGCAATTAACACAAGTTATTCTTTTTCTCGCAACTCATTATTAAAATATGTAATACATTTAATTGTTGCTAATAATAATGTCTCACTGAGAGACACGGTCTAAGTTTGGCGGGCACATATGCAAAATCACCAGATTCTGTGTTGAACAACATTGAGATGTTTAATACAACATTGAATATTCGTAGACTTCAAAGACATTTAAATTTGTTGAACATTACATACGGGCTGTGTGTGGAATGGATAAAAATGAAACAGTTGAATCTGAAATTACAGTGAAACATGAAATGTATAAAAAAAAAGAGAAATGCAGCTGTGATAACAGCACTAATGTTAAATAATAGTTACTAGAAATTTTAAATTGAAATTTTAAATTAAACTCACTTGGATATTAGAAATAAATTTTGAAAATAAATTTTAAAATATTTTTTTACTTTGAAAAACACTCCAAACTCTCAAATTTTTTATAAAATGCTTCAAATTTGAATGTTCTTTCTTAAAATTCAAATTTTCAAAATTTCAAATTTTTAATTTGCTCAATCAGAAAAATTTTAACATGTAAAATTTGGGTCTTTTTCTATGCTCTCAGAAAGATTCACGCTTCGTAACATTTGTGTGAACATTAACTGCATTAATCGTAACTGAAATTCTTTTAAATGCTTGATAATTTCTTAGATATATTTTAAATACAATTACAGAGATTTAGTTATGTTATTCATTGTTGGCAGATTCATAAACTTCTGTATCTCGATGAAATTTCTTCAAATATTACGGGCAAATCTTTTTTGATGCAATATGAAAAAGCACAAATTTTGCATATAGATTATTTTGTAGGGGTGGGCAATACTGTTTTAAATTTTTTCAATTATTTAATTTAATTATTCAAATTAGGTTAGTATTTAGTTATTTATTTTAAATTATTCAAATTGATGATATATATAAACAAATATATATATATATTGTTGGCAAAGCAAGAACTTGTCCACTTTGTGAAATGGCCGGCCCAGTTGATCTGGCCAATATCCGTATTTCGGGCTTTCGCCAACTCCTATATGCCGATCCCCATACATCCCTATATATCGGTCGCTAAAGGCGCGTATACACTAGCGCGCGGATCATGCAATAAAAGCATTCGCAATTGGTTGTTCAGTAATTGTTACGGTGTTGTGAACGATTCCTGAGCTGTTCGAACTGAACTCACCTGGAATCGGTTTTTTCAACGAACACAACGGAAGTTGTGTACCCACGAGCGGATTAGAACCGCTGCAAGTGGTCGTGCGTTGCAAGATCGGCGCGCTATTGTATACGCACCTGAAGATATCGATATTTAGACTCCTTTGATCGTTAGGGTTGCCACAGCTAATTAACCATAATAATTTTGATTGGCTGTGGCTAATTATAATTGGCCTTAATTATCACAAAAAATACGCCTATATGTCGGTTACACCGAATCGTAGAGATTGATGTAGGGGGATCGTTATATATGGGCCGGCCAAAGCTCGGTGGAAGACCGAATTTTGGACATTGGCCGGGTCAACTACGCTGGCCAGTTCGTAAAGTAACCAACTTCGGACTTTGGCAGTATAACATATATCATTTATGTATATGTTTCTGCAAAAGTCCCCGAAATGCGGCCAATTCACGACGGGGTCGATCATTTCGCGAAATGGCCAGGGATCTCTGGCCAAAGCTGATGCAAGACTGCCAGGTATAGGAGTAAAAATGCATATTTTTAATTCATCATTGAAAATACATGGCTATATATAGTTTCTGTATTAGAGCAGTACCATGTCATGAGAGAGAAAAAAATGAAATTCGAGAGGAACAAACTATAAAAATAATTTTTACAAATGCAAAGTTTCTTCTGCCAAATTTTTGCGTAGAAAAATGAATGCCGTATCGTGTCTGCGGATTGATTAATTGCCATAACTAAGGTGGACATAATTATCACAGAAAAATACGCCAACTCATCGATTATCTCGAATCGTGTCTTTTGTTATTGGACTTTGATCAGAGATCACCAGCCACTTCGCGAACTGGCCGATCAATGTGCGAAATTCGGACATCGAACAGGTCAATATTTAATGAAATTGGCCAATTTGTGAAGTGGCCTTTCCTGTCGCGAATTGGGCAATTTCGGCCTTTGGCGGTAATATACAGGGTGGACAGAAAGTCCATAGAAACTTTAAAACTGAATAAAAACCGGAAAAATAACCGAAATAAAAAACGGTTTGCAGGGTTAGCATCGCTATGTCACGGGAATTTTTTTAAGACAGAAAAAAAAAATTAGAAACAGCCGATAGATGGTGTTGGTACATGTGATTTCGGTGGAAATATACAAATGAGACGATTATAAGAACTTGTGCTCCTCATAGTAAACCGTGTATGTGGTCCTGGTGCCGTTGCTGGATTTGTGACTCGCCTGCAATGTGTTATCCCCTGTGTTGGTGGTGATGCGGAACAAACATATTGCTGTAATAAACGATTTGGAGGCATTCTGTTCGTTATTTGCGTATCTTTTCTTTGACTTGTGTACGTCAGCGCCACCTATCGGCTTTCATGAGTTGTTTTTTTCTCTGTCACCTATTCCCGTGACCTATCGATGCTAACCCTGCTGACTGTTTTTTATTTCGGTTATTTTTCCGGTTTTTATGGATTTTAAAGTTTCTACGGGCTATTTGCCCACCCTGTATTTATAAATTATTGTATGAAAATTTTGATTTCTATACTTCGTCTAACTACCATCAAGAACACAATATCTGATTTGGATATCATATTTTTCGAATCTGATTTCGATTCATTTTTTTTTCATCATTAATATTACTTATGATTAGAGCTCGGATTATATGCACTATAAAAGTGGCAAAATATGCTCTAAAAATATGCAGTTAAAAATGCAAAAATATGCTCTGAGAAATGCGAAAATATGCACTTAAAACTACAAAAATATGCTCTGAGAAATGCGAAAATATGCACTTAAAACTACAAAAATATGCTTTAAAAATATGCAGGTAAAAATGCAAAATATGCACTTAAAACTACAAAAATGTGCACTTAAAACTACAAAAATATGCACTTAAAACTATAAAAATATGCACTTAAAAATGCAAAATATGCACTTAAAATACAAAACTTGCACTTAAAATGCAAAATCAAGCACTTCAAATGCAAAAATAAGTAAAATATGTGCACTTAAACTGCCAAAATGTGCAGTTAAAATACCAAAATATGCACTGAAAATCTCAAAATATCCATTAAATACTCCAGAATATGCACTAGAAATCTTGAAAAAGTCAAAAATTCCGAAGTATGTACAAAAAATGAGAAAATATGCATTAAAAAAAATTAAGTAAGTGCATATGTATTCATTTATTAAAAAAATATTCCCTCATTATATATACCGCATATGCAAATAACTTCTACATATTTTATAGGCTCAATAACGGAAATACTAGTAACAAAAAATTTCGACATTATTTCTAAAAAAATTCAACACTTTGACATTTCTCTAGAAATAGCCTTACAATAAAACGGCTAATATTCGTAAAATACTTTATAAATATGTATTAATTCACAAATTTCACCTGCGGGAAAAAAATCTATATTCAAAAAATATTTGTTTGAACAATATTATTTGTATGAACAATTTATATGATCAATATTTATTCGAAAAATTATAAAAAAAAAAAAATTGAGTGAGCTTAAATGAACCTTCAAAAATATGCACTTATACTGAAAATTCTTCGATTTTATGCATTTATATGGATTAATGCTAGAAAAGGCTAAAATATGCAAAAGCATATGCACATATGCATTTGCATGTAGTTCGGGCTCTACTTATGATCATCATTTTATACATCATTTTAATATTATTATACATTTATACATCATTTTAATATTACAACCTACAATTAACAAAAACAAATTTTAGAAGATGAAACTGCAAATAAAAATTTTCAATCATTTTTATTTATCCAGTAAACATAGAAACACAAAGTAAAATTTATAAAACCCATGCACCATGTTATACTACGATCATAAAATAAAAGCGTGCTCAACGAGACTAGATAATGCATATAAACCCATCCTTTCATTTATATATCATTTCAAATTAAATAAAAAATAAGAAATTTACAAAGTTACAAAAAACCCTTTTTCCCTTCCAAAAAAAAAAAGGAAATTCAATCCAATTTTCTTTTTGACTAAAAAAAACAACTCATCGTTGCTTTTTTCCCCCAATTTTCATCATTGATTAAATTTCAGTAAGCAAATTATTATTTTTTTGGAAATAAATCGTTTTTCTGTTCACATATTGTTGAAAAAAAAGGAAACTCTTTAATCCATACATACATGGTTTTTTTTTTCTCTCCATACCTTAATAGAATCACAGCCAATTTATTTATTTTTGTTCTATCGAATTTCACTTGAAATTTATTTTATTTATTTTCCTTCTATCTCCTTATTTCGACGCGATATATCCCCGGACAATGTCACGTTCGAAATCCTGTTAGCGGCACTTGAAACAAATATCGAACGTTTTTTCGTTTCTTAGATCACAAAATAAACCAATTTAATTTTGGGGGGGGGAAAAGAGGGAGAAAAAAAAAATTAAATTCTATTATTTTTTTCCCCTCCAAATTTATTTATCTTTATTTATTTGATATTTTTCTTTTACCCTCTGTGATTTGTTTGATTCGGCCAATCATTTTTAACCTCCAATTACTAAGGGACAAATGGTTGCCATTCCGATAAAAAAGAAATTCGTTTAATGAATTGTGTGCTGTTGACGCGTCTTATAATTTGTTTGAAATAAATTTATTTATTTTCGTTTGTTGGAGATCAAGTATCAACATAATGACATTGAGATAAAGGAGTGTGTTACTTTTGAGTAAAAATGATGCTACGTGTTTCTCCAATTCAAGCGGATGAGATTATAGGGATATTTAATACCCTTTAATTTATTATACAGGGTGTTCTGTAAGTGCTAATGCGGCGTTTATCTCATCAACCGGCCGTCGTAGAGGTATGATTCGAGTTTAAAAAATGCTCGAAAGACGTTCAAAAATTACCCTTTATCAGTTTTGAGAGTGAAAGTACAGTGTGTCACGAAATAAGAAAATCTACATTTTATACGGTTCCCTTGTCCTTTAATAACAGATACAAACTGAAGGACAACGCTGCTTTCCATCATTCATGCTTTTTTTTTTTTTTTTTTTCAAACCGAGCACAACTCAGGTCCATTTCCATAGGCCATTTACTACCTAGTGAGTTATGCCGGAAGTGTAAGTGCGTGTACCTAACAGTCTGAGTGCGTATCTAGTGTTGTGTATGATTTTTCAGAGCTGATACATATATCTCAGAAGTGAAGTGAGTGATGTGTAGTGACTGAATATTTGTACTGTTTGTAGGACTGTTGCTCTCTGTGGCGAGACTTTTCAACGGAGAGATCGGCTCGCATTTGCGCCTCGAAGATGGGAACGGATTCTGTTGGTTTCGGAAGATACGGGCAACAACTTTCTAACAGGAAGTTTGGGGATAAGGCGACATTATAAATATTTAGATTCCTTATTTTGTGACACACTGTATACTCGATCTTAAAACTGGGATAGGATAATTTTTGAACATTTTAGCGGGTTTTTTTTTTAAATTCGAATCTTACTGCTACGACTGGTGGTTGATGAGATAAAGGCTGCATTAGTACTTCTGGGACACCCTGTAGAATAATAATAACTCGAATTATTATTATTAAGGGTTCATTCAAGTATTACGTCAGCATCGATGGTGGGGAGAGGGGGGTTTCCGATTTGCTGACTTTTGATACCGCGGGGGGGGGGGGGGGAGGTGAAGGGTTGAGCATTGCTTACGACGTCAACCACCCTTTACGAAAATATGAAATATTCTTAATTCTTCTTAATATTCTTAATATTCTTACTTGGTATGCAAAAATGAAAAGAAAAAACTTTCACTAGTTTGTGGACACTATAACTAATATTCTACTTATTGAGAAGTCCCCTACAGAGCCACGTCAGTGATCTCTAAATGTTTCACGAATCTAAGTGATCTGAAAATGAGTCTGGGCCGTTCAAATGTTCTGGAATTGTATCGTATCGCATCACTCAAAGTAATCTGCAATTATGCCACGGATCACTTAAGTATTCTGAGAATGGGACGCGTGTAACTTGAGTGATGTAGAACCGCACTGGGTGCCGCTTAAGGGCTCTAAATCTCTGTCACATGTCACCCAAAGGATCTCTAAATATGCCACGGGCCACTTAATTGTTCCGGAAATGTATCACGTGTCAATCAAGTGATCTGAAAATGTGCCACGTGTCAATCAAGTGATCTGAAAATGTGCCACGTGACAATCAAGTGATCTGAAAATGTGCCACGGGCCACTTAAATGCTCTGAAATTGTGCCACGGGTCACTTAAGCGATCTGTAAACGTGCCGCTTAGTTCATTTTTACAAAATTAGGATCCACGGGCGCAGGCTACATCAGATAACCCCAGGTCCGTGGACCAAGAGTTTATGATGTATGACTTAGAGTAGGGGTTCTCAAACTTCTTCCACCCAAAGCAAATCAATGCTTGTTAGGGTCTCCACGGCTCCCATAACAAGGTTGGGGGCGCATCACGGCCCCGTGGCACACAGTTTGAGAAACCCTGGCATACAGGGTGGGTCGCAACGAGTTTCTTAAAAAGAAATTTTGAGTTCTTCAAATAGCATTGAAACAAATGGAAATTGATTATCTATCTATATATATAAAATTGATTATCTGTCTGTCTGTCTGTCTGTGTCTGTGTGTGTGCATGTTCTCTATACAAATCTACAATTTTAGATCAATCGTCGCCAATTTTTGCATATATACCAAATGGGACCCGACTTGAACGATAGGCTACTTTAAAATTTCTTCAGAGCAGGGCAAATGCCCCAAACGGGCAAAAAACTGTCGGGCAACAATGGTTTTTGGGCCTCAACAATCACTTTCCGAACGTTTACTTTGGTTACCGTGGTTCCCTAGCATTGCGTTTCAGACGTGTGTATGCCTTTACAACGGTTTGTCATTTCTTTAATTCTCTTAGTATATGCATATGTATAACAGTTTATGCCTTTATAATGGTTTGATACATTTTCAATCCTGCCAGAAACGAGGCTTTTTGAATAGACGTCATAATCATCATCAGCATCGCTTTGAGGGTCAAGAAAAGGGTGATCCTCATAGAAATCAGTGTTAAAATTGCCGATTTTACTGTAGAAATGCTGAAATTTTGTAGAGTTTTCTGTCACATCAATAATTTAAAAAATTGTATTGACTTCTAGATTTCTGAAATATTGAGTTCGATTACAGATATACGAAGCCCGGGAGATTAAATATTAAGTAATTAGCTGGACCTACTTTTGAGTTGGACATTCATGCAATAACATTGATTTCAATTTTTTATTCATATCTTCTCAAGCATGAAAATTAATGTCTCCGTATCGTTTTTTGATATTTAACTGCATCAATTCATGTAGGTAAGGATATTTTAATATGACCGTAAAAAAGTACATCGAAAAAATTCCACAGCTTTAATTAAGCATTTTTGAAAGCTGAAACTGGCAGATGGATAACTTAAAGTTCAGGGGGGGGGGGGGAATCGAAATACCTAGCGCCCCTTAAAAAAAAGAAAAAATATATATATTCGTTTCTATGTTTCCTTAAATCTAGATTTGTTTATTGCATGAAGTCGCCATATTGGTTACCTTAGACACGGTTTGCATGTCCCTCAAAGAAAGAGGGAGATATCACGTGATCCAAACAGCCTCATTGAAGAAAACCCGGGCAGCGCCGGGTATTATAGGTAGTAACATATAAAGGTAGAATTTTCTTCCGAAATTTCAATTTTTAAAAAAAAATATTTTTTGCATTAAAAAAATAAATTTTTTGTCGTCGATGGGGGAGGGCTTCCCCCACGTACGTCTCGGATTCCACCAATATACGTTAGGTGGCAGGGGGCAGAGCTGATGATGAAATTTTGCTTGACATGGGGAGAGGGGGCCAAAAATGACTAAAAATTTGCTGACGTAATATTTAAACGTCCCCTTAAGTAGGTAATTAATAGTTCACAAATCTTTTTTTATAACAATAATAATTTAGGGATATTTCCAGAAGAATTATTTTTCGTCAGCATATTGAAACGAGGAATGCAGCTGTCTTGATGCTCATAACCAGAAATGAGTTGGGAAATATGTTTCTTACATATGTTTAAATTTACGATTTAATTCATGAAGCTGGTAAGATTTCTATGTTCAGTGATAAAAAGCATGAAGTTAGTTGGTGACTTGCGAGGCATACGAAAACTTCTATTTCCATGACCACAATCTTACAGATAGAAGATGAATATTACCACATAATTTTTTTTCAAATTATTTTATCATTTATGTTTATTCAATTATTTTATCATTTATTTTTATTCAATTATTTTATCATTTATTTTTATTCAATTATTTTATCATTTATTTTTATTCAATTATTTTATCATTTTATCATTTATTTTTATTCAATTATTTTATCATTTTATCATTTATTTTTATTCAATTATTTTATCATTTTATCATTTATTTTTATTCAATTATTTTATCATTTTATCATTTATTTTTATTCAATTATTTTATCATTTATTTAAATTCCTTCTAGTACTTTTATTAGAATTTCTTGCAAGGATTTTCTGGAAAATTTATTTGATTTGAAAATACAAAATAAAATTTATGCTGGAAATGTGATAAGTAATGTAGCCCAACAAGCAATATATATTTTAAAATATCATAAATACATATTCCAATAGAAATTTATGGGAAAAAGTTAAAAAAAAAAAAATAAGAATCTACACAGAATAATTAGAAAATGGGAAAGTATAAATTTACAAAACAAAAGTAAAAGTAAAAATATCAACCAAAAATAAAACCATAACAATATGAAATAAGAAAAAAAATTGCAAAGCTCATACTTGGAAACAGAGGAATTTCCAAAGAAAAATATGGAAAAGCAGAAATTTAAAAGCACAAATAAAAGCAAGTGAATATTTATATTAAGCCGAATTATAAAAAATAAAAATTTCCAATATACAAACAAACTTGAGTTGTAGATTCTCTGATATTGAAATAAATCTTTTTTTAAAAAAGGAAATGTTTAAAAGAGAGAGAATTTCCAAAAATTTGAGAAAATGAGATAAAAAATTGCAAAACAAAAGTGTAAAGTTGCAAAAAGAGACCCTAGAAATATGAAATTATAAAGAAAATTAAAAGATAAAAATTTACAAAGAAAAAAAATTAGAAGTTCAATTTTTTTTTCAATTTTATTCCAGTACGAGATATGTCATAAAGAACAATGTATGATATATTATTGGCCGATAAGAGGCCAGGGCCTGTACAGTCGACCGTAGACGTTTTATTATGATCAAACTATAAGTAAAAGGAAAGAGTAGATGCTTAATGTGTAAAGAAAATGCATCCACACACATCAAACAGTATAAATAATAATTATAAATATACGCACATTAGTAATTACATACAATTACAAATACATTCATTGTATTCAAATAAAAGTAGCATATAATACATTCAAATAAATTTCATATCTAATGCTTAGTTAGCATCTTTTAAGCAAACAAGTTGAATGGAAAAGTAAATAATGTAATAAATAAGCGATTAAAGTAATAAATATGTAAATAAAGTAAATAATTACTTTAAAAACTCAAATTTCAAGAAAATAAAATTTTAAGTCAAAATAAATAAAAGTAAAAAAAAGCCAACCTGCAAGGCTAAAAAAATCAAAGTAATTTCAATATTTTAGTGGTGAATTTGGCTTTCGAGCACTCTCTCTCTCTCTCTCTCTCATCAGGTATCCTTCGTATATCGATTGTAACATTGATAACATTAATGTTATCAATATAACATTAATGTTATCAATATAACATTAATGTTATCAATTGATAACATTGTTTTACTTCTTCTTCCAATGTGACCGAGAAAACTAAAAACCGTGGATTTAAAGATCTTAATTATTTTCATGATAATTTTCATCCTTGAATATTTCGGAATAACCGACCATAAATTAACTAAAGTCTGTTTGTTCCATATCGAAACAGTTTCTCAAATTTTCGGGAGACTTAGAAAAGAAAGTTTCAAAATTTCGGTAAATATATCTTCTTTATACCTCTCATGAAATCGTATCATTTTTTGTGATATATTTTTGGTGGATGTTGCTGTTGTCATTTACAGTGTTCTCGATATTAATCTTGCCCAAGTGATGTCCGATGTTTCTGACGGGTGGAAGAGAATACAAGGAAAAAAAAAACAAAGTATCAGTCATTCTTTGGTTCGTTGGATCTCTTATAAGGAAACGGGATATCGTTGACAGGGTCTACGGCCATCAAACGACATTTTCACAATCACGATATATGTCGTACTTTTTTATTTATATAATTTATTTTTTGGTTGTTCCACTCCTTTAGCCACAAGTTTAGCGTGCAAAATACGCTCCTGATCCTGAAATGCAAGATTCAGTCGACTGTGTAAGATCGAAAACGGAACTGCAAACACCAAAAAGAATTTTTGTGCAGAATATATTTATTTATGTTATAATGAAAAATGATTCAAATTATCACTAAAGAAATAGAAGACATCTTCATTAGAAATATTTATGACTAACTTACTGTCATAAACTTGCGTAATAGATATTTAATTCTTTTTATGAGGAAAGCAAACTTAACAATGAATGAAATTGCAAAAAAATGTTACAGAAAGTATTTACTGTAACGATTCCAAAATATATATGGCTAATCAGAATTTAGAAATTCCAGATTATTTCTCCGAGATTAAATATATGTTATAAAATTTAAATTATGGATCAAAATATATAGAAAAAAGAAGAAATATTTTTAAAAATTTAAGAAAAAACATAAAAACTTGATAAGTTTATGAATTCACAAAAAATTAGGAAAAGGAGGAATTTAAAACGAATGTCAAGTAGGAGAAGTATGGATTGTATAAGGAAATCAAAGGTGAAAATTGAAAATCAAAATAAAATAAATTTAGGAAGGAAGCAATGATAGTGCACTCACAAAGGAAGTAACAGCAGATAAGTTGAAGTTTACGATAGAAAAAGATGGAAAGTTGAAATTTGCAAAACAGGAGGTGGGAAAAAATTGCAAAGAAAGTAAAAGAAATTTACAAAGGAAGAAAAATTACAAATTTAGAAGACCAAGAAAAAGTATAAATTTATGGGAAAATTAAAAGTATAAATTTACGGGAAAATTAAAAGTATAAATTTATGGGAAAATTAAAAGTATAAATTTATGGAAAAATTAAAAGTATAAATTTATGGAAAAATTAAAAGTATAAATTTATGGAAAAATTAAAAGTATAAATTTATGGAAAAATTAAAAGTATAAATTTACAAAGAAAGTAAAGGTCGAAGTTTAAAAGGAAAGAAAAATAGAAATTAAAAAAAAAAGAATTAAAAAGATTAGAGATCTACAAAGAAAGAAAAAAAATTAGTAATTTACGTAGAAGTATAAATTTACATATGAAAAACTGGAAAAAGCGCAGAAATTTAAAAAAAACAGAGAGTTAGAAAAAGCATAAATTTCAGAAAAATAATTCCAAAAAGTAGAATTTTCCAAAAAAATTAAAAATTAGTAAAAGTAGTTTTACGAAAAAAAATTCGAAAAAGTATAAATTTGCAAAACAAGAAGCTAGAAAAAGTAGGAATTTGAATTCAAAAAAAAATTACAATTAAAAAGTGAGAAACAAAAATACTAAAAATAATGATTTTTTTTTTTAATTTGTCTCAGACATTCAAATTCATGAAAATTAAAAATTTTAAAAGCCTAACCAAATCAAGATTAACAAATTAGATTAACAAAATAGTAATAATAATAATGTTAAACAATAAAAATTTTAAAATAAAGAGCCTTAAACAAAATCCTATGTTGTTAAAATAATATAGAAAAATAATAATCAAAGTAGGTATTTTTGAAAGAAACATTTCAAATGGAAAAAATTAGAAAAAAATTGTAATTTATCAAAATTAATTTTTTTTAATTAAAATTAAATTAATTAAAAATTAATTTAATTTTAAAAATAATTTTTAATAAATTAATTTTTAAATAATTTTAATTAATTAATTTTAATTACTTTTAATTTAATTAAAATTAATTTCAATTAAAATTAATTTCAATTAAAATTAATTTCAATTAAAATTAATTTCAATTAAAATTAAATTTAATTAAAATTAAATTTTTTTCTCTCTCATTTTAACATACCCATTATTGTACGTTTCACAATCTACAACGTTATAAAAAAATATGAACGTTTAAAACAATTTTTTTCAAAATTATTAATCATCAAAATAATTTTTATAGTGAATGGAATAAATTTTGGAAAATAGTGTCCGATAAATTCGTAAATAGTTTAAAAATTGATTTTAAAAAAATAGAAGGAATTGGTTCATTTTAAATAGGATTTACGAAAATAATCTCACGAAGGATATTTTTTTTGGTACAAAGAAATTAATTCAAATTTTTGCCGATAGAGGACGCTGTACAAATAAAACAAATCATATGATATGCAAATCGTAGTCCTATGAAATGCAGGGTGTACAATTAGCTGTTTGTTTCTGTATTCTCCTGCTACTGGCATTAACATAAGGTTTTCATTGTAACGTTGGCATTAACGAACGGAGCGCTATCGGTGAAGTTTTACCGCAGCCACGAATCGCTAGTGGAAAGACACAGAAGAGATTGAAGAGAGGTTCAGCTCCAGAAGTCGGTGATTTGTTTTTGTGCAGCACACTCTACCAATATATATCTAAACTAATTTTTTCATGAACCAAAAAAATTTTTCTCTTATGAAAATATCTTTTTTCGCAATCAGCACTCAAATATATCGATTCCATCGCTTTTTATGAATTTCTAAACTATCCACAAATTTATAGCATACCCTGTAATTAATAATTGCAAGTAAATTCTTTTAAGTAATTTTCAAATTGGCGCATTCAATTCAAAGTTCCCCACCGCAAATCAAGTACGTTAATAATAGTTTAATTATTATTATGTTAGACGGAAAAACTATGAATAAATCAATGCCATTTGCTCGGTAAATAACCTGATATACATAGTTAAACCTCGCTACAACAGTACACGGTAAATCCCTCTACAACGACCAGAATTGAACGTTTCCATCGCCACCTAGCCTTTGCAGGCTGCCTGGCGACTTACAAATCACCAACGGGGGCGGGGGAGGTATGTGAAATTGCAGATAAATTTGTGCATGAGTTGTGTAAAGTAGAGAATGAAAAGAGCCAGGAGAGGATGGTTTACAAATCTTTGCAAAATGAGTGCTCATCGACATAATACGCAAAACAACACAGTCCAAAGAATAAAGAGGAACGAGTGATGAAAGGGGAATAAACGTTGATGTTAAGCTACCCAAAAACCCCAAACATTGTGAAATGTTACACAATCAAGAGACACTAATCAGAGATATTTAATCAATGCAAGATGAGTTGATGCTAAAATTTGGTGTGAGCAAGTTCAGTCGGCAGTATAGATACTGTATTTACAGGACTCGCATCACAGTCATATAATTATATTCAAGAACGTCAGAGAAAAAGTTATAACGACAGCATAATGCACACCATTTCTGTATTGTAATTCCAACAATTGCAATATCACATGAATTTGATACATATTTGTTCATAAAAAATGAAATAAATAGTAACAATAAAAATCACGAATACGAAAAAAAAGAACCCATATCGCTGACATTGCAAAAATAAGGAGAATCTTCAATTGCAAGGCTATGCATAAAAAAAATAATGAAAGAGTAAATTATAAGAGCAACATGAATAAATGAAAAAAAAGGAGCGACTAACTTCGAAAAAAATGAGATATAACTGATTCTGTGAATTATGATCACAGAATTCGCAATATCAAATGAAATTAATGCATTATTTGTTTGTTACTAAAGACAATCGAGAATAGAAAAAGTCAGCTATATTGCTACTTTGAAAATCAAGGGAGGAAATACGATTGTAAGCTAGAATTAATATAATACACGAGTTAGGTATAAGAGTAACCACATGAATAGGCGAAATAATGTTCATTTTAATTAATTATACTCATACACACACAATACCTGCATAGATTATGTTCTGAAAATCACATCGATTCGTCAACCAATCCATACTCAGCACGTCCATTGGCCAAGAGTGTACTGTGGGGATTCTATGGTCATAATAGGCAATTTCTCTATAATGCGAGTATTCAGATGACCGTAGCCTGTCAAAATGAGGATTTGCAAGCTCCTTGATGTAGTCCGAGATTAGTGGTTGGTCAAGATCTTTTTAAGAATGTTTTTCTCTCTTTCATATCAGGGGGCTCTGGTAGATTGACGAAGAATGATGCTCTGCTTCGCTTGTAGACTTTCATGTTTGTTAGACTGGCTTTTGAGCCTAAACTGGGGCAGCATACGTCAGAGCAAGAAGAATAATAGTTTTAAAAAGAATTACTTGATTCCTCAACGTTAGTCCCGGGCCTGTGGAAATGTGATTCTGAATAACATCTCAATTGTTTGTGAGGTCTTACAGTATTTCTTACTTACGCTACCGGAGGAGAAAATGACAGCGACTTATCTAGTATACATCCTAGATATTTGACTTGGAGTTTTCCTGCTTACACCGTGTTGCCGATGTATATGGCAGTTCTTGGAAACTTGTAACGTCTAGTGAAGAGAATATATTGACATTTTTGCTGGTTATATTTTATATCGTTGTCCTGACACCAGTCTTCAGCTGATTCTTGTAAATTCTCGATACATTTTGTCCCTTTTTGTGAATGGTCAGTAGGATGGCATCATTAGCAAATAGATCAAGCATTCCTAGCTGAGGAGCTGGGAAGTCGTTGATGTATAATGCAAAGAGTAGCGGTCCCAAACAAGAGCCCTGTGGGACAAAGTCTCTTATTTCCGTCTACAACGATTTTTTTTTTTTCAAATCTTGTTTGGGAGTGCCTATGGTCTAATGTTATATTCCTCTCGTACAGCGATATCTACTCTCCGAAAGTGCTAATGGAGTTGACGTAAAACTAATTTTTATACACAATACTTTCGTACACGGAAGGATCGAAATACCTAGCGCCCCTTAAAAAAAGGAAAAAAAAATATATTCGTTTCTATGTTTCTTTAAATCTAGATTTGTTTATTGCATGAAGTCGCCATATTGGTTAACTTAGACACGGTTTGCATGTCCCTCAAAGAAAGAGGGAGATATCACGTGATCCAAACAGCCTCATTGAAGAAAACCCGGGCAGCGCCGGGTATTATAGCTAGTAACACATATAGGTAGTATTTTCTTCCGAAATTTCAATTTTTAAAAAATGTATTTTTTGCATTAAAAAAATAAATTTTTTGTCGTCGATGGGGGAGGGCTTCCCCCACGTACGTCCCGGATTCCACCAATATGCGTTAGGTGGCAGGGGGCAGAGCTGATGATGAAATTTTGCCTGACATGGGGGGAGGGGGCCAAAAATGACTAAAAATTAGCTGACGTAATACTTAAACGGCCCTTTGAGTAGGTAATTAATAGTTCACAAATTTTATTTTATAACAATAATAATTTAGGGATATTTCCAGAAGAATTATTTTTCTTCAGCATATTGAAACGAGGAATGCAGCTGCCTTGATGCTCATAACCAGAAATGAGACCATTCGCGCGGCAAACCACTTTACTATATGAAACCGCACAAAGTAAATGTTATTAATAAACTACAGTATTTTAACTTGTATAAGGAACCACCTGACATTTTTTGGACTTAGAATTCGAAAAAAGTTGAAAAGACATATCTATAAAACTACCTATGTATATAGGAAGCCCCTCCTATATTCGGAACCAAATTTTTGGCAAAAAGGGGTTCTTCACGCACGTTAAAATTTCGGTAATCAATTATAATTTTTGTTGCGAATCAATACTTATAAATTCATTTTGTGAGTTTACTAGCAATGCCAATTCCAAAGAGATGCCAACAACAACATAAATTTGGTGGCGGTTGATGACAATGTCACCTCCCGATATAACTGTATAATCCCTCTATAACGTTATTTTTTTTCTTGGTCCTCTTAGTATCGTTATATCGACGTTTCAGTGTCCGTTCAAATTCTATTCCCACACTCGATGATAATCAATAACATGTCAATTAATTAATCTAACATGGAAGTGAAACGCTAATGATTATTACCCCTTCAAACAAATGATTCAGCTCCGATTACTCAGAATATCGAATGAATATTCCTTCCAACACGATCCATCACTATCCACCAGAAGCAGATGATGATTATGATGGACAAGTTTCGTCCAATGGACAATCCCCTTCTCCAGCCCATTCCCTACAAGTACAGCCACAAGTTTCAAAATCCCGTCCAGACTCTTCTCATTGAAACTCAATCACTCGATACGTAACTCGAACTTCGGTAATCGCGAATGAGAGAGAGAGAGAGAGAGAGAGAGAGAATCGTCTCTGAGAATGTTAATGAAAAGTAATTTTCTCTTCTCGGAGGTAAAATCCCCAAATTATTTTCGTCGACGAGAAAATTTTCGAATGAATTTTCTCGACCGAAAATTAACTTTCCGGAAAGATCCTCGAAGAAAATTGGGAGAGAAAAGGACCATTAAAACTGCCTTTCCAATTGAAGTCGAGAGGAATTTTCGGCCTGCATTAGAATCTTTGCAAATGGATTCCCCTTCTGGAATCTCGAACAATCTTGAGTAATATCCATCTAGGCATTATGATTATTATTCGAATCGGATTGCCGAAATCGCCGGCGATTGTGACCAACGTGTATCGGAATCTATCAAGAGCGAGAGATCAGGGAATCGATTCCAAGTAAGGCGGAGTTTTCGACCATAGAAATGAAACCATCAAATAGTATGTCATTTGCCACCGATTCCGACGGCAATACCTCTTATTCATGGGCATCCCTCCCTCCCCTTCCGAATGGATAATGGCGGTCGCATGCTGGTGTCTTTAATGTCGACCGTACCTTGTATTAATTTGTCACTTCCGCGTGCTGTTCAATTTCTCAACGAGTTTAATAAGCATGCGATATATATACAAATACTGTACATATACGAAACATACTAATTAGGAAGAGAGCTTTGGAATACTTGGACACAGATTCGATATTGTTCGGCTATTCGTTATGATACGAGGGATTATGCACTAATTCATAGATTAGTTTTCGTATACTCAACTACGAGGTTTTGTTATAAATTAACGACACTACTTAGGCGTATGTATCGCTCATTCTGATGGAGGTTTGATGAAACTTCGTATACGGACCTTGAATTAAAAAACAGGTTCAATTATTATTATTTTTTACCACAGTTATCTTTCTCCCATGATCTAAATAACGTATATACCAATTTTCAATGAAATACGTCCACCACAATGGGCACTACATAGTGTCAGTATAGTTAAAGTGGCATTACTCAGTTTATAAGGAAAAGGTTCCCACGGTGACGTCTTCAAAAAGTTTGGAAAAAAATTGCCGCTAATCATATAAATATCCAAGAAAACATAAAAAAAATGTACAGCGGAATCATTATGGGTCACTCAAAAATAAATTTACATATTGATATTTTGAATGCCACTAGAGGCCAAAAATGAATTTATAATCCCACAACCCTCTAGAACACAGGCGGAGATAGACTTGAAAGTCTCGGGGCACGGTGATTGCTGAAAGGGCATGATGATGATGATGTCAATTCATATATACGCAAGTGCATTAGATCAGTCGGCTTTACCTTTGACACTGAGAGGGAGGCGACCCCATGCCCCCCGTATTTCCGCTCATGCTCTAGAACAGTGATTCCCAACGTGGGCGTTAACGCCCCCTGGGGGCATGTTCCGGGGGGGGGGGCGGTAGAGGCTACGGGTATAACGTAGGATCCTATGGGTTAGATTGCGTTGGGGATGATGGGAGAAAAAAAATTTCTGAAGAAGGGGGCGATGGGAGAAAAAAAATTTCTGAAGAAGGAGGCGATGGGACAAAAAATGTTGAGAAACTATGCTCTAGAACATAGTTTCCCAACCTTTTTTGTCCCATCGCCCTTCAGAAATTTTTTTCTTCTATCGCACCCAACCCAATCTAACCCATAGGATCCTATGTTATACCCGTAATTTCTACCGTCCCCGGGAGCGTTAACGCTTACGTTGGGAATCACTGCTCTAGAACAACGTCTTTCAAACAATACATGATCAGGTACAGCACAGAAAAAGGAAAGAAAAAAATAGAAAAATAATTAGTTCCTCTCCAGAACATGAAGCTGGAGGAAAGAGAGGAAAAGAAAGTGAAAATAATCTTTTTATATAGATATCGCCAAGGAGCGCGAGAGGCGATGAATAGCCGAATGTTATTATTTTTAATAGTTTTTAGTTGAATTTTTGTTTTCTTTTACGACCGCTTTTTTATTTCTGGAAGATGTGAATGCATTTGATTTTTTCCATAATTTTTAAGGACGACACCTTGGCACCCTTTCCTTGTTAGACACACTGACACTACTCCGACCTATGTAGCACCCGTTGTGGTGGGCATATTTCATTGAAACTTTTCTACGCTATTTAAACCATGGATAAAAAACGCCGCTTTAGTTCAATAAAAAATAGTTCAACTTTTGACCTGGTGGTCAAAAGTTGAACTATTTTTTATTCAATCTTTCTCCCCCCCCCCCCCATTGCCCATGTATCCTATACATCAAGTTTCATCAAAATTCCGAATGAGCACTACATATGTCTGTATGTAGCGTATCTTGTATGAGCTCATAGTGATATTTGTTCCCAATATGTATTACCTTCATAGTAATGTTTATATGTACATTCCCAATAGTATAAAAAATTGGAAATTTTTGTAATATAAATAATGTATGCGAGTAATTCAAATGTGAAGGCCCATCACTGTCAACGGAGGCTCTGTTTGATTATTCCCGTCGCAGTGGAGGCTCTGTGTGTGTATAGTGCATATTCTGTAAAAGGAAAGGGGGAAACAAAACTGCCCAGCACAGTGGACGGACGCTTTGTTTCTTCGTTTCCCGCCACAGTGGAGGTGTTGTATATATATGTATTTTGTATACATTGTGTATTTAGACCATTCTCAAATCTCTCCCACTTCAACATGACAGCTTCTTTTTCTTATTTCTTGCATACAAGTCTTTTCCACATTTCTTTCGAAATCCCAGGCTGCGGTCTCCGGCCCTTATGTGCCACTGGGAGCACGTGCAAATTTTCTCCCTAGTCAATTGGTTCAGCTTTCCATTTCAGTCAAATGTCTTGTACGTTGCAACGAGTTGATGTCTGTCTTCACGGGGAGAACGATGCGACTGATTTGATACTTACGAGCACGGGGTAAGGGGAGCCACCACTATAAATCTTTGCTAACTTTTCCGACACAACTCTGCCTCTTTTGAGGTAACGGAAGCATCAAGTCCGGGGGTGCGAGCGGATCTATATATGTATCTATCTATCTAACTACAAACGTCTGAGTAGTGTCAGTTTATTTATAATCCCTTTTTCCCGTATATATTAGTTGGATGCGTAAAATCTTGCATTCAATGATTCGATGGGAACAATTAAATTAAGACATGAATGATGTGCATCACGAGTTCTGAGACAGATTCTGGTGAAAACTTTTCATTCCACGATTCGCCAAAAAATAACCAGCAATGACTGGCAAAACACCAGTAAGTAATGTACATGTGCAACACGTTAATTTTGGCATAACGTGAAAAGATTTACGCAATCTTCTTACATCCTATGCATTTTATATATGCAGTTTATAAATAAGTATGGGTGTGACCATAAAGATTGTGCAAGCATGTGAATGACCGAAAATAGGAACGAATTAAAAAGTGTGTAGTCAGGTGGATGACCTAGAGAGCAAAGGACTAGGTACGTGTGTTGAAGTTTTATATTCTGCTGGTTTACAGAATGGCAACTCCTCTGTTTTGTTTATCTTGTACAATTTACTTTTGATATGAGTGGCAACTATCAGTCTTGTTTACGCGGCCATGCTGTACGGTTGTATCTGTCTATCTCTCTATACAATTAAACTTATATTACGGGATTCCCTGCGCCCAGTCAATGTGTTTGACTATGAATTAGTTTCATAATTTTCACAGGTTATGGGCCCAGCCCCTGTTGACAAGTTAATTGTAAGTTTTGAGGGATTTATGTTCTTTGTGAACAAGTTCTAGTTTCCGAAATCCGTTAGTTCACGTTTCGACTACCACGATGGCTGCAGTTGAGATTTCGTCAATCAACAAATTCGACGGCTCGAATTATTCCCAATGGAAGTTCTTGGTGAACTGCGCATTGAAAGCTAAAGGAGTCTACGACGTGGTTGTAGGCGAGAATGCTAAACCGGATGCAGGTCCTGCCCTCGCACGATGGGAGAAAGCTGACGCAACAGCGATGTTTGTTATCACCTCGGCGATGGAGATGACCCAGATATCCTTGGTGCAGAACTGTCGTTCCTCGAAAGAAATGATTGACAAACTAGACTCGATTTATCAGCAAAAGTCCGCCTTCAACAAAATGTTATTGCTGGACAGATTTCATCAGCTGAAAATGGAAAGCAGCGAGTCAGCTGTGGAGTATATAGCGAAAGTTGAAAACCTCGCTCGTCAAATCACGGACGCCGGTGAAGAGGTGAGTGATGTTACAATCACAACGAAAATTCTAAGTACTTTGCCGACAAAATACAGGAACTTTCGTCAAGCCTGGTTACCTATGGATTCAAGTAAACAAACCGTCGCCAATCTAACGGCACGTCTCATCGATGAAGAACTTTCGATTTCGCGCAACGAACAGAGTGAAACTGCGTGTGTCTCAGTTTCTAAGCCGAAGAAGTACTATTCGTCGAAAAACAAGACCTTTCAGAGTCATGAGAAATCTGAAAAGCGTCTCGACAAGTCGAAAGTGATCTGTTATTCTTGCCGAAGGAAAGGGCACTATGCCTCCGAATGTAAACAACGAAAGCACGACTTCAATCATCGTTCGTCCGAAAATGATGGTGCATCCAATTTTACCGATGTGAATCATGATTTGCTCAGTGCTGAAAGTGTCTCCAGTGCTCTTCAATCAGGTGAAAATGAGTGGATTCTTGACAGTGGCGCATCTGCTCACATGACGTGTATTAAAAAGTGTCTTTGTGATTATCAAGAGGCAGATGGTCAAATTAAGCTCGGCAACAACACTGAATTACCCGTTCTTGGTAAAGGTAAGGTTTTGATTAAGAAATTCGTGAATGGTACATGGAATAATGGGGAGATCCATGAAGTATTATATGTCCCTGGTCTAAAAAGAAATTTACTGTCGGAAGGTGTACTGGCTGCCAGGAACATGAAGATAATTAAAAAAAATCACTATGTGAAAATTTATAATGACAATAGATTAATTGCTGAAGGTATTCGTACTGCAAATAATTTGTATAAAATGCTTTTCAAAGTCATATTTAGTGATGAGGTAAATATTACAAGTAACAACGACTTGCAATTATGGCATGAAAGAACTGGTCACATAAATATGAAGGCTCTTAAAGAGCTATGTGAACGAAATATTTTGAAAGAAAATATTAATTTTTCTGATGCCGAAAAATTCTTTTGTGAGGCTTGTCAGTATGGAAAGCAACATAAGCTATCTTTCACAAGAAGGGAACATAAATCGACTATCCCAGGTGAACTAATTCATTGTGATCTTTGTGGACCGATGTCTGTTCAATCGGTGGGAGGATCAAATTATTTCATTCTTTTTAAGGATGATTTCACAGGCTATCGTTCAGTTGCTTTCATAAAACACAAAAATGATGCGTTTGAACAGTTCAGAAAATTTGTTCATCTCTGTGAAAACAAATTTCAACTTGTTGTCAAAGCAGTCAGAACTGACAATGGAACTGAATTTATGAATAACGAGTTCAACAATTTCCTTGGTCGTAAAGGCATCTTGATGGAAACAACGGCACCATACACACCCGAACAGAACGGTCGTGCAGAAAGAGACATGAGAACAATTGTTGAAAGTGCCAGATCAATACTGTACGCAAAACAGCTACCTAAATACTTGTGGGCAGAAGCAGTGAATACTGCAGTATATATTCTGAACAGAACACCAACAAGTCAAGCTCCAAATTCTACCCCATATGAACTTTGGACTGGAAAGAAAAATTGCCTGAATCATCTCAAAATTTTTGGAAGCGAAGCGTTCATGCATGTTCCGGACTCTCAAAGAAAAAAACTGGAACCCAAAAGTAAGAAGATGATTTTCGTGGGATATGATAGAGACTCGAACAACTATCGATTATTCGATCCGAATAAAAGAACTGTGAAAGTGTCGAGAAATGTCAAGTTCGATGAAGTCCATGATGTGAAGATGCTTCCCTCAACATCCAAGGTACATGTCATTCCGGATGAAAACAATGATATAAGCCCGAACTGTGATGAAGATATGCAAGATTATATGTCTGATCGCGAATCTAAGAATCCTGATCCTGGAAGAAAAACCCATAGGTACATTCTTCGAGATCGATCTGCAATAAAGTCTCCTTCTTACTTCGAAGCGAATGTGACGGAAATCGAAACACCTGTTTCATATGAAGAGGCGATGTGTTCTCTTCAGTCACAGGAATGGAAGAAAGCGATTAAAGAAGAAATCGATGCTCTTGAGAAGAATGAAGTTTTTGACTTTGTCAATCTGCCAGATGGCAAAAGGACTGTAGGTTCAAAATGGGTATTCAAAATTAAATATTTCCCAGATGGAAAAATTAAGAAGTTTAAAGCAAGGCTGTGTGCAAAAGGCTTTTCGCAGATTGAAGGAATTGATTACTCAGAAACCTATTCACCAACCTCAAGATACGACACGATAAGGGTTCTGTTTGCTATTGCTGTCCAACGCAATCTCAAGATAATGCAATTTGACATAAAGACCGCTTTTCTCCATGGTGAAATAGAGGAAGAAATATATCTTGAGTCACCTCCGGGATTAACAAGCGATGACAACAAGGTGTGCAAACTAAAGAAATCTTTGTACGGTCTGAAACAAGCTTCAAGATGTTGGAACAAGAAATTCTCAGACTTTCTAAAAAGTTATGGTTTCGTACAATCAGTTGCAGATTCTTCAGTTTATTTTGGGACATTCAAATTGAAGACTGTGTTACTAGCCCTTTACGTAGATGACGGTTTACTATTTTGTGAAAATGAGGACATCCTCATCGAAATCGTCAATAATCTGAAAAACACTTTTGAAGCTGTGGTGTGTGAAAAGGGACTTTTCGTTGGTATAGAGTTCATTGAGAAGAAAAATTCCATCTTCATCCATTCGAAAAGTTATATTCATAGAATGCTGAAACGATTCTCTATTGAGAATGCAAATCCTGTCAGTGTTCCTGCGGATCCCAATGCTATAATCTCTGCAGACTCAACACCACTTGAAAAAGGTTCAGTACCTTACCGTGAAGCAGTTGGAACATTAATGTTTCTAGCTATCACTACTCGTCCCGACATAATGTTTGCCGTTCATATCGTGAGCAGGTACCAAGAAAATCCTGGACTGTGTCATTGGAATGCCGTCAAAAGAATCTCCAGATACCTGAAAGGTACATCATCGTACGGAATCGAGTATACACAACAGAGCTGTGATGAATCAACCTTGGTTGGTTATTCCGACGCTGACTTTGCGAATGATGTGGACACTCGAAAATCGACATCAGGATATGTGTTCAAGATTAGCGATGGAGCTGTGACATGGGCTACCCAAAAACAGTCAGTTGTGTCTACATCAACTACAGAAGCGGAATACATCTCTGCTTCGACAGCTGTGAAAGAAACTCTGTGGTTAACTCAACTTCTCAAGGATTTTGGTGAAATTATTAATGCCGATGGAGTACCTTTGTGCATTGATAACCAAAGTGCCATAAAACTCATCAAAAACCCGGTATTCCATAAGCGAACCCAACACATAGATGTTAGGTACCATTTCATAAGAGAAAAATATGAGGATAAATCCATCTGTGTGAAATATGTTAAATCAGTTGATCAAATAGCCGATATTTTCACCAAACGCCTTCCAAAAGAGAGGTTTGAAAAATTGCGAAATATGCTCAATGTGAAAATTTCATGATTATATATATATATTTTTTTTTTGACAATGTTTGTTTTATATATATGTTACCTGTAAACCATAGAATTGGTGGGAGTGTTGAAGTTTTATATTCTGCTGGTTTACAGAATGGCAACTCCTCTGTTTTGTTTATCTTGTACAATTTACTTTTGATATGAGTGGCAACTATCAGTCTTGTTTACGCGGCCATGCTGTACGGTTGTATCTGCCTATCTCTCTATACAATTAAACTTATATTACGGGATTCCCTGCGCCCAGTCAATGTGTTTGACTATGAATTAGTTTCATAATTTTCACAACGTGTGCAACCAAAAGAATCTCCTAGAGAGATTTAAAGCGCATGTGAGTAACCTCAAGAGTGTGCAAGTATGTAAAGTGGTGTAAAGAGTGCGCAATCATGGGAATGAGCAATGGAATGTGTGAGCATGACCAAAAGAGCAGCTGCTTTTAAAGCAGTCAGTAGAAGCACAAAAATGGCTTTTATTTTAAGGGGATGGTCGAGTCTTCTAGAGATGTAGGACTGTTTGGCTAAGATACCAGAAGTATCTTTGTTCAATTGACCATGGAAAATTTTATAAAAAAATGTTAATCGAGAGATGAAATGAAGAGTAGAGAAAGGGAGGAGACGAAGTTCGTTTTTGAGTTCGGACACGGAAACGGAAGATGACCAGCAATCGTGAGCAAATCAGGTGGATTTATTTTGGATTGATTCGAGTTTGTCTATATTAGTGGATTAGTGGAGGTGTAGGGGTCCTAGATTTCAGCGGCGTAGAAAAGAAAGGGGGAGATATAAGTTTCGTAACAGAGAAGTCTGATATCCTGAGTGAAGTGTTTAAGGTTGCGACGGAGGAAGAAAAGTTTGCCAAGACACCGTTTCTGGTAAACGTTGTCAACGTGTTTGTTCCAATGTAGGTCGGCTGAGATAATGACGCCGAAGTATTTGATTTGAGAAACTTAGGATAACGTTAAATTATTGATGGAGTACGAGTATTCAAGAGGAAGTAATTTACGGGTAGCTTTCATGTGAACCGTTTTTGAGATATTGATTGGCATTTGCCAAAAAGTGAGTTACGGCTGATGACATAATTTTTTTATTGGGCAATGTGACAGCCCAACTTCGACAGTCGAAGACAGAGATAATATCACGTGACTTTTATGATAAATATCACATCTTCAAATACCTGAAATCATTCACATGCCTACAAACGAAATCACTGACCTTTTTCATGTGTTGAGATTTCAAGAATAAAATATTTTTCTCATCCATAAAATGTTCCCATTGGATTACCGAAGGCGCAAGAGCGTATCACAGATTCCCACAGCACGATTAAGATAGCAAAAAAAGGGGGGATAGATGGATAGGGGGGAGGAAGACAATCGATTTTTCGGTTGATGATTAATCGATCTCGAGATTATAGGGCAGATAGCGATCCATTCTTTCCCGCTGGTGATGGTGTCTTCATCCTAGGGGGGGGGGAAAAAAAGGGACAAGAGACAATGACATCCGTGGATTCGTTCCAACCTTCCATTGCATTGAAATATATATTACGGGCGTCCGTCAGGTCCTGGAACCAAAAAGAAAAAAAGAAAGCAATACTTATGACAAACATTATATATCTTATAATTTCCTCCTTATAATAAGTTACTTCGGAGAAAGAAAACTTTCTTATTAAGGTCATACTGACTGACCTCTCGTACGATTAGTCCAATTGGCCAATGCGGGACGAAGTTTTTCTTCTTCGGGAGGAGAACATTTATTATTGCAAATGGAGGACAACCATAAAGGAAAATACACGGAAAAATTTCTAATGTATCTCGAAACACTGTGTGTGTGTCATTTCCAGAGGTTAGGTACGTCCATTACCACGCTGACCGGGGATCCCACTTTAGTTGGTTGCTAAATTTTCACTCCTGTGTTCCAGTGGAAAAAATATACGTGTCTGTTTAAATCGAACGGCGTTGTCGGAATAAAGCGGAACGCCTGCATGTAAGTCTAATGCAACGTTCTGGTTGGTTCCTGGCGAGGCGTAGCTGTTTGATTGAACGATTTGGATTTTCCCATCACTCCCGCTCGTGATGGACCACAGCCATGGCGCTGCGATCGGTGGTGTTGATTTATTATCGTTTATTAATGTAATTTTTAAGGCACGAATATATATGAGCCTTTCCATAGAAGTTCGAATTTATAGTATAAGTGTAAATGTGCCGCAGGTCACTTGAGGGATTTGGGAATTTGTCGCGGGAAACATAAGTCACGTGGAACTGTGCCGCGAGTAACATAGGTTATATGGAACTGTACTAGGGACCGCTTAAGTGCTCTGGAATTATGTTGCGGGTCCCTCAAAGGATCTATAAATGCGTCGCGGGCCACTTGGGTGATATGGAACTGCACCACGACACGCTTAAACGCCCTGGAATTTTGTGGCAGGTAACGCGAGTGATCTGGATCCGTGCTACTGTAACTTGAGTGATGTCGAACTGCACCACGAGTCACGCAAGTGCTCTGAAACTATGTCGCAGCTCAATTAAATGATGTACAAATGTATCGTGGGTTGCTTGAGTGATCTGAAACTGTGTCACGGGACCTAATGGATATGTGAATATGCCGAGGGTTACTTGAGTGATCTGGAAATGCACCATGGGCCACTAAGGCGATGCGAAACTGCAGTGCGAATCACTTAAGTGATCTGTAAATGTGCCGCTAAATTCATTTTTACAAAATTGAGTTTCAAATAGTAGTCCACAGGAGATTACTCCAAGGGCCACATTTAACTCGAGGGGAGGGGGCATGGATTGAGCACATATGCATTAGACCTTACATACAGCCGCTCAACTTCATTATTACAATGACGTTTGATTTGAAGAGACGCATATGTTTTGGCCGCTGAGAAACCAGGAGTTAAGATATTGTAACCAACCCAAGTTGGATCCCCCACTTCAGCGTGATAGTTACATTTATCCTCTAAAGAGGGCACCCACAGCTTGTCGAAATGCATTAGGAATTTCGTATTTCTCCATGTCCTTATCGTTTTTCTTCATTTGTGATAGTATCGAACTACTACTAAACGAGACATGTACCTCGTCCATATTCCTCTGCGGAACTTCTGACGAATTGGTACATGTTGGAATGTGTGTGACCGTGTTGTGAACCTTCCGTGAAGTTTGCTTTTGTGTAATGCTTGCTACGTATAGTGCTGCCATCTGCAATCAATTTTTTTAAACTGAGTTTTTTCTTAACTCTCTCATAGTGATTGAAGTGCAATGAATGAATAATTATACCGTTGTAGGCCTGTTGCTCTCTGCGGCGAGACTTTTTAACGGGAAGATCGGCTCGCATTCACGTCTTGAAGTTGGGAACCGCAGAAAACCAATTTCAGACGACGGACCACCACTGCGGTCCGGTTTTGAACCCGGACCCTCGCGATGCGAGTCAGTCACTATGACCATTCGACCATCACAGCAGCGATGGTATCAGACTACTACTACTACTACTAAGCCACACATGCACCTCGTCCATATTCCTCTGCGGAATTTCCATTGAATTGGTACATGTTGGGATATGCATGTCTGAGTTATGAACTTAACGTGAAGCTTGTTCCTGTGTAATGTTTCTTATAGTGCTGCCGCCTATCACATATTTTTCGAACTATGAGTGAAGTGTAAAGTTTGAAGATTTTTATTGTTGTAGGCCTGTTGCTCTCTGCGCGGCGAGACTGTTTTAATGGGGAGATCGACTATGAAGATATCAGACAGGACGCCGGAAGTCTGCCGACGGGCTTATCCCGTTGCAGAGATCTCTTCCAGTCCAGGATCCAATTACATCAGGGTGAGGAGACTGTTCATTCGACCAGAATATTTATTGGCCGATCTCGGCTAAGATCGGAGAGTCCCCTGGCAATCGTACGTGACGGAGGAGTGCCTGCGTCTCCCCTCTCTCAGCGGGGTCGATTCTCGGGTTCGCCCGCTACTTTAGGCATCCTGGGCCCGCGGCGCTCGGTTTGGGTAACCGAGGTGCCTTCGGCCAGCACCTCATAGAGATAGAAGGCCTCCGCACGGGTTGTTATAAACGTCATTCAGACTACTTAGCAAGTTTGCCACATTTTGAAACCCAGCATCCTATATCGTTCCTTCTTATTTTGACGTAGAATCTTCCCGATTGGCTCACAAATACCGCATAGTGATTGGATGTGGGCATAAAAATCACCAGTTCTGAGAGCGATCATTTCTTTTCCGCACAACGATGATACTGGCGCAAGCAGGGAATTTTTTTCCCCTGAATATTATGAGGGAAAATGGACTATACTTACTGACGCCACAAGCAGACTGCAGAGGCCTTGTATCTGTAGGAGGTGCTGGCCGAAGGTGGGCCGAAATGACGGGTTGCGTGCCGCACGGTGGAGATTCCATCCCATCCGAACCAGCCCGGGATTCCTAGGAGCCCCGGCGAGAATGAAACACTGACGACTCTCGGTTAAAGTTCGAGGAGAAGACGAGGGGGTTGTGCAGGACCATCATTTCAACTTTTTCCGGGGGGGGGGGGCAAAACACATGTACTCGATGTATGTATATATATATTTCCCCCCCGGAAAAAGCTGAAATGTATATACAGTCAAACCTCGTTAGTGCGTCACCCGGTTAACACGTCACTCCGCTTACCGGGTCTTTTTTGGTAAGGTCTCAATTGTTCTCAGGCAGGAATTGGCACAGCTATGGCTTACTCCGTGTAACGAGTCACTCCGCTTACTAAGTCATATTTTCGCTCTCCCAAGAGTGACTCATTAACGAGGTTTGACTGTATATACAAATATATATATACCATTTTTAGTGTATTTTCAAAAGCCAGGCCCCCCCCCCCTAAATGACGGGCCTGGGGATGTGCCAAACCCGACGTGACCATCGCGCCACTCTATGGAGGTCTCGACCTCGGATTAGTTTCCGAACACGGATACCTGGTTGATCCTGCCAGTAGTCATATGCTTGTCTCAAAGATTAAGCCATGCATGTCTAAGTAAAGGTTTTAACAAAGTGAAACCGTGAATGGTTCATTAAATCAGTTATGGTTCCTTAGATCAGAACATTTATTGTCTTCGTGGGGGTTACGTAAGTTTCCCTGTTTTTGTTTTTCCTAGAAAATTCCATGGAATTTCCAGGGAATATCTGTCAACTGGAATTTCCACAACAAACCTTTACTTATACCCGAAAAGTAGAAATGTCGGATGAAAACAAACGAAAAACATTTTTTTTCCCCCACATGAAATGTTGTCATAAATTATAGTGTTAGACGTTCTATTTTTTTCCTCTTTTTTCCTTTTAAAACGTCAGGATTTTTCCTTTCTCCAGATTTTTTCTTAAAAAATCTACTTTTTTTTCCAAAAAAATCCCCGTTTTTTTTTTCAGGGTTTGTTTTCGTTTTGGATTTAGGAAGTAGAAAAGCCTTCAAATAAGATGACGGGAAAGGAGTCCGGAGCGATAAACACGGGGATCAACGATCAAGATTTATCGCCCTATACGACTACGTAACTTTTTCCCTATTCCCGTTTTTATTCCTTCAGATTCGATTCGAAATACGGAAAGGGATTTTTTTGCGTGTGAATGTCATGGCCGTTCGATCGCTAAAAAATCTTTATACTAGAATAAAGTAGGGGAAAAAAATTTGTGAGTTAGTTTTGAAATTATTGACTTTTAGTTTTGTTGCATGTACTAATTCTTCACAGTTTATAAATTTTTTCATCCATAGAAATCGATTATCAAACACCTTATTCGTCTTGACCGCACATGCATCGCGTGCACATTCCTCTGAGGAATTTCTAACGAATCGGTACATGCAGGAACGGGTTTTGCAAGTAGGCTACAGTCGAATCCCATTATAACGAACTCGAAGAGACCGGAGAAATCACTTCGTTGTAACGAAATTTCGTTATAAAGGAATTCAAGTTTTTTGTATTGTTCCTATGTAAACTTATCTGGAGAATTAGGAAAGTGTTCGTTAAAACGAGATTTTCGCTATAACGGGATTCGACTGCATATGTGTATTGTTACGGAAATATGTAAATAATCATCATTTATTATGTTTTATCATTTATGTAATTTTTCACCTGTAAGTAATATCTCTCAGAAGAGTATTCTTTTTTTTTGTAAATCTCTCGAATTTTATGGCAAACTTGGCACGTTTGGAGTCGGATCCGATGGGTTGGCGATGTCATTTCCCGAAAAGACCTGTCGCGAAACTTCGAGATTTCTCTCCGACTAAAACTAGAGCAGATTGTGAAATTTTATCCTGAAGATACGAGATATATCTCTCTTTCTCCCTCTGTTATTTGTTGGTCATTCCTGTTTTTATCGCTTTTCGTTAAGACCGCTGATTGTGAGTACGTGAAAATAGCTAATCTGTGGAATAAACCTATGACGCCCTTCATTCTGTTTCCTCCTTTGCTCATTTCAAAGGATTGTGAGAGAAATTATCCGGAACAATATGCATAGCCCTAAATTATTATTTGTGTTGTGATTATTTCGAGTTTTTTTCCTTGTGCTGCCATCATGTTTTCATATTTTGAACTACAGATAGTAAATGCTTGAATTCTCATATTATGCCTGTATCATGTTGAAGGTCTTCCTGCTCTCTGTGGAGAGACTTTCAAGTGGGAGACCAGCTCTCGAATTCGCAGCTCGAAGTTCGTAAACCGCAGAGAACCGATTTCATTCTACCACCGCTGTGCCATCAACGGGGTTCGAACCTGGATCCGCACGATGAGAGTCCAGCACGATCCTACACGACCGTACAGCGGCACTACCGAAAAACGCTGTTTCGAACGTTGAAATCATCAGAACCAGTGTTTTAGATGCCGATGAAAATAACACTAATGTCTTCGGCACTGACTGTATACATAACACGTTTTTCTATATCTTACAAAGCTAAATACTCAGTCTTTGGGTTTACGAACTCAATTCGTTCCCGAGGTCCGTTCGCAAACCGGAAATTTGTGGAATGACTTATTGTATCTTAACGTAGAATGGGTGAAAGGTGCACAATTTGTGTAGCCCACAGGTGGCAAAAGCATAAATCCATCTCTGGACTCGGTGACCATGAGCACGAGATGGCAAGTGCCATCTGGTGTAAAAGCCGGACACGGAGGCTGCGTAAACTACTAGATGTTGCCACGTTGGGAAACAACTACATTTCTCTTTGTCGATTATTCTTTCATGAGTTTTTCTTTATTTTTCTCTGAAAATGTTTTTCTTCGAAGGTTTCGTATGATTATAATTCCAGTATTTTCTTGGCCGAAAGTGTCTCTGCAAATATATGTGATTAGTATGTGCTGGCTTTCAGTTTGCGATAGCAACTGTTATGCTAAATTTTGAACATTGTGGGATTGACATCAGTTTAGATAGACTTTTTAGACGAGAAGACAACTATAATTTCTCTTTGGAAGGTTGAAATCCAGTGAAAGATATTCAACAACGTTGTTCTAATGAACGAGTACCATTTGAAAAACAATCTTTAACATAAATCTTTACCTCCCAACACCAAGACATGTTGAACACCCCGACTGTTTAGTTTCTTGAATCGTATTCGAAAAATACTCAAGTCTGTCTGCAAATTGTAAGATAATTGACTGGACATACAAGCAATGAAAAATCTGCTAAAATGTGACGCCTTCAGCTCTCCGTTACATATTTAAAAATCCTGCTTATTTCTAAAAATTTGAAAGAAATCTTAAGACAAGCCTATGGAAGACCAATCAGAACGTACGTTAATTAGAATAAGTCACGTTGACACATTCCGTTGTCCACGTGAAAGAAATATTTAGGAGAGAAATAGTTAGAAAATAAACAAATATAAATATAATTTCTAGAGAAAGGGAAGTCGAGATGCTGTCAGGAACACATGTGTCCGTGTGTTCTTCACAACGAATCGGATTCGTTTTCTTCATTACTAGCGTTCCCATTTAATTACATCGTTTTCGAGTTATTTCATTACGAAAATGATTTTTTTTAATTATTGTTACTTCTATTCTTTTTTTCATTAGGCCTGTAATTGAAAAATACGGAAATCGGTTACGAATACATAATACTTGTATCTCGTACGCGAGGAAAATTGCGAGAGTGTCTTCCAATTCGAAAATTCGCGGTTATTGAAATCCGAACGGTACCGAAAAAGTAACAGTTTGACAGCAAAGATGACAACAGAAAACAATTATTGCCATCTTTTTTTTTTCTTTCCCCTCCCTTCCATTAACCGTTAATGTAGATTGGATTTTGTTTCTGAAAGTGTCTCGCGAGATTTCTCGTTCAGTTATCCGAAGAACACTGATTTTTATTTCGGAATGAATGTATCAAAGTAATGTATTTTCCCGGAACTTATTATGAAGCAAAATGCGTATCGCGCGAGCATTTGCTTCTTTTCAATAATTACTTTTGCATTTATGGATGAACTCATTCATTTAGTCGAAGTTTTAATTATTTTCAATTTCATTAGTACGCAGCAACTTATATATTTTTGGTAAGAAATTCTGGAAGATTCCAAAATAGTTTTTTTTTTTTTTTGAAGAATTCAGTATCAAAATTTTAATTACGATAAATTATTTTCATCTGACATTTATTGATCTGTATACTTACTTTGCCACAAGTCTGGTAAAGAAAAGGTTTACCTGGTAAGTAAAATGACAGTAAAATGACAAAATTACTGAAAACCATAGAATTTTTTTCCTATTTTTCAGTGCAGATGATGTTTATCGTGAAATACAACGTAACGTTGTAGAATTCAAAATAAGTCTGATATATCAGATATATATCTGATATATCAGGTAATTGGTTATGAAGACCGATTATGATTACATAGAATCAAAACTTCCTGAAATATAAAAAAAAACTCAGAAGAAAATCAACGCGCAATACATAACATTAAAAACAGTGAAACAAATTTCATGATATAGCAAGATGAACTTTTTTGAAATACAAAAGAAGTTTCATCAGCTCACCCGAACAGAAAGTTTCAAAACGGGGAGAAAAATGTGAGCTAATCACAATAGTAGGAAGACTCAAAATAAATGACAAAATTTAGAAAGTTTTAACTAAAGAACAAAATCTTCATAAAGTTTCCAAAGAAACTTTAGAAGATTCAGAAATGCTTCAAAACAAAAAGAAGTCATAGGAACTATAAAACTAAAGAATAGCTTCAGAAAGTTAGCAAACAAAAGAATAGCTTCAGAAAGTTAACAAACAAAAGAATGGCTTCAGAAAGTTAACAAACAAAAGAATGGCTTCAGAAAGTCAACAAACAAAATAATAGCTTCAGAAAGTCAACAAACAAAATAATAGCTTCAGAAAGTTAGTTAACAAACGAAAGAATGACTTCAAAGAGTTAACAAACAAAAAATGGCTTCAGAAAGTTAACAAACAAAAGAATAGCTTCAGAAAGTTAACAAACGAAAGAATAGCTTCAGAAAGTTAACAAACGAAAGAATAGCTTCAGAAAGTTAACAAACGAAAGAATAGCTTCAGAAAGTTAACAAACGAAAGAATAGCTTCAGAAAGTTAACAAACAAAAGAGAAACTTCAAAAATTTCAAAGCAAATGGGAACCTTCAGAAAGTTTCGATACGAAAGAAAGCTTTACAAAGTTTAAAAGCCATAATACCCGGCGCTGCCCGAGTTTTCTTCAATTACTGGGAGGATTGAAAAAGTGCGAACCATTATAAAGGAATAAACTGTTATAATGGCGGCACTAAAGAAGAAACAAACCATTGTAAAAGCATATATTATTATTATTTAATTTTTTTTTTTTTTTTTGCTTTTGTTTTACCATACATAAAAATGAAAAATATGCCTTTACAATGGCTTGCCTCTTCTTTAATGCTGTTTTGTGCAATAATTTTTGTTTAATGCTAATTTTGTTCTTTTTTATTCCTTTATAATGGTTTGTCACTTTTTAAATCCTCCCAGTAATTGAAGAAAACAAGGGCAGCGCCGGATAGTATGGCTTGTACGAAATAAAAACTTCAAGACACTTCAAAATCAATGAAAACTTCAGGAGGTTTTAAAACAAAAGAAAACTTCGGAAGGTTTCAGAACAACAAAGTAACTTGAGCTTCCTTAACACGGTAACACACATGTTAAAATTCGGACTCACAAATGCGCAAGGTATATCAGACCACGATGCCCATTTCAATATTATTCAGAGCAACAAATTGGTTCCTTGACGCCTTTTCTTTAAATTGCGTTTCTCTTTCTCTTCAGCTGCTCCATCGCATTTTAAACTTCAAGTCGGTGACATAATCGCTAAGAAACATTCCAACTTTACTTTGTCGTTGCTTTCGACAATTTCTTCACCTGCTCAATGTTTATGTAGCTAAAAACAGAAAAAAAATGTCCGTCCACGGCCATATTTTGCCTTCATTGACTAGTTATGCTTGCTTTCGGGCCAAATCTTTAAGACATATTCTAAAAGTCCCCAAAAAACATGCATTCGGTCATTGGACACCACAGCGTTTCAATCTTCAAAAAAGAAATCTATGACCTGAAAACATGAATAAATGTCATCTTTTCAAAAGTAGCTCTATGACAATAACTACCTTAAAATCCAGCTACTGAAGGAGTAAAAAAAAGCTGTTGTACGTAGGTAAAAAAGACGAGTCCACGTTGCTGCATGAAGTACACGGAGACCCAAGAAGGATAAAAACAACCCAAAATCATTTCACAAAGTACCTGCCTAGTCTCATGGTCTTCTCTTACCCTAAACGACTGCAACTCTTGGGACAATGCTCTCTAGAATAGCGTAGACAGATCAGCCAGTTGAGATTGCTGTACAAATTTGTCTATGGTCTAACCCAGGCATCTTCGTACCGTTGCTCCTTGAAGTACCCAGTGTGTTCGATGCTCGTGTCCGAATTCGTGCTCGCCAGCACTTGATCAACGTTCCAATCAAACGCCTTGGAGCAATTGCATTCGAGGATTGAATTGAAATCATCGCCTCTTCATGCATTCATATGTCAAACTTGTCGTAAGGGCGCTCTTCTTTTGATGATGGATAGAGGCAGTGCTCGCGACCGGAAAAGGATTGAAGAACTCTGGTCTAACCTACATCGACTCTTTCATCGAGCATAACGTTCATGAACTCTCGTATCACAAGTCACCAGCTGTGCATACGTATTCTGTTTGCGAAAAGGAACAGGTTACATTATTCATTTTTACGTCGGCCTGGTAGAGCTTGGAATAGATTTCCATCCAATCTCGTTTGTACATCGACGTAAGCATTAGTCTTCAAACAACTATCAAGCTTTGACATTTCGAGTTTCTTGATCAGATACGCATTTTAATTTAATGCCCCCCCCCCCCCATGTACGTATAGTTTGTCATTATTTGGTCCTCTCTTTTGATTTTTTTACCGTGCGCTTTTTTTTTCTTTCTTCCCCTCACTATAAGTGCAACCAGCTTTTTGCGGCTGTAGAGACGAACTCTGGTATGCACCAATCAGTCTTTCAGTATTTCTTTGTAGCCGCTGTGGTAGTTGAGTGGTCATAGTGACGGACTCGCGTCGCGAGGTCCCGGGTTCGAACCCCACCATTGCCACAGTGGCCGTCGGCTGAAGTTGGTTTTCTGCGGTTACCAACTTCAAGGAATGAATGCGAGCCGAATGCGAGCAGCAGACCTACAAATGTAATTCAATCATAACATATCTCTCACCTCACTTCTGAAATATAGATGGCAGCACTGAAAAAAATCAAACCCAACACTACATACGCACTCGAACTGTTAGGTACACACAAAGCTACACTTCCGACACAACTCACTAGGTAGTAAATCGCTCATAGACGGTGATGGACCTGAGTTGTGCCAGCACCTCCAAGAGATATAAGGCCTCCGCACTCTGCTTGTGATGTCAGTAAGTAATCCATTTTCCCTCAGAAAAAATTCAGGAAAAAAAAAATTCCCCGCTCGTGCCAGTATCATCGTTGTGCGGAAAAGAAATGTTCGGGCTCAGAATTGGCGATTTCTATCCCCTACATCCAATCACTATGCGGTATTTGCGAGCCAATCAAGAAGAAACGAAATAGGATGCTGTGTTTCAAAATGTGGCGAACGTGGTTTGTCTGAATGACGTTTATGGCAATCAGTGCTTAGGCTTTCTATCTCTAGGAGGTGCTGGTGGGGTTCGGTTTGAAAGTATTTCTTTGTACTCAGACCCACAAAAAAAAGGGATACACACTCATCAAAAGAAAGCATTCATCTTCCAGTTTTTTACTGCTAATTCCGGAAATAGATGGCACCCTTTCCCAACACAAACTACTGCTACACTTTCTGTCATGAACATTTCATAGGCCTCATTCCTCAGGGGAACAATAAATAAATATTTTTAATATAAAAATTATTTATCATATTCAAATTTATTTATTTTTTTACGGAACTTGTGACATCCTGGTAATAATACCTTGCTATCAGATAACATTTCCGGAAATATTATTTTTAATTACATTTTTTTTTCTTCCGCCTATAGAATATGAGACATAAAAGCCTGGAAACCCTGCAACAAAGAAAAAAAGAGAACACTTCCAGGATTATATTAATCTTTCTCTCTTCCTCCGCCAAAAAGTTTTCTCCCGGTAAGGAATTCAAAAGAAAGTTAATGCATTCATATGCAAATATTACTTCAGATTCGGAGTTTAATATTCCTTTTTTTTTCCCCTCCAGGATTCGCGGTTGTTCAAACAGAAATCTTTATACATATCAAAAACTTTAGATTATGTATTTTTTTTCCTTTTCAATATTGGTTTTTGTCTTTATGGTAAATTCTGACCCCCAATATATTTCTTAACACTTAATAAAGTCCTAAAAATTTTTAGAAATCTTCAGCAGATCATGCTTGTCTTGATGTCTTTATAATTTCAGGTTTCAAAGAGGAAAAAAAGAAATGGTCGGGAAATAGAGCGTGCAAATACTCACAGAGAGGAGAAGGGAATGTACCCTGCGGGAATCCTCCATTACCATTCAAAACAATACGCAGTTTGACGAACAAGTCGGCGCCGCCCGCCGGTACATACAATCGTCAGTGAGTTGAGAAATGCAAATTAATTAAATCTTTTAGGAAGGAAGGAAAATTCAAGGAGGGGGAGGAAAAAGGAATAAACGGGAAAAACCTGCTTTTGGAAATCTCTGGGAGGTTCGACTTCCGTCTCATTGTCTATTCACTGCGTCGTGTCACGCGTCGCTGGCCGTAACTTGGAATTTAGGAAACATGGCACAAAATGACAAAAGTTTTTGAAATATATGCGTGTACACTCTTGAACTGTACAGCAGCAACCACCAAGGGGAAGACGTCTTTTATACTTCAAAACAGTGCACTTTTATGAACTTTGAAGATGGAGCAAACATTTCAAACTTACAGACTCGAATACTCTCAGTTAGGAGAACATTCCATTCAAAACGATAGTGAGAATTGATCATATCACTCTTCTCTTTACAAATGAAACTAGTATAAATAATTCAATTTAATGTGTGAAAGATAATAATCACAAAATACATGCAAGATTCTTGGTTAGAATTTTGTTTAATGGCCAACAGATGGCACCAAGATGCCAATAAACAACGAATGAAAGATTAGATATATCATATTGGCAACATTACGAGGTGTGTGTGTGTGTGTGGTGGGAAGATGGTGGCAGCCATACTTGCACCTCGTGGACATTCCTTCGAAGAATTTCCATCGAACTGTTACATGCTTGAATGTGTGTGGCGAGTGTTTTTGTAGCTCTAACATGTTCAAGTTGTCAGAGTTATGTGCGTTTTGTGTTCTCGGTGCTGCTGCCTTCCGTATTCCATATTTTGAAATAAAAATAGTCAGTTCCTGAATTCCGTGTTATTCGGAGAGACTTTTCGAACGGGAGATCGACTCGCATTCGCGCCTCGAAGTTGGAAAACCAGAAATGAATGATTGTTGAATGTAATGCCATGGTGATTTCTTTCCTCAAATTTTGAAGAAAACAATTTGGACATGCAATCAAAATGCCCAATATTGCCGTACGACACAACTTAATATAACTAACATATTTACGATGAAGTCCAGTCTTAAACTTTACTTATAGCTGCGAACCGGAGTTGTTCACGGACCATGGAGAAAAAAATACTGTTAAAACTATACTTTGCTAACTACAAACCCGGATCACCGTATAAAAGTTTTATAAAATTTATTTTACAAAACTCCAAAACACAACCAATAAAGCCTATTGGTTACATTCGCTCGAATGTATGCCCACTGTTAGTTGTTGTTTTTGGTTTTTTTTTCAAGTTTTGTAAGAATTATGTATCAAACTTTTATAGTGTAATCCCAGCCTGAGAAAAACGTAAGAATGACCGGAATTGCACCATAAAATTTTGGTAAAATTTCTTTTATAAAACTTGAAAATTGCAGCCAATAAGCATATGGTTAGGCTTATTGGTTGTTTTTTTTCAAGTTTTGTAAAAGTTATTAAATCAAACTTTTATAGTGTTATCCCGACCTAAGGCCGGTATTACACTATAAAAGTTTCATAAAATCTCACATAAAAAAAAAAACCCAACCAATAAAACTCGTAGGTTACATTCAAGCAAATGCAACCGGTAAGCTTATTGGTTTAATATTTTCATGTTTTATAAAATGACTTTTATAAAACTTTTATAGTGTAATCTCGGCCTAATAATTACTAGAGAAAGTGTATGCATTTAATTTTTCCTTTCGAGTTAAACTCGATTAATTATGGAACGTGTGAAATGACCGCTCGGGTAATTTATAAAAGCGCCAGACAATTATTAACGCTGCAAACATTTTAGGAAAAAGGTTTTTTTTCCCCCTTCCTAATTGATTGAAAACTTATTTATTTAACCCTGATTGCAATTTGACGACGTCATTCTTCTCATATAATTAAGAGATTGTTTTCGCAACTTATGCGAACCCTCTAGGAGGTTGCTCTGGTTTCTCTGCTGGAAGTATCTGTAGATAATTGCTGGAAATCTTAAAAAAACATTTTTGTTCCTAAAATTTCAAGTTTTCAATGTCCATAGCAGCCACCGCAACTTTTGTACGTGGTTATTTCGGATGCCTTTCTTTCCAACCGAGCACAAAGCCCGGCCCTATCGTCACCCCATGGGGAATTTACTACAGAATCAGTTGTGCCGGAAGTGAGTGTGTGTGTGTGCTGCCATCTATATTTCAAATCGGAAGTGAAATGTAATCGGGAGTGGATCCAGGACGATGTGTCGGAAGTGGTGAATTGTGTAAATTAATTTGATTATCCTGAGGTTTACAGGACAGACAAATCTCCCTTCCATTATTCTGCTCTTCGAAGGGTTGTCGTTCCTATCGACCCTCTGAATTCGCTCCTGAGCGAAGGCAGACATATGCAGCTGAAGAACGGAGGCAGGCATCTTCAGCTGCGAATTGAGCGGAAGCAGGAATCTTCAGCTGTGAATGGAGCCTAGGTGAACATTCGCGGCTGCGATTAAGGCAGGGGCAGACATCTTTAGCTGCGAATAAAGACGAGGTAGACATTTCCAGCTTCGAATCGAGCGAAGGCAGGTGAATGTAGGGCGATGTGTCGGAGAAGCGACTTATCGTGTAAGTGCATCCGATCATCCCGTATTTTACGGGACACATAAATTTTCCTCATATTATTCGGCGAGGGGCTATTGCTCCCATTGCCGTCCCCCCTCTTGATCCGCGCTTGAGTGTAACTATCAAATATGTTTACTTCCGGTCATGAACAGCACATGGAGTGTGGAATACGTTTATTCGTTAGTTTATGCGATTCTTTCCCTAATTTCTAGTGATTTTCAAATTAAAATATCTCAGCGAATATTACATTTATAAGCTGCCTTTTTTTTATGATTTAATGCTTTTATAAGTTGGACAACAACCCCCCCCCCCGGCAATATGAATGACGTATACCAGGTCTACTGTAATTTACTTTTTTTATGGATACTTTTTCTTGTTCAAAGTATGCTTCTAGGATGAACGGTCCGTGAGTTATTCCACGATATCAGGATAAAGGGGACTCTTTTATGCACCTTGTGTACTTTCAGTGGTTTACGGAAAATCACCGACAACAATTCACCGCCATGCAATTCACAGCTAGGAAAATTCACCGACAAGAGTTGAACACGAGCTAGTGACCCTATAAGTGAGCGAGGAATGATCGAGTGAGTGTCAGTAAATTATGCAGTAAATAGTGAGTGAGTGACAGAGTGAACGATTTGGTTAGTTGGTGAGTGGGTAGCCAGGTGATTAAGTGTATTCGAGTGAGCAACCTAGTGAGTTGATGATAGAATAAGTGGCCCCTAGAGAATCAATGACAAAGTAAGCGACTTAATTAGTGAGTGACCGACCTGCAAAGTAAGTGAGTGACAGAAGAAGTTATCCAGTAAGTGAGTGATAGAATGAACTACCACGTGATTGACTGAGCAACCTGGTGTGTGAATGAGCGAGAGCGATCTAGCTCTAGTGACAGGCAGGTTTCGTTCATTCATTCACTACTCACACGTTCATTTGCTCACTCAAGCATTCATTCCCTCGTGTCGATCATCGTTACTCGAATTTTTTGTCGGAGAATTTTCGTAGCGATGAATTTTCCGGATACGGAGTTTAGTAGGCTATAGGATTCGTTTGACAAAAATCAACACTTATTCTACTGTACACCATTAGTAAAAATTTAAGTTTAATGTTTATGCATTGGAAAAAATTTCAACAATAATAATACGTCCTCCCGCGCCCCCCCCCCCCAGTTCCACAAAAATGGGATAATCGGATAGGAGTCATCTTTTGTCGCACCACGGTCATTTTCTGCACACGAGGGTTAATTTTTTAGACCGGGACCTACCATTTATTGCCGATTCCGAAAGGCAGCCTTGTTTTTTTATACTCATCGATAGGTTGGCGCTCTAACCCTCAATGGGGGACTCCATGCGGTAGCAATTTTTTCTGCGGTCATGTCGCCGTTTCTGTTGTGCCCCATGTGTCAGGCAAGTTTTCTGACAAGGGCGAACCAGGTATCGAACTCGCGACACCTCTAAGCATCCTTTGGTACTTTAGGCGAGTGTCTTACCGACCTGAGCTACCGCACCCGAGGAGTTATCTTTCTGTCATTGCTCAAAACGTTTCATATTTAATAACCCATTCAGACCATGATGCCACAAATGCGTGGTTTACTTTTACCTCATAGTACAATTTTTTTTTTTGTCTGGACCTCAGTGAGTTAAGCTCCGATTGTGTAGGTTTCGAGTAAGAAATATGGTAATTTGGGGGGGGGGGGGGGGGTTTCATGAGTGGACAGCACTTAAATTTGAAATTTCGGGGAGGGGTTAAGATGGCTACCAGAAGAAAGTGCTTGCAGGATAAGTATGATTTATTACGTAAAATTTAGAAAAAAAATTCTATAAAAAATTACGCGTGGAGATGAATATACCCTGCATCAACTTAGCTAAAAAAAATTCAACGAAATGCGAGTTATTTTTTACAAAAAAATATTTTAAAATAGACATTTGCTGACATTTATGTTTTTAATTCATTTTTTGAGTATCAAAAATGCAAAAACATCTCGAAAATGCAAAAACATCTTGAAAGTGCAAAAACATCCTGAAAATGCAAAAACATCTTGAAAATGCAAAAAAATGAATGCTCGTGTCTGCAAGGGATGTTGTTTCGCTGAATAATTTCAAATACAATAATATAATAATAACTGAAAAATAAACCCGAATTTACGTAACAATTAATCCCTGTTCAATTTATTGTTTACTCATGACGCATATTTTGCTATTTTCAACATAAACTAATATTATGAGTATATTTTCTTTTTTTTTTGCATTTCAAAGAAAGAAAAATTCTTTTGTCTTAAAGCTTTTATCGATGGCATAAAAAAATTTAAATAAATCACCAAATTTCTCACGGAACGAAAAACACATGAAATAAGCACCCAAAACAACAGAAACATCTGTATCTATAAAAGAGGAATCAGATATTTATACTCACGTACCAGCCGTAAAATTTCTCACAGCTAAAAACTTCCGGATACAGCAATAACACGTGTTCCCTCACTTCTCATTTTTTTCCCAGAACCATCACGTCGAATCAAATCGAAATCAGATATCGTGTTCAAAACAGTGTAAAAATTAAAAGCCCCGGAAAAACAAAAAATTTAATAAAATCTCAGAAAAACCTCAGTAAAAACAGTAAGAATTTAACGGCTGTTTCCGTGATAAAAAAAAAAATAAGGAAACGATATAAAAATATAAAAAAACGGAAACAATATCTTTTATTTTCCCACGCAGTCCTGGAAAACAAGCGATAACAAGGAAATCGGGATAGGAAACAAAATAAAAGCAATATAAAGGAATCCCATAATGTTTAAAAGAAAAAAGAAGGAAATATATCGATCCGCGTGGATCCGAATGCTAATCGAAATTTTTACACGGTCATTTCAATAACTTGGGATTGCTTTTCCGAGTTTTTTTAGACTCTTTTGTGAGTGTTCATTTTAGCTGTTATCATTGTTATTACTTCGGAGGTTAATGGCGCTTGGGCTATTAAGAAATGTTAAATGGGTCTCTTTTATTGTCAGTTCGAAATTCATCTTTGCTGCTTGATTTACTGTATTTTTAGGACTTGAAAGTACTTTATTATTGTTAACGCGTTCAATGTTTTCGACGTAATATTACGTCGGTAATTAGATTGAGGGAAATACCATTCCCCTTTGTTGCCATAATTTTGTATTGTTTGGTCGGATTATGATACCTCAAAAATCACATTTTTGAGATATAAGCATTTCCATTGCCATTGAAAATCAAAAATGAAGCGTACACACAAATACAAATGAAAATATCATACATCAGCACGTTGTTTAGCCGTACGCACGTATTTAAGCATTTAACTCACTTCGAATTAGTTATAATTACCGAGACTTAATTTCAGATTAAAAAACCATTTTTTGGAGAAATCATGTCCTGACCACGCACCACAGAATTATATTGATTGTGTGTGCTGATCTGAAATGACAAAGTTACCCTAAGAATCATGTTTCTTCTGAGTAATCTTTTTTCCCATTCTTGCCTGATGAGGGTGGGGGGGGTTATCAGAATAATTCGTAGATAAAGGATTTAAAACTGATTAGTGCGTTATCACATTGGAAATAATGTAATATGGAGTAATATACGCAGAGTAGTTGCGTATGTAACTTGCGTTGCAGAGTAGGGGACTCACACACATACCCAATATTTCTCTCTCTCTCTCTATAGGTATTATCGGAAATACAGAGTGGGCTCGGGCTCATGGACAGCTACAAGTTTAAGCCTAGATAATTCAGCATTGTATAGTTCTCTCGCAGTTTATTTGGCCTTAAACAGGGTGCATGGCTAACTTCTCGAACCGCAAGTTACTGGTGAACCGTTGATCCTAGAGGCGTTCTTTTAATTAGAAAAAAAAATGTCCGAATGACATGTGGTCCACAAATACGTCATTTATATTGCAAGGGGTTGTATGGTTATAAAGATAACAAATTTTTGTACAACCTTGTACAACAGTTTCTTCCATTTTTTTTTAAATTCAAATATCTCAGCGAATATCTCACTTAGAAACGTGGAATTTATTTTGTTACTCTCAGGAGAGAAAGGGCAACAACTTTCTAAGTGAGCTTCTAAGCACAGAGTGTTCGTGTAATTTTTTTTTAATGTTATTAACTTACAACCCGTTGCAACATAAATGCCGTATCTCAGGTTCACATGCAATTTGGATACTTTTTCTAATTATAAGTAAGACTCTCTAGGATCAAGGGTTCGCCAGTAATTTGCATTTCGAGGAGTTAGCTGTGCACCTTGTATTTGTCCAATATATATCATACCCAATAGTTCTTTGTGACAAGATATTACGTAGGCAATTATAATTTCTCGCTCTGTATATTTTATTTGATACGTGTTTCTTCCCGCGTCACTGATTTATGGAACCAGAATCTGAAAAAGAAAGCTCAGTTTGAGTGAAGGAAATTAAACTCAGGGACGTTGGAAGCGTTTTCGTCCCGTAAGCACCGGGGCTCAGCTTGAGCTTCACGCGATTACATTTCATTTTACAAAACTAATTTTTCTCCACTTACTACGTATATTTTCAGTTTCTTTACTTTCGGAAAATATTTCTTGCCATATTTGCAAATTACAATCCATTTAGTGATAGAGATTTTATTCATAAAATAAGAAAATTAGCAAACGAAAAGATCAAGTTTGTGATACAAACAAAAGAATATATATTAGAAATTCCCAAAAGAAAAAGAAAGAAAACACTAGAAAGCGGGAAACACTACAATGATCACAGCATTCTGCTTGAATGAAAATTGCAAATGTCTATATTCATATTTATCCCTTCACTTTAATACATATACCATGGGAAACACCATTTTAATTATCTAAATGGATGTTTATGCGAAACGTCAAAATAGGAAACGGTCACCATATTTGAAAAGAACCATTAGCCATTATTCCAAACATAAAGCAACAACAAACAGCGCGGACTAACCATGAAATGAACACTAACATACTAAGATATCTAAACCGTAATAAAAGCCTCAAAAATCCAAACCAGCAAAGAAACGACAATTTTCCAGGTCACCAGAAATGAGATTAGTCACGCCGTAGTTGGCTCTCACATGGGGAAAAACAACACACAACAGTCCTTATTTCCACGCTAATACATTCGTCAGCGGGAGAATTAGAAAAGATCTTTCAGAATTTTTATTCCAAAATGTACTCAATTAAGAATTTCCTCCAGAACCCGAAGAAAATGTAGAAAAAGAAATAAATAATTAAAACAAGAACACATCTTTTGTGTGGATCGTGGAAAAGCTTTTCGCGTAGATCCTTTGAACCGTTGCGAAAACACGAACCCTGAAAGTGCTTTATTTTTTAATGAGAAACTCCCCATATAATGGCATGGCATGTCTATTATTGGTTGGGGTAAATATAAGACGTGAGTGTGTATTTTTGGGATGACTATAAATTTATCATGATTCACAAGAATGACGTTTATTCGAGTTCTATATTTTTACCGATGATTATCAAGAATGACATTTTCCAAGCCAGATTTCATCCAATGATTTTCAGGAATGGTATTTTTCCAACTTTGATAATACCCGATGATCATCAAGAATGTTTCAAGTCAAATTTGATTCGAAGGATTACGAAAAATGACACTTTTCGGGTTCGATTTTATCCAATGACTCTCAGCAATGGTATTTTGAAGTTCGATTTCATCAAATGATTCTCAAGAATTGCATTTCGAAGTTTGATTTCATCTAATGATTTTCAACAAACACTAAAATACGCAAAGCATCTTCTTGAATAAAACTTTCTAATGTCTAATTGTATCTATGCCTTCACCTTAATACGTACACCATGAAAGACATCAATTTCATTGTGTTAGTGGATGTTTTTTTCAAAACCTAGAAATAGAAAACGTTTACCGCAATACGTACACCATGAAAGACTTCAATTTCATTGTGAGTCACCATCTTGAAACAGAACTAGCACTCATCATTTCAAACGTATAACCCAACAAACAGCGTGACTGAGCATGTAATGGACACTAACATGTTAACCGTACTCAGCATAAAAGCTTCATAAAATCTAAACCAGCTGAGAAACGACCATTTTCCATTCCACCAGAAATGGGATTAGCCACGCCATACGAGGAAAGCATTAGCTGTCGCATTTGCTCTCACTTGAAAAAACAACAACAGTTCATACTTCCACGCGAATACATTCGTCAACGAATTAAAAAAAGATCTTACTAAATTTTTATCCCGAAATATTCTCAAAATTAAGAATTTATCCCAGAAACCCGGAGAAAAATTTTCAAAAAAATAAACAAATAATTAAAACAAGAATATCTTTTGTGGATCGTGAAAAGCTTTTTGCGTAGATCCTTCGAAGCGTTGCGAAAACACGGACTCTCTCGGAAGTATTTCTATTTTTTAATAAGATACTCCTCCACATAATGCATGATATGACCATTATTCGTTGGGGTAAATATAAAATGTAAGTGTGTATTTGTGGGATGACTATAAATGTATCATGATTTACAAGAACGTCGTTTTTTCGAGTTCTATTTTTACCGATGATTATCAAGAATGACATTTTCTAAGTCAGATTTCATCCAATGATTTTCAAGAATGGCATTTTCCAACTTTGATAACTCCCGATGAGATCATCAAAAATGTTCCGAGTCAAATTTTATTCGATGATTACGAAAAATGACACTTTTCGGGTTCGATTTTATCCAATGACTCTCAAGAATGGTATTTTGAAGATCGATGTCTTCAAATAGTTCTCAAGAATGGTATTTTCGAAGTTTGATTTCATCTGATGATTTTGAACAAACACTAAAATACGTAAAGCATCTTCTTGAATAAAATTTCATTGTGTTATCAATTGATTAAATATCAATTTCATTTTCTTAGTGGATGTTTTTTTTTCAAAACCTAGAAATAGAAAACGTTCGCCGTAATACGTACCTTAATACGTACACCATGAAAGACTTCAATTTCATTGTGAGTCGCCATCCTCTGAAACAGAACTATCACTCATCATTTCAAACGTAAAACCCAACAAACAGCGTTACTGAGCATGAAATGGACACTAACATGTTAACCGTACTCAGCATAAAAGCTTTAAAAAAATCTAAACCATCTAAGAAACGACCATTTTCCCATTCCACCAGAAATGGAATTAGCCACGCCATACGAGAAAAGCATTGGCTGTCGCATTTGCTCTCACTTGAAAAACAACAACAGTTCTAACTGTTGTATTCACGCGAACACATTCGTCAACGGATTAAAACAAGATCTTTCTAAATTTTTATCCCGAAATATTCTCAAAATTAAGAATTTCTCCCAGAAACCCGGAGAAAAATTTCCAAAAAAATAAACAAATAATTAAAACAAGAATATCTTTTGTGGATCGTGAAAAGCTTTTCGCGTAGATCCTTCGAAGCGTTGCGGAAACACGAACTCTCTCGGAAGTATTTTTTAATAAGAAACTCCCCCACATAATGCATGACATGTCCATTATTGGTTGGGTAAATATAAAACGTTTTAAGCCCGTAAAACACGGAATTCAAATTTAAAAAAATATTTAAAAAATTCTTCCAGAAAATATAGAAAACTCCTTTAAAAAAAAAAGGAACTTGTCTCTTCGAAATTGGTGATTTCACGACGCTCTATCACTTTTCCCAGGAAAAACGTTCTCCATTTCCAGTTTTATTCAAAGTCGTTAAACTTTTATATTCTTCTCTTTTCGAGTAAAAAGTTGAATACATGCATGTATTAAACAAAAAAAAAAACCATGAAATTAAACGTCGAATTTTTGGAGTTTTAACTGCCGGTTTTATTTGAAATTCGTGTTATTAGAGTTTTCCTCTCCTGTGCGTGAAACACATTTACTATCATATTCGTTCGAGCGTGATCATAATGTTTCTAAATTTATTTTAATGTTTCACGCGTTTTGAAATATTCTACTAAATCAGAGAATTTAAATTATAGTCATGTTACATGAGATGGATGGTTTTTTTGGGTGGTTTCGTGGTTGTTTGGATAAATATGGAAATTAATTATTGACTGTGTTGTAGTTGTTTCGCGGATGCTTGTAAATATATCATAATTAATAATGGGATTTTTAAGTTAGATTTCATCCAATGATTCTCAAGAGTTATTGGTATTTCTCAAGAAAATTGGTATTTCTCAAGTTTCATTTCACTCTTTGTTGTAAAGAATATGTTCTCAAATTCATCGTTATTTACAACAATGATATTTTCAAAGTTAGATTTAATCTATGATTTGTAAAACTTTATTTTCGAAGTATGATTTCATCTGGATGAGTCTCAAAAATTGTATTTTTCAAGTTCAGTTTCATCCATGATTTCCAAGAATGACATTTTTTGAGTTCCGTTTTATCCAATGGTTTTCAAGAATGCAGTTCGAGTTCATCCAGTGATTTTCAGGTTTTATTTCATCTGATGATTTTTAAGAATGTTTATTTTCTAAGTTCGATCTCATCCGATATAAATCTCAAGAATGATATTTTCCAAATTATATTTCATCTGATGATTCTCAAGAACTGTTTTTCATTAAAGTTAGATTTCATCGAATGATTTTCAACAATGGCATTTTCCAACTGCGATTTCATCGAATGATTTTCAACAATGGCATTTTTCAACTGCGATTTCATCGAATGATTTTCAACAATGGCATTTTCCAACTACGATTTCATTCAATGATTATTAAGAGCAGTATTTTTCAACTTCGTTTTCATCCGATGATTCTCCAGAATGGCACTTTTCAAGTTAGATTTCATCCGATCATTTCCAAGAATGGTATTTCCGGAGTTCCATTTTACCAAATGGCTTTTCAAGTTCGATTTAATCCAATGATTTGCAAGAATGAAGTTTGATTTCATCCAATAATTTTCAAGAATGGTATATTTTCCAAGTTCGATTTCATCTAGTGACATTCAAGAATGGAGTTCAATTTCGTCAGACAGTCGAGTGATTAGGGAACTAGCTTCTGACTGTGCATGTTTCGATTCGAATCCGGTTTCGGACAATTGGCAAATAACAATAACAAAAAAAAATTTATATACTTCTACCATATAGCTAATATACTTTGACGATAATCTGGTATTCCATCACAATAATTGCCAAAATATTTCTACATGCAAATAATCGAGTCTCGAACAGGTTCCCACGATTGAATTGCGATTGCGTTATTAAAAAAAACACGTAATTATTTTCAAGAATTATCCAGCGCTTTTCAAGAATGTAGTTCAATTTCACATCCAATGATTTTTTTGCAATTTCAATTTATTAATTTCATTCCTTACACATATACAAAATGGTGAAAACACGGGTGACTGTGATTAGCTGATCCACTGCGATTCGAAATTTTATATTCATTATTGACAATCATCAGATCTAGATTGTTGACAACCATTTGATTTAGATTATTGACGATCTTCCGATTTAGATTACTGACGATCTTCCGATTTAGATTATTGAGAATCATTCGATTTAGATTATTGACGATCATTCGATTTAGATTATTGACGATCATTCGATTTAGATTATTGACAATCATTCGATTTAGATTATTGACAATCATTCGATTTAGATTATTGACGATCATTCGATTTAGATTATTGACAATCATTCGATTTAGATTATTGACAATCATTAGATTAACTGACGATTGCTAGATTCTTTATGCGATGGACTATATGCCATCCTCTTATAATCTTGTGTATAATTTTGATTGCCCATTGGCGTTTGTTGTTTAGGTTTTAATTATCTGTTATAAGATTTCAGATTGACGATTGTTTATATATATATTATTTTTTGTTGCCTTCGCCTGAGGCGACAATTTTTTGTTGTTTATACTAAAACTTTCCGGATACACCCATCCTTCGGGAACGCTTCGATATCTCTCTGAGATGGGAAGCAGGGTGTGTCCGGTCTTCAAAGATCAAAGATGCACAGTACGAGAAAGAAAATCAGCCAAGGTATCAAAAGATCCATACTGGTTGACACTTTGTAAATTTATAATCAATAGAACGAACACAAGAATAAAATTTATGAACAAAACAACAAATGAAACAAAAGACATTTTTTTGCGAGAGAAATAAAAGAATTAAAGTCGTGGTTAATGTATATATAAATAAAAAAAGCAAATGCCTGTGTAATACTTAAACTTATTCCATAACATTTTTGACCATAGGAGAGAGTAGAGCAACATGAGTACACATCACACGCGTTATTCAAATTGGTACTAACAATAAAAATCAGAAAAATAATTCAATGGGTGAGATTGAATCGATTGGTAATTTAACTGAATATGGAATGCAGAAAAAATCAAAAAGAAGACTTTCGGTGTCGTTGACTGAAAGTAGATACAGCTTCACGTGCTTTCTGAAAGATGATAAATTAGTAATGCTAAGAATCCCGAGCGGCAAAGAGTTAAAAATTTTCACAATGAGGTAAATTGAATGCTTCTTCCGGATAGTTTTGTGAATCAGTGGTTGCGAGTAAATATTGTTAAATCTATTTGAGGAACGACAACTGTTTAAAGATAAAACAAATTGTCGTTTTAAAGTAATTGAGGTGTGTTTGCAGAAGTAAAGCTCATATAGAAGAAGTATTCCAAGACTGTGACAAATTTGTTTGGAAGGGATTGGTTGAAAAGTCATTTGATATGAGTCATTTTGCTATTTTTTGCAGTTTTATAATTGGAGTAAGATTCGAAATTAATTCTCCACCACAGACAGCTAAACCATATAGCAGTAGAAAACGGAATAGTGAGTATTAAAAGCGTTGAAATATGGAAGGCCGATCTATATATGGTTTAAGATAATAAAGTTTGTGTGTAGATTATATAACGAAGTTTATTTCGTAAATATTTTACATGAGTTTTCCATCTGAGGTTATGATCGTTATGGATACCTAGGCTAATCGTGAAATCTGCTCGAGACTCGAGCAGTTGCATGTAGGAATATTTTAGCAATTATTGTTATGGAATACCAGATTCTGGTCAAAGTATATTTTAGCTACTGGGAGAAAGTACATACATTCTGCTTTTTTTATATTTATTTGCCAATCGTTACTCATCAATTGTGAATTACCAATAAATCAGTATTTGTTAAATTTGCTAGAGAATGATTGTCATCAGTTGACTAGAGAAGTATAGTGTCATCTACAAATATGATGATTTTACCAGTTAATTGATTGTTAAAAATTCAGTGATAAATATATTAAACTACCTATAATACCCGTCGCTGCCCGGGTTTTCTTCAATGAGACTTATTCGATCACGTGATATCTCCCTCTTCCTTTGAGGGACACGCAAACCGTGTCCAAGTTAACCGATACGGCGACTTCCTGCGTGACTCATGAAAGAAACAAATCTATAGTCCGTTTCAGGTTAACTTTGCAGTGAAGGGGAAGCTACGAGGGAACCGCATCACTCGTTGCTATGGGAACGAAAGCCTCTTAACCAATGTATCGATGCGCAGCCTCGGTAAGGTATGGCCGATTCTCGCCAATCTCACTGAGAAAAATATTTTTTACGTGTAACGTAATTGCACAGTTAAATTAGTAATAATTATAGAATTAAAAGCAAACCACTGCCGATACTTTCAGAAATTAAAGTGAGGTTTTTGAAATAATTTGTTTTGGTTTTTGATTAGAAAATGTTTTAAAATTTAGAAAAAATAATTATCTTCTATCAGCGTGTCACTTACTCTTCATTGATGTGCCGTAAGTAACATTAAAAATTTCAAAAAAGTCATATTTTTCTGCAATATTTCCCTTCCCTCAGCTGAAATTTATTTACAAAAAAAAATCTAAACAATATTATGAAAGCAACGTGTAATTTTAAAATACTGTATATTAACCATGGCTCTCAAAAACTTGGGGATTTTTAATTTTTTCTTCAATTTATATGGAAAAAATTAATGTTAAATAAATTAAGAAGAAGCAGGTTAACTCTGTTTTCATATGCAAATGCAGGAATAGCACCAAATAATAATAATGATACGGAAAAGTTTAGAATTTTTTTACTCACTTTTCTTGCCGAAATTTCCGTCACTCGACCTCCCCCTTTCCCCGAACGGTATACGTCGATGCCACTTGTTTTTCCGACAGCTTTAGTCTTTTGTTACGGTTGATGTGCTGCTCATGGTTATTACGAATTATTCTTATGGAGTTTTGTTTACAACGAATATTCAAAAACCAAAAATATAGTATTCAGGAATGGAAGAGCAGAGAACTTTAGCGTGGCTATCCCTGGTGAAAATTAAGACACAACTGTCACATAACAGATGAAAGCCCAAACCACTGTGGACCCCCCCCCCCCCACCCCACTCATTTATTGTATTTGAAGAGACGCTATAGGCAAGGGGCATGAGGAGAAACAGGTGGGTGGAAGATGGCGTCCGTTCGTGCGAGTGGAAGTCGCGACTCTGTCAACACTCTCCGTGATCGGAAACTAAAACTATCCCATAAACATGGCAAAAAATAAATAATTAAAAAAAGGAGGATCTATAACCAAAACTTCTGCACCCATAGAGGGCCTCTCACAAGTCACAATAGTATCGGCACTCTCCTGGAAGAGAAACACTTCTTGTAATCTATGAGTGAATATCTGAACTCACTGAAGCCTATTTTTAGGAGAAAATAAAACTGATTGAATATTCGTTTTTATGTAAGCCTACAACTGCATGTAAAACTGAATGAAAAATTGTATCGTTATGGAAAATTCAACCAAATAACGAAAAAAAAAAATGTATATATACAGTATATAATTGTGTAACGAAAAAAAACACGACAGTGATTTTGGCGGGGAAAATTTCTAGGATATCGCGCCAGAGTGTCGTTGCCGTTGCTATGGATTTTTAATAATGGTAACCAATATTTTTTATAATTTAAAAATTTTAAACAAGTAAACATCGGTTCAAAACGACTTTTTTTCAGTATTTTTTTCAAAATCATAGAAAAAATTGAAATATTATGTATAAAGGTTCATCTTAAACCTCCGATATATGAGAACTATATTTTGCGGCGAAGGAATACACTCTCTACCTTTCTCTTCACTGCAAAGTTAACCTGAAACAGACTATAGATTTAAAGAAACGTAGAAATGAATATTTCCCCTCTTTTTTTCAAGGGGCGCTAGGTATTCGATCTCCCCTTGAACTTCAAGTGTTCCATCTGCCTGTTTCTGCTTCCAAAAATGCTAAATTAAAGCTGTGGAATTTCTTCGATCTACTCTACGGGCCCATGTGATTAATTTTAAAACAACCTAAACCATATCAATCTTTCACATCTCGGGATACGATACTTTTTGACAAATAGATCTGATAGGAAAGGGGGTGGAGTGTTGATGTACGTGAAATCCTGTTTGATGGCTAGAGTTAACGTGCAGAGAAGTCATATTGAAACTATATGGGTTGAGCTTAAGAATAAAAGACGTCATAAACTTATTGTTGGGATTTGTTACAATCCACCGAATAGGGATCAAAACCACATCGCCAAATTGCATGATGAAATTTTCTCTGACACAAAATCATTTTTCCGATATGTCAATAATGGATGTAAGGGGATAGTTGGCCCACTCTCGATACGAGGCTCTAGGTTAGAGAGCAATGTTGGCATGTGTAATGCTTTCAATGACTTTTTCGCGTCGGTTTTTAATGGAGATAATGATATTCTATATACGGTTGTTGCATGGGGTAATAAAACCCATAACGATATTCAAGTAGAAGACCTGGAGGTCCTAAATCTTCTAAGAAATGTATGTGCAAGCAAAGCACCAGGACCAGATGATATCTATGGGAATCTATATCTATGGGATATCTCAGGGAATGTGCTAATGAATTCTTGGGCCCAGTCGCACAGATATACAGGAGTAGTGTTGCTGAAAGTATCTTGCCAAGGGATTGGAAACTTGCTAATGTTGTTCCGATATTTAAGAAGGGTAGTAGAGAAGCTGTGTCCAATTATCGTCCAGTGAGTTTGACGAGCTCCCTCTCGAAAATTTTGGAAACTATCATCAAAAGGCAGTTTGTGAAGTGGATAGACGGGAATAATGTATTGTCGGATAATCAGCATGGGTTCAGGAAGGGGAAGTCATGTATAACTAACCTCCTTTGCTTCTATAATCATGTGACTAAGGCTTTGGGTAAAAGCAAAAATGTAGATGTTGTTTACCTTGATTCCCAGAAGGCATTCGATCGGGTCCAACGTGGTAAACTCTTGAAGCGTTTACACGAGATTGGAATTGGAGGCAACTTGCTGAATTGGATAGAATCGTGGTTAAGAGATAGGTCGCAACGAGTTATGGTGAACGGGAAATTCTCTGGTTGGACAGGCGTCACAAGTGGAGTTCCTCAAGGAAGTGTCCTTGGCCCCCCCCCCATACTTTTTTCACTTTTTATCGATAAACTGGATCAGGGTATAGATGGGATATCTAGAAAATTCACAGATGATGTGAAGCTAATGGGGGTAATCGGGAATCAAAGCGATAGGGAGTCGCTCCAGACCAGTCTAAACAGGATTGCAGCATGGGCAAATGATTGGAGCATGACGTTTAGCGTTGATAAGTGCATGGTCGCTCATTTTGATTCGAACAACCCACGATTCTCTTACGAGTTGAATGGTGTCACTATCCCGGATGCAACTAGGGTCACCGATTTGGGAATTCTCATTGACGAGCGGCTTAGGTTTTCTGAACATTGTTCAGCGGCGGTCAAAAAAGCGAATAGAATGCTTGGTCTCATTTTCAAAAAGGTCTCTTCGCTTTCTCCTAAAGTCATTCTTCCGCTTTTTCGAGGCTTAGTTCGTCCTGGACTGGAGTATGTTGTAAGGTTTTGGAGACCATACCTACAGAGGGACATAGAATTGGTTGAAGGGGTGCAGAGAAGAGCTACGCGTGTCCTTATTGGCACACAGAGCTTGAGTTATGAAGAGAGACTTCATTTTTTGAATATGTTTACATTGGATGAACGCAGGTGTCGAGGAGATATGATCGAAGTGTTCAAAATTTTCAATGAGATAGATGGATGGAATGGACCATGAACTTTTAGTACACCGCCAATCGACTGCTTTTAGAAGGGGACACCAGTATCGACTGGTGAGGGACAATGCGAGGTTAAGGTGTCGCAGGGAATTTTTCTCTAATAGGTTTGTTAATAAGTGGAATAGCTTAGTCCCGGAGGTAGTAAATTGTAACACAATTGACACGTTCAAAAAGAAATACGATAAACATGTTGGGGTAAATCGAGAAGCTCTATCCATACTTAGAATAAGACAACCATAAGTATTCTTTATGGGCATTGTATAATATTTTATGTATACATTGTTTATAATTTTTGTTAATTGCATTTTTAATTTGGTTGCTGCATTTTTGAAATATATGGCATCCATATTTGTTATGGGCATCTTTTTTTTCAGCCACCTCGTTGGGCATTTTAACTTTGTGGCGTTGTATTTGTATATGAATTTACGCAGTTGAATATTATTAAAAAACCAATGCGGAGACATTTTCATTTTCGAGCTTGAGAACATGTAAATAAAAAGTTGAAATCAATCTTATTGCATGAATATCCAACTCAAAAGTAGATCCGGCTAATTACTTTATATTTAATTTTCTAGGATTCGTATATCTCTAAGCGAACTGAGTATTTAAAAAATTAAGAATTCAATACAATTTTCAAAAATTATTTATGTGGCAGAAAACTCCACCAAATTTCCACATTCTTACGGTAAAATCGGCAATTTTAACACTGATTTCTATGGGGACCACCCTTTGCTTGACCCTCAAAGTGATGCTGCTGATGATTTTGACATCTATTCAAAAAAACCTCATTACTCGAAGGATTGAGAAAGTGGCAAACCATTATGAAGGCGTCGTAAACTATTATAGATATACTGGTAGCATTAAAAAAGTAACAAACCATTTTAAAGACATATGAATGTCTGAAACGCATTGATAGGGAACCTCGGTAAACAAAGGAAACGTCCCGAAAGTGATTGTGATTGATTTTCGTGAATCATCCAATCATGACTGAAGTTTGATTTCATCAGGTTATTCTCAAGAGATTGTTGGTATATGACATCCATATTTGTTATGGACAAGTTTTTCCTCACCCACCTCGTTGGGCATTTTGCTTGTTGTGGTGTTATATTTGTATCAGAATGTTGTTTTCCGTATTCCATTTCATCCAATGATTTTGATGAATGATATTCTCAAGTTCGGCTTAATATGATGATGTTCAATTAGTATTTCTCATTACTGATTTTCAATAACACGGTTTTTAACGATTGTTTTTGAAAACTATGCTGTGAAAAACCATTTAGCTATAACAACTTTGAAGCGGAGGGAAAAAAAGACATCAGTTTTGAACAATAAGTAATGTCAACAGTAACTCTTCGGCAGTATGCTTTCATCGACGATAATGTGAATGGCATTGTTCCCAACAAAGATATAATTTTCTCCCACAAACAGCAAACCATGACACTTCTTCAACAATGAATTTTTGGCGGTTTTTATTTTGAGAGATTTCTTTTCTCATTTATAACAATGATTTTACAGTAGATATAGCCCTTGATAAAACTTTTTATTCATACATTCTATGAATATCACTTTTGACGTGAATACGTCTTTTAAATCATCTGACATTACTGGATGCATTCGCAAAAAGTTGCATGACAAAATAATTTAAACGCTTACATCTCAGCAAGTATTCAGAATATATCAGTGTTTTGACGTCTGTCGGTAGATCTCGTTAATACAAATCCAGTGATATCACCCTGGTTTAAAAACCTCTACCGGTCTATAAGCACCAGGCTCGCGTCCCGGTTTTGTAATAAAATTGTTTTCCGCTATAAACTCAAAAGGTTCGCAACGCCAGCAGAAGGTAATGGCATCGTCTGATGGGCATTTTCGAGAAAACTTCAGTGACGCTACCTTCTGTTTCATACCTCCTTCCGGTCTGGGCACATGGCTCGCAGCCCACTTTCGCAAACAAAATTGTTTTCCCTCTATATCTCGAGAGGTTCGTAACGGTAATTAACAATAATTGGTATCTCGTCTGTTAGCAATTCGAAGGACAAATCCCATGATAACGATTTCAGTATGGCAGTTCCAACTACTCAATGGTGGGTCAAAAGAATGTATTCACGTCAAAACTTGCGGCCGTATCTCTGTGACACAGCCTACCCCATTTTTTTTTATAACATAAGCTTCATTTGATCATTTTTGTCACACCACGGTCATTTTCTGCACACGCGGGCTAATTAGACCGAGACCTACAATTTATTCCCGATTCCGAACGGCAGGCTTGTTTTTTATACTCATTGAGAGGTTGGTGCTGTAACCCTTCGATGGGGGACTCCCTGCGGTAGCAATCTTTTCTGTGGTCATGTCGCCGCTTCCGTTTCACCTCTGTGACAGGATGAACCAAGGGCGACCGGGTATCGAACTCGCGACATCTCTAAACATCCTTTTGTACTTTAGGCGAGTATCTTATCGACCTGGGCTACCGCGCCCGACATAATCTTCAACAACGCTTTTAGGGTAATACATTCCTTAGCAAAGCTTTTCAAATAATACACCTTTTAAGAATGCTTTCCGGTTAATACAGTCTCGCTTTCAGGATAATACAGTCTTTAACAATGCTTTCAGGATAATACAGTCTTTAACAATGCTTTCAGGATAATACAGTCTTTAACAATGCTTTCCAGATAACACATTCTAATACAACAGTGCTTCTCATAATTCGTCTACAAAAGCTTAATGTAAAAGAATTGCATTTTCAACGATTTACAATCTCTCTGACAAACATCAATTCTATTCGTTTCATCGCATTTTTTAAACTATATTTCCATTCATATTACATACATAAGGGGAAAAAAACCAAATTTCAAATAAACAATACATTCTTGATACATAACTAAAAGCACATTTATTTTTGAAACACAAAACACAGTACAGCATTTTCTTTATACATGACAGAAACTGGGAATATCGATTCTCATAACTCACGCATACTCATCGTTTCTGGAAATGGGAGAAAAATGTAAAAAAAACTAAAACAAACGTCCATTTATTTGAACTTTTCAACTTCGACAGCAGCGTGTTTCCTTATGTATAAAACCTTGAGGGTTTTTCATCATAAAAACAGTTCATCACTCATGAGAAAAAAAACTAAAAAAGTATTCTTTTCAGTACGAACAGAGTACACAACATATATCGAATACATCTCTGTCTCTTTTTCCATCCATTATTTCAGCTTTGTAATTCAAAAAAACCTGTTTCGTTTTGAATTTTATTTACTCATAGTGCATTATTTTAAAAGAAATATATGTGTGTATGATTCATGATATATACCGAGTATATATACAGTCTGAGAAATGCTCTTCAAACGGTTAAAGAATTTTAAGAGAGGATACATTTGTTTTACTTTATAGGAATAAGTGCTGAGAAGAGTATAAGTAAGGCTTATGGAAATGTACTAATACGAGTACTTCTTCAAAGGGGAATATCGAATACGGTATTTTTGGTATATTTTCCTTCCCAAAGGCATTTCCAGAATTTTCATGATATTGGAAAACTGAAATGTAGAGAATTTTTTTTACAATATATAGCCTATATATATTTGAAATGAGTGTAGAGTTACATATAAATCACCTCTCCTTCAACATTACCAGTGGCGCCAAAATTTGCGCTTGCCCCGGCTGACTAATCGTCAAATCGTGGAACTGCCAAAGGGGTCTATGGATAAAAAACAGATTTAAGAGTGCCGGTGTAATGCCAGGATTACATAATGTTTTAAACAGCTCCTTTATAAAACTTGTAAAATGCAACCAATCGGCTACATTCGAGCAAATGTAACAAATAAGTTTTTTAAGTTTTGTAAAAAATATTTCATCAAACTTTTATGGTTCAATGTCGGCCTTATTGTTCCTATCTGAAATTTTCTATCAGCTATGCCCCGTATGACGGAATCGGCATCTTTGAATGTTCTTAATGCTTGTTAGCCTACGGCAGTGTTTCCCAACTTGTTTTCCGCCATGCCCCACCTAAGTATCTTGTGAAAATCCAGATTCCCTCTATGCTATAAAACACATACACACGCATGAGAGAGGGGGATATGCGGACAAAGACGATCGAAAATCGTAAAAGAAGTTAAAATGTTGAGGAAAAATAAAGTCTGTAAATGCTGTTTTAATCTATTTCTGTGAATTTGAAACTAATTCTTCAGGTTAAAACTTGAAAAGCCCTATAAACTGGTCTTAAGAAAACCCCAGTTTTAAACGTTTTAAGGCATTACGGGCCAATATATATATATTCCGTGGTGAAGCCCAAGCCAATAACGCCGGGATTACACTATAAAATATTTTATGAAAATTATTTTATTAAACTTGACAAGAGTGCAACCAATAATATTGCTGGTTGCATTTTTCAAGTTTAATATAATGATTTTTATAAAGTAATTTATAGTGTAATACCGGTCTCAGTCATACAGTGGTATCTTGATTCTCGCAGTAGTAACGGGTAATCCCTTTTTTTAGAGAAAATATATAACATATATAATACAGTCGAATCCCGTTATAACGATTTCCAAGAGACCAGAGAAATCACTTCGTTATAAAGGGATTTCAGGTTTTTCATTATTTAAATTTATCTGAGGAGATTAGAAAAATGTTCGTTAAAACGAGATTTTCGCGTTAACGTTATTCGTTAAAACGGGATTCGACTGTAGATGTACAGGGCATCTTGTAAGTGCTAATGCGGCCTTTATCTCCTCAACCGTCAGTAGTGCAGGCATTGAATTTGATGTACTGTGTTTTGTGTTTCAAAAATAAATGTGCTTTTAGTTATGTATCAAGAATGTATTGTTTATTTGAAATTTCGTTTTTTCCCCCTTATGTATGTAATATGAATGGAAATATAGTTTAAAAAATGCGATGAAACGAATAGAATTGATGTTTGTCAGAGAGATTGTAGATCGTTGAAAATGCAATTCTTTTACATTAAGCTGTTGTAGACGAATTATGAGAAGCACTGTTGTGTTAGAAAGTGTTATCTGGAAATTATTTGAATTTGAGAAAAATGCTCAAAAAGGGTTGAAAAATTACCCTGTACCAGTTTTGAGAGTGAAAAAATGCAGTGTGTCACAAAATAAAAAAAATATAAATTTTTATACGGTCCCCTTGTCCTCTAACTTCCTATTAGAAAGTTGTTGCCCTGTATCTTCCGAAAAAAAACTTACAGGCCACTTTGTATAATTGCCCTTATACCTCCTGCAAAGGTAAACCCAACGGGGCCCAGGGCTTCGAAGCAACTATTGAACCCACACACACACATTATTGGAAAATTTCACTTATTCTGAGATTATTTTTCCTTCAAATATAAATTTTCATTGATACTTAAATAATTTCCTCATTAAATATGACATTTCATTAATTTGTGAATAATTTTTGTCTTCGAGATATGCATTTCTTTAATTCGGGAATGATTATTTTTTCATTAAATATCGATTTTCATTAATTCTGAAATTATTTCCTTATCAACCATTAATTTTCATTAATTCTGAAGTTATTTTTTTTTCATTATATACATGAATTCCACACACAATTAGTTCTCAAATTATTTTCCCATTAGACATGAATTTTTCATCAATGCTGAGAAATTATTTTTTCAACGTATATGAATTTCCATAAATCATGTGATTGCTCCTTCAAAGAATCAAATTTGCCCTCCTCAAAGATTGCCCTTCCTGTCGGGCGTGGGCCCCATGTTGGGAATCACGAACCTACATGAACATTGTCCACATGGAGATTTAGTAATGCGTTGTGTGTCTATGGTTGTACGAAACAATGTGGCTCAGTGGTCTAGGGGTATGATTCTCGCTTCGGGTGCGAGAGGTCCCGGGTTCAAATCCCGGCTGAGCCCTGCAATTTTTTTTTTCTTTTTACCCACATACGTAGGCAAGTACACAGACAATACATTAAGCACTCTTTCGCTGCTCATGGAAAAAGGAATGAAACGTATTTCATTGAGGATACCTGGTGTTAAAATAATTTAGTTGTATGGCGTGGGTTTTATACATTTCCTAACTATTACGGTATTATTATTCGGCACAACTACGACTTCCAAAACATCCTCTATAAAACCCAGGGCCGTAATGGGGGTTGGGGGAGACTTCAAGATACTTCTACGAACCAAAATACCTCATCAAAACAAAGCAAATACAAAAGTTACGCAGAAGAAAACGACATTCACAGAGAAAAAATCAAATATTTCTATGATTATTCTCATCGTCTTCAACCTTAGTGCAGTCACGAGCACTGTCTGTACCCATCTTCAAAAGAAAAGCACCCTTACGGCGAGTTTGATATTCGAATGTGGGAAAATCAGGATGATTTAGTCCTTGAATGCAAAATCTGCACACAGTGTTTAATCGGACGTTGATTAAGTGCTCGCGAGCACAAAATTACACACGGGCGTATAGCACTATGGGTGCTTCAGGGGAGTACTGTGGTGCTCGCGAGCAACAGGTTGAAGATGCCTGCTCTAAATGAATAGGGAAGTAAATAATAATTTATCTGATGTCGGATATATATCCCGAGTATCCTTCATTGAAATACAAGTTCTTTCCTCCATTCAAAATGGCAACGAACGATATCTGTAGGATTAGAACGCACTTAATATAAGAGCTCCAAAAATAATGGTATTTCAGAATAAAAATCGAGTTTTTTCAGGATCAGGATAATAATAAAGCTCTAAATATATATTTTTAAGAAAGAAGTAAAAATGAAAACTTTATGCAGATTAGCTTGACGTGTGTGTATATGTTTGTGTGTCGCTTCCACGGAAACAAAAACTATTTCTTTTTACAGGATCAGGAAGAAAACCTGGAGATATAAGAGATCCCAGAAATAATTACATTTATATTTAAATTTTTCTCCATCGTTTCTGGAAATTTTCCAGATTTTTATGAAGATTTTTTTCAGGTGGATTTGATTGAATTCTTTCTCTTTTTTTTTTGTTTCTTATGAAAAGATTCATTTTTAGGCATTATTTTTTGATTCAAAATATATGTTAGGTAAATGCGACAAATCAAGTATCATGCATAATCGTCATTCCTGTTTAATGAAATTAATAAAAATAATAAATAATCTCTCTAATAGCATAATCTTTCCATAAAAATTCAAAATAAAATGAAAGAAAGAATTGCAGAACCCAAGAAAACTCTGATCTCCAGAATGGGTGAAAATTCAGAAATCAAGAATGGGTGAAAATTCAGAAATCAAGAATGGGTGGAAATTCAGAAATCACGAATGGGTGAAAATTCAGAAATCAATAATCGGTAAAAATTCAGAATTCACGAATTGGTGAAAATTCAGACTTCACGAATGGGTGAAAATTCAGAAATCAAGAATGGGTAAAAATTCAGAATTCACGAATGGGTGAATATTCAGAAATCAATAATGGGTAAAAATTCAGAATTCACGAATTGGTGAAAATTCAGAAATCAAGAATGGGTGAAAATTTAGAATTCACGAATGTGTGAAAATTCAGAAATCAAGAATGGGTGAAAATTCAGAATTCACGAATGGGTGAAAATTCAGAAATCAATAATGGGTAAAAATTCAGAATTCACGAATTGGTGAAAATTCAGAATTCACGAATGGGTGAAAATTCAGAAATCAAGAATGGGTGAAAATTCAGAAATCAAGAATGGGTGAAAATTCAGAATTTTTACTAAATATCAGAATAGATAGAAATGCAGATAATTCCAGGATTATTTCTTCGTAGATGAAAATGCAGCATTCCTGAGTTACAATCGGGGTCATCTAGGTACCACATCAAGGAAATCAAAACTATTTGAATTCGAATACCAACTGAACGTGTATATTAAGCTATACAGATATTGTTACGATGGAAAATACAATACTCCTACGAAAACCTACAGTTAAGCATACAAATATTACTACGATGGCAATACAATCAATAATACGAAATTTCTATTAATGCGTTATAACTAGGAATACGAAAGAATATTACCATGAAAGCAATACATATTAGAAACAAACATCATTACGAGTCCCCCTAAATGAAACCTGTCAATTTACACATGGGGGCCAACGACTTCGAAGCTTGTCAGACATCCCCCGCTGGAGTGCCACGAAAAATTTTCATTTGTATTCATTTTACTCACGAATAAAACCCAGTGCCCCCAATTACCCCGGACCCAGAAAAGAATGAGATTCATCCAGGTCCCCCAAAATGAAACAGGGTCCCCGACTCGGAAACTTATCGAGCATCCCCTCCCGTGAGGGCTCCGGCAAATGTTCACTAGTATTCATTTTTACCAACGAATAAAATCCAGCGCCCCCCCCCCCCATGCCGGGACCCCAATTACTCGGGACCGAATTCGAAGATTTTTATGGGGGCCCCAGACTGGATATATCTTGTGCTTCCACTATCGGAAATTTTTCAATTTTAAAGCAGCAAGAAAACAATGAGGTCCATCAAGGGCTCCTGGAAACGAAACCTTTTAACTTCACCGTGAAGGTATATGTGCAATGGCCCCCTGTACCTCGACCCTGCGTGTTGGGAGCACTGGTGATATATGTATATTATACATATGCATACCTTTCGGCATGACCACAAGGGCATGGCTGATAGGGACCGGAACGATTGTTATGACTTTTTGATTTTTCACACCATAAATTAACCACAGAGGGGCCGTGAAAAAGCTGGTTTGGGGGCCCGCCATCTCTCCCATCCTAGGGACCCTGCTGTAGGATGTGGGAGCCTCCCGGTACATACACATAACTTAGTCCCTCGGGGTCAAATGGGTCCCGATATGCAAGTGTTAAATGAAAACTTGACCCGAATTCGTAACCGACTTCCGTAACACAAAAACGTAACAGATTTTCGTCATTCAAAAAACGTCACCGACTTCCGTTACATAAAATCGTCGCTAATTTCCATTGCCTAGAAATGGGCCCTTTTCGAGTTTGTGATTTTATATTAAAGAGTAGATAGTCTCGCGCTTCTCGAATTACCGCATCTACACGTATTTGTCTGGCTGAGTTTGAAGCTTCGCACGTAATCACCGAATGAACCGTGTTTTGTGAGGAACGTTACTATTTTCCCTCGACATGACTTCTTTCATTTCACCCACTTTTGGTATTCAACGGGATGGATAGGATGGAGCATTTAACCTGGAGGCTTGTCGGACATCCCTCCTGCCACGGGCCACGAAAAATTTTCATTTTTATTAATTTTACAACCAATTAAATTCATCCCCCCCCCCACACATCTAGTAGCTGGGACCCAATACGCAGATTTTTAGTGGAGGACCCAGACTGGATTTATCTCGGGCTTCAGCTGTTGCAAATTCCACAATGTTAAACAACAAAAAAACAATGAGATTCATCCATGGGGCCCCCAAAATGAAACCTGTCAATTTACACATGGGGGGGGGGCCCGACTTGGAAGCTTGTCGGACATCCCCTACTAGAGGGCCACCAAAATTTTCATTTATGTTCATTTTACTAAGATACAAAACCCAGGACCCCCAAGAAGTCAGCCCGGACCCAGAAAATAATGAGATTCATCCAGGGCCATCAATTATTAATACAATATTGTTTGTAATTGCATTTTTAATTTGGTTGCTGTATTTTTGAAATGTATGACATTCGTGTGGACCATGCGTATGAATATATTTTTTTCTCAGCCACCTTGTTGGGCATTTTGCCTGTTGTGGCTTTGTATTTGTATTATATCGAAGACACATATTTGTCAATGGCGTTGCCATTTTTTTTTTTTTTTTAATAACGTGATCTTCACGTATTCCCAAGGGATCAATGGAATACAATGGATGGCACGATCCGTCCAGGGAATTTGTTAGTGTTGGGTTAGTAGACATCCATGCCCGAACCGGGATTCGAACCCAGACCTGCACAGTGAGAAGCTAGTTCCCTAACCACTTGACTGCCAGGCGGCGAATCTGCCACTTCTTGCGAGAGTAAAATTTTCATGTAGGATGCCGGTAATTTCATTAGGTGGTTTTCATGTTGAGGGTTTTGTGGTCTCTTTTGCGAATACAGTTAAACCTCGTTAGTGCATCTCTCGGTTAACACGTCACTTCGCTTAACGGGTCACTTTTTTGGAAGTCCCAATTGTCCTCAGGCAGGAATTGGCGCAGCTATGGCTTACTCCGCTTAACGAGTCACTCCGCTTACTAATGCCTACATGAGAGCTTTCACACAAGTAGAATATAGTGGAAAAATAATGTTACTACTTTCGGCATAACAGCAGAAGTATCCATAGAACCAGGGCCATCTTGACTCACGGAGCCATCTGGGCATGGGGGGGGGGGTGTCTCATCTTCGTGGGGGACCCATATGATGAGATCTGGTATATTTTGAATTCTAATTTATCGAACCTCAGAACATCGCTAAGAACGGGGTCCTATGATATTGAGATGGTCATAAAAGACCGCCATCTAGATTGCGTTTACTTCTGCTTGGAATACAGTGTTGTTATTGAGCAACCGGCAGTTCCATTTGTCCGTTACTTCACCCGAGTAGACACTGATGTAAGCTGCTCTTACGCCTCCTACGGTCTTGGAGCCATGTGTAAAAATAATCATAAATAATAATAATAAAATGGGTTGCTTGTTCTGTATTCTGTGATCAAGACCTGTGTTGTAAGAATATCTTTCACCGGGGTGGATGTCCATGGCGGATTTTTATGCTCTACACCTGTAGAAAGCTTTGTTGCATTGCTTATTTTAATTTTGCGCTTGAGCCTTAGATTTGCTTACTGTACTTCACTATCCAAAAGCGTATGTAGGGCAGAGTTGCTGGTTAATACTTGTAGCCAGTGCCGTAACTAGCCATTCCTGTGCCATGTGCAAGAATTTGCATTAAGGCTCCTTCTGGCCTATTCTTGGGTCCCGAATGGTACATTTGTGCCTATTCTGGGCCCCCTTTCAGGTGGGCTCTGAGTGGGTGAACCTGCTTAATTACGGCACTGCTTGTGCTCACTGGAATAAGTGTTTTTGAATGAGCTCCGGGGTAATAAACAGCAGGAATTTTCTTTGTGGAGTCTACTTTTGTTCTTAGGGCTTTAACGAGTAGTTCTAACGACTTTTTTACTACCCACGACAAGGCTATTCCAACGGTACCACTTTCGTCAAAAAATCTACTACTGACAACTCGTCGTACACTTCCCTAGACCTAAGTCACAAACTATGCCGTTCACAAATACGCTTCAAAACTGAGTAACTAAAAAAAAATGGGCTGATAGCAAATTTCTATTCTATTTTGCCACCTGGCAGTCGAGCGGTTAGGGAGCTGGCCTCCGACTGTGCAAGTCTGGGTTCGAACATGGATGTTACTAACACTAAGTCCCTTATCAGCCACCTCGTTGGGCATTTTGCCTGTTGTGGCGTTGTATTTGTATTTGTATTTGTATAACAGATCATACTGTTCTCTTGAGAAATACGTGAGGTTCACGTTATTTTAAGAAAAAGATCCAAATATGCAACACCATAAACCTTTCGAATCAAATATATCTGTTATATTATAATAGTGTAATCGAGTTTTTCCCTCAGAAAAATGGAAGAAATTAAGCATTTTCCGGCATCGTGTTGAACATACTCGCACCAGAGATTAACAGAACACTTGGCATCGACAGTATAATCACCTAGGTCAGTGGTCGGCAAACCGCGGCTCGCGAGCCACATGCGGCTCTTTGCCCCTTGAGTGTGGCTCTTCCCCCCAAAATATCACGTGCGGGCACAAAAAAATTCCAGGTTTTTGCAAAATCATGTTTAGACACTCATTTCGGCCATTTTGTTCTCGCTTCCTTCTCCTCCCCTCCTAAGTGAGTTATCTTTTTCACGGGTTTTTTTGCCGAAAAAAAAAATGAAAGCCTGACGCTGTCACGTGACACTTCCGCGACCAATCAAAACTGGATTTTGGGTCGAAACTGGAAGGTTCGAGAAAAAGGTGTCGAAAACTAGGCTTTTTTCCTAAGGTACTCGGGGAAGACGGACGCAAAAGACGAGTCTCCTCTCAGAACATGGGGGACATGCAATGTTTTCCATACTAAGGAACGTCAACCTGTGCCCTGCCAGAGTATAGAAGACGATGCTCCTGGGCCACAACCTCTCATGATGCTAAAGCAATGTCATCGCTGCTGAAGCAATCCACCAGGGGCGACCATCCGAAGACGATGCACCTGGGGCATCGTCGAACGAACTTACAGTGAACCCGTCTTCCGCACATTTGCCCGAGAAGGGAGCCAGATATCCGTAAGACAACAAGCAAAATAATAACTTAATAAACTTTATTATAGGGAGCGTTGTGGAGTGATTTTTATAGACATTTTTTTTTTGATCATTTTTATCGCACCACGGTCATTTTCTGCACACGAAGGCTAATTAGACCAGGACCTACAATTTATTGCCGATTCCGAACGGCAGGCTTGTTTTTTATGGGGGACTCTCTGCGGTAGCAATTTTTTGCTGCGATCAAGTCGCCGTTTGTTGTGTTGTACCCCTGTGTTAGGAAAGTTTTCTGACAAGGACGAACCGGGTATCGAACTCGCGACACCTCTAAACATCCTTCGGTACTTTTGGCGAGTATCTTATCGACCGCGCCCTCTTTTTCTCAGCCACCTCGTTGGGCAATTTGCCTGTTGTGGCGTTGTATTTGAAAGATGTAGTGTCGGGATTGAAAAAGTATGTTGAGATTGTTTGGATATATATATAGAGAGAGAGAGAGGATGGACGCGCGGGCGCGAAAAGAGATAGATGAAACGAAGTATACAAGACGAGTGTGGAAGAGAGAGTTGGAAGGGGTCGACCTTAGCGAACGTACCTCAATCAGAGCGAGGACGTTTTTAGCAAAGGCCAGCTTAGGAGTACCTTAATTAAGTTAATAACTTTGTACCTACCTATACAGTTTAAGTTTGAAAAATTTGGCTCTCAAAACAAACTTCAATCGTTGCACTGTTGATACTTGGCTCTATTGACTAATGAGTTGGCCGAGTACGGACCTAGGTCATTCTATCCTAGCCATGTGTTGCACATGACGTGTAGTTAATAAGTCGTAGTAGACACAAACATATCGTCTGTCAATTTTTTTTTCATATAATCTATAGATTTTAAATTTAAAATTAAGTTAAATGATAAAATATATTCATAAAAAAGTCCTTAAATATTAAAAAAATAAAAACAATTTTATATAAATATATAAATTTATCAAAATATATGTTATAATCTGAAACTTTATCACAGCAAAAGCGTCTTTAAATATTTCTCTATAGGTGGTGCTAAATTTTTATTCAAAATCCTGATGACATTGACTGAAAGGAAGCCGGTAGACCGACAACTAATGGCAATTTCTTAAAGGCTATCTTTTCACGATTAAGGTCAAATAATTCATAATTCTTGAGAATCTTATTTCTTATCAATAGTTTTCCTGTAAGTGTGTGTACAGTATACTTTCTCAACAAGAATCACGTGATTTTTAACTTTCATTCACAGGGAAAACACATTAAATACAGGCAAGCGTATCCAGGGCCAAATAATGGGATGGGCGAATTGTGTATGGACGTCTGATCGTCCCGTAGTCTACGGGACAGAAAATTTTTCCATAGTATTTGGATCTTGGGAGTGGAGGTCGTTCTTTCCCCCTTCCCCCCCCCCCGGATCCGGGCCTGAGCGGATGTCATTGGTCGGCGTCTAACAAGCTCCAGCCGGCAAACGAAGAGGCTGAAAGAATGATGGAGTGAGCCAAACAGAATCTACAGATGGCCCAACTAGGGGGTCCCTCGAAGATGCATCCGAAGACCTTTTTGTCGGTGCCTAACAAGCGCTAGCCGGCAACAGCCGCAAGGGCTTAACCGAGCACTGGGGCTCACTTGAGACAATCTCACCATCCACACAAACACATCCAATAGCTACAGATCTTGGGAACCTTAAATGTGGGAGGACAAGAGCTGCTCCAAAAACCACGCCAATTAGGCAACTGCTAGCAAGGCAGCTCCCTGAAAACCACGCTAATTAGGCAACTGCCCGCGAGGCAGCTGAACTTTGAAGGCAGTGCCACGACAGGCCAAATATCGCGAGGCAGCTGTGTGTGTGTGCGTTTTTTTTTCTTTTATATATTTATTTTAATTTTTTTAGGTGCTTATTTGTATACTTTGTATATAATCGTTTTCGCGACCACACCCAGGGGTCTCGGGTCGCAGGAAATGTGGATGACCCAGTGGATTTAGGGAACACACTCACACTTCCAGCACATCTCAATCGCTAGTAAATTGCCTATGACGATATACCGGAGTTGTGCTCGGTTTGTGAGCCGAAGTGAGTGAGCAGATGAGCAAATGATGGAGTGAGTGGAAGAAAGATTCACTCATACGGTTACACACTCATACGGTTACACACTCATACGGTTACACACTCATACGGTTACACACTCATACGGTCTCACACTCCACACACTCACTAGTTTATTCGCTAGCTCATTCACCAATTCATTCGGTCACTCACTCGCTAACACATCCACTCGCTCGCTCAATAGCTAGGTCACTCACTGGTGACGAACTGCTGTAGATGAATTTTTCTAGCGGTGATTTTCTGTCGGTGAATTTTCCTAGCGGGGAATTGGGCGTTTGTGTATTGTTGTCGGTGAAAAGAATTTTTTGGCCGTGAATTTTCCGTAAAAATCGTAATTCCCACTCGACTCTCAACAATCTTCCAGCAGTGTTCTTCTAGTGATATAGTTCTTCCCCCCCCCCTTAAGGAACTCACAACACCGCCAGAATTTGATGAATGGCCGTGTAAGCTTTTCAGAGTATAACGTTCCTTAATTTTTTTGAAATGATTCTTGTATTGGTTTGAGAAGTCTGAACTGTCTGTGGCTTTTCTTTGCTTTTGGGGGCCCTGAGGGTGTTACCTTCCGAGTCATTACCTCCTTTTGAAAAGCTTTGATAAACGACATGTAATGCAGATTCCACTAACAGAAGGGATAAGTTGACATTTGTATGAAAAAGGAAGCAAACATTCAATGATGTCTCGGTTATTCTTTTATAACAAAGGACAATCTGAACTTTTCCAGTTTGTGGTTTGAAGAGAGTCCAATCACACTCTTTTCGGATGGATAATTAATATTTCGAATGGGATTCTTGGAATACGCATCATTTGCTCATTCATTCATTCACTTTCTCAGTTGCCCATTCGCTCACATGCATATTCTCACTTTGTCTTTAATTTGTTCATTCAACCGTTCATTTGCTCACCTGATCACCGACTTGAAGAGAGTGAGTGTGCACGCACGCTCTCTAGGGCACTCGCTCACTCATTTGGTCGAATTCCTCACTAACTCGCTCATTAACTCTCTCATTTTCTCACTTGATCACTGCCTATGTCAAGCGCTCACTCACTTGTGCCGAATTGTTTGTCAGTTTTCTATGAATTGCTTAAACGTAAAAAACTGGCGCTAGCTAAAGCATGCTTGTACCGTGTGGAGGCGAAATGGAAGTTGTGCATGCTTGCACAGAAAGATTCAACATGCACGCTCGTCAAGTTTGCAGTTACGTGTGTATCCGCCTTAAGCAGGTACTAACCCTTATGTTGTGTTTCTACATGCTGACTACTGCTAAACCACACGCGCTTCGTCAATATTCGTAAATGCTCGTTCCCAATGCTCGCAAGCACTTGATCAATGTCCCAAATTAAATACCTTGTACAAATTGCATTCAAGGACGAAAATCGTACTGACTTTTAAGGCATACGTATATCTGCCACGAAGCTGGGCTGGAAGAGGTTAAAAAGGGGTTTGGAGCTTCATGATTGGTTTATTCGGATACGATAATGCTCTCGAGAAGAACATGATACTTATCACATGGCGCATTCGAATAATATTAATAAAAAACAACAACAACAATATAGTGATTTGGCTCCCTTATTTTCCCGATTAAAAGTTTTTTCGTTTCTTAATTCCTGTTTAAATATCTCACGGATTATTAATTCTTCAATACAGTCAAACCTCGTTAGTGCGTCACCCGGTTAACACGTCACTCCGCTTAACGGATCACTTTATTGGAAGCCCCAATTGTCCTCAGGCAGTAATTGGCAAGCTGTGGCTTACTCCGTTTAACGAGTCACTCCGCTTACTAAGTCATATTTTTGCTCTCCCAAGAGTGACTCATTAACGACGTTTGACTGTATACACATATGCTTACATGGAATAGTCCGGTGTTGTCCAATCGCTGGTTCACGGACCGGCGATTGAAAAACACTGGGACTGTTCCATGTAAGTTCATCGGTCCGTGGAAAATTTCACCCAAATCATGGAGCCGCAAGTAATTCTACATGTAATAAACAATATACAGCCTATATATTGGTTTCTCTTCTGTCTTAGGCAACAGTAGGTCCGCAAAAATTTATTTCCCTTCTATTTCTTTCTTTCCTTCTTTTTTCTTTTTGTCGGTCCTCAAACTATTTCGGGTATTTACGTACTTTTTCCGTAAATTATTTCTCGTAACTAATTATTTTTCCTACTCCGTGAATTATTTCTCTTATTTATTAATATTTTGGCTGGTTCCCTAATTATCTCCCCATTCATTTATTTCCCACCGGTCTTGTTTTTCCAATTTCCGAGTGTCCGCAAGATGTTTTCAATTATATTCATCGGCCTGCAAGTGCAAAACGACTGAAGAACACTCGAATAGTCCATAAGGGGCCATTCAAGTATTACGTAAGCAGATTTTCAGCCATTTTTGACCCCCCCCCCCTAGTCAGCGAAAGTAAGCAAAACACTGACCCTCCTCCCCCCGTCAGCTAAATTTCGTCAGCAACTTAGAATATTCCATATTTTCAGAAAGGGGTGGTTGATGACGTAAGCAACCTTCAAACCCCCCTCCCGCCCTTTTCATCAAAAGTCAGCAAATCCGAAACCCCTCCCCCTCCCGATGCTGATGTAATACTTTAATGACACCTAACGACGAAAGATTAAAACGTCTCAAGCAGCGTGTGGAGGCCTTCTATCTCTAAGGTGCTGGTAAAACTCGCGGCCCACGACGCACAATGGTCGTCTCTCTCTGTCTACAACAGCGAGTAACTTCCGCTATAAGGAGTATTTTCACTGTTACTTTCTTTGCAACTGATGAAGGAACTTCATATAGTTCCGAAACGCATGCATCTAGTCGTGGTTCCTTTTTGCAATTTTGGGCATAATTTTTTGCAATTTTACACACGTTGGTCTTTCCCTAGTATTGCACGGTGGTACGTTTTGCGGAAATCGTGGCCAATACCCCAGAAAACAGTTTTGCCGTACAACCCTGATTTTTTTACAGATGAAGAGTGAATTAACCCCGGCTTCTCGACGCATGATTTTTCTCGTTCATCACCTCTTGGTTTTCGCCCAGAAAGAGCTCCATAAGGTGATTCAGGTAGCAGTGCACGGCACATCAAACTAATCCTTTTACAAAACCGTTCTCGTTCAGAAATTTCGTAGCTCTCCAGGGAATTTCAGGCAGTTATTTCTTTTCCTTCAGGTGCGTTAACAATTCAGAAATATTTATTTCAATTCATTTTGAGAAATTTAATTTTCTGGATGTGATGCCGAAACTAATATTTCGAAAGAAAGCGATTTGTCTCCTGCGGGAATCGAACCCGGGTCAACCTACCGGGCAAGTGAGCTAACCAATTCACCAGAGACACACTTTTTAACCTATATATAATGGCATATCCTGATTGACTAATTCACTGATTCATCATCGTCGAGCCGAAACCACTGGAGTTATGAATATGAAACTCGGTCAGTAGTTTTATTTTAAATTAAACGCCCACTAAGAAAGAGTTTTTCGAAATTCGACCCCTAAGTGGGTCAGAAGGGGATTTATTAGTCAATTTTAATGAACTCAAGGAATGATGCATTTTTTGAATGCTCACTCCTTGACTCATTCTGACATTAAACGTATGTTTTTGACGTTTACAGACGTCATACTCAGCAATATCACTCTGGACGAAGACTTGTCCGTGACGTCTGTGACCAAATACTTCATTTCTCTTCCCATCTAAGCGTTGTTTTCATTACACATAGGAAGAGAGAAATTTTTTGAGTTTTTTTTAAGTTAGAAGATTTTATGCATTTTTCCCGAAATGGTCAAAGAAACACTGGGTTAAAGTATAAATTTTACGGGTAGTTAGCGTATTTCTGCAGCAGTTGGTTCTAGAAAAAGGGAACAACGGAAATAGAAATGAACCACTTTTGGTGGTTTGCAGAAGAGAGTTTTTCGTTGTGATAAATTACCGCTGGTTTAGTTGTAATTTTTGTTTCTTTGTTATAGTTAACATGCCAAGCATAATTGTTGTTGGAAGCTGTTAACTTTGAAATATTAAGCGAAGGAGAGGGGAAAAAAAATGAAATTTCTTCATTTAATCAACCCTGGTTATATTTGCATATAGTCAAGATGAAAAAAACTAAAAATGCCTTTACACTAAATAAGAAAAGTAGAAATTTCCTTTGAATAAAAATAATTTCCGCAAAAAATTGAATTTCTTTTCAATGATCTCTATTCCAGAAGATTAGTTTTCACACATTCACGTTACGTAATTTGAAATTATTTAACCCGAATATGTACCCAAAAAAAAAAAAAATTGAAGACTACTTGCGGTCATATTGTATGACAGCTCATCACAGTGCCTCTCCTAGAGTGTACTTTACACAATTCTTTGAACTGACCTCGAAAAACTGATACAAATACAAAATATTTATACTTCTATCATTTTTTGTATCGCATACAACTGACCTCGACAAATGATGAACATCAAAATACAAGTTCTGATTTCATTCCTACCTTTGTTAGACTTCTCAAACGCAGCGCATGAAAAGCACAACAATAGAATTCGTAATTTTGATTAGCGAATGCATTGGATTCGAGAAGATTCATAAGCGCAGTGGCTTTGAGCTTATCATTATTCATGCATTTTTGGAAATCTATAGAGGGTGCGAATACCCCTGAAAATGCATAGAAGGCTTGCATACCACTAGATATGCGCAGGAGGCTTGTATACTGTAAGAATTATGTATACTTTGAGATTCACGCATACTCCAAGAAATACCTAGGCGGTTTCAGTAGAAATGATTAATTTTATAAATGTATTGAAGGCGCACGTATTATTTTTATGCGTAAGAATATACTACTATACCTAGTCATATATACTACACTGCTGGCCACCCAAATTGCAACACCAAGAAAGACAAGAGATATCGCAACAATATTTATTTTGTAGATAACATATTGACCAAGCATCAAATGATTAAATTTATAGACTTCTGTGAAGTGTGGTTCCTGCCAAAATCAGTAGCCAGAGTAGCCACCATTGTTGGAGATCACCGCTGCCACACGCCTCGGCATTGGATATCACTCTCGCACTCCTCTAGTACGCATTGCCGGTACTTTAAAAAGCCAGCGCTACATCTCCGAGGTGTTGGAGCCAGTTGTCCTTCCTTACCTTCAGGGCTTGCCCACAGCCATATTTCAACAGGATAATGCGCGACCACACGTGGCACGCATTGTCCAAAGATTCTTCGTCAACTACTATACCTAGTCATATATACTACACTGCTGGCCACCCAAATTGCAACACCAAGAAAGACAAGAGATATCGCAACAATATTTATTTTGTAGATAACATATTGACCAAGCATCAAATGATTAAATTTATAGACTTCTGTGAAGTGTGGTTCCTGCCAAAATCAGTAGCCAGAGTAGCCACCATTGTTGGAGATCACCGCTGCCACACGCCTCGGCATTGATTCAAAGAGACTTTGGATGTGTTCTTGGGGTACAGCAGACCAAGCCGCTTCCACGCGTTGCCAAAGTTGATCTGGTGTGGCAGCTGGGGATGTAATCTGGGTCAATCGTTGAGCAACCATGGACCACATGTTTTCTATCTCTATCGGCGAAAGATTCGGAGAGCGAGCTGGCCAGGGAAGCAATTCAATCTGGCGATTGACGAAGAATCTTTGGACAATGCGTGCCACGTGTGGTCGCGCATTATCCTGTTGAAATATGGCTGTGGGCAAGCCCTGAAGGTAAGGAAGGACAACTGGCTCCAACACCTCGGAGATGTAGCGCTGGCTTTTTAAAGTACCGGCAATGCGTACTAGAGGAGTGCGAGAGTGATATCCAATACCGCCCCATACCATAATACCCGGTGCAGGACCAGTGTGGCGGTGCATAACGCAGCTGTTCAGCATCCTCTCTCCACGGTGTCTCCAGACTCGAATCCGACCATCGTGGTGTTGCAGACAGAAGCGTGACTCGTCAGTAAAGACAATTTCATTCCATTGTGCCGTCCACATCCTTCTTTCATCGCACCATTGGCGGCAGAGACGTCTGTGGTTCTGCGTCAAGGGTAGACGAAGCAATGGACGTCTTGCGGACAGACCACTCTGCTGTAAACGGCGTCGAATGGTACGCGCAGATACTGGATGATGCGGTACAGACTAAATGTGATGTGGCTGAGCGATCCGTCACTGCCATACGCACAATACGCCTGTCATCACGTGAAGTGGTGCACTGAGGTGGATGCGATCGAACACGTCGGTCCGTCGTACCCTCCTGCATCTAACGATCACATATCCGCATTACAGTTGTTTGGTTTCGTCCAACACGACTACCGATTTCCCTGAAAGATAATCCACAATCTCAGTAGGCCACTATCCTTCCTCTGTCGAACTCGGATACTTGATCAAAAGATGATCGCTGTTTTCTACGAGGCATAACTGATCGTTATTTTGAAAAAACCACAAGAAAAACACAATTGCCGTACTTCAAATCGTCGAAATCTCCAAGCCTTAAGTAGCGCTTTGAAGTGGTGCCACAGGCGCGCGTGATGTGCGTCTGCGCTGAAATTCTAATCATTTGCATATCTCACCTCCGCTAATGCATGTTGTAAATTTCATATTATTTGCATGCTTCCTTCAGGATGTTGCATTTACGGTGGCGAACAGTGTACTTCTAGGTACGCGAAAGAGACTTGAACACTCCCAGAAATTCGTGGAAGGCTTGCGTGCACCTATAAATATGTAGGAGGCGTGAGTACTACTAAATACGCATGAGAAGGACGTTCTATATTTTATGCGTACAAGACGAGGTTACTCTTAGGCCGGCATTATACTGTAAAAGTTTGCTAAAAAGTGCTTTGGTAAAACTTGAAAAATGCAACCAATGAACTGATCGGTTATATTCGAGAAAATGCAACCGATCAGCTTATTGGTTGTATTTTTCAAGTTTTATGAAATCACTTTTACAACACTTTTGTAGTGTAATCCCGGCCTTAGAAATGCTAGCAAGTATACGTGCTCCTAGAAATGCGTAGAAATCATGCCCAATCCTGAAAATACGTTATAGTTAGCCGTACTTCTGGAAAAATGAAGGAAGCATGCGTGCTCCTAGAAAAGTCTAGGAGACGTTCGTAAAAATTATTAATTTTACTTCTAGAAATGCCTCGTAGGCTATTACAACATTTAATTATTTTTTTTTACTAATTTAATCCTTTTTATCCATTGCTGATTATTCTCGCATATTCCTGAATGGCCCGTCAAACTAACACCGGTTGGTAACCACTGCATTAGGATGGCATAGAAAATTCGATGAAGTGAAAGTTTAAAAACCCAGTCAATCCTATTATTTCATGCAAACTATCAGGAAAATCCTGATCCTGAAAAATCCTGGGAAATCCTGATAGTTTTGCTAGATACAAGCAGCAATTGCTGACGAATGTCTTTGGACCAAATCAAACCACACGTTGCAGCGATTAGATCAACCCAACAGCAGATTGACAGCTTTCATTGATGTGATAGTTACTGATTCAATGAAAATCCCTGAAGACAATCAAATCAAATTTTATCAAGAACTATTCTCGATTATGACAATTATTATGATGATTCCGTGATATATAACCTGTGATTTATAATTGTGATTTTGTGATTTATTTACATGAATCACCATTTTTGCGATCATAAATTTTATACTTGTTTACTGGCGAGGTGCGTAATGGCACCTGCCTATGTATGTAATATATCTTTCTCAAACTCAATAAATAGGTTCCGAGTCCCCTGGGACAATGTGCTTATATCACCGAGTGTGACAGCCTGGGTGTCTCTCGGTTCCTATCACTATCAGGAAAATCTTTTACCTTATTTAGCAGCCAATTTCCCTACTGTTTCTCCAAAAAAAATATATTTAAAAATCAAGTATAGAGTATCATCAACGAAACTGCGCGAAAGAAGACTCATAAATATCAATATTTCAGAAGTTTATCAGTGACACTCATAAGGAGAAACAACACCCAAAAACAAAAAAAATGTATCAGAACAATGAAAGAAAAAGCATCGCTACGATTTCAAGCGCCATTAAATGATTCCCATCGAACGAAGAAACAAATTCCGGAGAAATCGGCATCACGCCGGTAATAATACGGGATCCGTACCTGAACAAAAAAAAACAAAAACAATGTGATACGCAATACATATATATATATATCGTTGGTGTATTTCACTCGGGCGAATTCTCCCGTTTTTATCGATAAACGATGCCGAAGAGACAGAAAGTTATTTTCAGATTTATATTGTGTGAGGAAAAATGTTATTTTAACCAATTTCTCCCGATACGACGATATCTATAGTTTTCCGGAAATAAAATGCAATAACTATTTAGTTTGGTTTTTTATCCGCCTTTATGAAACGTCTCGAAGCGTTTTACGTTTCTTGTGTTTTTCTTACTAAAGCGTAATATATAGTAATCGACGGCGTTTAACTTCTATTACATACCTTTGGTTTCTTTTCTACAATCGAAAGGAAGGGATAGTGATCGGTAATATCAAACTCTTGAAAGTAATAAATAATAGATATAGGTGAATAAAATGGGTTTTTTTCCCCCACTTCGCAAACAAAAAGTAAACCCTCTATAAAATCCCCTAAAAATTGCAAAATGTTGGAAAAACTATCTGAAAAACTTCTATAAAAGTATTCTATAAATCACTTGTAATTTGATGTTTTATGGACTATTGTCTTACAGTTTAGTTAAGATAGCATGGCAACGTTAGTTATTGGAAAATATATACATTTTTTTGTGTTTGTGAGATTTTTTTTACTGATATTCGAGGACATATTTTGGTGTTTAGGCTTTGGAAATTATGTTTTTTTCAGTTTTTTCTGTAATATTTCACGCAAATTTCGAAAAATGTCATGTCTTTAACATTTTCCTTAAAATGTATGTATAGTGCGTTTGGGTAACAGGTTTTTTCTGGTTTCAGGAGGCCTCGGAACAGTGATAAACTATTCAAAATGCTACCATGACGCTATCGAGCCAGTGTCGCTTACTTGTAACCATCATCACGGCTGCCATAGGAAAATATTCGTTTTCTGAGTGACTAAAACATTGACCTAGAGAGCAAGAGACCAGATCAGAGTCACCAAAGAATGGGTGGAGTGTTTGCTTGGTCTCTCATTCTCGCCCAATGTAAGTGTCGCCTAGACAAAGAGAGAAAGAGATCAGGTCATTTTTTCAGTGACCAAAAAATTGACCTGCAGAGTGATTGACTAGGTCAATAAGCTAGGTGAGAGAGACCAGAGATCAGTTCAGTGAATGGTCAAAAGATTGATTCAAGGAGTTTGCAAAAATTTGAGCGATCAAAATCGTGTGCAAGTATGTGAGTGACCCAAAGAAAGACGAACAAGTTCAAGCTGGTATTAAATTATCAGAGTTTTATAAAAAAAATTCTATAAAGCTTTCATACTTTAATACCAGCCTAAAAGCCATTTCAAGACCTCATTTGTAACTTAAAAATTCAGAAAATTGAAATTTGTGTATTTCTTGATTATAAATAATGTTGATATCATTAACAACTATTTCAATCACGTATCGGGCTATAGATTTATGAAAATTAATCTCATTATGCATTGCAAGTTTAGAATCTTATTCATTATACGTGTGAGGTCTTTTTTCGATCCCACCTTTCATCTATGGAGGGGGTTTTTATTAGAAAATGAATTTTTTTCTCGAAAAAAGAGGAAAAAATATAAAAACCAAATATAGAGAGATATTTATGGAAGACGAAAAAGAATTTCACCGGCACCTCCCTACTGAGTATTACATTAGCATATGAATGCCATTCATCCCTTCGAAGGCGATTCGCTCTTGAATTTAAAAGGTGGGAAGATTAATACAAAGGATCGGACATTTTTCTATTCTTTACCAAATAAAAAATATATTTTTTAGGAATTTATAAATTCTTATTAAAGATCAGAATTGTATATACTATGTAAAAAATATAAATTTTTCAGCATCACAAATTGGGCACTGATAAGAATACGACACGCTCAGAAATATCCAAAGAAATATCCCAGGGTATTTCAACTTTCAGTGAAATAGTATGAAGTTCACGTCTTCAAAGTTTTCACATTAAGGGCGGTTTTACTTGATATCAGGTGAAGTAGCCCCTTTGAAATACCTAGGTTTATGAGAATGGTGGCGAAATCGAGAAGTTGCCGCCAAAATTTCTTCAGTTCTTGCGTGAGCATACACGTGTATCTGGACGATTTCAGCCGGGGCTTTTGTCAGTGTTATGTTGTTTAAAGCGCACCCGATAGCGACTCGTGTTTCCTTATTGCAGTTAGAAGTGCATGCTTAGAATCAGCAGTTGATAATTACTGACTGTATGAGTTGACAACAAGTAGAAAATCATGTAATATCATTTTCCACATGGAAAATCTAGTGAAATAGCATTTTTGAAAGAAACTAGAACTCTACCTTCAGTTTTAGTCAAGCAGAACTCTACTTCAAATGGAAAAACAACTCCACTTTCAGTCAAGCAGACGTCTATTTTCAGTCAAGTGGTATTCTACTTTTAATCAAGTGGTATTCTACTTTTACTCAATTGGTATTCTAAGTTTAGTAAAGTGGTATTCTAAGTTTAGTAAAGTGGTATTCCACTTTTAGTCAAGTGGTATTCCACTTTTAGTCAAGTGGTATTCCACTTTTAGTCAAGTGGTATTCCACTTTTAGTTATGTGGTATTCTAAGTTTAGTAAAGTGGTATTCCACTTTTAGTCAAGTGGTATTCCACTTTTAGTCAAGTGGTATTCCACTTTTAGTCAAGTGGTATTCCACTTTTAGTCAAGTGGTATTCCACTTTTAGTTATGTGGTATTCTAAGTTTAGTAAAGTGGTATTCCACTTTTAGTCAAGTGGTATTCTAAGTTTAGTAAAGTGGTATTCTAAGTTTAGTAAAGTGGTATTCCACTTTTAGTCAAGCAGACATCTATTTTCAGTCAAGTAGACTTCTACTTTTAGTCAAGTGGTATTCTACTTTTAGTCAAGTGGTATTCTACTTTTAGTCAAGTGGTATTCTACTTTTAGTCAAGTGGTATTCTACTTTTAGTCAAGTGGTATTCTACTTTTAGTCAAGTGGTATTCTACTTTTAGTCAAGTGGTATTCTACTTTTAATCAAGCAGACGTCAATTTTCAGACAAGCAGACTTCTATTTTCAGTCAAACACAACTCTGCTTTTATAGATAAGCTGAACTCTACTTTGTTTAAGGTAAAGTAAAGCACAACTTTTATTGAAGCAGATCTTTAGTTTTTGTCAAGTGGAACTATACTTTCAGTCAACCAAACTTCTACTTTTATTCACTCAAACTTCTATTTCCAGTCAAGCAGCCTTCTATCTACAGTCGAGTGGGCTTCTATTTTTAGCCATCCACAATTTTATTTTCAGTCAAGCAGAACTCTAAATCAAAAAGACACCTATTTTCGGACAATCAGAACTCACCCTGATGCCACTATGTTTCCCATAAACAATGGCATTTTCAAAAGCAAATTTGATCACGTTATGACCAAAATAGTTTAATTTTTATCCCCAAAATTCCTCGGTGCCGACATTGAGAGAAACACCCTGTCGAAAAGATATCCATCCGATAAAATAGTGTCGAACGTTTAAGGAAAGATACTTTCAATATGGCATTTACACTGTTTCTCACTTGAATCCTAAGTTTATTGATCAATGGTCATTAATTATCTCTCTCGATCCCACTTAAATCTCGTTAATCTTTATTACTCTCACGCTTTCATACTTGGCGATAATTCATAGTTTGAGTTTCGGACAAAAAAGTGAAATAATTTTGACAAGCTCGTCAAAAAATAATATTAAAAACCTTTTAGGTGAATGTTTTTTCCGTCTCAGTGTTTTCACAAATCGTCGAGATTTACAGCTCACTTCTCATTTCGTTTCCTTCATCGCATAGAGAAATGCTTACTTTATACTCTCTTGTATACTTTTTTCCTCCCTGTAATCTCTTTAGGGAATAAGTTCCCGTTCCTTTTTCTCCTTTTTTTTGGGGGGGGAGGAAAAAATGGAAGAAAAGAATCGCGAGAGAGAAAATGAGAAGGGAAAAAACCCCAGTCAACGACATAAATGCGTTTTGAATTTTTCAGTGAAAATGAATATTTGATTACTTTTTTCTCTCTCTCTCAATTTATACATTTATTTTTTTCTTCTTCCAATACCTATTTTTATTTATGACAGCGTTATGTGTTACTGGCGAAGAAACAAGCATAAATGTTGATTTGTAGTGTGAAGAACGAACTCTTCTCTTATGCTTTGTGTAGTAGGAATTTTGAAGTGTTATAATTCAATACAATGCCCATCGTGTGATCCATTTATGCCTAAATGTTAGACACTGAGTTTTTTAGGCATTACTATATTGAAAATTTGTATTTACAGTGTATATTTTTTTTTCTGAGACTAGGCATGATCATATATGGGGATTTTTTTTATATTTTGAGTGAAGACTAGGAATACTTCCAGGTCAATAAGGAATTACGTAGAACCTTAATTATTATTTTTAGGATAACAGTGTTTTACGCCGTACGCCAAAAAGTATATTAAATCTTTATTCAGACAATAAATTAAGGTAGAATTAAATTGTGTGCGTCTCATAACTCCACATTTGGTCGGTTGAGCTCTATTTTCATTATACTATAAGTTTGGGAGTTCTTAATCTTTTTTCAGCCATGACCCAAAATCAACAAAAATATTCGTTTCGCGACCCATTGGGTGGGACTATTTATTTTTTGAAATTGGTAAAATCAATGATGCAATAAGTGCATTTCTAACAGGACTGTAAATGGATGTGTACGACTCACATAGGAAGCCCCTGAGAATCAAGTCTAGGGCGTGACCCATGGCTCAATAATCCTCAGCTGTGAGTAGATTTGTATGATATGTCTCGGAAGCCTCCCTCGAATCAAGATCGGATCATATAGGATAGCTCAAGATTCCTTGGCTATAAGTGTATTTGTGCGACTCATCTTGGAAGCCCTCTACGAATAAAGTTTGAATCGGGACCCATGGCTCAAGAATCCCTGGCTGTAAGTGAATTTGTGCGACCCGTCTTGGAAGCCCTAGCGAATCAGGTTTGGTTCGTGATCCATAACTTAAGTGTTGCTGGCTGTTAGTTGATCTAAACGATCCATCTCGGAAGACCAGGCGACCCATAAGAACCCCTGCTATAAGTGAAGCACAATTCTATTTTTAGTCAAGTAAGAATTCTATTTTTCCCAAGCAAACTGTGATTTTCAATAAAGCAGAATTCTACTTTGGTCATGAAGAATTATTTTTCAGTCAAGTGGAACCTTGCTTCCATTTAGGCATAAGTTAAGCAGAATTTATTTTTAGTCGAGCTAAATTATAATTTTGGCAATGCATAATTATTGTTTCAGTAATGTAGAAACCTATTTTCAGTCCAGAAGAATTCTACTTTTAGCCAAATAGAATTCTACTTTTAGCCAAATAGAATTCTACTTTTAGCCAAATAGAATTCTACTTTTAGCCAAATAGAATTCTACTTTTACCCATGCAAAATTCTACTTTTAGGCTGTGGTTATAGTGGAGCGAAGAGGTACGAGTTGAAAGAATTGTGCTTAGGAAGGAGAAAATTCACAGGGGTGGAGGAAGAGATGTCCGCACATAGTAAACCAGGCGGAGGAGAGCAAAAATGGCCGGCAGAGTTCTGAAATGTAAGGGTGTGATTATGCAGAAAGGGGGGGGGGAGAAACGAACCAATCAGCAGATAGCGAAATTCCTCTCCTCGCGGTAAAAACAAACCGGATTGTTCAAGTCGCGCCCCTCGTTGAGTGGCCTCTTTCTCTTCTCTGTCTAGCTGCTCGAATATGTGAAGTGTCGAACAAAACAGTAGAATTGTTTTCGTCGCTCGTCTCAATAGTGCACTTCCGTACCTCGTGGTCACGTGACGATGTGTTCGGCCTTAGTCAAGCACAATTCTACTTTGGTCATGAAGAATTCTGTTTTATTCATGAAGAATTCATGAAGAATTTTGTTTTATTCATGAAGAATTTTGTTTTATTCATGAAGAATTTTGTTTTATTCATGAAGAATTTTGTTTTATTCATGAAGAATTCTACTTTGGTCATGAAGAATTTTACTTTTTGGTCATTACTTTTGGTCTTCTTTCAATCGAGCGGAAGTCTTCCACCATTCAGGCATAAGTCAAGCAGAATTCTAGTTTTAGATGAGCTAAATTCTATTTTGAGTAATGCAGAATTCTACTTTAAGTAATGAAGAATTCTACTTTAAGTAATGCAGAATTCTACTCTTCTACCATTCAGGTATAAGGCAAGCAGAATCCTACTTTTAGTCGAGCTGAATCATAGTTTGAATAATGCAGAATTCGGAAGCTCAGCAAGCAGTAGCTGTTAATGTACTACAAAATGGTCTGTTATAACTGCAACTAATACGAAATCTTGATAATATTTAATCAATATTAAAATAAGAAGCTTAGAACATACGGATTAAGGCCACTAAGCGGCGGAACTTTCGCAAAATGGCATTATAAACAAGATGAACCTATCAAATAAAGTGCCTTTATCATAATTCAAATACACATACAAAGCTGGTCACATTCCATTATTGAAAAAATTACCAAAAAAAAAGATTAAAAATTTTTTTCTTACGGTAATAGATTTCTTTTTGTGACATACAGACCTATAATCTGATTTATATTCATTAGAAAGAAATATCTCTTTTTTTGTTGTATTTCTTTTATAGACATAATACACCGAAGATGCATTAAAAAGGAATTTTAATCCCACGAAAAACGCTGTATTAAAAAGATTAAACGTTGAAAGAAAAATTCTACGAGGCGATTAAAAAACTCCTGGAGAAAAATGGGGACGTTTTTTTTGCCGGTCTTTTGTAAGCCGCAGATTAAGGCTCTATCTGTTTTGTAGCTCGATTGCTTCCATTAATGGAAGCTTTATCCTGGGATATATTTATTTATTTAGGATTTTATTTTATTTTTGTGTGTGTGTGTGTGTGGGGTGGGATCAGCAGCTAATGCTAATCGAGTTCCATCGGCGAAATTCACGTGTGTATCGAGAAAATGGCGTGGATAGATTTTGAGCTTAAACATTAGCACACGTGTCACTTGAAAAGCTTAGACACTCTAACAATATTTGCTCTTTACAATATCGAACAGTTCATGTAAAAAGCTAATCATATTATTTCAGAGCATTTCAATCATTACGGATCAAAAAATATATATATTTTTTTGATTCAATAAATACTTGATTTTCAAGTTGAAAAATCCGATTTTTCACTTTTCGAAAAGTTTGTTCACAAGCATGGATTTTCATTAATAATCATGGAAATATTGCACATTTCCCGTAAATGAAATACCGTGTTTTGAAACTCAAAGATATCCCTGTGTTCTAAAAACTAAATCTATGACAAATCGTGTAAAAGATACCTTCTATAGAGTGTTATCCAAAAGTGACACCCATGAAACAAAACGTTGTTTTAGGAAGTCAGGAGTCAGGGACCGTTCAAGTATTATGTCATCATTGATGGGGGGTTTACGATTTGATTACTTTTGATGACAAGGGGGGAGGGGGGGGGGAGTTTGAAAGAGGCTTACGTCATCAACCACGGTTTATGCATTTTACTCGACGTGCCAAAAACGAGAAAAACCTTTCGATACTTTGTGGGCACTTGAAGTAACATTCTCCCCCATTATGCCGCGGATCACTTAAATGATCTGAGAATGTGCCGCGGGTAACTTCTTGGGTTATATAGAATCACACTGGGGTGCTCTAAAACTACGTCACATGTCACTCAAGGGATCTCTAAATGTGTCACGGATCGCTTAAGTGTTCTGGAGCTGTGTCCCGGGTCATTTAAGTGATCTTAAAATGTGCCACGGGACACTTAAATGCTCTGGACTTGTACCACTGGACGTTTAAGCGATCTGTAAATGTGCCGCTTAGTTCATTTTTACGAAATTATGTTTGAGGAGGGCAGGCTGCATCAAACAACCCCAAGGGCCTTTATGCGATTTGTCATTATATGGATTAGAGGGTGGGTCGCAATGAATTTATTAAAGATAAATTTTGATTTTATGGCCTTCAAATAACATTGAAATTAACAGAAATTGTTTATAATAACATATAAAAGTATTTTCTTCCGAAATTTCAAATTCACAAAAAACTGTATTATTTTTGCATTAAAAAAAATAAATTTTTGATTGTGGGAAAGGGTCCAGGTTGGTCATGTTCCAACCAATCCCAAATGCTGAAGGCTTTGTTCCAGATCAAATAAGAGCAGCAAGTATAGGCTCTGGAGAGATCGCTGTGCAAAGCGTCATTTGCAAGCTACCCTAAAACCGTGTCATCAAATTCAGTGTGACCCTCTCTGGCAACGTTTCAGTCATTTTTCCAAAAAATATTTTTACCACTTCCGAACGCACCAGCCAGAAAAGAATCAAAAACCGGGTCAAAAGACATGAAAATCTGAAATCCTGACAGACAGTCCAATAAGAAAGATACTAAGGGAAGAAAAAATAACAAACAAAAATTGAAAAACTCCAGGCAGGTAGCAAACCAAAGATCACGAAGCGACAGCCAAAGAAAAGAGCAATTAATTTGAACACAAGAGAGGAATAAGATGAAGAAGAGAAGAGAGGTGATAGTCATTGTGCTAACTAGTGCCCGAGTGGCATGGTGGTAAGATGCTCGTCTACCACCGTGAAGGTTGTTGTCAGGGTCCCGGGTTCGAACCCAAGGGAGGATATAGATAAGATATTTTCCCTAACGAACTCGAGGCGACCACCGGTAGACAGCGCCGTCACTTCCAACCCATAATGCCAGTAAATTGCAATATAGCGATATGGCCAGAGTTGGTGTTTAATGAAGTAGTCATTGCTAACTCTGACGACAGTTTCGATGTGGAGAGGATCTTTGGGCTAAATCAGGCATGTTCAAAACCGTTTGCTCGCGAGCACCATAGTGCTCTCTGAAGCATCTACAGAGCTCGATGCTCGTGTCTGGTTTGGTGCTCGCGAGCACTTGATCAACGTTCTAACTAAACACCTTGTACAATTTGTGCATTCAAGGATTGGAATCATCCGGATTTTATGCATTCGTATGTCAAACTTGCTGGTAAGGGTGCTCTTCTTTTGATGATGGGTACAGGCAGTGCTCGTGACTAGAAAAAGGTTGAAGACCTCTAGGGTAAATGATGGGGATGACCAATATGGAGTTATTCCGTTTCAAACAAACATGCCATCAGCGTCAGCGGTTGTGTGGTGAGAGTTCAGCTGAGAAAATTTCTCCTGAGTTGGAGGAAACTCATGAACCTGACCCACCTATTAAATTATAATGGAGGAAATTGTAAGCAAGTCAACCTAGCAGGGATGTCTTAGATGAAGGGGATGTCCTGGTTACCAAGATAGAGAAGGGGGGGGGGGAAATTCTGAGCTTATCCCAAAAACAAAGATGAACTTTGCATAAATTATCGAATGTAGTTCCTTCGACCAAGTTCTTGTGTTCATCCAACGGTGAGAACGAATACTCAGTGGACATGAAATGACATTAACTGTATTACTTACTTGCGATACGATCGTAGTTAGTTTTGAAATGCTACAATTAACAGTATGTAGGTAATTCTGTGGTGTTTGGTCAGAACATGATAACTCCAAAATCACAGTTTTGAGATATAAGCATTTTCATTGTCATTTAAAAAGCAAAAATAAATCATACACACAAATACAAATGAAAATATCACACATCAGCATGTTGTTTAGCCGTACGTGCGTATTTGTGCATTTATCTCACTTCTAATTAGTTATAATTAGCAAGAATTACTTTTAGATCAAAAAAACCGTTTTTTGGAGATATCATGTTCTGACCAAACACCACAGAATTGTTACCTTGCTCTTCTTTTTTACCTCATTCAACGCCATTTGTTCATTCACCTATACCTACTAATATAACCATGCCCAGCTAATATCTTTTTGTTAAAGTTTAAAATATCGATTGTATCTTACATTAGAAGGTTCAAATTGTTAAAAAAAACCTCAAAAAATAGAACATACAATTTAGTTTAAACGGAAAAATAAGACCAAATTTAGAAGGACTGAGAGACTGATTTAGTGGCTAATTTGTTCTACTATGTTTGAAAATATTTTTGAAGTAAAATATTGAAATATAGGTGGTTTCGGCATTGGTAAATTACCTCTCTTTTTTTCATCACTGAAAAGGTGTGCCAACCTACCCCCAAGGCTTCAGGGTTCATGCCAATCTACCCCGCTAGTGGGGGCTAGTTGGCCAAACTGGGCTTGATGACATTCTGAGTGTTAGGTATTCAGGAATGAAAAATACCATACATGTAGTTTCAGTAGATTCCGACCGATCGGATGGACCGGATCGATACATCCGGGATTTCAAATATCCCCATTACCAGATGTGTGCAGGTGTCAAATCTGGGGGCCGAGGAGACCATGGGAACCTGCAACGCCTGATAATGATTCTGTCTTCCCCGAACGTCTGTGTCAGGAATGCCTTGACCGGAGTGGCAGTGTTACTAGTTGCTCCATCTTGCTCAAACGTGACGGTAGAGAGCGTATCTCTTTCACGCAAACGAAACGTTACTGGATTTGTGACTCGCCTGCAATGTGTTATCTATTGTGGCGGTGGTCATGTGGAACACATACTGCTGTAATAAACGATTTGGAGGCATTCTGTTCGTTATTTGCTTGCGTATCTTTTCTTTGACCAAAACCACCTATCGGCTGTTGTTTTTTGAGTTATTTTTTTCCTGAATGAAAAATTCCCGTGACCTAGCGATGTTAACCTTGCAAACAGTTTTTATTTCGCTTATTTTTCCGGTTTCTATTCATTTTTAAAGTTTCTACGGACTTTTTGCCCACCCTGTATATCAGATATACAGCAAACCAATAAGCGCAATAAGTCCAATAATTATGATAATATATAAATATACTGCCCAAAGAACATTATAATTGCCTCATCTATCTATCTATATATATATAAGAGAGAGAGAGTGTATGGATATCTTCTCGAATTATCCCGATAAGTTAATCGTATTTCTCTCTTTTTAAACGTATCAATTGTGTTAGAATTCATGACACCCCCGGAGGTAAGCTATTCCATTTATCCACAACCTTATCACAGAAAAACTCCCTGCGACATCACAACCTGAAATTGTTTCTCACCAATCGACGCTGGTGTCCCCCCCCCCCTCCTTGTCAAAGCAGTTAATTGACGGCGTATCACAATCAAAGCAATTAAAAGCCGCTGTGGTGGTCGAGTGGTTATAGTGACGGACTCGCGATGCGAGGATCCGGGTTCGAACCCCACAGTGGTGGTCGGCTGAAGTTGGTTTTCTGTGGTTCCCAACTTCAAGGCGCAAATGCGAGCCGATCTCCCCGTTAAAAAGTCTCGCCACAGAGAGCAACAGTCCCACAACGATAAATCATTCAATCATAACACTTCACTCATAGTTAGAAAAACTGGTGGCAGATGGCAGCACTACACATAACAAGCATTACAGAGAAACAAAAAGAAATTTCACGTCAGGTTTCACTACACGCACATTCCCACATGTACCGATTCGTTGGGGGTTCCGCGGGGGGGGGGTGTGAGGGTGGGGTGCATGTGTGGTGTAGCAGTAGTAGGTAGGGCCTCCAAAAAGTGGCTCAGGGATCCATGATGTTCTTAAGTCAGCCACCTCGTTGGGCAATTTGCCTGATGTGGCGTTGTATTTGTATTTGTAAAAATCCAGTTCAACGAGAGCATTTTTCGTATTTGGGTGCCCCGCGCGTTGCGACATTCGTGCGCGTATTTTCATTTGATATCAATACCTTTAGTGTATTTTCTGAAAACGGGTTCAATTTTAACGAAACTTTCGAAACTTTCTTATCTTCAATCATAATAAACGATGATGGGAATAATCTAGAAATGTTGGAGAGAGATAGAGAAAGAGGAGGAATCAGAGGGATCAATGTAGATAATTGATTTCACTTCTCTGTAGAGAGATATACAGATATAGGGAACGGACGGCGACGACCTTTGAACGTCTCGTTTGCAGACGTTGCCTCTGTGTATGTCAGTGTTGTGTGTGTATATATATCTATAATAAGTGCTAGTTTCAGCAGAACATGCAACAATTCTCACTATCGATCGAAGCTATGATGGTAACTTGCACTGACACGTCAGCTCATCTGCTTTTCCTCTGCTTTATTACACTCGGATTCCGTTGGGATTGTCGCGATGCCACCGGGATCAGCCTGATAGTTTTCGGTTCGGTTCACCTATGAGGTGTTAAGTTCTGCAACACTGTAGAGTGGTCGTGTGGAAATTAGAGATTCAATTTAACGTACAAAATTGTGAGTACGATTGAGATATGCCTGATTGAGGCTTATATTTATAATCTGATTATTCGAATGGATTAGCGGGAATCAACTAAATTTTAGACAATCTCCAATTTTAGACATCAATGTCTTCATGAAACAAGACCAACGGAAAAAGGCAAATACACCCGAAAAAAACAAATTCCGAATGCATTTCGATACACCATGGGCAACTTCTTCAGAGGATAAATACAGGGTGGTTAAAAATAAGCTGACACTACTCAGACGTACGTAGCGCCCATTCTTATGGTGATATTTTGATGAAACTTGGTATATAGTATATAGCCGCTGTGGTGGTCGAGTGGTCATAATGACGGACACGCATCGCGAGGATCCGGGTTCGAACCTCACCGTCGCCATAGTGGTGGTCGGTTGAAGTTGGTTTCCTGTGGTTTCCAACTTCGAGGCGCAAATGCAAGCCGATCTCCCCATTAAAAAGTCTCGCCACAGAGAGCAACAGGCCTACAACGATTAATTATTCAATCATTACACTTCACTCACAGTTAGAAAAACTGATGGCAGATGGCAGCACTACACATAACAAGCATTACACAGAAACAAACTTTACGTCAGGTTTCACTACACGTACACACACATTCCCGCATGTACCAATTCGTTAGAGGTTCCGCAGAGGAATATGGACGAGGTACATGTGTGGTTTAGTAGTGGTATATAGTATATATGGACCATGAGGGGAAAAGAAAGATTCAATAAAAAATAGTTCGGTTTTTGACTACCAGGAGACAAAGTGACGCTATTTTATCGCAGTTATCTTCTTCCCCCCATGGTCTAAATAACGTGTACAGTATACCAAGTTCCAGTGAAACACATACACCACAACGGGTGCTACATTGGTGTGTGTAGCGTCAGTATAAGTAAACTGACACTGCTGAGCTCAATTATACTGATATTTCTCCGATCCATGTAGTGCCCGTCGTAGTGGACGCATTTCATAGAAGCTTGGTATATACGTTATTTAGACAATAAGGGGGAAAAAGATAACTACGATAAAAAAAATTGCAACATTTCCACCCTGGTGATCAAAAATAGAACTTTTTTTTATTGAATCTTTCTATTCCCCCATAGTCCATGTATTCTATACACCAAGTTTTATCAAAATAGCTCTACCAGTATGGGCGCTGAATACGTCTGAGTAGTTTCTTCAACCACCCTGTATCATACAGTAGATTCTCGTTAATCCGGCGCATATCAGACCAGGTGTGTCGGATTACTGGAAGTCAACTGAAAAAGTCCATTTAAATAAAATAAACTTCTGCGCAGACATGTTGTGGCATGTTTTCTTATTCTATGCTCGAAGAAAACCCGTCTGAAGACGCCAAATTACTGACGGCCCGAACTAGAGTACGGCTAGATTACCGAAAGTCCACTGCAGTGTTTCTCAAAGTGTGCGTCGCGACTCCTAGGGACGTCGCCAACCTTTGTCAGGGACGTAGCGGCAAGTTGGATATATATTGATTTAGGTATATTTGATATGTAATATTTTTTAACTATCCAGGGGAGCCACAGATAAACTATATGATTAAGGGCAAGGGAGCTGCGGGTGGAAAAAAGTTTGAGAGCCACTGGTGTACTGTATAACCATTCACAATGACCGGTCTTTGCTTGGATACCAAATCTTCAGTCCCGGTCGCAGGATGTCGGATCCGTGGGTGATCAGAATGAACCTAAACGCCTTCGTGTAAGTCTAATGCAACGTTCTGATCAGCTGTTTGCGAAATGCAGCAATTTGATTGGTTTATCCGAATTTTCTTACGATTCCCGCTCACAACGAACCTGAGTCATACATACGCTACGATCGGCGGTGATGATTTACTATCGTTCACTAATATATTTTTCAAGGCACGAATATACAGGGTGATTTCATAATTACCCTTGTCACATTTTGCTGGCGAAACGGTGATCTTAGATGCGTACATTCGATTAAGAAGTATCAAAATAACGTGTAGAACTCAGGTTCGTCATTCACGTTGCAAGGGGTTGAAAAATTATTACGTCCACAAAAACCAAATTAGGAAGTTGTTGCCCTGTCTTTCTTGAGGCCACTTCTGCTTAACCGTACATGCACCTCGTACACGTTCCTCTACGGAATTTCTAACGCATTCGTACGTACCGGAATGTGTGTTCTGAGCGTATGTGTGGCTCTAACCTATGCAATATTTTTGTTCATTTTCAGCGGTGTTTCCAAAATTGGGCAATATCGCTCCCTGGTGGATGATGGTCCGGGGAGTGGGCGATAGAAGCTATGGGATTTAACATAGGATCCTATGGGTTCACTTGAGTTGGGGGCGATGAGAGAAAAAAAAAGTTCTGAGGAAGGGGGGCGATGGAATACAGTTTGTGAAATTATGATATACAGGGTGTCCAATTGAATACCATGCCCATACCATGAATTGGTATTTAGTTTAAAAATTGATAAAAATTGCAGAAATCCGTATAGTTGAATGCTTGCAAAAAAATTATTCTGATGAGGGGCCATTCAAGTATTACCACAGCAGATTTTTAGTCATTTTTTAACTCCCCCCCCCCCTTGTCAGCAGAGCTTTGACACCCCCCCCCCCTCCACCTTATTAGCATCATTTCGCCAGCTTACGTGACCCGTGGCACAATTCCAGAGTGTTTAAGTGACCCATGCATTTCAAATCACTCAAGTAGAACCGTCGCACATTCACAGATCGCTTAAGTGACCACGGTACATTTACAGATCACTTGGGTAAATCGCGGCACAGTTACACAACACTTAAGCGGTCCGTGGCGCATTTAGAGATCCCTTCAGTGACATGTGGCGCAGTTTTAGAGAACTTAGCGGCTCGCAGTGCAGTTCTACATCACCCAAGTTACCCGCGACACATTCCCAGATTACTTAAGTGATCCGTGATATAGTTGCGGATAATTTGGGTGGCACGTGGCACAGTTCCAGAGCGCTTAAGTGGCCCACAAATATTCTTGAGCACTCAAGTGAACAGGACACAATTCCAGACCACTTAAACGATCCGCGGAACATTTAGAGATCACTCAAGTAGCTCTTTAGGGGATTTATCAATGGGGGGGGGGGGTTCAGGTGCCCACAAACAAACTAGAGAAAGTTTCATTCAGGCCCTCCCTCCTGTCAGCAAATCCGAAACCCCCTACCACCCCCAATGATACTGACGTAATACTTGAATGACCCTTGAAGGGGGGAATTCTTTGCTGGTACAAAAAGAAAATAGCCTAGTTCAATAGATGGCGCTGCACGAAAGGAAATCACTGAAAATATGCAAATCTCAGAGTCCTATAACATGCAGGGGTGTACGATTAACAGCTCATTTCTGAATTTCCCTGACACTAACGCTTCAAGTGATGTTTGGAATTGGTGGATAAAGTGCTATTCGTAAAGTTGTTTTACCTCAGCCACGAATCTCCGGCTGAAGGTTTTTAAACGTTTCAGGTACAAAAGAGATCGAAGAAAGGCTTCAGATGCAATCACTCCGGCCGGACTTTCGTGCAGCGCCCTGTATCGACAAAAATTTGAACTAAATTTTTTTCTGTACCAAACAAAAAAAATCCTCTTTCGGGAGAATAATTTTTTAGAGAACCGCAGCCAAATATGCCAGATCGTCCAATTTTTATGAATATTTAAACTAGTTTTTACAAATTTATGGGCCAACCAGGGGTGTATTTACGGGTTGTAGCCCAAGGGTGGCAAGATCAGATGGGTGGCAATTCGAGGGATGATTCGATAAAAAAATTTGCAGAATGGGGGTGATGGCGGATAAATTTATATAACCCTCAATAAATCCACCTCTACCCAGACGGCTAGGGTCTAGATTAGTGAGTGACTAAGAAAGTGACCTAGAGAGTTTGCATGCACGTGATTGAGCAAAAGAGTGACTTGAAGCGTGAGCAAGCATACGAATGGCCAAAAGGCATGACTTACAGAGTGATGTAAAGGTGTAAATGATCAAAAGAGTGACCTAGAGCGTGTTCAAGCATGTGAATGAATGGCCAAAACAATAACCTAGAGTGCGTACAAACATGTGAATGACCAAAAGAGTCACCTAGAGTGAGTACCATGGCCCCCACATCCTGGAATAGAGCCCTAGGCTGGGACCTTTTGCAGGCAACCCGACCACACTTTCACGGGCCCCTTTATGGTGGATTTATAGCGTGAAAAAACAAAAAAATAATGAGAATCATTCCAGGCCCCAGGGATAGAGCCTTGCCAGCCCACCCCTTGGGAGGGCCATGGTGAGTACAAACATGGGAATGATCAAAAGACTGACCTAGAGTGCGTGCAAACATGTGAATGATCAAAAGAGTGACCCAGAGTGTGTGAAAGAGTGTGAATGATCAAAAGAGTGATCCAGAGCGTGTGCAAGCGTGGGAATGGCCAGAGTGCGTGCAAATATGCGAATCACCAAAATAATGACTTGGTGTGAAAGAGTGTGAATGATCAAAAGAGTGACCCAGAGTGTGTGAAAGAGTGTGAATGATCAAAAGAGTGACCCAGAGTGTGTGAAAGAGTGTGAATAATCAAAAGAGTGACCCAGAGTGTGTGAAAGAGTGTGAATGATCAAAAGAGTGATCTAGAGCGTGTGCAAGCGTGGGAATGGCCAGAGTGCGTGCAAATATGCGAATCACCAAAATAATGACTTAGAGCATGTGTAAAGATGTAAATGATCAAAAGAGTGACCCAGCAGGGAACCGTTGTCAGTCAGCAATCAAAAAAGTGACCCAAAGCGTGTGCAAGCATGTGTGAGTGACTGAAAAAAAGTTGCTCAGAAACACTTATGTACTTGCAGAAGGAGGAAGGAGGCAGAGCGCGGGATATAGCGCAGGGTGGCGAATTCGAAGAAAGAGTAGTCAAGAAAATTAGACTAGAATAGGAGAGAGAGGCGGAAAAATTCTTATGGCCCGTGCGCCTCTGGGGACACCCTGTATTTTACGCACGAAATACTAGTGTACTGACTGTACGAAGAGCTTCTAAGACTGACTTTTTAATTAGAAAGTACGACTTGTGACATACACAAGGCCACTAGGGAAATAACCAACAGATCAAGTGTCAGGCAAGTCTTTTTTCCAGACACATCTTTCTATGTCCTAAATGGGATTGTCTTTTCATTTTGTGTTTTCCAGCTATTTTTTTTAACTCCTTCTCTAGTCTCAATGTAATAGATCTTCCTAGAATAATATTGTTATATATCTAAGATAAATTCGTATAGAGATCCGGCGTATACTAGCAATTTCTTTTACTTATAGCTAAACAAATCGAAAAAATTTATGCATCGTGTTTGAGCATTTTTTTTTCTAAAGCAAATGCAGGAAAATACGGGGTGATTATAAAAAAACTATCCCGACATATGGGCCCCTAACTATCATACCATTCACAGAAACTGAATGAAATTTTTGCATAAGGTATCTTGATGTATGCGCTCAAGAATGATATGGAAAACAACAGCGTCACTCTTACAGTTACGGTTACAGTGAGAAAATTTCGAAAATATCAAATGGCAACACCAAGTTTTTTGTATTGGAATGCGATCTCCATACTGAAAAACACTAAATAGCGTTGGAATGGCACCTGTAGCACGAAAATCCCCGGAGCTAGGCAAGGAAAAAGTAAAAAGTACTTTGCCGTTCACCAGAGCATTAATGTTCGTTTCATTCGTCACACCGTTTCTTCGGCTGAGATCCCAGCCTGATTAGTCCTTCACAAGGTCATGTGGAAAATTTGTGAACACACAATAAAATGCTTTATTTTATGCTGCTTCTCTGTCCTTATTGGTTGTCCTCACTTTTAGCCTATCTACCGCCGGTGATTTTCATGCTACAGTTGCCGTTCGAACGCTATTTAGGGGTTTTCACAATGGAGATCACATTCCAATACAAAAAACTTGGTGTTGCCATTTGGTATTTTCGAAATTTTCTCACTGTAACCGTAACTGTTAGAGTGACACTGTTGTTCTCCATATCATTCTTGAGCGCATACATCCAAATACCTTATGCCAAAATTTCATTCAGTTTCTGTGAATGGTATGATAGTTAGGGGCCCATATGTCGGGATAGTTTTTTTATAATCACCCTGTACTTGAGTTACATTTTTTTTTCTGTTTTTATAATGGCATAAATTATACAGGGTGTTATGTAAGTTCTGATTCTGTCTTGATGTCCGTCGTAGAGGTATGGTTCTAATTTAAAAACAAAATGCTAAAAATGTGTTCAGGTATCAATGTGTATCAGTTTCGAGTGTGAAAATACAGTGTGTCATTGTATGAGAAATATCTAAATTTTTATACATTTCCCCCAGTCTTTTCCAATTAGAAAATTGTTGCCCTGCCTCTCCCGAAGCAAACAAAACAAAAGATTTCATCATACTAACCGCTACGCTAACGGGCGATTGGTAAGAAATTCAGATGATATCTGTTTGACGAATCGGCGATAAATATGGTAACCTTGTTCTAATCTAACCGCATGCTAGAAAAAGGAAGGGGAAAGAAATAGAAAAGTAAGAAAAAAGAACAATTGAATTGAAAACGGTATATTACTATACTCTATCTCTCTCTCTGATCTGTAATACTTACAGATAAGAGATAGTTAGGTATATGAAGTATATTTCTCTTTTCCGCCCTCACTTACACGTTCTCTTTCGCTCTTACAGTAGAAGCTTTTTACTTCCTCATCACGAAGATAAAAAGAACTACTTTTTGTTTTTCATAGGATTGCAGCAAAGTTTCGCGGTGATGGGGAGAGAAAGGGAAACAAAAAGAAACTTGTTTGAATTTATATCACTGACGTTTGGACGCAATATTACGTCCTTGATCGCAAAGTGGTTAAAGTGAAATATTCGCTGATATATTTGAAAACAAAATAAAATCGAAGAAAATATGGTAAATAACAGCAGAAACAAATGGACAACGCTTCTCTTTTTTTTTTATTCGCCTCGTTTATGGTGTTCTATCCTGACTTTTCTCGAATTTTGATTTCAAATATCTCTGTTAATATTGCACTTGGAAACGTGGAAATTTTTTTGTTTGGTTCGGGAAAAGATAGGGCAATAGTTTTCTGACTGGAAGTTAGAAGACAGGAGGGACCGTATGGAACTTGGATATTTTTTTAATTTTCTGAGACACTGTTTCCCGTTCACACACGCATTTTCGTTCTCGATACTGGTACAGAATGCATTTAGAGAAAGCTGTACTCTACACTTGTTTATACAAGACGTACAGAAAAACTGGCGAATTTTGTAGAGATACTCTCATTACTCGACCGTCATTCGAGACTCCTAGGTCCGACTTCCGGTAGGGGCATAGATGACAAATTTTTTTCCAAAAAATCAATATTTCTACAAAATTAGCCAGTTTTTCTGTATATCTGGTACAGAGTGATTCTTGAATGCACATTTCAAGCATTTTTTAAAATTAAAACTATACCTCTACGACGAACCGTTGATGAGATAATGGCCGAATTAGAACTTGCAGGACACCCTGTATAGAAAAACACTAGGAGGCTTTTCTTTCACTTGTAGATCACGATACGAAAATGCAAGTCTGAAAATAAATTGTATCCCAAAAAATAGGTCTCGTTCGCATTTGATTTATCTTGACCGGATCTATCTGGCCTATCACAGACTTATCCCTGTGTATCCAGGGTGGTTCAGAACTCGTGGTCAAAGCTTCAAGGAGTGATAGAACAAATCTAGGAAAGCAATTTCCATCACATAATGCATGGTCGTAACGCAAGCGATGAACCGCTAGATGGCGCTGTCATTAAAAATAGTGACCAGCGCATATAGTAAAGGCTGTTTCATCCCTTTCAAGTCAAACTTGACGCCTTGGCTCAGTGGGCGTGTCTTCGGAGCTACTGCGCGACGACACTGCTCAAACACTTTTTTAGCTGACAACATCAGCACCCGGAACGTGCTGATTTTTTTACATTTTAATCTTTCTGGGGGGTAAAATAAGGGTTTTTTTTCATAATCAAGTCCGATATCTGTCTAAACCGTCCATCGCTTTTGGAACGAGCGCAAATCATCACAAGATCATCTCTCTGGGCGGTCAGCGATCATGTCTGTCTGTCTTGGTCCCTCACATGCTTGAACACTCGTCTAGGGTGGTCATCCACGTGGACTGGATTTTTTCTATATGACACAGTCTCGTTAAAATTCAAAACAAAGAACAGCTTTGCGCATATGAGTAACAATAAAGTTTTTTTCTTCGAGAGCTCTCCGGGTTCTGGAGTTTTTAAGGGTTCCGTGGGGTTTAATCATGTGAAACCTCAAAAACGGAACACCAGTTAGAAATCCGTCACCAGCGTCTTGAACTTCAAATTACCATAGGTGTCCACTCTTAAAGCGCATGCGCATAAGCGACATTTCGTTTCTTTTCTTTTAAACTGAGCACAACTCAGGTCTATCGCCATAGGCCAGCGTTTCTCAACCTCCAAGGACCAGTAAAATGTCTGAATTATGGTCCACTTGTGTCCCGTTTCACGGGACATTTCAGTATTTTCAGTTGCTCCAAATTGTTTCATATATTTGTCCAGTTTTTTCAACGATGCATTATTTAAATTTATAATGCTTACTAAAGCCGAGAATAAAAAGCGTTTTTATGATTATTATTATGATAATTATGGCTATAAATGCAAATGTAATTATGGCTATAAATGCAAATGCAATTATGGCTATAAATGCAAATGCAATTATGGCTATGGCGATGAAAATATTCATCTTACGTATTTGTCAGTGTCGACGATTTTCTCCTCAATTTTTCGGTGATTTCAATTGCAATTACAGATTCTGCCGACTTATGGCAACGTTTTTGATGACTATTGTCAATGTCCCGTATATTACCGTATATATATAGGTCTCAGTTTCCCTTATTATTTTTAATAAAATATGGTTATCCATTCATTTGAATGTTTTATTTTCCATCAAATATATTTTTCTTTACTGCGATTTGTTTCTCCTATTTCGAAAAATTTGTCACAAACTACATCTTTTAGCTACGATCAGTGATACCCGGTATTTAGGACAGGAATTTCCCACATTCTCCATGATGAGTTATGGTGAACCTAAATATGAAGGTACAATTTTTATTTGAACTCATATGGATATTAGTAATACCAATTACAACAATTAAATAATTTTTCATTCAGTTAAAGTAAGATTATAGATTCAGTTAAAGTCTGTCTGCGAACCACTATCGACGCGGACCACCTCTGGTACGCGGGCCATAGGTTGAGAAACGCTGGCATAGGCAATCCACTTGTCGCATGAGCGAAGTGGAAGTTCCAGAATTGATTACTTCAGCCAACGGCCGCTGTTAGAGCAGTTGGTAGGATAGGATTGCAATCCAAGGGTTGATAGTTCATATCCAACTCGTACCAAATGTTTTTTTTTTCTTCCTCTTTCCTCTCTTACTTACATCTCCGAGTTTTTGGATGATTATTTGGTTTATTGTTCTTTGTTTTTCAATTGTATTCAAAGCTTGTAATTAAAAACCCAACGCATCCAAAGAGTCACCTCGAGCGACTCCGATGAGTGCGTGGGTCATGATACGCTTGCTACGTGGGATCAGCCAGCACCTCCTAGAAATAAAAGGCCTCCGCCCGGGTTGCTAAGATCATCTGTAATGTCATTAAGACTACCTAGCAAGTTTGCCACATTTTGAACCACAGCATCCTATTTCGTTTCTTCTTCTTATTTTGGCGTAGAATCTTCCTGGTTGACTCACAAATACCGCATGGTGACTAGATATGGGACATAGAAATCAAAAATTCTGAGCCCGATCATTTCTTTTCCGCAAAATGATACTGTCAGACCAGACACGACATGGGCTCTGTCCCTTTCGGGATATAAACCCTTTACCCATGTGGGTTGGGTCATGCTGGGGCACAATGATGCTGGCACGAGCAGGGATTTTTCCCTAGAATATTCTGAGAGAAAATGGACTACATGATGACATCACGAACGGAGGCCTTCTATCTCTAGGAGGTGCTGGATCAGCTTGCGAGTGACAGCGCCACCAGTGAGCCGTCATGACAAAATAAAAGCAACCCCGCATCGTGCTAACATGTGATAATTATTCTTTTTTGTTAGTTTCAAATAATTTATTTTCAATTTTTCAGTTTTTAAAGAAAACTAGTAAACTCCCACGTAAAAAATACCGCACTGACACTATTTCCGTCCTTCATATCAACACTAAGCGCGTATAGCTGTATATTTTTTCAAATCACGATGCTAATGCACATGCGTTCTCAGAATGGATGCATATGGAAATCCCAAGCTCATGTAGCTGGTCTTCATTACTATCGTAGATTACAGAGGAAATGGCTGGTTTCAAGAATCTGGAAAAGGTGGACATGAATTTCATGTGTGGTGCTGCTGGCGGGAATGCTCTTTAAAGTCCAAAGAATGCAATGGGAGTGTCTTCCACACAAGACGCGTTCCACATCGAAAACTTTTGGACGATTGGACCTGTGTCTGGACAAAAAGGACTCGTTTGTCAGCCGCTTGCCAGGAGTGTGAACGCTCCACCAGGAACGTCTTAAGAGTACCATGGGTTCCCGGACCAAGTGATTTTCCATAGGCCCTACCAGGCAAATTTACATGCTTACCCTCGAAAATTTCCAGATCTTATTTTTGTGAGGCCTTTTCTTCTCTTGAGGCCCCTGGCTCATGCCCTGTCGGGAATATGCGTTAAAACAGCACTGCGTGCCGCAAGAAGTCCGATTTGCACAGACACTGGTGCAATCATATAACGTTTTTTCAATCTGAAACAAGTCTTACCGGAAAACACTCCCGGTACAGTTTTCGTCTTCCACGGGGTATTCCCGTCCGCAGCCCCCCTACATGAAACGCATATCCGGCTTTTCCTGATCCTTGAAACCAGTAATCCTCTCTGCATTAAGTGACAAAACCACCGTTTTATGCGTTCAACGACAGTGCCATCTAGCGGTTTACCACTTGTGTTACGACCATACATTGTGGGACGAACATTGCTTTCTTTTGAATATCCCCTATGTCCTCTACTCCTTACAGTGTTGTCCGTAGCCGGTTTCCCATTTGAAAAAGTCTCTCCGCAGAGAGCAGGCAGGCCTACCACACGATACTGACAGAATCAGAAAGCAGAATCATCCCATGTACCAATGCATGCACTCATGTATCGAACGTCTGGACGGGCATTGTCTGTGACGACGTCAGTCTAGAATCTAGATCCTTCCATTATCTCGTTTTTTTTTTGGTGACTCCTGACTTCCTAAAACAACGTTTTGTTTCATGGGTGTCACTTTTGGATAACACTCTATAGATAGGTATCTTTTACACGATTTGCCATAGATTTAGTTTTTAGAACACAGGGATATCTTTGAGTTTCAAAACTCGATATTCCATTTACGGGAAATGGGCAATATTTCCATGATTATTAATGAAGATCCATGCTTGGGGACAAACTTTTTGCAAAAGTACTTTGCAAAAGTACTTTGCAAAAGAATCAAATACTTATTGAATCAAAAAAAATTTTTTTTTGATTGAAATGCTCTGAAATAATATGATTAGCTTTTCACATGAACTGTTCGATATTGTAAAGAGCAAATATTGTTAGAGTGTCTAAGCTTTTCAAGTGACACGTGTGCTAATGTTTAAGCTCAAAATCTATCCACGCCATTTTCTTACTATACACGTGAATTTCGCCGATGCAACTCGATTAGCATTAGCTGCTGATCCCACCCCCCACACACACACAAAAAATAAAATCTTAAATAAACAAATATATCCCAGGATTATGCTTCCATTAATGGAAGCAATCGAGCTACAAAACAGATAGAGCCTTAATCTGCGGCTTATAAAAGACCGGCAAAAAAAACTTCCCCATTTTTCTCCAGGAGTTTTTTAATCGCCTCGTAGAATTTTTCTTTTAACGTTTAATCTTTTTAATACAGCGTTTTTCGTGGGATTAAAATTTCTTTTTAATGCATCCTCGGTGTATTATGTCTGTAAAAGAAATACAACAAAAAAAGATACTTCTTTCTAATGAATATAAATCAGATTATAGGTCTGTTTGTTACAAAAAGAAATCTATTACCGTAAGAAAAAATTGTTTAATCTTTTATTTTGGTAATTTTTTCAATAATGGAATGTGACCAGCTTTGTATGTGTATTTAAATTATGATAAAGGCACTTTATTTGATAGGTTCATCTTGTTTATAATGCCATTTTGTGAAAGTTCCGCCGCTTAGTGGCCTTAATCCGTATTTTCTAAGCTTCTTATTTTAATATTGATCAAATATTATCAAGATTTCGTATTAGTTGCATTTATAGCAGACCATTTTGTAGTACATTAACAGCTACTGAGTGCTGACCTTCCGAATTCTGCATTATTCAAACTATGATTCAACTCGACTGAAAGTAGGATTCTGCTCGTCTGCAGACTCGTCTGTAGAATTCTGCATTTATCTCAAAATAGAATGTAGCTCAACTAAAAATTGAATTATACCTGAATGGTGGAAGAGTAGAATTCTGCATTACTTAAAGTATCAATATTATATAGTATCAAGGATCAAATATTATCAAGATTTTGTATTAGTTGCAGTTATAACAGACCATTTTGTAGTACATTAATAACAGCCGCTGTGCGGTCGTGTGAGCATCGTGCTGGACTTTCGTTCTTACGAACCAGGTTTGAACTCCGTTGACGCCACAGTGGTGGTCGGCTGAAGTTGGTTTTCTGCGGTTTTCCAACTTCGAGGCACGAATATGAGCCGGTCTCCCATTCGAAAATGTTTCTCCGCAGAAAGCAGGCAGGCCTACAACACGATACTGACAAGACATGAAAACTCAATCATCTCCATCTTTACTTCAGAAAATTTGAAGCCAGATGGCAGCATGAACACGAAACGCGGAATTCAACATAAATACGATAGGGCCAAGCATATACGCAGAACACACATTCCGGTATGTGCCGACTCGTTAGAAATCCCGTAGGGGAATGTGTACGAGGTGCATCTTCGGTTAAGTAGTAGTAAGGAGCGTTACCCGTAAGTTCCGAACCACCCTGTATTATCAACCTCTACCGAAAAACCACCTCTGAGAATTTTAATTTAGGGGCCATTGAAGTGTTACGAAAGCAGATTTTCAGCCATTTTTGCCCCCCCCCCCCGTCAACAAAATTCCGTCAGCAGCTTAGAATATTTCATATCTTCAAAAACCGGGTGGTTGATGACGTAAGCAACCTTCAAACCCCCCTCCCCCTCTTGTCATCAAAAGCCAGCAAGTCCGACACCCCCCCCCCCACCGAGGCTAACGTGAATGACCCCTCATCAAAAGCGGCAGTGTTCAGACATTTTTCTGCATGCGTACACGCCAATGCATCGCTGTATTTCCCACCGTTAATATCTCTGCCCCCATTATGGATTCCCTTCCAATAAAATTTTAGGGGGAGAAAAACCACCGTCATGAAAACAGGAATAAGGAAAATCTGGAATACGGAATATATATACACACACAGGAAAGAAAATTCGCTGCCTTTTTATATTAATACTCTCCGTCAATGTTTGCTGACAGATATTAGAACTTGCGTATATTGATTCTCTCTCTGTCTGGAAGCGAATAATAAATTCCCGAGAAGTCAAATTGCAACGAGACACTCACTATACGGTCTCCGCATCGAAAAGAGAAAAAATTCAGGAAAAATAAGATTTTGTGAAGGGAAAATAAGACTAGCGCATGCGCACACGACCATGCACTCATATGTAATCGAACCAAAAAAAAAATAAATCAACCACGCAACTTATAAATGAAACAATTGCAAAAAAACTGTAAATCTTGTTCCTTTACTTATTTCGCATTTTATGGGATGTCTGGGAGCGAGAGCTTTTTCCAATGGGCGCTTGTAAATTTATTGGAGATTCGCTCTATGTTTCTTCTCCTTTTGGTTTTTATTTTGCATATTCACCCTTTCAGCGGTTTTTAATAATTTCACTGGTCTGTGCATTATAACTTCCACAGAACAGACTGATCACGACCAGGCTCTGCCGCTTACGCGATTTTAGTTCGTTGTTCCGGAGGGCATGGCGGCCATGCCTCGGAGAAAATTCTGAAACACAAATGAGGGAAAAAATAATAAAGGGGTCCCTATCAATATGATCTAAATGATCCCTAATCGTGAATGTGCATTCATATTGACAATATACATTATCTTGTCAATATACATTCACAATATACATTATCTAGACAATGTACATTGACAATATACATTATCTAGACAATATACATTGACAATATACATTGACAATATACATTGACAATATACATTGACAATATACATTGACAATATACATTGACAATATACATTCACAATATACATGATCTTGACAATATACATTCACAATATAAAAAAGTGCATTCACAATATACATTATCTTGGCAATATCCATTTACAATATGCATTATCTAGACGATATACATTCACAATTTACATTATCTTGGCAATATACATTTGCAATATACATTCACAATATACATTATCTTGGCAATATACATTCACAATATACATTATCTTGGCAATATACATTCACAATATACATTATCTTGGCAATATACATCCACAATATACATTATCTTGGCAATATACATTTACAATATACATTCACAATTTACATTCACAATATACATTCACAATTTACATTATCTTGGCAATATGCATTCACAATATACATTATCTTGGCAATATACATTTACAATATGCATTCACAATTTACATTATCTTGGCAATATACATTCACAATATACATTCACAATATACATTCACAATATACATTCACAATATACATTCACAATATACATTCACAATATACATTCACAATATACATTCACAATATACATTCACAATATACATTATCTTGGAAATATACATTTACAATATACATCTACTCTATAATATAAAATCACAAACTCGAAAAGCGCCTGTTTCTAAGCAACCGAAATTACTGACGATTTTATGTGACGGAAGTGGGTGTCGGAAATCTGTTACGTTTTTGTGTTACAGAAGTAATCGGTTACGATTTTGGGTCAAGTATTCATTTAACTCTAGCTTATATCGGGACCCAATTGACCCATCGGGACCATATCCCGCGAGGCTCCCTCATCCTACAGCAGGGCCCCCTAGGGTGGAATTTAGATGGCGAGCCCCCAAACCAGCTTTTCAGGGGCTCCTCTGTAGTCAATTTATAGTTTGAAAAATCAAAAAGTGATAAGAATCTTTCCTGCCCCTGTCAGTCCTGCCCATGCGGGGGACATGCCGAGAGGTATGTAAATGTATAATATACATATAACAGCAGTGCCCCTAACACACAGGGTTGGGGTACCCGGTGGGGGATTGCACGTATACCTTCATGGGAAAGTTAAAAGTTTTCATTTCCAGGGTCCCTTGATGGATCTCATTGTTTTCTTGCTGCTTTAACGTTGAAAAATTTGCGATAGCGGAAGCAAAAAATATATCCAGTCTGGGGGGCCCCATGTTTACAGGTTTTATTTTGGGGGCCAATGGATGAATCTCATTCTTTTCTGTTGTAGAATTTGCAACAGTGGAAGCCCGAGATAAAGCCAGTCTGGGGCCCCACCAAAAGTATGCGAATTGGTGTCCCGGGTAATTGGTTGGGGCCCTGGATTTTATTCGTTGCTAAAACGAATACAAATGAACATTTTTCATGGCACTCGCACCAGTGGATGACCGACAAGCTTCCAAGTAGGGGGCCCCCATGTTTACAGGTTTCATTTTGGGGCCCTGGATGAATCTGATTCTGTTTTGTTGTTTAACGTTGTAGAATTTGCAACAGCGGAAGACCGAGATAAATCCAGTCTGGATTCCCCCACTAAAAATCTGCGTATTGTGTCCCCGCTACTGGATGTGGGGCCCTGAATTTTATTCGTTGTAAAATTGATAAAAAGGAAACATTTTCGTGGCCCCTTACAGGGGGATGTGCGACAAGCTTCCAGGTCAGGGCTCCATGGAAATGTTGACAGGTTCTTATTCTGTGCCCCTGGATATATCTCATTGATTTTTGTTGTTTAACATTGTAAAATTTGCAACACATCGGTAGCCCAAGATATATGCAGTATGGGGCCCCACTGAATTTCAGCGAATTGAATCTGGCACCCCCATGGGGAAGTTTTCTGGGGTTACTTGATGAATCACATTTGTTTTTTGTTGCTTTATTACTATAAAATTCGCTTCTTCAGTAAGCTGGTGCTTTCACACGTCCCCTTCCATAGCACGCTGATAAAGTGGGATGAAATAAACAAGATATGTTGTAAAGAGAAGTGGGGACGGGTGGGGGGGGGTTGGCCGCCAAAGGCGGAAGGGGGCAAAGCCCCCTAGTTTACAATATACGTTATCTAGACAATATACATTCACAATATACTTTCCAATTTGATATTCAAATTAACGTGTATATGCAAAAATGTAATAAAAAAAACTTCAAAATGGGTGGAACATATAGCAATATATAACTTAACACAGTTAAAATCACTAAACCCTGCTTAAAATGCTAAACATTTTCAAGAATAATATTTTTTTCCGATTTTGCGCTGGTGATAGTCCCCCCCCCCCACACACACACACACACAAACTCCAAGTATAATACAAATACAAATACAAATACAACGCCACAACAGACAAAATGCCCAACGAGGTGGCTGATAAAAAGATGCCCTTAAAAATATGGATGTCATATATTTCAAAAATACATCAACCCAATTAAAAATGCAATTAACACAAATTATAAACAATATATACACATGGAAAATGGTTGTTCGGGTTCGAAGACCGTCGTCCGTTTGAGTTAGTTCTCAACGTTTCCCTAACACTAGTGATTGGCATCATCAGGAGAATCGATAAAACTGGATCAAAGTCAATCAATCAGTCGATCAAAGTTTTTCACAAAGTTTATCACAAAAATTACAAATCATATTTACAACAAAAGATACAGAATATTTTTCGGGGCGAAAAAATATCTCAGTAAATAACATTTTCATAATTCTTATAACAACGATTTCTTTTTATTATATATATTCTTTGTCATCAGTTTCCTCTCTTGACAACAAAGTTAACGATTACGATAATTTACTAAACAAATACAGGTTTTAAGAAAGTTTTCTTATTGATCCTTAAAGCCGAGTCTTCCATATCACACAGTTTTAAATCTCATCCCCCCGCTAAAACCCGGAAACAAATGTTAAGATATAATTAAATTTTTTACCATTCCTTACGCAAAGAACGGCAACTTCTAAAATAAAACAGACTCAAGTAAATACCTGATACTAATGGAATCGAAAAACATAATTAAACGTAAACACAACGGACCGGATTAAACACGACAGTGTTTGCATTTGACAGAGGGTATTTTGCTAAAAATAACATATAAACACAAGAAAAGCGTTATATTTCGTCTTCATAATATAATAAGTTTTTCAAATTCGGTATAAAGATAGCAAATGAAATATTCAAGAATTAAATTAGTTTCATGAATAAATTAATTTCTAAAAAAGAATTTAGAAATATATGCATAATGACAGAGTGTCATCTTCAAGACAGACATTTGTGACGGATATTTTTTCATTAACAAAAGGGATTTTTCCATTTTTTTTTTCACTATCCGGTGGAATAATTTACGTTCTTTCACAATTTTTAGGGATTTTTTTTTTTGTCCGAAGTTCTGTGAATTTACTGCTGAATTTCATCACTTTGGCACCGTCACTGACCATCAATCATGTCCAAGGACTATTCTCTCCGTTTTGTCAGTTTTTTTCTTTCATACTTAGACCCTGTAAAAATAAAATAAAATATGAAATTACTGCGTGTCCGCCGCTTGAAGGGAATTACGGAGATTAAAATAGATCCCGGACGACAAAATAAAAATAATATATTTGCGTCGTCGTCATCGCCCTCCCCCCCCCCCCCCCCCTCTGAAAAAGTTCAGCTGCATTAGAGAAAATTGGATCCTCTTTGTCCTCTATGAAATTTATAGTTGTAATTTATGAAGTTTAAATATTTTAGTCTTTATAGCGTAGCAGAATCCAACTTGAAAGGCAACTCGTGAAGTGGATGAAAAATAATAATGTTGGGGGATCTCAAACGTTTTCTGCCCTCGGCGCCCCTTCACACTGTTCAATGATTATCCTCGACCTCCTCTGGCTTCCCCAGAGGTGTATTAACAAAGAATATTTCGCAAAAAGACCTTTGTAAGGTGCGTCCGTGGAGCCGTGATCCTTACAAAAGTTGGTGGCGCACAGTTTGAGAACCCCTGTAATAATAATGTATTGGTGGAAAATGTCAGCACAGCTCAAGAAGGGAAAGTCGTGTGTAACCGACCTCTTTTGCGTCTATGAGTATGCGACTAAGGCCAGGACCACCATTATTGGAAGCGGGGCCTGGTGCGAAAATAATTTCGGGGGCTCTTTGACCCCAATTTTACATATTGTAGAGGGGGGGGGCGAATCGGCATCCAAAGATGTGTGCTTTATAACAGAACATACAAGAATGCTGCAAAATATCCACTCAAAAAAAAAAAAAATAGACACAATTGAATGTAAGTTTCCATAAAAATTATATGGAAATTTTAATTCCTGAAAATTCAGAGCTGAAGGAAATTTTGAATTGTTGAAATAAACTATTCCAAAACTAATGAAAATTATGGTCTAATGATCTGAGAACTTTTATTCTCATTAATTCCAGTATTAATGAGAGCAATAGTAAAAAAATTGATGAAAATTTATAATTAATGAAAGACCAAAGAATTGAAGAGAAAAATTCAGAAATAATGGAGGAAAAAAATCCTATTATCGGTGAAGGAAAGAGTTCCAGAATTGATGAAAGAAAAAATTCCAAAATTGATGAAAATTCGGAATCGATGAAGGAAATAATTGCGGAGTTGATGAAAATTTCAAATCAGTTCAAGCTCAGATAGCTTGTTTACTACAAAGCAAAAATGTTATTTAAAATAATAATGTGTATTTTTCACTTCTAACTTACAGTAAGTGCTGTGTAAGTCACCTCTAAAGGGGGCTCTGTCTAAGGCTTTGGGCACAGGTGAAAATATCGACGTTACCTATCTGGATTTGCAAAAAGCATCCGACTGGGTTCATTATGGTAAACCCTTGAAGCTTTTACATGCGATTATAAAGAATCGTTGTTGCACGACAGATCAGAGCAGATTATGGTGAACGGGGAATTTTCTGATCGGGCAGGTGTCATAAATGGAGTTTCACAAGGAAGTGAACTTGGCCCATACTTTTCCCACTTTCATCGATAAGTTGGCTAAGGGTATTGATGGGATTATAAGCAAATTAGCAGATAGATGACGTTAAATTAATAGATGTAGTCGGAAATCAAAGAGTTTTAATAGTTGCTCCAGACTAACTTAAATAAGGTCACAGCACGGACAAATGACTGAAGCATGACTTTCAGCGTTGGCAAGTAGGAATGTGTATGAAGTACGCTTACAGCGAAATAAAGTTAGTAGCGTTGACAAGTGCATGGTCGCTCAGTTTGGTTCAAACATACTACCCACGTCTCACTTACAATTCGAAAAGTATACTATTACGGATCCAGCTTGACACACAGATTTGGGAACTCTCACTGGCGAGCGTTGTTGATCGATGTTGGATGGAGTGAGAAGGCCTCAGAAGAGCCGTCATGAGAGGTCATGCCCAGGAGCATCGCCTTCCATGATCTGGCAGGGTAGAGGTTGACGTTCCTTAGTATGGTAAACATTGTATGTCTTCCCCCCCCCACCCCATGTTCTGAGAGGAGACTTTTGCATCTATCTACCCCGAGTACCTTAAGAAAAAAGCCTCGTTTTCGACAACTTTTTCCCAACTTCCAAGTTTCGACTCAAAATCCAGTTGTGATTGGTTGCGGAAGTGTCACGTGACAGCAGCGTCCGGCTTTCACTCTTTTTTTTTTTCAAATCCTGTGAAAAAGATGACTCCACTGGGAGGGAAGGGGAGCGAGAACAAAATGGCCAAAATGCGTGTCTAAACATGATTTTGCAAAAATCTGGAATTTTTGTGCGGTCGCACGTGCGTGGTGTTTTGTGGAAGAGCCACACTCAAGGGGCGAAAGAGCCGCATGTGGCTCGCGAGCCGCGGTTCGCCGACTTCTGTCCTAGACCATCTCGCGGTTATCGCGAATCTCGTAACCGAAATAAATCCAGCATCAAAGAATACCTCTAAGTATCAACCATACACCGGACTATTTGAAGTTATTTCAAGAACTGAGAGAGAGAGAGAGAGATAAGTATTTTATGTTGAACATTAATGGCAATGATAAAAATGTATCCACAAATCGATAAGCCATGATGTATGTTAAATAATAATTTATGTGACAGTTTCAAAAATCGGTATCATTCCAGGTCTGGACAAAAACTAAGATTTCGTATTGACCCTACGAAATTGTATGATTATTATTCAATTTTTCTTTTCTTAAATGTTTCGGCTTCAACTGAAGGGGGAGTACTGTAGTGCGTTCTTATCCGTATAGATGGCGCACCCTCCTCACTCTCCTGGTGATTGTAAGAAGAAAGTCAGTTAAAATTGCACCACCGATTTGTATAAACATGTGTCTTCCTTCTCGTCATATATCTTTCATATATATTAAATCGTTAAGTTTTGATTTTGTTTTATATTGCCACTACAAACATCGGATTAATATCGCTATATAACATTTGAATACTCTTATGACACCCCTCCAGAGGTCGAATTTCGAAAAACGCTTTTTTAGTGAATTTTTACGTCATGAAATAAAACTATTGACCAAATTTGATATTTATAACGTCAGTGGTTCCGGCTCGTTGATGATGAATCAGTCAGTCAGCACATGTTATTATATATGTATAGGTGAATACCTTTTTTTTTACGACACTATAATTAATTATGATAAAGTCATAACTATCATGTTATCATTTATAATTCACGAACATAATCTTGATTCTTGATTTCAAAACTTTCAGTGAACCTCGTTGAATGTAAGGGGAAAAAACAGGTCATTTTATGAAAAAAAGGTAGGCAGTCAAAGTTACGGGAATGTCTCATCATATGAAAAGGTTGCATTTCCACTTTTGCTATAAGTTAACACTAAAATAATAATATACTATTACGGATCCAGCTTGACACACAGATTGTAGTAACGTCACATTTTGATCAAAGTTGGAGCTGGTTAAGTCTGAAAAATTGGAAATACCTACGCTAGCCGTTGATTCCAGAATGTTTCACCCAGCCAAGGAAGGTACCCTTAGTTATCTCTTAGTTGAGTGACATAAGAAACGTATTCATTCTACATTATAACCTACCATAACGGACACACACTCCCGTCAGCGGACACCTTCACTAATGGACACTTCCTTGAATTACATAGACGGAACTCACAATGTATTTTACTATCCATTAACCGACACTCCTCGTTAGCGGACAAAATTTTCTGTCCCATAGGCGTTCGTTATCGAGAGGTTCTACAAATGGCCGGTTTTGAAAAAAAGAATCCCTTAACGCCAATAGGACAACCACTCTGTTATTTTACCCCCTTTTGAATGATAAATACCAAAGTGACTGAACAAGGTTCAGTTTTCCTTTGGTTAGAAAGAGCCCATACTTTGCATTATAATTTCGACCAAAACTATTCCCGTTTGAATAAACAATGTTGGACAACCCGACAGAGTTCATCCAACACAATCTAGGAGGCCAGCAGAAGGCCTCCGCGCGAAGTTCGTGATGTCACTAAAGTAGGCCATTTCACCTTTAGTCATAGGATATGCTGCGAAAAAAGTCAAAGATATCGCACGCGTCGGCTTTCTACATCCAATGGCTACAGGTGAAATGGCCTATTTCAGAGATTCAGAAATAATTGAAAAGTGCATTTCGGGAAAAAAATAGAAATGTTCCCTTTGAGAAAATAAGCTCCTCATATACACAAGCTTTTGTCCTGCGAGCGGCAGAAATTCTGCTGCTACTACTACTACTACTTAACTGTACATGCACCTTGTACACATTCCTCTACAGAATTTCTAACGAATTGATGCATGCCTGAATGTGCATGTACGTGTTGCGAACCTAACGGGAAGTTCGTTCCTGTGTAATGCTTTTCATGCGTAGAGTGCGGTCATCTGCCATCATTTTTTCTAACTAATCTGGCCCATAGACTGAAAAGATTGTACATCCTTGGAATACAACATCGTGGTAAAGCACGTAGCGTTCAGTTTACAATAATTAACTCCCCGAGAACGAAATTCGCATTTACTTCTTTGATAAGTTCAAAACAAAAGAAGGACAAAGAGAAATTTAAACATGTTTCTGATGGGAAAAGTTTGTAAGAAAAATATTTTCCATACTTGAGCTAATATCAAATAAACGAAAAATATATTCCTGCTTTCTTTTTTTATAGCTGTTTATTCATTCCATTCAAGACAAGACTTAAACATAAGCATTTATATGAATGAAGAAAACTATTTTTTTATATCCGTATATACATGATACACATTTCATCTTCTAACATTCTTACTCATACCATCGAAGATGGAGGGGAGTAAAACTTCATACACGAGAAAGAATGCTATGAATGACTCTTTTCTCTTCCCATGCATTATTTATCACACATTACATCTTTGGAGTGCATTTTTCGCGTATTTTCCTCGAGAATTCTTTTGTTTGTGCTCGAAATGATGGCTGCATAAGATCCAGTTGTTATTCTTCTCTTTATCTTTTTTATTTTATTTTATTCGATAAAAATTTTGTTTTGCTCTTTTCCGAGCAGTTGTCCATTTCCCACAAAAAAAATAGAATATATATATATATATATATATATGTAAAGAAGAAATAGAAGATAAAAGAAACTTTCTTATTCTTACGAGAAAAAAAAAGGAATAAAAGATATAAGGGGAAAAAAATAGTAAGAAACAACTTTTCCGCTTCGGGTGTTTCTTGTAACTTTTAAGAAAATATTAGGTTTTAGTGTTAGGTTCTTGAGAGTAAAGTTGAAAATTTTCGAGTTGGAGTATTTACTCTGGTACGTACTATGGATTGTTATTTTGTGGGCATGGGATGAATGAAGTTTTTATTCATTCTTTCCTTCTTGTTTTTTGTTTTTCTATCTTGTTTAATTTTTTCTTTTTATCTTTTTTGAGAGCCATTGAGAAACTGGTTCATAAATTTACGAATGACGTAGCGATAAACCGAAAAATAAATACCGCTTTTTTAAATTTTATTTAGATGAACTGGTTAAATCAGCGTTTCCTCAATCTTTTTGAATACAAGGACAAGAGAAATATCTGAGACAGTTCGGCGGATCTCTAACTTACAGCATGCAAACACCAAACATGGTCCCCCCGCTCTGTCCCTTGTGGGATATAAGAAGGCTACCTGAAGGCTTTGCCAGAGCGTCGTAATCAGAATTGTTGATGGCCGTTTTCTATTGCCGCATGGGTGGCGGACTGCACACTTAGCCAAATGGATCGCCAACAATCCAAATGGCACGTTCACGGGTGTGTACACAAGGATCACCGGACGGGAGCCACTCAAGCCTCTGGAGGCTGGGCGATGCTGGAAAGAAAAGAAAAAGCTCCGCCAGCTACCAAGACCACAGGCAGAACGCCGGCCGAAATTGCGCCACCAGACCTCCGACCCACGCAGAGGACTACAAACACTAACACCAAACATGGCCCCCGATCTGAAGCAGATTACCAAGCGGCTGGGCCATGATGGAAAAACTCTCTGGATGTCCGGGCCCGGCAGACATCCCCGGCCCGTAAGCCACAGGACCCAAACCCTCCGGGGCCCCATCGCTTCCAACTCGCGGCAATCACATTCCTCCAAATTCCCCGGAAACCCCCGCCGGCTGCCAAGGAGCCCGGGCGGATCGCCCGCAAGAGGCCAACGAAAACATCCCGAGCCATCCGCCTTCATCACCGTACTCTGTTCCCAACCATCAGCCGATCTGCAACACCAACTCCTCTCATCTTGTACTCTCTTGGAAGGGTTTTTCCATAGGCCCGAATCTGAAAATAGAGCGTGGAAAAAAAAGGAATGATAAAGGTGTAAGAGAGCAAATTTTATCGATATTGACCAATTGCATGCATTAATAATATCACATAACTTACAGCATGACCATGCGTCTTCTTTTTATTTGACGGGAAATTCTTGTGTTTTTGGCCATTCCGATTTCACACAAATGTCCCGTTTTTTTTTCAACGGCAATTAAAATTGCTGAAAAATTGCGAAAAAAAACGGTGTGTGTGTGTGTCACAGAAAAAATCAGAAGCAACGAAAATTACGTGCATGTCCCGTAATACGAGACACCAGCGGTCCGTCAAATTGTTTCAGACATTTTACTGGTTTCCAGAAATGATGAGAAAAACTGACCTATATCTATTTATAGCATATAGAGTTGAACCTCGTTTATACGACTTCCAATAGGCCGAGTCAAAACGTCGTATAAAATGCGTAAGCGACCCGTGACCCATTTAAAAATCATTCAGTGACTCACGGCATATTCAAAAATCAGATTGGTCCAGTTCCAAGCGCATTTGAGTGACCCACGGCACATTCCCAGAACAATCAAGCGACATGCGACACATTTGACAATCACTTAAGTGATCCGCGTCGCTGTTCCATATCACTTAATTAAGCGGCCCGCGGGACGTAAAGCAGCTGGGCTGGACAAATCGCAGTCGCCAGGTCGCCATAGAGACTGAAAATTGGTATTGGCTCCTAGAATTTTGGTTCACGGAACCTTTGCCCCCGATATTTTGCCTCCGACATTTCCCCTGGCACGTTTCGTCCCCAGTACATTTGGCACCCGGAAATTTCGCCCCTGACATCTCACCCCGGCACATTTAGCCCCCGGACATTTCACACCGGGAATTTCGCCCTGACCTTTCGCCTGCCCTGACCATATCAGTGACCCAGTGAGTGACCATATGAGTGACTCAGTGATTGACCATAAGAGTGACTCAGTAAGTAATCAAGTAAATCGGAAATTTATCTCTGATATTTCGCCAGCCCTTATCGTACGCGTGACTCTATGAGTGAACATATGAATGATGGTACAAGTGAGTGACCACATGAGTGATCAAGTGAGTTGGACATTTACTCGTGACATTTTGCTTCCCCTGATCGCATGAGTGACCAAGTGAATGAATACATGAGTGATCGAGTGAATTGAAAATTTATCCCCGGACATTTCACCTGCCCTGACCATATGAGTGACCCAGTGAGTGATCATATGAGTTACTCAGTGAGTGATCAAGTGAATCGGAAATTGACCCCCTGTCATTTTGCCTACCTTGACCGTACGCGTGACCGTATGAGTGAATATATGAATGTGAGTGACCACACCGGTGTGAGTCGTAAATTTGGGAAAAATATTTTTTGCTTAAACTGAAAATTCTAAATTCTTAGAATCCATTTAAGTGTGAGTCACTTGGTCACTCAGTGCTACGTAACCACCTATAAAAAGGGAGGGGCTGAGGAGGATCATCTTTGCAGACACTCCACCCTCGCACTTTACCAATCACTCAATTGCTCACTCTGTCAATCACTCAATCGCTCACTTTTTCAATCACTCAGTCGCTCACTAGGTCAATCATACGGTCATTCACTTTATCAATCTTTCGGTCACTCATGCAGTCATTCACTTTATCAATCTTTCGGTCACTCATGCAGTCATTCACTTTATCAATCTTTCGGTCACTCATGCAGTCACTCACTTGGTCACACATTCACTTATTCGTTCCACCGCTCAGTAACTCCCTTGGTCACTCACACGGTCAGTTCCTTGATCACTCATACAGTTAATCACTTGGTTGCTCATGCGGTCACTCACTTGATCACTCATACAGTTAATCACTTGGTTGCTCATGCGGTCATTCATTTGCTCACTCATACGCCCATTCGGTCAGTCACGTGGTCACTCATACGGTCATTCACTCATAAAGTCAATTGCACAATAGTTGATACGGTTACTCACGTGGTGAGTCATTCTGCCACTCGCTCAGTCATTTGTACGGTCACTAACGCACTCCTACAGTTCATTTCACACTCACTTGGTCACTCATACGGTCAATCGATCATTCACACGGTCACTCATACAGTCAATCACTCATACGGTCACTCGATCACTCATACGGTCACTCATACATTCAATTACTCATACGGTCACTCATACGGTCAATCATACGTTCAGGGCAGGTGAAATGTCAGGTGTGAATTTTTCTGGGGCCAAACGCACCAGGGGCAAAATGTACCGGGGCGAAATGTCAGGGACGAAATTTCCGGGGGCCAAATGTAACGGGGACGAAACGTTCCAGGGGCGAGATGACGGGGACAAAATGTCGGGAACGAAATGTCGGGGGCGAAAGTTCCGGATCCCGTTAAATGCACATTTTGGCTTTTTAAGTGCACATTTTAGTATTTTGAGTGCTAATTTTTGCATTTATAAGTGCATATTTTGCATTTTTAAGTGCATATTTTGCATTTTTAAGTGCACATTTTAGTATTTTAAGTGCACATTTTAGTATTTTAAGTGCATATTTTGCATTTTTAAGTGCACATTTTAGTATTTTAAGTGCTTATTTTTTGGATTTGTAAGTGCACATTTTTGAATTTTTTAGCGCATATTTTTGCATTTTAAGTGCTTATTTTTGCATTTCAAGTGCATATGTTTGTATTTATAAGTGCACATTTTGGTATTTTAAGTGTACATTTTGCTATTTTTAGTGCTTATTTTTGCATTTATAAGTGCTTATTTTTTGCATTTTTAACTGCATATCTTTGCATTTTTAACTGCATATCTTTGCATTTATGAGTGCTTATTTTTTGCATTTTTAACTGCACATCTTTGCATTTTTAACTGCATATCTTTGCGTTTATAAGTGCTTATTTTTTGCATTTATAAGTGCTTATTTTTTGCATTTATAAGTGCTTATTTTTTGCATTTTTAACTGCATATCTTTGCATTTTTAACTGCATATCTTTGCATTTTTAACTGCATATATTTGCATTTATAAGTGCTTATTTTTTTGCATTTTTAACTGCATATCTTTGCATTTATAAGTGCTTATTTTTTTGCATTTTTAACTGCATATCTTTGCATTTATAAGTGCTTATTTTTTGCATTTTTAACTGCATATCTTTGCATTTTTAACTGCATATCTTTGCATTTTTAACTGCATATCTTTGCATTTTTAACTGCATATATTTGCATTTATAAGTGCTTATTTTTTTGCATTTTTAACTGCATATCTTTGCATTTATAAGTGCTTATTTTTTTGCATTTTTAACTGCATATCTTTGCATTTATAAGTGCTTATTTTTTTGCATTTTTAACTGCATATCTTTGCATTTTTAACTGCATATCTTTGCATTTTTAACTGCATATCTTTGCATTTTTAACTGCATATCTTTGCATTTATAAGTGCTTATTTTTTGCATTTTTAACTGTATATCTTTGCATTTTTAACTGCATATCTTTGCATTTATAAGTGCTTATTTTTTGCATTTTTAACTGCATATCTTTGCATTTTTAACTGCATATCTTTGCATTTATAAGTGCTTATTTTTTGCATTTTTAACTGTATATCTTTGCATTTTTAACTGCATATCTTTGCATTTTTAACTGCATATCTTTGCATTTTTAACTGCATATCTTTGCATTTTTAACTGCATATCTTTGCATTTTTAACTGCATATCTTTGCATTTTTAACTGCATATCTTTGCATTTATAAGTGCTTATTTTTTTGCATTTTTAACTGCATATCTTTGCATTTTTAACTGCATATCTTTGCATTTTTAACTGCATATTTGCATATTTAGCCACTTTTTTCGTGCATATAATCCGAGCTCTAGTTATTAATATAATGACATGTTTCAAATTATAACTCTCTACAATTTTTTCCAATGTTGAATATAAGTATAAAAATTCGTGACCTATGACTTGAAATTTAGAAGAAAAAAAAAAAAACTTTCTGAAAAAAAGTGCCCATTACCGATCAAAATGCGTAAAACGAAAAATATAAAATCCAATTTGCGTAGTCGTTGGATGATTCAAAGACAAAGACCAATCATTGTATGAGAAAGACATCCTTCGCCGAATTATCGGAACAGGGACAGACAAATGAGAAAAATTGTGAGAAAATTCTCGGTAATTTCCCCGGTTTTTTTTTTTCCGTCTTTTTATCCGAAAATGGGTTTTCCTATTTTTTTTTCTTTAGACAGGAGCCGGGATTCAATATCGAATAGTGATTATAAGTGAGGAGAGAGCAAAAAAAAAGTAAGGGAATGGTTTCGGTGCCGCTGTAGGAGAGAAAGAGCGAGCGAGTCGACACTAATAACTATCCAACGCACAAAATTATCAGTTTTCACGAAGACAAGACCGTTGAACATTGAATTTTACAAAAATAATCCGATTTAGAATTGAAATTCCTGTTTTTTTTTTGGGCAGAAGAGAAGAAAAAAAATGGGAAAATATAATCGTTGTTAAATCTATACGTAAAAATATTTCGCTCAACGTCCCTGATATGTATAATTTTCTCGTACTTACGGATTGTTATACGTCATTCGTGTCCTAAGAAAACTGCTTATAATGTTGTTTTTCGAGAAAAAAGATTTCGTTTATCGTGTAGACCAGTGATTCCCAACGTGGGCGTTAACGCCCCCGTTGGGTGATGGAATGTTCCAGAGGGGCGGTAGAAGCTATGGGTATAACATAGGATCCTATGGGTTAGACTGGGTTGGGGGAGGCGATGGGGTGGTAATTTCTGAAGAAGGGGCGATGGGATAAAAAAGGTTGGGAAAACACTGCTGTAGAGGATGATAATTTATTAATTTTTAATTTGGATTATTTTTAGAATTAAATTCAAGATTTGTTTTCGGCCTTACTAACGTCTATGTGGTATTAAAATCCATTGTCTTTTTTTTTAACAGTGGATTTTTCTGTCTAGATGAGGAAATTAGTTCTACGGATAACTTTTCAAGTAGTGTTTCTCAATCTATGGTCATACGGACCATAATAAAATTATACCTTCATACTTAGGTTTATCATACATCATCGAGGAGAATGCAGGAAATTGCTATCTTAAATAAGGGATATCACTAAATTTTGCGAAAAAAATGCAATTTATCACTTTAAATGCAATGTGTAAATAATTGCTATAATTGCTGAAGGGTGTAGAAATAAAGGGCTTGCTACATATCGCAGTTTGAACAAAAAATTAACAGTATTCCAGGAAAAAAATATTCAAATTTATCTAATACAAATACAACATCACAACAGGTGAAATGCCCAACGAGGTGGCTGAGAAAAAGATGCTCATAAAAATATGGATGTCATATATTTCCAAAAAAAATATAGCAACCAAATTAAAAATGCAATTAACAACAATTATAATCTGATGACCATATTTCATTTAGAAAAATACGGCAAACTGTGATCTTAAATAATAATTCGCAAAATATACGGGACATCGCCAATTGTCATCGAGAAGCATTGCCAAAAGTACGCAAAATCATCGATCGTAATTAAAATTGGTGAAAAATTGCAAAAAAAAATTCGTTACACCTAAAAAATATGTGAGATGAATATTTATAATTTTTCCATAATTAGCATAATGTATCTTATATTATGAAAACGCTGTGCGTGTTTGTGCGTGTGCGCGCGTGCGTGTTACGATTTAGAGATAATTACAAATTCATATAAGTGTTGTTGAAAAAACGGGAAAAATGTATAAAAAATCAGAGCAACGGAAATTACAGGTATGTCCCGTAATACGGGACACAAGTGGTCCGTCAAATTGTTCCAGACATTTTACTGGTCTTGTTTCCAGAAAGGTTGAGAAACACTGACTTATAGCATATCTCAAAGTTAGAGTTGAACCTCGTTTATACAACTTTCAATAGGCCGAGTCAAAACGTCGTATTAAATGCGTAAGTCGCACGCATAGCAACACGAATCTAAATTTTCTTCACTCATTACAAGGAATGTGTCACCAAGTGCGAAGTTAGCGCGCCAAGTTATGGATAACATGGTCTTGTTATTCAACTCGTCACGTAGAGGGAGGGTGCATGCTTCAAAAAAAAAGAGGGGACCGGACAACAGCACGCGCATTCTAGTCAATCTTATATCTATGTTCATAGTAAACGAATGTTGCAAAGAAATAATTTAATTGCAAACATTAGAAAACCAATTTCTCAGCTGATTCCATTTCTTATGTACCAAACTCTAGATCATGGTGTTCCGCGGAACCCTGGGATTCCGTGGCAGATTTTTTTTTTTTTTTTTTTGATTCCTCATGATAAAAACACCACGGAACTCTTAAAAATGGTTTTAAGGGTTCCGTGTAAAAACCGTTATTGTGGTTTAAAAACAATTAGTCCACACTAGGATGATTAAACAACTTAGAAACAGTAACATTACATTTTTTTCACATCGAATTATCTCTCGAACCAGAAGATACAAAAATTCACGAATGTCATACTCAGTTTTATGAGGAAATTATATGTTGTAAATACTGTGTTTCTTTTGTGTGGGAAATATTGTATCCCCTAGAAGTGAGGATCCTTGAATTTCAGGATTTACATGTACTTTACGGGACACCTAGATCCATCTTAACACATGAGTTCCACCCGGGAACGGCACGGGGACCTGTTTTGTATAGATGATTCCACTGTAAGATCTGGCACAATGATTTTATAACAGTAAATATTTAAATTAAAATGCGGTGCCTAAGCCCTGTCATTTTGCCCTGGGGTTATGATGCTGTTGAGACGGCAGTAGGGACACATCTTTTTTTTAGGGTAAATATCTGAAATGTGTTTGAGTTTCGTAGAACAGCATCATGATCATCAATGATTCCGCAGAACAGTCTTATAACTATCAAGAGTTCCTAGATAGTTATAAGGGAGGGGTTTCCAATGTAAGTTTTACATTGGAAACTCCTCTAGCTCCCAAACATGCGTTCCTGATCCAGATATTCAAACAAACACGCGTCCACACTGGTCATATTTACAAGTGTGCCAAGGGATTTCAGCGCTAAGTCCAGCAGTAAACCATAAATTTCCATAGAATCCGGGGACAAAGTTGGAAAATATCCGTTTCTTCCATGGCATCGTGAATGTTCTCTTGTCGCCATCGTTTTCGTCAATTCCTTTAGAAAATGAAAGACCTTTTCCACGCGTCTTGGCTCTGTCGTGGGGGACCGGGAACATTCCTTTTATCTTGATTGGTTTGCGGTGGCCCCCTTTTTTTTTTCTTTTGTAACGTTATGTGATAGTGCTTTTTATATGTAAGATATCAGACCGACACCGACATGTCACACAATGTAAATGTCAAGTAATGGAGAAACATGAGATCGTATAAAGGCTTTGAACAACAACAACTCGAGAAGGAATCTCGTTCGTTGTGCGAGAAATTTCGGGATGAGACGAGTGTGTGTGTGTATACATACATACATTGAAAATATTCAAAACTTAAAAGTCGTTTTTTTATAGCTTTAATTTGTTTTTGAAACTCAAGAGATTAATTTTTCATTTGGAAAACTTTCCAAATTTTGCATGAATGATTTTGTACCCGGATGTTAAATCCAGGTATATACCTCGCTTGTTTATTTTTCGTAGCTAAAGAGGTTCCTAAAGTTTTCTGTGAAGAGTTAATGGATGATTACTTGGACCGTGAAATAAATAGGCTCGTAACTTTCGTCAAGTTTCTTGTGATGCTAATGTATATTCTGATAAATATTTATTATTATTTTTTCCTCATAAATAGAAATTGCTAAAAAAAAGTCCACATATTCAGAAAAATAGTAAATTAGAAATTTTTTAGATTGTTATCGGTCATACATGAAATGTCTGTGTTGTCCATGTACAAATTTTCCATGCTGAATATAACCTATAAAAATAAGCTGAAGTATTTCAAGCATGTCTAAGAAGTATCTTACGATTTTTTAGGGGAATTTGGCGTGCTTCCTATGTATTTCGAATGAAAAGGATGCGGATTGCCTATACGTATTTGTAAAATTACGCAATGAATAGTGTTTTTTTTTTTTTTCCGTATTTATAGAAGTAGGCAATACACGGCTTCTACGTGTACTCATTTCTGGAAATAACCAATAGATGGCTTCGATGAGGTAGGCAACTCACGGCTTCTAAGACTTTCTATTAGTAGGCAACAACGTAGCTCCTACTTATTTCTGTAAATAGGCAACGCGCTTATTCTACGCATTTCCCTGAAGCAGGGCTTTTAACATTTGTGGAAGAAGGCATTTTCAGGTCATTTCAGAATATGTGTTGTAATTTTTTCAAAAAATTTTAGAATACAGGGTGTTCAAAAAGAATCAGCCGATTTGAAATGTGTATATTACAAAAAAATATTGAACATAGACACTTAAGATTAATTTTATATTACACGGCTACTCCTAAAGTTTTTACGAACCAAAATAGAAGTTGCTCAATATGCCCACCTTGGGATGCACGGCATATGTCTATACGGTAGTCAAATTCGTCCCAAACTTTTGTGAGTGCGTTTGCATCCACTGCGAGTGGATTTCTGTGGTCTACGTGCGCTCCACATTTTCCCTTTACACAGACAACCCGTGCCTCGGAATTGTTTACAGGGCCGCAACTAGGGGTGAGCAGGCGGGTCTCTTGCCCCGGGCGCTAGACCAGAGAGGGCGCAAATTTTATTCTCAAACCTCTCGTTCATCATTACAAGTAATGGGGCGGCAACATTTGCCCCGGGTGACTTAACATCTAGTTGCGGCTCTAATTGTTTATACCATCACCCAATGCTTTGAGCGGTAGAAGTTACGGAAGTTACGGGAAGTTAGCGGTCGACACTACCCTGGTGTTTCCTACACCAGGGTAGTGTCGACGAAAAGCAAGATGAACAGTTGTTACGCACTCACACTTCGCGAAGCTTAGAACACAAAACGATTTCTGTTGTGCAGTCAACATCTTGAACAACACTGAAGTGGTGGCCGAAGCAATAGCGTTAGCGCTACCTATAAGCAACTGCGTGAAACTCGAGATCTTTCTACCTGTACATTATTCGATCAAAACGGATTAAAAGCTGATTAGTTATGATTTTATTAAATCAGATGGTCCTTTTTGAAGCACCCTGTGTATATATATATATATATATATATACAGCTAAACCTCGTTAGTGCGTTACCGCTCACTCCGCTTAACGGGTCACTTTTTGGAAGTTCCAATTGTCCTCAGGCAGGAATTGGCAAAGCTATGGCTTACTCCGTTTAACGAGTCACTCCGCTTACTAAGTCATATTTTTGCTCTCCCAATAGTGACTCATTAACGAGGTTGACTGTATTTATTCAACAACTTTCAGATATTAGGCCTACAATTTTTTCGAACCATTTGTAGGATGGTTCCTTTCTTCTATTTAAACCAGTTTCAGGATATATACACTGCTCAAAACAATTAGGGGAGCACATGGTTTTAACAAAATTACGCAAAGATGTATACCGATAAGTAACATAAAATGAATCATCCATAATTTAAAGCCTAGCAGGAAACGGAAGAAGAAAACTTCATATGCAAATCAAAGTTCATGACGTCAAAAACCAGAAAAAGGAGATAAGGGCAGAAATCGGGATGTTGCAGAAACGTCAGTTTTACTGCCGTAACTGTGAAATTCGATTGCGCAGTATTTTTTTTTTTGAGACAAGTTGACTTGAGGATGTCTCAACAACGTGATTTACCGGAATCCATGGCATGGCGTGGTATAGGCAGACTGGAATCCGGGCAAACACAACGTAGTGTCGCGGACGCTCTTTGAGTCGCCAGAAGTGTTGTTGCAAGGCTGTGGAATCGATTCCAAGAAACAGGAAATGTTAGACGTCGACCAGGGCAAGGTCGGCCACGCGCCACTACAGCAACTGATGACCGGTATGTACGGTTAACAGCCCGTCGAAACAGAACAGAGAATGCTACGCAGCTGCAAAGACGGTTGCTCTTGGCAACAGGACAAAGGGTGTCCAGCCAAACAGTACGTAATCGGCTTCATGAGGGAGGGCTCTATGCACGTAGGCCAATGGTCTGCATTCCGTTGACCCCACGCCACCGTGCAGCCCGCAGGAGATGGGCTGCTGAACATCGAGATTGGGAGCAACATGATTGGAGCCAAGTGCTGTTTACAGACGAGTCCCGATTCAGTCTGGAGTGTGACACCCGACGTGTTCTGGTATGGAGGGACAGGGGCACTCGAAATAACCCCGCATTCGTTCGTGAAAGGTCACAATACAGACGAGCTGGTTGGATGGTATGGGGTGGAATCAGCATAGGCGGACGTACGGACCTGCATATCATTCGGAATGGCACTTTGACGGCCCGAAGGTATGCAGACGAGATACTGCGACCTCATGTCATCCCTTAAGCTGGAGCCATTGCAGATTCCTTTGTTTTCCAGGATGATAATGCCCGACCGCATAGAGCTCGTCTGGTGGAGAATATGCTTGAAGCTGAAACAATACAGCGTATGGAAAGGCCAGCGTGCTCTTCTGACCTGAATCCATGCTCGGACGACGCATTGCTGCGCGACCAAGGCCGCCTGTTACTGTCCGAGACTTGCAGATTGCACTTCTTGAGGAGTGGAACAGTATTCCCCAAAGTCTGATCGATAACCTCATCGCATCCATGGCCAACAGGTGTGCAGCAGTCTTAGCTGTTCGAGGAGACCACACGCCCTATTAAAACTCATGCATCATGTCTAAACAGTACTTTTTTTTTATCGTTTACATGTAACCAAATTGTTGCCCTAAATCATCTTTTCATGTTTTTTCCTTATTTTCAAAGAATTAAAGCTTAATTCCAAATTTTTTTACGTCTTTTTTCTGTATTGCGCATTGACACGCGTGTACTATCCATTGTATGCCAATACGCGGCTGTCTCGCACGGTTTTCGTCACTTTTTTGCTTGCCCCCCCCCCCCTAATTGTTTTGAGCAGTGTATATATGTTCTGGTTTTTCTTCTAAAAAAATTGCAGGATTTTTTTATTCTTCGTAAACAAGTTACCCGATGCATCTAGTTTGTTCGAATCAGTCTTAGGATGCTCTAATAATTTTTTTAAACAAGTTTCAGGATGTTATAGTTTTTAAAACAAATTTAAGGATGTTCTAACATTGTGAAACTAGTTTACAGGATGTTTTAATTTTTTTAAACTAAACGTAACAATGTTTATGAGGTGCATGTACGGTTAATTAACATCATTCGCATAAAAGTTTGGGAACTTCGGTGTTTGGAGCAATCCGTGTCGTGTAGCATTCTACACGTTAATAAATTTTTGACAATAAATTTTGGTGTTGCCTTCTAAAACTCCCATCAAATTCAATATGAAACTAAAACTATCACAACTTTTCATTGTATGGACTTTCATTTCTCAATGCCGAAAAATTTCATCAAAATATTGATTCAAATGTTTTTAAACATGACCACGTATGGAAAATGTTAAACCCTGGTATGTAATAATTTAGGACATTTAATCAGTACCGTTAAATAAATGAAGTCAAATTACTAGCTTTTTACTCAAATTTTAGTCGGATTGATCGAGTCGATTGATTCGAAAAGAGTCGATTAATCGAGTCGATTAATTCGAAAAGAGTCGATTAATCGAGTCCATTAATTCGAAAAGAGTCGATTAATCGAGTCCATTAATTCGAAAAGAGTCGATTAATTGAGTCCATTAATTCTAAAATAGTCGATTAATCGATCGAGTCAATTTATCCGAAAACAGTCGTTAATCGATCAAGTCAATAAATTCGAAAAGATTCAATTAATCGATCGAGTCAATTTATCCGAAAAGATTCAATTAATCGATCGAGTCAATTTATCCGAAAACAGTCGTTAATCGATCGAGTCAATTTATCCGAAAACAGTCGTTAATCGATCGAGTCAATTTATCCGAAAACAGTCGTTAATCGATCGAGTCAATAAATTCGAAAAGATTCAATTAATCGATCGAGTCAATTAATCGATGAAGTCGAATGAGCAAATGCCTTCGAGAAAATGTAAAATGCCATTTCAAAAAAAATAATTTTGATTACTCACACATTGTGTGTAATCTTTATTTTGTGAATAAAAAAAAATTAAATATAGTTATATAAACTATTTAAAAAAAAAACAAAAATTTTATTTTTCTGGAAGAAAAATAAAGGATTAAGTGCTTTGAGCTTTTAATAATTAGAAAAGCTCTTCTCATTGACTTCTTCGAAATTTCTTTTCTCTTAAATATATTCGAGAGAGGGCTTTTCTTTGCTTTTCAAACTTGCTCTTGAGAAGCTCATTTGCATTTTTTTTCTACCCTTTTGATCCATTTGTCAGGTAATTCCTGAAAAAAAAAAAAATTAATAAAAAATAAATTAATAATAGTACTTAATCTCTTAATTGACTGAAAAGTACTTGAGTTAGCAACATTTTATTTTATTTATTTTCAAAAACTGATCTCAAATGGCGTTGAAAAAAATACACGAGTGGGAATTTCTAGGGAAAATAACAATTTTGTACCGGGAAAATGGTTGATTTCTTTACTGTTTTTCGAGTTTTACTGTAATGACGAGCTATCTTATCTAATTTGATGTTTTGTATTTCGGCAATTCCAAGACATCCCGCCTCTTTGAAACAGGAGGCGAGATACAGGCTACCCGTGCATTTACAGTGTACAGTGTGTAAAAAAAAGTTATTGGAATAGTTTTCTTCTGGGGGCCATTTGCACAGGCCAGGAACTATTTTGCACTGGGAGGAAACATTCGACCGATAATGCACAAGAAGGAAACATTCTACCAAAATGCAAAGGGATCATTCAAGTATTATGTCAGAATAGATAGAGGTTGAGGGGGGTTTCGGATTCGCTGACTTCGGATGACAAGAGGGGGGGGGGGGTCAGAATGATGCTTACGTCATTAACCACCCTTTATAAAAATATGAAATATTCTTATATACTTGATAATATATAATAGATATGCTTTATCACGGTGTGGTGTGGGATCACCTTTCACTCGGAAAAAAATTGGAAATCATTGACTAGACGAATGCACAAAACAAGCTACAATAACTCTATTAAATCCCATTGATAGCTAAATAGAAATGAATTACTTGAAATTACTTAAACTGTTGTTTTTAAGCAAGCATCTTGCCATTAACTGATCTACATCTCTGGAAACTAAAGAAACTACGATGAAGAAGACAAGAGCTCAATGCTCTGTAATTCGCACCATATCTAGCAACGGCAATCTTTACCACTCCATTAATTGATGCTCAACATAAACCAGTAATTAATAAACATAAAACACAAACTAAATATATATAGTGTGTTCACTCTGTAATCACGTGAGAACTGATCGCCGTGCATACATAGACAAGTTCACTACTGGAGTGTCAGACTCCCGTGTGAATTCTCGAAGGGCAAATCCAATCAGAGGCGTACGCACAGGATCGACATTTCAAGGGGCACAAAAGGCTTAAGTGTTGGGTCGCAATGAATTTGTTACAGACAAATTCTGTGTTCTTCAAACAGCATTGAAATTACCAGAAAATTATTATTATTATTTTTTTAAAAAACAGGTATTCGCTTTCGATACGTCATTTATTTTTAACTATTTTTTTGTGTCAAAAATAATTTTTTGATCGTCTGGGGGGCATAGGGGCTCGCGACCCCTCCCTCTGCTTACGTCTCTGATCTCAATATGCGTTGGAGGGGGGCGGGTTTAAAGTGACAAAATTTTGCCGACTGGGATGGGGGTTCAGAGTTTTGCTGACAAGGAGGAGGGGGGGGTGGGGTTTAAAAATGGCTAAAAATCCTGCTGACGTAATACTTGTATGGCCCCAAAGGCCATAAACAATGTATAGTTCAGGGAGAAGTTTGACCAATGGTTCTCTGGCTATGGACAATCAATAAAAATAGAGTGCTGCAGTGGGAGTCACGGTGCCAGATTCAAACCCGCGGAAGAATACAGATAAGATATTTTCCCTAACGAACCACCACAGACGGCGCCTTCATTTCCAACCCAACTCATTAATGGCAGTGAATTGCAATATAGCGATATGGCTAGCGTTGGTATTTGGTGAAGTCGTAGAACAATCAATTTTTCAGCACTGAACGGGAACATTTGGTTCTGTTTCACAGGTCACGAATGAGTGTTACAACTGAGAAAGACATTTGACTAACGTTAGCCAGCTAGAACCTTTTTTTAAACCCAAGACAGTCCTCTGTATTAGGTGATACAATTTTCTCATTTCGATTGGACTAGTGCGCATGATATAGACCAGTGGTTCTCAACCGGGGCCATGTGGTACTGGAATAAATTAGGGGGCCATGGAAGAAAAACAGGTGGACGGGGAGCCATGAAAGGTGGTTTAAAGGGCCTCAGAGCGGTAAATAAAATAGATTCGGATGCAAAGAAATCAGACTTTTAAGTGAAATATGGTGGGGGAAAAAAAGTATGTCTATTTTCAGAATCTGCAGGAATTGCCCATAGAACCAGGAATCCCCTTTAAGCACAGGCCTCCATCCGGGCATGCCCCTGGGATCTTCATGTGCATACATGATTCTCCAGAGCTTACATGATGAGATCTGGTACTATGACTGAAATTTTTCAAGTGTCACCATGCAAATTTGTTTTGCTTGTTACTTTCAGCTAAGTACGGGGCATTTAGAACATCATTGGAGGGCCCCACAACGTCAAGATGACCTGCACAGAACCTCCATGAGAGGGAAGCTCACTGAAGCGCAGTGGTCTAAAAATCAACATTTATAAAATTTAGTACTATCATTTTAGTGTAGACATTATCCATAAAAGTAATAAGAGTTGCTATTGACAGAGGCATATTTACGGAAAAAATGGGGAGGGGGAGGAATAAGAGGGCAATAACCCAGGAGCGGGGATGTCGAGTTCAGGGGGGATGGGTAATCAAAGAAGTTAGACCAGCAGGGCGGCAATACCACAAATTCGCCTTTACTTCTGGATAAGGGTGGATGAGGTGGGGAGGGGGTTCTCTGAAGGAGACGGGGAGCCACGAGGAGAAAATATGGTCCAAAGTGGGCCATGGGAGGAAAAGGGTTAAGCAACACTGATATAGACTATTGCGGAAGTGGAATAAAACTTTTGACCACCAGTAAAAGTTTTTTATTTAGCAATTATCGTCATATTCATATTCGAGCCAATAGTGACCACTTTCTTAAGCACCTTATCCGACCATGCTGTAGACCATGATGAGTTAACGCATAATTTTAATATCATAATTTGATTATCCCTCCCGAAGTCATACCGAATATGGTCATAGTGATTGTCACACCGGAGAAAAAAAAATATCTGTGCACGAATACATGTCTTGTACGCAGTCCATAAGAATTGTAATTATTCGTTATTACGGTTATCAGATGCTGTTTTCCAATTCGATGCCTTTGGAATTTCACTAATCTTGGAAGTTCCAACTGAAATACGACACTGATTGGCTGTTATGAATGGAAAGCCTTCTCTAATGAGCTACAGGATGTATCTTGGGCCCCCCGAAACAGAGATATTCCAACCAATTAATAAAATTCCTAGGAATTCCTCGTCCAGAATTTGAAATTGATGCCAAGCGGATTCGTTGTTTTAAAGAACGGAGGGTCGATATTGTAATGCGTGGTTTGGAGGGGGCTATCAATGCGGGGCTCATTACGCTCCGTGATACACTCTCGTACATGAATTTTAACAAGCGGCTTATCTTCTCACTCGCTCTCTAAAGTACTATCTTCTCTTGTTTTGGAAAATTTGTTGAATCGCTTCGAAAATTGTCGTGAAAACGATTGATGAGCAATGTCTCTCTGAAAAGGCAATTAGCGTCGTTGTGAATTTCGTAGTACGAGGATTTCTCAGAAAAGATGGTGGAAATGTTGATGACTGTATTCAGAAACTTGTGGTCAGACTGTATGAAAAATTTTGGGGCTGATGATTTTCAAACTCAACTCGTAAGGAAGTTCTCGCAGATTTCTCCCTTCCCAATGATAGATTAGGGGGTTGAAAATATTATAAAATTATACGATGTTTAACAATTTTAAATAACGATATATTCTTGAGGAAGAAATCGTCGTATAGCCCGGAGAAAAAAATGTCATTAATCCCATTTTTTTGGCAATTTCAAATTTTTTTTTTTGGTGCTCTTTTTGAAAAAATGCTCTTTTTGAATTTTTCTCGCTTAAATTGCTATTTCGACATTATGTTTATTCGTAAATTTCAGTGGTCATATTCTGTAGAACATAAGTATTTTCACCATTGGAAACTTTAAAAGAGCATTTATTTTTAAAATCTTCAATCCATAGAGAGAGAGGGAGAGTTAATTCCTATCAGCACACCCACCACCACCCTGACCTCATTTAAAAACGCGGATAGGCGTAAGTACCCGAAAATTGATGTTAGGCATAGTCTTGACAAAGACTTTTCGCCTCTTCTATACATAGCTTTCGGATAGCTATTAACATACCGTCGAATTCGCATCAAGATTGTAAGAGCTCTAGTCGAAAGCGCCACCCATGCATTGGCTTACGCAAAGGAGGGTTATGGGGTTCTAACCCCTCCCCCTTTAGCCAAGATTATAGTGTTATTTTGTAGCAAAAACTTAAAAACCTCCCTCAGAAGAAAAAAAAATATCTGAACCCCCCCCCCCCAGAGAAAATTCAGCGTACGCCTATGCTCCCATGTATAAGAAACACTTGGGATAAATCGGAAAATGTGTTCTTCTCCCCCGTGCTTTACACATAACATGTCTTGCTCACGCATTGTACAGCATTGTAAATGAATAGCTGACCGATGACCGCCCCGATGGCCCATCAGTTGACGTCATGATTCCAACATGGTGGCGTGGGAGCTGACAGGGCTCTATCTCTGAAGCTCATGTTATATTTTGATTTTTTTTGTACACCTTAAACAAATGCACTGCAAACAAGCATGGCAAGTTATTTTGGATATGCAGAAATCATCGCCAGAATTTCAAGAAAATTACATTTGAAGTATTCGATTAAATCGAACTTTCAGATAATGAATCGACCTAATCTTGAGGGACCACAGACACTTTTTTTTGGCATAATAATATCAATTTATAACTTGGCTAATAATGCGGTTATAATAATCTATAATTGAAACAGTGGATTCAGTGAGTGTAGTCAATTTTTTAGCCAGTTTTCGGTTCCTTAACAGTTTAGGTTTTAGTTATTTTTAACATTTTCCATTGTTTATAAATGCCTTTTTAGTGCCTAATATAGGCATTTTCAATGCCATTTTAGTGCCTATTTTAGGCATTTTCAATGCCATTTTAGTGCCTATTTTAGGCATTTTCAATGCCATTTTAGTGCCTATTTTAGGCATTTTCAATGCCATTTTAGTGCCTATTTTAGGCATTTTTAATGCCTTTTTGCCTGCCTATTTTGACAATTTTTAGTTTCTAAACTTTCAGGCTCTACTTATAAGTTTATTTTTTTATATCTGAGAAAACTAAAATTTGAGAATATTTTCAAACAGATTTAAAGATCGCTCATAATTACCGTTGACAACTCAAAATCCTTCTTTATTACTCGTTATTGAGGTTGACTAATTATAGCAAGTATTTTCTTATGGCCTTCCGAAAATTACTATATGACATAGTAAATATTTCTTTTAGAAGCGAAAATGTGTATGGAACTTGCATTATTTTCATAATCACAAATAATGATCAAAATACCAACGTACATCGAAATGAACGGTAAAAAAAAAACGAAATCGTTCAAAAATCTCATATAAATGGTCTTTTTTCCGTTTCGTTCGAACTATTGCAAATACGATTTTGACATTCGCGGAACATTCTCCAAGAACATATTGTATTTTTAATTTTTCCTTCTAGACGAAAAGAAAAGTAGAAAATCTATGACGACGGCACTTCAAGAAGTTCAAGCAAAAAAAAAGAGAATGAAATATCTACCGATAATAATAATAAAGAAAAAAATATGAAAAGCATTCATATTCAGAAAGGCTTGAACAAGAAAATGGAAAACGACGCTTTAGGAAGATAAGAAGTAAAAGAAAAAACTAAAGCAAATAACAGGAAAGCAAAAATGATCAGTAATTTCTCCAGTAACTCCTCTTTCTCCCCGGGAAAAATAAAAAATAGAAGCTCTCGACTAACCACTTTTTGAAAACGGAGGAGATAGAGGGAGAAAAAAATGGATAGAAAAGACATTTCAAAGCATTGCCATGGGAAGGAAAAAAAGTGTAGATATGTTGTGGAGGAGAGTTTTTCGCAGTCAAAAAAACATGAACCAAAAAACTCCACCAAAGACCACTCCATAAGAAAAGCGGAAATGAGATGGCAATGGAAGAAAACGAATTTTCTGAAACATCAGGGGAAAAAACCGGGAAAGAAACTGACTCCTCGTCTTCTTCAGATTGAGGCCGTTGTTATGATGGGTACGAGGATCAATGATGGAATGTTCTACGAGGTAGAATGTTCTGTCTGTGCTGTGGGGAGAAATTCCATCTCGTTATGGGCGGGCGAATTTTCATTGGAAGCTGATGATGTGGAAGAAAACTCGACAAAACGGGGCGTTACATCTCCATTTTTTTTCTTATTCTTCTTCTACTTCTTCTCTCCCTTTGTATGTTTCAATCACTTTTTTTGTCCAGCGAAGTTGCCAACTTTCACGGTATGATTCACGGGAATCTTTTCTCGTGGAGTCTCTCCTTCCTCCTGACGTGTGGAGATGAATGAACACATCGGCTTCCATTCTACTCCATCGAATCTTAAGTGAAGTGTTTGAGAACATTAGATGCTATTTGACTAAAGATAGGAGGCAGAAGTGGACCGAGACCTCTTTCTTTTCTATTGAATAGATCTGTGTTTCTCATCGTCTACAGACCAATGACATAAAAAGTCTGAATACATTCTCAAGTAACTTATGGATATCCAACAATCGTTACCATAAATTTATTTCAGCATTTATGGGTATTAATATAAAATTATATAGGTTCATAATTGTTTCATCCTTTGAACTCAATTAGAATTAAATTTTATAATCTGCTTGTGCACAACAAGTTGATAAACACTGGAGCAGATGGCGTTTCAAAAGCGGGAATTATAGTCCAATTACACTGGATTACTCAGGTTCGGTATCACACTTAATTCATCGGTATCACACTTTATTTTTTATTATCATTTGTTATTATCATTAATTACTCTTTATCTTTCTTCATCACTCGTTATTACCGTTGACTACTCAGGGGTGGCCAACAACTGGACCGTGGGCCGCAACAAGATGGGAAAAACTATTATATTTTGGTATTAGTTTCGATTGACGAAATTGTGGTTAATGTGGGAAAAATATAGATATTTCTGATTTGACAAGAACAATTATTATTTTCAACACACAAACACAAATCTCTTTAAACACGCAGGTCACGTGATTGATTTCAAAACCTACTGTCGGAGATATGGAAGTAAAAGTAGCAGATTTTCTTACGCAATCATCGGAAATCAGTGATGGTGATCTTGACGAGCAAAATTTCCCTCAAAAAATGTTTCTTTTGTTTTTCCATATAAATTCAAAACTAATGTGCTGCCGTCTATTAGTAAAAAATATTCAGTCAGGTATTCATTTAGCAGGGTAAAAATATCAAACTAGAGAAGCATTCTTTTGAATGAAATTCAGAATTACAAATTTCAGAATATCAAACCATTTTTTTGTTTGATAAACTTCCAACGTTTTCATGAAGTAACATTCTCCACTCTGATTTAAGCATCAATATTCATAATTTGCTGAAAGAAAAGAAAGCTGAAACAATTTTCTGAACAATATTTCATTATTTCATTCATATAATTAGTATTTAATATTAGTATTTAATTGAATGAAGCGTTTGGTTAATTAGTTAAATCGCGTCAAAATATTTTTGACCCGCGATGTCATAGCAAGCAATTATACTGGGTGCGGAAGTTCTCTCCTCCCGTGCATGTGGCTTATATACCGGAGTTTTGCGGCTGGTGCGACACTGCGTCTGACCATTATGTTGGCTCTCCAATAGAGATAGAAAGGAGTTTATCCATTCCTTCTATAGATCCTTCTTCATCAATCGTTATTACCGTTGACTAATCTATATCCTGCTACCGTTACTGTTGTCTAACTAACGTTAGACTAAAATTACTCTATCCTTCTTCCTCACCTCTTATTACTGTTGATTACTCTTTATCTTTCTTTATCACTCGTTATTGCTATTAATAATTACTCTAAATCACTAGTTATTATTCTTGATTACACTTTATCCTCTTTGTATCACTCGCTATAGCCGTTGACTATTGTTTATACTTCTTTTGCAGTCGTTATTACCGTTGACTACTTTTTATCCTTTCTTATGATTTGTTATTATTGTTGAATACTCTCTTTCTTCCATTCTCATTCGTTATTACCGTTTTGACAACTTTATGGCCCTTCTTTTTCCCTTATTAATACCGTTGACTTCTCTTTGTCCTTCTTTAGCACTCGCTATCATCGTTGACTACTCTTTATCTTCCTGTATCACAGTTCATCCTTCTTTATTACTATTTATATTTATTGTTACCCACACATTTTATTACCACTGTATGCATCATCGTTATCATAAAATGTTATTAATATTTATCGCAAGTGTGATTACCCTTCATCACTTATCATCATCACCTTGAATAATTTGGTTCCTTTTATATTAATTTCCCCCTTTTTTCTTTCCTGAATCTGGATACAACTTAAATAATTTACGAAATGGTCGTGAACGATTGTAAGTTACGGACTATGCAGTATCTATTCGTAAAATATCATATACGTATATTGAACCTTAGTATTGTTATGAACGATCATGGGTGGCTGAAGCGGGAGTGCAAAGAGTGTGGTACATTCGGGCGGCAGGTTGTAAGGGGTCGCAGCCTAGACTTTTGTTTAGACTTGTAAATTTTTAAATTTTGGAGTAATAAAAATTAATGACACATCAGACGCTGTCACTCTTCTGGACCATACCTGAGGGGAAAAAACACGACGGAACAGAAGAGACCTCGGGCAGTCATACCGGAAACAAGAATAGACTCACACGGGCACAGCGTGCATTTTGGGGCCGCCCCGCCCCCAGTAATTTTTCAGAAACGCTCAATCAAGAGGAAAGAAATAATTTGTGTTCTCATTTGTCCAGGACCTGTAGTACCAGAACCTCCCTCTCGCTCTTTTAGTTTATGCCCTGGGAACCATGGAGTAGGTATTTTGACGTTAATAAAGTTAACCTCTCTATGTTAGAAATTTTGAGATTAATTAAAAATGAAATCACAAAAAAAAGACAAATATGATGGCTCATCAATATGACCGTTTATGTGGAAAAAGTAATCTATCATAATTAAGAACAATGAAATAACCCGGAACCAAAAACGGGAGAGCTACTTTGAAATCTGGTCGTATGGTCAAGGGCGTATTACTGGGTAACAATGGTGTTCGGCTATGGGTGGATGATAAAAAAAAATCAGATTTATTCCAAAGTTCCCTAGCAAAGTTCCCTCTTTACGAACGTCCAACCCTCGTGGAAAGTAATTTCCACGAGGGTTGGACGTTCGTTCAACGTTCCACAAGGTGTTTTGGGGCGGCATTGACTCTTTGAATCCGTGCGGCAGGTGAGGTTGAACCGCCCGCCCCATGTGAACGATGATAGTATTTTTCCAGCATCTTTTTTTTTTTTTTTTAGAATACTAGCTTAATTTGTATAACTTATCGCTTTTCGTCATATCTTATGCTTTAATAATCAATAATTATTGGAACAAACACGTTGACTACGTTTACCAGAAATGTCTTAAGAAACTTTTCTTCCTCTACCGGAACCTTAAACACTCCACTCGGAATATGAGACTACTCTGTTACCAAACTTATATCTTCCCCCGTTCTTTCTTACGCCGCTGAAATCTAGGACCCCTACACCTCCAGTAATATAGACAAACTCGAATCGATCCAAAATAAATCCACCCGATTTACTCACAACTGCTGGTCATCTTTCTCGTTTCCGTGTCCGAACTTAAAAACGAACTTCGTCTCCTCCCTCTCTCTACTCTTCGTCTCATTTCTCGATTAACATTGTTATATAAAATTGTCCATGGTCAATTCAACAAAGATACTTCTGGTTTCTTAGCCAAACCATCTTACATCTCTAGAAGACTAAACCATTCCCTTAAATTAAAACCTATTTTTGCTTCCACTGACTGCTTTAAACACAGCTTCTTTCCTCATAACATTGGTGAATGGAACAAACTCCAAAGCTCTATTGTTAAATCCCCCACTATCACTAGTTTTTTTGTCCAATATCAAACAACATCTTTGTCATTTTCAATCGCACCCTCTTGCATCCCCCAGGGCCAACAATATTGTATAAATAAATATCTGACGAAAATTTCAATGCAATGTCCCCCCTCTCCACACACACACACTACAATTTGTCTCAATTTATTTTTGGAGTTCAATTCATTGAAATCTTGATTATGGAAATTTAGTAAAAACATTCAAAATGGCGGAAAATGACCCTGATTCGTCTAAACTTATTAATGTTCACTAGCTCGCTCAATCGCTCTCAGTCTCTCATACGTTCACTAGCTCTCTCAATCGATCACTTACTTGGTCACTCACTAATTCACCGGTTCACTCAATCGCTCACTTACCTTCTCACTTTGTCAACTGATATGGTCACTCACTCAATCATTCACTCACTTGGCCGCTCATGGGATTACTCACTCACTGGACCACTCATAAAGTTACTGACCACCTGGTCAATCACTCACTAGTTTTTTCACTAGCTTATATTCAACAACTCATTCGGTCACTTTCTCACATATTAACCCTACTTGCTCAATCACTCGCTTACATATTCATTTAGTTGCTTAATCACTCGATCACTCATTCGATCACATATTCCCTTAATTTGCTTAATGACTCTCACATATTCCCTTAGTTGCTCAATCACTCGCTCACATATTCCCCCTTACTTGCTTAATCCCTCGCTCACATATTCCTTTACTTGCTCAATTCCTCGACCACATATTCACTTACTTGCTGAATCACTCGATTCCTCACTCGATCCCTCGCATATTCCCTTACTTACTTAATCACTCGCTCACATATTCCCTTAATTTGCTTAATCACTCTCACATATTCCCTTACTTTCTCAATCACTCGCTCACATATTCCTTTACTTGCTTAATCACACTCTCACACATATGCACTTATTTTTCAATCACTCGATCACTCATATTCGATCACATATTCCCTTACTTGCTCAATCACTCACTCGTTGGCATGTTCCCTTACTTGCTCAGTTACTCGATCACTCACTCAATGGTGATGAACTGATTTCGGTGAATTTCCTATAAATCTTCGTTAATTACGTTTGTTCTTTTTTTTTGAGACTCGCTCAATTTTACATATATCCGGAGAATCTTTCTTCCTTAATTAAATTCTAGAAAAAAAAGTACTTTCCTTAATTTCACAATGCCTTAAAAATCTTCATTGCAGAGAGGTTGAACTTTTCTCTACGGGGCTATTCCATGATATGAATGAGACGTAGCATTGTCTAGTGTTCACCAAAGCAAGTGTCACAGTTAAGCCCGTCACAAATATTCACCAGTCTTATTGACTGAATCAAGGAGAAGAGAAAGAGCTACCAACTTCCTGATCAAACAGGATGAAGATGTCCGGGTACTTCCTTATCCGGACGGAGTAAATTCCAGACTGTTTTCCGGATAATGTGGAAACGGGTGGGGGAGAAGAAATAAAACACAGACAAAAGGCGTTGAAAGGATAGAAAATGCTTGAGATTAGGGGAATTGATCATGACAATTTAATCTCGGAGACACTTCACTTTCTTGGGATCATCCATTTGTAGTGCTCTTGAATTTATCTTGATTGAATCTACTTGGAAGATTTACACGTTTGAAGATCTTTTTTTTTTTTCCTTTGGGGAACATTTCCACAAAATAGTCTTCTTAGTTAGCGCCTTTAGAACAGTGGGATGCACAATCTTTTCAGTTAGCAGTCCAGATATGCTGCATTTCTGCCCGTTGGCCAGAAACTTGTACGTAACCCTTTCAGACCCGAGTATTAATTTTTTTGGGGATTTTCCAGATGTTTCTGCGTTTTTGATGCGCAAAGAAATGCATTAGAAACATAATGTTGTCAGAAAATCTTCATTATTTTTTCAAATTTTCATTTCTTTTTTTTTTGTGAGGAAACGATTCGCTTCACCCAAATAGTTTCAGCAAAGATGAAGCAGAGTATATCCATCTTCGCATACAATATTTTCAGAATTTTATTGCTATTTTTATATGTGACGAATCACACTTTACCCACTCTCACTAAAGACCGTCTGATGCCAGCACACATATTGGAGGAAGACCTTCCTGCTGAAAGTGGATCATCTGACTTCTGTGAACCTCCTTACGTCAAGCAACGAGTTTCGTCTGCCGATTCTGAAAAAAATAGTATGTGCTTGTATAGGACTTGACCATCAAGTCAAGTCCTGTACAAAGAGTCCAGTGTATGCGGGGTTTGAATAATGCTTATGTCATCAACCACCCTTTACAAAAATTTAAAATATTCCCAATGACATCTTTTACTAGTTTGTGGGCAGCTGAACTAACAACCCACGATGTTAGTTCAGGTGTACCGTCTATGGTCCTGAATGATCGTGGATGAGAAAACAAGCTGCGCGACCAGTGACCGTTGAAAGTTATACAGAGCGCCGAGCTCAAAAGAGCCCTATTCTTTTTCATCATGGAGTACCACAATATTACATTGGTATATAATAGGGCATAAGATGGTAATATTTGAAGAAGGAAAGAAAAGAAAATAACATTAGTGTGGCGGAACATTGTCTTATCCACCAGCATATTTGATGCCTTCGTTCGGAAGACTGTCTTAAACATTGCCTTAAAAGATGAACTAGTGAATATTTGAATATTTACAAAAATATATATACACGTATACACAAGCACACACGCACTTTTAAAAACTCGGATACATATTTTGTATGGAGGATGTTTTTAGGCCTTAAATGTTTCAGAAAGTCGCGAGCATCATAATTGGAGATCTCTCTCAGATGTTGGTGGCACGGCCTTTCTTTTTTTTTCGAAGTAGTCTCGAGACAGTTCCTTGTTGTGGGAGTACACGGACGACAACTTAAAATATTTGTGCAGATCTGTGAGGAGGAAAAATTTTGGAGCTCCAGAGTGAAGCGCCTGAGGACGTGATTTTGGAATCGTTGTAGTTTGTACATGTTGCTCTTAGATGCAAAAAGCCCAAGCTGGGCCACCATATGTTAACACTTGGCAAATGATTTGTTCGTACATCAAAATTTGTTCCTCTAACTGAGTTTGGACTTCGGATTGTTGAATCTCAATAGATTCTCTAAGAGATTCTGAGCCTTTTTGATTTTGTTCTTGGCATGGCTCCTGAAGTTGAGTTTCTCATCCAGGGCGACACCCAGGTACTTAGTACTGTGTCGATGGCACGATTTCTTGTCGTTCTATGATGAACTTCGTGTTTGATGGGATATCTCGGTATGTGAGCCATATCATCGCACACACATTCAACTTGGCTCTGCTGTATGCGTTCCATCTTTCGACATTTGTGATCAGCTCCTGGAGGTTACTTAGCGATTAATATAACATCGTCAGCGTATAAACCCAGGATGCCATTTAGTACCACACATATAAGGTAAACTCATCCTTTCTTTTTTTCTTTCGAACCGAGCACAACTCAGGTATATCATCATCTATGGGCGATTTACTGCCTAGTGAGATGTGCCAGAAGTCTAACTGTCTATGTACCTTACAGTCTGAATGAGTAAGTAGTGTTGTGCTTTTGATTTTTGAGCGCCGCATCTATATTTCAGAAGTGAAGTGAGTAATGTGTTATGATTGAGTTACATTTGTACTGTTTGTAGGTCTGTTGCTCTCTGTGGCGAGACTTTTTTAAAGAGGAGATCGCATTCGGGCCTTGAAGTTGGGAACCACAGAAAACCAACTTCAGCCGACCACCACTGTGGTGACAGTGGGGTTCGAGCCCGGGACCTCGCGACGCGAGTCCGTCACTATGACCACTCGACCACCACAGCGGCGGGTAATCATCCATGAAAATATTGTATATCATCGGGGAACCTTGACTAATTCCTGTTGTTATAAGTCTTTTTTTTCTGATAATGAGTCGTTTATTTTGGCCTGAAAGGTACGAAAATATAAATATGAACTCAAAAATTTGATTATGATTGAGGGGTAAGCCCCCTATTCATGATTTTGAAAACCCCTTCATACCAAATTTTATCAAAAGCTCGACTGTAATCTAAAAAGGCTGCAACAGAATAATCTTTATAATTTTTAACTACACTCATGTCCATAAATTAAGGATAATTCAGAATCACACGGAAATCGAAATCTAAAGTAAAAATTTCACCTGTAGAATTATCACACACATCTGCAAGAATGATATGCAAATTTCAGGAAGCCACCAGATGATGCCGATAGTACGTCACAATGACGAGAGTGTAAGAGGGGGGTATATAAGGAATGGTGGCAAAGAAGTAAAATTGTTCACAAGAGTTCTGTAAGGCGCTCAGTGCCATAAGCGAATAGTTATGACACAGAGGACGCATGTGGATGATTTTTTACGTGGTAGAATTCTCGGCCGTCTGGAATGTAGGCGTACTCGGATGGAAGTATCCGAGGAACTTGGAATTGCCCAAAGTGTCATCTCTAGGCTTTGGCAACGATTCCAAGATAACGGAAATGTCAGTAGACGTTACAGTACAGGTCGCAACCGAGTTACAACGCCGAATGAAGACCGGTATTTGGCAGTAACTGCCAAGAGAAGCAGACGAAGCACAGCATCCGACCTGCAGCAGCCACGGGTACCACAGTTTCAAGGCAAACCGTGTACAGACGTTTGGGAGATATTGGTCTATATGCTCGCAGGCCTGTCAGATGTGTTCCGCTCACGGCTCCGGGGGTTTCGGATTTGCTGACTTTTGATGACGAGGGAGGTTTGAAAGTTGCTTACGTCATCAACCACCCCTTTTTGAAGATATGAAATATTCTAAGCTGCTGACGAAATTTTGCTGACAGGGGGGGGGGGGTCAGTGTTTTGCTGACTTTTGCTGACAAGAGGGAAGGGGGTCAAAAATGGCTGAAAATCTGCTTACATAATACTTGAATGGGCCCTAACCAGTCTCTCATGAATCTTGTATTGACAAGTGGAGAGGAAATTTCTATACGTAGGTAATCATTGACCAGTGACAATAATTCCATTAATCGCTTCGATAGCAAAATAGAAAGGAATTCCTTTAAATTACACAAATGGTTGTTTTTTCAGCAACCATCTTTGCCATTGACTGATCAACCAATATCTCTGGAATTTAGAGAAACTATTAGAGAACTCTTCTCAATGCTCTGTGATTCGCCCCATAGATATGCCACTTTCCGGTAAAGTTCTCGTCGCCTATTCATTCACCATCGTAAAACGAACATTCGCTTTCTCGTTGATACTGGTAGTGACTGCTCTCTTATACCGGCAACCTAAAATGATTTCAAACTGTTACCGATTCGAAATTTCAAAGCCGCCAACGGCACTGGAATTAAAGTATATGGCAGGAAATTACTGACCTTAAATTTGGATCTCGGGAAACCGTTTGTGTTTTCATTTTTCATTTTGCGATGTGCATTACACAGAAACAAACTTCACGCCAGGTTTCACTACACGTACATTCCAACATGTACCAATTCGTTAGAGGTTTCGCAGAGGAATATATCGGCAATCATTCGATCAATTGACGATTACTAGATTCTTATGGGATGGACGGCTATAAACCACCATCTTATAATCCCTTTTATAATTTTTATTGCCCATTGGCGTTGATTGTTTAGATTTTATTTATCTGTTATATGACTTCAGATTGACGATAATTTTTTTTATGTAATTTACTTTATTTTTTTGCTGCCTTCGTCTGAGGTGGTCATGTTACGTTGTTTTTAATAAAACTTTCCGGATACACCCATCCTTCGGGAACACTTCGATATCTCTCGAAGCGGGGTTTGTCCGGTCTTCAAAGGTCAAAGTAGAAAAGTTGACCATTTGATGAAATGGTGGGTACCTGAAAAAGAAGAGGAGCCAAAGAGATTTCAACTCTACTTGGCACCCAACCACAAAGTTCCCAACCAACCTCCCGAACTCTTCAAGGAACTCTATTACGTCCGTCGCTTTTATACCCTCTCAACAGTGGCGTCATCATCATCATACAGTCATTCTTAGTACTGTCTGGAGAAACAAACGAATCATATTGAGTGTTGAAATTCGATTCTTTTTCATTCGTTAACAGAAGTTGCAGCAACAGAAAACAAAAACCACTATATTGGGGGGGGGGGGGGATTGCAGGTGGCTTTGGGAAGTAGGCATTAGGAGGCATTCACGAATATGGTCGACGATATTTGATCGCTCGATGAATTAATTTCCTTCAAATTTAGGGCACCCTAAATTATGGCGGGGCATTTGGGCTAATGTCTAACTTCCCCATGCTGAAATCCATGGCCTCCATTCTGCAGCAGGGCCCCTTGACTGGGTTATTTTATCAAATCTCTTTGTCAGACGTTTCACAGGCCCTGATGTAGTGAATTTATTGCGTGAAAAAATATATGATGATAACAGTCGTCCGAGGCCCTCGGTCTGTAACCCTGTCCACCCCATTCTTGTGGGGGGGGGGGCATGTTTAAATCAGATCCAGGTGTACAGAGTCCTTTGCCAATCGATACTGGTGTCCCCTTGTAAAACAGTCGATTGGCGGTTTACTAAATGTTCATGGTCCATCCTATTCACCCCGTTGAAAATTTTGAACACTTCGATCATATCTTCCCGACACCTGCGCTCATCCAATGTAAACATATTTAAAAAATGAAGTCTTTCTTCATAACTCAATCCTTCCTCAAAAAAGACAAAGATCCAACAACAACTAAATCATATAGACCCATTCATTTGTTATCAGCATTGGTCAAATTGTTCAAAAAAGTCATTTGCCGGAGAGTTACCTTCTTTTTGGAAAAATCTAATGTCATCAGCCTTCTTCAATATGGATTTCGCCATGGGAGTTCGGCAGAACAAGCTCTCGTGGACATTGTCACAGAGATCAAAAAATCAAAGAACTAAAAAAAACATAACGTCATAATAATTACCCTGGACATCCAGGGGGCGTTCGATCACATCAGTCATAATATTATCAAGGAAAAATTGCTTAATCTGCCTATAAAATCTAATCTAGCCAATATTCTAATAATCTAGCCAATATTCTAATAAGCATGCTCCAACACAGGGTGGTACAGATCCAGACACCATTAGGAACAGTTCGACATAGAATGGCAGGGGGGGGGGGCACGGTAGCCCGGTCGATAAGATACTCGCCTAAAGCACCAAAGGATGTTTAGAGATGTCGCGAGTTCGATACCCGGTTCGTCCTTGTCAGAAAACTTTCCTGACACAGGGGTACAACAAAAAACGGCGACTTGACCGCAGCAAAAAATTGCTACCGCAGGAAGTCCCCCATCGAGGGGTTAGCGCACCAACCTCTCGATGAGTATAAAAAACAAGCCTGCCGTTCGGAATCGGCAATAAATTGTAGGTCCCGGTCTAATTAGCCCTGGTGTGCAGAAAATGGCCGTGGTGCGACAAAAATGATCAATGGCAAGGGGATGCCCTCAAGGATCGTGTTCCGGGCCACTACTTTAGAACTTATTCCTTAATGATCTCCTCCTTAAGAGGTGGCCGAAGAATGTCAGGGTTCAGCCCTACGCAGATGAAATTACGGTAATGGCCTCGGGCCCTACGGTAGAAGGCACAGGTAGACTAGCCACATATGTCCTGAATGAAATCCATCATTGGTTAGACCAACACGGACTCAGCATCGCAATAGATAAAAACCAACTTTTTGTGGCTCTCTTCCAAAAGACCACCATCGGTAAAAATTGGCGACAATTTCATCACGAAACGATCTAATATCAAGATTCTCGGAGTTAGGTTGATGACCAACCTAATTGGTATAGCCATATCGCTACAATTTCGACCAAAATTAATGCCCTCATGCCAAGATTATGGTGCTCTACCGGAAAGGAATGGGGCATCACCACGTCAATGCGAAGAATCCTATGTATGACAGTATCTGAGAGGATCATCGCATATGGTGCCCCAACCTGGGGTATCACATTAACGGAGGAACAGGGCAGACGTCTTGATTCTATCCAACGTAGTTGCTTATTGTACATCCTCAAAGCTTACTCGACGTCACCAACAAACGCAATGCAAATCTTGGCTGGTCTGCCTCCACTAAGATATATCGTGGAGTACGAAGCTAAAATAGGGACACTTCGGAACAAACGCAATATCCAACTACAAGATGCAACTCACATCAGTCACACTCAACTCCAAAGGAAAATCATAGGATGGACGAGACATCCGGCAGAATATCGTGATGATAGACAAATATCTACAGACCCGACTGACACGGAACTGTTTAAAAATCCTATTTCGACATCTATACCGATGGTTCAAAGACGGGAAACGGAGTTGCAGCGGCGTTTACTATCCTTCAGAAAGATGACATCTTCTACAGATGGTCTTGTAAGTTGAATACCAATAACACGGTATTCCAAGCCGAACTTTTTGCTTTACTTATGGCTATTACGAAAGCGGAAGAACTCCAGAAGAGAACATCTATCTTCACAGATTCACTTTCATCACTCCATTCAATCAGAGATCCCCTGTCCCAACAACTCATCGCTAGGCAAATCAGAAAGGTTCTGTGTACTCAAATCAGTCTCAATTGGGTGAAAGCTCATGCAGGAACATATGGGAATGAACAGGCAGACCAACTAGCAAAAGCTGCGACTGCAAGAGTGACGTCTGACTTTTCGCTACTCATCCCTAAGTCATGGGCAAAAAACATTTTATCTGAGGAAATGATGCAGAAGTGACAAAATCGATGGCAGACAGAACGCAAAATGGGCAGGAAAATATATGCTCTCCTCCCCACAGCAAGATACAAATATAGGAAATGGACCAGAGAAATGGTTATATTCTTTTCTGAACATGATCCTTTCCGAGCATATCTGGCGAGATTTCATCGACAGACTGAGCAATGCAAATGTGGCGGGGAGGGCACGGTCATCCACTACGCTACAGCCTGCCCGTTGACAATATGTGTTTTCTTTCCATGTATATATATATATATATAATATATAGTTTGAATTTCGCTACTCTGCTTTGATGGGCTGAGCGCAATTGTTGATTGAATTATTGATTGCATTGTCGATTGAATTTTTATTTTTTTGATTGAATTGTTGACCAAATTTTTATTATTGAATCATGCGTAGTTTGCAGATGTTGTCCTATACGCATAATTAAATTTTATCTCATTTCATGTATATTTACTATGCATGTTATATACTATACAATGTTTACATCATATCATCATTTATGTACGCTATATATCTTACGTTTCGTGGCATCGCTTTTTTGTCTAGATCATTCCCAGAGCCCATCTGTTATAAAAACTCTGACGTTGTACCCGGACACCTGCTTATAATCGCATTATATATACTTTCTCAACTGCTATGAAACGCCATAATTTTTGTTATTCATCAATGTATTCATGTGTTCCAATGTATACCGCCGGTGAATCCACTAGTGCGCAACTGAATTTTGTATGTTCAAGTGAACTTTGTAATTTCTCCGGACTAGATCTCATCATTAGGACTATAATATCGAAATCTAAATATGTCTGTAACTGGCAATGAAAAGTCCCCCCCGGCTCCTTCAGTCTTGTGATATTATTAATACCAGCAATTGATCAATATCGATAATTCCCACTTACATATTTATAGTTCATTGGACCTGAATTTGTACACGTATCCTGTTTTTCACGTTCTATTTTCAAATTCGGACCTATGAAAAAAAAAAAAACATTCCAACGAAAGACAAGATGAGAGAAGTTGGTGTTGCAGATTGACTGATGGTTGGGGACGGAGTACAGTGATGAAGGCGGATGGCTCGGGATGTTTTCGTTCGCCTCTTGCGGGCAATTCGCCCGGGCGCCTTGGTGGGGGTTTCCGGGGACTTTGGGGGTGTGACTACTTCGTGAGTCGGAGGCGATGGGGGCCTCGGCGGGATTGGGTCCTGTGGCTTACGAACCGGTGATGCCTGCCGGGACCGGACATCAAGAGAGTTTTTCCAGCATGGCTCAGCCGCTAGGTAATCTGCCTCGGAGCTGGGCCATGTTTGGTGTTAGTGTCTGTAGTCCTTTGCGTGGGTTTGAGGTCGGCCCGTGGTCTTGTTGGCTAGCGGGGCTTTTTCTTTTTTCCAGCATGGCCCAGCCGCAAGGTAGCCTGCTTATATCCCACAAGGGACAGAGCGGGGGCCATGTTTGGTGTTTGCATTGCATTGCATTTGCGATGTGCCATCTGCGATCATTGGAGAGAGCCGACTTCTTTCATTATTTCACTCCTTCGATCACTGCTTAACTTATAATGCTTATGCTTGGGTTAAACCAGTGACTAATAAACTTAAAACACAAGCTAAAAATACAGTGTGTTCAGTCTATAATCATGAGAAATATAATTCCCGTGCATTCATAGCAGAGTTCTCAGCGGAAATGTCAAACGGTGGTGGGATCAGACGCCACATCTATATTCTCGAATGGCAATCCAATCAGAGGCGTACGAAGAGGATTGACCTTTGGAGGGGAGCCACAAGAGGCTTAAGGAGTAAGCTGCAATGATTTCTTAAAGAGACATTTTAAGCTCTTAGCCTTCAAATATGATTGAAAGTACGAAAATAATAATATATAAAGGTATTTTTTTTCGATATTTCAATTTTCAAAAATATTTTTTGCATAAAAAAAAAGTTTTTGATCATCTGGGGGGGCATAGGGGCCCGTGCCCCCTCTCGCGTATGTCTTTAATCCTAATATGCGTTGGGGGTAGAGGACAGCTGACGAAATTTTACTGACAAGGAAGGGGGAGTCGGGTTTTTGCCGATTTTTGCTCACGGAGAGGGGGGGGGGGATCAAAAATGGCTAAAAATTTACTGTCGTAATACTTGAACGGCCCCTATTTCCACCATAGAGCTATTACTATTGTATGTTTAAAATGATTTTTAAATGCTATTTTAAGTATATTTTTCTAAGTATATAAACATCAATACCCACACTCTGGTGATATTTTGTCTTTGGGTACAATTTTAAATGGAAATAAGGTAGAAATATTGCTAAAAATATACAACAGCGTAAGCGTTACATATTGCCTGTAAACAAGTGTGGAAAAAAATATTGAGAAAAATGGCATAGATAGTCCATCTTCGTTCCGTTTTTCAAAAAATAATGTGGCAAATTCCCGCTGATCGCCTGCCATCAAAAGAGGATTTCATCTTGTTCCTACGGAGGAACGTGCCTGAATCTCCTCGAGGATCTTGGTACAGATTTCAAAACAACATCGTTGTAAAGTATTGTAGAAAACCTCTTCGTAGAGAACATGTCAGTTCTATCAAGATTTTGCGGATTTCCTCTACGTTAGTATTCTCATTTCGAATTCATTTTCTTATAAAAGTCTTGTGATGGAAAAGTTCTTTTGAAGTGAAACCTATATAGCGACATTAGAGTAAATTTCTGTGTGAGAGAGAGAAAATCATCACGAAAAGTGAAACGTTTTCTTTTTCTCAAAACCTGTTCCGTAGATTAGGGGTCATTCAAGTATTACGTCAGCATGGAGGGGGGGGGTCAGTGTTTTGCTGACAAGGGGGAGGGAAGGAGGTCAAAAATGGCTGAAAATCTGCTTACGTAATACTTGAATGGCCCCTTAACCTATTGTGTGATGAAGCAGAGGGTGGTAGTGGTGGTGGGGAGGATGTGAATATACACACATTCCACGGTGTAAGAAAATAAAGTTGGGTGGGCGATAGTAGCGGCTATGGATCGGGACTATGGATTCACATCAATTAAATTTAATTTTAATTATTTGAAATTGAATTTAAAAATTTTAAATTTGAATACGATTGATTTTGTTGATTTTTCTTAAACTTCCCCCTAAACTTGACTCTCTTGATCTAATTGATCCTTTAAAACACACAAGACACCATCCGCCACGTAGATTTCTAACGACATTGGCTTCATATGGAATCATAGTTGAACCCGCTGTAAGTTTCGTGTGTGGCAGATTTGTTCACTAAAAATTTCTAGCGATAAGCGTGGTTGGCTCTAAATCAGATGGGGAGGGGCTTTTTATCGTGACTGAAGTCTAATACACACACACACAGTTATGAAGATAACGTTGCGATATATATATACAAGTTGCGAAGATATACTTTGGAAAGAGAAAAAATTCAACTGACCCTGCGGGGAATCGAACCCACGTCCTTTCACTTTCCGGGTGAACGCCCTAGACCACTAGACTACAGAGGCACAGAATCTCTCAATCTTTCCTTGGAGCTCGTTTACACTGAAAGCTACCGTACATGGACCGCCGGACCAGACTCAGGCCAAGCTCACAACTGCTGACGCTGCCACCAGATGGCGACTTATACAAGGATGACGTCACTCTCCGCTACCATACGAAGGTTTTAACAACTGGCTGTTGCGAAGATATATTTTGGTAAGACAGAAAATTCAACTGCCCCTGCGGGGAATCGAACCCACATCCTTTCACTTTCCGGGTGAACGCACAGAGGCACCTTCTACAGAGGCACCGAATCTCTCAATCTTTCCTTGGAGCTCGTATACACTGAAAGGGTCCGTACATGGACGGCCGGACTCCGTTTATTTCTTAAGTTGTTGGACAAGTAGATAGATTCGAGTTTTTTTTTGAAGTAGGCCCTATGCGCTTGCACCAGTGGGCGCGGCCTTGTATTACCCAATGAGCATTGACAATTTGATTACGGTACTTACGTTGGGACAGTATTTTGAGTAATTGACGACTTAAAATTTAGTTAACTACAAAAGTACTTGACGTCTTCAAACTGGCCCTTAGGCCTTCGGTCCTACCGTAAAGATCACGGAAGTTTCCAAGAATTCAGGGAATGACCAATAAAATGAGCCGGAAAATACAAGATATTTTGATTACTTATAGTGTTATTTTGTGTTTCCGGGTTTTCTTCCGGGTTGCATTATTTTTTTTCACCCGTATTATTGTCTTTTGGCGACTTGCCAAAGGTAACTAAAGTATATCAATATGGGAATTCAGAGAAAAGAGATAAGAAAGCAGTCACTTTATATTTCGAATCAAGAAGCTCCTGGGGCAGTGTTAAAAAAAAAATGGTGTAAAGTGGATATGACAAGTCTAAGAAAAGAATCCGCGTCCATGTCCTCGGGATCAATAGAAGCTGTTGCTGATTCCAGAATCCGTTTTTCTTGGGAAATTCTTTGAAAACTGTTCCTTAAAGGCAGTTTCTGGGAAAAAAAATATTTTTTCGACGAATCGTCACGTATCTATAAGTTGTTTTCCTGGGTTAACAAAAAGGACAAATGGACAACTCGATCAAAAATGACTTAAAAGTTCGTTTTTGTGATTGCTTTTATATTTGATAAACAAAAATACTAACTTTATATTTTATAAAATTTTTTGAATCAGGATTATTTTCCGGATTTTATATCCGTCGGTCTGGATTGGCATATTCATACGTATTAGGTCATACATGCGCAAAATATGGTTCTCGGAGGATCTGATGTGACCCGTGACCTCAATCCTAACTTTCTGATAGCGTACGTAGCGAGATGTTTGCATAGCATTTGAGTGACCCGCGATGCAGTTCCAAGGCACTTAATCAATTTGCGGCACATTTCACACAGATCACTTTAATGATTTAACAGTAAAGTTCCACATCAGTTAAGTGACCTGTGATATATTAACTTATCACTCTCTAGTGACCCGCGGCATAGTTTCAGGGACTTAAGTATTAAGTAGCCCATGGGGCTGTTCCTCATCGCTCAAGTGGTCAACGGCACATTTCCAGATGGCTTAAGTGACTCGTGATGCATTTACAGATAATCCGTGACCCAATGTTTATTTACATATCACTCTAGCGACCCGTGGCATAGTTTCAGAGCACTCAAGTGGTTCGTGATGCTATTCCACATCACTCAAGTGCCCCGGGGCATATTTATAGATCACTTGAATGAAACGCGTCACAGTTTAAATCATTTAAGCGACCCAGAGCACATTTCCGCATGACTTAAGTGATCAGCGGCACATTTTCCGATCACTTTATTGAACTATATGATATTTACAAATCACTTGAGTGACCCCTGACACATTTATAACAAAGAGACATGACCGCTGACCACCCAGAGAGATCATCTTGGGATGTTTTGCGCTCTTTCCCAAAGGTCTCGGAGAGCCTGATGATGTCAGACTCGATTAATCCAGCCAGAACCCCGCTATTATTCACCAGAAACTGAAAAAGCAGCGCTTTACAACCCGTTGTGACCACATACACACACACACAAACGCGCGCCCCAGGTACATTTACAGATTGCTGATGTGGCCCCCGACACGTTTTCATTCCAGTGAAATGTGGCCCATTGATCACCCTTGCATTAGGTTGATGGAATTCAAATTAAAATCCACGGTGTGATGTGATTTGATTGATAGTGGCATTAAAAAAGCCCTTGAATGCAATTGTTAATCCCACGAAAATAGATTGTTATAGTTGATAGAGAGATATATCGCGTCATAAAAACAATAAGGCCATGGCACATAAATTGGACACCGGTTGCAATTATTGAGAGGAAAATATAATAATTTAGATATGTTTCATGGCCTTATTGTTTTTATTTCTGTTTAGATACAATTAAAGCTAAGCTTCACCAAAGCTCGCCAATTGACAATATACAGGGTGTTCTGTTAATGGACCGACAAACTCAGAGGGTTGTTAGTAGACATCAAGAGGAACAAAAATTGCAATGGAATATGGTGTCTCAAACCACGTTAAGAATGTGAGAATCGCGGAAAAAGCATGCATGTTTCGAACGGTCACGCTGGAACGACAAAAAGAACAATAACAACTACAAAAAATTTATTTGATTAGTTATTACAAGAGCTGTTGGAAGTGGTGGCTGCTGACGTCAATGCACAGTCCACAACGAGGTAAAAACGATTCCCGGACGCGCTCGAAGATACCAAGTATGCTTTTGATGTCTGCCACAGCGACGATAATCCGCGGTATGAGATCCTATGGTGTGTCCACAGGCATCGCATATACCGAGTGATTTAACGTGACCCCCCCCCGCCCCATAGGAAAAAGTCACACGGATTGAGATCCGGTGAACGTGGAGGCCAAGCAACGGGTGACGCGCGCGTCCAATCTACAGCACCTAGTGGGGAGAATGTGCAGGACCACCATCATGCATGAACCATATGCCTCGCTGCACTGCGGCCGGCACACTTTGCAGCAATTCCGGGAGGACGTGTTGCAGAAAAACGAGGCTCCATTCAGGCTTTCGGGCAGCAAGTACGGCCCCAAGAGATGATCACGTGATCCTACCCCAGCGCATGCGTTTCGTGACGCTGCTCACGTCAGATATGGTAACCCACGAACGCATTCAGCGATCAACTGACATCCACCTTTCGTGTCCTCTGGACTCAGAGCCTGCATGCGTTTGTCACGATTTTCACCGTCTCAACGTGGTTTGAATCACTATGTTCCTTTTAATGCCTACTAACAACCCTCTCAGATTGTCGGTCTATTAACAGAACATCCTCTATATGTAATTTATCGATTTAGTTCGGAATTTTTCAACTTATCGATTGAGTTCTGAATTTTTAGATTCACCGATTGCTTTCTGAATTTTTCAATTCACCGAATGTATTTGGAACTTTAGTTCACCAATTGAATCGGAATTCTTCAGTTCATCTACTGACATGGGAATTCTTAGATTCATCGCTTAACTTTGAAATCCTTAGATTCATCGCTTAACTTTGAAATTCTTCTATTCATCGCTTAACTTTGAAATTCTTAGATTCATCGCTTAACTTTGAAATTCTTCTATTCATCGATTAACTTAATTCATCTACTAGCATCGTAATTCTTCAATTCATCGATTAACTTTTTTAAAAAAAAAAAAATCTTTCGATTCATCGATTAACTTTTAAAAACAATCTTCCGATTCATCGATTAACTTAGTTCATCTGCTAGCATCGTAATTCTTCCATTCATCGATTAACTTTTGAAAACAGTCTTCCGATTCATTGATTAACTTAATTCATCTACTAGCATCGTAATTCTTCCATTCATCGATTAACTTAAAAATCCTCCCGATTCATCGATTAACTTTGAAAAAAAATTTCGATTCCTCTCGATTAACTTCGAAATCCTTTTATTCATCAATTAACTTTGAAATCCTTCTCTTCATCGATTACCTGCGAAATTCTTCTAATGACTTAATTCATCTACTAGCACCGTAATTCTTCGATTACCGATTCATCGATTATCTCAAAGGAAACAAAAAAAAACTTTCGATTAATCGATTAACTTTAAAATCCTTCGATACATCGATCAACTTCAAATCAGTTCGATTTGTCGGTAATTCTTCAACACATCGATTGATTTCGGAATTCTGCAATTCATCGATTTTTCTGTCGTCCATCAAAATTTATCGATTTTTTTTGTAATTCATCAAAAATTCATCGATTTTTTTAGCATGAATCAAAATTCATTAGAATTTTTAAAATTATGAAAAAACAGAGCTCATAAAAATTACTTCAAAATTCCTCAATGAAATTTACAGTTCATCGAACCGAAGGTCGTGTATTCAATTCCAGATTTCATGCTCAAATTTGTTCAGCAATTGAGGCCACAAAGACAGTCTTCTACTGTGCACGGTAAGCCCTGGAACCAATTACCCCGCGGAGAAGCGGTCTCTACTGCATTAGGGTGCGTCCATAGTGAACCGCTTCTCGCTTTATCGCGGCTGAAAAAAGATCGTGAAACTCATTGGGGCGGCATAGTGCGCACGCCTACTTGCTTTTACCGGCTCAAACTGTTTCTACCCGCTTTAACCGGAATGGATTATTATTTCTTTTTCTCGCATGACCGGCTCACCGCTTGCACTTTAAAAAGAATACTTTCCTGTAAGTATTCGTTTTATAGTGGAATAGTAAATCGACGAAGTTTTCGTAACCCGTTAATTATCGTTATTACTGATCGTTATTTTATACTTATTAACGTATAAAAGGTATTATTCATAATACTTTTTTATGACATAATAAAAGCGAAATATTTATTTAATAATTAATTAACGATAATTAATATTATCACACTTAATTATCACAGAGTTTTGCGATGGTTAATTGTTGATACTAATCGTTAATTACCTATGACAATAAAAGCGAAATCGTTAATTAATCATTAAGTAATTAAGGATAATTAACAATTTTAGTGAATCCAATGGGCTTTTGTGACGATTAATTATTGTTAATACTAATCGTTAATTAGTTAGACATAATAAAAGCGAAATAGTTAATTAATCACAATACCGTTGGATTTAGTTTTATCATTATTAGTTAACGATAAAACTAAATTCAACGGAATTTTGTAACGATTAATTGTCGTTTATCTAATCGGAAATTAGTTATGTCAATAAAAGCGAAATCGCTGATTCGTCATCAATTAATTAATTAACTATAATTAGCGATTACACTAAATCCATTACAACTTCAAGGCGACTCCTATTCATTTCACGGACGCTCGCCATTCTTTCATGTTTAATTTTATGATAAATATTATCAGTTGTCAACAAAAAACATAATAGATCCACCATGTAACAGTTCCATGATCCCAACTGATCATGCAGGCGGACGCTCCGTGAGCGGTGCACTATAACAACCAATGGCTAGGATCACGCGGGATCATCCAGAACCTCCTAGAGATAGAAGGCCTCCGCACTCAGCTTGTGACGTCAGTAAGCAGTTCATTTTCCCTCAGAATATTCAGGGAAAAAAATTCCCTGCTCGTGCCAGTATCATCGTTGTGAGGAAAAGAAATTATCGGGTTCAGAATTGGCGATTCCTATGCCCCACATCCAATCACTACGCAGTATTTGTGAGCCAATCAGGAAGATTCTACGCCAAAATAAGAAGAAACGAAATAGGATGCTGTGTTTCAAAATGTGGTAAACTTGCTAGGTAGTCTAAATGACGTTTATGGCAAACAGTGCGGAGGCCTTCTATCTCTAGGAGGTGATGGATCATCTCGCTTTCTGCAACTGCCGCGGTTTAAGCGATAAAGCGAGGAGTTCCCCATAGACGCACCCTTAGTCAAAAATCACTCATGGACCTTTCTGACTATAACCTGTATATATATTACAAACAATTATTATGTATGACTTCAAAAAAACCAATAACCTTTTCGAAGAAAACAAGTCTCAATTTTAAATTTCAGAGCGTATCCAAAAATTCAACAAGATTAAAAATAAATTTCGTTCTTCTGGGGAACTAGTAATAATTTGTTTTTCGTTTATACGCACACACATGTTCGATTATAAAGAATTTAAATTCTCGCGGATTAGAACTCTTCTTGGCAAAACAGATTCCACGACGCTATAGCTCGAAAAGGAAATCAAGGACGATGGAGAGGAGAAGTTTGTATAACCGACCGCTTCAGCAATTTACGGGAAACTTTTCCGGGATAAGAGAGAGTTCCGTTATTTCGGAGGTGAATAAAGACAGCGAAAGGGGAAGAAAAAAAGGTGAATATAAAGAGTCGCTTATGCGTTCAAGGGATCCAAAGCGAATACAAACAAAAGACTCGAATTTGTGAACACCTCCTTTAGCTGCCGCTGACTTTTAAAGCCAACAGCAAGAAGAGATTTTTCCCCTCGCGAACAGTATTAATTAAGCAATTTAGCGTCTGCTTCTTTCAGTTGTAGATAATGAATAAAATAATGATGAGATAAATAATTATTTAATTATCCGCTTCGATATAGAAACCTTCCCTAACTCTCCGAAACATTTCAGCAAGTTTCCAAAACTACTGAAGAAACTACATAACCCTTTTGTATACTTAAACTTTATACGTATACTTTGAAACCTGTGTAAGACGCGGGCACTGTATGAGACGAAAACCTGTCTTAAACGGAATCAAAATATAGTCTGTTCAATGATAAGTGCTTTTATTTGCACTTTTATGAAACGGAAATCTGTCTAAAACGGAATATTATTTCAGTCTGTTCACGTTCCGTTTCTTACAGGTTTCACTGTATATGCACAGTCGGATACCGTTATAGCAAACTCCAAGAGTCCGGAGAAATCACTTCGTTAAAATGAAATTTCGTTGTAAAGGAATTCCACGTTTTTCCATTGTTCTTATATAAACTTACCTGAAGGATTAGAAAAGTGTTCGTTAAAGCGGGAATTTTGTTATAACGGTATTCGTTAAAACGGGATTCAACTATATATAAACTCCTTTATATGTAACCCTTATTGTATTTTCTACAGGAAAATACTATAACAAACCGTTTCTCAACCTACGGTCCACGAACCAGAGGTGGTCCACGACAATGGCGTAGGTAATGCGCACACAGGCAGACTTTATAATTAAATTTTTACTGGATGGAAAATTATTCAATTGTTGCAATTAATATTATAGTAATATCCATATGGATTCTCAAATAAAAACTGTACCTTCACATTCGGCCTCATCAAGAAAAATGCAAGAAATTGCGATCCTAAATAGGGGATATCAATAATTGGCAGAACAAAAATGAAATTTACGACAAATTTGCTAATTATTGCAAAAGGGGGGGGGGAGGGATGAAGGTTGGAGAAATAAAAGGTAGCTACAAATCGAAGTAAACAAAAATTTGAAGGGAAAAAAACGTTCAAATGACCCGATTACTGTAAAATACGGGACGTTGCCTACCCTTTTGAAAACATCTCATTTGCCAACGGTATCCAGTTGTAGCTAAAATTGCTTAAAATTTAAGGGGAAAAATCCAGTTTAACTTGACAACGTGAGATGAATATTTGTATTTATACTCAAAATTATTATAAGTTATACAACGCTACTCATTAACGATTTTAGTGAACATTACAAATTTAAACAAATATTATTCAAAAAAACGGGACAAATGTATGACAATTTATGAAAAGAAATTTAGAACCACTAAAAACACAGAAATGTCCCGTAATACGGGACTCAAGTGGTCTGTCGAATTGTTTCAGATATTTTGCTGGTCTTTGGGTTCAGAAACGTTAAGAAAAAAAATGCTATTAATTAATAACCCTTAAGTAAGGTGACTGGAATAGTGATAATACTATACACTTAACTAGGCTGACCATATTTGTTCGAGAAAAATTCGTGAAATTGGGCTTCGAAATACGGGTATCGCCAACTATCGTCAAAAATAATGCCAAAAGTAAGCAAAGTTGGTAAATCGCGCTAAAATCACAGAAAAGTCGCCAATCGGTGGTAATGAAGTGCTACTTCAAATTGCAGTCAATTAAAAGAAATATGGCAAATATGTTAAAAATAATATTCTTATTTGCAGTCGTAATTATCGTAGTGTAATTTCTGCATTGGGAAGATAATTTCAATCGTTGATTTGAAGAATTCAAGTCAACTTGGCTTCGTTGAAAATACGTGAAAAACCGGGACTTTTTTGCAAAAAAGTCGGGACAGCCAGAAAAATTGCTATGGTGGTCGAGTGGTGATAGTGACGGACTCGCGAGGACCCGGGTTCGAACCCCACCGTCGCCATAGTGGTGATCGGCTGAAGTTGTTTTTCTGTGATTCCCAACTTCAGGGCGCGAATGCGAGTTGATCTCCACTTTAAAAAGTCTCGCCACAGAGAGCAACAGACCTACAACAGTACAAATGTAGTTCAGTCACAACACATCACTCACTTCCCTTCTGAAATATATAGATGGCAGCACTGAAAAATCAAACACAACACTACATATGCACTCAGGCTGTTAGGTATATATATATATCCTAATACCGCCCGATCAAACGAAGCATCGCTTAGCCGAAAGCGTTCCAGTCCGGCAAACTCAAATTTGCGCGCCATCTAGAAGTTCCGCTAGCGGCCAAGTGTCCGCTAGGGCTTTTAGTGAAGCAAAATAAAATTTTCGACTTCTTTTCCTAAGCTGTAGGGGCGCGGTAGCCCAGGTCGATGAGATACTCGCCTAAAGTACCACAGGATGTTTAGAGGTGTCGCGAGTTCGATACCCGGTTCGTCCTTGTCAGAAAAAACTTTCCTGACACAGGGGTACAACAGAAACGGTGACGAGGGTTGGAGCGCCAACCTCTCGATGAGTATAAAAACAAGCCTGCAGTTCAGAATCGGCAATAAATTGTAGGTCCTGGTCTAAAATTAGCCCTCGTGTGCAGAAATGACCTGTAGGCCTACTTTAATGACCCTTTTGCACTTGTCAAACTAGGCTGGTTAGTTCTCTGTTATTTGTATAAGACGTGTAATAAAAGAAAATATATACAGTCTTGTGTTTAATACCACTGTTTCTTTGTTTATATTACCCCTGAGACATTAGTGCAATTTTTTTTCCCGTGAATGATCGGTTATCCGAAAAATCAGTTATACGAACATCCCCAGTTGTTTCGGATAATCGATGCTCTACTGCAGTCCATATTATCCGAACTTCCTATGCGTGTGTGTAAGCGCGTGTAATATTTATATGTGTGCTCCAGCGCCATCTAACCACAGATTTTTTGTGCAATTTTTTCATTATTTGATAAATGACAAGCGTATCATTTGGATTATCAGTACAGTCGGCTTCCCGTATTCGTGGGGCTTACGTTGCGTTCGGGGGTGACCGCAACCCAATTAAAAATGAAATTACAAACAATATATATACATCATGAAATATTATACAATGTGCTCATAAGAATACTTATGGTTATCTTCTAAATGAGTTAATTATTCTTATTCTAACTAAATCTTTTATAATCTGTTGGCTCTGTAGAAATAGTTGTGTCGTGGAGCGCTCATTGTGGCCAACCGTTAATCCAAACCGATGTTACTGTTTCTCTCTTAGAAGCTGCAACATATGCTTCCCGTATTCGAGGGGGTTACGTTTCGGGGGTGACCGCGAATACGAAAAATCCGCGAATAACAGAAACCATAGGGCTTTTTTGTTTATCTCGTTTATTGAACATCACGAGAAGAGCAGGGTGGCGCATAGGTATAAGGTCTAGTTAGTGACGACAGTAATTTCATTTGTTAATGTCGTTAGCGAGCGATCCAAAAATGAGCCATCCTAAACATGCACAACTCAAATTTTGTAAACAAAACTCATGAATGAAGATTTCTGAGTGTTGCAAAAAAATTTCCCAATAAAGGAAAAACAAACCGTGAATACGGTAGGGTGTGGGGGGGGGGGGCCGACTGTAGTTCCAATTTTGTCTCATTTGAAGCAATAGAAAGCACTCCACCGGAGCACTCCGTAGCGAAGAACTTATTTCTCGCTCACCCTGTACATAAAATAAGATAGCAAAAAAAAAAAAAAAAACTTGAAAAGTTTCAGTTCCTTTTAGCTCTTATACTTTTTTTTATACATAATTATGAATATAAATATATTATCATTCTGTTTTTAAACAACTTCTAACTTGTTTTATAGCTCCCAAGACTATACTCTAAGGAAACAAAAAAACATACACGAAAGTTATTTGTTCGCATTTCCTTTTATAAAAGTGAGACGAAAATAATGCGCAACGATTAGAATATTTATATGCGTTGTTTTTTTTTTTTACTCTTGTATGCATTAAATATTTCATGGCCGATGTGCGAATGTTAAAAACACAGGAAAAGGGAGAGAAATTTTTCCTTTTTTTTTTCTTTGTGGCAAACCTATTTGCATAAAGAAGCTCCGAGAAAAAGAAACTCCTGAAAGTTTTATTTATTCATAACAAAGAAAAATGAGTAAAAAAAAATTTTTATGAGGTGTTTCTACAGTTGAAAACTTTGTTTTTTACGATATTTGTGTGTGTGTGTGTGTGTGTTTTGTGGTGTGCGTAACGAAGTCTTCCTATTCGGATGATCACACGAGCATAGTGAAATTTTTCAGAGCTTGTTCTCTTAGCTGAATAACTGGATAAGTGAACTCCAGATCATTTGATCGTTTTTGTCGCACCACGATAATTTTCTGCACACGAGGGCTAATTAGACCGGGACCTACAATTCATTGCCGATTCCGAACGGCAGCCCTTTTTTTTTTATACTCATCGAGAGGTTGGTGCGCTAACTCCTCGGTGTGGGACTCCCTGCTGTAGCAATCTCTTTTTCTGTGGTCATTTCACCGTTCCTGTTGCAGTCATGCTTCTAGGACTCTGTAGTGGGGTATTTTAACGGGGAGATCGCGGTTCGCATTCGCCCTTCGAAGTTGGGAACCACAGAAAAAAAAGTGGCCCCGCACTATTTTAGAGGTTGAACACCTTAGATTAGTCATTCCCAACGTGGAGCCTACGCCCACAAGGTGACAATTTGATTTTAAGAGGGGGGGGGCAATTAAAGAATGAGTTTTTATATTAAGCTTAGAACTTTTCAGATTTCCCACCACTTTTACATCAGTTCAAATTTATACTCATTAACCAATTTCTTGATGACTTCGTTCGTTTATTTTTCTCTCCTTCAGTGTTTTCTTTTGGAAAAGGTCAAATCCCTTTCAAAAACCTCTGACGGGGGTTCTTAGCGTTTTGTGTTCCACGGTAGAATTGGTACCATAAAGATGAATTGTGCCATTAAAATGAAGGCCCATACTCCTTCACAAAATAATATCCTGTGTATAAAAACAATGTGTCAATTGTTTTCTCATTCAAGCTCACAGACCAGAAGCCGCTTTTAGGGCCCCCCAGGTTAAGAACCACTACTTTTGACAAAGTAAATGACATTTTTGGCTGCATCAACGTGAACAGGAGTTTACTTTTTTGAATATAACAAGAATTGCAGTTAACGGGTAAAGATACGGAAGGGGGGATGCAAAGCAAAAAAAGAATATGTACAGCAATACACATATTTCTGTGCTCAGATGGCGAAATGTCATAAGTCACTTTTCCCAAAAAATGGAGTTGTTCGGATCCTGGAGTCTCGTTCGTCAAAATTTAGGAATTTGTCAAAATTTCGTCTTTATGGGGGGGGGGGGGGTGGGACGCAACGGAGGCAAATTGTAATAACTTATTATTACCGTAGTATTGTGCATTTTGGCAAAATATTGTTCACAAATTTGCCATTTCGAAATTATTAAAAAGTGACTTATAACATTTTGCCGTCTTAGCACAAATTTCTCATACGATATTCATATGCATACGCCAGCAAATACTTCTCCACCCTCATAAAATATTCCACCCGCTAAGATCATGATTCATTAACCACCAAGACATTAACTACTCCATCAAAGAAATGGCGTCTCACATGCTCTGACTGACCACTGCCCACGTTAAGAACACCAATGACCACGGATATCTTCTCTTCTCGGGGGCTTTTAGCCGTTCTGCGCGTATTCGACATACCCTTCGGCGGAGAAAAGTGGAGTCCTATAAAAGAAAATATCAAAAAACAAATGGGTCGCGCGCGTTCAGCTTACACTTTATGCGTTTTCCGTGTATGCACACGGCTATAGTGCGTAGTACACCTAGAGTGAGAGAGTGCATCGGAAGGCCCTAAAAGGCTCTTCCGCAAATAATACATACAGAGATAGAGAGATATATCCGAAGTAAAGAGCTAGCTGTATATGTGGAGAAGATTGACTGCAACTGTCCTGTCTCCCAGAGAAGGAAAAAGAATCCACGAATGAAATATGACTGGTACGCTTTCTCCTGTTGGTGGAAAGTGCTAGAAATGCTTTTCGATAAAAGATTAAGGTTCAACGGGAATCCTATTTACTGTGTGTTTGAGTTTCACTGGAGAAATGGCTTCCATACACTCTCTCTCTCTCTCTCTCCCCGTCGTCATTTCTTCTACTAAATCGTCTTCGGCGCTGTATGGATTGTTCCAGAACGTGTTTAAGAGAGAGAAAACTTTTCCTTTTATTTTATATTATTATTTTATTTTTTGCGAACACCTCTTAGAAATGACAGGAGAAGAAAATATGTATTAAAAAAAAAAAAGAAAAATGGGATGTGCTGTGTGTGTTCCATTATGTTTTGTTTCTTCCCGTTTTTTGTCTTGTCTGTCCCGGAAAACGTGGGGAAAAAAAGGACAAAGTAATGTGTTTCTTTTGGGTGAAGGGAGAGAAACTAAAGAAACTGAACGCAAAAGTGCTAAATATTTTAATGTCTTTTCTGTTTCATTTATCATTGATTTTATTCCAGACAAAATATACGTGTGTGTGTGTGTGTGTGTGTGTGTGTATTCGAGATATTTTTCATTATACTAGTAATAATCTTTTCTAGAGTTTTAGTTTATTTTTGTTTTTAATTTATCGAATGATATAATTAACTTTTATGTTTTATTAGTTTATTTATAATTAAATCTACGATCGATCCTCAGTTTACGAAGTTAATTCGTTCCAGAAGTCCGTTCATAAACCGAAGTGTTCGTAAACCGAAATATTTTTTTCCCCCCGTGGGAATTAATGTAAAATGAATTAACCCGTTCCTGGGACACCAAAGATTTCTAGTGCGAACTTTTACAGCAGTGAATAGAACGCTTGGTTTCATTCTTAAAAAGGTCTCTTCGCGTTCTCCTGAAGTCATTCTTCTGCTTTTCCAGGACTTGGTTCGCCCTGGATTGGAATATGCTGTAAGGTTTGGACAAGGCCGCAACTAGATGTTTGGTCTCCCGGGGCGAGTGCGCATTTTTGACGCCCCCTTGTAATGTTGAAGGAGGGGTTTGAGAATAAAATTTACGTCCCCTCTGGTCCAGCGCTCGGGGCACGAGACCCGCCTGCTCTCCCCTAGTTGCGGCCCTGGGTTTGGAGACCATACGTACAGTATATAATTGTAATATATAACATGCTGTAATATAAACAGTATATAACCGAACACGAATGATAAGTATTTTAAAGTTTTTCCTTTTAATTTATCACTGATTTTACTGCAGGAAAATATAAATTTATATTTCGTGAGACAAATTTCCTATTATAATAACCTATTTTTTTCTGTTTTCCCCAAATATTTGTAATCAATTTGGAAACATTGTATTACGTAATATTTATTTACAAATAGCATATCTCAAAATTCATAATATTCATTGATAAATAAGCACTTCAGAAAGAATTTTAAATGATGCCGAAAATAATTTAAACAAATTTAAGATATAATCACCAATATGCAATAATTGTATTTTTTTCTGTTCCAACATAGAAGAAAGAAATTAAAAATAAAAATAAAATGGCATATGAAATTTCCAGTTGAAACGCAAAAAAGTTATTGAAATTTGAAAACAAAATTAAAACGAAACTAAATTTCATTTTCACTTGGAATGGTAACTGAAGAATTTCGTTATGTTTCAAAATTGAAAAATCATTTTCAAAATGAAAAATATGAATTAATATAATTAATTTTTGAATATTCAAAAATATTTGAAAACTTAATTGAAAACTCAAAAATATAAAATCTGAAATGAAGTGAAAACGCTTGAAAAATTCAAAATAATATGAAAAACACAATAATTTCCAAAAATTTAGCATTTGTGCAAAAAACACGCACACGAGTACACCAACCAGCGATATTAAAGCAAAAATATATTATTAATACTAGTAATATTAAGGAAAATGGATATGTAATATTTTTCATTTTAAATACTAAAATTTCGAAATTTCTACAAAAAACACAATTATTTCTCCAAAATCTTTCAATTAATAAATCACAAAAAAAAAACATCTCTTTAATATTAACCCCATCAGAAAATTAATTCAAATTCTGATAAAACTAAATTTAATTCTCACTCAAATCACTAAACCACTAATTAAAATATTCCCATGAAATTTCATAAGTCAAATTCCATTTATAAAAATGTTTGATAAATAATTATTTGTATTTATGTGATGTAAAAGTATCGCGTATTAACTTCTAAAAGGAATTTAGAAACCAAAAAAATTGAAAAGTTAAAATATCAAAAAATTGATGAAAAATATCGGAATTTAATTGAAAAAATGTTTTTGTTGGCCGAAGGGAATTCAAAAAGCGGGAAAATCCTTTGAATTTAACGAAACAAAAATTCTTTTCTCACGGGACAAATCAAAATTATATTTACTAATCGAAACGAGTTTTAATATTATCATCTGGAAAACTTCCAATATTGACTGACAAAAAAAAAAGAATTTTGTTTTTAATAGAAAAATGTTTTTCATACACCTTTTTACATTTATTAAGGAAAAATATTTTCTTATTATTAATGGAAAAAAAAATATATTTTTCATTTTATTTCATTTTTTTCCATTGACTTCAATGGGGAAAAAATCGAACTTCTCATTTGCATAATGTCCTTGCTTAAGAAATTCTTTTGCTTCTTATCAAAAAGGATGTGTTAAATTTTCATGAGCTTCTCTTTTTCCGTGTAATCTTTTCAATTTTTGTTTGAATTTTTTCTTTTTTTTTTCAGTAAAAATTAGATTAATATTTGTTTTTTTTACATAAGGACGGGATATCTTTTTAATGACACCGAATATATTCATTTTTGTGGAGTTGGAAATTAGCTACATACTAATTAGCTGGATTTTATTTTTTGAAGAATTGCATGTTAGTGTTATTATTACATGTACCTTCGGTGATGTGAATGGGAAATATATAACGTCAAGTTCTATGAATGATTGCTTACCACCTTTGGGATATTTTAGCATTTAGCTCTGCATGTGCCCTCCTGGAAATGTGTAGGAGGGGAGCTTGCCCCCTACAAATGATGCATGAGAGACGTACTTATGCTTACGTACCCCGTGAACATGCGTGTAGAAGGTTTGTTTAATCCCACACATGAGTACGAGGTTTACGTGCCCCTTGATATGCGTAGAAGGCTTGTATATTCCTAGGCATGTTTATGAGGCTCACGCAGCCTTAGACGCGTGTATTAGCCATGTTTATGCTCTATAAGAACGTAAATTCGTGAGTACCTTTTTGACATACATATTAGACTTACGTGTCCCTAGAAATTCGTGAAAAGCGTGAGTAACTTTAGACATGCGTATAAGGCTCGCATAGCTCTAGACATGTGTATGGGGCTTACGTATTCCCAGACTGGTATTTGAGGCATACGTATCAACATAAACGCGTGCAGGCGTGCTTCTTCCTAGACGCTTACAAAAGCTTAAAAATTCGTAAAAAGCGCGCGTATTTTTAGAAATGCGTATAGGGCTCACTTAGCCCTAGACATGCGTACGAATCTCACGTATTCCTAGAAATTCGTGTAGGGCAGGGGTTCTCAACCTTTTTGACTCGCGCGCGTGCGGAGACCTTTTCAGCAAAACAAATTCTACGGCGGTGCCCCGTAGGACCATTTCTTAATTATTCATCACTGTTATTGATTTATTTTTACTACTTAAAAGGATTTATAATTATTAATTTTTAATTTTACTGTTTTTTTTTTTATTTCTCTCGAGCAGCCTCTTGCCCTCGGCATATGTAAGAGGCTTGAGCGCCACTAGAAATGCGTAAAAAGCGTCGTATTTGTAGACATGCATATGAGACTCATGTCTAAGAGGCTTACGAACCCTTAAAAATGCGTAAACAGCGTGCATGTTTTTAGGCATGCACATGAGGCTTGCCTAGCCATACTTTTGCGTATAAGGAATAATATGCCTTATACGCAAAAGTACAACTCAATACATATACATACAAATACAAGGAATACATATTATGTATCCCTAAAAATGCATGGAGAGTGTGCATAGCGTTGGCATACACAGATGGCATGCATAACCCTTGACATGAGAACCATAGAAATGCGTAAAAATCGTGCGTATTCCTAGACATGCGAATGAGACTCACATATACGTATTCCTGGACCGGAATACCTATCCCCTTATGCCAGGATCTCAGGCCCTGTCGGATACCAGTCACACCTGTGTAGAGACCATTTACGAACACCATACGGTAACGTGGATATATAAATAGAAAACGACATTCCTCTAACTATGTCAGATTCAGAACTCATTGCTTCAATCTCAGAAACTATAAAGGACAAGGGTTTTCCCTACTCGAAAACCGACGATTTAATCGAAATAATCACTCTGTGTATATGAATACCTTGAATAGGAAAACGTCCGGGATGCCTGCCGATTTCCCGGTCAACATTCAATGCCTATGCTGTATCGCTATCCCATCACAAAAGCAGCAAGTTCAGGCAATGCATGTCATACTGCAATTGACAAAACATACCTTAGTACTGTAAATGTTACCGCGAAAACGCTGGCTAAATGAGGAATAACACATTGTGTGTTCCGCTGCCTTTCCTACCATCTGTCAAAAACACACACGTCTTGCAAAGGCATAGATGGCAACACACTATCTGCGTATCGTGTCTCTATGCATTCTAGACGACTGTAAAGAGCTTAGAACTAATCGTGGCTTTTCTGCAACACACGCAGTATCCACTTGTATACAGGGTGTCCTAAAGTTCTAATTTCGCCTTTATCTCATGAATCGCTCGTAGCAGATGTTTCAACTCATAAAAATGTTCAAAATGTGTTCTGGAAACACTCTGTTTCAAATTCAAGAGTGAAAATACAGTGTGCCACAAAATAAAAAAACCTAAATATTTTTACGCCCCCCTCCCTTCTCCTCTAACTGAAAATTATAAAGTTGTTGCCCTTTCTCTCCTGGGGCTGACAAAAAAAAACTTCCACGTTTCTGAGTGAAAATTTCGCTGAGATATTTGATTTCATATATCGGGGGAAAAGTTTGGAAAGAACAGCATAAACTAACGGACACACAACTCTCATTTCCCAATTCTTCTCTCCAATTTTTGAATTCGAATATTTCAGTGAATGTTACAATTTTTTTTTTTTGGTCTCAGGAGAAACAAGACAACAACTTTCCGATTGGAATTTAGAAGACGTGGGACCGCATAAAAAAAATTTATTTTCTCTTTTATGACACACTGTATTTTCACTCTTGAAACTGATACGAAGTGATTTCTGAACACATTTTGAGTATTTTTTTAAACTAAAACCATACCTCTATGACAAATGCTTGATGAGATAAAAGTCGTATTAAGACTTTCAGGACACCCTGTATAATATCGTAGTATCTCCAGATTTCTATTCAATAAATGTACACTGAGAGTGCTTTGTACTAATGATGCTTTTTTGAAATTGGCTTTACCCTTCCGTATCTTGTGTGTTGGGTTAAGAACTCTCACATTTCGGGGGATTGGCCAGACCCCAAAGTCCGCCGCTGTGTGGGTCGAGTGGTCATAGTGACGGACTCGCGTCGTGAGATCCCTTGTTCGAGCCCCCCACCGTCACCACAGTGGTGGACGGCTGAAGTTAGTTTTCTGTGGTTCCCAACTTCAAGGCGCGAATGCGAGTCGATTTCCCTTTTAAAAAGTCTCGCCACACAGAGAAACAGACCTACAAACAGCACTAATTCAATCATAACTCATCACTCACTTCACTTCTGAAATATAGATGGCGGCACTGAAAAATCTAACGCAACAGTGCATACGCATTCAGACTGTTAGGTATACACAGTTACACTTCCGACACAATTCACTAGATAGTAAATCGCCCATAGATGGTGATAGACCCGAGTTGTGCTCGGTTTGAAAGAAAGAAAAAGAAAGACCCCCCCCCCAAGTCCCCCCACTCGCTAGGGCCTTGCTTGTCTTAACCTAACTACACGTTAGAAACAGGAAAGAGGAGAAAAAAATACAAAAGGAAAAAAGTATAATAGATAAAATATATGACATGAATGTCGCTCTCCACTTGTTAATATAACATATACAGAAGACTGGATGTTGTGAAGATATTTATTATTTCAGATGTTTATTTTTTAAGGAAGGAAAAAACTCATCTCTGCCTCTACCGGGAGTCGAACCCGGGTCCCTCGATTGCCGGACGAGTGCTCTGACCACTAAGCTACAGAGGAGATAGAGATTTTCCTTCGCTAGAGCGTATATCTACCGAACGGAACCGTGCAATGGACGGTGAAACCGATCAGCTAATAGCTCATATATATAGCCATCTGGTGGCTCGTCGTCCATGAGCTATTAGCTGATCGGTTTCACCGTCCATTGCACGGTTCCGTTCGGCATATATACGCTCTAGCGAAGGAAAAATCTCTATCTCCTCTGTAGCTTAGTGGTCAGAGCACTCGTCCGGCAATTGAGGGACCCGGGTTCGACTCCCGGTGGAGGCAGAGATGAGTTTTTCCCTTCCTTAAAAAATTAGCATCTCAAATAATAAATATCTTCACAACATCCTTCTGTATATCTTGTAGATAAAATATAGATAAAAGAGTTTTTTTAGTCATCCTCACCCTGCGTGTTCTCTTTCGTTCTTACATGTATATAGCAGAAAGATATGTATGGAAAAAAATCATTAACAGGAGTATATATAAAGAAAGGATGAAAAGAAAAAGGAAACAAAGGAATTTCCGTATATAATAGGGTTGCTATAAAGCATAGTTTCCCAATCCAGCCTTTTTTGTCCCATCGCTCCCTTCTTCAGAAGTGTTTTTCCTCCCATCGCCCCCCCCCCCAACGCAATCTAACCCATAGGATCCTATGTTATACCCGTATCTTCTACCGCCACCTGGAACATTCCATCGCTCCCCAGGGGACGTTAATGCCCACGTTGGGGATCACTACTATAAAGCTTCACGATGAAGAAGAGAGAGAAAACAAAACACAGAGAATATGTTTGAATTTATTCCACTGGAGTTTGGACGTAATATTACGTCCATGATCGTAAAGAGGTTAGTCAACTATATAAATAGTTTTCTTCTACGAAGACGATAACATGCTCCAGAGAATGACGATGCCATAGTATATAATTCCTCAAAGAGCTATTGAAAATAGTTGAAAGGGAGCCATTAGCCGTGATTCGGGCATTGTTAGGATTGTTATCAAACGCGTAAATGCGAGAGAATCCAAAAACATCCAAACTTACTAAATTCAATCGAGAAACGAAAGTATTCAGACAAGAGAGGATTTTTAAGAGTCATTCAACTCTTCCTGGATCCAGCAAAGATCCCGTCAAAACTCTAAGGCTGGTATTACACTATAAAACTTTGATAAAAATTCTTTTATAAAACTTGAGAAATGTAAGCAATAAACGCATCTGTTACATTTGAGCGAACTTAACTGATCCCCCTATTGGTTGCATTTTTCAAGTTTTGTAAACGTACTTTTATCAAACTTTTATAGTGTAATCCCCGCCTAACGAAAATACGAGGTTTGTTCTAAAAATATCCGACCTTAATTTCTTTTAGTGTGTAAAAACCAGTGAAGCCAGGCGCGCGTGGTTTGGTGCACATATGTAGGCAGTCCTAGTGCGCATGCTTGAATTTTTTGTTGTCCCGCCTACAGAAGCTGCCAGTCACCGGCAGAACGGTGTTGAATGAGGAAGTGTAAGTGAGTGCTGTCGCATTTTCGTTTTTGACAAAATGGCGGGAGCAACATGAACTACGCTATTGCGTTGAATTCTGTGTGCAGCTCGGTGATTTCCCGAGTCGAAACAATGTACAAAATCCAACACACCTACGGAGATGAAGAAATTGGCACCACACCGATGAAAGAGAGGTACAATCACCAGGGCCGTCTTTCTTAAGAGCATCATGGACCCCAGGGTCATGTGGTTTTTCTGAGGTCCTATCTGATAAATTCTAGAAAATTTTCACCAGATCTCGTTTTTGTGTGAGGCCCCTTTTCTCTTCAGGACTTCGGGCCGTGCCTGGGTGAGCCCGTGCGTTAAGACGGCACTGACAATAGCTTCAAAGATGTCCGACGAACGTTCTGATAGTCCCTCAGCATCCAGAAATAGGGTCGTTATTGACGAAGTGAGGACCGCGGTGATTCTAAATCACCGAATCGTGATCAGAAAACTTGCAGATGAGGCGAGCGTTGGATCCGTTCAATCCTCACTTATTTCAATCCTCTATAGTCCTGTGTATATTTGAAATTACTGGTGTCCTGTAAATCTGTAAATGGTTTAAAAATTCATAAAAATTGAAAGCATCGGTGCACTTGAATACGGTTTGTGAAGAAGTTATACGCACGGGAAGAGTTTTTTTTTTGGGGTACAGAAAAAAAAATACAGTTTTGCTGATAGAGGGAGCTGCACGAAAGGGAATCACTGGAAATATGCAAATCAGAGTTCTATAAAATGCAGGGAGTGTGATTAATAGCTCATATCTGAATATTCCTGTTACTTGTGCTCACATAAGGTTCTCGTTCTGATGTTGACATAGGTGGATGAAGCACTATTTTTTAAGCTGTTTTACTTCAGCTTTACTAACGTTTCGGACACAGAAAAGATTGAAAAAAAAAGTTCGGATCCAATCACTTCTGTCAGACTTTTGCGCAGCGCCACCTACCACCATAAATTTGAACAACCTTTTCTGTATCGGAGGGGGAGAAAAATCCTCTTCGTGAGAATTCGTCTTTTTTTGCGAACCGCATTCAAATATAAAATTCCTCCAATTTCCATGAAATTTTCAACTATTCGTGAATTTATACGACACCTATACATTGTAAATACAGTCGAATCACGTTATAACGGACTCCAAGAGACCAGTGAAATCACTGTTGATGGCTTTACTACGATTGAAAAATAATCATTACCTTTTCAATTTGCGAATTACAATTTAACTTTATTCATTCATTGAAAATTACTTCGACACTGTGAATTACACTAAACTCGATACAATTTATATGAAACATTGGACACTCTCACTCCACCAAATTAAACACACAATAATTATTTATATAATTCGAATCACTCACCGTCATCTCGGGCAAGGTTTTACTGCGTCCCCTACATTGAGGGATCTCGACCCGGGGTTAGGATAAATTCAGGACTCTTCAAGCGCGACATGTTGGACGTCCAACCTTCAGCAATACCTCCCTCTCTCTGGCTAAAGCCTCGTGTGTTCCCAAACCAAGATGGTGAAGACCTCTGCTATTGGTGAAAGGCAATCGCCTGATTTCTGTAAGGGGTTTCATTGGCCCAGAGACACAATGTGTGTCTGTAGAGTTGTGATGGTGTTATGTAATACGTACTTATTCGGTGCTCAAGTGCGTCTTAGAAATACCTGGTGAGGGAAAGGAGAGCACACGTGTTGCATCCCATGTATGTATGTATGATGTGTAGTTTGTGGTTTCTCTATGAGAAGACGAGAGGGTGAGAGAGTGTGTGTAAGATGCAATCGTAACATCACTTCGTTATAACGAAATTTCGTTATAATCCCAGGTTTTTGCATTATTCCTACGTAAACTTACCTGGGGATTAGAAAAGTGTTGGTTAAAGATTTCCGTTCGAGATTTTCACTATAACGGTATTCGTTAAAACGGGATTTGACTGTATATGGTAAAAAAAATCAGTATATATCAATATACTCTTTCTCTCAACGTTTTTAATATTTTAGAAAGTGTGATTTCAGTACAAAATGAAGGCTATATGCAAGTACAATATATTTTTTTTTCACCTAGACAAAGGTGATTCTTTGCCGTTGTAATTTTTTGAGAGCTGTTTTGATATTACGTGCTCAAAGATTCATAAAATCGCTCCAAATTGAGAGCTCAGTGGAAATAAAACTCAAATAAAAACCTATTCAAATTCACTAAACAAAATTTCATCTAGAGCAGTGATTCCCAACGTGGGTGTTAACGCCCCCTTGGGGGGGGGCAATAGAAATTTCCAGGGGGGCGGTAGAAGTTACGAGTATAACATAGGATCCTATGGGTTAGACTGCGTTGGGGGGCGGTGGGAGAAAAAAATTTCTGAAGAAGGGGGCGATGGGACGAAAAAGGTTGGGAAACTATGATGTGGTTTTTTCTCAGCTCGAGATATCAAGGAAACAGATATTTTCCGGATATTATACTGCGGTGAACTCGGGAAGAAAAGTCATCATGTCTCTCCGGCATTCGAACCCATGGCCGTCTTGCATACCGGGCAAGCATGCTACCATCTACACCAGTGCTTCTTAACCTTTTCTTTGTCCGTGGCCCCCTTTGAACCATGTTTTTCTTCTCGTGGCTCCACAAACTTAACCAGAGTTTTCGACCCTCATCTAGAAGCAAGATCCTTTATACGTATTGAATTGATTTTTTCAGTGAATTTATACCGAACGAAAATTTTGTAAATAAGATTGGTTTCCAGACCACTGGCCTAGAATTTATTGAGCTACCCGCTAGTCCGAATTCTATTCAGGGCCGTCTCAACATCATGGCGCCTTAAGCAAAGTGATGCTATGGTAGTCCCATACTTAGCTGGAAATAAACAGATTACATATTTCCTACTTATTTTCAAAATTTATTGTACTACACAAAATATCATAAGGTGGGGTCACTTATATACATGAGACGCCCGGACATGACCCCTAGCAAGAGTGGGACTGACAGAGCTGCAGTCCGGGACCTGATATGGTTTTCATCATTTTTTGTTTTTCACACTATAAATTTATAATATGGGGGTCTGTGAAAATGTAGCCGGGGGCCTGTGAAAAACTCCATCCTAGGGAACTTGCTGCAAAATGTAGGTGGTGAGGCCCGGGTGGGTCCATGCTCTAAGATGGCCCTGGTTTTATGAGTGGTTTTGTTGAATTCTTCACACCTTAAATTTTCTTCCCAGCTCTCTGCAGCTCCCCAAACCACCTGTTATGGCCCCCTTTCTCCATTTTTTTCCGTGGCCCCCTTGAAGTATCCCAGTACCACTAGGGGAGCCATATGGGCCCCCGGTTGAGAACCACTGATCTACACCACTGGAGACATGACCCTGCCTTCCCTATTTTACGCACTGTGGCGTGAGGCGCTGAAGTAGAGGCATTTGTACCCTCTCTGAACTTCAGGAAATGGCCCCCGGGTGGGACGGTTTATGGGAGAGAGAGCCTACTAATGCCTCTACTTCAGTGCCTCAAGCCACAGTGCGTGAAATAAGGAAGGCAGGGTCACGTCTCCAGTGGTGTTGGTAGATGGTAGCATGCTTGCCCGGTATGCAAGAGGGCCTGGGTTCGAGTCCCGGCGGAGACGTGATGACATTTCTTCACGAGTTAACCTCAGCATAATAACCGGAAAATATCTGTTTCCTTCAAGATTTCATCTGTTTAATACACTGCTCAAAACAATTAGGGGAGCAAGCAAAAAAGTGAAGAAAACCGTGCGAGACAGCCACGTATTGGCATACAATAGATAGTACACGCGTATCAATGCACAATACAGAAAAAAAACGTAAAAAAATTTGGAATTAAGCTTTAATTCTTTGAAAATATGGAAAAAACATGGAAAGATGATTTAGGGCAACAATTTGGTTACATGTAAACGATAAAAAAAAGTACTGTTTAGACATGATGCATGAGTTTCAATAGGACATGTGGTCTCCTCGAACAGCTAAGACTGCTGCACACCTGTTTGCCATGGATGCGATGAGGTTATCGATCAGACTTTGGGGAATACTGTTCCACTCCTCAACAAGTGCAATCTGCAAGTCTCGGACAGTAACAGGCGGCCTTGGTCGCGCAGCAATGCGTCGTCCGAGCATGGATTCAGGTCAGGAGAGCACGCTGGCCTTTCCATACGCTGTATTGTTTCAGCTTCAAGCATATTCTCCACCAGACGAGCTCTATGCGGTCGGGCATTATCATCCTGGAAAACAAAGGAATCTGCAATGGCTCCAGCTTAAGGGATGACATGAGGTCGCAGTATCTCGTCTGCATACCTTCGGGCCGTCAAAATGCCATTCCGAATGATATGCAGGTCCGTACGTCCGCCTATGCTGATTCCACCCCATACCATCCAACCAGCTCGTCTGTATTGTGACCTTTCACGAACGAATGCGGGGTTATTTCGAGTGCTCCTGTCCCTCCATACCAGAACACGTCGGGTGTCACACTCCAGACTGAATCGGGACTCGTCTGTAAACAGCACTTTTCTCCAATCATGTTGCTCCCAATCTCGATGTTCAGCAGCCCATCTTCTTCGGGCCGCACGGTGGCGTGGGGTCAACGGAATGCAGACCATTGGCCTACGTGCATAGAGCCCTCCTTCATGAAGCCGATTACGTACTGTTTGGCTGGACACCCTTCGTCCTGTTGCCAAGAGCAATCGTCTTTGCAGCTGCGTAGCATTCTCTGTTCTGTTTCGACGGGCTGTTAACCTTACATACCGGTCGCCAGTTGCTGTAGTGGCGCGTGGCCGACCTTACCCTGGTCAACGTCTAACATTTCCTGTTTCTTGGAATCGATTCCACAGCCTTGCACACTTCTGGTGACTCCAACAGCGTCCGCGACACTACGTTGTGTTTGCCCGGATTCCAGCCTGCCTATAAAACACCATGCCATGGATTCCGGTAAATCACGTTGTTGAGACATCCTCAAGTCACCTTGTCTCAAAAAACAATACCGCGCAATCGAATTTCACAGTTACGGCAGTAAAACAGACGTTTCTGCAACATCCCGATTTCTGCCCTTATCTCCTTTTTCTGGTTTTTGACGTCATGAACTTTGATTTGCATATGAAGTTTTCTTCTTCCGTTTCCTTTTAATTATTTAAATTATGGATGATTCATTTTATGTTACTTATCGGTATATATCTTTGCGTAATTTTGTTAAAACCATGTGCTCCCCTAATTGTTTTGAGCAGTGTAGATATCATTAAAATCAAGGCAAACTGTGTGTCTTACGCTTAATTAACTATGATAGCTAATTAAAAAGTACACTCTAATAAATTAAATTGTTGTGCTGATGTATTGTCTCAATTAAAAAAAAAGTTGTGAACAATGCAGGGTATAATATAAATTGGAAACATATTTACCACAAAACAATTCATCGACAACAGGAAAAACACATGATCCATCCAAATACTCTCTCATGTGTCCCTTAGCAATGAACGTTAATCAATCAAACACGAAACATCTCTGAGGTCCCGGCACTAAACAGGAATTTCTGGAGCGTGAAAACTCCCTCATCGATGTGCTACCGCCTCCCCCGACGGGAAGCGATCCGTGTCCCGGATAAACTGAACATGTTCGGGACAGATAACGTGTTGTTACCCGACCCTGCTGCCAACCAGGAGAACGGGAGGTGGTTAAAATCCGCAGATATCCAGTTTCCTGTCCGAAATATTGCAACGCTGTAATTTTCGCACCTAAGCACTGGAATCGCGTGTGCACGTGGGCAGTTTCTCGCATCCCCACCTTCGAAATTAATGAATTTCGAAACCTAGGCGAGTAACAGTCTGTTTCAATGTGTACGTGCGTCTAATCCGCGAAACAAAGCGTGGAATATGCAATCCGTTTTAAACATATCCACTACGTAAGTTACGTGTTAAGTAACACGCGGAAATGTGTGTGTGTTGGCTGCGAGAACTGTAATTACAGGATATAATTGAACCGTAATTATCAGTGAACGGAAAGCTACTCTCTTCCATCACTTGTTCCCGGCGTGTAATGTGCACGGGACAGTAGTCAAGTAAATTTGTGTCCATATCGGTGTTAAAACTTCCAGTGAAACTTAAATCACGGAAAAATCAGAAATAGACACCTTATCATGGCGTAAAACAGGGGTTCATAGGGAAGGGTCTACGACAGTGTGTGTTTTTCTTATGGGCAAATAGGGAATGTGCATAGAGGCCCATGGATTTTAAGCCCCTCCCCCCCCCACCCCGAAAATTCCAAAAGTTAAGTGTTTATTATGCATATTTACTTCCTTATCTTCTACAAATACAAATACAACGCCACAACAGGCAAATTGCCCAACGAGGTGGCTGACTTTAAGAACATCATGGATCCCCGAGCCCCTACCTACTACTGCTACACCACACATGGACCCCCCCCCCCCACCGCGGAACCCCCCAACGAATCGGTACATGCGGGAATGTGCGTGTACGTGTAGTGCAACCTGGTGTTTTGTTTTGTTTCTGTGTAATGCTTGTTATGTGTAGTGCTGTCATCTGCCCCCAGTTTTACTAACTATGAGTGAAGTGTTATGGTTGAATGATTTACCTTTGTAGGACTGTTGCTCTCTGTGGCGAGACTTTTTAACGGGGAGATCGGCTCGCATTTGCGCCTTGAAGTTGGGAACCACAGAAAACCAACTTCAGCCGACCACCACTGTGGGGTTCGAACCCGGATCCTCGCATCACGAGTCCGGCACTATAACCACTCGACCACCACAGCAGGAAATTTTCAATGTAAAAAATGCAAAGCAATCAGATTGCGCAGCATATTTCCGAATTAATTATAATTAGGGGAAAGTGACGTATAATGAGATACTTGCCTAATATGAGATACCCGTTTATCTCTCTTGTACGGTGGTGATATGTGTTGTTAGAGGCATGCACTATTAGCTCGATGGTAGATGAAGCGGCCAACAACATAACCTCACTCATTTGCATGCGGCTCCAGCAACAGGAGCCTATTTAATTGCGCAGCCTGCACAAGAGTTTTAGAAGTTATTTTTCGACGGGTTTAACGCACAATGTAAGTCATTTTTAAGCATTGCGTTATTAGTACATACTCAGTTGTATAACTGACATAACTTCATACATTACACGTAGTTTCATACTCATGTATTGATTTCTCAGTTCTTTTGCTTATTTCTTGATTTACGTATTTGGTGATATTTCTTAATCATTGGTTGTGCCCAGTATGAGATACAATGAAGTCCCTAATACGGCATATCTATATTGAGACCTCATTTTCTAGACGACGCCTAAAGTACCACTTCTTCTCATTTATTTACAGTGATCTTATAGCAAATTAACATTTTTATGATGGCTCCTGTAAAGCGAAAGAAATGGTCCCGATAAGCGATGGTGGAAACAGTTAATGCTGTTAAGGCAGTGACGTCTTAACGCATGAGCCCACCACCCGGGGGCCTCAAGAGAAAAGGGGCCTCACAAAAATGAGATTTGGTTGAAATTTTCTAGAATTTACCTGGTAGTATCTCAAATAAACTACTTGGCCCGGGGGCCCGTGATGCTCTTAAGACGGCCCTGTGTTAAGGAGAACAGGATAGGTTACCTCAAGGCTGCAAAAGAATTTCGGTGTGCCAAAAGGCATAATTGAAAGTTATGTCCAAGATGCAAGATCAGTCGAGGAACTCGTAAGAGTCAGCTTGGGGAGAAAGACGGCCTTGACTGCAGAGTTGGAGGAACAGTTGCCGCAATATTATGTCTGAGCGCTTTTTTGGTTTACGTTGTGCAGACATCAAACATATGGCCTTCCAACTAGCTGTGAGAAACGAAATTAGTCATCCATTTAACGTAGCGAAAAAAATAGCTGAGCAAAAATGGCTTCGCGGCTTTTTAAAACATACGGAGAGTATTAACGCCATTTTCGACGTATTTGAACCAGAAATGGAGAAAATAAGCCACTACAGGAGCAGATTCTCCCTCCTTAGCTTCTAATTTGACAGCCATCCCTGGAACTTCTGGTGTGGCGATGAAGCCGTCAGACATTAGCCCTGTCCCCCTCAAGGCCTAGTACGCCGTCTTCTTCACGGTCCGGGTTCAGCGGTATTGCTGACCAACTCACTATACAAGAAACTGCATGAAGAAAAATTGCCTTGCAAGCAACAAAGGGAACAAAAAACGTACCAAGTATTTTTGTGCAATATTTGTGTGTTATTCGTAAAAAAACTTCATATGTTACACTATCTTTTCAATTTTGACGATTAGTTGAATTCAGTAAATAACTTTTTCACGCAAATGTTACTTTCTCAGAGTGACTGCACAATATGAGATAGTGTTTCATATTAGGAACCCTTAGTGTCTCATACTGGACAGCATGTTCCAAAACCACCTGATTCCAACAGTTTAATAAAATCATTTTTTGAGTATGTGTGTGTGCTTGCAACATTTTTTTCTGAAAATTCAATCAGTATTTTGAATCAGGTATATTTATAGTGTACAAAATCAATTTTAGGATTACTAAATTGTTCATCAGGGAATCAGAAAAGCAATTTTAGGAAAAGTGTCTCATTATAGGTCACTTTCCCCTATGCATAATTACTATATAATAATACCCTGTAACTATGATTCGAAGAACACTCTATATGAAGATTGGGGGGGGGCGGTCCATGAGCTTTTTTTATGAAACATGGTGATATCGTTTTTTACATTATAAAATGTTGCTTCACGAATTGCAATACCAGAGAAACGACTTGGAATTTTTCGATGCAGTTGGAAACATTGCTCAAAACAAAATTGTTCAAGGTATTTATATTTGGAAAGCATAAAGACTTGGGTACTTCGATCGAGTATCAGAAAACCATCTCCCAAACACAAAAACAAAAGACCATACTTTCTATCTAACCATCGTTGCCATCTATACCGAACTAAAAAAACCGAAAAATACGTATATAAATTCCTCTCTAATCCCGAATCTAACGAGAAAAGTCCCTACCAAAAGATCAAATAACAAGACATCGGTAAAATCGTCTTTTAAAGCTTTTTCCCTTTTATCTGGTACTTTTCAAGAATTTCTATCCATTGAATTTTGCAATAAAATTTCTATCAATTTCTTTAGGAAATTTTTTTTCTCTGAAGTCATTGGAACATGTTCCTTTTTTTTCAGAATATTAGGAAAAAATAATAATTTCTCCGTAGCCCGATATAATCACTCGATATGCAGGGTGGTCATAAAATACCTTCGCTGATATGCGAGCCCCCTAGCGGTTGTAAAAATCAACTAATACAAAGGATTGGGCAAACTTTTTTGAGTTGGATAGGATTGTGCTCAAGAGATTGGTCACTGCCAGGGCCGGATTAACCATTAAGCAAAATAAGCACGTGCTTAGGGCACGGTTGCAGGAAAAAAGGGGCACCACAAAAAGGTTATAAAACGCACATTTTTTAATGCACGTAATTTTTTTTTTCTAGCCTCAAGCATCGGGCAAAAACATTCTAGAATTTTCGATTGATGTATAATTGAAGACCTTCATCAAAAGGATGGCCCAAATGTAGAAAAACTTATAATATTGCAAACTAGAGACCACGTTGATGCTGAGTTTTTGGAATGAGATTTCATGCAATTCCCATAAAGTACGTGTGGGCTTTCTTAACAGATCACAGGGCCCTTGGGACAACTGATTTTTCTGAGGCCTCAACTTAGCTAAAAATACCTGCCTATCAATTTGTCGCAAATTGTAAACAGACCTAATTGCCATGAGGTTTTTCGGCTGTTGCCGAGGCACACCCAAGCATTAAGAGTAAGCCAAGTACTAGAGGATAAGGACGTGAACGTAAAAGTGAGCAAATCTTCATGAGTCATTAAGCGGATCCACTGCATGGTTTCGGGGGGCGATGCAACGAATCCCTGCGATGAATGGGGCGCGAAACGGCGATGATGAATTTAGGGGGGGGGTTATCTTATCGTTGATTATTATTACCCGTGCGAGACAGTTCCGGTGCCTGTCAGGCGTATAAGCCGCACCAGTAAAATAATCCCGAAAACTGGCTGCTGTGTTCCCAGCCTGATAAAATGCATCAAAAATTGCGGTCTTCACTGCGAATCATTCAGTCCACGACGCGCTCATAGTTTGAGATATTTTGCATAAAAACTTTTTTTTCTAATTTTCTTATTTCAATTTTTTGTAATTATTCTTCTATTTCATCCCTGACTCGAGACGATCCGTGCGTCCGCATAGGCTACACAGCCTACAGACGCCCTTATGTGGTTTGATCTAGAGCCGCTATAACATAGGTACTGTATAAAAAAAAGCCTTAGTTCGATCCACCGTAGAAGTAATAGAAATGCTAACAGATGTAGATTAAATCTCGAAAAATGTATCAGAAGGAAAAGGTACCCTAATAGTGACTGTGGTTCTCCAAAAATAAGGTACCTGTGAGTAATACCGGACATGCTTGGATTCGGTGGTAGCTTTTGAAGCCGATTTATGAAATCCTAACAAGCAGTCGATGGGAAAAAATATATCTTAACATGTTTTCAAAAGATTTCCCGGTGAAAAAAATCTAAAAACTCCTAACGTGTCTGCCTTTTTAGAAAATATGAACGAAAAATTCCAAAGATGTTCCAAAGAAAAATCCAGGAGATATTATCAAATACTTTGCAAGTAGATGAAAATGAGGGGAAGGGGTCTTTCAATGTCCGTACTTAGAAATATTCATATCATAATTGTGCCTTAGATTAATTGCGTTTGAAATATAAAATTGCATTATTTTTTTTAATTTATAGTTTCAATATCGAGTAAAATATAATTCTACGGACCGGAGAGGGGGCCACCAAAACCATTCAAGTGCTTAGTTACGGCCTTCAAGCGCCTTAATTAATCCGGTCTGGTCACAGCGGATTATGGTGAACGGAGAAATTCTCTGATTAGACAAGTGTCACAAGTGGAGTCCCAAGGAAGTGTCCCCGACCTCCATACTTTTTTTTTTTTCACTTTTTAGCGATAAATTCAACTAAGATATCGATGGGATTGCTAGCAAATTCGCAAATTACGTGAAACTCAAGGGGGTAATCGGAAATCCAAGCGACAGGGAGTTGCTTCAGACAAACTTGAATATAATTGCAGCATGGACTAATGAATGGAGACCATGCACTTATCCACCACTCATTTTCGTTCCAACAACCCACGTTTCACTTACCACTTGAATGGTATTACTATCAAGCTGCAACTAGGGTCTCCGTATTGAAAATTCTCATTGATGAGCGGCTTAGGTTTTCTGAACATTGCTCAGCGGTGGTCAAAAAATCGAATAGCATGCTCGGTTTTATTTTCAAAAAAGGTACCTTCGCGTTCTCCTAAAGTCGTTCTTCCGATTTCCCGAGGCTTAATTCGTCCTGCAATGGAGTATGCCGTAAGGTTGCGGAGACCAAAAATATCTACACAGGGACATAGACTTGATTGAAGGGGTGCAGAGAAGAGCTACGCGTGCTCTTGTTGGCACATAAAGATCGAGTTATGGAAAGAGACTTCATTTTTTAATATATTTATTTACATTGGATATGTGGTGTCGGGGAGATATGATCGAAGTGTTCAAAATTTTCAACGGGATGGATAGAATGGACCATGAATTATTAATACACCGTCAACCAACTGCTTTTACAAGGGAATACCAGTATCGACTGGTAAGGGACAATTCTATGTTATGGTGTCGCGGGGAATTTTTCCCTAATAGGATTTTTAATACAATAAATGGAATAGCTTACCCCCAGTGGTAGTAAATTCTAACACAATTGACACGTTTAAAAAGAAATACGATAAACATGTTGGGGTAGAAGGCAGACCACTATAAGCTATCCATTCTGAGATAAGAAAACCATAAATATTTCATAGGCATTGTATTGTATTTTATCATTGTATATATAGATTTTAGTTTTCATAATTGCATTTTTAATTGGGTTTCTGTATTTTAGAAATATATTACACCCATATCTGTTACGGGCATCTTTTTCTCAGCCGCCTCGTTGACCTGTTGTGGCCCTGCATTTGTATTTTAACTTCGAGATATAGGTGTTTCAGAGTATGCGTTCGAGAATGAAATAAGAAACAAAAACCTAGAGATATCGCGGTTGCGGTCACAGCAACAAAAATTTTAAAAAGTTCAAATTGCGTTGCTCACTTTTATTGCCTGCAGATTTGCGGATGTCCCCGACCGAGCGGATGGTGATAATATTATTTTTACTTAGGGGCCGTTCAAGTATTACGCAAGCAAATTTTTAGTCATTTTTGACCCCCTTCCCCCCCCCCCCGCCCTTGTCATAAAAAGTAAGCAAAACCCCTCCCCCCATTGTCAGCAAAATTTTGTCATCAGCTCTGCCCCTCTGAATCCTAACGCATATTGGTGGGATCAGAGACATATACGGGGGGGGGGGGGCTCGTGCCCTTCTCCCACGATCAGAAAATTATTTTTTTAATGCAAAAAAAATATTTTTAATTGAAATTTCGTAATGAAATACATGTTGTTATAATCAATTTCTGTTAATTCCAATGTTATTTGAAGGCTATGAACTCAAAATTTATTTCTAATAAATTCATTGTGACCTACCCTCTAAGGCATACAATGATAACCTCACATAAAGGCCCTTGTCCCGCGGACAAAATATGGCCCCGGGGGTTATCGGATGCGGCCTGCCCTCCTCAAACCTAATTTTGTAAAAAAAATTAACTAACCGGTGCATCTACAGATCGCTGAAGTGTCCCGTGATACAATTCCAGAACATTTAAGCGGCCCGTGGCACATTCTCAAATCCCTTGAGTGACATGTGACGTAGTTTTAGAGCACTTAAGTGGCCCCCAGTGCGGTTCTACATCACTGAAGTTAAACGCGGCACATTCTCAGATTATTTAAGTAATCAGCGGCATATAATCACGGATGACTTCAGTGATGCGTGGCACAGTTCCAGACCACTTAAGCGGCCCGGACACATTTCCAGATCACTCGCATCCGCAAAATATTAATAGATCTTTAAAGTGGTTCTGTAGGGCACTAATCGATGGGGGGGGGGGAATGTTACTTCAAGAAGCGCCCACAAATTATCGAAAGGTTTTTCTCGTTTTTGGCGCACCGAGTAAGATGCCATTAAGAATATTTCGTATCTTCATAAAGGGTGGTTGATGACGTAAGCATCATCCAACTCCCCCTCCTCCCCCCTTGCCATCAAAAGCCAGCAAATCGGAAACCCCTCCCCCTACATCGATTAAAACGTAATACTTGAACGGCCCCCTAATCTGAGCAACATAACAGCACAAGTTTCTATTTTTAATTTCCTCCTCTCAAAACAGAAAATTAAATTGTCTGCCTGAGCGGTGGTGCCTGAAACTAAATTTCAGTTCAACGGGTTAAGTGTAAATGGACTTTTTCCCGTTACGTCATCTAAAGCGTATGAAGACGTAGGAGCATGTTTCACACAAGCGCAGTAAATGAAGAAATTTCATTTATGCAAACTTTTTTTCCCCCTTCATTCAATATTTCAAAGTTAACGGCTTCTAACAACAACAGTAATTATGCGTGGCATGTTACGCTGGCCATAAAAAGAAGGAAGAAAAAACCCCACTAAACACATCGTTAATTAATCACGACGGAAAACGCTCTTTTGCAATTAAAAACTGCCGAAAATTGTTCCATTTCTATTTCCGTTGCTTTCTTTTCTAGATCCAACAGCTGCAGAAAGTCGTAAAATTTGCATTTTAATCTTCGCGGCGTTTATTTTTTTTGTGTTTTAGAAAATTTCATAAATTTTTCAAAGTTCTCAAAAATAGGAAATTATAATTTTTTTTTAAATCTCTTCTTTGGTTGCACCTAAATTTTCTAACTTCTAATTTTCTCCGTATCGTGTGTCGTGTGAGTATTCCTCACTCGTATATTCAATAGACATTTAATTTTTGTATGGGGGTCATTCAAGTATTACGTCAGCATCGGGGGGGGGGAGTGTTTCGGATTTGCTGTATTTTGATGACAAGGGGGGAAGGGGGGTTTGAAGGTTGCTTTACGTCATCAACCACCCTTTTTGAAGATATGAAATATTCTTAGCTGCTGACGAAATTTTGCTGACAAGGGGGGGGGGGAGGGGTTAGGGTCAGTGTTTTGCTGACTTTTGCTGACAAGATGGGGGTGGGTCAAAAATGGGTAAAAATCTGCTTACGTAATACTTGAATGGCTCCATGCAAATATATTATGTTTATAATTTATGTAATGTATACAATCGAATCCCGTTATAACGAACTCCAAGAAACCAGAGAAATAATTTCGTAATAAAGAAATTTCGTTACAAAGGAATTCCAGATTTTTTTTCCATTGTCCCTACGTAAATGTATTTGGAGGGACTAGAAAATTTTTCGTTAAAAGAAAAAATGAGATTTTTTTTTTTTCGCTATAATAAAACCGTTCAAAGTTTCACTCACAGATGGCGCTATTTTGAAAAACTCGACGTAATATATAAAATGTGACACAGGATAGTGCATTATTAATATAGAAGGTGGGCAAAAAGTCAATCGAAACTTTAAAAATTCATAAAACCGGGAAAATAACCGAAATAAAAACGGTTTGCAGGGTTAGCATCGCTAGGGCATGGGAATTAATTTAAGACAGGAAATAAACCCTCAAAAACAGCCGATAGGTGGCGCTAATACGACTTCTGTGGAAATATGCAAATGAGATGGTTATAAGAACTTGCGCTACTAATCCACAATCAGTTCACCGTTGTGAACCGTGCATGTGGACCTGCTGTACTCTGTCTTTGTTGGATTTGTGACTCACCTGCAATGTGTTATCCCCTGTAGTGTTGGTCATGTGGAGCATCTTCCAGCATTGCCCAGCCGCAAGGTAATCCGCTTATATCCCGCGAGGGACAGAGTGGGGGCCATGTTTCGTGTTACGGTCATGTGGAACGCATACTGGTGTAATAAACGATTTGAAGGCATTCTGTTCGTTATTAACGTATCTTTTCTTTGACTTGTGTACGTCAGCGCCGCCTATCTTTTTTTTTCCTATCTTAAAAAAATCCCCGTGACCTAGCGATGCTAACCCTGCAAACAGTTTTTTTAATTTTTAAAGTTTCTACGGACTTTTTCCCACCCTGTATATTAAGACTTGCGTCATATAAAACTACAAAATTTAAATGTAAGCACCCTTCCATTCACTTAGATGTATCCCCAGTTAAAACAAAAAGCGTTGAAATTCAAATGCGGTATATTTATGCACCGCGAATCGTAATAAACATGAATAGCTATGCTCTGTGTAGCATTTCAAAGCTTCCCGAACCTCCCCATTCCCCAGCTGTTCTTTTTTTCTCACGCGTTCGTTTAAAAAACCGATTCCAGGTGGTTCCAGTCAGAGCCGCCCTCAGAGGTGTGCGATACAGTGTGAGGTCACACTGGGTGTTTTTGGGGGACTCGTATTTTTGGTTATTTGAAATGAGAATATACATATATATTAAGTACATACATCAAATACATTTTATTTAGTAAACAAGATGTCTCAGCTTCACAAATTTATGGAATTTTCGATTTTTTTTATATATTCTGAATTCTCAACAAGTTTACAATTGTGAATTCCCAGCAATTTTAGAATTTGAATTCTCAACAGTTTTAGAATTTAAATTTTCAACAATTTTAGAATTTGAATTCTCAACAATTTTAGAATTTGAATTCTCAACAATTTTAGAATTTGAATTCCCAGCAATTTTAGAATTTGAATTCTCAACAATTTTAGAATTTGAATTCTCAACAATTTTAGAATTTGAATTCTCAACAATTTTAGAATTTGAATTCTCAACAATTTTAGAATTTGAATTTTCAACAATTTTAGAATTGTGAATTCTCATTAGTTTCACAATGCTCGATTTTCATGAATTTTGGAATTGAGAATTTTCCCATCGATTCTGAAATTCTAAATTTCCCTGAATTCTGGAATTAAATTTTTAACTTTCACCAATTCAGGAATTCAGAATTTTTATTAGTAATTAATTATCTAATTTTCATGAATTCAATTTCTGAATTTTTATTAATTATGGAACATTTCACTTCATACCGTGCACCGCCCAGGCTCTATCGACCATCGTCGGTTTTAGCCATTGCCCCGGAGGAGGGGGGCTGCTGGGTGGTGTCGGGTGCTTTATTATGCATTAAAATACATGAACATGAATATAAAGACACATTATTAAAAAAAAAAGTATATAGAGATTTTTAAATATTTCTATTATACAATATACAATTTATTCTGATGAGCTCTTCTGGTGTCTTTTTAGCTTGAGCCCTTTGTTTTTCTCTGTGGCCAAGCGCCAGGTCCTGGACCACGCGTCTTCTCTCGTTGTCTTGTTGGCTCGGATGAGCCCTCCGCCGTGGCCAGGCCAGGGCTTGGAGCACGCGTCTTTCCTTGTTGGCTAATTATGGAACAATGAATCTTTGAATGCCAAGTTTCTCCCCGGCGATACATTTATAATCGAATCTCAGGAGCCCTGAAAACATCAAGACGCCTTTGGCCCCGCTATTCTTTTCGCACAGGGCCCAGCTTCTGGTAAGGGTGACCCTGGGTCTAGTTAAAACAGCTCAAGCACCGTAAAAATCACTGAACCACCAATTATTGGGAATGCTATGCTTACATTGCGTGATCTGCGGGCTAATGTACGTCCCTTCATGTGTTTTATGTCGGGTTTTTTAAAGACACAGCGCCACCCATGAGTGAAATTTAAAAATATTTTGTTGATTAATATGAATAAATAAATATATATATATAAAGTATATACTATATAAACTCTAGACCATAATAAGTAGTTTAAGTGCAAACTACAATTTTTGTGTCAATTAATTGAGTTTTTAATTTAAAAAAAATTAATACATCCAGGAGCTCTCGTATACTCGCATTTCATTGAAAGGAATTTACAGGGTGCATAGCGGTGCGAACACGGTGTATGTCATTTGGTGTGTTTGACGCATGATGTATGGCAAAAAAAGTTTCCAAGTAACGTGTAGTACTCAAGATATGTTATTCATGTTGCAAGGGGTTATAGTTATTAAATTTAAAAAAATAGCTTTTTATACTGTCCCCGTGTGTCTCAAAACGCAATAAAGAAGTTGTTGCCCTGTCTCTCCAGATGCCAGCAAAAAAAAAAATCCCATGTTTCTAAGTGCAATATTCACTTAGATATTCAAATTCAAAAAATGGAGGAGGGGGGAGAATTTCAGAAAGAACAGCGTTAAATGCAAGTAAAACGGTTTTTCCGCATTTAGAGTGACCAGTCGTCACTGGTCACTTCGGTTGAATGGAAGTGGTTGGCTCAAGATGGCTGACGAAGGAGCTAACAGTCGTTTTTGCGACACAAAGGATAATGGGAGAGTAGAGGTCAGAGTCACCCACCATTATTCCGCAACAAAGATAGGACTCTTTTGACGGATCTCCATCCCTCCTTCCTTTACGCCCCCCAAACCTCCCCCCTCCCTCCATGAGGAAGAAAAGTAGTCATGCAGGTAATAATCACCAAAGCAACCTCCAATCTCGCACATGTAAACGGGACTTTTGTTGCGAAATAATTACGGATGACTTCGATTTCCTCTCCCATAATCCTTTGTGCCGCAAAAACTGCTGCTAGCTCCTTCGACATCCATCTACAGCAAGCCACTTCCGTTCAACCCACGTGACCAGTGACAACTTCCGGAAATAAGGTGGGGGGGGGGGGAAACCGGCATAAACTAAACACAATGTAAACGGGTTACGGTGAAAATCCCTGTTATACCGGTAACTTCCCGGGATATTTTATTTCCCATGTAAACGGGGCTTTTATTACAGCCATATCAAAATTCGTAATTCTTACGATTTCCATGTTTATGGAAAACACATGAATAATAAATCTTGCTGATAATCAAATTGTCATGATAAATATTATTGTTTTCTTTTTCTACGCGATGTTTTCGTGGACGTGTTGAATGTTTCATTCGCTTATAACGTACACGAGATGAGCTCGTGATCATTTGCTCGTAATATTTCATTTCTGCGAGAGATTCTGCCCCATTGAAAGAGATGATGTCTCACGGTTTCCGATACCAAGGGGAATTGTTGTCTCGGAACATGCGTGAGATTTGATTTATTCATAAAATGTCAACAACAAAATATATTATCCGTGGTTTTTTTTTATGATGTGAATGAATTACGATCCTAGATTTCATTCCGTGGATTACGAGCGAATATCAACTGAATGGAACAACGGAGGAGACCTACAGCAGTGTTTTTACAACATTTTTGTCTCACGAAATATGTTGTTACAATAAATGTGATGAATACGGTTTTTATATATATCATAACCGGTTATTATGCACAACCACCGAGTATTTTGGTAAGTTTGATAAATTTCCCTGAATTTATCGCTTTTATGCATAGTACCCAAGCGTCGTCGGTAAATTTAATAAGTACTAAAAAATTGTGACTTTTACTGGTGATTATGCATAATACCCAAGTGTCGCGTAGTTGGTAAACATGATAAATCGTTCTTTATGTTATACTATACATGGTAATTCATACATGTATCGTTATAAGTAAAAATTTTTATCATTATATCGGGGTGCGACTATATTCATCCCAAATACTAGACTGCCGCTGTGGTGGTCGAGTGGTTATAGTGACGGACTCGCGATGCGAGGATCCGGGTTCGAACCCCACAGTGGTGGTCGGCTGAAGTTGGTTTTCTGTGGTTCCCAACTTCAAGGCACGAATGCGAGCCGATCTCCCCGTTAAAAAGTCTAGCCACAGAGAGCAACAGTCCTACAACGATAAATCATTCAATCATAACACTTCACTCATAGTTAGAAAAACTGGTGGCAGATGGCAGCACTACACATAACAAGCATTACAGAGAAACAAAAAAAACTTCACGTCAGTTTTCACTACACGTACACGCACATTCCCGCATGTACCGATTCGTTGGGGGTTCCGCGGGGGGTGGGGTAGCAGTAGTGGGTAGGGCCTCCAAAAAAATGGCTCGGGGATCTATGATGTTCTTAAGTCAGCCACCTCGTTGGGCAATTTGCCTGCTGTGGCGTTGTATTTGTATTTGTATTTGTTGTATTTGTATTTGTTGTATTTGTATTTGTTGTATTTGTATTTGTTGTATTTGTATTTGTTGTATTTGTATTTGTTGTATTTGTATTTGTTGTATTTGTTGTATTTGTATTTGTTGTATTTGTATTTGTTGTATTTGTATTTGTTGTATTTGTATTTGTTGTATTTGTATTTGTTGTATTTGTATTTGTTGTATTTGTATTTGTTGTATTTGTATTTGTTGTATTTGTATTTGTTGAATTTGTTGTATTTGTATTTGTTGTATTTGTATTTGTTGTATTTGTATTTGTTGTATTTGTATTTGTTGTATTTGTATTTGTTGTATTTGTATTTGTTGTATTTGTATTTGTATTTGTTGTATTTGTATTTGTTGTATTTGTATTTGTTGTATTATGAAAAATGGGCTATTGGATAGTCTTTACTTGTTAACCAAGAGAAGATTCTTAAATTGCTTCATTATGAGGACTTGAAGGAATTGACTGGGAATAGAGGCTTAAAGTTCAATCCGCACCTTCTCGTGGTATTTTCACTTGAAAATACTCCTTGAAATTTTACAGCTTCTTTTCCTCTTAATAGAGTTATTTCTCTGGGGGTTTTTTTCCCCCAATTCCTTCTTTTTACAAAACTACCCCCCTTAAAATTGAAGAGAGGAGTGAAATTACTCTTCAAAATTATTTAACAGTATTATGTAACATCTAAGAAACATTATTGAAATGGAGCTCCTAATGTGCCGCCTATAATTATAAAAAACTGAAAATTTTGCGATTAAAATTGGTGGCCGGTTTTCGATTGATATGCGCCGCGTAAAAAAGAAATTTGGTGTGATATTACTAATATTATAAAAGCAATAATATTAGTTTAATCATCAAGTTCGCTCCGAAACACACAAACAACAGTTGTTGTTTGTATGTTATAAAATAACGGTAGTAGAACAAAATGTAGCTACCCATTGAATTGCAAGAAATATTTATTGACCAGAAACAGATCGATTCTAGTTTTACCTTTCGATTAGAATCACAAAAAGTTGAAGAGGACTACATTTTGCTTTATTAACGTTATTTCACTGCACACAAACAGAAACTGTTGAAATTTGGAAACAAACTTGATAACTAAACTAATATTATTGCTCTCTTATAAGATATTTAATAATATCACACCATACGTTTTACTTTGCGACACATCAATCAAATCAATTTTAATCGAGGAATTATAACGGTTGTGTTTTTTATGCGATAAGTGACAGCTAGAGCTCCACTTCAATTTCTGTGCAGGTGAAATAAAAGAGAACCAATGGTAATCTGTTCCTTCTACAAGCCACCACGATGATTATGACTCGATGTCCCTTTATTAAAAGCGATATTTAGAAGCAACGGGAATAAGCCCATGGCGATTTCACCTCTGAAAGCCAACTTTTCGATAGCATCACAACAAATCAGGATGGTAGGGTGCTCGCCAATTTTTGTCATGCAAATATGATTGATGTTTATGCACCGCAATACCTACACATTATCCCTACAAACATTCAGCATAGGTCAGACGTAGTTGACTTTGACTTGACAAAAAACGTACTACACGGAGTCACCATTGAGGTGCTCAGTGCTCTCGGATCTGACTATAATCCGGTACTATTCGAAATTGACAGTGGTATCACTTATCAAATTCCACACGTGCTTCGTACAGATTAGACTAACGTCCGTACAACACTGGAAAATGAACCAGTTCATTGATATCAATAGTTTTTCAAAAGAGATCATTCATATTGCAGCAGAAAAAAATTACTGAGGTAATTCAAATTGCCGTAAATAATTCGGCAAGGCGTATTAAGCCTTTTAAAATTATGTCATTCCCTAAGGAGTTGAAGTGTAAAATTAGCTTCAAAAATCAACTCCGAAGACGAGTACAGCGTACGAGAGACCCCAACCTCCGTAACACGCTGAACCGTATGTCCAGAGAAATAAGAATCAGCCTCAAGGAATATCACTCTCAGAAGTTGAATGATTTTCTTGACGAGGCTGATGTATCGGATGGGTCTCTCTGGAAATTAATTAGAATTTGTAAGCCCAGAGCCATCAACATTAACAGAATACATGGTACAAATGGTCTTGTATACACTGATGAAGAGAAAGCAGAGTCATTCGCTAACACATATGGAGACCAGTTTCCACCAAACACTAACAAACCGCCTATTGTAAGAAGCACACTTTGAACAGGTGGTTAACAACTTTTTACAAAACAACCAGCCGCATATCATCTTGACGGCTGCTCCCACTGATCCTGAGGAGATCCTCGAGTTAATTAAAAGACAAAGATAAAAAGGCCCCTGGATATATCATAATATTACAAAAACAGCTTTAAAGATACTTCCATCTAATATTATCGATACATTAGTAAACATCTTTAATGGTATGTTAAAAATTTGTAATTTTCCTTCCATCTGGAAACATGCCATTATTAGAGTTATTCCAAAAACTAGGGAGATAAGTCTATTTACGAATGATTTTCGCCCGATCAGCTTTTCCGTGGGAGATTGTCCAAGATTTTTTTTTTTTTTATTTACTTCACAAATACAAACATATAATACACAAAAAGTACATACACACATATCACAAACAAACACTTTGTAGCCTCAAGGGACTGAAAAGTCCTTCCAGCAGGCCTAAAGGAGCTAGATTTTTTTTTTGCTCTTGCGCAACAGCATTATTATATTTATTAGATATGTTTTCAGATGTATTTTCGTTCATGTATATTATCTGAATAAAGTTCAGAATTAAGTTGTTTATCGTGAATCTCAATATAATATAATTATCGTACACCATTTTATTATTATTATTATACTCTTTACTTGTACTCAGTTCAAAATTGATTTTATATATCCTTTTAATACATTCATTTAAATGTTTTCGTAATCTATGTGTCTGACGAAGTCAAAAATCACATGATTTATATTCTTATTATTCTTAAATTGATTTTCAGTGTGAAAAATGTTTAATATCACTGGGGCAATGAAGGAAAAGCTCTTTTTATAAAATGTTTTATTTGGTTTTGGCACTTGATAAACTCGATTATACAAATACAAGTACAAATACAACGCCAAAACAGACAAAATGCCCAACGAGGTGGCTGATAAAAAGATGCCCATAAAAATATGGTTGCCATATATTTCAAAAACACAGCAACGCAATTAAAAATGCAATTAACACAAATTATAAACAATATATACACAGGCCATATAATTTGATCATTATATAGGCTTTTCACTGTAGTATGTTATCGCTTTACACTGTAGCCTCTAAGTTATGATTGTACAAAATGCTAATTATTAGAATTTATACATACAAAGAAGGCGCAAAGAAAAAAATAGGTTTTTACATCAATTCAAAGTGTGCTGCTAATGAAGATCTAAACATTGCTCATTAGAAAATGTCAGATTAAGAAATTTTGGTATACAATATACAATTTCAACCACTTAAAGATATACCATCAGAATGTACCCCAAGAATACAAAATGTGGTAAGAATGAAAAATTTTGACTAATAATGAAGCAATATATTTTTCAGGGGGAAAAACATATTTTGGCCACTTTTTGTGATTTAAAAAAAGAAAAAAGCAGACTGGTTTTTTTAAAAACCACTTGTTTCAAACCAAGCCACCCTGATATGTAGTAAGCCATAAGGCAGTTGCTTCTTGAATTTTTGCAGAATCTTTCGGAAAAGTAAGCTTTTCTATATATCTTTCGGGAAAGTAAGCTTTGCTACAAATAGATATGTTTATATCTATTTGTAGTTCTATTTTGATTTTTCGTTACGATTTTTCATTTAATTGCGAAAATTTGATAACTCTACAAAAAGTTTTCTCAAAGTTAGGGAATGACATTACATTTTGGAACTTTAGATTAATATTTGAGATCTTATTCTGTTATATATATATATTATCTAATTTCCGAATATTCTCGTGATATGCTCTTTCCCAGGTATTAATTGCATAATTGACAATTGAATATATCCATAGAATAAATCTTTCAAAAGATCAATCAAGTTTTTCATTTCGTAAATAATCACGGCATATTTTGTAATATTTTTTATTAAAATATCACAGTGCGGGTTCCATTTGAGACCATTCTGTATTGTGATACCCAAATAATAGTACTCCCGAACAATATATATTTCTTGGCAATGGCATTGATTGTTCTCCAGGCACTGACAATGATTATGTATTCTTAGATGTATGTTTGTGTTATAATTTATGCTTTCTTGTCTTTATATTAATAAATTTTGTTCTTTGAGTGTTAAGTTTTAATTTATGTTTAATGAACCAGATATTAATATTTGTTAGATCATCTTCTACTTTTCTAATTAAATTTTCTGCATCAGTATCTTCTACATACAGCACTGAATCATCGGCAAAGGTTATAATTTTCCCATTTAATCTCAAGTTACATAAATTATTTACATATGTTAAAAATAATATAGGACCCAGAACAGAACTCTTAGGTTTTTTCACTTCTTGAAAAGTACTAACTTCTTTTTGAATAATAACTGCTTATTTCCTGTTGCAATAGTATGACTTAATCCATTCAAGTATGTTTCCTCTCACTCCTATTTCAAATAGTATATTTGTTAAAATGTTCAAAATCCACAAAATTGAACGCTCTTTTCAAATCTAGGAACACAGTTATGGAGCATTTATTATTGTTGAATCCATTGTTTAAATAGTTAGTTAGATCAAGTAAAGCCATTTCTGTATTTCTTTTTTTTTTTAATACATATTCGTTAGATGAGAATTTTTTTTTTGTCTATTTAGGAAATCAAGAAGCTCGTTTTTTATACATTTTTGCAATTATTTTTGAGAAGACTGAAAGTATTAATATTGGTCTGTAATTTGTCAAATCATTACTATCTCCTGCTTTACACATGGGATGGACTAGAGACTATTTCAAATCATGGTAGAATATTCCATTCAAAATACAGAATGATCGATTAAATTTTTTATTCTACTTAAGTGGTATTTCGCAATTATTTTAGTCATTTTAGGGGTCAATCCATCATAACCACTTGCTTTATTCTCCTTTAAATCCTTTATAACATGCTTTAATTGTTCTTGATTTATAAGAGTCATGTTTTTCAGTATAAAACATGGGATTGATCGAATTATTTTGTTCCAAACAATGGGTGCAAAAATTATTTTGTTCATTAGTATTTAAATTCCTTGTAATAAAGTCAATATTGAATTTAATGGCCAAATACATTGGATCTTGAAAGTCTGGAAGTACGTTATGTCCAGTATTTTTGTTTAAAATATTTTCATTAATGTATTTCTATTGCAATGCGTTTATCTTTTCCAATTTCTTTAAAATTGCTTTTAATATACTCTTGTTTAATTTTTTTATATGTTTTTCAAATTTGTTTCATATTTCTTGCATTACAATTTGTACGAGACTATTTGCGGATTATTTTTGTATATTTGTAGAGTTTTTCTTTATAATTCATTCTAATGATTTTTTTATTTTTATTATTTTTAATTTCATTTTTATTTGTTTTATTTGAACGAGTCTTTAGGGCGAGATTATCCTTGTATCTCGATGATAACAGCTTTATCCGAGATACACAACATACCTTTCGTAGCGGACGTTCTTGTGCAGTACAACTGGTCCGTGTTGTAGAATACACACAAGATGCTTTCATCCCCAAGGACTATGTAGCATATTTTGATTCAGACATACCGAAGGCCTTCGATAAGGTTAAAAGCACTCAACACTCTTTGCCATTATAATGCTTAAAAATTTTCCGACCCACTTTATGTAATATGGTTCACAGCTACTTCGTGGATAGGACATTTCAGGTCCGTATCAAAAACGCCCTCTCTACTCAACGCGAACTTAAGGCATCTATATGTCGAGGGTCTCAGTAATTGTCTCAATACTCTTCAATATTTTTATTAACGATTTTCCGGCTCCACAAAGAGGAATCTTAACTTCTTATGCTGACTACTCGAAAATCCTTATGGCATCCAGGGACCCTCAGCAAGCTCTGAGGAACTTGCAAAAAATGGTCCAAAAGGTCGAGATCTGGTGTCAGGTACATGCAGTGGTCTACAAGGAGAGAAAATGTAACTTCATAAAATTTGCAAGAAGGCAACTACCGTCGAACACCACTATCACAGTGGGGCACACCATATTACAACAAAATCTCAGACAAAATATCTTGGTATTATTTTGGATAAAAAGCTCAGTTTCAAAGCTCACATTCATGAGGCGAAAGTTCGAGCCGCTAAGGCTGCAGAACTTCTAAACAGAGTCTGATACATACGATCTACACTCAGCCTCACAAACAAAACCATTATGTGTGTACAAGTTAGTCATCAGACCAATTATGCCATCAGACCAAGACTACGCAGCACCATACTTTTCCACAAAAAAACCCTCTGTCATCAAACAATTATAAGTGCAACACAATAAAATACTTCGGCGATATACCGGGCACAATGGTATATCAGAAATCTTGACATAATGAAGGATGTGAACATTGAAGCCCTACAGAACTATTTAGTCAAACTATGTAGAGGATATTTTGATAGGGCGGAAACATCAGAATATTATCACATAAGAGACATCTCGCCTTATCGTGCGTGAGAGATATTGAGGTTTCTTCGACCTAAGAACATACTGGCCTGATATTGGTCAGTGAATTGGTTTGGTTTTGTAAAAAGTGTAAATAGTTCTAATTCTATCTTCATTGATTGAAGGCATAGTGTTGCATATACACTGAACGCTCTACCCATATTTATCGCATTTAATCTTGTAACCACATGTAATCACATATATTGTATTTAATCACGCAATTCATTAGAATGGACATATATAGACTCTGTTGTGACCATTAGGTTCAGGATTCCACACTTTTGTCAATTATTTCCTCAGATAATTAACGGTTAGATTTGGTGATTGCATATGAAATGCGTTCTTGAATTTTGATACTTCACCTCCTTAGGACGTAGCTCTACAAATTCCAAATTCCTGTGATAAGTAAGCCACAACTTATCGAATTCATATTTTCTAAAATGATCTCAATTAATTTGACATACACTGACTCAGAGAGTCAGTTTGTCATATGTAAATTTTTTTATCTTTGTAAATTTTAAATGTCATATGTAAATTTTTTTTATCTTTTTTGACACGCCTTTTATATACGTACACTCACACACCCAACAATCACATACAAAGTTTCTTAACTTCTTCATTCAGCTCGTACAGAGCAGCATCGAACAGGGAATGTTATGGGATCTTAAAGACTCGGTACGCCCTGAGAAACTGTATCTACCTCAGTCAGACAAAAAAAAAATGCAAATGATTATACTTTAATTTCTAGTTTTACATGACAACATTGTTATGTATGTTTAACCAGCACCTCTTTCTGCTTGTGACGTCAGTAAGTAGTCGATTTTCCATTAGAATATTCAGGAAAAAAACAACTGCCTGCTCGTGCCAGTATCATCGTTGTGATTAAAAAAAATGATCGGGCTCAGAATTGGCGATTTCTATGCCCCGCATCCAATCACTATGCTGTATTTGTGAGCCAATCAGGAAGATTCTACGCCAAAATGAGAAAAAACGAAATAGGATGCTGTGCTTCAAAATGTGGCAAACTTGCTAGGTAGTCTGAATGACGTTTATGGCAAACAGTGCAGAGGCCCTCTATCTCTAGGAGGTGCTGCTTTAACTCAATAATACTCGTATTCATTATGAAATCAAGAAATTTATGGCAAACAAGTGTGTGTGTGTATGAATGATTAGATTAACATGTTGATTCACATTCGATGAGTCATGTTTATGAGAAGATCCTGTTAGATGGTGAATGTATCTGATATGAATATCTCTATGCTATATTCTTGAGCATTTCAAGAAAACTCTACATGCACAGAACTCAATTAATTATCCATTAGAGTGAGATGTTGGACTCTCGTCAAAACACACTCTGGACGAATTCTGTAGTCTTTTGTTCCACTGGAAAAATAAGTGACATCACTATTGAAAGTTGGTTCCGTCTGTTTTCCCTCTCCACACAAATGTCAGCTTATCCTTTTTCTTTGTGGAATGCGCGCTACATGTCGTTAATCAAAGCTTTTCAAAAGAGGTAATGACTCGGAAGGCTCGTGGTAACATCCTCCGGCCGCAAAGAAAAGCCGCAAACAGTCCCGACTTCTCCAGCCAATGCGAGATTCATTTCACAAAACAAAGAACGTTTTCCCCCGCCACTGAAAAGCTTCTTACACTGTCATTTATCAAATTGTGGCGGGCGGCTATTGTGCATATCCTTCATGGGTATAAAACAATATTATTAAAAGCACGCGTGGGGGGGGGGGTTGTTGGAAGAGTAATAATTTAGCCGTAGTGGTGTCATGTCCGCAGGCGGGAATCACGAGAAAAGGGGGAATAGCTCAAACAATCCGATATATTGTTGTCTCTTTTCCCGATTCTTCATCAATATTCCGACTTGCTGCTCGAATCGGATTATCCATTCGTAATTAATCAAAAGTCCGAAAAGTGTGTAACAAGCCTATGATGCTGATTCGCGGCGGTGCGAGTAATGAACTGGCATGCTTTCCTGCGTCCCGCTTCCGTTCGATACATCGGAAAGATTTCCGAAATGGCTGCAAGGAAATCCGAATGTTTATTTCTCGACAAAATGTTGCTGCATGTGCTTATTTCAAAGAACCAACCACACAAATATTAACGTACACAACACACTCTCTGTAGAAGACATTAAATCAATTCCCAGTCGCAATTCACGAATGCTCTTGGCTTTTCGACTCGTGCATGCATTCACTTTTATCTGAAATTTTAGCCAAATAGTGGCCAAATGTAAACCGGGTTAACAGTTCTAATCCTAGCTGAAGCGTGGATGACCTTTCTCCAATCATTCAGAATCACTCTAACGCAGGGGTTCCTAGCGCTTTTATGGTCTTCAGACCCATTGTGCCGATGAAGGGCACGGTTACCCGGTGTCATTAAAAACGATGGTCACTGTGCTATTGGAATGGGTTTACGGAAATTTAGCCTCCGATATTTCTTCCTCATTTCGCCCCTGGCACGTTTCTTACTCGGTACATTTCGCCTGTCCCGATCGTGTGAGTGACGAAGTAAGTGGGTAAGTGACGGTAAAAATGAAGACCGTAAGACTGATCAAGTCAGTGGGTGAGTGAATGGTCGCGTGAGGTGGGATTGATCAAGTGCGTGACCACATGAATGACAAAGTGCGTGACTGTATGAGTCGCCTAGTGAGTGATCGTATTAGTGATCAAGTTAGTGAACAATTGAAGGGGTGAATGGACAAGTGAGTGGGTTCGTGACCAGATGAGTGGTGGTTGGCCACATGAGTGGCCAATTGAAGGAGTAAGTGACCGTATGAGTGAACAAGTGAGTGGGTGGGTGACTACGTGAATGAGTGAGAGTGTGACCATATGGGGTACCTAGTGGCCACGCATACGGTCATTAACTTGATCACTCATACAGTCACTCCCTTTGTCACTCACTCTATCACTAACTTGATCACGAGAATGGTCACTCATACAGACACGCACTTGATCAGCCATACAGTCACTAACTTGATCAGCCATACAGTCACTAACTTGATCAGCCATACAGTCACTAACTTGATCACTAAAACAGTCACTAACTTGATCAGCCATACAGTCACTAACTTGATCACTAAAACAGTCACTAGCTTGGTCACTCATGCAATAAATCATATGGTCATTCACTCACCCATACAGTCACTCACACTCATTTACTCCTACGGTCACTCACCTACTCACTTCACTGCGCATACTTTCACGAACGGTTCGAACTGATTCAAAAATTACCCTGTACTAGTTTTGAGAGTGAAAATACAGTGCGTAACAAAAATTTTAAAAACCTCACTCATACGGTCATTCACCCATTTACATAGTCACTCACTCATACACTTCATAAGACACTCACTTGATCACTCATCCACTTATATGGAAACTCATACAATCACGCATCCAATCACTTGGTCACTCACAGAGCCAGTCACTTACTTTGTCGCTCTCATGGTCAGGACAGGCGAATTTTCCGAGGACAAAACATCGGGGCTAAATGTCGAAGGCGAATTTTCCGGATCCCATTAAAATGAATGCCACGAACGGACACCTATGCCATTAAAATGAAGGCAGTGCACCCCCTTGTGCTATTGAAATGAAAAAGCCAAGAATTCCTTTTTGCCATCAAAATGATCAAGATTCTTTGTGCCGATGATATATATGAACGCCACTGACCGCCATTTGCCACGGACAACCTGTGCGATTGAAACGGAAGACCATAAACATGTGGCATTTACATGAACGCCACGAACCCCTTTACAGAATCATATTCAGTATGAAATAATGAGTCCTGTGGATCCAAGTTCGAACCCCGTTGACGGCACAGTGGTGGCCGGCTGAAATTGATTCTCTGTGGTTTTCCAGCTTCGAGGCGCGAATGTGTGTGAGAGCCGGTCTCCCATTTCAAAAAGTCTATCCGCAGAGAGCAGGCTGGCCTACAATACGACACTGAAATAACACGAAAATCAAGCATTTCCATCTTTACTTCAGAAAATGTAAGCCAGATGGCAGCATGATACACGTAACTCGACAACATAAATACATTAGGGCCACTCATACATTCATAACACTCATTCCGGCACAGTGATGGTAACTCGTGGGAAATTTCCCATATTCGTGGGAAAAATTGGCCAAAATCGGTCCATATGGGAAATTTCTTGGCGTTTGTGGGAAATTTTGAAATTTGGTCAAACAAAAGAATTTCTGTCGAAAAAAATATATAAATGCCAAACAATGCTTTTCTAGTGTAAAATAATTGACTACATATTTCCACCGATAGATGGCAGCAAAAATTTTGGAATGTGTGGGAAAAATTTAGTCAAAAGGGAAATTTTTGTGGGAAATTTTGCCTGACGGGGTTACCATCACTGTTCCGGCATGCGCCGTTCCGTTAGAAATTCCGTAGAGCATAGTTTCCCAACTTTTTTTGTCCCATCACCCCCTTCTTCAGAATTTTTTTTTAACATCATCCCCAACGCAATCTAACCCGTAGAATCCTATGTTATACAAGTAGCTTCTTTCGCCCCCCTGGAACATTCCATTGCTCCCAGGGGGCGTTAACGCCCACGTTGGGAATCACTGCCGTAGAGGAATGTGTACGAGGCGCATGTACGGTTAATAAGTAGTAGTAGTAGTAGTAGCAGTAGTATGAAATAATGAAAAAACAAATAACTCATTGTTATCAATCCAAGATCACGGACCTACAGAAATCTCATCAAATGCCTCTCCCCCCCCCCCACAAGAAGTCCTTGTGGCAGTTCCTGGTTAAGAACCCTTGCTCTAAACTGTGACAGTAACTAATTACACTTCCCAACATGTTGCACTGTTCGTAAATTACATTAAATAAACAATTACACTCAAAATTTCAAACCAATATTTATTACAATCAGTAAATCTAATAATATACGGGTCGTCCTGTTAATGCTTATGTGGCCTTTATCTTATCAACCGTCCATTGTAGAGGTATGATTCCAATTCATAAAATGCTCAAAAATTTTTCAGGAATCACCCTCTACCAGTTTTGAGAGTGAAGATACAGTGCGTAAAAAAATTAAAAGGTCTAAATTTTAATACGGTCCTCCTGTGATCTAACTTACAATTACAGAGTTGTTGTCCTTTATCTCCTGAGGCCAACAAAAAAAAAATTCATGCTTCTAAGTGCAATATTCGCTAAGATATAGATAATTCAAAATTCATTCATTCTAACATAATTCAAAAATTCGATAAAAGTCGGGAAAGGACAGCATAAATGAGGGAAAGAAGCTTTTCGCCCGTTAGTTTTTGCTGTTCTTTCTCATAACTTTCCTCAGATTTTTTCAATTGGAATATCTCAGCGAATATTGCACTTAGAAACATGGAATTTTTCCTGTTGGCCTCTGGAGATACGGGAAAACAACTTTCTAATTGGAAGTTGGAGAGCATGGGGATCGTATAAACATTTATATTTCTTATTTTGTGACACACTGTATTTCCACCCTCCAATTCCCAATTGGAAAGTTGTTGCCCCTGTATCTCCTGTCGACAAAAAAAAATTGCGTGTTTCTAAGTGCAATATTCACAGAGATATTTTCGAAAAATGGATGAAATGTGGGGAAAGAACAACGTTAAATGCGAGTAAAACGTTTTTCCCGCATTTAACGCTATTTTTTTCGCGAAAACAGGGGCAAAAACTTTTTAATTAAATGTTAGAGCATGGGAGGGACCGTGTAAAAATTTAAATTTTTATTTCATTACACGCTGTTCCCACTCTCAAAACTGGTACAGGGTAATTTTTGAACGTCTTTTGAGCATTTTATTAAATAGAATCAGACCTCTACGATTTATGGTTGACGAGATAAAGGCCGCATTAGAACTTATGGGACACCCCGTGTATAGTAGTCACAATTTAAGAATATGCGTTTTTTCGGCCTCTCGTATTTTATCCATGATTAATCCTAAACTCCAGGTCACAAATTTTCCCCGGGCCAGGGAGGAAAAAAAATAGGATTATTGAATCCAAACCAACGCGATCTCCCGTTTTATCAGGGTCCCGTTTTCCCCCCCCCCCCTCCCTTCATTTATTTACGACCCGGAGTCTTTTCTTATATTGATTTATATGCAGCTTCCCTGGATCGTTTTATTAAGTTCCAGGACATGGAAAAGGTGGATCTTCTCCAACTTTTAGAGCTCTATCCTACTACCATCTTATACCTTACAAAACAATTCTTTTATTCGGTTCTACTTCTGCGTTAAACTCTATGGATTTTCAATGTGCAGTTTTTTTGTTTTTTTTTTACTTAAAAAGGGAATTTCCCAGTGAAAATCTCTGAAGGAAAAATGCCCTTTTCATGCTGAAGAGAAATGTTCTAGATTCGATTTTATTTATGATTTTTCTTTTTCTATTTTGAGAGAGTGGAATGTTTGGCTTATCACTAGGGGCTTCGAGACAAGAATATATTTGCATGGAATTTTAGATCGAATCTGTGTCGAGTTTATCCCCTTTGGAGTTCAATAAACGATGGAATACATTTTGTACTCTTATTTGATGGGTTTTTTTTTTATCTTAATGATTGTACAATGTTTCTCGTGAAGGACTTCAGTATAATATTTCGGCCATTGTGGGCCAGAAAAACTTTATATTTAAAAAAAAAAATGATTTTAAAATTAGCGGGACAAAGAAAGTTCCAGAATATTCAACAGAGAGAAATATTTCAAAATTGATGAAAAATATTTCTAGAATAATTCTGTGCTCTCAGATGGCAAAATGCCATTAAGTTACTCTTCCCAAAAAATTTAGGTTTTTCGTATTCAAGAGTCTCGTTCGAGAAAATTTTAGAAGGAGGCAAAATTTTTCGTCTTGCTCTTTTTAATTTATGAGGAAACAATCGAAGCTTTATGTGGAAACGATCGAAGCTTTATGAGGAAACAATCGAAGCTTTATGAAGAAACAATCGAATCTTTATGAGGAAACACTCGAAGCTTTATGAGGAAAAAATCGAAAGCTAGAATGCTTTCAAAATCGAAAGCGGTTCATAAAGCTTCAATTGTTTCCTCATAAGGAAACAATTGAAGCTTTATGAGGAAACAATCGAATCTTTATGAGGAAACAATCGAAGCTTTTTGAGGAAACAATCGAAGCTTTATGAGGAAACAATCGAAGCTTTATGAGGAAACAATCGAAGCAAATTGCAATAAATCAAAAAAGCTAGAGCATGGCATTTTTGCAAAATTTGTTCGCAAATTTGTCGTCGTGGAATTTTGAAAAATCGACTTATAACATTTTGCTATCTGAGCACAGAATTAGGAGAAATATTTCCATAAATTGGATAAAAACATTTCCGAAATTAATGAAAAATATTTCTCGATGAATTACTGTATTACTATATAAGTCTATGTGTGGGGAGAAGAATATATTTGCATGAATTTTAAATGAAATCTGTTTCGAGTTTATCGAATATGAACTTTCATTAGTGCTGAGAAATCGTTTCTTCATCAAATAAAAATCTTTATTAATTCTGAGAAATTGATTTTTCATATTAAATCTGTTTTCATTAATTCTGCGATAATTTTTTCATATCAAATACTATTACATATATATAATTCTGAATTTTTTTTTTTCCATTGAGTATGAATTTTTCTTACTTCTGAAGTCGATTTTTCATCAATTATGAATTTTTATTAGTTCTAAAATTGTTGTTCATTAAGTATGGAATTTCATGAATTCTGAAAAAATGTTTACATTATTTTATGAATTTCATTAATTCTGAAATTATTTTTTTATTAAATTTGAATTTATATCAATTCTGCAATTAATTTACATTAAAAATATGAATTTTCATAAATTCTCAAAGTACAATTTATTTCGTGAGAAATTTATTTTTTATAATAAATGGGAATATTCAATAATTCTGAAATCGGTTTTCATCAAAAATGAATTAAATTCAGAATTTTCCTTTTCATTGAATAGAAATTTTCAGTACTTTCAAAATCTTTCATTTTTCTAATACCAAATATGAATTTTCCTTAATTCTGAAATGATTTTCTTATTGATATGAATTTGATTAATAATAAAACTGTTTTTCCATCGATTTTGAAATGGTTTTTTCGTTAAATATGAATTTTCGTGAATTCTGAGATAATTTTTTCATTAATATGAATTTCATCAACTCTGAAAATGATTTCTCATCATATAGGCTAATCGTGAGAAATTTATTAATTTATTAAATTTATTAATGAAATGTGAATGTTTGGTGTATGTGAATTTTTGCACTAGGGGCGCTTCATACTCCCCAATCATACTTCATACTCTTTGAATACTGTATATTTGCATGGATTTTAGATGGAACCTATGTGTCGTGTTTATCCAATTTGTAAATTCAATAAACGCTGAAGAATAATCGGAAAAAAATATTTCCTGACTCAATGAAAAATATTTTTTCCAGAATATTTAAAATAATTTTTTTAAATAATTAGAAGAGAATTTTCCAGATTAATTAATTCCATTAAATCTGAAAAGAAATATTTTCAGATTTAATGGAAAATATTTCCAGAATATAATTGGAAGAAATATTTCCAGAATATAATTAGAAGAAATATTTCCAGAATATAATTAGAAGAAATATTTCCAGAATTGATGAAACATATTTCCAGAATTGATGAAACATATTTCCAGAATTGATGAAAAATATTTCCAGAATTGATGAAAAATATTTCCAGAATTAATGAAAAAAATTTCCAGAATATAATTAGAAGAAATATTTCCAGAATATAATTAGAAGAAATATTTCCAGAATATAATTAGAAGAAATATTTCTAGAATATAATTAGAAGAAATATTTCCAGAATTGATGAAAAATATTTCCAGAATTAATGAAAAATATTTCCAGAATATAATTAGAAGAAATATTTCCAGAATATAATTAGAAGAAATATATCCAGAATATAATTAGAAGAAATATTTCCAGAATATAATTAGAAGAAATATTTCCAGAATTGATGAAAAATATTTCCAGAATATAATTAGAAGAAATATTTCCAGAATATAATTAGAAGAAATATTTCCAGAATTGATGAAAAATATTTCGAGGAAAATCGAAAGAAATATTTTCAGAATTTTCGGAACATATATTTACAGAATCAATGAATATTCACATTCAATGGACAAAACTTCAAACATTGTGGGCCAGAAAAAATTCCATGAAGACTGAGAAGTCATACTTCGGTAACTAGATTCATACATTTGAGTCTTAATGGATGTGCACAATGAAGATCAAGGCTCGAGTCAAAAAGTCATTTCTTATACATTATTTGGAAAATTTCATTTTTTCAAGTCTGAGATTATTTTTTTCATTATATATGAATTTTCATGAATTATGAAATAGTTTTTTTGTTGAGTAAGAAAATTACATTATAGAATTATAAATTAAATTTTTAAATTGATTATGCAATCCATTAATTCTGAATTCTTTAACTGAATATTTCGTGCGAAAAATGTTTTTAGAGAAACGTTGTGCTGCCACCTATAAAATAGAACCAAAACTATTTATTGATTTTTTTAAACTAGAATTGATTGTTGTTTTAAACCGGTGTGCAGCATGAAAATAAATAATATGCTAAATGATATCATGTATTGCTTATGTTTTGCTGTATAATGGCGCAAATTTTCTGTGCCAAAAATACCGGTCGATATGTTTTTATATTTTCCACAAAAGTTTTTACGAAGAAGTGATTTGCATCAAACATGAAAACATAGTAGGGCGGAACGATATTTTGACGCATTTATGCCGGTTCGAAGCATAAAAATGAACAATATATAGAACTGAGTATTGTGCCACATATTGTTCATTTTTGTGCAGCAAAACGGTCTGAAAGCAATAGCCAATTTCATTCGAAAAACTATGACAGTTCTGGTTTTATTTGATAGGTGGCAGCAGGGACTCTCTTAGCTCAATGATGTTTCTCGCATTCATAAGTAGGATAGTGAATTTTGAAATATAAAAAGTAGGACGGTTTCAAAGGAAATCTTCCTATTACTATTTTTTCGTCGTTTCTCAAATTATTTCTCGCATTCATGCTGGTCAGCGAAATTATTTACTTTATTTCACCGGTCTTCAAGTAGAAAAAGATTGAAGAGAACACTGTCATAGATTACGTGAATATTACTTTCTTTCTTCACGGAAATATGCCTTTCCGCCGGTACGGCACACAAGTCTACTTTAAGTAATTTTTTTGCCTTTGTCTTTTGTGAAGAATACGGTAAAATGTCGAACGACGCACCTCGAATTTTGAAATTAATCTCAATGCGAGGCACAATCTGCCATCTATCGACGTATAAGAAAAACAATAATTCCCGACTGTCTCACAACTGTGACCTTATAAAATGTTGAAGAAATTAATTTAAGGTGGGGTTATGTTTCTTTTCCGAGAAACTCGTAGCTGGTACCAGTGGCATATAAATACAGGGCCGGAAAAAGGGGGGGGGGGGGGGTACAAAGGGGCAACTGCCCGGGCGGCAGAATTTGGTGGGCGGCAAATTTCATTCCCCCTTCCCCCAATTTTTTTGCCTTTTCAGTAAAAAGATGAAGTGGCAACCGAACGCTGGGCACGGTTTCTTTTCCTCTCTTTACTGTACTGCCGTCTATCTTTCGGATATAAAATAAGAATCTGACTCGAAATGAATAAATATTTTCTGGAGTAACTTTAATACAGCGTACCGAGTAAGATGCCATTAAGACTCTTTCATATTTTCGTAAAGGGTGGTGGATGACGTAAGAATCATCCAAACCCCTTGTCATCAAAAGTCAGCGAATCGGAAACCCCCTCCCTCATCGATGATAACGGAGTACTTGAATGACCCCCTAACCTTAATACAAGCCTCTTTAATATTCGAAAAGTCTTAACTAGACTAGTGTTTCCTAAAGCGGGCAATATCCCCAATAATATCCCATGGGGGAAGTTAAAGCGATGTAACGTACCAGTGGAAAGGGTGATAATTGTTACAGATAGGCTTACAGCATTACAATATTTTATCTTACGCGATTGCTCAACAGGAAGGGGAGGGGGTGATGGAAAAAATTCTGAGGAATACAGCGAAGAACAAAAAATGTCCTCGGAACTGGGAACTAGACTAGAATTTGGAAGAGTAAGTAATCCTTTGCCTGATATAATCACAAATGAAGAGCAACGATAAAGGCAAATACACGGAAAAATACGAAATACTTTTTGTTAACAAACCCGAGTGGGATCCCCGGTCACCTTTGTAGTCGTTATATTTATCTGAAGACCGCACCCATAGTGTGTCGAAATGCATTAGGAATTTTGTATTTTTTTGGTGAATTGTGCTTTACCGTTGTTCTTCCCGCATGATTAGACCAGTTTGCAAAACTTTGTTTCATTTCTCTCTCTCAATATTAAAGTTACTCAAGAAAATATTTATTCAATTCGAGTCAGATTCTTATTTTAAATCCGGAAGGTAGACGGCAGTACAGTAAAGAGAGGAAAAGAAACCGCGCCCAGCGTTCGGTTGCCACTTCATCCTTTTACTGAAGAGGCAAAAAATTGGGGGGGGGGGGAAGAGGGGAATTGAAATTTGAACACCAAATTCTGCCACCTGGGCAGTTGTCCCTTTGTACCCCATCCTTTTCCCGGCACTGTGTTTAGATGCCACTGGCACCAGCTACGCGGGTAATTTAAGTGATCTTTGAATGACACACGGACCTACTTCAGTGATCTTAAAATGTGCCACGGGCCACTTAAATGTTCTGGAATTGCCCCACGGGGCATTTAAATGATCTGTAAATGTGTCGCTTTGTTGATTTTTACAAAATTGGGTTGGGAGGGGCCGCATTTAGTCCACGAGTCAAGGGTTTACCATATATGACTAGAAGGGTGGATCTCAATGAATTTATTTAAGATAAATTTTGAGTTCTTACCCTTCAAATAGCATTGAAATTAACGGAAATTGATTATAATAACATAATATATATAAACTGAAGAGCCAAAAAAACTGGTACAGGCATGCGTATGCAAATAAAGAGATATGGAACCAATCAGAGTACGGCGCTGCGGTCGGCAACGCCTATATAACGCAACAAGTGTATGACGTTGTTAGATCGGTTACTGCTGCTACAATGGCAGGTTATCAAGATTTAAGTGAGTTTGAACGTGGTGTTATAGTCGGCGCACGAGAGATGGGACATAGCATCTCCGAGGTAGCGATGAAATTTGGATTTTCACGTACGACCATTTCACGAGTGTACCGTGCATATCGGGAATCCGGTAAAAAATTAAATCTACGACATCGCTGCGGCCGGAAAAAGATCATGCAAGAACGGGACTGACGAGAATCATTAAACGTGACAGACATTTCCGCAAATTGCTGCAGATTTCAATGCTGGGCCATCAACGATGGGCTTCAGCTTCTGTATATGTCGAACCATTTTGTCGCAGAAAATAAGGCGTCACGAACCCAGAACACTTTCATTTATGTTTTTTGAACGCATAAAATGTGGGGCCTTGATTTTCTCTCAATATATTTTGCGATCCTCGACATCCTTAAGTTGAGGAAGGTTCTATGATTTTCTATATGCTCCCATCTGCTGCAGTTTCTTAGATCGTTTCTGTGGCTTCAACGAGTTATAGAGAGTCACACCACGGTCATTTTCTGCACACGACAGCTAATTAGACCGGGACCTACAATTTATTGTCGATTCCGAACGGCAAGCTTGTTTCTATGCTCATCGAGAGGTTGGTTCACTAACTCCTCAATGGGGGACTTCCTGCGGTAGCAATTTTTTTTGCGGTCAAGTCGCCGTGTCTGTTGTACCCCTGTGTCAGGAAAGTTTTCTGACAAAGACGAACCGGGTATCGAACTCGCGACACCTCTAAACATCCTTTGGTACTTTAGGCGTGTATCTTATCGACCTCATCTACCGCGCCCGAGAAATAGTTTTATATTGATTTAAATCTTCGTCATCAGAACCGCTACTTTCTTCACTACAGTTCGACATAGGGTAGATCTATGCTCTTCTGCACTTTCATCATAACTGCTTCCACAGTTTCTCTCATCTAATCTGTGCATCTCCTGGAGATGCTATGCTGGAAGCTATGTTCTAAACCAGTGGTTCTCAACCTTTTCTTGTCCATGGCCCCCTTTCAACCATTTCTCATTCCTATGGCTCCCTCTTGCGAACATTAATAATTTTCTACCCCCCCCCTCCCGCCGGCCGTTTTTCCATTAGAAGATAGTTATTCAAAAATTGTCTGAAGTATATAAATATGTTTGAATTTAATTTGATTAATTTTTAATTTATGAAAATAACGAAAGAGCAAAATGAACGTAATAGAATACAGTAAAAAAATATATATATATATAATAAATTATTTTCAATCAATGTAAATTCTGCGCTTGAAGACGGTATAATGTCACCAAGTTACTGTACTGGATGAAATTTGTATTATTTCAAATTAGTTTATTTTTGTGTAAATTATTATGGTTTCGTTGAGAAAATGTCAGTTGTAGCTTCCAAAATACGCATTCTTGTAGTGATAAAAATCGCCAAATGTGGTAGCAAGCAGTTTTATTAATTTTATTCTCTTCATGCGGATAAAAGTGGTATATAATGAGGGAGTAGCCAGACAGAAATGAATCACAATTGAAAAGTTCAACCTTTCACTCGTTTTCAATAATGTGTCAAGGATATACATAGGTCCATGTTGTAGTAACCATACTATGAACTTAAAAAAATGAACTATAAATACGTGTGAAGCACGTGTGAAAGATTTTTAAATATTTGTTTGAAGCATTCATTCCAGAGAAAGTCACAGGGCCGGATTAAACATTAAGCAAAATAAGCACCTGCTTAGGGTATCAGTACTAAAGGGGCACCACCAAAAAGATATCATATGGTATTTTATTTTTAATGCACGATTTTCTTTCAGCATCCATCATCCGATAGAAGATCCTAAAATTGTAAGAACACTTCATTGTATAGATGAAGATCATTATCACAAGAATGGCACGAAAGATGAGAATTTAATTATATTGAAAACTAGACTTCACATTATTGCCAAGTTTTTCGATTAGCTTTTCGCAATTTTCATAAAGCCCGCCCGGGACTGTCTTAACATTATCATACGCCCGCATACAAAGCGACTTTTCTGAGAGAGGAACTACTACCTTGCTAAAAGTTCCTACCTACCTATTTGTATATTTACTCTTGAAAATCGGAACCAGATCTAATTGTCACTTGGTTGCCAGAGGTGACCAGATGGGTCCCATGCAGCAAACCAAGTTCTGAAGAATAAGGACATTTTTATGTGTCATTAGTGGATCAACTGTGTAGTTTGATCCATAGAAGTAAAAGAAATGCTACCAGGTGTAAATTACAAACTTGAGAATGTATCTAAAAGAAAAAGTACCCAATATTACGGCGATTTGTCAGAAATAAGATACCTATTGGCAGGGCCGCAACTGCGTAACTGGATACTTGGTTAGCGAGGGCAGCTACTCATTTAGGCACCCCCCCCCCCCGTAATGCTGAAGGACAGGTTGAATTTGCGCCCCCTTTTGTAATGCGCCCGGGGCACCAGACTCGCCTGCCCCCCCCCCCTAGTTGCGGCCCTGCCTATTGGTAATACTATGGCCATTATAAGTTTCAATGGTTTCTCCTTGGAGTGTTGGTACAGCCTTTATCCATCAACCGTTCGTCGTAGCGGTATGGTTATAATTTTAAAAATTCTGAAAATATGACCAAAAATCACCCTGTACGAGTTTTGAGGATGAAAATACAGTGTACACGAAATAAAAAATGTAAATTTTTGTACGACCCCCCCCCCCTCTAATTTCCAATGAGACAGTTGTTGCTCTTTCTCTACCGAGTCCAACAAACAAATCACATGTTTTTGACTGCATTATTCCCTGAGATAATTAAATTCAAAATCGGACACAGGTCCGGGCTCGGAAGAATTTCGCGGCCCAATGCAAAAAAAAAAATTTTTGCGGCTCCCTCTAAAAAAATTTTATGTAGTTGCTCCCGACTTACAAACTTTTCGAGTTGTGAACATAAATCTTGGAGGGAAATTTTTTTCCAGAAAGAACGCATTTTATTACTCTAATTTTTTCATTATTTCATGAACGCGTTGATAGTCTGTATCGTAATCAAACAGCACCCATTGACAGAGAATGACATTTAAATTAATTTTACAAAATTCGTAGATCATTAATAATAATTAGCGCGTGGTCCAGCTGTTGACATCGTGGCTTGAATCATATTGAACAGTCATAACATCTCTTTATCAAATATACGTTGCAATTCGATAACTTTGATCATTTTTCGAATTTTTTATTGCTATTTTTGTGTAATTAATGTAAATTAATAGAAGTAAAGGAATCAATTACTGGAATTCCATGATTTCCACAAGAGTAGGACTGACGAGCAGGATCGTCGTAATAGCATCATAGCCCCCCCCCCCCCCCGAGCCAAGAGATTTTTTGGAGGCCCTACCTGGATAATTCTCGAAAAATTCAACTACGTCTCGTTTTTCTGAGGCACCTCTTCTCTTGAGGCACTTCGGGCACGGCCCGGGGGGGGGGGGAAAGCATGCGTTAAGACGGCACTGCCTAAGGTTCGCACCAGGCGTTCCCCTTCTTCAGTTTTGAATCTGGTAACCCTATCCGAAGACCACATAATCCGTGTTTTCACTTATTTGTTCGATCATCCATATTTTCCTAATGATTTTGTACAAAGAAATAATTATTTTTTCTACATAAAATCGATTGTTGCAAATGTACGAATTTTGTTACCGAAATTTTCGTCTCATAAAAAAATTTCCTGCCAAAAAATGACAAAGAACTCTCTTATCCCTCTTTCATCATCTCATGAGTTGCCTGAAATTTCGAGATTAAATGGCAGCACCAACAGTATATAAATCAAGCCTTTGGAGAGAGTAGGCGGTCTCCGCCTTGGCAGTGCTGAGAACTGTGTTTCTCAATATCTTCCGTCCGGAACATCACGTGACTCGGTGAAAACAAACATGAACCCCCCCCCCCCCGTCACCTTATTTTCTTATGGCATAAATAGGAGTTTAAAACAATCAATGAAAAATAATTTCAGCTTGGATGAGATAATTCCAAAATTAATGAAAGTTATAATTTCAGCATTAATGGAAGAAACTATTGTAGAATTAATGTAAGAGAGAATTACAGCATTGATAAAAGTGATAATTCGAAAATTAGTGAAATAATTAATGAAAGAGATAATAATAAAATTAATGAAATAATTAATGAAAGAGATAATAATATAATTAGTGAAATAATTAATGAAAGAGATAATAATAAAATTAATGAAATAATTAATGAAAGAGATAATAATATAATTAATGAAATAATTAATGAAAGAGATAATAAAATTAATGAAAGAGATAATAATAAAATTAATGAAAGATATAACAATAAAATTAATGAAAGATAATAATAAAATTAATGAAAGATAATAATAAAATTAATGAAAGATAATAATAAAATTAATGAAAGAGATAATTCCAAAATTAATGGAGACAATTCCAGAATTCATGAGATATAATTTCAGAATCAATGAAAGAAATAATTCCAGCATTAATGAAAGAAATAATTCCAGCATTAATGAAAGAAATAATTCCAGCATTAATGAAAGAAACAAATCCAGAATTGATGAAAGCAATTATTTCAGAAGTAATAAAAGAAATAATAATTAATGAAGGAAATGAAATTCCAGAATTAATGAAAGAATATTCAAAAAATAATGAAGGAAAATCCAGAATTGATGAAGGAAAATTCAAGAAATTATGAAAGAAATGATTCCAGTATTAAATAAAAATAATTTAACCTTTTTTCATCTCTTTTTAGATGAGTTCTTCTCTCTATCCTTTTTTTAAATCTTTAAAACCCAATATTTAGAGACCGAACTGTACATTTCTATGTGCAAATTGCCAGGCGAGAAGTTTGTTTTGACCGAGTCACGCGATTTCCTTGCATTTGATGTCGCTGCGATCGCGGTGGCTGGATTCTACGAGCCGTTAAAACCCAAAACGGCTCAGTGATATGATTGGCTGATGAGGGAGTGACGTCAGTATAAACGTACTAACATGGTTTCATTAGTTTATCATATTTGGCAAGAAATTGTACTTTTCAATCTTAGAAACAAGTCGCCAAGATGACCTTATGTTGCCATCTTTCAAAACAGAACTGTATCTGGAAATCTCATGACCATGTAATCTGTATTTTACGGGACAAAATTACGTAGAACTCAGAAAATTGCAAAATTTTCCCCGTTATCACGTCATTTCTAGTAAAAATACGCATTTTGTGGATTTTCGTCTTCGAGAGAAAAAAGTTTTTTTCAAACCGTGAATTTTTAATTCTAATGAAAATTTCCCATCCATGAAATTTCTCGTTTTGAGATATTGGTTGCATTTAATACTACTGTGCTGTTGTTTCATACATGCTCGAACCGTGGCCAACTGTGGTCCTCGGACTTATCTGATGTGCCTGCGACCTCAAACTTAATTTTGTAAACATTTTCAGATCACTTGAGTGACCGCCGCACAGTTCCAGAGCACACTTAAACGGCCCGTGGCACATTTACAGAGAACTTGAATGGCTCTTGGAACAGTTTAACATCAATCACTCAAGTGACCCGCGACATATACACAGATCACTTATCTGCGGCATGGTCTAGAACACTTGAGCGAACCTGACACATTTCCAGATCATTTTAGTGATCCGCGGCACATTTTAGATCATTTAAGGGGCCTTTGGAACAGTTCACATCGCTCAAGTGGCCCGCGACACATTTACAAATCAGTCAAGTGACCCACGACATAATTACAGATCACTTAAGTGATGTGCGGTACAGTTCCAGAGCACGTAAGCGGCCTGCGGTGCAGTTCCACATATTACTCGTGGCTCAGCTCCAGATCACTCAAGTGGCCCGTGCCACATTTTCAAATCAACGAAGAAGTGGCCCGCGCTCTCCTAAAGATTGAGTATCCTTGCATTACAGTAATGTTGAAAAGAAAGGTCAATGGTAAGATTACGGTTGGTCCGTGTAATCACACGGACTAAACTTTTTTCACTTCCAAGCTTATAAGCGAAAAAAGTTTCGTCATGATTCTTATCAGTATAGTGTTTTAACAATAAGAGAGCCACTAGATCAAATGGACCCCAGGACCAGGGCAGCAAACAGATTTGGTGCCCCGGACCAGAGGGGGCGCAAATATAATCTATTAACCCCACCTTCAATATTAGGAGGACGAGGCACCAAAATGCGTGCTTGCATCGGCTAACTAAGCATCTATAATTGCGGCCCTGTCCAGAAATTTATTTTTGAGGGGAGGGGACAGAGTAATAGAGAGCAAACGATTATACCATGTTATAACATATATCTCTGTCATTTTCTTAGGTTTTGAGGGGATGGACCCCCCCCCCCCTCTCGGCACTGATGGACAATGGAAGGCTTTTACTGATTATCAAATTTTTTTTTCAAAAATGCAATTTTATAATTGTCATAAATTTTCAATTGCGTATTTCTTTCATTTATTCTAAATTTTCAACAATGGGGTTATAATTAACTCTCACATTCGATTTTAATAATGTATCTCTTACAATTCTAAATTTTCATAATTTTTTATATGTTCATATTTTTAATTAGTTTTCATCATTATATATATACTGAGTATGCTGTACTAATGTGCAACATACTGAAAAAAGAAGTGCAGAACCGCTGACGTACGCAAGATGGGGGTTCAAAACCCCCAAGCAGAAGCCTACGCGTGGGGGGGGGGGTGCTCAGGGAACCTATATGCCCTCCCCAAGCTATCAGTGTTTTTTTTTTTGCGGTGAAAAAAAATGAGCACCTCTCCTTAAGAAAATCCTGCGTACGCTACTGAGCAGAGACCAACGGGGAGATCAGTAATTTGGCAGATTTTTTTAATTGCTGGAAAAGACGTTGACACAAAATGAAATGTTGTTCGAACAACAAACTATCAAATTAAATTCTTCGGTGCCAGTCTTTCTATGCTTTGGTTTTACACTTGAAGTATTGCACAAATAAATTGAGCTATGCAAAATTTCGTTTGTTTGTATGCGCTCACGTTATCAGGTTTCACCCAAGTTCTGTGCTTTAATCACTAGAGGAATGATGGCGTGGATGGGAATACAAGCAACCTATTGTTTTTACATTGCTTTGCACTAAATATTATGGGAAAAGAGTTAGTTTTTTCAACTTCCGCCCTGAGTTCAGCCCTGACTAAGGATTGTAGGTGTGTTATCATTGAATTCAAGGTCTAAAAGGGTAATAACATTTTTTTTGATAGGCTACCATTATTGCCAAAAAAGCAATACTCAAATACCTTTATATTTTCAAAATTCAATGTTATTCAAAATATCTTCCACTTCTCGAATATCAAAATTCATAAGCTGGTGAATATAAATTAATACAGTAACAAAGGATAGGAATCAGACTTGTTTAGAAAAAGTTCAAAAGCACCTCCGCTCCAAATCCTAGCAAGTCTTCAGAGTTCAATGAAAATTTCACATCATTTTTGTAAATAAATCACAAAATACAGTAAATTGAAGTATTTATTGATGAAAAAATATCAACTACATATACTGTTCATTTACAATACGTATGATTGCAGCCACTATGCACATGCAAAGGACTTTCTAAACTTTCGATCATTTCTACTTTCTTAGCATAAAAGTGTCAAACTCCTTTTGAATGTTGTCTTTTTGGTGATTAAATGTTTCCTTTCGAGAACTGAAACTAATAAATCTGATATCATCTAGTGTTTTGTGGAGAAAGACCCCAGCTTTCATTTTATCTGAAAAGAGAATGAAAACAATTGTAAAATACTAGACAAGCAGTTATGATAAAAAAACATTCATTTAACAATTAATAATACAAATACAAACTGAAAGGCCGCAACAGGGAAATTTCCCAAGCGAGGACTGATGCTGGGAATAGGTTTTTAACTCAAGCAAGGACGGTGAGCAAACAGATGGTGTTCCAAAAAAGATGGGATAGTTTTAAAAAGATGGCAGAACAGGTGAAACCCCATTTCCACCTTAGCATCATGCATGGAACAAAAAACATGCTACAATACACTTGAGCAGAATTGACTTCTGAGAGGAGGGGGGGGGGAACCAAGGAATTTCCTACAGAAAAACTTTGAGTTACCAACCTTTAAAATGATCGAAAATAATTACAATAGCACGTAAAAGGTGTTTTCTTTTGTAATATTTTTTTCTGAAAATATTTGAAATCATTATTATAATATATTTAAAATTTTGCTGACAAGGGAGGTGGAGGGTATCGGAGGAGGCCAAAATTCTTCTTACACAATACAGTAGATACGGTTTATTGAAATCATGCATAATGCTATCATTTGGATATTCCTATCAATCACTAATATAAAATATAGAATGGACCAATATTGTAGCATAGGCAAAAGTTCATTGATAGTTATCAGGACTTATGGCTTTTGTTATCCTTTTTTTTTTTTTTTTGCATTTAGAAGCTGAGGTTTAACCATACTTTTGTAGGAGATTAAAAAATGCAACACCCCTCCACCCCATTGACAAACATTTCTGTATTCTGGTTGATGATTTTTGCTTGCACATGACATTGATAGGCTATCTGAATATTATTAGCTGCTATAATCCATGGACGTGTGAAGCTGCTTTTGTAATGAACTTCCGGCAATGCAGGCATACAAAAGGTAAGATCAAAAAAAAGAAACTTCAAATTCTCAGTCAATTATCCAAATCCAGTTTGCTTGAAAGACTGCCTTGAGGGATCTATAGAACACATACAGTACATAAATTAAACACATGACTGAATTTAAAAAAAAAAAAGATTTTTTTTTTCCTCAAAACAGTCCTAAATAATGTTTTTCGACTTTTCAGAGACTTAATGACTCCTCCTGATGTTGAAAGGCACACTGCAATAAAATCAGAAAATTTTGTGCCACCCTTAGACTCCATTTTAACAATCGCATGAATTTCAGGCGACCATTTACCCATTTTATAATCACCACGTCGACTGAGATTTGTCAAGCCCTGAGCTATATGTAAAATGGAGTTGCCCTGTTTTCATGTATCCTGTTTGACCAAGTAGGACTCAAGATCATCATTTGGCTTCTGGGTTTCTTTCGGATATAGTTATCAATTGGTTATTGTTATCTGAAACTATACGAGTCCACATTTTGGAAGAAAAAAATATTGGTTTGTTTTTTTCTTCATTTTTTATGAAAGCCCCATTTTTTGTGATTCCAAACCAGGCCTTTGACGCTTAGAACCGAAGCTATGCCCACTTTAGAGTTGAATTTTTACCAGGATTGGCAAGTTACCTCAAATATTGCTTTTCAATATAAAAATTCTCATTGGAAATGCATATGTTAATTACATGTAATGTTCAAAGTGACTGTTATACAAAGAATAAATACTTAATATGATTGTAAAATAACATTCTACTCTAAAGAATTATTTTGGACAGTATGTTTTCTTTCTTACAAATACACTTTTAATAAATATACACTTTTTAATAAAACATAGCATAAATTCTGAACGAAAAACTATGGAATGATTTAATATTCTTCAATCCAAGATGATTCTTGATCCTCCAAAATTTCTTTAACTGCTTATACATGTGTATTGATATAAATCATCTGCTGTACTCTCTTCATAACAGAGAGGTATTTAAAAAAGTTCTTTTACATCATATATGTAATGTTGTTTTCTGTTATTATTAAATTATCTAAATAATCACTGATATTCAAAGCGATACCCTTATCGTGTATAACATTAGAATATATCTAGCAATCAAAATAATAAATTGTAAGACTAAAATTTTCTCTAATTTGGCAGTGCTGTACATGATGCTTAAGAAACTCTTGTAACTTAGTGCATGAGTAAGGATAAATTTTTTTACTATGATATGGTATATTTACTAGCATTTATAATGCAATGGTTTTTTGACTGAAGCTGTATCTAAATATGCAATGGGCATCATGTCCTGCCAGTTCTTTGATTAAAAATACTTGTTAAAACTCTGGATTTATATGACCTAAGATATAAAATTTTTAGGTGAGAATAAATGAGCACCATTAGTGTATTAACAGATGCTACACGAGAAATTTTAAATGGAATAAAATTTTGTGGGTAGATCAGAAAATTTAAAATATCAAAATAGATATTTTGTGCTCAGTAATTATAATTCAAAATATAAAAACATGTTAATCTACATAAAAGCGTTTTGTTATTCAACCTATCTATCAGGTTAACAAAAACTGTTTGACATCAGTAAGTTTTTGACTGTTTTAATACTGAGCTAATTTCTGAGGTAAGAAACCTATCCCTGATCTCCTATCACACATATTTTGAATAAACAGCTCCACTTTGCTAAGTAAATTGAACACAGGTAATCAGTAGTGTAGATAAAATGAAACATATGAAAGTGTTTTTCATAATATTATATACTTATTGTGTTCAAAACATCATCCAAAAGCATTCATTTAAGATTTTGACGCTTATGTCTTTTGACCCAACCCTGGTTTTTACATCAAGTAATCTGTGAATGAAAATTTTAATGGCATTTTATGAAGAATGTTATTTCTGACATTTTACTTGGGTTTAAAACACAATTTCTAAAAATCTATTGACTGTATCATTGCAAAATTTTATTATATTTTGCCATTTGTTATTAAGTGTCATAAACCAAAACCTAAGGTGTATAAAAATCTAAGTATTTGTCTAATTGCAGTGTTTTACATACACGATATGTTAAGTGAGATTTCAAAAAATTCCCATGTACATTAATTGAGTGAAATGATACTTTTGCCAAAATTTGGGATTCAAATCGGAGTGAAAATGTAGTGTAGTTGAAGTTATATGATGCATAAATGAAATATAACTTTTTTTTTTTTAAAAAGTATAGAGAATAATTGAGGCTAAATCTAAACGTAATATAAATGAGAAAGTATTATAAATTAGTTATATAAACAGGGTTCCACTGTAAATAAGTGATTTCCCAAATTGTCTGGAAATACAATATCCTGTTCCCGGAGGCTCAAAAATGTCAGGAATTTAGAAACCCTAATGTCAGCCTCTCTCGCAACAGTTTTCTTTAGGGGCAGCACACAAGGCTTTGCACCCAGGCCGCAGTCAAGCTCGAGCTGCCCCTGGTGGAGGGGGCCATGGTACTATTTCTAATATAACATTGATTTTTAGATTGTTTCTGTAGTTTTCATGGCTATAACATTTTTGAAAAAAAAAGGCACAATTGAATATAGAAAAATGTAGGTTAGTGTGTTAATGACTTCATTGCTACCAACATGTCATTAAATATAAAGGTATAAGCTCAATAACTAGAAAAGATGCATTAAGGAAGGGGGAAGAATCACAATTTCTTACCTCTCTGCTTTGGCAAGAGCCAAAGGTTTGCCCAAAGTGAATTTGCCAGTGCTGTACTTTGATTCCTGAACTTTCAAATAATATTATTTCAGCAGTACACTAGACATTCATCTTTCCGCTACCCTGACTTTTCCAACCTCTATGGCTAGTGCATCTGCTGGCGAAATTTCCTGACCTATGACAGACAAAGGTCTTCCACATTCATTTTGTATCATTCTGATGCTGCTTTTGATAGAAATATTTGGACTGCCTTTCCAAAGATCAAAATCTACAAAAAAAGAAAATCGTGTATTTAAAAAACACAACTCAGGGCCAGAACTGGGGGGGGGGGGGGGGCACAAAATTCAGAAGGGCTACTAATTTCACATGGGGAAAAAACACAGTTGCAAAATCAATAATCAAATTCTAGTGGTGGGAACAGCAAAATCACACTTGGCCCCACAAAAATCACAGTAAACCCTTACAGCGGCAATCTTGAGATATCTTGTTAAACTTGATCTACTTTATTTTGGTCACCCCGAAATATCTCTGGTTCTTTTAGCACACTTTTATAAACATAAGTGGCAATTGCGATGCACATCAGGAAAATTTTAAAAACCGCTTAAAGGGTTAAGGTTCTGGCGTAATTTCCATTTTCAGTCATTTTAATTTTGTCGCCACTGGTGATTTCATGGTGGGGTGAACAAAAAAAAAAAGTTTTAGCTTTGTGTTTGCTTTACACGCAAACAAACGTATAATTTAAGAAATATGTCAGATACTAAAGATATGTTTACATAGATTAAATGAATTAATGGAAATACAGTGAACAAGCGTTATAACGACCACGTTCTTATCACTACCCAATTCTTCAACGTTTCCTATAGTGGAAAAACCATTATTTTATTCTAATTAGCTTATTTATTCAATATAAATTGAAAACAATTTTTTAAATGTATCATGATATCCTCATTCAACCTTGGTTTTCCCGCATGTTGGAAATGGACTAGACTACAAATTTCAATAAGCTGGATTCTCTCCTAATTTTTAAGGCATGCCAGCTAATGCAGGAAATAGGCTACTGTAACTTTGATGCCAGTGTCATCTTAATGCATGGGACCACCCCAGCGTGTGGGGTCGGCCCCCCCCCCCCCAGCCTGAGGGCATCGAGAGCAGCATGACTGAGATCCGGTTTAAATTGGACAGTAAGCATGGCAATTGGTGGGCAACAATTTGTCCTGGTGGGGGTCCCTCATTTTTTCCTAATTTTTGGTCGGTTTGGGAAGGGCCCCCCCCCCCCGGCACTGCGTACGCCTCTGGGGGCCGTGATGCTCTTAGAACGCCCCTGCCCAGCAATTTTAATGATGGTCGTATCACGATTTCTTTGATTCAAGGAATTTTAGGAAGTTTCTGTGCATATATCTGCATTAATAATGTCACCCCCTCCCCCTCCCGATAAAACAATTTTCTCAATTTAAGGTATGGAAATGCCAGTTTTACACAATTCGTTAAATCGAAGTTCGACTACGAATAATTTTAACAAACGAATCAACTCACCCAGGATCGATGAGAATACATGCTCCTCGCATTCAATTTCATGTCAATAGCTTTTCAATCAGATGATTGCGAAGAATGTCGAGCCGAGTGCTTTCACATTCTGAACGCATCAACAGTAGTCGAAAGTAGAATGTATTGTTTGTTGGCCGTTTATTTTCGTCATGGAATGACAATTACGAATTAAAAACCCGAGAAAAAGCAAGCGCAAAACGTGAGGGAAAAATGGCGGTACGATCAGTAAAGAAGGAAAGCATAAACAAAATGAAATTTCGACGCCAACCATGTACTGCCACTTTCTTCACCAAATCCCTCGCAGCCGGTAACCCATTCATTTTTGTTACATCATCGGCAGCCAATCATATCACGGAGCCGTTTTGGGTTTTAACGGCTCATCCCTCCAGTAATGTCGTCTGCTTCTCTCCAGGTTACTTGTTTCGGGCGTCTCCTTGTGTCCTTAAAAAATAACCGAACTGGTAGTTTGAACTTCCAGTTCTGTTTGTGAGCTTAGCTTGTAGGGAACCGAACAAACCGTCTGTCGTCTGCTCATTAAGAGGACCTTTGTTTTGGACGTCTCCTCATGCTCAAATAAAATAATCGAACTTTCAGTTTGAATTCCCAGTTCAGTTCACGAGTTTTGTTTACAAGGAACTGAGCGGAATAAGGCATATAGTTTTTTTCACTTTGAACTTCATCATCACCATATGAGTCACTTTTAAATTTGACATTAGATGGCAGCACATCACTATAACGTGGAGAGTGGAAAAATTCACTTTTTACGATCTTACCTGTCGTTTGCTTGTGTGGAGGATCTTTGTTTTGGATGTCTCTTTGGGTCTTGAAAAAATTACCGAACTGGAATTTTGATCTTTCAGGTCAGTTTATAAGCTTTGTTTATAAGGTGCAAAGCTGAATGAAGAATTTAGTTTTTTATACCTGAGCTTCGTCATCACCTGATAACTAGGGTGACCATACTTTCTCGACAAAAACACGGGACATTCGGTTCGCCAATACGGGAAAATACGGGACAGCGCTAATTATCGCCAAACTGCCGCCAAATTACGGCTAAATCACCAATTATGGCACAAAATTTTCTAAAATACCAGTGAAACACAGCGGTTTTTAATCCCCCAAGTTTGAAAGACTCGGAATGAGTTCTTTTGTGTTGATTCGAAGAATTCAGAATATTTTGTTTCTCAGTAATCTCGATTCAAATGCATTTTTTCGATACTTCACTCTACTTTTCTCCCTGAGGTGAAGGAAAAAAGATTGCTATAGCAGAACATTTTCCCATATTTAAAATTACTTCGTGCTATATATAATAAAAATATGTATATATTCTATGAAATTCATAGGCAGTATCCACGTTTTGTTGAAAAAAAATGAGTTACTATCCTATGTTGAATAAAATCTGTTAAATTAATTTTCGTTCACAGCTGCCTGTAAAATCTGAAAAGCAACACACTTCTGATAATGAAAAAAATTTCAAAAGCTTAATATTCTGTATGGTATTGTTTATATTGAGAATTACTGTCTCACTGAGTATTTTAAAAATTTTCAACTCACCTTTTATCCAAGCGCAGTGCAACAACAAAGACAAAAACTGTAATAAATATTTTATTACACGTTCACAACTTCCAAATAAATACGCTGTGTCCGAATAAATATAAAATTGTAAAAAAAAACAAGACATAAACTGAAATATTGTAAATTTTTGCAAAAAATTAGAATAAGGGAGCCTCTGCATTGTTATACCATGGATTATCTGATGAAGCTACCCTTAAAAGCAAACTTTTATCTTTCAACACCTTATCATAAAACTTCTCGCATTCCATGTTACAGTTTTGCCTAACAATAAGCAGAGCCCGCATTGTATCCACACCGAATCTAGATTTCTCCTTTGACCACAAATTATTCATAAGTGAAAATACTCGTTCCACGGGAGCTGTACTCCCAGGAAGACAAAGAATAAATTCAATAATGTTATTGAAGTCTTCATAATAAATATTTTTTGTTTTCAATTCAGAAAAAATGTGTACCCATCTATCAGGTAAAGAAATGTTTTTTTCATTCCATGCATTTAGTTCCCTCACAATTATACATCTTATAACATTCCATTGATCAAATACACGAGCTTCATCTGTTTCAGTGCGCGATAAGAATTCCTCATTCAGACTGTCCTGTATATCTTTCCATTCAGGTACCTGGTTTAATAGCACCCACTTAAACTTCTCTGAGTTGCAAAAACTCTCTTCCCATTTTCTGATGTATTCCAAACTTGTTTGATAGAAATCTCGAACAATTTCAAAGAAATAATCTTCATTAATTTCTCCAGTGTTTACTAATATTTTCAGCTGTTTTTTTACATCACTTGTTACAAATGATTCATTTTTTCTTAGCTCTAAGTTGCAGACGAGCTCTTCAATTTGTAACGCCACTTCTGTAGCTGAAATGTTTTCTTTTTCAATGCAATTTATGCATGTTTGGAATGTTACAATTTGATCTTTTACGAAAGTCAACCACAACTTCAGACAAGGATCTTCAAACAGTTTTCGCAGCATAACAGGACATTTCTCTTGAAATAGAAAATATGAACGAAGCCCATCAAACATTTTCAATATTTTCTCTATTGATGGTCCCAGGGACAAGAATCTTGTGTGTCCATGTTCTAATAATTTAGTGTAGTGGTTTTCTACAAACTCACAAAAATTTTTCAGCTCTTCTACTCTGACTGTATACACATGAAAATAGTTATATATTTTCACAGCAAGGTATTCGACAGCTACAGGTAGGCAGTCAATAGCACTCTGGAAGCAATTGTGCACAATATGTGCACCACAACCAATGCCAATGATTTGCCGCTTCAATATTTCTTCGAATTTCCGCCAAACATTATTCTTCCCTTGTCTTCTGCATCCGCCAAAGTTGGTATTGCAGTTATCTGCACACAAAGCAACAATTTTGTTTTCCAAGCCAAATTTATCAATGAACTCTTTTAACATGGCACTCTGCAAGTCAGATGTTTCACCAGGTAAGGAGGAAAAGTCCATTATTTTGATTTGAACTCCCCGAGTAGGTAGGAAATACCTCACAATGATAGGAAAAAGTTTTATGTTCTGCCTGTTCGATGCATCTATACTAACTGCAATACTTTTGATTTCACTCAAGTCCTTCTTCACTTCGTCTAGTATGTATGGTGATAAAACATTTACAATTATGGCTTCCGATTTTGTACGGGCGGACGAAAATTTGGTCTCGTACAATTTTCTAATTAAATTAGATAGACAATCATTTGACCGGAAACTTTGTCCATGGCGAACAGTATGGAAAGCTATAAGAGCTTCACTCGCTGCTATTTTTTCTTTCATGATATTATTGTCTTGTCTAACTACGAAAGAGTTGATGGTTTTAGCAGAAGCTACAGCCTTTTCGGCATTCTTGTGCCGCTGGGTCGACACATGTTGATTGATGTCATTTCTTCCTCCATGGGCAACAGAAAAATGAGCACCACAATGTGTACACATTACTTTGGACAAATCGTTCTGAATGCTATCCAGTTTGATGAAATTAAATTCTTTTTGGAGTGCATCATTGAAGCTGCATATTCTTTTCTTCGACATTTTTTGACACAGTTATAACGTTACCGGAACTCAAATAGGGTTATTGCATCTAAAAATCCTTTTCCTACGATGTTCTGATGAAGGCAAAGTCAAATAAAGAGCTAAAGACCACCCTTACAGCACAATAAGTAGAAACTCAGAAACAGAAAAAAACAATTTCTGGAACTTCAAACTGGTGCATTAGTAAGACACTCGAAGTGTTGCCAATACGTTTGACATACAGAAAAAATACTGAAAATAATGTCAACTCGTCAATTCCTAGTTATTGAGCTATGAAAATTATCTGTATCAACATTTCTGAAGAAAATAACGAATTCAAGCAAACATCGTTAAAAATACGGGAAAAACCGGGACATATTTGCAAAAAAGTCGGGACGGCCAGAAAAACAGAAAAAACCGGGACTGTCCCGGGAAATACGGGACGTATGGTCACCCTACTGATAACGCACTTCTGATTTTGAAAGTAGGTAGCAGCACCAACAATATTTTTAAAAATGAATTTCTTAAAGTATTCTAGAGCATTAAATTAATTTTAATTCCCTTTTAAAATTGTTAGTGCCATTGTGAATTCGCGGCAAATGCTGCTACAAGGCAAAAAAAAAAAATTCTATTGGCGGACGGCGTAACATTTCGAGTCACCCGGTATATACGGATTTTGTCATTGCGTAACGCAGTGACAAAACTGTTCATGTGAACATAATAATGATTCATTATCAGGATTCCAAGCCCGTCGGCAAATATAAATAAGGGGGCATTCAAGTATTACATAAGCAGATTTTCAGCCATTTTTTTGACCCCCCCCCCCCGCGTTGTCAGCAAAACACTGACCCCCCCCCCCTTCCCCGTCAGCAAAATTTCGTCAGCAGCTTAGAATATTTCATATCTTCAAAAAGGGGTCGTTGATGACGACGTAAGCAACCTTCAACCCCCGCCCCCATCATCAAAAGTCAGCAAATCCGAAACCCCCTCCCTCCCCTCGATGCTGACGTAATACTTGAATGACCCCTAATCAGATTTTCAAATAAGAAAATTATCAGTTTGTTGACTTCAATTTCGATACGGTGAAGATCTGATATATTTCGTTGATGATAAGCTACCTTCAAGTGGCTTTTTGGTTCATAATGTGACCGCTCTCTCGCAGGCGAACGAAGCAACGTGCGTGTTGGCTTGAACGCAACACAATATTTCACATGACAGTCCGTACTATATTTAATATACAGGGCGCATAGGTAACGGGGCATATGACATTTTACTGGCGAACCATTGGTCCTAGAAGCATACTTCCAGTTGGAAAAAGTACCCGAATAATGTGTTGTACTCAGATATTTGATTCATGTTGCCAGGGGTTACATAGTTATTAAAATAAAAATGTTAACTTTTTATATGGACACCCTGTGCCCCAAAACCCAGTTGGAAAGTTGTTTCCTTGTCTCCAACAAAAAAATTCAACATTTCTAAGTGCAATATTCCTTGAGATATTCGAAGAAAGTTGGAGGAAAAAAAACAGTATTAGATGCGGGAAAACCATTTTACCGCGCATTTAATGCTGTTTTTTCCCCCCAAATTTCCTCAATTTTTCGAATTCGCATATCTCGGTGAATATTGCACTTAGAAACGTGAAATTATTTTAGTTGCCATCGGAAAAGACAGAGCAACAACTTCTTAATTGGGTTCTTTGGCACACGAGGATGGTATAAAAAGTTGGTTTTTTTTTTATTTATTTTATAACTATACAACCCCTTACGACATGAATGACATATCTGAGTTGGGCACGTGATTTGGATACTTTTTCTAGTTGGGTATGTCTTTAAGACTAACGGCTCGCAAGTAGTGTTATACTCCATGTTACCCATGCAGTCTACATATACACGTAAAAAAATACAGTCGACTCTATTTTTAACTAATACCGTTATAACGGAAAAAATATCGTTTTAACGAAAACTTTTCTAATCCCCCCGGATTAGTTTACATAGGAACAATAAAAAAATCTGAAATTTAACGAAATTTCTTTATTACTCCGGTCTCTTGGAGTTCATTATAATGGGGTTGATGTGAAAGCAGTTCTTGCATAATTTTTGATGTGAAAGCAGTCCTTTTTATAATGATTATGTCATTTTACTTTTATAAAATTTTAGAAGGAAACAAAAGAAAGAAAGGGTGGGGAGAAAAAAAGAAAAATGGCCAAGAGGGGCTCGGTTGTCCGTAAATGCCTTGAAATTCCACTTGTGTGCAAGGGGATTCGGGCCTTACACTCAGTTTTATGACAAAATTTCACATTTATGAGACGTTTGACTACGGTTACGATTAACCTCTATATATATATATATATATATATAGCTTTCAATATTAAAATATTTCATTTATACGAAGCACAATTTCAATTATTTGGCATTTTCATTTTGACTCGAACTCCAAATCTTTGGCATTCAGACATCATTTCCAACTATCAAATAAAACGAGGTTTTAGCAGATTGTGAAAAATGCGTCGCTGAATTGGTTTTGCATGCGTATTATCAACACTAAAAACCACAAATTTTAGTTTGACAGATACAGACCAATACATTATCTGCTTGGATTGCATATAGAAACCAATCAGCAAACCAAACGACGTTAAGATCGTCGTAAATATGTTTAAAATCACGTTTTTCCTGTTAAACTGAAATGAATGGCACATGAACACTTGCGATATTGAAGCAACAGCAAATTTATGCAATTACAGTTTCTTAAGTTATACAGCAATGTAGTTTTAAAAAATTTAATTTCGCGGGTATCTTTCCTCATGTATGATTTGATCTCTTCGAGTTCGTTATAATTGGATTCGACTTTATTTCTTTTCAGCAAAGGCAATGGGTGTTGGCACACCCCCTACCCAAAAATTCATTGAAAAAATACCCCAGAGCAATCGTTCTTTATTCGATTTTTATAAATATATTCCCCATCAGACCACTCAGGTTTAGAGGTGTCGCGAGTTCGTTACCCGGTTCGTCCTTGTAATATAATTATAAGGAAGACAGGGTCGTGTCTCCAGTGGTGTAGATGGTAGCATGCATGCCCGGTATGCAAGAGGGCCTGGGTTCGAGTCCAGGCGAAGACGAGATGACTTTTCTTTCCGAGTTCACCTGAGCATAATATCCAGAAAATAAAATGTTTTCTTAATCTGGGAATGTGCGTTCGGCGGATAACTAGAGTGATGTAGGGCCGCTCAAGTACTCTGAAACTGTGCCACATGTCACTCAAGGGATCTCTAAATGTGCCATGGATCGTTTAAGTGTTCTGGAACTGTGTCGCGGGTTATTTCAGTGATCTTTGAATGTGAAAGTTATCTTTGAGGCCTACTTCACAGTGACCTGAAAGTGTGCCACGGGTCATTTAAGCGATCTGTAAATGTGCCACTTGGTTCATTTTTACAAAATTGGGTTTGAGGGGGTAAGCCGCATCACATAACCTTGAGGGCCACATTTGGTCCGCGGGTCAAGGGTTTACCATGTATGGTTTAAAGGGTGGGTCGCAATGAATTTCTTAAAGATAAATGTTTCGAGTTCTTACCCTTCATTAACAGAAATCGATTATAATAACATATAAAGGTATTTTGATTTAAAAAATATTTTTTCATCTGGGGGGAGCACGAGCCTCTATGCCCCCCTCCCGTGTACGTTTCTCATCCCACCAATATATGATAGGAGGTAGAGGGCAGTGCTGACGAAATTTCGCTGACAGAAGTTGGGGGGGGGAGGCAGATTTTTGCTTACTTTTGATGATAAGAAGGGGGGGGGGAGTCAAAAATGGCTAAAAATTTTCTTACGTAATACTTGAACGGCCCTAATAATTATTTTTTACCAATACACGTTTGTTTCAAAATACGGTGAAACCTCGCCACAACGATTCTCGAAATAATGATAAATCCCTGTACAACGATGTTTTCTCTTTGTCCGCAAAGTATCATTATATCAAAGTTTCACTATCAGAAAATCCTAAAAACATGCGAGTGCAGTTGATGAAATGATTGAATTGGAAAGTGTCAATTACAGTACGACTAATTTCCATTTTCTGGTGTGTTCATGTTGGGTATATCAGTGGCAAAAAATTTATATAACTTGGATTGAATATACCTCTCATCAAATGTCAAAATATTTTTCCCCTTTTGATTATATATATATATAAAAAAATGGGAAGGATATCATATTGCAAGAACAAATGGTGCACGTCTTCCCAGATTATATGTTTTGCTTTGACAGTATGGGCAAACGCATGCTGATATTGTGAAAATGAATTGTACTGTAGTCCTGGCTTTGATCATTGATTTTTCTATGTATTAAAAGGTATTGAATCGATTTTTATGACGCAGCAGTCACTCCTGGTATATACTTCTTGCAGGGCCGTCTTAAGAGCATCACAGGCCAAGTGATTTTTCTGAGGCTCTACCTGGAATATTCTCAAAAATTTCAAGCAGTTCTCATTTTTGTGGACCCCCCGCTCTTCTCTTCAGGCCCTCGCGCCATGCTCAGGTGGGCCCACGCGTTAAGACGCCACTGTAGTCTTGCACAAATAAAGCAAAACCCAATCAGGGAAGAAAAACATTTAACAATTACTCTTGCAATGTGATATCAATTTCCATGAAAATATTTCACGTAACAACACATCTTTTTTTTCTCTGAAACTAGTTTCTTGTTCATTTTAATTTTTTCAAATAAAAATGAAAAAGTATTTTCACATTTTGAGAAGCATTCAATCCTGTTCACATAAATTTTTTGGCACCCATATACTGTGTGCCGGTGGGTGAAGAAAAATATCTTAAAAAATGGAAATGTAAGTTGAGTATTTCACAAACTGCGAGTTTTTGGGATGTTTAAATATTTAAAAAAAAATATGATCAAAACATGTTTGTTTTTGAAACAAACATGTGAAATACAGGTTAAATTGCAAAAATGTCAGAATACACAAATAATGCAAGTGTTCAAAGATCACAAAAGTATAGGGAAGAAACAAAATTTTATTCCTATATAATCTAGAAAATTAGATTTTATTGTGTTAAGGCCTGCTGATCTATTACAATGTGTGGCAGAACAAAAATATAATCGTATCCATAAATACATACAGATCATAAATAATAATACAAATTACATAGATACTAGTTGCGGAATAATCAGGTAATTAAATGCAAATTGTAATTCTCAAATAAATAATAATTATAAAAAAATCACAAAAAATAATCACACGCAACTTCACTTGTAAATTTCTAGCAAATTCAAGAACAATACCACATCTTGAAAGAAATTAAATAATCCATTTATAAAAGGTCAATTAGAAATATGGATATCCAATAATCGAATTAACAATAGCTCACTTGATGCTCAAGAATTAATGAATTGTGAAATAGATTAACAGCGAAAAGAAGTGTACATCTGAGAACAAAAAATTACATGGACAAGATCGTTGGCCTCTCTCATGTCTGTTACAAATATTGCAATCAGAGCTATTTCTGAAAAACAAGGTTCTGACAGAAGGATGTCAGAGTATGTCATGGGGTTAATCTCAAAAGTTCACATAAAACCTTATCAAGTTTATTAGGAAGTTGATGAAAAGGTATTCTGCTGGTAAAATAGAAATTCTTATTCCATTCCCTTCTATTATATGGTTTGGCTATCTGGGGTGGCGACTTCGTTCCAAATCTTACACCAATAATGAAACTCCAAAAAAAAAGAGCAATAATCACAAGTGACTTTTTAACCCCTTCAAATCAACTTTTTCAGTCTTGGAATCCTCCCCTTACGCAGTGTCGTCTTAACGCATGGGCCCACCCGGGGGGCCTCAGAAAAATGAGAAATCATTGAATTTTTCAAAAATTTGTACAAAGGGTAGGGCCTCAGAAAAATCACTTGACCCCCGATGCTCTTAAGACGGCTGTGCCCTTACATCAGCTTCACTTCTATAAATATTCTATAATTATTTTTAAAGACAATTTGCTTTGCCTTTAAACAGTTCTCGTTTCTCAAATAGATTGAACAATATATACTCGCTACCACTTATTCATAAAACTCTTCTAAGAAGCATTTTACTTACCTCATCCCGAAATTTTGCAATTCTTTACCAACTGATATCCTTAATATTTATATACTAATTTATTACCTTTCAAAAGACACATGAAGCAATATCTTTTATCAATAAGTGGCATCGAAAGTTTGTTTTGATTTGCCTTATGCTTCTCAATCAGTTAAATTATGGATCTATTTGATCTTGCGCATTGCAACACTATATTTATTTTTGACGTTTATACTTATCTGAAAATCATGCAATGTGTATTTCATATAATTGCACACCTTGCTGTGGAGCCAAAAATACTGCAAATTATGTGACAGTTTTGTTTTGACAGATTTTTTTTTTTTTGGTTTTTCGAACCCCCTTTTTTGTATAACTGTGTGTGTGAGTTTTTCTAACATTTTACTTTTCCGTTTTAGTTTGTTGATATTGTTCACTAATAAGCAACTATGTTCCTTATTATTCATTATAAACTTGCAATGTATTACCCAGTATGGGTCTCTAGACCCCTTGGCTAATTTTTCTGTCTCATCTTGTATTTATGTAAAAAATTAAAACAAAACAATAATTAAAACATACAAAAAATGAAGAAGGTATGGGGAACCCGCCCCCCCCCCCACATTCAGCCACCATTACATTTCAATAACTTACCCATTTCCAGAGCTGATCAGTGGTGTTACATATTACTTAATTTAACCAAGCAGATTCTCGGAAATCAAGTTACAGGCATTTTTAATAATCGCATCCAAAATTTTATTATATAAGATGAATTACAAAGATTTTTAAAATAGGACGTCCCAACTCTAACATAATCATGTAGCCAGGTATATTTCTGCATAAATTATAAACTCTTCTGAAGAAAATTTGTTGAATTTTTTCAATGCTGTTTAAATCAAAAATACCCCATATGGGGATCACACAAAAAAATACAGATGTAACCAATGATTGAAAAGTTTGCAATGTATATTTAAATTATTACATTTTATCTTTGCAAGAATTGAGATTAAATTGTTAATTGCTAGCTGAGCCGTTCCAGTGAAGTAAGTACTTGTTAGTTTTTGTGAAGATCTTAGAGGTTAGTTTTTGTGAGATTGTTTTATAAAATGAATATCTCTGTTAGTTATTGGAAAAAAAGGACTCAGTTTCCTATACCTATGCGTATGGACATGGTGATCTTTATCTCTGCATACAGAAATACAATAATAAATCTATTGTGTGCAATATTAATGCAAAATAAATGCAATACAAAATTATCGGAATAAATAAATCTTTGCTTCCACTCAGTATACACATGCTTTCACCCCTCAGCTGTATGAAAAAAAGCAAAATTTTCTTTGGATTTTATAATTATTACTTAGAGCCAAAAAAAATTAATATGTATGATCAAATGTATCACTCTTTGAACAAAGCTCTTTTTTTAAGAGTATAGACTGTTTCTCTGTAATTTCACTGGAAGTAGGTTTAGAAAGTTTAATTTTCTTGCTGGAACGTGTTTTCTTAACTGAATAAAATCTTTTTTGTTTTAAGATTTTTTTGTTAGATGGCTCTGAACTAATTTTATTTTGATGTAGCAAAACACTCTGTGTATTAATTTGCATTAAATGTTCAATAGCATTTAAATGGTGGTTTATTTGCAGAGATGTATTATCATCCATGCTGCCAAGTGTACACAATTTTTTGGCGAGTAAATCTATTTTCATTACATTCATCTCATGACAATTTGTAGGAGCCTTTATAGAGTTTGCTTTAACCACACCTGTAGATATGGAAGAATTATTTAGATCATTTAAAGGACCAGTGAAGTTTTGTTCCTTGTTTAGTGAAAATATAACATAATGAACATGTTTGCACATGCAGTTAGAAATGACATTATCATGGCAAGTACATACATACGCTGTTGAACACACTGCACAATCTCTACAGGCAATAATGCAAGCATTACCACAAGAGTGCTTTTTCACGACATTGTATGTATTCCCAGTAGACACTATTTTCCACTCACCATCTTTGATTTGCTCAATTTTAGCATTGAGAACTTTCCCTTCTCCATGTCTCTTAAAATTTTGAGACCCCTTTCTTGTAATTTTTCCTTTTAGAGTTTTGATGTGCCCATCAAAACTTTTATCTTTTACGAAATTGATTAGTTCTCCAATAACTTTGTCCACTCTATCTTTTTGCCCTCCAAGTATATATGTTTAAGTTGCCGGTGGAAGCTTTCGAGATGCATGTTCGTATTAATTTTTGCTCCTTTCCGGAAACAATAAGCCCACATCTCAGATCTTTTTAGATAATGCTCTTTAAAATAATAAAAGAATTCTTTTGTGGCAGCATCTTCTTCAAGCATTTCACAAAAGTTCTTGCACATTTCATTAAATTTACGTTCATCCAACTCATACATTATGGTTTTCAAAGTTTTATACACATCTGCTTGTATTTCTCTTTTGAGAGACGAAAGATGTTTCTTCCACGCTCGATCCACATGCCAAGCACATAACAAATACTTGTCACATGGACCAAAAACACTTATCCAGGCATTCTTGTATATCACTGCATCATCACTCATGAATATACGAGATGACACATTATTTGGTGAAGATGCTTTTACGCAGTTAAAAAAATGCACTAGGGTTGCAGTGTCTACTGTTGACAAAATACAGAAGGCAACCGGCATTCCTTCTTCATACTCGTCAATCACAAGTAAAGTGACAAGTTCAAACCCATGTCCAGATATACCATGAGTAGAGTCTACACACACACGATCTCCACCAAAACGACTAAACATACTTTTTTGATAATTAGTCATAATGACAAGCATGAAGTCTTTTTTTGAAATAATAGGGTGTTCTTCATCTTGTCTTTTGAAAAAAAGCACTGGATTCTTTTCTTCACTTTTCATTATTTCCACCCAAGCACAGACACTGGCTTCATCATTTGCTAAAACAGATCCACTGTTCGGCAGCATCAGTCCAAAATCTCTTTTAATGTTGTGGAGATCTTTTTTTGTTACCAGATGCGTTCGCTCGGTAGGAAATTCCACTGGATGTCTGATGTCTTGAATAATTCTTTTTTCCCCTACTCCTTGCAAAATTTTACCTAAATTATAAAAGTAAAGTAAAATTAAAAGCAATAAAAATAAGTATCTGCTAAGAATTAGTCACATTTTATAAGCAAAAGGTTTCATGTATGCAGCGATTTTGGGTTATGTTTTCATTCAACTTTCAAATGTATCGGAAACCGCTCGACCTATCAAGACCTAAATTTTGCATATGTGCCAAATGATGGTACTCTAAGACATTGTTGGAAGCCATCGAAAACCAATTGTTTTGGGCTTAACAATCATTGTTTTAATGTTTACTAGGGGTCCCATAATTCCTATACTATCTTGGACTGACAAGGCCTGACTTAAATGATTTTATTTCTTGATTTTTACATTATATCATACGTATTGGAGGAAGTGAAAAGTTCAGTTCGGCGCCTTGCCCCCACTTTGAATAACCAATTGTTAGGAGGAGCAGCATTTGATTATTGTGGTGAACTGCAAATTGAGCTATATTGTCTTGTGTTGCTCATTTAAGTGCATCAAACAGCATTGTTTATTGTTGTGAATCAGGTATTGCACTGATTCACAGTAGGTACATATTTTGGTGTATCATGTTCTGGTGAGCACCGTGTTTTATTGTGCATCGAGGTTTCATTCTGTTGAGAGGGTGTATTACGGATCGTGAATTGAGCAGGCACTATTTATTATGGTGCATTAGATAGAGAGGTTTATCATGCATTGTTCCCTATATATTGCATATATCTGAGTTTTGTGTAATGAAGTGCATTGTGTGCGTGTGTATTTTTTTAGTGTATCGTAGTGTATTGTGTAATTGCAATGCATTGCGTAATGAGGTATGTTGCAATTGAATTTGTTTACTGTTGTATAATATATTATCCTAACTATTCGGCTGATTAATATGATCTCTGTATGGCTAATCATGGCCCCTACATGGGGGGGGGGAGGGGCTGACAGAGCTCTAGCCCTGGGGCCCGGGACAGTTCTCATCATTTTTTGCTCTTTCACGCTATAAATTAACTACAGAAGGGACCCGCAAAAGATGCCAGCCTAGGGCCCCCGCTCCGGGATGTGGGGGCCATGTGACTAATGATTCAGGATTATGGTAATACTCATACATCTATCTTCCAAATCAGCAGTTTGAAACTGGCAATTACGTGACTATTTTTTTAAGCTCCCACAATACATTTCTGCTGGATGAAATGAAAGTGTGACGAGTAGCAAGGTATATTGCTGGAGAAAGGGAAGTTGTTGGACATCAAAGCCATCGGGGAGTGGGGCCTCTATTTTAATGCCTGAAATTATGCAGTATTTCATGACTAAAAATTTATTTAAATTTATGAAATGGTGTTTCCTTTGGAAACAGAATTCTTACTACATACCTGCTATAATTTCTTTTTCTGATTTAGGTATTGGGACATGGCACCATACAGAGTTGTGCTTATAATGTTCTTTGTAATATGACACAGAAACATGACTATCAAAGTCCTTCACTTTCAGGCATGCTGTACAATGGAATCCTAATTTTCTTGTTCCTTGGGCTTTCAACTGTCTCTTTCTATCTCCAACTTTTAGTTTGGGTGATCCACTGCGATTACAAACCAATACAATGTGCTTGACATTTTTTACCGTCTTTTTGGAAGTTACAACAAACTTGGCATCAGTCTTTTTTTCTTCCTCTGCCAACCACTCACAAAAATCTAAAAGAAAAAGCAATATTTCAACAACAAAAATATTTTAAACAGAAAATTTCAATACATTTTTCAACATGAGAGAAAGTTATCTACTCTTTAGACCAGTGTTTTACCAACCTGGGGGGCGATGGAATGGTCCATGGGGGTGGTTGAAGTGCGCTACAAGTATAATATAGGATCTTATGACTTGGGGGGGGGGGATGAGAAAAAAAATTCTGGAAAAGGGGGCGATGGAACAAAAAGTTTGGGGAACTATGTTCTAGACAAAAGTAAAAGAATCCAATGCACCACACAATATCTTTTAAAAGAGTTCTTGTTTCAGCAAATGAATGTCTTAAATTGCCCTGTCAGCATTTGTTCTGTCTTGACTTGGTTCATCAACCTTCACAGGACCAACCATACTCAGGAATTTCACAGCATGATGCAAAAAGAAAATTGCAGCCCCTTCTTAAAAAATTTATTAAATTACTCCCTGACTTACGAACTTTCTATGTAACGAACAGAAATTTAGTAGTCTTGGTTATACAGTATGTAACAAAAATTGTACAGGCGGTGTACAGAATCAGAACGCTGAAAGGAAAAATATGTTCAGAAGGAAGTCATTTTATAATGTAACGTATGTATTCCTTTTCGTGTACATTCATTATATTCATTTTCATGGTGTAATGTATATTGGAAACAGGGCCACAACTGGGGTGCGGGGGGGGGGGGGGAGGCAGGCAGTCTAGTGTCCTGGGCGCCGGACCAGAGAGGGAACGAATTTCACCCTTTAACCTCTCCTTCAACATTAGAAAAAGGCGCCAAAATGTGTGCTGGCCCTAGAGTACCAAGCATATAGTTGTGACCCTGACTGGAAATATTTGGAGGGCTCAAAAATATTGGTGGTGGGCTTCCATAAGCATTACAATATTGGGTAGAAGGGGGTTTGATCCCAATACAATTTTAAACATACACTTTTTAGAATGCCTTCCATAATTGTAATAGCTATCAGTGCTTCAATATATTATTGGGGTTGAAACTGAAAGCTGTTGCCCACAAAATATTACTTTCAGGAGAGAAAAATTTAATTTTTATAAAATATTTCCCATTCCAGAAGAAAAGGGTTTCTTTTAGGAAAGTTGTGCGCCCCCCCCCCCTAAATTTTGTAGCCTGGTGTAACACCTTTCGCACCTGCTTAAGTCTGGGCCTAAACCTTTCAGTATCTGTAACTAAATTTCCCATAGTAATTTTAATCATGCTCCCCTCTTTATGGCTTACCTTTTTAAAAGCGTGCCGTGTTTTCCACATTTGCTATATTAAGGCAAAATTGACATAAATCATAGCTGAACATAGAGAGAGCTTTTGATGTTATGATTTCCAACACAGCATTATCAGTGGTAGTCACAGGTTCAGAATCAATGGTGTAGACCAATGATTCTCAAACTTTTGTCACCTGCAGCTCTCTTACCCAATTCATGATTCATCTATGGCTCCCTAGAATAGTTTCGTGGATATTTTCCCATAGGAAAAAACCACTTCATAGGCACACAAATCAATATCTCCAGCTTGCCACAACGTCCCTGATAAAGTTTGGTGACACCCTTTGGAGCTACAACTCACACTTTGAGGAAACACTAAAATATTTATTTCAACCGTAACTTTTCAACAACTGATATACATGCTAAGACAATTATAAAAGTTCATATCTTATACATCACATTTTACAATTTTGAGAACTGGGATTACAAATCCGTCTAAATAATCGTAATTAGCAGGGCTTGGAATATCAAGAAAACGATGCGCCAACTAAATATTTTAGGAGTGACACATAATTCTTTTGCCCAAGCTACAAATCATGCATAGAAAGTTTTAGATGCCTATATGAATTTTTTTAATCACCATGACGCCTGGAATTATCAATCCTTGCAAATTAGATGTTGAGTGTTTATAAAATTTTTCTCCTCTCGTATTCAATACTATAGGAGTCGTCTTTAAGCAATATCTCAATAATATTATAGCAGGGGTTTTCTAAAAAAATACCAATATAGTAGCATATAGGGTATATACTATACGTACCTGAATACTCTTTGAACTCCAAATCTTGGCAGTTTCCAATATTTCCAAAATCATGACTATCCTTCAAATGATCTCTGAGTTGGCACACAGTCCGGAATTTCTCCTTGCAATCGTCTTTTTTGCATTGAACAGTGAGTTTCTTCACTTCGTGGATTTCCCTCTTATGTTTGTTTAGACCACTCTGGGAAGCAAAACTTTTCTCGCAATATTGGCAAACAAACTTATTCCCTGCATAATCATTTGTCGTTTTTAATCCATGAACCCGGGACTTGTGACCACTCAAGTAACGCTTAAAATAAAATTCCGCGCCGCAAATTGAGCATTTGTAATCCATTTTTTTTTCAAGACCTGATATCAACAAGGAAAAAAAAAATCATCAAATATATGCTCCAAGAAAGGAATTTGGCCCTGAAAAGGGCCTTTTGAAAAATTAAATAAAACAAGAAGGATGAAATTTAAAATTAGACGAAAATGAAAACGGGCGAGAAACTACGAGCGAAGCACATGGAAAATAAGAGAGAAAAGTAACAAGCAGAGTTGCCAGGTCCTTAAAAATTTTCCAGCCAAAATCCTCTTCAAAAGTAGCCAAAAAGTAGCCCAAAATATTTGAACTTGTGCTGCCATCTATGAAGCAACAAGCGAGCTACAGTTTGGCGATATTCTAGTCTGGAAATGTGTGGTTTATAGCTTTTCTTATTATAGTCCAGTAACCCCCCCCCCTTTCCGTAAAAATATGGGGGGGGGGGGTTTACCGAATAAATTGATTTCTTCGAAAAGTTGCGAAAGTCAAGGCTACACATTTTCTCTCCTGGAAAAACGGCCCAGAGATGGCCTGGAGTGGAGGCCGTCTTAAAAGCATCATGGGCCTCCGGGCAAATTGATTTTGCTCAGCCCTCTATCCAGACTGCAATTGCCTACTTACGAATTCACATGCTTAATGTCGCAAATCTTAACCATATCTCATTATCCCCCCCCCCTCCCCCGCCGCTCTTCATTCAAGGCCTCCGTGACGTGCCCGGGTTTGCCAATGCGTCAAGACGACACTGCCTCAAATTGTGCATAGGTGCCTACGAAATTTGGTACAATGATTTTAAAAATTAGGTATGGGCTTTAAATCCCAGACCAGATTTTTCACGGTCTAGTAAACAAAAAATTTAAGAAGAGGGTTGTCTTCTTGTCTACTCTTCTGGGTTCGTTTTAAGAGCATCCAGGGCCCCGAGAGCCAAGTGATTTTTCTGATTCCCTACTAGAAAATCCCCGAAAAATACAACCACCTCTAGTTTTTCTGAGGCCCCTCTTCTCTTGAGGCCCCCGAGCCATGCCCTGGTGGGCCCATGCGTTAAGACAGAACTGGTTCCTGGGAGCTCTGCCAGCTCCACGCTTGTGAAGGCTACGGTTTCTTTCACAGGCTTCTGTGGTCTAGATACTGTGTTTCCCAACCGTCGGGTCAGAGCAACACCTTCTATAGCAGGCGGCCTCCGTGCGAAGCTCGTGAGGTCACTGAAGTCTCCCATTTCCCTTATAGTCATTGCATATACAACATACTACTTCCCTTATACTACATTGGATATATGATAACCGACCGGCCGTGGTATCATAAAGGTTGAAAACCACTATCTAGAGCCTAGGACAGTTCCCAAGTTTTTGTTTTACGGTCCCTTCAATTATTGGGTGGCAAAGGCATTATGGTTGAAAGTTCTGGCTTTCCATAGTTGGGTGAGATGCCCCCCCCCCATCCTTTCTGCCTTGTCAGGAAGAAAACACAACATGAGGTGGGGACTGAAGTGAAAAAGAAAAACTTCTTTGCTCGCAAGCAAAGAAAAATAAAGAAAAATAGGGAGAAATTCGCCATGAACACAATTTTGGAAAAACCGCCCAAAAACCCGCCACCCGCCAAAGCCAAAAATTTCCCGCCGAACCGTTTTCAAACCAGCCCAATTTGGCGGGAAAACCGCCAATCTGGCAACTCTGGTAACAAGCGCGGGAAAAAGAGAGAGAGAAAAAAAAAATAGCGCCAAAGCAATACCTTCTAAAGCAGAGCCTTGCTCTAGAAGGTGTTGGCCAAAGCCACATGCAAAAGGTTACAAGGAAGAAAATCCTGATTTTACGTCAATGATCACGTGGTAGTAACGGTCCAATCAAATCCGACACTAGAACAGAGTCGGACAAGGATTGAGGTGCTTTCCAAAAAATTACTACCGCTCGGAGTCCCCCATCGAAGGGTTAGCGCACCAACATCTCGGTGAGTATAAGAAACAAGCCTGCCTTTCGGAATCGGCAATAAATTGTAGGTCCCGGGGTCTAATTAGCCCTCGCGTGCAGAAAATGACCGTGGTGCGACGAAAATGATCAATGATCAGACCACTCAGTGCCGGTTGAATATAGCTATGAGCTAAACTAGATGGCTATCCGTCTGTAATTGCATGAAAACGATGGGTTTTTCTTTACACACAAGCTTTCATTTCTCACCCATCTACTTCTTGGATTGCATTTACTACCAGCACTCAAAAAAATTTCAATGAATGGTCAACAAATCTTTGTCTGCTTTCTTTATGGCAGCCCTCTTTGAATGAAAAGTCTTCGAACACACACAATTTTTTGTCTTTACAGTTACTCCATTTTGCTTTAAACCTCTTCTATAGTTTGTGTCAGGGCCTACTGTCACCCCCAAGTCGTAAACCCACCGAGATTACATGCAACGCCTTTTTTATTTTCTTCTTCATGTTAATGTTGCTTGAATAGCGGAAAAATTGCGAAAAATATTTTCTATGCATTTTTTGTTTGAAATTAAACTTTTTTAGTCAGAGTGACTAAAAAAATTTAATTCCACAAACTTCTTCGTGGCCCTCGTATCAGTAGCCGTGGCTCCCCTTTTGCCAGATTTTCATCCATGGCCCCCGTGCAATATCCTAGGGCCCCCCCGAGGTCATATGGCCCCCGGTTGAGAACCACTGTTCTAAACTAACTGTTTGAAAAGATCACATGCACTCAAATTTTCTACGTCCCAGAATAAACAATTTAACGGATAATATGACAAGAATGCTTGACAAAAACCAAAAAGGACACACCTGCTGACGACACTTGCAGGTAAGAATGAGAGGAAAAGAAAGGTCACACACAAGGTCAAATGCAAAAAAGACTTTCAGAAAGATTATAACCTACTTAGAAATCAATTGTGACGACGATAGTAGTATTTACCGCATAACGTGCTAGAATATAAGGAAGGGTCACTATGAACCCCTTCGGTCTTTCTAGGTATATTCGTTCGTAGCTTCGTTGTTAAAAAAGATAACGAAAGGAATCTTTGGTATACAATAAGAACATGCTAATTCAGGAACAGTCCAGAAATTCCAAGTGGTTTGGTTTATTCTTAGCAGAGATATGTAAGCTTAAACAACGTGCAGGGTCAAAAAGACCCCCCCCCCGTTCCGTCTTTCTACTGTTAATATTTCATCATTGATAAAGGGAACTTGCAAATGCGGATTATGCGATATCATTTTGTCTTGAAGTAACCGAGATTTTTATCTACGGATTTATGAACAAAAAATATAATGTATAAAGCGCCCGTTAACTCATCTATTCGAGGGAAAGTGACCGTGGTATGTCGGTCACGGAAAACAAATTGGTATACGTTGGTTTACCATATTTTATCGGTGGAAATACGGGAGATAGAGATCCTAAGTAAAGAATTGCTTATTGTTAGGTCGACCATATTTGCTCGAGAAAAATACGTGAAATTTGGGATTCGAAATACGGGAAAATTCGGGACAATGTCAATTATCGCTAAATGATGCTAAAAGTAAGCGAAGTCGTTAACTCGTGCTAAAATCACAGAAAATTCGCCAATCGCGAGAATTCGCCAATCGCGTACTCAAAGGTTCCCTTTGAGTACGCCAATGCTGATGATGATTATGATGTAAATTCCAAAAGCCTCATTATCGTGATGTAATTTCTAAGCTGGAAAGATAATTTTAATCGTTGATTTGAAGAATAAAAAGTCAAGTTGACTTCGTTGAAAATATTTGAAAACTCGGGACATTTCTGCAAAAAAGTCGGGACAGCAAAAAAACAGAAAAAAACCGGGACTGTCCCGAGAAATACGGGATGTATGGTCACCCTGCTTATTGCTATTCTATCTCTCAAAAAATTGTCAAATGTTGAAAAATTGCTAATTACGGTTAAAATTGATGGGAAAGAAATGCTGATGGGTATGTACGAAGAAGGACTACAATAAATTGCAGTAAATAAAAATGTATTTCACGAAATAAATATTATGTTATTGATATTTTTTTAAAAATGTCTTGTTTTTGTTATGTAAAAAAGAAACACGTCACAAATATGCGACATGAACGTTTATGTTTATAATCATAATTAATCGTACAGTGATTTGTAAGAAATTAAAATTATCTTCCTCCACGTTTTCAGTCAAGATTGAGCGAGTTTCAGTGAGTCAAGTGAGTTTAGTCGAAAATACGGGACATTTTGAAAAACAAATTCAGGACAGTGAAAATAAGAGATAAATAGCAAAATATAGGCCTACTTAGCAAACGTTTTGTGGTGACCTTATGCATATGACACATATGTCACGCATTTCCCGGGACATTCCCGTATTTTCACTTTATTTTGGCTGTCCCGACTTTTTTGCAAGAATGCCGTGGTTTGTCGCGAATGTTCTACATTGTAGAATCTACAAAGCCTACTTTTAGATGCTTATAGTTTTATACTTTATTAAAATCAACAATTGAAATTATTTTTCAACGCATAAATTATATCACTATAATTACAACTATGAATAAGAATGACCTGACCTGACCTGACCTGAATAAAACGTTTTTCGGCGGTTCCGCGGCACGTTCGCCGTTCTACCGCTCTTAGCGAACGGGCCAATGGGGTGGCCTATAGTAATAAGAATATTCACCTCACATACGTCATGGTTTTTTTTACTTTCTTGATAAAGTGATCCTCAAATATGTTCAAGAGATCCTGTATGATCTGTCCAGGGAATTTGTTAATGTTAATAAATATCCATGCCCGAGAGAATCGGGTTTGGAACCAACACTTCCACAGTAAAACGCTAGCTCCCAAACTACTCCACTGCAAGACGGCAAATACTAAACGTTCATTTAATTGTTTGCCCCTTCAAACGTTTTATTTCGTTATTTTACAATGTACTTTGTGGAATCCATTTTTGTTCACTGCAATTCTCTCAGAGTAATGCTTTGTTTCCTGTCATTGAAGTTTTTTTAGTGATTTCTGCAAAAGTTGGCAACTTTGCTTACATTCGACGTCATTTATGGCGATGATTGGCGATGTTCAGTATTTTACCCGTATTTAAAATCCTGAGTTCCGGTATTTTTCTCAAAGAAATTTGGTTAGCCTAAATGTGCAATAAAACTTAGTGACACGGTTTCTACAATCTACCAAAATTACGTGAATTCTTTGGATAGCAATGAAATCATTTACCTCAGCTTTGGGAGCTTACGTTAGTGGTGAAATAATTTACGTTATGTGTCTCATCAGGCCCATAGCCAGAAATTTCATTCGAAGAGGGATCACTTTCATTTCGTGGGGAGGGACCAAAGTGACAAAAAACTGGTTCCAAAATTTTTTACGTCGCGGGGCACTTTTCAGAATTGTTATCATTGAGCACTAATTTTGACAACATTTACAGGTTGGTGCCATGTATAAAATACAGTAATTGTGATAAATCTGGTGATTATGCATAATCACCGGTTATAATGCACAATAATTTCATCCGTTTTTGATCGGCGATTATGCAAATTCCAAAAAGAAATTACCCGCTTAAATTCAGTTGTGATTTTGACGAATGAATATTAATTTGACGAAAATTTGACATTTTATTTCGTCCATGCACAGATCCCTTGTCAAGAAAGCCAAAGGAAAAGTCTACAGAAAAAAATTAAGAAAAATTATATTAAATTGTAATCGTATAAATTGAATATTTTATACCGCCCCTAAACAGATCCCTTCTCCAGAGAGCCAGACGTTAAGGTTTCCCGGAAAAATCGAAGAAAACTGTGAAAATATAATTTGAAGACACCGCCCCCCAAGGGATTCCTTCTCAAGAGAGCGAAAGGGAAACGTTTACGGGAAAAAATGACGAAAATTCTGTGAAATTTCAATTCGATGAAATTGTAATATTTTATACCGCCCTCAACAGATCCTTTTTCACGAGAGCGAAAGGGAAATGTTTCTGGGAAAAAATGAAGAAAATTCTGTGAAATTTTAATTTTATGTAATATTGTATACCGCCCCTAAAGAGATTTGTTGGAAGAAGATATTTCATACTTTGCCTGGATAGTGTTTAGGCATTCTATAGAATGCCTAGGCAAAGTATAGAATAAAACCGGTATTTCATACTTTGCCTGAAACGACCAGGCATTGTATAGAATGCCTGGATTTCATACTTTGCCGGTAACATATATATATAATGGTATTTTCTTTCGAAATTTTTTTTAAATGTTTTTTTACATAGAATTTTTTTTTTTTTCGTTGTGGGGGAGGCGCACGAGCTCTCTACGTTTCTGATACCACCAATATGTGTTAGGAGGTAGGGGCAGTGCTGACAAGGGGGAGGGGTGTCACGGTTTTTTTTTTGCTGACGGGGGAAGGGAATTAAAAATGGCTAAAACTTTGCTGACGTAATACTTGAATGCCCCCCCCCCCTTATCTCACTTTCTGATTCGGGTTCAGGAGCTTCACTGAATCTTTATTTTTGAACATGTTACTTGAGGAACAAATAATCAAGATATTAGATGATCATCATCGTTATCTTTGATTTGACAATTTTTCAATTTGAAATCAAAGTAGTTCCAAAGACATGATTACCTCGTTTCCACGGTGCAAAACAAAAATAAAATCCTCCCCCCCCCCCCCCCCAAACAAAAATCTGAAATTTGAATCAACCATGTTGCGAAAAAAACAGTTCAAGCAGATATCAGAAACAATGCATAGTGGAAAAATGTTGGACATATTTTAATTTTTATACCAAAAAATTATCAACATCACTCTCATACAAATTACATGACAGACATAAATCTCATACACAACGAGGAGAAGAGGAATACAAAAAAAAAAAATCTAAATTTTTAGTCTTCTTTCAATACGATTGGAGCGTATCCCCTACTGTCAGCTTTGTACGCCTGATAAACAAACAGTCCCAGTATGATGTGAACCACCAGCACACTCACACCAGTCGCATAGATGTAGCTGCTGTTGGCAGGAATGTGGAAAATGTTCTCGACGACGTTCTGGCAAACAAAGAAAGCCCCGACGGGTAATGTCACCATGAGGATGCTGTAGAACAGAAGAGCTAACATCGGATTCTTCGCGGGTGCCATGTTGGAGTAACTTTTGGATTTTGTTCTCTAGACTGACTAAAAAAAATACAATTTTCAGATTAGACAAAGGTGAAGTAATACAGGATTATTATCATTTGAATTGAGGCAATTATAACAAATCATGCTTATTATAACTGTATTTTCAACATAAATGTAAGCAGCAATCTTTTTTGATACAGGGAGAATCACGCAACATTGTTTGAGATCTGACGGCTTCAAAATTCGCGGTTTGTTACCTATAACAATAATAATTGTGGGTGACTACTCAGGAAATTACAAAACAACTGCGGGAACTCCTGATACAATGTAAAATAAGCATTTTATCAAACAACAGTGAGAATACAAAAAAACATTCTATTTCAACATTCACAATTTAGACGAAAACCTTCTTAAAACAAGCAGTAGCGTATCTCAAAGAGAAGTGAATATATAATTACAGTAGAACCTTTGATTATTCCAGAAGCAGATTAATTGGGGCATAATGAGGAAACTTCTAAGAACGCGAGAGTCAAACACGAGATAATGTAAGGTCGAACAACAGATAGGCTAATATTTTTGGCAGGGTTGTTTGGTATAAACCACGTTGGTTTTACAAACCTAGCGGTTTTCTTTTCTTTCAAAAAAATCACATAAAAGTATCCCTGAATATAATTTTCCCCCTGTTAAAAATATCATATTGGTTCGTTATTAGTTAAAATTTTCATTTTTACCACATTTTTTACTCTTGGAGGAATTCTTATGGTATATCTTGAAATGGTGTAAGATGGTATTAGCGGTTTTTTGAAAAAAACTCATAAAAGTGGCCAGAATATAGCCTATATATACAGCATACATATTTTTTGGCATGTAAAAATATCTCAATTACTTAAAGTTACCTACGGCACCTAGATTTCCCAGTAGTCCCACATCTTCTCACGTCCTACTTTCTGATGCTGTTTTAGCAAAATTAATGAATGAAGATTGCATCGCACATCTAAATGAAGTGGAGTATTATCTCACAGCCCCCCCCCCCACACACACACACACAAAGAAGCAATCGTGACTTCATCATCATGCTGGAAGTACATGATGATGAAGTCACTATTGCTTCTGTAACTACTTATAATCCAATAAAGACACCAGCTGCACCTAAAGGATCAGTGTATTAGTAGTTACATTACCCCTTCCCCCCATTAAAAAGTCTTGCCGCAGAGAGCAGGCCTACAACGGTAAAATATGCAACCATTACACTTCACTCATAGTTGTAAAAATACAAAGTAGACGGCAGCACTATAATAAGTATTACACAAAAACAAAATTCACGTTAGGTTCACAACACGGACACACACATTCCAACATGCACCAATTCGTTAGAAGTTCCGCAGAGAAATATGGACGAAGTACACGGGTAGTTTAGTAGTTATATTACCCCCACAGACATTTTTATTCCATAAGAAGCAGCACATCTCATACTATATATCACCACTAGGCTCAATATTTTTCACCATTACCTCCAGTTAATCAAGGTTCTACTGCATAGTAGTAACAGATTTATAAAAAATAATAAGCTATATGCAGAGTGATTATAATTAAAGTTCTGGATTCCAAAACAATTTGCATGGACACTCCTGAAGCAATGGGGTTTTCCCCGGCTTCTCAACTGCATCAATATGCGGATAGCACAACGTTTATCCAGATACACATTGCAACACCAGCAAAGCAGTTCCCGAAGAACCATTTGACGATAGCAGGATGACACTTTCACCTGGCCGCCACATTCATCTGACTTTAACCCTTGCAGCTTTTAGCTTTGAGGGGCACCTCAAAATGTTATGTCGGATCGCAAACTTTGGTGAATTGGAAGCGCATCCATATCATTACCATGACATATTCTGATTTGTTGTTGAACAAACACTTTTCTGCGCTTCCATCACATAGCCAGTATACGAGGTTTCAACATACTTAATATTTCTTGTGTAAATTATAGGCCTAGTTGTTTGTTTAATGACTTCATTTTTGTGATGTTTCCATGAATTATGAAATCGTGCGATGCTAATTAAGACATTATTTTGCCCTGACTGGCAGTCATTTCCATTTTGAGAGTAAATTTCCCACGTATTGGATGAGTACACAGCGTCGCCATTTTTAAGTATTTTTCCCCTTTCTGCAAACAAAATTCCATCTCTCAAGGAATATTCATGCAAAATTTTCAAATCATTCCCACCAATGGTTCTTATTTTACAGTGTTTCGAAATCAGAACTTTAGTTATAATCACTCTCGGTATCATGAATCACTGATAATTAATCTGCATTAATTATGCTTCATTAAACGAATTGTGTATTTACCTAGGGACAATGCAAGGTTATGGTGTCGCAGGGAATTTTTCTCTAATTGCGTTGTTAATAGATAGAATAGCTTACCCCCGGAGGTAGTAAATTGTAACACAATTGGCAAGTTTAAAAAGAAATACGATAAACATCTTGTAGTAAATCGAGAAGCTATCCATACTTTGAATAAGACAACCATAAGTGTTCTTTATGGGCATTGTAAAATATTTTATCATGTGCATTTATTTTTTGTAATTGCATTTTTAATTGGGTTGCTGTATTTTAGAAATATATAATCTTTTTCCCAGCCACTTTGTTGGGCATTTCGCCTGCCCTGGCATTGTATTTGCATATTTGTATTTTTATCAATTTTTTGCAAAATAGCTTCTTAATTAATCATATTGATCTTTACTACATGGTTAATAACATTAAGAATTTTCAAACGAAATAATTTCTTGAGTTAAACGTATAAAATAATTCTAATTGCAAAAGTTGGATTTTGTTGCAATTCAAGGAAAATTTATAGATTATGTAATATGGGAATAGCGTAAATTACATTAATGAACATTTTATTTTAAATAACTATTATAAGTTTGAATAATTTTTTAGAAACTTTCATGATAATGCTATTTAAACAAAAAAAAAAAACCCCGGTATTTTGGTTTTTTTACCATCCCTGATTTTTGGTAAATACAGGGTTCATACTCATTCACATGAATAAATTTCTCCGATTTCTGTGGGTTTTCCAGACAAATTAAAAAAAAAAATTCCAGATACTGATTTTTTTCCTATCAAAAGTTTGTCAGGTTTCAATCAATCTAATAACTTTTCTTTTGATTTCTTGGCTCAACAGTGGCCATAGGCGCAGATAGACATGATTGCTGGGGGAAGGGAACGCACGATAATGAAAGGATGAGGGAAGCATGATGATGATGCCAACCTATATATATATACACAGGGTGTCTTGTAAGTGTTAATGCGGCCTTCATCTCATGAACCATTCGTGGCAGAGGTATAGTTCCATTTTTTAAAATCTCAAAAGGAGTTAAAGAATTACCCTGTGTCTACCAGTTTTGAAAATGGAAACGCAGTGTGCCATAAAATAAATACAAAATCTGAATTTTTATACGGTCCCGTCCTCTAATTTCCAATCAGAAAGTGGTTGCCGTGTTTTCTGAGCCCGAAGGGGAAAAAATCACGTTTTTAGCTGCAATATTCTCTGAGATATTTCAATTTGAAAATCGGAGAGAGAGGTTTGGAAACACAGTAAAAACTAGTATAAAATACGCCCCCCCCCCTTTGTGTTCATTCCCAACTTTTCTACGTTTTTCGAATCAGAATATCTCAGCGAGTATTGCACTTCAAAACATAGTATTTTTGTTGTTGGACGCAGAAGAGAGACAAAACTTCTTACTGGAAGTTAGAGGATGCGAGAGGAAGGAGGGCGTATAAAAATTTAGATTTTATATTTTGGGACACCCTATATTTCCACTCTAGCCCACACACAGCGCATCTGCATTTCAGGGCCCCTGCTGAATGCTGGACTACGGTCTGAATAAAATGGATACTCAAAAGACCGGAACTAACCAAATGACTAGTAAACCTCATCACCTTCCTGAGCGACCACCCTCAGAAGGCTAGGATGATGGGGAGCCCGAATGATGATGAAGAAAGGGTGGACTCGGACACCGCAGTGGCCACTCGGAGATCAGCTAGACTGACAACAAGGCAAGTATACACAAGAGATCCAGTCGGACCCAGAGGGGTAGGACCTGGAACTTGCGCAGAGCCACCAACAACATGAGCTACGTTCCCCTCCTTTGGGTCCAATGGTAGGACGGCCGATTTTTCTTTTTGTAAATTTTGCGTTTACTCATTGTGAATTGTATTTTTGAATCTCGAATGAATGTATCTTGTCCAGGGTCGTCTAAGAGCATCGTGGGTCCCCCGAGCCAGGTGATTTTTCTGAGGCTCTCTACCTGGAAAATTCGTGAAAAATTATACTTCTTCTCGTTTTACTGAGGTCTCTCTCTCTCTTGGGCCCATGCGTCAAAACAACACTGATATATAACGATTGCAGACCTATGTATATTGCCACAACGATTGTATGTATAACGATTAAGGAATGTATATAGCTAAAATCGCATAAGCGACAGAGCCTGGTCGTGCTCGGTCTGTTCTGTATTTCCACTCTTAAAACTAGCACGGGTCATTTTTTAACAAATGTTTAAATTGAAACCATACCTCTACGACGAATGGTTGACGAGATAAAGGCCACATTAGTAGTTACAGGACACCCTATATACATTAGACGTCTCTCGGCTCCTTGTTTGACTCTGGGGCGAGGCATTGCCCCCCCACACCCATGTCCCCCACTCTCCGCCCACGACAATGACTTTCAGCAGCGGTTCTCAACAGGTGCTCACGGAGCCCCGGGCTCCGTGTATACCTCCCAGGGGCTCCGCGGCGACTCGAGGAAAATAAAATGAATCAGTAAATTTGACAGATAAGTAAATAAGAGAGGCCTACAAGGTTCTGTCATAAAAATTATGTACAAGAAAGAGCTCCTCGAGTCAAAAAGAGCTCCGCCATAGAAATTATATACTGAAAAAGGCTCCGCGAGTCAAAAAATGTTGAGAACCGCTGACTTTCAGCATTCAACACAGAGTCTTACCCTGAAAATAATCTGATTATGTGTTTTTATTTTGCTTATGAGCACAGCTTTCTTTCCTGATGTTTGCTTATCTCAAAAGTAAGATAATTATTACTGGACATAACACTGCGATATCCCAGAAGTAATTTCTATTAGCAACCGCTTCATTTGACTCAGAGCTGCAAATAATGGATTGTGAAGGTTTATTTACCAAAGCTTAAACTCGATTCTGGAGATGCATAACCATGAGATAGATAAGATCCATTCTGACAATTTGGAACACATCTCTGAATATGCCAATTTGCAAAAGATACATTATATTCGCTTCTCTCAAAATGCATCAATTGCCTCAAGTTGTAATTAAAAGGATAGAGAGCAGGCAGAACTTCAATATTATACCCGTATGCCATGAAAATGCAAGCATTTCTGATTTTCAAGTCAAAATATGGAAGGCAGATGGCACCACCAATATAATACTAACATTTGCCGCTGTGGTGGTCGAGTGGTTATAGTGACGGACTCGCGATGCGAGGATCCGGGTTCGAACCCCACAGTGGTGGTCGGCTGAAGTTGGTTTTCTGTGGTTCCCAACTTCAAGGCGCAAATGCGAGCCGATCTCCCCGTTAAATGTCTCGCCACAGAGAGCAACAGTCCTACAACGATAAATCATTCAATCATAACACTTCACTCATAGTTAGAAAAACTAGTGGCAGATGGCAGCACTACACATAACAAGCATTACAGAGAAACAACAAAAAACTTCGTCAGGTTTCACTACACGTACACGCACATTCCCGCATGTACCGATTCGGTGGGGGGGGGGGTTCCGTGGGGGGTGGGGGTTGGGCGGGGTGCATGTGTGGTGTAGGAGTAGTAGGTAGGGCCTCCAAAAAATGGCTCGGGGATCCATGATGTTCTTAAGTCAGCCACCTCGTTGGGCAATTTGCCTGTTGTGGCGTTGTATTTGTATTGATGGACTGGTTTCAAATCTTCAAGGAGGAGATTTCAAAGCATTTCCCATCTTCAGCAATATAAGCAGCATAATGCTGACAAGATAAATTGGTTGAGGTTACACATTCCAGCATGTACCAATATGTTATAAATTATGCAATAAAATTATACATTCGTCTCTATCACTCCAGGTACGCTCCTTTTTGGTGACAAAGGCCAGGTTAATTTATTGTGTGTTTTATATACACTGCTGGCCACCGTAAATGCAACACCCTGAAGGAAGCATGCAAATAATATGAAATTTACAACATGCATTAGCGGAGGTGAGATATGCAAATGATTAGAATTTCAGCGCAGACGCACATCACGCGCGCCTGTGGCGCCACTTCAAAGCGCTATTTAAGGCTTGGAGATTTGGACGATTTGAAGTACGGCAATTGTGTTTTTCTTGTGGTTTTTTCAAAAAAACGATCAATTATGCCTCGTAGAAAACAGCGATCATCTTTTGATCAAGTATCCGAGTTCGACAGAGGAAGGATAGTGGCCTACCGAGATTGTGGATTATCTTTGAGGGAAATCGGTAGTCGTGTTGGACGAAACCAAACAACTGTAATGCGGATATGTGATCGTTGGATGCAGGAGGGTACGACGGACCGACGTGTTCGATCGCATCCACCTCAGTGCACCACTTCACGTGATGTCAGGCGTATTGTGCGTATGGCAGTGACGGATCGCTCAGCCACATCACGAACCATAGCACAGCACATTCAGTCTGTACCGCATCATCCAGTGTCTGCGCGTACCATTCGACGCCGTTTACAGCAGAGTGGTCTGTCCGCAAGACGTCCATTGCTTCGTCTACCCTTGACGCAGAACCACAGACGTCTCCGCCGCCAATGGTGCGATGAAAGAAGGATGTGGACGGTACAATGGAATGAAATTGTCTTTACTGACGAGTCACGCTTCTGTCTGCAACACCACGATGGTCGGATTCGAGTCTGGAGACACCGTGGAGAGAGGATGCTGAACAGCTGCGTTATGCACCGCCACACTGGTCCTGCACCGGGTATTATGGCATGGGGCGGTATTGGATATCACTCTCGCACTCCTCTAGTACGCATTGCCGGTACTATAAAAAGCCAGCGCTACATCTCCGAGGTGTTGGAGCCAGTTGTCCTTCCTTACCTTCAGGGCTTGCCCACAGCCATATTTCAACAGGATAATGCGCGACCACACGTGGCACGCATTGTCCAAAGGTTCTTCGTCAATCGCCAGATTGAATTGCTTCCCTGGCCAGCTCGCTCTCCGGATCTTTCGCCGATAGAAAACATGTGGTCCATGGTTGCTCAACGATTGACCCAGATTACATCCCCAGCTGCCACACCAGATCAACTTTGGCAACGCGTGGAAGCTGCTTGGTCTGCTGTACCCCAAGAACACATCCAAAGTCTCTTTGAATCAATGCCGAGGCGTGTTTGGCGTGTTGCAGCGGTGATCTCCAACAATGGCGGCTACTCTGGCTACTGATTTTGGCAGGAACCACACTTCAAGAAGTCTATAAATTTAATCATTTGATGCTTGGTCAACATGTTATCTACAAAATAAATATTGTTGCGATATCTCTTGTCTTTCTTGGTGTTGCAATTTGGGTGGCCAGCAGTGTATATTGTATTTTCACATATTTTATATTAAAGGTATTCAAGTATTATCAGGGGATGATACACGAGGGATTTCAAACTGAAACACTCTGAAATCCCTGCTTGCATTAACAGCAACAACACATAACGAAAGGGAGAGAGTCGTTCATGGGCTTGTGCTATGAACATCACTCCTGTAGTCAGGGGTGTCTTAATGAATGGACACAGGGCCAGAAAGGATCCCCAAGTCAGACAAGGACTTCTGAAAGTCTTTATACACATGCATACAATATATTTAAAAAATTTTCATCATGATTTTGTAATTAAAATAATAAAAGAAGCCGCAGAAATGCTTGGGCCTGGCTCCGGAACTCTCCAAGATGGCTTTGGCAGCGATGAGAGAAAGAGGGTTACCAACTTAATTGTGATCATGTGATGCTCAAAGAAAACAGGAATTTGTAAATTCTTTTACAGATTAGTCCTCATTTAAGAGACTTCTGCATGTGTACTCTCATATTGCAAGAAATCTCTAGTTCATCAAGTAAAAATCTATAAATTTTTTTAAAAGTTTTGGTCACCTTACGAGAAATCGCTTGTTCATCAATCTCTGCTCGTCTTGTGAAATACTTGTAAACTCATACTGTGCTACTTGTAATCCAAAGTTTTACTGTATTCCAAAATTCTATTGTACTTCCATCAATAAACCATGACCCTAACTAGAATGGGGGCAACCGGGGCAATCCTCTGGAGACCCAAGTTAAATAGGGGGGGGACAAAAAACATGTACATTTATTTCACAGATAATAATGCTTTCAAAGGGCTCCCGAGAAAAAGTCTGCCCCAGGACCCCCTACAGCTCTGCTGCAAACTCCAAAAATTCTTTTTTTGCTAAATCTGTATATAACTCTAACATTATAACTCATGAATACCATGGCCAAATAAAGTTTGGCCAAGGCCTATAGTACAAGAGGATGCAGAAATTATATATGGTGAAAATGATGGTTGATAGTACATGAAAATTTAGAAATTGCAGTACAATCTATAATATTTGATGGTAGGTTGTTCCAGTCGATGATAGTTCTTGGGAAGAAACTAAATTTGTGACAATCTGAAGAGGCAAAGATGGGCTGTAATTTTTGGGAGTGATTGAGTCTAACAGAGAAATGTGAAGATTTAATTAGAATATTGGAAGTGTCGATATTAAAAAAACCCTGGAGGATTTTGAAAAGAAAAGTTAAGCGAGAAATAAGTCTAAGGGAGGAGAGTGGTTGCATATTCAGTTGGAGCTTGAGTTCTGATATGGAGACAGATGAAGTCCAACAGTTAAAAATGAAGCGAGTGGACTTATTTTGGAGAGATTCTAATTTGTCTATGTTGGTTTGAGTGTGGGGATCCCAGACCTCACAGGCATAAGAGAGAATAGGGAGAATATATGTCTGGTAGCACAAGAGACAAACATGACGGGTGGAGTTTTTCAGATTATGACGAAGGAAAAAGAGTTTTTGGAGACATTTATTAAATGTATAATCAATGTGAAGATTCCAGCTGAGATCGGAAGATATTATTATGCCCAGGTATTTATAATAGGAAACCTCAGAGATCAAAGAATTGTTTATCGAGTAAGGGAAATCGTAAACAATTATAAAATTAAAACAAAAAAAAAGAAAAAAACAAGAAATGGGAAAAACTACCAAACTCTTTCATCATGACCCTATTTATCATGCTAACTACCACATTTTTACTTTTGAAATTAATACATATTTTCAGTTTTATGATCTCACTAGCTACAATACCTGGCGCTGCTGGGGTTTTCTTCAATGAGGCTTTTTGGATCATGCGATATCTCCCTCTTTCTTTGAGGGACATGCAAACCTTGTCTAAGTTAACCAATATGGCGATGTCCTGCGCGACTCATGAAAGAAATAAATCTAAATTTAAAGAAACGTAGAAATGAATAGTCCCCCCCAATTTTTTTTTTTTGGGTGTTAGGTATTTCGATTTCCTCCCCCTGAACTTCAAGTTATCTATTTCTGCCTGTTTCAGCTTCCAAAAATGCTTAATTAAAGCTGTGGAATTTTTTCGATGCACTTTACGGGGCCCATAACTAATTTTAAAAACATCCTAAACTATATGAATTTATGCAAATAAATATCAAAAGACAATACGGAGAACTTAATTTTCATGCTTGAGAAGATATAAATAAAAAGTTGAAATCAATGTTATTACATGGATATCCAACTCAAAAGTAGATCCGGCTAATTACTTCATATTTTTAATTTTCTGGGCTTTGTATCTCCAAGTGAATTCCATATTTCAAAAATCGAGAATTCAATTTAATTTTTAAAATTATTGATGTGGCAGGGAACCTCCCCCCCCACTAAATTTCCGTATTTATGCAGTTAAATCGGCAATTTTAATACTGATTTCTATGAGGATCACCCTTTTCCTGACCCTCAAAGCGATGATGGTGATGATTATGACGTCTATTCAAAAAGCCTCATTACTGAGAGTATTGAAAATGTGGCAAACCATTATAAAGGCATAAACTATTATACATAACTGGCAGCATTAAAGAAGTGACAAACCATTGTAAAGGCATAAACACGTCTGAAACGCATTGCTAGGGAACCACGGTAAACAAAGTAAACGTTCGGAAAGTGATTGTTGAGGCCCAAAAACCATTGTTGCCGGACAGTTTTTTGCCCATTTGGGGCATTTGCCCTGGTCTGACGAAATTTTAAAGTAGCCTATCGTTCAAGTCGGGTCCCATTTGGTATATATGCAAAATTTGGCGACGATCGATCTAAAATTGTAGATTTGTATAGAGAACATACAGACACACAGAAAATCAATTTTATATATATAGATAGATTTTTCATGTAAAATCTATCTGAATGCTAACATCTATGTCTTCATAGTTCTGTACCTCAGGACTATAATATTGTATGTCCATTTGTGTCAATTTTGAGTTCTTGTAGTTCTCATTCTGTAGTTCAGGGCCATAGTATTGTACTTCAGCTAAAATAATTTTTTAATGAAGTAGCCAGAACCCCAGACTATAGTATGTCCTAATATACTTTTCGAGGAATTAATAAAATTATGAGATAAATTATTGTTTTCTGTTCATACAATAAAATCACTCAAATGGACATACAATAGTATGGTTCTGAGGTACGGAGACTTTGTATGATTTAGGCAGGTCTATTGGAAATTTTACAGGACTTCAAATAACAGTTCTGTGATAATTTTCCAGGTTTATTGGTTTGATAATAATCCAGGCAGACCTACAACATAATTCTCTCATAATGTAAAAATTCAAGCATTTGTCATCTTTACTTCAAAATATGGAAGACAGATGGCAGCAAAAGTAAGAACACAAAACAAGTCCAACTCTCACAACATAAATACTATAGGGGCTCACACATGCACTCAGAGCACATTTTAGCACGTACCGATACATTAGAAATTCAGCAGAGGAATGTATACGAGGTGCATGTATGGTCAAATAGTAGTAGCAAAATTCTTGGCCTCCGTGCAGTCATTTGGGCATCGCGCTGGACTCTCATTGTCAGAATCCAGGTTCGAATCCCATTTGTGGCACAGTGGTGGTTGGCTGAAGTTTGTTTTCCAATTTCAATATATTAATGCCAGCCAGTCGCCCACTTCAAAAAGTCTCTGCGCAGAGAGCATACTTTACTCTCAGCAGAGGCAGACCTTCAACATGATACATGCATTACATGAAAACTCAAGCGTATATCATCTTCACTTGAAAATATAGGAGACAGATGACAGCATTAGAGCTATGTCTGTATCCTCAAAGCAGAATATGCCGAAATCCATAACATATGTTGCAGAACAATCTGGAAGAATTTTAAAAAAAATGTGGGAAACACTATTATGGGAATTTTTACTGAAAAACATTTCCAGTCAGCTGAGGTCTCGTTGTAGAACAAAACATTGTTTTAGGGACATGTAAATACGCAACAAGTTTCTGCACGTACTGATTTGTTAGTAATTCTACAGAGGAATGTGCAAGGTGCATGCACGGTTCAGTAATAAGAGTAGTAAAAATTTCAGAGACAGTGTACACATCTCTTCAAATTTTTCCCAAGATTGTTCTGCACCAGCACTGATTGTTCTGTGACATGCATTAGTTTCCTGTGTATCCTTGCTTTCGAGCACAAATGCATGTCACTTTCCCTGAACATGGTCCTGATATATTTTAGCGATAATCAAATTCCCTGACAGTTTTAGGTTTCCCCTAATCCATATGAACTGTGTAATTAGATGTTGTTAATATTGAAGTTATGATCTTTTTCAAATTCTTCCGTGTCAATAGTGATCTCAAAAAAAAAAAAAAAAAAGAAGAATGAGAAGCAGAAAAAATAAATCCAGAAGAAAAATTGTTTGTAATGACATAATTGCTTGTATGAATCCAAATTCAGTTGCATTACTTGCAATCAGGCAATTCAACTTCAAGAAGCTCTAAAAAAACACTTAAGGCGTCCAAGAATAGGGATCAAAGATGTTTGGTTTAGTATGGGATATATACAGTTTAAATTCAGATAAAAATTATAGGGGGACTTGGATAAATGTCTACTTCTTGGTGTGGAAATTAATTCTGACTTGTACAGTAAACTATAACAAGTAACTATAACAGGCAACTATAACAAGTAATTTTTTTTTTCTGCACTTCCGCTTTTCTTAATTTAAATTTTGATTGCTAGAAATGAATAGCATGGATGTACAGATTGATGTGCACAGGGCAGGACAAATCTATCACCCAAAATGTCCAAAGCATTTAAAAAATTTACCAGACATGCATTTTTTTCAACCACATGCCTGACGCCGGCACATAAAAAAAAACCACTTCCATATTTTTTTTTATAGAAATGACACAGCAGGCAAATTGCCCAACCAGGTGGCTGAGAAAAAGATGGGTGATTTTTAACCATAAAAAATATGGATGTCAAATATAACTAAAGTACAGCAACCCAATATATGAGCATATATCATGAGGTTGTTGAATAGTCTTTACTTGCTAACTAGGAGAAGACCCTACAATTGATTCATTTCTTGAAAGAATGGACTAGGAGTAGAGGCAAGGTCCAATTCACACCTTCTCATAGTGCAGTCTGTAAATAGCCATGTTTAACACGTGGTGAACAGATGTGGATGGGCTTCCTCCACCCCCACACCAGCCAGCGTGGAGGATTACTAAAAATAAACACAAACTGTCTCTAAAAAAATAACTAATTCTGAAGAGTCACATGCCTGTTTCATTATGCCTAAGAAAAGTGTTTAACCAGTGTGTGCTACCAGCACAGACTTATGAAGATGAAACATGGACACTTACAAGCAAGATGTTACAAAGGCTACAGACAACACAAAGGAGCATGGAAAGATGTATGTTAGGCATCACAAGAAGAGACAGAAAGCAAATCTTTTGGATAAGAAGCTACACAAACAAAGGTATATGATATCATGGAAAGAATTAAATGTTTGAAATGGAAATGAGCTGGACATATTGCAAGAAGACCAGACAACAGATGGGCCCACAAGTATTCTGGATCGGTGGTGTATCCTGTGGTATTAAACGTACAAGAAGGCATCCACAAACAAGATGGATTGATGAGATCTGAAAAATGGCTGGGGTCAACTGAATGGCTAAAGCATCAGAGTAAATGGGAAAATTTAGAGACCTTTCATCCAGCACTGGATTGAAAATGGTTGATGATGATGATGGGGAGAAAATAATACACATATAAAAAATATTATGGCTGTCGTATCTAAGTATGGATAGCTCAATTGTCTTAAAATTCCCGACTCCAGGGGGTAAGCTATTCCATTTATGCACAACCAATATATCACAGTCAATTGACGGTGCGTTAATAACTCATAGTCCATCCTATTCATGCCATTGAAAATTCTAAACAATTATATCATACCCCCCCCCTCCTGACACCTATGTTCTTCCAATGTGAACATATTCAAGAAATCAAGTTTCCCTTCATAACTTGATCCCTGTGTACCAACAAGAATGGGTGTGACTCTTCTCTGCACCCATTTAACCGCGTCTATGTCTCTCTGTAGATATGGTCACCAAAATCTTATGGCATACTATAGTTCAGGGCAAACTAAGCCTCGGAAAAGCAGAACAATAACTTTAGGAAAATGTTCAAATGCAGCATTTCCTGAATGACTTCTAGAGGTATAGGCTACTGTTCTACACAACTGAAACAAATGTAACAAGCTTTAAAGCATTAGCCCGTTTTATGCGGCAGGTCGGGATCACCTCATGATCTTTAGAAGTAAGCCCCTCCATGTAATTGTGAGGCCGTTCTGTCAGCAATCATCATAAGAATGCTTTCATTTTCCAGTAGAAAGTTTTTCACATCATGTGTGAGGTGTCCCTCATATGCATCCATCACTAAAATCGTCAGAAGCTTTAGCAATGCTCCCAGACAATGCAGCCATACTGTTTTCAACAAATCAATCGTAAGTTTGTAAGTTCATTCATCACTTTTCATGACATTGGATAATTTAGAAATGCCTGGATTAAAACAATCAATAAATAGAAATGTCTGTCTTTTTGCAACGTGTAAACCCAGCGATTCTTTGACCTATCCCTAGGGATTGGCCCAGCAGTAGGCTATAATTACAACATGAGCTATAAATGGTTAAAAAAAAACAAACAACATAGCAAATTCTTCACTCGTGCATTAGGACAGCCTAGGTTTATGAGGTAGTAAAAATAGAATAAGGAAAATAAGAAACTGAAAATCAAATCCAATAACGTAGAAGTGTGCACGAATTACACAAGTCAAGTTCACTACTGAAGGATGTATCTAGACAATATACCAATTAAGTTACTGAAAGAGGCAAAACTGGCAAAGACCATACAAACAGAGGATCATTTATGGTTTAGCCGCCTGCGGGCTGAACAAATTTTGCAGCCCCCTCTCCTATTCTAGTCTAATTTTCTCGTCTATATATATATATATATATATATATATTCTTTCCTCAAATTCGCCCACCCTGTGACATAACTCGCTTGGCCTCCCAGCACTCCAGCAAGTAAACCTACGTCTCTAAAGTGATTCTTTTAATCAGTCACATGCTTGCACGCTGTTTTTTTTTTTTGAGAGACAGAGAGTAAGGCTTATTTGCATGAATAAACTACATACAACAACACAACACATGAACTACACACAAACTGTATACAAGGGTATGATCTCCCAAGGGACCTACGTCCGTCCACGGCAGATCCATGAAAATAACACCAAAATGTTTTTTCGTGGCAAACACATCGTTTAATATATGCACGTATGTGTTACACGTACACACACATATATATATTGCCCCATGGTTTTTATGTATGTGTTTATTGGTCTGTCTTAAAACTTTATATACTATTTATGATATTGATATTTTCCACATGTTTTAATCAGAGTTTTATATTTTTTATGAATTTTTCATTTTTTATGTGTGAATCTAAGGTATTGTAAATTTTTGGTCCTAAATAGATAAATTGTTTTTTTATTATAGTTTTACGAGGAAGAATTATTTGAAATTGGGTCCCGTTATTTCTGATATTTCTTTGAATTTGTCTTATTTTAAACCAATCTGTATTTCTGAATAGAAAGAGTAATCTTATATATAAATGTGAAAGTATGTCTGTATGTGTGTATGTCTGGTCTTTATACAAATCTACAGTTTTAGGCTGGTCATCGCCAGATATTGCATATATACCAACCGGTATATATGCAATATCTGGCGATGACCAGACAGGTATATATGCAGGATTGAACCGTAGGCTACTTTAAAAGTTCGTCAGAGCTGGGCAAATACTTGAAATGGGCGAAAAACTGTCGGGCAACAATGATTTTGGGTCCTCAACAATTACTTTCGGAACGTTTACTTTGGCTACCGTGGTTTCCAACAATGCTTTTCAGACGTGTATATATGCCTTTACAATGGTTTGTCACACCTTTAATTCTGTTATTATAACAGTTTATTCCTTTATAACGGTTTATAACTGTTCCGATCCTCCCAGTAATTGAAGAAAACCCGGGAAGAGTGCCGGGTATTTCTGCTAGCCTATATACAGGGTATCCTGTAAGTGCTAATGCAGCCTTTATCTCATCAGCCACCCATCGTAGAGGTATAGTTTCAATTTAAAAAATGCTTAAAAGGCGTTTGAATAATATTCGCTGCACAAGCTGGACGTATGACGTCGCTAACAACTACAATGACAAAATTGGGAATAAAAATGTTTAATGCCAGCTGATGAACTCAATGCTTGCCTCAAATCATCAACACTCTGACATGAAGTTAAAAAACTATCATTATCCACTAACATGCGAGTTCAACTGAAAAATGACTCAGCACTGCTATCATTTTCACGTCAGTTGATCAAACTTGGCAATGGAAGAATTCCCGCAGAGACCCAAGCACTAGACTCATTACGTTCCCAAATGGATTTTGCCAGTTGTTAAACTCAGTTCAAGAACTTGCAGACTAAGTCTTCCCAAACATTGAACAAAATCACCGAAATCATGAGTGACTTTGCGAGAGAGTGATTCTGGCATCGAAAAATGACAGTGTGAACAAGATCAACGAAAAAATCCCAAAAATTATTCCGGGAGACTCCACACCTTACAAATCGGTTGACACTGTCACAGACCAGACAGTTCTGTATTCTGCAGAATTTCTAAACTCTTTGGATATTCCGGGTGTGCCACCACACAATTTGACCCTCAAAGTCGGAGCACCTATAATGCTTTTAAGAAATTTGGAGACACAGAGACTCTGCAATGGCAGCAGACTCTGCGTGAAGAAATTGCACAATTACATCATCGAAGCACTGATTCTAACTGGATGTGCCAAAGGAAAAGACGTCTTCATTCCACATATGGGGGTCATTCAAGTATTACGTCAGCATCGGGGGGGGGAGGGGTTTTTGGATTTACTGACTTTTGATGACAAAGGGGTGGGGGGGGGGGGGGGTTTGAAGGTTACTTACGTCATCAACCACCCCTTTTTGAAGATATGAAATATTCTAAGCTGTTGACAAAATTTTGCTGACAGGGGAGGGGGGTCAGTGTTTTGCTGACAAAGGGAGGGAATGGGGTCAAAAATGGCTGAAAATCTGCTTATGTAATACTTGAATGGCCCCTATCCTAATTACCACTAAAGAAATGCCATTCACTTTAAAGCGATTACAGCTCCTGATTCATTTAGCTTTTGCCATTACCATCAACAAAGCGCAAGGCCAGTCGATAGTAGTAGCAGGTATCAACCTACTTGAGCCCCGTATTTCTCACGGACAGCTTTCCGTCGCCTGTTCGCGTGTTGGTAATCACAAAAATTTGTACATCTACACACCAGATGGAAAAACAAAAAATATTGTGTATCCACAAGCAATTGCCTCAAGTTCTTAATTAAAATATTTAAAAATGAAAATAATTTTTTCTTACTTGATGCAGAAATTTTTTTGATTAGAAATAATTAATAAGCTATACATGTATAAATTTTTTACAGGGCGGGCAAAGTCGCCGGGTATCAGCTAGTAGTCTATAAACATAGGTTTTACGAACATTTGATCTGTAGTCATTTATTTGGATATTTGATGGATGATGAGTATTTGGCCTGATTATATTTAAGCTTTTGTTTATTGTTTTGTTGAGTAATTGGATATTACAGTCATAATCACCTCCCCATACACAAATTCCATAATGAATGGTGGACAGGATCCAAGCATTGTAAATAGTTTTTAAAAAGTTTTCTGAAATAATATTTCGGAGATTATACATTCTTATATTATAATATTTATTCTATTGCTGATTATTTCTCTATATGATTTTTCCATTTCAAATCTCTACTAAATGTTATTCCTAAATACTTGAAGGTTTCAATCTTTTCTATTTGAGGGCAATTGCAGAGCTCATCCATACAATTTAGAGAGTGATACCTTATCTGAAATGAAATGTCAACATGATTTCTTCGAAGCTGAAATTTTATGTATTTTGTTTTTGAGACGTTTAACTGGAGTTTATTCCTATGGAGCCAATATTGAATTCGATTTAAGTCTTCTTCTGTATATTGCTTTAGTACTTGATCATTTGAAGCTGATATGCTCAATGCAGCATCGTCGGCAAATTTAACTAATTTCCCATGCAGTTGCAAAGAATGAATGTGGTTTATATATACTAAAAATGCCAATGGTCCTAAAATTTATCCCTTAGGAATTCCTTTTCTTATTATCTTATAATCACTTATTACATTATTTATTTTAACAGCTTACTTTCTATTTTCAAGATAACTCGTTAGCAAGTTAAAAATTTTCCCCCTTAAACCTGCATTATAGAATTTTTTAATTAATATATCATGATCAATACTTTCAAACGCTTTCTTTATATCTAAGAAAAGGGCTAAGTTTATAATATTTTTATTATTTTCGGCGTAGATATATTTAGAGAATTTCAAAATGGCCATTTCTGTATTCATATTTTTTCGGAAACCAAACTGTGAACCCGAAAAATAACTATGTCAAGAAAATTGACAATTTTATTTCTAACAACTGATTCGATTACTTTTGAGAATATGGGCAAAATCGAAATGGGGCAAAAATTTGTTAAGTTATTTTTATTTCCGGTTTTATAGATGGGTTTTACAATTTCGTATTTTAATTTTCCCACAAATTTCCCTTTTAATATGGAAGTGTTTACAAGATAGAGTAAGAATTTAGAATGATATTTATACACTATTTTTAAAATTTTTGCAGTAATACCATCATAACACCATGCTTTATTATTTTCCGAACTATTTATCACTATTTGTAAATTTTTTTCATTTATTGGGCTGAATACCATTGAATCTCTTTCAGAGTGTGAAATATGATCCATATGCTCATCTAGATCGGGAGAAATATTTTCAACTGTGTTGATGAAAAAACCATTAAAATCCTCAGCCAATTTAACATCATTTAGAAATTCTGGTAAAACAATCTGTGGCTGAGGTGCCTTAACAATCATATTCACTAGTCTCCATTGTTTTCTATTATTTTTGCCACATTTAAGAAATTCATTTTGAAAATATCTTTCTTCGACAAATTTGGGTTTTGTTTCAGTAAGGTATTAAATTTTTTATAATCTCTGTATTTCTGTACATTATTAATGTCGTGCCTATGAGTTTTATATAGTTTTTCTTTATAATTTATCATTTGTTTTATTTTGGAATTCATCCAATTATGCTTATTCTTAGTATTTTCACTTTTGCACATCCAGTGTTCCTTATGTTTATTTATTAATTCTAAAGATTTAAGTGTTTTGGTCACTTATGTGTGTGCTTGCACACGCTCCAGATCTCTCACTGACCAGGTCACTCGTTTGGTCATTCACAAGCTTGCTCATGCTCAAAGTCACTCTTTTGCTCACTCACGTGCTTGCAAACTCTATATCACTCACTGACCTGGTCCCATGTCTGGGCAGAGGCAGATTTATTGAGGGTTATACAAATTTTGCAGAATTCTTTCTTCATTTCCACTAACTTTTTACTTTTAAATAATGCTTAGGTATTCGGCCAAATATCTTTGTTAAAATGGTTGAAAATTTTTTTTGTTAGATATAAATTGATATTTGGCCAATAAATATTCAGTATTTGGCCATAACTTTAGCCAAACATTCAGTAATCAGCCAAATCACTATTCGTCCCATCCCTAATTTTTACCAATTATTCCAGCACGAATCAGAATCTCCTTAGCAAAGTACATCAGACAATCTATTGACTCAAATTAATGTAATGCCTAAAAGCAGATTGTGCTAAAGAAAAACTTAATGTTAGTAATTGATAAGGTTTATGCAGTCATTGTCAATTTGAAGAGCGGTTCTTTGAACAAGCACTAGTGTTGGGAAAAACGCTGAGGAAAATGAATTCATACTGCGATGGTCATTTGCTATGAGAACCTATCTTTCAACTTACAGTGTTTCTGATGTAAGCGATAGAATGTTAAAATCAACTTGAAAAATATTTTATTCCCGAAAAAGAATATAATGATGAGGATGAATATAGTTTGCACATAAAAATGTTGCATCGAAAAAGTTTAAAATTGTCGATGAAGAATACCAGACTTGAACTGTTTGGGTTGACTGAATTGATTTGTAAGACAGACTCTTCTTACATCCATTATGAATGTCAGATTGGTACCAGAATGTGGGAATCCAATGAAGGGTGCTGCAGTTCATTCGAAGGTGGATAGGTTTCAGGAGGTGCAATGGTGGATGCATTTGAATCATGAGAAGATGAACGGTCAGACGTCATGTTTATAATGGCTGCTTCTGCTTCAGATACTGCCTGGAAAACTTGTGCCCTGACTCTATGTTGGTAGTTAAAGGGCATATTTTTAGTGAGCTGATACATGGATATGAAAAAGTTATAAAGAGGGTCATCGGAAGTGTTTTTTTGCTCTAGTAATATTCTTGGTGTTGTTGTTGTGTTAATATTCACCCGTTGTTGTACCCGCTCCTCCTGCTGTTGCATAGATCGTTGTAGTATGTCACACAATTCATTGTTGATTCTTTTCCTCTTGTGCACAAATCTGTCTTCACTATCGATGTGAGATTGCTCAACATTATTTCTTTTTTCATCGACTCTCTGAACATTTCCACCAAGGCACATTAGTGAACACCCTTCTTTTTCATGAGCCGAATCTACTCCATCACTTTCAAAATTCTTACTTGTTGGTGTGTTTAGAAGTTCCAATTCATAATCGCTGTTGCTAACATTTCCGTCACATGATCCAGTGTGCATATATGGTTCAAGAAATGACATCTGCTTCTGAAACTTCCATGGCTTGATCTGGTCTGGAGCAGTCCCACTTCTCACACATCTCTGCTGCCGTCGGCGTGCATCTCGAAAGCTGCCTCTTAATTTCAACCACGTGTTTTTTGCATCTTCTCCTGCAAAAAAATGACAAATTAGATATTTGAATTTCCTTTTTAAGATAATATTATTCAACTATGTATATTACTGAGTTAAAAACATGGTAGGAATTTCATAAAGTTCAAAGCAGAATTTAACACACTTTTAAAACAAATGAATTTTTTTTTCACTGCTTTTTTTATGCGTTTTGGCTCTACAATGGAGAACCGCTTCAGAACCTTGTGGTCAGAGAAACCACATACAAGTAAAACTAATGAAAGGAGGAGTGATTTTCACTTTTGGTCAACTGGAGAGCTCGCCTTTGTATTAGTTGAGCCTGAGTGGCCTTTGAATGTAAATTACTAATCTGTTGCAAAGTTGTGAAAACACTGTCTTGACAGAGGTCTATAAAGTCTGCTCAAGCTGACGATATAAGTGGCATGTTCCTTCTATCATTAATGAGAAAATCTTGGCAAGTTCTGATAAAATACCCCTCGAGAATTTTATGTAGGACATTGCAATGCATTCCTTATCCTGAGAAGAAACTACTTTGGTGATCATCAGGTGATACTAAGTGAAATAGTTAATGCAGCCAGAATTTACAGCTTGGTAGATTTTCTTAATTATATTAAACAACTAAACTCATGGTGACAAGGGCGTAGCGAGGGAGGGGGGACTTGGAGGTCTGGTCCCCCCCCGAAATGTAAGAAAATGACCGAAAAAAGGGAAAAAGATGGCCAAATCCATTGTTCTGTCACTTTGGTCCCCCCCCCGAACGAAATTTCTGGCTACGCCCCTGCATGGTGAGTATCAATTCTTTACTCTGATTCGAACTCTCGTGTGTTATTTTTCAATAACTTCATGTCGAGTTTCTGGCCATATCCCCAGGAGATCTCGGCCTCTTTTACCCTTAGAAAAATGGTATTGCAGATAGGAGCAGCATCCTCATTTATTCCGATATGGCCTACATCGTTTGCAGGTATCTTATAATATCCCCTTTACAGATTTTGATATTCACAAAAGGTAATATACGGGGTGATTATAAAAAAACTATCCTGACATATGGGCCCCTAACTATCATACCATTCACAGAAACTGAATGAAATTTTGGCATAAGGTATTTTGAGGTATGCGCTCAAGAATGATATGGAAAACAACAGTGTCACTCTAACAGTTACGGTTACAGTGAGAAAATTTCGAAAATATCAAATGGCAACATCAAGTTTTTTGTATTGGAATGCGATCTCCATACTGAAAAACACTAAATAGCATTGGAATGGCACCTGTAGCACGAAAATCCCCGGAGCTAGGCAAGGAAAAAGTAAAAAGGACTTTGCCGTGCACCAGAGCATTAATGTTCGTTTCATTCGTCACACCATTTCTTGGGCTGAGATCCCAGCCTGATTAGTCCTCCACAAGGTCATGTGGAAAATTTGTGAAACAAAATAAAATGCTTTATTTTATGCTGCTTCTCTGTCCTTATTGATCATGTCTGTCCTCACTTTTAGCCTATCTACTGCCAGTGATTTTCATGCTACAGTTGCCGTTCGAATGCTATTTAGGGTTTTTCACAATGGAGATCACATTCCAATACAAAAAACTTGGTGTTGCCATTTGATATTTTCGAAATTTTCTCACTGTAACCGTAACTGTTAGAGTGACACTTGTTTTCCATATCATTCTTGAGCGCATATATCAAAATACCTTATGCCAAAATTTCATTCAGTTTCTGTGAATGGTATGATAGTTAGGGGCCCATATGTCGGAATAGTTTTTTTATAATCACCCTGTATATAGTTACCATGCCTTTTGTTTCCAATGTTTTTTGCAAAACTTCTGGGAAATATCCACAAAGTGATACTTCTTCACATCTACATGATCCATAATTTGAGTTATACTACTTGGTGTCAGAGCAATGGGTAAAATTGCCTAAGCTCTTCCCTCTTGAGACACCAATGATTGATGATTATAATGACCCATCGAGAAAATTAAGTTCGGAATTTGTAATGCTTCCTTGAAAACACTTTCTCAAAATCAAAATTATGCAAAAGTTACCAACACCTATATCATCAGATTGGGTGAACAGACTTAATAGACCTCAGCTGAGAAAGGATTTTCCCCACTTTGCTACAAGTGGCATCTTGATTTGCATTCAAAGACCACTCAAGCTCTGCTAATACAAAGCCAAACTCTCCACATGACCAACAGTAAACATTACTCCTCTCTTTAATGGCTTTGCTTGTTTGTGGTTTCTCTGACTGCAAAGTTCTGAAGACAGCTTTCCATTGTAGAGCTGAAATGGTTAAACCAGTAAAAATAAAATATTAATTTCTCTAAAAAATATGTATATAAAAAATTTAATTTTATTGTAACGTTTCTATTTTTTGCATAATATCATAAAGTCATAAACAATATGAACAACAATTAAGTCAGTGCTATGCAGCAAATTAATTCAGAACAAATTTTTTTTATGCATGTGATTATAGTAAACATCAGTTATAACGAGAGCTCAGAATTATGGGAAAAATTAGTCATATCAGCCTTATCAATCTAAGGAAGAAAAATATTATTTTTGGCTTTTGAGGTTACAAACTTTCTTTTTCAAACTGAACACAACTTTGGTCTATTGCCATGGCAATTTACTACTTGTGTCCAAAGTGTGAGTGTGTGTACCTAACAGTCTGAGTGCATGTATAGTGTTGTGTCTGATTTTTCAGTACTGCTTTCTATGTTTATTTGAGGTGAAGTGTAATGATTCAATATTTGTACCATTGTAGGCCTGTTGCTCTCTGTGGCGAGATCAGCTTTCAATAGCGCCTAGAAGTTGGGAACCACATCAGATTACAAACTGCAGAAAGAATTCCCTGCAATATCTCTATTATAGTCTTGCAGTGGTCAGCATGCTCACCATAATACAGACTATGAAGGACTTCTGATTAGAACATATCTACATTATAATCGTATTTTGGATCATTCTGTTCTAATATTTGAGAAGAAACAGGAATCTAGTCCCGAAATTAGTCACACAACATTGATTCTGACGTTTTGCATAGAATTTCTTACTCTCAGAACCGTTGAGAGGACTAACCCGGTCAATTCAAATTCTTAACTACCATATCACTGTTCAATTCCATGGCAATATGGACTCGTTAACATTTTTCCATTTATCGTACAAGTTTTTTTACACAATTTAATCAGCTGTTTGTAAACAACTTCAAATTACAAGTTGTGGTCAAGCCCTGGCAGATAAATATGGTAAAAATGTGGAACTCAAAATTACCCCCCCCCCCATTTGTGTAAGTTCCCTGTTGATCAGCCCTGAAACCAGTCGTTGTGGATTTTGTGGATCCTAAACTGCCTTTACCAGACGTGGAAATCCGTTCACAGGGTTAATTTCACATATTTTCAGATTTTTTAAAGTTACAATGTTAGAGCTATTATTTAATTTTATTCACTCTAGGATCATGTTCTAGTGCCTGCCTGGACCATGAGCTTATCATTGCATTCCTTTCCCTTCAGCCTGAATATTCTGTTGTAACACTCTTAATGACTAATACATAAATTTGATAGCCAAATCTTTTCTAGCCTAATGTGTCTTCTCTCAGACTCTCTTGTTCTGTCACACATGCACACAATTTTTTTCCACTACACTATAGCCAGTCAGTAAAGGTAGATGTAATTTAAACATCAATAATAAGTAAAATACCACAAAAAACACAATGATCACAAATTTTTTTTTTTTTGTAGGAAAAAAATATACAGTGAAACCTTCCTACAACAATACTCAATATAATTATAAATCCCTCTACAACAATATTTTTCCAGTCTTATTTGGAAATACCTATTATTTGGAAATGATATAGTGAAAAACTCTCCGCAACACACTCTTTCCCAAATTTTTTCTTCTCAACCCCCCCCCCCCTCAACTCAAGCCAACCCATAGGATCCTACACTAAACCCATAACTTCTATGAACCATTCCATTGCCCACCTTGTAAAACACTGCTCTACAAGCATGTTTTTTTCTTGGTCCACAGAGTATCGTCATATTGAGATTTCACTGTACAGGCCTATAGTCTTCGAAGGAAAAAAATCTATTTCTGTAGTACTGAGAGTGTTCCCTGTAATTGCTTTGTAGTTAAGTGCGGCCATTCATAGCAGTTGAAAATTCTGCTAGCTAGTTCTCTCCTTATTTAGGATACTTGTGTCATGAACCATATTCAGATAACTTAATTCAAATTTCATATTTGTTTTTGCAACTACAAATCTTGATTGAAATAAATATGTTAGATATCAAGCATGCTATTCATTCATGTAGATCAGATGAGTTAAATTTAAATATAAGTAGACTAGTACTTAACCATGTATGTACCTTGTGCACATTCCTCTATGAAATTTCTAATGAATTAGTATATAACAGAATGTATGTGTAAGTGTTGTGAGCCTAACATGAAATTTGTGTAATGTGCAAATCAGTGTAATGTGCAGTGTACAGACATCCACCACCAATTTTTCCAACAATAAGTGAGGTGTAATGATTGAATAATTGTAGGTTGTAGGCCTGTTGTTCTCTGTGGCAAGACTTTTTAACGTGGAAATATTAATAGACTGCAAAGTATTTTCACATTGCTTGATCATGTGTTCCAGAAAGGAATAAACAGACCAAAAAATTACAGAATCTCAAGGTAAAGCATGATGTTGTAATACAAAAGTGGCAGCATATTTCTTGTTTTCTGAATATGCAAAAAATTTTGCAAAACACTGTATTTGAATTTCGTATTAGGTTGATTGAATATTTGTACCATTGTAGGCCTGTTGCTCTCTCTGGCGAGATCAGCTTTCAATAGCGCCTCAAACGCTATTGAATGCTCAAACCATTGCTTTAATTGCTAAATTAGAGCAATGGTTCTCAACAGACCTAAGGGTTCCATCTACACCAGGCCTTGGCAAGTGTCAGGTTGCTATGGTGATTATAAAATAGGTATTGGTGTCTAAAATTTTCTTTATGTGACTGCTAATTTATCTGATTTTGAGTCTAGGGATGAAACAAGATTTTCTTTTTTATTTACTGCATGTCTTATGGAAAGAAATTTAGTCCCTGAGAAGTTGAAAAAACAAAAACAAAAACCCTGCTTGGGGCTCCTAAGAAATTCAGCTGGGACCTAGATATTTTTTTTTATTTTTCAAGCTCTGGTCTACACTTCCCAGAGGCTCCACAGCCACTTAAATTCAAATATGAAAATTGATCCTGAAAAAAGGCTCAGGGAGTTGAAAAAGGTTGAGAAAACTGCTGAATTAGAGCAATAAGAAAATTCTTAGTTTTCATTATCGTTATTCAAACCCCTGAGGAAAACCCATTTGCTAGAGTGAAAAATCATTATAATTTGATTTACTTATTCATTTAGCACTTGATAAAAACTTATAATTCCTCTTTTGATGTATTATATATATTCTCTGATCCTTATCAAACCTAGCTTCACCAGACATGCCAGGAATAGACCAGACTCAATCCCTTCAAAAGCTGGTGTCCTCCCACCCCAAGTTTTATGGTATGGCAACTAACACAGGGAAATATGAAATAAATTTGTTGTCCCCATAAAATGACTAGAAAAAAATCGAGAAAAGCTAATAAAAAAAATGAACCTAAATTCATTTCTGGAATATATGGTAGGAAGTTATTGATTTTGATATCTACAAGTATACAGTGAAACTATTTTGTGCAGTTTTTTCGTTTTAAATAACGTGAAAATATTATTTATATTACAATTACTCACCGTCATTAAAATGTAACTTCCTCGCAATGTCGTTCCAGATCCTTCCCTTCAGTTTTGCTTTCATGTAGTTGGAATTTTTTGGGTCATAAAGCTCTCTGTGCTGCCTGACAGCCTCTATTAATTCCTCGTCCGCCATCACATATTATGAAATCGAAATAAAAAGTAAATAACGCAAGCCTCTTTTAAATTATTCAATTCTCATGACCATGAAATTTTGCGAGAATCACCTATAAAAAAAGAAATTGCCCAATAAATATGAAAACTCCTGCACATGGGCGCGAGAAAGTGTGCTTTAACAGCCAAGGCTAGGAGTCGGGGTAATTTGTGTCAGGAGAAGTGGCGATAAATAAATAGATATATATACAATATTTTTCTTGCTGAAAAAGAATCACCATCCTGGTAAAAAACATCAGGATTTTTTAGTGCAGATTATACACTGCTGCATATTTCTGCAGTTTTTTTCCTGAGAGGTTGAAATAGGATATTTTGACATTTTTTCTTACAGTTTTGTATGTATAGATGGTGTATAGACGTAGTAGAATGTAATTTTTTTTCTACAAAAGCGTGAAAATAACCCATTTTATTCTTTTAGATTTCATTATTGACGAATGGGATTTCATGAAGAGATTACACATCACTGATTGTAATGTCTTCAATTGCACACTCAGACGACGTAATAACAATTTTTCTTTGTGCACAGAATTTTTAGTCTGCTGGTTAAACATCACTCTTTATTATACCCACAAAATTACAGTGATTTTGCTGATCCCTCCACAGTTAAAGTAATGATATTACAGTTGACACACTTATTATAACAACCCCACATTATAGTGAGGATTCCGTTCCAATGATAAGTAGGATGTCCAGAATGTTTTCATGTTACTTTTTCTTTTGATATAACATCGGTTTTTGACAGAATAATAAAGGTCGTTGTAGCAAGCAATGATTGTAGAACAGTATTTTTCTATTTCCCCCAAAAATGTACTGCTCCCTCAAGATTGCCCAGTTCCGACCCTGTCAACAGTTGCCCACACACATCTGTAGGCTACTCATACCCAAGCAGCACAGCATTACCAATTTGCACTGTCCTATCAATTTCTGTTGGTTATAAAACAGTGTTCTGTGATGCGTCAGCTCACAAGTTTCCCACACATCTCAATTTACACCTAGCGTTACAATTGATACAGAAATGTGACACATTGAAAGCACAAAACATTGCACACTGAAAGCATGAGACCTGACACATTGAAAGCATGAAACACGGCACATTGAAATTGAAAGCATGAAACCTGGCGCACTGAAATTTAAAGCATGAAACATTGAAAGCCCCACAAAACATAATATACTAAAGCATACCTCAAAAACACAGAAAACTTTTCCTTGAATAAGGTTTTTCAGAGTTCTACATCACAGCACCTGAAATGTCATATATAGACCTATAACATTAATTAATATTACCTCACAAGCGAAATAATCAGTTCAATATAAAACTTAATGTTTTCATTCAAATAAGCAAAGAAAGTTTTAAACCTGGTGCTCGAACAAATCACTGTCTATTCATAAATACTGTAGATCAGGGTTTGACAAATAAAAAATACATTTAGGTCAACCCAATTGCTTAGGAGCCGAGCGTGGGATTTTTTTTTTTTGCTCCAGAAAATGGTCCTAAATAATGTTTATACTTATTATTGTTGGTTTCCACTTTTGTTACGATTCCTATGCTGGTGATTTTTTTTTTTCGGCGTCCGCAGTTACGGCCGTCGGACATGTTTGTAGCCAAAAGAAAAGTCGCCAAGGGAATCTTGATATACCGTATATATTTCGGTATAAGGATTTTTTGGTATAAGCTGAGTTTTTTGTGGAAAAATTTGTTCCCCAAGTGGGGGGGGGGGGGCGGCGGCTTATACTCGGGTCAGTTTTTGATGAGAAAATATTGACCCCCACAATCAGTAGTCATTTTTGAAGCAGTGTTCGAGAAACTGGCATTATTGGTATTGGATATGTTCAAACCCCACAGAACTGATGATGTCAAAGCCGGGGCAAAGAAATTAAAAACATCATTGACTTTGACACCAGGGGGGCTAACGCGTCGATTGTACAGCCTTCAGATGTGAGCATCAACAAGCTTTTCAAAGACTATTTAAGGAATTTGTGGATCGAATGGATGAGTTCTGATGATAAAGAAACTACAAAAAGTGGTTCTTTGAAGAAACCTGACATTGGTCTAGTGTACCAATGGGCACATGAGGCGTGAAATTCTGTTCCCATCGAAATTATCATCCGATCCTTTAAAAAGTGTTGCATCAGCAATGCGATGGACAGAACTGAAGATGATATCCTCTTTGAAAGTGACAATGGCGATGACAGCCCAGATGAGGATAAAAACGAAGATACCGCACCCCCTATGATGATCTGATGGATTACCATGAGCTTGAAGACTTAGAAGAAACGGATTAAAAAGTTTGAACCATTTTCTATTGTAAATTTCCGTAAGCTATTCATTTTGCATGAAAATATAAGGATTTTTTTCTCTGAAATGCACGGATTTTTTGGGGGTTGGCTTATACACGGGGTTTCAATTTATTGCGGTTTTGGTGGTCCTGAAGTCGGGGGGTCGGCTTATATATGAGTCGGTTTATACACAAGCATATATGGTACTTATTATTCCAAAAACAAAAAATAAATAAAATCTGATCCGGAGTCATTATGTCACTCTTGGGGTCTACCTATCATTGGACAAAAAGTCACCAATATTTGCGGTGGATTATACTATAGCTGCTCCAATAATATATTCATAGAATCAAGTTGGGACTCTGGGAATTATGAGAAAGACATATGGGCTAAGATTCCATTAGCAGCATTGCAGCAAATATGGTAGTTATTTTTTTGTCATGAACCAATCACTTTGGTACTTTCAAAATTTTCAATCGGTGAAAATTTTTTCAAGTCACACACAATGTGTGCTATTCTTATCTATTTCAGCTCCATTTTAATTTTTTATTGCCACCTGTGTCTTAGGTCTCATGATCATGTTTGTCATCATTGAAATTTAGCGTCAAGTTCAAAATTTAATGGGTCGGTAAATCAAGTGGCAAATGCTTTCCTCAATGATTCTAGACTTTATTGTCACACATTCTAGCTTGAAAAAAAAAAAAAAAGAATTACAGGGTTTCTTTTGTGTCATCAACAGAGGTGCCATTGACATGCTATAATGCGTCAAATACCCGAAATTTCGGGAAAGTACGCCTAAAATTTGGTTCACGCATCCTCCGGGACGCGTTCTTTCCTAGTTCTAAAAGAAGAACAGAGTTTTTTTCCTAAGAAAGTTTCTAGATGAAAAAAGTAGAGAGAAAAAACCTCCCCAACTTTTTTGTTCTTCTTTTCACAGTCTTATCAAAATCACGTGCGACCTTGAAAACGGTTTTACTACTTCATATACTGTACTGTATTGCAGTGGTTCTCAACCTTTGGAAGCTTGCGGTCTGGTTGAGTATTTTTTTTGAGTGGAAGGCCCGGTCATAAGCACGACTAATGGGAAATGAATTGGAAAAAAAATTAAATGATGAATCACTCACTGCCCGGTTTGACTGATGCCAGGGCCCAGCAGTTTAGAAACACTACTGTATTATATTGATATACATGCAGGTTGTTGAAGATATTTAGTTTCCGTTAATGACGGGCCGTGTACCGAATTTTCAAAGAGAATTTTGGAGTTTTTACTCCCCTACAGATTTTCTCCCCTCCTGTTACATATCGGAAATTACGGTACTTTCGGGGCTATCTGCCGGCACTGAAAGACAGCGATCTATACGGCGTAAATTTGCCTTGTTCTTACAAGATGGTGAATGCACATTTTTGAAAAATCGTAAAGGATTTGGAAAACCTGTTCAAAGCGTGAAACATTTTCCGAGATCGTTAAAAAAAAAAGAATCTGTAAAAACTCTTGAATATTCAGTTTTGTCATCTAGCTGCTATGTGGTAGTCACCGTTTTGCATTGCGAAAATCACTGGTGTGTACACAGAATTCACTTTAGGAGGGGTAGGATTTCTTCCACAGAAATTGTTTATCATTAACGCTCAAAAAGAATTTTAAATTAACATAGTATAAAAGACTATTTTCTCCAATATTAAATTTTCTAACAAAATATTTGTAAATTTTCATTTTCCGAGTGTGGGGGCCTCCATACCCCCTCCACCCAATTTTGCCTTTGGTGAAAATCTGGGTTTTGAACCCGCAATTGTGTAGTGGTAATCGGCTAAGAATACAATTTTCTAAGGTTTTCCAATTTTGAGTTGGCTATTTCTTTGAAAAACGCTCCGGTTGCCACGAAAATCACACAGACCTACAACACAAATATGTATACATTAAATTTCAAATCCATGAAAAACCAATTTGGAGGATAGATTCAGGGCCGCAACTAGGGTGGGGGGAGAGCAGGTGGGTCTAGTCCCCCCCCCCCCATGGGCTCTGGACTAGAGGGGGTGCCGAATTCACCCTTTATAACTGATTTTTCTACATTACACGGGGTGACAAAATGTGTGCTTGCCCTATTTGAGAAAGTATCTAGTTGCAATCCTAAATAGATGGCACCACCTACTGAACACAAACACGCACACAAAAGTACAAACTGTTAAGTTTCACCAACACAAATCTGACATAGCTCCCATATTCAGGTGTGAAAATATGTGGCAGTTAAATGGTGACAGATCAGAGTGTTGGACCAACAAGGAGGGAAAATAAAATCATTCTACCAGAAAATCACTTCGCAAGGATTGGTATGAAATCCTTGCTCGTATGAATAGAAAGAATCGGAAGATAAGTGTCTGAGAGAGAGAGAAAATCTCATTTGCTTTTTAAATTTAAATCAGAAGATATTATTGAAAGAGCTAAGATTTTTTTAAAGAAATGAAAAGTCAATCAGAAGGGAATTTATAGATTGATTTATTAATATAAACGTGTGCCTCTAACTTTTAATAATAGTGGATCCTGCTTATAACTCATTGTAAAAAAACTAGAATCTTGGTTTGGTATAAGAATTGGTGCCTGTGCCATAAAAACATTGTAAGCAGGAAAACACTTGAAACAGGAAATCTTAATAAGAATTACTTAAAGTTAGGCCCATGAAAATCAGTTGTACTAAGTAGAAAAATTTACTAAATGGGAACGTTATAAGCGGGATCAATTGTATATTTGGTTTAGATTTGTTATATGTGTGGAATTCCATACGTTAAATTCTCATTAATGGGATTCTTTGCAAGCTTTTCCTACTAATGGACAATGAAAGTAAATGAACCTTTGTATACAACATGTTTTTAGAAATTAATCATTTGATTCACAGAGATACCTCTTTCTCCTACCCAGAACATGACACGCTGCTCTGTCTCAACGAACAGATATAAGCAGGTGATTAAAGACCTGGGGCATGCTGGAAAAAAAATTCATAAAGATACCAGTGAATTATGAGGAAGAGGGCATACCTTTTCTGAAATTTTTTTTTTTTTTTCGAGAGGGACCCACTTTTACTCAAAAGGGACTCAGATTTTTTACCTGGGACCCAGGTAAATTAAAGTACAGTGGCATTAATATTGATTTTCACGATGTCGAAGACGGTTGGCAAGCAAAAAAAAATTATACGTCGTGAAGAGGCAAAACCTTGGAGAAATTGTAAATCGCCAAATTTAGCACAATCCTACTTACGGAATCTTTACTAACCTAAAGGCCAAAGAGAAACACTGCATTTAATGACACTAATGAGCCGTTCAGGTATTGCATAAGCAAATTTTTAGCCATTATTGCCCCCCCCCCCCTCTTCAGCAAAATTTCGTCATCAGCTCTGCCCCTCTGAATTCTAACTCATATTTTCATAAGGGTTGGTTGATTACATAAGCATTATCCAACCTCCCCCCGTTGTCATCAAAAGTCAACAAATCGGGAACCCCCCCCGCCCCATCGATGATGACGTAATACTTGAACGGCCCCCAACAAGATACTTTTTGATCACTTTTCATATAAAAAAATTCAAATCGGTGTGAAACATCTATTTATAAAAGCCAAAGTAGAGCATCAAGAAACAAATTTTATCAATAGTAATATCACTAACAAGACTCGATTCACGAATTCTCATTCAATACCGAAACTTAAATTCGTTTATTTACCCAAAGATAAATGAAAACAGTAACGGCTTGTGGCTTGTGTAACAACATAACATCCTCCTACGGTTAACACAATCCAGGAGAGATTAAGACGGCTGTGACATTGCAATTGTATTGTGTTGCCAGACCAAAACCTTCAAGATATATCAAAAAACATTTTTATAAAAACAATCAAAAATGCTTCTCTCTACGAGGAAAAACTGATAATGTCGAATATGCCTGTCATTTATACACTTTTTTGTTCCGAATGTGTTCAATTGAATAATTTTTATAACGTTAAATGGATTGAAGAGCATGGAAGTAAACAACTTTGCTGAATGACGAGCTACACGTGTATACCATCAGCATTGCAGAACCGAACTAAATTATCGTGATCCGACACGTGCTTGACATCAATCAAACTGTATCAGTTTCATTTGAATACTTACTGTTATATATACAATAAACAATGGGAAGGAAAGGCAATTTTTCCGAAAAGGCTAAAAGAGGTCCTGGCCGGAAAGCTAGAAAGCAAAAAGATCCGCTATTGCCTTCCCATTTAAGAGGTTTGTAAAAACATTTCTTCATACTTTGTTTAGTTAACTTGCATAAATGCTTTCCCAATAATTTGATAACTTGCATATTGATCTATTACATATTCGTGCTAAGCAGTTATATTGTGTGTACTTACAGATGAGCCGAAAGAATCTCGTAGAGCTAAGATGAGGTTTGTATCCATTTTTTTAATTAATGTTCTAAACATTGTTTCTGAACATTGTTCAGCGGTTGTCAAAAAATCGAATAGAATGCTTGGTCTCATTTTCAAAAAGGTCTCTTCGCGTTCTCCTAAAGTCATTCTTCCGCTTTTTTGAGGCTTAGTTCGTCCTGGATTGGAGTATGCTGTAAGGTTTTGGAGACCATACCTACAGAGGGACATAGACTTGATTGAAGGGGTGCAGAGAAGAGCTACACGTGTCCTTATTGGCACACAGGGCTTGAGTTATGAAGAGAGACTTCATTGTTTGAATATGTTTACATTGGATGAACGCAGTTGTCGAGGAGATATGATCGAAGTGTTCAAAATTTTCAATGGGATGGATAGGATGGGCCATGAACTTTTAGTACACCGCCAATCGACTGCTTTTACAAGGGGACACCAGTATCGATTGGTGAGGGACAATGCAAGGTTATGGTGTCGCAGGGAATTTTTCTCTAATAGGGTTGTTAAATGGAATAGCTTACCCCTGGAGGTAGTAAATTGTAACACAATTGACACGTTTAAAAAGAAATACGATAAACATGTTGGGGTAAATCGAGAAGCTATCCATTCTTAGAATAAGACAACCATAAGTATTCTTTATGGGCATTGCATAATATTTTATCGTGTATATATTGTTTATAATTTGTGTTAATTGCATTTTTAATGGGGTTGCTGTATTTTTGAATCATATGACATCCATATTTTTATGGGCATCTTTTTATCAGCCACCTCGTAGGGCATTTTGCCTGTTGTGGCGTTGTATTTGTATTTGTATAATCTGAATGACAAAGATAATGTTCATTTGCTACGCTGCACATTTGAATTGTGTGGGACATCTAATCAAAACAATTTCAGAAACATTCAATTTTATCAGTACCGTATATACTCGTATATAAGCCGACCCCCCCCCCCCCCACTTCAGGACCACCAAAATCGTAATAAATTTAAAACGTGTATAAGCCGACCCCAAAAAATCCATGCATTTCAGAGAAAAAAAAAATTCTCCGTCAGATCATCATAGGGGGTGCGGTATCTTCGTGTTTATCCTCATCTGGGCTGTCATCGCCATTGTCACTTTCAAAGAGGATATCATCTTCAGTTCCGCCCATCCCATTGCTGATGCAACACTTTTTGAAGCATCGGGTGGTAATTTCAGTGGAAACAGAATTCCACGCCTCATGTACCGATTGGCACACTGGGCCAAGGTCAGGTTTCTTGAAGGCACCACTTTTTTAGTTTCTTTATCATCGGAACTCGATCTACAAATTCCTCAAATAGTCGTTGACTTATTCGTACTCACAAAATGGCTTTACAATCAACATTAGCCCACCTGGTATCAAAGCCAATGATGTTTTCGATTTCTTTGCCTTGTCTTTGACATTATCGGTGTTTTGAACATATCCCATACCAATAATGCCAGTTTCTCAAACACTGCTACAAAAATGACTACTGATTGTGGGGTCGAAATTTTCTCATCAAAAACTGACCCAAGTATAAGCCCACCCCCCTACTTGAGGAACGAATTTTTCCACAAAAAAACTCTGCTTATACACAAGTATATACGGTAAATAAAATAAATATTTAGCACTTTACATTGATGTCGATTAGAAATGCTAACTTTTCAATGGTGGTGCCTTTACAGCAGATTCCCAACGTGGGCGTTAACGCCCCCTGGGGGCAATGGAATGTTCCAGGGGGGAGGTAGAAGTTACGGGTATAATATAGGATTCTATGGGCTAGAATTGGGTTGGGGGGGGGGGGGTAATGGGAGAAAAAAAATTTGAAGTTGGCGATGGGACAAAAAAGGTTGGGAAACTGCTCTAGAGCAGCGGTTCTAAACTGATGCTCCATGTGTGCCTCCCAGGGGCTCTGCGGCGACTCAAGGAAAATAAAATAAATCAGTAAATTTGATAGATAAATAAGAAAAAGGTCTGCAGATCCACCATAAAATTTACCTGCAAAAAAGGACTCCTCGAATCAAACAGAGCTCCGCGATTGAACTTATGTACTGAAAAGGGCTCCGGGAGTCAAAAAGCTCTCTACAGCAGTGGTTCTCAACCTTTTTTGACTCGCTGAGTCCTTTTCAGTATACAAGTTCTATTGCCGAGCCCTGTTTGATTCGAGGAGCCCTTTCTGGCGATTTTTGGCGCCAAACATGTCCAACGACCCCATCAAAAGTCACCAATGCTCGACACATTATGGGTGCCAAAAAAAAAAATTGCCAGCATAGAAAGCAATCGAAACATAAATAAGAGCTGGATTGAGCGAGCATAAAAATTCTAAAACCAACAAGCATAATTATAATAAAAATAATTATAAAAAAAACCCCAACTCTCTTTCCAGGAATCTGTGTTCTTATTAATAAATAACGTTCGTGCATGCTGTATAAATAAATATATTCTATGTATTATAAATTAAAAAGGATGCAGGGGCATCCTGTATGTAGAAAGGAATAAATATGGTACAGGTGCTGCATAATCCAGAGATTGCAAATTTTTTTTTTCCGGCTCCAAACACTTCCATAGAAACAATCTCCAGCAAAAAAAACAATAACGGGAAAAATATAAAAAAACTCAACAAAAATATAACAATAACAAATGTAAATATTCTGGATTAAAAATAAATATTCTGCGTTAAAGTAAATAAATTTCTAATAGTGATGGCCGGAAAGTGTTAAATATTATGTATATAATATTTTATTATATAATAAAATATGGCAGGTACAACCTCAGGAAAGAGATATCAAAAATAATTAATGCGACACACACTACATTATATATATATATATATATATATATACGGAAGGAAGAGAAAATGAACTAATCTCCCAACGGTTTTTCAAAACAATGTGGCTATAAGGTGGCATCATTTGGAAGAAAAAAGAATGGAAAAAAAGACCTGTTTGAAAGACGTGCTAGGAACACGGAAAAACAACCAGTGCCGCCACCTGGCAGAATTCAGAACAGCTTTAGAATAGCATGAAACATTCTGGAACAACACTGAACCAGAGCGCGCCAACGATGGCAATTTATCGCTGGAAAAAAAGTTGCCATTTTGGCGTGTCCCTTACACCAAAGCTGTTTTTAACACCAATGGTAGCACTGTATTTGTGAAATCCATGACTGAAAAATCAATTGTATAATCAAAATTGCATATCGTACTTGTGGGAAAGTTGTAAAATCTATTGATATAAAATGCCACCAACTATTAATACAAAGGCAGAGGATACATGTACGGAACTGAACATTTCTAAAGTGTATGGTAGAAGACTCATTGACAGCACACTTCCTTGCCAGATCTTTTGCACACACGTGACATCCCACCGGTGCCTCGGAAAACTTTTCCACGTCCCAGTGGTGAAGATGAAGATGCTCCTCTGCCACTATGAAGGTTACCATCAAGGATCAGATGTGGTTTGGAACATCGGAAACAAGTTCTTTACCTACTGGACTAGGTGTGTGGTCCCCAGGCTGGAGCCCTGTCAGATTCGCCTTTATAGGGGGCCATTCGAGCCGAGACGACCCTCCAGGGATGATTGGATGCTTTATATCAACTTTGAATACAATCAAAAACAGGAAAAAAATCAGTTATCCAAAAAACAAAGATGCAAGTGAGAGAAAACTACAGTTGCGTGCTGGATTTGAAGCCCATCAACCTTTATACTGCAAGTTGTACCCTCAACCAACAGGCCTAATGGTGGGTACTGGGCAGAATCCCAATTTAATTCAATTCTTGAACATCCACTTGTCACTAGCAAGCATGCACTCTTAGATTGAAGACACTGAAGTGACGTCAGTTCTTGTTCTGCGCGTATGCTGAATAAGCGTCCTTTGCTGTATAAGTATCCAGTGCATAATATAAAACTGGTAGAGACTCCACGCCCCTAAATTTGGTCCTAAGATCTCAAATCCAATTACACCATTGTACTGTTAGAGACTGTCTCCAACAGTTCAGCTCAAAGCCGCTTGTAAGTTAAGCGTACCCACTCAATGTTAAAGAAAGGCCGCGGAATTGATGGCAGCGCCATCTGAAGTCTGATGGGTCAAACTTGCCGATTGATCACGTGGCTCCCACGCTTCTCTTCCCCCCTTTCCTTGATCGCGTTATTCCAATTTCAACTTTGATTTATTTTTCAGTCTATTGCTACGGAACCTAAAAATCTTAATTCCCACTAAAGCGGACATTTCTTACTTCTTCATAGGAGACGTACTTGTGCATAAAAATATAAATCACTCAATAACAATATTATCGACACTTCAACAGCTAAATCTATACTTGTGAACACCCGTCTTCATGTCATTTTACACCCATCAAATGCACGCGGACTTATTCAATAAATATAATTTTAGTTGGCCCTCAGAAGGCCCGTTTTTATCATTTTAAAGATGAACAATTTGCCAAAATAACCACAAGCAATAGCTAACCTGAGAGTCTTCACATGAGTAAGTAAACAAAATGGCGCCGTGATGGGGAAATGCATTATGGGAAATGACTTTCCTACCTGATGCTAGCAGCCAATCACAGGCCAGCAGGCACCCATCTAAACAGAGAGGGCGCTGATGCCGTTTGGCTACCAGTTTAACGATAGGACTGTTTACGCTTACTCTTAATGCAGCTTTGGTTCAGCTATAGTACTATCCTTTTTTTGGAGACGTGTTGACAATTTTTTCTTTTTCAAGAAAATTACTCAAAAGAATGATGAGGAATTCTCAGTAGTGAAAGTTCCATAGTTTCAGATGTCTATCTTGCCGGTGAAGAAAGTCTCCAACACATCGTCAAAGAGTGATAATACTATAACTGTTAAAATGAAAAAAATTACAATAAAGAACAAACTATAACATTCTTATACTAAATAAGGAATCAAGGTTGAAAGATCCTTCAGATATGATATTCTAGACCAGATGAAGGATTGAAAATGAAGTAACATAAAATGATCAAAAGGGAATGAAAACTTGTTAAAAATAGAAATGGGATCTGTTTTCAAAATTATATGACAGTCGGCTAGCTCTCTAGACTTGAAAGAAACACGATTTTACGAGATTACAAACTCAAAGTATAAGATCAAAAAAAAAATTGTCTAGATCAAAAAAATTACTAAAAATTGGCATGTATGTACAACATGAGAAAAAACGAGATATTTCGACATGAAAAACTGAAGGTGAACATACTGGGGGGAACAGTATATCGTACAACAAGATGAACAGAAAAAAAAAGCTTCAGTTGCAATAAATAACAATGAAAAAGAAAATGGGGTAAGCCTAGAAGCCAAACCAAATCATAATGACTATAGTCAACAGAAAAAAATTTCGACAGAAGGAAATGGCTGACCAGGAAGAAAAACTCCAACAGGCTAGAAAGGAAATCGCTAAAGAAAAAGATTATACTAGACCAGTGATTACCAATGTGGGTATTAACGGCCCGGGTGCGGTGGAATGTTCCACGGGGCGATAGAAGCTACAAGTATGACATAGGATCCTATGGGTTGGATTGCATTGGGGGTGATGGGAGAGAAAAATTTCTGAAGAAAGGGGCGATGGGACAAAAACGTTGAAAAACTATGTACTAGACCTATATAGCTGCTCCTGATTTCATGTCGTTCACTAATATGTCTTTCAAAATGTTGATGTGTACCTCTTTGTAAACATACAATAGATGTTTAGATTTTATCTACCGCGTCACCATGTCTCTCTCCCCCCCCCCCCCATGGAAATCAAAAATATGATTCTTGCACTCGTGTTAGGGGAAAACACGGAATCAAAGTCAGTGCCACTGACTTGTCGGATCCACATTGTTTGCCTCATAGCATCTCATCACATTACTTGTAGGCTCAATAAATTGCATTTTGTGAAATGACATTTTTTCAGCCTGAAATATAATGAGAAATTGAATTTTCTGGATGTTATGCTGAAACTAATATTTGGGGAAAAAAGTGATTTGTCTCCTCCAGGAATCAAACCCAGGCCGATTATTAGTTGATGTAAAATTCTTGATAATATTCTCTGGTAGGACTACTATTATAAATAACTTGAGAATATTCTTGTAAGTTCTTGATGAGAATATTCTCCTGTTTATAATAAAGTTACATATAATATCCTTGGCAATATTCTGTGGAAGGACTACTTTCATATATTACTGAGGAATATTCTTATTGAAAATAATAAGAATTATTCTAAAGTTAATAATAGTTCTTCCACAGAATATTCTCCTCGATGAGAATATTCTTCAGTTACCGAAATCTTTCCACAGAGTATCAAGAATATATGTAATAACATGTATTATAATAAATAATCTTGATAAATAACTTGAGAATAATTATTATTTTCGATAAGAATATTCTTTAGTAATTTATAATAGTCCTTTGAGAGAATATCCTCTGTCCCTGTTTCGCTTCCCGTCAAAAAGATAGGTCTATTGAAGTTTGTAGACCACAACATGAAAGTTTGAAAGCAAGAAAATTAAACCAACAGGGCTGAATTACCCAACTTTGAAAGAAATGTGATACAGAATTTAAGTATATGTGCATTGAAGAAAACAACAGTTCTTTCTCTTCGAATGAAGGTGATTATATAAGAATAGCTTCCTTCATCAATCGACTTTGGTTCAATTTCTTTTGTTTTGAACTTATTTCTGAAAATTTGTCTAATTTTGAAATAATTTTTTAAGGTTTTAATCTAATGGTTTCTAAAATCTTTATAACCAAACTTTTTTAAAACCTCTCGTCATGACCTGAATAATATTCTGAGAATGTTCTTGAACTAAAAGTTGACATTGGGAGTGATTATACCAAACATTGTTTTGTTGTAAATGTTTCAGGCAATGAACGCTGATTTATATTTTAAAATATAAATAAAATTAGTAAAAAAAATCTAAATTATTTAAAAAAGAATGAATATTCTCGATTATTTTCCAATTTTTACATTCAAGAGAATATTCTCACCACTAAGTTGATGGTTGGCGCACTTGCCCAGTATGCAAGGAGACGGGTTCGATTCCCAGAGGAGACAAATCACTTTTCTTTCCATATTTTAGTTTTGGCATAACATCCAGAAAATTCTATTTCTCACTTTTCTGTAGCTTTTATCTTTTTTAATGCATATTATTTCATTTGAATTTCATCTATTTTTCAGATTGAAGAAACGCCTGGAGAAACAAGCGAAGGCATCCAATGTTCTGGAAATTCATTCGCCTGCTGATGACCGTTAGTTTTCAGCATTGTTTTTAAATTTGAAATTGTCATGTAACTTCTGGCTTATTACTTTTCAACACAGTGGAACTTTGATTAACAAGCTTAATTCATCCTACCTACCTGCTCATTATCTGGATTGTTTGTCGTACTTTTCCACCAAATCCTATCTGCACAATTTGTTTAATTGTTTTTATGAACAGGGAATCATTGATATTGCCAAATGGTACATATGTTGTAAATTACAATTAATGATTCTGCCAAAGCAGAAATTGTATCACTTTCAAGATTTTTTGTTGGTAGTATGTGGACCATTTGATTTATTCATTTTTCTTTTACTTAGTTTTGAGGGTTCAACATGTAGAGTAATTAAAAACTAGTCTATCCAGATGGAAAAAAATAATTTTGTATTTACTTATCATGGTCTTGGACAGTAACTAGCAGTCATCATTCAAAATTATTGTGCACATTTTGTGTATAAGTGAAACGCAGTTTCAAAGCCTAGAAATGAACGTGCTTCATTTTTCAAAAACGATTACGCTGGTATTGAATAGTAAAATGTAAACAAACCCTTTAAAAAAGGGATGTAACACACACAGTAAAACCATCCAGTTCACCTTGACCTCGGATGTAAATAAATATTGGAGCTTGTAATTTATACATTTTGCACTATGCTTTTGAAAGTGGTCTCAAAGGTGCATATCATTCTTAAAAATCTTACATGCCTTCATAATTTGCTGTGCATTGTCGAAAAGAGTCGACAGATTAGACTTTGGAAGACTTCTCAAAAAAATAATGTAATATACAGTAATATAGTGAGGGAGAGACAAAAGAGAATTATCTGTAGTCGCTAGTACTCTGTTTTGGCCAAAAATTTTTTGTAACCAAGTCATTTCTGTTATTTTGCTTTGACTTGAGTCAATCTTACAGGATACTGAAATAGTGTTACGAAGAAGAAGAAAAATAATGAAAAATATTTTTTTTTTGTTATGCTACGATTATATGTAGGGGGGTACCCTCCCTCCATCCTACTTTTTAGTCCTGCTTTTTTCTACTTTTTTTTAATTTTTCGAGTGGAGCCCTGGTGACTGGGAAAAAGAATCTGTCAAATGATGTTTTGCCTCCTTAAGATTTTTCGGAAATGAGAAATTGCATTGTCTCTTTAGACAGATTCATTCCTTGCTTTGCTACAGATTTATTTGATTGGCTCTTTTCTACAAAATTTTGCAGATTCCCACATTCTATAGATCTCTCTAGACTCGTTTGAAGTTAGGGACTTCTCTCTTTCTTAGACAAGATACCATTCATAAGCACTTGCTGTTATGTGCAAAGTAGATCTGTCAGTTCATCTGCAGTCAACTCCTGGCCATGTTCTACAGCTGGTTATTGCATATCATCCTCATGCACCTCCAGTCACGTGATCTTCTCCAAAGACATAACCTTTTCGACAAAATGTGACTCCTATTCATGAGCTTGCCCCCCCCCCCCAAAGTCACTTTCAATAATACAATCATCCCATAGTTTCCTCCAAGAAGAATTTGAAAAAGTACACACACATGGCTACAATGCTGTATTTAGTTTCGTATCAAGCAATCATGCTCACATATGTGTTCATTTTTCGAGTGAGGTACGCTGACCAGAGACTAAGGGAGAATATTACCCACATTTTACTGTATGTGTGTGGATGAGAACGAAAAACCATCACCTCAGTTGTAATAACGGGAAAATAAATAAAGCGCAAAATTTTTGCTCATAATGTAAATCATCGTTCGTTATCCGAGTCAAAGTTTGTTCACAATTTTTGCTTGTTAACCGAAGTTCCACTGTATTTAATATGTGGGTATTTCCATCCAGATGAAACTGAAGAATCAAAGAAAGCAAAAAAACTCAAGTTGTTTGATGAAGACAGTGGTCTTGATGAACCTCATACCTCTGGTGGCGATGAGGTAATAATAAGGCATTTTAACTCATTTTTATTAAATCATTCCTTTGCTTAGATATTTATGAATAATTTATGTTGGTGAAACAAAACTGTGTTGTCAATTGCTAGTTATGTAATGTAGCCTTTAAACACTTGCAAATCAGAGTGACAACCATAGTCACACTAGCATACGCAAGAGGGTTTTTTGCAGGGTTCACACTGTTAAATACCATTTGGTTTGGTATGTAAAGTTGTAATTCCTGTCCAAATGAAAACTTTATGCATATAGTCTGTAAGTGCATCAGGGTCATTATGGAAATGTTTTGCTTTTGATTGCATCTGATACAGGACTGATGAAACATCAATACAGTATTTGATATTTTCATTAAATTGTACAGTATAATTTCAAATCGAAAGAATGGGGGGGTCAATGCTTCTCATTTTTTTGTATCATAGAAAAACACTCAAATTGTGCTTTGTAAAAGTAAAAAATCCCTAAAAATAAATCTCTCAGTACCTGCATTTTTATGCAGGGTTCCTCCAGAAAAATTACAGGAAATCATCGTTAAAACAAAATTTTGTTATAAAGGAATTCCAGGTTACCTAGTATTATTCCTATGTAAACTTATTTTGGGGATTAGAAAAGTGTTTGTTATAAAACGAGATTTTCGCTATAATGGTATTCAGTAAAACAGGATTCGACTATATTAATACTGATAATAACATGACAAAATCACATTCTACCTAATAAATTAAAGAGATTATTAATGATAGTTTCTTGAGACCTCAAAACACTTTTTTTTAATCATGGTCATTTTTACTCATTTTCATCCCATAATCAACAAAAAGAAAAAGAAATGCATGCATACTCTCATCCTTCTTTCCGCTATCATTATTAGTGTAGGCCTACATCTATCTAGATTTCAATATACACTGTTGAAGCGAGCCTTGGCATTTTGAAAATTAAATAATGCATTCAAGTGGAAATTTTGTATGCAATCAATAATTTTGTATAACAGCTCTGATTTATTCAGAATGCTTAATGTTTGATTTTCATTAAGGGAGTGTCTGATGACGAAGTCATGGACGATGATTTTGGACCTGCTGGTTCAGACAGTGATGATTTTGAGGATGATGAAGCTGGTGAAGGAGATGAAGAAGTAAAAATGTTTTCAATATTTTGTTGCTCAATGTTTTTAAATGGTGTCTCTCAAGAAATATTTGTTTGGCATCTTCACATTGCATCTTTATCCTATGTTTTCCAACCTTGTCAAGTAGATGTCAGTAATTGGTGTAGTTCAGTTAACCATCATTTTTCATAGTTGGAAAACAAAGTTCCACAATTTTCATCAGCATTCAGGGTTATGAGTAAGGTTGTACAAGCAGGTTTGGTTGACAAACCTGAGGTGGGAGGCTAATTCAAATTTATTTTATTGTAAGCTGCCTGTTTCTTTGACAGTTGACTCAGTATTATGAAAAGAGGCTGTCTGAATATAGAAATTAGCCTTATGACTGGGTACATTTTCTTTCATTTAGAGTTTTTTTACTACACTTAAAAAATAATATTCTGTTTCATGTGTAAAAGAAAAGTCTTGAGAGTTTCTTTTTCCTAAAGTGACATCATGTGTATAATGTTAGTTATCGTTAAGGCTTCTATGTAGGAATTCTAGCTGTATGATTGAGATATTTCAAGGAACTCTAGTAGTGGCCATCATGCCTAATCACATCAAAATGTTTCATTGTGGCAAGGAAAAGATTAATTTTGCCTAAATGTCATTGCAGATTTGGCTTTCTTGGCAATTGAATCAGAGAAGTGACTTGTGTTGAATGACAATACACCTTGTTTTAGTGAGGCTGTCCAGTTTATATGAGGTTAATCGCACTTGTCAACCCCGCCCTCCTCTGAAACTGTTCTGAAAGTTGCTGAACATTGTCCGCAATTGGCCAACAAAACATTTCATTTCCGGATTTTTGTGCATGCTTCAAATGTCCAATTTGACAATCAAGAGGATGAATGGATACTCACAATTTTGACATTTCATTTATTTGCTAAATGAAATATTTCATTGCAATTTAGCACAATGGCAACCGGCTGCACAAACTCTGCCCCCGACTGACCGAATGTCAATATGATTCCAGTGCTTAATATTTGATTAAGCGTAGTATTCATATGTAGGGAACATTTTGATCATTATGTCATATCATTAATATAAATAAAAACAGGATTTTTGTTGGAAAAAAGTCTTAATTATGTCTGAAATAAATTGATTATAAATGGAATGAAAATTATGACAGAAATTATAATTTCCTCCTAGCATTACCCAAAAAAGGAGCAACTTTTTTTTAAATCTTCTGTGTGGTCCAAAAATTGTTTTAATTTCTATTCATTTCGTCAAAATTTTCTGAATTCGTTCATTACAAATTTTTGCACGTACAAAACCTGCAATGTTTTGAACATTCAACTTAATTGTTTCTTTGCTGTCATAACCATTACTTTCAAGCAAAAAAAACTTTCACCTACTCTGTATATAATTCATTTCCTTTTTTTTGCAGATGTTACCCATTGAAAAAGCTGCAAAAAAAGAACTAAAGAAACAAAAGGCTCTGAAGTAAACTGAAAATTTTTGTTTGCATAATTTATTGTATACATATGTTTATGCTTTCAAGTTGTATTTGGTTGTATAGGAATTTCTGGAACTTTTCCTAGTAAGCTACGGAGCAAAGAGGAAAATTGATTTTACCTCTATCTTTCAAAATAAACCCAATTTCTCACCCCCCCAAAAAAAAAACCCCACATCTTACAAGCTATTTTTCAGAACAGAGTCTCGCTGCAGTGTTACATATTATGTTTACCAGTACAAGTAATGATATTGTCATATAATAAATGTAGCAGCTTACTGAAAGCAAATTTTATATTTCCTTTCTTAGGGAATTCATTTTCATTATGAACCAGTAACAAAGAAATGGGTTGGCTCCCCTGCGGTTGCAACACATTTTACCGCCTATGAACACAAAGACAGTTTCAAATACACCTTCTCTTATAGTATTAAGTACAAGCTAAAACCTCTCCTTAACAACTTATTGGTCAAGAGCAAATCTTTCGATGAAGAAAACAGTAATTTTAAAACATACTTATCAGTAAGGCTTGGATTTGTATGACCTAAAGATCAAACGTTGTTGCTAATAGGTTAAAAACCCTGAATTTCAAGTTTTTTAAACTATGAGCATTAATGTTTCATCTTTAGGCCATAAAAATCTGAGCCCTACTTATCAGTCAACAAAAATCAATCAGGATCATTGTCTTGATGAAATCCAAGTCGTCGCCCAGCAGGTCAATCTAAAAACATTGACACTTCTAATTAGTACTGATATCGAGACATAGACTGAAGGAGTCATGGATCGGCGATCAGCCCAGATATTGATAAGGAAGCAGCACCAGATGTAGATCGAAGATCAGTCCAAGGAGCTGATAGGGAAGTAGCATCCAATTTTGGAGATCGGCACAATCCTGCAAATAGGATCAGAATCAGTAGGATTTGAGAAGATAGTGAGATTGAAGATGACCATTAATAGCTTCTTCCCCTGTGAGCATTAGGCAGTCTTGCGTGGCAATGGTGAAAATTGTTTTAGTTAATAGAAATTGCTTATAACAAATCGTAAACAAATAAACACAAAAATGACGTCTGCACAACTTTATTAACATGTAATATAAATTCCAACTAAACACAACATACAGTACATGCATTATACTACACAAGGTCAAATGGTCAGGCGAATGTCAGCCAATGTTACATGATTACCCTGACCTCGGTCTCGCCATGTTTGCGGTTCGGGAACAACCCAATCCTATGCACCATGCAATTGGTGGTGAAATACAATACATTAAAAATGACTTGTACTTTTGATTTTTCTAAAAAAAAATTTCAGAAATTAAAAGGACAAAAATAAATTCTATAGTCACAAGTGGGTTTGACAGCCTTACATCCTGACGAACTGTCTTGCAAACTGTGGTCTTAACTTAATATATCAATTCTTGACCCCATCCACTTTTCTCTAATGCGCATGCACTTAAAGACGTTCGTCACCACAGTGAGCCTTTTTTTTCCAGTCACCTAACCCTTTAAAGCAATGTTCTTCCTGATCTACGATTTCACTGTCTTTGTAGAAATCACTGAACCCTCTGCGAAATTCCACACATTTTTTTTCAAAAAGAAAATATTTTGTAGCTGATAGTGCTTCCACCTTCCAACTAAGAATAATGAAAGAGCAACCGAGGATGAGAAATACTCTGCCGTTTCCTGTTAATTATGCCATATGATTTCTATATTAACTTGAAGGGTGCCAAAAAAATTTCTGTTATAAATATTTCAGGAAAAACTGAGTCTGCCTACTGGCAGTTGATCTGATAGATTGAGGGATGAACATGCCATTAGGTACAAGCCGATCTCCCCATTAAAAAGTCTCACCACAGAGAGCAACAGGCCTTCAAACAGTACAAGTATTCAGTCATTGCACTTCACTCGTTTCACTTTTGAAATATAGATGGCAGCACTGAAAAATCAAACAACACTAGATACACACTTGGACTCTTAGGCTAAGCGCAAATTGAGACATGCAGTGTTCGCGACACGCCATAGGGCAGCACTCTGTTTTGCAGCCAAGGGAAATCAGAAGGGCATCTCAAATTGAGACACGACAATACGCTAATCACACGTACACGTGCATTCGTTGGTGCTGCTGTTGAGTCACAGATTTTCTTGTCCCATGTACACGATTCTTCCGAATTTTCACTAATTTTGTGATTGTTTCCAAATTTTAAATTGTCATTAATTCTGAATTTTAATTAATTTTTATGCATCCATAATTTTAATTAATTTTTATGCATCCATAAATTTTTTTAATTTTTAGAGGAAAAAATCCACTTTTATTTTTTTGAATAGCCTATGAAATAATCTCCATTTAATTTCTGAATTTGGCTTTAGTTCCGAATATTCATTAATTATGATATTTCATCAATCGATAGAGGAATAATTTTTCATTAAATCTGAAATTTAATTATCAAATCCACTAATTTATGGTGTTTCATCAATCTAGTTATTTTTCGTTAAAAATGAATTTTCTGCAGTTTTGGCATTATTTATTAATTTTAAATTGTGATGAGTCATTTAATTTGCTTTAACTTTTCACAAGTTCAAAATTTTCATTCATTATGGGATTAGCATTGGAAATTAATTTTGGAAAAATTCCATTAATTTCAGAATTTTCGTTCATTCAAATTTCTATTAGTTATATAATAATCTTTATTTGATCTTATTGTGTGATTCATTCTAAATTTTGAATTTTCTTCAATTCTATAATTTCATTAATTTTTATCCATCTTATATTTGCATTAAGTTTTATCCATTTTCAATTTTGATTAATTTATGTAAATAGTTTCCATTAATTTATGTACCTTTAGTTTTTTTAAGGAATAATTCATCAGAAAAATCTGAATTCTCATTGATCCTGATATTTTTTTTGTGCTCATGTTTTTATATACTGTATTTTAATATATTTCAGCATTCCCGTAGTTGATATTTTAATTAATGTTATGTCTTCATTAATGTCAACTTTAATTACCAATATATAATATCAGGTTCCGGGAGCCTCCCAAATGCCAAAGTCCTGGGCCCCTGAGATCTTTTCCTTCCAAAAACGCTCGTGCACTGGAAACTAGAGATGTATAATTCTCGAGAATAAACAATATTCTCTGCTAGGACTATTATTATAAATAACTTCAGAATATTCTTATAAGTTATTCATGAGAATATTCTCCTCTTATTTATAATATAGTTACATATAATATCCTTGAGAATATTCTCTGGAAGGACTACTTTCATAAATTACTGAGGAATATTCTTATAGAAAATAATAAGTATTATTCTGAAGTTATTAATAATAGTCCTTCCATAGAAATTCTCCTTGATGAATAAAATATTCTTCAGTTACCGAAATCTTTCCAGAGAGTATCAAGAATATATTTAATAACATGTATTATAATAAATAATCTTGTTAAATAACTTGAGAATAATTATTATTTTCGAAAAGAATATTCTCTAGTAATTTATAATAGTCCTTTAGAGAATATCCTCTGTCCCTGTTTCTCTTCCGGTCAAAAAGATGGGTCTATTGAAGTTTGTAGACCACAATATGAGAGTTTGAAAGCAAGAAAATTAAACCAACAGGGCTGAATTACACAACTTTGAAAGAAATGTGATACAGAATTTAAGTATATGTGCATTGAAGAAAACAACAGTTCTTTCTCTTCGAATGAAGGTGATTATATAAGAATAGCTTCCTTCATCAATCGACTTTGGTTCAATTTCTTTTGTTTTGAACTTATTTCTGAAAATTTATCTAATTTTGAAATAATTTTTTAAGGTTTTAATCTAATGGTTTCTAAAATTTTTATAACCAAACTTTTAAAACCTCCTCTCAATCATGACCTGGAGACTATTCTGAGAATATTCTCGAACTAAAAGTTGTCATTGGGATGTGATTATACCAAACATTGTTTTGTTGTAAATGTTTCAGGCAATGGAAACTGATTTGTATTTCACAATATAAACAAAATTAGTAAAAAAAAATTAAATTATTTAAAAGAAAAATGAATATTCTTGATTATTCTCCAATTTTTACATCCAGGAGACCTGGATATAAAAATTGAGGTGAGAATTTTCTCACCTCACATCTCTACTGGGAACATTCAATATGCACATCCCCTCACTATGCTTGGGGCATGTTGACATCATTGCACTCGGATCCCGCCCACCGCTGCACGTGACTCAATTTGTGCTTTGCTTTAGGTACACATACTTATACTTCCAGCGCAACTCACTAGGTAGTAAATTTCCCATGGCGATAGACCTGAGTTGTGCTTAGTATTTAAAAAAAAAAAAAATGCTATTAGGCAGACTTGCTGGGCTTTGCAATGTCCAAATGAGAGTGTTTTAAGGATGCAAGATATCTCAGAATTGCCAAAATAAAAAGTATGGGGTTGGGCGAGATTTGGCATCATTGCCATTGTAAGGGTTAAACAGTTTGCAAATATGTTGATACAAAATTAATTTTAGAATAATGATAGTTAAGATAATGATAGATAATTTAGAGAAATTCTTCAATTTTGTTTAATTAATTAATTTAAAAAAACATGCTCCTTTTTCATGTTTGTGGGATTACCAACATTTTATATTTATGTAAGAAATTTCATCTTTTCTAAGCATTATGCTGGTTAGCATTATGGCCTAGATATAAAATAAGACAACTTCCATTAATTTATTAGTGTGCATTGACTTGTGCATAATTAAGTATCCAGAAGTTAAATGTACTTTTCTTTACAGAAAAATTCGTGAATGGAAAGTTGTTTTGCATTTGGAAATTTGTTCTAACCAATTATTTATATTCTCATACTTTTTCAGAAAACTGGAGGAAGCAGATAATCTTGCCACAAATATCAGAGAAACTGAAATTTTTCACCTTCCTAGTGGCCAAGAAATCGAAAAAGAAAATATCCTTTGTTTGATGAAAATTTGCACAGGTTTATAGTATTTTTAGCTATAGATAGTCTTGAAAACAAAGATGCTAGCACATTGGAAAAAATGTCTCTTACAATTTCTGTTCCGCTTATTGCAGATTGAACCAGGGGCTGTGGTGGTGTGCAAGACTTCTGGCATAATCATTTATTGACATTCCATTGAGTATTGTTTAACCTTCCAGTGTTCAGATTGGCCGCAGATGATCCAGTTAGGGTGTATGGATTTGTTAAGAGGCTCTTTTGGGAGAATCGGTGGGAATGGGAGATACAATGTTAAAGAGCTGTGAAATAGCCAATATTTGGACAAGTCCTCTTCACTGATTTCATCACTGAATACTTAAGAGTTGATTTGATTTTTAGTAAATTTTTCAAGTAAAATCTGATTTATTTTTTTACTTCAAAGTAAAACACAGTTACTGTATGTACTCCTATATAAGCTCCTTTGTTCAAAAATCTTCCAAAATTGGAGAAGTTGGCTTATACACATGTCAGCGCTTATAAAAAAACACTTTACCCGGGTTGTGGCGGTCCTCGATTTAGGGTGTGAATCAGCTTATACAAAATATTGTGGAACCTCCATAATGGACACTTATGGAGATTGTGGAACAGGAGCCTCTCCATGTATTTTGCTATATATTAACAAAGTTAGCGGACAAAAATATCAGTTTCATAGTGTCCATTGTTGAGAAGTATCACCGTAACGAATCCGAATAAAATAATAGTTTTCAAATATGTTTTGCCCATCAATTTGATAATGAAAATTCAACATTTGCTTATTTCTCTAATTCAATTATGTTCAACCCATTATAAAATAGTTACAGTGATGTCATGGCTCATGAATTTTTGGGCTAAATAAGATTTTTCCCTCTGCTAACAAATTGTTCTTGTTGCTATGCTGGTGCATACTAACAAAATACAGCCGCATTGCAAGCTGAAATTTAATGCCAATCGTCAAAATTATTGTCACTCAATCTTGATTAGTTTATTTCTGCCTTGGAATCACTTTCTCCCCAGATGCATCTTCACTTCTCTTTTTTTACGTTTTTGAACCATGGAGCTTATTTTCTCCATGTATGGGATAGAGAGTAGAGCTGAACACATTACTAATGGATGGGGGACATCTACGAACTCAATAGGGTTATGTACGCAGTGTAAAATAAAAAGATCTTCAGTTTTTCATCTTGCAAATTCTTATATATTTGATTTTGCCTTTAATCAGTTTTTTCTTTTTATAGTTCTTCAGTGTTTCATGGGACTTACCATTGAATTTTGGTCATCACCTGGAACAAATTTTATTATTTTCCATAGAAACATGGGAAATTGTATTTTGTTAACGAAGATTTCGACTTGTGAATTAAATTAACAAACTACCTTTGTTAGCTGAGATATCACTGTACTATGTTCTGCAAGTCCAGAGATTTAAGAAATATTCTGTAATTTTTTTCATTACATCGTGATATTTGGCATTGTTTTGCAAAAAGCTCTTGGCTGGCAAAAAATTTTCTGTGGTAAAAACTTTCCTCGCCAACATGGCTTTGGTAATCACTCATACACCTTTTTGGGACTGATTGGGAGTTATGTTCTGTTTTTGTGGTAAAAGTTTCCACTCAAATATCTATGCCAGATAGGGAGGAGGAGGCATCTGGTACTGAGGTATTTTCTTAAAATTTGTACTGATTGTTCTACAACGTGGGTCACAGTTTTTATCATATTCTGTTTTGGGGCATCATGTTTTGCCTTGCAATTCTTTAATATTTTGCTGTGGTAATTCTAGTTTTACATACGTTTAAATATTTCAAAAACACTCCTAAGTCTGCTCATGTTTACAGAAAAATACGGTGAAATCTTGATATAACAATATTCTGGAGACCAAGAAAAAATATTGTTGAGGGATTATCGTTATTTCAAGAGGCGATAGTTTAACATTAGATTATAACCATTTCCAAACAAGACATGGAAAAATTCTGTGTAGAGGGATTTAGCATTATATTGAGTATCGTTGTAGTAAGGTTTCACTGTATATGATGAAAATCCAGTTTAACGGTACCCTCTGATAATTACCTATATAACAATATTATGCTCCAGTCCCAATTTTTGATCGTGATTCTATCTACAACGTTAACTCCTTTATAACAATGTGGTCAACTAGTTTGTAGAATAGAAAGGGCCCTAGACAAGACATGCTGGGAACAGACGTGGTCCAAATCAGCCAGTTCAATCGATTCATAATGTGCAGATGTTTGAGAATCGTTCAGAATCTGTGACTTGAATTTCCTGCCATGTTTGCTGATGCAGTAATGTATTTCCTCTCCCCCCCCCCCCCTGAAAATCAAGGAAAGTATGAAACCCTGAATCATAGTTATGTTTTCAGTTTCATCCAAAGGTGCTGTGGTGATTGATTGCTCATAATGAGAGACATTGTGAGGACTCGGGTTCAAATCCCAATGGCGATGGCCTGCTGAATTTAGTTTTCTGTGGTTCCCAATTTTGAGGCATTAATACGACTGGATGTCCTAGTTAAAGAGTCTCACTACAGATAACAATACGCTTGCAATGGTACAAATATTTGATTTTTACACTTCACTTCTGGCAGCACTGAAAAAGACAACCCTAGATACTCAGATTGTTAGGTGCACATCTTTGTTTCAGACCATGATGCTTGGCGGGAAGAGATTTTGGCGACAGGATACGTTCAGTAGCAGAGTCCTGGTGTACATCCATTCACTTATGTTCAAAAATTTAGTTATCATTGTTATATATTGATGCTTAGCTATTTACTGTTTGGTCCACTAACTATAGCGATGGACACAGATGACTACAACCAGTTAGCATGGCATCCAGAGCATGACTGCCCTTCTTTATTACAATCACTATCTTACAAGGCAGAATGATGCTGCCATTTACAAATGGTATTATGAAGTAGTAGATACATTACAATCATGTAAAAGACTGTAACACCCTGATCATTTTCTGAATAGATCTGATAATGTATTAGAAGGAAAGGTGGAGCATTTGGTAAGTTTAAGGTATAATAATCTAGAATTTTCTTTTTTTATAGGGATATGCAGTTGATGCTCGTTCTAATGTAACAAATTGTTATTTCCCATGTTTACCGTCACCATATTGTATCATGCCTGGATGGCCTTGACCGTGATGTTTCATGTTAAAACATTTTTGACCATATAAAATTGTAAAACTGTTGCCATCAATAAGGTCTCTGTCATTCTGAGACAAGCCTATAAAGCTGGTTGTTGCCGGGAATTTCCCTCCCTTCCGTATGTAACAACTAACCAGTGAGGACCTGTTGAGTCTCCCCCCTTTTTTGTAATTTTTTTTAATTAAATTACGCTCATTCGTGAGACATATTTGTCACAGGATCTTCTGAGATAGCCAGATGCATGAGTTGGAGGATCGGCCGACCTAGTCACCTCATTGAGACTTGCTTGAAAACAGTGGTGTGAAGGTCAGTGAGTAATAAATTCTTGTCTAATGGAAGAACTTTACTATTTTCTAGTTTTGTTGTTTGCTTGTAAGTTCTCATAATAGAACAACCAAGGAATCCGGGGCAAAATGTGTTAATGACTTCGTTACAATAACGACCCCATGTTATGCCATCCATTCCATTGGAACTACCAGAAGGATAAGTCCCAAGTGTTTTCATAAAATGACTATCATATGTTTTACTGTCGTATATATATAACGTCTGTTTTCGACAGGATAAAAGGGGTCGTTGTATTGCGTGTCAACTGTATATATATGTTTATTATATATTTTGCCATGATACTTGTATATGTTTCAATCAAAACAATTTTCTACCTTAACTGTTTCACGTGCTCAGCCTCCAGACCTTGTGCTATTGAACCAAAGGGTCAAAGACATTGCTTTTGTGCTTGCAGATTTCAGTAACCGCAAAGAAGAGGGAAGGTATGACATTGTGATAGAACTTTCTTCTGTTTTTGAAATTAAAACCGAACAATTCCATTTAACCAAGATCTTAATGACAAAAGGAATCAATGAATTTTTCATTGTTATAGGTCAAGGCAAGATTACATTGAGCAGCTGAAACAAGATCTTTGTGCATATTACAGTTACAATACTTTTCTCATGGACAAGTTTATAGAATTGTTTTCTCCATCCGAGGTAATTTTTTAATAATCAATGAGACTTTAATTAAAACAGCCTCGGCCACTTTTTAAGTTTTCCATAGGCAAGTTCTGGATAAATTAATAAAAAAAATCAACCAATTGATGTAAAACAATGCAGCTGTCACTAAAATATTTATCATGGCCGAGAATGTTTTGGATAAACAAAAAAAGTTTAAAATTTCACTCAGAGGTGGCACTGTATCTCACAGAAAACTGTATGTTATGCCCCCCTCCCCAGTCTTCAGATTTTAACCTCCCTTGATATCTTCTTGAGGAAATATGCTAGAGCAGAGTTTGTCAACTGCTACAGATTGTCAGTAGTTTTTGCAGGTGACTGCAATGAACTATGGAGCTACGGTCGACACTCTCAATACTACGGAAATTGGTAAAAAAAAAATCGGGTCTTTGAGTTTACTTATGGTGTTTCACTTATTATTTTTTGTGAGAGAGTTTGAGAGAAGAAAACTTGGATCTGATCTGTTTTGTCTGTGTGTGAAAGGCAATCTTCAAAGCCATGTTGACACCTGCTGCTCTACTCGAGCCCAAATGCACAAACGTCGGTTTTCTGTGAAACCGCCCACGTTGTGGGCTAAAAACAGGTTATTGAGTGGTTCAGTGTGGTCGGTTTGGACTCATCTTCATTTGCATCTAAGCCATTTGAAAGTTTACTCTTAATGCAGCTTTGATTTGCATAGTGTGTGGTCGAGCTTGTGGAACTTGTGTCTGAAAGAATCCTTCATCGTTGATGCTGTAGGAGCTCTGATCAGAAGAAAACTGAGGTGGGTCTAGGGTTGCTAGATGTCTGTATATATGGCCGGCCCACAAGGGCGTATATATATATGTAGGGATTATATTGAATATTCATGAATTAATAAGAGACTCTGCAACCTCGGAAAGTTGCTTCAAGAGGTGGGTTCATGTGGCCTGAGCCTTCTAGGGTCCAGTGCCAGTGAGGTGCTGTATTTAATGAACTTTTCAATTAATTTTTAAAAAATTGAATTTTTGAGTGATTATTTTTTTATTGCACTATGTTTATGTTGTCCTAGAGGGGTACCTTCCATGGCAAAGCTGAACATTCATCACTACTTACAAGCTTTAAGCCAATGTTGGCATGTCTGTTAGAGACGAAGTTTACACCACATACGCAACCAACATCAATGAACTGAATACAAAAATCAAAGGAAGTGATCGAGACTTCTGAAATCTCTGTTAGTTGATACTTGGGTTGAAATTGAGTATGGTTTGGATGTAATCCTAACTACAAAAGGTTCTTGTATTGAAATTTGTAGGGTTTATGTGAAACAAATCATAACCTTGAATATAAAATTGATTTTCCATATGTGTGTGTGTCTGTGGTATGTTCTCTATACAAATCTACAATTTTGGATGGATCTTCGCCAAATTTTGTTTACAAAAAAAAAAAAAAAAACAGGACCAGACTTGAACGAAAGGTTACTTAAAAGTTTTATCAGAGCTGGGTGAATTCCTGAAATGGGGAGAAATTAACTATTGGGTAACAATGGTTCAAAGTTCCCTAACAATGACATTGTTGGGATGACACCCCATGTGTCACCACACATGTCTGGAACACATTGTATGTGTTCCAGACATGTTTATCCCTTTAAAATGGTTTGTCACTTTCATGCTCTCAGTTTTCGATTTTTGTGATACAGTACCATATGTGAATGAAATTTTAAACTTTTTAATTTATCAAAAAAAAAAAAAATAAATAAAAAATAAAGTTGTTGGCCATGATAAGTACTTCAGTGCAAACTTCACCTTTTTATGTCAATTGGTATTTATATTAATTTTCAAAATGTGTTCAGGACATCTTTCTCACCTTGTATGTTTTAATGTGCGAAGAACTGTTTCAGATCTACCAACTCTCAGGATTTAGGCGGGAGACTGGATTTTTCACCCTTCCTCCCACTTTGTGGAAATTTTATGAATTTCCTCTGATTTTAGCCAAAAATAATACTTTCTGGGAAAAGTTTTAGCAGAACATTAACTGCACATATGGATGAAGAGTAAACTAGAGTTGCCAGATGATCATGAATGGTGAAAACCATGCAACTCTTGAGGGACAGAGTTTTTTTTTCTACTATAAAACAGGCTCCTCCTGTGAAAAACAGTGCTCGACTGACAACTGGCTGTGTGCTTCATCATCTTCTTTCTACAGTGATAATCTCGTTCTTCTGGGGTTAGCCTAACTTTTTTTTTATACCCATTGTATCAGAAAACTAGTTTGCCATTTCAAGCAAATTTCTTGCTCATGAGAACACTAGATTCAGTTTATATGTGGATTCCTCTGCCCTTGTTTGATTGGTTCTGTCACTCCATCAGAATCACCTGTGCTGTCTTCAGCCATGCTTCTAAATTGGTTTGGTGTGGCACCGTTCAAGTCTGTCTGGATTCTGCTCTATATTAAAAACTGTGATTGCCATGGGTTACGATAGCTGTATTGATCCATGGGAGCTTGCTGCCATGTGCCAATCACATGGGAAAAGCTTGAATGATATGGTTGTACAGTAAAACTTTGATCAACCGTCACCGTCTGGACCAGGGCTGTGACGGATAACCGAATAGAGGTAACAGAAATTTCTTAATACATATGTACAATAACATGATTCCACTGTGGACTTGGGACGAAAATGAAAATAAAATCCTTTAAAACTGAACATTTCATACATATTGTATTCCATTTTACAAAACAATCAATATAAACTTCAATATATAGTTGGCCCAGACAGTGGCCACATTGAAAATATCTTCCTTTATGTTGTATCTCTTCCAAAATTCTTTGACAGTCATGGCATCATCAGATGAAAGCAAGTCTTTGATGAAAGTCCTTCTTTAACTTTGCTTCATATTTTCAATTATGTCCTGGTCCGAGTGGAGTTATATTCACTGGGAGAAAGAGACATGTTATTTTGCCATCATCACTTTTGAGTTCACAAGAGAAGTGTGTCGGCGCATTGTCCATTAACAGCAGTACTTCCTGTTGCAACTGCTTTTCAGCCATATGAGTTATAACTTGAGGCACAAAAAACATTGTGGAACCATTCTGAAAAAAAATTGTTTGGTCCATCCAAGCACTTTTTCGTTCACAAGCAATGTGTTCATATTCAAATTTTTGAAAGCACATGGTTTTTGGGTTTACCAGTTGCTAGTGGGGGCAATCTATGATTGCCTGTGACTTTAGCACACACCGTAGCAGTGATATGATCTTTTTCGATCTAAAAACCTTTGGCTGTTTTTTCATTTTTTTACGATGACGAATAACAGAAACTGGCTGTTGAACGAGTGAGGGTTAATCAAAGTTTTGCTGTAATGAAAATAAAAACGGACACTCCAGATAGAGCATAAAATTTGAGCTGCAAAGGTTTTGCATCATTTTCTCAATACTGTCAAGTTCTCATGGATTTCTCGGGAGGCTCCCAAATTTTTACTCCATCTCCTGGACTCCTGAGAAATTCTCATATCTCCAGAATTTCACCCGTGATTGTAAAAAAAAATCCCCTACTTTTGGGGGAGGGGAGAATTGTTCCTAAAAAATTTACCCAGCACAAAAATGATGCTTTCGTTTTCATTTCTGGAAATGATGTCACAAGCGTAATGTAAATTGCCACAATTGCATCAAATCACAAAACAAAAAAAAAAATCAGTTTTGGAGGGATGAGACAAAATTCGCCAAACAGCCACCATCAATTTGGCATTTTGACGTCCAAAATTGGTGAAATGACTTGTATTTGCTTTGTCCATGTGCCCCATTAAGTCTGTATGTCCCGATTTAGATCTGATGGCAATTCTTTTTTTAACATGATTTGATTTGAGAGTAGTAATGATATGATTTTTAACCTACTAATTGGTGACTTAGCACTAATCGACAATGTCTTGCTGCCTGGCAAGTGGTTTCAGCTTCTGACTGTGCAGGTCTGGGTTCGAGCATGGATGTCTACTAACACTAACAAATTCCCTGGACAGATCGCAAAAATCTCTTGGGAATACGTAATGATCATGTTATTTAAAAAAAAGTAATGTTTTTGCTAGGGGGGAAATCCTTATAATTATACTTATGTTATTAAAAAATTCTCTACATAGTTTCTCTAAAATCCTGTTTATATTTATTTTTATACTGAATTTGGATCAAAGCGCAAACTGCCCTAATTCTCATTCTCTAAAGTTGGCAGTTATGTATTCTGTTCAAGGGAATGCGCAAAACCTTCCTGTAGGGAGAAGGGGGGGGGGGCGCTTTTCTTTTATTAAAATTGATTTTAAAAAAATTCGCAAAAATGAATTAAAATTTATATTATTTTTGAGTGGAGCTTTGGCAGCTGGGAAGGGGAAAATTGACTTCCTCCTCCATCCCGGGAGAATCCCCCAATTTCTGGCCTCAAGTTTCTACTGTTTATTTACAGTATTTTTTGAAATTTTTTAAATTTCTGCTGTTTATTTACAGTAAATCGAGTGGGACTCTTAATCACATTCAAAAACATAATGGGGGGTTCCAACTTAACAGGATTGTTCATACTGGAATATGTATGGTGGACAGTGGCTACATTAAAATCCTTTATGTAATCTGTCTGAACTTTTTTTTTCTCTGCTGAATCACTTTTTTTTTTGCTTCACTACCATTTTGTAGCTCATAGAAGTGCTAGAAGCAAATGAAGTAAAAAGACCTGTGACTATAAGAACCAACACATTGAAAACAAGAAGAAAAGATTTGGCACAGGTTAGGGTTCTTTTTTTCCCCTCTTCATAAATCATGCATGAAGTTTTTATTATGAATTGTCTTATGTAATGGTACTTGAGTTTTTGTTTTATGTATGTGAAACAGGCACTTATAAACAGAGGTGTCAATCTCGATCCTGTTGGAAACTGGTCCAAAGTTGGTCTGGTGGTGTACAACTCTCAAGTGCCAATAGGTAAGCCTAATTTAGTGTGGATTTTTGTGTTATGCATATTCTTAAGAAAAGATTTTTTAAAATAAGGTTTGTGTTCATAAAAAATATTGTCAAGGGCTTATGCCCACTCTTGATGGAGCAAAAATGTGACCGTGTAAGATCCAATAAATGGAGTAAAACCATGATCATGAATTATTTTTCTGTATTATGTATACATTATTATATTGTGACTTTGTATCACTTAATAGGTGCTACTCCAGAATACTTGGCTGGACATTACATGCTGCAAGGTGCTGCTTCTTTTCTACCCGTGATGGCGCTTTCTCCTAAAGAAAATGAAAAAATATTGGACTTGTGTGCCGCTCCTGGTGGCAAGACATCGCACATTGGTGAGATGATTCGGCTAGGAAACTATTTTTCTCTTTAACTTCAATGTTTTCATCAGTGTATATTGCGAGAGATCACATTTAAATTCCTTCAAATATTTAATTTAAAAAAAAACTTTTTTTGTTTTCTTTGCAGCATCACTAATGAAAAATACAGGGATCCTCTTTGCAAATGATGTTGTGAAAGAAAGAGCCAAAGCTATCGTTGGTAATATGCATCGTCTTGGAATTACGAATACAGTTGTGTCTGTGAAGGATGGGCGAAGTTTTACTAAGGTATGAGCACTGTCTGGGAAGTAAATACTCATTTTATAATTGAAGAAAAACCAGTGGGAATTTTTTGGAAAACTTTTTTGTATAAAACATGCCTAACACATGCTACTTCATAGTCATGTGAATTCAAATACTTATAACATTGTGGTTTGGATGCATGAATGAATAAACGCCAGAACTTTGCCACTGAACTTATCCCGTTGCAGAGATCCCTTCCAGCCCAGCTTCATTGCAGAGTCTGGAACACTTTATTTTGTGTTGTGGTTTGGATGCAGCCTTGTGTTTCTTTGCTGCCAGTTCACTTATTACATTGACTAGTAAATATCTTGTATTTATTAGTCAGTGCTCCCTTTTTCATTATGAAATTGTGTTCCATTCAGAAGAATATTTTTGGATATTTTTCCATTTTCAAAATAATTTAATTTACAAGTAATGTCTTGTAATTTAATTTACAAGTAACTCATCGGAGGATTTTAATGCATGGAATTCTTTTATAGGTAGTGATTGGATTTGACCGTGTGTTAGTTGATGCACCTTGCAGTGGGACAGGAGTTATATCAAAAGATCCGGAGGTCAAATTATGTAAGGTAAGTTGAATTTGTATGACAACTGTAATTATTGTCTCAGTTTTTATTTTTTAAAGTAAGTAAATTGATCACTGTGTTGTAATCGGTCTCATTTTATTGATTTTTCTTCATTAAGGTTATGGAAACCATGAGTTAATATAAGAATTTTTCTTGAACATGTGTGACCCTTAATAGTTTCCTCTCTTTGATGATTTCAGTTTTCATCAAGAAGTGTGATGGTATTATGCATAATTCGAAATTTGTATTATAAAGACTTTATCATAGGATCCAGTGCTTCCGATTATGTAGTCTTATTGAAATCTTCCGATCAAAAATCATGGCTTTTTATCAAGCTTTCCATTGCAAAATCCCAAGTAGGGTTTGTAGGGGGTCAGGGAAAACCTAGAATTGTCGGGAGAATTTTTTATTCAAAAAAGTAAAAAAAATCAGGAAAAATAGCCCATTTTGTCCTAAAACCTGGAAAATCGTTGCAACTGTCATCTGACAAAAATAATTCCTCCAACAGAGAAATTGAGAACATAAATCGCAATCTGATAACATCGTAAATATTGATAATCATCAATATTTATGATGTTATCAGATTGCAATTTATAATAATTAATTGATTTTTATAATCTGTAATGGATACAAAGTGTTTCCGAAAACTTATTCTAACTGTGCAATCGCAGAAAGTCATGCATAAAATATCTCAGGCAAGCTTGGTTGCAATAATTTCGTAAGTTGACTTCGGTGATCAATGCCGTATGAAACATGTGTATATTATGATTACCACGTGGGTACTTTTTATTTGAAAACGATGAGTGGCAAGAAAACTGTTTTCAATCCAGAATGAAGGGATAAAACTCTGAATCTTCAGTATGTGCTGATTGGATTGAAGCAATCAAACATAACCAGTATTAAGTGTGGTGTCTGCTTTGCAGCTATTCAGACCCATACTGAGCATATGAAATCGGAAGCATTTTGTAAAAAAACCCTGGTTACCCAACTTTACTGTTTTAGGGTTAACGCGAATGTGAATTGCAAGCCATCTGTAAAAATTTGTGATGCAGCAAAACCAACTACATCTTTGACTTATTATGTCACAAAGGAAATAACAGCGAAAGCTCAAATCTTGTAGCCATTGAAATTAGTGATGTCCCTCTCATCCTATTATAATTCAAGGATGTTGGAGAAGTTTTTAAGTTAATGTTTTCAGACAGTGATATTGCAGAAAAGAGAAATCTTGCACTCCTTGATTGTGCTACATTTTTTCACCAGGTGTATTTGAAAAGTATCAATGCATGTATAAAAAAATTTAATAAATGATATATGATGATTATGATAACAGTTATTGTTATTAATATATTCCAGAAGGCATTCGATCGGGTCCAACATGGCAAACTCTTGAAGCGTTTACACGAGATTGGAATAGGGGGCAACTTGCTGAATTGGATAGAATCGTGGTTAAGAGATAGGTCGCAACGAGTTATGGTGAACGGGGAATTCTCTGGTTGGACAGACGTCACAAGTGGAGTTCCTCAGGGAAGTGTCCTTGGCCCCATACTTTTTTCACTTTTTATCGACAAACTCGATCAGGGTATCGATGGAATTACTAGCAAATTCGCAGATGATGTGAAGCTAATGGGGGTAATCGGGAATGAAAGCGATAGGGAGTTGCTCCAGACCAACTTAAACAAGATTGCAGCATGGGCAAATGAATGGAGCATGACGTTTAGCGTAGATAAGTGCATGGTCGCTCATTTTGGTTCGAACAACCCACGGTTCTCTTACGAGTTGAATGGTGTCACTATCCCGGATGCAACTAGAGTCACCGATTTGGGAATTCTCATTGACGAGCGACTTAAGTTTTCTGAACATTGTTCAGCGGTTGTCAAAAAAGCGAATAGAATGCTTGGTCTCATTTTCAAAAGGGTCTCTTCGCATTCTCCTAAAGTCATTCTTCCGCTTTTTCGAGGCTTAGTTCGTCCTGGACTGGAGTATGCGGTAAGGTTTTGGAGACCATACCTACAGAGGGACATAGAATTGGTTGAAGGGGTACAGAGAAGAGTTACGCGTGTCCTTATTGGCACACAGGGCTTGAGTTATGAAGAGAGACTTCATTTCGTGAATATGTTTACATTGGATAAACGCAGGTGACGGGGAGATATGATCGAAGCTTTCAAAATTTTCAATGGGATGGATAGGATAGACCATGAATTATTAGTATACCGTCAATCGGCTGCTTTTACAAGGGGACACCAGTATCGATTGGTAAGGGACAATGCGTGAATTTTTTTCGTACAGGGTTGTTAATAAATGGAATAGCTTACCCCCGGAGGTGGTAAATTCTAACACAATTGTAAATCGAGAAACTATCCATACTTGGAATAAGGCAACCATAAGTATTCTTTATGGGCATTGTATAATATTTTATCATGTATATATATATATTGTTTTTAATTGAATTTTTAATTGGGTTGCTGTATTTTTGAAATATATCACATAGATATTTGTTATGGGCATCTTTTTCTCAGCCATCTCGTTGGGTATTTTGCTTGTTGTGGCGTTGTATTTGTATTTGTATATATGAACTGTGACAGCAATCAATCTTTTCAGCGAAAGAGGCTTAACATTAGTTACTTTCTGGGCTAATCTTCGGCGTGTATGTTAGCTGCAGCCGTCGTCACTTTTGGATTTGATCACACTTACTATGTGTTGTAATCTTGCTGAGAATCAGAATCAAGTTCGTCCGATACTTTCAGTTGGGTTTAAGATCCAATGGTGATTCGGGGATTAACTGTAAAAATGGCGTATGACGAAACCAGGAAAAACTATTGGATTGAAATTCGCTGATTGGCGAATCCCCCCCCCCCCCCCACCCCGGAAAAATGAAATATTTTTTGTTATTTGACGATACGGCGACAATTTACCCAAAGCTTATGAAGCACCAATAAATACCTACAGAGGGACATAGACTTGACTTGATTGAAGGGGTGCAGAGAAGAGCTACGCGTGTCCTTATTGGCACACAGGGCTTGAGTTATGAAGAGAGACTTCATTTCGTGAATATGTTTACATTGGATAAACGCAGGTGACGGGGAGATATGATCGAAGCTTTCAAAATTTTCAATGGGATGGATAGGATAGACCATGAATTATTAGTATACCGTCAATCGGCTGCTTTTACAAGGGGACACCAGTATCGATTGGTAAGGGACAATGCGTGAATTTTTTTCGTACAGGGTTGTTAATAAATGGAATAGCTTACCCCCGGAGGTGGTAAATTCTAACACAATTGTAAATCGAGAAACTATCCATACTTGGAATAAGGCAACCATAAGTATTCTTTATGGGCATTGTATAATATTTTATCATGTATATATATATATTGTTTTTAATTGAATTTTTAATTGGGTTGCTGTATTTTTGAAATATATCACATAGATATTTGTTATGGGCATCTTTTTCTCAGCCATCTCGTTGGGTATTTTGCTTGTTGTGGCGTTGTATTTGTATTTGTATATATGAACTGTGACAGCAATCAATCTTTTCAGCGAAAGAGGCTTAACATTAGTTACTTTCTGGGCTAATCTTCGGCGTGTATGTTAGCTGCAGCCGTCGTCACTTTTGGATTTGATCACACTTACTATGTGTTGTAATCTTGCTGAGAATCAGAATCAAGTTCGTCCGATACTTTCAGTTGGGTTTAAGATCCAATGGTGATTCGGGGATTAACTGTAAAAATGGCGTATGACGAAACCAGGAAAAACTATTGGATTGAAATTCGCTGATTGGCGAATCCCCCCCCCCCCCACCCCGGAAAAATGAAATATTTTTTGTTATTTGACGATACGGCGACAATTTACCCAAAGCTTATGAAGCACCAATAAATACCTACAGAGGGACATAGACTTGATTGAAGGGGTGCAGAGAAGAGCTACGCGTGTCCTTATTGGCACACAGGGCTTGAGTTATGAAGAGAGACTTCATTTCGTGAATATGTTTACATTGGATAAACGCAGGTGACGGGGAGATATGATCGAAGCTTTCAAAATTTTCAATGGGATGGATAGGATAGACCATGAATTATTAGTATACCGTCAATCGGCTGCTTTTACAAGGGGACACCAGTATCGATTGGTAAGGGACAATGCGTGAATTTTTTTCGTACAGGGTTGTTAATAAATGGAATAGCTTACCCCCGGAGGTGGTAAATTCTAACACAATTGTAAATCGAGAAACTATCCATACTTGGAATAAGGCAACCATAAGTATTCTTTATGGGCATTGTATAATATTTTATCATGTATATATATGTTACCGGCAAAGTATGAAATCCAGGCATTCTATAGAATGCCTAGGCATTCTATACAATGCCTGGTCGTTTCAGGCAAAGTATGAAATACCGGTTTTATTCTATACTTTGCCTAGGCATTCTATAGAATGACTAGTCATTCTATAGAATGCCTAAACACAATCCAGGCAAAGTATGAAATATCTTCTTCCAACAAATCTCTTTAGGGGCGGTATAAAATATTACAATTTCGTCGCATTAAAATTTCACAGAATTTTCGCCATTTTTTCCCGGAAACGTTTCCCTTTCGCTCTCGTGAAAAAGGATCTGTTGAGGGGCGGTATAAAATATTACAATTTCATCGAATTAAAATTTCACAGAATTTTCGTCATTTGTTCCCGGAAACGTTTCCCTTTCGCTCTCGTGAAAAAGGATCTGTTGAGGGGCGGTATAAAATATTACAATTTCATCGAATTAAAATTTCACAGAATTTTCGTCATGTGTTCCCGGAAACGTTTCCCTTTCGCTCTCGTGAAAAAGGATCTGATGAGGGGCGGTATAAAATATTACAATTTCATCGAATTAAAATTTCACAGAATTTTCGTCATTTGTTCCCGGAAACGTTTCCGTTTCGCTCTCGTGAAAAAGGATCTGATGAGGGGTGGTATAAAATATTACAATTTCGTCGCATTAAAATTTCACAGAATTTTCGCCATTTTTTCCCGGAAACGTTTCCCTTTCGCTCTCGTGAAAAAGGATCTGATGAGGGGCGGTATAAAATATTACAATTTCATCGAATTAAAATTTCACAGAATTTTCGTCATTTGTTCCCGGAAACGTTTCCGTTTCGCTCTCGTGAAAAAGGATCTGATGAGGGGTGGTATAAAATATTACAATTTCGTCGCATTAAAATTTCACAGAATTTTCGCCATTTTTTCCCGGAAACGTTTCCCTTTCGCTCTCGTGAAAAAGGATCTGTTGAGGGGCGGTATAAAATATTACAATTTCATCGAATTAAAATTTCACAGAATTTTCGTCATTTGTTCCCGGAAACGTTTCCCTTTCGCTCTCGTGAAAAAGGATCTGTTGAGGGGCGGTATAAAATATTACAATTTCATCGAATTAAAATTTCACAGAATTTTCGTCATGTGTTCCCGGAAACGTTTCCCTTTCGCTCTCGTGAAAAAGGATCTGATGAGGGGCGGTATAAAATATTACAATTTCATCGAATTAAAATTTCACAGAATTTTCGTCATGTGTTCCCGGAAACGTTTCCCTTTCGCTCTCGTGAAAAAGGATCTGATGAGGGGCGGTATAAAATATTACAATTTCATCGAATTAAAATTTCACAGAATTTTCGTCATTTGTTCCCGGAAACGTTTCCCTTTCGCTCTCGTGAAAAAGGATCTGTTGAGGGGCGGTATAAAATATTACAATTTCATCGAATTAAAATTTCACAGAATTTTCGTCATTTATTCCCGGAAACGTTTCCCTTTCGCTCGCGTGAAAAAGGATCTGTTGAGGGGTGGTATAAAATATTACAATTTCATCGAATTAAAATTTCACAGAATTTTCGTCATTTTTTCCCGGAAACGTTTCCCCTTTCGCTCTCATGAAAAAGGATCTGTTGAGGTTCGTAATTTTTTCCGAAAACATGCATTGGCCAGCGACGACTTCCATTCTTATTGGTGTATAATCGCACCATTTGATCCACGATGTAAACTCCTTATTTAATTTCTTTATTGTAGGCAACTATTTCTGGGGTCTTTTTCACGTTTTCGTTGATAGTTACATCCAGGGTGGTCTTAGGGCAGTGCGACAGGTGCAATTGCACCGGGCCGCGAAACGCGTTATGAGAAGGGGCGCCGAAACGCGTTAAATATACATTACTAGAAAAATATCTTTAAGATACGTATTTATAAAAAAACTGTAAAATATATATGAAAAAAATGACCGAGATGAATTTAGAAAAAAACAAAGATTTGAGTGTGTATAATATTAGTTATTTTTCGAAACGGAAATAATCGATGGGCAGTTGTGCAGTGCATAATATGGCCCCTTCCCCAGGGCTGTAGCGTGCTTTCTCGGGGGCAGTCTTTTCTTGGAGTCTCCTTGAAATGGTTATGCTCAGAAAAAGGAAGAGTTACAAGCCTCCCCCCCTCCATTCGGCTCGTTGCACCGCCCAAATTGCCTCAGAATAGTTACGGGCCTGCCCAAGTTGCAGGGCCCGGTGCTTTAGCTGGTGTTAGCCTGTCCCTTCCGTTTCTTGGTACTGGTTCTGAAAGGGGTAATTTCAAATGAAGTTCATGTGTTTTATAAATATGAAAAGAAATCATACGGAAATATCACTAATTTAACCACTTTTATTATCATCTTAGCCCGTACGTGATGCGTGCGCTACACGAATTTTACCATAAAACTCAATTAACATAAGTATGAAGAAGATTGATCCTCCGTGATGAGTATCCTGCACAAATGTGTGACGTTTTGCTTCTTTAATGTTTTTAAATCTCTTAATTAAATCAAACAAGTTGGGTTTTTATGCTTGTTTACAAGTTAAATAGCGGTGTGCCGGGGATGGGGGGGGATGTCACAACACAAAGAGTGTCTGATGATATGGTAGAATGAATCTATCCCGTATGACTAGCAAAAATTGCCTCCTCTGGCACATCACTCTGGATTTACGCCTGGGGGGGGGGGCGCTGACTACTTTTTTTTGCACCGGGCGCCACTGGGCCTAAGACCGGCCCTGGTTACATCAGTATGAAGTGAACTCAGAACTAGAACATTTTTAATCTTTTTTCTCTGATAAGATGTCAGTGTAATATCAGTTCCTGTTTTTGCATTTGGAGGTACCTCACGACGGTCTTTTTGAAGGGTCCCAACCAAGCTTGTCCTTTTAAAAAATGCACATAATCTCAGTGATGTAAAATAATCATCTGTTGTTTTGTTTCGAATTACATGTTCATAGACAAGTTGATTTGCTGGTCTGGTATTATCTGCCCCAGTGTAATCGAAACTGATTTTCTGTCCATTCAGAATATATTTGGAATCAACGCAGGCAAGAAGCCAGAATTTTATCCCAAATTTATCAGGATTACTTTGGATATACTGTGTAAATGGACATCTTGCTTTTGAGGGTAGAAGTTGTTCGTCCACAGTTAGATTGGGCCCTGGTTTGTAGCAAGTCACACTGTATTCTATGAATGAAATCCATAGTGAACATGCAAGAGAAAATTGGTCAGTTTTTAATATTTCAGACTTTTCAGATTTCAGATCGAATCGCATGAATTTCAAAATTTCTTTGAAACAATGTCTTGTCATTGTTTGGGGAAAAAATAGGGGACCCCAAATCTCGACGACCACAATGAATTCAGTAGGAAGTTTTTTGCACCTCTTGCATACATAATGGATATCGTTGCATCCAGTTCAAGCAAAGAAACTGACCAAGAAGTTTCATTCAGACGACGATGGGCTTCAGCTTCTGAAGCCTCTGAAGCCCATATATATGTCGAATCATTTTGTCGCAGAAAATAAGGCGTCACGAACCCAGAACACTTTCATTTATGTTTTTTGAACGCATAAAATGTGGGGCCTTGATTTTCTCTCAATATATTTTGCGATCCTCGACATCCTAAAGTTGATGAAGGTTCTATGATTTTCCATATGCTCCCATCTGCTGCATTTTCTTAGATCATTTCTGTGGCTTCAACGAGTTATAATGAGGCACACCACGGTCATTTTCTGCACACGAGATCTAATTAGACCGGGACCTACAATTTATTGCCGATTCCGAACGGCAAGCTTGTTTCAATGCTCATCATCGAGAAGTTGGTGCACTAACTCCTCAATGGGGAACTTCCTGCGGTAGCAATTTTTTCTGCAGTCAAATCGCCGTGTCTGTTGTACCCCTGTGTCAGGAAAGTTTTCTGACAAAGACGAACCGGGTATCGAACTCGCGACACCTCTAAACATCCTTTGGTACTTTAGGCGAGTATCTTATCGACCTGGGCTACCGCGCCCGAGAAATAATTTTATATTGATTTAAATCTTCGTCATCAGAACCGCTACTTTCTTCACTACAGTTCGACATAGGGTAGGTCTATGCTCTTCTGCACTTTCATCATAACTGCTTCCAGAGTTTCTCTCATCTAATCTTTACATCTCCTGGAGTATTTCTTCAGTAAATATACGTTTTCTCGTCATTTTAAACCAATGTTTCCCAAAGTGGGCAATATCGCCTCCTGGTGGGCGATAGAAAGGGCCAAGGGGGCGATAGAAGCCACGGGTATAACAGAGGATCCTATGGGTTCACTTGAGTTGGGGGGGGGGGGGATGAGGGAAAAATTTATCTGAAAAAGGGGGCGGTGGAACAAAAAGTTTGGGAAACTATGTTCTAAACTAACTGTTTGAAAAGATCACATGCACTCAAATTTTCTACGTCCAAGAATAAACAATTTAACGGATAATATGGCAAGAATGCTTGACAAAAACCAAAAATGACACACCTGCTGACGACACTTGCAGATAAGAATGAGAGGAAAAGATAGGTCACACACAAGGTCAAATGCAAAAAAGACTTTCAGAAGGATTATAACCTACTTAGAAATCAATTGTGACGACGATAGTAGTATTTACCGCATAATGTGCTAGAATATAAGAAAGAGTCACTATGACCCCCCTCGGTCTTTCTACGTATATCCGCTCGTAGCTTCGTTGTTAAAAAAGATAACGAAAGGAAGCTTTGGTATACAATAAGAACATGCTAATTCAGGAAAAGTCCAGAAATTCCAGGTGGTTCGGTTTATTCTTAGCAGAGATATGTAAGCTTAAACAGCGTGCAAGGTCAAAAAAACACCCGTTTCGTCTTCCTACTGTTAATATTTCATCATTGATAAATGGAACTTGCAAATGCGGATTATGCGATATCATTTTGTCTTGAAGTAACAGAAATTTTCATCTACGGATTTATGAACAAAAAATATAATGTATAAAGCGCCCGTTAACTCATCTATTCGAGGGAAAGTGACCGTGGTATGTCGGTCACGGAAAACAAATTGGTATACGTAGGTTTACCGTATTTTATCGGTGGAAATACGGGAGATAGAGATCCTAAGTAAAGAATTGCTTATTGTTAGGCCGACCATATTTGCTCGAGAAAAATACGTGAAATTGGGATTCGAAATACGGGGAAATGCGGGACAATGTCAATTATCGCTAAATGATGCCAAAAGTAAGCGAAGTTGTTAACTCGTGCTAAAATCACAGAAAATTCGCCAATCGCGAGAAATAAAGTGCCACTTCAAATTACAGTGAATTAAAAAAAAACATGACAAATGTGTGAGATGAATATTCTTGTTTTTAGTCTCTTAATGAGGCTTTTTGAATCACGTGATATTTCCCTTTTTCTGGAGAGACATACATGGTAACCAATATGGCGACTTCCTGCGCAACTCATGAAAGACATAAATCAAAATTAAAGAAACATAGAAATGAATTGGTTTTTTTTTTCTTTTTGATGGGTGTTGGATATTTCGAAAATTTTCTTGAAGCTCAAGTTATGGATTTGCCTGCTTTTGCTTCAAAAAATGCTTGATTAAAGCTGCGGAATTTCTTCAGTGTAATTTATGGGCCCATAATTAACTTCAAAACATCCTAAACTATATAGATTGATGATATTGGATATTATAAAACAATACAGAAGTATTAATTCTCATTTTTGTGCTTGAGAAGATATAAGTCAATGTTATTGCATGAATATCTAACTCAAAAGTAGGTCCGGCTAATTATTTTATATTTAATTTTCTGTGCTTCATATTTCTAAGCGAACTCAATTTTTCGAAAATCGAGAATTCAGTTCAACTTTTAAAATTATTGATGAATCGGAAAACCCTACTAAATTTCCACATTTCTACGGTAAATTCGGCAATTTTAACATTGATTTCCATGGGAAAAACATGCTGTGCTTGTCCCTCCAAGTGATACTGATGATCATAGGAGTACGCAGAATTTTCTCGAGGGGGGATTTGAAATTTGTTTACCCTATGAGGGAGTTTTACCTTTTTTCCTGTAAAATAACACTATAATCTTGGCTCGGGGAGGGGAGGGGGGTGGTTAGAACACCTTCCCCCCCTTTGAGTGCGCCAATGCTGATGATGATTATGATATCTATTCCAAAAGCCTCATTATCGTGATGTAATTTCTAAGGTGGAAAGATAATTTTAATCGTTGATTTGAAGAATAAAAAGTCAAGTTGACTTCGTTGAAAATATTTGAAAACTCGGGACATTTCTGCAAAAAAGTCGGGACAGCAAAAAAAACAGAAAAAAACCGGGACTGTCCCGAGAAATACGGGATGTATGGTCACCCTGCTTATTGCTATTCTATCTCTCAAAAAATTGTCAAATGTTGAAAAATTGCTAATTATGGTTAAAATTGATGGGAAAGAAATGCTGATGGGTATGTACGAAGAAGGACTACAATAAATTGCAGTAAATAAAAATGTATTTCACGAAATAAATGTTATGTTATTGATATTTTTTTTTAAATGTCTTGTTTTTGTTATGTTAAAAAGAAACACGTCACAAATATACGACACAAACGTTTATGTTTACAATCATAATTAATCGTACCGTGATTTGTAAGAAATTAAAACTATCTTCCTCCACGTTTTCAGTCAAGTTTCAGTGAGTCAAGTGAGTTTAGTCGAAAATACGGGACATTTTGAAAAACAAATTCGGGACGGTGAAAATAAAAGATAAATAGCAAAATATAGGCCTTTTTAGCAAACGTTTTGTGGTGACCTTATGCATATGACACATATGGCACGCATTTCCCGGGACATTCCAGGGACATTTTCACTTTATTTTGGCTGTCCCGACTTTTTTGCAAGAATGCCGTGGTTTGTCGCGAATGTTCTACATTGAAGAATCTACAAAGCCTACTTTTAGATGGTTATAGTTTTATTATGGATATACTTTATTAAAATCAACTATTGAAATTATATTTCGACGCATAAATTATATCACTATAATTACAACTATGAATAAGAATATTCACCTCGCATACGTCATGGCTTTTTTACTTTCTTGATAAAGTGATCCTCAAATATGTTCAAGAGATCCTGTATGATCTGTCCAGGGAATTTGTTAATGTTAATAAACATCCATGCCCGAGAGAATCAGGGTTCGAACCAACACTTCCACAGTAAAACGCTAGCTCCCAAACTACTCCACTGCAAGACGGCAAATACTAAACGTTGATTTAATTGTTTGCCCCTTCAAACGTTTTATTTCGTTATTTTACAATGTACTTCGTGGAATCCAGTTTTGTCCACTGCAATTCTCTCAGAGTAATGTTTTTATTCCTGCCATTGGTGTTTTTTAGTGATTTCTGCAAAAGTTGGCAACTTTGTTTACATTCGGCGGCAGTTATGGCGATGATTGGCGATGTTCCGTATTTCACCCGTATTTGAAATCCTGAGTTCCGGTATTTTTCTCGAAGAAATTTGGTTAGCCTAAATGTGCAATAAATCTTAGTGACACGGTTTTTACAATCTACCAAAATTACGTGAATTCTTTGGATAGCAATGAAATCATTTACCTCAGCTTTGGGAGCTTACGTCAGTGGTGAAATAATTGACGTTATGTGTCTCATCAGGCCCCTAGCCAGAAATTTCATTCCAAGGTCAAGGGGGGATCACTTTCATTTTGTGGGGAGGGACCAAAGTGATAGAAAACTGGTTCCAAAATTTTTTACGTCGCGGGGCACTTTTCAGAATTGTTATCATTGAGCACTAATTTTGACAGCATTTACAGGGTGATGCCATGTATAAAATACAGTAATTATGATAAATCTGGTGATTATGCATAATCGCCGGTTATTATGCACAATAATTTCATCCGTTTTGATCAGTGATTATCCATAGTAATCGATATAAATCCGGCGATTATGCGTAATTACAGATTTATGCCATTTTGTTTACAGTAACATATTCCACGAAAAACGTCCGAAAGCGATAAAATGTTGTTGTCCGTATCCGATTTGAAATTCCAAAAAGAAATTACCCGGTTAAATTCAGTTGTGAATTATTTTGATGAATGAATTTTAATTTGACGAATGAATTTTAATTTGACGAATGAATTTTAATTTGACGAATGAATTTTAATTTGACGAATGAATTTTAATTTGACGAAAATGTGACATTTAATATCGTCCATCCACAGATCCCTTGTCAAGAAAGCCAAAGGAAAAGTTTACAGAAAAAAAATTAAGAAAAATTATATTAAATTGTAATCGTATAAATTGAATATTTTATACCACCCCTATAAACAGATCCCTTTTCCAGAGAGCCAGACGTTTCCCGGAAAAATCGAAGAAAACTGTTTGAAAATTTAATTTGACGTCACCGTCCCTCAAGGGATTCCATCTCAAGAGAGCTAAAGGAAAACGTTTGAAATTGAAAACTGTGCGAAAGTTTAATTTGACGACACCGCCCTTCAAGAGAGCGAAACGGAAATGTTTCCGGGAAAAAATGACGAAAATTCTGTGAAATTTTAATACGATGAAATTGTAATATTTTATACCACCCCTCAACAGATCCTTTTTCACGAGAGCGAAACGGAAACGTTTCCGGGAACAAATGACGAAAATTCTGTGAAATTTTAATTCGATGAAATTGTAATATTTTATACCGCCCCTCATCAGATCCTTTTTCACGAGAGCGAAAGGGAAACGTTTCAGGGAAAAAATGACGAAATTTCTGTGAAATTTTAATTCGATGAAATTGTAATATTTTATACCGCCCCTCATCAGATCCTTTTCCATGAGAGCGAAAGGGAAACGTTTCCGGGAAAAAATGGCGAAAATTCTGTGAAATTTTAATGCGACGAAATTGTAATATTTTATACCGCCCCTCATCAGATCCTTTTTCACGAGAGCGAAAGGGAAACGTTTCGGGGAAAAAATGACAAAATTTCTGTGAAATTTTAATTCGATGAAATTGTAATATTTTATACCACCCCTCAACAGATCCTTTTTCACGAGAGCGAAACGGAAACGTTTCGGGGAAAAAATGACGAAAATTCTGTGAAATTTTAATTCGATGAAATTGTAATATTTTATACCGCCCCTCATCAGATCCTTTTCCACGAGAGAGAAAGGGAAACGTTTCGGGGAAAAAAATGACGAAATTTCTGTGAAATTTTGATTCGATGAAATTGTAATATTTTATACCGCCCCTCATCAGATCCTTTTCCATGAGAGCGAAAGGGAAACGTTTCCGGGAAAAAATGGCGAAAATTCTGTGAAATTTTAATGCGATAAAATTGTAATATTTTATACCACCCCTCAACAGATCCTTTTTCACGAGAGCGAAACGGAAACGTTTCCGGGAACAAATGACGAAAATTCTGTGAAATTTTAATGCGACGAAATTGTAATATTTTATACCGCCTCTCATCAGATCCTTTTTCACGCGAGCGAAAAGGAAACGTTTCCGGGAAAAAATGACGAAAAGTCAGTAAAATTTTAATTTTATGTAATATTTTATACCGCCCCTAAAGAGATTTGTTGGAAGAAGATATTTCATACTTTGCCTGGATTGTGTTTAGGCATTCTATAGAATGACTAGTCATTCTATAGAATGCCTAGGCAAAGTATAGAATAAAACCGGTATTTCATACTTTGCCTGAAACGACCAGGCATTGTATAGAATGCCTAGGCATTCTATAGAATGCCTGGATTTCATACTTTGCCGGTAACATATATATATTGTTTTTAATTGAATTTTTAATTGGGTTGCTGTATTTTTGAAATATATCACATAGATATTTGTTATGGGCATCTTTTTCTCAGCCATCTCGTTGGGTATTTTGCTTGTTGTGGCGTTGTATTTGTATTTGTATATATGAACTGTGACAGCAATCAATCTTTTCAGCGAAAGAGGCTTAACATTAGTTACTTTCTGGGCTAATCTTCGGCGTGTATGTTAGCTGCAGCCGTCGTCACTTTTGGATTTGATCACACTTACTATGTGTTGTAATCTTGCTGAGAATCAGAATCAAGTTCGTCCGATACTTTCAGTTGGGTTTAAGATCCAATGGTGATTCGGGGATTAACTGTAAAAATGGCGTATGACGAAACCAGGAAAAACTATTGGATTGAAATTCGCTGATTGGCGAATCCCCCCCCCCCCCCACCCCGGAAAAATGAAATATTTTTTGTTATTTGACGATACGGCGACAATTTACCCAAAGCTTATGAAGCACCAATAAATACCTACAGAGGGACATAGACTTGATTGAAGGGGTGCAGAGAAGAGCTACGCGTGTCCTTATTGGCACACAGGGCTTGAGTTATGAAGAGAGACTTCATTTCGTGAATATGTTTACATTGGATAAACGCAGGTGACGGGGAGATATGATCGAAGCTTTCAAAATTTTCAATGGGATGGATAGGATAGACCATGAATTATTAGTATACCGTCAATCGGCTGCTTTTACAAGGGGACACCAGTATCGATTGGTAAGGGACAATGCGTGAATTTTTTTCGTACAGGGTTGTTAATAAATGGAATAGCTTACCCCCGGAGGTGGTAAATTCTAACACAATTGTAAATCGAGAAACTATCCATACTTGGAATAAGGCAACCATAAGTATTCTTTATGGGCATTGTATAATATTTTATCATGTATATATATATATTGTTTTTAATTGAATTTTTAATTGGGTTGCTGTATTTTTGAAATATATCACATAGATATTTGTTATGAGCATCTTTTTCTCAGCCATCTCGTTGGGTATTTTGCTTGTTGTGGCGTTGTATTTGTATATATGAACTGTGACAGCAATCAATCTTTTCAGCGAAAGAGGCTTAACATTAGTTACTTTCTGGGCTAATCTTCGGCGTGTATGTTAGCTGCAGCCGTCGTCACTTTTGGATTTGATCACACTTACTATGTGTTGTAATCTTGCTGAGAATCAGAATCAAGTTCGTCCGATACTTTCAGTTGGGTTTAAGATCCAATGGTGATTCGGGGATTAACTGTAAAAATGGCGTATGACGAAACCAGGAAAAACTATTGGATTGAAATTCGCTGATTGGCGAATCCCCCCCCCCCCCACCCCGGAAAAATGAAATATTTTTTGTTATTTGACGATACGGCGACAATTTACCCAAAGCTTATGAAGCACCAATAAATACCTACAGAGGGACATAGACTTGATTGAAGGGGTGCAGAGAAGAGCTACGCGTGTCCTTATTGGCACACAGGGCTTGAGTTATGAAGAGAGACTTCATTTTTTGAATATGTTTACATTGGATGAACGCAGGTGTCGAGGAGATATGATCGAAGTTTTCAAAATTTTCAATGGGATGGATAGGATGGACCATGAACTTTTAGTACACCGCCAATCGACTGCTTTTACAAGGGGACACCAGTATCGATTGGTGAGGGACAATGCAAGGTTATGGTGTCGCAGGGAATTTTTCTCTAATAGGGTTGTTAATAAATGGAATAGCTTACCCCCGGAGGTAGTAAATTGTAACACAATTGACACGTTTAAAAAGAAATACGATAAACATGTTGGGGTAAATCGAGAAGCTATCCATTCTTAGAATAAGACAACCATAAGTATTCTTTATGGGCATTGTATAATATTTTATCATGTGTATATATTGTTTATAATTTGTGTTAATTGCATTTTTAATGGGGTTGCTGTATTTTTGAAACATATGACATCCATATTTTTATGGGCATCTTTTTATCAGCCACCTCGTTGGGCATTTTGCCTGTTGTGGCGTTGTATTTGTATTTGTATTTGTATAGTTTTATAAGAAGGGGTTTTACTAGATAACCTGGAAAAGTCAGGGAAATTATTTTTAGAGAATGAGTATATGAACTCTGTCGATGTATACTCGCAATCGTGCGGTGGTGGTCGACTCAAAATGGTTCTCTGTTTTTCCTAACTTGAGCCTGTTTCTATTTCTAAAAATAAAAGCCACCATATCAAGCCGAAGAAACAAGCAGGTTTTCTATTGTTGATTGTCATTGCGTTGAAGCTGAGCGAAATTTTTCATTTCATGCACACAAAAACAATATATATTTGGCTAAATAGTGAGTGGTAAAATTGCCAATGATGTCACCAAATAAGTCAAAGAAAATTCACCATATTTTCCTTCTGGTAGACACACCTGTAAAAAGTAATTTTAACTTCTAGAAAATAAAAGTGGTAGTTAAGAATAGAAAAGGGTTGGCGCTTGCATCCCAGTCACAAATAGGAACCCCACCCATCCATTGTTGATATGTAACTTATTGAAATCGGGGCCAGTTTGGAAAAGTGTGTCAATGGCCATAATACAGTAAATGGGGCAAAAAAAATTGTCCGTGAAACAGGGAGTGACCGTAAATCAGGCGTTTGAAATGCATACTTTTTATACAAGGGGAAATTATTATTTGATCGTAAAAGAGGGGTGACCACATCTGAGAGTGTCCATTAAGAGGGGTTTTACTGTGTGACTTGCCAGGTTCCAGAAATGTTATGCATTAAGAAAAAACTACTGGATAAATGTTAATGATATTTATCCATTATATTCATAACATTCATTTGCAGGAAGCTGTTGACATACAGAGGTGTTATACATTACAAAGACAACTTCTTCTAGCTGCTATAGACTGTACAGATGCACATTCCAAGACTGGTGGTTATATCGTCTATTCTACATGTTCTGTTCTGGTGAGTTCACATTTTTTAAAAACTTGTTTTTATGTCAATGCTTTTGTGGAGTTCCAAACTCCCATTCAAAATATTTGTGAGAATTTAATTTCCTATGGAGAGAAACTGAGTGAAATTAGTTTATTGGAGTAGGACAGAGTAATGTCACTCATCATCGCATGTGCTAATTGTAAAGACTATTCTGAGTTACTTCTAAAGAAAAAGGATGGATACAGAAAAGTCATATTTTTTACCCACTCCCTTATTTTCTTACATACATACATACAAGGCATTTAACAACTTTTTCATTTTTAGTAACTCATGGACTATGATCATCTTTCACTGCCAGGGCTTATTTGATCAGAACTTTCTACTTCATCACACACCAACTTCGACCATATTGCTATAGTGCAATTTACTGTGGATAAGAAGGTGGGTCGGAAATGAAGGTGCCATCTACTTGTGGTCGCTTCAAGCCCGTTAGGGAAAATAACTTACCTATATTCTTCCCCCAATTTTAACCTGGAACCTGGCAGCAACTTTCACGGTGGTAGATGAGCATCTTACTCTTACCACCACACCACTCGGGCACAGATCGGAATTTACTGGCTGAAGTCTTTTCCAAATAGCAGAATTTATTAGGCTAAAGGAAAAACTTTCCGATTTGGGGAAAGATGTTAACCCTCAACTGGCATTATGAAAGTTATGTGCATAACTGGCATCTTGGTGCCATTTTACTCCAGCAAGTATTAATTCATTTTAAAAATCAACAAAAGAAATTTTCATAAAAACAATGGGTTTTTTACATGACTCTGTTCATCTAACAATCAAATCACTAAATATTTTTCAAATTTCTTTAATTATTTTCTCAAAAATGGTCTTTTATTAACCCTTTGCACTCGAGAGATTACTCTCAGTCACCACTTGATTTAATGCGATAATTCGCGCAGTAACGATGCTTATTTAGGTTTGGTATGTGGGTGAGACCAGATGTGGCCTCCCACACTGACGCTTTTGTTGTATTATTTGTAACATAGCCTTGTCTACGTTTGCCTGACCTTTGCCCCTGATGTTATGGTAGTGCATGTGTTATGTTTTATTATTGAGTTTGTTATGTCTATTATATACTTTATGTTTATAATTATTTCCTGTCGACTAAACAAACTTGTTACTTACGGACGTTTTCGGTGCCGATGTGTCACGAACTGTTTTAGGAAGAAAGGGAAACTAGTTTCCGAACTTGCCGCTTGGAACGCCAATGTCGATGGGGGCGCATGTGCGTTACTCCTCATTTGCATGCTTAGTGATTTGGGAGCTATATATAATCACGTCCGTGCTTCAAATCGGGCCTTCAGTCATATAGCGCTAGAATCGCTAATCACCCGAACAACTCGGCTGGTCCGATGTTCTCGTCACGTAAGTTCCCGTCAGTTGCTCTCCAAGAATGACGTTCAGGGATGTCTGCTGGTGTCCGTTCTCGATCTTAATGCCTTCGTAGATCTGGCGTTGGCTGGCATGGTCAATAGCAGTGATGACGCTGTATGACGCTGCAATCTGATGCTACCCTTTCGTCACGACGTCCACCATCGGACTCCACCGCTTGAACACCGAAATCCACGTGTAGCACGCCGATGTCCGCGATCTAACGACGCCTCTTCGTCAACGCCCTGGGTTCGTCGAGATATCCGTTAACTGGACTCCATCACTTGATTGCCGAATACCTTGTGTGGTTCTACCGGTGTTTGGGATATAACATCGCCTCATCTACGCTCTGGGTTCGTCACGATATTCGTCATCTGACTTCTACTGCTTGATCGGTGAAGACCAAGTGTGGTTCTGTCGACGTCCGTGATCCGATTTCGCCGCCTCGTCGACGCCTTGGGTTCGTCGCCGAACTCTGTGTGATTCTACTGACATCTGTGGTCGAGCATCGTTTCTTTAAGACCATAGCTGAGTGTCACTTCCGCCCTAATCGTTTCACTATAAGTATACTTTGCGATTTTCCTACTAGTGAAGGGTTTGCCCTTAAATTGATGTCTTAACTAATGTTTGAATTTGTAATAATAGAAATAAATAGTTGTTCGAAACTGTTTTGTTCATTGGCAGATAAAGACATATGTTGCATATTTTGTTTCTTATTTAATGAAGATCAATAGGTTAAACTATCTTAGTATCCCTTTTAGTTGCATTAATGTGAGCATTGTGGGGAATATAGCCCAATAAGCATAGAATAGGATGTAGGAATCAGTTCAAGTGAAGATGAGTTTGATTTTTCGTTGATGATGAACTAAATTATGTCTATGCATAGACTACTTGACGATAGAAAGGAGGAAAGCGGCGATGAAGTAAGAGGTGTAAGAAGGCAAAAAATCTTGGTAATAGATAGTGAATGTGAAAGCGACAGTGATTCTGCAGAAGAGACAGAAAATTCAGAATGGATAATGTGCACAGAATCAGAAGAAATACCGCAAAGAATACTGTTTGTATCCGGCGAAAGAGCCACAGTACCGCAAGTATCGTCAGACGTAAAAGAGCCATTAGATTTATTTGATGTATAGAAAGATATATAAAATGTGGAAATATAAAAGTTTTAAACATTAACTTGTGTGTGAAATCATTTGAAGCTAGCTGTAAGAAATTCACCAAATATGCGGAAAATTGTTTGGAGTTGGTTTCCAAAGTGCAAAGTGTTAAGACACACATTCGAAGAAAAAAAAAATGGAGAGAGACATGACTTTTTCGAAAATTGTTTTTTAAATTATTTATTAAATTTTTTTGAACTCCACTTTCATGATTAAAAACTGAATAGATGTGATTAAAATATACTCAGAAAATAAAATTTACAAATTAAAATAACATTTACTATTTTTTCACGAGCACCAAAATTAGTCTTGTTCTAAGTTGAAAGCACAGTACTTGCAAACAACTCCATGACATGTTGATCACACAGATCTTATGTACAATTCACTAACAACACTATACTTAACCTCACCTTGGATATCCAATGTTTCACCATTAATTTGAAACTGTTATCGAGAAAATTGACGCTCTTCCGATATGCCATTTCAACCTGAACATTCCGTATTTAAACCACAACACCCAATAGAAATTTTTTACAAAGATCAGCATTTGCAACTTTTTTTTAACTTTTGTGTACCCATCATCCAAAAATATTTTCAAAAAGATGATCATTCCACCAAAAATAAGCCATAGCATGATTTTTTGGGATACTTCTAATATAACTTGCATGCTTAGAATAAGATAATCATAAGTATTCTTTATGGGCATTGTATAATTTTTTTTATCATGTATATATATATATATTGTTTGTAGTTGCATTTTTAATTGGTGTTTGCTGTATTTTAGAAATATATGACATCAATATTTGCTATTGGCATCTTTTTCTGAGCCACTTCGTTGGACATTTTGCCTGTTGTGGCGTAATATTTATAAACCCTAATGCATTTTTGAAGCAAAAATTTACAACTGGATCTTATCTTTGGAGAAACACTGTAGCTTGAAAGGTAGTGAAAAATAAGATGGTCCAGATGCATTTCTTTTTCAAGGGGTGACAAGATGAAGAATGTGTGGGGTCATTTGGACCCTACCACACCAGTTAAGGGTTAATGAGTCTATAGAGCTAAAGTGAGCAGCGAAGTATTTTAATTGTTCAATCAGTTGGCTTAACATTTTGAAGAATGCTAACGTTTATGCAAAAAGTTTCAGAGAATCAATTGATGCAAGCCCAAAAAATCTATCTCTCGACTGGAGCCTCTCTCCCCCCCCCCCCACCACTCATGAACTGCCGTACTGGCTGTTCTCATGTGCTTCTTGCAAGTTCACACCCATTATGCAGTGAGCCCTTCACCCATTTGTATATATTGTATAATTTTTTTTCTGTGTTTATTTTACATGTTTTCTGTGTTAGGTTTCACATGTTCTACTTGTATATAGCTGCTATATCTGTGTATTTTATTTTTCATGTATTATATAATAAAATTCCCCATGGTCTAACCCCATTGGGATATGCTAAAATTGCCTGATGGCGATAAAGTATGGGCCGTTTTCGGTTCGAAAGGAAAACACTGAAGTCCTATTAATGCCCTCATACTACAATGAATTGATTTTAAAACAGTTATATAATGGAGGTAATGCAAGAATTTTCTACAATTTATTTCCTGAAAGAAAACAAATTTGCTTATACTGAGAAGTCTGTTATGATCACCATTTCTCCAATGATTGTGAGCTCTCGTTATAACAGACTTTGACTGTACTTCGTTAAAGACACAAGAATTCTCTGTCTGTTGCTGGAGACTGGAGGGCCACATGATTCAGTAGCTCTCGTATGCACTGATCTTTTGTATATTTTAATTGCTAATTTAATATTTGCAGGGTTCCCACTCGCCATACTTTTCCTACTTTTTGGTAAAATTACCTACTTTTTTCCTACTTTCTCTGTTTTGTCCTACTTTTCCTACTTTTTTACCGAATCCTATCGACAAAATTTGTGTAATTCATTTTAATTGAACAGGAAATCATTGATGTATTGCCAAATATTACAAATGTTGGAGAAGGCAATTAATGATTCTGCCAAAGCAGAAATTGTATCGTTTTTAAGGTTATTTGGGGGGGGGGGCTGTGTGTTTAGCATTTGATTGATTAATTTTTCATTTGCTTAGTTTGAGGGTTCATCAAGTATAGTAGTAATTAATAACGTCTGTTTGGATAGAAAAAGTAATTATGCATTTATTATATATATATATACTTTATGGTCTTGGATAGTAACTAACATTCATCATTCAAAGTTAAGGGGCAAGTAGGTGAAACAACATTTTGCATTACGAAGCTGTTGGATACATAGGCTTATTCTAGGTTTGGTGATTCTGATGCTACTCAATAGCATTCAGTTTTCTTCTGTATTTTTAAGGCATGAAAAGAGGCATGAACAATATTTACAATGCTCAGCAAAGAGCTAGAAATGAAAGTGCTTTATTTGTCAAAAATGATTACATCGGCATTGAACAGTAAAATGTGAACAAATCTCTTTAAAAAATGATGGACAACGCAGTATACCTATCTGGTTCACCTTGCCTTATTTACATGGAATATTGTAATCTACACATTTTGCACTGTGCTTTCAAAAGTGGTGTCGAAGGAGCGTCATTCTTAAAAGACTTACGTCTTCAAAATTTGCTGTGCATTGTTGAAGAGAGTTGACAAACTCTGCACTTTGAAAGACTCCAAAAAAAGAATGTTATATATATATAAAAGGAGAGACAGAAAAAAAGAGAATATTATAGTCCTCCTACCACGAGATGAGATTTGGCTACGGCACATCATGTCACGTCAAACGATTCTATTTTATCCTAGAAGGACATGCCAGTCGTGAAAGCTCAGTCACTGATGAACTTTTCTCGATGTGCAATAGTTTTACCAAAAAAAAATTGAATAAAATCATCCGACGTGACATGACACAGTGAAAATTCATCTCGTGGTCGGAGGACTATATCTGTGGTTGCTAGTACACTGTTTTGGCCAAAAATTGGTTTTGTCACCAAGTCATTTGTCATTTTGCTTTGGCTTGAGTCAATCTTATAGGAAACTGAAATAGTGCTATGAAAAAAAAAAGTTAATTCAAAATTAAAATTTTAATTATTTGAAACAATTTTTTTTTCCATTATGCTATGATTATGTTGTCTGAGGGGGTTACCCTCCCCCATCCTACTTTTTATTCCTGCGTTTTCCTATCTTTTTAGTGGGAGCCCTGTATTTATTGAAATTATGTTCGAATTCAGCCTTTCTTCCCCCCCCCCCACAAATGTGCTAGCAATACATTATCGTGCATTTATAATATAGTTTATAATATAGTTTACTATTTTAATTTATGGTTCATTTAGTATATTTTCTTCCGATTTCTATAGCCTGAAGAAAATGAATGTGTCATTAATTATGCATTAAACCACCGTAATGTCAAAATGGCACCCACAGGACTAGATTTTGGCCGTGAAGGTCTTTCAAAGTAAGTTCATCTGTTTTTTCTTAGCTCTTGAATACAAAGCTTTACAAATTCCCAAGGTGCCTGATTGCTGTGGCGACTAGAAAATCTGTATTGGTACCAAAAATTTTATATTTTATATGCAGTTGCTAAAATGGAGTTTGAAGAATTGTGCAAAATGTTCTGATTTCATACATGAAATCGTATCTTTTAACATGGGAAGTAGATGAGCCCCTGAAAAATAAAAAATAAAAGTTATTTAAAACCAGTTTTCTTGAGCAAAATTTATGCTTGGCTCCTAAAATGTTATGTTGGCACTTGAATTATTTTTCAATTTGTGAAACCCTGCTTGAACATCTTTGAGATGACTATGAAATGCTGCATATTTAGGAATAGGTTTTGGGGGGGGGGGACCAATTAATAGTGAATGGATTGCATCAATAAAAAAGGTTATATTATCTGAAGATGATGTCACTCTCCTCTATTACTACAAAGGTTTCGAAACCTGGCTGATGTAAAGATAAATCCAGAAAAGAAAATTCAACTGTCCTTGCAGGGAGTCGAACCCACATGCTCTCATTTGCCAGGTGAAAGCACTAGACCCTCTTTCTGTAGAGCTTGTGTATGTTGAACTGGGTCATACACATGGACAGCCAGAGCTCAATTTCTGACACTGCCACCAGATGGTGACTCATCCAAATGGGGTGTCACTCTCTGCTATTACTACAGTTGGCTGATGGAAAGAAAATAGTAATAGTGGGGAGTGACATCTTCAAATAAGTCGCAATCTGGTGTCAATGTCAGAAATTGTGAACTCTGGCCTGAGTTAGGTCTGACTGTGCATGTATAGTCCCTTTTGGGGTACTCACCCGGCAAGTGAGAAGACATGGGTTTGATTCTCTGCAAGGCCAGTTGAATTGTCACTTTTGGATTTATTTTTGCATCCGTCAGCTGTCAAAACCTTTGGAGGCTATATTATGTTTGATAATCAAATCAAACTTTTAAATAAATGCAAATGCAAAATTAAGTTTACCAAAATTTTAAGTTGAGCATTGCTATTGTCAGGGGATCCAGAATTGTTCTCAATAATTTCTCTAACTCTAATTATTCGCATGATTGATTCCTGCATCCTAGGTAAAAATATATTTTAGCCGTTTTGTGTCTGGAAAATTCATAATTTTTGTAGTTCTGTTGTAAAATGGAATGAAATCTTAAATTTGTATTACTACTTGTCAATTTATAGTGATATTGTAATTAATTCAAGAATAGTTGATAAGGTTTTTGCGGCCATCATTTGATACAAATTGTTTTTTCGGGTTCGAAGACCGTCGTCCGTTTGAGTTGGTTCTCAACGTTTCCCCAACACTAGTGGTTGGCATCAACAACCTGAGACTCTGGAAAACTTGACTTTGATCCAGTTTATCATTTCTCCTGATGATGCCAACCACTAGTGTTGGGGAAACGTTGAGAACCAACTCAAACGGACGACGGTCTTCGAACCCGAAAAAACAATTAATTCAAGAATGTTATCTAATATGAGGTGATAATTTTTGTGTTTTCTTCGTTTGCTTCTAGGTACAGAAATTACAGGTTTCATCCATCAATGAAGCTTGCTCGTAGATTCTATCCTCATGTCCATAACATGGATGGATTTTTCGTTGCAAAATTGAAGAAGTTTAGCAACATCATACCCAAAAGCAGTACGTCTCTAGATGTTAAACTGTAGTGTTTTGCTTCTTTTTTGTGTGTTTTTATATATAGCGACGATTTGACAGACTTCAGTGTTCCTACAGTTCATTAGAAGTCCTTGAAAAACAATTAAATTTTCAAGCGCCATTATTTGGAAGTGCAATTGCATTTTTTTATAGTGCCGACTGCATTTTTTTTTTTTGGTTTTTTTTGTGAACAAAGAAGAAAACACTTTCTTCCCCGCCTCTTCCTTCTCAAATGATTCTCATAAAGTATTTGAAAATGCATTTTTTGAAAATTTCCCTGGACTGGTTCACAGTGAGTCCTTGAAAAAAACCAAAATATTTTGCCTTTCCCCCCCCCCCCCAATAATAGTTTTTGGCTATGTTCCGACAGAATTGTCGGAAGTTACTTCTGTCAAACAAAGAGTCTAGCATCTGAAACGTATTATGAGAACTTTGGTGCTCGATCAATTATCCAAGAGTGCTAGAATCTTGTACCAGATTTTGTAGTTACAAGCTATTACCTGACACCCAAACTATAAACTGTACGAACAAACTGAACTGAATCGAACCGTACAAACTATAAACCTATCAACGCATGGACACCCCGTTCTACTTCGGAGATGGTTACGTTCGTGGGCAAGGTACAGTGGAGGGCGAGAGTGCTATCGAGCCTTCCCTGGAGAGGACCATCGTTCAGTGCTCCGCCTTTTCGACCATGGACACTGTCTTGATCGGTAATGCAGAGGACTTCGACGGCCTTTCGAATAATCATCTAGATCACTCTCCCGTTCCTTGGACCAGAGAAGACGTGCTCAACAGCACGTTCATGGATGGAGTCGAGGAGAGTTTCCTTGATGATTATTTGCAGGAGGATAGCTCAGTCGACCTTGCTGAGTTTATGGTCGGATGTAGCACGACTCCTAACTGGGAAACGTCTTCTGAGTCGGATCATGGTTCCGGAGTTATCTGGGTAACGGAGAGTGCTCACACCGAGTCCGATTCCGGAAGTTGGGAGACAGAGAGCGAGCTCTCTGATCTCGACTCCGGAAACAGTTGGGAGACGGAGAGTGAGTACACCGACTCAGAGGAGGAGTTAATCTTGGATTAACTCATTGGCCTACAGACGCGAAATCGCGACGGTTGTGGGATCGCGAACTGCACTGTTCTTCTCTTGTTGACTAAGAGGAGCATAAGATGCAGCGTGAAAAAACAGATCAACAAAAACTAAAAAATGCAGTGCATGGAAGTTTTTGGATACGACTTCTTTGAGCCAAGTTGTTAGACAAAGCTTGGCTCAACCGAGGGGTAGGACAAAGCCTCATCCTACCCCTCATTTTTCCTTCTCCGCTTGTCCGCCTTGTCGTGGCGAGGAGGCTTGCGAGTGTCGATGACGGAGCCAGCTGAGCCGGCGGTAGCAATGAGCTACCAGCAGGGCCACCCTTGCCGGATAGGTGACTCCTCGAGACACCAGACTAAGTAGACAAGCAAGAGGCTCTACATGTAAAACACGAACGCACCCATTCCCTGACTGGGTTATGGACCTCGATAAGGGTACGGAACAAAAGGTGCCGGCTGGTTTACTATTCTGCGAGTCGGCGCCAATTTGCGCCTCATTCGTCGCAGGTTCGTTCAGTCTCTCACTCGCAGACTTTCGGGATGTTCGTCGTGCGGTCAAATAACTGCGGTGTAACTCCGTAGTTGGAAAGTAAGAATTGCAGTTGGAATCGCTTGTCTTTCTTTATTTAAGCAATAGTGTGGCTTTTGCCACGTCCTTGAGACGAGTCTATGACGTCGTGGCGAGCTGTTTGTAATCAGAGACGAATTAGTTATTAATTACATTCACGGTAACGATACGCAAACACGAATCGACAACATGGCGTAAATCAAGGGGAATTAAATTTTTCGGAACTGTTCCGAGAATTTTTTGAACTATTCTGCGAATAATTTGGAATTATTCCGAGAATTCTTTGAATTATTCTGCGAATAATTTGGAATTATTCCGAGAATTCTTTGAATTATTCTGCGAATTTTTTCGCAGTTTTCCTCTCCGGAGGGTATATAAGGGCGTTCTGACATGTTTCGCGTTCTCGGTTTATCCGGCTATTTTAATTTGTGTATCACGTTTTTTCGGTGCATTCGTTTTAATGATGTTCGTCGTTGGTTTTGTCGCTTTCGTAGCTGCCTTGTGCTTCTGGGGGCTATGGCGAAGGGCCAATTCAGACGCTGTGTCTGTGACCGTCCCTAAGCCTCGCCGCCACCGTCAATGGGAGAAGCCAGTGCCTCTCGCATTCGTGCCAGGCATTGGTGCAAGTCCCTTCAAGGAGATCGAGCCTCCACTTGACCTTGATGCTTCGTATACTGGTGTTTCCCAGGTGTCTTAATACATTTTGTGATGATACAAGGAGGTGATGAGTTACCCAATCAAATGTCTCGCTAACATTTCATTGCTGCTTGATTTAAATACCAGCACAGTGAAACCCCCCCTCCCACTTTTTTACAGACACCAGCAGGGAAAAAAAAATTGTTCGTTAAAGGATTGGATTGGATTGGATTTTGAATTTTTTTGGCGCAAGGACCAATTTGGTCAAACTGCGCCAAAGCAAGACATAAAAATGAGAAAAATGTCCTTCTGTCATGTCAAAAAACTAAAACATATAAAACGGAACATGAAACGTATAACAATGACATAAATTTTAAAAACTATAATTTGTCATAAAAACCAATGGCTTTGATGAATTTAAAAATGCGAGATGCATCGCTATTGTCATTTAAAATATCATGAAGTGAAAGATGACTATGACCAAAAGCGGTCGTAAAATGATGACGATGATGTGAACAAGTAAAAGTATGAGCAATGGTCAATGGACTTTGACAATGAGGGCACTCTGGTTGACTCTCTCGTAATAACAAATATGATTGTGTTAGGCGACTGTGTCCTATGCGCAACCGGGCAAGCAGAACTTCCTCCTTTCTGCTAGTTCTGCAGCTCGAACGCCAAAGGCCAAGTGTGGGCTTGATGGCATGAAGTTTATTATTTATCTGATGGTTCCAATGATCTTGCCAGCGGTGATGCATCACTTCCCGAAGGATTGAGAAGTGGTCACTGGCAGGTACCAAAAGGTTATTGTCAATGTTAGTTGTTGTTCGAGCTGCGGTGTCTGCTTTGTCGTTGCCCGGTATTCCTACATGACCTGGTACCCAGTATAATTTTACTGTGGTACCATGATGAATGAGGTAATGCAGTTCATGAAAAATGGCATGAATGAATGGATGAGTGTGAAACGTACAGGAACACAGTGCTTGTAATGCGCTGAGAGAGTCACTATAAATGATGCATCGTCGGTGGCGTTTGCGTCGTATATGACGTAGAGCCTGAAGGATTGCGTACAGTTCTGCCGAATAAATAGAGAATGTGTCGTGAAGTTTGAAAGATGTCTCCTCACAGCAGATGTAGGCACAACCGACATGCCCAGGGCTCTTGGAGCCGTCGGTATATATGGGGAAGTACCTGTTGTACCTACCCCTGTGCCTAAAGAATATATGACATCTGCTGTGGTGGCTCTGGGGTATAACGATAATGAAACAGAGACATCTGGCAGAGACTGCTCCCATGGTGCCAGTTGCCAAGCAACTGGGGCCACACGACTGATGTCTAATTCTAGTTCTTCCACAAGTGCCCTCATACGAAGACCGTAAGATGGAACACATGAAGGTCGAGCAGCAAAAAGTCTATGAAATGAGGGATTAAAAATGACACGATGAAGTGGATGACCTGGTAAAGACTTCATTTTGATATAATATTTCAAAGAAAGTTGTTGGCGTCTTGATGTCAGTGATGGCTCGTTGCATTCGACATACAGGCTCTCCATTGGAGACGTCCGGAATGCTCCAGAACAAATCCGCAGGGCGAGATGGTGGACTGGGTCGAGCACACTCAGATAGCTCCGAGGTGCCGACCCGTATACAATGGAGCCGTAGTCGAGCTTCGATCTTATTAAAGCTTTATATAAGTGAAGGAGCGACTTACGGTCAGCTCCCCACGATGTAGAAGAGATGACCTTCAAGAGGTTCATCGTCTTCATGCAACGAGCTCTCAACTGTGAAATATGAGGTTTAAATGTAAGTTTCTTGTCAAATGAAATGCCGAGGAACTTTGTATTCTCTACAATAGGTATTTGATTATTATTTAAAAATAATTGTGGGTCATCATGAAGCTCACGACGCCGGCAAAAATGCACAGCGACGGTTTTGTCAGCGGAGAAAGAGAAACCGTTATCATGAGCCCACTTGCTAATCTTGTTGAGTGCGGTTTGTAATTGTCTCTCGGCTGACCTCATATTCACTGATTGATATGATATTAACAGATCATCCACATAAAGTGCGCCAGTGACTGACAACGGGAGTTGGTTCAACACCCCGTTGAGTCTCAAAATAAAAAGTGTCACACTTAAAATGCTACCTTGAGGTACACCTTGTTCTTGAATTTGGGGAGCTGATAATGTGCTTCCGATCCGTACCTGGAAGATGCGGCGAGCAAGAAAGTTCTTAATGAAAATGGGCAAGTTGCCCCGCAAGCCGCAATTATAGAGGTCGGAAAGAATTCCGTGCCTCCATGTACGATCGTAGGCCTTTTCTATATCGAAAAATATAGCTATCATATGCTCCCTCTTTACGAATGCTTGTCTTATTGATGTCTCAAGGCGTAACATATTGCATGTTGTGGACCTGAACCGTCTAAAGCCGCTTTGATGTTTCGATAAAATATTGTTAACCTCAAGGTAGTGCATAAGGCGATAGTTGACCATGCGTTCCATGAGCTTACACAAACAACTGGTCAAAGCAATAGGTCGGTAACTGTTAGGTTGCTGAGGATTTTTGAAAGGCTTCGGGAATGCAAGAACAATGGCTGCTCGCCAGGTGTCAGGAAATGAATGACTGACCCAGATCCGATTAAATAATATGAGTAAATGTGAGAGTGATTCAGATGAGAGATGCCGAATCATGGAATAATGAATGGCATCCGGCCCTACAGCTGAGTCAGGACTTCGCTGCAAGGCCGTCGTCAGTTCATGAAGGGTGAACAATGAATTGTACCCCTCCGGTGTAAAAGGCCGGAAGGTGTACGATGTACGTTCGGCCGATGATTTAATGGGATGAAACGATGGGGGATAATTCGCATCGCTGGAAACAGCGGCGAAATGGGCGGCGATGGTGTCCGCAATATCCCTCACATCGCTAATGATAGTGCCATTGGTGTTTAAAATAGTGATCGGATGAGACTGATAATGACCATTGATTTTTCGGATCCGGTCCCAAATGACTTTAGATGAAGTAGATGAATTGATTCCCGTGGTAAACTTGTGCCAGGACTCGCGTTGAGCCTGGCGCCTGGTTCTTCTCGCTATCGCCTTTGCTTTTAAAAATGCCAACTTGTTGTCATGGGTAGGATACCGCCGGAACCTACTCCATGCTTTCTTTTGTGCTTTAATCGTAAGATTACATTCGTGGTTCCACCAAGGTTTAGGAAATTTAGGAAGTTTCGAGGAGACTTTGGGTATTGTTTCATTGGCTGCTGAGATCATACAACTGGTCACAAGGTCGACACAATGGTCGACGTCGGGTTGCGAAACCATATCCTCCGTGATTTCTGCCTTGACCGTGAAGTCTGCCCATCGGGCGGCCACAAGCTTCCACCGAGGAGGACCCTCAGGTATCCTACGGCTTCGATCAAGACACTTAACCACTAGAGGAAAATGGTTGCTCCCGTGGAGGTCCGGATCAACCGAACAGGACCAGTTGGGCAAGAGTGAAGGTGAGCATAACGATAAATCTATTGCAGTGAAACTATTGTTTGGGGCATGGAAATGAGTGAAACTGCCATCATTCATGATGGCGAGGTTCATGTCGTCTAACAGACGTTCAACCATTTCCCCACGAGGGGTGTTGCTGTTAGAACCCCATATCATGTTATGAGCATTGAAGTCTCCAAGAAGAAAAAATGGTGGATGTAATTGATCAATCAGATCTTCTAGATCGCTCTGTAAGATGGTGTCATTTGGTGGCAAATAAATAGAACAGATGGTAATTCTTAGGCCTGTAGAGATTTCCACCGCGATGGCTTGCAGGTTCGTGCGCAGCGTTAGAACGCGCGACGACACGTGATGTGGAACCAGCAGAGCAACACCGCGGCAAGCTCTACTCCCGTCATCGTAATCAGTACGGAACAAGGAATGTCGCCTGATGTTCCATGTCTCCGAGGGCTTCGTAAAAGTTTCCTGGAGTGCCACGCAAACAGGATGATAACGATTGATCAAATCCTTGAGATCTTCATAATTGGATCTAAGACCACGAATGTTCCATTGAATTATGTTGGCCATAAATTAAGTAGAATTAGACGGTTCAAGATCTTTAAATTTATTCCGGTCTAGTTTACGGCGAGTAGTACCGGTATCTGATCTATTGTCAAGCTCCATGTCACCAATTGATGTGTCATCAATTAGTGACACATTCTTCATGGATGGACATTTCAGCACTCTCTGTACAGCTTTTCGTGAATATCCGGTCTTGAATGGTTTTTTTTTTTTGATTTGTTTGCAGAGTTGATTTTTGGTTTAGTATCTGTAGTTATTTTGAATGTGTTAGCCGTTGCTTTTCCCGCTTCTTCTTCGGAGGTAGTGGACTCCCTCCGGAATCCAGCTGAGCAACAGCAGCCACAATTATTGCACGGTTGGTTAGATGATGATGTTTGAGTTGATGTGTCAGCTATTGGTTCAGTCTGAGTTGTTACAGATGCTTTGGTGACAGTGTTAGTCTTATTAGCTGACGATGGATTTGTTACCATATTAGAGTATGATCTAGTACCTATTGGAGTTTGATTAGAGGTTATACAACGGCGTGCTTCGATATATGAGATGTTGTTAAGGACCTTGATCTTCTGGATCTCTTTTTCTTCATTCCATTTCGGACATTTCCTGTCATATGCGGGGTGGTCGCCACCGCAATTGACGCACTTGAATGGTGAATTAGTGCAGTTGTCCGAAATGTGGTCCTTCTCACCGCATTTTGCGCAGGTGGGTTGACTTCGGCACGCCGTTCGTGAGTGACCGAATTTCTGGCAGTTAAAGCATCTAACAGGGTTAGGAATGTATGGGCGGATTTTGAGGCTATAATAGCCTATCTTAATATCTTTCGGCAATGTCGGTGATGAGAATGTCAGGATTATGTTACGTGATGGAGCTGGATTGCCATCTTTGCGGCTCATGATATGCTTGGCAGATGTTACGCCTTGAGATGCCAGCTCTTCTGTTAGTAGTTCTTCATCCATGTTAATCAAGTTAGTATCTGAAATGACACCACGTGAATAATTCAACGTGGGATGAATTTTTGCTGTTATGGGAATATTCCCAAGAGATGTGAGCTTTTGAATAAGTTCGGATTGTTTCGGTGTGTTAGTTTCAATTAGAAGGTCTCCTGAACGAAGAGCCTTCACTGATTTTAATGTGCCTATTGCGCCGTAGAGAGCTTTGTCTATTAAGAATGGTGATGCTTTGGCCAGAGGTTTATCGGTGTCAGTAGAATGCAAGAAGAAAAATGAAACAGTAGGAGCAGGTTCAGTGACAATTGTTTCACTCATAGCTAGACGTTGACGTTTTGGTGCATTTGTATTTTTCCCCATTTTGGAGGTAGTTTGTTCGGCCCCTACCGACCATGCCCACCATGGAGCCCTACGAGGGGACGCGCACACGTAACCGGTGAAGGTTAGTAGCAACGTCAGGTTCGGTAGTAACTATACACCACCGAAACAGGCGAGCAGACGCGTTCAAGATCCAAGATCGTCGTGAAGCAGCACCAACAAACCTCAACGACGTCCGGCAGGCCCGGTCCCTCTACCTGCCCAGTAGTGTAACCCCTTCAGCCACCGAGGCGACCAGCCGATTGACCCAGACGGGGCTAATCCAGGCCTCCCGTTTCGGCTGAATCCGAGGCCAAAGCTAGCGCATCAGGCTAACCAGGATCCCCATCTCCAGCCTTACGGGTCTCCACGCACGGCAAACACGCAGGTAGACAGCGTCCCGGATGGGGCATACGCTAGAAGCAACGCCCCATCCGGGAGGACCCCTCCCCGCCGGAGCGGGGCCCACAATGAGGGGTTGCACACATAAACAAGACAAAACGAGACGCAAGACAGGTACTGAAGTTGTGTAGAAAAAACATGTAATCTGGGCTATTGAAAGTGAAGGTTATGAGCACAAAAAGCGATGACAATGACGTGTGATAGATTTAGCATTACCCAGGGTGCACCACGAGGAGGCCTATCACATTACACCCCTGTTCGTTAAAGAGGAGGAGTGACTGTTAATCAAAGGTTCAAAATGCATACTCTTATTCTACAAAGGAAATTATTATTTGGTTGTCAAAGAGAGGTGACCATTAAGAAAGGTTCCATTGTGTTATGCTAGATTTAAGTTTCACTGTGGATATTTCGTCATTAAGTGGTAGTCGAGTGAAATTGGTTTTCTGTGCTTTCCAACTTAAAACCATGAATGGGTGCTGATTTTCTTATTAAAATGTCTCACCACAGAAAGCAATAGACCTACAATGATATGATTCAGCCATTGCACTTCACGCATTGTTTGAAAAATTGATGACAGTGCTAAATTTTATGCACTTAGACTGTCAGGTACTTACGCAAACTTTTTGTTTTCTTTCTAACTGAGCACAATTCTTGTCTATCACCATGGACAATTTTACACATGCACCCTTCTGGCGCAATTCATTCGGTAGTGAATAATTGCCTATGGCAGTAGCCTGAAGCTGTGCTGGGTTTGAGAGAAAGGATGGAAGAAAGTTGAGTACTCTTTTTCTGCTTCCAATGGACCTATAGATGGTACTTGTGACTTTGAAAAAAAAGTTAAATTCCCAGTTTAGATCGATCTTACTAAGGGAAATATCTAGCCCTACAAAAATATAAAATTAAACAAATAACTAACATAGCACCAGTGATACATTGTGCCTCAAACTTGTTTCCCGCAGTTCCCTTATCCAATTCATGGTTCATCTGCAGCCCCTCAGAATAGTTTAGGAAACATTTTCACTTATAAAAGAACTACTTTAAAAGCATAAATAGGCACACAAATCAATATCTGCAGTTCGTTGTGACACTCGTAGGAACCATTACCAAACCACAAATGCACCTCGTTCACATTCGTCTGCGAAACTTCTAACAAATTGTTACATTTTGGAATGTGCTTGTGCGTTTGTGAACCTGATATGAAGTTTGTTTATGTGTAGTGCCGCCATCTGTATTTCCTAACTATGAGTGAAGTGTTATGTTTTTACAAAAATTCTGAGAAACACTTGATGTAGTGCATTGGGACATAACATGTAGGAACGTAAAGAAGAATTACTAGCTACAGTAACTTACAGAATAAAATGTTTTAACAATTTAATAACTATTTATTTAGCTCTTATAAATTGCTGATTCAGAAACAGCATTCATTATGGATTTAAATATAGGGCTGTAGCAAGCCAGCCCTGTGCAATAATTTGAATTTAGGCCTCTTCTGACCTATTTTTGAGCCCATAATGGGCACCCTTCCAAGTGGGCCCTGTATGGGTGCACCTGCCTAGTTCCTGCCCTGAATTTAAATATTTGAAAAATCAAATTTTGCTTGGTAGAATGGGTGTGCAACGTTTTCAATCTATAGGCCAAATTTGCAGGGGGACTAATTCTGTAAACACAGTGAAACTTTTCTCGGGTCTTCAAGGAAGGTTATTTCATACATTTTTCATACATGTTTGCCAAATGAATTGCATTTCATACTTTTTTATTGTCCATTTATTTTCTTATGTGAACATAACATTATTATTTCCTAGCTGAAGAAGAAGAAGAGTTAAAGAAGAAGCAACTTCATAAAAGAAACAAAAAGGAAGCAAAAAAAGCAGCTGCAAGAGGAGCCCGTGAATCAGGTGACACAAAGCTATCAGAATCTGAAGCAGATGAAACTGATTTGGTGCCTACTAAGAAGTTTAAAAAGGGGCAGAAAATTGTGTCTTCTCAGGGGGGAGGTTCATCTAAAATGCCTGTTGGCAAAAACAAGGTGCAAAAGAAATTTCAGAAAAATATCCATGCTTCATCGAATGACCAACAGCTGGTATCTGTACCAGACAACTCTAATTCAAATACACCTGATGGTGATGCCTCATCAGGGTCTGCCAGTGCAAAGAAACAGAACTCTTCTAAGATATCTTTTACAGTGAGAGCAGGTGGTAAAATTTCGCATGGACATTCTTCTAATAATGAAGATTTACGCCTAAATTCTGATGAGGATGATAACAAACCAAAAGAAGAGTCACCAAAGAAAAAGAACAAGTCTGCCATAATGGCGAGGAAGAAAATGCTTAAGAAGGTGGTGTCTGAAAAATTTGACGATGGTGTCCTGAGAAAGAAGAAAATCAAGAAGACAAAATTCTCATCTGAAACAAGTAAGGGTCGTTCTGTGATGATAAGAGAATCACGCGTTTCGACAGAAGAGACTGATAACAACGGACGACAGATTTCTGCCAAGAAGAAGAATATCAGGGTTAAAACTACAAAGAAATAATTCTGTTGGTATAAAATGTACATCTTCATCACTGTAATTGTTTTGCCATTGATTCAATGTTGCATAAAAATTATGCAGATATTGATTTCTGCAATTTATTACTGAATGTTGAGCAGTTCATTCATTAGATCCATGATCACTACATTTCATGAACTAAATGAAAAGAACTTCACAATAGAGTCAATCATATCATTGTTAATGCGCTTCAACTTCCACTTTATTCTCAACATCAAAAAATGTTTCATTCGATCACTGACATCAGTTAATACTGAAAGAACCAAGCCAGTCATTTTGACTGTTTTCAATTTACTTGTTCTGTTTCGATAATGAACCAAATTGTTTAGAAAGCTGGAAAATACTGAAGCAATATACTGTCCTACCAGTGCCGGTCTTAGAAATTCTGCTGTCTTAGGCGACAACAACCCACCCTTAGCGATTTTGAGGCTCTGAGGTGATTTTGCCACCCTTAAGATAAGAGTGTCTGAAAAGAGTTTTCTTTGTTCACCCCATTATCTTAATACAGTAGTTCAGCGGTTCTCAACCTTTTTGACTTGCAGAGCCCTTACAAGAAAAAAAATTCTATGGGGGAGCCCCGTAGGTCAATTATTCATCAAAGTTAGTGATTTATTTTTACTATTTAAAAATATTTATAATTGTTCTTTTTAAATTTTCCTCGAGCTTCCGCTGAGCCCCTGGAGAGTACACAAGGAGCACCGGTTGAGAACCGCTACAGCAGTTTCCAACTTGTTTCTCATGACCCCCCTTAGAAGGGAGAGGGGGAACATTGATGAATTTAATTTCCTAAATAAAAATGACCTGATGAGAGTAAATATATCAAATCAATATAATAACTCTTTGGCGAGAGGGCATAGCGGATGCACCTATTTAAATTTTTCCCCTATTGGTTTTGCAAAATGTCTGCCCTTCAAAATATTAACTGAACTATTTAGCACATATACTGGTTGTCCACTCTTATTGTTATCCAATGGCTATTTCCTGAACTGGGGGTTTAGAGAACTTTCAATTAGAAAAAAAATGTTTCAAAAATGATGTCGCTCATTATGTTAAATGGCATTCAAATTAAAAAAATTATTGAAGTTACGGAATTTAAATTTTACGGTCTACGTGTCCTTAAACTTCGAATTAGAAAATTTGTGCCCTATCACCTAAGGCCAACAGAAAAATTCCATGTTTCTAAGTGCAATGTTCGCTGAGATATTTAAATCCAAAAATTAAAGAAAAGGTGGTGAAAGAACAGCATATAAACTAACGTATAATGCTCCTTTCCCTCATTTACACTGGTGATACGACCTTTCTTGTTTTTCGAAGTGGTTTCTTGATTTGGGAATACATGGACAACACCTTCAAATCTTTGTGCAGATGGGTGAGGCGGAAAAGTTTTGGTTCTCCAGTGAAGCACCTGAGGACGTGATTCTGGAATCTTAATTTATACATGTTGCTTTTAGATGTGAAAGCCCAAGGAGTTAATATCTTTGCTTTGCTAGTTTTACTACGCAAAAATAACAGCTGTTAAAACTTCGAGACAAAAATTTAGCAATTTAACTAATATTATTAGTTATAAAATATCATCATATACAGCTTTGTTCATGCAAAACATGATAAAAAAACCAGGCTCTTTTTGTAATTTTATTCAAAGAATTATAACAGCTTTGTGTTATAGGCAGCAAAAATGGTTCCAGTTCATTAATGCACTTCTCACATTTAATATACTGTATACTTGTTTTTAATATTTACTAGAAAGCATATTTTTTAGTGATAAAATTTTAATTTTACCCGTTTATTGATAATGGACAAAAGTAATTGAGGAAGGCATCTTTTTTTCATAAGTTCGCAAAATACAGAGATTTAGATTCTTAGAATGACTGAGAACAATTTTTATTCGGGAAAAAACAAATTTGAAGAGAAATTTCACTTTTTTCCAAAGTTTAAAGCCACAATTTTGTGAATAGAGGGAGTGTTTTTGTTGTTTCCTTTTAGTGAATAACAGAAATATAACTGTTACAAAAGTTACCTAAAACTTGAAGGAGTATATTTTCATTCAATGAAATTTGAAGCAGTAAAACTGAATTTTTTGTGGTAAATCATACACATCGAGATGCTTATTGGCGACCATTGCTGAGAACGCTTGCATATACACAGTATTTGTTGAGCAGAAAAAAAATTCTCGCTCACTGTATACAGTGGCACAATATTCTTTTCATTTCACACAAATATCGAAATTCTGTGCGCAGAGAAACAACGGTTGTAGGTGAAATTAAGGAAATCGCACATTTCATGTAAAAATAATTTTTTCCCCTTTAACTGCGAGCATTCTAGAGCTATCCCCATAAGACAGATCTTTGATGGGGTCTCTATAGTGAATTTAGTATATGGCAGGGGGTTTCCAACGTAAAGTTTCTCGTGGAACCCTTGATAGTTATAAGGCTGTTTTGCAAAACCCTTGATGATATTGAGGCTGCTCTACGAAACTCAAACAAATGCAGGGTGGTTATAAATAAATTGACACTACTCAGACATATGTAGCACCTATTATTGTGGAGGTATTTTGATGAAACTTGGTGTATAGTTTTGTATACGGACCTTTGGAAAAACCAAGATTCAATAAAAAAAAATAGTTAAATTTTGCTGTTTCATTGCAGTTACCTTTTCCTTCGTGGTCCGAATAATGTATATGTCGTAAGTCGATGAAACACGTCCGCCACAACGGGTGCTACATAGATCGGAGTAGTGTTAATATTTTTCCCATGGTCACATATCTTATATACATACCAAGAAGTTTATCAAAATGCCTACATCAGGATAGGCTCTACATATGTGTGAGTAGTGTCAGTTTATTTATTACCACTCTGTATTTGAATATTTATCAAAAAGTGTGTCCCTCTACTGTTGTCTCAAAAGCATCATAGCCCCAGTGCAAAAAATGACCACCACCTCAGAGCATCATATTTATTATCATAAATCAATGTGCTAGATCAGATCTTGTGGAAACTACTATGCAACTGAGGTCCCCCCCCCCATGGCCCTCACAAGGAAGGAAGGGGGGGGGGGACAAGCCTCCAATCCGGACGTCAAAGATGGTTCATAATTTTTTTGTTTTTCACTCTGTGAATTAATAGAGCAGCTCACCAAAGATCCTAGCCTAAAGACCATGGGAGTGTCATGCCCAAGTGGAACTCGTGTGTCTAGGCTAGGCCATGGGTTTCCAACTGTGTTCCGTGGCAGCTTTTTTTTGGGGAGTTCTGCATGATAAAATCACTGTACCAACTGCGGATGTCGATTTTTTGTATACTTAAGTATGTATATCTATTATTAGTAGGGGTTATGGTGTTCACTTAAACTTGTGGTTGTGTGGGGGCTTTTCTTCTGGTGATGGTTATAATCGAAGCTCTTGATTCGTGAATATGCCTCCTAATAGGATGGCGGTGCTCCAACTTCGTGAGTCCAAACTATGAGTTCAATCGGGCAGGTACGGAGACCTTTAGTCCCCACATCCTGCAGTAGGGCCACTGGGCCGAGATCTTGGGTGGGACCCCTCTATCATGAATTTATAGTGTGAAAAAAAATATGAGAATCATCTCGGGTTCGAGCCCTGCCATCCCTACCTCCTTGTTCGTTGCCATGCGGCGACCTCAGTTGAATAAGGGGTTCCACGATGAGATCCGGCACAATGATTTATGACAAATATGTATGTTAAGAGCAAAGAATCATGCGGGGAATAATCTGTGCCCCCCTCCCTAAAGCTGACCAAAAATGGAAGGAAAAAAAGTTGAATATTTCGGTAAAAAAATTAAAATGTATCGAAAGAAAATTTATTTTAACCAAATTCGGTTAATTTTGATGCTTTTTGAAATGTAACATAAAATTTCGTGGGAAGACAATTTTTGTGTCCATTTGTATACCCTCGAAAGATAGAACCTGATTAAGAGGTGGTAACTATAAGCCCCCTTTTATTTTGCCCCGGGTCTATGATGCTGTTGAAATGGCAGTAGGGTCACACTGTTTTGGAGAAATGTTCAAAAATTTGTATGAGTTCCGTAGAACAGCCTCATTTTCATCAAGGGTTCCGCGAAGAGTTTTACGTTGGAAATCCCTGGTCTATAGATCAGTGGTTCTCAACCTTTTCAAGCCCTCGGCCCGGTTTCATTCATTTTTAGGAGTCGAAGGCCCTGTCAAGCACACGACCAACGACGAATGAGGAAAAAGGAAACGGCTAATCACTTGCGGCCCGGTGGTTGAGAAACACTGGTCTAGATCAGGGGCTCTCAACCGGGGGCCATATGCCCCCCCCCCTCCTAGTGGTACTGAGATACTTCAAGGGGGGGGGGGGGCATGACAGGTGGTTTGAAGGGCTGCAGAGAGCTGAGAAGAAAAATTAAGGTGTGAAGAAATAATGCTTTTATATTAGTGACTATACACTTAAATAATCCAACAAAACCAGGGCCGTCTTAGGGCATGGACCCACCCGGGCCACACCACCTACATTTTGCAGCAGGTTCCACAGGATGGGATTTTTCACACCCCAACCCTCCTCTATATTAAATTTATAGTGTGAAAACAAAAAAATGAAAACCATATCAGGCCCCGGGCTGCAGCTCTGTCAGTCCCACACTTGTGAGAGGTCATGCCCAAGATCCTTTAGGATCTTGCTTCAAGATGAGGGTAAGACGCGAGCCACGAGAAAAAAATTCTTCAAAGGGCCCACGGGCAAAAAAAGGTTAAGAAATGCTGGGTCTAGGTGGCCCGTAAAGCACGCGTAAATTCTGCAATCCATTCCAAGAATCCTCAATTATAGTGGATAAAAATTTCCAAAACAAAACATTCTACGATTCATTGTATCCTGATCAATCGGAAAATGAGATTCATGCACTGGCTTCTGTGATTCAAAAATTCGAATTTTATTTATAAAGACGAGTGATTGTGTTCGAACGTTTTTTTTTATTGGATGTTTTCGCATTTAAGGCCAGCGTTACACTGTAAAAGTTTGGTAAAGGTGCTTTCATAAAACTTGAAAAATACAACCAATGAACTGATCGGTTATATTCGAGCAAATGCAACCGATCAGCTTATTGGTTGTATTTGTTACTGTCCACTTTTATTGTATCATCGAGAACATAACATGTTGAATCAGCGTTATCTTCAGGTCTGTCTAGTCACAAAAAATTCTCTCGCGCAGTCCCCGCACTTGGCGACCGTTGGCACAGTCTTTGGTGAGCCGCCGCACACTCCCCCCCCCCCCCCCCAGTAGCGAACTTACGGTTCGAAACGGTCCGGGAAATGGACAGTTCGTCCGGAACGTGTTTTTCTTGTCTGAGGAACGGGAGGTGTAGGTAAGGTAATTCTTGTTGGTGACGGACTGGAATCGTTCACGTCTGAAGCCAGGAAGGCGGGTTTCAGTCTGTCCAGAGAAACTGTTCTTTTTTTTCCACGGACATCGATGTCGAATGTCTTTTCACGTCGTTGAATCACTTGAAATGGTCCGTCATATGGAGCTTGAAGCGGCTTTCGCACTCCATCGTGCCGAATGAATACGTGTGAGCAGTCTTTCAAATGAGGGTGGACGAAAATACTTTGTGGTGCATGACAAGATGTTGGTCGCGGTCGTAATTTTGTAAAATGTTCTTTGATAGTCTCAATAAGTTCTTTTGATGATGTTTCCCTCGGAGTGGGATCGAATATTTCTCCGGGAAGTCTGAGACTAGTGCCGTATACCAATTCCGCGGTGGTAGCTTTCAGATCTTCTTTGAAGACGCTACGGAAACCGAGTAATATAGTGGGCAAAGCAGTACACCAGTGTTCTGTGTTATAGGCTTTGATGGCAGCTTTGAGGGGTCTGTGTAGCTCCTCTACGAGGCCATTTGCTTGCGGGTGATATGGTGAGGACCGTATTCGTTGAATTCCTAGTACTCTTGCCAGTGCTAGGAAGAGGGAGCTCTCGAATTGACGGCCTTGATCTGTTGTGATTTTGGATGGCACCCCAAAGCGAGATATCCATGTTGCGTAGAATGTGCGAGCTACAGTCTCGGCGCTGATGTCTGGAATCGGGACCGCCTCCGGCCAACGTGTGAACCTGTCGATCATAGTTAGACAATAGGCATTGCCACCAGAAGGAGGAAGAGGACCAATGATATCAAGATGGATGTGATCAAATCGCTCAGTTTGGTCAGGAAATAAACCTAATGGGGTTTTCGTACGTCGTGTTATTTTGGACTTTTGACAAGGTATACATTGTCTGGACCAGTTATTACAATCTTTATTTAATGAAGACCAAATGAAGCGAGTCCGAATCAATTTAGTTGTAGCTTTAATTCCTGGATGGGAAATATTATGAATGGTCTCGAAAACCTGCTTACGAAACTGTTCTGGTATGTATGGTCTAGCTGTGCCAGTGGAGAGATCACAAAATAGTGAAGTATTTGAGTCTGGCAAAGTCACTTTTTTGAGCTGTAATCCTCGTGGATTTTGTAAAAGATCAGTTAAAGTTTGGTCGCGTTCTTGTGCTTTTGAAATTTCGTTATAGTCAATAGGATTGGGCATTGAAATTGATGTTATGCGGGAAAGTGCATCTGCGGGTATGTTTTCGCTACCTTTTATATAGTGTATGTCAGTAGTGAATTGGGCAATAAAATCTAATTGCCTGCATTGACGAGGGGAAGCCTTGTCTAATTTTTGCTTGAAGGCATATGTTAGTGGTCTATGGTCCGTGAGTAAAGAAAAGTCCCTAGCTTCTAACATATGCCGAAACTGCTTTATAGAAGCATATGCAGCCAGCAATTCACGGTCGTACGCGCTGTAGTTGCATTCCGCGGGAGATAATTTCCTAGAAAAAAATGCAAGAGGCTGAAGCTCGTTGTCAACCACCTGAAACAGTGCGCCGCCAATGGCAAAATCGGATGCATCTACCTGAAGTACGAGTTTGGCATCGGGTTTCGGATGTGCTAAAAGGGTTGCGTTGGACAATAGTGTTTTGGAATTTTGAAATTCCTTATTTGCTATGTCAGTCCAAGCAATTTCTCTGTTGTCGTTTTTTTTTTACCCTTTTAAATAATTATTCAGTGTAGTTTGTGTATGTGCTGCGTGTGGTAAAAATCTACGAAAAAAATTGAGTAGTCCAAGGAAACGTCGTAGTTCTTTAATTGTTCTTGGTCTTGGATAATTGAGAATCGGCTCAACTTTTTCTGGCAAGGGTTTGGTGCCTTGTTTGGAAATGGAGTGGCCTAAGAATGATATCTCCGCAACACCGAAGACACATTTGGAAACATTAATTGTGAGGCCATAGTTATTGAGCCGTTGCAAAACAGTGCGTAAGTGAACCTTATGTTCAATTTCACTGTCACTGAAAATCAAAATGTCATCTAAATAGACATAACAAAATTTCAGATCACCAAGAATCTCATTCATAAATCGTTGGAAAGATTGGGCAGCATTACACAAGCCAAAATTCAGGTAAGGAAATTCAAATAAGCCGAAAGGTGTGCAAACAGCTGTTTTCGGAATGTGGTCGGAATGAACAGGAATGTGAAAATACGCGCGCACAATGTCAAGTTTTGAAAAACAACTTTTACCGTGTAATGCATTTGAAAAGTCCTGAATGTGAGGAATGGGGTACCTATCTGGGACCGTGCAGGCATTGAGTTTGCGGTAGTCACCCACTGGACGAATACTGCCTGAACTTTTTGATACGACATGTAATGGTGATGACCAGGGCGATTTAGAAGGCCTACATATTCCTTGATTCATCATAAATTGGAATTCCTCCTTAACAGCATCATAGAGCTTGGAATTTAATCGCCTGGGTTTGCTATGTATAGGCGGGCCGGTGGTTTCGATGTAATGTACAGTGTTATGCTGAACAGGCTTCACTTTGTGCGACACTTTTGTCAGTTCAGGAAATTCTGCCAAGATTTTGTGATATTCCGAAGTTTCGGATATTACCTTAATGGAATAGTTTTCAGAGTTATATTCAATTTTTCCAATTTGCGAAAGTTTCGTGACACTGTCCATTAATCTACGGTGTTTGAGATCAATTAAAAGTCCAAAGTTGAGAAGAAAATCCGCGCCTATGATCGGTATTGGTACGCTTGTAATGAGAAACTTCCACTCAAAACAACGTCTTAATCCAAAGTCAACATTGAGAACTTTGGTGCCGTAAGTGTGTATCTTAGAGTTATTGGCAGCAAACAATTCAAATGAATCAGGAACTATTTTTGTGTAATGTTTTGTGAGTGGAATGCAAGAGACGTCAGATCCTGAATCAATTAAAAATCTCAAATGGGATCTTTTATCAAATACATAAAGGCGACAAGTTTTCACGGCCATCGGTGTTGACGTCGCCGATATATTATAGTCGACGGCCGTGTTTAGTTTCCCTGTTCCTTGGTTTGAAAGGAGCACGGTTGTTGACATCTGAAGGCGTTGTTGCCGAATCTAGCATGGTAATAGCAATAGCCGGTTGTTTGTGATGAGGGAGTGAAACGACGATAAGGAGATCTGAACCTCCGTCTCGTATAGTTTGTTTCTCTCTCTCTAGACAAGCGGTCGAGTTTTTTGCTAAGAGAAGCTATCTCCGCTCTCATGGCACTCATTTCTGTCAGAGGGGAGGGATTATCGGGTTCAACGTTGTTGACATGTAGCTGCGGGGTCCCTGTGCGTTCCGCTCTCCCCATGGCATAGATGCTGTTGTTGTATGTGTCTTTACTAACTTCTATTATTTTGTCGGCCATTTTCGCTAATGTCTCTAAGCTCTCTGAGCTAACTGATAGGATGGCCTGTGTTTCTGACGGCATACGTTGGAACCATAGAGTTTTTAGAAAATCGTCGCTTACAGATTTGCCGGCTAAATCTCTCATTTCCCTTAATAGGTGTGAAGGTTTTTTTGTCCCCCAACTGTAGTTCGGACAACAACTTGCGTACTTGACAAGTGTTAGAATCAGAGAATTCTTCGATTATCCGTTGTTTAAGAGTCTCATACTTGTTTGTTTCGGGTGGGTTCAATAAAATATCTGAAACGGAAGCGAGCGTTTCTGGATCTATAACCGCAATCACGTTATTGTATTTGGTAGCGTCGTTAGTTATGGCGGATATTGAAAAACAACTTTCCACTTGAATGAACCATAACTTTATATTTTGCCGCCATATGGGCGGGAGTTTCAAGGCAACGCGACAAATTTGTAAGTTTTCTGGTGATGGGTCAGGTGGCGAAGGGTTAGGAGAGTTATCGTTAGGCATTTTTGGATACAGACTTTTATGCGAATCTAGTTATATAATTGCGAAAATAAAAATAAGAACATTTGTTATCCTGACCAAACAAAATAGAGCGATCACAAAAAGGTCCTACCCTGATCTTAATGGCATCGGCGGTGCTGCACACATTGGGCTTCGGCTGAGTAGATTCGTCATCTTTATGTCATCAGAAGGTTGCTTCGGTCTAGGTCACCACTGTTACTGTCCACTTTTATTGTATCATCGAGAACATAACATGTTGAATCAGCGTTATCTTCAGGTCTGTCTAGTCACAAAAAATTCTCTCGCGCAGTCCCCGCACTTGGCGACCGTTGGCACAGTCTTTGGTGAGCCGCCGCATATTTTTCAAGTTTCATAAAAGCACTTTTACAACACTTTCATAGTGTAATCCCGGCCTAAGAAATTTATAGGTTTGGTAGTGTTCTGCTATCTACTGGAATTTTCAAATGAATTTTTCTAAGATGTTTTATATATTTATTTATCTTTTTTTTTTTGAAAATAGGGTGGCAACACACTTTGGTTCTTGTACTAAGGGAATTTCGGCGGCGATTGGTCAAAGCCCGTAAATGTGTGGGAGTGAATAAAAAAATTTCAGAAACATCTCAAATGGACGATAAAAGGACGAATTTTTGAAAACGTAGGATGATTCTTGAAATTTCATTAAAAAGGAAGGCGTGTGTTAACCCTATTCATACACGCATGATGCAACTCTGCATTTTATGATTTTTTTTTTTTTTTTTGAAAAAATCCGGCATTCAGATTGAGATAAGAAAAGAAATCTGGTGCAAGTAAGCGAAGTATACAACATACTTGCTCAAATTATGGCCAATGGGCCATATGTGGCTCTCGGAGTCATCTTATGTAGCTTGCGACTTGATTCTGTAAAATTAGCTATAGTGGCACATAAACAGATCTCTTAAGTGATCCACTGCATACCTACATAACACTAGAGCAGTTTCCCAAACTTTTTGTTCCATCGCCCCCTTCATTAGAAATTTTTTTCTTTAATCGCCCCCCAACTTAAGTGAGCTCATAGGATCCCATGTTAAATACATAGCTTCTATCGCCCACCAGGGGTCGATATTACTCACTGTGGGAACACTAGAGTAACATTCAACACAGTTCCAGAGCACTTTGGCACCCGTGGCATAGTTATAAATCACTTAGGGCCGTATTCACCGACATGGTTTAAACTGTAGTCACAATTTTTGGATAAGAAATCAACATAGATTGGTTAAAAAATCGAATTTAACCAATCCGTGGGGATCTCTTATCAAAAAATTGTGACTATAGTTCAAACCATGTCGGTGAATACGGCCCTAAAGTGACTACTACTAAACCACGCATGCACCTCGTCCATATTCCTCTGCGGAACCTCTAACGAATTGGTACATGCGAGAATGTGCTTGTACGTGTAGTGAAACCTGACGTGAAGTTTGTTTCTGTGTAGTGCTGCCATTTGCCTCCAGTTTTTCTAACTATGAGTGAAGTGTAATGATTGAATAATTAATCGTTCTAGGCCTGTTGCTCTCTGTGGCGAGACTTCTTAATGGGGAGATCGGCTCGAAGTTGGGAACCACAGTAAACCAACTTCAGCCGACCACCACTTTGGCGACGGTTGAAGTCGAACTCGGATCCTCGCGATGTGAGTCCGTCATTATGACCACTCGACCACCACAGCGGCCACTTAAGTGACTTTTTTTTCTTTCAAACCGAGCACAACTCAGGTTTATCGCCATTTATGGGCGATTTACTACCTAGTGAGTTGTGCCGGAAGTGTAACTGTGTGTGTACCTGACCTAACAGTCTGAGTGTGTGTTTGTATGTAGTGTTGTGTTTGATTTTTCAGTGCTGCCATCTATATTTCAGAAGGGAAGTGAATGATGTGTTATGATTGAATTACATTTGTGCTGTTTGTAGGTGTGTTGCTCTCTGTGGCGAGACTTTTTAATGGGGAGAAGTTGGGAACCACTATGGCGACGGTGGGGTTCAAACCCGGGTCCTCGCGATTCGAGTCTGTCGCTATGACCACTCGACCACCATAGCGGCCAATTAAGTGACTGCGGCACATTCATAAATAACTTCAGTACCCTGTTCTATATCACTTAAGTGAACCACGACATATTTACGAAGCCGACACATTTACAGACCACTTCAGTGACGTGCGGCACGGTTCCAGCTCCCTCAAGTGACCCAAGATGTAGTATTTACGGGTCGCTTAAAATGTTCTGCGACATATTTACCGATCATTTGAGTGACTCGTGGAACATTTACAGATCATTCAAGCGGCCCACGACACATTTACGAATCACTTAAGGGACTTGCATCGCTCGACCAGATTGATAGACGGAGATGCGGGGGATCAAGTGGCCCGCTATCCGTTTTCTTACGAATGATGTGGCCCGAGCGCTCCTAAAGATTGAACACCCATGGTATACATACACCAACTTGTGTTTGACAATCAATGAAATTTAATTAAAGTTTAACGACTTTAGCACCATCTATTGTTGACGTATGCAACATGGATACCGTCAAATCCGATAATTAAAGTTATAAAGGCTTTCGACAAATTAAACGGTTGCAATTCAAACTGACAAAAGGCAATGAATTTTTATTTTTTTACCGTTGATTAAAATTTGGGTGCCCTTTTCCGTTTCTGTGCTTTACTGTTCAGTGCGTAACACTGCCAATACGTAGCTCAGCCCCAACACCTTCTATAGCAGAAAGTCTCTGCGCGAAGCTTTGACGTCACTGAAGTCGCCCATTTCACTTGCAGCCACTGGATAAAGCAGGCCGACGTATGCGAAATCTTTTTTTTTTCAATGTATGCAATCACTATAGGTGAAATGGATGACTTCGATGACGTCACGAGCTTCGCGCGGAGGCTTTCTGTTATAGAAGGTGTTGACTCAGCTGAGATGAACGCTGGGTGTTTTTATGTTCGATTTTTATTTATACTGCGAAAGATGGAAATAGATTTCCTGTGTAAGTTATTTGAATTTTGGAAAGTCTTTTGCAAACCCCCGCCCCAGATCATTACGTTGCCCACGGGGGTCACGACCCACAGTTTGGGAACCAATTTTCGAAACAGCATACATGCTCAATTTATGGCCCTCAGGGTCCTCTGATGTGGCCCACGACCTCAAACCTAATTCTGTAAAACTGAACTATTGTGGCACATAAATTTCTTCAATGATCCGTGGCATACCTGCGTATCACTTGAGCAACATTCGGCACAGTTCCATAGCACTTGTGCGGCCCGCGACATATTTCTAAATCACCTAAGTGACCTGCGACTCATTTCCAGATCACTCAAGTGACCCGCGGCACAGTTCCAGATCTCTTAAGGAGCCACGTCAAATGTTCAGATCAATTAAGTGACCAGCGGCACGTTTACAAATCACTTACGTGCCTTGCGACACACGCTGTTGCATATCACTTAATTGGACCACGATATACGGATTACTCTTGAGTGATCCGAGATATATTTACGGATCGTTTAAAAGTATTCTGCGACATATTTATTGGTCATTTGAATGAACCGCGGTAGGTATACAGATCATCAAAATGGCACTTTCTATCGGGATTTGCGTTTCTCTCAGCGAGGAAAATCGGGACGCCGGATAATGCAAATCCCGACAGAAAGTGCGAAGTGCGGCTTATTAAAATTTTCAATTTTATTTTGAAATTCAATTTTTCAATTCGACCTTGTCGGGATTTTGACGCGTCGAGATTTCGATCCTGACGGCCGGCAGTGCCGTAACTAGTCATTCCTGTGCAAGAATTCGCATTTATGCTCGTTCTGGTCCATTGTTTGGTCCAGAATTGCCCATACTGGTCCCCCCCCCCCCTTCAAAGTGGGCAGGATGCTAAATTCGCTCCCCTTCATAGCAGACACAAAATTTTCTTTGATTTTTTTCGACCAGTGGAACTTTTTTTTAGCCATTCATCTCGCCTTTAGCACAACTCTTTAACGGCGCCCCGTGTAGCCGCATGGTTAAGTGTCACCCCGTGAGTCAAATGGGTCCCTATATACTGTATATGCAAAAGTTAAATGAAAACTTGACCCAAAATCGTAACTGACTTCCGTAACACAAAAACATAACTGATTTCCGTCACTCAAAAAACGTCACTAATTTAGGTTGCCTAGAACAAGGCCCTTTTCGAGATTGTGATTTTATATTAGAGTAGATATATAAGGACATGTCCTGACTGACTGAATCACCATCGCCGCGCGGGAACCACCGAAGCTATAAATATCAAATTTGGTCAATATTTATATTTTATGGAGTAAAGACCCACTAAGAAAGGGGTTTTCAAAATTCGACCCAGAAAGCCCCGTTCACATGTACAATAAAACATCCCTGGAAGTTCCCGGTAACGGGGATTTTCGCTATAAACCGTTCACATGACGTTAAGTTTATGCCGGTAATCCCCCCCCCCCTTCTTTCCGGAAGTCGTCACTGGTTACGTAAGTTGAACGGAAGTGATTGATTCAAGATGGTTGACGAAGGAGCTTATAGCAGTTTTCGCGGCGCATAGGATTATGGGAGAGAAGGTTTGTGTCGACCTCCAATCCACCCCAAGAAAGATGGGCTTTTTTTATGAGCTTTTCTCCCTTTTTCTTCCCTAGGAGGGGAAAAAAGTTGTCATGCCAGTAATTACCACCAAAGCGACGCCAATCTTGCACATGTGAAAGGGGTCATAAGAGAGTTCAAAGGTTATACAGAAAAATCATGCCAAGCCGAAATCGCTGGAGCCAACATTTATGAAATTTGGTCGGTAGTTTTATTTCATGACATAAAGACTCACTCAGGTTTTTCAAAATTCGACTCATAAGAGGGGGTTGAAATGCTGTGTAGCGAAATCATGCCGAGTGAAAAACCGCTGAAACTAAATTTGAAATTTGGTCATTATCTTCATTTTATGATGCAGACTCGCTATGAAGGGATTTCTCAAAATTCACTCCCTAAAGTTCTCTCATGGAAGAATTTTTGGATTACCAAATTCACGCGAGCGAAGCCGCAGGTTACAGCTATTGCATTTATATTTTGCCGAATAACTTTAGTATAAAAATGAATCAATTAACTATTATAACAAAAAATATGTAGAAAAAACTATTAAGAACAATAATGATGTACCAAAAAATTCGATTCCTTTTAGCATATCTTTACTCTTCTGAAGTTCTGATATTTAAATATTTTATAGTTGCTGACAGATTATATATTAACATGAATGATATATTTTTTATACTATAATTTATAGGTTTATTTTTAGTCGATTTGCTATCGAAAAAAATGCATTGCTAAATTGGGGAAATTTTTTACTTGCAAAGATTTTCTATCACAGAAATTTGAAATCGTTATCCGCCTTTAACTGTTTGAATATTTGTTTGCTCTCAATGTATAAATTTGCTGGTTTAAAAAATAAAATCGTTTATATAGCATTTGAAAATAGTGCGATTGCATATTTGAAGTGTCTCATGGAACATCGGTGGAAATGTCAACCTTGTTTGCACCGCTGTTCCGCGATCAGATACGAAAATATCGTAGAGTTACGCAAATTATCATAGAGGCTGAAGCAACGTGATTGGATGTGTGGAAAAAAATTACTGAAAAAAATCATGTAATGGCGGTTCATTTGCGAAATATGCTGACGGGATTGTGGCTTGTCGGGATGCATATTTCGCAAATGCACCGATATTCCGCGATTACACGATTTTTTTCGTAATTTTTTTCCACGCAGTTAATCACGTTGCTTCAGCCTCGACGATAATTTGCGTAACTCTACGATATCTTCATTTTCGTATCTGATCGCGGAACAAACAGTATAGTGCAAACAAGGTAGACATTTCCACCGAAGTTCCGCCAGGCATTTCAAATGTGCAATCGCGCTATTTTCAATGTTATAAAAACGATTTTATTTTTTAAACCAACAAATTTATATATATTGAAAGCAAACTTAAATATTCAAACAGTTAAAGGAGGATATAACGATTTCGAATTTTCGAAAATGTGATAGAAAATCCTTGTAAATTTTAGTAAAAAATTTCTTCAATTTTATCAATGCATTTTTCGATAGTAAATCGATTAAAAATAAACCGATAAATGATAGTACGAAAAACAATATTTTATATTTAAATATCTATTTAAATATCACAGAACTTCAGAAGAGTAAAGATATGCTAAAAGGAATTACATATTTTAGAAAATTATTATTGGTCTTAATAATTTTTTCTACATATTTTTTGTTATTATTTGTTTAATTGATTTATTATATAACAAAGTTTTAAGATTCGGCAACATATAAATACATTATTAACTCGGTACAAACTGTATTCAAACAGCCAAAGTGGGGATAACGAAAATCTTTGCAAATTTTAGTAAAATTTATCACTGCATTTATTGATAGCAAATCGACTAAAAATGAACAGAAAAATTATTGTATAGAAAGAAATATATATTATGCACGTTAATTAGTCGTAAACAACTATAAAATATTTTAAAATCGGAACTTTGGAAAAGAAAAGACAACTACGTTTTTTGTAACATTATTGGTCTTAATTTCTTCTGCATGTGCTTTTGTTATAATATTTAACTGATTTACTGAGTACTCTATTACTACCAGTGCCGTCTTAAGGCATGGGCCCACCCGGGCGCCTCAAGAGAAAAGGGGCCTCACAAAAATGAAATGTGGGTGAAATTTCCGAGAATTCGCCACATGAGGGCCAATATATCGCCACGTACCGCTTCAGAAAAATCATTTGTCGCGGGGCCCCATGATGCTCTTAAGACGGCCCTGATTACTACTATAATAGATTTACTATTTTGAGTCCGCAAAATATATTGTAAAATATATTGCATCAGTAAAAGAGAATTAAAATGTTTAAATCATTCTCTGGCGAGGAGTGGAAAAAAAAAAAACAACAGATAACTTTCACGAACTGGATTCGAACCTTTGTCTTCAGGTTCACAGTCCGTTATCGCCTACACAGTGGTTCTCAACCTTTGGAAGCCCGCGGCCCGGTTTCATTCATTTTTGTAAGTGGAAGGCCCGGTCAAACACTTGGATTAACGGAACGTGAATGGGGGAAAAAAGGAAACGGCAGATCAGTCGCGGCCCGATATGAATGATGTCACGGCCCAGTACCGGGCCGCTGCCCGGCGGTTGAGAAGCACTGGCCTACACTGATTCAGTTGATTTAAAAGGTTTTAAAACTGTTTATCACCAAAAGCATATACTTTTAGTGCATTTTTTTTTCCCGAAACTTATTACCACCTTCATCCCTCGCTACCATTGTATAACCACGGAATTTCAATCCTCCCTTACGCGAATTGAAATGAACAATTTTGTTTGTCATACAGAGTGTTAATCTTTCAGAAATACATTCCAGTTATTACATAAGGAAGCCACCTTGTGACCGAAAGCACAACAAATCGTACGATATTAAGGTAGTGGGAATTATCGTAAACCAAGAAGAGACGTAATTGGCTGAAATCATGTAATCGCGGAATAGCGGTGCATTTGCTAAATTAGCTGTCGGGATTATGAACGAAACTGGTTCTAAGCGCTGATTTTTTGTGACAACTTGAACAGCGCCATCTTACGATGTAATAGAGAAATGCAACTATGTTTTTATCATTTTAAATAATTTGAATGAAATTTAAATCTCAAAATATTGCTTATCTAACCCGTTTAAAAAAAAAAACTAACAATCTTCAATTACTTTTTATTTTATAGAATAATAAAATCTGTGAAATAAAATGAAATTACGTAAGACGTGCCAAAAGTTTCTTGCATTAGACGGGCGGCCTTACCTCCGAGGGAACATTCGGTCTGCCTGCGTCGTCCTAACAAGATTCACAATAACATCGTTGTTTTTACAATGAAATTTTCAAACATCCCCCACCACTGAAAAGTATGAAGAATTCGCGTCAGAAGATTATGAAAAAGATGAATCGAGAAATTCCAAGTTATTTTTGCGAAGGTTCTTCAGTTAAGGAACGAATGATAAATGCTCCAGAAAATGCCTGTCTTAGGCCGGGATTACACTATAAAAGTTTGATAAAGGTAATTTTATAAAACTTGTAAAATGTCACCAATAAGATTATCAGTTTCATTTGCTCGAATGTAACCTATGAACTTTATTGGTTGAATTTTTTGAGTTTTATACAAGGGATTTTATCAAACTTTTATAGTGTAATACCGGCCTTAAACAGAGGCGCACATCCTCAAGGCTGGTAGGTCCAATGCGGCCAAGTGATTCCGTCCGGCCAGCGAAATGTGTTCAGGTAAAAAAAAAACATCATTACCTACAACACGATAAATGGTTAAGCTGGCCATATTTCTTTTATAAAAATACGAGATGTCGCCAAAACAGTTATCAAACTAGTAAAGTTGCCAATTACGGCCAAATAAATTGTCAATGGCAAGTAAAGCTGCCATTTACAGTCAAAAAAACTGCCAGATGCCAGTAAAGCTTCCATTTACAGCCAAAAAAAATTTTTTTTTTTTTCAATTGCCAGAAAAGTTGTCAGATCAAAAAAGTTTTTCAAGTAAAACTGTTAAAGCCAAGAAAGTTGTCAAAGGCAAGTAAAGTTGTCATCTATCACTAAAATTAATGGAAAATTTCCAATCGCGGAAAATGATGGGTACTACTACTAAGCCACACATGCACCTCATCCATATTCCTTTGCGGAATTTCTAACTAATTGATGCATATTAGAGTGTACATGTTGTGAACCTAATGTGAAGATTGTCTGTGTAATGCTCGCAATCTCTGCCATCAGTTTTCGAACTATGAGTGATGTGTAATGATTGGATATTTGTACCGTTGCAGGTCTTTTGCACTCCGTGACTAATATCTAACGGGGAGATCGGCGCGAAGTTGGGAACCACAGAAAACCAACATCAGCCGACCACCACTGTATCACACGGGGGGTTAAAACCCAAGTTCCCGCAACGCGAGTCCATCACTATGACGAACACCACCACAGCAGTAATGCAAGTCAAAATGTGATTCGCCCAAAAAAAAAATGTATATATACGTTTGACAAATATGTGAGATGCATGTATTTTATATGATTATGTTACTGCCAAACCCGAATTAGCCGAGAATTTTGGCGAAAGTCCGATTTTCAGAAATGATTCGAGTTTTGCCCGCCAATTGTGCGAAGTGGTCGGAGATCCCTGGCCAAAGTTCGATGTGAGACAGTCCGGTAGGAACTAAATCCATTTTTTTCATCGCCAATGTGTGATACATAGCTATATATACTCGCAAACTTGGCGATAACCCTGAATCACGTCTTTTGTTATCGGACTTTGGCCAGGGATCCCGGCCACTTTGCGAACTTTCTGGCCAAAGCCCGAAATTCGGACATTGGCCTGGTCTATTTACAACGATATTGGCCATTTCGCGATCTGGCTGATTCCGGGCTATGGCATTAAAACTAAATTTATTATGATAATTAGGGTCATAATTATCATAACTTTCCCGTCAAATGGCCACCTTTTATGCTGCTTAAGAACAAGTTGCTGTCCCGAGCGCCGCTGCCCGAAATACCGCACATTTGGACTGAAAAAGTTGTGCACCCCTGGTCTTGTATTAGTCTGGGAGGCAGTGGCACTCTTTTGGGTTACACATTTTACACCGACTGGTTTGTGCAACAATAGTTAGCTAATTTATGGGTAATGTCAAAAATTAAAGGGGCGCGGTAGCCCGGTCGATAAGATACTGGCCTAAAGTACTGTTTAGAGGCGTCGCGAGTTCGATACCCGGTTCGTCCTTGTCAGGAAACTTTTCTGACACAGGGGTACAACAAAAAACGGCGACTTGACCGCAGCAAAAAATTGCTACCGCAGGGAGTCCCCCATCGAGGGGTTAGCGCACCAATCTCTCGATGAGTATAAAAAACAAGCATGCCGTTCGGAATCGGCAATAAATTGTAGGTCCCGGTCTAATTAGCCCTCGTGTGCAGAAAATGACCGTGGTGCGACAAAAAAAAAATGGTCAAAAATTAAATTCAGCTGGTGCGACCGACGCAGTGGGTGTAGGCGAGAGGACATTCAGAACATGTGTATGGAAAAAGTTAAAGTATATACGTATTTCACACCGACTGGAAATTAATTTACATGTTATTTGGATATTTTCTGATGTTTTTAGGTATTCAGCTGGTATTCCGAGGGTGGGTTACACTTCAGCTGCTCGTTTGTTTAAGTAAAAAACGACGTTCTGTAAAAATATTTTAACATCGTATGGAAAATTTAACGCGAGATTGTTATATTTAGGTATTAATCAAGGAAATACTCTTCTACTCTGGCTCGGTAGTGGTGGAAAGATCTTCAGCTGAGTCTATGAAGTGGCTCCACGCTAAATTATATTCGAGCGCCACGCGGTCTCTTCAATCATCTAGCTCAGTTTCCCAAAACATTTTTTGTCCCATCGCCCCATCTTCAGAATTTTTTTTTCTGCCATCGCCCCGAAACGCAATCTAACCTATAGAATCCTATGTTATACTCGCAGCTTCTACCCTTCCCTCACCCCACCGGAACATTCCATAGCCCCCAAGGAGCGTTAACGCACACGTTATGAATCACTGATCTAGCTGGCTGAAGATCTTTCCACCCACTACTGAGCCAGCTGAATGTGATTTTTCTAAATCTTATCTTTTATACTATAACATACATATTTTGAAATATATGACATCCATATTTGTTATGGGCGTCTTTTTCCTCACCCACCCCGTCGAGCATTTTGCCTGTTGTGGCGTTATATTTGTATTTATAGCATGCACAGTTTCGTGTGGTGTAAAAATTTTCCGGACACCTCCATCCTTCAGGAATGGTTCGAGAGATGTGAAGTGGGGTGTGTCACAGTCCTTCAATATATCAATGTGTTGTGTAAAATTGATTTGATTATGAAATCATTACCAAACATCGGAAAAACATTCAAAATTTGACTTCGTTATATCTCAAAAACGGGAAATATAGTTTGTTATGGCAGATATGAATAACATTAATAATTTGAAGGAAAAACTAAATATTCTCATTATCGGAAATATCAAAATCATCCGCAATATCGGGGGATCATTGTCTCCTAGTGCACAAATGGCGTTCATTAATGAACGCCAGGGTCTCTGCCACCGGACTTATCCCGTTGCCGAGATCTCTTCCAGCCCAGCTTCGTCGCAGAGTCTGGAACAAAGCGAGTGTGCACACCTAACAGTCTGAGTGTGTAGCTAGTGTTGTGTATGAAATTTCAGTGCTGCCATCTTCAAATTGTGAGTGAAGTGTAATGATTGAATATTTGTAACGTTGTAGGACTGTTGCTCTCTGTGGCGAGACTTTTTAACGGGGAGATCGGCTCGCATTCGCGCCTTGAAGTTGGGAACCACAGAAAACCAACTTCAGCCGACCACCACTGTGGGGTTCGAACCCGGATCCTCGCATCGCGAGTCCGTCACTATAACCACTCGACCACCACAGCGGCACCTAGTGCACATCAGAATAGTCATCAATATCGATTTCCTGTGATGTCTGCATCATGTTCTGCTTCAGGGCCATCTGATGTAATGAAGAATGTTTCTAGTTAAGATAAATAAAATAATTGTGTAATATTGAAAATCAACGTATTCAATTTTCTGTAGTTTAATATGCGCCGCTGTGGTGGTCGAGTGGTCATAGTGACGGACTCGCATCGCCGTCGCCGCAGTGGTGGTCGGCTGATGTTGGTTTTCTGTGGTTCCCAACTTCGAGGCGCAAATGCGAGCCGATCTCCCCGTTGAAAAGTCTCGCCACAGAGAGCAGCAGTCCTACAAAAAGTACAAATATTCAGTCACTACACATCACTCACTTCACTTCTGAGATATAGGTATCAGCACTGAAAAATCAAACACAACACTAGATACGCACTCAGACTGTTAGGTACACGCACTTAAACTTCCGGCATAACTCACTGGGTAGTAAATTGCCTATGGCAATGGACCTGAGTTGTGCTCGGTTGGAAAAAAAAAAAGAGTTTAATATGCAGGGTGGGCAAAAAGTCTGTAGAAACTTTAAAAATGAATAAAAACCGGAAAAATAACCGAAATAAAAAACGGTTTGCAGGGTTAGCATCGCTAGGTCACGGGAATTTTTTTGACAGCAAAAAAACTCAAAAACAGCCGATAGGTGGCGCTGACGTACACAAGTCAACGAAAAGATACGCAAATAACGAACAGATGCCTCCAAATCATTTATTACAGCAATATGTGTTCCACATGACCACCACCACAGGGGATAACACATTGCATTCACCAACAAAACTTTATCCTTCGCACTCAGCATCCATGTTCACATACACGGTGAACTTATTGTGAATTAGGAGCGCAAGTTCTTATAACCGTCTCATTTGCATATTTCCACCGAAGTCACTCGTACCAGCGCTACCTATCGGCTGTTTTTTGAGTAATTTTCTTTCTTGTGTTAAGAAAATTCTCGGGACCTAGTGATGCTAACCCTACAAACCATTTTTTATTTCGATTATTTTCTCCGTTTTTTATGAATTTTTAAAGTTTCTACGGACTTTTTGCCCACCCTGTATTTTTCTAACGCTGTAAATCGCTGTTTACACTTGGCGTGATATCGTTGAAAATCATTCATTAGGGTTGGTAGTATCAAATCTTTAAAAGATAAATTTTGGCATCCTTGATGATTTTCAATATTTACAAACATTTTTTGCGAACATTTTTTTTTTTACACAGAATGCACAGAACGGTTTGTCTGACGACATTTTCTATGCAAGACGCTCCGATCATTTCGCTTCTCAACAGCGTACTGGGACGCCAAGAGCTCAAAGAAGAGCACAGCTGCGCTCTAAAATTTTGGAGTGGCGGCAGGTAAGCTAGCGAGGACACTTGTATCAACACCGCCTATAGTAGAAGGCCTCTGCACGAAGCTTGTGATGTCACTGAAGGTCATCTCACCATTGGATATAGCAGGACGAAGCATGTGGCATCTTTACACTTTTTTGTAGTATCTCCAATGGCTGTAGGCTTTTTTTGTATACCCGGTCCAGGAGGACGGATCGTGTATGTTCGCTCGATCGTCCCGAATTTTAACGAGTCAAACACAAATTTCCCCATATTATTCGGATCTTGGGAGGGTGATATTTCCTATTACCCCCCCCCCCCCGGATCCACACCTGAGTGAAGGTAGGCAGACATCTTCAGCTGTGAATGGAGTGGAAGCAGATAGGTAACTTTTCAGTTGTGAATGAAGCTGAGGCAGAATTCTTCAGCTATGAATGGAGTGGAGACAAAAATTTTCAGCCAGGGGTGACTCGAGAGAAAATCTCTACCCGTGCGGGATAAATTTTTAGCGCCCCCTGAGCACGGTTTTTTGCTCCACATAGTTTTTTTTTATATTTCGCCCTCTTTCAACTCCTATTTTTCTCCTCACTTAGAGCGGCCTAAAAAGGTAGGCAGATATCTGTGAATGGAACGAAGATAGGGGGATCCAGGAGGATGTGTCGGAGAAGCGAATACTACTACTACTGAACCACACAAATACAAATACGAAGGCCACAACAGGCAAAATGCCCAACGAGGTAAATGAACAAAGATACCCATAAAAAATATGAAAGTCCAATAAATATCGAAACCACGCCAAAAATACAGCAACCCAATAAGAGCAATGCAAAACCAATAGTTATGATAAAATATAAATATATATACTGCCCCTAAAAAATTATGGTTGTTTCATGCACCTTGTCCATATTCCTCTGCGGAACATCTAGCGAATCGGTACATGCTGGAATTCTACGTGTTGTGAACCTGATGTGAAGTTTGTTTCTGTGTGATGCTTGTTATATGTAGCGCTGTCATCTGCCATCAATTTTTACAGGGTTGCTGCTACACGGTGTTTTGTGTCCCATTGGAACCGCTTTCGTTTGGCAAAATTGGGCCAAGTTCACCTTGCATATTCTGATTTGCATCATAAGCAAGTCGCATGCGGACGCATCATTCGTTAGTTACATATTGTCATCATAAGTTTCACCCAATAAAAATCCATCAAACATCCCTATCTCGTACTTGAATTTTGGAAAGCAGTGTAAAATAAAACACAAATAAAACCCAAACAAGATGAGGATAAGGTTAATCTTATTACAAAATGGTGGTCAAGAGAGGGGGAAGAATCGAAAGGTAATGGAGTTTACTTTTGTTTCTCCACGTCCATTTATTTTTTTTTTTTGTTTCCTGTAGGATCATGCTCGGCTGCATCAGTTAATGACCAACGTAAAAACGTCCAACTGACGTCATAATCACGGCATCTCAAGATGTTCAAGTTTTTCGAGCAGAAACTCTCCTGTTACACAGAGCCCGCAACATCCTTTTCACATGGTTTCTCGGTTAACAACAGCTCTTGGAAACGAAAAAAAATTATAGTTATCGGATTCATTTCTACTACATTCTTGTTTGATTTGGTTTTTTTTTTTTCTTGTATGGTGTTGTTAGTGAATTGGTCTATTATGAAATGCTTTCCTTAGATTGGACAGGTGAGTGTGTTGGAATGACAAGTTTTCTTCTTATTGTTTCATCCATTGATTAGTTGATTGATGGGGGGTAAAATCAATAGATCTCTGGCAGTTTCTGTGCAGCATACATGATGTATAACCAATGAGCCGTGGGCCAAATAATGCTCTCGGAGACATCTGATATGACTAGCAGCGTCAAACTTGGTTTTGTAACAGTTAACTGAGAGGCGCATTTAAAGATCACTTAAGTGACCTGCGGCCATGGACGGAACTAGAGAGAACGTGCGGCGGGCAACTGCCTTAAGCGGCAAAATTTAAGGAACGGCAGTTTTTTAGGCGGGAACAAAGAACACCGTTATAGAATTATCGAATCTTAAAGTTGTGGGGGCGGCAAGAATTCCTAATTACGGCCCTGATTGCGGCACAATCAAAAATTCACAGAAAATAAATTTATTTCCAAATTTTCATCAATTCGAAATTTTCATTCATTTTTGTGGTAATTTTTATTTAACTGTGTTTATTTATTTATTTTTTTTGTATGGGTATTTTTTAGCATTTCTGTAATAATGAATGATTTTTCTTATATATGCCAATTGCTCCCTCTCCCCCATTTTTGGATGTCGGCTAAGGGGTCGCGAGATTCTTAAGACGCCTTTGGCCCCGTTTGCAGTTTCACACCTGGCCATGCGTTAAATAAATATAATGGCTGCCCTGAAAAAAAATCCAGCCTGATGCATAGGCGGAGATAGACTTGGAAGTCTGGGGGGGAGCACGGTCATTATTGCTGGGAGGCACGATGCAGACCTCCCCCGCCCCTTTTGCCCAGTAAGATAAAGGCCACGGAACCTGTATAGGATAATATTCGGTAAAGAAGCAAAAGCCAATTAATTATCTCATTGAAGATCTGGGACCCCTGAAACTTCTCCGATTACCAAGGTTCTTGTGGGGTTGAGGCACTCAGAAATTCGATCTCCCTCCTCCTCCTCCTCCCAACGAAATGTGGGACAATAGCTGATATGTATGGAATATATATCAGCTTTCGCGTCCCCTCTTTCGCAATAACAGTTTTCCCTCTCCAGAAAAAAATTTCTGGCTACGACCCTGGCTATGGCTAATGGTTAAGAATCACTGGCATAGTAGCAATTATGGTAATGTATCTGAAGAGTACTGACAGTTCAGTTGTTGCAGCAGCTGCATCTATTTCGCGCACGTGCTGGACAAATTATGCCACTTATACGATTTATATAAAATTGATGCCGCCGCATCATTGGAGAGCTGCGTTATCGCGGGGTGAGGAGAATGCTTTCAAAATTTTTATTGATATGTGACATCTTTTTTCTAGCCGTGTCAGTAATAAAAATTCAAGAGAAAAATCCAATTAAATGGCTCCTCGGGCTGAGAAAAAAGCCATTTATCTCACTCTAAACCGTCCCTACCGGGCGCCATTTCCTGAAGTTGAGAGGCTACTGCCTCTACTTCAGCGCCTCACGCCACAGTACGTGAAATAAGGAAGGCAGGGTCATGTGTCTCCAGTGGTGTAGATGGTAGCATGCTTGCCCAGTATGCAAGAGGGCCTGGGTTCGAGTACCGGCGGAGATGTGATGACTTTTCTTTCCGAGTTCACCTCAGCAAAATATCCGGAAAAAAACTGTTTCCTTGAAATGCAATTAAAGTTAATGCATCGCTTTAGATCTCAGAAACAACGCTGAAGCCACTTATACAGGGTGTCCTGAAAGTCCTAATTCGGCCTTTATCTCATAAACTGTTCATCATATTGTCATGGTTCCAACTGAAAAAAAATGCTCGAAATGCGTTCAGACAAAGCCGCAACTACGGGGGTCTGGTGCGCCGGGGGAGGGCCCGATTAGAGCTTTATCTCACATAGTTTGTGGAAGAAATTCAATTTTCTCTCAAATTTTAAACTAATAAAAAATTTCAAATCTACAAGTTCACGTAAATACAATTTTTTTCCATATTAGACTCATCGATCATGATATTTATGGATTGAAAATTTGAGAATTATGCATAATCACTGGTAAATGTGATAAATGTAGCAAAATTTATCAAACTTTATCGAAATAATCCGATATTTTATCACTATTGTCAACATATATGTGCTGTATATAGACTCCAACAATGTTTTCAACTTTCCCACACAACCTTCAGATGACTTTTCGATATAACTTAAGAAGTCTGATGAATTCCTTATTTGGAAATAAAAATGCATTGTTACATTTTTTCGTCATTTTTTTAAAATATGAATCACATAAAATAAACTATTAAAGAAAGAATTTAAGTTATCTCGCATGGACGAAAAAATTGTTTACTAAGAATCGAGCTAAGAAGTGGGCAGCTTCGGTTCTTAACTCCCTTCTTAACTACGGAACAAAAACGATTCTTAGTTAAGAATATGGTAGCAAAATTCCCTCTCGATTCTTAACTAAACATCAAATCCATAGTTAAGAAGCGGATTCTTATTAAGAATCAGAAGGTGGTACATCCCCAGATTTGCAGATTAAAAACTTTCTCCTGTCCTGGTCAGAAGCAACAGTTAACGTTGCAATTTGTCTGTTCATGGGGGAAAACAAGAGATTTGAGTGACTTTAAGCGCAACATGATTGTGGGGCGCCAGAAGGGGTGGTTTCAGTATCTCCAAAGCTGCTAACCTTCTTGGCTTTTCTCGTTCAAGTCTTCGAAGGAGGCACAGAAGCCAAACAAACAACTTCGAGAGGAAAGCGGAATAGTGGGTGGAAATCACTTGTAAACAAAGGAGGTGTCAGGCGACTGACACGCATTTTGTGCAACAACAGAAGAGCTACAACGCAACAAATTGCAGCGCAACACAACTCAGGATAATCGCAAAGCATATCCGTACGCTCTACAAGACGAATCTTAAATCGGATTGGTTTTCATAGCCGGAGACCAAACAAGAACCCCTTTATTTTCACTGGAAAACATAAGAAAACGGCTTCTGGGGGTAGAGAATGTTGAAATTGGACACTTGATAAATGGAAGAATGACCCCGCCTGAACCCGTGCTGCTAGGCCCGAAGAATGTTGTGCGAGGACAGGAAGAGTTCAAGACGTGAGAAAGAGGCGTCCAAAAATTTTAGAGATGCCACTAAGCAAGCTGATAAGTCTAAAATTTTGAGAGAAAAGAATATCAGTACAGGGCTTGTGGATAGGTTTAACGATTGACAGCTTCCAGACATTAGAGAAGTAGTTGATTAGCAGCATGCAATTAAAGAAATTAGTTAGAGATGAAATAATAGATGGTGATACATAGATTATTAAGAGCAAGGTTAGAAATTTTATCAGAACAGAAGCTTTTTTTTGTTTTTAGTTTATTAATGATGCCCTTTTCATCATCAACATTAGTCTGCCCGGCAGCATCCGCTCAGCGCAAGCCATCCTCACGTACCCTAATTCAGAAAGTCCATCTCTTTTCTAGAGTTTGCGACGGCAACACTTCTAGGGTGAAGTCTATTTGGCATGAACTGTTTTTCATAATTGTAGGCAAAAGTCTCTATAATTTCATCGTTTACGTTCAACATCTGACTCTGATCATTGAAGATTTTGTTGACTGCAGGGGATTTCATTTTGCACAGATTAAATGCCTTCCATAGAAGCAGGGGCGTCTTCAACGAAATCAGCAAATCGCTCATTTATAAACTCTGAATTTGTATGAGGGGTCTTGCTTCTGGAGGTTTGTGGCTGTGTGGCTTGATGTGGGTAGTTTTCTGGTCTTGGATGTCATGGGATTTCTCCACCGTGGTCGGTCCACGTCTCCTGAGACGGACCAGCTTATATCCCCTAGGGGAACAGAGCGGTGGTCACGGTTGGTCTGGTGGTGTTTAACCCAAGAATTTGGCTTTGGAGATGAGACGTTTTCTATAGAGTTCGTATTATTACTGCTGGCATTTCTACTCTCAAGGACTGATCGGTCTCTAGAGTTTTATATTATCGGAAATTCTTCAAGAGATGGTGGTGACTTTTGATATGAAAGTTCTTCCAATATCACCTGTGGGTCTAGCCGAGCATTTTAAATATGTTCCTGTGTGTGGACCTCTCCACAGAAATAGCACCTGATTTTCCTGGGGGGGTCTCCTTTTATCAAGCAGTTTCTGGTACTGTGCTTATTGGCACAGAAAGCACATATAGACTGGTTATGGGAAAAATAGCTTAAATGTCCAAATTTCATACAATTTCCACATCGAAATTTGAATCTATTTCCTTTATGCCTCTCTATTTCAATAGGAGTTTCATCTACTTCAGTCAAATTTGCAATTTCTTTAGACTTAATTGGAATCTCCACCAGAAAGAGGGGTAACACACGGACTGTTGCATAACTTTTGAGGTTGCAAATTTTAATTTCCTCATAACCCTTCCTTGATAAGTCACTGGTGATGTCAGAATGTTCAACAATTGCTGGCAGGCCTCGTATCACAAAATTCAGAGTTCTTTCGCTATTCATCTAATTGTGATACTCTAAATTGTTGTCGTCCAAAAATTTTGTGACCTTCCTGTGATCATTTTGACTAAAGAAGTTTAATAGCATGTTCTTATCAGTAGTTATAGACACCGGCGTGATGTCACACGTTCTTCTAATTTCTCGCAATGTCGACAGCCAAATGCTTCCCCAGTTAGTTAAGACAATTTGAGGTACGCTAACCTTCTTCCTTCTTCTATTTACTTGAGTAAAGTCATCTTTAGAGCCCCGATTATATGCACTAAAAAGTGGCAAAATATGCTCTAAAAATATGCACCTAAAAATGCAAAAATAAGCACTTAAAATGCCAACATATACACTGAAAATCCCAAAATATGCATTAAACACCCCAGAATATGCACTAGAAATCTTAACAAAGTCAAAAATTCCGAAATATGAACAAACATGAGAAAATATGCATTAAAAAAAATGACCACGCAAAAAAAAAAAGCAGATGTGTTTTAAAAGGCATCTTTTCTATTTCTTAGTGCATATGTATTCATTTACAAAAAAATAACCCCTCATATATATATATAGCATATGCAAATAAGTTCTACATATGCTGAGAAATGGAATTTTCTGGATGATATGCGGAAACTGATATTTGAAAGAAAAGTAGTCTGAAGTGCTGAGTGGAGTCAGCATTCACGCTACTAATGCATGTTATAAGGAATTGAAAAGTGTGTCTCTGATGTATACGTTAGCGCACTTGCCAGATATGCAAGGGGACCCACAGGTTCGATTCTCGGAGGAAACAAATCACTTGACTTTCCAAATATCAGTTTCGGCATACCATCCAGAAAATTTCCATTTCTCAGCATATTTCAATCCGATAAAATATCCTCTCTTCATACAACTTCCACATATGCTTTTATTCAGGCATTTTTTTTAAATTTTTAGTTTGTTGTAGCTGCTCACACAATAACGAAAATGCCAGTAACAAAATAATTTCGACACTATTTCTATAAAACATTTAACACTTTGACAATATCTCTAGAAATAGCCTTACGATAAAACGGTTAATATTCGTAAAATACTTTATAAATATGTGTTAATTTATTAAATTTCACGTGCGGGGAAAAACGATTTATGAAAATATTATGACAAATATTTACTTGAAAAATTATTAAAGAAATTGAGTGAGCTTAAACAAACCTTCAAAAATATGCACTTATATTGGAAAATTCTTTGATTTTATGGATTAATGCTAAAAAAGGCCTAAATATGAAAATGCAATCCTATCTCTAGCCATCAGCGTTATATCTTACGAACCCTGAGTCATACCAATACTTTCGGCATTGATTAGACTTTTAATGCATATTTAGGCAACATAGGACTGACCAATTCATAAATTGTGAGTTTTATTCATATTATTTTATCATACACAAATATCAATTGTTGAATTTTTGGGAGGCTTATTTCATGATTTAACCAATGCTATTACTCATAAAATATTTAGTGACATCATACTATATTGTTGTTGTTTCTTTTTCCATGCTGTGTGTTAGTCAAAAACAGGTCAACAAGTTCAATCGAAGAATAATAAAAATTTTATGTGATAGGTAGCAGCAAAATTTCTAGTTCAAAGATGTTTCTCATATGCAATATAAATGTAATACTGTACTGCAATGGTTTTGAACCTCTTTTAGCCCATGACCCCCTTTGGATCATAGTTTTTTTTTTTCTCGTGGCCCCGTCTTACCCATAGCCGCTACCCTCATCCAGGACTGAAGCCCCATTTACCGAACTGAATTTAGTGAAACCTGAATTTGCAATGAACAAAAAGTTGTTTTCAGAACACTGAAAAAGGTTATAAATTCATCCATATTTATCTGACTTTCCAACTTCATTAAGGAATTATGCATAATCGCCTCTAAAAGTGATAAAATAGTGAAATATATAGTCAAACTTTCTTTATCGAGGCGGTTAGGAGTTATGCATAACCACAGGTGTGTGTCACTTTTACACACACACAGTAACAGATACATTTTAACATTAGAATATATGGGAACGAATTGCGATCAAAGCCAAACGTCGTATAAATGTGAAAGTCCTATAAAATGAGGTTCCACTGTTTATCGTACATCCCCATTCCCCGTTGGCGGACGAAATTTTTGGTCCCATGAGTGTCCGTTACCGAGAGGTTCTACTGAATATTGTTTAGCCCCAGCGTTTCACAACCTTAAGTTCACGGCACACTCAGAAATAATATTAAAAACTTGGGGCACCCTTCCTTGAATACACAGAATAGTTTACTACAACAAAAATCACAGTAAAAATACATCAATAGTTTTGTTCTATTAATCATTAATGTGAAATTAGGATGAGAGTAATTAATTCGACTTAATTTATTTTAAGACCTTAAGGTGGACCATAATACTTTTTATGTATCTCCATAATGTCTGGGTGCCGGGGCACACCGGTTGGGAATCACTGGTTTAACCAGTTCGCATATTATTTCTCTCGCCGGTCAGTGAAAATTGATTAGGCCTACTTTATTTCACCGGTCTGCAAGTAGAAAAATGAAGTTCACTGTGGTTTAGATTAGTGTACTTCAACCACTAGAAACCGTGCACAGGTGTCGGTTCTTGAGAATTTTGCATCTTCTTACTTGCCACACAAGACTTCTCCTCACTTCTTTTGAAATCCCAAGCTGCGGTCTCCAGTCCTTATGTGACCAGAGGGCAACATCAACACAGAGATCGAGTTACGAAAATAACAGGCAAGTTACATGGAACAAATCCAAGGGCTCTGGGACAAGCGAACCCACCATCACTGTCCACCTCCCAGGGCTAAATAGGAGGGAAAGAGAACACCAGGGAAGAATTTACCACACCCGAATAGTTTCTTTCAGGAAGAAAAACTGATCTAGCGGAATCGACCCCTTAACAGGCGCATCGGACCATCTGCGAGCAACAACTCAGAAATTAAAAGCAACTCAGGATGAGAACGCAAAAACTGAATATACTTCAGTTCAACAGTGATAAGGGTAAGGCTGCTACAAACCTAATTGAAACAGCCGTCAAAAAATATAAAATTGACATAGTCCTGCTTCAGGAACCATATGTGTACAATAACCAAGTAAGAGGAATTCCAGGTGACTGGGTACAGTGGCTGTCGAAAAGTGGCAAAGCAGCCATCCTTATCACCAGCAAAAACACTCAAGGAGCAACAGTAAACGTCAAACAAAATAGCGTAACTATAAGAACAGCCCTTAACAACAGCGAAATCTTAATCACGACAGCTTATTCCTCGCCATATGAAAATCTCCGGCATACCATAGATGAAATTAGAGAGACAACCAGAAGAGCAGGGAAGACCCCACTTCTAATAGGAGGCGATTTTAATGGACCACACTCTGCCTTCGGATATAAATTTATAAAACCGAGAGGATCCAAACTTCTGGACTTTTTCAGATCAGAAAACCTCTCGATACTTAATAATGGTGAACCAACGTTTAAGTTCGAACGAGCAGAAGGCTGCCCAGACGTAACAGTCATCAATGAAGAGGTACCTCCCAACAACGTAGAATGGAATGTCAGAGACGAAGAGACACTAAGCAAGCACAGGTACATAACAATCACAATAGACGACGCCCCGAAAATTCTCCATACAGCAAGATACTCGAACTCGACAAGGAGAATCAACAATTTTCTTAAATGGTTCCAACCCTACGCCAGAGCCCTCACGCAGGGCTTCAAACGCGACATTAATGAAGAGGAACTAGAACAACTGGTGAACGAAATGTTTGATAACATTAAAAACATAGGGGACAGAACACTTAGGATCATAGGCGCAACGAAAAAAGACACCACCCCACGGTGGAATGAAGATCTGGAAATAATGCGGAAAAAAGTGAGGGCCCACAAGATAAGGGCAAGAAAGGCCTCAGATGAGGACAAGATAGAAAAGTGGGAAGTCTTCAGGAAAAACAGAGCACTCTACACCAAAGCGATTAAAAAAGCGAGAAGGGACAGCTGGAGGAGGTTCTGCACCGAAGCATCAGACCCCTTCGGCATCTTTTACAAATCCACAGTGAAGAGAGGGACGCCAACCCCACAGATCATCATAGATCCTGCAACCAACGACTCCATCACCAAGGCAGCTAAAAAACAACTTGAACAACTCTTCCCAGAGGATCAAAGCACCAATACTCCCACAGTCCAACTCCTCAACCCCCAGCAGAAAAATAACAACTGGGTCGAAAAAGAAATCACAATACCAGAGATATCCAGAGTGATATCAAGGCTTAAAGACAGAAAATCGTCTGGCTTTGACAACATCAGCAACAAGCTTCTAAAAGCAGTCTTCAAAAAATTCCCCAACCTCTTCCACAGCATGTTCAACAGATGTCTGGAGCTTGGGGTCTTTCCTGAACACTTCAAGACTGGGAAAGTAGTCCTGATCCTGAAAGAAAACAAAGACCCCACAGACATCAAGTCCTACCGTCCAATACAACTCCTACCGACAGTAGGGAAAGCTCTAGAAAGAATTCTAATGCAGAGGATGTCGTATCACACAGAGAACAACAAATGGTGGAGCGACGAACAATACGGCTTCAGACCAGGGCGCTCTACAGAATTAGCGTTGCTGAATATCAAAGAATACATACAGCACAAAAAGGCAGATGATTATGACACAATCCTTCTCTCGTTGGACATCCAAGGAGCTTTTGATAACATCCAGCATAACACCATAGTTGAAAGAATCAGGGAAATGCCGATCTCCGCTAAGCTAGCCAAAATAACCTGTAACATCCTAAAGAACAGGAAAGCAGCACTGCTGACAGCAGATGGTCTTGTCTTTCATCGAATGACAAGAGGATGCCCACAGGGTTCCTGCTCCGGCCCGACAATGTGGAATGCAGCCCTGGACCCTCTCCTGAAAATGCAATGGCCAGAAAATACCAAAGTCCAGGCGTTTGCAGACGACATTGCTGTGGTTGTATCTGGGCAGACTATCAGAAGTACAAGAGAACGAGCAGAAGAAGCCCTCAAAATAATCGACACATGGCTAGTGACACGTAACCTGAAACTTGCTGCTGAAAAATCAAATTACATGTGGATCACACACAAGTCACCAAGTGAATCCCCCAAGCTCAACGGAGCAACTATCAAACGGGTCAAACACATGAAATTCCTAGGAGTCTACCTAGATACAGCATTTTCCTTTGCCGAGCATGTCAGCAGACAGGTAATAAAGACAAACTTGATCCTACCCAAACTACTGGCTAGCGCAGGAAGAAATTGGGGCATAAACAACAGAATGAGACGAACTCTATACATCACAGTGATACAACGAATTTTTGCTTATGCAGCTCCGGTATGGGGTGGCAAACTCACGAAAGCAATCCAAGCGAAACTCGACTCGGCACAGAGGGGGTTTCTGTTATACATCACAAAGGCCTACAGCACATCCCCCACGAACGCCCTACAAGTCATCACTGGACTTCCACCACTCAGCCTATGGATTGAGTATGAGGCCAAGGTGGGACTACTAACTAGAATGAAACGGGACGTGGATAACCTACAGGCTTCAACCATGCAACAGAATAAATCAGGATGGTCAGACCACCCTGCCAACACGCCAAAGGAAAACCAGATATCCTTGACACAAACCAAAAAACCAGAAGGCATAGAGATCTTCACCGACGGCTCTAAAATGGAAGATGGTATTGCAGCAGCATACGTAGTCTTAGAACACAACACAATAACTGACAAATGGTCTGCGAAGATTAACAATGAGTCTACAGTATTCCAAGCTGAACTCCACGCCATACAGGAAGCAGTCAAGAAAGTAACCACACTCAGAGATGACGCAGTCAGGATACAGACTGACTCTCTTTCCTCACTGTATGCCATACTGAACCCACTGACCAAATCAGCAGTAGCAAGAGAGATAAGAGCACTACTTTGTGACCACCACGAGATCAGATTATCTTGGGTCAAAGCCCACGATGGAACTCGGGGAAACGAGGAGGCCGACATGCTGGCTAAACAAACCACAAAGCGCCAGGCAATAGACGTCCACCTCCCGTTCCCCAACTCCTGGGTAAAAGCTAGGTTCAAGAGGGAAATGGTGCAGAAATGGCAAGGCAGATGGGACCGGGGGAAAACAGGGAGGAAAATCCATCAGCTCCTCCCGAAGGTGAAAATAGAAAACCAGAACTGGTCCAGGGGAATGACCCTCTTCTTCACAGAACATGGGCCATTCCCAACCTACCTGGAAAGGTTTAAGATCATTGGCAGCACATCCTGCAAATGTGGAAAAATAGGATCTCCAATACATTACGCAACCGAATGCCCGCTCATAAATATCCCCCACTTTGGAGCCCCCTCAGAGACAAACCTGCTAATATGGAGGAAGAAACTGCTGGAATCCACAGCCTGCACCAAGAAAATCAACCTAATGGTGGACAGGCTTGAACAACAACAAGAACTATTCATTCCAAGCGAGCGAAGACGGCAACTGATAAGAACAAGAAGATCCCCATCGATGGACTCAGACGATTCAGAACATGAACCATCCCTGACTGCTCCACCCCCACGGAGAGGAAGAACGCTTCAAATGGTGACGCGCAGTTGACGCGCAACAATGTAGACTAACACCCCACAGCAAAGAAGAACAGGGCGGGCAGCTTACTGAGCCTCTGACAGCACTGACGTACAGTCGCAAACAAAACCAATGTATACACAAAACAAATGTATATAGTAATGGCTCTGCCCTGCACCATGCACAGAGAAATCCTTCACAGAGCCTCGAACAAATTGTTCCCCTTGAAACTGGGGAGTATTTCAGACATCTCATTTGAAAGGTCTAAGACAGAGCATCATATAAACGTAAACATGGCGGCCAAGTATCTGGGCTAGTCATGTCATATCACCATCTGCAGAACACCAGAGCCAGCTATCTGAACGTAGAGTGGCCCAGCGCTTGGTCGGACCACGACATATCAGCAGGACATCAGAGCCATCTAACTCAACGAAGTGTGGCCCAGCATAGGCTGGCCCCACACCAATGGACACCAGAGACTTCAACTGAGAATCAAGCGGCCCAGCTCATGAACTGACCACATATCAACGAACTCCAGAGACACTCTCTGAAAGTGAAGTGGCCCAGCCCTCTGGGCTAGTCACATATCAGAGGTATCGAAATCCCCACAAACTCTCTTTCGATGGCAGATCAACTACAATGTCAAAACCGCGCCCAACAAGGGCGAATGTCGCGATGAGCGGTCCAAATTTGTGTTCTGTCTCGGATCAGTGGCTGCACTCTGTAATAAGTCCGCGCCCACTTGGGCAAATGTCGCGATGAGCGGTCCAAACTTTGTATTTTGTCTCGGACCAGTGGCTGCACTCTGTAAACAGACCGCGCCCACTTGGGCACCTGTCGCGCTGCGAGCGGTCTGCCAAGTGTAGAAGAGAACGTGTACATTTGTATATCCTGTATATTTTTTAAATAAGGAAAAATAAAACCCTTCTGGGGGTTTTTGGCTCGGGTCACCGGGGGTGTGGGTGGGGGGGTCGTCGACGGCTGCTGGGTTTGTGGGGTCCTCCGGGGTGTGCCCGGGAGGGGGGGAGCTGTGGGATAAGACTGCTCCGGGCAGTGGGTGTAAGAGGGCCGGGCCTCTTGGCCTGCTTACGGCCTGGAGCACCAACCTTAGAATTCGAGGGTCGGAGACGCCGGGCCGGGGGGCTTGATTTCCGGGCCCTCCGGCCCGGCGTGGCTGGCCCTCCCCCAGCGTGGTCCAACCCTTCTGGGTAAATGGCTTACATCCCATCAGGGACAGAGCCTGGACCGCGACTGGCCTTTAAGTCCTTATGTGCCACTGGGCACACGTGCAACTTTTCTCCCTGGTCATTGGGTTCAGCTATCAATTTTAGCCAAATATCCGAATCGACCTGATAGCTGTCTTCATAGGGAGAACGACGCAAGTGATTGATACTTGCGAGCGCGAGGCCGCTACAATTAATTTTTGCTAATTTTTCCGACACAACCCTGCCTGTTTTAAGGTAACGGAAGTAAGTTGCTTTGCAACAGCCCGGGGTTGTGAGCGGTTCTATCTATCTATCTTACCGGTCCACGAAACATCCCGCGCAATTCAGTTAGCTGGTGTACTGTATGGTTACGAAAATTGTTTTATCAGTAAACAATCAGTGGCGCAATTTATTAAGAACCTCCCCCCCTCAAAATCTACATATGTCCTGTTGCCAAACGAGAAATGCGAAGGTACGGAACGAAACATACAGATTCTTCTGGAACGTTCTTTTTCTGCCCGTCTCCGGTGGCGTCACTAATTTGGAAACTGCGAAATGTTTTCTGGAATCTTCTTATTCTCGAAGCTTCGACTGTACCTATAAAGAAAGTAATCCAAGAGAGTCGTCGGTTTTGTTGGACTTTATCCTCAAAGCGAGATTCTTATTTGAGAATAATTGCAAATAGCTGTTTTCGGAGAACAAATCTGTGACATCGTGAAAATTGTTTCATTCTTTGATCATTTCAAGTACTTGTGCGAGACATTATCCGGAAAAATACTTTTTAGATGTAATAAGTGAAATACAGCGTCATTCTATGTACTGTTTTTTTTTGGTTTTTTTTGCAGGTCCTACCAGTTTGCGAAATTGTTCAACTAGTATTATTGGTTCAACATTTGTAAAAAAGTTGGTAACACTATTCTAGAAACGGTGCAATAGAGTCATTTCGCCCTATCACAGGGGTCTTCAAGACTCTCAAGATAATGTCTTTTTCAGACATTGAGGGCCAAATTAGAACTTTCCATGAAGCCCGCGGGCCACCGAGTCATACCATTGTATATTCCCCGTCATCTCTCTCAAACCGGATTCCTCAAGTTATTGAACACTTTTATTTAGCCATTTTTTTGACCCCCCCCCCTTGTCAGCAAAATTTCGTCAGCACTGCCTCCTAACACATATTGGTGGGATTAGAAACGTACGCGGGAGGGAGAGAATGGGGGGGGGGCTCTTGCGCCTCCCCCAATGTGAATTTTTTTTTTTAAATGTAAAAAAGATTTTAAAAAATTAAAATTTCGAAAGAAAATATATAATTTTATATGTAATTATAATCGTTTTCTGTTAATTTTAATGCTATTTGAAAGCTATGAACTCGAAATGTCTCATTAAAAAATTCATTGCGACCCACCCTTTAATTTTTCCATTTATATGGCGAACCTTTGACCCGCGGACCAAATGTAACCCTGAAGGTTATGTGGTGTGACTCGCCCCCTCAAACCCAATTTCGTAAAAATGAACTAAGCGGCAGATTTTTACAGATCGTTTAAATGACCCGTGGCACAATTCCAGAGCATTTAAGTGGCCCGTGGCACATTCAAAAAAGATCATTTAAGTGGCCCGTGGCACATTCAAAAGATCATTTAAGTGGCCCGTGGCACATTCAGAGATCATTTAAGTAACCTGCGACACAGTTCCAGAACACCTAAACGATCTGTGGCACATTTAGAGATCCCTTGAGTGACATGTAGCACAATTTTAGAGCACTTAAGCGATTCCCGGTGCGGTTCTACATCACTTAAGTTTTACCCGCGGAACATTCCCAGATTACTTAAGTGATTCATGGCATAATTACGGATTACTTGAGTGGTGCGTAGCGCAGTTCCACAGCACTTAAGCGTCCCGGACATATTTCTTCAGCACTTGAGGGATCCGTGAAACATTTAGAGACTGCTGAAGTCGCTGTGTAAGGGATTTATCATTAGGGAAAATGTTAGTTCAGGTGCCCACAAAGTAGCGAAAGATTTTTCTCGTTTTTGGCTCACTGAGTAAGATGCCATTAAGAATATTTCATATTTTCATACAGTGATGACGTAAACATCATCCAACCCTCCCCCCGTCATCAAAAGTCAGCAAACCAGAAACCCCTCCCCCATCGATGATGACGTAATACTTGAATGGCTCCTTACCCTGAAATTATTTCTTTCACAAATCCTTAATTTTGTTCCCCGTGAACTATAATTTTAGCAATTCTGAAATTTCTCTTAATAATTCTGAAATTATTTCTTTGATTGGTATTTTCAGCATTTCTATAAATTCTGTAGTAATGATATACCTTTAAGATGCCGAATTATGCCTCTCGGAATACATGAAATTATAGGTCTCAAAAAGTATTTTGCCTCTGGGTCCCCCCCCAAATTCCCAACGACGGCCCTTCCAATCATAGGCAGGGATGGAAGTCTGGGGGAGGCACGGTCATTATTGCTGGGGGGGGGGGCGGCACGATGATGTGAATTCATATATAAACATATATACGTTATATCAGTCACTCCACCTTTGACACTGGGGGGGGGGGGATGCCCCCACGCCCTCCGCATCTCCGCCCATACTTCCAATGTACCAAATGCACACAGCCTTACTGGAAAATATCTCTCAGTACTGAATGCAGCAGTGCAGATTTCAGTGGCTTAGGGGTCATTCAATATTACGTCAGCATCAATGGTGGGAGGGGATTTCCGATTTGCTGACTTTCGATGACAAGGGGGGGGGGAGGCAGGGTTTGGATGATGCTAACGTCATCAACCACCCTTTATGAAGATATGAAATATTCTTAACGGCATCTTATTCTGTGCGCCAAAAACGGAAAAACACCTTTCGATAGTTATTGGGCACCTGAACTGACATTCTCCCAATTGATAAGTCCCCCCTACAGAGCCACTTTAGTGATCTCTAAATGTTTCACGGATCCTTCAAGTGCTCTCGAAATGTTTCCGGGCCGCTTAAGTGCTCTGTAACTGTGCAACGCACCACTCAAGTGACCCGTAATTATGCCGGGATCACTTAAGTTATCTGGGAATGTTCCCAGATTACTTAAGTGATGCGTGCCACAATTCCAGAGCCCCTCCCCCCACCTCATAAATGTTGACGTAATACTTGAATGACCGCTTAAGATTCTAAGAGGCCGAGGACCCTCGAGATCTAAGATTTTGACAACCCCTCTCGAACCCGCGGCCGCATCTCATAATTTCGTGCCATAGGCAAATGCTATTTTTGGGCGGCTCTCCTACAGTTTTCTTTGAGGCAGACGTGTGTGTGTGTGTGGGGGGGGGGATTTGCCTGTAATGCAAAAAGCAGCCAAATTCTGGGCACGTGCCCTATTTGTTCAGGGGCGCTGGAGAAGAAAAAGAGCGCTGAATTCTCACTCCCACTACTTACTTATTTACTACTCGGGGGGGGGGGGGTATGGCGAAATGCATGCTTGTCATAGCTGGAAGAGTATTCGTGACTGTGTACAGATGGCGCCCACATTTTGAGGCAGAATGGATCTGCCTATGCCAGAGAATAGCATAGGCATCGGAACCAAGTGGGCTGAGTCTCGAAACACTATTTCGGAGGGCCACATAACAGTTAAGCCCGTCTCTGCGGTGATGATATGCGCGATGGAACACATACCATAATTTAAACTATTAATTTATAAAACACAAATGCTCTGTTAATAAATTAAAGATTAATTGAACTAATTATCTTTTGAATTAATTATCAAATTTGATTAAAAACAGTTTTGTATACGAGTATGTTTATTTTAGAGAGTCTCTATTTTAATCATTTAAAGTGAATTTTTCCATCCTGTTTGAATTCGCAAAAATGTATTAATAGAGGGCACTTTACATATTTCAAAAACTGAGTTGTGCATTAAAAATCGCATGGTAAATGATTGGTTCATCATTCAGCCTTTGACTACATTATGGTTCCCGCACATCATGCAACACGGCGCCTAGGCCAGTGCCGTCTTAACTCATGGGCCCAACCGGGGCTGAGTCTTATTTCAGCCCCCTCAAAAGGATCTTGAAAAATTATTTCGTTGGGCCGCAAAGCAGCTGTTTTCGCACCGGGCCGCAAAATAGCTAAGCCCGTCCCTGCACGTGGCATTCCTTTCATGAGAGTAATTAAAGGTAATTCCAGAATTAATGAAAGATATACTTTCAGCATTGACGAAATTGGTAATTCCAGAATTAATGAAAGTGATAATTCCAGAATAAATGAAAGTGATAATTCCAGAATAAATGAAAGTGATAATTCCATAATAAATGAAAGATAATTCCAGAATTAATGAAAGATAATTCCAGAATTAATGAAAGATAATTCCAGAATTAATGAAAGTGATAATTCCAGAATTAATGAAAGTGATAATTCCATAATTAATGAAAGATAATTCGAGAATTAATGAAAGATAATTCGAGAATTAATGAAAGATAATTCGAGAATTAATGAAAGATAATTCAAAAATTAATGAAAGTGACAATTCCAGCATTAATGAAAGATAATTCAAAAATTAATGAAAGTGACAATTCCAGCATTAATGGAAGATAACTCAGAATTAACGAAAGATGATTCCAGAATAAATGAAAGAAAAATTCTAGTTTTAATGAAACAGAAAATTTCAGTTCCAAAATAAATGAAAGCGATAATTTCAGCATTAATAATGAAAGAAATAATTCCAGCATTAATAATGAAAGAAATAATTCCAGCATTAATAATGAAAGAAATAATTCCAGTATTAAGAAAAAATCGATAATTCCAAAATTAATGAAAGAAATAATTCCAGCAATAATGAAAAAGTGATAATTCTAAGATTAATGAGAGATAATTCTAAGATTAATGAGAGATAATTCTAAGATTAATGAGAGATAATTCTAAGATTAATGAGAGATAATTCTAAGATTAATGAAAGATAATTCTAAGATTAATGAGAGACATAATGCCAGAATTAATGAGATATAATTTCAGAATCAATGAGATATAATTTCAGAATCAATGAAAGAAATAATTCCAGCATCAGTAAAAGAAATAATTCCAGCATTAATGGAAGAAACAAATCCAGAATTGATTAAAACAATTACTTCAGAAGTTATGAAAGAAATAATAATTAATAAAGAAATAATTCCAGAATTAATTTCAAAACACCCTGAACTATATGGATAGATGCAATTGGATAATGAGACAATTGGATAATTAAGACAATACGGAGAAATTAATTTTCATTTCCGTGCTTGAGAAGATATAAATAAAAAGCTGAAATTAATGCTATTGCATGGATATCCACCTCAAAAGTGGGTCTGGCTAATTATTTTATATTCAATTTTCTGTGTTTCGTATCTCTAAGCGAACTCAATATTTCAAAAATCCAGAATTCAATATAGTTTTTAAGATTATTGATGAGGCGGAAAACCCTACTTAATTTCCACATTTCTATGCTAAAATCGGCAATTTTAACATTGATCTCTATGGGGAGGATCGCGTTTGTTTTCACCGAGTCACGTGGTCTTCCGAGAAAGATGTTGGGGGACACCGTTCTCAGCACTGCCAAGGCGGAGACCGCTGACGTCATACTCCCTCCAGTAATTAGGTAATAAAGATTAATGAGAGACATAATGCCAGAATTAATGAGATATAATTTCAGAATCAATGAGATATAATTTCAGAATCAATGAGATATAATTTCAGAATCAATGAGATATAATTTCAGAATCAATGAGATATAATTTCAGAATCAATGAGATATAATTTCAGAATCAATGAGATATAATTTCAGAATCAATGAAAGAAATAATTCCAGCATCAGTAAAAGAAACTCGGTGTTTTCACCGAGTCACGTGGTCTTCCGAGAAAGATGTTGGGGGACACCGTTCTCAGCACTGCCAAGGCGGAGACCGCTGACGTCATACTCCCTCCAGTAATATAAGCTCGATGGGCAAGCCACATCACATAACCTTCAGGGCTACATTTGGTCCGCGAGTCACACGAGCCCCCCCCCATGCCCCCCTCCCGCGTACGTTTCTGATCCTCACCAATATCTGTTAGGAGGTGGGGGCAGTGCTGACGAAATTTGGTTGACAAGGGAGGGGGAGAGGGTCAGAGTTTTGCTCACTTTTACTGACACGGGGGGGGGGGTCAAAAATTGCTAAAAATTTGCTTACGTAATACTTGAACGGCCCCTTAAACGATTTTTTTTTCTTTTGTAATTTAATAGTTTTTCTATCTTGAGCAGCTATTTCCACAAAATGGTCGGCGGGCCACTGCAAAAAAAACTCTTGAGGGTCACTCCGCGGGTTACTCTTGGGCCATAGGATGAAGAACTCTGAACTATCATATGTAAATAAATAAGATAAAGCTCGTGGAGTACTTTTTAATGGCCAAATATAAGAATCGAAATTTTTGTGTACGGTCCTTGATCTAAAAATTGCTAATTTGTAAAATTTGTGCTCTTCTTTCAGAAAAACCTAAAAAAATTTACAACATTTGGATAAAAACTTCCCAGTGATTGTAATTTTTGATTTTCACACTCGTTTTTAGGATTTATTTTTTTAAAGTACAATATCTATTGATGTTAACTATTGATACGTTAATCTCTTAACGATCAAGGACGAAATAGAGGTGGAAGAAATGCACATTCCAGCTCTCTTTACTTTCTTTACCTCTTTCTCTCACATCGCGAAGCTTTATTGTAACCCTACTATAATTTATAGAAGAGAGATGCATTATATGTTTGGGAGAAAATCAGTAAACAGGAGTGTAGAAAGAATGGGAGGGAGAAGCTGTTTCTTTCCCCCCCCCGGTCTTTCTATACTTCTGTTTAGTTATTTTCCCCCTACATATACAAATACATACAAATACAATACATACAATACAAATATAACGTGTATCTCTCACCTATATACAAGTATACATGAGGGAAAGAAACACATGGGGGAAGGTTAAGGATGTGGTTGTTCACTAAAGAGAAATCTATTACACTAACCCCCCCCCCCCCCTTCTACTTATAACATGCGAACAAGGAAACCAGTTTTTAATATTTATCGTCGATATTTCAAACTCAAAGATCGTCAAAAACTTTCGCCAAAAGCCTGTACGTGATGGGGTTACAGTAGCAGAAATGAAGTTCTCTTCCGAAGAAATCATCTGTTTTTTGGAATTCTTATTCATTAGATGACATTTAACAAACGAGAAATAACATCAAATATATCCCGCTTTTAAATTTTGCACCCTAAATTCGTTAGTTGGGTGCCACCATTTATTTCAAGTAAACAACTCGATGAGGTAGAACGTGTCCTATGTTCTAATCAGCGTTATCTGAATAAGGTTGTTGGAACAGTAACGTTAATGAAGAAAACGTAGCTTTGAATGGCCTTAAAATGTAGTAAAAGTAAATTCATCATACATATAAATGTTCCTGAGTACGTGTTTAGTTTGCTTAATATGGTCCCCTGTTCATTGTAGAATACAGGCACGTTCATCTTCGCTTGATATATCAGATATATCAGTGTTTTTCAACCGTTTCATCAATTATCAATTAACCGTTGTTGTTGTTGCTGCTGCTATCCGTTATTAACCAATCGAAGGGAAAAACACTTTCAGTCAACGAGAGTCGAAATTAATGTTTTTTGTGGTTTTGCATAGCTCAGTGCAGTCTCTTTCAACCACGTAAAACACCAGAGGCAAAAATGCTTTCAGTCCGCAGTAATAAACAAAATAGATACGGCATAGGGGGGGGGGGCAATGATTTTAGTCATAGATTGGAGATGGAAAAACGCTCAGAGTCCAGCACATGCGCTGTAGAAACGAATTTGTGACATGAGCAGAGAGCGATATTTGAGCGTGTGTGTGATTTTTTGATTTACTGATGCTTCTTATTACTTTGTGTGATTTGTACTTATGAATTTGTGGTTAGTTTGTGTATAAAAAGTATCACTGAGTATAGATTTTTATGTTGTATACTAAACAAACGTCCTCTCGAGATTCCAGAGAAACAGTCGTGCAAAACCATCATAGTGAATGACTCTAAACAAGTAGTGTTTAAAGCTTGGATGGATTTTTTAAAGCCTATGGCTACTGCCGACAAGGTCAATCAGATGCTTTCACGTAGATAGTTTTACACCACGTTTAGTGTGCGTACCACCGTTCCAGTTTCTTTGGTAGTAACACCAGCCATGAAGTTACTTTTAAAAACAAGCAAAAAAATAAAGAAAGGATCATCCACAAGAGGACATGCGTATCGAAGAATTGGAAGTTTTGAACAAAGCCCCAATCCCAATCTCTCGTGCGAAGTACAGTGACCTGCAGTCTTTAACACGGCCGCTGTGGTGGTCGAGTGGTCATGATGACGGACTCGCATCGCGAGGATCCGGGTTCGAACCCCACCGTCGCCATAGTGGTGGTCGGCTGAAGTTGGTTTCCTGTGGCTCCCAACTTCGAGGCGCAAATGCGAGCCGATCTCCCCATTAAAAAGTCTCGCCGCAGAGAGCAACAGGCCTACAACGATTAATTATTCAATCATTACACTTCACTCATAGTTAGAAAAACTGGTGGCAGATGGCAGCACTACACATAACAAGCATTACACAGAAACAAACTTTTTACGTCAGGTAACACTACACGTACACACACACATTCCCGCATGTACCAATTCGTTAGAGGTTCCGCAGGGGAATATGGACGAGGTACATGTGTGGTGTAGTAGTAGTCTTTAACACGGTTTCCCCATCAATCCTGAAGCTGAGAGCTTTTGCAACATCTCGACGCGGGATGGACGTTAGAGCGATGAGCAGCATGATGACGTATACTTGCAGTATATAAAGTTTATATAATTTCTACAATTCATGCATTTTATGCCAAACCGTAAATAATTTTCCTGTTCGTTTATATTTTGAAAATCCGCAAATCATTTAAAATTGATTTATTTTTTGCCAGTCTAAAAATTATATATATATATACACTGCTGCCCACCCAAATTGCAACACCAAGAAAGACAAGAGATATCGCAACAATATTTATTTTGTAGATAACATGTTCACCAAGCATCAAATGATTAAATTTATAGACTTCTGTGAAGTGTGGTTCCTGCCAAAATCAGTAGCCAGAGTAGCCGCCATTGTTGGACATCACCGCTGCAACACGCCTCGGCATTGATTCAAAGAGACTTTGGATGTGTTCTTGGGGTACAGCAGACCAAGCAGCTTCCACGCGTTGCCAAAGTTGATCTGGTGTGGCAGCTGGGGATGTAATCTGGGTCAATCGTTGAGCAACCATGGACCACATGTTTTCTATCGGCGAAAGATCCGGAGAGCGAGCTGGCCAGGGAAGCAATTCAATCTGGCGATTGACGAAGAACCTTTGGACAATGCGTGCCACGTGTGGTCGCGCATTATCCTGTTGAAATATGGCTGTGGGCAAGCCCTGAAGGTAAGGAAGGACAACTGGCTCCAACACCTCGGAGATGTAGCGCTGGCTTTTTAAAGTACCGGCAATGCGTACTAGAGGAGTGCGAGAGTGATATCCAATACCGCCCCATACCCTAATACCCGGTGCAGGACCAGTGTGGCGGTGCATAACGCAGCTGTTCAGCATCCTCTCTACACGGTGTCTCCAGACTCGAATCCGACCATCGTGGTGTTGCAGACAGAAGCGTGACTCGTCAGTAAAGACAATTTCATGCCATTGTGCCGTCCACATCCTTCTTTCATCGCACCATTGGCGGCGGAGACGTCTGTGGTTCTGCGTCAAGGGTAGACGAAGCAATGGACGTCTTGCGGACAGACCACTCTGCTGTAAACGGCGTCGAATGGTACGCGCAGACACTGGATGATGAGGTACAGACTGAATGTGCTGTGCTATGGTTCGTGATGTGGCTGAGCGATCCGTCACTGCCATACACACAATACGCCTGTCATCACGTCAAGTGGTGCACTGAGGTGGATGCGATCGAACACGTCGGTCCGTCGTACCCTCCTGCATCCAACGATCACATATCCGCATTACAGTTGTTTGGTTTCGTCCAACACGACTACCGATTTCCCTGAAAGATAATCCACAATCTCGGTAGGCCACTATCCTTCCTCTGTCGAACTTGGATACTTGATCAAAAGTTTTCTACGAGGCATAATTGATCGTTTTTTTGAAAAAACCACAAGAAAAACACAATTGCCGTACTTCAAATCGTCGAAATCTCCAAGCCTTAAATAGCGCTTTGAAGTGGCGCCACAGGCACGCGTGATGTGCGTCTGCGCTGAAATTCTAATCATTTGCATATCTCACCTCCGCTAATGCATGTTGTAAATTTCATATTATTTGCATGCTTCCTTCAGGGTGTTGCATTTACGGTGGCCAGCAGTGTATTTATATAATTTTTGATTTCTTTAGTTTTTTCGGTTCTCAAATAATTTCTTCCAAATTATTTATTTCTGGTAGCTCCGCAAATTAATTAATTTATTTATTCAATATTGTTGGCCCAAGACCTATACAAGAGGACGCGGTAGATTTGTACACATATGCTTTGAAACATTTGACAAGAAATCGGAGATCGTGGGGAGTTAACAATAGTAGAGGATAGTTTGTTCCATTCAATTATGGTATTGGGAGAGAAACTGAATTTAAAACAATCTGTAGAGGCAAAAATTGGTTTTAATTTTTTGGGGTGGTCAAGTCTATTGGAAACATCGGAAGGCCTAGACAAAATACCGGATGTATTGAAATTTAAATTACCATGAATAATTTCGTAAAGCGTGGCTAAGCAGGAGATAAGTCGGTGAGTAGCGAGTGGGTGGAGATTAAAAGAGGCCTTTCATTTGAATTTTTCACGTTTTATGAAACAGCTTCTACAAAACTTTTAAACTGCAATCATACTGTGTAATCAGATTACATTAAGAAACCATAAAAGTTTGATAAAATCCCTTTCATACAACTTAAAAAAATTCCAAGCAATAAAGATCATAGGTTACATTCGAGTAAATGCAACTGGTAAGCTTATAGGTATATATATATATATCTCTTGAAAATATTTGAAGACATTTTCTCCCATCGAATACTTGTGAGGATCGGAATGAAGACATCTTTATTCCCATATTCTATTGAACTCTAGATTAAACCACCAAAGAATGGCTCTAGGCTGCCTATGGGCACTGAATCGGGGGTGAAGGAAAAAAATAATTACAAAAAGTTGCGAAAAAAATAGTCTTTATGCACGAATTTCAAACTAAAGATGCAGGCGATTCGTCCGCATCTTTAGTGCTCGTGTGAAAGAGTATGCGGACCCGCATCCGCTCCGTGTGAAAGGGGCCTTAGTTCGAATTTAGGATCGGAAACTGAACTAAAAAGATGACCAGCAGTCGTGAATAAAGCGGGTGGATTTATTTTGGATAGATTCAAGTTTGTCGATGTCACTAGAGGTCTGGGTGTCCCAGACCTCAACTGCATGAGAAAGAACGGGAGAAATATAAATTTGGCAGCAGAGAAGTTGGACGTCTCGAGTAGAATGTTTGAGGTTGCGACAGAGGGAAAAGTTTGTTGAGACATTTCTGGTAGGCAATAATCGATATGATTATTCCAACGGAGAGATCAGCCGAGATTATGACTCCCAAATTGAGAAACTTGGGATATGGTTACGTTATTGATCGAGTATGAGAATTCAAGGGGAAGAGTTTTACGAGTTTCACTCATGAAAACTGTTTTAGATATGTTGATAGGCATATGCCAACATAGCACCAATCTGAGATGGAAACAAGATTACGTTGGAGAGTTTCTTGATAAGATTGATGATTAATTGCGCGGTAGATTACACAGTCATCAGCAAAAAAAATCTATTGGTGCAGTTGAGGGTTTCAGAGAGATCATTTATACAGTCGAATCCCGTTTTAACGAATACCGTAAAAGTGAAAGTTTCGTTTTAACGGACATTCTTTTCTAATCCACCAAGTAAGTTAACATAAGAACAATGCAAAGACTTGGAATTCCTTTATAACGAAATTTCCTTTTAACGAAGTGATTTCTCCGGTCTCTTCGAAGTTGTTATAACGGGATTCGACTGTATATATTAAAAACAATAAAGGCGAACAAAAATTAAAAATTGTTTTATATTTGTTGGTCCTTCAGATTTGTCAACTACTTTAACCGGTCTGCAGTTGTAAGCACCACACACACACACAGAGAGAGCGAGAGAGAGAGCTCTACAATAATACAATTAGTCAATCATTAAACTTCATTCACTATAAGAAGAATTACACAGAAATAAACCTGACGTTAGGTTCACAACACATGCACGAAAATTTTCCATCATGGTCTAGGCCTTCTTTGACCACCTGCTTATATCTCTCCATCTGGTTAGGAGGTCTGCAGTTGCAAAAAGATTGAGAACACAGTTGAAGATATCAATGAAATGATTCAATCTGTATATACTGTATATTTATCACATTGAGCATAGACTTCATTTAATGGAATTGGTATGTATTGTTTTCTCGAAGGTGGATTCTTGGCATTTCTTTTGCTGTTCTGCCTCCACGGTACCAATGCCGGCTACATCAATGACATCGCCAACGCCGTCCGTAACTGCAACAGCCGTCACATCAGGACATCATGTGGTAACTCTACGGAATCTGTTGTATTGACTGCTAACGTGTGAGCATTTGCCGATGTACATCATATATAATTTTTTTTGTGATTGATCTCTTCACATGACGGATTCTGACATAGCTTTAGCCCATAAATAATACAGGATGGACCAGAAGTCCTGACCTATTTTGATAAATGGCTTAAATAATTTTTGAAAGGGGAAAAGGTTTCTATAGTTTCTACAATATTTCTACATGCGCACCTTTAGTGACATGGAGGATGCCAATATAACATTTATTATCAAGTTATTTGTAATGGATGGGGAGAGATGGTTACAAAGAATGGAAGTAAAATAGATGGACGTAAAAACAGGAGGAACTTTGAAACCTTTTCTTTCAAATGATTCAAATCAAGGGGGTTCTTCAACGTATGGTTCCGCGGGTCACATTTGGCTCTCGGAGCTGTTTGTTGTGGCCCTCCGATCATTTTCAGAAAATGGTTGAAAACATTAAAAAACGATTAATTCTTGAATTAATGACAGAAACAATTTCGGAACTGATGAAAGAAACAATTCTAGAATAAATGAAAGAAATAATAATGGAAGAAATAATTCTATAAATGGAAGAAATAATTCTATAAATGGAAGAAATAATTGAAGAAATAATTCTATAATGGAAGAAATAATTCTATAATGGAAGAAATAATTCTATAATGGAAGAAATAATTCTATAATGGAAGAAATAATTCTATAATGGAAGAAATAATTCTATAATGGAAGAAATAATTCTATAAATGAAAGGAATAATGCTAGAAAGTTGATGAAAACTCAGAATAAGTGGAATAAATAATTTTTGAAATAAGCAATTTCAGAAATTAGTGAGAAAAATACTAGGAGAGATGGAAAGAAGCTGTATCTAAAGAAGTCAGTGGAAGCAAAATTGTCTTTCATTATAAGGGGAATGGCGAGTTTTCCTATCGAGATGTAGGATAGTTTGGCTAAGATACCAGAAGTTGAGATGACCATGGGGAATCATATATAACAGGGTTAATCGAGAAATGAGACGAAGAGTGGAGACAGAGGGAGAAGATTAAGTTCGTTTTGAAGTTGGGACACGGAAACGAAAGATGACCAGATGTCGTTACGTTAATGTAGGTATTCACCTACAGGGTTTGAACTATAGCCACAATTTTTAGATAGAAAATCTACATGGATTGGTTAAATTCAGGTTTTTAACCAATTTGTGTCCATCGCCTATACAAAAATTGCGACTATATTTTAAACCCTGTCGGTGAATATATCACCCAGTTGTATTGCTGAATACTGCATTGGCAGATTTGTTTCTAGCTACAAGTCTAAGACTTTTCAACTGCTGATAGACTGATATTTCATCGATTTCTGGTTTTTTTCATATTGTGAAAAGTACCGCTTTGCCCTGATTGTGGACAGGTGTGTCTTTTGAGTTTAGAGCATCCGTACGTTTTAGTACATTTTAAACTGGAATTACACTGTAAATGTTTGATAAAAGATCTTTTACAAAACTTGAAAAACCCAATGAGATCATCGGTTGCATTTTCCCGAATGTAAACGATACGCTTATTCGTTGGATTTTTCAAGTTTTACGAAAATCTTGTATGAAATACTGAGAAAAAGAATTTTCTGGATGTTATGCCGAAACTAATATTCGGAAAGAAAAGTGATTTGTCTCCTCCGGGAATCGAACCCGGGTCCCCTTGCATACTAGCTTGTACAAAAGTTTGATAAGAGCACTTTTATAAAACTTGAAAAATCCAACCAATAAGCATATTGATTACATTCGAGCAAATGCAACTGATGATCTTATTGGTTGCATTTTTCAAGTTGTATAAAAGAACTTTTCTAAAACATTTATAGTGTAATCTCAGCCTTAGACACCTCATGATGTCAACCGCAAGCGTTGGGAAACAGTGAAAAAAATGAACTCTGATCGACGACGGCTCTTTACCTCAAATAAACTCTCTAAGGCCGGTATTACACTATAAAACTTTGAAAAAATTCTTTTATAAAACTTGAAAAATGTAACCAATAAGCACATCTGTTACATTAGAGCGAACTTAACTGATCCGCCTATTGGTTGCATTTTTAAAGTTTTATAAACGAACTTTTATCAAACTTTTATAGTGTAATGCCGGCCTAAATCACAGCAACCCGCAAGGGTAAAAGGCTTATATCCCTGGAGGGACAGAGCCTGGGTCGTGACTAGTCTGTCGGCCTAAATCACAGACAGAAATAAAAAATAATCATTTTTGAAATGATCAAAAAAATTTGTAAACAGTAACTTCTGCATAATCACGACATAATCAATTCATTCGCAGCTGTACGGAAGGCTACCGTGATGATTGCGGCGAATGCGTTTCATGGGAGAGTTTCCGTCACACTTTGATGATGTTCGACGCTTGCCGCAGAGACGATAGAATTTTCCGTATCGTCATCAAGAAATATCCCAAGAAAGGTATCATTTATAACCAATATTCACAAATTTAGAAAGAACTGTATACAGGTTAACCACAAAAACCTTGATTTCTAGCAGATATAGAACTAAAACAAAAATTACTGCCTGTCTTTCCGGGTAATTTTTTTTCGAAGAAAATGTCGTTCTGGGTAAAACGAATGTAGTTTCGGTTTTGGATATGGTATGAGATTAAGAAAATACTATTTTATGAATATTTTGGCATAAAAAAAAAAGATTATTGTGCTAATTTTATATGCAAAATTAGCATATTTTCAGTTCTTCTGCTAGACGTTGTACACTAAAAACTACTGTGTTTGTATCAGCGTGTTCTTCACACGGATATTATTGTAAATTATTGCTATAGCATTCTTCTGTGCACTGAATCAAAAGTTTTGTAATATTATGAAAACTTTTTTGAGGTATTTTTCGTAAAAAAATACTTCATATGCTCAATCCAAAATCATGTAAGTCAAAAATTTCAAACATATCGATTAGTCTTTAGTTCATGTCACAGCCAGAGTTGTTTAAAACACAGTAGGAAAGTTTTATAGAGATAATAATACAAATACAAGGCCACAACAGGAAAAATGCCCAACGAGGTAGCTGAGGAAAAAGATGCCCATAACGAATATGGATGTCATATATTTCTAAAATACAGCAACACCCAATCAAAAACGCTATTATAAAGCCTAAAAACAATATATATACACGATTAAATATTGTACAATACCCATAAAATATAATACTTTGAGAAATGCTTGAAATCAGGTTTTTCGTGAAGTGAAAAAGCAAAAAAAAACATAAATCTTCAGAAAACGCATTCAAATACTTCATTTTCAGACTAAATTCGTTTACTTTATTTACAATAACTTTGTTTTTAGATATTGTAGGGATAAAAATGAAACAGTTTTAAGGTGTCCGACTACGTTGAAAACGTCATTTTTTGACGAAAATATATAGATTTCCATTTTTTATTCCTTTTTTTTCTATGAAAGCCCTATTTTTTGTTCCCCAAACCGACCTTGTTTGGTTTATATGACGCTTAGAACTGAAGTTACATGCACTTTAGTGTTGAGTTTTTACATACAAGTGAACAGTGAATTAAAACAGCGCGTTTAACAAAGAATGCTATTTTTGACATTTTACCTGAGTTTGAAACATGATTCATAAAAATCTATTCATTGTATCATTACAAAAATTTTGATATGTTATTCTGCTTTATATTGTTAAGGTTATGAACTAAAATCTAAAGTCTGTCTTATATATTTGTCTAATTACGGTGAATTAAACACGATATAGTAAATTAAATTTAAAAAAATTCGCACATACATTAAAACATTTGAGTGTAACTTATGCGCACACCATACAATCCTTTAAATTTTGATTCATTACCTGTGCCATTACTTGCTGAAGGTGCTGTGAAATCAACAAATCATTCCAGTCACAAAACTTTTTTGCAATTGTGATTGCAATATTATATGAATTTTGCTTAAGATTTGTCATAAAAATGACTTTTTCACGGAAAATGTCATAGGTAGTACAAAATTTATTACTGTTTTCATCATTTTTGGAAATTTCTATCAAAACAATATTATTAAAAATCCACTACCGTACCATTTTATAGAAAAGTGGCAAGAAAGGTATTTGGATACCTTAAGAATTCTAGAATAACTGCACGTTCAAATGAACACAAACACTCACAAACATTCAAAATTTTTGCGAAGTTTGTCATTTGAAGGCAGGCAGTCGCCTAAAGTTACATCAACTCATAAATAATTGATTCGTCATCACTTTCATGTTTCCCGGGCCTCTTAATAAGTTGAAGGTAACAGCTTACACGTACATACTTACTCTCGCAAAACAGCACCAGATCTCGTCATGCAAGCGTTCGGGATCCTGACTGGATGGCCCTCCATGTGTTGAGTTTCACCCTGGTTATATGGGCGTTAGCGCTAGAATGTGAAAGTAGCATAATTTTCCCACCTTATTTCTCCAGAAAACTGGTGGTTTTCTCTAAAATTGGTGCTGTTTGCAGGGATGGATGAATCTAAAAAAGGGAATTGCATGCCCGGACGGGCATTTAACTTGTCGAAAACAATGCTTAGTTTTATTACTAGATTTACTTCATCGTAGAAATCGTTTCTCTTTGTCAACAAAAAGTAGTTATCCTATCCTTATCTGTAATGTAATATTTATTTACACATTCAGGAACATAAATCTTCTTCAAAAAAAGAAATCGGAACGAATGTATAGTGTTTAAAACCAATTATCATCATCTGAATTTGCTTCAAAAGTACCCTGGCTGTTGATATGTCAGAAACATTTAACAGACAAAAGGTTTATTTTATTATTATTTCCATTGTTGGGAGAAGGGGGAATTTGTCAGCTCAAGTTCTATCGAAAAAATGTTTTCTTCTTGAAAATAGGTGGCAACTTCTAGAATGTTCAGTGATTTCTACTGATGCAGTTATAATGCCACAGTAAAAGGATCAGGAAAATTTAAAAACCGCTTGAATGGAGTTAACCCAAATGATGAATTATTTTGTGGTGACCAATGGACTTTGACACAAAAGGATGATAAAAAAAAATTAACTATGAAGATTTATGCGCGTATATTTGCAGACAACATCGGCGTTGACTGGCTGTCCAAGGAAAAAAGACTGATTCACAAAAGACAAGCTCCGAATCCAATCGGTCAATCATTGAAATGCACAAACATCGAACCTCCGAAACCAGGAAAGATCTCGTGCAGGATATTCACCAGGGGCATGTGAGTATCTACATGTGTCGTACATTAATTGCAGATACAATCATTATAGTGTCATTAATACCGTCTTTTAATGAGATCGACCATGAAGTACACCACAATAATACGTAAATTTCCTCTAACGTTTTTGGCCATTCATATTCGCTTACGTCCGTCAAGATGAAACTAGTCGTTGCGTCAGAGAATCAACCGAAGGTTAAAAATAACGTTTACGGGACTCATTCGAGCGTTTCGTCATGGTCAAGGTATCGGTTCGATGCAGTAAAAGGGTGCTTGAAATATTATTGATTGTATTTCAACGTTCCCGAGACGGACATAAAATTTGTTATTTGTTATGTGCATACCTCAAGCCACAGGAACTTGTTTCGTAATGTGCGATACGTATCTTTCTTACACCACCGTGGAATGAATAGTTAATAGTTTTCCCCGTTCAGAGAGAGCATGTGTTTTAATGATTTATTGCCATGTTGTTATACTGTGAAAGCTAAATAAATTTGATTATATTTTTCTCTCTCGCTTCAATAGGAGTTGTATTGGCTATTGCAACGATGGATACCTGTTTGATGACGGTACGAGACGTAAAGTCATAAATTGCTCAAAAGATGACCTATACGAGGAAGAGGATGCTGTTGATGTTGGATTTCCGTTGTGTGAACGTATGTATGTACTAGAGTTAGTCAAATCAGAGGGTAATAAAATAACATTGGCAGCATAAAAGAATATGGGTACCAGTTAGAAGTAACTGTCTTTGGTTCGAAGGCAGAGATCCCCTGGTATGCTACATTTTGGAAATCATTATCAAAAGGCAGTTTGTGAAGTGAATAGACGAGAATAATGTATTGTCGGATAATCAGCATGGGTTCAGGAAGGGGAAGTCATGTGTGACTAACCTCCTCTGCTTCTATGATCACGTTACGAAGGCTTTGGGTAAGGGTAAGATTGTAGATGATAGGAGAAGCTTTACGGGAAAGAGTTAGGGTGCTAAAGGGCCCGGTTATAACGGAGCCTCTGGTCGTCGAGCCACCTGTTGATGAAGAAGCAATCTCCACGAACAACGACAGTTTAGAGGGCGAATGGGTGGTCGTGGATGAGGTAGAGGGGGATAGTGATAGGGGTTTAATCATCGGCGATTCTATGGTTAGGGAAATTGGGAACCGAGTGTGTAGGGATGGTAATGGTAATGAGGTTTCGAGCGCTGTTGTCTTCCTGGGGAGAAGACTGACAACGTTCGAGACTTTTTCATCGCCGAAAGTTGCCCTTGCGGGTGATTCTGTGGGTGGGAACAAATCAGGTAGGAGCGAATATTAGTGAGTCTCTGTCACAGTACCGGGATTTACTATTATCCGCTAGGGAGGGGGGTTCAGATGTGGCAGTGATTCCAGTGCTGCCAAGGGGTAGTAGAGGATATAGGAGTAGGATCCACCAATTCAATATAGGCTTGAAGGGCATTTGCACCTCACTTGGGGTCACGTTCTTGCAGATTCCTGCATTTACCGATAGGTGGCTTCGTTCGGATGGGATCCATCTAAATAAGAGGGGGGTATGGGAGGTTTACGATAGTCTTAGGTCAGGTTTTTTACTCCCAGACCACGTAGTCGGGAATGCGGGTTAGTTAATGATAATCACAACAGTACTGACGGGGAATTACCCACCTCTGACTTGGATGGCTTCTGGATTGACACTAAATCACCGGGCAATTTAAAATGCGTGTTAATAAATGCCAGGAGCTTTTGTAATAAGAAAGATTTTTTAGGAACTATGATAGTTGTGGAGGGCTTGGATCTTATAGCCATTACAGAATCTTGGAGATGAATCTTTCTTACACATCTCAGGATAGGATACTTTTTTGAGAAATAGATCTGATAGGAAAGGGGGTGGAGTGTTGATATACGTGAAATCCTGTTTGAAGGCTAGAGAGTGTAACGTGCAGAGAAGTGATATTGAAACCATATGGGTTGAACTTGAGAACAAAAGACGTCATAAGCTTATTGTTGGGGTTTGTTACAATCCACCGAATAGGGATCAAAACTACATTGCCAAATTGCATGATGAAATTTCCTACGTGTGTAAGCGAAAGAGGGTTCTCATATATACTAGGGGATTTCAATTACCCAGGTATTGATTGGGAGAACCTTTCATCTGGAAATCAGTATGAAAGAGACTTTCTTAAGTTGGTGCTCGAAAATTTTTTGTATCAGCATGTATCAGAAGCCACTAGGGGTACTGCTATTTTGGATTTAGTTCTTACTAGTTCTGAGGATCTAGTTGAACATGTTTCGGTGGGGGAAGAGTTTTCTTTCAGTGATCATCGTATCATCAGACTTCACTGTAACTTTTCCTCGGGTAAGGTTGATAACAAAAGACTGGTTCCTTGTTTTCGGAGAACTAACTTTGATGTTTTGAGAAGAAGGTTAGCGGAAGTTTTCAAAGACCGGTTGGAATCAGTAAGGGTGGTAAGTCAATGGGAAGAATTTAGTACGAAGCTGTCCTCTGTTGTGCACGACGTCATACCCTTTGTTCGAAAAAAGCGTGCTTGTACATCGCACCCTCTATGGTTCACGGATAGCGTGCGGAACCTTTACCTTGAAAAGAAAAGAGCATTCAGAGAGTATAAAAGGGGACGAGGTGACCTATCATTGTTTACTGATAAAATAAGACTATTGAAGAAAGCGATAAGGGATAGTAAAAAGGAAGTTGAATCTTGGTTGGCAGATAACATTGGCTATGACCCAAAATCATTTTTTCGATACGTCAATAATGGATGTAAGGGGACAGTTGGCCCCCTCTCGATAGGACGCTCTAGGGTAGAGAGCAATGTAGGAATGTGTAGTGCTTTCAATGACTTTTTCGCGTCGGTTTGTAATGGAGATAATGATATTCGATGTACGGGTGTTGCATGGAGTAATAAAACCCTCAACGATATTCAAGTAGAAGACGCGGAGGTCCTAAATCTTCTTAGAAATGTATGTGCAAGCAAAGCACCAGGACCAGATGATGTCTATCCCAGGGTTCTCAGGGAATGTGCTAATGAATTGTTGGGGCCAGTCGCACAGATATACAAGAGTAGTGTTGCTGAGGGTATAGCCCCAAGAGATTGGAAACTGGCTAACGTTGTTCCGATATTTAAGAAGGGTAGTAGAGAAGTGATGTCAGATTATCGTCCAGTGAGTTTGACGAGCTCCCTCTCGAAAATTTTGGAAATTATCATCAAAAGGCAGTTTGTGAAGTGGATAGACGAGAATAATGTATTGTCGGATAATCAGCATGGGGTTCGGGATAGGGAAGTCATGTGTAACTAACCTCCTTTGCTTCTATGATCACGTGACTAAGGCTTTGGGTAAGAGCAAAAATGTCGACGTTGTTTACCTTGATTTCCAGAAGGCATTCGATCGGGTCCAACATCTCAAACTCTTGAAGCGTTTACACGAGATTGGAATTGGGGTCAACTTGCTGAATTGTATAGAATCGTGCTTAAGAGATAGGTCGCAACGAGTTATGGTGAACGGGGAATTCTCTGGTTGGACAGACGTCACAAGTGGAGTTCCTCAGGGAAGTGTCCTTGGCCCCATACTTTTTTCACGTTTTATGGATAAACTCGATCAGGGTATCGATGGGATTACTAGCAAGTTCGCCGATGATGTGAAGCTAATGGGGGTAATCGGGAATGAAAGCGATAGGGCGTTGCTCCAGACCAACTTAAACAGGATTGAAGCATGGGCAAATGAATGGAGCATGACGTTTAGCGCATGGTCGCTCATTTTGGTTCGAACAACCCACGGTTCTCTTACGAGTTGAATGGTGTCACTATCCCGGATGCAACTAGGTTCACCGATTTGGGAATTCTCATTGACGAGGGACTTAGGTTTTCTGAACATTGTTCAGCGGTGGTCAAAAAAAGCGAATAGAATGCTTGGTTTCATTTTCAAAAAGGTCTCTTCGCGTTCTCCTAAACTCATTCTTCCGCTTTTGCAAGGCTTAGTTCGTCCTGGACTGGAGTATGCTGTAAGGTTTTGGAGACCATACCAACAGAGGGACATAGACTTAGTTGAAGGGGTGCAGAGAAGAGTTACGCGTGTCCTTATTGGCACACAGGGCTTGAGTTATGAAGAGAGACTTCATTTTTTGAATATGTTTACATTGGATGAACGCAGGTGTCGAGGAGATATGATCGAAGTGTTCAAAATTTTGAATGGGGTGGATAGGATGGACCATGAACTTTTAGAACACCGCCAATCGACTGCTTTTACAAGGGGACACCAGTATCGATTGGTGAGGGACAATGCAAGGCTATGGTGTCGCAGGAAATTTTTCTCTAATAGGGTTGTTAATACATGGAATAGCTTACCCCCGGAGGTAGTAAATTGTAACACGATTGACACGTTTAAAAAGAAATACGATAAACATGTTGGGGTAAATCGAGAAGCTATCCATTCTTAGAATAAGACAACCATAAGTATTCTTTATGGGCGTTGTATAATATTTTATCATGTGTATATATCTTTTATAATTTGTGTTAATTGCATTTTTAATTGGGTTGCTGTATTTTTGAAATATATGACAACCATATTTTTATGGGCATCTTTTTATCAGCCACCTCGTTGGGCATTTCTTCTGTTGTGGCGCTGTATTTGTATTTGTATTTAGATGTTGTTTACCTTGATTTTCAGAAGGCATTCGATCGGGTCCAACATGGTAAACTCTTGAAGCGTTTGCACAAGATTGGGATTGGGGGGGGGGGCAACTTGCTGAATTGGATAGAATCGTGGTTAAGCGAAAGTTTGCAATGAGTTATGGTAAACGGGGAATTCTCTGGGTGGACAGGCGTCACAAGTGGAGTTCCGCAAGGAAGTGTCCTTGGCCCAATACTTTTTTCACTTTTTATCGATAAACTCGATCAGGGTATTGATTTGATTGCTAGCCAATTCCCAGATGACGTTAATCTAATGGGGGTAATCGGGAATGAAAGCGATAGGGAGTTACTGCAGACTATTGGTGGAGATACGGGGGGAGGCATGGGGGGGGCGATGCCCCCCCCCCAGCGTCAAAAGTGCAGTCGACTGATCTAATGTATAATTGTATATATGAATTGACATCATCATCATCATCGTACCCCCCCCCCCCAGACTTCCAAGCCGCCTACGCTACAGACCAACTTAAACATGATTGCAGCATGGGCAAATGAATGGAGCATGACGTTTAGCGTTGATGGTTCGAACAACCCACGGTTCTCTTACGAGTTGAATGGTGTCACTATCCCGGATGCAACTAGGGTCACCGATTTGGGAATTCTCAATGACGAGCGACTTAGGTTTTCTGAACATTGTTCAGCGGTGGTCAAAAAAGCGAAGAGAATGCTTGCGCTCATTTTCAAAAAGGTCTCTTTCGCGTTCTCCTAAAGTAACTCTTCCGCTCTTTCGAGGTTTGGTTCGTCCTGGACTGGAGTACGCTGTAAGATTTTGGAGACTATACCTACAGAGTGACATAGACTTGGTTGAAGGGGTGCAGAGAAGAGCTACGCATGTCCTTATGGGCACGCGGGGCTTGAGTTATGAAGAGAGACTTCATTTCGTGAATATGTTTACATTGGATAAACGCAGGTGACGGGGAGATATGATCGAAGCGTTCAAAATTTTCAATGGGATGGATAGGATGGACCATAAATTATTAGTATACCGTCAATCGACTGCTTTTACAAGGGGACACCAGTATCGATTGGTAAGGGACAATGCGTGAATTTTTTTCGTACAGGGTTGTTAATAAATGGAATACCTTACCCCCGAGGTGGTAAATTCTAACACAATTGACACGTTTAAAAAGAAATACGATAACATTTTGGGTAAATCGAGAAACTATCCATACTTGGAATAAGACAACCATAAGTATTCTTTATGGGCATTGTATAATATTTTATCATGTATATATATATATATATATATTGTTTTTAATTGCATTTTTAATTGGGTTGCTGTATTTTTGAAATATATCACATCCATATTTGTTATGAACATCTTTTTCTCAGCCATCTCGTTGGGCATTTTGCTTGTTGTGGCGTTGTATTTGTATTTGTATAGATGGACTGTGACAGCAATCAACCTTTTCAGCGAAAGAGGCTTAACATTAGTTACTTTCTGGGCTAACCTTCGGCGATAAGGTTAGCTGCAGCCGTCGTCACTTTTTGATTTGATCACACTTACTATGTGTTGTAATCTTGCTGAGAATGAAATCAAATTCGTCCGATACTTTCAGTGGGGTTTAAGATCCAATGGTGAGTCGGGGATTAACTGTAAAAATGGCGTATGACGGAACCAGGAAAAACTATCGGATTGAAATTCGCTGATTGGCGAATTTCCCCCCCCCCCCGGAAAAATGAAATATTTTTTTGTTATTTGACGATACGGCGACATATATATATATATATATATATATATATATATATGTGTGTGTGTGTGTTTTAAACGAGGTATGTAAAAATAGATGGAAGTGAATTAGACAAATATCTGGGATTACAAAACCGTCGTATGTTATATCCACGGTGAATGAAGGAATGTAATAAGTATTACTCGACTGTATGCTGCTACTAAGTAGCGCGAAAGCATGTCACTTTCTAGAATATGCAAAAAACCAGCTTATTAGTTGCATTCGAGCAAATTTTACCAGTAAGCTCATTGGTGACTTCAATATATTACTTGCTTGTGAGCAACAAGGTCGGAAAAGGCTTCCCATTCAGAAGAAATCACTATACTTTATGCAGAAGCTTCTTGTTTTTGTCATTCCGAGTAGTTATCAGAATGCGAGGAGCATCAACTAACAACAGGCACAGGCAAATAGACAATTAGAGGTCCCGTTTTTGTGCTGACAGAACTAGTTCGAATATTCTGGAACAACGACAACCCGGAAGAACAACAACGAACCAGAGCGCGCCAACAATGGCGACTTATCATCGGAAAAAAGTCGCCAATTTGGCGTGTCCCCTATATCGAAGCTGTTCCTTGTTTAAGATTGTAAATATCGAAGAGGTGGGTTGTTTTCAATGAAAAACAATAAGGAAAAACTTATGAAACCATTAATTATATCAGTTTGTTTTGTTTTTCCCTTTCAGCGCAATGTCATCCCATTTGTCGAAATGGAGGGATTTGTTCTGACGTCGACAGTTGTTCTTGCACCAACGAATTCAGGGGAGAAAATTGCCAATATCGTAAGAAACCTCTCAATTACATGTTCAGATTTGTCAATTATAGACGTCAACTTATTTTAGTCAATAATAGGACAAAAGTTGTAAACGCTGTAAGTGTCAAAAGGGAAAATGTTGGGAAATGTCGCAAAAAAAACTGTTCGCATCTCGTAGAGACTTTTACATTCGCGATCACTTTACATGATCTTTTGAGGACTACCAGGCACTTTTCATGTTGGCAACATGGTAAAGCATTGCTCGTTTCACACAATTTAAGGTGAATAACGGTGTTTGAACTTTCGAGGATATGCGAAAAATCAGCTTATTAGTTGCATTCGAGCCAATTTTACCTATAAGCTCATTGGTGACTTCAATATATTACTTACAAGGCCAGAAGAAATCACTATATTGTATGCAGAAGCTTCTTGTTTTGCCATTATGACTTCCGTTTTTCTTACATACATGATCAATCAATGGCCTCTGAGTGTTCTCATGTGGCCCGCGACCTCAAAACTAATTTTATAAAAATTAACGAAATGACATATTTCCAGAATAACCAAGTTACCCGCGGTGCAGTTTGAGTGGCCCGTGACTTATCCCTAGATCACGTGTGCCCCGCGGCACATTTCCAGATAACTTAATTGACCCGCGGCATGTCTATAGATCACTGTGGCACAATTTCAGAGCACATAAGTGCCCAGCAGCTCAGTTCCAGATCATTCAAATGTGCCGCGGCACATTCCCACATCACTTAATTGACCCACGGCATGTTTACAGATCACAACGGTGCAAGTTCCAGAAAACCTAAGAGACAGACCTGAGGCTTTGTTCCAGAAAAATCGGAATTCAGAAAAACGGGGAATGAAACAGAAAAATTGGGAACTGTCCCGGATAATACGGGATATAAAGGCGGGACGTATGGTCACTATAATCATAACAGTCTGTAAAAATTGTCCCTTAACAAAAGCGATCTTCAGACTCGCCCCTGGTTCAAAGAATTTCGTATGAACCCTTGCATAACAGACAGTGCAAATTGAGACATGAGGTGACGCTTTGCTAATCGCGTGTGAGCGCGCGCGCGCACTCGTTGCGCTGCTGCTGAGCCGCAGATCTTCGTGTCCCACGTGCAGATTCTTCGTATTCGGGGGTATAGATGTTTTTTTTTTCAAATAAACAGTCATGAGATGGAGCTCTCATTCTCGCATGAAATATTGTTTAATATCAACGTTATTTGCATAAATACGGTATATTACAGTGGAACCTCCCTTAACGGACAGTCCCCCGTTAGCGGACAGTAAAATCAGGCAAATTCAAATTTGGTTTTTTTTTGGTGAATTTTTGTTCATAAATAGGGAATTTATCATATTCAATGGCAATCTATATATATAAAATTGATTTTCTGTGTGTGTGTCTGTGTGTGTGTGTGTGTATGTTCTCTATACAAATCTACAATTTTAGATCGATCGTCGCCAAATTTTGCATATATATATACCAAATGGGACCCGACTTGAACGATAGGCTACTTTAAAATTTTGTCAGAGCAGGGCAAATGCCCCAAATGGGCAAAAAACTGTCGGGCAACAATGGTTTTTTGGGCCTCAACAATCACTTTCCGAACGTTTACTTTGGTTACCGTGGTTCCCTAGCGATGAGTTTCAGACGTGTTTATGTCTTTACAATGGTTTGTCACTTCTTTAATGCTGCCAGTTATGTATAATAGTTTATGCCTTTATAATGGTTTGCCACTTTTTCAATACTCTCAGTAATGAGGCTTTTTGAATAAACGCCATAATCATCATCAGCATCGCTTTGAGGGTGAGGAAAATTATAATCCTCATAGAAATCAGTGTTAAAATTGCCGATTTTAATGTAGAATTGCGGAATTTTGGTGGGGTTTTCCGTCACATCAATAATTTTAAAAATTTTATTGAATTCTAGATTTTTGAAATATTCAATTCGCTTAGAGATATACGAAGCCTAGGAGATTAAATAGGAAATAATTAGCCCCGGACCTACTTTTGCGTTGGATATCCATGCAATAACATTGATTTCAACTTTTTATTTACATCTTCTCAAGCATGAAAATTAATGTCTCCGCGTATTATCTTTTAATATTCAACTGCATAAATTCATGTAGTTTAGGATGTTTTAAAATCAATTATTGGTCCGTAAAGTACATTGAAGAAATTTCACAGCTTTAACTAAGCATTTTTGAAAGCTGGAATAGGCAAATGAATAACTTGAAGTTCAAAAGGTGGGGGGGAATCGAAATACCTAGCATCCTTTAAAAAAGAAAAAATATATATTTATTTTTACGTTTCTTTAAATCTAGATTTGTTTCTTTCATGAGTCACGTTGGAAGTCACCATATTGGTTAACTTAGACACGGTTTGCATGTCCCTCAAAGAAAGAGGGAGATATCGCATGATCCAAAAAGCCTCATTGAAGAAAACCCGGGCAGCGCCGGTTATTATAGCTAGTTATGTATAATCTCAAGCTCGTATTGGTAAATATGATAAAATCCGTCAGCTATTTACTTGATTAACTGAACATAACTATGGTCCAAGATGGTGAATTCAAATGGTGATGTTGGTTTCGTTTGCACATGTTGGTAGGTGTGAAGAAAGCCAACATTACAAGACTGATAATGCTATTTGTAAAAAAATGTTCTTCACATTTATTTTAATTTAATTCAATTTTTATTACAAAATATGTGCACGTATCGTGTGTGGGGGTAAAATAATTAATTTGTTTAATTACGAGCAGAATGGTCATAATGTTTTTCTATAGTTATCAGACATTCCAAATTTATTTGAGAATTACGCATAATCGCCGGTAAAAGCGATAAATGTAATGAAATTTAATGAAACTTTTTTTTTTTTTTTATCGAGACGATTGATGATTATGCATAACCACCGGTGTATCATTTTTACACACACTAACGTACAGGAATCAATTGCGACCAAAGCCAATCGTCGTATGAATGTGAAAGCCGTACAAAGATTCTACTGTATATCGTACCTCCCCCAATAGCGGACACTCCCGTTAGCGGACAAAAGTTTTGGTCCCATGAACGTCCGTTATCGAGAGGTTCTATTGTATCAATTATTTCTTTAATTAATTCCAGAATTATTTTTTTTTTTCGCACGTTTTCTTGAATATCAGAATTGTTCTTTCGTTAGTTCTGAGTTTCCGTTCGGGGCCATTCAAGTATTACATCAGCATCAATGAGAGGGAGGGTTTTCCGATTTGCTGACTTTTGATGACAAGTGGGAAGTGGAGGGATGATGCTTACGTCATCAACCACTCTTTATGAAAATATGAAATATTCTTAATGGCATCTTACTTGGTGCACCAAAAACGAGGAAAATTTTTCGCTAGTTTGTGGGCACTTGAACTAACATTCTCCCCAATGATAAATTCCTTACAGGGCCACTTTAGCGATCTCTAAATGTTTCACGGATCCTTCAAGTGCTCAGGAAATGTGTCCGGGCCGCGTAAGTGCTCTGGAACTGTGCAACGCATCACTCAAGTGACCCGTAGTTATGCCGGGATCACTTAAGTCATCTGGGAATGTTCCGCGGGTACTTTACTTATGTAGAACCGCACTCGGGGGCCGCTTAAGTGCTCTAAAATTGTGTCACATGCCACTCAAAGGATCTCTAAATGTGCCACGGATCGTTTAAGTGTTCTGTAACTGTGTCGCGGGTTACTTAGGTGATCTCTGAGGCCTACTTCAGTAATCTGAAAATGTGCCACGAGCCACTTAAATGCTCTGGAATTGTGCAACGGGTCATTTAAGCGCTCTATAAAAATGTGCCGCTTAGTTAATTTTTTCAAATTGGGTTTAAGGGGGCAAGCAACATCAGATTATCTTCAGGCCAGATTTGGTCCGCGGGTCACGGGTTTACCACATATGGCTCAAAGGGTGGGTCGCAATGAATTTCTTAAAGAGAAAATTTGAGTTCTTACCCTTCAAATAGCATTGAAATTAACAGAAATCGATTATAATAACATATAAAGCTATTTTCTTTCGAAAAATTGTTATTTTTTTCTATGTTTTTTACATAGAGGGCCCGTGGGGAGGCTCACGGGCCCTCTATCCCACCTCCCTCCCGCGTACGTTTCCAATCCCACCAATATGCGTTAGGAGGTAGGGGCAGTACTGACGAAATTTTTTTGCTCACAAGGAGGGGGCGGGGGTCAGAGTTTTGCTGACTTTTGCTGACAAGGGGGGGGGGGAGGTCAAAAATGGCTAAACATTTGCTGACGTAATACTTGAACGGCCCCCCCCCCCCTAGCTCTAAATTTTCATTTATTAAAGGATTATTCTAAATTTCGGAATTCATATCATGGGATTCATTAGTTTCGAAATTTTCATTGATACACCGAATTTATATTGATTGTGTCATTGTATCCGAATTTTGAATTGTTATCAATTCTGAATTTTCATTAATTTTTATCTAAACTTTATTAATTTAGATTAATATAATGGATTTTATTAATATCCAAATTTTATTAATTTGCAATTTTTATCCATCAAGAATTTTCACAGAATTTTAATAATCCTGAATTTTTATGGATTTCAGAAATCCGCTTTTATTATTATTTTTTTCATTAGACTACGAAATAATTTTTCTTAAATTTCTGAATTTTGCTTGAATTCCGAAGTTTCATTAATTATGACATTTCATCAACACAGGAATTATTTCTCATTAAAAATTTGAATTTCAATTATTAATTTCACTAATCTTGGTGTTACATCAACTTAGTTATTTTTCATTAAATGCATTTCCATTGGACTTATTCATTGATTTCTAATTGTCATCAATCCTTTCATTTTTTTGACTTTTCATCAGTTCTAAATTTTCTCATTCATTATGGGTGTATTTTCCAATTATTTCGGAATTTTCATTGATTCTAATATTTGTTAATTGTGTGGTTCATTCTAAATTTTCATTTAATTTTCATAAATCTGGAATTTTTATGAATTTATGTAAATCCACCTTTATTTATTTTTTTAATTACGGAATAATTTTCCTTTACATTTCTGAATTTTTATTAACTATGATATTTCATCTAACGAGGAATAATTTATCACGAAACCTGAATTTTCGATACTTTTGCAATTACTCATTAATTTCGAATTGTCATCAATCCTAATATTTCATTATTGTTTTGTGTCACGTTTTTATGTATCTGAATATGTATTTTTCACCATAACCGTACTTTGTATTTGTATTTTAATTAATGTTATCTTTACTTTAATTGCCGATTTTTTTCACACCAATATATAATATCTAGGCTCAAGGAGCCTCCAAAATACCGAAGTTCCGGGCCCCCGAAATCGTTTCCTTCCAAAAACGCTCGTTCACTCTAGGCTCTGCGTCCAGAGTTCACGAATCAACCCTCGCTACGCGTATGTCGACGCCATCTCGATCGGGTCTGGCCATAGACTAAAGATATACTATTATTACTTACTATACTATACTAATATATTACTATACTATACTAATATATTACTACACTATACTCTTATTACTATAAATATTATTATTACTCTGTGGGTCTGGCCCACTCGAGAACGCTGCAAGTGGTTCAATTCGCGCCTAGCCTTACCGATTACTCAAGTGACCTGCGGCACATTTAAATGACGGTTAATTCACCCGCAGTGCTATTCCGGATCACTCAATCAAGTGGCCCACGACACGTTCACAAATAAAAGAAGTGGCCTGCACTCTCCTACAGGTCGAACACCCTTGCCGTAGCCTGTAGCTCGAGGTGGTCGATCAAAACTTAATTACAGCTTAAGAAGTTCGTAATAACCACTTTATAAAATGTACATGTAATAAAGAGACACTCGGTGAGGGTTTCTGTATCTAATAAATGCACAAAATCGAAGGGATGCTTGTTATCAATCCAAGTATACGATCAACAACTAAAGTATTCATGCATTCTCTGTCTTTATTACTATCCAGCAATTTCTCTGTGTGGCATAACGAAGACCAGCAGCGCAAGTAGTTGGCAGTGCAACCACACTCGAACCGACACTATGTGCAGGGTCGCCTGTTACCCACCCGGTTCTCTGCAGGCAGAGAATCAAGCTAAAGACCACTATTGCTCTATAAATGGAACTTGGATACCGGCGCTGCCAGTTTGCGTCCAACCGTACGGTACGTATTCCTTCATCTGTATTCAGTCGTAGTTTGATTCGATACATCGAAGACTATCATTGTATTTCACAATGATGTTTTGAAAAACCCTACTACAGCAGGAAGAATGCGATTTGTACTCTTATCTGAATGAAAAATTTATACAAGAGGGTTGACCCCTGTGCGTCTTAGGACGGAATTACACTATAAAAGTTTGGTAAAATCCCTTTTATAAAACTCAGAAAATTAAACTAATAAAGCTCATATGTTACATTCGAGCAACTGCAACCGATAATCGTATTGGTTGAATTTTTCAAGTTTTATAAAACGACTTTTATAAAACTTTTCTAGCGTAATATTGCCTTACTCACTCACAAATGTGCTCAGTAACTGAGCTATTTCTAAATAAGCATTTCTTCTGATGAAGAAGAAAGCGTTTCTCAACCTGTTGTCCACGACAATGGTATGAGTGGGTCCACAGGAAGACTCGATAATTTACTTCTCACTGAGGGAAAAATTATATAACCGTTGATATATTAGTATAAGTAATATCCACATGGGTTCATTTGAAAATATGCCTTCATACTTATTGCCACTAAATTAAGAATTTACTGGAAATCGCAAGGTAGCTCTCTGAGGGAAAAAAAACTTAGAACACAACATATGTGGTGTTTGGTCAGAACATGATAACTCTAAAATCACATTTTTGAGATATAAGCATTTTCATTGCCATTTAAAAATCAAAAATAAAGCATATACATCAATACAAAGGAAAATACCATACATCAGCATGCTGTTTAGCCGTACGCACGTATTTTTGCATTTATCTCACTTCTAATTAGTTATAATTAGCAAGTCTTGCGTTTAGATCAAAAAATGCCATTTTTTGGAGATATCGGGTTCTGACCAAACATCACAGAAGATTATTATTCATATCCATACGCTATTATCATAATGAAGTTTGTAAATGATGAAAATTATCTTCGTTCAGTGAAGATTGTCAATTCAAATACACCTCTTTGAGAAAAAAATGGAGAACGACCAAAAATAATACAGAAATATCACTCAAAATACGGGACATTCCTGTATAATACTATGTATATTTTACTCCCGAATTTAAATTGTCCTGCAAAAGGTTGAGAAACGCTGCTATTTCCAGGATATTTCAAAACGAGGTATTTCTAGGAGCGAGTACTTGTTGCGTCAATCACTGCCCTTTTCTCAGTGTGAAAACCACGGGGTATTTTATCTTGATTTACAGTAATCCAGGGAAGTGGGACGGATGAAACGCTACTATATTTTGACCTAAGGATTAACCGGGAAAGGACGAAACGGCACCTAGCCCCCCTAACCCTCGGAGAATATCCCTAGCCACCCTATCCTAGTAAGAGCCAAAGCCGGGTTTTCCTAGGAGTGGAATTTCTGCGCCGTGTGCAGCGTGAAAACGCTGATTGGTTAAAAACTTGAAATTCAGGTTTTTTTTTTGACCAATCAGAGTTTTCACGCTGCACGCACTGTGTAGAAACCTGCTTCTAGGAAAACCTGACTTTATGTTTTTCTTTTAAGCAGATGCGCAAATACGTCGTATTAGATATTTAGCTGTACGTCGCCCTTCTAGCGCATGTTTATTGCCACATGTTTGTGAGGTGCTAGGAGGAAAACATTCTTCAATTTTACGATCGAACGAATTAATGACGCGGAAAAAGCGGGGAGGGGGGGGGGTGGGAAGAGTCCGTCTTTCCCAGTCTATTATTATTTCCAAGAACAATAAATTCTTCTTCATAAATTTCTTCTTTACAGTAGAATAGGTAATTGATTACTTTAGGTGTTTCTCTTTGTTTTCCTGGCATTGTCAGCTAGATTATGCTCGAAGCCCGGCTTCCTACAATACGGCAGGATGGACATCAACTCTTCGGACATTTTCCCACCTGAAACTACGGTGACTTATTCCTGTAACAGAGGCTTCACCATGAAAGGAGCCAAAGACAGCATATGCCTCATGAATGGGACGTGGTCTGAATCCAGTCCAGTCTGTATCATGGAATATGGTGAACTATAAAGATTTTATTTTTGTCTCATATATATATATAAAAAAAACAGGGATTTTTCATGCATTAAAAGAAAAAAATTATGTTTGGGTCATTTATTATTCAATATTTTTTTATTCAGGATGCTCACATCCAGGAGAAATAGAGAACGGAAAGGACGTGAGTGTTGGCCGTGATTATCCGATTGGAGGAATGATCACATACTCTTGTCAAGACGGTTATATACTGGTCGGTAACTCTACCCTCACATGCCTAGACAATGGACGTTGGTCAAGCAACAAACCCAGCTGTTGGCGACCGACATTGGAACTTCAGCCTACGAACAGAACAATCGGCGGTAAAAAACGAACTGCTTACTTTCACGAAGAATTGTTTCACACATTATCAGTACAAAAATATAAAATTTAACACACACACATACACACACTATATAGCCATAAGTCACTGGATAACCTGTGGCCGAATGGGAAATAATTCAGTCGAACGTCTAAAATTCCTGTAAGATGTAGGAAATCAATGTGGTGTCCTTGAGCACTTCTTACCTGGCTGGAATAACTGACAAAAATAATAGTGATATATTTTATCATAGCATGGGCCGAGATACATGGGGGAGCATTGAGCGTACTGATCTAATGTATATGCGCATATGTGAATTGACATCATCATCATCACGCCCCCAGACTTTCCCGTCCATCTCCGCCTATGTCTCATAGCGCAGCCACAATTGCAGTCAAGACAAAAACGTGGTGACAGGCCCGAAGCTCATGGGGGAATGAGACGCTCTACAGTGTGCCACATAAATACAAATACAGAGGCCGCTACAGACAAAATTCTCCACGGGACGGCTGAAAGAAGATGCACATAAAAAATATGGATGTCGAATATATATCTAAACTATATTCAAAAATACAACAATCCAATAAGTGCAATAAAAACCAATATTTATGATAAAATATAGATATACATATGATGGTCTAGGGGTATAGTAGCTGATAGTTTCAATTGTAAAGGGTGCTTGGATAGAAAAAGGCTGGAACACGAGGTCGAAGCTTTACGGGAAAAAGTTAGGGTGCTAGAGGGTCCGGTTATAACGGACCCTCTGGTCGTCGAGCCACCTGTTGATGAAGAAGCAATCTCCACGAACAACGACATTTTAGAGGGCGAATGGGTGGTCGTGGATGAGGTAGAGGGGGATAGTGATAGGGGTTTAATCATCGGCGATTCTATGGTTAGGGAACTTGGGAACCGAGTGTGTAGGGATTTTCGGGGTTTCGAGCGCTGTTGTCTTCCTGGGGGGAAGATTGGCAACGTTCGAGACGTTTTTCATCGCCGAAAGTTGCCCTTGCGGGTGATTCTGTGGGTGGGAACAAATCAGGTAGGAGCGAATATTAGTGAGTCTCTGTCAGAATACCGGGATTTACTATTATCCGCTAGGGAGGGGGGTTCAGATGTGGCAGTGATTCCAGTGCTGCCAAGGGGTAGTAGGGGATATAGGAGTAGGATCCACCAATTCAATATAGGCCTGAAGGACATTTGCTCCTCACTTGGGGTCACGTTCTTGGAGCTTCCCGCATTTACCGATAGGTGGCTTCGTTCGGATGGGATCCATCTAAATAAGAGAGGGGTCTGGGAGGTTTACGATAGTCTTAGGTCAGGTTTTTTACTCCCAGACCACGTAGTCGGGAATGCGGGTTAGTTAATGATAATCACAACAGTACTGACGGGGAATTACCCACCTCTGACTTGGATGGCTTCTCGATTGACAACAAACCACCGGGCAAATTAAAATGTGTGTTAACAAATGCCAGGAGCTTGGGTAACAAGAAAGATTTTTTAGAAACTATGATAGTTGTGGAGGACTTGGATCTTATAGCCATTACAGAATCTTGGGCAAACGATGGGGATGAATCTTTCTTACACATCTCCGGATACGATACTTTTTTGAGAAATAGATCTGATAGGAAAGGGGGTGGAGTGTTGATATACGTGAAATCATGTTTGAAGGCTAGAGAGTGTAACGTGCAGAGAAGTGATATTGAAACCATATGGGTTGAACTTGAGAACAAAAGACGTCATAAGCTTATTGTTGGGGTTTGTTACAATCCACCGAATAGGGATCAAAACTATATCGCCAAAATGCATGATGAAATTTCCTACATGTGTAAGCGAAAGAGGGTTCTCATACTAGGGGATTTCAATTACCCGGGTATTGATTGGGAGAACCTTTCATCTGGAAATCAGTATGAAAGAGACTTTCTTAAGTTGGTGCTCGAAAATTTTTTGTATCAGCATGTATCAGAAGCCACTAGGGGTACTGCTATTTTGGATTTAGTTCTTACTAGTTCTGAGGATCTAGTTGAACATGTTTCGGTGGGGGAAGAGTTTTCTTCCAGTGATCATCGTATCGTCAGATTTCTCTGTAACTTTTCCTCGGGTAAGGTTGATAACAAAAGACTGGTTCCTTGTTTTCGGAGAACTAACTTTGATGTTTTGCGAAGAAGGTTAGCGGAAGTTTTCAAAGACCGGTTGGAATCAGTAGGGGTGGTAAGTCAATGGGAAGAATTTAGTACGAAGCTGTCCTCTGTTTTGCACGACGTCATACCCTTTGTTCGAAAAAAGCGTGTTTGTACATCACACCCTCTATGGTTCACGGATAGCGTGCGGAACCTTTATCTTGAAAAGAAAAGAGCATTCAGAGAGTATAAAAGTAGACGAGGTGACCTATCATTGTTTACTGATAAAAGAAGACTGTTGAAGAAAGCGATAAGGGATAGTAAAAAGCAAGTTGAATCTAGGTTGGCAGATAACATTGGCTCTGACCCAAAATCATTTTTTCGATACGTCAGTAATGGATGTAAGGGGACAGTTGGCCCCCTCTCGATAGGAGGCTCAAAAGTAGAGAGCAATGTAGGCATGTGTAGTGCTTTCAATGACTTTTTCGCGTCGGTTTTTAATGGAGATAATGATATTCGATATACGGGTGTTGCATGGGGTAATAAAACGCTCAACGATATTCAAGTGGAAGACGTGGAGGTCCTAAATCTTCTAAGAAATGTATGTGCAAGCAAAGCACCAGGACCAGATGATATCTATCCCAGGGTTCTCAGGGAAGGTGCTAATGAATTGTTGGGGCCAGTCGCACAGATATACAGGAGTAGTGTTGCTGAGGGTATCGTCCCGAGAGATTGGAAACTGGCTAACGTTGTTCCGATATTTAAGAAGGGTAGTAGAGAAGTGGTGTCTAATTATCGTCCAGTGAGTTTGACGAGCTCCCTCTCGAAAATTTTGGAAATTATCATCAAAAGGCAGTTTGTGAAGTGGATAGACGAGAATAATGTATTGTCGGATAATCAGCATGGGTTCAGGAAGGGGAAGTCATGTGTAACTAACCTCCTTTGCTTCTATGATTACGTGACTAAGGCTTTGGGTAAGAGCAAAAATGTCGACGTTGTTTACCTTGATTTCCAGAAGGCATTCGATCGGGTCCAACATGGCAAACTCTTGAAGCGTTTACACGAGATTGGAATAGGGGGCAACTTGCTGAATTGGATAGAATCGTGGTTAAGAGATAGGTCGCAACGAGTTATGGTGAACGGGGAATTCTCTGGTTGGACAGACGTCACAAGTGGAGTTCCTCAGGGAAGTGTCCTTGGCCCCATACTTTTTTCACTTTTTATCGATAAACTCGATCAGGGTATCGATGGAATTACTAGCAAATTCGCAGATGATGTGAAGCTAATGGGGGTAATCGGGAATGAAAGCGATAGGGAGTTGCTCCAGACCAACTTAAACAAGATTGCAGCATGGGCAAATGAATGGAGCATGACGTTTAGCGTAGATAAGTGCATGGTCGCTCATTTTGGTTCGAACAACCCACGGTTCTCTTACGAGTTGAATGGTGTCACTATCCCGGATGCAACTAGAGTCACCGATTTGGGAATTCTCATTGACGAGCGACTTAAGTTTTCTGAACATTGTTCAGCGGTTGTCAAAAAATCGAATAGAATGCTTGGTCTCATTTTCAAAAAGGTCTCTTCGCGTTCTCCTAAAGTCATTCTTCCGCTTTTTCGAGGCTTAGTTCGTCCTGGACTGGAGTATGCTGTAAGGTTTTGGAGACCATACCTACAGAGGGACATAGACTTGGTTGAAGGGGTGCAGAGAAGAGCTACGCGTGTCCTTATTGGCACACAGGGCTTGAGTTATGAAGAAAGACTTCATTTTTTGAATATGTTTACATTGGAGGAACGCAGGTGTCGAGGAGATATGATCGAAGTGTTCAAAATTTTCAATGGGATGGATAGGATGGACCATGAACTTTTAGTACACCGCCAATCGACTGCTTTTACAAGGGGACACCAGTATCGATTGGTGAGGGACAATGCAAGGTTATGGTGTCGCAGGGAATTTTTCTCCAATAGGGTTGTTAATAAATGGAATAGCTTACCCCCGGAGGTAGTAAATTGTAACACAATTGACACGTTTAAAAAGAAATACGATAAACATGTTGGGGTAAATCGAGAAGCTATCCATACTTAGAATAAGACAACCATAAGTATTCTTTATGGGCATTGTATAATATTTTATCATGTGTATATATTGTTTGTAATTTGTGTTAATTGCATTTTTAATTGGGTTGCTGTATTTTTGAAACATATGACAACCATATTTTTATGGGCATCTTTTTATCAGCCACCTCGTTGGGCATTTTGCCTGTTGTGGCGTTGTATTTGTATTTGTATTTGTATTTGTAAATGAAACATTGTGGTTGTCTCATCTAAGAATGAATAGCTTCTTGATTTACCCCAATATGTTTATCGTATTTCCTTTTTTAAACGTGTCAATTGTGTTTAGAATTCACGACCCCTAGAGAGATAAGCCATTCCATTTATTCACAATCCCATTAGAGAAAACTCTTTGTAACATCACAACCAAAATTGTCCATTACCAATGGATTTTGAAGTGTCTTTGCAGTTGATTGACGATGCATAATTATATCACGGTTCATCCTATCCATCCCGTTGAAAATTTTAAACACTTCAATCGTATTTCCCGACATCTGCGCTCTTCCAATGTTAATATATTCAAAAAAGTCAAGTCAAGTCTCTGTTCTCCGCTTATATCCTGCAAGGGAATTAGCGGGGGGGGGCATGTTTGGTGTTATGTTCATAGCTTAAGCCCCGTGTGCTATCAAGAGCACACGTGGCTCTTCTCTGTACCCCACCCGACCAATGCAAAGAAAGTATAGTCTCTAAAACGTGACGACACACGGCAATCCAGGTCGAACTTAGCCCCGGAAAAGTAGAAGGATCAGTCTAGGAGAACGTGAAGATACCCATTTGAGAATGAAACCGAGCATTCTACTTTATTTTTTTGACCACTGCTGAACAATGTTCAGAAAACCTAAGCCGCTCATAAATATGAATATCTAGATCAGTGACCCTAATTGCATTCGGAATAATATCACCATTACACTCATAAGTGAAACGTTGGTTGTCCGAAACAAAATGAGCGACCACGTACTTGTCAACGTTAAACGTCATGCTCCATTGATATGCCCATGTTGCAATCCTGTTTAAGTTGGTCTGGAGCAACTTCCTATCGCTTTAATTCATGACTACTCCCATCAGCTTCACGTCATCTGCGTATTCGCTAGCAATCCCATCGATACCCTGATCAAGTTTATCGATAAAAAGTGAAAAAAATGTATGGTATGGGGCCAAGGACATTTCCTTGAGGAACTCCATTTATGGCGCTTGTCCAATCAAGAAATTAACAGTTTACCCTAACCCGTTGTGACCTATCTCTTAACCAAGATTCTATCCAATTCAGCAAGTTGCCCTCAATCCCAATCTCGTGCAAACGCTTCAAGAGTTATCGTGTTGGATCCGATCCATGTCCTCGGTTTAAAGTGTCTTCTGAAAATCAAGATAAACAACATCGACATTTTTGTCCTTACCTATAATCAAAGCCTTTGTCACGTGATTATAGAAATATAGGTACAAACGAAAAGGGAGAGGGTGTAGGGAACATCAAAAGGATTGATAATTGCATAGGAACCCATGAACGGAAACCATCAAGGGAAAGTGGTCGCACAGGTACAAGAAATGAAAGGATGCAAGACAGACATTATCGAAAACATTAGTTGCACATAAATATTACAAATAGCGTGGTAGATGATTCCATTTCAGAACGTTATAGGAGAGGATCGGTGTTTCCGAATTACACGCTACTAGTAAAAATACCTGGCGCTTCCCGATTTTTCTTCAATTATTGGGAGAATTGAAAAAGTGACAAACCATTATAAAGGAATAAACTGTTATACTTTACATAATACTGGCACATTAAAGAAGAGGCAAACCATTGTAAAAGCATGGGCATGTATTAAACGCATAGTTAGAAAACCACGGTAACCAAAGTAAACTTTCCGAAAGTGATTTTTGGGGCCCAGGAACCATTGTTGCTCGACGGTTTTTCGCCCATTTCGGGAATTTAACCAGTTCTGATGAACTTTTAAAGTAGCCTATGGTTAAATCCCGTTCCTTTGGTACATACGCAAAATTTGGCGACGATCGGTCAAAAATTGTAGATTTGTATAAAAAACAAATAAACATACATACAACTTTCACATTTATATGAGTTACTTACCCCGACCTGGCGAATGTGATTCGCCATACGGGTTTCACATTTAAATATAAGATGCATCGACGGACCATGGATTGGCAGACACGGTCGAAGGCACCTGGATTTTCTTATGTATCAGCAGCAACGCAGATGATTATTGCAAGCAGATCCATTTTAGACTCGACAGATGCTTCATACACGGCAGCTTCAAGTTGCTCCCCAAAAAAAAACCCCAACGCTTTCATGAACAGCGCCGTCTACAGACGTGCGGTGACGTTTCCGGCCATGGGTTCCCCTATGCAATTCCCAATACTTTTTATGTTCTCTACTTCCCCTTGAACTTTTTTTTACCTTTATTTATGAGACACCTTCTATAAGTGAGCATCAAACACATATCTGTATATGCAGAATTATATACAAGTGAGTGTCGGAACTCATGGAAAAAACTTTGAGGAGCGATACAGCATATATAAACAAGCATCATTCAAGCAGTAATTGAATGGTCTTAAAGCAAGCGTTGAACCACTAGACGAAAATATCGCTAAACTCATTAAGTTCTAAATTTCGCAACTTATCGTCACTTATATTGTGTATTGTAAAAAGGGATGACTGGTTTCCTTTCATGAATCTGGAAAGAACGGACAAGCATTCCATACATGGGTGCTGCATCCGGGAATGCTCTGGAAGCCCAAAGGCTGTACCGGGAATGTTTTCTGTAAAACATGTTTCAGATCCAAAGAAAAAAAAACATTTGATCGATTTCACCGGTGTCTGTGCGAAACGGGCCAGTGGCATGTCAGTGGCATGTAGGATACAGGACTAGCTAAGAGTGTAAGGACGCCACAAGGAAATCCGTTTCACACAGACACCGGTGCAATAGCTCAAAGGTTTTTCAATCTGGCGTCTTGTCGTAAAATAACCCGGTACCATTTCAGAGCATTCTTGATCGCAGAATTATACAACAAACGCATGTCTGCCTTTCCATCCCTCCTACAATCCATAAGACTAAACGCAAGCAGTAAGCTGCACCGTCTAGCGGTTCACTACTTGTGTAAACAATCATACATTGTATGACGAAAACTGCTCGTTCAGACGCGTTCTATCACTCCTTAACAAGTTCACTGCGGGGCCTAAATTGCTTGTCGAGTCCGTGGGGCGCATTTTTATTTAAGATTAAAACTAGATTTGTACATGACGCCACCATGGCGTCATGAGCCTCCTAGTACAAGTCCTTCATGACGCCACTACAACATGCTAGCTTCTTCTTCTTTCTTGCCCACATTTCTTTCGAAATCCCAGTCTGCGGTCTCCGGTCCTTATGTACCACTGGGGCACGTGCAATTTTTCTCCCTAGTCATTTGGTAAAGCTGTCCATTTCAGTCAAATGTCTTGTACGTTGAATCGAGTTGATGGCAGTCTTCATGGGGAGAACGACGCGAGTGATTCGATACTTGCGAGCACGGGGCAAGGGGAGCCACCACTATAAATCTTTGCTAACTTTTCCGACACAACTCTTCCTCTTTTGAGTTAACGGAAGTAAGGTGCTTTGCCTTTCCCGTTTCATCCGAGGTGAGAACGTGATTTTATCCGCTCTTATCCCCCCCCCCTTTGTTATCAAGATTACACCTTCATGGGGGGGGATAACATGTCGAGTACCCGTTGTTCGTTGTAGCTATTGTACTTAATGTCCATTGGCTACCTAACCAAAGTAAAAAAAAAATTGTACCACAGGGTGATTGTATTACATTATTCCATACAGTACACAGTGACTTCATAAGCGAGATACATAGGTGAATCTTGCATAACTCGGATATAAGGTATTTAATTTCGAAAATATGAATAACGTAGACTTTATCAAAACCAAGACGGGACATTCCTGTATAATATACTATGTATATTTTACTCCTGAATTTAAATATCCTGTAAAAGGTTGAGAAACGCTGCTATTTCCAGGGTATTTCTAAACGAGGTATTTCCAGGAGCTCTATCTATGAGAACTTGTGAAACCACCGGGTGTTTTATCTTGATTGACAGTAATCCCTATCGACATGAGGGAGGGGAGGGGAAAGATGTGATCGGATGAAACGGGTCTATTTTGACCTAAGGATGAACCGGGAAAGGACGAAACGGTACCTAGCCCATCAATCCGGGGTTGTGAGCGGTTCTATCTATCTGTCCTTCATTAGGCTATCACTAATCGATGCCGTTCATTAGCAGTGAACGTGTTAAAGTGAGTTTCAATCACCCATGAGTTTTTAATTACCATGTATGAAAAGTGTAAAAAAAAAAAAGCAGATTTCCGCGTTTAGAATAATAAGATACATACGCGTTGCCGCACAGGCGGTATAAGCATTTTGTGCTACCAGATCTTGAGTCCTTGAGGGTAGGTGATATGAATGATATACAGTTACAAACGACAGCTGGTACCTTCGGACTCGACGACTATAATGTCCGTTGGCTTTTAGTAACGTGATAAATTTAACTATCCTCATAGTGGAAACCAAAAATTCATGCATATCTTATTTGTTTTGGATCTTTCACAGATTATTGCGCCTTTACAAGTACGCCAAGAAATTCTCTGGTTCGTTTCTTTAGACCTGACTTCCTACTAGGGTTTCTTCTTGTTACTGAGTAAGAAAATTCTTATTTTCATTTATTTTAAATGTACAGGGTGGGGAAAAAAATCCGTAGAAACTTTAAAAATGAATAAAAATCGGAAAAATAACCGAAATAAAAAACGGTTTGCAGGGTTAGCATCGCTAAATCACGGGAATTTGTTTATGACAGAAAAAAAAAATTAAAAAAACAGCCGGTAGGGGGCAATGATACGACTTCGATGGAAATATGCAAATGAGACGGTTATTAGAACTTGCGCTCCTAATCCACAATCAGTTCACCGTTGTAAACCGTGTATGTGCACCTGCTGCACTCTGCCGTTGCTGAATTTGTGACTCGCCTGCAATATAGTGTCCCCTGTGGTGGTGGTCATGTGGAACACATGCTGCTGTAATAAACGATTTGGAATCATTCTGTTCTTTATATGCGTATCCTTTCTTTGACTTGTGTACGTCAGCGCCAGCTATCGACTGTTTTTGAGGTTTTTTTACTGTCTTAAAAAAATTCCCGTTACCTAGCGATGCTAACCCTCTAGACCGTTTTTATTTCGGTTATTTTTCCGGTTTTTATGAATTTTTAAAGTTTCTACGGACTTTTTGCCCTCCTTGTATTATTTATATGTAATTCATTTTAAACAGTTTTTGTGCGCAATTGATGTATATATTTGATGCATTAAAATTGAGAAATGGTCTTCTATTGATTCATTTCAAGAGATAAAGACGATACCACCAGTGGATTAGGGAGAATCAGGAGTGATCTGCCGATCAGAACGTTTCCAGTCGGTTTTAGGATACACTACAGGTGTCGGACCCGATTCTACAAACTCTACGGATCCGAGTACCAAACTTGTCAAGTCTCTGGTACTTGGAGCGGCAACAAACCAGCTTGCGTACCAGGTAAAGCGAAAGAGTTTGGTAAGCGTTCTTGTTCTTGATTTTAAAGACATTCGATCGAGAGCAATCATCAACCATATTCAATATACTGTTGGATGAAGGTATCCTCTAAATTTTTCCATTTTGCTCTGTCTGATGATTTGCCATCCCAGCTACTTTTCTGACCTCGCCAATCCATCTTGTTTTGAGACACCCTTCTCGGACATTTAACACCACGAGGGCTGCACCAATCCAGAGTACTTGAGTCCATCTATTGCCCTGAGTTCTTGAAATATGTCCATCTCACATCCATTTTAAACGTTTGATTCTTTCCACGGTATCATATACCTTTGTGTGGTTTCTTATTCAAGTGATTCGTTTTCAGTCTCTCCTTGCGAGGTCTAACATATATCTCTTTCCATGCTCCTTTGAGTTGTTTGTCTGTAGCCTTTGTATCTTCTTGCTTGTGAGTGTCCATGTTTCAGCTCCATAAGTCAGTGCTTGTAGCACACGCTGGTTACACACTTTTATTTTCAGGCATAAGGGCATGTGGTTGTTTAGAATAACACGGTTTTTGTCAAAAATGCTCCATCCGATTTTGATTCTTCAGTTTATTCCATTAATGATTCGTTGTCCATGGCAATTTCTTGTCCCGGAGCTTACATAGCTTTCTTCTTCTATCTCTGTGTTGCTGAGCAAGATCTGCTTCGAAGCAAAGGAATTGAACGTAATTTTAGTCTTCTGAAGATTCATTTTCAAACCCACCTGAATACTTGCCTTCGTCTGTTCTTGTATAATTTATTCTAGTTCCTCTGGATTACTGCTGATAATTAGTAATCGAGAGCAGCAGGTGTCAGTAAATGTAAATTTGTATTCATATGATTTGTAATAATTACCTTCTTTACATTTGCCTGTAGATTGTGGCAAATCTGACTCCCCGAGGACACCTTTCATAATTTATGGAAACTCGACAGAAATAGGTCAGTGGCCCTGGCAGGTTGCCATCTCTGTATCTGTTAAACCGGATTACAGCCCGTATTTGGTTTGCGGAGGGGCTCTGGTCGGCGAGAAATTTGTCTTGACGGCTGCTCATTGTATAACCAGAGAACACTCGGCGATGCTGATCGACCAACGATTGATCACCGTCCATTGCGGCAAGTACTACAGGAGCTTCGAGAAGGACGACAAGCACGTACAGACAAGAAAGGTTTGCGGAATCATGCTCAAACTAATCAACGTTACTGGTTTGAATTCAACCACCTTTGTTATGCCCTTGAAGATAAATGGTGGACTGTTTTTATTGTTAGGTTCGTCGGATCATTGTCCACATGAATTACGATTTTATCAAGTACGACTCAGACATTGCTCTGCTGGAACTGGAATCACCCGTGGAGTTCACGAGTCGAGTCCAGCCTATCTGTTTGCCAACCGAAGCAACAACGTCAGATAATATCAGAGATGGACAACTCGGAGTGGTAAATATTTTTGGACACTTTTTATAAAATTTTAGAAGTAAATGTGGGGCTATTGTCGCGGAGCGACTGTCTGAAACTTTTGCGCGACATAATATGATACAGAAATTGTGAAAAGGACATGGCGAAAAATATTCAAGATACTACATTTGTTGTATGTTAACATTAAACTCGTTTTATTTTTATCACTCAAATTTTTCCCTTAAGGAGGGACAATAACATTTATAAAAACATGGTAAGATAACAATACACAAGTTCTCACTCAGTAAAAACAATAAAATACAATAACTTAGTTTCATTCACCCATACATCTCCTCCATGAGAGGTCTTAACAATGATTTCTTTCACCCACCAGTCATCATTAGGGGCGCTCAACCCGGGGAAGACGAGAGAGAGAGAGAGAGAGAGAGTTACAGCATACTCAAACGTGACGTGTTGGCCGACCAACTCCTAGAATCTCTCTGCCGAAAAAGCATCGTGTGTTTTCACACCAAGTCGGTGGAAAAACCTGCTATTGGTTGAAAGCAATCGCCTGATATCTATCAAAGGTTTTCATTGGCTCAGAGGCACATGCATGAAAACGTGACTTCTATTGTGAGAGGAATGTGCTCATGTCGCGCAATCTTGTACGTATCTCAGTACAAGAAAAATGTGTCCTAGAAAAATAGAATTCCAGGCGAGGAAAAAGAGAAACTCGACGTGTTGCTTCTAATGTATTTATGTGTGAAAGCATGTGGTTTGTGGTTTCGCTATGGGGGGGGGGGAAATGCGATCGTGTTACTTGGGCCGTAGGGGACTCTGACATGGGTCATCCGAATCCACTCACAGTCTTGTTATGAATATACTTATTACGTCACTGTTTCACTAATTTCGAAAAACAGTCCCATGGGTTGCGAAGATTAAAGGTGGATTCGCATCTACAACCACTCAACGAGACATGTCAGACACAGCAGACATTCTTAAACATAAAACCAATGAACGCATTGATATCTGTCGTATCGTCACTGCGCAGACAGACATTTTTGTGTTAAAAAATGTTTGCCGTGTCTGCTGACGTGAATACACCCTAACCACTCTATGCAAACATTACTGTCGGTAAATAATTATTAACACGAGTATATATTTGTGTAAATCTTTCGTTTTTCAGGTACTCGGATGGGGATTGACCGAGGAAAACCGTTTCACAGATGCACTCAGGGAGACCATCCTGCCAGTTGTGTCGAGGTCCCGGTGCGAGGAAAATTACAGAAAGGGCCTGAAGACCATATCCGTGACCGAGAACATGTTCTGCGCCGGTTACGAGGAAGGTCGTTCGGATACCTGCACGGGAGACAGCGGTGGAATCATGATGTTCCCAGACAGTTACCAGAGGCCTCCCAGGTGGATACTGGAAGGCATAATCAGTTGGGGCAGTGCCAATGGCTGTGGTATTCCTAAACAATTTGCAGGTTTCACAAAAGTCGGAAAGTTCGTCGATTGGATCAAACTGTATATCTGAAGCGATAATAAAGCTGGCTATTTTTAACTATTTGCGGTCCAAAAGTTTTCTTTTTTTGACACTCCGTTAGTACAGTTCGTACTCCCTTCTCATCGTAGGGAGAACAATGAGGAAGATCCCTGGATGTTTGTTCTTTCGTGAATTTTGTACAGCTTATAAATTTTGCTAAGAAACCGAATTCACAGAGGTCTTCTAATTATCGTGAGGGGCTGTTGTAATTCATTTATTCATTCAAACCGAACAGATCTCAGGTCTCTATCACCATAGGCAATTTACTACTGATGAGTACCGATTGAGCTGGAAGTGTGAGTGTGTCCCTCCGAATCCCCTGAGTCCCCCGAAAACTTCTAGGGCATGGCCGCGGAAATAAAAAAGTATGCAAGTAACACAGTACACAAAGCTGCCTCGCGACATTTGGACATTTCCATTTATACTGTGGTAGGTATTTATACTCTGTGTAGTACCGCCCAGGCTCTATCGGCAATTGTCAATTTTAGCCACTGACAAGGATGAGGGACTGGGCTGTGACGGATGCTTTATTATGCATATATACGTACATGTATTACATGGATCCGAATCTATATATATCATATATACACATATATTTTATTTCGAACATGCCATTTCAGTTTCATGTTCACACCTTAACGCGGAAATGGAAAGAAAAATTATATGTATATATATATATATATACATATACACCCATATACCCTTTAACGGAAAATTTCACACAAACAATGTGAGTGTTTGGCAACCAACAGACCAAAGGATCATACAAAATGTTAAATTGCTACACCGAAACTTTTTGCGCAATCTATTCTTGGAAATGAGAGGTGTACATCATTCACCCTTGGGTTTCCGTTTCTGTACTTGTTGTGGTTTTGATAAGCCATGTATTGTAAAGCAGTTGCTTCTGAAACTCTGACAGAACATTTTAGGAAAGCAGGCCTTTCCACGGGAGAAATCAGTGTAAGGGTTAAATTTCCAAATGATATGCAGGACTTACAAAATTGCATGCAGGCCGTGTGCATACCGTGATTGCAACGCTGACCAGATCAGGAGTTGATCAGAGAGAAGCAAAGGGACAACTGCCCTGACGTCAAAATTTACGTGAACAAAAACACAGTTATAAAATCATAAAATTTTACAGGGGTGGGGGCGGCAAAATCATGTTGCTATTTTACTCACAAAATTTCTGGTTAAGAACATCATGGATCCCCGAGCCATTTTTTGGAGGCCCTACCTACTACTGCTACACCACATATGCACCCCCCCCCCGCGGAACCCCCAACGAATCGGTACATGCGGGAATGTGCGTGTACGTGTAGTGAAACCTGACACGTGAAGTTTTTGTTTCTCTGTAATGCTTGTTATGTGTAGTGCTGCCATCTGCCACCAGTTTTTTTAACTATGAGTGAAGTGTTATGATTGAATGATTTATCGTTGTAGGACTGTTGCTCTCTGTGGCGAGACTTTTTAACGGGGAGATCGGCTCGCATTTGCGCCTTGAAGTTGGGAACCACAGAAAACCAACTTCAGCCGACCACCACTGTGGGGTTCGAACCCGGATCCTCGCATCGCGAGTCCGTCACTATAACCACTCGACCACCACACATCAAATGTGTGTTGAATTGATAAACCATATCAATAATGGATAATCTCTCGGCAAGTTTGATAAATTTCGCAACATTTATCACTTTTACCGGCGATTATGCATAATCTTTTTAGACCCTGCATGCACAAACGTGCGGGGTTGCTTTTTTCACTTTAGATATCCTTTTTTGAACCTCGTGGATGTTCAGCCTAAATTTCAAGAATTGTGCGTTATCGTTGAAATTGAAGAAGAAGATCCTGAGGTTAAAAAAAATCTACAGAGGGGAAAACAACCCCTTCCCCAGTACCTCTGCGTGCTTTCTCGGGGCAGACTTTTCTTGGAGTCTCCTTGAAATGGTTATGCTCAGAAAAAGGAGGAGTTGTAAGAGCCCTTTTCCCCCATTCGGCTTGGGGCACTGCCCAAGTTGCCTCAGCCTAGTTACGGACCTACCGCATCCGTTTCTTAGTACTGGGGTCTGAAAGGGATAATTTCAAATAAAGTTCATACATTTTATAAATATGAAAGAAATCATGCGGAAATATCACATCCATTATAAGTTTAGCCCATTCGTGATGCGTGCACTACCCGTATTTTACTATAAAATTCAATTAATTAATATGTGTGAAGAAGATAGATCTCTTGTGATGAGTATATCCTGCGTTAAATGTGTGATGTTTTGTTTTTAAATCTCTTAAAATTAAATCAAAAAAGTTGGTTTTTAAGCATGTTTACAAGTCAAATAGCAGTAATCCCATTCTCTAGGGGATGGGGGTTAAACGAAGCTTATCCGACTTCATCCCCTTTATATGCAACCAGGAAGGGGGAGACAGGTGCGAGGGCGATGGAGACGATCACCCCATCAAGAGCCTGATAATATGGGAGAATCTGTCCCGTATTTCACGGGACAGTGATGGCTAGCAAAAGTCGCCTCCGACACATCACTCTGGATCCGTGCCTGGGGGGGGGCGGTGGCGGCGCCGACACCGTTTTTGTACAGGGTGCGACTAGTTCTAAGACCGACCCAGGGACCTGTGGTATGGTCCTCCCCACACATCGTCTAACTTGATTTTGCTGTATCCATTGTATTTTTCTAGCCCAAAAATGGCACCAGAAAATTTATTTATAGTATATTCTCTATTATACGCTATTAAACTAATATCTGCTTATAGCGCACTAATGTTTTCGAATCGTCATAGATATGGTAAAGGGGCTATCAGCTGAGCCTACAATCAGCGAGGACCAGCGTTTCACCATTCAAGATAGTGCAATCCCGGCCTTAGTGCAACCGCACTGTTTTATCTAAATTGGTTGATTTGTTATTAATATTTAAAACTCAGTCTAGAACTTCTCGTCGTCCACCCCATATAATCGGGCCTTGATTAATCCTATAGGTTGTAGGATCATCTTGTTAAGATAAATCATCATTCAAAATTTTCAAAATTTTACTGATGATTGTATTGAAGATTTCCCCCTCATGTTTATAGTTTTGTGTAATCCGAAGGTATTCACATATTCAATTATAAAAAAATATTATCAAAGAAAGTACTTTTTGGAAATGTATGAGTCAAATTGTTATTGCAAAAATTGTAAAATTATCTACTTTTATCAAAATTTTAGTTATTAGTTTTCTCGCTGAAAAAAAGTTTTCTTAAGCTGATGCAGAAAAATTGCATGGTTAATTACATACGTTATCTTTATATAACATTCAACAATAGATGACAGCGAATTCCATAAAAATAATCACTCGGTCACATAAATTACGAGTTATCCCTTAAATTCATAAATACAGTCGAATCCCGTGATAACGAGCTTCAAGAGACCGAAGAAATCACTTGGTTATAAAGAAATTTCGTTATAAAGGAATTCCAGGTGCTTATATGGGGAATTCGAAAAGTGTTCATTTAAAACGAGATTTTTCGCTATAACGGTATTCGTTAAAACGGGATTCAACTGTGGTTTTAAAAATTCGGAAAAATTGAAAGAATTGGTATATTTGAATGACGTTTTCGTGAAAAAAATTATTGTGACGAGATGGTGATTTTTTGTGACGAAAAAAAAAAATAGTTCAAATTTTTACTGATAGAGAGCGCTGCACAAAAGTGAATCACTGGAAATATACAAACCACAGTCCTACGAACTGCAGGAGATGTGCGATTTACAACTCAATCCTGAATTTCTCTGTTACTGGTTCTCATTGCAATGTTGGCATTCGATGGATGAAGCGCTATTGGTGCAGTTGTATTAACTAAAGGTGTGAACATTTCAGATTCTGGAAATCTGTTTATGAATTTAAGGGATAACTCGTAATTTATGTGACCGAGTGATTATTTTTATAGAATGCGCTGTCATCTATTGTTAAATGTTATATAAAGATAACGTATGTAATTAACCATGCAATTTTTCGTTAACCAAGCATCGTTAAACCAAGCACACGTTACAAAACATCTTAGGAAAATAGCTTCCATAGAGTAACATGGCTAGAGAATCCATTCAAATGTCATTTCCCACGTTCTTTTTTTTTTTGCGAGGACATTGCACATTCGTGATTCTGGCATGGCGTAGCCGATATATTGGTTATTGCAGAAGCAGAATTTGACAAATTTATTGTAAGTTTTTACCTTGGAGAATCTCTCATGAACCCCCCCCCCCCAACCTCACCTCAGTTCATTGATACGACCCACGGTTTGCGCACCACTGTGATTCGTTCTTACCATAGTTGAATAACAATGTGTTTCAACAAATGAATTACTTTCTCGCTCATTATTGAGCAACGGAATCTTTTAAAAATACATTTTGGAGGTGTTGAAACGTCTGTTGAAAATCATTCGTGTTGGAGATTCCATTCCGGTAAGACGTGTTTGCGTCTAACCTCGAAGGAAGGCCTCTGTACGAGGCTTAATCTAGATTCAGGTAAGAATCACAGTTTTTAAGGCTTCGGTCGTGGGCATTGTACACGGTTAGGTAGCCTCTGGGAAGGGTTCCCAATGTCTACGTTTGATGATTTTGTGATTCGTTGTTCTTTCTCCCCTGTTAGTTTGGCTTAGCTCTGTGGACCAGAGAGGTACCGAGCATCGTGACCCCCGGCAGTTTGAGTGAGCGAACCCTTTGCGTTCGTCCTCTCTGCATTTGGAGGTCAGTTGCTCAGCCACTTACACACAACATCGTCGTGGCAATGGTATCACTGGCTCGTTGTTTCGAGTCACTGTGCCAATGGTGCCGGGTTTTGAGGTGGTGGGCTAAGGGTTCGCAGAGCTGAGCAGAAACCGTTTCATTCAAGACTACTGCAGTCAAACGTAGGTATGTACACTAAACCAGTGGTTCTCAACCGGGGGCCCTAGGATATTCCAGGGGGGCCACGGATGAAAATCTTGCAAAAGCGGAGCCACGTCTACTGATACGGGGGCCACGAAAAAATTTGTGGCATTGAAGTTTTTTAGTCAGAGTGACTAAAAAAATTTAATTTCAAACAAAACGCATAAAATATATTTTTCATAATTTTTCCCCATTCAAGTAACATTAACATGAGGAAGAAGGAAACAAAAAAAGTGGTTCATGTAATCTCAGTGGGTTTTACGACTTGGGGGTGATAGAAGGCCCTGACACAAACTATAGAAGAGGTTTAAGCAAAATGGAATAACTGTAAAGACAGAAGATTGTGTGTTCAGACTTTTCATTCAAAGAGGGCTGCCATAAAGAAAACAGACAAAGATTTGTTGACCATTCATTGACATTCTTTTGAGTGCTGGTAGTAAATGTAATCCAAGAAGTAGATGGGTGGAAAAATGAAAGCTTGTAAAAAAACACATCGTTTTCATGCAATTACAGATGGATAGCCATCTAGTTTAGCACAAAGCTATCTTCAGCCAGCACTGAGTGGTCTGATGGGAAATATATTTATAAAAATCTAATAGAGAATGATTGCTCTGGGGTATTTTTTTATGAATTTTGAAAGGGGGTGCCAATCCATTGCCTCTGCTGAAAAGAAATAAAGTCGAATTCAGTTACAACGAACTCCAAGAAATCAAATCATACATGAGGAAAAATACCCGCGAAATTTAAAATTTTTTAAAACTACATTGCTGTGATAATCTATTGGGAGAGGGGCGGCTTAAGCGAGGGTGCAAGGGGTGCGGTGCACTCGGGCGGCAGGTTGTAAGGGGCGGCAGCGTAGCCTTTACAACAAAATTTAACACAGTAAAAATTCACGACATCACGCTTTTGAGTCATACCTCGACAACGGAAACGTTGAGAAAATAGACAAGGCCTCTGATCGTAATACCAGAAACAAGAATGTAAGCTATCTGGGCGGCTCGAGACAACAACCTCGGCGTTAACGTCCACGTCGGGAATCACTGATTTAGACCATGGTTGTGTGTGATCAACTCAAAACGAAATGCTTTATTGCTCTCAGAACATAATTTTAGCCAGTCACGTTTATGAATATCAGAGACGACTCGAAACAGAGCATGTGATGACGGATAACTTCCAATTGCCTCGCCGTATCTAGCTAGGTACCTTCAGCAGATGTCTTGTCCTTGATCATTATATGCGCGATTTGTTCTCGTTCTGGACCAACCGCGTAGCAAGTCTCGTTGAAATCCTTGCGCAGTTGGAAAGCTCGGTTGACTTTCCTCATCAGTACAGCTCTCCTCACGCACGATTTGAAATCCAAGAACTTCAACTGTTCACGTGTAAAAAACAAAACAATTTTGAGCATTTCCGGGTCATTCAAATACTATACGCTCGTGAACAGATGAATATATAACAGATATAATTCAAATGACCGACTGTGACCGTGAAACAGTTAAATAGAGCGCCAGACCCAAATGAAAAAACAAAACAGTTAGTTTGGTGAAACTTTGTGTGGAGGTACAGCAAGAGGTGAGAAGGCAACGACGGTTTCGACAGCGGGTTGACGCAAAGATAAATCCAAGGAAGAAACCTTCAGGAAGACTTAACTGAAACCTTCGTAGTAATAACTGAGCGGGACATGATCTCTCTTCGGATCAGGGGTCATTCAAGTATTACGTAAGCAGATTTTCAGCCATTTTTGACCCCCCTTCCCCTTTGTCAACAAAAGTCAGCAAAACACTAATCCCCCCCCCCCCCCGTCAGCAAAATTTCGTCAGCAGCTTAGAATATTTCATATCTCTAAAAAGGGGTGGTTGATGACGTAAGCAACCTAAGCAACCTTCAAACCCCCCCATCCCCCTTGTCGTCAAAAGTCAGCAAATCCGAAACCCCCTTTCCTCCCTCAATGCTGACGTAATACGTGAATGACCCCCTAAGTTGCCATCTGGTGGCAAATTTTGAGTTTTGGCCTGAGTTAGGTATAGCAGTCCATGAACGGCCCGTTTCCTTTCTATTCGCAGCTGAAGATGCCTTGCCTAGGCTTCATTTGCAGTTATCTGCCAGCGCACACGAACTCTAAGGAAAGAGAATTCGGTGGCTTTGTAGTCTAGGCAGGGCTGTCTTAAGAGCATCATGGGCGCCCGGGCCAAGTGCTCTTTCTGAGGCCCTACCAGGCAAATTCCCGGAAATTTCAACTAGATCTCATTTTTGTGAGGCCCCTTTTTTCTTGAGGCCCCCGGGTGGCATTGTGTCTAGTGGTCTAGGGCGCTCACCCAGAGAGAACGTGGGTTCGATTTCCCGCAAGGCCCGTTGAATTTTCTTTCCTGGATTTATCTTCGAATCAGCCAGCTGTCGAATATTTCGCAGTAATAGCGGAGAGTGACATCATATTCGAAGGAAGGCACCCCCCACCCCCGCACTACTAGACCACAGATGTACCTCGTCCGTATTCCTATGCGGAACTTCTATCGCATTGGTACATGTTGGAATGTGCGTGTCCGTGTTGTGAAACTAACGGGAAGCTCGTTTCTGTGTAATGCTTGTTATAGTGCTGCCATCTACCACATATTTTTCGAACTGAGAGTGAGTGTAATGTTTGAAGATTTTACCGTTGTAGACCTGTTGCTCTATGCGGCGAGACTTTTTTAATAGGAAGACCGACTTGCATTCACACCTCGAAGTTGTGAAACGCAGAAAACCAACTTCAGCCGACCACCACTGCGCCGATGCGAGTCCGTAAGTATGACCACTCGACCACCACAGCGGCAACCGCCCCCCATAGTGGAATGGATTTTCCCAATGTCAAGGGTACTCAGCCAAGAGTGCACGTGACATAAGTGATCTGTAAATTTTCCGGAGTCACTCAAGTTATCTAGGAAAGTTACGCCACTTATGTGACCTGGGGGCACTGCTTCAGGTCACTTAAGTTATGTAAATGTGCCGCAGGTAACTTCAAGTTTTCCGGCGCGTGTGCCCATAGTTAGACTACCTGTTTATATTGTTTTCTATGGGTCATGAAAACATTTCTGCCCTTCATAGGGTTAAATGATCTCTAAATGTGCCGCGGGTCACTTAAGTGGGTCTGGAAATGTGCCGTGGGTAACTTAAGTTTAAGGGTGACAAAAACAGTCTGGGAATGTACCAAGGGTGACAAAAACAGTCTGGGAATGTACCAAGGGTGACAAAAACAGTCTGGGAATGTACCAAGGGTGACTAAAATAGTCTGGGAATGTACCAAGGGTGACAAAAACAGTCTGGGAATGTACCAAGGGTGACTAAAATAGTCTGGGAATGTACCAAGGGTGACAAAAACAGTCTGGGAATGTACCAAGGGTGACAAAAACAGTCTGGGAATTTACCAAGGGTGACTAAAATAGTCTGGGAATGTATCGCGGCTCATTTAAGGAATCTGGTTTTGTGCTGCTTAGTTCATTTTCACGAAATTACGTTTCAGGTCGCGTCTCACATCAGATGACCCCAACGGCCATGGGTTGAGCGTGTATGCCTTAGGTAATCGTGCGAAATCACATGATTATGTACTGGCGGTTAGTTTTTGGATTCGTTCAATGTGGATTGATTTTGTAATGGCAGAAGCAGTTCACGAAGTCCATTGACGGACGAAGGCAGTGTACGGTGAACATGCACTGCTATTGAATCGTGTGCAGCACTGGGCAAGCGTTACCACTGTGCATTCACATTCCTGGATTGAAGTATCTTTCTTTCCAAAGTGTCCGTAATGACCAAGCGTGGATCCAGAGGGAAGGGGGCGGCAATTTTCCCCATTGTTATTCAGCTTTTTTGGGGGGGGGGGAGGAAGAGCCGAATAAGTAAGGACAAAAATTGCCTGTCGCATAAAATACGGGATTATCCTCGCACATCGCCCTGTATTCGTCTATCTCCGTTCCATTCGTAGCTGAAGATGTTTGCCTTCGCTTCGTTCAAAACTGAAGATGTCAACCTCTTCTTCATCCGCAGCTTATGATATCTGTCTGCTCATTCGCAGCTGAAGATATCTGCTTCGGCTTCACTTGCAGCTGAATACAAATACAAATACAAATACAACGCCAAAACAGGCAAAATGCCCAACGAGGTGGCTGATAAAAAGATGCCCATAAAAATATGGATGTCATATGTTTCAAAAATACAGCAACCCATTAAAAATGCAATTAACACAAATTATAAACAATATATACACATGATAAAATATTATACAATGCCCATAAAGAATACTTATGGTTGTCTTATTCTAAGAATGGATAGCTTCTTGATTTACCCCAACATGTTTATCGTATTTCTTTTTAAACGTGTCAATTTTGTTACAATTTACTTCCTCCGGGGGTAAGCTATTCCATTTATTAACAACCCTATTAGAGAAAAATTCCCTGCGACACCATAACCTTGCATTGTCCCTCACCAATCGATACTGGTGTCCCCTTGTAAAAGCGGTTGATTGGCGGTGTACTAAAAGTTCATGGTCCATCCTATCCATCCCATTGAAAATTTTGAACACTTCGATCATATCTCCTCGACACCTGCGTTCATCCAATGTAAACATATTCAAAAAATGAAGTCTCTCTTCATAACTCAAGCCCTGTGTGCCAATAAGGACACGCGTAGCTCTTCTCTGCACCCCTTCAATCAAGTCTATGTCCCTCTGTAGGTATGGTCTCCAAAACCTTACCGCATACTCCAGTCCAGGACGAACTAAGCCTCGAAAAAGCGGAAGAATGACTTTAGGAGAACGCGAAGAGACCTTTTTGAAAATGAGACCAAGCATTCTATTCGCTTTTTGACAACCGCTGAACAATGTTCAGAAAACTTAAGTCGCTCGTCAATGAGAATTCCCAAATCGGTGACTCTAGTTGCATCCGGGATAGTGACACCATTCAACTCGTAAGAGAACCGTGGGTTGTTCGAACCAAAATGAGCGACCATGCACTTATCTACGCTAAACGTCATGCTCCATTCATTTGCCCATGCTGCAATCTTGTCTAAGTTGGTCTGGAGCAACTCCCTATCGCTTTCATTCCCGATTACCCCCATTAGCTTCACATCATCTGCGAATTTGCTAGTAATTCCATCGATACCCTGATCGAGTTTGTCGATAAAAAGTGAAAAAAGTATGGGGCCAAGGACACTTCCCTGAGGAATTCCACTTGTGACGTCTGTCCAACCAGAGAATTCCCCGTTCAACATAACTCGTTGCGACCTATCTCTTAACCACGATTCTATCCAATTCAGCAAGTTGCCCCCTATTCCAATCTCGTGTAAACGCTTCAAGAGTTTGCCATGTTGTACCCGATCGAATGCCTTCTGGAAATCAAGGTAAACAACGTCGACATTATTGCTCTTACCCAAAGCCTTAGTCACGTAATCATAGAAGCAAAGGAGGTTAGTTACACATGACTTCCCCTTCCTGAACCCATGCTGATTATCCGACAATACCTTATTCTCGTCTATCCACTTCACAAACTGCCTTTTGATGATAATTTCCAAAATTTTCGAGAGGGAGCTCGTCAAACTCACTGGACGATAATTAGACACCACCTGAAGATCTATGTTTTCTCTCAGGTACCGATTCAGAGGAGGGGATGGAGCCCGTGTTCCAAGAGCCGTATAACATGGGAAAATCTGTCTGTCCCGTAAAGTACAGAAGTTTTAAGGAACTTACACAATATTCACCCCTCTCATCACCTCGTCCTAGATCCTCGCCTGGTGATGACTTTGACCAAGTCGCATATCGTTATTCACAGATTCCCGTCTCTTGTGTGAAAACGCTTGTGCCAGTCTAGTCCTGCACACGATTAAATGACAAATGTATGTACACCATAACTTAGTGTACACTGCCTTTATTACTAAAAAAAGGAACAACACCACGTTGCTCTATTTTTACTCACGAACATTCCGCAGACGCAGATGAAAAAACAGCCGATTATCGGTTCGACGATACTGTTGGCCGACCGAGGACACAGATCACCTGATACCGCGTGGCTACCTAGGGCAGGGGTTCTTGCCCTTGGGTCACAAGAGCTTCCTAGATGGGTCGTACAAATCCACTTACAGCCAGGAATTCTTGAGCTATGGGTCAAACTAGATCAACAGGGGAGAGGCTTCCGAGATAAGTAGTGAGAATTCACTTACAGATACGTTTTCATGAACTATGGGTAACGACTGAAACTTCATCCGCTGTGGCTTCTGAGATGTAGTTATTGTTGATCTAGTTATACAGACCCATTCACAGCCAGAGATTCTTAAGCTATGGGTCACGAACCAAACTTGATTCGCTGGTGTTTTCGAAATGGGTCGCTTAAATCCACTGTTTAAACTTGATCCGCAGAGGCTTCCCACATGAGTCGTTCAAATCCACTTACACAGCCAGGTATTCTTGCTCTTTTTTTCTTTCAAATCGAGCTCAACTCGGTCACCATGTGTAATTTGGGATTCTTGAGCTATGGATCATGAAGGATGTAAGTGGATTTGTACGATCGATTTTGGAAGCCTGTGCTAATCGAGTCTTTGTTCGGACCCATAGTTAGAGCCGCTGGGACTAGACTGTAAGTGGATATTCACGACCCCTCTCGGAAGCTCTTGCGAATCAAGTATAAATCGGGACCCATAGCTGGTTGTTAATGAATTTGTACAACCCGTCTCCGAAGTCCACGCAAATAAAATTTGGGACGCGACCCAGAGGTTAAGAACCCTTACTCTGCATTGGAGTTGAACGAGTCCGACTAATAAAATTTTTTGATGCATTAATATTCAAAGACCAGATGCACGAACCCGTTCGTCTTGTTGCTCCCTGAGTATCTCGTGCCTTTGCTCTGAAGTTGCATCGGCGAATTCACTTCTCGATCTTCTTCTGATCCATTCGCTCAGCATCGACAGTCGACCGTTTGAGGGCCTCTGTAATATGACAGACCATCTCAAATTATACCTACTATCATATAGACTATTTATTCTTTGAAAATCAAAGAGTGGTAAAACACGAAGCTGAATCTTTTTTGTAACATTTTGATCATAATTTCGGTCATCATTTGCCCATTTTTCTAACAATTTTATCATTCGCAATTAATCATTTGTTCGTTTTTGTAACAATTTTATCATTCGAAAATTATCATTTCCAACATTTGGTCATTTTTTTCGCATCCTCGATCACAAAAGCTATTACTACCCCCCCCCCCCTTTCGAACCGAGCACAATTCTGGTCACTTATATCGCAAGAAAGCAATAGTAGTGCATTGGTAAGATGCTTGTTCGTCTTCCACCATGAAGGTCACTGTCGATACCCACGGGTTCGAAAATCCGGGAAAGAACACCGGAACAAAAGTTCTTCCCCCATAGATGACGCCTTCATTTCCCACCCAATTCCACTGGTTGGAAATTGCCGTATGGCGATATGACCGGAGTCGATGTGCGGTGAATTAGTGGTCTATCGCAAGAGGCGAATTTACTGGGGAACTTAACAGGCTATGGCCCAGGGCTACAAATTTGAAGTGTGAGTGGCCAAGAAAATTTAAAAAAAGGGTGGCAACACTTGTATAACCCTGAGCCAGTAAAACCATAAATTCGCTTCAGCTTATACAACGATGGATTAGATCCGTCAGTGACCAAACAAGTGACCTAGAGAGTTTGCAAGAGTTCGAGTGACCAGAAAAATGACCTACAGAGCAAGGGACCGGGTCAGAGAGGAATCTATACAGAAGGGAACCAGGTCAGAGATGAATATACAGAAGGGAACCAGGTCAGAGAGGAATCTATACAGAAGGGAACCAGGTGAAAGAGGAATCTATACAGAAGGGAATCAGGTCAGAGATGAATATACAGAAGGGAACCAGGTCAGAGAGGAATATACAGAAGGGAACCAGGTCAGAGAGGAATCTATACAGAAGGGAACCAGGTCGGTGAGTTACCAAACGAATGATCTAGAGAGCTTGCAAGCACGTGAATGACCTAAAGAACTAAATTGTAGGCCAGTGAGTGACCAGACGTGTGAGATGGAGAGAAAATGATCAGAGAAAGACATTAGGTCGGTGAGTGACTAAAAGAGTGATCCAAAAAATTTGCTGATTTTACGAATATTTGTCCAATCCTAAAATGGAAAAACACTTTTCGATAGTAGTTTTTCACAACCAACCACGTGTGTACTTATTAGGCGTTCGATAGCATCCACCCCCTGTATAAATGATTACCATGTACAAAATGGGTACTTTTCCGTTCCTGGGGGCTCCGCTTGATTAGATTTTTTTTATAATTTTGGCGAGAACCCCTGAAGTTTCTGGACAAAAACTGGGGATTTTTAGTTTAATTAAAACTATAAATCAAACTGGAATCCTTTTAACGAAAAGGTACCAATTTATACAGGGTATCAGTGCTAATGCGGCCTATCAACCGTCCCTCGTACAGATATGATTACAGTTTAAAAAATGCTCAAAAGACTTTCAAAAATTACCCTGTTCCAGTTTTGTGATTTAAAATACAGTGTGTCAAGAAATTTAAAAATCTAAATATTTATACGCCCCCTCCGTTCTCTAACTTCCGATTACAAAGTTGTTGCTCTTTCTCTTCTGATGCCAGTGCACTATTCACTGAGACATTCGAATTGAAAAATCGGAGGAAAGTTGGGAAATGGGCAGCATAATTTAGGGAAAGGGAGCGTTGTTCGTTGGTTTTTTGCTGTTCTTACATTGCTTTTCTCCGATTTTTAAAATTCAAATTTCTTATGAAATATTGCAATTAAAAACGTGATTTTTTTTATTGGCCTCAAAAGGGATGGAGCAACAACTTTCTAATTAAAAGGATTTCTGTTGGCCTCGCGAGATACAGGGAAACAACCCTCTCTAATTGGAAGTTAAAGGGACCGTATAAAAATTTAGTTTTTTTGTGACACACTGTATTCTTACTCTCAAAACTTGTTGGAGGGTAATTTTTGAAAGGTTTTGTTTTTTGAGAAACAAACGAACAATTTTGAGCATTTTTTAAATTGGAATCGTGCCTCTACGACAGACGGCTGATGAGGTGAACGCCGCATTAGCACTTACAGAACACCCTGTATATCACTTAAGGGATTATCTACAGATCGCATGAGTAACCAGCGGCATAATTCCAAAACACTTACTGGCCCAGGGTGTATTAAGTGACCCGCGGTACAGTTTCACATGACTTGAGGGCTCGCAGCATATTCACAGATCACTTAAATGGCTCGCGGCTCATTATTTTCCGATCACACAAATGCCATAATTACAGACCACTTGAGTAACCCCCTACAATTTCAGAGCACCTAAGCGCCTCGTGATGGAGTTCCATATCACTCAAGTGGCCGGTGTGACACATTTACAGACTAACTACTTCATGACCTGCGACGCTCTTCCAGCTCATTCAAGTGGCCCGCGACCAATGAAGGTACACCAATGAAGGTACACCAATGAAGCGGAATCTTGACACGTTCTAAAAGTAGCCCACACTTTCCTAAAGCTCGAGCATCTTTGCTGCGATGCAGTGTTTTTCAAAAACTGACAAAAGTGGGAGAACAACTGCTATAAGGTACTCAAGCACACTCCCAGAAAAACGCATTCGGTAGTAATAAATTGCCCGTGACGATAGACCGGAGTTGTGCTCGGTTTGATATAGAAGGATAACACTACTACTACTACTACGAAACAAGTTCAACTGAAAATGCACGTGACCACACAGGAAAAACATTCTCACCTTCCACATGCGGTTGCCGAAATCTTTATCGTAATCATCGTACTCGGAGATCTCCAGCCCGAGGTCCGGGAACACGGACTGCGACCTGCGAATACGGTCCAGCCATGCCCATTTGTCTTCTTGTGCTTCTTTTGCACGTTTGGCTTTCAATGCGACGTGGGGCAGCATGATGATGATGGCGATGGTGACGACGACGACGGAAGCTTTTCCTAGTTCTGGACCGCTGAGAACCACAACCACATATTTTTCGAAACGATGTCCTTTCTTTTCCGATCTTCAAAACTCTGATACAGCTAACTGCAAACTCTGTCTAAAGAATGGGATCACATCCTGTGTTTGTATGTATTTATAGTCTTTTAAACTAATATCTGATGCAGCTGCTCCATCAATACGACCATAGATGTTGCAAGTGGTGTCGCAATGAGGAGAAAATATCGGTAATCGGATTAATACAAGAAAATAAGAGATATTGACAGTGAATGTATTGATAAGAAGACAGTGAAACTTCGTTATAATGACCCCTAATTTTCACACGACAGTCAATAATTGGCTGACCGGGCCGATTCCTATAGAGTTGGGATGCACAACCACCGGCCTGCAGGCTAAATGCAACCCATCAAGCAAGCGTGTATCTGGCGGGGGGGGGGGGGCCCAAATTGAGAGAATTGAACGAATCGAGCAAATTGAGCGAACGCAAATTGCGTTCGCTAAATTTGCAGCTGAAGATGCCTGCCTAAGTTTCATTCGTAGCTGAAATGACTACTTAGGCTTCATTCGCAGCTGAAGATGAGTGTTTATGCTCATTCGCAGCTAAAGATGACTGTTTATGCTCATTCACAGCTAAAGATGACTGTTTATGCTCATTCGCAGCTAAAGATGACTGTTTATGCTCATTCGCAGCTAAAGCTTAGGCTTCATTCGCTGCTGAAAGTATTCGCCACCATTGAATTCGCAGCTGGAGATATTTGCTTCCGCGCAATTCACAGTTGAGGATATCTGCCTCGGCTTCAGCTGCTTGCTCCCCCCCCCCCCCCCCAATGAACGTCGTAAGAGGGTTTAGCCCCTCACCCTCAAGAATTCATAGATGTACAATGTAATTATGCATGTTCCTTATGTGGACGATCCTGAATATTGTATATGTGGGATGTCCTGCAGCTATGCCCGAAAATGAAAGCCGAACAGAAATGCATTGGACAGAAGGGCACCATAGTTATTATTTTACGAGTGCCTACCATACTAAATATAGGTTTGGCAGCCTACAAGACAATAATTCATAAGAAACAGATTGTTTCCGGAGTTTGAGAGAATTTCTTTGAAAAAATGGAATGGAATTTCTTTAATTTTTGGAGAGCGTTCGCGTGCCACTTGTGACATGCGTGCCGTGGGTTGGCCACCCGTGTATTAGAGGTTCCGCAAGGAATATCAACGTGGATATTTGTCTGGTATTTCAAGTTCAAGTATAGTACCAGCCCTTAAGTTTACAGATTAAAAAAACTCTCAACGATTAGTAAAGTTGCCGACTATCGCTAAAATAACTCAGAAATCGTCCGTCGCGGGATATTGAGAGGGCTGCTGTGAGTTGCAATAGATTAAAATGTAATGTATATGGCTGGGAAATTGTGAGATGATCATATAAATATGACTATAATTATTAAATACAGGGCGTCCATAATTAAAATACCCTATTTTAAAGTAGCTTACAGGCGAAACCAGTCATCAGAAAATTGTGAAATTTTTTGGAGAACTTCGTGAAGTGATGGGAATTTGTATGCACCTTCCCTCAAAAAATTTGACTTCAGAGTGAAGGTAAGCAAACTGCTGCATTTTAGCAAAATAAAATTCCAAACATATCTCTTTTGCCAACTCTTTACAAATCTGGCAATAAATTTGCCAACATAGGGGACGAAGCTAACACGTAAGCTATACGTAATAACAAGGTTATAACATCACACTACATGGAGAGATAAAGCGCCAATCGTGAAAGAAGAAGGCCGAACTTGGGTTTCTAATGGGATTGAAGATTTCAGTTAATTTTCAAGAAGTGACAACCCGCTGCTAGCGAAGGAATGTGGTGTCCTTCAGAGTTTGACACATAACTTACAATTAGTAAAATTGTACGTCACAAAATTTCCAAACCTTTTAACTCGCTTAATATTCGTTCGAACCAAAAACGGAAAGCAATTTTTCCATATCAATTTTTTTCAAGGAATCACGTGTGTAATTATTAAGCTGTCGGTAGTTACCACCCTATAAATACTGTTACGATCTGTAGGCGATAGTTGGCGCAATCCTTTATCGCAACCTTCCGTTGGCAACGGGAGTTGACACCAGTTTCGGTAAAGCGCACGAATGCGTGATTGGTGGAGAACTGGCAGGGCGTGTAGAGAAAAATCTAGAAATTCCCGCCCCTCCAGACATTGGTTCAACCCCGTACTCCGTACGGTGGCGCTGCCGACTAGGAAACTGTAAAATAGAATTTTGTGGAATATTCTTTTTCTCGAAGTTTCTCCGGGGTTATAAATACCGTGACGCTCACAAGATGGCAGGCTCAAAGAGACTCGAATAGAGAGATTCGATGAACAGTCAGTTGTGCTTAAACTTTGCTAGAAAGTTGTTAGCTCTCCGATTAGCTTGTAAATTGCTGTTCTGTAAATAAATCTGTGTTTGTCCGTCGAACCACTTCTTGTTTTGCAATCTCGAAGTCTTGTGGAAAATTTTCCGGAACAATACATAATATATTGAGTACATGTTCTTTACCCCCCCCCCCCCGTCCCCGGAAAAATTTGAAATGACGGTCCTGCTATCCTGAATCTCGTACACATGTGATGTCCACCAACTAACTTAAAAAAAGGGTGGCAACACTTGTATAACCCTCAGCAGTAAAACCATAAATTCCCTTCCGCTTATACAACGCTGGATTAGATCCGTCAGTGACCAAACAAGTGACCTAGAGAGTTTGCAAGAGTGCGAGTGACCAGAAAAATGACCTAGAGAGTTTGCAAGAGTGCGAGTGACCAGAAAAATGACCTACAGAGCAAGGGACCGGTCAGAGAGGAATCTATACAGAAGAGAAACAGGTCAGAGAGGAATCTATACAGAAGGGAACCAGGTCAGAGATGAATATACAGAAGGGAACCAGGTCAGAGAGGAATCTATACAGAACGAAACCAGGCCAGAGATGAATATACAGAAGGGAACCAGGCCAGAGATGAATATACAGAAGGGAACCAAACAGATAGGAATCTATACAGAAGGGAACCAGGTCAGAGAGGAATCTATACAGAATCGAACCAGGTCAGAGATGAATATACAGAAGGGAACCAGGTCAGAGATGAATATACTGAATTGAACCAGGTCAGAGATGAATATACAGAAGGGAACCAGGTCAGAGAGGAATCTATACAATTTTTCGTATAGATTCCTCGTCGAACCACTTCTTGTTTTGCAATCTCGAAGTCTTGTGGAAACTTATCCGGAACAATACATAATATATTGAGCACATGTTCTTTACCCACCCCCCCCCCCCGGAAAAATTTGAAATGACGGTCCTGCTATCCTGAATTTCGTACACATGTGATGTCCACCAACTATTCCCAAAGATGAAAAACCGAACAGCAACGCATTGAATAGATATCATCACATTGAATATATCATCACATAATCATTATTTTGATAGTGCCCACCATGCTAAATATAGGTTTGGCGACCTACAAGATCATCACTCATAAGAAAAGGGAATGTTTATAAGTTGGAGAGAATGTCTTTGATTGAAGAATGGAATAGAATTTTTTTATTCTTTGAGCAGTGTTCGCATGCCACTCCCGATACAATGACGCGCCACTTGTGGCACGCATGCTAGGATTTGGCCATCCCTGATTTAAATAATGGTAAAGTAGCTATAGAGATCTTTCTAACTTTACCATAAGCTTTACGGCACCAGCATTGAACTTATATTACTGTAGTATAACGATATTACTGTATTACAAGCTCGATGCAAACCAGCTCACAGGAGACGTTCTTCATATAGGAAACCAGACATATAATATTTTCTGAAACTTGAACTGGTGTGTTAGTGCAAGTCATTCAAAAGCCATTTTTGTCGTCGATATTCTTGAACAGCTGTTAAATTGCCGATGAGCTCAATATGAAAACACCAAAAAGCTCATGGAATCTTAAATTACCAGAGAGAAGACGTTGGCGAATCATACTCGATGGCGCGTAAAGTTGGCGGAAAATCCAAGTTCCCTTATTTGACCGAGGAACAGATGCAAGAGTACAGGGACGCCTTTTGTTTATTCGACCTCAACGGTGACGGCGTCATATCAATACACGAACTCGGGAATGCCATGCGTTCGTTGGGTGCTAACCCAAGCGAGGCCGAAATCCACCAGATGATGAGAGAAGCCGACACCGACGGCGACGGTACCATCGACTTCCACGAGTTTGTGCACCTCCTGCTCAGGACGCTCAATGAAAATCCGACGGAGACCGATCTCAAGCGGGCGTTCTCCGTCTTCGACAAGGACGGCGACGGATTCATCACGACCGAGGAACTAATGGAAGTCATGACGAATCTCGGGGAGAAGCTGACCCGAGAGGAAGCCCAGGAAATGATCAAGGAAGCGGACCTCGACAACAACGGAAAAATCAACTACGTAGAGTTCACTCGGATAATGATGACCAAATGAATCGGACGCCAGTAACAACAACATGGAAACATTACGCGTTCTTCAACAAGTTTCTCAACACAAACCTTCTCTTAGCGGATTTTTAACGCTCCGTCTTACATTGAGTTGCAACATTTGGGTGCACAAACAAATTAGGTTTTTGCAAGAAAAAACTTCAGTTTCCTCTCTATCGGTGATGCGACAGGTATAACGTATATTAAAGGTTTACTCTTATCACAGATGTTTGAATAGTTCTCGTCCAATCATATCAGCCGGGTTTTTTATATTCTCAACTATGCCGCCTGTCAGCCGAGTACTCAGCACCTCGGCTTTTTAGGTACGAACATAATGCACTCTTGGTTTCTGATTCTTCGAGTCAGCACCGTTACGGATTGGTTATAATACCTGAAAAATTCAGGTTTTTAACCATTCGGCAACGACATCGATTTGCAGAATCGGAAATTAGCGTGCAGTGCACTATGTTCGTACTCTTTGATTGGACTGGCTGGGTTTTAATCCCAGCTAGAGCACGGATGTGTTCGTCCAGTTATTAAGGGTGCCAACCTTCAGGAGAGTGCGGGGTCACTGCATTGGTTGGAAAAATGTCTCGAGTGTCACTTTAGTAATCTGTAAATGCGCCTCGGGTAGCTAAAGTGATATGGAACTGCAATGCTGGCGGCTTAGAAAATTCTGGAACTGCGCCGTGGGACAATTGAGTGATCTGGTACTGCGCCACGGGTTACTCAAGTGGTCTATAAATACAGACAGGTAGACATGACCACCCGGAGGGACCATCTTGGGATGGTTTGCGCTCTTTCTCAAAGGGATGAACGGTCTCGGAGAGGGTCTATAAATACAGTCGATGACCATTAAAACGGCATACATCGTCCAAAGAAAACGGACGTTATATTGGAAGGTCGTTATAGCATAAAGAAAACATATGACACAGTCAGTATATGAAAAAAATTGGGACTTTTCCTGCCGGTTGTTTTGGAATGGTCGCTATAACATAGAGTCGTTATAACGAGCGTCGACTTGTACATCGCATATCACATAGGTGATCTGTAAATGTGCCTCGGGTCACTCAAATGACCTAGAAATATGCCGTGGGTCACTTGATTGACTTGGGGATTATTTTGACATGACTTCCAAAACAATCCAGCTTATATTGAGCGACAAAATTTTGTTACAATATCAATATAGTTATGATAGCAACAGCGCCCATACCACAAGAGCCCAAGGTCATCTTATCGGACCCTTTATACCATAGCTGCGGTGTTGATCACGGACGCAGGAAAAACTGAGAAAGAACTTCAGAAGGGGTGCTCCTCAGAGCTCATTAGGCCCCTTGTTGGGGATTCTTGTTCTGGGTGAGCTGTTGAAAATTAAATGGCCCTCAAACGTCAAATTTCGGGATTATGCTAATGACCTTTTGATAATTGCATCTGCCCCTACTGTCAAGGGATCAGATGATCTAGCAGAGGAAGCCCTTAGAAGAGTGTCAAATTGGCTCACATTCATAAGCTCACTCTCTCTATGGCTAAGACAAAATTCTTGTGGCTATCAAAGAAAAGACGTCCGACTATCTGGTCCCAAGGAAAAACTATCAAGAAAACGAACGTGCTATGTCATTTAGGCGTCTTTATCCATAAGTAATTTAGCTGGGAAGATCACATCAAAGAACAGAAGAGAAAGGTGTCAGGTGCTCTTCAGAAGACGCCCGATAGTTGGACCACACTGGGAACTAACGCGGGCTCTGAGATCACTCTACTTAACTGTGGTTGAGCCTATGATAACTTATGGAGCTTCCTAATTCCATAATTTGGCATTCTGCAAAAGTCCAGATGTCCAAACGGCTAGATTCAATACAAAGACCCCCCTTCCTTCTATATATCTCTGGTGAGCAACACCTACGAAAGCTCTTCAGGTGATCCCGGGGCTTCCGTCGTTTTCTTTCAAGATAGAATTCCTGACAAGAGTCACGCGTCTTCTGTAGCTTCACAAGCCATCTCCAGTGCTAAAGGGAACATTAGTTCCGGGTGCCTTCGAGCAGAAAACTAAGAGAGGCAGGATCTTTACAGGTCAATCAAGTATTTCTAGACTCTTCGGAGATAAGAAAACCACCGTATACTACACTGATGGCTCGAAACTGGAATCAAGTACAGGAGCTGCCTGCATAAAAACGGTGGGGACGGATGTCGTGGATAAATGGGCTGCTAAACTAAAAGAAAACAATTCAGTACATCAAGCTGAGATGCTCGCTGTATTTACAGCAACTACAAAAAGGACGCAGACTGTAATAAGATTGAATAGCTGTTCTAGTATCCAGGCCATTCCAAACCCAATTTCTGAAAATACAATGGCGAGAAGAATCAGGAGTATACTTGTATCTCATCCATCAATACGCATCTCATGGGCAAAAGCCCACACCGGCCAGTGTGGAATCGAGGCAGTAGATGCGGCAGCCAAAGAAGCGATTCATACCGGAGTCTTTTGCGACATACTCCATCCAGCTTCTTACGCGAAGTCACTCCTCTGGAGGGACATGATAGCAAATTCGCAACTGGATTGGGATACGTCGGAGAATTGGAAATATTGGACATCTTTTGATCATTTGTGTGCACCCTAAACCACTCTTTTGGCCCCCTCACCGCCCTGATTTCTCGCTCTCCAGGTTTTAAGCCCTCTGACATTTTGCCTGCCCTGACCATATGAGTGACGCTATCAGTGATCAAGTGAGTTGGACATTTACCCCCCGACATTTTGCCTGCACTGACGATATGAGTGACGGTATGAGTGACCAAGTGAGTGGTCAAGTAAGTTAGGGATTTATTCCGTGACATTTCACCTGCCTTGACTATATGAGCAATAGTGTGAATGACGGTATGAGTAAACATATGAGTGACCACATGAATGATCAAGTACGTTGGACATTTACCTTTTGACATTCTAACTGATCTGACAGTACGACTGACCGTAGGAATAACAGCAGCAGTAACAAAGTGAGTGACCAAGTAAATGACCGTATGTGTCATCAAGTGAATGACGTATGAGTGACTACATGACAACGTGATAATTCAGTCCCGATGTTTCATTTCATACCCGACATTTCGCCCTTGTGTAAATGTTAGGTGAGTATGTGGCAAAAATATATTTGTGGCAAAATATGTGGCAAAAATCAAAGACATAAAGCTCCTCGGAAATCCACAGAGGTCGTTTATTAAACGAATAGAAGGAATGAGCGGTTTGTCTCATTGCCAGCGACTTCAATTTCTGGCTTTGCACTGGCTGGAATAGCGTAGAATCGCTGCAGATCTGACGATGTGCTACAAACTAGCCCACCAAATTGTTTATCTACCATCGAGAAAACCTTTCTTCGAGATCATAGACATGCGAGTTAACCTACGGAGGCATCGCTTCCAAATAAGAATACCAACGGTTAGAAGAGATTGATTTTTCCACTGATATAGATGCCGTGTAGCGAGAATATGGAACAGTCTTCCATCAGAACTTGTATGCGCCTCCTACGAAAGATTTGCTTCCGCTATTCAGGATTTCGACCTGGCTCCGTATGCGAAGTGCTATCCTTTCTGACTATTATTTGTAATTATCTTTATTATTTATTCATTATTATTATTATTATTCCAGTATAAGTGCATTTTATGCCTTCTGGGGTTATTATTGTAAATAAAAAAGTTTCTCATCATCGATAGAAGACAATAATGAATGCGTCTATTTTATTTGATTGCATTCCTGGAGCGGCAATAACAACAGGTGGGATATTTCTTAAGACTCGCAGTGGCAAATAGTCACTGACGGGGAAATTTAGATTTTTGTGATTAACTAAATTAATTATTCAGTAATTAATTGTTATAAAAATTTAAAAATTTAAATATCAAACTTCTTAATTGCAAAATTAATTTACTGAAGAAAAAAAACTCACAGGATCAATATGCAACACATAAAATCAAAATCACTATACATGCGTCGACTAACCTGTTTCTTTTTCATAGTAAATGGAATTTTGAAATTGAGTCTTTCTTTGCAAAGGCTACCTGCATATCATCACCTACATTCAAAAGATTTGTGGTTACTATTATCACAAGCAAAATTGAAGAAAACCTTATTTCGCAAAGCAGTAGCCTCTTGTAGAAGTGTTCGCAAAGCTGTCTATTCCCTAGCTTTGGAAATGGTTGCGACTGAACATACGGAAATTGTTCAAAATAAGTTTTTTGAAATTGCATTTAAATACTTATGCTGGCTCGCATATGAATAAAATAATTTTTCAATCAATAATGTTCAATTAAAAGTATCGGTACCACAGGTCAAAAAGTATTTCCGCAAATGGCAGACAAACCTTCAACAAGATACTACACTGCTGGCCACCGTAAATGTAACACCCTGAAGGAAGCATGCAAATAATATGAAATTTACAACATGCATTAGCGGAGGTGAGCTATGGAAATGATTAGAATTTCAGCACAGACGCACATCACGCGCGCCTGTGGCGCCACTTCAAAGCGTTATTTAAGGCTTGGAGATTTCGACGATTTGAAGTACGGCAATCGTGTTTTTCTTGTGGTTTTTTCAAAAAAATGATCAATTATGCCTCGTAGAAAACAACGATCATCTTTTGATCAAGTATCCGAGTTTGACAGAGGAAGGGTAGTGGCCTACCGAGATTGTGGATTATCTTTCAGGGAAATCGGTAGTCGTGTTGGACGAAACCAAACAACTGTAATGCGGATATGTGATCGTTGGATGCAGGAGGGTACGACGGACCGACGTGTTCGATCGCATCCACCTCAGTGCACCACTTCACGTGATGACAGGCATATTGTGCGTATGGCAGTGACGGATCGCTCAGCCACATCACGAACCATAGCACAGCACATTCAGTCTTTACCGCATCATCCAGTGTCTGCGCGTACCATTCGACGCCGTTTACAGCAGAGTGGTCTGTCCGCAAGACGTCCATTGCTTCGTCTACCCTTGACGCAGAACCACAGACGTCTCCGCCGCCAATGGTGCGATGAAAGAAGGATGTGGACGGCACAATGGAATGAAATTGTCTTTACTGACGAGTCACGCTTCTGTCTGCAACACCACGATGGTCGGATTCGAGTCTGGAGACACCGTGGAGAGAGGATGCTGAACAGCTGCGTTATGCACCGCCACACTGGTCCTGCACCGGGTATTATGGTATGGGGCGGTATTGGATATCACTCTCGCACTCCTCTAGTACGCATTGCCGGTACTTTAAAAAGCCAGCGCTACATCTCCGAGGTGTTGGAGCCAGTTGTCCTTCCTTACCATTGCCCAAAGGTTCTTCGTCAATCGCCAGATTGAATTGCTTCCCTGGCCAGCTCGCTCTCCGGATCTTTCGCCGATAGAAAACATGTGGTCCATGGTTGCTCAACTATTGACCCAGATTACATCCCCAGCTGCCACACCAGATCAACTTTGGCAACGCGTGGAAGCTGCTTGGTCTGCTGTACCCCAAGAACACATCCAAAGTCTCTTTGAATCAATGCCGAGGCGTGTGGCAGCGGTGATCTCCAACAATGGCGGCTACTCTGGCTACTGATTTTGGCAGGAACCACACTTCACAGAAGTCTATAAATTTAATCATTTGATGCTTGGTCAACATGTTATCTACAAAATAAATATTGTTGCGATATCTCTTGTCTTTCTTGGTGTTGCAATTTGGGTGGCCAGCAGTGTACTTACATAACATGAAAATTAAGGAATAAATTAACTTCACTTCAAAATGCTGAAGTAAGATGGCAGATAATTCAAAAAGAAAGCATTACTCTGACAACATAAATACATTAGAAGCCGCTGATACAACGCATTTTGTTATATACCGATCCGTAAGAAACTCCACAGTAAAACGCCTAAGAGCTGCATGTGCAGTTAAGGAGTCATAGTCGCAAAGGCTGCCCGTATTTTTATTTCATAAAATAAGTAAAATTAGCATCCATAAGGGGGATTTACAATTATATCCAAAAAAAAAGAAGTTTCAAATGTATATACATATAAAAAGAGATGCAAACTATCGCTAAAATTTCAGAAAAATTGCCAATAGTGGAAAATGAAGGGAATATACGGCAAGTCCCAATGGAAAAATATGTGCATGTTTGACCAATATCTCAGGTGAATATTGTTACAACTTGAACCGATTCCCTGACACAACCCTAAATTTATCCACAATTTCAGCCATCCCGCTTTTTTATTTTTATTTTTTGGAAAAATGTTACCTTCAACTTCATTTTTGGCAATAATACGCAATTTTACGTGAAAAATGTTAATAAAATCTTATATACCTACAGAGCATAGCATTGCCGGGGAAGAAAGATTGGACAAGAGAAAGAATCGATTGAGGGTAAAAAACGGGGGAGAAGGGAGCTCCTGCTGATGTCGGGGGCCACACTGGTGTCAAGCCTGGAAGTTTATTCCCGTGTAATACTTTGTTTTTCTGCCGCCATCTGCCATGTTTATTTTGAACTATGAGTGTGAAGTGTAATAACTGAATACTTGTACCGTTGTAGACCTATTGTTGTTCTGTTGTGAGACCTTTTATCGGGGATATCGCCTCGCAATCGCCCCTCGGCCTTGGGAACCACATCGCCATTATATTATCATATGAACCCTGTTTTTCCAAATATTTGCATATCCACCATTACTCGAAAACGCTTTAGAGCATACATGCTCAACCCACGGCCCATGGGCGAAATGTTCCCTCGAAATAAACTGATGTGGTTGTGACCTAAACTACTTTTTTAAAAACGAACCAAATGACACATATCCAGATCACTCAAGTGACTCGCGACACATTTTCAGATCACTCGAGTTTCTACAGAGCAGGTTCATATGAATTTTGTGATACGTGGCATACTTACAGATCATTTACATGATATCACAGACTCGCGACACTGTTCGAAAACGTTTAAGTGACCCCCGTGGTAAAGTTCTGTATCAGTTCAAGTTGAAACCATACCTCAACGACAAACGGTTGATGAGGTAAAGGCCACATCAGCACTTACAGGACACCCTGTATAAACGAAGATGCATCAATAAGAAATTTTTTGGAATACGGTGTTGATGCGTGAGATATATTTTTCTCTTGCGAAACCAATAAACAATAACCATTAGAAGACTTCGTAAGAATTCCGTGAAACAATATTATATACGGCTGTTACATCCCTCATTAGCCAGGTGTGCTTTTTTTGTCAGACGAATCATTACGATTTCACAAAACAACCGTTGATCGTGTATAAAAACGCAATATCATAAGAGCAATGTAATGATTTTTCCGTTAAATAAGCTCTCAGGACACTCAAACGATGCAGATCTTCGTAGTTTTCTTACTGCTTGTTTACGCGGCTTCGAGTTTTGCTAAAGATAAAGAATCTGAGGCATCAGAGAACACAGTAAGTGAGCCAAGCTTTGAAAGCCATGATTTTTTTTACATCCTCACACCATACTTACCGATTTTTTTCACAATATAATTATTATTATTTTCTTCATTTTCAGGATTTCAAAGCGGAATACGAAGAGGACCCTCGTAAGTTATGATCGAAATATTCAATTCTCTATTGTGAAACTGTAATAAATTATTTGCATATGTGATGTTAGTTATTTTATATTGAATTAGTCATAGAATTGAGATATTTTTAGATTTCCATATTCCGAGGTCACTCATAGAATCTAAGAGGTCGCACATGTTGGCTGAATGCGTCTCGGGGCTGAATGGATCGTCAATCGCAGATGGTTTAGCATACTGTAGTAAAATTTTTTTCATAATTGTTTTTCGTGGGGTCCCGTTATGTAAAAGAAGAGGAAGCATGAGAAAACGTTTGTCCAAAGTCAAAGTTCAATTATACTGATATTCCGCCTAACCAGCAGATGTAGCTTCGGGAATGATGAAATTCTTCGATTCGCCCAAGGGAATAAGGATGTAGTTTTCTTATGGAACAGCAATGTGTGGTAAACCGAACATTGACTGACGTGGGCATATGACAGAAACGTGAGGTGTATCGGACTTTCGTTGTAAGACCTACATGACACTAAACTTATCACATCCTAAGCACATTGGATGACGCCCAGATAACATCAAGAACATTTACAAAATGATATGTGTATATTGAAAAAAATATATGTACAGATAGCGTACAACGCCTCTGGGTCGTTCCTTTTAGCATGCCAATCGAAGAGCATCTCTTACCAGAGTCTGGATTTTGCAGCGGATGTGGCGGGGGGGGGGGGGGGGGGGAACGGCTTCGTGTCAATGATAGATGTCCCATCTTCTTTTGCACACAGCGATCAGCTTCTTTATCGCTTCACAAGTCCTCGTGAGCTGAACCAACACCACCTATAGAAGAAGGCCTCCGCACGAAGCTCGTCACGTCACTGAAGAAGACCATTTCACCTATTGCCATTGGATATAGCAGGTCGACGCATTCGATGCCTTCACCTTTTTTTGCGATGTATCCAATCGGAATCATTCTCATTCTCGTCTTCGCCGTCGTTGGGAACGGACGTGCTATTATCGCGCTCCGCTCACCGACGAATAGAAGAAGTTTTATCCGAAACCGTTGCCGGGTGATTACTGAAGGATTATCCGTCACGCCAGTGCGCCATTTTGTGCAGTGCGCCATTTTGTGTCTTTCTTTGTGTTTTTCTTCGTTCTCGTGAGTTTTACTTAGCGTGTTGTTTATTTTTGGGTCATATTCTGCGGTGATTTTCTTTATTTCAGCGCACGTTGGATTGTAAGATAAGTGGTTTTTTTTTTTATTATTATATTGCTCTCATTTTTTGTTAATTTTCGTTGTGTATTTTCGATCGACTTAATTTTATTTTTCTCGTTCGCATTTCATTTTCGTTGTTTTTTCGCCAGGTTCGCTCGCTTCTTTGATATAAGTTCGTAGGTTTTTGGACGTTAGTGTTAGCAAACAGTGTATACTTTTTCCCGGGTACTCTCAATAATTTTGTTTTCCTTCCATTTGGGCCTATTGTTGTAGTGTTAGTGTTTTGAGATAGTTAGCTAATTCTAATAAGTATAAATTGTACTTCGTAGCTTAATACTTTTTTTTAGAGGGTGGTGTTGTATTCTTTATATACATATTTATTTTATTCTTCGTGATTTAGTGCTGAGCATTCTACTTTACGTAATTTTTTCGTATAATCTCTTACGTATATTTTGCATAGTAATGTATTTTACATTATTTTAATTTCCAGTTAACGTTTCTCATTTTCCTATTTTTAAGTATTATTATTATTATCTAGCTTTAGCAATAGTGTTAGTATGCCTCGACCTCGACTAGTGTTGTGTAGAGCTTGCGACGGGAGGTTTCCCTGGTCTAGGGGTATAGTAGCTGATAGTTTCAATTGTAAAGGGTGCTTGTATAGGAAAAGGCTGGAACTCCAGGTCGAAGCTTTACGGGAAAAAGTTAGGGTGCTAGAGGGCCCGGTTATAACGGAGCCTCTGGTCGTCGAGCCACCTGTTGATGAAGAAGCAATCTCCACGAACAACGACATTTTAGAGGGCGAATGGGTGGTCGTGGATGAGGTAGAGGGGGATAGTGATAGGGGTTTAATCATCGGCGATTCTATGGTTAGGGAACTTGGGAACCGAGTGTGTAGGGATTTTCGGGGTTTCGAGCGCTGTTGTCTTCCTGGGGGGAAGATTGGCAACGTTCGAGACGTTTTTCATCGCCGAAAGCTGCCCTTGCGGGTGATTCTGTGGGTGGGAACAAATCAGGTAGGAGCGAATATTAGTGAGTCTCTGTCAGAATACCGGGATTTACTATTATCCGCTAGGGAGGGGGGTTCAGAGGTGGCAGTGATTCCAGTGCTGCCAAGGGGTAGTAGGGGATATAGGAGTAGGATCCACCAATTTAATATAGGCCTGAAGGACATTTGCTCCTCACTTGGGGTCACGTTCTTGGAGCTTCCCGCATTTACCGATAGGGGGCTTCGTTCGGATGGGATCCATCTAAATAAGAGAGGGATCTGGGAGGTTTACGATAGTCTTAGGTCAGGTTTTTTACTCCCAGACCACGTAGTCGGGAATGCGGGTTAGTTAATGATAATCACAACAGTACTGACTTGAAATTACCCACCTCTGACTTGGATGGCTTCTCGATTGACAACAAACCACCGGGCAAATTAAAATGTGTGTTAATAAATGCCAGGAGCTTGGGTAATAAGAAAGATTTTTTAGAAACTATGATAGTTGTGGAGGGCTTGGATCTTATAGCCATTACAGAATCTTGGGCAAACGATGGGGATGAATCTTTCTTACACATCTCAGGATACGATACTTTTTTGAGAAATAGATCTGATAGGAAAGGGGGTGGAGTGTTGATATACGTGAAATCCTGTTTGAAGGCTAGAGAGTGTAACGTGCAGAGAAGTGATATTGAAACCATATGGGTTGAACTTGAGAGCAAAAGACGTCATAAACTTATTGTTGGGGTTTGTTACAATCCACCGAATAGGGATCAAAGCTACATTGCCAAAATGCATGATGAAATTTCCTACATGTGTAAGCGACAGAGGGTTCTCATACTAGGGGATTTCAATTACCCGGGTATTGATTGGGAGAACCTTTCATCTGGAAATCAGTATGAAAGAGACTTTCTTAAGTTGGTGCTCGAAAATTTTTTGTATCAGCATGTATCAGAAGCCACAAGGGGTACTGCTATTTTGGATTTAGTTCTTACTAGTTCTGAGGATCTAGTTGAACATGTTTCGGTGGGGGAAGAGTTTTCTTCCAGTGATCATCGTATCGTCAGATTTCACTGTAACTTTTCCTCGGGTAAGGTTGATAACAAAAGACTGGTTCCTTGTTTTCGGAGAACTAACTTTGATGTTTTGAGAGGAAGGTTAGCGGAAGTTTTCAAAGACCGGTTGGAATCAGTAGGGGTGGTAAGTCAATGGGAAGAATTTAGTACGAAGCTGTCCTCTGTTTTGCACGACGTCATACCCTTTGTTCGAAAAAAGCGTGTTTGTACATCACACCCTCTATGGTTCACGGATAGCGTGCGGAACCTTTATCTTGAAAAGAAAAGAGCATTCAGAGAGTATAAAAGTGGACGTGGTGACCTATCATTGTTTACTGATAAAAAAAGACTGTTGAAGAAAGCGATAAGGGATAGTAAAAAGGAAGTTGAATCTAGGTTGGCAGATAACATTGGCTCTGACCCAAAATCATTTTTTCGATACGTCAATAATGGATGTAAGGGGACAGTTGGTCCCCTCTCGATAGGAGGCTCTAACGTAGAGAGCAATGTAGGCATGTGTAGTGCTTTCAATGACTTTTTCGCGTCGGTTTTTAATGGAGATAATGATATTCGATTTACGGGTGTTGCATGGGGTAATAGAACCCTCAACGATATTCAAGTAGAAGACGTGGAGGTCCTAAATCTTCTAAGAAATGTATGTGCAAGCAAAGCACCAGGACCAGATGATATCTATCCCAGGGTTCTCAGGGAAGGTGCTAATGAATTGTTGGGGCCAGTCGCAAATATACAGGAGTAGTGTTGCTGAGGGTATCGTCCCGAGAGATTGGAAACTGGCTAACGTTGTTCCGATATTTAAGAAGGGTAGTAGAGAGGTGGTGTCTAATTATCGTCCAGTGAGTTTGACGAGCTCCCTCTCGAAAATTTTGGAAATTATCATCAAAAGGCAGTTTGTGAAGTGGATAGACGAGAATAATGTATTGTCGGATAATCAGCATGGGTTCAGGAAGGGGAAGTCATGTGTAACTAACCTCCTTTGCTTCTATGATTACGTGACTAAGGCTTTGGGTAAGAGCAAAAATGTCGACGTTGTTTACCTTGATTTCCAGAAGGCATTCGATCGGGTACAACATGGCAAACTCTTGAAGCGTTTACACGAGATTGGAATAGGGGGCAACTTGCTGAATTGGATAGAATCGTGGTTAAGAGATAGGTCGCAACGAGTTATGGTGAACGGGGAATTCTCTGGTTGGACAGACGTCACAAGTGGAGTTCCTCAGGGAAGTGTCCTTGGCCCCATACTTTTTTCACTTTTTATCGACAAACTCGATCAGGGTATCGATGGAATTACTAGCAAATTCGCAGATGATGTGAAGCTAATGGGGGTAATCGGGAATGAAAGCGGTAGGGAGTTGCTCCAGACCAACTTAGACAAGATTGCAGCATGGGCAAATGAATGGAGCATGACGTTTAGCGTAGATAAGTGCATGGTCGCTCATTTTGGTTCGAACAACCCACGGTTCTCTTACGAGTTGAATGGTGTCACTATCCCGGATGCAACTAGAGTCACCGATTTGGGAATTCTCATTGACGAGCGACTTAAGTTTTCTGAACATTGTTCAGCGGTTGTCAAAAAAGCGAATAGAATGCTTGGTCTCATTTTCAAAAAGGTCTCTTCGCGTTCTCCTAAAGTCATTCTTCCGCTTTTTCGAGGCTTAGTTCGTCCTGGACTGTAGTATGCGGTAAGGTTTTGGAGACCATACCTACAGAGGGACATAGACTTGATTGAAGGGGTGCAGAGAAGAGCTACGCGTGTCCTTATTGGCACACAGGGCTTGAGTTATGAAGAGAGACTTCATTTTTTGAATATGTTTACATTGGATGAACGCAGGTGTCGAGGAGATATGATCGAAGTGTTCAAAATTTTCAATGGGATGGATAGGATGGACCATGAACTTTTAGTACACCGCCAATCAACCGCTTTTACAAGGGGACACCAGTATCGATTGGTGAGGGACAATGCGAGGTTATGGTGTCGCAGGGAATTTTTCTCTAATAGGGTTGTTAATAAATGGAATAGCTTACCCCCGGAGGTAGTAAATTGTAACACAATTGACACGTTTAAAAAGAAATACGATAAACATGTTGGGGTAAATCGAGAAGCTATCCATTCTTAGAATAAGACAACCATAAGTATTCTTTATGGGCATTGTATAATATTTTATCATGTGTATATATTGTTTATAATTTGTGTTAATTGCATTTTTAATGGGGTTGCTGTATTTTTGAAACATATGACATCCATATTTTTATGGGCATCTTTTTATCAGCCACCTCGTTGGGCATTTTGCCTGTTGTGGCGTTGTATTTGTATTTGCAATAGGAAAAATGGCCTTTTTCACTGACGTCACAAGCTTTGTGCGGAAGCCTTGTTTTGTACGTATATGTTGGCTGAACCCAGGAGATCTTGACGTTGCGCCCAGAGGAGCAATTGCCGAATCTTTTGGTCGGCCTGGTGCCCTGCAATTTGGGTCCAATATTGCTGAGAGGCTGTCCGAACATTGACTGACTTGTACCAGAACTCCATGTAACGCAGACGTAACGTCGATATGTCGTTGTACGGCTTACGCGACTCGAACTTGTGACATCCAAGGCACATTGGATGGCGTGGATGGACTGCCACCCAGACGAGCTAAAGATGGTATACTATTAATTCAGACTTCGAATTTTATTTATTCAATAACGATGGCCGAGCCCTGTGCATGACGATGCTGTTGTTGGTGACAGAAGTAATGTTTTAGATTACGGTTCATCATACGGTTAATTATTTTCCCAATTTATGTGCCTATAGATAGTCATCCTATTGTTCTGCTATACATATTTATACGTACAAAAAGTACACATACTTATTTAATGATATTCCGGACACATCAATCTTTTGCAAATGCTTTGATATCTCTATATATATCTTTGATATCTCTATATATCATTGCTTTGATGTGGGAAGCGAGGTGTGTCCAGTCGTTCCTAATGTTCAATGTATTCATATTGCGACAAATTCCCGAATCTATCAAGATCAGTGGGAATCAAGTTTTTTCTTCGAAATATTGCGGACATTTCGTACTTTTCCAAATTATTTATTTATTTAGTATACAAACATGTGAAAGGCCAACGGGCTCCGACTTGACTAGGTGCACAATACAAGCAATAAACGAAAATGGAAGCAAAAAGCAGAGATATCAGTAAAAACAATAAATTAATCAGACACACGAACATATGTAGACGGGAAAATGCATAGAAGGTGATAAATGTGTTAAAAGAATCCCCGCGAGCGCGAATACATAACAACCAATAAAATGCACATGTAGATACAAATAAAATTCAATATCTGATGAAATTACAAATTACATTTAATAAAAAAGGCTGCATGTAATTTCAAAGTAAAATAATATTACTCGTTGGGAAAAGCCGTAATATTTGTAAAACCATAAAACGATTACACTCAAGAAACGCATTAAAGGGGGAAATACATGAGAAAATTACACACCCATAAATACTAGGTTAAAACTATGAATAAATAAAACTGAAATACCGAACACAAAATACAATAAAATAAGCATATATACACACAGAGAAAACTCAATATGGTGAACTAAAATGCATAGCACACGTTAAAAATGATGAGAGATCAGAATCGCTGAGAGGGTGACAAAATCTATAATGTGTGGATGTCAACCAAATATCAACCGTTTTATCACAAAAATGAGAAACTTTGCCTGGTTTTAATTTATACAAAAATTGCCACGTTTTCAAGACAAATAAATTGATTTGGTCGAATGGTCGACATGTTTCAGCTCTTCAATGGAAAGCCGTCATCAGGACCTCGTGGTCAGAATTCACACGAATGAGTCGTGGAGGGGTGATGTTTACGTCTTCCGAAGAGTTCGCCTTTCTATTTGCTGCGTCCGAATGGTCTTTGGATGCGAATTGGGGAGCCATCTGTTGCAAAGTGTTGAAAGTTTTGTCACGACTGAGGTTAATAAAGCCTGTGCAAGCTGACGAAATGGGTGGCGTGTTTCTTCCATCATTAACGAGGAAATTCTGGCATGTTCTGATGAAGTATCCCTCGAGAAAATTCAATTCAGAATTGTGTGTTGCTTTTTTAAAAACAAACGCTTTATCAAAATCAAAATAATGTGAATGTTGCCAACAGTGTTGGGCAATAGCCGAATTATCCATCCGTCCCTTCTCAACATGCTTTCGGTGTTCGAGAACTCGAATATTTAGATTTCTTCTGGTTTGGCCAATATATCCATTTTCGAAATTCTTGCATGGGATGAAGTAGATACCAGATTCTTTGGAGGGTGAGATAGGATCTTTCAGATGGGAAAAGGTGAGTATATTTGTTGGCTGGAAGTCAGTTATTGTATTGTCAGTTATTGTATGGAAGTCAAATTTCTTGAAGATAGAAGGGATCATGAAACTTGAAGAATCGAATGGAAGAACAACGGTATTAGAAAACTGTTTTGAGTCAGCTGGGAGCAGGTTCGTGGTGCATGTCTGGGTCATTTTTCTGAGGATCTTGTCGATGATAAAAGGTGAAAAACCACGATTACAAGCGATGTCACGAAGGATATTGAGTTCGTTCTGGAGGGAGGCTGAATCACTGCAAAGTTTTAGTACTCGATGAACAAAAGAAGAAAATGCCGAAAGTTTCTGATTGGGAGGATGAAAGGATTTTGCATGAGGTGACATGGAGATAGCGAATGGCTTCCGGTACACAGATGTATGAAATTCAGTGTCTGTCTTTTTAATGAACATGTCGAGAAAAGGCAGCATATTATTTTTTTTATTTCATAGGTGAGTTTCAATATATTATGTGGGTCAGTAGAATTCATAAAATTGAATAACTCAGTGACATTAACATCAGTCTCATCAACTAAGGTGAATGTGTTGTCAACATACCCGATCCAAAGTTTGAAGTGGTGGGTATCCAAAAGTTTTGTTTCGAAAAAATCCATATATATGTCACAGAGGATAGGCGAGAGTGGGTTGCCCATGGCAAGACCTTCTGTTTGGCGGTAAAACTTTCCAAACACTGAGAAATAATTGTGCGATACACGAAGTTGGGTGAGTTGACAAATTTCATCGGTTTCAATCGAAGAGAAGTGGAATTCTTGCAGGCGTTGTTTCAGGAAAGAAACTGCACCGCTGATAGGAATGTTAGTAAACATGGATTTGATATCGAAGGAAATCATTGTAGCGTTATCTGGTTGAATGCTGCGGATGATGGAAACGAATTCTGACGAATTCTTTACTGTGAAACGATGCTTGTTGCAAAGAGGGGCAAAAGTTCAACGAGGAATTTAGCAAGTTGATGCGTAGGTGATCCACTGCAAGAAATTATAGGTCTTACTGAAAATGAAGGTTTGTGTATTTTTGGAAGAGCATAAAGTCTCCCGCAGTTTGCGGCGGATGGAAAGATGCGTTTCTTGGTCGAAGAATGTAGAATGGGAGTCTGATTGATTTTCTTTTGAACCAATTTTAGAAGGGTAGGAGCTGGATCCTTATTGAGACAAGTGTATGGTCCATCGTTAATTAATTTTTCAACCGACTCTTGATACATGGATTTATCAAGTACAACAATTTGGCCACCTTTGTCAGCTTGAGTGATGAAAATATTGTTGTTTCTTTCAAGTTCTCGAATGGCAGGCTTGGCCTATGAAAGACCAGAGAGCTGAAACCATAGCCTCTTCTTTCTACGCCGGATGGGTATCCAGATTTGGAGTGCCGGAAATTATCACCACGGACAGAGGGACAAATTTTGAGAGCAATCTCATGCAAAACCTCTCAAAGTTTCTTGGATCACAGCGTTCTAGAACTACAGCATATCATCCATGTGCCAATGGTCTAGTTGAGCGCATGCATCGTCAACTCAAGGCCGCTATTATGTGCCACACCAAAGTCAATTGGTATGACGCCCTTCCGACAGTGTTGCTTGGAATCCGGTCGTCACTAAAAGAAGACATAGGCGCCTCGTCAGCCGAAATGGTGTATGGTGCAACTCTGGTACTGTCTGGCCAGTTCTTTAGAGATTCATCTAGTTCAACTGTTCCTGCGTCGGATTTCGTCAGTGATTTGAGGGAGAAGATGCGAAGGTTACGACCAGTGTCTACTTCACAACATGGTGTTCCAAAAGTGTTTGTGCATCCCCAACTTGATGTGTGCACGCACGTTTTCGTAAGAAAAGACTCCGTGCGTAAGCCTCTGGAGCAGCCATATCAGGGACCCTTTCCTATTCTTCACAAAAGTGATAAGTTTTTCAAGTTGAATTTCAATGGTCGACATGTCAACGTGTCGGTTGACCGGCTCAAGCCGGCATACTTCGTATCTGAAGAACGGCAACTGCCGTCCTTGGTGCATCCTCGGGAGCATCCGTCAGAGGTCTATACCAGATTTGGTCGACGCGTGCGTTTTCCACGGTGGTTACGGGTCGGTTGACATCGTTCGGAGAACTGGCGGGGGAGTTCTGTGGCGTACCGACCTGAAAAAAGATTGTGATGCGAGACTGACTCGTGAGACTGTTCGGTAGAAAAGGATTATGACGTCATGCAGGCTGACTTTTTTCTTGTATTTGATCCTTTGTCAATATGCTAATTTTTACAGCGTTGTTTCAAAGTATATAAGAGGACTAATCCTGTATTTTTTTGCTCACTTGATTTTTCATTTGTGCTAGCGCTGGTCGTCTCATTTAACTAGTAATTTTAACGTTTTAACATTTTACAACTGTTTAATTAATTTTTTTTATTAATGCAATTCATGTTCTTAGTTTGAATAAAAAACCTTCTAAATATTATGGAGTCATAGAGTGCTGCATTTCGCCCCAGGTGTATATAAAGGAACAGTTGGGCTACTCTGCATCGGCGGTTCTAGGGTAGGAAACAATGTAGCCATGTGTTGTACTTTCAATGAATTCTTTATGGCAACCTCTAATAGGGAAGGTGATATTCAAAACAGATGTGCCATGGGGTGGTAAGTTCCCAATGAAATTTAATTCATCGGTCATGGCAAGAAATCATCGAACTCTGCGACTGATCGATTTCCTCGGTCATGGACGACTATCAAGGACCATTGATAATTGAAATCTTCGAAAATAGAACACATGCGAAGACTGTAAAGAAACTGCAGCTGCGAGAACGAACTGCACAACCAACTTCATCGTGCTACCTATTGTCAAGCACTCCCAATCCGTAATGGCATGCTAATATAATGAGCACGTAACGTCATCCCAACTGGATAGTGCAATGTTAAATTCGATATTTTTGTTTACATCAATTTTTTTCTAAGCTATCGTCACTTTTTCTACAAGATTACATACTATGTAAATTTCATTTCCCAGGTTCTGTGTGCCAAATAAAACCGAAAAAAGCAGAAGTTGTCTCACCACTTCCCGACTTGAGCCATTCCAATCGTCCTCCACCTGGGATCATAAACGGGGAGTTCGCTCTAGAAAATGAATACCCATATGCCGTAAGTAAACGAAAATTTTGTGGAACTTCTCATGGACGCAAAGAAATGAAAACTTATCAACATAAAACACTTTTAAAGCAAAATTTATGAATAGTATCAAATTATCAAGTGTCAGTGAATGATATCCTCAAATTATTGATTATTTTTATTAAAATTGCACAAGTTTTGATTCCAATGATGAACAGAATAGGCCTACTATAAGCAAAGAAAATGACTGACGTTTCAGGTTTTCTGAGCCACAATGGAAGAAGAAAAATTGGTTCTAAGCCACACTTTTTGAGTTTTGATGCTGCTATTGTGAATGAGGGAACTGCATTTATCCATTTTTTTTTTAAATTAAATTTATTCGTTGTTTTATTCAGTCTATTTTTAAAGTCTGTTACCACACAGTACTGGGTCTAGGTCTAACCCCATGACTTTGGTTCAAATATAGCCGTCGTGGGTTGTATGTGGTTCGGCTGTCTCACGTTGAACGCATTCGGTTGTCAGCTCTTTTTCGTAGCACATCCCGTGACTGTGGACCACTTTTACCTTCAAACTTCAAGTTACGGAAATGTGATATTGTATGGCAGGGGTTCTCAACCAGAGGTTCTTGGAGAGATTTCAGGGATCCGTGAGCATTTTTAGATGAGAAAGCAATTGACTCACTATTTCTACATTGTTATGAACTTACTTACTAACCGAAACGGCGACCCAGTCCATATTCCGAAGAATTTCCAACCGATACGTCACCGCCGGGGTAAAAAAGTATATGATAGGGGCAGGAAGAGTCAAGAAGGTGTAAAAAATCAAAGCACGCATGCAAGTCCGTTGTTTCCGAGTATCATACAATACACAAATTTTTACGTGAAAATAGATGAAAAAAAATCCCGTTATACAAATTATATGTGAAACGCAAACGGCTAGGGGTAGCGTTAAGCACTTCCTAGTCCATGAGTAATTATAGAGGAAAAAAGAGTGTGACTATTGCGGTCGCAACATGCATAGATACATAGTTACAAGGGAGTATACAAAGCATATATATGCACGTAATGTTTCAAAACTACACAGAGTAAGAAAAGTGGAGAAACAAGTTTCAGTTAACAATGTGAATACATCGGGAATATTCTGAGGGAGTTTTGGACAAAAATACAATATATCTATGAATGTAATTATTATTATCTTTGAATGTGACCAAAGTATCGAAAAAAAAAATCTACATTGAGAAAAGATGCCATTGTGTGTATCTGCGGAAAGGATACAAAATGAGTGACTAGGAGATAAGTACATATGGCAGTCTGTTGCTTTCCAAATATCATAGAATACACAATTTTTACATGGAAAATAAATGGAACAACAATTCAATTACAAATTATACGAAATACAAAATTATAGAGGTTAAAGTGGGGTGTGACTATTGTGTCCACATGATACGCAGTTACAGCACAAGTAAGAAAACAATCCAGTTACAAATTTTGGGTAATACGCAAACAGCTAGGGGAAGCGCTACGCACTTCCTAGTCCGTGAGAAATTGTAGAGGGAAAAGAGGGGTGTTTGTGGTCACATGATACATAGTTGCAAGAGAGTATACAAAGCATATATGCATGTAAAGTCTCAAAACCACACAAAGAAGAAAAGTCTGTAACGGGTTTCAGTTAATGTGAATACGTCGAGAATATTCTGAGGAAGTTTTGGAGAAAAATACAATATAACTTTAATATCTAGTCTGTACAATATTAAACAATCATTGTTGTTGATTTTGGATCTTACTGCGAGTTATTGGTGGGGAGTAATATATGTCTATTTCCGAGGAAGATATGGAGTCGTCGGCTGTAAATGGGCGTGTAAGATGTTTATTATGAAAGAATTGCAGGTTTTGTTCGAGAAGCCTGATGAGGGTTCTGGCTTGGATCGACAGAACTTGCGATCGGATGATAAGTTTCTTCCAAACATTTTTTAGTTTGAGATCAATCACTAGGAAGTGATGTGAATTTGTGTACTGAGAGCTGGTAAAATAGTGAAGGAGATCCCCAATCTCTCCACAGTTGCAATACATTGTTATGACCTGAATATTATTTTGTAAAGGGATTCGCCACTTTCCTTTTATTGGTACAGTGGGTCTGTGAAGCACAAGTGCTCAGGCATAGGTTTCACGCAACCCGCCGCAGAGGGCGTTAAGCAATGCCTCTGTTGGTCAGACGTTGAAGGGCAATCCCACTTAGAATTGTATTTAAAAAACTTCCACTCATGACACCATGAGGTCAAATGAAGAAAATTTAGGTGCTTACCGCACCAAAGTGTTTATTTGAAATTACAAATTAAAGTCAAATCTCCTAACAAAAAAAGCAAGTTTTGATTAATCCTCTTCCTGATTAATTTCTTCATCGAAGATAGGTTTTAAAGGATTTTAAAAGATGCAAGTTTACAAAGACAACTTTACAAAACACTACAAAATCCACATTGCAGAACTAATAAATCTCTAACAATATCTACAGAAATTACACTCTAATTTAAAATTCAACACACACACACATACACAATTAATTTAAACAATTAGTTCGAATTTTAAATTTTAATGCCTCTCCCTGCATAATTTCTGACAAAGACCTCATTCAGGGATGGTTTATATGTACTTTTATTTCACAACTTCTGTTGAACGCGATACAGTTGAAACAAGTCATCTCGTTTTTACAGTTCACCAATTTATGGCCACTTTGTGCGTCCACATCTTTTACATTTCATATCCTTACAAACATGTGCCGTGCGTCTTAAGCCTTGACACTTGAAGCATTGTAAGTGTATCGTGTATTCACGCGCTTTAAATCAACACGTTTATTGTCCGGTGTCCGATTGTTCCATTGAAAGAGCGGGGTCAGAACGAACGACACACAAAACGTCAAGAACCTCGAATGGCCTTTTCATACACTTGACATTTTTGTAAACTGTCTAATATAGTGTCTTTATGTGACCGATATTCCCCCATCGCAAAAGAATTGGTTCCATAATAGCGTGTGAAAAGTGCCGAAAATTTGGAGGTGGTTCTTTAAGACTATCTTGACTTCCAGATGTAAAGCTGTTCTCTCACGAAAACCCTCAACAGGAGACCCGAGACTCGCAACATTCGCTAAATTATTACTTTTATGTCGAAGGTAGAGGCAGCACATACTGTTTAGAAATGACTTTCACACAATTTACCAGACTCAAAACGCAACATTTGAAAAGGTTTTACCCTTGACACAAGGGTGAGATCACATTTTATCGTGACGTATGCGGGACATTGGAAGTTCCTGTTAGGGAAAATACGAGCCAGGTCCAATTGTTACCGTAAATGCTCCTGGTTGCCAAAAAAATGTCGATATTTTATTGGTGGAATCACTTATAAACTGCTGATGGGCAGGATTCAATAGGTCCCACAGGCATGTAGACAGGGGCAGCTTAAGCAAGTGGCTGCACCCGTGTGGCAGTTTGTAACTGGTATTACCTTAGACCATAGCTGCGAACTTTTGAAAATGAAAATTAGGGAGATTTTCGCGCGGACCCGTATTTTATGCTAAAACCACTCCCTAATAAATACAATAGGGGTTTTTCCAAATGAAATAGGGATTTTTCCAAATGGAAATAGGGATTTTTCCAAATGAAATACGGATTTTTCCAAATAAAATAGGAATTTTTCCAAATAAAATATGGAGTTTCCACACATGAAATTTAAAGCTTAGGGATTAAAATCTCTACGCAAAAAACAAGTGAAATTGGAGGCCAAAACTTTAAAATGGCGATCTAAAAGATACATAAATATTGTGTTGAAACAGAAACGATGTGAACAAACATTCTGCGCGAATGACCCCAAATCGGAAGATGAAGGGAAAAGAAAGCGTCAATTTTTGTGTGTGAACACTCTTCAACACACACCATATCGCTACATTGCAATTTACTGCCATTAGTGAGATGGGTTGGAAGTGAAGGCGCTGTCTACCGGTGGCCGCCTCGAGTTCGTTAGGGAAAATATCGTATCTATATCCTCCCTTGGGTTCGAACCCGGGACCCTGACAATAACCTTCACGATGGCAGACGAGCATCTTACCACCACTCCACTAAGGCACACTTTTCCTTGGAAATGAAGGTGCTGTCTATCGGTGGTCAATTAAGCAAATTAAGAATCCTGCTTCTTACTTGCCCGATTCTCTGGAGCACCAGAAACGACCTTAAAAACACTTAAAAATAAATAAAACTCGCCGAATTATATTTTTTGTTTGTAGGGTAAGTGTCATTAATGATGGCTCATCAACAAGAGCAACAAGAGCTAAAATGTGAATTGAGTTATCTGACATGATTAGGAACGGTAAAATAATTCTAAACCGAAACACAGAACTATCTTTTCTAATAGCGGGACGCGTAGTCACGCACATTCCATTTAGTTAAGGTAAACTATTGTGTGCTTTTTCTTTCAGTAGCTTTACCCAACGTAAAGCACTGTCAGCCTCCCGGAAGAGTCTTCTTTAGGGGTGGCACATGGGGCTTCACACCCGGCGTATTTACAACGGAGGGGATTCTGACGGCCTATAGCCGAGGGTGACAAACTTGAGTAATGAGTGGTCAATAAAACTGATAGGATTAGAGCAGGGTGGCTAAATCTGTATAGACCACAGGCAATAAAACTTTAAATCCATCATCAGTGTCTGCCTAGAGAGCGAGGAAGCGAGGGCTAGTGAGTGATTAAATGAGTGATCTAGAGGCTTTAGAAGCATGGACGAGATCAAAAGAGTGACGTAGAGCGTATGTAAGTATGCATGAAAGAGGGGCGGAAAAATGCATGTATCCCACAGGCAAAAACCATAAATGTGCTTCTGGCGGAAGTTATGCTCGAGCAGCCCTTGTGTGTAGAGAATTTAAATGCATTATCATCACTTTAAAACTAAAGACGTGTCAAGTATTTGCAATTAATTTTCTTATTCCAGACGCTTCTATTTAACGAAGAGGAGGATGGAGACATTGCAAATGGCTGTGGATCGACTCTGATAACAAACCATCACGTCCTGACAGCAAGGCATTGCATAAAAACGTATGAACATGGCTTCTATCTCAACGCTTCGGTATAAATATCAATTTAATGATATCTGAAAGTAACTGATTTTTTATTGATACTTTATTGCAGAGACACGCTTGATGATGTTGGCATGAGCATCGGTGAATACGATCTGAAAAATAAAAACGGTACTCATTTGCTCCATGGTACTTCTGGTTTCGTCATAAAAGAGGGCGAGTACGACGATATAGCCGTGATGGAATTCGAAAAGCCCGTTACTTTCGGATTCAATGCAAAGATCGGACGGTACATCTACACTGCTAGTTTGCCTGGACCGGATTTCGTCTTGAAGGAGGGATCGTTGATGACTATGTTCGGTTGGGGTGACACAGAGAGTAAGATTTTTACACACATTACACCATTATTAATCGTCGTGAGAGGATTGGAATCCTAAACATTCGAAACGCTGTGGTCATTGCTTTTGCTTCCATTCGCCTTCGCACCGAATCACGCTGGAATTATTCGTTTGATGAGAAAAAAAGAACAATACAATGTCGACGGAAGGTTCCGTCCATTTTAAAATATATAGCCAAATGCACTGGCTACCAAAAGTTAAGCACGCGACCGCTTATATGTATAACATAACGACACGCTTCAATGCACTTACACAATGCCCTCTGTATCGGGCAGTTTGTGGAACGCTAACGCGTGGAACTCGGGTATGGAAATTTCGCCTCCGACGTTTCACCCCTGACGTTTTGTCCCCGGTACATTTCACTTGCCCTGACTGTGTGTGAAAGACGAAGTGAGATGCTGAGCAACCAAGTGCGTGACTGCATGAATGATCAAGTGAGTGACGAAGTGAATGGGTGAGTGACCAATTGAAGAGGTGCGTCACCGTATGACTGAACAATGGGTAAGTGAGTGACCGTATGAGTGAAAAAGTGAGTGGGTCGGTAACAGTATGAGTCAGTGAGTTTATCAATATATGCGATATTTGCTAACTTGATAACTCAATTGGTCACTTATTCGATCACTTACTCATATAGCCAATCACACATTCACTTGATCACTCATACAGTCACTCACTCATTCATACGGTAACTATAACTCACTCCTACGGTAACTATAACTCACTCATACGGTGACTATAACTGACTTATACAGTCACTCATTCACTTATGCGGTCCATCATAGTCACTCACTCACTCATACATTCAATCGTATAATCACTAACTCATACGGTCGCTTACCCAATCACTTGGTCACTCAAACAATCAGTCACTCATAGTCAGATCAAGTGAAATGTCCGGGACGAAATGTCGGAGGAGAAATTTCTGACTCCCCACGGACGTGGAGCCTTCGGCCCCAGTACTGGCGGATATCGTCTTACCGAGTGATGCTGCAACCGTAGATGTAATAGTTGTGGAGGTCGCTCGACGATTCCACTTGACTACTATAGCAATACGCCGATTATGGACGCAATTCCAAACAAGTCAAACAACTGTCCGGAGTACTGCGCTCGGTCGACTGGTGGCGGCTCTTGGAACGTGCGATCTGTGTGGGCGCTCTAGAAGAAACACTGAACAAAAGCTTTGTCAACCAAGAAAAACAAAAGCAGGCAACAAAAGCATGGAAATGAACTACCTTTTGGGTTTGATAGCACAATTGAATAATCGACGTAGATAAACACAAAATTGCAAAAAGAACCACGGCTATACGCGTTTCGGAACTATATGAAGTTCCTTCATTAGTAACAGAAACAAAGAAAGAAAAATATTTAAAAAAAAACTCCTTATAGCGGGACTTACTCGCTGTTGTAGACAAAAGAGTCAAATTCGAAATGAACCGGCCACGAAAGAGTAGAGTAAGAGAACGGAAAAAGAAAAATGGCGGAGCCAATCGCAACCGAGAACGTGATAGTGATGCTGATGGAGAAGAATGATTATTGTAGAAACTGTTGCCAGATTTTTGAGAAGGGTGGTGAGCTAGATAGGTCGTTGACCAACTGGTTTGTGTTTTTGTTGATGTGGAATGATTCGAAGAAGTGCAAATCAGACGTTGAGGGGCATTTTTGGATGATTTTGGCAGAAGAGAAGTCAAATTTATGGTCAAAGGACCAGCAGTGTTGGGCTATGGATGAGCAGTTAAAGTCTTGGTGGGTTACGTATCTTCTATGCTCATTTAAACGGTATTTTAGGGCACGTTTAGTTTAGCCTATATATGATAATCCGCATTGGCATGAAATGTTGTAGATGCGCCAGTTGTTGAATGTGTCTTTTAGTTGAGAGAAGCGAAGTTTATTGACGGTCAAATTTATGGTCAAAGGACCAAAGAAAACCACAGAAAAATTGTATTTTCGAAGGATTTTAGCGATGCGTTGGCTTGTTTCGGGTTTTTGTTGGATGGTTTTATTTTGCCTTTCTTCCCAAAAACAAGCCAACGCATCGCTAAAATCCTTCGAAAATAAAATTTTTCTTTGGTTTTCTTTGGTCCTTTGACCATAAATTTGACTTCTCTTCTGCCAAAATCATCCAAAAATGTCCCTCACCGTCTGACTTGGACTTCTTCGAATCATTCCACATTAACACAAACCAGTTGGTCAACGACCTATCTAGCACACCACCCTTCTCAAAAATCTGGCAACAGTTTCTACAATAATTATTCTTCTCCATCAGCATCACTATCACGTTCTCGGTTGCGATTGGCTCCGCCATTACTCTTTTTCCGTCCTCCTCCTCTACTCTTTTGCTGCCGGTTCATTTTGAATTTGACTGTTTTGTCTACAACAGCGAGTAATTCTCTATGGGCTATATAAGGAGTTTTTTGAATATTTGTCTTTCTTTGTTTCTGCTACTGATGAAGGAACTTCATATACAGCCATGTCCATAAATTAAGGATAATGCCAGCTCCGGCAAATAAAGGTTCAGAAACAAAACAAACGTTACTTATTCATAAAGCCCATTTATTAAACAAAAGATAAAGAACAAAAACGATGGTGTATGTATGATACCATTCATAAAAACTACGAGTTTTGCTTCCTGGAGCAATTGTAAAAAATATCTCCTTTACAAAAACTTATTATTACATGGTTGGTATGATGGTTAATACATTGTTTTTCTCCCATGCGATTTTTTACAGTCCGTACAACGCCTAGGCATGCTGAGTATCAAATTATCGATCTGATCTTGGGGAAGATCACTCCACTCAGCAAGCAATGCTCTCCGAAGTTCCGGTACACATGTAGGAGGTGGTTGACGGGCTGCAACTCGTCGGCCAAGCATGTCCCACACATGCTCTATCGGATTCAAGTCAGGTGAGAATGCTGGCCATTCCATACGGGTTATATCCTCAGATTCAAGGCATTCGTTTACGATTTTTGCTCGGTGAGGACGGGCGTTGTCATCCATAAACACAAATTCAGCGCCCATGGCACCCCTAAACAAACGTACATGTTGTTCCAGAATGATGTCCCGATAAATTTGGGCTTTCATGGTTCTGGTTTGAACATGCAGATCTGTTCTGGAACCCAGTATAATTCCACCCCAAACGAGCAATGCTGCACCACCGTAACGGTGTCGTTCAATGATGTTGTCTTGGTGGTACCTGGCGGTCTCCATATGAAAGTCCGACGTGAATCAAACTGCAAGCTAAACCTGGACTCGTCGGAAAACATCACACAAGCCCACATTGCATGTTCTCTACTCCAGGCTAATCGCTGCCGACAGTGAGTTGCCGTGAGCGGAACACATCTGACAGGCCTGCGAGCGTATAGACCAATATCTCCCAAACGTCTGTACACGGTTTGCCTAGCTGACGAGACAGGTCGGATGCTGTGCTCCGCCTGCTTCTTTTGGCAGTTACTGCCAAATACCGGTCTTCATTCGGCGTTGTAACTCGGGGGCGACCTGTACTGTAACGTCTACTGACATTTCCGTTATCTTGGAATCGTTGCCAAAGCCTAGAGATGACACTTTGGACAATTCCAAGTTCCTCGGATACTTCCATCTGAGTACGCCCACATTCCAGGCGGCCTATGATTCTACCACGTAAAAAATCATCCACATGCGTCCTCTGTGTCATAATTATTCGCTTATGGCACTGAGCGCCTTACAGAACTCTTGCGAACAATTTCACTTCTTTGCCACCATTCCTTATATACCCCCCCCCCCCTTACACTCTCGTCATTGTGACGTACTATCGGCATCATCTGGCGGCTTCCTGAAATTTGCATATAATTCTTGCAGATGTGTGTGATAATTCTACAGGTGAAATTTTTACTTTAGATTTCGATTTCCGTGTGATTCTGAATTATCCTTATTTTATGGACATGAGTGTAGTTGTGAGATACGTTTCCGCGTATAGCTGTGGTTCTTTTTGCAGTTTTGGGTTAATCTAACGTCGATTATTCAATTGTATTAACAAAAGTATGTCCTGCAGGGATAAATATTTTTCATGAGCCTTCCCTGTGGTCGAACAAGGGATACTCTGTTTCCTTCTGATGATCGGCATATTTTTATGGTAGCCAAAAAGAATCGACGGGTGAACAAATTTATAACGAAATTTTGATTCGATTTTCAATAATATTCTAATTTTGTTCAACTTTATATAAAAATTACATTTCATTCGGTAAATTTCCGAAGTTCACTCAAATTTTTTTCGGAAGATAGTGATGTAATACTAGTGAGTGTTTCATTAATCCGTAAATTGTTTCAAAGTTGATAAGAATTAATATATTTGAACTCACGCCTTTCGCGGAGGGGGATTTTTCTGGCACAAAAAAAGTTATTTGACATTTTCGTCAATAGAAGGTGCTCCACGAAATAAAATCACTGGAAATATGCGAATCAGAGCCCTAAAAATTGCGAGGTGAACGATTAAGAGCCCATTTCTCTAAATTTCCCGGTTACTGGCACACATATGGCTTTCGTTGGGATATTGACCTTGGCGGATAAAGCACTATTGGTGAAGTTGGTTGAGGTCCAATCAGCCATGCCAGTCTTTCGTGAACCCCCCGTATCGACGAAAACCAGAAATTTTTCTTACTGTGCCAAAACATGCCTCTTTGTGAGAATAACGTTTTGGCAAACGACATTCAAAATTTTTTAATGATTTTTTCTATGAATTTTTTCAATTTTTTATGAACTTTAAATGTATTTACGAATTTATATATTTATTTTCACATCGTGGATATTTTTAACTCTTAACTTTTGATCTCATTATTAACCTTTACCTAATAAGTGCTTATAAATGCTATGTGAAAAATTCAAGTTGAAATCCTTTTCTGGGTGATTCAAAAAACGTCGACAAACTGAAAGGGGCCGTTCAAGTAATACGTAAGCAAATATTTAGCCATTTTCGACCCCCTCCCCCCCCCCTTGTCAGCAAAATTTCGTCATCAACTCTGCCCCCTCTGAATCCAACTCATATTTTCATAAAGGGTGGTTGATGACGTAAGCATTATCCAAACATTCCCTCCCCCCTTGTTTTCAAAAGTCAGCAAATCGGAAACCCCCTCCCCCCATCGATGATGACGTAATACTTGAATGACCCCAAAGGGCAATTCAGGCATACGATAACAATCCATAATCACATAAGAACATAGGTTGCGCAAAGGCCATCTGGAGCCCCTATACGGAGTTGTTCCATCAAAAACTTTTCGAGCAATCCCGAACTCGACAACCATGAAGTCACAATTCTAACAACGAAAATACGTTTGGGGCCACACATACACGCAGAACACATATTCTGACGTGTACCGATTCGTTACAAATTCAGCATGTACCGCTTGCTAGCTACTATTTAATTACAATATTTGTAACAATATACAGACAATATGTTAATTTAAAGATACGCTAATCTTTTTGTTTAATGTTAAATACTTATTGCGACCTCAGGGGCACCAAATTGCTGCTCGCGAGTTGTTGATGGTGCTCCCTGGGATAGGATGTATTTTTCCCCCAATTGAGAAAATGATGCTCCCCCTCTCGGGATTCCCCATATGGCGAATATGACTCGACGGGCCGGGGTAGGTTACTCATTACTACTTAATCGTACCTGCACCTCGCACACATTCCCCTGCGGAATTTCTAACTGTTGTGAGTGTATGTGTGTGTGTGGTCCCTAACGAATTTAAGTTGTCAGCATTGCGATTTTATGCTTGGCAGATTGGGGATTGCTTTAAAAGTGTGACGCAACAACTCCATATAGAAGCTTCGGATTGCGTTTGTGCATATACGTTCTTATGTGATTTTGGATTGTTATCGTATGATTGAATTAGCCTTTCAGTCTGGCGATGTTTTTCTGAATCGCAGTGTATATATGAAATTTACCATTTTTATACGTATATTGAAATGTTATTCTGTACTTACAAATGGCGACTGTACAAACTGTACTATTTAGTGGTGCTACTTTCTGTGCGTTGCATCTTTTAAAATCCTTTAAAGCCTATCTTCGATGAAGAAATTAATCAGGAAGAGGATGAGCCAAAACTTGCTTTTTTTGTTAGGAGATTTGACTTTAATTTGTAATTTCAAATAAACACTTTGGTGCGGTAAGCACCTAAATTTTCTTCATTTGACCTCATGGTGTCATGGGTGGAAGTTTTTTAAATACAATTCTAAGTGGGATTGCCCTTCAACGTCTGACCTACAGAGGCATTGCTTAATGCCCTCTGCGGCGGGTTGCGTGAAACCTATGCTTGAGCACTTGTGCTTCACAGACCCACTGTACCAATAAAAGGAAAGTAGAGAATCCCTTTGCAAAATAATATTCAGGTCATAAAAATGTATTGCAACTGTGGAGAGATTGGGGATCTCCTTCACTATTTTACCTGCTCTCAGTACACACTTTATCGAATGTCACTGCGATAAATCGGGATAAAATAATGAATTTGATAAATGAAAGATCTATTTTGCCAAAAAAAAATTGTTCATTCTCTGAATTCTTTTGTTCGGCTTTAAATGTATGTTTTTTTGTTATAAAAATCGGTACAAATACAGTGATTGACAAAAAAAAAAACGCTGTCAAGGGTCTTGAACTTCAACTTTGAGACCTTACTTGCTTCACCATTTGGAAATTATTTTCCTATCTTATGGACAGTGCTTTTAGTGAGAGCTCATGATCTGTAATCAGTAGTATATGAGAAACGAATGTTAGTGTATGAACCTGGTCAAGTTAATATTCCATAAGAAGAAACTAATGTCTATTCTTTCATTTCTATTTCACAGCCGGTACGGGAGCACCAATCCTGAAAAAATATGAAACACGATTAAATGAAACAATGTGTGACAAAAGCAATAACATCACCATTTGCGTTACAGGCGAACACGAGTATGATACTGATTGTTACGTGAGTATAAACTGATAAAAACAATTAATATCGTTCCTAAAGGTAGTTGGAAAAATTTGAAAATGAGGTATATTTTCAAAAAAGCAGTGACGATATACAGCAGTAAAGTAAATCTTCATTAATACTTAGGCCCTCCTCACACGGGCAAACTAAAATCGAACCCGAGTTGCCTCAACTTGAGAGTTGAGTTGACTTCAACGAGTCGAGTTGCCCGTTCTCCGTCACACGGCGCTACTAAAAAAATATTCAAAAGCCCGGGATATTGAGTAAAAACAGCACGGTCTATATTCTACTTCTTATCTTACAGTACTATCTTGTTAACCGGGATAGGAAAAATCGAAATTTATTTATTCATATTTAAATAAAAATCGTTACAGAGAAATAAGTGAAATAGTTTCTATATTATAAAAGTGATGTTACTACAGAATTTCAGCTCACAGGTAAATACGCAATTACTTTATTCAAAATGATTATCATTAAGATACGTAAAATTACTTATATCCATGCCAAGTCAATATGTACCAAAAAAATGGATTTCCTTGCAAAAGGTCGGGTATCGCTAATTTTGGGATATGTTGTAGGGACTAAGGCCACTAATAAAAAACTAAATTTGCAAGCAGAGTTATATTGAAAAGACGTTGACTTTTCAATATAACAAGAAGTGACAAGAAAATGTTCGGACTTTTTTTCGGTTTTTTCTTTAAATTTCGGTTTCTATGCATTAGAGAGAAAAAAGTGTAAATTACGATATTGTGAAAGCAAAATTTTCGAAAAATTTTAACTACATCGCAGTGAAAATGTAATAATTTTTGCAAAATCCGGGAAAATTCCAGCTAAAAACCAATTTGAGCATCAACATAAGCAATGGCTGTTTCACACAAGCAGTGATCTCACCAAGTCTTAAATAATGTCATTTGGTATTGATAATATTGATTAATTGGGCTCTAAGAAAGTATTCACTTATGGCTCTAAAACAGAAACGGCTACTGGCTGCGCGTATGTGGTACTAGCGGAGGATGGTTCAATAGCGGAGCAATGGAGTCGAAGGTTAGCTAAAGAGAATAGCGTATTCCAAGCCGAGATTTTTGCGATACTCAGTGCTGTTAAACGAGAGGAAGAGATGCTTTGTCCAGTGACAATCTTGACAGATAGCGCATCTGGCCTCCTAGCTATACAAGATCCTCGGCCACCTAACCTTGACGCACGAAGTATACGTCTTATCCTACGCGCTCACGACAACATAAGATTAGTTTGGGTCAAAGCGCACGCAAGTATTGCTGGAAACGAAAAAACGAATCGATTTGCCAAGGAGGTGACAACATTAAAACACCTGGTTGTTTTACCTTGGCCGAGGAATCATGCCCGCAATATCTTGAAAGACAGAATGCTTCATCTTTGACAAGTTGAATGGAACAAGAACTCAACGAAAGACACAAGATACAACGTCGAGTGGCTTTACGCAAGTGTGGCTTTACGCGATCAAAAACGATCCTTTTAACTGAGTATGGTCCATTTCCGACATACTTGCAGCGCTATGGACGATCATCTCACAATGCTTGTAAGTGTGGTGCTACGGACTCGCTATGGCACTACGTCTGCCAATGCCTACACAGATCAGCGTTTCATTTTGGTCAGATGCCACAAAGTCAGATGACGGCATTCGTGAGAAGAATACTAAAAAGTCCGATGAACTTCTCGCGCATTCATAATTTCATTAAATTTTTAGACTACAACCTATATTTGCTGCACGACAAGAAGGGTGGACTACGGAAGAAGCAGGATGAATTTCAGCCTTCCAGACCAGAAAAGCTGACATCAGGGAAAGTCTACAACTTGTGGCCGCGTAGGGGTACTGGAAATTCACGAAACTGATATGTCGTTGAATAGCAAACTTCATTGGAGAAACAATAAACACTTAACATGTAAACGTGGTGAATCAATGCCAGCCATAATCCAGCCGATGTAGCTTCGGGAATGATGAAATTCTCCTAACTGTCCAGCAGAATTAAGATGTAGGATACCTACGGATCAGGAATGTGCGCCTAGAATGAGCTAAAACACCTGGGTGTCCGAACATTGGCTGACTTGGACCAAGACTCCATGTGACTCAAACATCACATCGATTTGTCGTTGTACGGCCTACACGATTATAACTTCTGACATCCAACGAACGCGACGGACAGCCACCAACGGAACTTTGATTATCAAGGTCAGACGTGCCAAGGACGCTACAATATCAATTTAGATTTCGATTCTTAGATCACGGTTCATCATAATTATTCCGTTGATTCATACTCCTGTGTAATTGGATTTGTTATTCTGATATACAAATTTCTATTTATGTATATACATATACACATTAATAAACGTCCAGATGCATCCATCTTTCGGGAACGATTCCATATCTCCTTGAGAAAGGAAGTGGGGTGTGTCCGGTCCTTCAATGTATACGATAAAGATATATTTTCAGCCTATGGCAAACGCCCCAAACAATATACCATTTCTTGACCCATGCCTTTCCTATTCACGAATTAAAGTCCATACGGGCTGTGAAAAACGAATGTCGGCTGTATATGCGTGCCCATATCGTATTTATGTTGTCAGAGTTCTGCTTATTTTATGTTCTGTTGACGCTGCCATCTGTACTTGCATATTTTGAAGTTGTTCTCATCGACTGATGTACGGTTTTTTGATTTGATGTATTTCAATGATTTTTTTTTTTTTTTAAATTTTAGGGTGATTCAGGTAGTGGTATGATATATCGAGACCATGAAAAAGATGTCGTCGTTGGTGTCTTGAGCGGTTCTTACGGAGAATGTGGTGAGAAACACCTCCAATCGGTCTTCACCAGGGTCAGTGCTTACGCAGAATGGATTTATAAACACACTCGTAGCGCCGAATGTAAACCCAGCTACATATTTCAACAAGTGTAATGAATGAATTGATCAATCATAATGATATCTATATATATAAAATTGATTTTCTGTGTGTCTGTGTGTATGTTCTCTATACAAATCTACAATTTTAGATCGATCGTCGCCAAATTTTGCATATATACCAAATGACACCCGACTTGAACGATAGGCTACTTTAAAATTTCGTCAGCCCAGGGCAAATGCCCCAAACGGGCAAAAACACTATCAGGCAACAATGGTTTTTGGGCCTCAACAATCACTTTCCGAACGTTTACTTTGGTTACCGTGGTTCCCTAGCAATGCGTTTAAGACGCGTACAATGCCTTTACAATGGTTTGGCATTTCTTCAACGCTGTCAGTATATGTATAACATTTATGCCTTTATAATGGTTTGCCACTTTATTCAATCCTCCCAGTAATGAGAGCATTTTGAATGGACACCATCATCAGCATCACTTTGAGGGTAAGGGACCGTTCGAGTATTACGTCATCATCGATGGGGGGGGGGGTTGGATAATGCTTACGTCATCAACCACCCTTTATGAAAATATGAGTTAGGATTCAGAGGGGCAGAGCTGATGACGGAAATTTGCTGACAAAGGGGGGGGGGGTCAGCGTTTTGGTGACTTTTGCTGACAAGGTGGGGGGGGGGGGTCAAAAATGGCTAAAAATTTGCTTACGTAACACTTGAACGGCCCCTAAGGCAAAGGATGATGCCCCATAGAAATCAGTGTTAAAATTGCCGATTTTAATGTAGAAATGCGGAAATTTGGTGGGGTTTTCTGTCACATCAATAATTTAAAAAATTGTATTCAATACTAGATTTTTGAAATATTGAGTTCGCTTAGAGATATACGAAGCCCAGAAGATTAAATATGAAGTAATTTGACGGACCTACTTTTGAGTTGGATATCCATGCAATAACATTGATTTCAACTTTTTATTTATATCTTCTCAAGCATGAAAATTCAGTTCTCCGTATTGTCTTTTAATATTGAACTGCATAAACTCATATATTTTAGGTTGCTTTAAAATTAATTATGGGTCCGTAAAAAGTACATCGAAAAAATTCCACAGCTTTAATTAAGCATTTTTTGAAGCAGAAACAGAGATAGATAACTTGAAGTTCAAAGGGGGGGGGGGAATCGAAATACCTAGCACCCTTTAAAAAAATAAAAATATATGTATGTATTTTTTTTTTTTTTTTACGTTTCTTTAAATCTAGATTTGTTTCTTTCATGAGTCGCGTAGGAAGTCGCCATATTGGTAAACTCGGACACGGTTTGTATGTCCCTCAAAGAAAGAGGGAGATATCACGTGATCCAAAAAGCCTCATTAAAGAAAACCCGGGCAGCGCCGGGTATTATAGCTAGGCGCATTTGGCCAAAATCCTTATTAGTTAGATTACAGGGTATAATCTATATCGATCATCCAGATTTATCTCCCGCATTTTTGTAATTATACAAATCCTCATTCCTCTACCATTTTGGCAATTGTGCAAGTTCGAAACATGTTCCCTTATTAATTTTTGTAATTATGCAAGTTGCAAAATGTTTTTCTTTCATTTTTGTCGTTATACAAGTTCGTAGCATGTTTTCTTTCCCATTTTTGTACCCGGGCAACGCCGGGTATTATAGCTAGTCTATACATATATAATTGATTTTCTATGTTTGTGTCTGTGTGTGTGTGTGTGTGTGTGTGTGTGTGTGTGTGTATGTTCTCTATACAAATCTACAATTTTAGATCGATCGTCGCCAAATTTTGCATATATACCAAATGGGACCCGACTTGAACGATAGGTTACTTTAAAATTTCGTTAGACCAGGGCAAGTGCCCCAAATGGATAAAAAACTGTCCGGCAACAATGGTTTTTGGGCCTCAACAATCAGTTTCCGAGCGTTTACTTTGGTTACCGTGGTTCCCTAGCGATGAGTTTCAGACGTGTTTATGCTTTTATAATGGTTTGCCACATTTTCAATATACTCTCAGTAATGAGGCTTTTTGAATAGACGTCATAATCATCACCATCATCGCTTTGAGGGTCACAAAAAGGGTGATGCTCATAGAAATCAGTATTAAAATTGCCGATTTAACTGCATAAATACGGAAATTTAGTGGGAGGGGGACGTTTCCTGCCACATCAATAATTTTAAAAATTAAATTGAATTCTCGATTTTTGAAATATTGAGGTCGCTTAGAGATAGATATACGAAGCCCAGGAGATTAAATACGAAGTAATTAGCCGGACCTACTTTTGAGTTGGGTATTCATGCAATAACATTGATTTCAACTTTTTATTTATATCTTCTCAATCATGAAAATTAATGTCTCCGTATTGTCTTTTGATATTTATTTGCATAAATTCATATAGTTTAGGATGTTTTTAAAATTAGTTATGGGCCCAGTAAAGTGCATCGAAGAAATTCCACAGCTTCAATTAAGCATTTTTGGAAGCTGAAACAAGCAGAAATAGATAACTTGAAGTTCAGGGGGAGGGAATCGAAATACCTAACACCCATAAAAAAAGGGGGGGGGGATATTCATTTAAACGTTTCTTTAAATTTAGATTTGTTTATTTCATGAGTCGCGCAGGACGTCGCCATATTGGTTAACTTAGACACGGTTTGCATGTCCCTCAAAGAAAGAGGGAAATATCGCATGATCCAAAAAGCCTCATTGAAGGAAACCCGGGCAGCGCAGGGTATTGTAGCTAGTGATTGATAATGATGAACTGACCAATAAAATTAGCTTCTTCATTCGATTTCATCATGCAATCATGGTAAATACCGCGTAGTAAAACAAAAAAGGTGACATTTAAATTTTCGTCTACATGCTTATGTCACATGCTTATTAAACACAAGTTGATCGATAGAGGATACCCGTAGTGTCAACCGAGAGGCTCAAATCTTCCGACCTACATCTCGTCACGTGTAGAGGGCACTCACATGCAACAGAGAGACTGATATCTTTCCACCTACTTCACGTCTATGGGACGCACCGAGAGGCGTGAGGGCCTTCTCACTCGTTGATACTGTAGTCTTACGACTGACACGAGACTTGGTATCCATAGGGTCAAACACGAATATTTCTATGGAGCTCCTTACACGAGAATATTGACAAAATATCCAACGCGACGGAGTTACTGGTGACATTGCATGCTAGTCGAACGCAAAAGTAATGCGCGTCTTGAAATATTCCTTGATATTTTCGCCCATCGAGATTGTACGAGGGGTTCCCTGTGCTAAATATTACAGCAGGAAAAGTTGCATACAGTTATGTATCATAATAACTTTTATTTTCTATAGAAATATATTGTCTGACGCAGCACTCACATGCGCGCGTGCATGTGAGTGTGCATCGCTGCTGGAGGAGCTAAAAATATGATTTTTTTAATACTTTTTTACACGACCCGGTTCATAATGCACAGGGAGATAAGGAGGTAAATCAAAGACTGCGTCGTCTTTACTCATTTTTCGGGCTTTCAGATTTTTTTTAGTAGCGCCGTGTGAGGGAGAACGGACTACTCCACTCATTCACGTGAATTGAAGTTGAGGCTACTCTAGTTGAAGCTACTCTGTGTCTTCTTACCTACATCTCGTCGGGTCTAGAGGGCTCTCGCAGTGTCGACCGTGAGGCTGACGTCTACCCACCTACATCGCACATGTCACTATAATATCAACATGATAATCTTTCGAAAGTTCTCGAGTACATCCGAAGGCGAACACTCTAGCGTCCGTGAGCGCTAAATAGCAATCCCTTGACACTGTAGTCATACACTTTTTCAGCTATATTCCTGAAAAGTACGATGGTTCATGGCATTTCACTGATATACTGGGTGATCCTGGAGTACACAGGACTGAAGCCCTTTATGGACATAAATATAAAACGTCTCACAGCAACGCAGGTCCGTCTTTGTTGTTACACGTTGCTTTATGGTACTGCATAATAATAATAATGATAACACTAGTAATCTTTATTGATTTGGGCAAAAAGCCTCTGCAATAGCTGACAACAATAGCAAATACAGTACAAGAACAAAAATTACAAATAATCATTAAAATAATTTATTATATATATAAACTCTTCTGTTTGCGAGATTGTTAAAATAATTATGGTAAGTAAAATATGTATATTGCAACATGTTAGTACATAAAATTTGAAAAAGAAAGAATAAAAAAATATTGAACAAATTCAGAGATTTAGTGCACAAACTCTAAAGGATATAATTGAAGCTATTGCAATGCTCAGGTGAATGTTATATATACTGATTTTGCTAAAGCTTTCGATAAAATTCAACATGCTATGTTAATAAGAAAATTAAGAATTTTTGGTTTCAACTGTGATCTGGTCGACTGGTTGAGCAGCTATCTACGAGGCAGAATTTGCTGTGTTAGGCATTAAGCAAAGGTTTTAATGTAACATCTGGAGTCCCTCAGGGATCAATTTTCGGACCGTTATGTTTTTTAATCTTCATCAATGATGTGTCTGAAATTTTTGAAAACTCTTTAATGTTCGCCGAGGACTTGAAAAATCTATAGCATTATTGATAGTGTCGAAACGTGTAATAAATTGCAACTCGATATAAATAGTTTATCTACATGGTGTGATCGAAATAATCTATATTTGAATATTGACGAATGTTTTGTAATAGGATTTATACTCACAAAATTTCAAATCGACAATGGATTCTACAGCGTTAAGACGTCTTTTGACGGAGCTCCGGAATTACATCATATCCCAGCGTAACCATCTGTAAGCTGACTCACAAAATTTCACCTATAATCTATTCATACTATATAAACAATACCGCTTTGTCACGCACCGATTCAACAATTGACTTTGGTATTCGATATTCTTCTGGTTTTAATTTTTCAAACTATATTAATGTGATATCGTTTTTACGTCTTTCAAAAAATGTAGTTATATTATGAGAATCACCAAAGATTTTGAGGATTTTAATGTTTCAATAGTGTTGTTTAATTCTTTAATTCGATCAAAACTTGAATATGCCTGTATTATTTGGAACCCTGTTCACGATTACCAAATGTAGATTTTTCAAATATTTGTATTTCAAGATATTCGGTGTCAAATTCGTGGTTCTTACTGTTACGATTTTGCGTAATTTATTTAATGTTATAAGTTTGGATAATCGTAGAAAATTTTATTGGCATCATTTCTTATAAATTATTATTCAATGAGATTGATTGTATGCAAATTTTACAGGAAATTCACATCAATGTATCGCACGAGATCTTATAATTTATTTGCAATTAAAAATTACCGATCAAATAATATGTAATTACAATGCTATTCATCGATTCTGCAAGCTATACAATTGTCGAACAGGGCACTTGGATGTATTTCATACTCCTACATAATTTTAAAAATCACCTTTTTTCAACCGTAAAAATTTTATACAGTTTTACTTTCAGTTTTATATATATTTATTTTAAATTTTTTATGTACATTCATCTAATTTATTTATTTATTTTTGCATTTTATTTAATTTTTTTTTTGTCATTTTACTAATTTTTATATTGGCTTTTTTTTAGCAGATTGAATGTAATGTATTGTTTTTACTAGGTTATTTCATTTAATTTTAAGCGTTCTTCTGTTCTTATTTATTTTGTTTTTTGTATATGCGCTTTGTCTCATATTTATTTTTTTTCTTTTGTTTTTTCTCCAACCGCAATTGGATTATCTGTTGTTGGAGTGATGAATAAATAAATGAATAAATAATATATTATATCCGGCCCCAAATAGAATAGGTGATTTCGATTTTGTTCACAGTTTTTTAGAAAGGTAATAAAAGAGATTGTATGTCTGGGTGTGCCGAAATATTTACAAATACAAATACAATACAACGCCACAACAGGCAAAATGCCCAACGAGGTGGCTGAGAAAAAGATACCCATAAAAATATGGATGTCATATATTTCAAAAATATAGCAACCCAAATTTGCATCTAAAGGAATTGTATAAGCTGAGCATGCCATTAATACGTGAGTCCAAGTCTCAAATTCATTGGAGCAGTAATGTCCCGACTTGACGACAAAGATACTTGTCATTGTTAGACTTTTTAAAACATTCTCAAGATATACTCTTAACACGGACCATGTTCTGTAATCATAATAATCTTTACTCGCGATCAAATGAAACGATGCCGGCGAACACGGCATTGGATTCCATAGGCGTCCTTCAGTGTGTCGGATAACAGAGATATAGAACAAGATGTGCTCTCCTTTTCTCAATATAACATATACTGAAGCTATTTATATAGAGATACTGATTTCGGGTTCGAGTCCCGTAAGCGGCAGAGATGAATTTCTTACAAAAATCAGTATATTTTTATAAATAACAATTATTTAATTATATCTTGTATATAACAGAGAAATGTGTATGTAGAAAAAAAAAATAAAGCAAAATAAGATTTTACAGTACCCAAAATAGCCCTGGTAGAACGTTTTCTCAGGAAAAAAAGGAGATATTATTAGTTACAGAAAATTAAATTTATATATCCCGGAAATTAATTAAGTACAGCTGAATTTCTTTATGTTAGAAAAACCTTGCAGACTTAATCGTGTAATCGATCATCTGCTATTTTTCTCATCATCGATTGAAGACAATAGTGAATGCGTCTATTTTATTTGATTGCATTCCTGGTGTGGCAATAACAACAGGTGGAATATTTCTTAAGGCTCGCAGTGGCAAATTGTCAATGGCGGGAAAATTTAGATTTTTGTGATTAACTAAATTAATTATTCAGTGATTAATTGTTATAAAAATTTGGAAATTAAAATATCAAACTTCTTATTGCAAAATTAGTTTATTGAAGATGAAAAAAAAATGCACGTAGGTGTCAATGCAACAAAATCAAAATCAATATACATGCGTCGACTAACCTGTTTCTTTTTTATAGTAAATGCTATTTTGAAATTGAGTATTTCTTTGAAAAGGCTACATGCATATCATCACCTACATTCAAGCGATTTGTGGTTACTGTTATCACAAGCAAAAATGAAGCAAACCCTATTTCGCAAAACAGTAGCGACTAGTAGAAGTGTTTGCAAAGCTGTCTATTCCCTAGCTTGGGAAAGGGTTGCGACTGAACATACGGAAATTGTTAAAAATGTTTTGAGAGAAAAATTGCATTTAAATACTTATGCTGGCTCGCATGTCAATAAAATAATTTTTCAATCAATAATGTCCAATTAAAAGTATCGGTACCACAGGTCAAAAAGTATTTCCGCAAATGGCAGACAAACCTTCAACAAGATACTACTTACATAACATAAAAATTAAAGTATAAATTATCTTCACTTCAAAATACGGAAGAAAGATGACAGCATAACTCGAATAGAAAGCATAACTCTGACAAAATAAATGTATTGGAAGCCACTGATACAAGCATTTTGTTATATACCGATCCGTAAGAAACTCCACGGGAAAACGTCTACGAGCTGCATGTACAGTTAAGCAGTGATAGTTGAAATGGCTGCCCATATTTATTTCATAAAATACGTAAAATCAGCATCCACAAGTGGGATTTACGGTTATCGCCAAAAAGACGTGCCAAATGTAAACAGAGGTAAAAACTATCGCTAAAATTTCAGAAAAATTGCCGATAATGGAAATCGAGTGGAATATAAGGCATGTCCAAATGCTTTTTAACTCACCAAAAAAAAAAAACCCACTGTATTTATCCCTAATTTGAGCCGTTTTTTTTTGTAAAAATGTTGCCTTTAGCTTCATTTTTGGCAATAATATGCTATTTCCATCTAGCTTATATTACTGAAGAGAGCGTCCAGCCGCCGCGACTTCGTAGACATCTAATGCAAGGAAACCACGTGACTCGGTGAAACAAAGCTCGTTTTGTCCATAGAAATGTACAGTTCGGTCTCTAAATATTGAGTTTTAAAGAATAAATAAAAGGATAGAAAACTCAACTAAAAAAACATAAAACAAGATTAAATTATTAATTTCATTAATACTGGAATTATTTCTTTCATTAATGCTGGAATACTTTTTTTCGTTAATGCTGAAAAATTTCTTTCATAAATTCTTGAATTTCCCTTCATTAATCCTGGGATTTCCTTCCATTAATTCTGGAATTATTTCTTTTATTATAATTATCATTTCTTTCATTATTTCTGGAGTAATTGCTTTAATCAATTCTGGATTTGTTTCTTTCATTAATTCTGGATTTGTTTCTTTCATTAATTCTGGATTTGTTTCTTTCATTAATTCTGGAATTTCCTTCCATTAATTCTGGAATTATTTCTTTTATTATAATTATCATTTCTTTCATTATTTCTGGAGTAATTGCTTTAATCAATTCTGGATTTGTTTCTTTCATTAATTCTGGATTTGTTTCTTTCATTAATTCTGGATTTGTTTCTTTCATTAATTCTGGATTTGTTTCTTTCATTAATTCTGGATTTGTTTCTTTCATTAATTCTGGATTTGTTTCTTTCATTAATTCTGGAATTTCCTTCCATTAATTCTGGAATTATTTCTTTTATTATAATTATCATTTCTTTCATTATTTCTGGAGTAATTGCTTTAATCAATTCTGGATTTGTTTCTTTCATTAATTCTGGAATTTCCTTCCATTAATTCTGGAATTATTTCTTTTATTATAATTATCATTTCTTTCATTATTTCTGGAGTAATTGCTTTAATCAATTCTGGATTTGTTTCTTTCATTAATTCTGGAATTTCCTTCCATTAATTCTGGAATTATTTCTTTTATTATAATTATCATTTCTTTCATTACTTCTGGAGTAATTGCTTTAATCAATTCTGGATTTGTTTCTTTCATTAATTCTGGAATTTCCTTCCATTAATTCTGGAATTATTTCTTTTATTATAATTATCATTTCTTTCATTATTTCTGGAGTAATTGCTTTAATTCTGGATTTGTTTCTTTCATTAATTCTGGATTTGTTTCTTTCATTAATTCTGGATTTGTTTCTTTCATTAATTCTGGATTTGTTTCTTTCATTAATTCTGGATTTGTTTCTTTCATTAATTCTGGAATTTCCTTCCATTAATTCTGGAATTATTTCTTTTATTATAATTATCATTTCTTTCATTATTTCTGGAGTAATTGCTTTAATCAATTCTGGATTTGTTTCTTTCATCAATTCTGGAATTTCCTTCCATTAATTCTGGAATTATTTCTTTTATTATAATTATCATTTCTTTCATTATTTCTGGAGTAATTGCTTTAATCAATTCTGGATTTGTTTCTTTCATTAATGCTGAAATTATTTCTTTCATTAATGCTGAAATTATTTCTTTCATTAATGCTGAAATTATTTCTCATTAACTCTGGCATTATATCTCATTAACTCTGGCATTATATCTTTCATTAATTTTGGAATTATCATTCATTAATTTTGGAATTATCATTCATTAATTTTGGAATTATCATTCATTAATTTTGGAATTATCATTCATTAATTTTGGAATTATCATTCATTAATTTTGGAATTATCTCTTTAATTAATTCTAGAATTTTTCTTTTTTTAATTTTGGAATTATCCCTTTTTCTTAATTCTGGAATTATTTCTTTCATTAATGCTGAAGTTATCACTTTCATTAATGCTGAAATTATCACTTTCATTTGTTTTGGAACTGAAATTTTCTGTTTCATTAAAACTAAAATTTTTCTTTCATTTATTCTGGAATCATCTTTCATTAATTCCGAATTATCTTTCAGTAATGCAGGAATTATCATTTTCATTAATTTTGGAACTGAAATTATCTCTTTCATTAATTTTGGAACTGAAATTACCTCTTTCATTAATTTTGGAACTGAAATGATCTCTTTCATTAATTTTGGATCTGAAATGATCTCTTTCATTAATTTTGGAACTGAAATGATCTCTTTCATTAATTTTGGAACTGAAATTATCTCTTTCATTAATTTTGGAACTGGAATTATCTTTCATTTTAATGCTGGAATTATCTTTCATTTTGATGCTGGAATTATCTTTCATTTTGATGCTGGAATTATCTTTCATTTTGATGCTGGAATTATCTTTCATTTTAATGCTGGAATTATCTCTTTCATTAATTTTGGAATTATCACTTTCATTAATTTTGGAATTATCACTTTCATTAATTTTGGAATTATCTTTCATTAATTCTGGAATTATTACTTTCATTAATTCTGGAATTATCTTTCATTAATTTTGGAATTATCTTTCATTAATTCTGGAATTATCTTTCATTAATTCTGGAATTATCTTTCATTAATTTTGGAATTATCATTCATTAATTTTGGAATTATCATTCATTAATTTTGGAATTATCATTCATTAATTTTGGAATTATCTCTTTAATTAATTCTAGAATTTTTCTTTTTTTAATTTTGGAATTATCCCTTTTTCTTAATTCTGGAATTATTTCTTTCATTAATGCTGAAGTTATCACTTTCATTAATGCTGAAATTATCACTTTCATTTGTTTTGGAACTAAAATTTTCTGTTTCATTAAAACTAAAATTTTTCTTTCATTTATTCTGGAATCATCTTTCATTAATTCCGAATTATCTTTCAGTAATGCAGGAATTATCATTTTCATTAATTTTGGAACTGAAATGATCTCTTTCATTAATTTTGGAACTGAAATGATCTCTTTCATTAATTTTGGAACTGAAATTATCTCTTTCATTAATTTTGGAACTGGAATTATCTTTCATTTTAATGCTGGAATTATCTTTCATTTTGATGCTGGAATTATCTTTCATTTTGATGCTGGAATTATCTTTCATTTTGATGCTGGAATTATCTTTCATTTTAATGCTGGAATTATCTCTTTCATTAATTTTGGAATTATCACTTTCATTAATTTTGGAATTATCACTTTCATTAATTTTGGAATTATCTTTCATTAATTCTGGAATTATTACTTTCATTAATTCTGGAATTATCTTTCATTAATTTTGGAATTATCTTTCATTAATTCTGGAATTATCTTTCATTAATTCTGGAATTATCTTTCATTAATTCTGGAATTATCTTTCATTAATTCTGGAATTATCTTTCATTAATTCTGGAATTATCACTTACATTAATTTTGAAATTATCTATTTCGTCAATGCTGAAAGTATCTCTTCCATTAATTCTGGAATTATCTTTCATTAATTCTGGAATTATCACTTACATTAATTTTGAAATTATCTATTTCGTCAATGCTGAAAGTATCTCTTCCATTAATTCTGGAATTATCTTTAATTGCTCTCATGAAAGGAATGCCACATGCGACTCATGAAAGGAACAAATCTAAATTAAACATAGAAATGAATCGATCTGCCTGTTTTTCTCCAAAAAATCCTTGTTTAAAGCTGCGGAATTTCTTCATGTCGGTATTCACCGACATGGTTTAAGCTATAGTCACAATTTTTTGATAAGAGATCGACACGGATTGGTTAAATTCATGGTTTTAACCAACTATGTTGATCTCTTATCCAAAAATTGTAACTGCAGGTTTAAACCATGTCAGTGAATACGGCCCTAAGCGAACTCAATATTTCGAAAAACAAAAATTCAATTCAATTTTTAAAATTATTGATCCGGCGGAAAACCCTACTAAATTTCCGCATTTCTATGCTAAAATCGGCAATTTTTACATTGATCTCTATGGGGGGGGGGATCGTGTTTGTTTGCACCGAGTCACGTGATCTTCCGACGAAAGATGTTGGGAGGACACCGTTCTCAGCACTGCCAAGGCGGATACCGCTGACGTCATGCTCCCTCCAGTGATATAAGCTCGATGGCTAGTTCCCGTGATTGGGATCCGAATTTCTCATAGTTTTTTTGCGAGGAAGTGTGATGAGACAAGAGATGAATGTACATGCACATAGTTTATATGATCATATCAAAACCAAAATTACGGGAATGTCCCGTGAAATACTGGCCATATGGTCACCGTATGTGCCTGGCTCACGAAGAGCAGAAATGCTGCATATTTGCTCCGTGGACGAAAAAGGCTGAGCAACCCAGATTCTTAGTCTCCGGTCTACTCAAGATCGACTTAAGTATCCCCATTGGAGGAGACCCTAATCCTCAGTTTCCGCGTTCCTAGGAGCCCTTCACGTTCAAAAAGGCATATGTTTTTCATGATTCACGTAGAAAACATTCATAGTCTAAGCCAGGGGGATCTTAACCTTTTATGCTCCGCTGAACCGCTGTCCCAATAAAATTAGTCGGCCCTTGGCAAAACAATATTCAATTATCTATCGTCAAAATGGGGAATAAATTGTTTTCTCACCCAAGTTCATAGAACCCCCGAAAACTTATGGGGCATTTCAGACTTTCGATATAATGAACTTCATTTCCCATGGAACGACGGGGTCGTTATAACGAGTGTCGCCTGATTTTATTTCTCTCGATTTTTTTATCCGTGTGTCACTGCTGCGAAGTTAGAGACCAACTGTTGTGTTCTTGTCAAATGTTTTTATACAATCACAATTGCCATTTTCATGGTTTATCGAATAGGAATTTATAAAAACTCCCACAATCCGAACTATTTCACTGAAAGAGTAAGTTCAGGAAGACAGATCAAGACATTAATATGATATGCATTGTATACAGGGTGTCCAGTAAGTGACAATGCGGAATTTATCTCATCAACCGTTCGCCTTAGAGGTGGGGTTACAACTTAAAAAATGCTCAAAAGGCAATCAAAAATTACCTTGTACCAGTTTTGAGAGTGAAAATACGGTGGGTAACGAAATAAAAAAATTCTTAATATTCAGACCACCCTCTTATCCTCTACTTCTCAATCATTACTCATATCTCAGTATGCACTGAGATATTTTGATTCAAAAGTCGTAGAAACGTTGAGGGAAAAAAACAGCGAAAACACTAACGTACAAGTGCTCCTTCCCCTCATTTATGCTGTCCGATCCTACAAATATCCCAGGAATTATTTTTCGATTTCCGGTCCCCGAAATCCAGAGTAAAATTCCCGGAAAATAGGGAAAATTGCTTTGATGATACATTAATATTTAAAATGGAATATAAAATTATTTCTGAAGCATTAGCATTGCCTGGGAAAGAAATATAGAGCAAGAGAAAGAATCAATTGAGGGGAAAAAACGTGGAGGGCTCCTGATGTGATGCCGGGGCAAAACTCGTGTCAAGCCTGGAAGTTTATCAACGTGTAATACTTGTTTTTCTGCCATATTTATTTCCCATCTATGAGTGAAGTGTAGTAACTGAATATTTGTACCGTTGTAAAGACCTGTTGCTCTTCTGTGGTGAGACTTTTTATGGGGATTATCCGCTCGCATTCGCCCCTCGACCTTGGGAACCACATCGCCATTAAATCCAGATTTTTCGGATGGAAATCGTTTCATCTATTTCTCACATATGAACCGTTTTTTTCCAAATATTTGCTTAGTTTGCGTGTTGAGTGCACTTTCATATCAATTATGTGACCCGTGGCATACTTACAGATCATTTACATAATATCACAGACCCGCGATACTGTTCGAAAACATTGGAGCGGCCCCCGTGGTAAAGTTTTATATCAGTCATGGAAGTTAGAGGACAGGGCAGAGGGACCGTGTAAAAAATTTAGATTTTTTTTAAATTCTGTGATACACTGTATTTTCACTCAAAAATCTAGAACAGGGAATTTTTTGAACCCATTCTGAACATTTCAAGTTGAAACCATATCTCAACGACAACCGGTTGATGAGGTAAAGGCCACATCAGCACTTACAGGACACCCTGTATAAACGAAGATGCATCAATAAGAAATTTCTGGGATTATGCGAGATTCTTGTGAAACCAATGAACACACACACACACACAAATAACCATTATAAGACTTCGTAAGAATTCCGTGAAAAATTATTATACACGGCTTTTCCTATTTCCCTCATTAGCCAGGTGTGGTTTTTCTCTCAAACGAATCATATTGCGATTTCACAAAACAACAACTGTTGATCGTGTATAAAAACGCAATATCATAAAAGAGAAAATATAATGACTTTTGTGTTAAACAATCTCTCAAGACACTCAAACGATGCAGATCTTCGTGGTTTTCTTACTTGTTGTTTCTGCGGCTTCATGTTTTGCTAAGGACGAAGAATCTAAGACATCAAAAGAAGTGAGTACTCCACAGTAAGTGAGCCCAAGTTTTAAAAATCATGTTTTTTTACATATTGACACCATATACTTACCATTCACATTATATATATATTTTTTTTTCATTTTTAGGATTTCAAAGAGAGATACAAAAAGGACCCTCGTGAGTTATAATTGAAATATCCAATTCTCTGTTATGAAATTGTACTAAATTATTGGTATATGTGATGTTTGTTATTTTATATTGAATTAGTCATGGAACTGAGATATTTTTAGATTTCCATATTCTGAGGCACTCATAGACTCTATGAGGTCACATGTTGGCTGAATATAGTAAAATTTTACTCATAATTTTTTTTTTTCATGGGATCTCCTTATGTAAAAGCAGAGGAAGCATGAGAAAACGTTTGTTCAAAATCAACGTTCGATTATACTGATATTCCGACTAGCCAGCAGATGTAGCTTCAGGAATGGTGAAATTCTTGTATTCGCCCAAGGGAATAAGGATGGGGTGTTCCTATGAACTGCAATGTGCGTTCAGATCGGGCTAAACCGAACATTGACTGACGTGGGCATATGACGCAAACGTGACGTGTGTCGGTCTTTCGTTGTAAGGCCTACATGACACAAACTTGTGACATCCTACGCACATTGAATGGGCATCCAGATAATATCAAGAACATTTTTAAAATATGTTCATCAATGATATAATCATCGTGACATACGCAGATGTGAGTCAACAATTAAGATAGTGGATCCATGATGTTCTTAAGTCAGCCATCTCGTTGGGCAATTTGCCTGTTGTGGCGTTGTATTTGTATTTGTATAACATTAGCTCTGACCCAAAATGCATTTAAGAAACGTCAAGAATGGGTGTATATAAAGGAACAGTTGGGCCGCTCTGCATCGGAGGTTCTAGGGTAGGAAACAATGTAGGCATGTGTTGCCTACAATTGCAATGAATTTTTTATGGCAACCTCTAATAGGGAAAGTGATATTCAAAAACAGATGTGATATGGGGTGGTAAGTACCCAATGAAATTCAATTCATCGGTCATGGAAGGAAATTATCGAGGACTGCGACTGATCGATTTCCTCGGTCATAGACAACTATCAAGGACCATTGATAATTGAAATCTTCGAAAATTGAGGACATATGAAGAGAATAAAGAAACTGCAGCTGCGAGAATGAACTGCACAACCAACTTCATCGTGCTACCTCTTGTCAAGCACTCCCAATCCGTAATGGCATGCTAATATAATGAGCACGTAACGTCATCCCAACTGGATTGTGCAATGTTAAATTCGATATTTTTGTTTCCATCAATTTTTTTCTAAGCTATATATATATCGTCACTTTTTTTTTTATAAGATTTCATACTATATATAAATTTCATTTCCCAGGTCCTGTGTGCGAAATAAAACCGAGAAAAGCTAAAGCTGTCTCACCACTTCCCGACTTGAGCCATTCCACTCGTCCACCACTTGGGATCATAAACGGGGAGTACGCCCTAGAAAATGAATACCCATATGCCGTAAGTAAACGAAAAATTTTATGGAACTTCTCACGGATGCAAAGAAGTGAAAACTTATCTACATAAAAAACCCATCAAAGCAAAATTTATGAATATATTCTAATAATCAAGTGTCAGTGAATGATATCTTCAAATTATTGATTATTTTCATTGAAATTGCACAAGGTGAACAGAATAGGCAAAGAAAATGACTAAGGTTTCAGGTTTTCTGAGCCTTAATGGAAGAAGGGAAATTGGTTCTAAGCCACACTTTTTGAGTTGTGATGCTACTATTGTGAATGAGTTAACTGCATTTATCCATTTTTTAAAATTAAATTTAATGGTTGTGTTTTATTTAGTCTATTTTTAAAGTCTGTTACCACACAGTACTGGGTCTAGGTCTGACCCCCATGACTTTGGTTCAAATATAGCCGTCGTGTGTTGTACGTGGTTTGGCTGTCTCACGTTGAACAACATCCTTGTTACTGTAGACCGCTTTAGCCTTCAAACTTCACGTTACGGAAATGTTATATTGTATGGCAGGGGTTCTCAACCAGTTGTCCTCGCAGAGATTTCATGGGAACCGTGAGCATTTTGTATGAAGAAGCAATTTACTCATTATTTCTACATTGTTATGAACTGAATATTATTTCGTAAAGGGATTCGCCACCTTCCTTTTATTGGTACAGTGTGTCTGTGAAGCACAAGTGCTCAGGCATAGGTCATACGCGACTCGCCGCAGAAGGCATTAAATAAAGGCTTCTGAACATCAGACATTGAAGGGCAATCCCACTTAGAAAAGGATTTAAAAAACGCTAGTTCCACTCAAAACTGAGCTCAAATGTAGAATATTTAGGTGCTCACCGCGCCAAAGTGTCTATTTGAAATTACAAATCAAAGTTAAATCTCCTAATAAAAAAGCCAAGTTTGGACTCATCCTCTTCCTGATTAATTTCTCATCAAAGATAGGTTTTAAGATTATACATTTTGTTAATTGCATTTTTAATTGGGTTGCTATATTTTTGAAATATCTGACATCCATATTTTTATGGGCATCTTTTTCTCAGCCACCCCGTTGAGCATTTTGCCTGTTCTGGCGCTGTAATTGTATTTATTTGTTTAAAGGGGTTTAAAAGACGCAACTTTACAAAGGAAAATGCGACAAAATCCACATTTCATAACTATTAAATCTCTCACAATATCTACATAAATTACATTCTAATTTAAAATTCAAAGCACACATACACAATTAATTTAAATAATTAGTTCGAACATTTTAACTTTTAATACCTCTCGCTGCATAACTTTTGACAAAGAGCTGCTTCAGAGATGGTTTACATTAACTTTTACTTCACCACTTTTGTTAAACGCGATGTAGTTTAAACAAGTCATCTCGTTTTTACAGTTCACCACTTTTTGTGTCCACACCTTTTACATTTCATATCCTTACAAACATGTGCCGTGCATCTTAAGCCTTGACACTTGAAGCATTGTAAGTGTATCAAGTATTCACGCGCTTTAAATCAACACGTTTATTGTCCGGTGTCCGATTACTCCATTGAAAGAGCGGGGTCAGAACGAACGACACACAAACACGTCAAGAACCTCGAATGTCCTTTTCATACACTTGACATTTTTGTAAACTGTCCGATATAGTGTCTTTATGTGACCGATATTGCCCCATCGCAAAAGAATTCGTTCCGTAATAGCGTGTGAAAAGTGCCGAAAATTTGGAGGTGGTTCTTTAAGAGTATCTTGACTTCCAGATGTATAGCTGTTCTCTCACGAAAAACCTCAACAGGAGACCCGAGACTCGCAACATTCGCTGAATTATTACTTTTATGTCGTAGGTAGATGGCAGTACATACTGTAGAAATGACTTTAGAAAATTTACGAGAATCAAACTCAACTTTTAAAAGGTTTCCCCTTGACACGAGGGTGATCACATTTTATCGTGACAACTACGGGGCACAAAAATTTCCTGTTACGAAAAATACGAGCCAGCTCCAATTATCGTCGTAAATGCTTCTGGTTACCGAAAAATGTCAATTTTATTGGTAAAATCACTTATTGAATCCTGCCCATTAGCAGTTTATAGCTCCCACAGGTATGTAGAAAGGGGCGGCTTAAGCGAGTGGCTGCACCCGGGTGGCAATTTGTAATTGGTTTCACCTTAGGCTTTAGTTAGACACCAAATTTTGAAAAATTTTCAGTACAAAATACACATGACCAGAGGCAAATTTATGGTTTAGCTGCTGTGGGCTGAGAAAATTTTTTCATCCTTCTCTTATCCTTGCCTAATTCTCTGGACCATTTATTTTGTAATTTTAATGGCTGTAAACATGTCTGGGTTTCTTAGTTACTCTTTCCTCATACTGTCCCTCACGACCTGGTACTTTGCTTTGTAGGTCACTCTTTAGCAAATCGCATTCTGGGACACTGTATTGGTCGCTCACGAGCATGTAAGGCCCCTTTCACACGGAGCGGATGCGGATGCGGGTGCGGAAGCGGGTCCGCATACCCTTTCACACGAGCACTGAAGATGCGGGTGTTTCGCCCGCATCTTTAGGTTGAAATTCGTGCATAAAAACTATTTTTTCGCAATTTTTGTAACTGTTTTTCTCCTTCACCCCTGATTCAGTGCCCATATGGAGCCTAGAGGCATTCTTTGGTGGTTTAATCTAGAGCCACATAGAATATGGGAATAAAGATGTCTTAATTCCGATCCTCACAAGTAGTCGATGGGAGAAAATGTCTTCAAATATTTTCAAAACATTTTGAAAAAAAAAATCCGTCTTTCCGGAAAAATATGAAAGAAAAATTCCAAAAACATGCAATGTTCGAAAAATCAAATCCAAAAACATTCAAAACATTCGATGTTCCAAAAAAACAAAAAATTCAGGAGATATCAAAGAATTTGCAAGTAGAAAAAAAGGGGAGGGGGGGGGAACGTTCAAAATGTCTGTGCTTAGAAATATTCACATCACAATTCTGTCTTAGGCCGGGATTACAGTATAAAAGTTTTATAAAAGTTAGTTTATAAAACTTGAAAAATGCAACCGATAGGCCGATCAGTTAAGTTCGCTCGAATGTAACAGATGTGTTTATTGGTTACATTTTTCAAGTTTTATAGTGTAATACCAGCCTTAGGCCGGGATTACACTATAAAAGTTTTGTAAAAGCTCTTTGATAAAACGTGAAAAATTCAACCAATATTATCTTATTGGTTGAATTTTTTGAATACAAAATGTGTGTGTGTGTGCACCGGTTGCATAATGCAACCGATGCGCCTATTGGTTGAATTTTTCAACTTTCATAAAAGTTCTTTTATAAAACTTTATAGTATAATCCCGGCCGGATTACACTATAAAAATTTTATAACAATTATTTCAAAAAAAGCAACTAATAAATTTATCGGTTGCATTACAGCAAATGCAACCGATAAATTTATTAGTTGCTTTTTTCAAGTTTTATAAAATAACTTTCATAAACCTTTTAGAGTGAAATCCCATCCTTAGATTAGTCATTTCTGAAATATAAAATTTCATTTTTTAAGTTTATAGACTGAATATCGAGTAAAATATACTTGTAGGTATCGGGGAACGACCAAAAATATTCAAATGCTAGGGTCTTCAAACGGCCCTGAGTGAACACCGTACGTGGATAACGTTGTTTAATAAAAGAATTTTTTTTTAAGTTTGAAAAAATTAAAAGATTAAAAATTTAAAAAAATAAAAAATATTTAAAATAATATTTCAAATATTTATAATTTTTTAAATAATTTTAAAAATTTAAAAAGAAAAAAATTAATATTTTTAAATTAAATTTAAAAGTTATTAAACTATTTAGTCAATTAAATATTCGTAATGAACAGAACGGCTTATAATTTTGGTCCCGTCAGTGGCCCTTGTTGGCAGGTTTTATTGTATAAAATTGTGAAATATGGACAAAAGGCAGTTAAAGTTGCTATATCTCCATTTCAGAAGGAAACAAAGGGATAGACGTATGTGGGTACATCGTATTTGATGAACAGGGACCATCATATGGTGTTTTTAAGGGTATTTATGGCAAATAATTAAAAAAATTCCGTGCAAAATCACCTTCAAAAAGTAGCCAAAGATGCGGACGAATTCGCTCCGTATCCGCATCGTCTGAATAGCTCCGAATAAACCTATTGTCAAAACTTGTATGTGCGGATGCGGAGCCCGCACTTAGGTTTTGACACATGCGGACGATGTCCGGACCCGCATGAACATTTCCTAGGTGCGGAGATTTTTCGGCTCGTCTGAAAGGCGCAGTATATCCCAATTGTTAAAACTTCTTCCGGACCCGCATCCGCATCCGCGTCCGCATCCGCATCCGCTCCGTGTGAAAGGGCCCTGCCACTCATTTGGTCAACCGTCCGCTCAGTCTCTCTCTCTCTCTCTGGGCAGAGGCGGATTATAGTTTTGGAAATTTCGGTGCACTTCTTTCATTACAGTAATTTTCTTGGCTACTCATTTATCGAATTTGCTGCCATCACTGTCCGTTATGCCTCTCTGTAAATACGGCTCTGCACATGACATCATGCTCTTGTGCCATAACTAGCCAATAAACTGTTTTGATGAACTCATATAGTAATTTTTTTGGAACGGTCAAATGAAAGCAAATTAAGAATCGGCTTTAAAAACACTTAAAAGTAAATAAATAAAAGTCGTGGGTTTAATATTTTCTAGTTGTAGGGTAAGTGTCAATAATGATGGATCATCAACAAGAGCTGAAATGTGAATTGAGTTATCTGACATGATTAGAAACGGTAAAATAATTCTAAACCGAAACACAGAACTATCTTTTCTAATAGCGGGACGCGTAGTCACGCACATTCCATTTAGTTAAGATAAACTATTGTGTGCTTTAATAGCTTTACCCAACGTAAAGCACTAGCAGCCTCCCGGAAGAGTCTTCTTTAGGGGTGGCACATGGGGCTTCACACCCGGCGTATTTACAGCGGGGGGTGACAGCCTATAGCTCAGGACGGCAAGCTTGAGTGGTCAATAAAATTGATAGGATTGGAGCAGGGTGGCAAAATCTGTTTAGACCACAGACAATAAAACTTTAAATCCATCAACAGTACCTGTCTAGAGAGCGAGGGACTGGGCTAGTGAGTGATTAAATGAGTGATCTAGAGGCTTTATAAGCATGGGAGAGATCAAAATAGTGACGTAGATCGCATGTAAGTATGCATGAAAGAGGGGCGGAAAAATGCATGTATCCCACAAGCAAAAACCATAAATGTGCTTCTGGCGGAAGTTATGCTCGAGCAGCCCTTGTGTGTAGAGAATTTAAATGCATTATCATCACTATGAAACTTAGGACGTGTCAAGTATTTGTAATTAATTTTCATATTTCAGACGGTTCTATTTAAAAGAGAGGAGGATGGAGACATTGCAAATGGCTGTGGAGCGACTCTGATAACAAACCATCATGTCCTGACGGCAAGGCACTGCATAAAAACGTATGAACATGGCTTCTATCTCAACGCTTCGGTATAAATATCAATATAATGATATCTGAAAGTAATTGACTTTTTATTGATACTTTATTGCAGAGACACGCTTGATGATGTTGACATGAGCATCGGTGAATACGATCTGAAAAACAAAAACGGTACTCATTTGCTCCATGGTACTTCTAGTTTCGTCAGAAAAGAGGGCGATGACGACGATATAGCCGTGATGGAATTCGATAAGCCCGTTACTTTCGGAATCAATTCAAAGATCGGCCGGTACATCTACGCTGCTAGTTTGCCTGGACCGGATTTCGTCTTGAAGGACGGATCGTTGATGACTACGTTCGGTTGGGGTGACACCGAGAGTAAGATTTTTACATACATTACACCATTATTAATCGTCGTGATAGGATTGGAATCCTAAACATTCGAAACTCTGTGGTTATTGCTTTTGCTTCCATTCGCCTTCGCACCAAATCACGCTGGAATTATTCGTTTGGTGAGAAAATGAAAAGTACAACGTCGACGGAAGGTACCGTCCATTTTCAAATATATGGCCAAATACACTGGCTACAAAAAGTTAAGCAAGCGACCGCTTGTATAATATAGCGACACGCTTCAATGCAACACACAGTGCCCTCTGTATTAGACAGTTTGTGAAACGCTAGCACGTGGAACTCTGGTACGGTTTATGGAAATTTCGCCCCCGACGGTTCACTCCTGACGTTTCGTCCCCGGGTACATTTCGCCTTGGGAATTTCACTTACCCTGACTATGTGTGAAAGACGAAGTGATATGCTGAGCAACCAAGTACGTGACTGTATGAGTGATCAAGTGAGTGGGTGAGTGACAGCGTGAATGACCAAGTAAGAGGCTGAATGACCAATCGAAGAGGTACGTCACCGTATAACTGAACAAGTGAGTGGGTGAGTGAACATATGAGTGTGTTATAGTATGAGTGATTACTGATCGGGTGGGTGACCGTATGAATGAAAAAGTGAGTGAGTGGGTGACCGTATGAGTTAGTGATATGTGATATGCGAGACCAAATGAGTGTGGTCAATCATACGGTTACTAATTTTATCACTCAATCGGACACTCATCCGATCACTTACTCATACAGTCAATCACACATTCACTTGGTCACTCATAGTCTCTTACTCACTCATACGGTCACTAACTCACTCATACGGCTATTCTTTCACTTATACGGTCCATCATAGTCACTCATTTACTTATACGGTCCATCATAGTCACTCATTCACTTATACGGTCCATCATAGTCACTCACTCATACATTAAATGATTATATAGTCACTCACTCATACATTCAATGATTATATAATCACTCACTCATACATTCAATGATTATATAATCACTCACTCATACATTCAATGATTATATAATCACTCACTCATACATTCAATGATATAGTCACTCACTCGTACATTCAATGATTATATAGTCACTAACTCATACGATCGCTCAGCCATTCACTTGGTCACTCAAACAGTCAGTCACTCACTAGGTCACTCATAGTTAGGTCAAGTGAAATGTCCGGGACGAAATGTCGGAGGCGAAATTTCCAACTCCCAGTACTGGCGTGCAGTACTGCGTCTTACTGAGTGATGCAGCAACCATGGATATAATAGTTGCCGAGGTCGCTCGTCGATTCCGCTTGGCTGCTATAGCAATATGCCGATTATGGACGCAATTCCAAAACCAATCAAACAACTGTCCGGAGTACTGTGCTCAGTCGACTGGCAGCGGCTCTTGGGACGTGCGATCTGTGCGGCCGCTCTAGCAGAAGCACTGAAAAAAAGCTTGGTCAACCAAGAAAAACGTGGGCAGGGGCATCAAAAATATGTCCTGTAGAACTTTAAATGTAGTTAATGAACTTTAAATGTATTTACGAATTTATATATTTATTTTCACCGTGGATGTTTTTAACCCTTAAGATTTCATCTCATTATTCACCTTTACCCTCGATTTCTAAACACCCAGGGGAATAAGTGCTTACAAATGCTACGTGGAAATTTCAAGCTGATGTCCTTTACTGGGTGATACAGAAAAACATCGCCAAACTGAAAGGGCGATTCAGGCATACGATAACAATCCATAATCACATAAGAACATAGGCGAGCAAAGGAAATCTGGAGCCGCTGCAGGAAGTTGTTCCATCACAAACTTTTCGAGCAATCCCGAACTTTACGAGCATGAAGTCACAATTCTGACAGCAAAAATACGTTTGGGCCCACACATACACTCAGAACACATATTCTGACGCGTACCGATTCGTTACAAATTCAGCATGTACCACATGCTTGCTACTACTTAATTACAATATTTGTAACAATATACAGACAATATGTTAATGTAAAGATACGCTAATCTTTTTGTTTAATGTTAAATACTTATTGCGACCTCAGGGGCACCAAATTGCTGCTCGCGAGTTGTTGATGGTGCTCCCTGGGATAGGATGTATTTTTCCCCCAATTGAGAAAATAAATGCTCCCCCTCTCGGGATTCCCCATATGGCGAATATGACTCGACGGGCCGGGGTAGGTTACTCATTACTACTCAATCGTACCTGCACCTCGTACACATTCCCTTGCGGAATTTCTAACTGTTGTGAGTGTATGTGTGTGGTCCCTAACGAATTTAAGTTGTCAGCATTGCGATTTCATGCTTGGCAGATTGGAGATTGCTTTAAAAAGTGTGACGCAACAACTCCATATAGAAGCTTCGGATTGCGTTTGCGCATATACGTTCATATGTGACTTTGGATTTTTTATCGTATGCCTGAATTATCCTTTCAGTCTGGTGATGTTTTTCTGAATCACCCTGTATATATGAAATTTACCATTTTTATACGGGTTCGAAATTGTATTCTATACCTAAAAATGGGTGCCTATATAGTGGCACTTGCTTTCTGCTATCGAATGTCACTGCGACACAAATCGGGAAAAAATCATGCTTTCGATAAATGAAAGACCTATTTTGCCAAAAAAAAAAATTGTTCTTTCGTTCGGCTTTAAATGTATGTTTTTTATTATAAAAATCGGTACAAATACAGTGATTGACAAAACAACGCTGACAAGGGTCTTGAACTTCAACTTTGAGAGCCTACTTGCTTTACCATATGGGAATTCTTATCCTATCTCATCGACAGTGCTTTTAGTGAGAGCTCATGATTCGTAATCAGTAGTATATGAAAAACGAATGTTGGTATGAGCATGTGGTCAAGTTAATATCCCATAAGAAGAAACTAATGTCTATTCTTTCATTTCTATTTCACAGACGGTACGGGAGCACCAATCCTGAAAGAATTTGAAACACGATTAAATAAAACAATGTGTGACAAAAGCAATAACATCACCATTTGCGTTACAGGCGAACACGAGAATGATACTGATTGTTACGTGAGTATAAACTGATCAAAACAATTAATATCGTTCCTAAAAGTAGTTAGAAAAATTTGAAAATGAGATGTATTTTCAAAAAAGCAGTGACGATATATACAGCAGTAAAATAAATCTTCGTTAACACTTAGGCTGCAGAAATAGCCGGAGAAATGATTCTCTCAAAACGGCAGCCAAATATAATTTCCCTTTCTTTCAGTTGTCGTTTGAAGAAGATAGATGGCACTCAAACTCGTACGTTGCAAATACAGTGAAACCTATCTATAAGGGTATGGACATAGTGCACGCGTGTTTCCGATTCTGGAAATCCGCATCGTTTCTGATTGGTTAATAACCTGAATTTAAACTTTGGTATTTTCAGGTTTTGCACAACTAATGAGAAAATTTCTTAGTTTTTTTTTTTCGGTTCCAGCAATCGTTGGCGATCGGACCTATTCGAATTGGGAGGGTGCGAACTGGTATTCGAACTACATTCTGAGAGATTTAGGAGATACTGAGTTAATGATTAACATAAATTGATATTTTTTTCAATATTCTTTTCAAAACTACATTTTGCTACTTAAATTTGAAATTGATAATTTGATAAATTATATATCTAGTCTATAATGTAAAATCACAAACTCGAAAAGGGCCTGTTTCTAAGCAAACGAAATTAGTGACGATTTTATGTTACGGAAATGGGTGACGGAAATCTGTTACGTTTTTGTGTTACGGAAGTCGGTTACGATTTTTGGGTCGAGTTTTCATTTAACTACTGAACACATCGGGAACCGCTTGACTTGTAGGGATGAAGTTTTGTGCATGTAATGTACCCAGAGGTATGTATACATCACCAGTGCTCCGTATGTATACGTCACCAGTGCTCCCAACACACAGGGTCCGGGCACCCAGGGCGGGGCACTGGAGAGATCTCTTTATGGGGAAATTGACAGGTTTCATTTTGAGTCGACTTACTTCTCATTGTGCTGCATTGCTTATTCTGGCACTGCGAAAATAATGGTGCATTACTGATTGCGGTGCATTGCATATTGTAGTGCAGTGCGTGCTGTATTGCTCATTGTAATGCAGCGTTTAACGCGTATTGTGGTGCATTGCGTACTATAGTGCTTTTTTATAGTGCTTTGCTTATTGCGATGCATCGCATACTATGCCGCATTGCTTATTTGTGGTGTACAATATTACTTACTACACACATTACTGATTGTGATGCTTTACGTGTTGTAGTGCTCCGAGTGCTGTATTGCTTATTGTAATTACTTATTTATCGTATCACCGTGTACTTAAAACAACAATAGCCATTTCAGTAAAGTTATTAGCTTCATATTTAAACATTTTCGCATAATTTGTCTTGAAAAATTTCTCAATGAGTTTCAAATTTATATCTAGTATATGGTCTCTAAAATATGGTCATTTTCTTATAATCGCTCATATCTCGCGAAATGGAGGTCAGATTGGAATGAAAATTGATTCAGTTGGGTTTTCGACTATGCTGATTCGAATGAAGTAAAAATTAATGTATGCTTCCATATTCATAATTTTTTAAAATATGCTTTAATAATTCATAACTCATATTTAAAAAAAGACAAATTCAAAATGAGTAACGAAATTATATTTGGCCCGTTAGAAGCTATCATTTAAAAATAAAAGTTAATGAGATACCTAAATTATTTCAGCAATTATGCTCAAAAACAAGATGTTTCTGTTTAACATTACGACACTCGCTTTTCAATAATTTATATTTCACTAACTATTCGTTCAAAATTGATGAAATTCAGTATTTCCGCATTTCTTGAGATACTAAATCCAAATATGGAAGAGAAAATAGGGATTACTATTGAACTTTCAAAAAAGTTGGATCTAGTTTCAACATCTAGATGACCCCTTAGGGGCCGTTCAAGTATTACGTAAGCAAATTTTTAGCCATTTTTGACCCCCTCGCCCCCCCCTGTCAGCAAAGCGCTGACCTCCTTCCTTCCCCCCCCCCGCCCCCATCGATGATGACGTAATACTTGAATGGCCCCTTAAGAAAAAATGAACTTAATACACTTATGGAAGATCTTAAACGAAGAAGAATGATACCTTTCTTCTTCTTTTACAATAAATATAACGCAAGATATCACCATCGTCCGGTTAAAAGTTGTGGGTACTGTAGAGTTCTTTTTTTTGTATTTCAGTTTTGATGTATTCCAATGATTTTTTTTTTTTAAATTTTAGGGTGATTCAGGTAGTGGTATGATATATCGAGACCATGAAAAAGATGTCGTCGTTGGTGTCTTGAGCGGTTCTTACGGAGAATGTGGTGAGAAACACCTCCAATCGGTCTTCACCAGGGTCAGTGCTTACGCAGAATGGATTTATAAACACACCCTTAACGCCGAATGTAAACCCAGCTTTGTATTTCAACAAGTGTAATGAAATGAATTCATCAATCATAATGATTATGATTGATAATAATGAACTGATCAATAAAATTAGCTTCTTCATTCGATTTCATCATGCAATCATGGTAAATACCGCGTAGTAAAACAAAAAAAGGTGACATTTAAATTTTCGTCTACATGCTTATGTCGCATGCTTATAAACACAAGTTGATTGATAGAGGATACCCGTAGTGTAAACCGAGAGGCTCAAATCTTCCGACCTACATCTCGTCACGTGTAGTGGGCACTCACATGCAACAGAGAGATTTGATTTGATTTTTTTGGCGCAAGGACCATCTAGGTCAAGCTACGCCAAAACAGAGAGACTGAGTCTTTCCACCTACTTCACGTCTATGGGACGCACCGAGAGGCGTGAGATCCTCCTCACACGTTGATAAGGTACCGTTCAAGTATTACGTAAGCAATTTGTTTTGCCATTTTTGACCCCCTCCCCCCCCCCTTGTCAGCAAAAGTCAGCAAAACGCTGACCCCCTCCTCCCCCTTGTCAGCAAAATTTCGTCATCAGTTCTGCCCCTCTGAATCCTAACTCATATTTCCATAAAGGGTGATTGATGACGTAAGCATTACCCAAACCCCCCCCCCCCTTGTCATCAAAACTCAGCAAATTGGAAACCCCCCCCCCCCCCATTGATGATGACTAATACTTGAACGGACCCTAATTTACGACTGATAGGAGACTTGGTATATCCATAGGGTTAAACACATATATTTCTATGGAGCTCCTCACTCGAGGATATTGACAAGATATCCAACGCGACGGTGTTATTGGTGACATTGCATGCTAGTCGAACGCAACAAAAGTAATGCGCGTCTTGAAATATTAATTGATATTTTCACCCGTCGAGATTGTACGAGGGGTGCCCTGCGCTGAATATTGCAGCAGGATAAACAGTTATATATCATAATAGCTTTTATTTTCTACAGAAATGTGTTGTCTGACACAGCCCCAAATCCCTCTCGAATGGAATATAGGTCACGCATACATTTGGGTGTGGGTGTACATATAAGCGAAACCTCGAACTCCTCCAAGTTAAACGCAGTTATAATTTTTTCTTTCGGTATGGTAGCATTGTGAGCCCTTAAAAGGAAATAAAGAGCTTCTTCATATTATAGAACCAGATTCACTCTAAACAATGGATATTTACCTTGTATTGCGAGAATAATAGAAAGAGATCGAATCGTTATGTATAGTTTACCCTTAAGCAAACTGCCGGTGCGACTTTCACATGGGTGTATAATCGTCACCTGACAATGCATGGAGCAGTCCCAGGGCTTGGTGACAGGAGAAAGGTGTTTTTCTAAAATACATGAATAGGAGCTGTCACGGTATGAGATTCGATTCCTGAGGCGTAGGTGTGGAGAAGTTATGGAGAGAGAGAATAATGAAATGTTAAAATTAATGAATAATAAGCATTTGCTCGCTTAGAAATTGATGTAAGAGAGTAAATCTAAATGCGGTATTGCCCATTAGAGCACCTGTGCTCTGCCAGTAACATGGGGTTGGCCTTAGGTACTAATATGAAGGTGACAGGTGCACGTCGGCGTTCTAATTATTTAGGAAGGGTCGAAAGTCATTAGGGCAGATGAATAGCACAGATCTCAGGAATGGTCACGCGATAGTCCAATGGAATTGCCCTTGCTCGAGGCCTCAAATTAAAATGTAGTACGGAAAGAAAAATTACAAGACAAAGCGAATCCGGGGTTCTAAGGAGGAGCCGAAGAGAAGGTAAAATGAGGAGACCCGATGGAAGAGAGGAAAAATGGAAGTTGAAAATTTGTTTTGAGGAGACAGGGTTTGGAGTTTTCCCGGGGACTAGGAGCAAAAGCAGGAGGAGCGGGCTTGAATTTTGTGGAGTGGAAGCTCTCGTAGAGTCGCGGAATATGAAAGGGCCGTAGTGCAGTGTGGAGGAAGTGCAGACTTAGGATGGCAAGGAGGTCACAGACGAGGACCGGAGTGAGTACACCTACCTACTTTTCCCGTGACCTGAATGTCCAGTTAAGTAGGGGGTCAGGATGTTACATGTTCTCAGATGCATAAGTTAATAACTTGAATCACCTGTGGAGGGTATTGTAATATATTTTCGTTAATGGATATGGGAGACATCTTTCATAATGTCAATGACTGTATTTGCCATTTATAAATTAAATATTTATACACTTTAAACTTGCTTCCGTGCGTTTAATCACTAGGTTACTTTAATTATGTTTTTTGTCAAACACAACGCAATTTAAGACCACGGTACGATTGAATCTTGATAGCTAATAATTGGTTCATTATATATATATATATTAGTTAGTAAAAGTCACCCGATAGAATAACTGGTTGACACTAGTTACGGTTCTGTTTGCGAGTATTAATGAGAAGATAGTTTTTTTGCTTCTTTGATAGCGTTCCGGGATTTTCGAGGGTTCCGTGATGTTTGATCATGCGGAACCCCAAAATAGCTGTCAGAGAACCCCAGAGTTCCACGGAACACCAATTGGAAACCCATGGTCTAGTGAATATCAACATAATAATCTTTCGGAAGTTCTTGAGTCCATCCGAAGACGAACACTAGCGTCCGTGAGCGCTAAATGGCATCCTTCGGCGCCGTAGTCATACACGTTTTGAGGCATATTACCGAATAGTACAATGGTTCATGAAATCTCACCGAGATATTGGATGATACTGGAGTACACAGGACTGATATAAAACGACAGGATCGATATAAAACGTCTCACAGCAACGCAGGTCCGTCTCTTGTTATACGTTGCTTTATGGTATCCTATATAATAATAACAATGATAATACTAATAATCATTATTGATTTAGGCGAAAAGCCTCAGCAATAACTGGCAACAATAGCAAATACAGTACTACAAGAACAAATTACAAACATTTTCCAAGAAACCAGTTATTATAAATGAACTCTTGTGTTTGCGAGATTGTTAAAATAATTATGGTAAGTTAAATATGTATATTGCAACATGTTAGTACATAAAATTTGAAAAAGAAAGAAAAAAAAATATTGAACAAATTCAGAGATTTAGTGCACGAACTCTGAAGGATATAATTGAAGCTATTGCAATGCTCAGTTGAATGTTATAGTATATACTGATTTTGCTAAAGCTTTCGATAAAATTCAACATGCTATATTAATAAGAAAATTAAGAATTTTTGGTTTCAACTGTGATCTGGTCGACTGGTTGAGCAGCTATCTACGAGGCAGAATTTGCTGTGTTAGACATTAAGCAAAGGTTTTAATGTAACATCTGGAGTCCCTCAGGGATCGATTTTCGGACCGTTATGTTTTTTAATCTTCATCAATGATGATGGAACATAGCATCTCCGAGGTTGCGATGAAATTTGGATTTTCTCGTACGACCATTTCACGAGTGTACCGTGAATATCGGGAATCCGGTAAAAAATTAAATCTACGACATCGTTGCGGCCGGAAAAAAATCATGCAAGAACGGGACTGACGAGAATCATTAAACGTGACAGACGTGCAACCCTTCCGCAAATTGCTGCAGATTTCAATGCTGGGCCATCAACAAGTGTCAGCGTGCGAACCATTCAACGAAACATCATCGACATTGGCTTTCGGAGCCGAAGGCCCACTCGTGTACCCTTGATGACTGCACGACACAAAGCTTTACGCCTCGCCTGGGCCCGACAACACCGACATTGGACTGTTGAGGACTGGAAACACATTGCCTGGTCTGATGGACGTGTACGGGTATAGAGACAACGAGACAACCTCATGAATCCATGGACCCTACATGTCAACAGGGGACTGTTCAAGCTGGTGGAGGCTCTGTGATGGTATGAGGCGTGTGCAGTTGGCGTGATATGGGACCTCTCATACGTCTAGATACGACAGGTGACAGGTACGTAAGCATCCTGTCTGATCACCTGCACCCATTCATGTCCATTGTGCATTCCGACGGACTTGGACAATTTCAGCACGACAATGCGACACCCCACACGTCCAGAATTGTTCATTGTTTTTGAGTTATAAATTATTTTTGTTTTGAGTTATAAATTCGATTATTATGGAAATATAGATTATATATGTGCGTATATCAGTAGAAATTCATCTTACCTACACCATGTTGCATAGACCAGTGCCGTCTTAAATTATGGGCTCATCCGGGGATGGCCCGCGGGCCTCAAGAGTAAATGAGGGACCTCAAAAAATGAGATCTGATTGAGATTGTCGAGATTATGCATGCGAATTTATAGATAAGCATTTATAGCCAGGTAAGGCCTCAGTCCAGGTAAGCGGACTTCGACAAGGACAAAAAAAAACCAACTACGTAGAGTTCACTCTGATAATGATAACATATATCGGATGCCAATAACAGCTCATGGAAACATTACACGATCTCGAACAAGTTTCAATGCGATTTCATCTTATCATTGTCCGTCATATCATCTTATCGATTGTCCTCTTATCTCAGAGATGTTTGAATAATTTTTATTAGCCGTTTGAATAATCAGCCAGTTTTTTCTTCAGAAATTTCATATTGTTACGATCTGTAGGCGATAGATGGCGCGATTTGTTCGATGGCTCTCAGAAATATCGAAATCGGTTGATGCCGGTTTCGGTTCATCGGAGGAAGATGCTATTGATGAGAACATTCCAGAAAGTCCCGCCCATCCAGACATTGGTTCAAACCCTCCGTACAGTGGTGCCGCCGACTAGGAAACTGTAAAATAGAATTTTGTGGAATGTTCTTTTTCTCGAAGTTTCTCCGGGGTTATAAATATAAATGGTGCGGCGCTCACAAGATGGCAGGCTAGAGAGGCTAGACAGGCTCAAGGACATTCAGTCACGGACATTTGGAAACCACGGACTCCACGTAAGAGGCGAGATTAATGGACTGCCGTGTAGGATGGTCATCGACACCGGAGCCAACGCGAGCATCGTCAGGACGGATCTGGCTCGGAAATTCCAGCAACGACTTCTCTACGTACCACCATCATTGACGCTGCAGACAGTCACGGGCCAGAAAATGACTGTGCGAGGAAAATTGAAAGTCTCATTGAAGTTTGCCACGGTCATCTACCGGCACACCGTCTTCGTGGCAGACATGGGGGATCCGTGCATCATCGGAGTAGACTTCTTGAAGAAACACGGATTTTCCTTGGACATGAGGAATTACCAGTTGCACACGCTGAAGGAACGTATCGCCCTGCTCGGATGTGGTCGTGACGATGTACCTTCAAGGAAAGTGATGGACATTCCAAAGGCGGGAAAAGAGTGCATCGCCGATGCAAAGAAGACCAATGGCAGGACCGAAACTGTTCTTTCACGAGGGTCAGATGACATGAACAGGACGATCCAGCGTCGTAAAGAGAAAACGCATGGAAATTCCGACGCCCTGACGCTAGGACCGGGTTCACAGAACCGTCGTCGTTGCCCCAAGGCAGAAGAGGATCGGTGAACCCTCTAGTGAGACAGATAACATCTCAAGTCGCAAGTGACGATCCTTGGAGCGATGAGAACACCCGAAAGGCCCAACTAGAAGATCCCGACATAGGACCGATCATGGAGTTGAAGGAATCCTCCGGTAGTAAACCAGCATGGCAAGACGTCGCCTCTTCCAGTCCGACGACCAAGAGATACTGGGCGCTATGGGACTCTCTGGCGATGAGAGATGGCGTGTTGTACCGCAGATGGGAGTCGGAGGATGGAAAGACGTTCCGGTGGAAACTCGTCCTGCCAAGGGGCCGTGTGAAAGAATTGCACGAAGGCCCGACCGGTGGACATTTCGGCGTGATTAAGACTCTCCAGAAGGTCCGTGAACGATTCTGTTGGGACAAATCCAGGACCAATGTGCACGAGTGGTGCAAGAATTGCGACGCCTGCGCCGCCCGCAAAGGAATCGCCCCAAACATCCTGCGACCGTTGCCGAGGACCGTCCACGAGAGCACCGGATACTCGTCATCGCTGATGAGAGAAGACCTTCGCCTGCCAGGTGAACTGATGTTCCGGCGACCGATAGATGCTGCTATGGTTAGAAAACGCTCTTCCACCGGAGGAACACGTCCAGGGACTCCAGGAGCGCCTCGAGGACACGCACCGAATCGCCAGACACAGGATCAGCATCGGCTCTGGAAAGATGAAGAACTGCTACGATGCGAGGGCCACGTCTCATGACTTCAAGGAAGGAGACTTCGTCTGGGTCTGGAATCCGAAGCGCCGGAAAGGACTGTGCCCGAAACTTCAGACGTCATGGGAAGGACCGTACACAGTCGTGAAGAGAATGAACGACGTCGTAGCCCGGATCCAGAAAACGCCATCCTCGAAGTGCAAGGTGGTCCACTTCAACAGACTGGCCTCTTACCACAGTGACAACCCGCCGAACTGAATTGTCGGGACGAACAATTCTAAGAGAGGGGGAATGTTACGATCTGTAGGCGATAGATGGCGCGATTTGTTCGATGGCTCTCAGAAATATCGAAATCGGGTGATGCCGGTTTCGATTCATCGGAGGAAGATGCTATTGCTGAGAACATTCCAGAAAGTCCCGCCCCTCCAGACATTGGTTCAAACCCTCCCTACAGTGGTGCCGCCGACTAGGAAACTGTAAAATAGAATTTTGTGGAATGTTCTTTTTCTCGAAGTTTCTCCGGGGTTATAAATGGTGTGGCGCTCACAAGATGGCAGGCTAGAGAGGCTAGACAGGCTCAAGGAGATTCAGTCAGTTGTGTTTAAACGTTGAGAGAAAGTTGTTAGCTCTCTGATTACGTTGTAAATACGTGTAAATTGCTGTTCTGTAAATAAATCTGTGTTTGTCCGTCGAACCGCTTCTTGTTTTGCAATCTCGAAGTCTTGTGGGAAATTATCCGGAACAATATTCTCACTATGCCGCCTTTCAGCCAAAGTACTCAGCACCTCGGCTTTTGGGTACGAAGATAATGCATGCTGTTTCACGATTCTGTGAGTCATCGCGTTTACAGAATGGTTATAGTACCTGAAATTCAGGTTTTTAACCATTCAGCAATGACGCCGATTTGCAAAATCAGAAACCAGTGAGCTATGATTATACCCTTTGATTAGACTGGCTGCGTTTGAATCCCAGCTGGAGCATGGATGTCTTTGTCCAGCCATTAAGGTTGCGAACCTTCAAGAGAGTGCAGGCCAATTCATTGGTTAGAAAACGTATCCCAGCCTACTTGATAGATATTGAACAGCGGGACACTCAAGTGAACTGTAAATGCACTGCGGATAACTTTAGTGATCTGGAACTTGCCGCAGGTAAATTTAGAAAAATACTCCGCTATAACGAATTTTCGACTGATTTTCAAATGTGAATTGTCCCGAACTTCTTTGTCATCTTACGCAAGTCTTCGCAAATTTTGGGACATGTTGATTAAGAAGCTCTGAAGTATACGTTTCCTTGGAATAATCGTAATTACCCATTTATTCTTTTTCGTTGACATTCGTGAATAATGAACAGCTGGGAAGATGCGACGTTCTTGTGCCATCTTGTATTGCTCACGTGTATTTAAGCACACATGACGTGTTAAGGAAAAATAATGCGGGGATGGGAAGTTATGTATCAACAACCGGTATCAGCAGGAAAATGGGGTGGGGCATCCAGTACAACTGGGACATAGATAACAAGAGCGAAGCAGTGCAATTCGGTAGTGGTGTCTACCGTCCAGTGCAACTGACCCATCTCCGTGTGGATTTGTTAACCCCTGACTAACAAGGAAAGGGTCTTCATATGTCGTCCTCAAAAATATATGAGAAAAAAACGTCACTCAGAAACACATAAAACCAAAAACATTGGAGACGAAACTGCAGTTACTGAAGGTGCAAAAAATTATTAAAAATGACAGCAGTCAGCTACTCATCGCTTCTCCCGCTTCTTGGCGATATACCATAAAAAAAATTTCTCTCTCGCTCTATTTTCAATTTCTGCCCCTTCCTTTCCTCTAGCTTCCCTCTTCTAGTAACTATTTATATCCTTTTGTTTGTCTGTGCCGTACTTGATCATGTGTTGTCATAATGACATTATTCTAGGGTTGCTGAACTTTTGAATTCAATCTCTATTTCCCCATTGGCGTTAAAAATATTAATATTTACAATGTTTTTCGAGTGACACAATAATTCCTCCGAACATTATTTTGCCCAAGTAAATGAGTAGAATGAGTGGCATTTTTTTCAAAATATTTTAAAGACGTCACCTTGGGACCCTTATCTTTGTAAGATCATTGCACAAGATTTTCTTCTAATATGCGTATTATTCCAATGTGCCCCAGATCACGGAAATGATTGCAGGTATTCCGCAAGGGTGAAAAAGTTGGGAAACTACGATCTATACGTAGTATGGCACATAATGGTTCCATAATACAGACACGCGTCTTTCATAATTCTATCACCACGTCATTGCTGTTCATAGTTGCATGTGCCTTTTCCATTGTCAAATATTTCCCACGATCCACGCATTTCAATTGCGTGCAGAAATATAGTAACGATATTTCCAATAGCTTTCTTTTGGATGACGCAAATATAGACTTTGTCACTCCTGGAACAGAATTTCCACATTTATAACAACATCCATCGTTTTCAGAACAGGTGAAGTTTTGTTCTTTCTGGGGTGAAGAAATGTTAAATGACATTTTATCGTTCATCAGAACTGTCGTGAGAAGTGTGTAAATATGCAATGATATTGCACCCCTCCCATATGTGTAGCCATCTGTTGGAATATGTCATTCGCAAGCTATTAGTCAATTACTGCCGTCCTCTGCGATATGTACATTCAGCACATATATGCGGGAGAGAAAGATATATTCTCTTTCTATAGCTTACGGGGAAGAGGAATCGTACGGCAAACGAGAGACCGGGCGTTGGAGTCGCCGTATGGAGTAGAGATTATATAATTTTCTTCCCAAATCATCACCTCCAAATATAACCAGTCTTTTGGAGAATCTTGTATTAGCAAGTGGAGGGGGGGGGGGAAATACACGCTAAACGTAAAACAATGAAAAAATTTAACATCTGTGGTAAGCACAGTGCACGTCACTGTCCGAGATTTTTAAAAAAATGGAAAAGGAAGGGGAAAACAACACAAGAAATGCAAATATGGTAAATATACACAAGAAATGCAAATATGGTAAACATACACAAGAAATGCAAATATGGTAAACATACACAAGAAATGCAAATACGGTAAACACACACAAATGAAAATATGGTAAATATACACAAGAAATGCAAATATGGTAAACACACACAAGAAATGCAAATACGGTAAACACACACAAGAAATGCAAATACGGTAAGCACACACAAGAAATGCAAATATCGTAAACATACACAAGAAATGAAAATATGGTAAACATACACAAGAAATGAAAATATGGTAAACATACACAAGAAATGAAAATATGGTAAACATACACAAGAAATGAAAATACGGTAAACACACACAAGAAATGAAAATACGGTAAACATACACAAGAAATGCTAATATGGTAAACACACACAAGAAATGCAAATACGGTAAACACAGACAAGAAATGCAAATATGGTAAACACACACAAGAAATGCAAATACGGTAAACATAGACAAGAAATGCAAATATGGTAAACACACACAAGAAATGAAAATGTGGTAAACATACACAAGAAATGCAAATGTGGTAAACATACACAAGAAATGAAAATGTGGTAAACATACACAAGAAATGAAAATATGGTAAACATACACAAGAAATGCAAATGTGGTAAACATACACAAGAAATGAAAATATGGTAAACATACACAAGAAATGAAAATACGGTAAACACACACAAGAAATGCAAATGTGGTAAACACACACAAGAAATGAAAATACGGTAAACACACACAAGAAATGCAAATACGGTAAACACACACAAGAAATGCAAATATGGTAAACACACACAAGAAATGCAAATACGGTAAACACACACAAGAAATGCAAATACGGTAAACACACACAAGAAATGCAAATACGGTAAACATACACAAGAAATGAAAATATGGTAAACATACACAAGAAATGCAAATGTGGTAAACATACACAAGAAATGAAAATACGGTAAACACACACAAGAAATGAAAATACGGTAAACACACACAAGAAATGCAAATACGGTAAACACACACAAGAAATGAAAATACGGTAAACATACACAAGAAATGAAAATATGGTAAACATACACAAGAAATGCAAATGTGGTAAACATACACAAGAAATGAAAATACGGTAAACACACACAAGAAATGCAAATACGGTAAACACACACAAGAAATGAAAATACGGTAAACATACACAAGAAATGAAAATACGGTAAACATACACAAGAAATGAAAATATGGTAAACATACACAAGAAATGAAAATACGGTAAACACACACAAGAAATGCAAATACGGTAAACACACACAAGAAATGCAAATACGGTAAACATACACAAGAAATGAAAATATGGTAAACATACACAAGAAATGCAAATGTGGTAAACATACACAAGAAATGAAAATACGGTAAACACACACAAGAAATGCAAATATGGTAAACACACACAAGAAATGCAAATATGGTAAACATACACAAGAAATGAAAAAAATTTTAAATCTGTGGAATCGCAATACACATCACAGTCCTGGGGAAGGAAAGAGAAGGAGGGGAAACGCACAAAACACAAGAAATGCAAAAATTAAGCATCTGTGATAATCACAATGCACTTCATCACAGTCCGAGAGAGAGAGGAAAAAAATATGGAGAACGAAAAAAAAAATGGACGCATATTTCTACAATTTCAGCGCAATCATTAAATTTGGGGTATTGATGCCGATCTGATCTGGTCATCGATCTAGTCACCATGTAGAAGGCAGAGAGGTCGTCACAACTTTCATCAGATTCGAAGAGGTCTTCAGTTTTGCAGAGCAGTAGCGACAGATTTTCAAACAGCGTTATGATGTGAGAACAGTTTTCAGTTTGTATCACTTGACGTTTTTCTAGACATGGAAATTTTTAGATTCGGCGGCTGGTGATGGGATGTGGTTCTAGAACAATAGCGAAAATAGTGAAGGAATGTACCGATTTCCCCACAAAAGAACATAATTAATTTTTAGATATTTTAAATCTCATTAGTTAATACGGACAAGGGCCAAGCTCATTCTATAGGAATGCCCTTTCTCTAATTTATGGTTTTGCGGTCTTTAGAATACTTTTCTGCCTCGTTCGTCATCTCATCAATCCATCTAGACCAGTGATTCCCAACGTGGGCGTTAATGCTTCCTTGGGGTATAACATAAGATCCTATGGGTTAGATTGTGTTGGGGGTGATGGGAGAAAAAAATTTCTGAAGAAGGGGGCGATGGGATAAAAAAGGTTGGGAAACTATGATCTAAACAGGCAAGTTTCTTTCGCTGCACAAATTATCGTGCGTTTGACATGAGAATAAGGGGGGGAGGGGGACATCAGACTTCATATTTTCTGATGAAATAGCTGTTTTAGCAAGTGCGTCTGCTAATTCATTGCCTTCTATACCCACATGGGCCCTGGTCCATGAGATGAAAGTGTTGGGATTGCCAATTAGATTTGCTCTGATTTGTGGTATAAGTTGGGTGGAAGAAAAATCGGAATAGGTTCGTTTCCATACAATAAGTGCAGAAAGGCACGATGAATATAGATACAATTCTGCCCGAAAAATTGAATTGAAGTCTTGGAGTTTTTATGGCCATTCGGGTATGATGATTGCGCGAGACGACAAAAGCCGAAGCAACTCCATTAGAGATTTTCGAGCCATCCGTATGTAGTTTCATGGCGATTGGAATGTCTTTTTCTTCAGTGATGAGCTGATTATCTTGAACATCTATGACAGGATGATGAGGCTATTTTCTCTTCGTATGCAGATGCTAGTAAACTGAAATCGTTACATACGACGTTGTGTCAGGAGTCGGCTTCTTTTCGATATAACTTCTTTTTGAAGGTCTAAATGTAAATTTTATTTGCATTGTTCATTTCACACTGCTGTATTTCCGTTACCCGTGTCGGCCATACATACAGCAAAAATTTCGGTATCAGTCAAGGTGGTACAAGTTTGTAGTGAACTTGTTCCTTTCCCCAAAATCGAAAAAAGGGAATTTTTCCCTTTAATTGGACAACCTCCGATGTTTTGAAATTTCATTTTCAACACAATTCTGGGAATCGTTGAAATTCAAGTGAACCACCAAATCTGATCCTTCATCAATTGACTGATTCCAAACCTGCAGCTTTCTTGAACTAATTCTGAATTGTCTAGTGTCTGACTTTTTGCCATGCTGAACAAGCAATACACATGGCATCCACCCCATGTCAATCATAGTACGAGTGTACACCTGTACTCGCCTATGAATGGACAAGATCCATGAACACAATAGGCTGTAATACGAATAATCCTTTTTTTTATCAGTTTCATTCACCTCCAGAGAAAATCAAGATTTACATGAAAGAAAAGGAATTTCCGTGTTTTCTTTTTACTAATCATTGGGCTTGGCCTTCGAGGTGGAGAGTTTTTCGAAAACTATACTTCAGACAGACAAAGAGGTGAAAATGAAAACAAAGTAAATGCAAGGAATTTTTCATTTTTTGAGGGGGATAGAGTTTTTCGAGAAAAAGAGGTTTGACTGTACTTGATCCATAGGATAGTAAGGGGATGATGATGATGGTTCGATAATAGATATTTCTGAATAACCTGTTAATACCCCACTTGCAGCCTTCAATCCTATAGAAAGACTGGAACATTGTATGTGCTTCAAGCCCATAAAACATGTCTGATTATATAGTTACAAATGTCCATGTATACAAGCTGTGCACGTCACTATACATGTGTTCTGGATGGAATTGCATTTGTATTTTATGTAAGTACTATTATCCAACGTGGACATTGATGTTCCCAGGTTTAATTTGACACGTTGTCTATATGCTCATATATAATAACCTGTATAATTAGATTTCGTGGGTCCCACTCGTGGCCCGCAGGGGATGTGCGTCGGTGCACCTGTCCATATTCACCCATATCTATGAATTTAATATGTCATTTTATGTAGTAAATGGGGGAAGTGTGGGTGTGTGGGATGAAATTATGGGAGGGGTCTTGCTGCTAGTTGGCTTGTGGCTGTCTGGCATGCTGAAGGCGGTTTGCCGGTCTTGGATTTTTCCACCGTTGCCCACGTCTTCTGATACGAACCAGCTTATATCCCCTAGTGGGACAGAGCGGTGCTACAATTGGTCTGGAGGGGAGAGAAGACGCGACGAGATGCAAGAAGGAAGATACAGAGTCAGCTCTCACGGGAATATTCAAATTGAACTCGAGTAGCCTCAACTGGAGAGAGTCGAGTTGCCCGTCCTCCCTCTACTACAACAAAATTCTCAAAGCCTGGAAATATGAGTGAAAACGACGCAGTTTAGTTTACCTCCCTTATCTCCCTGTACATTATCAGCAGGATCGGGGAAAAAATCAAAATTTTAGCGATTCTAGCAGCGATGAAATTGATATTTCACTGTAATTATAAATAATTATATATCATCCTACACTATTATATATATCACAGAAATGGATAAAAATAGAGAAGAAAATTATGGTACCATCTCCATACATTGAAAATGACATTCATCGTACACTATTCTTATGGCCAACAGGAATTGGATTCGTTGTATTCTACGGAATTAGAGAAGAGACTTACCTGGAATTAATAAAGCAGATGATTACCTGTAAGGCCTCATGAGTAGTGTACGACTACTAATAATCTTTTACTAAGGCAAGTGAAATTAATGTTGTAATATTTTCAGGAAGTTGTAGTTCTATGAAATGAAGACGCTTTATTTCTTTTTTTTAAGAGCTGACTATGCTGTTACCATATTGAGAGGAAAAACTATAATTATGTTTATCTTTTAAGGGGGTACGGGATTTTCCCATATAAACTCCCACAAGCACGTGTGTGGGTTTGCAATCAGAGATTTCTTTAGAAAATGGGTAATATAAAATATAACTGTGCTTATGTTGTTACAAAATTCAGCGTCGGACACCGCTTGTATATTGTATATATCTCTTCATCTCTTGGAATATTGGAATCTCTTGAAATATATGGAATATTTCAAGAGTCGCATTACTTTTGTTGCGTTAGACCAGCGGTTCTCAACCTGTTTGACTCGCAGAGCCCTTACAAGTAAATCTTATATATAAATGTGAAAGTATGTATGTATGTATGTATGTATGTATGTATGTATGTATGTATGTATGTATGTATGTATGTATGTATGTATGTATGTATGTATGTATGTATGTATGTATGTATGCTCTTTATACAAATCTACAGTTTTAGACCGATCGTCGCCAGATTTTGCATATATACCAAACAGGTCCGGGATTGAACCGTAGGCTACTTTAAAAGTTCGTCAGAGCTGGGCAAATGCCCGAAATGGGCGGAAAAACTGCCTGGCAACAATGGTTTTGGGGCCTCAAGAATTACTTTCGGAGCGTTTACTTTGGTTACCGTGGTTCCCAACAATGCGTTTCAGACGTGTATATGTCTTTACAATGGTTTGTCACATCTTTAACGCTGCCATCATTGCAGTTTATTCCTTTATAATGGTTTGGCTCTTTTCCAATACTCCCAGTAATTGAAGAAAACCCTGGAAGCGCCAGATATTTTTGCTTTCATGTATACAGGGTGTCCTGTAAGTGCTAATGTGGCCTTTATCTCATCAACCACCCATCGTTGAGGTATAGTTTCAATTTAAAAAGTGCTTAAAAGGAGTTTGAATAATATTCGCTGCAGAAGCTGGACATCTGACGTCACTAACAACAGAGAACAACAACTACGACGATAAAACAGGGAATAAAAAATGTTCTACGCCAGCTGATGAACTCAATGCTTGCCTCAAATCATCAGCACTCTACTACCATTTTACTACCATTACGCGCAATTTACTACCATTAGTGAGATGGGTTGGAAGTGAAGGTTCTGTCTATCGTTGGTCGCCTCGAGTTTGTTAGGACATCAACACTCTGGCACGAAGCTAAAAAATTATCATTATCCACCAACATGCGAGTTCAACTGCAAAATGACTCAGCACTGCTATCATTTTCACATCAGTTGATCAAACTTGGCAATGGAAGAATTCTCGTAGACCCAAGCACTGGACTGATGACGTTCCCAAATGGATTTTGCCAGTTATTATATATATAAACTCAGTTCAAGAACTTGCAGCCCGTAAATTTTTCACGGGGCGGGCAACGTCGCCGGGTATCAGCTAGTATACTCTATGGCGGAGCCCCGTAGGTCAATTTTTTAATTATTCATCAAAGTTAGTGATTTATTTTTACTATTTAAAAACATTTATAATCGTTGTTTTACTGTTTTTTTTTATTTTCCTCGAGCTTCCGCGGAGCCCCTGGTGAGCTCACAAGGAGCCCCAAGGACTCCGCGGAGCACCGGTTGAGAACCGCTGCGTTAGACCAACGTGCAATATCGCCAGTGGCTCCGTCGCGTTGGATAGATATTTCATCGCCAATACGTCAATACCGTTCTGTGAGGAGCTGCATGGAAATATACGTGTTTGATCATCTAACCGAGTTTCTTATCAGTCGTAAGACTACAGTAATCCCATGTGAGGAGGCCCTTAAGCCTCTAGAAGCGTCCTATAGACGTGATCTAGGTTATCTGCGCACACATATATCTCTGTTATATGTGTGCGCCTTCTACACATGACGGGAGATGTAGGTGAAAAGACTTCAACAGTTTTAGAAAACTGAAGAGATGAAGAGGTACTCTCGAACTCTATGAAGAGATACCGATGTTACAGAGAAACAAATTCAGCTCTGCCCTCACAGGAAATCGAACCCCTTTGCAGGAGGAGTGCTCTGCCAGCTATGAAAACAGATAGAACTCTACCTCCTGGGATAGTATGTATATGCTGAATGGCTCCGTGTAGTGAACGACTGCAACATTCTGCTTATAGGTCAATTCTGATATATTGCCATCTGGTGCCCCTAATGCCATTTACGAGCTATTATCAGAATGTTGCAGCCGTCCATTGCACGCAGCCATTCAGCATATACATACGCTACAGGGGGGGGGGGGGCAGAATTCTGTCTTCATACCTTAGTTGGTAGAGCACTGGTCTGACATACGAGACACCGGTGTTGAGTCCTCCGTCCCCCGTGAGGGTGGAAATTAATTTTCCTTCCCTCTGACACAGATATCTCTTCATTGAGCTATTTTTCTGTATCTGTTGTATTAACTGGGAGAGTGACATCTTTCTGCAGAGAAGATTCCAGCCTCTCGGTTTACATTGAGAGCGTTCAATAAAAGTGATGTAGGTTGAAAGACGTCAGCCTCTCGTTCGACTGTGAGCGTCCTCTATCAATCTACATAATAAAACGTAATCTTCACATATTCCTAAGAGATCAGCATGATCCGTCCACGGAATTTGTTAGTGTTAGTAGACATCCACGCCCGAACCGGGATTCGAACACAGACCTGCACCGTGAGAAGCTAGTTCCCTAACCACTCGACTGAGTTTAATAAGCATGTAGCATGAGCAATGTAAGATGAAAACTTAAAAGTCACATTCTTTTTCTTTTATTACGCGATATTTAGCCTGATTGCATGATGAAATCGAATGAAGAAGCTAACTTTATTGATCAATTCATCAATTACACACGTTAAAATACGAAGCTGGGTTTGCATTCGGCGTCTAGGGTGTGTTTATAAATCCATTCTGCGTAAGCACTGACTCTGGTGAAGCCCGATTTGTGGTGTTTCTCCTCACAGCTTCCGTAACCGACGCTCATGATACCAACGATGACATCTTTTTCATCGTGCCGATAGATCAAACCACTACCGGAGTCACCCTAAAATTAAAAAAAAACCCCATTGAAATGCATCAGTCGATCAGAACAACTTCAAAATACAGAAGTACATATAGCAGCAGCAGCACTAGTTCACGAAAAGAAGCACACAACTCTGACGACATATATACGATATGGGTTCACGAAAAGAAGCACACAACTCTGACGACATATATACGATATGGGCATGAATATGCACTCACGTTTATTTTTCTGAATCCGCATGCAATGTAATTAGTTCGTAAAGAATATGTATATGGTTTGGGACATTAGCCATAGGCTGAAAATAACCCTTTATGTACAGGATGTTCCGCAAATTTGTGAATAATTTAAAAATTCATAAAAATCTAAAAAATGAGAGCATTTGAATGCTGTTTGCGAAAAAGTCATTTTCACGAAATGGGGTTTTTTTGGTAAAAAAAAAATAGTTTAAACTTTTGCCGATAGAGGTTGCTACATGAAATAAAACTAAAGAATTCTGGACAAGATATCTTTCTTACATCTCTTTTGTATCCGAAACGTTTGTAAAGTTTCAGCCAAATAAAATAACTGTCTCCTTGTAGATGCTTTATTTCGTGACACACTATACTTTTACAAGGATGACGTCACTCTCCGTTACCATATGAAGGTTTGGAAAGAGATCTCTTTTCAAAATATATCTTAGCAACAGCCAGTTGTTAAAAAACCTACACTGTACTTTCACTCATAAGACTACTTCACCAAACACCAACTCTGGCCATATCGTTATATTGCAATTTACTGCCATTAGTGAGATGGGTTGGAAGTGAAGGTGTTGTCTATTGGTGGTCGCCTCAAGTTCGTTTGGGAAAATATCTTATCTATATCCTCCCTTGGGTTCGAACCCGGAACCCTGACAACAACCTTCACGATGGTAGACGAGCATCTTACCACCATGCCACTCGGGCACATCTCTCATAAGACTGGTACAAGGTGATTCTTGAAACATTTGAGCATTTCTTAAATTGGAACCATTCTCTATGGCAAACGGTTGATGAGATAAAAGCCGCATTAAGACTTACCTGACACCCTGTATAGATGGGTGTATATTGCTGAGTAGTTGCTGCCTGCCACCAATCACTTTTCTTGTCGCTGTGATTGTGGGTTCGATCCCACAATCTATTATTTATTTATTTGTTTTATATCACCCGTTTTTTTTGATTGAATTTCTCACCGAAACCTGTACAAAACGCCAAGAAACTGAAGTAATCCTTCATTTTAGACAGGGGTTTCCGTTTTTTAAGTATTTCAGACCCTGGTGCCACAAATGTCTGAATTGCTTTTTTCTCACTGTAGAATTTTTCAATTTGACCTCAGGGAGTTATGCCTTAAAGCAGTGGTTCTCAACCTTTTTTAGCTCATGGACCTTTGAACCACATTTTCTTCTCGTGCCCCCCCCCCGTCTTACCTAGGCCCCCCCCCCATGAAGGAGTGAAACACTTTCTACTTATTGAATTTAATCTAGTCCAAACTAAGTTTGTAATGAACAAACATTTTGTTCAGCTAGCTGATACCCGGCGACGTTGCCCGCCCCGTGAAAAATTTACGGGCTGCAAGTTCTTGAACTGAGTTTATATATATAATAACTGGCAAAATCCATTTGGGAACGTCATCAGTCCAGTGCTTGGGTCTACGAGAATTCTTCCATTGCCAAGTTTGATCAACTGATGTGAAAATGATAGCAGTGCTGAGTCATTTTGCAGTTGAACTCGCATGTTGGTGGATAATGATAATTTTTTAGCTTCGTGCCAGAGTGTTGATGTCCTAACAAACTCGAGGCGACCAACGATAGACAGAACCTTCACTTCCAACCCATCTCACTAATGGTAGTAAATTGCGCGTAATGGTAGTAAAATGGTAGTAGAGTGCTGATGATTTGAGGCAAGCATTGAGTTCATCAGCTGGCGTAGAACATTTTTATTCCCTGTTTTATCGTCGTAGTTGTTGTTCTCTGTTGTTAGTGACGTCAGATGTCCAGCTTCTGCAGCGAATATTATTCAAACTCCTTTTAAGCACTTTTTAAATTGAAACTATACCTCAACGATGGGTGGTTGATGAGATAAAGGCCACATTAGCACTTACAGGACACCCTGTATACATGAAAGCAAAAATATCTGGCGCTTCCAGGGTTTTCTTCAATTACTGGGAGTATTGGAAAAGAGCCAAACCATTATAAAGGAATAAACTGCAATGATGGCAGCGTTAAAGATGTGACAAACCATTGTAAAGACATATACACGTCTGAAACGCATTGTTGGGAACCACGGTAACCAAAGTAAACGCTCCGAAAGTAATTCTTGAGGCCCCAAAACCATTGTTGCCAGGCAGTTTTTCGCCCATTTCGGGCATTTGCCCAGCTCTGACGAACTTTTAAAGTAGCCTACGGTTCAATCCCGGACCTGTTTGGTATATATGCAAAATCTGGCGACGATCGGTCTAAAACTGTAGATTTGTATAAAGAGCATACATACATACATACATACATACCCCCCCCCCCATGAAGGAGTGAAACACTTTCTACTTATTGAATTTAATCTAGTCCAAACTAAGTTTGTAATGAACAAACATTTTGTAAAAAAGATCGATCAAAGTGATCGATTGCCACCTTTCTTAAGGGACAAATTATATGGGAATAATAGGCCAGTGCGAAATGCTGGACGGTCTAACGAACCCACACAATAAATCGCCTCTCTGACACATCATTATGGGTCTGCGCCTTACCGCGGACAACTTAACCGCACATGCACCTCGTCCATATTCCTCTGCGGAACTTCTAACGAATTGGTACGTGTTGGAATGTTCTTGTATGTGTTGTGAACCTGACGTGAAGTTTTTTGTTTCTGTGTAATGCTTGTTACACAGACACAACTTCACGTCCTTACCGTGTCCTGGAGCTCAGTGAACTTCCTTCTTTTGGGGTTCTATGCGTGGCCGTCTCACTATCATGGGTCCCCAGACGAAATGATATTCTGGGGGGCCCCTTTACGTAATCGAAACAGCTTACATATTTACACTCAAAAACCATAGTACCATATGTGACCATGAAGGGCCCTCATGAGCACCCCAAGCCATGCCCACATAGGTTTAGATGGCTCCTGCTTCATGGACAGCTCTGCTGGATTCTGAAAGTTTAGTCACGTTTTTTTCCTAACATATTTCACTTGAACACTTGATTTCTTCACATCTCTCCGTGGGCCCCCCTTCACCACTTGTCATGACTCCCCTTTCATCTGATTTTCACTCGTGCCCCCCCCCCCCCCCTTAGAATATCCCAGGACCGCAAGGGGCCATGTGGCCCCAGGTTGAGAAACACTGCCTTAAAGGACTGTGTCAGTTTTTGATTTAGAAATATGGTGAATATAAACTTAGAAGACTTTCACCAGAGGGCAGCACTCAAAGTTGAACTTTCAGGGGGGGAGGGGTATTTAAGATGGAATCTCCAAGAGAAAGTGGGATTTATTACGTAAATGTAGCTGTTACCCACGGCTTTGGTCGCGTGGATTTGGTAATCGGGAAATTGCTCACCAATGATTTCTTCCCGTATAATCTTTGAACCCCTCATGACCTCCTTTGGAGGGGGGGGGGACATATGGTCAGGCTATGAAAGGGTCGCTGATTAATTTTTTGGTCACGAGGGGATCGCACTTAATCAAGTTTGGACAACACTGACTTAAATGACAGGTTTCCGTCTCGTACAGTGTCCGTCTTGGATAGGTTTCCACAGTATTTGCAACATATAAGTTTGAGTTTCTTATCTTTCACATGAGAAAACTGGAATGAAAGAATTTTTTTTATGCTGCCATTTTGAGAATTTTTCCCGGACAATCATTTCCCGGACTATTCCCGCAGACTCAGAATTGAAGGAGATTTACTTTGCTGCTGCTGTATATCGTCAGTGTTTTCTCCTCATTCAGTCGCACTCTCAGTGTTAAATCTCATTCTCAGTTTTTTTTAAACGACTTTTAAGAACGGTTGTTTTTATCAGTTTATACTCACCTTACACGCACTCTCATGCTCATGTTCTCCTGTAACGCAAATGGTGATGTTATCACTTTTATCACACGCTGTTTCGTTTAACCGTACTTCATATGCTTTGAGAATCGTTTCTTTCGCGCCATCTGTGAAATAGAGAAATGAATGAATAGACAATTAGTTTTTCTTCTTATGGGATATTAATTTGACCATGTTCATACGTACGCTCTGAGAGCTGAACTTGGCCGCCCAAGCCTCAGTGTGTTTCGTTTAAAAAATATCAGTGAAACCTCGTTAAGTCGTCACCCTGATAAGTCGTCACTTCGGTTAAGTCGTCATTTTTCTTAAGGCTCTTCCATCTTCCACAGCATTACCATGTGCTTAAAAGTCATCATAAAATCCTATATATCTAAATGGATAAATTTAAGTAACAAGAGTTACGCTGCGGAAGTTCATTTGCCAACTAAGGTTTATGAAACGTACGTTAGGGTCTGTTCGAGCTAGATCTGATTTCTGCATGGGCCCTACTAATTTAGGGCTTCAAATTTAAACAAAATATCTTTGTTGAAAAAAATCAGACATTCTTCCCCAAGTTGAGGTCTTCTGTTTACTTTTCCCTGCCCAGGGCCCACCGCCTCAAGTCAAAAGTGTTCGAGATTACCTTGTAGTTGTATCATTAACTGTATCATTAACTGATGAAAATTGAAACACTAAAATTAAATTTGATGTACATGTAAAATTAATGTGCAATAGAGTTCTATTATGACGAAAAGCTACTTATATTCTAACAGTTGCTCTGTTAATCTAAATTAAAAATTACTGGTGTAAATCAAAGTGTACAGTGCATTTTACCCCAATAAGTTAAGTCATAAGAGATCAAAAAAAGGTAAAAAATTGCCTATAATTTTTTCTCTTACAATCTATAAATTTTATTAATGTTGTTATTTTGATTCATACGTCAATAAATGTCATATTACTTTAAATTAATACGATTTTCACAAAATTGCACATTAAAACTGACGGAACTCCGCTTAAGCCGTCATAATTTTTCGATATTCCCTTATCGAGGTTTTACTGTATTTTAAAAGTCTGGATACGTTTACTTGAAATGAAACAATCCCGTTTGACAAGAATAAGTTATGACCAACTATTTCAATTTTGTAATCGTCCACTATTAATAAAAATAATTGGGTCAAATCAATAAAATTATTTATTTATTATATTAACATTCGTTTCTCAAACACTCCTGATCGTAAGCTCTCATTCAGCACAGTCAAGGAAATTAATAACAATTCCCAAATGGTGAAGCAAAGCACTTGAAGGTGAAGTTCGGGAACTCTCGCCAGCATTGTTGGGCCAATCACTGTATTTGTAGCGACTTTTTAAATAAAAGAACATACATCTGTAGTTGAACTAAAGAGAATTTATCTGTATTTGATCCCTGTTTGGAGAATTCATAGAATGAACAATATTTGTTTCCAGAATATGTCTTTTATTTACCAAATTAATAACTTCATCCCGATTTGTTACAGTGGCTGACTTAAGAACCTCATAGATCCCCGAGCCCCCAATGAATCGGTACATGCGGGAATGTGTGTGTACGTGTAGTGCAACCTGACGTAAAGTTTTGTTTCTGTGTAATGCTTGTTATGTGTAGTGCTGCCATCTGCCATCAGTTTTCTAACTATGAGTGAAGTGTTATGATTGAATGATTTATCGTTGTAGGACTGTTGCTCTCTGTGGCGAGACATTTTAATGGAGAGTTCGAGAGATCGGCTCGCATTTGCGCCTTGAAGTTGGGAACCACAGAAAACCAACTTCAGCCGACCGCCACTGTGGGGTTCGAACCCGGATCCTCGCATCGCGAGTCCGTCACTATAACCACTCGACCACCACAGCGGCATGTGGTGGTCGTTGGCATGTTGTTTTACATACTTTTAAAACAATACCCAACTCAGCAAGCATGAATTCGCAATTCTGACAACATAAATTCGTTATGCGCATACGTACATTTATAAAACTAGAAATTACACAGAAGAATGTGTGCGAGGTGCAGGTACGGTTGAGTAGCAATGAGTATCTTTTCTCAGCTCGGAGAATATGATTCCCCCACACGGGGGATTCCCAGGGGGAGCATTTTTTTTTCTCAATGGGAAAAAAAAGCATTTTACCCTAGGAGCACCATTAAAATCTCGCGAGCAACAGTTTGGTGCCTCTTGGGGCTTACAATAAGTATTTTACATTTAAAAAAGCAGCATATTATTACATTCGCATATTGTCAGCATATTGTTACAAATGTAGTAATTAAGAAGTAGTAGCAAGCATGCGGTCCGGTCCATGCTGAATTTATAACGAATCGGTATACTTGAAATAACATCCCCCCCCCCCGCATTGATAGGTGCCCTACAGAGCCACTTTAGTGATCTCTAAATGTTTCGTGGATACAATTGATGTGGAAATCTGTTCGGGCCGCTCAAGTGCTCTGGAACTGTGCCACGCATCACTAAAGTGATCAGTAATTATATGTCGCGGATCACTCAAATAATCTGAGAATGTGCCGCGGGTAACTTGAGTGATGTAGAACCGCACTGGGGAACTATGAAGTACTCTAAAACTATGTCGCATGTGAATCAAGGGATCTCTAAATGTGTCACGGATCGCTTAAGTGTTCTGGAACTGTGTCCCGGTTCATTTAAGTGATCTGAAATGTGCCCCGGGCCGCTTAAATGCTATGGAATTCTACCCCGGGCCGCTTAAATGCTATGGAATTCTACCCCGGGCCGCTTAAATGCTATGGAATTCTACCACGGGTCGTTTAAATGCTATGGAATTGTACCACGGGACACTTGAGCGATCTGTAGATGTGCCGCTTAGCTCATTTTTTTTACAAAAATAGGTTTGAGGAGGGCGGACCGCCTCAGATAACCCACCGGGGCCATATTTGGTCCGCGGGCCATGGGCCTTTGTGCGATTCATCATTGTATGGCTTCGAGTGTGGGTCGCAATGAATTTATTAAAGATAAATTTTGTGTTCTTACCCTTCAAATAACATTGAAATTAACAGAAATTGATTATAATAACATATAAAGGTATTTTCTGCCGAAATTTCAATTAAAAAAAAAATTTTTTTTTGCATTAACAAAATAAATTTCTGATCGTGGGGGAGGGGGAGGGGGAGGGGTACACGAACCCCTCTATGCCCCCACCCCCGTGTACGTCTCTGATCCCACCAATATGCGTTAGGATTCAGAGGGGCAGAGCTGATGGCGAAATTATGCTGACAGGGGAGGGAGGGGGGTCAAAAATGGCTAAAAATTTGCTTACGTAATACTTGAACGGCCCTAGGGGAAGAGAGGAAACTCATCTGCCCGTTCAGTGTGCACGAGCTCCAGAAAACGATTGAGATATTCGTTGCCCTTGAGTCTAGTGTTCTACGGAGATAATTACTGCAGCAGTGAGTGACCAAGTTAATTCAGTAAGGGGCCGTTCAAGTATTACGTAAGGAGATTTTTAGCCATTTTTGACCCCCCTCCTCCCCCTTGTCAGCAAAATTTCGTCATCAGCTCTGCCCCTCTGAATCCTAACTAATATTTTCATAAAGGGTGGTTGATGACGTAAGCATTATCCAAACCCCCCTCCCCCCTTGTCATCAAAAGTCAGCAAATCGGAAACCCCCTCCCCCATCAATGATGACGTAATACTTGAACGGCCCCTAACCGTTTTAATTTAGTAACCGTATGAGTGACTGAACTCACTTGGATTCTCAAGCGTTCACAAACTGTCACTCAATCATATGGTCACCCAAGCACTCATACGGTCATGCCTCTCTTGAATTGTTAACTCACCCACTGACTTGGTCATTCATGCGGCCACTCACACACTCTCTTGGCCATTCATACAGTGACTCACCCACTCTCTTGGTCATTCATGTGGTCATCCACTTACTCAATTGGTCACTAACTTGATCACTAATACAGTCACGCACTTCGTTACTCATATGATCACTCTGCCACTCACCTCTTCACACACGGTCAGGGCAGGTGAAATGTCGCAGGTGAAGTTTTTCCGTAAACGTGCCCGAGTTCCACGTGTTAACGTTCCACTAATTGTGCATTCCGGAGGGACGCGATTGAAATGGTGTCGTTATCATATAATCCGTCACGTGCTCAACTTTTGGTAGTCAGTGTACATTTGGCTATATTTGAAAATAGACGGTGTCTTTCGTCCGTCCTTGTACTTTTCGTTTTCTTGCCAAATGAATAATTCCGGCGTGATATGGTGCGAAGGCGAATGGAAGCAAGAGAGTAATCAAAGGTTTGGGATTCCAATCTTATCACGGAGATTAATAATGGGGCAATGTGTGTACAAATCTTACCCCCGGTGCCGACCCAACCGAACTCAGACATCAACGCTTCCTCCTTTAAGACGAAATCCGGTCCAGGCAAACTAACAGCGTAGACGTCCCGGCCAATCTCTGCATTGTATTCGAAGGTAATAGGCTTTTCGAATTCTATCACGGCTATATCGTCGTACTTGCCCTTGTTTCTGGAGAAACCAGAAGCATTACGGAGCAAAGGAGTATCTTTTTCATTTCTCAGATCGTATTCACCGATGTCCATGTAAACTTCATCAAGCGTGTCACTGCAATAAAAAGAAATCCGTTACTTTTTTCAGATATCATTAAATTGATAATCATACCTGTTCGCGAACATATGCAAATACTGTGCGCATGCGTAAGCGCAAATGATATAGGCCTATATGTTCTTCGAATGCGAAGTAGTTGTTGTTAATGCCATTCACTTTTCGCACGTGACATAGTAATAATTTGCTTGCGCAATATAAATGTTATTATGTTACTCGGATCATCGTGCTACTCATTAGGATGCAAAGCAATACCGAAACATTGAGATAGAAGCCATGTTCATACTTAGTTATACAGCGTCTTGCAGTCAGGATGTGCTGGTTTGTTATTACAGTCGATCCACAACCACCTTTAGTGACTCCATCCTTCTTTCTTTTGAACAGAACCGTCTGGAATATGAATTCTAATTACACATATTTGACGCGTCAAAAGTTTCTGTAGTGATGGTAATGCATTTCAATTCTCTACACAAAAGGGCGGCTGCGGATTAACTGCGGCCAGAGGCGCATTTATGGTTTTGCTTGTGGGCTACATGAATTTTGCCGCTTCCATCTCACACATACTTACACACGCTCTAGTCACTCTTTTGATTTCTCCCATGCTTTTTTCTATACCCTCTAGATCAGTGGTTCTCAACCGGGGGCCATATGGCCCCCTTGTGGTACTGGGATACTTCAAGGGGGCCACGGAAGAAAATGGAGAAAGGGACCATGACAGGTGGTTTGGAGAGCTGAGAAGAAAAATTAAGGTGTGAAGAAATAAAGATTTTATATTAGTGACTAACACTTACAGTGAGAGAGAGAGTCCAATAAAACCACCCATAAAACCAGGGCCTTCTTTAGGGCATGGACCCACCCATGCCTCACGGCCTACATTTTGCAACAAGTTCCTTAGGATTGGGTTTTTCTCAAGTCCCTGGCTAAATTTTTTTAAACCCCCCTTCTCTTTGTAAAATTTATTGTATGAAAAACAAAAAAAAAATTATGAAAACCATATTAGGCCCCGGGCTGTAGCTCTGTCAGTCCCACTCTTGTGAGGGTTCGTGCCCAGGGGCCTCGTGCCCATAAGTGACCCCACTTCATGATATTTTGTATAGTGCAATTAATTTTGAAAATAAGTAGGTAATATGTAGGCTGTTTATTTCCAGCTAAAGTATGGGACTACCATAGCATCACTTTGCCTAAAGTGGAGGCCCCATGATGTTGAGATGGTCCTGATAAAACTCGGACTAGCGGGGAGATCAATAAATTCTAGGCTAGTGGTCTGGAGGCCAATTTTCTTTGCAAAATTTTCGTTCAGTATAAATTCACTGAAAAAAATCATTTCAATACGCATAAAGTGTCTTGCTTCTAGATGAGAGTTGAAAACTCTGGGTAAGACAGGGGAGCCACGAGGAAAAAATATGGTTCAAAGGGGGCCACGGGCAAAAAAAGGTTAAGAAACACTGCTCTAGATCACCCATTTCATCACTCATTGGCCTAGTTCCTCGCTCTCTAGGCAGAGACGGATGGTGGGTTTAAGGTTTTACTCGCTGTGGTTTATACAAATTATTTTGCCGCTCTGCGTCAATCCTATCAGTTTTATTGACCACTCATTGCTCAAATTTTCCGCCCTGGCGCCCGGTGAGCTTCCCCCGTAAATCCATGTGCCACCCCTAAGGAAGACTCTTGCGAGAGGCTGCCAGTGCTTTAGATTTGGTGAAGCTACTGAAAGAAAAAAAACGCAATCATTCAGTGGTTCTCAACCTTTTCGGATTCGCGGAGCCCTTTTCGGTCTATAATTTGTATGGCGGAGCCCTGCTTGACTCGAGGAACCCTTTCTGTGAATAGTTTTCATCGTGGAACCCTGTAAGCCTCTTTTTTTTTACTCACTTATCAAATTTGCTAATTTATTTCCCTCGAGTGTTCGCGGAGCCCCTGGGAAGTGCACACGGAGCCCCCAAGTGCTCCGTTTGAGAACCGATGCAATAGTTTATCTTTACTAAATGTGCGTGACACTATGCTTCCCGCTATTACAAAAGACCGTTCTGTGGTCGATGGTCATTTTACCGTTCCTATTTATGCCGGGTAATTCAATTCACATTTCAGCTCTTGGTTGGTGAGCCATCATTTTATTGACACTTTTTACCCTTTAAACAGAATATATAACGATGCGAGACATTTTATCGGACAAGTAAGAAGCCGAATTCTTAATTTGCCCTCATTTGACCGTTCCAAAAAAAATTACTAGATGAGGGCATTAAACCGGTTTGTCGGCAAGGTATGGCGTAAAAGCAGAGCCGTATTTACAGAGGGGCTTAGCTGGTCCAGGGCACCAAATCCGAGAAATGATTGTCAAAGAAAATTAGTATAATGGGATAAATGCGCCAAAATTTGCGAACCTATAATCCGCCTCTACCCAGAGAAAGAGGGACCAGCAGGCGAGTGACCAAACGAGTGACACAGAGTTTGCAAGCTCGTGGGTGACAAAAACAGTCTACCCCATGTAATTTAACAAAAAGTGACCTAGAAAGCAAGGTACCAGGTCAAGAGGGAAAGTGTGAGGAAAAAAGTAACTAAGAAAATACAGACATGTTTACAAGTTGAGAGGGCTATAGACCAGCAAAATTTAAAAAAATAAATGGTCAGCTTAACCATAAACATGCCTGTGGTCATGTGTATTTTGGACTGTACTGTAAGACCAGTCGTGGCCCGGACTCTGTCCCATGAGGGATATAAGCCTTTTTCCCCGAGGGGTTGGACCACGCTGTAGAGAGTGTATTTTGGACTAGAAATTTTTTTAAAAATTTTGTGTCTAACTAAAGCCTAAGCCACCGCCAAATACAACCTACCGACCGGGTGCACCGTACCCCTTGCACCTTCGCTTAAGCCGCCTCTATGCACACCCGACAGCTTTTGAATCCTGCCCTTCGGGAGTTTTTAAGTGATTTCACCAATAAAATTCACACTTTTCTTTTCGGCAACCGGAAGATTTATGGCGATAATTAAATGTCTCGCATTTTCCCGAACAGAATCTTTCAACGTCTCGCATTTACCACGAGAAATTTTTATCACCCTTGTGTTTAGGGAAAACCTTTTCGATTTTGAGAGTTTCAGTTCAGTAACTTGGGCGAAAGCTATTCCTACAGTATGTGCTGCCATCTACCTCCGACATGGAAAGTAATTATTTAGTGAACGTTGCGTGTCTAAATTCTCCTGTTGAGGCTTTTCGTTAGGGAACAGCTTTACACTTCGATATCACTATAATACTATTTAGTACATAACAATGCAAAAAAAAAAAAAGAGTCAATTGTTTTGTAATCCGTGCTCATGAATCACCTGAAATCCCTCCAAGAATCCCGGGTTGAGAACCCCTGCCATACAATATAACATTCCCGTAACGTTAAGTTTGAAGGCTAAAGCGGTCATTTCAAACCGAGCACAACGTTGTTGGCACAAGTCAGGTATATCACCATTTATGAGCGATTTACTACCTAGTTAGTTGTGCCGGAGGTGTAACTGTGTGTACGTAACGGTCTGAATGTTTCCAGTGCTGTCATCTATATTTCAGAAAGGAAGTGAGTGATGTGTTATGATTGAACATTATGAGTGACATTTGTAGAACTATTACTCTCTGTGGCGAGACTTTTTGAGACTTTTAAACGGGGAGATCGACTCGCATTCGCGCCTTGAAGTTGGGAACCACAGTAAACCAATTTCAGCCGACCACCACTACGGCGACGGTGGGGCTCGAACCCGGGACCTTGGGATGCGAGTCCGTCACTATGACCACTCTACCTCCATAGCGACTTAACGCGGTCTACAGTAATAAGGATGTTGCTACGAAAAAAAGAGCTGACAACCGAATGTGTTCAACATGAGACAGCCGAACCACGTTCAGGCCACGACGGCTATATTTGAACCAAAGTCATGGGGTTAGACCTAGACCCAGTACTGTGTGGTAACAGACTTTAAAAATAGGCTAAATAAAACAAATATTAAATTAAATTTAAAAAAATGGATTAATGCAGTTCCCTCATTCACAATAGTAGCATCACAACTCAAAAAGTGTGGCTTAAAATTAGTTTTTCCTCTTCCATTGAGGCTCAGAACACCAGAAACGTTAGTGATTTTCTTTGCCTACAGTAGGCCTATTCTGTTCATCATTGCAATGAAAAAACTTGTGCAATTTCAATAAAAATAATCAATAATTTGATGATATTATTCACTGACACTTGATAATTTGATTCTATTCATAAATTTCGCTTTGAAGGTGGTTTCTGAACATGTCAAAAAATCGAATAGAATGCTTGTTCTCATTTTCAAAAAGGTCTCTTCACGTTCTCCTAAAGTCATTTTTCCGCTTTTTCGAGGCTTAGTTCGTCCTGGACTGGAGTATGCTGTAAGGTTTTGGAGACCATACCTACAGAGCGAACATAGAATTGGTTGAAGGGGTGCAGAGAAGAGCTACGCGTGTCCTTGTTGGCACACAGGGCTTGAGTTAGGAAGAGAGACTTCATTTTTTTAATATGTTTACATTGGATGAACGTAGGTGTAGAGGAGATATGATCGCAGTGTTCAAAATTTTCAATGGGATGGATAGGATGGACCATGAACTTTTAGTACACCGCCAATCGACTGTTTTTACAAGATGACACCAGTATCGATTGGTGAGGGATAATGCAAGGTTATGGTGTCGCAGGGAGTTTTTATCTAGTAGGGTTGTTAGTAAATCGAATAGCTTACCCCCGGAGGTAGTAAATTGTAACACAATTGACACGTTTATAAAGAAATACGATAAACATGTTGGGGTAAATCGAGAAGCTATCCATTCTTAGAATAAGACAACCATAAGTATTCTTTATGGGCATTGTATAATATTTTATCATGTGTATATATTGTTTATAATTTGTGTTAATTGCTTTTATAATTGGGTTGCTGTATTTTTGAAATATATGACAACCATATTTTTATGGGCATCTTTTTATCAGTCACCTCGTTGGGCATTTTGCCTGTTGTGGCGTTGTATTTGTATTTGTATTTTATGTAGATACGTTTTCACTTCTTTGCGTCCATGAGAAGCTCCACAAAATTTTTCGTTTACTTACGGCGTATGGGAATTCATTTTTTTCAGCGGTCTGCTCGTCTCTGGATCCAGGTGAAACAGCTTTTCCGGATTTAATTTGGCACACAGAACCTGGGAAATGAAATTCATGTAGTGTGTAATGTTATGAAAAATGTGACGATATAGCTGTAGAAAAAAAATTTAAAGGAAACTAAAATTTTCAATTTAAAATTGGACTTTCCAGTGGGGATGACGTTACGTGTTCATTATATTAGAATGTTTTTACGGATTGGTAGTGCTTGATAAGAGGTAGCACGATTAAGTTGGTTGTGCAGTTCATTCTCGCAGTTGCAGTTTCTTTATGTTCTTCATATGTCCTCTATTTTCGAAGATTTAAATTATTAATGGTCCTTGATAGTCGTCTATGACCAGGAAGGCGAAGTGACTAACTAATCTCGACGCCTCAACAGCCCAGATGAGGCATCGAGATCACGCCTGTACTCGGATCTCAACCCATCATCTTCTAGGACTTGTTCCTGCATGCGACACATCAAGGGTGGCTTGAGTGGCCTATGGAAACTCTCCACCATGGCGTTGCGCTCAGGAGTGTATGCAGCCGCCCTTGATAAGGTAAAGATGCTCACTACTTCCAGGAGAGTGTCGAGACGAGAATAAGGTTTTGGCCTAGATGGTGAACGATAACTTTAAAACAGAGAGTATGATCCTCTCTTTCTCTCTCTGCCAACATAACTTTATCGATGTAATCACTCATTAGATGATAAATGTGTATGCGGAAAAGAGTGGGTACATTTTTGCATTATGTGACGCAAATGCCGTAGGACAAAGCAGTATCACACTTTAGCAACGTTTCCGAGCAATCGCTTGGAAGAAAAGCATTCTTCATAGCCCAGCGAATTGTAACAGAATTTCGAATCTTCTGACATTTTTAGAACTAAATTTGTTATTGCTACTACTAAACCAGACATGCACCTCGTCCATATTCCTCTGCGGAACTTCTAACGAATTGGTACATGTCGGAATGTGTACATGTATAGTGAACCTTCCGCGAAGTTTGTTGCTGTGTAAGGGTTATGGTGCAAGGTTATGGTGTCGCAGGGAATTTTTCTCCAATAGGGTTGTTAATAAATGGAATAGCTTACCCCCGGAGGTAGTAAATTGTAACACAATTGACACGTTTAAAAAGAAATACGATAAACATGTTGGGGTAAATCGAGAAGCTCTATCCATTCTTAGAATAAGACAACCATAAGTATTCTTTATGGGCATTGTATAATATTTTATCATGTATATATATTGTTTGTAATTTGTGTTAATTGCATTTTTAATTGGGTTGCTGTATTTTTGAAACATATGACAACCATATTTTTATGGGCATCTTTTTATCAGCCACCTCGTTGGGCATTTTGCCTGTTGTGGCGTTGTATTTGTATTTGTATTTGTAATACTTGTTATGTGCGGTGCTGCCATCTGCAATCAATTTTTTCAGCTATGAATTTTCTCTCAACTCATAGTGAGTGAAGTGCAATGAATGAATAATCGTAACATTGTAGGCCTGTTGCTCTCTGCGGCGATAAATTTATTATTGCTACATAACAACAGAGCTAGTTACTACAGAACTAGAAGTCTAGAACTAGAACTAAGAACTAGAACTAGGTCAGAACAAAGAAATAGATCCATCATATTCTCCCCCTCGAACAAGAAGATCGACAGCCCATAATATATGTAACGTCGTACTTCTCCACCACTAACTCGATCACGATCGAAAAATCGTGGCGCCTTAATAAGGCCTCATTGATTTTGGAGATTGGGCAAGAGCAGGAGATGGGAGCAAAAATACATTTGTGGACAAAAGTAAGAGCGTTGAGATTTCAGCCCTCCAGAGGTCAAAAAAAGAAAACAGATTAGTCAATTGAATTACTGATGAAAATTAAAGATCCTAATCATATATTGCGCGGTTTTGTTTTTATTTTATTTTAGCCGTAATAGATCCCGGCGTGACGACGAGTGAGCAAAAAGACGCTCAAGACGAAGATTATCAAATCACCTGAATGAATGAATGGATGCCAGAACTTTGCCACTGGACTGACTTGCCGAGATCTCTTCCAGCCCAGCTTCGTGGCAGAGTCTGGAACAAAAAATTTCCCATGCCGGGAATCGAACCCGGGCCACCTGGGTGAAAGCCAGGAATCCTAACCACTAGACCACATGGGATATCAAGCCATCAATTCTTCTTGATTTCTATTGCCGATTTAAGATTTCATATGCATCCGTCCGTTGGAAAAAAAAAATGTTGTCCGGATTTTCCGGGAAGGTGTGTCCGACCTTCGGGAACGCACTGATGTCTTTATAGGATGGGCGCGTCTGGTAATAATAATGCGATCATCACCTATTCCCAAGAGATCTTTACCATATGTCCAGATCGTAATAAAAGTAAAAAAAAAAAAGCCGTCCTTGATAGCAACCTGGAAAGAGCCTGAAAGAAACCACGGTCAAATTGTCCACCTGTATCACATGTGAACTTCTGAAGAGTACCGAATCATGCAATCCATCCACGTACAAAACGGACCGTTCAAGTATTACGTCAGCAAAATTTTAGCCATTTTTGACCCCTTCCCAGCAAAATTTCGTCATCAGCTCTGCTCCCCCCCCCCCCCTCCGTGACTAGCAAAAAATATTTTTTTTTAAATTTTCAGAAGAAAATACCTTCCATATGTTATTATAATGAATTTCTATTAATTTCAATTCCATTTGCAGAACTCAAAATTTCTTTTTAAGAAATTCATTGCAACCCACCCTCCAGGCCATGTACACTGCTGGCCACCGTAAATGCAACACCCTGAAGGAAGCATGCAAATAATATGAAATTTACAACATGCATTAGCGGAGGTGAGATATGCAAATGATTAGAATTTCAGCGCAGACGCACATCACGCGCGCCTGTGGCGCCACTTCAAAGCGCTATTTAAGGCTTGGAGATTTCGACGATTTGAAGTACGGCAATTGTGTTTTTCTTGTGGTTTTTTCAAAAAAACGATCAATTATGCCTCGTAGAAAACAGCGATCATCTTTTGATCAAGTATCCGAGTTCGACAAAGGAAGGATAGTGGCCTACCGAGATTTTGGATTATCTTTCAGGGAAATCGGTAGTTGTGTTGGACGAAACCAAACAACTGTAATGCGGATATGTGATCGTTGGATGCAGGAGGGTACGACGGACCGACGTGTTCGATCGCATCCATCTCAGTGCACCACTTCACGTGATGACAGGCGTATTGTGCGTATGGCAGTGACGGATCGCTCAGCCACATCACGAACCATAGCACAGCACATTCAGTCTGTACCGCATCATCCAGTGTCTGCGCGTACCATTCGACGCCGTTTACAGCAGAGTGGTCTGTCCGCAAGACGTCCATTGCTTCGTCTACCCTTGACGCAGAACCACAGACGTCTCCGCCGCCAATGGTGCGATGAAAGAAGGATGTGGACGGCACAATGGAATGAAATTGTCTTTACTGACGACTCACGCTTCTGTCTGCAACACCACGATGGTCGGATTCGAGTCTGGAGACACCGTGGAGAGAAGATGCTGAACAGCTGCGTTATGCACCGCCACACTGGTCCTGCAACGGGTATCACTCTCGCACTCCTCTAGTACGCATTGCCGGTACTTTAAAAAGCCAGCGCTACATCTCCGAGGTGTTGGAGCCAGTTGTCTCAAGCATGAAAATTAATGTCTCCGTATGGTCTTTTAATATTCAACTGCATAAATCCATGTAGGTTAGGATATTTCAAAATTAATTATGGGCCCGTAAAAAGTGCATCGAAAAAATTCCACAGCTTTAATTAAGCATTTTTGGAAGCTGAAACAGGCAGAGATAGATAACTTGAAGTTCAAAGGGGGGGGGGAATCGAAATACTCATAAAAAAAAGGGGGGGGGAACAATTCATTTCCACGGTTCTTTAAATTTAGATTTGTTTATTTCATGAGTAGCGCAGGAAGTCGTCATATTGGTTAACTTAAGACAGTTTTCATGTCCCTCAAAGAAAAGGGAGATATCACGTGATCCATAATCCTCATTGAAGAAAACCCGGTCAGCGCCGGGTATTATAGCTAGCATATAATAAGAAGCTTCACATATATACAAATAATTGATTTTTTTTTTTTTATAATTTATGAAAATAATTTAATATTATTTTATAACAGAGAATTGATATTTCGATCATAACTCACGAGAGTCCTTTTCGTATCTCTCTTTGAAATTCTGAAAATTAAAAAAAATAATAATTATAATGCGAAAGTATAAATTGGTAATTATGCTGTCAGGATGTTAAAAAACGTGATTTTTTTTTTTAACCCTCACTCACATACCGTGGTCTTTGATGCATCAGAGTCTTTATCCTTAGCAAAACACGAAGAAGCTGCGTAAACAACTAGTAAGAAAACTACGGAGGTCTGCATCTGAGTATGTGTATTGAGCGCTTCTCAAAAGAAAAATACTGACTTTGCTCTTACGGTACCGCGCGTTTTTATACACGATCAGCAGTTGTTTTGTGAAATCGTAATGATTCGAGTGAGAGAAAAACCACACCTGGTTAATGAGAGAAATAACAGCCGTATAATAGTGATTCCCGCAATCTTACTAAGTTTTCTAATGGCTATTGTTTATTGGTTTCACAAGAGAAATATCTCGCGTATTTTCATACCATATCACAGAAATTTCTTATTGATGCATCGTCGTTTATACAGGGTGTCCTGTAAGTGCTGATGTGGCCTTTATGTCATCAACCGTTTGTCGTAGAGGTATGATTTCAACTTAAAAAATTTTCAGAAATGTCTTCAAAAATTACCCTGTGCTCCAGATTTTTCTGCTCTTTCCAAATATGCACTTAGTTTGCGTGTAGGTCTTTCAGGATCTAACTTTATACACGCAAATTTAGTTTTCCTTTCTTCACATTTGACACATTTTCCCATCTTACCCACCATAACTCGAAAACGTTTAGATCATTTGATCATTTTTGTCGCACCTAGGTCATTTTCTGCACACGAGGGCTAATTAGACCGGGACCTACAATTTATTGCCGATTCCGAACTGCAGGCTTGTATTTCATACTCGTCGAGAGGTTGGTGCGCTAACCCCTCGATGGGGGACCTCCTAGCGGTAGCAATTTTTTCTGCGGTCATGTCGTCTTTTCCGTTATACCCCTGTGTCAGGAAAGTTTTCTGACGAGGACTAACCGAGTATCGAACTCGCGACACCTCTAAACATCCTTTGGTACTTCAGGCGAGTATCTTATCGACCTGGGCTACCGCGCCCAAAACATTTAGAGGTAGGATAGAGTTGCTGAGGTGTTTTATGCCCTACTTGGGCTAGTCTTAGTTTGGAGAAGATTAGTCGAAATTCACCCTGTAGATAGGATGTTCTGTAAGTGCTGATGTGACGTATGTCCTTAACCATCCGTCATGGAGGTATAGTTTCAATTTGAAAAAAATGCTTAAAAGGCGTTCAAAAATTATCCTGTCTCAATTTTGAGAGCAAAAATACAGAAAATATATCGTTATAACGACCCCATCGTTAACGAAATGGACGTTACATTTGGAGTTCGTTATATCGAAAGTATGAAATGCTCCATGAGTTTTCAGGGATTCCATGAACTTGCGTGAAAAAACAATTTAGTCTCCTTTTTTATACTGCTATGGTCTGAATATTGTTTTGAAAATGGCCGAGTCGCATTATTGGTATACGGGTTCCATGGAACATAAAAGGTTAAGATCCCCTGGCTTAGACTATGAACTTTTTCTACTTGAATCATGAAAAATATATAAGACTTTATGAATGGGAAGGGCCCCCAGGATCGCGAAAACTGAGGATTAAGGTATCCTCCCCAACGGGGATACTTAAATAGACCTTGAATAGACCGGAGACCATGAATCTGGGTGACTGAAAGACTCGAGTATCCTGTTCGCCCTCACGTAATACTACTTAAAACACTTTAAACACTCCAATCATGGGCGGAGATACGGGGGGGGGGGGGTGCAGCGTCAAAAGTGGAGTGCACAGATGTAATGTATATATGAATTGACATCATCATAGTGGCTCCCCCCCCCCCCCAGCAATAATGACAGTGCTCCCCAGATTTCCAAGTCTATCTCCGCCTCTGACCTCAATGATGACTGAGGAAAGAGTGTAATAATATTCAAAGGAAGGATTGCTAAGAGCAGGGGGGTGCGTACAACCGTTTCCTCCCACGGGCTGAATATGCAGCATTTTTGCCCTTATTTCATGGGACATTCATGTAATTCTAGCTGTCCGGAGCATTATATAAATATATACACTCACAGATCTTTAAGCTGACCGCACTTTCCCGGGAAAAAAATACGAGACTATATTTAGAGACGTAATTTCCCGTATTTGGGATCCCATTGTTTGCCAAAATGAAGCTGAAGGTAAGCTTTTTAAAAAAGAAGAAAAGAAGCGGGACGATTGAAATAACGGGTGAATACAGGGAAGTCCCAGGCAATCGGGTCATGTTGTAACGATATCCATCTGAGGTATTGGTCAAACATGTACATTTTTTTGGTGAATTAAATCCCTCGTGACATGTCATATATATTGCCTTTAATTTCCACTATTGGTGGAACTTAGACGATAATTTTAAATCCCCCCTTATCGATGCCGATTTTACGTATTTTATGAAATAAATATGACCAGCCTTTACGAGACTATGACTGCTTAACTGCACATGCAGCTCGTAGACGTTCCTCTGTGGAGTTTCTTACAGATCGGTATATAACAAAATATGTTGTATCAGTGGCTTCTGATGTATTTATGTTATAAGATTTATGCTTTTTTTCCGAGTTATGCTGGTGCTGTCATCTTCCTTCCGTATTTTGAAGTGAAGATAATGAATGCTTTAATTTTTATGTTATGTAAGTACACAGTTGAAGACTTGTCTGCCCTCTGCGGAGAGATTTTTTAACCTGTACTACTGATCATTTTTGTAACTTGATCAAATTTCGTTAATCGGTGGGTGTATGTGTGTGTGGACGAGAGTCAGTTGCACTGCTCGTGATGCAAAATATTTCAAAAATACGAATCATACGAACCATTTGACAACTCATCTTTTTGCCTTTTGCTCTTAATGCGTTAGGTGATATTTGAATGTATTCAATTTGAAAGGATTTAGAAAAACACACACACACTTACATGCAGGGCAAATAGAGGTCGGTTGATGCTCCGGGTGCAGAAGTAAATACTGTATTGGTTCCTCAAATATTAGAGTGTGGAGTTTAGGTTTTGCGTGCTTCCCCCCCCCCCCCCCAGAAGTGGGGGGTCCAGTGTGCGCACCCGGTGCGCCCGTCATTGAATACACCTATGCTTATATGCAATTTTCGGATGCTTTTTTAAGGCCTCATTTTCTGCTAGGGACTTCAGATCTGTTTCCTTTTAAACTTAATGAATAATGGTAATTTGATTTTTAAAAAATTATTATATTTACATGCGAGCATTGTACGAATTCAAATGTAATTTCGAAAAAATTATTTTGAACAATTTCCGTATGGTCAGTCGCAACCATTTCCAAAGCTATAGAATGAGCACCTTTGCAAACACTTCTGCTAGCCGCTACTGCTTTGCGAAATAGGGTTTGCTTTACTTTTGCTTGTCATAGCAGTAACCATAAATCGCTTGAATGTAGGTGATGATATGCAGGTAGCCTTTTCAAAGAAAGCCTCTCAATTTCAAAATTCCATTTATTATGAAAAAAAACAGGTAATTATCAGGTTCAATAAATTAATTTTGCAATTAAGAAGTTTGATATTTTAATTTTGAAATTTTTATAACAATTAATTACTGAATAATTAATTTAGTTAATCACAAAAATCTAAATTTCCCCGCCAGTGACTATTTGCCATTGCGAGTCTTAAGAAATATTCCACCTGTTGTTATTGCCACTCCAGGAATGCAATCAAATAAAATAGACGCATTCACTATTGTCTTCAATCGATGATGAGAAAACTTTTTTATTTACAGTAATAACCCCAGAAGGCATAAAATGCACTTATACTGGAATAATAATAACAATAATAATGAATAAATAATAAAGATAATTAGAAATAATAGTCAGAAAGGATAGCATTTCGCATAAGGAGCCAGGTCGAAATCCTCAACAGGGGAAGCAAATCTTACGTAGGAGGCGCATACAAGTTCTGATGGAAGACTGTTCCATATTCTCGACACACGGCATCTATATTCGTGGAAAAAGCAATCTCTTCTGGCCGTTGGTATTATTATTTGGAAGCGATGCCTCCGTAGGTTAACTCGCCTGTCTATGATTTCGAAGAAAGGTTCTCTCGATGGTAGATAAACAATTTGGTGGACTAGTTTGTAGCACATCTTCAGATCTGCAGCGATTCTACGCTATTCCAGTGAGTGTAAACCCAGAAATTGAAGTCTCTGGCAATAAGATAGACCGCTCATGCCAGGTATTCGTTTAGTAAACGACCTCTGTGGCTTTTCGAGGAGCTTTATGTCTTTGATTTTGTAAGGGCTCCGTAGTTGCGAACAAAATAGCAGGTGATCGATTACACTGGTCTGCAAGGTTTTTCTAACATAAATTTAACTTTCTGTAACTAATAATATCTCCTTTCCTTTCCTTGGAAAACATTCTACTAGGGCTATTTTGAGTATTGTAAAATCTTATTTTGCTTTACTTTTTTTCCCCCTACCTACACATTTCTCTGTTATATGCAAAATATACTGAAAAAATGATTATTTATATGGAGATACTGATTTTTGGGAAAAAAATCATCTCTGCCGCTTACGGGACTCAAACCCGAAATCAGTATCTCTACATAAATAGCCAGTTTTTCAGTATATCTTATATTAAGGAAAGAAGAGCACGTCTTTCTCTATATCTTTGTTATGTGTATAAATCCTACTTTTCTTGCCGAAAGCCTTATTGGGAAGGAAAGGTTGAGGTTATATATATGTAACCCTTGAACCTGACCTCCAAAACACCTTGAGTGAACATTTTCACATTTGCTTAAACTCGTCATTCTCCTGCTAGATTCGAACGTCGTTTCATTATGTTCAAATTTATTTTGAGAACGTCCGGGTGCAAAACGCTATTAATTGTTTCAACAATTTGTAGCAATACAGTCGATTGAAAAGTAAGGTATCAGATACATTCGGGATTACTCAAAGTTATGAGTAATCACAAAAACAAAGTTAATCACAAAAATCTAAATTTCTCCGCCAGTGACTATCTGCCACTGCGAGTCTTAACCATAAATGAAGTGTTAAGGGAAAATAATGCGGGAGGGGGGACTTCTTTATAAGATCATTGCACGAGATTTTCTTCCAATATGCATATTATTCCAATGTGCCCCAGATCACGGAAATGATTGCACGTATTCTGCAAGGGTGAAAATGTTGGGAAACTATGATCTATACGTAGTATGGCACATAATGGTTCCATAATACAGACACGCGTCTTTCATAATTCTATCACCACGTCATTGCTATTCATAGTTGCGTGTGCCTTTTTTCCTTGTCAAATATTTCCCACGATCCACGCGTTTCAATTGCGTGTAGTGATATAGTAACGATATTTGCAATAGCTTTCTTTTGGCCGACGCAAATATAGACTGTCACTCCTGGAACACAATTTCTACATTTGTGACAACATTCATTGTTTTCAGAACAGGTGAAGTTTTGTTCTTTCTAGGCGGAAGAAATGGAAGTGAAATGTTGAATGGCATTTGATTGTTCATCAGAACTGGCGTGAGAAGTGTGTAATATACAATGATATTACATCTCCCATATATGTCGTCATCTGATGGCCTATGTCATTTTTAAGCTATTAGTCTATGTACATTTCAACATATATATGCGCTCAGTGAAAGAAATATTCTGTTTCCATAGCTTAAGGGGAGAGCAATCGTCCGGCAAACGAGAGATCAGGCGTTGGAGTGACAGTGATTAATTTTCTTCGTAAAATCATCTCCAAATATAACCAGTCTTTCGAGGAATCTTGTATTATAGCAAGTGGAGGGGGGAAAAAACACACAGTAAACGCGAAAGAATGAAAAAAATTGAACATATGTGGTAGGCTCAATGCACGTCAATGTCCGAGATGAAAAAAAAGGGGAAAAATGGAAAAAAAGGGAAAACAGAAATGCAAATACGGTAAACATGCACAAGAAATGCAAACATCAAGTCCGAGAGAGAAGGAAAAATATATGGAGAACAAAAAATTTTGACATTTTTTTGGGCCGTTCCAGTATTACGTCAGGAAATTTTTAGCCATTTTTGACCTCTCCCCCCCCCGTCAGTAAAAGTCAGAAAAACCCTGACCCCCTCTCCCCCTCTTGTCAGCAAAATTTCGTCAGCACTGCCCCTACGCGTCTTAACGCATATTGGTTGGATCAGAAACGTACGCAGGGGGGGGGGGCATAGGGGGCTCGTGCGCTCCTCCTCCCCCCCAGACGAAAAAAAAAATTTTATGCAAAAAATATTTTTAAAAGAAATTGAAATTTCGAAATAAAATACCCTTATATGTTATTAGAATCAATTCCTGTTCATTTCAATGCTATTTCAAGAACTCAAAATTTCTCTTTAAGAAATTCATTGCGACCCACCCTTTAAGCCATATATGGTGAACCCTTGACCCACAGACCAAATGTGGCCCTGAAGGTTATCTGATGTGGCTTGCTCCACTCAAACCTAATTTTACAAAAATGAACTAAGCGGCACATTTACAAATCGCTTAAATGACCCGTGGCACAATTCCAGAGCATTTAAGTTGCCCGTGGCACATTATTCAGATCACTGAAGTAGGCTGGTAGTACATTCCAAAATCGCTTAAGTAACCCGCGACACAGTTCCAGAACACTTAAACGATCCGTGGCAGATTTAGCGATCCCTTGAGTGACATGTGGCACAGTTTTAGAGCACTTAAGCGCCCCCACACAGTGTGGTTCTACATCACTCAAGTTACCCGTGGAACATTCCCAGATTACTTAAGTAATCCGTGGCATAATTACGGATTGTTTGAGCAATGCGTGGCACAGTTCCAGAGGAAACATTTTCAGAGCACTTCAAGGATCCGTGAAACATTTAGAGATCATTAAAGTGCCTCTGTAGGGGACTTATGAATAGGTAGAATGTTAGTTCAGGTGCCCAATAACTATCGAAAGGTTTCTTCCGTTTTTGGTGTACCGAATAAGAGGCCATTAAGAACATTTCATGAAGGGTGGTTGATGATGTAAGCAACATCTAACCCCCCCCCCCCCCACCGTGCTGACGTAATACTTGAATGACCCCTTTGCACAATATCGGTGCGATCATTAAATTTGGGCTATTGATGCCGATCTGTTCTGGTCATCGATCTAGTCACCGTGTGGAAGGCAGAGAGGTCCTCACAACTTTCATCAGACTCGAAGAGATTCAGTTTTTCAGAACAGAGCGACAGGTTTTTCCTCCAGAAAATTGATTAGTCTGATGATATGAGCCCAGTTTTTAGTTTGTATCACTTGACGTTTTTCTAGACAGACATTTTTTAGATTGATCGGGAGCTGGTGATAGGATGCAGTTCTAGGACAATAGCAAATATAGTGAAGAAATGCACCGATTTTCCCGCAAGCACATAATTTATTTTTAGATATTTTAAATCTCATTAGGTAATACGGAAAAGGGCCATGCTCATTGCCATTTCTCTAATCCATGGTTTTGGTCTTATTTATGATTTGGAATACTTTTCTGGCTCGTTGGTCATCATTTCATCTGGACTGACAATGACAAGTTTCTTTCGCTGCACAAAGTATCTTGTGTTTTGCATGCGACTAAGGGGCGTTCAAGTATTACGTAAGCAAATTTTTAGCCATTTTTGACCCCCCCCCCCTCCGTCAGCAAAATTTCGTCATCAGCTCTGCTCCTCTGAATCCTAACTCATATTTTCATAAAGGGTGGTTGATGACGTAAGCATTATCCAAACCCCCCCCCCCATCGAGGATGACGTAATACTCGAACGACCCCTAAGGAGGAGGAATATCAGAGTTCATATTTTCTGTGTAAGTAGCTGTATTAGCAAGTGCGTCTGCTAATTCATTCCCTTGATTACCCACATAGGTCCTGGTCCATGAGATGAAAGTGTTGGGCTTTCGGTTTGTTTGTTCCTCAAAGAAAGAGGGAGATATATCACGTAATCCAAAGAGCCTCATTAATGAAAACCTCATTACTGAAAAATTCTTAATATAAAACCTGGGCAGCGCTGGGTATAATAGCTAGGTATAATAAAAAAGCGCTGGGTATAATAAAAAAGAGAGATAAAAGATGGCGTGTGAAAGCGATCGAGTAAGATTGTCCTCAAGAGTTTACGTTCTTATATATATACACTGCTGGCCACCCAAATTGCAACACCAAGAAAGACAAGAGATATCGCAACAATATTTATTTTGTAGATAACATGTTGACCAAGCATCAAATGATTAAATTTATAGACTTCTGTGAAGTGTGGTTCCTGCCAAAATCAGTAGCCAGAGTAGCCGCCATTGTTGGAGATCACCGCTGCCACACGCCTCGGCATTGATTCAAAGAGACTTTGGATGTGTTCTTGGGGTACAGCAGACCAAGCAGCTTCCACGCGTTGCCAAAGTTGATCTGGTGTGGCAGCTGGGGTTATAATCTGGGTCAATCGTTGAGCAACCATGGACCACATGTTTTCTATCGGCGAAAGATCCGGAGAGCGAGCTGGCCAGGGAAGCAATTCAATCTGGCGATTGACGAAGAACCTTTGGACAATGCGTGCCACGTGTGGTCGCGCATTAACCTGATGAAATCAGCCATATTTCAACAGGATAATGCGCGACCACACGTGGCACGCATTGTCCAAAGGTTCTTCGGCAAGCCCTGAAGGTATGGAAGGACAACTGGCTCCAACACCTCGGAGATGTAGCGCTGGCTTTTTAAAGTACCGGCAATGCGTACTAGAGGAGTGCGAGAGTGATATCCAATACCGCCCCATACCATAATACCCGGTGCAGGACCAGTGTGGCGGTGCATAACGCAGCTGTTCAGCATCCTCTCTCCACGGTGTCTCCAGACTCGAATCCGACCATCGTGGTGTTGCAGACAGAAGCGTGACTCGTCAGTAAAGACAATTTCATTCCATTGTGCCGTCCACATCCTTCTTTCATCGCACCATTGGCGGCGGAGACGTCTGTGGTTCTGCGTCAAGGGTAGACGAAGCAATGGACGTCTTGCGGACAGACCACTCTGCTGTAAACGGCGTCGAATGGTACGCGCAGACACTGGATGATGCGGTACAGACTGAATGTGCTGTGCTATGGTTCGTGATGTGGCTGAGCGATCCGTCACTGCCATACGCACAATACGCCTGTCATCACGTGAAGTGGTGCACTGAGGTGGATGCGATCGAACACGGCGGTCCGTCGTACCCTCCTGCATCCAACGATCACATATCCGCATTACAGTTGTTTGGTTTCGTCCAACACGACTACCGATTTCCCTGAAAGATAATCCACAATCTCGGTAGGCCACTATCCTTCCTCTGTCGAACTCGGATACTTGATCAAAAGATGATCGCTGTTTTCTACGAGGCATAATTTATCGTTTTTTTGAAAAAAACCACAAGAAAAACACAATTGCCGTACTTCAAATCGTCGAAATCTCCAAGCCTTAAATAGCGCTTTGAAGTGGCACCACAGGCACGCGTGATGTGCGTCTGCGCTGAAATTCTAATCATTTGCATATCTCACCTCCGCTGATGCATGTTGCAAATTTCATATTATTTGCATGCTTCCTTCAGGGTGTTGCATTTACGGTGGCCAGCAGTGTATATATATATATATATATACACATATATCCTAATTATTTTATTAATAAGTTCCTGTTTGTCGTTATGAGTGCTCACTATTCGAAGAACCCAAGGTCACTACAGCTACCATACCGAGAGAGAAAAATATAACTGTGTTTATCTTCTGGGTGGGGGGGGGGGGGTTCCCCATATAATCCCACACACACACGTGTGCGCGTGATATTTGTATTTGCAATCAGAGAACATTTCTGTAGAAAATATACAATATCACATATAACTGTGCTTATCTTGTTACAAAATTCAGCGTCGGACACCGCTTGTATATTCTCGACGATGAAAATATGAAGGAATATTTCAAGAGTCCCGTTACTTTTGTTGCGTTAGACCAGCGTGCAATATCGAGAGTGACTTCATCGCGTTGGATATTTCGTCGCTAATACGTCAATATCCTTGTGTGAGGAGCATCATATAAATATATGTTTCTGTCTAGATCATTCCCAGAGCCCATCTGTTATGAAAACTCTGACGTTGTACCCGGACACCTGATTATAATCGCATTATATATACTTTCTCGACTGCTATGAAACGCCATAATTTTTGTTATTCATCAATATATTCATTTGTTCCAATGTATACCGCCGGTGAATCCACTAGTGCGCAACTGAACTTTGTATGTTCAAGTGAACTTTGTAATTTCTCCGTACTAGATCTCATCATTAGGACTATAATATCCAAATCTAAATATGTCTCTAACTGGCAATGAAAAGTCTCCCCATCTCCTTCAGTCTTGTGATGTTATTAATACCAGCAATTGATCAATATCGATAATACCCACTTACATATTTATAGTTCATTGGACCTGAATTTGTACATGTATCCTGTTTTTCATGTTCTATTTTCAGATTCGGACCTATGAAAAAAAAAAACCCTTCCAACAAAAGACAAGATGAGAGAAGAAGTTGGTGTTGCAGATTGACTGATGGTTGGGGACGGAGTACAGTGATGAAGGCGGATGGCTCGGGATGTTTTCGTTGGCCTCCTGCGGGCAATTCGCCCGGGCTCCTTGGCGGGGGTTTCCGGAGACTTTGGTGGGTGTGATTGCAGCGAGTCGGAGACGATGGGGGCCCCGGCGGGGTTGGGTCCTGTGGCTTACGGGCCGGCGATGCCTGCCGGGCCCGGACATCAAGAGAGTTTTTCTAGCATGGCCCAGCCGCTAGGTAATCTGCTTCAGAACTGCGTAATGTTTGGTGTTAGTGTCTGTAGTCCTTTGCGTGGGTCGGAGGTCGGCCCGTGGTCTTGGTGGCTAGCGGGGCCTTTTTCTTTTTTCCAGCATGGCCCAGCCGCAAGGTAGCCTGCTTATATCACACAAGGGACAGAGCGGGGGCCATATGTGTGGTGTTTGCATATAAATATATGTGCTTAATCCTCTGGATACCGCGTTTCCTGTCAGTCGTAAGACTACAGTAACCCCGTGTGAGGAGGCCCTTAAGCCTCTCGGCGCGTCCTGTAGACGTGATCTAGGAGGGAAGACGTCACCCTCTCTGTTGCACATGTGCACCCTCTACACGTGACGTGATGTAAGTGGAAAGACGTCAGCCTTTCGATCGACTGTGATCGTTCTCTATCTGGTCGGGTTTAATAAGCATGTAACATAAGCAATGTAAGATGAAACTTAAAAGTCACTTTTTCTTTTTCTTTTATTACACGATATTTAACACGATTGCAATATGAAATCGAATGAAGAACCTAACTTTATTGATCGATTCATCAATTACGCAGGTTAAAATACGAAGCTGGGTTTACATTCTGCGTTTCGGGTGTGTTTATAAACCCATTCTGCGTAAGCACTGACTCTGGTGAAGCCTGATACGCGATGTTGCCCCTCACAGCCTTCTCCGTAACCGAAGCTCATGATACCAACAACGACATCTTTTCCATGGTCTCGATACATCAAACCACTACCTGAGTCACCCTGAAATTAAAAATCATTGAAATTCATCAAAATATTGAATTACAGATGGCAGCAACATCAGAACACGAAAGAAGCACGACGTAAATACGATATGGTCAAACGTATACAGGCGACGTTCGTTTTTCAGAGCCCGTATGACTTTGATTAGTTCGTAAAGTGGCGTTTCGTCAAAACATGATATCTCCAAAAAATGGCTTTGTTGATCTACAAGTAATTCTTGCTAATTATAACTAATTAGAAGTGAGATAAAAATGCACAAAATACGTGCCGTACGGATAAACAGCATGTCGATGTGTGATATTTCCTTTGTATTTGTGTGTATGCTTCATTTTTGATTTTTAAATGACAATGTGATTTTGGCAATCTCAAAAATGTGATTTTGGCAATCTCAAAAATGTGATTTTGGCAATCTCAAAAATGTGATTTTGGAGATCTCAAAAATGTGATTTTGGAGTCTGGAGTAATTTTGATCTTCACCACAGAAATGGGAAAGTCATAGGTGAATAATATGTATATGGTGCTCGTGATGCGAGAATCCGGGTTCGAACCCCACAGTGGTGGTCGGCTGAAGTTGGTTTTCTGTGGTTCCCAACTTCAAGGCGCAAATGCGAGCCGATCTCCCCGTTAAAAAGTCTCGCCACAGAGAGCAACAGTCCTACAACGGTAAATCATTCAACCATAACACTTCACTCATAGTTAGTAAAACTGGGGGCAGATGACAGCACTACACATAACAAGCATTACACAGAAACAAACTTTACGTCTGGTTGCACAACGCGTGCGCGCACATTCCCGCATGTGCCGATTTGTTGGGGGGTTCCGCGGGTGGGGGGGGTGCATGTGTGGTGTGGCAGTATTAGGTAGGGGCTCGGGGATCCGTGATGTTCTTGGGTCAGCCACCTCGTTGGGCGGTTTGCCTGTTGTGGCGTTGTATTTGTATATTGTAAATAGTTCAAAAATTCATAAAAATCGAAAAAATGGGTACATTTGAATGCTGTTTGCGAAACAGTTTTCACGAAATGGGATTTTTTTTTTCTTTGATGAAGAAAAAAAAAACAGTTTAAACGTTTGACGATAGATGGTGTTGCATGAAAGCAAACTAAAGAATTCTAGGCCAGAAACCTTCTTTCAATCTCTTTTGTATCCGAAACGTTCGTAAAGTTTCAGCCAATTGGTTTCATCCATCACTATATAGGTGTCAGTAACAGAAAATTCTGGGGCGATTCATTCCCTACTCCAGTGTCGGAAATTGCCGTATGGCGATATATGGCCGGAGTTCGTGAGCGGTAAAGTAACAGAAAATTGCCTAAATAAGCTGTTAATCGTTTTATAGGACTCTGATTTGCATATTTTCAGCCATTCGCTTCCATTAAGTGCCCTCTATCGACGAATATTTGAACTTTTTTTTCTTATAGCAAAGAAATGCCCTTTCATCATAATTCTTTTTCTGCAAACCGCATTCAAAAATATACCAATTCCTTCAATTTTTATGATTTCTAGGATTTTATGGGTCACCCTGTATTTGGGTCTTATACCAGCTAAATTAATTGCAGGATTTACTTATGGTTGTTTTTTTTTCACTTCCAGCAGACAATTACCGCGCTATTAAATACCCTGGACAAAACCTTAAACCGCCAGACACCCCAGGTTCTATCACACAAGAAGCAACGTGGAATGCTACCAACGGGGGTTTCTTCGAAATTGGACCTTGAAGTGGGGGTGGTGTTTGGAAAATTTTTAGCCTTTCTTAAATTGGAACCATCCTCTATGACGAACGGTTGATGAGATAAAAGCCGCTTTAAAACTTACGGGACACGCTGTATAGATGGGTGTACATTGTTGAGTAGCAGCTGCCTGCAACCAATCACTTTTTTTGTCGCTGATTGTGAGTTCGAACTCGCATTCTTTGTTTTGTATCACACCTTGTTTTTATTGTTTTTTCAGTGGAACCTGTACGAAACGCCAAGAGATGGTGCCTCGCATGTGTGGGTTGCTTTTTCTCACTGCAGAATTTTTTATTTTGACCTCAGGGAGTTATGCCTTAAAGGACTCTATCAGTTTTTGAGTTCGAAACATGATGAGTAGAAGGCTTTCATCAGAGGTTAATAAAGTTGAACTTTCAGGGGGGTATATAAGATGGTTTCCAGGAGAGAAAGTGCCTCCAGGAAAGTATTATTTATTACATAATACTAGCTGTTTACACGCGACTTCACTCGTTTGGATTTGGTAATCTGAAAATTGCTCACCAATGATTTCCCATATTCAGCGGTTTTGGCTGAAGCTATAAATATATACATGTATAGATTTGGCACTGAAATTCTGGAAAAATTCATATGTGAAGATGCATGCACCCCCTCCATTATCTTGGCCTGATAAATTTTAACGATGTGCGTTATTTCTTCGCCAAAAAAAGTGGAATTTTTTGAGTAAAAATGATGATTTGATGACATTTATGTTTTTAATGCAATTTTTTAGTATCAAAAATTCTTTAGTATCAAACATCTGAAAAATTCCAAAAAATGAACTCTCGGGTCTGAAATGCATAAAGGTGCACGTAGAAGCATTTCATTATCAATGAAGGGATTATTTCTGAGTCCTTAAAAGACAGGTTTCCGTCTCATGCAGCGTCCGTCTTGGATAGGTTTCACTGTACAGTAGAATCCCTCTTTAACGAATACCGTTATATCGAAAATCTCGTTTAATGAACACTTTTCTAATCCCCCCCCCCCCACAGAAGCTTCCGTAGGAACAATACAAGAACCCAGAAATCCTTTATAACGAAATTTCGTTATAGCGAAGGGATTTCTCCGGTGTCGGACACAGCCACAAAATTAAAGAAAATTTGCTTTGCTGCTGCATATCGTCACACACAGTGTTTTTTCCTCATTCAGTCACAATCTCATGAACGGTTCGGTATTTTATCAGTTTATACTCACATAACATGTATTTTGATACTCTTCTTCTCCTGCAACGCAAATGGTGATGTTATTACTTTTATCACACATTGTTTCATTTAACCGTGCATCATATGTATTGAGGATCGTTGGTGTCGTATGGTCTGTAAAATAGAAATGAAAGAATACGCATTTAGTTTCTTCTTATGGAATATAAATTTTACCATGCTCATATTAACATTCTTTTTTCAAAAACTCCTCATTATGTATCATAAACTCTCATTAAACACAGTCAATGAGATGAATTAGAATTCCCTAATGGCGAAGCAAGGCACTCCAAGGTAAAGTTCCAGACCCTCGTCAGCGCTGATGCGCCATTCACTGTTAATTGTACTGATTGTTATACCAAAAAAAACAACCACATGTTTATAACCAAACAAAAGAGAGGTTAGCTGCATCGAATTCATGGAAAAGGAACTCAGTGAATGAACAATCTTTTTTCACAAAATAGATACCAAATTAATGATTTTATCCCGATTTGTTGCAGTTTCATTCGATAGCAGAAACCAGGTTTCACTGATTAGGTGCCCACTTTTAGGTGTAGACTAACATTTCAACTACCCATATAAAAATGTCGAACGTCATACAGTCGAATCCCGTTATAACGAACTCCAAGAGACCGGAGAAATCACTTCGTTATAAAGGAATTTCAGGTTGTTTGCGCGTTGTTCCTATATATACTTATTTGAGGGATTAGAAAAGTGTTCGTTAAAACGAGATTTTCGCTATAACGGTATTCGTTAAAATGGCATTCGACTATATATAGTGTGATTCAGAAAAATATCGAAAAAATAAAAGAGAAATTCAGGCGTATGATAATAATCCAAAATCACATAAGAACGTACATGCGCAAACGCCATCCGGAGCTGCTATATATATATATATTGTTGCGTCAACACTTTTAAAGCAATCCCCAACTCAGCAAGCATGAATTCGCAATTCTGACAACATAAATTCGTTTTATGAGCCACACATACACTCAAAAGAATTAGAAATTCCGCATAGAAATGTGTGTACGAGGTGCAGGTACGGTTGAGTAGTAATGAGTAACTTACCCCGTCTCGGTGAATATGATTCGCCATACGGGGTCCGGAGAGGGAGCAGTTATTTTCTCAATGGGGGAGAAATATCCTACCTCACGGACTCCCATTAATATCTCGCGAGCAGCAGATATTAATGGGAGTTCAGCAGATATTATTCAGTTCTGAGCCCGTGGGACTTAGAATACTTATTTTATATTAACCACTTTACGATCATGGACGTAATATTGCGTCCAAACGCCAGTGGGAATGAACTCAAACGAGTTCATCCTGTTTTCTTTCCTTTCACCTTATTAACGCTAAACTTTGAGGCAACCTTGCTTTGTATACTCTGATGTAGTGATATTTCTCCCACATATGTATCGTTCTTGAGAGAGTGAAAAATAGAACAGGTAGGGTGAGGGTGAAAAGAGAATTATAACTTTGTATCTACATTCTTATCATAACATAACATAACTTATTTGTCCCCCAGTCAATTACGACAATACTATACAAAATTAGAGTTTACAATTAAATTACATATTTTACAATATTCGATAGAAAATGCAAAGAGAAAGAAACAAGTGTTTGAATGGACACGGTAGAACAGTTAATTCGTGATGTCAGCATATTCTTACAACTGTAGTAATTAAGTAGTAGTAACAAGCATGCGGTCCATGAATTTGTAACGAATCGGTACACGTCGGAATATGTGTTCCGAGTGTATGTTTGTATTTAATGTAATAACTAATGTATTTATGTTGTCAAAATAGTGACCTCATGCTTGCTGAGTTCGGGATTGCTTGAAAAGTGTGTGATCCAACAACTTCTTGTAGCGGCTCCATATGAGCTTTGCGGTGATTTTGAATGGTTGTCGTATGCCCTAACTGCCCTTTCATTTTGGCGATGTTTTTCTGAATCACCCAGTAAAGGACATCAGCTTGAAATTTTCACGTAGCATTTATAAGCACTTATTTCTCTGGATGTTTCAAAATTAAGGGTAAAGGTTAATAATGAGGTTAAAAGTCAAAAGTTAAAAAAATACACGATGAAAATAAATACTTAAATTCGTAAAATGTTTTAAAATTCCTAAAAAAAATTACAAAAAAGTTCATAAAAAAAAATTTCGAATGTTGTTTTGCCAAAAAGTTGTTGTTTGCCATTCCCTCAAATTGGCATATTTTTGGTACAGTTTAAAAAAAAAGTTCAAATTTTCACCTATACTGGGCACTGCACGAAAGAACGTCATGACTGACTGGACCGGAACCTCTTCTGCTTACGAAACGGTCGTAAAGGTTCAGTTGGTGATTCGTGACTAAGGTAAAACAACTTCAACAACACTGCTTTATGCACCAATATCACAGTAAAAACCTCATATTTGCCAGTAACGTCATCAGAAGGACATGGTAACCATTGGTCGACCACAGTCAAGATAAATTTTTACCCGTGCGGGACATATTTTTGGCACCCCCATCCACGTTTTTCTCGGTTGACAAACATTTTTTTCAGTACTTCCCCTAGAGCGGCTGCAGAGATCTCCCGTCCCAAGAACCGCCACTGGTCGACCAGGCACAGGTCTCCGGACAGTTGTTTACATTATTTGGTATTCTTTCCATAATCAGTGTATTGCTATAGCAGCCAATCGGAATCAACGAACGACCTCCACAACTATAACATCCATGTTTGCAGCGTCACTCAGTAAAAGAATATCTGTCAGTTCTGTGAGCGGAACTGGACACCACGTGAAAGTACTGTACGTCCAAGGGGAGCTGGAAATTTCGCCACCGACACTTCGCCCTGGACATTTCATGTGCCCTGATTATGAGTGACCGACTGATTGCGAGATTGACTATATCCGAGAGTGACTGAATGAGCGACCAGCGTATTTGGCTATATATTTGAATATACACGGTGCCTTTCATCGATATTGTTATTTTCATTTTCTTACCAAAAGAATAATTCCGCCGTGATTTGGTGCGAAGGCGAATGGAAGCAAAAACGATGACCACAGAGTTTCGAATGTTTAGGATTCCAATCCTATCACGACGATTAATAATGGTGTAACGTGTGTAAAAATCTTACTCTCGGCGTAACCCCAACCGAACATGGACATCAATGATCCCTCCTTCAAGATGAAATCCGGTCCAGGCAAACTAGCAGCGTAGATGTCCCGGCCGATCTTTGCATTGTATCCAAAAGTAACAGGTTCTTTAAATTCCATCACGGCTATATCGTCGTCCTCCCCCTCTTTTCTGACGAAACCAGAAGTTTCACGGAGTAAATGAGTACCGTTTTCACTTCTCAGATCGTATTCTCCGATGCTCATGTCAACATCATCAAGATTGTCCCTGAAATAAATTATCAAAAAAAAGTCAATTTCTTTTCAGATATCATGAAATTATAACGAAACGTTGAGATAGAAGCCATGTTCATACGTTTTTATGCAGTGCCTTGCTGTCAGGACGTGATGGTTTGTTATCAGAGTCGATCCACAACCGTTTACGATGACTCCATCCTTCCGTCTTTTAAATAGAACCGTCTGGAATAAGAAAATTAATTGAAAATACTTGACACGTCCTAAGTTTCATAGTGTTGATAGTGCATTTTAATTCTCTAGACACAAGGGCGGCTCGAGTCTAACTTCCACCGGAGGCACATTCATCGTTTTTGCCTGTGGGCTACATGAATTTTTCCGCCCCTCTTTCATGCATACTTACATACGCTCTACGTCACTCTTTTGATCTCGTCCATGCTTCCATATTTTCTGGGTCACTTTTTTGAGCTCTCCCATGATTCCAAACCCTTTAGATCACCCATTTCGTCACTCACTGGACTAGTCCCTCACGCTCTAGGCAGAGACAGATGGTGGGTTTAAGTTTGTACTGTCTATGATGAATTTAAATTTTGTCATCCTCCTCTCATGCTATTAGTTTTATTGACCACTCATTACTAAGTAAGAAGCCGAATTCTTAATTTGCATCCATTTGACCGATCCAGAAAAATTACTAGATGAAGCATCAAAACGGTTTGTCGGCAAGGTGTGGCCCAAAAGCAGGGTGTCATGTGCAGAGCCGTATTCACACAGGGACTTAGCGGGCTTTAGTCCAGGCCAGCAAATTCCAGAAATGAGTGGCCAAAAAAATTAGTATAATGGGAGAAATGCGCAGAAATTTACAAAACTATAATCCGCCTCTCCCCAGAGAGAGAGGGGGGGAATGAGCGAGCGAGCGACTAATCGAATGACGTATAGTTTGCAAGAGCATGAGGGACAAAAACAGTGTGCCAGCATGTGATTTACCAAAGAGTGACCTAGAAAGCAAAGTACCAGGTCAAGACGGAAAGTGTGAGGAAAAAAGTAACAAAAAACCCACGTTTTAAGACACGTTTACCAGTTGAGAGGTCTATAGACCAAAATTGAAAAAAATAAACGGTCCTGAAAATTAAACGACGATGGTAGAAGGGACACAAAATTTTCGTAGCCACAGTCTTAACCATAAATTTGCCTCTCGTCATGTGGATTTTGTACTGGAAATTTTTAAAATTTTTTTGTATCTAACTAACGCCTAAGCTGCCACTAATTAGGAACTGCCGCTCGGGTGCCCGGCACTCCTTGCACCTCCGCTTAAGCCACTCCTGTCTACACACATGTGGAAGCTTGCCCATCGGCAGTTTTTAAGTGATTTCAACTATAAAATTTACTTATTTTTCAGCAACCGGTAGCATTTATGACAAAAATTGGAGCTGTCTCGTATTTTCCCGAACAGAAACTTTCATTGTCCCGTATTCGTCACGATAAAATGTGGTCACCCTTGTATTAGGGGAAAACTCTCTTTTTCAATTTTGAGTTTGAGCTCAATAACTTCTACGAAAGCTATTCGTATAGTATGTGCTGCCATCTACCTCGGACATAAAAATTAATAATTCAGTGAATGTTGCTAGTCTCAGGGGAGGCTATTCGTGAGGGAACAGCTTCACGCTTGGAAGTCAAGGTAGCCTCAAAGAACTACCTCTACATTTTCACGTCTTTTCCCTTGCTATTATCGAACGAATTCTTTTGCGATGGGGATGCATCTGTCATATGCAAACTGTACTGGACACCTTACTAAAAATGTCAAATGTACGAAAGGACCATTTGAGTTTCTGATCCTTTTCTGTGTCGCTCTTTCGGACCCCACTCTTTCAATGGAATAATCGGACAAGTGGCAATAAACGTCGTTTGCGTGGGTTCAAAGTGCGTGAAAACTTGATGCCCTTACAATGCTTCGAGTGTCAAGACTTTAGACACACGGCACATATGTGTAAGGATATGAAATGATAAAAACGTGGTGTGTGTGTGTGTGTGCGTGCGTGCGTGCGTCTCGAATCAAAAATTGAGGTCGAATTAAAAAAAATTAGGCTGAGTTAAATTTATTTTAAAATATATCTCCTAAGAAGAAAGCCAAGTTTTGAGTTTTGACTCATCCTCATGACACACAGTTTTAGGGGGTTTCTATAGCCCCCCTAAAGCAGAGGTAAACTATTTTTTTTTAATTTTATCTCAATTTTGATTGCACAAGTAACGCTATTTAAATCTCCTTCTGAGTGGGATTGCTTTTCTAAGTCTGATCTTCAGAAGCCTTGCGTATGTCCTCTGCAGTGGGTCGCGTAAAACCTATGCCTGATGTTTATTGTTCCCCGGACCCAATGTGCCAAGAAAATTAAGGTGGAATCGTTTAACAAAATAATATTCCTTACTTAATGATATGAAAAGAATGAGTCAATTGTTTTCTATATCAATGTTCATGCATCTCTGAAATTTCTCCAAGGACCCGTGGTTGAGAACCCCTGCCATACAATATCACATTTCTTAAACGGGAAGTTTTAACTCTGGAGCGGTTTACAGCAATAATCATGTTGCTAAGAAAAAAAGTTTACAATAGAATGTGTTCAACCTGGGACGGCCGAACCACATGCAGCTCACGATGGCTATATTTGAATCAAAGTCATGGGTTCAGATCTAGACCCAATACTGTGATGTTTCAGAGAAACTGACTTTCAAATTTTTAAGAGAAAATGCAAGCCGGTCTCGCCACAGTAAGTATAATAGACTTTAAAAATAGACCTAAATGAAACAACTATTAAATTTCATTTAAAAAAATGGCTATATTCAAATTCCTCATTCACAACCCCAAAAATGTGTCTTAAAACCAATCTTTCTTCTTTATTGTGGCTCAGAAGACCTGAAACATTTTCTTTGCCTACAGTATTCTGTTAATCGCCGCAATGAAAACGTGTGTAATTTCAATAAAAAATAATCAGTAATTTGAGATTATCTCATTCACTAACACTTGATAATTTTTCTTTAATAAAGTTCTCCATGATTAACTTCTTAAACTCTCAAACCTTGGCCTGAACGTGCAATTACTTGATTGAGTGGAGGCTTTCCTATAACATAGAGAACAGTTTGTCCATGCTAATGATAATTTTTCCCCATCCGCCCCCTCAAGGATCGCTCCTTTCCCCCCCCCCGTTACTTTTCTTAATTCACATCAATTACCTCCCAGAATCCCTCAACTACACTACTAGATTATTTGCTGATGACTGTGTAATTTACCGCATCATTCCCCATGAATCTGATTAAAAACTTCTCCAACATAACCTGGCTTCCATCGCGGACTAGTGTTCTTTATGACAAACTAGCAGAAATACCCGGCCCTTCCCGCGTTTTCTTCAATTACTGGTAGGATTGGAAAAGTGACAAACCATTATAAAGGAATAAACTGTTATGATGGCAGCGTTAAAGATGTGACAAACTATTGTAAAGGCATATATTCACGTCTGAAACGCATTGTTGGAAACCACGGTACCCAAAGTAAACGTTCCGAAAGTGATTGTTGAGACCCCAAAACCATTGTTGCCCGACAGTTTTTTGCCCATTTCGGGCATTTGCCCAGCTCTGACGAACTTTTAAAGTAGCCTACGGTTCAATCCCGGTCCTGTTTGGTATATATGCAAAATCTGGCGAGGATCGGCCTAAAACTGTAGATTTGTATAAAGAGCATACATACATACATACATACATACCTACATACTTTCACATTTATATATAAGACTAGCTGATACCCGGCGACGTTGCCCGCCCCGTAAAAAATGTATATATGTATAGCTTATTAATTATTTCTTAATCAAAAAAATTTCTGCATCAAGTAAGAAAAAATTACTTTCATTTTTAAATATTTTAATTAAAATCGCTTGTGGATATTTTTTCTTTTTCCATCTGGTGTGTAGATGTACAAATTTTTGGGATTACCAACACGCGAACAGGTGACGAAAAGGTGTCCGTGTGAAAAACAGGGCTCAAGTAAGTTGATACCTGCCACTGCTAACGACTGGCCTTGCGCTTTGTTGATGGTCATGGCAAAAGCTAAACGAATCGGGAACTGTAATCGCTTGAAAGTGAATGACATTTCTTCAGTGATAATTGGGATACGTGGAATGAAGACTTCTTTTTCTTTGCCACATCCAGTTAGAATCGTTGCTTCAATGATGCAATTGTGCAATTTCTTGACGCAGAGTCTGGTGCCATTGCAGAGTCTCGGTGTGTCCAAATTTCTTAAAAGCATTATAGGTGCTCCGACTTTGAGGGTCAAATTGTGTGGTGGCACACCCGGAATATCCAAAGGAGTTCAGAAATTCTGCAGGATACAGAACTAAGTGTCTGTGCCGTGTCTGTGACAGTGTCAACCGATTTGTAAGATGTGGAGTATCCCGGAATAATTTTTAGGATTGTTTCGTTGATCTTGTTCACACTGTCATTTTTCGGTGCCAGAATCGCTCTCAGAAAGCCACTCATGGTTTTGGTCATTTTTTTGAATGTTTGGGAAGACTTTGTCTGCAAGTTCTTGAACTGAGTTTAACAACTGGCAAAATCCATTTGGGAACGTAATCGGTCCAGTGCTTGGGTCTACTGGTTGGTCAACTGATGTGAAAATGATAGCAGTGCTGAGTCATTTTGCAGTTGAACTCGCATGTTGGTGGATATAAAAATAATTTTTTAACTTCGTGCCAGAGTGTTGATGATTTGAGGCAAGCATTGAGTTCATCAGCTGGCGTTGAACATTTTTATTCCCTGTTTTATCGTAGTAGTTGTTGTTCTCTGTTAGTGACGTCATATGCCCAGCTTCTGCAACGAATATTATTCAAACTCCTTTTAAGCACTTTTTAAATTGAAACTATACCTCAACGATGGGTGGTTGATGAGATAAAGGCCACATTAGCACTTACAGGACACCCTGTATACATGCAAGCAAAAATAGCTGGCGCTTCCCGGGTTTTTTTTAATTATTGGGAGGATTGGAAAAGTGACAAACCGTTATAAAGGAATAAACTGTTATAATAACAGAATTAAAGGTGTGACAAACCATTGTAAAGACATATACATGTCTGAAATGCATTGTTGGGAACCACGGTAACCAAAGTAAACGTTCCGAAAGTAATTGTTGAGGGCCCCAAAACCATTGTTGACCGACAGTTTTTCGCCCATTTCGGGCATTTGCCCAGCTCTGACGAACTTTTAAAGTAGCCTACGGTTCAATCCCGGTCCTGTTTGGTATATATGCAAAATCTGGCGACGATCGGTCTAAAACTGTAGATTTGCATAAAGAGCATACATACATACATACATACATACTTTCACATTTATATATAAGATGCCGATTAATACCTCAAAAACGGTTTACATGACAGTTAGGGGCCATTCAAGTATTACGTCAGCATCGGTGTGGGGTTTCTGATTTGCTGACTTTTGATGACAAGGGGGGAGTGGAGGGGTGATGCTTACGTCATCAACCACCCTTTATTTATGAAGATATGAAATATTTTTTATGGCATCTTATTCGGTGCGTCAAAAACGAAAAAAAAAAACTTTCAATAGTTATTGGACAACCGAACTAACATTCTACTTCTTGATAAGTCCTCTACAGAGCCACTTTAATGATCTCTAAATGTTTTACGGATCCTTCAAGTGCTCTGGAAATGTTTCCGAGCCGCTTAAGTGCTCTGGAACTGTGTCACGCATCACTCAAGTGATCCGTAATTATGCCACGGATCACTTAAGTAATCTGGGAATGTTCCGCGGGTAACTTGAGTGAAGTTGAACCGCACTGGGGGCCACTTAAACTCTCTAAAACTGTGCCACATGTCACTCAAAGGATCTCTAAATGTGCCACAAATCGTTTAAATGTGATGTAACTGTGTCGCGGGTTACTTAGGTGATCTTTGCATGTGAAAGTGATCGTTAAGGCCTACTTTAGTGAATTGGAAATGTGCCATGGGCCACTTAAATGCTCTGGAATTGTGACACTGGTCATTTAAGCTATTTGTAAATGTGCCGCTTAGTTCAGTTTTACAAAAGTTAGGTTTGAGGGGGGGGGGCCAAGCCACATCAGATAACCTTCAGGGCCACATTTGGTCTGTGGGTCAAGGGTTTACCATATATGGCTAAACGGTGGGTCGCAATGAATTTTTAAAGAGAAATTTTGTATTCTTACCCTTCAAATAGCATTGAAGTTTACACAGAAATCGATTATAATAACATATAAACGTATTTTTTTTGTATTAAAAAAATAATTTTTACGTCTGGGGGGAGGCGCACGAGCCCTCTATTGCGCCCCCTCCCGCGTACGTTTCTGATCCCACCAATATGCGTTAGGAGGTAGGGGGCAGTGATGAAATTTTGCTGACAAGGAGGGGGTGGGGTCAAAAATGGCTAAAAATGGGCTTACGTAATACTTGAACGGCCTCTTACCAGTAAATTACTTCCTTTTGAATACTCGTACTCCATCAATAATTTAACGTTATCCCAAATTTCTCAAAACAAATACCTCGATCTCATAATCTCAGCCGACCCACGTTGGAACAAACATGTTGACTACAGTTACCAGAAGTGTCTTAACAAACTTTTCTTCCTCCGCCGCAACCATTCCCTTAAAATAAAACCAATTTTTGCTTCCTGCTTTAAATACAGCTTCTTTGCTCATACCATTGATGTGAATGGAACAAACTCCCAAGTTCTTTTGTCGAGTCCCCCCCATCACTAGTTTTTTGTCCAATATCAAACAATATCTTTGCATTTTTAATCGTATGCTCTTGTATAGGCCCCAAGGTCCACCAATATTGTATAAATAAATAAATTTGATTCTATTCATAAATTTTGCTCTGAAGGTGTTTTATATAGATAAGTTTTCACTTCTTTGCGTCCATGAGAATTTACACGAATTTTCGTTTACTTACGGCATATGGGTATCTATTTTTCTCAGCGGTATGTCCTTTTATGATCCCAGGTGGAGGATGAGTGGAATCGCGCAAGTTGAGATGCGGTGAGGCAGCTTTTTCCGATTTTATTTGGCACACAGGACCTGGAAAATAAAATTTATATAATGTGCAATTTGATAAAAAATGTGGCGATACCTGCAGAAAAAAAGGAACAAAAATTTTGAATTTAAAATTTCACTGTCCATTGGGGATGACGTTACGTGTTCAATGTATTAGCATGCCATTACAGGTCGGGAGATCTTGATAGGAAGTGGAACGATGAAGTTGGTTGTGCAGTTCATTCTCACAGCTGCAGTTTCTTCATCTTCTTCCATATGTACAGAATAAGGAACTTGATCAACAATGGACTTGGATTACCTGTTTTCGAAGTATTTAACTATCAGTGGTCCTTGACAGTTGTCTCAAGAGGCATGAGCACGCCGATGATTGGTTAGTACGAGCAAGAAAGATAACAAACGTTATCTTTCTCTCTGACGAACTGACGAAACTGAATTCGAAGTTCATTAACGAAAAACGGAAGCATTTTTGTTATGACCGTGACCGTGAACAGTGATACAGAGCGCCAGATCAATTAATAATTAAATTTTAGATCTACATATTGTTATGAAAGTTAATCAATGAATGGTAGCAAAGAGGGAATGGCGGGAAAAAAATTTCATGGGTTTGAGAGAGAATCGAAAGCAAAATCTTCGTTACGTGTTTTTGTGCTGTATCTACCAGCTAACTGTGAATGTCGGATTCCTATACAATTAAGTATAACTATTGTTAAATGTCGCGCAAGCAAACATTTCACTGAGTGACGTAATGGTTTATCACTCATTTCGGCCAATCACGATGTGCCAAATTTCTATAATGTAGCTAGGAATGTAGGATTTGTTTATAAGCAATCGGGAGTGCTTGATAAGAAGTAGCAGGGTTATGTTGGTTGTGTGCAGTTCATTCTTGCAGTCACAGTTGGAATTCCTTCATCTGCTTCATATGTACGGAATAACTAAGGAACTTGATCAACAGCGTCCTTTGATTACCTATTTTCGAAGAATTCAATTATCATTGGTCTTTGATAGACGTCTGTGGCCAAGGAAACAATCAGTAGCAGGCCTTGATCATTTCTTCCATGATCGAGGAATTGAATTCCGTTGAGAATTTGTCACATCATGGCACACCGGTTCTTTGAATATCACCTTCACAATTAGAGACTGCCATGAAAAATTCATTGAAAGTACTACACCTGCCTACATTGCTCTCTACCCTAGACCCTCCCATCGAGAGAGTACCAACTGTTTGTTCCTTTACATCCATTATTGACGTACCTAAAAATGATTTTGGATCACAGCTAATGTTATTTGCCAACCTTGATTCAAATTTATTTTTACTATTCCTTATCGCTTTCTTCACCGCCCTTCTCTTCTCAGTAAATGATGACAGGTCAACTCTCCCACATTTGTATTCTCTGAAACTTGTTCTTTTTTCAAGATAAAGATTACGCACGTTATCTGTGACCAAGGGACCAATGACCAAACCCACCTTTTACGAACAAAAGGTATGACATCATGCCAAACAGAGAAGAGCTTAAAGACATTCGAGCACATATCCCAGCATGGCCAGGTGAATTCTATCGGTAGCGGTTCTGGTTCAGTGACCGATGGTATGCATGAATATTCTCGATCTAGCTCCTTAACTTAAAATTATGCTTCTAAAGAGTGGACTATTATGAAGATCGATTGATTAAAATTTATCAACAGATGTAAAAGTTGAAAAAACTGAAACGACGTATTAGGCATTAAATGTTAGCACAACGCAAAAATAAACTTGCGGCTTACAGCTGATTAAGAAGGTTCTGCGAAGAAAAGCTCTGGAACACAGCAACGGCGAGTTTATAAAGAAATACTTGGTGACACTACACACGAAAACTTCACTACACAACTTCCCCGCCAGATTCAAACTTGGTTTGGGAGCCACTTCGGGACGAAGATCATGTCACACTTGGTTTCACACAGTTCATGATTCTCTGCAATCGAGCAATGTTGTGGGATGGATTTAGCCGCTGTGGTGGTCGAGTGGTCATAGTGACGGACTCGCGTCGCGAAATCCTGGGTTCGAACCCCACCGTCACCACAGTGGTGGTCGGCTGAAGTTAGTTTTCTGTTGTTCCTACCTTCAAGGCACGAATGTGAGTCGATTTCTCTTCAGCAGAATTACAAACAGTAAAAATGTAATTCAATCATAACACATCGCTCACTTCACTTCTGAAATATAGATGGCAGCACTGAAAAATCAAACACAACACTACATACGCACTCAAATTGTTAGGTGCACAAAAACAGTTACACTTCCGGCACAACTCACTAGGTAGTAATTCGCCCATAGATGGTGATAGACATAAGTTGGGCTCGGTTTGAAAGAAAAGAAAGTCGGATGGAGCTGACATGTCATCGTAGAGCTGACTAGGAAGACGAAGTGAGGAACCATATGTCAGCTGGGCGGTTGGGGCATCGAGGTCACTCCTGTTTGTGGATCTCAACCCGAAAACGACCAGCGGAAGAATTTCATACCAGTATGAGTCGAGGTCTTCCAGGACTTGTTCCCACATGCGACACATGAAGGCTGTCGTGAGTAGCCTATGGAAACTCTCCACCATGGCGTTGGACTGAGGAGTGTATACAGCCGTCCTTGATAATTGGGCTCCGAGCAATCTGGGAAAGTCTTTAATACACCAGATTCAAATCGCCCACCTCTATTACTCTGCGGCGTACCAAATCGAGCAATCCCGTGTACAAAAGCCCTGGCGACACTCTTTCGGCCGTCATAATAGATAATGGAACTACCTCGGGCTATCTGGTGAATCTATCTACAATCGTTAGACATTAACGGAAACCATGGCACGGAGGCGGTGGCCCTATCAAGTCTAGGTGAATGTCGGAAAAACGTTCATGAGGGACAAAAAATTTCGCTAACTGCCTAAATGCGACTTGGTATGCAGATTTGACAAAACACACGTACCGTGCACCAAACAGTAATATCCTTATTTCTATTAGGCTAAAAGTAATGATTGTTGATTAATTGTTTAATGGTTTTGATATCAGGCGATAAGCCATGCATCTGTTGGAAAACTGTTTTTTCTCAGTGTTTGAGGGACATAAAATCCATTTTCACCTGTAGAATTACCACAGTAAAGACGAATGTCCGAAGCAGGCATTCTGACCATGACCAGTTTCATAGTATGCTCAATACTTTCTTCCAGTATGCCCTTAAATTCATCATGTGCAGATTGCATTATCTCCCGTAACTGCATGTGTGCTAGTGGCGAAAATTGAATTTCTGAAATACGATATTCAAACTATCCGCTACTTTGTTATCTTTACCTGGTAAGTACTGAATGTCGGTGGTAAACTGCAAAATGATGTCAAGCTGCCTGAGCCTCCGTGGTGGGCATTTTCTCTGTTTCTGTTGTAGCCCAAACGTGAGGGGGTTTATAGTCAACGAACAAAGCAAACGGTCTTGCTCTCAACAAATACCTAAATTATTGAATTGCTGAATATGCAACGACAAGCAATTATTCCCTTTCGTAAGCTTAATATTTGCGTTGAGGTCGTGATAGATTTTTCGAAAAATAACCAAGTGGTTTTGGACCCTCTGTAGTTATCTCGTGCAATGCAGCACCCATCGTAAAACCACTGCAATCAATGAGAAAAGGCATTTTAATATTTGTTGAAGGATGATAAAATAAAGTGACGTCAGTCATAGCATTTTTGCCTTCTCAAAGTTTGTTTCAAACTCTGAATCACACTTGATTTTGCGCTTGTGATTCGTTTTCGCTCCAACCAGCAGCTTATTTAAAGAGAAAGAATAACAACACTACCCACACACACGCACCACCTGGGATGAAGCAGTGATAGAAATTTACCAACACCAAAAATATCCTCTAAGCTGATTTATGTTACAAGGTTTGTTAAAATCCAAAATCGCAATAATTTGTTTTTTTCTGTAGGAAAACATTTTGATTGATGGAATGACGTAAAAATTCAATTTGTTCTTTACCAAATTCTAATTTTGATTCGTAAATTACTATACCATATTCCGAAAATCGTTTGGCAATTTCCTCTGAATGTTGTCTATACTGCTCTGGTTTCTCACTAGCATATCGCCAATGTATGAAAAAAAAAACGTCGTCTAAGTGACGCATAACCTCGTTGATAAATCTTTGGAAAGCTTGTGCTGCTGAACAGAGGCCGAAATTTTTGTATGGAAATTCAAATAACCCAAATGTTCTTATTATGGCAGCCTTAGATACATCAGATGGATTAACAGGGTACAGGGTACTTGTCCGGTACAGTGATTCGAATCAGAGCTCCGTAATCAACCGAGCGTTGCCGGAGGAATTCAATTAGTAGCAGTCCTTGGAAATTTATTTCTTTGACCGAGGTATTTAATCAACAATGGTACTTATTCATTCCATTTATTTTCAAGGAATATAATCAGCAATGGCGACTTCTCTCATTTTCGAGGAATTCATTCATCAGTCGCCCTATAGAGGAATTCCACCAGAAGCGGTCCTTGATCATCTTCCATTTTCGGGGAATTCAATCAGCGCTCACGCAGTTCTTAATCTTTTTCTATGAACGTGCAACTCAATCAGTATTTCATCATCTACTTCTATTTTTAAGGACCTCATTCAACAATGGTTTTTAATGATTAGAGCCCGGATTATATGCACTTAAATAGTAGCAAAAATATAGTCAAAAATATAGTTCTCTAAAAATTTGCGAATTCTAAAATGCCGAAATATTCACTTAAAATATGAGTTTTTAAAGTTTAAAATTCCGAAATGTGTACCAAAAATTAGATGAGCAAAAAACTGTCGGATAACAATGGTTTCTGAGCCTCAAAAATCACTTTCGGAATGTTTACTTTAGTTACCGTGGTTCCATAGCAATGCGTTCCAGACATTCATGTCTTTGCAATGGTTGGTCACTTCTTTAATGCTGTCTGTATTAATGCATAACACAAGTTGTAGTTTGTTCCTTTGTAATAGTTTGTCACTTTTTCAATCCTCCCAGTAATTGAAGAAAACATGGGCAATGCCAGGAATTGTAGCTAGTTCAATATAAAATAAGAAGCTTCACATATACAAATAATTGCTTTTTTTTTAAATTTATGAAAGAAAATTTAATATAATTTTGTAATAGAGAACTTTTATATTTTGATCATAACTCACGAGTGTCTTTTTCGTATCTCTCTTTGAAATCCTGAAAATGAAAAAAAATAATAATTATAATGTGAAAATAAATCGGTAAATCTGATGCTAAAAAAACATGATTTTTAAAACTTGGGCTCGCTTACCGTGGTCTTAGATTCTTTATCCTTAGCAAAACACGGAGCCGCGGATACAACAAGTAAGAAAACCACGAAGATCTGCATCTTGGAGTGTATTGAGAACTTGTTTAACAGAAAAATCATTATATTGCTCTTGTGATATTGCGTTTTTATACAACGATCAACGGTTGTTTTGTGAAATCGCGTAATGAGTGAAAAACACACCTGGCTAATGAGCGAAATAACAGCCGTACATAATAGTGATTCACGGAATCTCTTACGAAGTCTTCTAATGGTTATTGTTTATTGAAAAATTATCTCACGTATTAATACCATATCCCAGAAATTTCTTATTGATGCATCTTCGTTTATACAAGGTGTCTTGTGTGGCCTTTGTGTCATCAACCGTTTGTCGTAGAGGTATGATTGATTTTAACTTAAAAAATGTTCAGAATATTTTCAAAAATTACCCTGCTCGAGATTTTTAGAGTGAAATAACAGTGTGGGGAAAAAATCTAATTTTTTACACGGTCCTCCCTGTCGTGACTTCCAACAAAAGAAAGTTGTTTTACTCCGTTTTTTCTGAATCCAACAAAAGAGATCCCATGTTTTCAACGGTAATACTCACTGAGATATTCGAATTCAAAAACAGAAAAAAGTTGGGAAAGGACATCATAAATGAGGGGAAAAGAGCGTTGTCGGTTAATTTTCGCTGTTATTTCCCAACTTTTCTCCGATTTTCGACTTAAAATCTCTCAGTGAATATTGCATTTAGATACATGAGGGAGGCGGGGGGTTTCTGTTGGGCTCAGAGGAGACAGATCAAAAACTTTTTTATATGAAGTTAGAGGAGAAAAGGACCGTATAAAAATTTAGATTTTTTATTTTGTGGCACACTGTGTTTTCACTCTCCAAGCTGGTACAGTGTAATTTTGGAAACGCCTTTTTAGCATTTTTTTAAATTGGAATCATACCTCTAGACCAGTGGTTCCCAACTCGGGCGCTACCGCCCACCGGTGGGTGCTGAGAAGTCTGAGGGAGGGAGGGAGGGAGGGGGGCGTTTTATGTTCAAGTCATATTAGCCCGGTTTTCATGTGCAATATTGCGGTAGCATTGGGAGTTCCGGCATCGGCTTGAAGACTTTTTTCCCTCGTAGGGAGAGGAGTAACGAAAGAGGAAGAAATACTGTATTTACATCCTTTTGGGGATTTTTGCGGTGCATACTCCTGTCCCATAATCCTTTGCGATTTTTCGCAAATCAAGTTGTCGGTTTTCCCGCGAATTAGGTTCGTTTGAAAAAAGTTCGGCGAAAAGTTTTTCGCTTTAGTTGGGTGGACGTTTTCTCTCTTATTTTTTTAATTTTCCATGTTTACATGGACTATGAACCATATTATTGAATTAGCTGCACTTTTGAGCATGTGCAGAAAATTCAAGGCCATGCACAGTGGTGGTCTTAGGGCTATGCAACCGGTGCAATTGCACAGCGCGCGAAATTATAGGGGGGGGGGGGGGAGCCGAAATGAGTTAGAAAACTCAGAAATACATGAATAGCAGATATAAAAAATAATCCTTAAGGTAATTTTTAAAAAAAATTACTGTGCAAAATGCACATGAAAAATAAGTGATGAAAAAAAATAATTCAAAGTTTGAGTTGATGAGCAGTGCACATACTGTATACCGATTTCCGTGAATCAGGGCTGAGACATCTGCGAGTTCCCCCCCCCCCATTCAAAAAATGGAATCAAATCGCGATCGCAGTATGTATTTTTTGAAACATTGACGTAAAAAATAATGTCTGTTATGATTTCTAGGCCCTCTTTGAACTGGGATCTTGCGCTCGGGCGCCGTTTTTCTACCCATCTCACAAGGAGCAACTAGGAAAAAAACATATAGTACTCTCTCACACTGGAAAATCATGTATTTTGCCCCCAGGTCCGTCGCCCGAATTACCAAAATTTTCTAATTGTGCAACGCATGAACGTGGACCAAAAAATTATAGCAAACCACACATTCACACACAACTGAACACCTTTCGTTGTTTCAAAAAAATTAAGTTTAAAATACCCAGGCCCAGAATTAAGCAGGGCCACAACTAGGAGGAAAACGAAGTAATATTTAAAGCCGGGTTTTTTCTTGGGAGCAGGTTTTCAGTGCCCCGCGCAACGTGATTCGCCCAGCGTGACGCACCGTCCACTCACCAATAAGAGAAACAGTACGAGTGTTTCCTGCAGAGCGCAATACGGCTCACGAGTGCGCTTTACGTCGGGCGTGATTGGCGGACTGCTCCTGGAGGAGTCGTATGCGTCGTATGCACGCTTTTCACCGATCTTCTATTCATTTTTGTCAAGTTTCTTTCCCTTCCTTTCAAACCGGAGCATGAAGACGACAGAGTAGCTGATGCCAGGGGCCCATATACTATATAGCCACTCTGAGCTGATGCGCCACGCTAGGAAAATACAAACGCGTAACGTGATTACGTAACAAGTTTCTTGTGACGCAAAATGATCCAGTTCGGTTCACGCGATACCAAAAGCCTATTCCTAGGAAAACCCGGCTTTTCGGAAAAAAAGTGTACACTCGGTGCTCTTCGTGGTCAAGCGCCCGGAGCACCAGACTTATGCGCTCTCTCTTAGTTGCTGCTCTGTGCGTAAGGTGCAGCCACACCGAGCAGCAAAAAGGAATTTTCCTCTTTCTTTATTTACCCTTTCGGAAAACTAATGAGGACTTTTACTTGAAAATCCAATTTGTGTATGTTAGTAGTAAAAAAAGGACAGTTCAAACACAGGGGGAGGCGCGGAGGCGCGCGCCTCACATCCGGCTCCCTCACGCGCCTCACATCCGCCCCCTCACACGCCTCACATCCGCTCCCTCACACACCTCACATCCGCTCCCTCACGCACCTCACATCCGCCCCCTCACGCGCCTCACATCCGCTCCCTCACCGTGAACTTCATCCAAAACCTCATTCACCCAACCCTCATCAGCTGAACGTTGTCTCCCTCCATTCGATGGAGAATATTTATCAAAATCCGAGGAGCGTCGGAAGTTACGGTGGAGTGGATGCGTTGTACAGAGCGTTGAAAGGACAGGTGACACGAGCAAAAATAAAAAAGTGGTTGGAAGGAGAAAAGTCTTACACTCTTCACCGTCAGAGAAGGAAAAAATTTACCAGGAATCCCATTTTGGTAGGTGCCATCGACCAACAGTTTCAAGCCGATCTGGTGGACATGAGAAATCTAGAGAAATTCAACGATGGTCAGCGATACATCCTGACTTGTATCGATGTATTCTCAAAATATGCTTGGGCTATCCCGCTGAGAGATAAAACGGGGAGGGCTGTCGTGGGAGCGTTTCAGGAAATATTCCAGGAAAGACAACCGCAAGTGTTACAGACCGATAAAGGCACCGAATTCAAAAACAAGATTTTCCAGAAGTTTCTGAAAGAGAAGGGCGTAAAATTCTTCACGACTGAGAACGATGACGTGAAGGCTGCCATCGTCGAGAGATTCAACCGAACCCTGAAATCTAAGATGTGGCGGCACTTCACAGCGAAGAGCACGTATAGATATATCGACGTTTTACCGGACTTAATATTTAGTTATAATAACACTCATCATAGCAGCATAAAGATGACCCCTTCGGAAGTAGATAAAGAAAACGAGAAGTTGGTATGGGAGAACCTATACATGCGAAAGAATAGGAAAAAAGTTTACCAAAAATTTCAAGTTGGTGACCACGTTCGCATTACCCGCTCGAAACACCCATTCGAAAAAGGTTACGAGTCTAATTTTTCCCACGAAATTTTCGTAGTGGATAAATGTATCGAGAGAGAGGTACCCGTATATAAGTTGAAAGATTTAATGGGTGAAGAAATTAAAGGGACTTTTTATACAGATGAGTTGGTGAAGGTGAAATTGGATGAGACGTTCCCCATTGAAAAAGTGTTGAGGAAAAGAAAGCGGAATGGGAAAACGGAACATCTTGTGAAATTTCAACATTACGGTGACAAATTTAACATGTGGGTTGAGCTATAAATACCCCACTCCGCGATGATCTGGATTCATTACATCGACATGTCTTCTTTCTACCTCACGTTGCCCAGCGATGCTAGCATGAATTTTTTCCCCGATAATACTCTCTCAAACTTCACCATAAAGCTCCCGAATGCATTGGAACTCGAGTCTAACATGGAAGTAGCTCTCTCGGAGCTGATATTTCCCCATTCTTTCCACAACATAACGGAACGGTCTAACGGCTTTGAATTTGATTCTGGAGATGGTGAGTTAAATAAAGGTGTCATTCCTTGCGGTTTCTACGAGACTACCACCGACCTCATTAAGGCGATAACGAGAAATTTTAGAAAGGAAGACATTGATTTGACTTTCAACAAAACCACGAAAAAAGTAAAGGTGTTTACGAGGAAAAGTGCCAAGTTAATTCTGCATACAGGGATAGCAGAGAACCTAGGTTTTGAACCCGGTGAATATAAGGGAATGGTGACCGAAGGACCTTTCACGGCTGATCCGAAACTGGACTTTCATCTGTTGTACGTTTATTGTGATATAGTAGAACCGCAGATTGTTGGCAACACCCTCGCCCCATTACTAAGAATCGTGAAAACCGAAGGACATGATGGCGACATCGTCAATGCTGCATTCGAGAGAGGTCACTACATCCCTTTAGCCCGAAGGAGTTTTGAAACAGTTCACGTTCATATAAGGACACATACAGGTCATCTCGTGTCATTTGAACGTGGGAAGGTGATAGTTAAACTACACTTTAGACTGAAACATTTATAAACATGTCGTATCAACCATACCGCTGCTGTATAACCAGCGTTACCGATTATTACGTCAACCAGGCAGGTCAAGGACTTGGATATTATCAGGGTATACCACTACAACGAGGTTATGGTTTTGGATCCATTTTCAGCTCCTTATTCCGATCTGCTATGCCGCTACTGAAAAGAGGAGCAAAAGTTTTAGGTCGACAGGTTCTGAAATCCGAGGTCGATTTTGCGAACGATGTCGTGCAAGGTAGAGATGCGAAAACGGCAGCACTGGAAAGAGCCAAAGAAGCGGGTCGTTCGCTGAGCGACAAAGCGTCAACAAAGGTAAAGAAAATGCTTGGAGGTCATAAAAGAAAGCGTTTAGCGAGGAGAAACGTCATTCGCAAGAAAGCGAGGAAAGTAACAACACACGATATTTTTGATTGAAAAGATGACTCTAATCATGACAAACTCACCCGAGTGCTTGAAAAGCGAAGTGGACTTGTTTGCTTTACCTCCCACGCAAACCGCTATTGAAGGAGGTGAATGGGTCGAATTTCTCCCGCTCTCAGGCATCAGAGACGGTCCGCTGGAGTTTAATATTGCTGGAAGCACTGAATCGACTTATCAGCTACACAACTGTATATCAAGTTGAAAGTTACGAAAGATGGTAATCCTCTACCGGATAAAGATCCGGTCTCTCTCGTTAACCTCTCGCTACATTCTCTCTTCTCTCAGGTTGATGTATCTCTAAACGGGAGGAACATCACGAATTCGTCTCACACCTATCCGTATAGAGCATACATAGAAACCTTATTAAACTACGGTCGAGATGCGAAGATTGGGCCGCTCACGATGGAAGGCTATCACAAGGACACCGCGGGACATATGGCCGACGCAACAAATAATGATGGTATGAAGAAGAGAACCAAAAAAATCGCAAACAGCCGATCTTACGATATGATGGGAAGAATTCACTGCTCTTTATTCTTCCAACAAAGACTGTTACTCAATTTGGTGGATTTGAAAGTCCGTCTAGTGCGTTCTAAACCTTCGTTCTTCCTAATCGCAGCAACTAGCAATTATGACATCATCATTGAACATGCCAGCCTCTTCGTAAGAAAAGTAAGGGTTAGTCCCGCCGTTGCCATCGGACATGCAAAAGCTTTAGAGAAGACCACAGCTAAATACCCCATCGATAGGGTTCTCACAAAAGTCTATTCAGTGGCTCAGGGTAGCATGTCATTCGTGCAAGATAATGTGTACCTCGGTGCAATGCCGCGTCGAGTTACAATTGGTTTAGTGGATAACGAAGCATTCAATGGTACCTTTACAAGTAACCCGTTTGATTTCAAGCATTACAACCTCACCTTTGTCTCCGTATACGTAGACGGACGTCCGGTGCCTCATAAACCTCTGGAACCCAACTTTGAAACCGGGAACACAGTCAGAGCATACAACAACTTATTCAGAATCGAGGAAGATCGTGGCATCGATATAAGCCAACAGGAATTCCAAAACGGCTATACCCTCTTTTGTTTCTCGCTGCTCCCCGATCAAAGTGACTGCGGACACCTACATTTAGTCCGACAGGGTAACTTACGTGTGGAACTGAAATTTGCACAGGCATTACCCAAAACCATCTCGGTAATCATTTACGGTGAATTTCAGAGTCTAATAGAGGTTACAAAGTCTAGAAGTGTCTTGTGTGATTTCTCAAGCTAATGGATTCCGATCAAATTCGACGTGCTCTTCGAACAAACCCGATAACTAAGAAAACATTTACGGATGTTTACGCTAGTAATACTTTACCCTTGAAAATACAGAAGTATCCAGCAGCTTTGATCGTTAACACTGATACTAACACTGAACCCGGAACACACTGGTTGGCGATTTATCTCCACGATAACATGACTGCAGAATTCTTCGATTCATTCGGAAGACCGCCTTCTAATTTCCAGAAAGGTAACATAACGAAATTCCTGAAAAGATATCAACGACTCAACTACAACGATGTGGCGCTACAGTCGGCTGATACACAAGTTTGTGGACATTACGTCATTTATTACGTGCACTGTAAATGTCTGGGAGAGAGCATGAATTCGATTGTATTCCGCTTCAATGTAACCAACGATTTGCGCGTGTTCAATTTTGTAAGAAAATATTTTTCTTTCTAATAAAACTGATTTACATAGTACGCATCTCGTCATTATTCAAAATGGAACCATTAACATTACACCACCCGTTCACGGCAGTCTGTGCCGGAGCAAGCGGCAGCGGAAAAACTTATTTTCTGAAAGGGTTGCTTGAACACCGTGATAAACTCATAAAACCATTACCGGAACGAATAATATGGTTCTACGGTGAATCCCAACCACTGCACGCGGAAATTAAAGATGTCGAATTCCGAGACGACTATGATTTTGAGGGGGTTAATAACGCGTTGCTCATTTTTGACGATCTTATGTCTGAGCTTTCGTCCGAGCAGAAGATGTCTAAACTATTCACTAAATACAGTCATCATAGAAATTTATCAGTGATTTTTATAACTCAGAACTTTTTTCATAAAGGGCTGCGGGAAATTACGCTAAATTCACATTATATATTTTTGTTCAAAAATAGGAGAGATTTGAACCAAGTCACTCATTTGGGTAGACAGCTGTATCCTACAAAAATTAAGTTCTTCCAAGAAAGTTACGCAGATGCTACGAAATCCGCTTATTCATACCTCTTGATTGATCTTCGACAAGAGACCGATGAAAAAATGCGTTTACGCACTAACGTGTTACCTACGCAGGTGCAATACGTATATCAACCGAGACGTTAAAAGACTGCGGCAATGAGCGGAGCTTCTTATTTAACGTCATGTCTACGAGAAAGCAACAAGTGTTGAGGTTGTTACGCGCATGTCCTCAAAAACAACGTGCGACATTATTAAAAAGACTTTCAAAATCAGATGTTAAAACAGTTTGTGAATGCGCGTTGAACTTGCTGCACGGTAATATTCCGGTATCAGTCAAGGAGAAGGAGAAACTTCGAAAATATAAGAACACACTCCGAGTGTTAGCAGAGAAGAAGGTACCTTTGTATAGAAAGAGAGAAGTCCTTATACAAAAGGGTGGGTTTTTACAAGTTCTATTACCGGCGGCTATCGGGTTGATATCCAACCTAATAGGATATGGAATTCACGAAAAAAATGGTGGTCACCGTCCCAGAAGAAAGAGTAAATCGTCACGTTGTCAAAGAGTCACAGCTTTCGGAACTTGACCGCGAGATGGACAAGATAATAAACAGTAAACTACCCGACGATGTTAAGATAAAGTTTTATCAACAAGTTCTGAATAAGAGGAACACCACGCTGGAGAATAACTCGCCGTTAAATCTTTCTTCGCTTATTGAAGAGGAAGAAGAAAAACCGAAAGTGCGCGATCTCGACAAACCGCCGGACCCGTTGCTGACTATACCGAAATCTCACCGTCCTTTTTCAGGAAAAATTTTGAATTATTTAAAAGACTTTCCAGACGTCATCCGATGGTCGCCGAATGGTCGACTCATATATAAAGGTGTGAAGATGAAAAACTCAAACATTTCCGATTTGATATCGAAAGTTGTTAGTGTACAAAAAAAGAAGAGCCTTCCAGCCGAAAAAGAATTCTTAGATGGTTTACAAAAGATACGCCTACCGCAACACTTGATAAGAAACAAGAAGTTCAAGAAGAAATGGTTGACTCTGTGAAGCTGCGTGTATTTAGAGGGCTGTTAACCGCGGCTTCTCTTCTCTCGCTGATAACGGTAGTGACACTTGTCTCTGAACATATCGTGCTGATATCAAAGAACTGTACTGTTTCCGAGCCGCTCGGTGATAATGTTTTTTTAACTCACTGTAACACAACATACGATGTTAGAATGTTTGTGAATAATAAAACGCAGATAATATTGAATTCAAAACAATTGCGTCTCTTGATAAACTACATTTTGAAATGAATAAAAAATTTATTCAAAATCGTCGTCGCTTTCTGACAAGTATCACAACCTGCCTAAATACTCAATCTCAGGCATCGATGATGTTGAGGGATCCCCAGGTGATCCAGGGTTTGAGGGCGATTCGGGGCTTGAGGGATCCCCGTGGTTTGGAAATGGTTCCGTTGATGCTTCATCATGAGGGGGTGACCATCGTGCATCATCATCTCTGCGGGTGGGGGGAGGCCAAAGATCAGCGGATGGTTCTGATGATGACTCCGGAGTAACCCTCATCCTAGGGAACACAACAGCTACCGGTTTTACCACGACAACGGTTTGCTCTATCTTGAAAAAAAAACAAAAAAAAAACATTGGTTTTCTACTACTTATGTACATATATATATATATATATATATATATATATACACCATTTTTAGTGTATTTTCAAAAGCCAGGGGCCCCCTGACCCTGCCCCAAATGACGGGTCTGGTTCCTGGGCCTCAACAATCACTTTTGGACTGTTTATTCTACTTATCGTGATTCCCTAGCAATGTGCGTTTCAATACATACCCTTACAATGGTTTGCCACTTCTTCAATGCTGTTAGTATATATCTAAAATAGTTTATGCCTTTATAATGGTTAGCACTTTTTCAATCTTCCCATTATATAGGGCTTTTTGAATAGACGTCAGAATCATCATCAGCGTCAGTTTGAGGGTCAGGCAAAGGATGATCTCCATAGAAACCAATGTTAAAATTTCCGATTTAAATGCGGAAATTTAGTGGATTTTTCCGTCCCATCAATAATTTAAAAAACTGAATTGAATTCTTGATTTTTGATATATTGATATACGAAGCCCACAAAAAATCTATCTCTATATATATAAAATTGATTTTCTGTGTGTGTATGTTCTCTATACAAATCTACAATTTTTGATCGATCGTTGCCAAATTTTGCATATATACCAAATGGGACCCGACTTGAACGATAGGCTACTTTAAAATTTCGTCAGATCAGGGCAAATGCCCCAAATGGGCAAAAAACCGTAGGGCAACAATGGTTTTTGGGCCTCAACAATCACTTTCCGAACGTTTACTTTGGTTACCGTGGTTCCCTAGCAATGCGTTTAAGACGTGTATATACCTTTACAATGGTTTACCGTTTCTTTAATGCTGTACGTATATGTATAATATTTATGCCTTTATAATGGTTTGCCACTTTATTCAATCCTCCCAGTAATGAGAGCTTTTTGAATAGACACCATCATCAGCATCACTTTGAGGGTAAGGCAAAGGATGATGCCCCACAGAAATCAGTGTTAAAATTGCCGATTTTACTGTAGAAATGCTGAAATTTTGTGGAGTTTTCTGTCACATACATAATTTTAAAAATTGTGTTGAATTCTAGATTTCTGAAATATTGAGTTTGATTAGAGATAAACGAAGCCCAGGAGATCAAATATGAAGTAATTAGCCGGACCTACTTTTGAGTTGGACATTCATGCAATAACATTGATTTCAACTTTTTATTTATATCTTCTCAAGCGAAAATTAATGTCTCCGTAGTGTCTTTTGATATTCAACTGCATAAATTCATAGTTTAGGGTGTTTTAAAATTAATTATGGACCCGTAAAGTACATCAAAGAAATTCCACAGCTTCAATTAAGCATTTTTGAAAGCTGAAACAGGCAGATGGATAAATTAAAGTTCGGGGGGGGGGGATTGAAATACCTAGCACCCCTTAAAAAAGAAAAAAAATATATATTCGTTTCTATGTTGCTTTAAATCTAGATTTGTTTATATCATGAAGTCGCGCAGGAAGTCGTCATATTGGTTAACTTAGACACGGTTTGCATGTCCCTCAAAGAAAGAGGGAGATATCACGTGATCCAAAAAAGCCTCATTGAAGAAAACCCGGGCAACGCCGGGTATTATAGCTAGTTAAATATAAAATAATTAGTCAGACCTATACTTTTGAGTTGGATATCCATGCGATGACATTGATTTCAGCTTTTTATTTATATCTTCTCAAGCATGAAAATTAATGTCTCTTTATTGTTTTTTAATATTCAACTACATAAATTCATACAAATACAACGCCACAACAGGTGGATGTAATGCGGCCAGTACGCTCCATAGGAAACACTTGTTATCATCATTCTGTATGTTGATGACAGCTTTCTTTTTCGCAATCGATGGAGGAAGAGGAATATATGAGGCCGGCGCTAGGGGTATATATGACGCAACATGAATGTCTAACTTCAACACTTTTTCGAAGACCCAACCGCTTGATGTATTCGTCGAATGAGGATAAGATTTTGTTGCATGCGGTGTCCATCTTATCATCAAGCCCATCTTCTGAAAGTAGAACCTCAACCCTCGATCTAAAAAATGGTTCAACGTATTCTATCTCCCCCAACTCGGTTTGTCTCGAAAATAGAACCTTAACCACTATATAAAACTTTCTTCTAATTCTCGGATCAAAATATCCCGCAGCTGACCCCGGGTATGATTTAAAAATGTTATCAAATCAACCTGATTATCAGGTGATGGTTCTATCGTAAAAACGCTAAATTTATTTAACGCCTCTTGTTGTGGTTCTACCTCCGCTTCTGCAAGCGGGGGCTCCACTACTATAGGAGGTTGTTCTACAACTGGAGTTTCACGGATGCATGTAAGTTCATGCCTCTTCCGATTGTCATCTCGTGCGAAATACCTTCCACATTTTCTGCACGCGAATTTCTTTTCACCTGTGTGCTGCTTGACATGCCTGTTAAAGTGATATTTGTTTCGGAAAGTTTTTCCGCAAACCTCACAAAGGCGAGATGCATTAATGGGTCTGTCACCTTCACCCCGTTGGATGCTTGAACACGTAAGTTCATGTCTCCGCATGTTATCTTTCCTTGAGAAGTGTTTGCCGCACTCCCCACACGACAAGTTTTTTTCCCCTGTGTGGAGTTTACGGTGACGAATGAGGTCGCATGGTTTAGCAAACTCCTTCGCACAGAACTCACATATTCTTTGGGGTTGCTCTACGGTCACACGATCAACCCCTTTGCATACCGGAAAACGAGTACCGAAAATTAACTACCATTCGAGCGAATTATATTATCAATGTTCGCGAGCGAGGGTACGTTACGGTTATTTAAAAAATTTGATAAATGAAATTTTAAAAAAATAACACTCACAATTCCTACGGGTTGCTCTGCAGTCGAGCAACTAACCCCGACATTGATTTCACATTCCTGAAAACGAGCACCGAAAATTAACCACGACGAGGGATAATTATATTATCAACTTAATTATCGGAAATTATGGTTATTAAAAAATTACACGAACTGAATTTTTTTTTTAAAAAAGAGTACTCACGGTGACTTTCGTCTTCTTTACCGTTGGATTCAAATCCTCTGCCGGTCTTTTAACACAGATGAATTGATTTTTTTTTTTTTCAAAAAATCTTCTTCCAACTCGGGTATCATAAAGTCATCAGACATGTCCGAATTCTCAAATATAGAATCGAATTCCCGTTCGGAAATGCCGAAGTTGGCTAAGGTTGATGCTCTATCATCAACAGTTAAATCATGGAACTCTAGTTCCGAAATTCCAAAGTTGATAAACTACGACATCGTTAAAAGCAGAAACTCGAAGCGAAAAAAAAAACGTCTGAGGTGGACTCGACTAAAAGTGAGATGGTTATCATGGTATACCCCGAGTATTTAAACCCTCTTATCTAACACGGTGAGGGGTGTATATTTGAGGAATGAGGGTGAGGATTTTTGAGGTGCGTGAGGGGGAGGATATGAGGCGCGTTGGGGTCATCTGAACACAGATAACAATACGACACATTGCCAAAAATAAAGTCACAACAATACGTAGAACGAAACGAGGAGCAAACATAGGATAGAGAATACATTTAATCTTAGAATGTGAACCAGGACATCAGCGGGTCTTTTTTTACATACATTTCCTTTACCGCTGATAAAAACTTGTCGACGTTTATTCCATGTAAAAATTTTGGATCTACGTTAAAGTCCTTAGCAACGTCTTTGATATTTATCTTCACAAAAGCCCGATCGAAATACTTGAGAAGCCGTGTCTCGTGAGAAAACTGCAGGCAGTCATGGGAGAGTTGACTCCCCGCTTCGATATCACATCCATCGCACTCGATTATTTCACCTATGCATAGTTCAAGTTTATCACACAGCAGTTTCGCGAACTCGGTTTCAGGATCAGGCAGTTGCACGAAATGTTCTTTCACCCCCATACATTCGCGCATGAAGTCGGTGCACATTACACGGCGTAGGTAAGAAGAGCACTTTGAATCAGTTAGAGTATTGAGATACTCACTGCGGATGGAGATAAAGTTCTTACACGTTATGTAAAAACCATCGTCCTTTTTCATAATGGGTTGGAATGACACTTCGCTTCCGTTAGACCAAACTAATAAATCCTGACACACCGTGAAGAAAAATCGTTTTCGTGGTTGCGTAGGAATTAATTCTCTCAGTGACTCGAACACGAAAGGGCTCATTGAGACTCCTTTCTTGGTGGGTATTAGATAACCCTCTTCGTTGTATTCGTATTGTCGCAGATGCACTCGCAGAGTCTTTTTGAAAATGTTCACAGAGAGGTAGACACCGTCGTGCACATGGAAAATATTCTCTTGTTGTGGGTCAATTCGCGGACGTTTCACAGTATCGAAGACTTCAACATCGCGAGCGCGTTTGGTGTTGATGTTGAAAAACGTGAGGCTGATCCGGACGTTTTTAACTTCGGGATCGCTTGGAATGCTGTGGAACCAAAATTGGTTAGTGGGCGGGCGTACCACCAGAAGAGAGTTGTTCCGCAGTACATAGTTCACGGGTTCGAATCCAGAGCGAGTGAAGACGATGTTGCGTTGTGCACCGAGGGAGATAGTGGCAACAGTTGAGTCTTCTTCATCTCGATGACTGCCGATGCGATGCTTACCATTGGAGTACCTGTTTACGAGGACGAAGTTGAACTTGCACTCCGTAGCTAATTGAACTACGTCTCGTACTTTTTGGAGCACTGGAAGCCATTCTTTCGCCGTTAACGTAAGTCCACTGAAGCTGTACGAAACACCTCGGTCTCCATACGCTGCATGCTGACGTGGTATTTGGTAAACCTTTCCTTGCACCGTGACTCGAGACTGTTCGGGAGGTAGGTAATCAACTTCTCTTTCCAACTTTTCGAAGACGTCATCAGGCGAAGTCAGAATGTTTTCTTGATAATTCACGTCCATGGATTTAGCTAATTGAATGAATTTTTTTTTTCTTTTTTAGATTTCAGTCTCTACACTCCACAAAAGTTGCTAGCACATATTTTATTTTATTATTATTACTTTAAAAGAATTTTTTTTTTTCTCCTGCTAATGAACGCAGTTCAACCATTCCCTGAATGCAGCAACTTTGGCTAAAGTGCAATGACCTCTCTGCTTTGGGTGATATGGGCATGAAGCCCTACTCTTTGAAATAGATTTAGGACAATCCAGTAGCGTGAAGGAGTGAAGGCCGAATTGCCGCTTCAAAACATTTGCCTTTTCCTCACCCTTCACGTAGATGGTGTTGAAGTTCTCATTAATTCGGTTAATGTCAACCGTCACCATCTCATATGGGTTAAACTCCTTAGACCAATTTATGTTATGTATGTTCCTATACACCCATGAAACTTGGGTTAATTCCCAATCTGATAAATCATGTACGTCGAATGGTGGCTTATAAACGGTGTGATAAGTTTCACTTGATTCCAAATTGGAAAAACTTAATTCCTTCACGATGAATTCACGTGAATTCAATCTAAAACCTTCGATATCTAACACACAAGACATGACGATTCAAAAAGGAAAATACTTTACTTACAGGTAATGCTAGCTGTGGAGTGTAGAGACTGAGAGTACTCAAACAGGCGAAACGTTGAGTAAAATGAAGTGGTTGCAGTGCAACAGCGGCGCGTTTAAATAAATATGTGACGAGTTACGCCAAGTTGGCGTTTACCGCTTGCATGAAATAGTTTCTCAAAAATCAAAGTCTACGTTGTTGGGAGCGGTGCATTGGCTAGGGTGATAAGAGGATTGAGGGAGCGGATGTGAGGCGCGTGAGGGGGCGGATGTGAGGTGTGTGAGGGAGCGGATGTGAGGTGTGTGAGGGAGCGGATGTGAGGCGCGTGAGGGAGCGGGTGTGAGGCGTGTGAGGGGGCGGATGTGAGCCCCCTCACACGCGCGTCCGCGCCTCCCCCTGTGTTTGAACTGTCCTTTTTATACTACTTATGTTATTTCTTTCAATGACTTGTTGGAAACCAGATTCCGATAATTGTGATACCCCTTCTATTTTTTGTGGTGCCCCTTTACTCTTGATGCCCTAAGCACGTGCTTATTTTGCTTAATCGTTAATCTGGCCCTGACTCATATGGTCACTGACCCAATCTCTTGGTCACTAATACTCATTCACTTACTTGGTCACTCAATCGGTCACTCATGCTGTCAATGCTGTTGAAACGGAGCAGCGGGGAGAAATTTCCGGTTTCCCTCCAGGGTGTGAGAGGACATGGCCTCGTCTGTTACTGTTTTTCCTCTTCTGCCGGCCCCTAACTCCAACAGCGCACGCGCGATCCAGTTTCCTCAATTTTTTTAATAATACAATAATAGTCCAATGTGCTGCAGTAGACATTGGACCTTTAAGCAGTTTATGAGACCTTCTGAATTCCCTAAAAGCTATCACGGCATTGTACAGTCTGATGTAAAACAAGTAAAGCACGTTGAGGTAGGGTAGGGCGATTAGACGTCACTCTGAACAGGAAACTGATTTTTCCCACCCTCAACAAGTCCGTTAGAGTTTGATGTCACCTTTGCATAATTTATCTAGATATGCATGCTAGTGTGTACGTGACAGTAGCGCCAAACTCTCTGGTATCGGTGACTTTGGTACTTTTTTTGCGGAATTCATCTTTTCATGTCGTCCACAGTCTGTACGTGAAATTTAGTTTCGTTTCGCAAGTCTAGACGAGTAGACGTGGTCCGGGATTTGTGGTCCTGCTGGCCTGGTCACGTTAGAGGGCTCACACGAGCTACCAAGCCCCGAAGAGAAGACGTGGTCCAGGACCTGGTCTCGCCACGGTAGAGGGATCACCCGAGCGACCAAGCCTAGAAGAGAAGACGTGGTGGAGGATCTGGCGCCTGGCTCACTAGAGCTACAAAGTCATAGACATAAATTTTGTACACTGGGAATTTCTCTAATTGTAACTTTTTAAATCTCTATCTACTCTTTTTTTTATGTGTTTTATTAATGTATTATAGAAATTTTGGTGGTTTTCTCATCCACCTCGTTGGGCATTTTGCCTGTTGTGGCGTTGTATTTGTACGTATTTGCATAATAAGTAACTCGACGCCGTCTTCCCCCCCCCCCCCCAGGCAATGGTTAAAATTGATAATGGACGTTAGGGCCTGGGCGGAGCACGGTATGAAATAAAATCAAAGGGTTTTAGCAGCGAAACGCCTCCAAACAGGGGAAAATTATTTTATGACCACCCTGTAGGGTCTGAATTTTGAATATGATTTTTTTCAACGAGAACGCCATCTATTGTTGTACAAGTGAGTTAGGGATTTAAAAGGAAATCGGTATTTCTATTTAAAAAATTTACAGCAAGTTTAAAAAATTTTAAATAAAATAAATTAAAATTAATAAGCGATATTTTCTTTCCTAATAAAGGTGTATAGTTAGTTGATTTGTTATAAATATAAGTTATTATTTATATTATCTAAAACAAATTCACAAAACATAGTAGAAGTGTTGAGGAATGTTATTGTGCGATAATTTCGAGAATTGTTCGCGGCTCAACGACTGGTGTGGTTGACTTTTACATCACTTCAGCCTCGTCGTCGGAAAATTTTCGTTGCTGTGAGGGGTGTCTTCTGATTATGGCGATTTCATTTTTGTTGGGCAGTCAGTGCGCTTGAAAATGGAAAGTAAGAGTATGTCGAAACTGTTTTTTGCATGGGATTTCTTTTGCCAGCCATCGTGCGGCATGGGACAAGGTATCTAATGCTTATATTTCAGTAATTGAATATGATATGAATGCACGTAGTGACGAGGCCCCTAACGAAGCTAGTGTTAACACGACCTAATAGTCGCCATACTAAAAACTCACGACATGCATTCGTCCCGTACGAGACACGCAGAGATTAAATCGTCTTCAAGAGGCGCTTGCAGTGGTAACAATTCTTTCTGTGAACTTATTGAACTGGGCTTTAGGCGCGTAAACTGTGAATTTGATTATGACAAGTACGAAATTGAGGATGCTATGATATGGAAACTGGGTGAAGTGCTCGATGCCGAGGCATCATCTTGTGGTATATTTCGCAAAAACAGCCCTTCTCCCCGTCAATCATCTGATGACGATGCAAATAGCGTCAATGGAAAGGGAGGTCAGAAGAAAAAGAGAAATAAGAAGAAAAAGAAGAGAGATAATGGCCCGAAGGACATTATTTGTGAGCCCATTACTGTAGAAAGGTGTGAGGTGTCCCAGGGTACCCTGTGTAATGATGATTCAAACGAATTCCCACTTATTAGTGCCCACGCTGTGGCCAGCGCATCATAGGTCGATTTGACCGATGCTGTAACAGCAAGTAATGACGTCGTCGCTCCAGCCAATGGGCAAACAGCTACTTGTGACGTCATTGCTACAGCCAATCAGGACTCAACCAGCAATAAGACGCGCAGGAGCGATGTCATTGACGCTGTACCATCAACAAGTACCGTAGGAAATGCGGGAAATACAGGACAAAATATCGGAAACTCTGGAAATAATTCAGAAAATGAAGAAATTGATGATCCAGACCCTGATAATCCTAATCAATGGAGAGAAGTCTCTCATAAGAAAGTTCGCATTCCCACTTTGACTCTTACCAAGTATGGGAACTGGATGGAATTGCTGCAAAAAATCAAAAGCACCTGCCAAGAGACTTTTTCGGCAAAAACAGCCGGTAAAAATATGATGTTGTTTTTGAACTGTGAAAAGTGGTTATCAAGGACTTAGAAAGAAATACCCCCTGTGAAGTGATCAAAGAGTCGCTGGAAGCCGAGGGCTTCGAAATTATAAATGTTGCTCAGTTAAAAAGCCATAGAGGACAGGGCCCTGACAGAATAGTAGTACCAATTCCGATTTGGCTAGTGGAAATGCCCCGAAAAAATCGGAGTAAGGAAATTTATAAGTTGACTTTGAACTACATCAGAATTCGAGTTGAGATGTATAGAAAACGCCAGGGTGTGGGCCAGTGTTTCAATTGTCAGGCCTGACGACATACATCGAAGTCATCTCATAATGATCCACGCTGTGTCAAGTGTCCAGGGGAACATCACCCCTCTGAATGCAGTCTGAAGCGAGGTGAGCAAGACCCGATATGCACCAACTGAGGAGGAAAACACAGTGCAAATTACAGAGGCTGTTTATCGTGCCGCACTAGCAAAGGCAGAATGGCCAGAAATGAAAACACGACAAGACGTCCAGATATACCAAGAAACAGACCAAATATTGGTATGCATAATCGTGAAAATGATAGACAATCCGACAAGTTGAGACCAAGTCACAAATCTCAATATAAATCTCAAGATGACCATGATGATGACTGCTCAAGCGTCAGTTCAGCCAGAGGCTGGCCCAAAGGAAGGAAGGGAAGGTTCAACGAAACTAAAAGGACTTCTACTGTACCAACGGCCGAGGCAGTGCCAACTCATGATGACGAGAGTGTCGTGGTTCAGCGGGCTACCGACGAGATGGTGCCTTTTGCCAAAATACTGAGGTCCCCTCCTCGACGAAGTGAATCACCGGCAACAGCTGTTAGAGACGTGCGGGTCTCCAAAGCAGCTTCCAATAGCAGTAAAGTAACAAACTGCAATGTGGTGAAACCAACAGATTCGAATCAACGATCTGAAATGTGTGGTGGCAACCGTGTGGAAAAAGAACCCACGAAAATAGCAAATAACGATATCAATATGAACTCTAATAGCATAATTTTCCCGATTCAAAAACTAATATCTATTACGAAGGACTGCTTTCTGAAAATCCTCAGAGCTACTTCAAACGAGGAGAAAATATAAATCTTCTTCAACTGTTTTCTAACTGCAGCTGAACATTTATTTGCTTCAACACTCACAAATGTCTAGCTCATCAAACATTGTGTTGCATAGCATGAAGATCATGGCTTGGAATGCCCAAAGCTTGGTCTCTAGCATGACTGAGTTCAGGGACATCCTTGACACTGAGGGTGTTCACTTGGCACTGGTGGGGGAAACTTGGCTTCGTCCTTATCACACTGCCAAAGTAGCAAATTATGACGGTATCAGGCAGGATAGAAGCTTTGGTCCAGGTGGGAGGAGTAGCTATATATGTAAAGCGACACATTAATTATGATATTATTCAGCTACCTCCCTCGACACAATGTGAGGTAATAGCAATAGAGATCTACGTAAACAATCAAAAAATTAGGATAGGAGTGTGCTATAAACCTCCGAGAAACACTATAGACATTCCACTTTTTAACGAATTTTTCAATTGTCAGTACCCAGTGATAATGTGTGGCGACATGAATGCTAAATCCTTTCTGTGGAACTCGTACTCTACAAACACCCAAGGCAGGGTGCTCGAAAATTTATGTATCAGAAAGGGCATTCAACCTTATGCGCCATACACTCCAACTCATTTTCCTGACCAGGCTGGCCAGTCACCAGATATTCTTGACATAGCGCTTGCTAAGAACCTTACATTTGCTATGTCGGTTCACGTTCAACCTGTCACGGATTCTGATCACAAACCTATATTTCTGGTAGCGGATTTCCATATTCCTTTTATATGTAAACCAAAGAAAATAGTGATATGGCCATTATTTAAGCGAAAGCTGGCCAGAATCACTTTGCCTTCCTTCACGGGTGGCAATATTGATCAAATTGAATCTGACTTATTGTTTCTCACAGAAACCATCATTAACACTGCTAAGGAATCCACCCGAGATGCTCCCACTAATAATCCACTGGGTATTCCCCGCTGGATTAAGGAACGCATCAAATTAAAAAACAAATTTAGGAGGAAATGGCAAAGAACGTTAAATCCTACTACCAAGATAGATACAGATCTATAAAAAGAGAAGTATCTAGAGAAATCAAAGAATTTATGAGTGAGCGTTACTTCAGCTTTTTACGTGAGGCAAATTGTGCTGATGGCACGTTATACAAAGTGTATAAAACATGTAAGCCCACTTATTCGAGGATTCCTCCGATTGTCGGCACAAGCGGAACAGTATATAGTGACAGTGATAAAGCGGAAATATTTGCTGACACATATGAGAGACAGTTCTCTCCATGTGATAACACTCCTCCTCAGCTTATTGCCAGTGTTGAAAGAGAAGTTCAAGTATCCTTTAGGGATATTCCCCCAGAACAACCGTCTGCTTTATTTCCTACGAACACTGAAGAAGTAACAAACATTATCAAAACCTCAAAAAGAAAAAAAACACCTGGTCAGGACACCATCACCAACAACACTATCAAGAATCTCCCCGAAAATATGGTTCGCCAGCTGGTCAACATATTCAATGAATTACTCCGTACAAACCACTTTCCGGCAGAATGGAAACTCGCTAAAGTTAAGGTCATCCCCAAAGCTAGACATGACCTACACTATCCACAGAATTGGCGCCCAATCTCACTTCTCAGTTCATTAGGGAAACTTTTTGAGAGAGTGGTAGCCATCAGACTACATAAATTTGTAGAGGACAATAACATTATCGGTCCAGAGCAGCACGGTTTCCGCAGCAAGCACTCGACCACCACTCAATTATTGCGGTTCGTAGAACGAATTCAAGAAGCCAAAATTTATAAAGACACTGCAGCAGTAGCCTTTTTCCATTTAAAGACATCTTTTGATAAAGTTTGGCACAATGGGCTGCTGTTTCAGATGATTCGCATGGGAATGCCGTATGACATCATCAAATTTGTGAGCAATTATCTCGACTCGCGCTCTTTCCGAGTACAGATAAATGACTCAATATCTAATTCTAGACAGATTCGTTCATCAATAGCGCAGGAAAGTGTGTTAGGTTCCATCCTACACAATTTTCATATGAATGACTTCTCAGTTGCCCGTAAGTGTTTCACCGCTCTTTATGCCGACGACAGTGCTCTTTGTTGCACAGATAAGGACCCTGGCAAGGCCCTTTCAAACTTGCAAGAAATGGTAAGATTGGTCGAGCGCTGGTGTGTGCGAACCCGTGTTGAACTGAATGCAGATAAAACCAAATTCATGTATTTCACTAACAAGTCCTCATTACCACAACAAGCACACATAGAGGTACAAAGAGTTATAATCAACCCTGTCATGCACAATAAATATTTGGGGGTGATAATGAACAAGAGATTCAGTTTCTCCCGGCAGTGTGTTGATGCCATCCGTAGGGCGACCGTGGCCTCGGTCATGCTCAACAGACTAAGCCACAGGCACTCAAGTCTTTCAATTCGAAATAATATTATCCTGTATAAGATGGCAATTAGACAGATTCTTTTGTATGCTGCGCCTGTCTGGTTGTTCTCGAAGAAAATGAATATCATCGTTCTGGAGAGATTTCAGAACAAGACTCTGAGTTGATACACTGGACTACCCTGGAACGTTAGAAACGTTAATATCAGACGTGATTCCGGAGTAGCTGATGTAACGTCATATGCAAAGAAACTGGCAAAGAACTTATTTGATAAATTGAACGATTCTGAATTTCCACACCTTGCGGAGATTTCATCATACGACAGTAGACACAAAGCACGATTAAAAAGACCAAAAAATTTTCTACACATGCCTCGACCTGTGTTGCCAGGCTTTTTGAAAACTTTTGAAAAAAAAAAAAACAACCCCTTGGGTCTCAGGTGAACCCACGTCTTCACCCACCTTATTAGAATCTAACTATCATTGCAAAGCGCACTACTGCACAGGAATTGGCAGAGTCATGATGAAGGGGGTTTGATGGATTATAACTATCCATTGGAACCCCGTTTCACCAATTACGGTTTTCGGTGTGATATCTATAAATTGTTTGCGTTAATAATATGAAGCCTAATGATCTTGGCTTTACAATAAAATTTCCCATATACCGTATTTTAATGTGTATGTACAAGGAACCCACTGATTTTTTGGCTTATAATTTGGAAAAAAGTTGAAATGATATAATTATCTATATAATACTATCAAAAAATTATGTATAAGAAATCCTTCCTATTTTTGGGATAGAATTTTTGCCAAAAAGGGGTTCCTTATACACGTTAAAATACGATAATCTTTATCTCGTATAATGTTCAATGGCAGTGCGAAATTCAACTACAATCCACTGGTGTTTTTCCAGGAGAGAGAATGTGTAGCCCTGACTTTCGCAAAATTTAAAAAAAAACTATATTTTTTCACGAAAAAGTGGAAAGTGGGGGGGGGGGGAGTTAGTGATTATAACAGGAAAAGAGTTATAAGCCACTTTTGCAGGCTAGAATATCGTCAAAATGTAGCTCGCTTGTTGCTTCATAGATGGCAGCACAAGTTCAAATATTTTTGGCTACTTTTTGGCTACTTTTGAAGAGGATTTCGGTTGGAAATTTTTTAAGGACCTGGCAACTCTGCCTCTCTTGTATGTATAATAAATAGTCTTCTTCCTGACACCGACTCGTTCGCAGATCCTTCTTTAACAGTTAGCTCAAAGCCACTGTTTATGGCGATAATAACATAAACAATCTGCCGGAATTGAAAAATGCGATACACCGAAATGCGATACACCTTAACATTCCTCCTGATATGCTAAGAGCTACTGTTAAGAACGCAGTAATGCGATTTGACTTGCTTCCATAAAATGGTGGACGCCACATTGAACATATTTCGTAACACGTTTTAGAAACAATTAAAAACATTTTAAACCGAATGTCTTCATGTTTTATTTCGTTTAACAATATCGCATACAGTGCCATTCCCCTCTGGTGGTGAGTTTTTGAACTTTTTTTTTTGCGGAAAATTGAATCCCATGAGCTCCTGTAAACTACTACCAAGTTTGATAACATTTTGTCCAGTAGTTTTCCTTTTATGGGCATTTCAAAGTGGAACTTTAATTGTAAAGACCCCGTATATACCAATACCTGTTAATTTAAATGATTTTTAATTTTTATGCCCCTTAAACAGGTTGATCTTGTGTCCATGGCCCCCACATCCTGAAGCAGGCCCCTAGGCTCGGATCTTTCACGGGCCCCTTTATGATAAATTTATAGCGTGAAAAACAAAAAAAATGATGAAAATCATCCCGGGCCCCAGGGCTGGAGCCTTGTCAGCCCACCCCTTGTGGGGGCCATGCTTGTGTCCGTTCCTGGTCGGAGCCGCCTTCGGGGGTGTGCGGTAACAATAATTCCTCTCATAAATTCTGCATTTTTATGAATTATGGCAATGGGAATTTCGATCTGGAAAGAAATAATTCTGGAATTATTTTATTTATTCCGAATTTTTCCACCATATCTAGAATTTTTCTTTGAATCGATTCTGAATTTTCACCAAATCTGTAATTATTTCTCTTTCATATGTTTTGAATTTTCATGGGCGTTGGGGAAATATTTGTTTCATTTATTCTAAATTTTCACTATTTTCATTTTCTGAATTTTTGGTTTTCCTATCTCACGGAAGATGGAAATCGGGGTTAAAGGATCCCCTCATCTGGTAAGGGTGGCCCAAGGTAGAACATGGGTGCACAGCCTCAGGCCGCAGGCAAAATGTAACCCTCCAAGAGGTTCCATCCTCCCCGCGAAATATGTTCCGGTAGTAAAGTATCAATACCCACAACACTATAAATTTCTAGGCTGATCATAGAAATACGGAAATCGCATCATACAGAATACACAAAGTATCTCACAAAAATTATCAAACGAAAGTAAAGCTGAATTTATTTTTTTTTTTGTTAGCTAAAACAGTTGTCAATTACAGCCAAAGCAAAGTGTCTAATTCAGGTAAGGGTGCTCACAATCCCGCAACTAAGCTGGGACAACAGGGGCACTGCTCCAGGGCAGTTCAAGTGATCTGGTAATTGGCCGCAGATATGGAACTGCACCGCTGGGTAACTTGAGTGATGTGGAACTGCACCGCTGGTAGCTTAAGGGCTTTGGAACTGCGTCGTGGGTCACTAAAGTGATCTGTAAATGCGCTGCGGGCCACTTAAGTGATCTGAGAATATGTTACGTGACATTCAAGAACGAGACACTAAAGAAATATTTTCAAATATTGATATATTTTTTTTTAAATATAGCTGCGGGTAAGACGAGAAGACTTATTGCAGATGGAATTGCCTGACTCATGCCAGCAATCTTTTATGTTTCAGACAATACCTATAAAACATTGAAAATACATTTCTTTTAGTTTATTGAACATTGAGAATATTTTGATAATAGACTATTTTACAGGGGGGGGGGGGCTGGAGCCCCCCCCCCTCCCTTCTCTTCACAACCTATCTTGTTTATTTCATCCCATTTCATCAGCTTGCTATGGAAAGGCACATGTGAAGAAGCGAATTTTACAATAATAAAGCAACAAAAAAAAATGTGATTCATCAAGTACCCCCTGAAAATTTTCCCATGGGGATCCCCAGACTCCAATTCACCGAATTTTAGTGGGCCCACACTGGATATATCTCGGGCTACCGATATGTTGCAAATTTTACAATGTCAAACAACAAAAATCAATGAAATTAATCCAGGGACAAACGAATGAAACGCTGCATGGCCCCGACCTGCAGGCTTGTCGGACATCCACCTGTGAGGGGCCACGAAAATTTTTCATTTTTATCAATTTTACAACGAATAAAATCCAGTAGCGGGGACCCATTACGCAGATTTTTAGTGGGGGACCCAGACTGGATTTATCTTAGGCTTCCGCTGTTGCAAATTTTACAATGTCAGAAAAGAATGAGATTCATCCAGCGCCCCCAAAATGAAACCTGGACACATGGCGCTCCCGACTTGGAAGGTTGTCGGTCATCCCCCGATGCGAGTGCCATGAAAATTTTTCATTTGTAGTCATTTTACCAACGAATAAAATTCAGGGCCCCCAACCAATTACCCGGGACACCAATTCGCATAATTTTAGTGGGGCTCCAGACTGGCTTTACCTCGGACTTCCGCTGTTGGAAATTCTACAATGTTAAAATTAATAAGATTCATTCAAGACCCTCAAAATGAGACCTGTAAATGTCCACATGCCCCCCCCCCCCGACTTGGAAGCTTGTCGGACAACCCCCCCCCCCCCCACTAGTGCTATGTAAAAATTTCATTTGTATTCATTTTCCCAACGAATGAAATCCAGGGCCCCCAACCAATCACCCGGAACACCAATTCGCATACTTTTAGTGGGCCCCAGACGCGTTATTTAAGCCGGTATTACACTATAAAGTTTGATAAAAGTCCTTTTATAAAACTTGAAAAATTCAGCCAATAAGGTCAATGGTTGCATTTAATGTAACCAATAAACAGAGCTACCGATGTTGCAAATTTTACAATGTTAAAAAAATAAAAATCAATGAAATACATTCCAGGGCCCCCGAATTGGAAACTGTCACCTTTTCCCATGGGAAAAGGTTCCGACCTGGAAGCTTGTCAGATATCCCCCTGTGAGAGGTCACGAAATTTTTTCATTTTTATCAATTTTACAACGAATAAAATCCATGGCCCCACATCCAGTAGCGGGGACCCAATACGCAGATTTTTAATGGGGGACCCAGACTCGGTTTATCTCCGGCTTCCGCTGTTGCAAATTCTACAATGCTATACAAATACAACGCCACAACAGGCAAAATGCCCAACGAGGTGGCTGAGAAAAAGATGCCCATAAAGCAACAGAGAAGAATGAGATTCATCCAGGGTCCCCAAAATGAAACGGGGCCTCTGACTCGAAAGCTTATCGGGCATCCCCTCTGTGAGGGCCACGGCAAATGTTCATTTGTATTCATTTTACCAACGAATGAAATCCAGCCCCCCCCCCCCCACACCGTAAATGAATTCGCACATTTTTTTGGAGGGGCCCCCAGACTGGATATATCTTAGGCTTCCGCTATCGTAAATTTTTCAGTGTTAAAGCAGCAAGAAAACAATGAGATCCATCAATTGCTCCTTGAAATGAAACTTTCAACTTCCCCATGAAAGTTATATGTGCAATCCCCGGGTACCCCGACCCCGTGTGTTGGGAGCACTGATGATATATGTATATCCCACATATACATAACTCTCGGCATGACCCCCACAAGGGCAGGGCTGATAGGGACCGGAACAATTCTTATCACTTCTTGATTTTTCACACTATAAATTAACCACAGAGAGGAGCCCGTGAAAAAGCTGGTTTGGTGGCTCGCCATCTATTCCAGCCTAGGGGCCCTGCTGTAGGATGTGGGAGCCTCTCGGTACATGCGTATAACTTGGTCCCGGTATATGCAAAGAGTTAAATGAAAACTTGACCCAAAATCCTAACCGACTTCCGTAACACAAAAACGTAACAGATTTCCTTCACTCAAAAACGTCACCGACTTCCGTTACATAAAATCGTCACTAATTTCCGTTGCATGGGAACAGGCCCTTTCCGAGTTTGTGATTTTATATTATAGAGTAGATAAGTATGTGAATCACAGGTGCAACTTTTCACTGACAATATTTCACGAAATCTTAATAATTTTAAATAAGTATGTATTGAAATGTTGAGCTACTACTTCACCAAACACCAACTCTGGCCATATCGCTATATTGCAATTTACTGCCATTAGTGAGATGGGTTGGAAGTAAAGGCGCTGTCTATCGGTGGTCGCCTCGAGTTCGTTAGGGAAAATATCTTATCTATATCCTCCTTTGGGTTCGAACCCGGGATACTGACAACAACCTTCACGATGGTAGACGAGCATCTTACCACCATGCCACTCGGACACGAAATGTTGAGCTGGCGTCCCACCAAATATCTTTGATTATCTCTGCCTATGGTGTGAAAAATGCACATTCTCTAAGGGGTCGTTCAAGCATTACGTCATCATCGATGGGGGGGGGGGTTCCGATTTGCTGACTTTTGATGACAAGGGGGGAGTGGGGGGGAGTTTGGATAATGCTTACGTCATCAACCACCCTATATGAAAATCTGAGTTAGGATTCAGAGGGGCCGAGCTGATGACGAAATTTTGCTAACAAGCGGGGGGGGGGGGTCAGAAATGGCTAAAAATTCTATAATCTCAAAGACATGAACCTAATCACATGAATACCACAAAAAATAATAGCTACTCATACAATTGGAACAGGGATGTTGGAAATGTTTTGCACTAGTGGGTGTTCATCTTGAGCTTCATGTTTAAAAAAAACCGATTTCTGGATTGGTTTGGACTTTGTAAACAACGGTCGAAATTCACTGGATTCTTCTCAACCGAGCGAATTCAGTTTTATAGAATGAAAATAAGACACAATGTAGTAAAAAAATGACGAGCTATGTGTGTGTGTGCACACATACAAGAATATACTTAGATCGAGGGGGGGTTGATAAATTTATCAATTTTACCGGCGAATATGCATAATAGCCAAGCGTCGTTGGTAAATTTCATAAATACTAAGAAAATTATCACTTTCACCGGCGATTATGCTTATCACCTAAGGGACCATTCAAGTATTACGTCAGCATCGATAAGTGGAGGGAAGGGGTTTCCGATTTGCTGACTTTGCTGACGGGGGGGGGGGTTTGGATAATGCTTACGTCATCACCCACCCTTTATGAAAGTATGAAATATTCTTAATGGCACCTTACTCGGTGCGCCAAAGGCGAGAAAAGCCTTTCGATTGTTTGTGGGCACTAGAAGTAACACCCCCCCCCCCATTGATAAGTGTCCTAGAGAGTTACTTTAGTGATCTCTAAATGTTTCGCGGATCCAAGTGATCTTGAAATGTATCCGGGCCGCTGAAGTGCTGTGGAACTAAGCCACATATCACTCAAGTGATCCGCAATTATATGCCGCGGATCACTTAAATAATCTGAGAATGTGCCACCTGTAACTTGAGTGATGTAGAACCGCAACATGTAACTCAAGGGAATCTCTAAATGTGTCACGGATCGCTTAAGTGTTCTGGAACTGTGTCCCAGGTCATTTAAATGATCTGAAAATGTGCCACGAGCCACTTAAATGATCTGATATTGTACCACGTGACACTTAAGCGATCTGTATATGTGCCGCTTAATTAATTTTTCACAAAATTAGGTTTGAGGAGGGCAGGCCTCATCAGATAACACCTAGGGACATATTTGGTTCGCGGCCCAAAGGTCTTTATGCGACTTATCATTATATGGCTTGGAGGGTGGGGGGTAATGAATTTATTAAAAATAAATTTTGAGTTCATAGCCTTCAAATAACATTAAAATTAACAGAAATTTATTACAACAACATATAAAGGTATTTTCTTCCGAAATTTCCATTTAAAAAAAAAAAAAATTCCATTAAAAATTTTGATCGTCGGGGAAAGCCCCCAAGCCCACCCCCCCCCCCCCCGTGTATGGCTCTGATCTCACCAATATGCGTTAGGATACAAAGCTGATGACGAAATTTTGCTGACAAGGGGGTCAGAGTTTTGCTGACTTTTGCTGACGATGGGGGGGGGGGGCAAAAATGCCTAAAATTTTTCTTACGTAATACTTGAACGGCCCCTTTAGTCACTGTCATGGCTTCCTTTCTATTTGATTTTTACTTGTGCCCTCCTGAAGTGTCCCGGTACCATAAGGGGCTCATGTAGCCCCAGGTTGAGAAACACTGGTATAGATCAGTGGTTCTCAACCGGAGGGGGGCCCTAGGACATTCCAGGGGGGCCACTGATGACAATCTCGCAAAACGGGAGCCACGGTTACTGATACGGGGGCCACGAAGAAGTTTGTGATATTAAATTTCTTTTAGTCACTCTGACTGAAAAAATTTAATTTCAAACAAAATGCATAGAATATTTTTTTAGCAATTTTTCCCCTATTCAAGTAACATTAACATGAGGAAGGAAATAAAAAAGTGGTTCATGTAATCTCCGTGGTTTTACGACTTGGGGGTGACAGTAGGCCCTGACACAAACTATAGAAGAAGTTTAAGCAAAATGGAGTAACTGTAAAGACAGAAAATTGTGTGTGTTGGAAGACTTTTCGTTCAAAGAGGGCTGCCATAAAGGAAGCAGACAAGGATTTGTTGACCATTCTTTTGAGTGCTGGTAGTAAATGTAATCCAAGAAGTAGATGGGTGAAAAATGAAAGCTTGGTAAAAACCCCATCGTTTTCGTGCAATTACAGACGGATAGTCATCTAGTTTAGCACAACGCTATCTTCAGCCGGCATTGAGTGGTCTGATGGGGAATATATTTATAAAAATCGAATAAAGAATGATTGCTCTGGGGTATTTTTTTATGAATTTTGAGGGGGTGGGGTGCCAATCCATTGCCTCTGTTGAAAAGAAATAAAGTCGAATCCGTTATAACGAACTCCAAGAGGCCAAATACAAATACAACGCCACAAGAGGCAAAATGCCCAACGACACGTGGCTGAGAAATAGATGCCCATAACAAATATGGATGTCATATATTTAAAAAATACAGTAACCCAATTGAAAACACAATCACAAAAATTATAAACAATATATACACATGATAAAATATTATACAATGCCATTATGGTTGTCTTATTCTAAATATAGATAGCTTCTCGATTTACCCCAACATGTTTATCGTATTCAAATCATACATGATGAATAATCAGGGGCGGCTTAAGCGAGGGTAATTATAATGTTATATATATATATATATATACCCAATTTCACACCTACCATCGAAAATTTGACCAGGTCTGACTTTCACGAGGTGCTTTCTGCACTTGAGGTCCTCGGACCGTGCCGGGGTGAGCCCATGCGTTAAGACGGCAATGAACATGACAAACATGTGAGATTAATATCGATATTTATTAAGGCTGGTCCGATCAATCGACGAATTGTTAATCGCAGTTAAAAATTTCAGCTGAGTTAATCTACCCGATCAATTCGACTGAAAATTCGATTAAAATTTTTTATAAAGGTTGTTGTGAATTAACTTCAATTGTTTGAAAAATAACAGAGATTAGATCTCTTATAAATCATGTTCAATACAGCATAAATACAAATACAAATACAACGCCACAACAGGCAAATTGCCCAACGAGGTGGCTGACTTAAGAACATCATGGATCCCCGAGCCATTTTTTGGAGGCCCTACCTACTACTGCTACACCACACATGCACCCCCCCCCCCCCGCGGAACCCCCCAACGAAACCCCCCAACGAAACCCCAACGAATCGGTACATGCGGGAATGTGCGTGTACGTGTAGTGCAACCTGACGTAAAGTTTGTTTCTGTGTAATGCTTGTTATGTGTAGTGCTGTCATCTGCCCCCAGTTTTTCTAACTATGAGTGAAGTGTTATGATTGAATGATTTACCGTTGTAGGACTGTTGCTCTCTGTGGCGAGACTTTTTAACGGGGAGATCGGCTCGCATTTGCGCCTTGAAGTTGGGAACCACAGAAAACCAACTTCAGCCGACCACCACTGTGGGGTTCGAACCCGGATCCTCGCATCGCGAGTCCGTCACTATAACCACTCGACCACCACAGCGGCAGTAACTATATATTTGAATCAATATTTTGATCAAATTCGATTCAATGAAAACTGACGATTTCAATTTCAAATTGATTGGAGAATTGGATTCAACAATCAATTGGATTGGAGGATTGATTGGAATTTGATTAGGGGCCATTCAAGTATTACGTAACCAGTTTTTTGGCCATTTTTGACCACCCCCCTTGTCAGCAAAAGTCAGCAAAACACTGACCCCCCCCCCCCCCCTGTCAGCAAAATTTCGTCAGCAGCTTAGAATATTTCATATCTTCAAAAAAGGTGGTTGATGACGTAAGCAACTTTCAAACCCCCTTCCCCCCTTGTCATCAAAAGTCAGCAAATCCGAAACCCCACCCCCCCCCCCCCCGATGATGACGTAATACTTGAATGACCCCTTAGAGTTTTAGAAGACAAGAACAAAATTTATTGCCTCCACTATGTGAACAGTAATTTTTACGTATTCTTGCAAGCATCAGCTTATGTCTTCACAAGTGCCTGCCATTCGAGAGGAGTTTCTAGGAAAATAAGCAACAATATAATAGAAAGCAGTTTCGTGATCAGTCAATAATAACCAAAAATAACCGATTTCTTTAAAAAAAAACGACAAGATCCAAGTGAAGAAATTATAGGTTTTTGGCATATATTAAATTGCTTGAAGCGGGCAGCCTCAATTTCTTAACCTATTTCTATATTTGTTTACGTGTACGGAATAGGTGAGTGAAAAATCAATAAAATATATTTTTATGCCATCTTTTTTATTATATGATCAATATATATATATATTTATATAAATTCGATTGAACAGTTAGGGGCCGTTCAAGTATTACGTAAGCAAATTTTTAGCCATTTTTAGCCAATTTTTAGCCTTGTTAGCAAAATTTCGTCATCAGTTTGTCCCTCTGAATCCTAACTCATATTTTCATAAAGGGTGGTTGCTGACGTAAGCATTATCCAAACCCCCCCCCCAACCCCTTGTCATCAAAAGTCAGCAAATCGGAAACCCCCCCCCCCATCGATGATGACGTAATACTTGAACGGCCCCTTAAATATTTTAATCGTTTCTCGGCCGTAATATATATTTATACTCATAATTACGGAATTACGGTAAGGGGCCGTTCAAGTATTACGTCATCATCGATGGGGGGCACGGTTCCGATTTGCTGACTTTTGATGACAAGGGGGGAAGGGGGGTTTGGATAATGTTTACGTCATCAACCACCCTTTATGAAAATATGAGTTAGGATTCAGAGGGGCAGAGCTGATGACGACATTTTGCTGACAAGGGGGGGGTCAAAAATGGCTAAACATTTGCTTACGTAATACTTGAACGGCCCCTAAGGGGTATGAATAGAAAGGGTTATGAAATGAAGTGAAGTGAGAAGAGCTTTGTTAAAAAAGAAAGGGCATTTTTCATACGAAAAAAAAATGTCAAGAAGAGCAATATTACGAAATTTTCCGAAAACGTGTCATATTATCACCCTAATTATGATAAAACGGAATGATGACAAAAAAATTCGTCGTTATATCCGAGGTCGTCGCATTTTAATGGACAGTATAACCGAGGTCTGTTATCATTATTCTCCATCCAAAGTAGTCAGAACCATCAGTTAATGACGTTACAACTAAGATGTCGTTATAACCGAAGTCGCTGTAATCGAGTTCAACCGTACATAACAGGAAAAGAGGCCTACGGCGCTCCACCATAGAAATGATGCACTAAAAAGGGCTCTGTGAGTCGAAAATGTTCGAGAACCGCTGGTTTAGAAGATATTTTTAAATTATGTAGAAGAACCATTTCAAAGAATAAATGGGCGCACAAATCAAATTCTCCAGCTCACCGCGATACCCCTGTCGACAGGGCCGTCTTAAGAGTATAGGGGCCCCTGGCCAAGTGGTTTTTCGGAGGCCCTACCTGGTAAATCCTAGAAAATTTCAACTGGATCTCATTTTTGTGAGGCCCCCGGGCCGTGCCCGGGTGCGCCATGAGACGGGCTCTCACGATCGAGGGGGCACAAATGTCTTATGGGCGTGGGTCGCAATGCAGAGAAATTTTTCAGTTCTTAGCCCTCAAACTGCATTGAAATTGACAGAAATTGATTATAGTAACATGTTTGTGATATATATTATAATAACGGTGTTTTCTTCCGATATTTTTGTATCGAAAATAGATTTTGACTATCTGGGGGGGGGGGGGTGGAAATGGGGCAGAGCGGCACAGTGACACGAGGCTCCCCTTAGGAGCGCTTAGGTCTCTGATCCCGATATGCGTAAAAGGGTAGAGTGCATAGCTGACGAAATTTTGATGACCGAGGGGAAAATTGGGGGTGGGGGGAGTCAGAGCTTTGCTGACGGGGGGCGGGGACGTAACAAGGATTTTCGTCGCCCAGGACAATCATTATTTTGCCACCCCCACAACTTCGAAATTCGACAATTTTACAATGGTCCTCTTTGTCCCCACCTAAAACTCCTACCCAGGGCAACGAAAAATAACCGGACGTGGGGGGCATCCTGAAACAGGGACCCCCCTCCTCCCAAGTGAGACTTCTCATGGGTCCTTCTATAATGAATTTGTATAATTCAATACAGATGGCCCATGTTATTCAGAATTATTCATGAAAAACACAAAAAAATGATGGCAATTGTCCCGGGCCCAATGCTGAAGCCTTGTCACCCCCATCCTCGTAGGGGCCATGTCCCTTCATAGTTTCGGAACTGGGGAGGGAGGGAGAGAGGGAGGGGGGGGGCGTCAAAAAAGACTAGAAATCTGCTGACGTGGTACTTGAATGCAGGGGAAGATCTACAGCTCGCTGTTGGGAGGGGTGATTTTTCAAATTGTTGTGGACCGGGTGACCATACATCCCGCATTTTTTTCCCTGTAGAAAGTCAGTTTTCTCTGTTTTTTTCTCCGTCCAGACATTTTTATTCATATCATATATTGATTATCATTATCATATATTCGTATTTCGCTTGGGGGGGGGGGGGGTGAACGCTCCTGCCAGGGCCGTCCGTCTTAAGGACATCATGGGCGAAATGATTTTTCTGAGACCCTACCAGGCAAATTTTCAAAAATCTCAACCAGATCCCATTTTTTGTGACTCCCACTTTTCTCTTGAGGCCCCCGAGCCGTGCCCGGGTGGGCCCATGCCTTAATACGGCACTGGCTCCTGCTTGAAAACATCCACAAAGATCTTTTACAAAACTTTCACACAACAGTGTAGTGCCGGCTTCAAAGACGTTTTTGTTTACGATGAAGGCGTGGCGCCGAAACGTTGTTATGGCAACCGCTTCTGCCTGCCGAGTCGTGAATGGCTGAAAAGTTGCTCAAGTAGCAGGCAAGAGGTAGGGAAGGAAGGGAAAGGGAGGGGGCAAATGTTTCTGATCTTGCCGGCCGGGACCGCAATTTTTTCTTTTTCTCTTCTGCTTTTTTTTCTCTCGGGAGTTTTTCCTTGAAGAAGACAAAACCCGCCCTACTTTTTTCTTCTTTAAAGAGCGCTCTTTTTGGAGATGCACATGTTCAACAACCGGCTTCCAGCATCACAAGTAAAACGACCTTCTTCCGAACAACACACACACACACACAACAACAAGGAACAACTCCATTCAATTTCATATGCACACACAATATGCATCGAATTGTTGTGTAAGAGGAGAAAAAATATGAACGCAATACATTTAGGAACTATATACTATACATACCGGAACGAGATCAATTATCATAGATGTTGATTGGATATTGGGAGGAATATCGATTCTAATTTGGAATAATTTCTTGTGTGAAATCGAGTAGTTTAATTTACATAAAATTATGGCGTGGATTATCAATCCAGTGACTTTGGTGGTGAATGTGTTCGTCGTCATTAACGGTAAGAATTATTTATATAGTTTTTCCATTAATTTCTATAATAATTTTTCAACTGTATTGTTTTGCGATTACGTCAGAATTTCCGTGATTACATCACAGTTTTCGTTTTTTTGTGAATTTATTTTGAATAATTCTCGATATTAAATTAATGTCTGTATCTAGCCCTTTTTTTTAGATTCTTCACCACATAATTCCATTTATATAAATTTTTCTTAATTAATAAGATTTATGGAAACGTGAAACAGTTCTGTATTGCAATCGGTTTTTCTTTTCATTCCGATTTCGCTTAGATTCGTGTTTCTCGAATGGGGTGTCGAGGTACCTGATGGTACCCTGGGATCTAAATTGACATTCCCAGAAACTACTCCACTCAGAGACGTACGAAGAGACCAGCATAAAACAACCTTTTCCCATGGCAGGGTTCTTAACCCTTTACGTTCCAGGACCCCTTGTACTAATAAGTTCAAGGACGGCTTTACAGAATACCACTGCATTAAAGAAAAAGTATTATAAAAACCGTTTCAGCAAATGGTTCATCTCATATGGTTAACTATTAATTATCTCATTCAAGCTCACGAGTCCCCTCCATCCCCCGTAAAATCTTTCTGAGGACCTCTTGTTGAAAGGCAATCCAAAACTAAGAAGTACTTAGAAAAAAAAAGAAGTTAAAATTAATTAAAGAAAATGTCTTGATAGGCTATTTTTTATATATTTATTTCGATATAAAAAAGATATATTATATTTCGTTTTCCATCCGTAGCCGGGATTACACTCTATAAATGTTTGATAAAAGATCATTCACAAAACTTGAAAAGAATAACCAATAAGTCCATTGATTACATTAGCTCGAAAGTAATTGATGCGGCTATTAATTGCATTTTTTCCAGTTTTGTAAAAGAACTTTTATCAAACTTTTATTTTAGAGACTTATAAAATCCATGGAGGAAAGCCCCGTATCCTCTCTAATTCAGAAGTGTATCCCTCTCCCGCCACTAAAAATTTGCCCTTTTTAGCCCCTCGTTCTATAGGTCATCGTGGACAGCACCTTACGGGCAGAGGCGGTTTTGCCACCGTGAGCTACACGTAGACTAGTGTAATTTTCTTGACCACTCCTTCTGGAATTTGCCACCCTTTGCTATAAGTCGCTTGGCTTATCTCCCCTCCTGCAAGTACACCCGTTTATCTAAGTCACTCTTTTGGTCACTCCCACGCTCACACACTCTCTAAGTCACTCTTTTAGCCATTCACATGCTTGCACACACTCTAGGTCATTCTTTCGGTTTCTCATTGACATGTTTCCTGGCTGGGTCACTGTTTTGATTATATACACGTTTACATATGCTCTAGGTCATTTTGTTTGCTCATTCACATGATTGCAAACGCCCTAGGTCACATTTTTGGTGACTCACTGACCTAGCCTCTACCTGTCTCGGCAGAGGCGGATTTCTTGAGGGTTATACAAATTTTGCCGCCCTTTTCCATTCTACTAATTTTCTTAGTTAATCATTCCTCGAATTCGCCACCCTTTGAACTTGCTGCCCAGGGCTATATAGTCCGCTAAGTGCTCCCCCAATACGCCACTGCTTACGGGGTGAACATTTCCTCCTGGGCATTCAACGCTGGGATTATGTCGAAAGATTACAGACAATTTTGTGCACTTGATTTTCTGGTTAATTTTATATAGCGATTGAAACATTTATTAATTTTTATGCTAATCCCCTTTTTTGTGTGAGTTATATCAATTGTAGGTTCATATTTTAGTAAATATTACCCAGAATTCCTGAGCATTTTCTTATATTGCATGCTCTTTTGCTTTCCGATTTCCTATCCCGTAAAAGAAGTATAAAATTGGGCTCAATGGGGAAGCCTCAAAAATGTTTGGCCCCTGGCCACAGAAATCGTTACCACGTCCTAGTTCGTAAACCAGGGGTGCACAACTTCCGGCCGACGGGCCAAATGCTACCCATCAAGGGATTCCATCCAGGGCGTGAAAGTTCCGGTCACCGTTGGGACAAAAATATTCGTCCGTAAAAGAGAGGAGACCGTTAACCAGATGTTTGAAATGCACACTTTTATTATGACAGGGAAGATTATTATGTGGCCGTAAAAGAGGAGGGGGGGGTGACAGCATCTGATGTCGTGTCCGTTAAGAGGGGTTTTACTGTATGTTACTGCCAAAGCCCGAAGTTCGCCATTTCGCGAACTGGCCTGCCAGTTTATCCGGCCAATGTCCAAATTCGGGAATTCATCGAGCTCCCCCATATGTCGATCCCTATACATCCCTATGTATGGATCACCAAGATATCGATATCCAGATTCCGCTTATCGTTAGGGTTGTCATAGCTAGTTATAAATGGTCATAATTACCACAAAAAAATACGCCAACGTAGTGATGACCCCGAATCATAGAGATCAATACCATATATATCGAAAGCCCAAATTTCGGAGATTGACTGAATCAACTGGGCTAGCCAGTTTACGAAGCGGCCAACTTCGGACTCCGGCGGTAACATATACAATGTTCTGACCCGCAAACGGCAGAGATATCGCATATCTAGCCCCCAGACTAAAAAAAAAAGGTGCGCACCCGGGTTATAGACCCATCTTTGGTACATTGAAATTTACCCTCCTTCATCATTATTGAGACTCTATCAATTAATGCTATATATCACATCTCAAAGAAAAGGCAAGATTATTCAAAATTTTATAATGGAATGCGTGTTATCACTACGTATCCAGAAAAAAACACTTTCCACGAGAAACGTATTAATATTGAAAATGAACACGAATAAATATTCCCAAAAAAGAAAACGAAACTAAAATTAATCGATTTTTCGTAGAACGGGGGTCTATCCGTCATCATCAATCGCGCATTGAATCGCCCGATACATTATCGGATACGATCATGTCATCATGGCGTGCATGCATGGCATCATCATGCAATAACATGCCGGAGTCGGGGGTTTAATATGCTCGACCGCATTCAGGTATTTTCTGAGTCACGTGTGCGGAAAGGAAACAAAAAAACTTGCTCGTTGTGTGGTTTTTTTAATGGCGGGTTTTATACCCACTAAATATTGCACACCATAATAGTTAGTTGTGTGAAGAAAAAAAAAACACGAACGAGTTGTAATCGATTGTGCAAGAGGAGGTTGTTTTCAGGAAGGTGAAAGAATGGAAGCCACACGACATTATAGAGAAAACAGGTACAGACATGTCTTGACATGCGGGACCGCAAGACGGAAAAATATACGGCAGCAGGTGGCGGACGGTTACACGCGCCCGAGGGTCTGGGCCAGAAGGAAATATTAATTTGTCATTTAGTATTCATCCTCATAAGCCTGTTGTAACCTTCGCCTTTTTTTCTCTTCCACGACGTGACGCAATCTGGTGTATTTATGGCTGATACGAATATCGATTTAAGGTCGTAAAACTTAAGCCGGAGTGTTTGTTGCGTCAATGTGAATTCCTTAAGCGTTTTTGGGCGAGTCGGTATCCTTCCCCCCCCCCCTCCGTTTTGGCACGATGACGTCTTGATGTAGCTCGGAGGAAAACGTTAATGACTGGATTTATTTAGTTATTCCGCTGAGTTTAATGAAATCTGAATGTTTTCGCTTGGGAAATTGCCTGGTACCGGCTTGAAATTGATCAGATGAAATCTGAGTTTAGTCAGTTTTGTAGCGGATGCTTTTTTTTCTTCTTCTCAATAATGTTACATTGACACTGATTCTGAGTTTTCACCAATTCTGGAACTATTTCTTTTATTAACTCTCAATTTTAATTAATTCTGGAATTATTTACTTCATTAGTTTTGAATTTTCATTGATTGTGGAAATATTTCTTTCATTGATTCTGGAATTATTTCTTTCATTGATTCTGGAATTATTTCTTTCATTGATTCTGGAATTATTTCTTTCATTAATTATGGAATTATTTACTTCATTAATTATGGAATTATTTACTTCATTAATTATGAAATTATTTACTTCATTTGTTTTGAATTTTCATTGATTGTGGAAATATTTCTTTCATTGATTCTAGAATTATTTCTTTCATTGATTCTGGAATTATTTCTTTCATTAATTATGGAATTATTTACTTCATTAATTATGGAATTATTTCTTTCATTAATTATGGAATTATTTACTTCATTAATTATGGAATTATTTACTTCATTAATTATGGAATTATTTACTTCATTAATTATGGAATTATTTACTTCATTAGTTTTGAATTTTCATTGATTGTGGAAATATTTCTTTCATTGATTCTGGAATTATTTCTTTCATTGATTCTGGAATTATTTCTTTCATTAATTATGGAATTATTTACTTCATTAATTATGGAATTATTTACTTCATTAATTATGGAATTATTTACTTCATTAATTATGAAATTATTTACTTCATTAGTTTTGAATTTTCATTGATTGTGGAAATATTTCTTTCATTGATTCTGGAATTATTTCTTTCATTGATTCTGGAATTATTTCTTTCATTAATTATGGAATTATTTACTTCATTAATTATGGAATTATTTACTTCATTAATTATGGAATTATTTACTTCATTAATTATGAAATTATTTACTTCATTTGTTTTGAATTTTCATTGATTGTGGAAATATTTCTTTCATTGATTCTGGAATTATTTCTTTCATTAATTATGGAATTATTTACTTCATTAATTATGGAATTATTTCTTTCATTAATTATGGAATTATTTACTTCATTAATTATGGAATTATTTACTTCATTAATTATGGAATTATTTACTTCATTAATTATGGAATTATTTACTTCATTAGTTTTGAATTTTCATTGATTGTGGAAATATTTCTTTCATTGATTCTAGAATTATTTCTTTCATTGATTCTGGAATTATTTCTTTCATTAATTATGGAATTATTTACTTCATTAATTATGGAATTATTTACTTCATTAATTCTGGAATTATTTACTTCATTAATTATGAAACTATTTACTTCATTAGTTTTTAATTTTTATTGATTCTGGAATAACATCTTTCATTAATTTTGATATTATTTTCTTTCATTGATTTTGACATTATTTTCTTTCATTGATTATGGAATTATTTTTTTTCATTAATGTTCTGGAATTAGGCTTTTCCTTAATTCTGAATTTTTATTAATTCTGAATTTTCATTAATTCTGGAATGATTTCTTTCATTCACTCTGAATTGTCAAGTTGCTGACATAATTCTTTCATTTACGGTGTGTTTATTACTTTTAATTCACCAATCCTAAATTTTCATTACTTTTAAGATTATGCCTTTCATTAGGTCCCGATTTCATTAGTTTTGGAATCATTTCTTCAAAAACATATTTCTTCCGTTTTTTTCAAAATTTCCATAAATTTCTGTGTTAATGTACATTTAAATTCCTCTTTTATTTCTTCTTTTTTATGTATATTTTCCAGCATTCCTGTTTGTATATCCTGTAACAATGCATGGGTTTTTGGATGTCGATTTCCCCACAATTCGAAACTGTTAAGACTTCTCCCGGCCCAGCAATTATTTTCTCATCTGGGCCCCGCGGCTTGTAAGGACAGCTCCGGGTGCCCCGTAATGTTATTCTGATTGACGGTAGCTATTTCTGTCCATCACATCTGCAACAACACTTGCGACATCCCCGGTTACGTAGGATGGCCGTGCTTTCTTTCGGACATAATTTCGGGATTTGACAACTGAGATAACAGCAAAAATATGTGATGGAAAATAAGCATTCGCAAAACATTTCAAGATTTTATGTCCACATTAACTTAAAAATGACATTAACATATGATGAGGCTTCAATGGACCCCTTACCCCCTCAAAATCGATTGAGCCTGACTTCGAAATGACTCTTGTGTGTGTCACTCGATTCACTTCCATATCGTAAAAAATATCGAATTTTTTTGTTCTGTAATGTGCGTTTACACCAGGGGTCTTCAAACTTTCCCGAGTCGCGAGCACTACTTATACCGATCTCCATTACCTTACGGCAACTTTCACATATTTATCCCTGAGATTTCCATAATTGTAATCCTTGAATACAACTTTTACAGAGTGTTTAATCGAATGATCAAGTGTCCGCGAGCACGAAATCGGATGCCAGCATTGGTGCTTCCAGTAGCGCCACGGTGCTCGCGAGTAACAAGTCGAAGATGACCGGTTTACACAATTACCCCCCCCCCCTTGTGTTTACATTTACCTCAATTAACACTGATTACAGTCAAACCTCCGTTTCAGAGAGAATCTCTCGAATAAGAGACACCTCTATTCACTAACAAAAAAGTCTGGTCGCATTGGTGTGTATTATCGAGAGGTTTAACTGAGTTACCCTCCCATAAATTGATGGGATTTTTTTTTTTTTTTTCCGAGCAACTTTTGAGCAATCTTCAAAAACCAAAAATAACTTTGGCAGACATCTTGAAGACTATTTTTTTTACACCATTGCCCTTCGCGACTACCGGGGAAAAAAAAGAGAGACGAAATTGGCACATTGGTGAGTCCCGTAAATGAAAACGAGACATTTTTCAAGAGCAAAGACCTACGTCAAGGACAAGTATTATTAAATTCCCATACACTTTAATTTCATCTGAGAAAGCACACATTACATGAGTTAGAATATACGTAAAAAATGAAATCATGTTGGCTATTATGACATGATTTTTCCTCCTCCCCCCTCGTCCTTTCCCCCCTCGCTGATAAATTCCAGTAGCAAGTGCAAGGTAAAGAAATAACTCAAAAAAGTAGGAAAAAAAAATACATACATAACAGAGCCCCCCCCCCTCCCCCCAGGGGACCCTCAAAGACCGCCTTATATATAAAAAAAGAGCCACTGGAGGGTCTTAACATCCGGTGCGATTTTTCCCCCTTCAGAAAGGGGGGGGGGGGAGCGACCAAAAGAATCAGTTCGAATTACCTTCCGTTTTGGTCACACACACACAAGAAAAAAAAACGTAAACCCCATGTGTAACAGCTTATATACAGGGTACGTCTAGTGATGATACTTGGAATGAAGGTTCCTTAGCGACAGGTTATTCCATGGGGTTAAAAGCAACCAAAAGGAAGGAGGGGTTTCCTTGGCAGGAAAACCTGCCTTGAAAATGCCCCTTTCCCCCCCCACCACCACCTTCCATACACCTCTACGAACACCATCGCGCCCCTCAATCCCCCCCCCCCCTTAATATTAGGTACACCTTACTTCTAATACTTACGGTGAAGTATTTTTCCCAACGTCTCCAATTTCAAAACAGGGGCAGAATTGCGAAGAAAAGGGAAGGTTGTGAAGGGAATTTCTTAGGGAGTAACGAAAAAAAAAAAAGGAGCCCTACAATCATCATGGGATGTGTACTATGTGGTATTTGGAACGCACTGTACAACATATATGCTCAACCAATGGTACGCGGGCCAAATTTGGCCTTCGGAGTCATCTGATGTGGCCCGTGACCTCAAACCTTATTTTGTAAAAATGAACTTGGTGGCACATCCACAGATCACTTAAGCGACACAATTATATATAACTTGAGTCACCTTCGGTGCAGTTCGACGCCGGTTAAGTGATCCGCGGCATATATGACAGATCACTGAGTGAACCACAACACAGTTCCAGAGAGACTCGTGTTTTATATCGTTTCGTATAGTTTCAGAGCATTTAAGCGACGCGTGTTGTAGTTCCATATTCCCCATGGGGTTCTATAGGGGCCATTCAAGCATTACGTAAGCAAATTTTCAGTCATTTTTGACCCCCCCCCCCCTCCGCCAGCAAAAGTCAGCAAAACACTAACCCCCCTCCAACCTGTCAGAAAAATTTCATCAGCAGCTTAGAATATTTCATATCTTCAAAAAGGGTAGGGTGTTGACGTAAGCAACCTTCAACCCCCCACCCACCGATGCTGACGTAATACTTGAATGACCCCATATCACTTTAGTGACCCACGACATATTTAAAGATCATTGAGTGACCCACGAAGCAGTTCCAGAATACTCAGAGGGGAGTATGACACAGTTTCAGAGCACTCAAGCGAACTGCGTCATAGCTCCAGAGCACTGCATATCACTCAAGTGACCTGTGATTGAGTTCCACCTCACCCAAGTGACCTGTGGTAAAGTTCCACATCACTCAAGGGATTTGGGGTGCAGTTCCACGTCACTTAAGTGACACATTTATGAAATCACTTAAGTGAATCGCGGCACATTTATCAAATCACTTAAGTGCCGCGACATATCACTTAACCAGCCCTTGAAACCTTTTCAAACCTATGAAGTGGCTCGTACTCTCCTGAAGGTTGAGCCCCCCCCCCACCCCCTGACTTAAGTGACTCCAGCACGTTTCCAGATCACACAGGGCATGTTTCACACATGGGCAAATGGTGGGGCACGTGCCTAAGCCCCACAAATTTTCAGGGTTCACAAATTGTCTGCTTTTTTGTATACTAGGCAGAGCCTACATGCCACCTTTCCTTGCGGTCGCCTCTGTTCCAGAGGAGACGACTACATACGAGACCCCAACCCAAAAAAAAAAACCCCATATTTTCTCAGGGCCCAACTTACAGCCCGAAACAGATGCTGTATTTACAGATGACTCAGGTGACCCGCGGAACATTTATAGATCGTTCAAGGGGGATCCGTAGCATATTTACAGATCGCTTGAGTAATCCGTGGCACAGTTCCAGAGCATTTGAGTGGTTCGTGGCACGTTTACGGGTCACTCAAGCGGCCTAGGAAATATTTCCACATCACTCAAGTGACCCATACCACATTCTCAGTTCACTTAAATGACCCATGGCATATTTATAGATCACTTGTGTGATATGTGGCACAGTTCCAAAGCACTTGAGCGACCCGTGGCACGTTTTCAGATCACCTAAATGGCCCAATTCTCACATCACTCAAGTGGCCCGTAGTGCATTTCCCATGTCACTTATATCACTGGTGGCATATTTGCAGATCACTTGAGGGACATGCGGCACAGTTTCAGAGCACTTAAGCGTCTCGCGGTGCTGTTTCATATCGCTAAAGTTACCTGTGGCACAGTTCCAGATCACTCAAGCAGTCCCACGGTACATCTCCACTGATTTAAGCGGCCTGCGGCACATTCCCGGATCACTCGAATGATTTTCGTCGCATTTACAGATCACTTAAGTGCCCCGCAGCACGTTTCCAAGCCAATGAAGTGGTCCGCACTCCCCTAAAGGTTCATAACCCTTGCTGTGCATATTCTGTCTCTTTCATCGATTTTTATTCATAAATAAATATACATATTTACTTTTCTTGTGGTACCTTGTTTGTGGGCATGGTTGTCCCACTCGTCCTCTTCAGACTTCAAAGAAACCAATACAAAAACAGCTTTTGTATACTATAAAGATTGCATGTGCTGTTTACAGTGATTTCTCCCAGAACAGAACTTTCAACGGGGAGAAAGATTCAGTCGTTCTCAGGGTCGCAACTTGGGGAGGGCAAGAGGTCTAGTGCTCCGCTCCGGGCGTTGGACCACCAAGGACGCCAAACTTGGTCTTTGTTGGTTAGAAATTACGAGAAGGAGTCGCCGTAATGGATACTTACTTGCCCCGGGTCAGAGAGTAGATTTTTGTTTCTAGTGGTGGCCTCCCCAATGGTACTGAGCCTGAAAATAATAGGAGCGGTAAAACATGAATAAAAGACATTCAACATTTCGTCTTGACTTCAATTTCCTTAACGAGGCCCTACATTAAAGTTTCAACAACCTGTAGGCGTTTCATTAGTAGCAAACCCTTTGACATGCGTTATATAAACCCTCGCTCTAAGAACAGGACACTACTGAAGTGAATTTATACTGGGCAAAAAAAAAAAAAAAATTGAGGTGAATCGTCCCGCATTCCATTCTGTCAGACCAGAAAGGACCGGGGCTCAGTGCCGTCTTAACGCATAGGCGCACCCGGGCACGGCCCGGGGGCTTCAAGAGAAAGGGGCCTCACAAAAATGAGATTCGGTTGAAATTTACTAGAATTTACCAGGTAGGGCCTCAGAAAAACCACTCGGCCCGGGGGCCCATGATACTCTTAAGACGGCTCTGCCCGGGTTCTGTCCCTTCGGGTACGTAAGCCCTTTGCTAGTGAGGGTCCGCGTTCCCGGCTGGAGCTCGGTCTGCCCCACACTTCTGGGTGGCCACGCAGTTCGGGGTCTTATATACATAGCTAGAGAGAGTAGGGCTGACAGAGCTTTTTGGCCTGGAGCACTGGTGATCAATCTCTTGGTGTAGTCTCTGATCACATCAAAACTATTCTCGAGAGGGGGGGGGGAGGACGCTGATAAATTTACGGTGAAAAAAAACTGGTGTCACTGATAAAATTTTTGTCAAACAGTGGGGTCACCGACAAAATTACTTTCAAAAAAAACGGGGGAGATCATCGATAAAATTCTTGTAAAAATAAGGATGGTTCATCGATAAAGTTTTTGTCAAAAAATAGTGTTAAAAAAAGGGTTTGTACTCTTGTAAAAAAAGTTTTCCACCAAAGCCGGAACTGGGGCGGGGGCAACTGTCCCTAGCGGCAAAATTTGGTGGGGAGCAGTTTTAGGTGGGAACGAAGAACACCGTTACAAAATTATCAAATTTTAAAAATGTGATTGCGGCACAATGATGTTTGGGTGGGCAGAATTCCTAGTTACGGCCTTGATTTCTACACCGACGAAATTCTCGCGAAAAAGATAAAGACGCTGAAAAAACTTCTGTTAAATAGGGGGGAAGGTCGTCAATATATAAAATTCTTATAGCAGGGGGAGGATCACGCTTCAGAAATTCTGGTCGAAACACTGCTCCATGGGAATCAGAACGGCCCATCAATTAATGACGCAAGAGCCGAGGTGTCGTTTTAACCGAGTTTAACTGTGTATGGCAATAGACTGAGGTAGTGCACCGCAGTGATGCAAGCTTAGTTATTTTACAAATAGATCCGGCCTTTTTTTTCGGCCATTTAGTTGGAAAAAATACCTATCCAGCTGCTAAATTTAATTATTATTGTAAGTGATGAGCACAAGTTATTCCAGTCATTATGTGGGGGGGGGGGTGTCCGGAATCATTAAGAAGAGTGATCCCAGAATCATTGGAAGTGATTCCAGAATCATTAAGAGCGATCCCAGAATCATTAAGAGTGATCCCAGAATCATTGGAAGTGATTCCGGAACCATTAAGAGTGATCCCAGAATCATTTGAATGATCCCCAAACGACTAAGAGTGATTCCTGAATCATTAAGAGTGATTCCAGAGTCATTGGAAGTGATTTCAGAATCATTAAGAGTGATCCCAGAATCATTTAGAGTGATCCCAGAATTATTGGAAGTGATCTCAGAATCATTGGAAGTGATCCCAGAATCATTAAGAGTGATCCCTTAATCAATCATTAAGAGTGATCCCAGAATCATTAAGAGTGATCCCATAATCAATCATTAAGAGTGATCCCATAATCAATCATTAAGAGTGATCCCATAATCAATCATTAAGAGTGATCCCTTAATCAATCATTAAGAGTGATCCCAGAATCATTAAGTGTGATCCCATAATCAATCATTAAGAGTGATCCCATAATCAATCATTAAGAGTGATCCCATAATCAATCATTAAGAGTGATCCCATAATCAATCATTAAGAGTGATCCCATAATCAATCATTAAGAGTGATCCCATAATCAATCATTAAGAGTGATCCCATAATCATTAAGAGTGATCCCATAATCATTAAGAGTGATTCCAGAATAATTGGAAGTGATTCCCGAATCATTAAGAGTGATTTCAGAGTCATTAAGAGTGATTTCAGAGTCATTAAGAGTAATTCCAGAGTCATTAAGAGTGATCAAAGCATCATTGGAAATGATTCCAGAATCATTTGAAGTGATTCCAGAATCATTTGAAGTGATTCCAAAATCATTTGAAGTGATTCCAGGAACATTAGAGATGTTTCCAAAATCATTTGAAGTGATTCCAGGAACATTAGAGATGTTTCCAGAATCATTATAGGGGATTCCAGAATCATTGGAAATCTCTGGTGATTACAGAGAATCATTAGGTAGCTGTCTATAGTTTTGTTCCTTCAATAATGTTCTCCTTTTATTGAATATATATCATAGTCCTATGCCTATGATATAAATTCCATTAAAAACTACTCCGATAAATTTTCATCTAACCATGAATTAAAAATTAAATAAAATTTCAAGTTAGAGGAGTGTCAGGATCCGATATCCTTTAAATGTATAGCCTGTAATACCAAGGTCTTTTCTAATTTAGTCGTACGCAGAGATTGTCAAAATTTTCAGTTAAATCTTTTTTAATACAAAATCTTCAAGCAGAATCAGGCACGGTGAATGTTGCTTTTTTGGATTCATGCTAACCTTCGCATTAGTAATTAGGTGCTGCTACTACTACTACTACTAAACCAGACATGCACCTCGTCCATATTCCTCTGCGGAACCTCTAACGAATTGGTACATGTTGGAATGTGGGTGTATGTATAGTGAACCTTCCGTGAAGTTTGTTTCTGTGTAATGAGTAATAGGTGCTGCTGTTCTACTTTTGCTTATTTAACTTTCTGCATCGATCCTGAAAGAAAAAAAAAATTGTAACACTTGAGGCAACGCTAAGGTGGGGCGCACACCGGTTAGACGCGACAAGACAAAACAGCTTTAGAAAAGCTTAGTCATTTTTATTCACGTTGATTTGTATGGTAAAACGTTCCAATATGCATGACTAACCGGTGTGAGTTGTGTCATACAAGTCAACATGAACAATAGTGACTACTACTAAACATGCATCTAGTCCACATTCCCCTGCGGAATTTCTAACGAACTGGTGCGAAGGGAATAGGCATGTACGTGTGTTGCGAACCTAAGGTGAAATTTGTTACTGTGTAATGGTTGTTATGTGTAGTGCTGCCATCTGCCATAAATTTTTCAGAATATGCGTTAGATGCAATGACTGAAGATTTGTACCGTTGTAGGGCTGTTGCTCTCTATGGGGAGTTTTTTTTAACGGGGAGATCTCTCTGCTCGAATGAACAGTGGTGATTATAAAATTGTCTAAAGCTGTCTTGTCTTATCGTGTCTAGCCGGTGTGCTATCATCCTTAGACAAGCTAAGTCATTTTTGTTCACGTTGATTTTTATAATGCAGCCGGCGTGAGTTGCTCCGTACAAATCAACGTTAACAATAATGACTAAGCTTGTGAAAAGCTGTCTTGTCTTGTCTAACTGGTGTTCACCCAGCCTTGGTAATTTTTGTTCACATTGATTTGTGTGGTGCCATACAAATCAACATGAACAACAGTGACTAATCTTGCCTAAATCTGTATTGTTTTTTCTTAACCTAACCCGTGTGCGCCCCAGCCTAACATAACACCGAATTTCTATATATATAAATAAATAAATTTGTTGATAATAACGGTAGCGACTAAAATTATTTCTGGTTATTTAAACCCGGTTTCTAGTTGATTTTTGGTGATGAATAACCGGTGGGAAAATCTTTTAACTGTTGGCAACAATGCCCGAAAAATCCATTCATTTTATGTAGTAAGAAAATTCGTATGGGTTATCATGTCGGTGTGTATGGGAACTTCGTTACTCAGCGTAGTAGTGAGCACTTACGAGCACTCACGCCTCTCTTGGCGATGGAAAAACCAAAACATCGGAATTCTTATTATGTTAGTTCTAAACGGGCGGGGCAAGGAATGTGAATGTGCTTGTGTATACGTGAGTTTATATATCAGCGGTTTTTTTTTTTTAAAAGGAATGGGTGTTGCTCCCTCTTTGAAAAACTGACCTTTTCACGTGAACTTTCTTCGGTAAACAGGAGGGTCTTTCAGATGTCAACCCCACCTATATCTCCTTCTTTCTTCCTTAACTTTCTCTTTCTGCTTCTTCTTTGGTAAACCAAGTGTCTCTCTTTTCATGTCAATGCAACCATAAACACCTGAGAAATTGTATGTGCCTTATTTGCTCAAAGATCTTGATGAAGTGTGCCTCCAGGCGGCTTTTTTTTTCCAGATATGTCATTGATACTATGACTCCCTTCAGAATGACGTTTTCGCATTTAGCATCAGAATTGGAGAGCTGTATCGCCGTAAGAATTTGAAAGTTTTCGTTCTTTTGAATCTGATACTCGAATCCGATCTGTACTTGTTTCAGTTATAAAGAATGATTGCGAATTCACGACACAAACTTCAAAGTGTAGTAATAGACCACACTAAAACAAACATTTTTCGTGTGCATGGGCGTGAGTAATGTGTGTAGTCTTTAGTAGCCAATTCAGGCTAATTGAACTAAAATGCAATTAGGTGAAATCAACCACAAAGAACTACAGTAAGCAATAACGAATTCGTTCTTCACAACATAGCTTGAAAAATATCTTTCTATTCACATATTTTCCTTGAAGTGTTTTATTCATAATATTCCTTGAAAAATTCCATATTCTGGAAATTCCTTAGATTCTGGATGTCCTTTATTATGGAAATTCCTCATATTCTGGATATCTCTTGTTCTGGAATTTTCTTATTCTGAAAATTCTTTATTCATTATATTCTTTTAAAATTACTTGTCTAAAAAAATTCCTTAAAACTTAATTTTTTTTTCAAAAAATTTTGCAAAATTACTCGTTCAGTTCACAAAATACTTATTCAAGGTTTGGTAAAGTTCAGCAATAAACGTTAAGCGTAACATTCATTCATGCACTTCCTCAAGAATTTCTGTCTCAAAATATTCTATAAATTTTCTTCTTCACGGCATTCCGTGAAAGTCCTTAGAATTCCTTATTCACGAAATCCTTTGAAATTCCTTTTATTCATAACTACAGCCCGGATTATATGCACTAAAAAAGTGGTAAAATATTCTCAAAAAATATGCAAAAATGCTCTAAAAATATGTAAAAGTGCTCTAAAAATATGTAAAAGTGCTCTAAAAATATGTAAAAGTGCTCTAAAAATACGCAAAATGCTCTAAAAATATGTAAAAGTGCTCTAAAAATACGCAAAAATGCTCTAAAAATATGCTAAAATGCTCTAAAAATATGCAAAAATGCTCTAAAAATGCAAAAATAAGCACGTAAAATACTAAAATGTGCACTTAAAATCCCAAAATGTGCACTTAAAATCCCAAAATATGCACTGAAAAGGCCAAAATATGTACTAAACACCCCAGAATATGCATTAGAAATCTTGAAAAATCAAAAATTCCGAAATATGTATAAGAAATGAGAAAATATGCATTAAAAAAATCACCAGGCAAAAAACAAAAAAAAACCAGATATGTTTTTAAAATGCATCTATTTCCAAGTGCATATGTATTTCATTTACAAAAAAAAAAATCTCATATATACCGCATATGCAAACAAGTTCTACATATTTTTTATTCAGGCATTTTTTAATTTTCAGTTTTTTGTAGTTGCTAAATAACGAAAATACCAGCAACAAAATAATTTTGACACAATTTCTTATGAAAATTAAACACTTTGACATATCTCTAGAAATAGCCTTACAATAAAACGGTTGATATTCGTAAAATCTATATATATAAAATTGATTTTCTATCTGTCTGTGTGTGTGTGTGTGTGTGTGTGTGTGTTCTCTATACAAATCTACAATTTTAGATCGATCGTCGCCAAATTTTGCATATATACCAAATGGGACCCGACTTGAACGATAGGCTACTTTAAAACTTTGTCAGAGCAGGGCAAGTGCCCCAAATGGGCAGAAAACTGTCGGGCAACAATGCTTCTCGGCCTCAACAATCACTTTCCGAACGTTTACTTTGGTTACCGTGGTTCCCTAGCAATGCGTTTAAGACGTGTTTCATGCCTTTACAATGGTTTGTCATTTCTTCAACGCTGTCAGTGTATGTATAATATTTATGCTTTTATAATGGTTTGCCACTTTATTCAATCCTCCCAGTTATGAGAGCTTTTTGAATAGACACCATCATCAGCATCACTTTGAGGGTAAGGCAAAGGATGATCCCCCCATAGAAATCAGTGTTAAAATGCCGATTTTAATGTAGAAATGCGGAAATTTGGTGGGGGGGTTTTTTCTGTCACATTAATAATTTTAAAAATTGTATTAAATACTCGATTTTTTGAAATATTGAGTTCGCTTAGAGATAGATATACGATTAAATATGAAGTAATTAGCCCCGGACCTACTTTCGAGCTGGATATTCATGCAATAACATTGATTTCAACTTTTTATTTATATCTTCTCAAGCAGGAAAATTAATGTCTCCGCGAATTGTCTTTTGATATTCAACTGCATAAATTCATATAGTTTAGGTTGTTTTAAAATTAATTATGGGCCCATAAAGTGCATCGAAGAAATTCCACAGCTTTCATTAAGCATTTTTTGAAGCAGAAACAGGCAGAGATAGATAACTTGAAGTTCAAAGGGGAGAATCGAAATACCTAGCACCCTTTAAAAAAAGAAAAAAAAAATATATATTTTTTTTTACGTTTCTTTAAATCTAGATTTGTTTTTTTCATGAGTCGCGTAGGAAGTCGCCATATTGGTGAACTTGGATACGGTTTGCAATTCCCTCAAAGAAAGAGGGAGGTATCATGTGATCCAAAAAAGCCTCATTGAAAAAAACCCGGGCAACGCCGGGTATTATAGCTAGTACTTTATAAATATGTATCAATTCACAAAATTTCACCTGCCGGAGAAAAACTGATGTTGTGAAAAAATATTATGAACAATATTTATTTGAAAAATTATGAAGGAAATTGAGTGGACACTTGAGCAAACCGTCAAAAATATGCCCTTATACTGAAAAGTCTTTGTTTTTATGCATTTATATGCATTGATGCTAGAAAAAGCCAAAATATGCAAATGCATATGCACATATGCATTTGCATATAATCCGAGCTCTATTCATAACATTCTCCAAAATTTTTTGTTCACAAAAATTCATCATGGTTCTCTCTATCCACAATAGTCGTCCAAATGTAAATACTTCATGTTCCTTATTCACTAAATTCTTTTAAAACTCTTTTTCACAAAATTCCTTTTATTCATAACATTTATGGTATCGTTGGCATCTTTCTTGAATTGGAGTTGCTAGTACCCACCTCCCCCCTCATCAAATGCATATTAAGTATTTATTTACGGTAAAACAATTCTAATTTATTAGTTGATGAATAAAATTCAGTCAGTCTCGCGTTTCACCCCCGTAAAGTAGTTTCACTGACAACAACACTTTAGTGCGCAACACAGCGGTTTATCGTTATATCGAGTATCGTTGTAGTGAGGTTTCACTGAAATTAAATGTTTTATTAGACAGCTGGAACGTTTATAGGACACGAACACTCTACGAAAAAATGTCTTAGATAATCAATTTCACGACTGGAGAGTCCTGTTCATTCACGAATATTGGATCAAAACGATCTGAAAGACGATTGTAATCCAGATAAAGAAGGAATTTTCTGTAATTTATAACATGGCGGAGCAAAAAAAAAAAATGAAGTTCACATATAACGAGAAGTCCGTTATAAGGATTATTTTCATCGTGGTTGTCAGCTTTTATTATAACGGGCTTCTACTGTATTTCACACCTTTGAAATTTCTGCCATAAGTTCAAAACCATCGTGTACATATCAAGTGCGGATCCGGGGAGGGGGCGATCGTCCCTCCCATGAGCCGAATAATATGGGAAAACATTGTCTGACCTGTAAAATACGGGATGAGCCGATGCACTTACATAATAGTCGCTTCTCCGACTCATCGATCTGGATCCACCTGCCTGCGATCAGTTCAGAGCTAAAAATGTTTGCCTTCCCTCCAATCGAATCTTATATTGTCTACTTTCGCTCCATTCGCAGCTGATGTTGTCTGCCTCCACTCCAATTCAATCGCAGCTGAAGATGTTTGGCTTCGTTCCAATCGAATCTGTTACTACTCTATTCCATTCGCATTCGTAACTGAAGATGTTTCCTTTCACTCCATTTGCAGCTGAAGATGTTTGTCTTTGCTTCAATCGAATCTGATATTATCTGCCTCTACTCCATTCGCATTCGTAGCTGAATATGTTTGCATGCACTCCATTCCCATTCGCAGCTGAAGATGTTCTTTTGCTGGTTCCATTCACAGTTGAAGGTATCTGCTTCCATTCACAGTTGAAGGTATCTGCTTCCATTCACAGTTGAAGGTATCTGCTTCCATTCACAGTTGAAGGTATCTGCTTCCATTCACAGTTGAAGGTATCTGCTTCCATTCTATTCGTAGTTGAAGGTATCTGCTTCCATTCTATTCGTAGTTGAAGGTATCTGCTTCCATTCTATTCGTAGTTGAAGGTATCTGCTTCCATTCTATTCGTAGTTGAAGGTATCTGCTTCCATTCTATTCGTAGTTGAAGATGTTTGCCTTCGCTCCATTTAAATCTGAAGTCGTCTACCTCCACTCCATTCGCAGCTAAAGATGCCTTCCTTTGCTCCGGCGAGTATCGGGGGTGGGGGGGTGGGAGGAGGGGCGATACGAACGAAACGAATGATCTTTTCCATGAGCCGAATAATATAGGAAATTTTGTCTGCCCCGTAAAATACGGACGATCAAACGAACTTAAACAATTCGCCCCTCCCGTCACATCGGCCAGGTTCCGCGCTTGGTACATATAGTGAAAATGATGATAATAATCAGTTCCTAGACGTGATTTTTGTCACGATGGTAAAGATCTCCAGACAAGTGTTAACGGCTCTGGTTAAGTGTGAAACGTATCGACTGAAAATAATGTCAGTGATTTTACGCTCGATCGGAATCTAATTTCTTGCGGTTTTTTTTTTTTTTTTTTCTGTTCCGAGCGGGAAGCCGTTTCTGAGAATTGCCAGATAGAGTAAAGAATGTTTTGCGTTACACGTAACGAAAAATAAAATCAGAAGCTATCAACACCGAATCGACAGGAAACCTTCACTTTCCACTGGCCTTCGTTTTGAGCCGCGGTAGTTAGGCTATAATAATAATGAATGCGTGTCATCGCCGTCGTCGTTGGCATCTACGCAAAAGATTGCAGAAAGATGATGGATTGGGACCATAGACTCTCGTCCCCCGTTCCTTTATCTACGTGTAATTCACATTCCCCTCCCCCCACCCACTTTTCTTTTGAATCTCTGCAAAATAATAGTTCAGGAAACCGTATGTGTGTGTGTATGAATATAGCGTGAGCCGCCTCCGCTTTGCGGAATTCGATTTCAAAGAGAGTGCTATTATAATAATTGTACAATTGTGCCAACACCGATGTGGGAAAAGAAAAGAAAAATGTATTACAGGAGAGTTGCCGTGAAAATCGACGGGTGGTATGAAATCATAGTACCGTGAAATACTTGACAATGCCTTTCGTCAAAGAAGTGTTTGTGGGTATTTCTCTTTGATTTCTTTGAAACAGCCGTCGAGTAGGTACGCACAGGGTATTTTTAGTGTCCCGATATGCATCGTAACTGGAATTCTTTTCCGACAGTGAATGCAATTTTTAGGGGATTTGTCCTAGAGATAAATATGTGAGATTTATGCTGCCGTTTTTCAACCTGAATGAAATCTTTCAGTGCAGGTGCATTTTATTAGTATTCGGCTATTGCTGGAAAATGCTGGAGAAAATGAAGAGAATCGTACTTTTGATTGAATGTTTGAAGAGGCCTCCTTGTACAGCCTACAAATATGGCATGAAGATGTTAGTGCTCATGGCCGAATGATATGATTACGAAGCTTTTCGAGGTTTTGTTCTTAATTTGTTCGTCAATTTTAGCGCATGATTTATTTATTAACATGCACATTTCTTTCGGTCTGTGAATCTGTAGATTAAGATCTAAAACTGAGCCCCAGAGTATTTTTAAGAGAACGGTTTCGACAGCACTTTCCCATGATAGAAGCCAAAGAGGACCATCTATATACATCTCTTCCTGAGCTCAACGAACTCTATTGAAAAGAAAGGAGTTGATGGTTTCCGTTAACCCAAACAAACTCGCATGTAATTAGAACCCAGATAAATAAATAAATAAATAAATAGACGGCAATAATCTTCACTCTTGTCTATTAAGAAGACGTTTTAAAAATAAGAAGAAAAAGACGCCGCCACATCGTTGTATCGGATAACATAAACGTTCTCTTCTCCTCTTTGTGTCGTTGTTGCTGTCTGGTGATTGCGCGTATTATCTACGTTTCTTGGGCATCTATGCCTCTTTTTTTTTTTGTTAAATGCCTGCCTACCTCGACAGGGAATAAAAAAAGGTCTCTGTCTTTTTTGTTAATGTTTTAGTTCACATACTTGCAAGAACCAAAACAAAAGCCTCTCTATCAAGGTCTGTCTCTGAAGTCGCTATAGAGTTATCTTTGGTGAGTGTATGGCTCGGGAATTGTGATTGTCATCAACGTCGAGCACACACAAACGTTCCGAATGCTTGATGTGTCTTGTGAGCTTCCCCAAGACAGTTGAAGCCGGCGTCTTTTTTTTTTATGCCAATATGTCTTTAAAGTCGGCTATCACTGGCTGGAAGCTCGAAAAGCTGAGTGTCGCGGCATGAAAACCTGTCACTTTGAATATCGTTGTATCTCAATGAATACACTACACAAATAAAAGATATAATTATTTGTTGTGCGAAACGGGGTGTCTCTGGGGATTAAGTCTTATTGACATAAATTTTTGACGGTTTGATTTACGAGAATATGCCTCGAATTCCAGTACCAGGCTGTATCACGAAAACTGGTCACGGTTTAAAAACTAGCGCAGAGATAATCTCATTTGATCTGATAGATCCAATGACGGGCGGCTCGAGACAAGATTGTCACCCGTGCAAGACGTATTTTCGTGACGTCTGAGCCGCGCCAGTATAAGGACCCTGAATACTATCAAATTTGTGAAAGCAATGCATGTATATCAAGAATTAATTTTCTCCCCAAACTGGTCTATGAAATGGATCCATACTTTGAATTTTACAAACAATAATTTTTTTTCAAAAATTTTATTTTCTGTAATTATTTTATTTTTTCGCCCCCAATTTGGTGTTCTTCCTTTAGTGGCGCCCTCGTGTGGACGCAAGGGTAGTTCAGCCCCTCCCCCATATATATATAAGTATATTGGGAGAAGGGCTCATGTAGGCCGAGCCTCCAAGTTCTGATTCCTGTGTCTGTAATCATCGGTTGTTTCGTATGTTTCCAGCCGAAGCCTCTCATCATTACAGTGATGGTCAATATTCATAACTATGAGTTTCCAAAAATTTTAAACCCCATTATGGCTACTAGAAGTGCTCTGCTGGGGCTCCAGTTACACGGCAATCATCTCACGATATTTAAATTTGAGGGATTTCCGATAAGCCTTAGGAGTCAATCAAGTATTACGACAGCATCGATAGGGGAGGTGTTTCGGGTTTGCTAACAAGGGGGAGGGGGGGGGCTGAATGATACTTACGTCATCACCCACCATTTATAAAAATATGAAATAATCTTAATGATATCTTACTCGGTGTGTCAGAAACGAGAAAAACCTTTCCCTAGTTTGTGGGCACCTGAATTAACATTCTCCCTATTTGGTAACTTCAGTGATCCACGGCTCTTTCAAGTGATCTGGAAATGAGCCCGGCCCGTTCAAGTGTTGTAGAACTGTGTGGCGGAAAGCTCAAGAGCTCTAGAAATATGTCGCTTCCCGCTTAAGTGCTTTGGAACTGTGCCGCGCGTCATCCAAATGATCCGTAAATACGCTGCGGATCACTTAAGTATCTGTGAATGTGACATGGGCTTACTTGAGTGATCTTAAAAAAATGTGCCGCTTAGTTTATTTTTACAAAATTAGCTTATAGGTGGCGGGCCACATCAGATACCTTCGAGGGCCACATTTGGCCCGCGGGATATGGGCTTAGCATATATGGCTTTGACGATGTTTCGCAATGAATTTCTTAAAAATAAATTTTGAGTTTTTAAGAAATTCAAATGGCTAATTTCAATGTCATCAAATAGCATTCAAATTAACAGAAATTGATTATAATAACATATAAAGACATTTTCTTCCCAAATTTAAATTTAAAAAATATATAGTTTTGCATAAAAAAAAGAAAGATTTTTGATCGACTCCAAGGGTGTTATGCACCCCACTCAAGTACGTATCTGATCCCAATACGCATTAAGGTAGGGAACAGAGCTGAAGAAAGTTTTCTGACGGGGGGGGGGGTCAAAAATGGCTAAAAATCTGCTGACGTAATACTTGAACGGCCGCTTATTGGCATTCAATTTCATTTCAATTCATTTAGCGATTTCGGACATTTTGGACCTTTGGTTGAGCAAAAGTCATATTCACGTCCAAACATTCCAATCAGGAGTCATCATAATAGAGTCATAGACCCATGGGGAAGAGAGAAGGAAAGAAAGAAAGAACACATTCCACGCCTGCCACAATTTACGTCAATTTTAATGTAAGAATATCTCGATGCCAAATGCACCTGGGAGTCCCTGAGCTTCACTCTGGGGTGGCCTAAGATTTAAGACGGCTTCGTTTGTCACCGTTTTAAAACGGTGAAAAACCTTCTTACGCAGAAATATTATTACAAATATCATTTATATCCACATCCATTAATTTCAAATGTTTATCGCATATATTTGATTGTGTATGATATTTTATGACAGTACAAAATTATATACATATCTCAAGACTTTTTTTTCACAAATTTAAAAAAAAAACTGCATTAAAAACAGCTAGCGTGCATGATCATTTTTGTCGCACCACGGTCATTTGTTGCACACGAGGACTAATTAGATCGGGACCTACAATTTATTGCCGATCCCGAACGAGAGGCTTGTTTTTATACTCATCGAGAGGTTGGTAAGCTAACCCCTCGATGTGGGAATCCGTGAGGTAGCAATTTGTTCTGTGGTCACGTCGCCAGTTCTGTGGTACCCGTGTCAGTAAAGTTTTCTGACGAGGACGAACCGGGTATCGAACTCGCGACACCTCTAAACACCCTTTGATATTTCAGGCGAGTATCTTATCGACCTGGGCTACCACGCCCTAACGCTCATGATCAAATTGCATGAAATTAATGTAATTGAATAAAAAAGTAACGTTAAATTTTAATTTTTTTTAAATTTCATAACAATTATTTATGAATGAATCTCAAATCTTTTCCGTCATTTTATGAACTGAACAGTTTCCTTTATTTTGAACTAGGTCTGATTAATCGATTAATGGGATCGGTAAATCGATCATTTGTTAATTGCAGTTAAAAATTTCAATTGAGTTTATCGACTCGATCGATCCAATTAAAATTCGATTAAAATTTTTACTACCAGTTAATAAGTTTACTTGATTTATTTGACTAAACTGATTAAATCTCTTAAATTATGTTCCCGTACTTAACATTTCAGTTCAGTGACCGTATTTAAAAATATTTTGTAATCAGTATTTTGATAAATTTTTCATCACGGAGGAAACGCAATTCGGTTCAACGAAAACTAGTGATGATTTCTAAAATTTACTGATTTGTAAAAACGACAAGATCCAAGTTAAGAAATTCCAGGATATGTGAAAGCATGTTCAGCATATCGTTTCTCCCCATGCCATAGACATGAGTGTGCAAACTTTCACTTTTGGGTTTATCAGCTGGTTGAACAACTTATTTTGATAAGTTTTGACAGAAACGCGTCATGTGTCATTTCTAATTTGTAAAAAATTAAGTATTGAGATATGTATAATTTTGTACTGACAGGATAGCATACACAATCAAATATATATATGGTAATAATTTGAACATAAGTCAATGAATAAATGCTTTTAAAAATATTTCTACATAAAAAAGTTTTTCACCATGTTAAAAAGGTAAGAGACCCCCCCCCCCCCCACTTCCCATAAAGGATGAATTTTCCAAGATACTCAATTCAATTTTTTCCAGAAAATATACAACTGGGAATACAAATTTGAATTTCAGAGACAATTGACAACATTTTTCAGTTTCTTCCCTCGAAGAAACTTAAAACAATTCCTCACGCAATTATATTTTTCCTAATCAATTTTTAAATCGTTGCAATTTTTAATTTCGAATTCCTTAATTTCAAATTCTTCGACCATTTTAGTTTCTAATTCTCTTTTAGCATTTTTAGATTTCAGTTTCTTTAAGCTTTTCGTATCAATTTATTTTTCATTTGATTAAGGTATCCGACTACCTTTCTTGTCACTTTTCTTTAAAATGGTTCTGGAGTGAACTTTAAATACATTTTTTGATAGAAAGTGTCTCAAAATGGTGAAAACAGTGACAAATTTTGGTCTATCTATTATATTTTCTATGAAAAATTCGTTTTTCGTCAAATTTTAGGCAAAATTCATGTGATACTCGAAACACGATTGCAAAAAATTTTATCAATGAAATGCTTTGTGATTTTCACAGTGCATTTAGCTAGTTATGTTGCAGGTTATGAACCAAAATTTAAAGGATTGCATGATATGCTCATAAGTTACTCCAAAATATGTTTAAGTACGTGTGAATTTTTTGAAATTTCATCCAATATTTTGTCTATAAAACACTGTAATTCAAAAAATTTATGTGATAGACCTTAGATTTTGGTTCATAACCTCAACAATGTATAGTAAAATATCACATTAAAATTTCGTAAGGATGCAATGCATCAATTTTTACAAATCATGTCACAAAGTCAAGTAAAATGTCAAAAATAGCATTCTTCGTAAAACACGTTTAAAGTCTTTATTCGCGTATCACTTGTATGTAAAAACGCAACACTAAAGTGAACGTAACTTTGATTCTAAGCATCATATAAACAAAACAAGGCCCGTTTTGGAATCACAACAAATAGGGCTTTTATAAAAAACTAGCTGATACCCGGCGACGTTGCCCGCCCTGTAAAAAATTTACATATATATATAGCTTATTAATTATTTCTTAATCAAAATATTTCTGCATTAAGTAAGAACAAATTACTTTCATTTTTAAATATTTTAATTAAAAACTTCAGGCAATCGCTTGTGGATGCACAATATTTTTGTTTGTCCATCTGGTGTGTAGATGTACAAATTTTTAGGATTACCAACACGCGAACAGGCGACTTAAAGCCGTCCGTGTGAAAAACAGGGCTCAAGTAGGTTGATACCTGCCTTTGCTAACGACTGACCTTGCGTTCTGTTGATTGTCATGACAAAAGCTAAACGAATCTGGAACTATAATCGCTTGAAAGTGAATGGCATTTCTTCAGTGATAATTGGGGTACGTGGAATGAAGACGTCTTCTCCTTCAGCACATTCAGTTAGAATCGTTGCTTCAATGATGTAATTGTGCAGTTTCTTCACGCAGAGTCTGTTGCCATTGCAGAGTATCGGTGTCTCCAAATTTCTTAAAATCATTATAGGTGCTCCGACTTTGAGGGTCAAGTTGTGTGGTGGCACACCCGGAATATCCAAAGAGTTCAGAAGTTCTGCAGGGTACAGAACTGTCTGCGCTGTGTCTGTGACAGTGGCAACCGATTTGTAAGATGTGGAGTCTCCCGGAATAATTTTTAGGATTTTTTCGTTGATCTTGTTCACACTGTCATTTTTCGGTTCCAGAATTGCTCTCTCACAAACCCATTCATGGTTTCGGTGATTTTGTTGAATGTTTGGGAATACTTCGTCAGCAAGTTCTTGAACTGAGTTTATATATATAAGAACTGGCAAAATCCATTTGGGAACGTAATCAGTCCAGTGCTTGGGTCTACGGGAATTCTTCCATTGCCAAGTTTGATCAACTGATGTGAAAATGATAGCAGTGCTGAGTCATTTTGCAGTTGAACTCGCATGTTGGTGGATAATGATAATTTTTTAACTTCGTGCCAGAGTGTTGATGATTTGAGGCAAGCATTGAGTACATCAGTTGGCGTTGAAAATTTTTATTCCCAGTTTTGTCGTCGTAGTTGTTGTTCTCTGTTGTTAGCGACGTGACGTCATACGTCCAGCTTGTGCAGCGCATATTATTCAAACGCCTTTTAAGCATTTTTTAAATTGAAACTATACCTATACGATGGGCGGTTGATGAGATAAAGGCCGCATTATCACTTACAGGACAAACTGTATGTAAGCTAGCAGAAATACCCGGCGCTTCCCGGGTTTTTCTTCAATTACAGGGAGGATATAACAACCAGTATGGAACATGTGTCTCCTTGGTTGCCAATAATATAATATAACATGTATTCACACAAATTTTAAAATAAATTTGAATTGAAAAAAAATTGAATTGGATTGGAAAAGTGACAAACCGTTATAAAGCAATAAACTATAATAACAGATGTTAAGTTGTTTAGTTCTGGTGCGACAGTTATGAATTAAAGGTGTGACAAACTATTGTAAAGGCATATATATATACGCTTCTGAAACGCATTGTTGGAAACCAAGGTAACCAAAGTGAATGTTCCGAAAGTAATTGTTGAGGCCCCAAAACCATTGTTTCCCGACAGTTTTTTTGCCTATTTCGGGCATTTGCCCAGCTCTGACGAACTTTTAAAGTAGCCTACGGTTCAATCCCGGACCTGTTTGGTATATATGCAAAATCTGGCGACGATCGGTCTAAAATTGCCGATTTGTATAAAGAACATACATACATACATACTTTCACATTTATATATAAGATAAGAAAATGAAAATCCATATTTTCTTCAAAAATGACGTTTTCAACATAGTCGGATACCTTAATATAATTTAATATTTAAATTTATTTTATTCGGTTTTTACTTTATCCCCTAAGTTCTTGCACCTTAAATCATTCATTTCAACTTTTTACATTTTTAAAATTATTCATTTTCAAATTTTCCTGATTGTTGCTCTTTGAGTAATTTTTTATGTATTTTCAAACATTTATTTATTGACTTTTAATAATTTATACATATTTTTACTTTCGATTAGCTTTTATTAATTTTCTCCACACAAGTTGTTTTTTTTTCTTTAAATTTCTTTACCTTTTAATAATTTTTTCTCGGGAACTGCCCAACGAAAGCGAATAGCAATGGTATCGTCAGATGCACATTGTAAAGGTGCATTCAATCATATCACTCCGGTTTTAATATCTCTTCCTGTCTGGGCATCTCAGTCCTCATTCGTAACAATTTTTTTCCGCTATATTTTGAGTGGTTCACAACGAAAATAGACAACATTGGTATCGTTCGTTACTAATTCCAAAGACAAAACCTACTAAGAGATGCCAGGCATGAAAAACGCATTCACGTCAAAACTTGCGACCGTTCGTGGACACACAGCTATTTTACTCTATACTCTTTACTCTATCATTTCTATTTCTTTCAATTTTTCATATCAATTCATTTTTCATTTTATTATATTCGTTATTTAAAATTTATTTTACTTAGATTATGTACTTTATTGTCTTTAAATTTTAAAGTTTCAATTCTTTAGAATATTATTCATTTTTCAAGTTTACACTTTTAGAATTTTTCGTTCACGTTTCTTTTTCCAAAATTACATTTTTTGCAAAATTTTCAACTTTTTACCTTAATTTTTTACATTTTTTTCAAATTGTTCATTTTAATTTTTTGTTATTGTTTAATTTTTTATGTATTTCCAAATATCAATTTTTCATCGATTTTTATTCATTTATAATTCCTTTAATTTTTATGAATTTATTTCATATGAATATATTTTTTTGTTTTTACTTTCTTAATTTTTTCTCAGATTTTTTTTTTGCATTATATAATTACGTTCTACTTTACATGAACTTTTGGTTTGTTTTATTATTTCTCATAGGAAAGAGGTCCATATGTTTTTCATTTTCGCACTTTCACAAAAATCCTGCACCTTTTATTTTTGAAAAATAACCATTTTTACGTGAAAAAAAAACCACTCAAAACCAAAGAAAGATCGAATGATACCGATCGGTGCGAATCGATCCCGAAAAAAAAGAAAAATCCAAAAACATTAGTAAGAAAGGAAAACGCCGACATGATGAATGGGTATCATCAATATCATTATCTCATTCCTTTTTTTTTTTATACATCGCACTATTCATGTTAGATTACGCAGTGTCAAAACATTCACGATTGGCCAATCAAAAAGAATAAGAAAAGATCGTGTGACATTCAAGGTATCTTCTTCGTTTTTAGGAGACATTCCTATATATATATTTTTTCGTAATCTTCTTTAACGTCCTGTTTCTTATTTTCTTTCGGGTGATTCATGTTACTGGAATGTTTAGGTGGAGTACCCTGGACCGTTTCGCACCGCGGAGGCGATTAAACTGCGTAGGATGTACCTACACGCACACACTGAATGAACCCATGATAATTTTTTTTTTCCCTGTTCTAACAAACCGGCATGCGCCATGTTAAACCAGCAGCAATATTATGACTAGAGATGCTTTCTTTTTTTTTCGTATACTTTCATCTGGTTGTGGGTGGAAGAGGACATTACATATATAATAGTCTCTTCTGTGTTTGTAATAAAAGTAAAGGCGGGCACTCCCATGCGACCGACCACGGGGGTAAAAAAACGACGTCCGAGACCTTTAGGGAAAAGAAAAAAAAAAGTTCAATGTTAGAAATGTAATAATGTTCGGTAATGTCTTAATGAAGGACATTCGGGACCTGAGAGAAGTTGAAGATCACTTTCTCATGACCTACACGAGATTATCCGCCAGGGCGGATGCTCCAAAACAACTTCGTACGGCCTTGGCTCGGGGATGTATTTTTAATTTGATTATAAGGACTATGAACCTTCTAATTTTCTTCATCATCAAGTTTGCCGTCAGTCATCTTTTGTGAATGGATATTGAATATGAATCGAAAAAGTTTTTAGTCCTCGTATTACCATTAACAGAGTTCAAGAGGTCTTTAGCCTTTCAGACACTGCGGGCTGAAAATGATTTTCCACATGAAGCCCGATGGCCAAACAAGTCGTGCTTCAGAATCTAGATTTGTACAGTGGTGTTTTAACGGTGGGGAGGGGGGGAGCCCAATGGGGTTCAGAGCTCCAAGTCAAAAAAGGGTGTCCCTATGTTATTGGAGATTTTCATTTATTGTCAGATTGGTTTTAAGTTAAATATGAATTTTCATTAATTCTGAAACAATTTTTTCATCAATAACATGGATTTCCATGTTAAATGTTTTTCCAAATTTGTTATGATTCTGGAATTATTTTATCAATTAATATAAATTTTCATGAATTCTGAGGAATTGGTTACTTCATTAAATATGAATTTTCATCAATTTTTAAATCATTTTTCCATTAAATATTAATTTAATCAGTTTTGAAATTATTTTTCTTAAATTTTGAAATTATTCTTTCTTAAATTTTGAAATTATTCTTTCTTAAATTTTGAAATTATTCTTTCTTAAATTTTGAAATTATTCTTTCTTAAATTTTGAAATTATTCTTTCTTAAATTTTGAAATTATTCTTTCTTAAAATTTAAAATTATTCTTTCTTGAAATTTAAAATTATTTTTTTCTTTAATCCGGAAAATTTTTCCTACTCATTATGAATTTTTAATAATCCGGGAGTTATTCTTCATTGAATCTGAATTTTCATTAATTCCGAAATTATTTTTTCATAAATAATGTGTGTTTCCAGTAAATCAGAAATAATTTTTTCGTTGAATAATAATAATAAGAATAAGAAATTTCTTCTTAAATAATAATTTTGAGAAATTGCTTCTTTCACCAATTCGAGAACACATTTTTTCATTGAGGGGATTTTTTCCATCATTTCTATAAATTCTGCTACTATATAAACTATCGAGGGGCCGCTGTAAAGATCTTTAAAAATGCCACATGCTGCCCGCGGGCCATGCGTTGATGACCCTTTACCATCAGGATATTGTCTAATACAGTGCTGTTTGCCGGTAGCTACTGTAATATACGGATTTAGCAGCCCAAGGGTAAGTGACCCTTCATAACGCGTATTGAGCAAAATACTGTTGATTAAAAGAGAAAACCCTCCTATCAAAGAAATTATATCTCCTGAGAGCTCAAAAGGAGCCCCTCCATCTATTTTTAAGGTTTATCCCCACCGCCCTTATCTATGTACTGTTTTAAGATTTTTTTTTTTTCATTCTCCCTTAGCATTATTATTATAGATAATACACTCCCGTAAGTATAACGATGCCCTCGAGTGCTCAGTGTTACGTTTAAGCACCACCATCTTCAATTTTCTTTTCCTTACTTCTGCGTAAGATGTGGAAGAGCTTCAAGAGAAGAGAGAGAGAGAGAGAATCAACATCTGCGCGTGCCAGGTGCACGACGGGCACTGGCACGCGAACTGACGTCGGTAACTGTTTTTATGCTTCTTTTTCTTACTTCTTTTTTCTTTTCTTCACCTTTGATAAGTTTTTTTTTTCTTACTTTTTTTTTTTACTTTTTACTAAGAAAAAATATGGCTGTAGAGAGACCACGCGAGGATGCGAACGTAAATATATTCGGAGTACCTTATAATTTAGTTCCGTTGTCTCTCTTCAAAGGAAACTTCATAAACATGAGAAAATTTACATGCCGTATTAGTTACTACGTTAGCCGGCATTCCGCCTTGCATTTCCACTGAAATCGAGTTACAGATTCCGGAAAAAATTCTTAAATACCCGGACTCAAAGAATCGATTGAATTGGCTGATTTCAAACTTGTCTGTTCTCTATATTTTGTAATACAGGGTGGTCATCTCATTGATGCATCCCTGACCCACCCTTAAGGGTATACAGGATAATTTAGTAAATCCGACGCTACGGTCCTGCCCCGTACGAAAAATTTTCAGGGCGAAATGGGATCTCCGAGTCGAGTGCTACTGAGGCCAGATTTGAGTGAGGTGCCACTCTCTTAATGTCCGTCGCAGGGTTTTATGCTACAAATACAAATCTATAGTCTTTAACCTATAGGGCTTGGCACTGCATAACGGCAATGCCAAGCTGAAACCCTACCCTACACACAAGGGCAACGAATTACCCAACGTAAAGCTAACCTATCTCACGATGGTCATACAGTGTGTCATAAATAAACTCACACTACTCAGATATATGTAGCGCCAATTCTGATGGAACTTGGAGGATATATTGGACCATGAGAAAAGGAAGATTCAATAAAAAACAATAGTTCGATTTGTAACCACCAGGTAAAAAGTGGCGCTTTTTTATCACAGTTATATTTTTCCCACGGTCCAAATAACATACGTTCCAAGTTTCTATCAAATACGTCCACCACAACGGGCGCTGCATAAGTCGAAGTAATGCCAGTATAATTAAGCTGAGTAGTGTCAACCTCCATCAGAATGGGCGTTACATACGTCTGAGTTTATTTATAACCACCCATACATAAAATACCATGGTATATGAAAAATAAATCTGTTCTTACCACTCTTTCGGAGGACTTTGTGGTGAGTTCCTGGATACTCCTATCTTGTTATAAGAACGGATAACTCTATTCCAGTAACTCTATTCCTTTGAACACAATTACAAAAAAGCCAGGAAAACTTGATAATTTAATTTATATTATTGCTCAAAGAGTATTTGTCAGTATCACACCATATTGCTTTTTTCATGGTTTTTTTTTTTCAAGTTTTGTGAAATATCTTTTAACAAACTTTTATTCTGAAATCTTGGCCTAAGGCAGAGGTCCTCAGTCTTTGTTAGCCCACGGACGAGTTTAATTCATTTTGAGAGTGAAAGGCCCGGTCTTACATACGAATAACAGGAAAACGAACAAACGGTAAAAATGAAACGACGAATCACTCACAGACCGGTTTGACTAATGTTAGGACACCATATCGTGTCGCAGCCCGGTGGTTGAGAAACAGTGATATAAGGTAGCAGCATGGTATAGTATTTTGCCATTTCGCACATATATCGAAATTCTATACCGGTCGGTGCAGATTGAAAAAAAATACAATGTGTTCCCCATCTGGAAAAGAAAAGTTATAGGGCACATTTTATATGTTTGAAATGAATTTTTTCCTCTTCTCCACGAGCATCTCTGTGTTCATCATCCCTCCCATTCTGTAGCCAGCCCCCCCCCTCCTAGACTGAGATTTTTGGTGAGAGCCTTATCTATATTGAATTTACAGTGTATGAAGGAGTCATTCAAGTATTACGTTTTGCCGCTGTGGTGGTCGAATGGTCATAGTGACGGACTCGCATCGCGGGGACCCAGGTTCGAGCCCCACCGTCACCACAGTGGTGGTCGGCTGAAGTTGGTTTTCTGTGGTTCCCAACTTCGAGGCGCAAATGCGAGCCGATCTCCCCGTTAAAAAGTCTCACCACAGAGAGCAACAGTCCTACAAACAGTACAAATATTCAGTCACAACGCATCACTCACTTCACTTCTGAGATATAGATGGCAGCACTGAAAAATTATACACAACACTAGACATGCACTCAGACTGTTAGGTACACGCACTTACACTTCCGGCACAACTCACTAGGTAGTAAATTGCCTATGGCAATAGACCTGAGTTGTGCTCGTTGTGCTCGGTTTGAAAAAAAAAGAAAAAAAAGTATTACGTTAGCATCGATGAAAGGAGGGTTTCCGATCTGCTGACTTTTGATGACAATGGGGGGAGGGGGGGTTTAGATGATGCTTACGTCATTTTAACCACCCTTTATAAAAAATATTCTTAATGACGTCCTGAACTGTGGCTTGTTAATAAAGTTAACAATTTCCCCATTGATAAGTCTCCCAGACAGGCACTTTAGTGTTCTCTAAATGTTTCGCGTATCCTTCAAGTGATCTAGAAATGTGTTTGGGCCGCTTAAGTGCTGTGGAACTGTGCCACGTATCATTCAAGTGATCCGTAATTATGCCGCAGATCACTTAAGTAATCTGGGAATCTGTCGCGGGTAACTTGTGAGATATAGAGCCGAACTGAAGGCTGCTTAAGTGCTCTAAAACTGTGCCAACTGTCACTTAAGGATCCCTTGAGTCAAGGGATCTCTAAATGTGCCACGGATTGCTTCAGTGTTCTGCAACTGTATCGCGGGTTACTTAAGTCATCTGTGAATGTGGCACAGGCCCACTTGTGTGATCTGAAAATGTGCCGCTGGTGTACTCGAGTGATCTGAATATCTGCCAAATGCTATGGAATTTTTCCACGGATCACAGCGGTTTGTAAATGTGTCGCTTAGTTCATTTTTACAAAATTGGATTTGAGGGGTAGGACATAACCCCCAGATAAGCCCCAGGGCCACATTTGGTCCGCGGGCCAAGGGTTCGCCATATGTGGCTTAAAGGGTGGTTAGCCTTCAAATAGCATTGCCATTAAAATATATTGATTATAATAACACATATAAAGTTATTTTCTTTCAAAATATTAATTTAAAAAAATATTTTTTGCATTAAAAATGATTTTTTGATCGTTTGGGCAGGATCCCCCCTATGTCCCCCCCCCCCACACATACGTCTCTGATCCCACCAATATGTGATAGGAGGTAGGGGACAGAGTTGCCGAAATTTTGCTGACACGGAAGGAAAGGAGTCAAAAATGGTTGAAAAATTCCTGACGTAATACTTGAATGGCCCCTAATAATAATGAGATTTGTTCAAGGCGCTCGAGCTAGAGTCCTGCCAGCCCTATCCTTGTCGGGTCATAATCCCATCAACTTCAACCATTGAAGATAGGTGCTTGATATTGCACTTGAGAAATATTCACCGACAACACAGATGAACACCCTATGATTGTTTCAGTTGAAGCATAGAGAGTTGAAGCATTGTCAGAGTTCCCGTATGGAAGCTTTTCTTTTAGTGATGGTTAGAATCAAAGCTCTTGATTCGTGAAAATGTCTCCCGATAGTCTGACAGGGCTATAACCTCGTGAGTCTCAACCATGAGTTCAACCAGCCATGGCACGGAGACCTCACATCTCGCAGTAGGGCCTTTGGTTGAGATTTTTGGTGGGCTTTCAAGTCAGACTGTGGGGGGGGGGGACCATGAGGGAACTTCAGTTAAATAATGGCTTCCACGATAAGACCACGCAAAATGATTAATGACAATAAATATGTATATTAAGAGGTGGTGACAAAGTCCTTTTTTATTTTGCCCTATGATGCTGTTGAAAAGGCAATTCGCCCATTCCCCCTCATCCGGGGCAATGGCTAAAATTGACAATGGTTGATAAAGCCTGGGCGCGGTGCACAGTATGAAATGTTGGCAGCAGGGCAATAAAAGGCGGCAGGGACATATTTTTCGGGTAAATAATCCAAATCTAGTTTGAGTTTCTCTCATAGAACAGAATCATTATCATCAAGGGTTCGGTGGGAAGCCCTTGTCCTACAGGCATATTTCCAATTACAAAAATTAGAACTCGTAGACGTGTAGAACTCGGGGGCCTTCAGAAAAGCTATATAAATTCACATACATAGGAAATTCGTAGCATTTAAATTGGCTTACGGAAAATTCACCGCCATGCAATTCACCGCTAGGAAAATTCACCGCCGGAAAATTCACCGCTAGGAAATTTCACCGCTAGGAAAATTCACCGACAACAGTTCGATGAGAGTCAGAAAGCGAGGGAGTGAGCGCGCGAGAGAGCTACTGAGTGAGTGACCGAGCTACTGAATCCGTGAGTGAGTGAGCTACTGAGTGGATGAGTGATCTACTGAGTGGATGAGTGATCTAGTGAGTGGATGAGTGATCTAGTGAGTGAGTGAGCTACTGAGTGGATGAGTGATCTAGTGAGTGAGTGAGCTACTGAGTGGATGAGTGATCTAGTGAGTGAGTGAGCTACTGAGGGGATGAGTGATCTAGTGAGTGAGTGAGCTACTGAGTGGATGAGTGATCTAGTGAGTGAGTGAGCTACTGAGTGGATGAGTGATCTAGTGAGTGAGTGAGCTACTGAGTGGATGAGTGACCCAGTGAATAAGTTTTAATTTATTTAATAATAGATTTTTTAATCATTTGTGACACTACTAAGTTAAAACTAATTCACTCACTCACTAGGTCACTCGCTCAATCACTTAATCACTCACTCACATACTCACTAGGTCACTTACTCACATACTCAGTAGGTCACTCACTCACTCCTCTCTCACTGACTCAGTAACTCAATTGCTCACTCCCACACTAACTGACTCGCATCGAACTGTTGTCGGTGAATTGTTAGTCGGTGAATTTTCCTAGTGGTGAATTGCATGGCGGTGACTTTTCCGGCGGTGAATTTTCCTAGCGGTGAATTTTCCGGACACGATTTCAATTTCGTACGCGTTTCCGACATCGTATCGTTCTGACGGAGATGTCGTAACAAAGAAAACTGAATTGTCTTTCGTCTGTACGACAGGTTCTCTTATATACACGCATGGAATGGGAAAATATTTCGATCATTTCCCCAGAATTTTCTGGCCTTCTTGCAGAAATGAGGAAATGACGAATCATTAAAAAAAATGTTACATAATTAAATTGGGCAAGTGCTGCGCAGAGGAAATTATTGAATGGAGATCGGATTCCTTGCTGTGTTGAAATTTTTAGTGTTTTCTCATTTATTCATATACACACATGTGTTGGTGTCGTGTTTGAGCAGCTTTTGCACCGGAAGAGAACCTTTTTTTTATCCATATGCATCTCTCTCTCTCTCCCTCTCACTTCCATGATGTAGCGAAAAAGCTGTGGGAAACTGTTCATCTCTATAACAAGATGAATCGTTATCTTCTGATGATGTTTCTACAAAACTCACCAAGTCGTGGGTGTTTTCTCTTCTTCGTTTCTCCTTATTTTTTAGGGGGGGGGGGAGGGGGCGTCTGACTTCCGGTGACCCGTTCTTTTCTTAATGAAAATTTTTCCAGAGAGAGACCCCTGCTTCCCTCTTTTCTGTTTATCATTAAAATATAGGAAGCCGCTGCTGCTGTTTATGGTATAGCTTATGAAATATGTAGGATGCTCTATAACTTACATCATCAGAATATAATTAATTGGATGCGCTAAGGAATTCACTTAGTCACATACCTTTGAGTTTGGATCCAAATTGGTAAAAAGTATCTCAAACTCAACAAGAGTTCTTATCTTCTTGTCTCTGTACCTTAAGCAGCAAATAGAAAAATCGTCACAACTCGATAAATATGCGACCAATTTTGTTAAACTTTATAGTATAATCATTATATCATACTACAGCTGTTGTGAACTGTCCTCGCAATACAGGTCGATGCTAAAATCTAAAACTTTCCGTGATGCCCGCGGGTCACCAAGTCATGGCTATTTGGAACTGTGAGATTGTATCCAGAATCTGAAGGACACAATGTACTGACGTGGTGTCATCTAAACTGATCGGCTAATCACCACTAAGTTGAACGGGAAACCCCAGATTTACTGACGACTTATGTTTTCTGGAATTGTTTCTTGCGTTAAATATACATTCTCATTAATTCTAGAATAATTTCTATCGTTAAATATGAGTTTTCATTGATTCTATAGTTACAATATTTTCTTCCTTTAAAATGAGTTTTCATTGATTCTATAGTTACAGTATTTTCTTCCTTTAAAATGAGTTTTCATTGATTCTATAGTTACAGTATTTTCTTTAAAATGAGTTTTCATTGATTCTATAGTTACAGTATTTTCTTCCTTTAAAATGAGTTTTCATTGATTCTATAGTTACAATATTTTCTTCCTTTAAAATGAGTTTTCATTGATTCTATAGTATTTTCTTCCTTTAAAATGAGTTTTCATTGATTCTATAGTTACAGTATTTTCTTCCTTTAAAATGAGTTTTCATTGATTCTATAGTTACAATATTTTCTTCCTTTAAAATGAGTTTTCATTGATTCTATAGTTACAGTATTTTCTTCCTTTAAAATGAGTTTTCATTAATTCTAAGATAATTTTTTTCATTAAATATGGATTTTTATTGATTCTGAAATTATTTGATTCATTAAATATGAATCGTTGTTGATTCTGAAATAATTTCTTTCATTATAAGAAAAAAAAAAAGTTTGATTAAATATTTATTTCATTCTAGTACTGATATCCCTTTCAATAATTCTGGAAATATTTCTTTCGCTGATGCAGGAATTGTTTCATACACCCATTCTGAAGTTATTTCTTTCACTGATTCTGAAATTATTTTTTTTTCGCTAATCCTGAAATTATTATTTTTTTTTTTCAATCATGAATTTTGAAAAATATGCAAATTATAAAATAATTTTTCTCTCACGAATTCTTGAAATTATTTCTTTTATTAACTTTAGCGTTTTATTTTAAACGCAATCTTTTGTTTATCGAACGTTTTTTACCCTTACAGCGGCAATCCAGAGATATTTCGTCAAACTTGATTGGTCGGTCACCCCAAAATACATACCTCGGGTTCTTCACACGCTTTTATTTCCAACGTTGCAGTTACAATGCGGATCAGGAAAATTTTAAAAACCGTTAAAGGGTTAAAGGAGTCAGTTGTTTTATGCATCATGTCCATATATATGTGTACGCAACTTTTTCACTCAAATGTTCCAAAATTTGCTTATTTTAAACATTTTTTTCTTTTTCAGGATTTCCCATATGAAAAAACGCCAATATTTCTACTTTTTTTTCAGGATTTACCATCCCGCATAAGCAGTTATTTCTTTTCACGATTTCCCATTTCAAGCGCAGTTGTTTCTTTTTCGTGATTCATCATTTCAAGCGCAATAGTTCTTTTCACGATTTGTTTGTTTTTCACGATTTCCCATTAAAAATGCAATGCTTATTTTTCACCATTTCAAATGCAATATTTCTTTTTCACGATTTCCCATTTCAAATGGAATGTTTCTTTTTCACGATTTCCCATTTCAAATGAAATACAAGATATACAGAAGACTGGATGTTGTGAAGATATTTATTATTTGAGATGTTAAATTTTTAAGGAAGGAAAAAAACTCATCTCTGCCTCTACCGGGAGTCGAACCCGGGTCCCTCGATTGCCGGACGAGTGCTCTGACCACTAAGCTACAGAGGAGATAGAGATTTTCCTTCGCTAGAGCGTATATATGCCGAACGGAACCGTGCAATGGACGGTGAAACCGATCAGCTAATAGCTCATGGACGACGAGCCACCAGAGGGCTAGAGATGAGTTTTTTCCTTCCTTAAAAATTTAACATCTCAAATAATAAATATCTTCACAACATCCAGTCTTCTGTATATCTTGTATTGACAAGTGGAGAGCGACATTCATGTCATAAAAATGAAATGTTTATTTTTCACGATTTCCCATTTCAAACACAAATGTTTTGTCCTCATGATTTCTCATTTCAAACGCAGTAGTTTTTGTTCACAATCGCTCATTTCAAACGAAACGTTTCTTTTTCGCAATTTCTTATTTCAAACGCAGATGTTTCTCTTTCACCCATTTTAAATGCAGTTTTCTTTCTTTTTTGACTATTTCTCATTGTTTCTGTTTCACGATTTCTAATTTCAAACGCAATTGTTTCTGTCTCACTCTAAAATTCACTTAAACGTAGTCGTACTTTTTTTCCGAGAGTTGAACTTATAAATGCAACTGCTTTTTAAAATATGTATCTTTTCTGCTTCGTGAACAGTAATGTCTGAATTTTCTATTCTTGGATGCAGTTGGCCATTGGTTTAGTTAGGGGGCATTCAAGTATTACGTCAGCATCGGGGGGGGGGGGAAGGGGGTTTCGGATTTGCTGACTTTTGATGACAGGGGGAGGGGGGTTTTGAAGGTTGCTTACGTCATCAATCGCCCTTTTTGAAGATATGAAATATTCTAAGCTGCTGACGAAATTTTGCTGAAAAGGGGGGGGGGAAGGGGGTCAAAAATGGCTAAAAATCTGCTTACGTAATACTTGAATGGAACCTCATACGAAAATGTTTCTACTTCAATTCTTGGAAGTCCTTCAACAGATTTCAGGGATTCGTGAGTTTGGATGAGAAAAGAAGTAACTCATCATTTTTACTTCTCCAAAGTTTTTTTTTTCTTTTTAAAAAATCTTTTGACAATTTGTAAAAGGTATGTGGTCTTCATTTTTAATGGCACGTGGGGTCTATGACCTCATCTTATTGGCAACCCTTGGTGGAACACTAAAGGTTACAAACCCCTTGTTCTACAAGAACAGGAACGACAGCAATGTTCTTATAAAACGCAGTTTCTTGCGTGCTATGCAATTGCTAAATTAAATTTGTTTTTCTGTCTTCAAAGATAAGTAATCTTAAATGATTAACATAAAATAAAATTTTATACTTTCTATCTTCAACACAAGTCAATGTCTACTATGGTAAGAAATGCATCAAATCTGTCTGTCTCATTGATCCATAAAATGAATATGTTGTTATTTATGGACTGTGTGTGTGTGCGTGCACATATTTTTATAGTCTAGAATTTTTTTTTCTTTTTCCTCATCATAGAACTATGATTTTTCTTTCTTATGTCTGTACCAAAAAAAAAGTGCATTGACAAGTTGCGTAACGGACCATAACGAGAACGTTTTTTTTGGCTTACGCTTAGGAAAATAAACGATCAATATAATATCGACGGGTGGTCATAAGATCTTGGAAGAATGAAAATGAATAAAATTCCATTCGCATCATTCTTCTTTTATCTTACATTCCGATCGATTCTTTCCTCGATCGAAAAGAAGTCGCGACTTTTCCAATGAATCGAATCAAATCAAGCTATATGAATTTATCAATAGATATATACACGTGCATATATGTATTAGGAGCGAAGATTCTACTTTAATAAACAAGTTAATCATCTATCTTTCTTTTCTGTTTCCAAACCGGAAAATCGACCGACATTCTTGCAGCAGCAATGAAAAAGAAAACAAAAAAAAGCAATCCAAAACTATTCCAGCAATTTACCACAAATATGAAGACTTTTGTGCAAAATTGTGTTGTTTTTAAACAGCGATGCAGAAATTTTTCAAATGGCAGAACTTTTTTTTTGGTCCTATCGTTTGCGGGGCCCTTCCGTTTTATTAGATTCCTATATTGTTCTAATTGGATTAAAGACAGCTTTGTGTGGCAATAAATTGGATTACCAGATTTTCAACACACGCAATACGAACGACTATGACTGATCATATTCAATTGGAATGAAAGCGAGATATTTATCTGTGGCCGATTAGCATCTAATAACGAGTAAAATCAGTGTAATTACCAACCTTTCACACCAACAGTGTTCACACTCGAAATGCGTTGAAGGCTCGGGTACCCACTTGAAATGCTTTGAGAACGCATGTACCTTCTGGAATGCGTAGGAGATATGAGTATTCATAAGAATGGGTGAGAAGTTCGCTAACCCCCAAGAGTATGAGCCCTAGGCTCTTGTACGTCTTCACATACTGCGCCTCTAGAAATTCGTATCCATTTGAAACACGCGAGAAGTGTGTAACTCCATGAAACGCTTCGGACGTAAGTGTACTCCATGAAACGCTTCGGACGTAAGTGTACTCCATGAAACGCTTTGGACATACGTGTACTCCATGAAATGTGCGAAAGGCTTGCGTATCTCTAGAATTATGTAAGAGGTGTGCGTACCTCTAAAAACATTTGAAGTGCCGCGTAATCACTGAAATTCGTAGGACGCTTGTGTATTCCTAGAAGAGGAATAGAAAGCTCGCATTTCTAGTCTATTTGTGTATCCTGTTATTAAAACAACTGAGACGTTACTCAATCCGTACGTATCTGAGCTGGAAATGTTAACATTAAATCCTGAAAAGGCTTTCATTAATTTTGGAAATGTTTTCATTAATTCGTGAGATGTTTTAGTTAATTCTGGAGTTATGTGGTTCTTTCATTAATTCTGGAGTTTGTATTTCTTTCATTAATTTCAAGTTCTCATCAATTCTGAACTTTTATTAATTTTCGTCAAAATATTTTTGAGCATTTCTGCGCACTCTGGATACCTGTGCATTTTTGGATACCGATTTCCACGCCTCCTTCCCAAATAATAAATAAATTTATGGCTCAAGAGGGTCCCAGCCCAGGCCACTGAAGTCGTCAAAACGCTCTTGAGGTCAACGGCGCAACTAATGGATTATAACAGGATTTTAAATGGATGGACCCGAGTTTGGGTCGCGACCCAGAGGTTGAGAACGCCTGTCATAAGCTATACGGAAAGTCATCGTTTGCTTGGTTTTTTTTCCAGTCGGCGTATTTTCAGTTATTAGTAATTTTTAATTTACAAAACTAAAGCTTCTTTTTTTCCAGTATCGAAAATTTTCAAGGTTTAAATTGTTTTCCACGTTATTTTTTAATAGTTATATTACTAGGGATACGTAATTTTCGTATTAGGCGATAAATGAAAAATTTGCCATTTTTGATGAATAAATGCGAAAATTTGATTTTTTACCACTTTTCCGCAAAATCTTGATAATTTACACTTTTTGAAGCAAAAATAGGTAGTAATTTTGCTGAGCACTTCAATTCTAGAACAGTACAGCACTTTAATGCTTGGCTCTGTAATTGGCATGTTTAAAAAAATGTGTCGTTAGTGTAGTTCGTTTTTGCGAATGAACGCAAAATTTTTGATTTGGGAAATGTTTCTGGGAATGAATGCAACATTTTTGCTTTGGGTTTTTTTTCCTTTTTTTGCCAAAGAATGCAAAATATTTGAATCGAAAATATCTTTTGCAAATGAATGCAAAACTTTTGATTTTGAGATATCTTTTGCAAATGAATGCAAAACTTTTGATTTTGAAATATCTTTTGCAAATGAATGCAAAACTTTTGACTTGGAAATATCTTTTGCAAATGAATGCAAAACTTTTGATTTGAAAATATCTTTTGCAAATGAATGCAAAACTTTTGATTTTGAGATATCTTTTGCAAATGAATGCAAAACTTTTGATTTGGGAAATGTTTATGGGAATGAATGCAAAATTTTTGCTTTGGGTTTTTTTTTTTCCTTTTTTTGCTGAAGAATGCAAAATTTTTGCTTTGGGTTTTTTTTTTTCCTTTTTTTGCTGAAGAATGCAAAATGTTTGAATCGAAAATATTTTTTGCAAATGAATGCAAAACTTTTGATTTGGAAATATCTTTTGCAAATGAATGCAAAACTTTTGATTTAGAAATATCTTTTGCCGAAGAATGCAAAATGTTTGAATCGAAAATATCTTTTGCAAATGAATGCAAAATCTTAGTTTATTTCATTTTAATTGTTTTTTGCGGATGGACGCAAAATTTTCGATCAAAAACAATCTTTTGCGAATGAATGCAAAATTCTAAACTTGAAAAAAATGCGAAATTTCCGATTTAAAGAATATTTTTTGCGCAATATGGATTTCTTTTATTTGCGAAATTAACGTATCTCTAGATCAGCGGTTCTCAACCTTCTTTGACTCGCGGAGGCCTTTTTAAGTAAAAGAATTCTTTAGCGGAGCTCCGGAGGCCAATTTTTTAGTTATTTATCTCAAAGTTACTGAGTTACTTTTACTATTTAAAAATATTTGTAATTATTATTTTTTTTAAATTTTATTGTTTTTTTTTATTTTCATCAAACGGCCCTGGAGAGTGCACAAGGAGCCACAACGGCTCCGCGGATCACCGGTTGAGAACCGCTGCTCTAGATATTGCCAATCGTTTTGCATTACTGTTAAGAAACTACTCAAGGGAAACACACACAACACACACATTGGAATTTCCAAACTTCACTCATATTCTTAAGGACCCCACCAGGCCTGAAATAGAACAATTTTTTTTCTTGTAAGGTTGTCCCGCAGAGAAACCCGCATATTGAGATGGAGAGGCGCCATGGTTAAATGAATGCCCTCCGCCAACCGGGAGCAATTTCTTTCTCCTCATGTAGTATTTTGTTGGGCAATTTCAAACGGGCCGATGAATCTCCACTGGAGACCTTAATGGTCCATCGAACATTTTATTGTTCAATTTCTCTGTCTGTCTGACTCACTCATGCGTCCTTCTTTTTTTTTTTCTCTCATGTGGCCATAATTGCAGTTTTGTGTAAACACTGACCGCCCGCTGCTTGCGATGGCATTTTGGTGTGTTGAATTTTTTCGCACGTGTTGGTGATTCCCACGACATTGGTGGTGTCTACTGAGGGATGGGTTCGGGGTGATCGGAAATTCCTAGTACAACTAGAGCTAATAATTGGGAATTCTCGGAATGTTTTTTTTGCGAGTTCAATGTGTTTATTGGTGTAAACATTTATCAACAATTCACGACGCGTTAGGAATTTTTTTTTCTTGGGGTAAACACTGGCCAGCGTTTTCATAGTCTGTTTTCTCACCAAAATAATTTAATACGTTAAGGTATAATAAAATGCAAAAAAGAGTTTTGCTGATTGTAGGATGCATATTTTTCTACAAAATAAATTTTGACAAAGTTTCTGCGTCCAAAACAAAAATAACGATTTATTATGTGTTTTAATGTGCTAAACACCAATTAAACCAAAAAAAAAAAAATTGGATTGGCTACATTTTCTCTTGAAATTGCATGTTTTACCCTTTAATTGATAATCACTAAAATATCCAGAGGAGAAAGATTTTGAGAGGTTATGTATTAAGCAAATGCTGTAGGTACCCTGAATGCTATTACATGAAAAAAATTGTGAATATTTAAAAAAAGATATGTGATGTTGCACTTCAGGGCACCTTATTTATGATTTACATAGATTTAAATCGTTTAAAAATGACATTTATTGTTTGCCAAATTACTTTTTGTCATTATTGAAGAATTCACAGCAATATGTCTCCTCCGCATATGATATTTTCCTCCAAAATTAAGGGCCAAAAATTGTTATTGCTTTTCTTGTCAAAGAGACATTGGAAACCGTTGAGCCGTTCTTCTGGTTATTATAGAAACATCATGTACAAACAGCTCACCAAAGCGTATTAATAATACGCTTTGCAGGTTTAATACGCTTTGCAGCTCACAAGTAGAAATCGAATGTTTTTGGAGTTGCTTAGAAGCAGCAATGCTGAAACGAGCTAAAAAATACAAAATTTCTCTATTTCCAAAACAAAAGAAACTCATATTGCCGGACATCAACACGGTCAAATAAAGAGATAATGCACATATAATAATACAATACAGTACGATGAAACACAACATAAGTGTATAGAAAATGAAATAGATGTGCTGGAAAAACCAAATGTCCCCAATATACGGAGGCACAAACAAAAATACATAGAGACGTAAATGTATGACAGCACTATAGTTCCTTTAATCTGCGATTGGAGTGCACTTCGTTTTAGATTATGCTCGTACTGGATATTAGTAGCATCTCTTACATTAGTCCAACAACTGGTCAGTCTGGATTGAGATCGACTATTTTCCTTTATGGTCCTTACCACTTATTCACTATACAATAACGCTCGTGAAGCTCTTTTCAACACTTAAAAGGGCGGTATCTCTAAAATGAGAGCCAATAAAACTTTTTCATGGTGATTGATGTTCATGTTCAGCGCGTCAAAATCATTAGAATATTTCCATGTCGGACGCAATTTCATAGTTGTCCAGGTTGATTGCATGACCACAGTAGAGTGCTCACTCCAAGCTGGAAGGGGAGATGTGGCCCAGTGCCTGGGCTGCCACAGTGGCACGAAGGGCTCACCCGAGCCACCAAGCCTTGAAGAGTAGACGTTGTTCAGGACCTGGCCTGACTACGGTAGAGTGATCACTAGAGTCACCAAGCCAAGAGGACGAATGTGGCCTAGCACTTGGGCTGGCCACTGCGACACGAACGGCTCACCCGAGCCACCAAGCCGACAGGAAAGATTGGCTCAGCACCTGGGCTGCCCACTGTGACACGAAGGCGAGAAAAGTAGACGTGGTCCAGGACCTGGCCTGGCCACAGTAGAGGGCTAACTAGACCCACGAAGCCGAGAGGAGGGATGTGGCGTAGCAGCTAAGACGGTCACTACAACACGAATGGTTCATCCGAGCCATCCAAGCTGAGAAGATTAGACATTGGTCTAATCTTCAACGATATATAACGAAGGGCTCAATAGAGCTACAAAGCCATAGACATAAATTTTGAAAATTGGAAATTTTTTCTAATAGTAGCATTTGCAACTTTTTAAATTTGTAACTCCTTTTTTTTTTAACGTGCTTTATATTGGTCTATTATATATGCATAATAAACCATCAGACACCGCCCAGCCTCTCATCAAGGGCAATGACTAAAATTGACAATTGTCGATAGAGCCTGGGCGGTGCACGGTATGAAATTTCCCGGTAGATCAATCACCTATCTTTTGACTGAAAATAATGTTTCTGAGAAGTATGATTTTTCTCTGGATGTTGTGCCGAAACGAATCTTTTGAAAAAAAAGTGTCTCCTCCGGGAATCAAACCCGGGTCCCCCTGCTTACCGGGAAAGTGAATTTTCGAACCAATACTTCAGACATACACACTTTCCGTTCCCCTATAAATCACTTTTCTTTCCAAAGATTCGTTTCGGCATAATATCCAGTTTCTTAATACGTTTCGGACAGAAAAAAAGTAAAATCTCTAACGTTTCTCTCTTTCCGCAGTTGTCAGATGTTCCTGCTTCTTCCCGGTCGAATACCAGGGCACTTTCTATCTACAGACCCAGATGGGTGGAATATATGGAAACCATCTGTCCGGGGCCGCCACGTTCTCAGAAATCACTTTCGAACCAGACGCCATTCCACCCTGGGGAAAGTGTCATCAGAGGCGAGGTAACAACGTCATTCTGAAAGACAGGTACGTAACCTTCTTGCATACCTTTGATTGAATTCTCTAGTGTTCAATTTTCGTCCTAGTTTCGGAATATTTGCTTGGTGAGATAACTAAGGTTCGGATTTTTATGACATGCCATAATTCTTTTTTTTTATGAGAAGTCATATTCAAGGCATTTTCGAGGTAGGGCCGTCGAAGTATTACGTCAGCAGGGTTTTAGCCATTTTTGACCCCCCCGTCAGAAAATTTTAGTCAGCACTTTCCCCTACCTCCTAACGCATATTGGGATCAGATACGTACACGCGCGGAGGGGGGGGGGACGTGGCGAGCCCCACTATGTGCTCCCCCCCCCCCCTCCCATGATAATTTTTTTTATGCACAAAATATTTTTCTAAAAATTAAAACTTCGAAAGAAAATACCTTTATAATTACCTTTTTATACCTTTATAATCAATTCCTGTCAACTTCACCGCTATTTGAAGGCTAAGAACACAAAGTTTCTCTTTGAGAAATTCATTGCTACCCACCCTCTAAGCCATATATGCTAAACTTATGGTCCACGTGCCAAATGTGGCCCTCGGAGTTATCTGATGTGGTCCGCCACCTCAAACCTAATTTTGTGAAAAATGAACTAAGTGATACATTTACAGATCGCTTAAGGGAACCCTTAGAGCACAAGTCCAAAGTATCTAAGTGACCCGGGATACATTTTCAGATCACTCAAGTTGTCCCGTGACACGTTCACAGATCAGTTACCCGTAACACATTTGCAGAAGAATTAAGTGGTCCGTGCCACATTTAGAGATCCCTTGGGCGCATAGGCGTACGCATAATTTTCTCGAAGGAGTTTCAGATTTTTTTTCCTTCTGAGGGGGTTTATGTTTTTTCTGCAAAATAACACTATAATCAAGGGGAGGGGTTAGAACCCCCCCCCCCTGCGTACGCCAATGCTTGGGTGACACGTGGCACAGTTTTAGAGCACTTAAGTGGTCCGCAGTGCAGTTCTACATCACTCAAGTTAACCGCGAGACATTCCCAGATTATTTAAGTGATCAACGACATAGTTACAGATCATTTCAGTGACGCGCGACACAGTTCCAGAGCCCTTTAAGCGGCCCGCTACATATTTATTCAACATTTGAGCAGCTCGGACACATTTCCAGATCGCTTGAAGGATCAGTGGGACATTTAGAGATCACTAAAGTGTTTCTATAAAGGGCTTATCAGTACAAGAATATCAGTTCAAGTGCCCGCAAACTAGTGCCCAAAATGTAAGAAATGCAAATTACAACCACACTACATTGGCGATATTGGCTTCCTTTACTGCTCTTGAGAGTTCCTGGTGTGTTCTAATTTTTTGTAGCAAAATACATCCTGTACATTACTTCATATCAAGGGTGTTCAACCTTTATGAGAGTGCGGGACACACACACGCACACACACACACACTTCATTAGTTTGGAAACTTGTCACGGCAGGGCCGTCTTAAGAGCATCATGGGCCCCCGGTCCAAGTGATTTTCCCGACGACCTGCCTGGAAAATTCACGAAAAATTCAACCACTTCTAGTTTTTTGAGGCCTCTCTTCTCTTGAGGTCCCCCGGGCAGCGCCCGGGTGGGCCCATGCGTTAAGACGGCACTGGTCGCTGGCTACTTAAGCGATCTGGAAATGTGCCTCGGACCACTTAAATCATGTGGAAATGTGTCGTGGACCACCAATGTAGTAGTCTGGAACTGTGACGAGTGTAACTTGAGTGATGTGGAACTGCATCGCGGGACGCTTATGTGGTCTGGAACTGTGCCGCACGTCATTTAAGTGATATGGAAATGTGTCGTGGGTCACTTGAGTGTTGTCGAAATGTAAACGGGCAGCTTAATTTGCACTGGAACTGCGTTGCGGGTCACGCAATGATTTGTAAATGTGTCGCGGGCCACTTGAGTGATGTGGAACTGTGACCTTCAAGTACCTGGGTCACTCAAATGATCTGTAAATATGCCATAGCTCTCTTAAATGATATGGAAATGCTCAGTTCATTTTTACAAAATTCGTTTTGAAGTCACGGACTACATCAGATAGCTCCGAGGCTGCACATCCCATAGGCCATGGGATGAGCGTATACGCATTAGATCAGTGTTTCCCAAAGTGGGCAATATCTCCCACGATGGGCGATGGAATGATCCAGGGGGGCTACAGGAGCTACAGATTTAACATAGAATCCTATGGGTTCATTTGAGTTCGGGGCGATGAGGGAAAAAAATTTCTGAAGAAGGGGACGATGGAATGATAAGTTTGGGAAACTGCATTAGATCATGTTGATGTGAAATTTATCATCGCGCTTTCTCAACCACACGAGCGGTACGACGAAAAATTGACATAGTACCGATGATATAGCACCGTGACATAGTACATAATTGACATAGTACCGTGGTGATGATTTTCTTCTACTTTTCGATGAATAGAGATTGCCTTGCTCTGATCAATCAGAGATAGGTGGCTTTTTTCTTCTTTTTTTTAAATTATGGATTTCTTCTTCCTTAAAAATTTGAACGAGCAAGACTTAGTTTCATACCATACTTTGATAAAATTTTCTAATTACACTCTGTAGTTTTTGTCCATTATATTTGTCTCTGTGTCTATATGATGCCAGTTGTAACATTGAAAAAGTGAAAATACCAAATTCAAACTAATATTATTTGCTTTCTTGATATTCTTATACTTATAGCTCTGGTGGTGAAGATTGCATGAGGTGTTTCAGACTGACGTTGAAAACGCCGAACATCATCCAAATCCACACTGAAGGTGAACACGCTCTCTCTCTCTCTCTCTCTCTCTATTAACCCTTTCTGTGGTTTTATAAATTGCTCTGACCTGCATTTACAAATGGCACAGTGGAAGTCACTAAACCCCTCTCTATATCGCCACATCTTTTTTCTAGAAGACTATTTCCGATTTTGGACTCCAGTGCGGGATACCCCCCCCCCCCCCATAGTGGTGGTAGGCTGAAGTTGGCATTCTGTGGTTCCCGTCTTCGAGGCGCGAGCCGTTACAAAATCTTGCCGCAGAGACCGATATAAATTTTTGTATAGGTGAACTGTAAATTTATATTTTAGGAACTATATTGACTTTTCTATTCAATTTAATCTTAAGATTACCTGTTTAATTGGACATTTTTCCTCATGTTTTCGATAATCCGAGGCTTGATTCAGATATGTAATTTGCAAAATGTCTGTTTTCTCAGAAATTCTGGCTAAATTTTGGTCATCCATTATTTTATTCCGGGGTTTACTGATCATTTCTAAAATGAAACATGTAGCCAACATTGAAAAATTTACAGTATAAACTTTTTTCCTTGTGGCTCTGAGCAAGACGTTCTAGCAATATTTTCGTTTTCAGTTCCAAATGCTGGCGTTTGACTTTCAGTGGGCAGCTGGAGTTTCACCGGTTCTTGGATGATTTCACTAGAACCTGCCAAGAGCGCATGCAAATGACACTACTCAGGAAATACGGGAGTTTGGGGGTGTGTAGGCGAGAGTGGAAATCTGTACACCATCAGTTTCCAACTAGTCTTCCGCGGAACCCTGGGATTCTGTGACAGCTTTTTGGGGTTCCACATGATCAAACGCCACGGAACCCTTAAAAATTCCGGAACCCGGAGAGCTTCCAAAATTGAAAGTTTTCCTGTTACTAATACTTACAAAGCTGTGCTGCATTTTGAATTTTAACGAGATAGTGTCTTAAACAAAAATCCATCAGATTGAAAGAACAGCACGGAAAGAAGCGTTGGCCGTTAGTTTGTACTGTTTTTCACCAACTTTCCTCCGATTTGTGAATTCATGTGTCTGCGAATATTACACATATAAACGTGGAATTTTTTTTTGGGCTCAATAGAGACAAGGTGACAACTTTCTAATTAGGTTTTTAAGGACATCGTACCTGCACAAAAAGTTAATTTTTTTATGAATATACAACCCCTTGCAATATGAATGACTTCTCTGATGTCTTCACGTTATATTTGGACATTTTTTCTAATCCTGTCCAATCCTTAGTTCTGTCCAACACTTTCAAATGCTACGGACTTGTCATAAAAAAATACGCCGTTGAGAGAGAGAGAAAAACTCGAAAATTTCATCTCTTTCATCCTCTAACTTTATGGTTCCCCAAACTCTTTGAAGGTCGACCCCCTTTCGACAAAAACATTTATTTGTGACCCCCTACACAGGCTGATCATATGGACTGGTTTTCCGGGACATTCCGATTTTTTGCCAGTGAATGTGTTCCCGAAAGCCTTTTTCTAAACTCTTATTTCGGTTTTAATTAGGCGATATTCACTTATATCGATATTCTTTTTATATAATATTATATCGATATTCTTTTTATATAATATTATATCGATATTCTTTTTATATAATATTATATCGATATTCTTTTAATATAATATTATATCGATATTCTTTTTATATAATATTATATCGATATTCTTTTTTTATATTATATCAATATTTACTTTATTTTATTTTTTTGATTTACTTACTGTTCCATATGCAAGATGTAAAAGTAGCGAGGTGTGTGGCCCTCGAATTTCGTATACAGGGTGATTAAGAAATAATCGTCTGATTTGAAAATAATTCTACACTTGAAAAATTCACTATTAATGACATTTTCCATAAAACGAAGCCATGTTTAAGAGAATTCGAAAAAAAATTAATTACAAATCTAGAAATGAAATAATTTTCACGATCATTTTCGTTTCATAGGCATTGTAACATAGATGATAGATTCAATAATTACTTTTTAAAGTTTTTCATATTTGTAAAATTCCAATTAGATCAAATTACAATTCGAATTTTTGATAATACGATTTTTTTTTTTTTTATGCTATATCCTTGAGCTTCAAATTAATCAAATTAGAGTGTAGATAACTAATTATTTTTTACTATTCATGAAATCTGATGTTGATACAAAGCAAAAATCGATGATCGCGATGACAAATTTTTCCCATTGGAATAAATTTTGTACTTTCAAGTTCTCTGGAGAGTAGTCTAGATATTTGAAGCAATTAATAAAATTGGAAAATTTCAAATGCAACTGACCATCAAAGTAAAACATCACAAATTTCCTGTAACATATTGTTTGTATATCTTTTTAGCATGCATAAATTACTCGAAAATCTGTTATTGTCAAGCCCTTCATTTAATTTTTGAACATACATGAGAATAAACAAAAACTTTTACTCTTCAACACATCATTGTGACACAATGACACGTTGCCGAGTGATCACTAAAGCCCCGCTAAGGAAATAGATGATCCCAGAGTTCCAACGATCCAAAAAACCAACTCTTCCCCTGAGTAAACACTGTGGTCTTCCTCTTCGAAGGTAGCTAGTCGACCGACACATTCTCCTTAACTTGAAATTCAATTAAAAATCAAAGAGAAAACCGAAGAAACTTCACCCCCAATACCACCAGTTTCATGGAACGGGAGACAACCCTAAAAGGTCTATCTCATCAAGCTGTCTCACCTGACGAACGCCTGAACTGGATGGTATCCTACGTTTTCGAGTAGCTCCGCTAATTCAACCAAAGCCTCACCCTCCAAATGAAGAAGTAGAAGTGGAGGATTCTTCAATCTCTTCAGGGGTCGGACGATGGTCGACCTCCAAAGTGAACTACCACGTTGGACAACCACGTTCGCAGGAAAAACCAGCTGCCTCTCCAGATTAAAGTGGAAAGGTGCACGTTCCATTCCAACAGCTTAACAGGGGAATCAGTTCCCTCAGAAAACTCTTCGAAATTAATAAATCTCAGTTTGAAATGGGGAAATGAAGTCAGTCAACCAACTGAATAACCTTCACCGTCGGAACTCCAGGAATATGGCTCAGAAAGCGTTCTTTATATAAGTTGAAAAAAAGCAAGTGAATCCCGCTCGACATTGTTGCTGCAACAATGGGTCTTCAACAGTGTGGTCAACAGACCATTAGTAACAATATGACAATTCACCTATGGTAAGTAATGTCATCGCTAAGTTCTGGCATTGTTCGTTGTTGACGATATATCTGGAGTGGAATAATATGGGCTGAAATCCACTCTCTTCAGTGTGTAATAAATCTTGGAAATAATGATGCGTCTGATGAGTTTCAGACCCACCAGTGAAGTATAAAGTCATATACGTAGAACATTGTAGGACACGGAGCTATTTTATGATGAAAGGTTTGGGTTGGATCTCTAAAAATGATCGCTAATGATATGCTTTGACTAGATGTATAACCATGTCGCATTAATGTGATTACCAGCTGATATTGAGAAGAGGGCAATCGAGCAGTCCGGTCGAGGGTTTGGATAAACAATCAGAAATAGTTGATAAGGTTTTCGCGGCCATTCGGGTTCGAAGGATGTCGACTGTTTGAGTTAGCCCTCAACGAATTCTCCTGAAGATGCCAAACACTAGTGTTGAGAAAACATTGAGGACTAACTCAAACGGACGACGATCTTCACACACAAGTATACAATTTACATCAAACATTCAGCATTTGGTTATTTGTGGAGCAACAGATCTACAACGGTAAAAACATTACAAAACAACGTCATTAAACTTCCCTCATAATTTGAAAAATATATGGCAGCACTAAACATTCGCGACAAAAAAATATGATTCTCTTTCAGACTGTTAGGTAGTCATACACACTTCCATCACAATTCATTCTCGATACTGGCAGAGAATTCTAGATTTTTAAATAGATAATAGTTTTAGAGTTACAGATCGTTTTTATTTTTAACTACCGTATGTTAACGTGTGTAAGGAACAACATTTTCGCAAAAAATTGTTTTCCAAAAATAAGGGGTTTTTCTCATACATTGATAGTATCAGAGATACAGTCGAATCGAGTTGAATACCATTATAACGAAAATCTCCTTTTATTTAACACTTGTCTAATCCTCCAGATAAGTTTGCATAGGAATAACGAAGAAACATGGAATACTTTTTGTAACGAAATTTCGTTATAACGAAGTGATTTCTCCAGTCTCTTGGAGTTCTTATAATTAATGAGATTGATTAATAAGTTACCCCATTCCTTGCGATTTACGATGAAAGTAATCAGAATTGTGAACTTGTGGATAAAGATGATCGTCATGAAAACTAATTTCTTTTGATATCGTGAAATAAAAATTATCTTTGAAAAGAATTTTCCAAATTTTAGGCCGAAAAAAAAATCGAGTGTTTGACACGCGGGATCATCATACACGTTCGAATACGGTGTGAACGACTACCGCGGACCACCACTGTGGCTGCGGAATTCATCCGTGTGATGAAAGTCCGTCACTATAACCACTCGTCCACCACAGCGGTAGGAGCAAAGTCAGCCTGCGATAGAAAATAAAACTTATCGATTCATGAAACATTCGGAATCAAATTTTTACGTTGACGAACTCTATATAGTAATCTGGATATTTGACGCCATTAACGAAACTCGAAATTTTCAGAAGCAGCTCAACATAAAAATTAAACGTCATAAATTTCCTGTAACGTTTGTATATTTTTTCAGCATGTGCATAAAATGCTCGAAAATTTGTTCTCCATTTAATTTTTGAACATGCATGAGAATAAACAAAAACTTTTACTCTTCAACGCATCATTGTGATACAATGACACGTTGCCGAGTGATCACTCAAGCCCCGCTAAGGAAATAGGTGATCTCAGAGTTCCAACGATCCACAAAGCCAACTCTTCCCCTGAGTCAACACTGTGGTCTTCCTCGTCGAAGGTAGCTAGTCGACCGACACGGTCTCCTTAACTTGAAATTCAATTAAAATTCAAAGAGAAAACCGAAGAAACTTCACCCCCATATCACCAGTTGCATAGAACAGGAGACAACCCTAAAAGGCCTATCTCATCAAGCTGCCTCACCTGACGAATGCCTGAAATGGATGGTATCCTACGTTTTCCAGTAGCTCCGCTAATTCAACCAAAGCCTCACCCTCCAAATGAAGAAGTAGAAGTGGAGGATTCTTCCATCTCTTCAGGGATCGGACGATGTTCGACCTCCCAAGTGAACTACCACGTTGGACAACCACGTTCGCAGGAAAAACCAGCTGCCTCTCCAGATTAAAGTGGAAAGGTGCACGTTCCATTCCAACAGCTTAACAGAGGAATCAGTTCCCTCAGAAAACCCTACGAAATTAATAAATCTCAGTTTGAAATGGGGAAATGAAGTCAGTCAACCAACTGAATAACCTTCATCGTCGGAACTCCAGGAATATGACTCAGAAAGAGTTCTTTATATAAGTTGGATAAAAGCAAGAGAATTCCGCTCTATACATTGTTAAGGCAACAATGGGTCATCAACAGTGTGGTCAACAGACCATTAGTAACAATACGACAATTCAACTATGGAAAGTAACGGATTCTCTAAATTCTGCAATTTATCTTAGTAGATGACAGAATTCAAATTGCAAATAAGGAGCGATATCCATTCTCTTCAAAATCCATGTAAATTCTTGAAAAAAACGATGTGTTGATCAGTTACAGACTCACCAGTGAAATAAAAATTTAAAGTCAAGTACGCAGAATATGCCAGGACCCAGATCTATGATGGTAAGTTTGGCTTTGATCTGTCATTTCTGGATGAATGTACAGTCATGTCACATGGATGTGACTACCAGTTTATATTGAGAAGAACGGAATTCTGCAGCCCGGGTCGAAGTTTCGGGCAAACAAATAGCAGTTGGTTATCTGCGGAAATCAGATCTACAATGGTGCAAATATTCTGTCATTACTAGAGCCCAGAACTTTTAGGCATTTAAAATTCTCAAATTCCGCCGTTAAATAGGCCCAAGAAATGCCTGAAATAGGTATTAAAAAATAAATTTTCAATTAATATAGAAAAGTAACTAAAAGCTACGATGATAATGATCCGGAAATGGCTAGAAACTGACTGCACTCAATGAATCTACTTTTTCAAAAATAAATTATAGCAATTTGCCAGGAAATACAAAAAAAAAAGGGCAGGAAATGCTCAGAATATACATATTTAGAAAAATATTACAAATATAAATTTCACGCTGATAAAAATGCTACAAGAAATTTACACTTCGGAATTAGTTCATAATGACAAACTGGAAACTGGAAATGAACTGGAAAAATCTTGAGAAAAATAGCACAGTCTATCCGGCTCATAACCTTTTCCAGAAAACCATCATGGAAGAACTTTGCAAGCGAAAACGTTTGAAACGGGAAATTTCGATGAGTATTAGTGAAATTTGGGACCACGAAAGTAAGTCGTATCAAGCGGATGGCGTATAGTGGGAACGTTAAAAACCACAATACACTCTATACAATGACGCCAAAAGAAAAGGGATGGGAACACTTTTTCCAATAAGAAATCAGTACTTCTCATTATTCCGAAAATATCAGCTTCAACGATTGGAAATATGCAGTATATATACGTATATATGGAAAATATATATCGCACGGAAACGATCGAAAAAAATGCATTTCCGGTCAAAAATTTTACATGCCCTGGGCATGCCAGGCAATTTGTCCAGCCTGCTTCCTCTACATTCAAAACATAATAATCAATCCATTCAAATGGCGATGAGCGTACGTATTGAACAAGTGCAGAAAAAGTTTTTGAGGTCATTATTCCGGAAGACTTTTGTTGTGTACGTCCCAGATGTGCTTACTTCGGGGATCTTCCCTTTTTACAAGATGACATCTTTCGACAGCAGTCGTACAAAGCGAGATCTATCATTCCTTCACAAAGTTCTTCACGGCAGAATCGATGACTATTATCTGACGAGCCTAATCAATATCGCCGTGCCATCTCGCGAGCGACGGGTTCATAGTTCCTCACATGGGCGGAGATAGATACGGAGCGTCAAAGGTGGAGTCGACTGATCTAATGTATATATGTATATATGAATTGACATCATCATCATCGTGCCCCCCCCCCAGCAATAATGACCGTGCCCCCCAGACTTCCAAGTCTATCACCGCCTATGGTTCCCGAAATGTTTTTTATTTACCTCGTGCACGCACGAACATTTTAAATGCTTCACCAATTTTGCGAGCATGCATAATACGGGTGAATTCCTAGATATTTTTCATAAAGATTACATGTTCCACTAGGTTCTATATTAATTTGTATATATTTTCTAGTTTTCTCATATATTTTCGGACATTAATATCTTAAACCACGTAGACATTTCATCATTGTCATGTCATCATTGTCATGTCATCATTGTCATGTCATCATGATTCATGTCATCATTGTTGAATTAAAGAAAACAAACAAAACACACAAAAGAAAAAAAAAGAATTCAACTGTACTTTCCAGGCTTATTCAATTTCACCATTCTTTATTTTGGACGTTTTCTCTTCCTCATATTGAATTCTCAATGCGTGTTTCTGTTGCTCATATATACTTTTGTATTATATGTTTGTTGATGATCATATTTTTAACGTGTAAATTCGGTGAACTATTTTAGTATTTGTTTTTCTATTAATTTTCATTACTTGTATTTTTCATATTCTTTATGTCCGTGTGTTTCCCCATCTCTGTAATTGGGCTCAGCCTGTTGAGATGTGTAAATAAATAAAATTGAAATTAAATTTTATAAGTGGGCCCAACTTATGAAAATATTCAAAATTATTGAGGAATTTATTCCTCGGATAAAAAGAAGTGAAGTGATGGAATGTGAAAAAATCGATCAAAATTAATAAGTGTAAAATTAGAAAGTAATATTCAAAGTCAAAGATAGATGACGATATAAAAACAAAACTAATTTATTTAAGCATGTGTGTGTGTGTGTTATAACCAATATATTTTAATTTCAATGCTAAGAACCGCAAATTTCTTTTTCAGAAATTCATTGCTAACCACCCTTTGAGCCATATGTGGTAAACCCTTATCTCGCGGACCAAATATGGGGCCCTGGGGGTTATCTGATATGGCCTGCTCCCTCAAACCCAATTTTGTAAAAATGAACTAAGTGACACATTTACAGATTGCTTAAGTGACGTGTGGAACATTTGCATTGCAGTGTGTGGATCCATAGCATTTAGGCGACCCGTGGCACATTCACAGATCAAAGTGACCCGTGAAACAGTTCCAGAACACTTAAGCGATCCGAGGCGCATTTAGAGACCCCTTGAGTGGCATGTGGCACAGTTTTAGAGCTCCTAAGCCGCCCCATATCACCCAAGTTACCCACGGCACATTCCCAGATTGAACGATCCGAGGAACATTCAGAGATCAATAAAGTGATTCTATAGGAAACTTATCAATAGGGCGAATATTAGTTCAGATGCGAAACAAACTAGCGAAAGGTTTTTCTCGTTTCTGGCACTCCCAGTAAAGGTGCCATTATTTAATATTTTTATAGCCGCTGTGGTGGTCGAGTGGTCATAGTGACGGACTCGCATCACGGGGGCCCGGGTTCGAGCCCCACCGTCACCACAGTGGTGGCCGGCTGAAGTTGGTTTTCTGTGATTCCCAACTTCACGGCGCAAATACGAGCCGATCTCTCCGCTAAAAAGTCTCGCCACAGAGAGCAACAGTCCTATAGACAATACAAATATTCAGTCATTACACTCCACTTCTGAGACATAGGTGGCAGCACTAAAAATCATACACAACACTAGATACGCACTCAGACTGTTAGGTACACATACTTACACTTCCGGTACAACTCCCTATGTAGTAAATTGCCCATGGCGATAGACCTGAGTTGCTCGGCTTGAAAAAAAAATTATAAAGGATGGTTGATGGGCGTAATCAAACCCCCCCCTCCCCCGTCATCAAAAGTAAGCAAAATGGAACCACCCCCCTCCCGCCATAGATGCTGACGTAGTAATTGAATTATCCCTTACCTGTAACAAATATAATTTTCCATTATAATGCCCTTGGGCGAGACAATGAATCAAATGCAGTATCTGTAACAAGTACCATACACAAGAAGCAAATGTTGTGTACTATGTTTATGCATAGCTAATGTTTTGGACGTACGTCATTTACAGGTCTCGGTAAGTGTTACACAAAAGAAGAAGCCGCAAGAGCCACGTGTCCTGATGACATTGGAATCGCACAAAGAAAATTCAAAGAAATCATGTTGTACAGTGAGTATTTTCACTTTATGTACCGTTTTTGATACTTTATGAAAGTATTTCAGCTTGGTGCTGTATCACTTATAAGCTTGCTCGATAACTTACTTTTGTCCGATCTCCTATCCAAAAATTCTCTGACTAGTTTAAACCATGTCGATGAATTCCGCCCTTAATGATGCTATAGTTAGTGAGTGAGCGACAAAGTGGTTATTGTTCGAGAGTGAGCGTGAGTGAGAGTGAAATAGTGAGTAAGCGAGTGACAGAGTGAGTGACCTAGAGATATAGTAGGTGACCTAGAGATATTGTAGGTGACCTAGAGATAGAGTAAAGGGGCTTAGTGGGCGATGAATTTTCCATTCGGTGGATTGTTGGTCGATGAATTTTCCTGGCAGTGAATTTCATGGCGCTGAATTGCTGGTGGTGGATTTTCTGGACGCGAGCGGCATCGAGCTCAAAGCTTCCAGGGACCTCGACTTCCAGGAATACAAATTTGAAAATGCTGCTCTTGGATTGCTGCTTTGGATCTAGGTTAGGATTATGAATTTAAGTAAGCGTCCTTAAAAATACGGGATATTTCTAAAGAAGCCAAAAATAAAAAAATAACGGAATAAACGGGAATGAATGTCCAGTAAAATAGGGGCCTTGGGCGCCCTCCTATATAAGACTGAAAATTATAACCGCAAACAGGAGTGTCTGCTGATAAAGAGCGAAATGCTGTTAATTTTTACACAATTCCACGAAATTCGGAATGGAGTCTAGTATAACGGGACATTTCTAGTACGGGAAATGCCCGCTATGTGAAGTTCCACTAATATTAGAGAAAATCATTCGCATCGTGAAGGCAGTCACGTAATTATTTTCACATCGGCTCCGCGTCCGCTGAGGGCGGCCCTGTGGCAAGTTGTCGCGTGAGTGCTGTTGCTCTGAACCGGGATTCGGAAAATTCGTCCCTGTTACTTTTCGCACCCGGTCGTTTGGATGTTTTCGCCCCCGTCGTTTTCCCCCGGACATTTCACCCCTAACATTTTGACCGGGAAATTTCTCCCCGGACGGGGGCCAAGTGAGAGGGTGAGTCACCGACTGAATGAGTGTATATGTTACCGGCAAAGTATGAAATCCAGGCATTCTATAGCCCTCCACCCACTCACTTGTTCACTAATACGAGTACTCACTCATACGATCACTGCCTCGCTCATATGGTCACTCACTTGACACCGTCCGAGTTCAAAATGTCAGGGGCGAAATGTGAGGGACGAAATATCGTTTGCCAATGCTCATCTAGCTGCGCGCATCAAAATTCAATTTTGCTCCTCCAAATTTCGTTGAGGAGTGGAAATACTCCTTCAAATTTTACGTATAATCTACACATATATAATAACATGCCCTGACTGACTGACTCATCATCACCGAGCCGGAACCACTAAAGCTATAAATATCAAATTACAATAGTTTTGTTTCATAACGTAAAGACTCACTAAGAAGGGAAATTTTTTTTGAAATTCGCCCCCTATGGGGGTTTAAAGGTTATATAGAGTTCAATCATGCTGAGCCGAAACCGCTATAGCTATAATTATGAAATTTGGCCAGTAGTTTCGGTTTGTAAATATTTAGAGGCTCACTAAAAAGGGATATTTCAAAATTCATCATCCAAGGATGTCATATGCGGGGGGGTTCAAAGGGGTTATATAGAGCTCAATCATCGTTGAGTCCAAACAGCAGAAGCTATAAATATGAAATTTGGAGAGTAGTATATTTTATAATACAGAGAATCACACTATGACGGGATTCCTAAAAATTTGACCCTCCCCCCCAATGTGATGCAAATTTTATATGGGGGGGGGGAGAATCATTGCAGAACAATTTTAAGGTGACCAAATTCACGCGAGCGAAGCTGCGGGTTACTGCTAGTTAGGTATAATTTTTTTAATAGTTATTTTTTCTCACTGATAGAAACAAATACCCCTTAAAATTTTGGAAAGGATGGAGCTTCTGTTTAAAATTTTATTTTTGGAAAACATTGATCACAATCGTCTGAACCAGACCAGACAAGAATGTGAGCATTTGTGCCGGTTCCTGGCATTGCCATCACGGGGCTTAAAAAGTGGCTATTGGGACCCGCTGTTGGTCTCCTACGACTAAACAACACATTCATCCCATCCATACTCCGCTATGGAACCTCTACCGAATTGGTATGTGTTGGAATGTGTGTGTGGGTGTTGTGAACCTAACGTGAAGTTTCTGATGATCTATACATTGCTGCCATCTGTAATCTATTTTTCGAACTAAGAGTTGAGGGTAAAGATTGAATGTTTGTACTATTGTAGCATGTGTTGGTCTGAATTTCAAAAACTCCCTGCTTTACAGAATCAAACAAATCAGACTTTTGAGAATCAGTGACCACTGAAATAATCTGAATCATTCTGTGATTTGTCTGATATATACATATGAGTGAATTCACTGTTGCTTTTGTTTTGTTCATTGCAACAACAGGAAAACAGGATGTCTCGTCGGATGATGAAATCGCTCCGGATCCAGTTTTCTGCCCGTTAAGTGGGAAGTATCGCTTCACTTACAGTGCCAGCAACGGCGAGTACAGGTGTGACCAGACCTTGTCTGAATTGTCCAACTGCCCCTCGGGTAACACTTTGGTGGTTAGGTTCAAGCAGTGCTCTTTCCCTGATATCGGTAAGTGTACAAATGACCAATGGAAAAAAAAAAAAACTGTACGTGCGTGCGTTTGTTTGTTTTTACCACGTCAGTATTGTACACATTTGGTTTTCAATGTATTCAAATATTCACAGAGGTGCAATTCAAATGTCTTGGTGATTGGCCAGCAACAGGTGATAGTCGTTACTTGGCTGTGATGGACTTGAGAGCCAAGTCGGAAGAGCGGTCGAAATTCCGATGCGGGGTGAGAATTAGATATACTTTTGTTCTTATCATCACATTCCGTAGTTTATTTAAGACTTGTTTGCTTGTGGTCATTTATATCATAGCCCACATTACTGACTGTTGAATTGAGTGTGAACTTTGTTTATGGTGTCTGCTTTTTTTCTCCTTGATGCAGCTGTATCGAGTGGATCCAATGACAGGTCGGATGTACGTGTCACTGTCTGCCGATTCGACCTGCTTCAATCAATTGAGGTCACCTACAGATGGATATGAGTCTTTAATCCTTACTCCTTGTAAGTATACTATTTTCATATACTCTCGCAGCACTCGTTGATGCAGGCATTTCCCTGTAACAAACGACCTGCTTTCTCTAATTCGAGCCAGCCCCCCCCCCCCCCACCTTAAGTTTGAAAAAAATCTCCACAGTGTAACAGATTTCACAAAATTTAAACCGAACGTCATTTATTTATCGACAATTTTTTGTTCTTCAAAAGTCGATCAACGGAACGTTTTGCTGCATTACTGTAACATTCTCAAGACGTTTCGCAGATCTCTCAGCACTTTGGGGATCTCATTGCATCTTAGGCATTCTCACACTTTTTTTTATGCTTGTGAAAACCTCGGTAATGAGATGAGAATTTCACATCTCTTGTGACATTTCTGCTCAATATCAGAATTTTAAGACAAAACCTGAAGTACAGAGTAATTATGATTGAAGAGTTTCCGTTCTCTGAGTAGTTTTTCTCAAAAACTACTTATCCGAATACAGCCAAATTTTTAGGATATATTTATGAGACCATGGGAGAGAGATTTATGCAATTAAAAATGATTCAATGTTTTACCACCAGGTGAAAAAATGGCGCTTTTCTGTTGAATTTTTTCCCCCTATGGCCCATATAGAGTATGTACCACGTTTCAATGGAATACGTCTACCAAAACGGGCGCTACGTAGGTCTAAGTAGTTTCAATATAATGACACTGCTCAGGCATTGAAATTTGGTAAATGGAAAAGAAGAAAATTCAATTTAAAAAAAAACACCACTTTTTCACCTATTGCTCAATAATTGAACTTTTTTATATTGCAGAAATTTCTCTCTCATGGTCTCATTAAGATATCCTGAAAATTTGGTTGTATTCGGATGAGCAGTTTCTGGGGAAAACTACTCAGATTACGGGAACTTTAATTATAATAACCCTATACTATGACTCATCGGTTAGGTATCACCTATGGTATTGCCATTTTCAGTTTTATCATATGTCCAAAACATTCAGCTGCTTATTGTCCCCGCAAGACCGATGATGAATCTTATTGCACCATATAGCATCACTGAGAATTCAATGCTCTAGGGTTGTATCTTTAATTTAAAAAGGACTCTATCCCCCCCCCCCCCTCCACTTTGTACTTTGCCATAGAGCATAGAGAATCCTTCACAATAACATATTTCATTCTAATTTATGTTTTATTATGAAACACCTCCTTCGAAGCCCTTAGGAACCTTTCGCAATTGTCTGCGGACTACCTTTCGGAACCAACTTGGATTTCAGATGAACCCTCAGATATATATAAAGAGCATTTGTTTGTCTCTTATCTCTGCTCTTCTGATACCGGCCAAAAAGTTCATTCACGACTCAAACCAAGTCAAAGAATCCTGCATCAATTGCATGAAGGACGATGGAAAAATTCTTTCGAAAAATACTAACAAAATAATTTTTTTTCTTCCGTTATCGCAGTCCCACGGAAGAGTCCACCGCCAGCCGTACGTCAAGCCCACTGCCGTTTCCCAGAATGGGCGCAAGGCCGCTGGGACGACGTCAACGTCCAGGTCGACACTCTGACGTTCCGCGACCACGGCTCGATGCAATCGGTGATGGTCAATTGCATAAAGCGTCAAAACAACACGTCCGAAGACAGATTTATAGTCTTCTCATCTGCGCATTGGTAAGCGATTAAGGAATCATCTCTCACATGAAATATCTTATCAATGAATTCACATAAATTTTCATCGTTAATACTGGAAAATTTTTCGAGAAGCTGTAAACGTGTAGGTAATTGTTGATTGGATATATTGTTAATGAGTGCATTACTTTTTCCCACGCAGCGGAGAAGAAGCATACAATTGCATCTGGTTGAAGCGGAGGAATCCGAATGTCATGGAATTTCTCATCGGTGAGTCTTGATTCTTAAAAATAACACTCAGTCCACTCACATTAATATGACTACCTGTTAATATCCAGAATTATTACCATGTACGCTCCCCAGGTAGCGACTAGACTATTCAATGATTTACGGGAAATTCACCGCCAATAATTCATCGATAGGAAAATTCACCGACAAACAGCTCACAGACGGAAAAATCGAAGGAGGGAAAGTTCATCGACAAACAATGTACCGACAATAGTCCGTTATGAGTAAGTGACCGAGTGATTTAGCTAGTGAATGGGCGAGTGAATGAGTGAGGGACGTATGAGTGAACAAGGGAGTGGGTGAATGAGTAACCGTTTGAGTGATAGAGTGAGCGGGTGAATGACCAAGACAGTGGTTGAATGATCGATTGAGATAACCGGTGAATGAGTGAGTGAGCGATTCGATAATGTATGAGAGAACCGGTGAACGGATGAGTGAGGGATTATTGAAACAGTGATCGTAGGGGTGACTGAGTGCGTGACTGGCAGAGTGAGAACGAGTGAGAACCGTATGATTGGCCGAGTGAATAAACGATTGAGTGAGCGACCGCATGAGAAACTCGCTCACTTTCTCACTCACTCGATCATTTGCTCAGCTGGTCACTCTTCTGCTGACTTATTTTCTCATCTATTCACACTCGCTTGCTCACTCACCAACTTTCTCACTCTCTACCCATTTGCACACATTCACTCACTCATTTTGGAATTGCTCACTCCTTTACTCCCTCACACATTTGATCTTCGACTCACTCACTATGTCACTCTGACGATGAATTAATTGTGTGTCGGTGAATTTTTCCAGAAATTTTCCTTTCGGTGAATTGTATGGCGGTGAATTTTCCGACAGTTAATTAATGGTGATGAATTATGCACACACACACACGACTTAGGAAAGTGTATACGGGAATATACGGAGCCTTGCTGACCGCAGCGCGATTGCCATCTGCTGAAGAGCGCGCGTAAGAGGGTCTACAGAATGAACAACTGAGCAACCCAATCGAGGTAGTCCCTTAGAAACTCGATTGGGTTCGAGTCTGGGGGAATTTCGAGGCTAGGGAAGTGTAGTAAGTTTTTCCTCGTGATTTTCCAATCACTCACGAACATTCCCCAATGTGTGACCCGTCTCATTGTCGTGCTGCAAGATACCGTCATTCCTAGGCAACAGAATCCGCATTTATAGGCATAAGCATGTTCTGCAGGGATCGATGCATACTCGATTCGATCAATAAAAGCTATTCACGTCGATGAGTGCACCCAGAAAATGCCATGAAATCACATCCCAGATCATATCGCTGATATTTTGTTTTTGTTTTTTTTCCCGTCCACAAATGGCGGAAGGGTGTTTGTTCTCCGATGTTTTCCCGCCGTTTGCGCCAACATCCATCCGTACAGTCAAACAGGAGAGAGAAAAGTGATTCACGCCAAACACTACAGGTTCACAGTTGGTACTGCCGTGCAAAATTCCAGCCTCTGTCGGTGACGCCATACACAAGGTTTGTTGAACTGTCGTTTTAGACACACTTGGACGCCTATATTTTTGGACAGTGCATCGAGTCAGCACCTCCTAGGGATAGAAAGCCTCCGCACGCTGCTCGTGACGTCGCAAAGTAGTCCATTTTCCCTCAGAATATTCAGGGAAAAAAATTCCCTGCTAGTATCATCGTTGCGCGGAAAAGAAATGATCGGGCTTAGAATTGACGATTTCTATGCCCCACATCCAATCACTATGCGGTATTTGTGAGCCAACCAGGAAGATTCTACGCCAAAATAAGAAGAAACGAAATAGGATGCTGCGCTTCAAAATGTGGATTTATAACGGTTTAAACGTTCTATCTCCAAATGAACCACAGGTCACTTTAGTGATCTGTGCCACGGGTCACTTACGTGATCTATAAATGTGCCGCAAACCATTTAAGGAGGCTTTAAATGCACCTCGAGTCACTTAAGTGATCTGTAAATATGCTGTGAGTCACTGAAGTGATCTGAAAAGTGCTGCTCAGTTTATTCTTACAAAATTAGGTTTGAGATCACAGGCCACATCAGATGACTCTAAGGGCCACATTTGGCCCACGCGTTATGGGTTGAGTTGATCGTATGGTCTAGTTGTTAATCATGTTTGGGAACAAAGAACTATTTGGTGTTGCTGGTACACTGTCTTGGTCCATATCAGTTCTTTTCTGCTGAGTTCTATCTCAGTATTGTAAGCCTAAATTTTAGGATGCCAAAATAGCGCCATATATACACTATCTACCAATAAGTATTTGGACACCTGTGATAGAAAAGAAAAACTAACTTTATTCAAAATCAATAGTTGGTAGAGCCTCCACGAGAGGCAATTACAGCGTGAACCCTCCGGGGCATACTTTCCACAAGTCCTTGTGTGACGGCTAGTGGTATTTTCTTCCACTCGGCTTGGAGAAGACATGTCAGTTCCTTCACCGATTTTGGACGGGTAGGGCACCCCTTAATTCGGCGATCCAACTCGTCCCAGAGGTTCTCGATAGGGTTCAGGTCTGGGCTCTGGGCAGGCCAGTCCATTCGATGAACCCCATTGGCACCATACCAAGCCTTGGTTAACCTCGCAGTATGACAGCTGGCATTGTCGTCCTGGAAGTAACAGGGGTCCACCCCGTAAAACTGCCACAACGTAGGAAGCACATTGTCATCCAAAATAGTGCAGTAGGCATCGGCGTTGAGCTTACCATGAATGGGGACCAAGGGTCCCAGTCCATACCAGGAGAAACACCCCCAGACCATAATTCCACCTCCGCCGAACTTGACTGTTGGCACAATGCATTCTGGCAGGAGACGTTCTCCAGGCAGACGCCAGACCCAGACCCTGCCATCCGAACGGTAGAGGGTGAACCTTGATTCGTCGCTCCAAAGAACCCGTTTCCACTGACCTACGGTCCAATTTCGATGTGCTTTGCACCACATTAACCGAGCAACGCGGTTGGACTTTGTGATCAAAGGCTTATGGGCAGCAGCACGACCATGAAAACTAATCAGATGTGCTTCCTTACGGATGGTATTCATTGAAACAATACTCCCGGATGCCTGTTGAAACTCCTCTCGGATGAGGGCCATCGGTTGGGTGCGGTTCTTTCGAATTTCTCTGGACAGCACTCGTCGGTCTCTATCTCCCAGTTTCGTTGGTCTGCCGACTCGGGGCTAATTCCGACAATCACAGCTCACCTTCCACTTCTTAATCACATAGGTCACTGTCGATTTTGGGTACTTCAGCTCGCTAGATATGTTCCTTAAGGATCGGTCATTTTTGTGATACCTGATAATTATACCTTTCTCGAAATCAGAGAGCTCCGAACTGCGCGGCGGGCATCTTGCATGCGACTAATGCCGATGTTGTTTCCTACACGATATATACCGGCGGAGGGCGTGACGTATCTCAAGACCACAGATATCGTCATTTGCATAGGTGTCCAAATACTTATTGGTAGATAGTGTATAATAGATTAATAAATTAGTATAATATTATGGCGTAATCATTATTCTAATATAATCAATTGTATAATTATCGTAATCAATTACAGAACGGATCATCATTTCACATGTTATATGGATCGCAAATTTTAGTTTTTTTTGCCCCGTTCAGAATAAAAACGTCTCTTCCCAATAACGGCCACATGTTCAAGGTCCCGCTAGTGACCGTTGTTGGGAGGTTTTACTGTGTATTGTTTTTTTTTTAGTGACTAACGTTCCGTTTTATGGCGATTTCTTGTTTTTCAGGGGCCCAGGCGAGCCTGTCTCCCCACGACGCCCTCTGCCACGACCAGCAGTTCGATTACGGGGCCTGGATCACTCAAGGAAGTAAGTTATCATATTACGGATTCATTGACAATTTTATTCAAATAATGATTTGTGAGAGTCCGTTTGAAGGTCGAACATTATCTAAATAGTTTTATATTCCGAGGATTATTATCTCCCGGTTTCTCATCTTTCTATATAACTGTTTTGTTTTCTACTCGTTTTTCCCAGGAGATGAGACACTACAGGTAGCTCCTTGCCCAATAACCGGTGATTATACGGGAGTTCTGCCCGAGAGTTCTGGAACTCTGTGTGCTAAAGTCGCTTCGGACTGTAACAACCCGGATGTGATGTTTTACACTGTCAGCAACTGCCTGAATAAATCTCAAGTTTACGAAGGTAAGGATTTGACACTCTATGTACCGTATTTTCCTGCTTATAATCTGAGGATTATACCTGAATAGAGCATCGAAATTTCTTATTGCGCATTATTATACGCTACTGCATTTTATCTGCAACTTCATTTTCTGAGATATCGGGATAGAAACAATTATTTTGAAAATTAATTTGTAAAAAAATCATTTTTTTAAGGATTTATAGATGGCGTATGTGGATGTGAGTAGATGAATCGGCATTTTTTCTACAAAAACGTGACAAAAATTCCTTCAATTATTTAACTGAATCACTCTTGGCACTTTAATTAAAATTAATTTTGACAAAAAACAGTTTTGATCTATTTATATTTCATATTGAACTTAATGTATTCATAAAGTCTAAAATAAATTAATTAAAACAATGTATTCCAACTAAAAAAAATTAAACTGTAAAAAAATTGTTATTTTTTTTATTTTATGAAAATCAAAATAAATTACTTTGAATGAAATTAGAATTACTTTGAATGAAATTAGAATTACTTTGAATGAAATTAGAATTACTTTGAATGAAATTAGAATTACTTTGAATGAAATTAGAATTACTTTGAATGAAATTAGAATTACTTTGAATGAAATTAGAATTACTTTGAATAAAAGTGTTTTTCTGAAAAACATCTCAAAATGAATCAAAATTTGTATTGTTAGTTGTTCGCGCACGCTATGGATAACATATTCTATTATGCCAATATAAATTTTCACTATTGAGGAAAAACTAGGGCACTTAAAATTTCACACTACAAATCAACTTATAAAGAATATGCAATATAAAAAAAGACACATGCACACACATCTTTGTCTTTCTTTTTCAAGAGTATTATCTGATTCAAACCAGTCACTGCCGGAATCACTACTTTTTCTTTCCGGTAAGGTAAATATAGCAGAAAATCATGATTTTTGTTGTTAGAGTTTGTATCCTAAGTCGCCTCAGATTTTTATGATAAGAGATAATAAGAGATATTTCTACACACTGTGAATGAACGTCGGTTTCGTAGGAAGCTTTCAGATCAGATGGTGTCATGGAGAGTTATGAAATGTCAAGCCAAAACAAAAACTGAGCTTGCCAGGTGAACAATCCGAAAAAAAAAGTTCCCTCAATTTGATAGCAGAGCTCAATAAGATATAGGGTTTTGATTGATTATACATACTGTCTCTGTCAATAGACTCTTTAGATTGCCCAGTAACATGATGCAACGAATAGCATTATTTTATTTATTTTTTGTTATTGGTATGTTATTCCTGAATATATGTTGTGTTGTGTGTGCCATCAGGTAATGATAGGAAATAAACCTAAAATTAAAGTTTATATTAACGCCCACCACAAGGAGAGAATATATAATATACAATTTACATATAGCAGTCGAAATGGCCGCTCTTGGCCGTTCTAAGTATAAACGTCGTATCTCCCAAACAAAAACTTCAATGTCTTCAAATTTTTTTACACAGAAATAATGAAAAGCCACCAAAAATGGAGTGTGTACGTCTAATACTACCGAGATTATAGCTTTTCAAAACCAAAAAACCGTCAAAATGACTGCTCCGGCCGTTCTAGTGTTAAAAACTGTCATAATCGTCAAAGATACGAATTACGAACTACTAATTATTGAAATCACTAAATTTCGGTAATATTTATATATTAACACAGATTTTGTCGTTATTATTTACCAAAAAAAAGTAATCCGTTACATCGAATAATTTCTTTAAAGAATTTCTCTCCATAAGATAACTTTCCTATTAAAAGTTTTTGCGAATTTTTCTTTTCAGCGTCCAATGCGATATCACGTAACGCCATTGTTTTCGATCACGAGATTTTTCACATAGGATATCATTTTCTCTTTCTTTTATATACAAAAAAAAAAGTAATTTTAAAGAAAAAAAGTTATGTATAAAACAAATTAAATATCCCGAGAAAAAGAGAGAATTCTTAAACCAGGTGGAGAAGGTCAATGCATCCAGGTCAAGACTAAGTAAGAAAAGAGCAAAAATAAAATAGAGGTGGAGGAATATTAGAAGACAAGGAGGATGGGTTCGAACCAAATAACTTTCCGCATCGTCTATTTCTCTTCTCCAACATTTTTTTATTTTGCTCTTTCTTGCAATAGCCAAAGAAAAACTCATCAAGTTCTTGGCACTTCTTCTTCTTATTTTTTTTTTTTTTATCCAGAACTATTCCAAGTTGTCGTATAAAGTTCTTATTGCGATGTGGCTGGCGGTATAGTGGCATTGCAATCTTGAATACATACGTCTAGTGGTGTTTTTACGCTCAGTTGAGGAATAAGACCGCTCATGCCGACTTCCGGCTCACTTATGTGACACTGACACCACATTGCACATCTCACATAACACCAGATTAATGACCTTTAAAAGTTTGTTGGCATCTGTTGCTTGCTTGCTTGCTTACTTACTTGTTTGGTTGGTTGACATCTCTTGCCCAAGTTGAACGAATTGGTGCGCGTTGTATATGTTGCAGATGGATTAACTTTGGTAGTAAGAATGTCAAACGCTCGTATACTAACAAAAAACATGTCTGCTTTTGATAGGTTTTTTTTTGCGATGTCTACTGGAATTGGAGTCGGGTCGTGTTTTGTGATTCGTTTAGGCAAGTGTTGGGAAGTCCTATACTGTTCCCCCAATCGCTTTGTAACAGTCATGTTTCTCTGTAATAAATGATTATTAACATAACCTGTTGTCAATGTTTTTCACACTGTAGTCCGGGGACACCTCTGGGAGTCTGTGAGTTCATTGTAGGTGGTCCACGAGATCATTTCCATTATTTCTATTGCATACATTTCACACATTTGCAAAACGACATTTGTACTGCAAAATCGGAATTCATTACTTCAGTTTTCATAATATGCAAGTAAAAAAAATTATGTATATTATTTTGCATTAGCTTTCACTTCAAGGAGGCTGTAACATCAAAAAGGTTCGGAAACAGCGATTTATGCGGTGGACATCATATTTATTTGTGATAGAATCAACCGTACCTATCTCAGAGCAAAAGACCGTCCAGTATCTTTATACAGCGGCATGGGTGAAGATACGGGGGGGGGGGGGCGTCAAAGGTGAAGTTGACTGATCTAATGTAAATGTGTATATGCATATATGAATTGACATCATCATAATCGTACGCCCCCCCCCCAGACTTCCAAGTCTATCTCCGCCTATGTACAGCAGAATAAGACAGCTACAAGCCATGCTGGCCACATCGCATTTGTGTTTGTCTTAGGTGAATGTGCTCAAACTTTAGGGTAGTGCGGGCCACTCCATATTGGTTTGAAAATTTATTGCGGGCAACTTTTTCGTTTGAAAACATGTCGCGGCCCACTTAGTGGATCTGGAACAGTGTCGCAGTTCAGCGAGCCGATCGCCCCGTTAAAAAGTCTCGCCGTAGAGACCAACAGGACTACAACGTTACAATTATTCATTCTTTCACTTCACTCACTACAAGTTGAGAAAAACACATAGTTTAAAAAATTGATTGCAGATGGCAGCACTACACATAACAAGCATTACACAGAAACAAACTCCACGGGAGGTTCACTATACGGGCTACACACACATTCCAACATGCACCAATTCGTTAGAAGTTCCGCAGAGGGATATGGACGAGGTGCATGACTGGTTTAGTAGTAGTAGTGTCGTAGTTCAATAAGTGATGTATATATTTGTCACCGGCCGCTTGAGTGATGTGGAACTATACTACGTGTAACTTGAGTGATGTGGAACTGCACCACGGGCTGCGTGTGTGCTCTGGAACTGTCGCACGGTTCACTCAAATGATCTGTATATATGCCGTGTTTCACTTAAGTAACTGATATCGGTCTCTTAAGTGATCTGGAAATGTGCCGCGGGTCAAAGTTATGTGGACCAGCACTGTCGTTCACTCAAGTGGTCTGTAAATGTACCGCTTAGTAAACTGCTACAAAATTCATTTCACGGGTCAAATCAAATGGCTCCAAAGACCACATTCGTCCCACGGGTTATGGGATGACCATGTATAATCTAAGGCAACTCTATCGCTAGGGTTTCCGACTGCACCTATTTATTTTACATCAAATCTAAATTTGAAAGACATCTTATCGATACTTCCTTTGATTTCATCGATAAAAAGCAGGATACAAGACAAATGACACCACCTTGTGGCCCCTTTATTGAACTGAAAAACAGTTATAAACAGTTTCGCTGACTGGTGGAAATTAGAAAAATAATGTGCGGACAAGCAAAAGAAAAAATAGGGAGATAATTGCGGACTGGCGAAAAAAGAAATTCATTGGAGAAATAACTTGCGGACCGGCATAAAATATTGAAAGAAAATGTAATTTGCACATGCCGCCATGGAATAAATAAATAGGGAGAATAATTCGCATGGTCCGACATGAAATAAATACTGGGGGGAATAATTTGCTGGCCGGCATGAAATGAATAAATAATTTGCTGACCGAACAGAAAAATAAATAAATTCGAGGAATAATTTCCTGACCAGCAAAAATATATTCATAGGAGAAATAATGTGTGGACCAGCAAAAGAAAAAAAAAAGAATAATTGCGGACCGGCAGAAGAGAAATTAACAGGCAAATAACTTGAGGGCTGTCATGAAATAAATAAATAGGAGGAATAATTTGCAGAGCAGACCGTGAAAGATAAATGGATAGAAAAAAATAATTTGCGGACAACTTGACACAGGCAAAACAGAAAAAAAATTATACACATTATTTAATTTTTTAAGTCTCAAATTATGTAGCAGTTACAAAGATTGACACTGATCAGGGGACCAACAGTTCTAGACTATTCCGGGAAGCCTAGGATAAACGATGATAAGGCAGAGGGAGCCACAGGTGGGAAAACGTTTGGCAACCACTGGTCTAAAAAATTGTAGTCGTTCACCAGCTATTTTTATCAAGCTATTTGTTTTTTGTCTGAATTGTTAAAATATTGTTTTATTCCCTTCTATTAACATGCTGATGATGGTATCTATATTATTTTTTTAGAGCGTGAATATCGCTGCTACGGAAGCTGGGAAGAAAAAAATGGCATCATGTACACTTACGCCAAACGAAGGGAGATGGAAGGATTTCAGTGTTTTGTAAGCCGCCGCATATAAGCATTACTTTTCAATTGAAGTTAAATTAAATGAACAACAAATGAAATTTATTCATTCTCACGCATACAGAAAGATTTCAAAATTAAATTTTTTTAAACATATTTACCAAATATATTTCAAATTGCTATTATTTACACTTCAAAAAATAATATTATTATATTAATATTTTTTAAAAACTTGCATGATAATTAAGGAATAAAATAGAAATATGACATGAACACACACACACAGAAACATTAAAAAACTCTCATATAAATACAAATGCGAACACCAACGCCACAATAGACAAAATGGCCAATGAGGTGCCTCAAAGAAAAAGATGTCCGAGAAAACTATGGATGTGTCAAATACAACCGAAATACAGCAGCCCAATAGAACAGTATATATCACGTGAGAGAAAACTAATGATTAGTATTACAGTGGAACTTCGATTAACGAGCTTAATTCGTTTTGCCAACGAGCTCGTCAACTGAATAGCTCGTTATTCGAATCAAACTTTCGCCTAGGAAATAATAGAAAATCGGATAATTCATTCCACAATTATTCATTCACATAAAAATGCTAACGAAAACGTCATTCAATCAATAATTAAACGCAATAATAACAAAATATGCATAATATAAATAACGCCAAAAATAAACATACAATGCGATAATGTTTACAAACATTGTTGGCTATAAACTTACTCTAAACCACGAGAGAGATAGAGAGACACAGGAGGACTATCGTTTATATATAGGACAATTTACAGACCCCTTGTTGTCTGCAAATTTTTTTTGCATGACTTTCAAAAATAGAATACAATGAAACTTGCTTTTGCCTCCTTTTTAGGATTTCAAGGAAATGGGAAATTTCAGTATTCTTGGGCAGATTCATTGCTCGCACATTGCTACACATCTGCACATTCTGCACATTTCTCTAATCTTAGTTTATACGTGGGACATCTCCTTATTTCTCTCTTCTTTAGATGAGATACCGTCCATAAACTCTTGCTGGTGCGCGCTAAAGAGATCCATCACTTCATCTATCGTCAACTCCTTGGCATTTTTTATCACTAGTTCTTGAATGTCTCCACCGTCGCCGCAGTGGTGGTCGGCTGAAGCTGGTTTCCTGTTCGAGGCGCAAATGCGAGCCGATCTCTTTATTAAAAAGTCTCGCCACAGAGAGCAACAGGCCTACTACGATTCAATCATTACACTTCACTCATAGTTAGAAAAACTGGTGGCAGATGGCAGCAATGCACATAACAAGCATTACACGGAAACTTCACGTCAGGTTTCACTACACGCATATTCCCACATGTACAAATTCGTGAGAGGTTCCGCAGAGGAATATGGACGAGGTGCATGTGTGGTTTAGTAGTAGTCTTCCCCAACCACACAATCTCTTCGACATGTAGTGGCTCCTGTTCATGAGCTAGCTCCTTCAAAGTCACGTTTAATAATGCAAATCAGCCCACAGTTTTCTCCAAGCAAGAATATGAAAAACTTCAAGTGGCTTCGATGCTACATCTAGTTTCGTACCGTAAATATTCACATTCGCACGTGTGTTAATTTTCCGAGTGAAGAATGCGAATCATCGCTCGCTAACCGCCTCACAATTTGTTCGAAATTTTTGCTCGTTAACCGAAGTTCCACTGTTTATAATATACACTACCCATGAAAAAGGTTATGGTTGTTTTTATCTAAGTATGAATAGCTTCTCAATTTATCCCAATATGTTTATAGTACTACTTCTTTTTGAACGTGTTGCAATTGTGTGCTAGAATTCACGACCCCCAGAGGTAAGCTATTCCATTTAATGACAAACTCCATGAGACACCAAAACTTGGAATTGTTCCTTACTAAACGATACCGATGTCCTGTTGTCGAAGCAGTCGATGGACGGTTTATTAATAAGTCATGGTCCATCCCGTTGCCAAATGGTAAAAATTTGGATCATATCCCACGACACCTGCGCACATCCAATGTAAACACATTCAAAAATGAAGTCTCTCTTCATAATTCAAGCCTCGTGGTGCCAACAAAGACGCGCGTAGCTCTTCTCTGCAACCCCTCAACCAAGCCTATGTCTCTCTAATATGGGTCTCCAAAATGTTACAGCATATTCCAGTCTGGGACGAACACTAACTGTGGAAAAAAATGAAACTCGCACGTGTACACAATAGACAACACAAACAAGGGCAAATTTTTCTGCACTAAAAAAACATACATAATCAAAGTGAATTCCATAACTATTGTATAATTGTTATTATCACCTACACGTTATATACTGATGATGAATGTTTTTACAGTCAGGTAAAGTGGTCCAGAACGGAAAGGAAGCCTTCATCAAAGAAGCTGGACGTAGTTGCATACGAGGTGAAGATCCTTCCGTGTACGGGATGAAAATCGCCAAACATGGTAAGCTACCTCTCTCTCTCTCTTGATGACACTTCGGATATTCATGATATTCAATAAAGTCAAAAGCAGTTTTAACGACCTCGGTTATAACATCAATAATTGGCACTTTGGGATTATCCTCTTATAAAATAATGGTTATGAATCTTGCTTATAACGTCGATGAAAATGCCTTGAACTCGGATATAACGACACATTTTTTGTCGTTTTGTGACGTTTTTGGTACCTAACGATGGAAAAAAAACCAGATTTTTAAAAATTTTAGACTCCAACGTGATACTAATTAATATGACCCGTATACGGGACATCACTGTATTTTCATGTAATTTTGCCCTTACTGACCTTTTTCATTACAAGAATGTCCCGTTTTTATGGTTTTTGGGCGAAATTATTTAAGTTATTTTAGGTATTTTTGATGTCGTTATAATCGAGTTGGACCGTATTTTCTTATAAGTAGCCGTTGCAAATTACAATTTGGCTGAATCAGTAAAGCATTTTACATTGAATCGTCAAAGTCCTTAATCGTTCAGAATTGACCAGTGGTCGATGCAATTCAATAGACTGGGGCAAGGTACTGAGATGAGCTTGAATAGACTTTGGTCAGCAGCAGAATAATGGCTTTTCCACCTGCGGGCCATTCAAATTTTGCTGTCCTTCTCTCATGTTATGTAATTATTTTAATGTTTTCGATCAACAATTACTGAAATTTTCCGCCCTTCCGAACTTACTGACGTGACCTATAGCCCGCTTTCTTTGCCTGTAAATACTCCTCTGACTTTGGCAAAAGGCACAAATATAGGTTAAAAAATACTTTGGCAAGGTCTTGCTAACATTATACTTGCACAAATTTAAACTTAGGCAAGGCACAAAGATGAGCGAACATAAAATTGTTGGCCCAATGGCACAATGTTGGGTTAAATAAGGATGATGTTATACGGCGATGGTCAAATATTGGTTTAATAACTCTTGGCGAGGCAGAAAGATAAGCTAATATAGACTTGGAAAGGACTTTCTAACATAGACTTCCACAAAGATGACCCTAAATAGACGTTGGCAAGGCACAAAGACGGGCTAAATCAGACGTTGGCCATGCACAAAGTTAAACTCCGCTAGGATACGGTCACATAGAATTGGGTGAGACACAAAGATAAACTCAGACAGACTTTGACTAGGCACAAAGGTAAGCCAATATAGACTTCAGCAATTCACAAAAACAAGCCAAAGACTTTAGTGATGCGCAAAGATGCGATTGAATAGACTTCGGCAAGAAGCTCTTAATACAGTGACTTTGGCAAGGCACAAAGACGAGCTTGCGTAGACAGTAAGACAAGGTTAAATAGAGTTTGGCAAGACAGAAATATGAGCTTAAATGGATTCTGGAAAGACACAAATATGAGCTTAAATGGATTCTGGCAAGACACAAAGCTCTCGGATGACTTGCTGAACTCGCGACTCATGTTGATAGCGCAAGTCAGTTGGCTGCTTTCTTTTTTGATGATTTATGCTTGACTTTCGAATCCAGTTGCACAAAAGCTTGTTGGGAGGCTGAAGTGAATCGAAACAGACAAAACACGCACACACACACACAAACTCAGACGAGTCCGCTGACGCGCAAGAGTCTTGAGTTGCATGGATATTGTCTTCACATGTTCTTGAGGCACGTTGCATTAATACTATTCATTTCCTTGACAGCCTCTTGTCCGGATTTCGGCCATCCAGGATTGAATTCTCCGAGGCATCCGACGTACCACGGCACATCCTCATCAGGCAATAGTGACTATGTATCTTCCGGTGATGTAGTTAGATATGGCAAAGGAAGTACGGAGAGTCCAGATACTAGGCAGAGGATACCCGAACCTCCATCCAGTATGTTCTTACCTTACCCCTTATTTTGTAAACCAGTAAAATTTCCATACAATACATCAAAATTGTTAAGTTTTAAGTACCTAAATAAAGTTCATTTTCTGTTTTTTGTCCAATAGGTACAACGGAGATCGAGAAGCAGCAAAATGGCGGCTCAACCCCAACTGCCAGCCACGTGATGCTGATTCTCTTGTTTAGTTCCTATCTTTACAGTTTATCCACCATGGAGGTCCTTTGAGCAAAACAAAAGTTCCGATCGTTCTGGAAAGACATTGTATTCTTGTTCTACTTTTATTATTATTATGCCTTTATAAGACATCGAGTCACGTATAAAAGCGAGAACACGGAAATCGACTGAGAATGGCGCGGGCGCATCGTTCGATTTCGCAAGTATGGCATTACCGAGAGCCAATTTTTGTTCATTATTAACGTGCTAGAAAGCCAAGATGGCCGATACTTAAAAACTGATTTTCACTAAATAAATTTTGTAATGCCGGCAATGCATTGTCAAAAAAATTAAGTATTGAATATCTAGGAAATATGGAAATATTTCAAGGAATTATGACTGCGTGGCATTTTCTTCTTGGTTGTTATGTCGAAGGAACTAACCCAGTGCATCTACTGATGATGTTCGACACAGTTACAGATGAAACTAGTGGTTCTAACATCTTTATTAAGACATGAAGAGCTAAAAAAAAAATATTTTGCAATCACACTGACTCAGGTCGTAGAAGAGGATATTTCTAAGCGTACCCGCAACTAGAAGCTTGGTCAGCCGGGATAAGCATGCATTTTGGCGCCCATGTTGAAGGCGATGTTAAAGTGTGAAATTTGCGTCTCCTCTGGTCCAGCGCACGGAGCACCAGACCCGCCTGCCCCCCAGTTGCGGCCCTGCGTCTAAGGTGATGAATTTTTCTTTCAAAAGGGAATATTAATGTTTGGAAAGTTTTCTTTGGAAAAATTAATTTTAAAACACTCAAAAAACACTCTAAATGTGTTTTGCCTTTGAACAACCACATAAATTAGGAAATGTTAATAAAATACATCGTCTGTCTGATGAAAATACGGTTTCTAGTACATAAAGTCTGTTGGTGTTGTTTTGATGTTGAAAAGAAAAAAAAAACTGTTTAAACATAGGCAGTGTTTTCAGCTTTAAAGAAATGTTTTTTTTGTATAGCAATGTTGTAATAAATTTGTTTTTTTTTCCTTTGTTTAAACAACTTTGTCTCATTTAATTCTATATCATGGTTGTTTGCACCTTCAACATATCGAAATTATTATACAGTAGTTCTTACCATCATTATAGCTCGGCGAAATGCTTGTAAAATGTAGCTTTGTTAATGAAGCCAATGACTTTTCGTACAATGCTGCAAGAATCACCTACTAGTAAAACAATGATGTGAAAGAGTTTAAAACAAGACTAGTACAATGGAAGCTCATAATGGACAACCACGAAACCAACATTTTTATCCGCTTAACGGAAAGTGTCCGTTAATATACAGTAAGCCAAATACATCGAAACATCCCATTTGCATCGAACCCCTGTTCGATGCTAATGGGAGTATCCGTCATGGACGATTTCACTGAATGGGGAAACAAAAGCTCTTCAAAAATGAGACGAAAAGTAATGGTTCTTAGAATAAAGACACAAGACTATTCAAAGGATGAAAGGAGAAAAAGTACATAAAACATGAAGGCTCCTTAAACAATGCTTCAGAAAGCGAAATCTCTTTAAACAATGCTTTGTAAAGCGAAAGTTCTTCAAACAATGCTTCGGAAAGCGAAAGTTCTTCAAACAATGCTTCAGACAGTGAACGCTTTTTAAAAATACTTCAGGAAACCAAAAATTCTTTGAACAAAGCTTCAGGAAGTGAATTCATTTTAAAAAAATGTTTCGGAAAGTAAAATCTCTAAACTATAATTCGGAAAGTGAGAGCTTTTTAAAAATGCTTAGGAAAGCGGAAGTTTTTCAGTAAAAGTGAAACCTTCCGAGGATGACGTCACTCTCCGCTATCCATACAAAGGTTATTAACAGCTGGCTGATGCGAAGATATATTTTTTGGAAAGAGAGAAAATTCATCTGCCCCTGCGGGGAATCGAAACCCACGTCCTTTTACTTTTGATAAACTGAACGCACTTTGACCAATTTTTTAAATAGAAACTAAAAGTTTACGATGGTCGTTGGATGAGATAAAGTCTGCATTAGTAGGACAACCCTGTATGCATATGCATTTGCATATTTTGGACTTTTTTCGCATTAATGCATAGGGGAGAGCGGAGGGTAATGCCGAACACTTAAGGGAAATTTCTAATTACTCAGTTATTTGCAATAGTTCATGAAAAAATTTACTATTGGTAGATATCATTACCTACTAAAAAACCACAAAACATTTGACTTTATAGTTGAGAATATATTCGAATATTGCTTTTTGTAAGAGCTTACACTGTTCAGAATCGCCCCGTGGGTCGAGGCAATACCAAATGGGGTCAGCTGAGTAAGGAATGTAGCTTCCGTTACGTAGTTTTTATGAAATAAATTACTTTAACTCTTTAACGCCCAGATAGATAACCTAGGAGGGTCGTGAAAATACCAAGTTTTTTGTGTCCGAAGTGGACTCGTCCAAATTTCGGCCACTCTCCCTGTCCCCACCCTTTCTCCATGAGTTTCTATTCATGCCACCCTTTGCATTGACGTTCACCCTTTCATTTCAATGGATTTTCGGGAGATAATTTGTCTACTGAAAACACCCTTTCCTCACAGTATTATCTCTTTTTAAAATGCATTGAGTACCCTTGGTCTATTCTCAAGGAACATTCTAGTACATCAGCTTTTAAAATCCCATTGATAGGGTGTCGCAGTTGTATTTCCGGTCCCGCCTCTGACAAGAGCTTTCATCTTCTTCCCCGTTGGTGACAAAAGCCCAACAAAACATACCCATACCCCCTAGCTGGGCCGACTTGAGGCGGTTATGGGCATTAACCTACTCGGCCGACTTCGGGCGATCTTGGCATTATAGAGTTAATGGCATAATCAACTCTAAAATCAATTGTTCCTCTGAAAATATACAACAAAGGCAAATATAAAGTTAGTAATTATTTCAATCGATATGAATTCTTTTCATGTTCTAAAAATTTAAGTAATATTTGCATCTATGTTCTTAAAAAATAGCAAAAATAACATCAAAACAGCAGAATTGAAACTGACTTAACGCTGCCTTCAAAAATCACAAATAAAATTTTCTGCAGTCTCTGCACCACAGCACTCCGATTGCATCCACTGAACAGTGTTCGGAATCACCCCCCAAACGACACCTCGTGGCAATTTCTCAATCTAACCTGAAAATGTACACAGCAACCAAACTTTCTTCGTACTTTATAAATAGCTAAAGAAACGTATAATTGTGAATGATTCCGAGCTCACTACTCTAAACGCAAACGTATTTTATTTATCTCTTATCCAAATTAGCACCAACTTACTAAGTTCCGATAAAACTCACACCATTCGCAATAACAAACAGCTAGAGAGACATTCGACCGCTTGATGAGTTTACGGTGGATGCCGTCAGACTGCAACACCAGACCATATTTCCTCGAAAGAAATACGGGAAATGTGTATTCCAAGTACGGGACATCTCCCAGAACGACACCAAAAGTGAACAAAGTTGCCAAATATTGCTGAAATTACTAAATAAAACGCAATGGCGGAAAACGAAGCATTAGTGCAATTGCACTGGATTAAAATCAATTCCACGGAATTAAACGTTCACCAAGACAAATGTGGGAGGTTAATGTTCTTATTTATATTCGTAATTATCATAATATAATTTACGAGTTGAAAAATAATTTCAATCTTTGGCTTCAATAAAGAATAAAAATCCAAGTAGGCGTCATGCAAAAAACGGGGAAAACCAGGACAATTTTGCCAAAATGTCGGAACGGCGAGAAAAAGAAAGAAAATCGGGACGTATGGTCTGATAAAATATAAAAGTGAAGCTTTTTTTTTATATAATGGCTGGTTATGCCAAAATCATGAAGAATATTGTAGTTCATACAAGATATACAGAAGACTGGATGTTGTGAAGATATTTTTTAAGGAAGGAAAAAACTCATCTCTGCCTCTACCGGGAGTCGAGGGACCCGGGTTCGACTCCCGGTAGAGGCAGAGATGAGTTTTTTCCTTCCTTAAAAAATTAACATCTCAAATAACAAATATCTTCACAACATCCAGTCTTCTGTATATCTTGTATTAACAAGTGGAGAGCGACATTCATGTCAATATTGTAGTTGACCTGCAGTGAAGAAGCTGTTAAATAGAATGGCTTCCCGTACATAAAACAGTGATGCTGAAGGACGTTGCGTTTCTTTGTGTGAAGAGTGTCTTTCACATATAATCGATGTATTCAATCCACCCACCGCCAGGAGAAGTCAAACAAGTTGTCAATTGAAAGGAAGTGAATTAATAGTCAATCTAAATGACCAAGAAGTGCAAGTGACACCTCCTGAAACCTCTCTAACGGATACCTTTACCCGACTTGAAGCATGCAAAGCAATGGTTGGAAATTCGAAACAGCCTATAAACACTGCGAATCAACCTCCAGATGTTAGAAGAAGCAAGAGACAAAGAAGACCTACAAGTTTTTATGGGGATCCTGTGCCATACAAAGCTGTCAATGAAGAGCAACCTAATGCTGATATTCGGATTGAAGATCCCACAACCGTCAAAGAAGCGATGAAATCATATAATGCAGAAATCTGGAAAGGAGCCACAAAGGAAGAAGCAGAATAAGTGGCTGTTGAGGAAGCTGGCAAAGGTGAGTGACGCTGCCGTTGAAGAGAAACCGGCAACCAAGAAACGTGGTCGGGCCGCTAGATTGGCTAAGAAGACGACCGATAACGATGATAACACTGGTCGGGAAAGGCGCGAGAGACCCGCTAAAGCAGCTGCCAAGGAAAGCGACCAAGATGACGACTCCGACAAGGATTGTACCACCGGCGTGAAAGCCAGTCCAAAAAAAACGCGAGCGCAAGGCAGCCATGACAAAAGCCGAAGAAGATGAGAAGGAAGAGAATGAGCTATAAAATAGCAATGAGCTTATATAGCAATAATCAGCTATAATAGCAATAATGAGCTTATTAGCAAGTCCAGCTGCAGACGAGAAGGACGAAGCCCATCATTGTTATTTTTCCTTTCGTCATGCTTTGGCAAAGGAGGAATGTTACGACATAAAAGTGAAGCTTTTATAATGGCTGGTTATGCCAAAAGCATTAAGAGTATTGTAGTTGACCTCTTGGCAGCATGTTAACCCTAGATTCATAAACATTCGTCTCGCAGACCGCGCAAAATACGTAAACACTTGTAACTTTTAAAGTGAAAGAGATAGAAAGATGAACTTCTAAAATTACCTTCCTAGATCGTTCAATAATTAGTATTGCGCCTGCCGCATGTCAGAGTGCACTTATGCTAATGGAGTTACAGCGAATAGGTCGTCCTACAGACGAATGTTTATGGAATAGTGTTGCGATTAAACAGCAGATGCAAATTGCAGAAACGGGGGAAAATTGCAGAAGTTCTTGGTGAGACTTCTTCCGCTGATCAAACACAACCCTGAGGATCTCGAAATAATATTTGTGCCTTCTACGATTATAAAAAGCTTCGAATGACAAGGTTCTGTTGTACATAATGCAGGGGCGTAACTAGAAATTTCGTTCGGGGGCGGGGAGGGACCAAAGTGACAGAACAATGGATTTGGCCATCTTTTTCCCTTTTTTCGGTCATTTTCTCACATTTCGGGGGGGGGGGGGGACCAGACCCCCAAGTCCCCCCCCCCTCGCTACGCCCTTGACCCAATGTAAAAAATTAATGTGTATGGATCACCGCGGTTTATTATGTGTCGATTGCTCAGAATAACTACTGTTGTCATTTTCATTTCAGATCATTTTCATTCAGATCATTTCAGAAAATGAATGATTAATAAACAACTTTTCAGATTAAAGTATTTATTGCTCCTTGTATTCTATAAAACAAAAATCATCAATGTAATATGTTCGTCTGAGAGACGAATGTTTGTGAATAGTGTATCTCCCATGCATGTTTATGGATCTAGAGTTAAGTAGAATGCCCCCGCCCCCCGTAAACAAAACTGTGATGCTGAAGGACGTTTGTATCCTTGTGTGAAGAGTGTCTTTCACTTATAATCGATGTATCCAGTCCACCCACCCCCGTTGTTTCGCAACACGATCATCGTATGCAAAACTATCCACACCCCCTCTAGATCAGTGTTTCTCAACCGCCGCGCCGCCGCCCTAACACTAGTCACACCGGGCCGTGAGTGATTCGCAGTTTCATTTTTCCCCATTCATTTCTCGTTAATTGTGTATATGAACGGGCCGCGAAAGCGACTCACCGGGCCGCGGGCTTCCAAAGGTTCAGAACCACTGCTCTAGATTCAAACAGCGGCAGAGAACAACGGTGTTCGGAATTCGCCGCTGTTCGGTATAATCCCGCTCTCCCCTGTAAATGCATGAAATCAAAGAATTTTCAGAATAAGTGCACATTTTTAAAGGTTTATTTAACACAATCACTTTTTTTTTTTGGCAATTCTTTTGTTACTGGTATTTCGTTACTAAGCCAGCTACAACAAAATAGAAATTAAAAATGCCTAAATAAAAAATGTGGGGAAATTATCCACATATGCGGTATATGTGGTGTGAAATTCCTTAGAGGAATGTGACGGTTAAGTAGTAGTAGCATATGTAATGCAGTATATGTATATTCAGTTACAGTCGAATCCAAAGCGCAATTAAAGATTTGTATTCTTAATACGCTTTGATCGAGTCCCGTTATAACGAACTCCAAGAGACCGGAGAAATCACTTCGTTACAACAAAATTTTCGATGTAAAGGAATTCCAGGTTTTTTACATTGTTTCTATTTAAGCTTATCTGGGGGGTATTAAAAAAGTGTTCGCGTTCAAACGAGATTTTCGCTATAACGGTATTAGTTAAAACGGGATTCGACTGTATATGCTAGCGCGCATTCAATTACAAAAGAATATTCCAAGGCAGGGATGCGCAGCAAACTTTTTGAAGCGTGACCTCTTTTATTGACGAAAAAAAATTTTCAAATCGGTGACACCTACTTAGGCTGACCATATGTTCCGGCTTTCCGGGACAATCTGATTTTGCCAGTAGATACGCTATACCAAAAACACTGTCTGCTTGTTTCGATTTCAATTAGGCGATATTGACTTCCAAAGGTATTCAAATTCAATATTTTGATATCCAAAAAACAAAGTAAATATTTATATGATATCAAAAAAAAAATTGAATATCTGTAAGTCAATATCGTCTAATTGAAATCGAAACAAGCAGAAAGTGTTTTTGGTATAGCGCATCTACTGGCCAGCTGTAGAACCATTTTGAAAAATCGGATGGATCTTTCTTAATCACCCTGTACACGAAAATCAAGGACCATACTCCTCGCTACACTTCCATCTTGCATAAGGGACACTATAAGTACATAAAAAAATAAAGTAAATATTTATATATGTACTTATAATGTCCCTTATGCGAGATGGAAGTGTAGCGAGGAGTATGGTCCTTGATTTTCGTATACAGGGTGATTAAGAAAGAACCATCCGATTTCAAAATGGTTCTACACTTGAAATCGACCATTATAAAAATTTTTTTATAAAATGTAGCCCCATATAGTCACATATTACTTATCATTCCATTCTGTGTTTTCGATTTTTAAGAAAAATACAATTTTGAAATCGGTTGATTCTCTCTCAGATGAGTCATCTTGTAAAAGTACTAACTTAATATCGTCCGCCGCATGCCAGAAGCGTGAATGAGCAATTTTTCCTTGTTTTCCCATCAGTTATTTGGATACTTCATTTTTCTATGTAAGTTGTGCCTGAAACACGAATGTGTATCTGTATCCCAATTGAAACCACACGTTACAAAACATGTTAGGAAAGTAACTTCCATAGAGTAACATGAGTAGAGTAAACGTTCAAATGTCATTTCCTACGTTTTTCTTTCGCAAGGACATTGCATATCCGTGATTCTGGCATGACGTAGCCGATGTATTAAGATTATTGTACAAGTTGAATTTGATAAATTTACATTTCATGGTAATTAGCTCAGCTGAATAAAGGCATATTTTAGTTTTGACATATTTTTAAATATAAATGAATTTCTTATTTGGAAGTTTTATGTTAGAGAATCTCTCGCGCCCCCTCCCCAGTACATTTACATGCATGACCGGTGGGGAGGGGGGCCGCGACCTACTGTTTGAGCACCACTGCACTAAAATAGCAAATATGTATTTTAAAAACATGTCTGCCCTTTTTATTGCACGGAGATTTTCTTGAATATACAAGTGCATATTTTAGGTTTTTGATGCACATTTTGGCCTTTTCTTGCATATGTCGGCATTTTTTATGCATATTTCAGGATTGTTTATGCATTTGTATGCATACTTCAGGATTGTTTATGCATTTGTATGCATACTTCAGGATTGTTTATGCATTTGTATGCATACTTCAGGATTGTTTATGCATTTGTATGCATACTTCAGGATTGTTTATGCATTTGTATGCATATTTTGTCATTTTTATGCTTGTTTTGGCATATTGGCATTTCAAGCGTATATTTTGGCATTTTAAGTGCATATTTTGGCATTTTTAAGTGCATATTCGCTTGTTTTCAGAGCATATTTCGCCACTGTCTTTGTGCATATAATCCGAACTCCCTTTATAATTATTCATTTTACGTATGGTATTTGATTGAATATAGTAGATTGAGGATGGCAACGTTTGGGTATTCCATTGTGTGTCGCTTCAAGCTGAATCAAACAATGAGTATTGTCCGCAAAAAAAAAAAAAAATGGCGGAACAAATAATTTCTCCTCCCAACCATCTTTAGTTGTTTTTTTCTTTGCGAAGTTATTACCTGAAAATACAGCCTTCCTTTTTTTGTTAACGTTGAAAACTATCGTAAATGGGGTTCGCTGTGGGAAGTCTTTCTTTTTTTAACGTATTCGCGCAGCGGAAACTTGAGGAAACCATTTGCTTGTAAGGAGCGCGGGTGGTCTTTGTTGTAGTAGCCATTTTCTGGTTCTTGTATCGAGTTCGATTGTAACAATTGCGGCAAAAAAAAAAAAAAATTAGACATGGCTAAAAGAAAAGGCAATAGCCAGCGACGGCACGAGTTTAACTGCCGCCCGGTTGTAAAGCCTCACGCGCCGCCCCTTAAAGAAGACTTGCGGGAGGCTGACAGTGCTTTACCATTGAGGACTTGGATGAAGGTACTGAGAGGAAAAAAAAGGCCCACACACTAGTTTACCTTTACTAAATCGAATGTGCGTGACCATATGTCCAGCTTTTAAAAAGATCGCACTGTTTCTCGTATAAAGTCATTTTACCGTTCTTAATTATGCCAGATACTTGAATTCGCATTTCAGCTCGTTACTGCCCATGGCCCCCCCCACAAGGGGTGGGCTGGCAAGGCTGGGAATTATCTCTTTCATTAATTTTGGAGTTATCACTTTTTTTTATTAATGTTGGAATTATCTCTTACATTAATTCTGGAATATTTTCTTTCATTAATTCTGGAATTATTTCTTTCATAAATTAATTATTTCTCAGCTAAGTATTGCAAAGCAAAAAGACAGGTGTATAAGACGCGGTGAAGGAGGCCGTCATCTTAGTGTACGTGACAAAGAAAAATAAAGTGTGCGAACTGCACTCTAGGGAGTGTAAAACAAATTTCCCAATATAGACCATTTATGTACGAGTGAGGGCAACTGAACGCACGAGAAATCGTAAGACGTAGAAATACAGTGGGAACCTCCACCCGTTAACTAACACTTTTCCGATCCCCGGTCCCGTGGGGTGGAGATAGACTTTTATGTCTGGGGAGGGGCACGGGGTCATTATTGCTGGGGGGGGGGGCACGATGATGATGATGATGTCAATTCATCTATGCATTAGATTAGTCGAAGTACGAAAGCCTGAATAACTAAGCGGAGATCGAGATGTTGTTCGGAAAGAAAATTCACATTCCTCTGTGGGGAATCGAACCACCAATCTCTCACTGTCCGGGCGAGTGTTCTAACCATTGAACTACAGAGGACAGACATTTTCAATCCTTAGAGCATATGTATGAATGCTGAACGGGACTGCGCATGGACAGCCTCCAAGCTCAGCTAATAGCCCTTACGACGTTAGCCCCCAGATGGCGACATATAGAGAGAAACGATGTCACTCTCCGCTCCAGGCTTTCGTACTTCGTATGAATCCCTAATTGCACATTACCTTCGTGCCAATTGCCAGAAGGCACAACTGACAAAGTTTCTTTCAGTGGGGAGGGGTCTTTCTTGTTGCCTGGCAAAAAACTGAGTGTCTCTTCTTTTGCTCACTGCGACCGTGAAGGGTGGGGGGGGGGGGGGGATTGGAAAGCAATGATATTGAAACCGAAATAACAAAAAATTACGCTCTATGAAGAATAGGTGCCAGAACCTAGAGGCTGTTTCGTGCCCGAGTGGCATGGTGGTAAGATGCTCGTCTACCATCGTGAAGGTTGTTGTCAGGGTCCCGGGTTTGAACACAAGGGAGGATATAGATAAGATATTTTCCCAAAACGAGCTCGAGGCGACCACCGATAGACAGCACCTTCACTTCCAACCCATCTCACTAATGGCAGTAAATAGCGATATGGCCAGAGTTGGTGTTCGGTGAAGTAGAACCTAGAGGTTGAGGCCATTTGAGCCTCACCGCACTATATATTTCGTAAGAGCACCGAGTCCCCCCCCCCCCCCCAGTAATTACTGAAAAACCATTGCGATGCATCCTCCCTCTCCTTCGTTGAGTCCCGTATATACGGGAGAACAAATAACCATGATCTCCAATTCTCCCTCGGTGAAAATCGTAGGTGCCCGAAGGCGTGCCTCTCTGGATGGCATCTGGAGCAGTGATGGTAACCTCTTCCAGCAAAATTTCCCTTTTGACTAAATTTTTCCCCCACGCATTCAGAAAAATGTGCTGCCATCTAGCGGGGGATATACGTAATCAAGAATTTTACAATAGAAATGTAATTGCACTGCATTAATTTTTTTTTATTTCTTGCCAAAAATTCTTTTGCTTGATGAACTCTCAAAATTTCCCACAAATGCTAAGAAATTTCCCACTTGGGTGAATTTTGCCCAATTTTTCCCACGAATATGGGAAATTTCCCACGAGTTACCATCAGTGAGAGGATACGTTCCATCTGGAGACGATATGTGGTGGAGGCACCAAGACAAATAAACAATAGCTAAATGAAATGCAGTGAAACCTCGATAATGATTACGGACCAAAAAATATCGTTGTAGAGGGATTGTTGTTATATCGAGAGGTAACATTATCATCACATGCCCTGAAATTTCTGTTGCTGTTGGCATCTTTTCTGAATCATGTTGTTAGTACCACCAACAAAATGCGCTTTTGAGTATTTATTCACCGCAAAAATAATTTAATTGATTAATAAAATTCATTTGGATGTACAGTTAATGAGTAATCGTTAATGAGTCACTCTTGGGAGAGCAAAAATATGACTTAGTAAGCGGAGTGACTCGTTAAACGGAGTAAGCCATAGCTTGCCAATTCCTGCCTGAGGACAATTGGGAATTCTAAAAAAGTGATCCGATAAGCGGAGTGACGTGTTAACCGGGTGACGCAATAACGATGTTTGACTGTATTGCCCCCGTAAAGAGCTTAATCGCAATACGCCGTGGCATGACCCCATGGCCCGGGACGGTTATCATCATTTTTTTGCTTTTTCACGCTATAAATTAACTACAAAAGGGGCCCGTTAAAAGTCTGACCGAGGGGCCCGCAAATATTCCAGCCTAGGGTCCCGCTACAGGATGCGGGGGCCATGATGGCCCTCATATCCTGTAGCAGGGCGCCAAGCCTGGGATCTTTGGTGAGCCCCGAACCAGACTGATTCACATGGGTCCTTACATAGTAAATTTATAGCTTGAACAATTTTAAAAAAATGACAAGAATCATCCCGGGCTCCCGAGCTGGCACCCTGCCAGCCCCACCAGTGTGGAGAGGGGCATGCAGAGGCACTCACATGAAGAAAACAAGGGGGCTGAAACTTGCTGGTAGTCCCGAATATATGGGACACAAGCGCGTACGCAGGAGATAGAGAGAGACAGAGGGTGCCATGCCCCCACATCCTGTAGCGGGGCCCCTAGGCTGGGATCTTTTGCGGGCCCCTCGGTGAGACTTTTAACGGGCCAATTTACAGTTAATTTATAGCGTGAAAAAGCAAAAAAAAAAAATAACGGTCCCGGGCCCCAGGGCTAGAGCCCTGCCTGCCCTCCCTATGTGGGAGCCATGGCTGCGGTCGTCGGGGGCGTAGCTCAGATGGTAGAGCGCTCGCTTAGCATGAAAAGACGTACCGGGATCGATAACCGGTATTTACAACTTGAGTAAATGATTTGCGCTCATTAATTCCCATTTTCAGTTTTGCTGGATCCCTTTTGACAATGCCGGACCGGATTAAGCATGTTCATTAACGAACGTGCGTGCGATTAACGAACGGATTAAGGCACTCATGTAAAGACGGATGACACAGAGGTAACAATAAACAGGTTAATTGCAACAATTAACAGTTAAACACGATTACTTTAGAATTTAAGATATGCTACACAGCACTAAGAGCTGCGAGCAGACAGAACATAAATTCACATTGAGAAATATCGGTTATAGCAAGCAAGCGAGCGAAGCGGAGCAGCGACAACATAGCTCAGTCCTTTTATACACAACGCACATTTCACAATCTGAGGATATGAAAATGATAGGATCCCTGCTACAAGCAGAACGTTCCCCCCGAAGCTGTGATGTAAGTTAGCGGTGTCAATTTAGCATACTGCCACAAAGTAATAGTTGAAAGAATCCCCCTCGACGCATGAGTGGCATTTCCATCTCCGAAGATTTCTCACCGGAGACCCGCAGAATGCGGGGACAGATTTGGGGAGCACTTCCAGAAATTCCGCGATACTGGTTTTGAAAATTAAACTATTTCATAACTTTGCCCTTATCGACAAAACTAAATACATTTGGGATCCTAACACTAATGATATTTTTCCGATTTTCTTATCTCATTGTAGTCCTACCCCACCCCCTCTGACTTCACTGAATCTGCCTCAAAACCCCGTTAGGCCTCGCCCAGCGAACTTCGCCACCTTGACCTTGTATAGCACCTCAAAAAAGTACCTTCAAAATCGGAACTATTAATACAACAAGCATAATAAATGCTTGTTGTATAATATTATAGCTTGTTGCTATAATAAAATGCATTCTTTCGAATCCATATTGTTAGTTCATAATCCCAATTTTCTTGCTGTCACTGAAACCTGGTTACATAGTAATCATGGGAGATACGGGGGGGGGGGGGGGAGGGCCCAGCATCAAAGGTAAATTCGACTTATCTACTGTATATGTGTGTATACGAATCAACATCATCATCATCGTGCCACCCCAGACTTCCAAATCTGTCTCCGCCTATGAATATCAGCAATTCCGAATTCTTACCACCCAACTACCTTGCGTTTCGTAGACCTATGGAGGGAGTGTTGCCCTAGTCTTTAATAGCTCCATCCCTCTTCTTGAAATTCCTTTGGACACCAATCTTATGAAATTGTTGGTGCTGAGTTGCGTTGCCCGAACTGCACCCCTATTGCAATATTTTCTCTTTATTTACCCCCGGGATTTACCCCCCCCCCAGATCTTCACTGTTTCGCGGAATGAATTAAAATAAATTTTAGATAGATTTTTTAATTCACACACCTCCTATTCATAGCTGATGACTGGAACCTACCCGGAATTGACTGGCACAAATTGTAGTCCCTCCATTTATAAATAACACAGATAACCATTTTATAAATAACACAGAGTTATTTTTCTTTTCCTTAAGTTTAATCTCGTTCAAATTATTCTATAACCGACAAGAATCTCAAACCACTCTAGCTCCACATTAGATCTAATTGCTGTTTCAAATAAAATCTCGGTTTCCGATTTCTCAGTTTTTGATGGCATTTCCGATCACAAAATTCCTTTTGTAAATTTTTTCCTCCATCACACTCGCCCTTCTTTTAAACACGCTGCAAAACTCAACTTTAACGAGGCCGATTATCCCTTTATGCAAAAAAAATATCCTTCACACCCATTTTACCGGATTTCGTTTCATCATGTCCCTTAAATGATGTTCGTATTCTCTGGAGTAAATTCAAAAAGCTGTTATCGAAAAATGCAAAGCCTATGTTTCCATCAAAAATACCTCTTCAAAATTACTCTTTAACCCCTGGATTAATGAAATATTATCCATTTAAAAAGGAGAATTCACCGAAATATCTCCAAACTCAAATTCAGTAACTCCATTTCTCTCAGAAATAAGATCTCAATCTCTGCACGTAACCTTAAAGATCTCATCTCTCACCAAAAACAAATTACCTAACTAACTCCTTGCCTCAATACCTCAACACTAACCCCTCAAAATTTTGGAATTTTCTTCACCCTAAATCAGTTGTCCAGCCCTTCTTTTCTTAAAATTGATAACATTGATCTGACTTCTCACCTTGATATTACCATAGAATTTAATCGGGCTTTTTCCTCTGTTTTTCCTATGAATCATATTCCTATGTCATATGAATCAGGTTCTCTTTCGAATCCCCTAATTTCAGACCAGTCGCTATCACATCTACATGCTGCAAACTTTTTGAGCACACAGTTGCCAAGGAAATTCGCTTACACACCTTGATTCAATAAACTTTTTTCCTAATCAACACGGCTTTCGACCATCTTCATCAGTAACTACCCAATTAGCTCTTTTCATACATGATTTATCAAGCAATATCGACAAAAATGTTCAAACTGATATAATTTTATTGGATTTCCCTAAAGCTTTTGATAGGATGCCCCACAATAAACTTCTACTTAAACTCCAAAACCTTGGTCTATGTGTTCAACCGCTTAAATTGGTGGAAACCTTCCTTACCAACCGCTGTCAGTTTGTCTCCTTCAAGGGCCAGAACTCCCCATTTCTCCATGTTGAGTCTGGCAGCCCCAGGGTTCGGTCCTCTCTCCATTATTATTTTTGATTCATATAAACGATCTTCCTAATTCTATCAATTATCATATCAGACTCTTTGCGTCATCTACCAAACATCTCTCCAAAACAATGTCAACATTATATCGAAATGGTGCTCGTCCTAGCAATTACCCCTTTATCCTTCACACAAAAACAGTTTTTAAAACTTACTCGCAAAAAGGACTTCTTCCTCGATTCTTCTTACTCTATAAATTATTCTCTAATCAACGAGGTTTCCTATTATAAATATCTGGGTGTAATTATTTCTGCCGACCTCCGTTGTAACCTCCATGTTGATTACGTCTCTCATAAGTGTCTCTAAAAACTCTTTTTTTTTTCTTCGTCGAAACCTTAATTCATTCTTAACTGTTGGTCAAACAACCTTTGCCTCCGTCACTGAACTCAAGCTCCAACTGGATGTCTAACCGCTTTCCACCCGTAGACATATTAACCGGATTAATTCCTTTTCAAATTCCTTCATGGCCATTTTCATATCTACACTTCCAATTTCATAACTCCAACTTCATACTTTCCCAATAGAATTAACCATTCCTATAAAATTGAAGCCCATCTTTACATCCACTGACTGTTTCAAAGTTAGTGTCTTTCCTCGAACAATAACCGATTGGAACGACCCTCCGTCAAACATCATTGATTGTACAACAGTTACCGATTTCTTTTGTGTCTTCTGTCAACCATGTCTTCTGTCAAACTTCACCATAGCATTTTCTTGTATAGGTTATAGGTCTCGGCCAAGCAATATTGAATAAATAAATAAATAAATCTGTCAAAACAAGCCAGTTAAAGGTGGAGGGGTGGGACGGAAATCGAGACATATTTGGCTCCTGCTTGAAATGCTAGGTTTGATGAAGTAAGAGTGAACGTTGAGACCATATCGTGTTCGTACAAAAGGTTTCCAACTTGAATGGTAATTTTTCGAAAGAGTGCACTCACAAAAGTGACTTCTTAAGCGGACTTGGGTGACGCATTATCTCTCTAATAACATTAGAACTCCATAAAGGACAATTGGAATTTTTAAAAAGGGGCCCGGTAAACGTAGTGACGCGCTAGCGAGGTTTTACTGTACATGCCCAGTAAAAATTCTAACATGTCCCGGGCATGTCGGGCAATAGATTCGGCCAGCCCTGGTTTAAAGCCTTTATTGGAAGGGATTCAGACACATCAAGGAAAATCACCTCGTTCTACCTAAACTATTCATGCCTTATAAACACACACACACACATCTCATTGTATTTATACATAGTAAGTATGACCTTGGTGGAATTCCGTAACTGAGGTGGTCCGCAAGGGCGGAGAAAGTGGTCCGAAGAAAATTTATTATTATTATATTTTTTCTTGATAAAGGTTATAATGTAGGCAGAAAAGAAACGGCCTTGTGCGAATTCCGGACATCCGTGAGATGATGAGAGCGAGAGAAAAAAAGAAAGAGCCTACCCCATCACTCGGGCCTAGTTCTTGTTACTTTTTTTTTATCTATAATAGGCATGACGGCGACATCAAACATTAGCCTACCTCTATATTGTTTAGAAATGGGCGTTAACAGAGAAAAATCATTTCTCTTTTTTACCTCTATTTCTAATTCCCCTTTTTCAGTACAGTCAATAATTGAAAAACTGAAGAAATTGTTGCGGAGTTGTTATTAATTGATAATTTCAATAATGATTGCGATAATGTTAATTGTCATTAATTAATGAGTTTATATTATGTGCCCAGAGGGGCATTTATGGTTTTGCCGCCTGTGGGCTACATGAGTTTTGACACCCTTCTCTAGTCTAATTTTCTTGACTATTTCCTCGGATTCGCCACCCTTTGTTATGGATCCACTTGACTTCCCCTTACTCTTGAAAATACACCTAAATCACACTTTTGCTCACTCTCATGGCCACACACTCTCTAAGTAACTCTTTTTAGTCATTCACATGCTTACACACTGTTTTGGTCTCTCACATGCTTGCACACTGTTTTGGTCTCTCACATGCTTGCACACTGTTTTGGTCTCTCACATGCTTGCACACTGTTTTGGTCTCTCACATGCTTGCACACTGTTTTGGTCCCTATATGCTTGCACACTGTTTTGGTCTCTCACATGCTTGCACACTGTTTTGGTCCCTATATGCTTGCACGCTGTTTTGGTCTCTCACATGTTTGCACACTGTTTTGGTCTCTCACATGCTTGCACACTGTTTTGGTCCCTATATGCTTGCACACTGTTATGGTCTCTCACATGCTTGCACACTGTTTTGGTCACTATATGCTTGCACGCTGTTTTGGTCTCTCACATGCTTGCACGCTGTTTTGGTCTCTCACATGCTTGCACGCTATTTTGGTCTCTCACATGCTTGCACACTGTTTTGGTCACTATATGCTGGTACACTGTTTTGGTCACTATATGCTTGTACACTGTTTTGGTCACTATATGCTTGTACACTGTTTTGGTCTCTCACATGCTTGCATACTGTTTTGGTCTCTCACATGCTTGCATACTGTTTTGGTCTCTCACATGCTTGCATACTGTTTTGATGTCTCCCACGCTTGCACGCTGTTTTGGTCTCTGACATGCTTGCACACTGTTTTGGTCACTATATGCTGGTACACTGTTTTGGTCACTATATGCTTGTACACTGTTTTGGTCTCTCACATGCTTGCACACTGTTTTTGTCTCTCACATGCTTGCACACTTTTTGGTCTCTCACATGCTTGCACATTGTTTTGGTCCCTCATATGCTTGAATACTGTTTTGGTTACTCTGTCACGCTTTTGGTCACTGTCAACTCCTTGTTTTAAAGGTCACTCTTCTAATCATTTACACTTTTATACATGCTCTATGTCATTTTTTTGGACATTCACATGCTTTCACACTCGTTTGATCATTTACGCTTTTACACATGATGTCATTTATTTTGGATATTCACATGCTTTCACACCTTCTAGGTCACTTTTTTGGACATTCACATGCTTGAACACACTTTAGGTCACTCACTGACCTAGTACTTCCCTATGCAAGTCACTCTTTTGGTCATTTACATGCTTGCTCACGCTCTAGGTCACTCACGTGATTGCAAACTCTCTAGGTCACTCACTAATCTAGTCCCTTGCTGTCTGGGCAGAGGCGGATGTATCGAGATTTATAAATTTTGCCATCCTTCTCCCATTCCGGTGATTTCCTTGACCACTCAGTCCTCGAATTTACCATCCGTCTGAACTGGCTACCCTTGGGTTATAGCCCGCTAAGCCCCCTCCCTGTAAATACGCCACTGTATGTGTCAAGTAAAAAATGCTAAAATTAACTAGTGATGAGTCGTCGTTTTTCATAAGAGCTGTTTAGAATGTTTTGTTACGAAAGTTTATTAATGGCCGTAGGAGTGGTTAAAGCGATGGTGTAAGGTGCGCGATGCACCCCAGGGCGGCAGGCTGCGGGGGGGGGGGAGGGCAGTATAACCTTTTGTGTGTATCAATTGATTGATCTTGTAAAAATGGTTACGTGGGATACTGTTTACAGTTGTGAATCTGCAAACTCGGCAATGAATACTTTCTTGGATTTAATTAGGAATTGTGTTGATGCTTCTACTAGAGTAAAGTATAATAAAAGAATAAGAAAACCCTGGATTACGAAAAAATTTATGAAAAAATTAAAATTAAACATAGATTATTAAAAGAAATTAAAAAGAAACCGTTTGATATTGAGCTGCGATATAATTTCAAGACATTTAGAAATATGTTAAACAATGAGATAAAGCAAAATAAGAATGACTATTATACTGCAGCATTTATTCAAGCAAACAGTGATTCAAAATCTCAATGGAATTTAATTAACAAATTAATTGGTGAGGATAAATATGGCAGCATTGACGCGGTTTTTACTGAAACAACTGGTGAAATAACGGATCCAATTGATATTGCTGAATGTTTGAATGACTTTTTTTTCTAATTTTTGTAACAATGATGTTCCTAATAATTGTATTTAATTAAATTGTTCAAATTTAAATTTTTTTGAGAAATCCTTTTTTATATACCCTACGGATAGTCATGAAATATTGAGTATAATAAATTCTTTACACTCCAAAAAATCGTCAGGATTTGACAAAATTAATTCCATAACATTGAAGTGCATTGCACCATATGTAAGTGATGTCTTATCGTTTATTTTTAATTTAAGTTTTATCACTGGCGAATTTCCAGAGAGTGCCTGAAACTTGCAATTGTTTCTCCAATACACAAGAAAGAGGACAAAAAGAATGTCAATAATTACAGACCGATTTCTTTACTATCTGTCTTCTCAAAGGTCATAGAAAAAATAATTAAATCCAGAATAATTAAATTTCTTGACAGCATTAATTTTTTGAGTGAGAACCAATTTGGATTCAAAAAGGCAAAAAGTACAGAGAACGCTCTTGTTAATTTTCTTTAAAATGTGCATATAGCAGATAACAATAATTGTAAAGTTGCGTCATTATTTTTAGATATCAGCAAAGCTTTTGATACCGTGAATCACAGTATTCTTCTAACCAAACTAGAATATGCAGGAATTCGGGGTTTGCCACTTAAATTTTTCAAAACATATCTTATCAACAGAGTTCAAAGTGTGAAAGTAAATTCCATTTTGAGTTCTAAAAGACAAATTACATCTGGTGTACCTCAAGGATCAATACTTGGACCTATTTTATTCCTAATATATATAAATGACCTGTATAAATTTGAAAGGAAAAATCACTGCTTTTGCTGCTGATTTAGCTCTTTGTTACACTGAAAGTTCTTCAATTAACTTGAGGAATAACATGCAAAATGATCTTAACTCAATAAATATCTGGTTTAGAAATAATAATTTTAAATTAAATATAGATAAAACTAAATATATGTTATTTGGTTCTGGTACTTTCGATGATTTTGGTGTCCTAAAATATCATAGTATGACAGATGGTTGTATCTCGGATTGTATGTGCACAGTTGTAAATAGAGTAGACACCTTTAAGTATTTAGGGATTTTTTTTAGATTCAAAACTATCCTGGAAAACACATATTAATTATTTGAGTGTAGAATTAAATCGGAACATTAGGAAATTTTATTTTATCAGGAATAAATGTTCCCAATCCATTTTAAAACTCCTTTATTTTGCGTTTGTAGAATCTAGATTGAGTTACGGCATTACATGTTGGGGTGGGACATACGTCAGCAATCTTTCTTCACTTTTTGTCACACAGAAGTCCTTCATCCGTATCATTCTGAATAAAAATAGACTCACGCATACATTTCCACTTTTCAATCAGTTAAAGCTACTCCTTCTGCAACATCTGTACGTTTATAAAAGTTTAAAAATGTTTTATAAAAGAAGTGGCCATCTCAATCTGAAATTACATAAGTCTGGAATGCAATTTAGACCTCATACTATACAGGTACCAAGGCCAAATAAAACTCGTTTCCAAAACTTTTTTCTATATTTACCTCCCAAAATATTTAATTTACTTCCTCAGTTAATAAAAGAACAATCTTCATGTACATCTTTTTTGTCAATTTAAAATCTTGGTTGTTAACTCAAGAAGATTTAAATTATCTGCTTGATATTGTAATGTAATCTTCTTTTATCTTGCATACGCTGCTAAATGCCAAAGTTTTCTGTTTATCAATTCCATTCCTGTTGCCACTTATTTCTTGGTGTTATATATATGTGTGTTTTTTTTTCTTTCTTTTTCTCTCCCGTTATTATTTATGCCGACAGATATGTATCGGATATTGTTTTGTGGGCTCACAAGCTTGCTTAGCCCCTAAATGTTTTGTAACTGTGTTTAAAAATCTTAAATAAAGGAAATTTAAAAAAAAAAAAAATTGTTTAGACACATAAATTTTTAAAATTTTGAAGTAATAAAAATTCACGAGACACCACGCACTTTCATTCTTTTGGGCCATTCTTTGACAACGAAGATATTGAGAAAACTTGAGGAAAACGGGAACGGCAATACCTCCTAGATAGGATTACCAGATTCGAGAAATTTGAAAGGCGGATATCTGCACGAGCACTCGTAACGCCACTTTGCCACTTTACTAATTTTTTTTACTATAGATGGCACCACTATAGTTACAAGAAAGACAATCTTTATGAGAATGTACACATTTTTTCTATATTTCTGAATGGAGGAGGTAACACTCCCCTCCCTTAAAAGCGTCTTAACGATATCAGAGGCCCCTGTGCAAAGTGATTTTTTGGGAACCCCCCTCCCCACCTCGCCAGAGATACTTAATCCTATCAATGAAAAGATATGTGTTTCAGAGTGAAAAAAAAATTCCAGTAACCTGAAAAGGAGGACAAAATGACAATTTTTTAAAAAACGTAGTAAGACGCTTGAAATGACATTAAAAGCGAGGTAACCCTGCTTCTATTATTTCTTTCATTGATTCTGAAATTATATCTCATTAATTCTGGAATTATCACTTTCATTAATTTTGGAATTATCGCTTTCGTTAATTTTTGAATTATCACTTTTCCATTAATTTTGGAATAATCACTTTTTCATCAATTTTGGAATAATCACTTTTTCATTAATTTTGGAATAATCACTTTTTCATCAATTTTGGAATAATCACTTTTTCATTGATGCTAAAATTATTTCTTCCATTAATTCTAAAATTTTTCTTTCATTAATTTTGGAATTACCTCTTACCTTAATACTGGAATTACCTCTTACCTTAATACTGGAATTATCACTTTCATTAATTTTGGAATTATCATTTTCATTAATTTTGGAATTATCATTTTCATTAATTTTGGAATTATCACTTTCATTAATTTTGGAATTATCATCATCATCTGAAAAGAGCAAAAATAAGAATGGCAATTCATGAAAGCTAGGTCAAATTGGAAGCACCGGGTATCGATCCCGGTACCTCCCGCACGCAAAGCGAGCGCTCTACCATCTGAGCTACGCCCACAACGGCAACACCAATTGAAAAATATCACCGATACCGTTATACTCACGTTTGTAAGTAAAAATGTTACGAGGTAATGGTTATAATTTTTTTATTTGTGTCACATTGCAAACGAACAGTGAAGGAAGCATTGCAACATCTAAAAGAGAACAATAAGAATGACAATTGACGAACGCAAAATATTTGATCAAATTGGAAGCGCCGGGTATCGATCCCGGTACCTCTCGCATGCTAAGCGAGCGCTCTACCATCTGAGCTACGCCCCCGACGACAGCAATAATGGAAAAATCTCACCGATACCGTTATACTCACGTCTGTAAGAAAAAACGTTACTATTTATTGCTTATAATTTTTTTATTTGTGTCACATTGCAAACGAACAGTGAAGGAAGCATTGAAACATCTAAAAGAGAAAAATAAGAATGACAATTGATGAACGCAAAATGTTTGATCAAATTGGAAGCAACGGGTATCGATCCCGGTACCTCTCGGATGCTAAGCGAGCGTTCTACCATCTGAGCTACGCCCCCGACGACCGCAGCAATGGAAAAATCTCACCGATACACTTATACTCACGTTTGTGAGCAAAAATGTTACTAGGTATTGCTTATAATTTTTTTATTTGTGTCACATTGCAAAGAAACAGTGAAGGAAGAGCTGCAACATCTAAAAGAGAAAAATAAGAATGACAATTAATGAACGCGAAATGTTTGATCAAATTGGAAGCGCCGGGTATCGCGCCGGGTATCTCTCGCATGCTAAGCGAGCGCTCTACCATCTGAGCTACGCCCCCGACGACCGCAGCGATGGAAAAATCTCACCGATACACTTATACTCACGTCTGTAAGAAAAAATGTTACTAGGTATTGCTTATAATTTTTTTATTTGTGTCACATTGCAAAGGAACAGTGAAGGAAGCATTGCAACATCTAAAAGAAAAAAAAAAAAACAATTGAAGAACGCAAAACGTTTGATCAAATTGGAAGCGCCGGGTATCGATCCCGGTATCTCTCGCATGCTAAGCGAGCGCTCTACCATCTGAGCTACGCCCCCGAAGACAGCCGCAATGGAGAAATCTCACCGATACACTTATACTCACGTTTGTGAGCAAAAATGTCAAGGGGTATTGCTTATAATTTTTTTATTTGTGTCACATTGCAAAGGAACAGTGAAGGAAGCGCTGCAACATCTAAAAGAGAAAAATAAGAATGGCAATTGATGAACGCAAAATGTTTGAACAAATTGGAAGCGCCGGGTATCGATCCCGGTACCTCTCGCATGCTAAGCGAGCGCTCTACCAGCTGAGCTACGCCCCCGACCACAGAAATGATGGAAAAATCTCACCGATACCGTTATACTCACGTTTGTAAGTAAAAATGTTACTAGGTATTGCTTATAATTTTTTTATTTGTGTCACATTGCAAAGAAACAGTGAAGGAAGAGCTGCAACATCTAAAAGAGAAAAATAAGAATGACAATTAATGAACGCGAAATGTTTGATCAAATTGGAAGCGCCGGGTATCGCGCCGGGTATCTCTCGGATGCTAAGCCAGCGTTCTACCATCTGAGCTACGCCCCCGACGACCGCAGCGATGGAAAAATCTCACCGATACACTTATACTCACGTCTGTAAGAAAAAATGTTACTAGGTATTGCTTATAATTTTTTTATTTGTGTCACATTGCAAACGAACAGTGAAGGAAGCATTGCAACATCTAAAAGAGAAAAATAAGAATGACAATTGATGAACGCAAAATGTTTGATCAAATTGGAAGCGCCGGGTATCGATCCCAGTACCTCTCGCATGCTAAGCGAGCGCTCTACCATCTGAGCTACGCCCCCGACGACCGCAGCGATGGAAAAATCTCACCGATACACTTATACTCACGTCTGTAAGAAAAAATGTTACTAGGTATTGCTTATAATTTTTTTATTTGTGTCACATTGCAAACGAACAGTGAAGGAAGCATTGCAACATCTAAAAGAAAAAAAAAAAAAACAATTGATGAACGCAAAACGTTTGATCAAATTGGAAGCGCCGGGTATCGATCCCGGTACCTCTCGCATGCTAAGCGAGCGCTCTACCATCTGAGCTACGCCCCCGAAGACAGCCGCAATGGAGAAATCTCACCGATACACTTATACTCACGTTTGTGAGCAAAAATGTCAAGGGGTATTGCTTATAATTTTTTTATTTGTGTCACATTGCGAAGGAACAGTGAAGGAAGCGCTGCAACATCTAAAAGAGAAAAATAAGAATGGCAATTGATGAACGCAAAATGTTTGAACAAATTGGAAGCGCCGGGTATCGATCCCGGTACCTCTCGCATGCTAAGCGAGCGCTCTACCAGCTGAGCTACGCCCCCGACCACAGAAATGATGGAAAAATCTCACCGATACCGTTATACTCACGTTTGTAAGTAAAAATGTTACTAGGTATTGCTTATAATTTTTTTATTTGTGTCACATTGCAAAGGAACAGTGAAGGAAGCGCTGCAACATCTAAAAGAGAAAAATAAGAATGGCAATTGATGAACGCAAAATGTTGGATCGAATTGGGAGCGCCGGGTACCGATCCCGGTACCTCTCGCATGCTAAGCGAGCGCTCTACCAGCTGAGCTACGCCCCCGACAGCAACAGCAATTGAAAAATCTCACCGATACCGTTATACTCACGTTTGTAAGTAAAAATGTTACTAGGTATTGCTTATAATTTTTTTATTTGTGTCACATTGCAAAGGAACAGTGAAGGAAGCGCTGCAACATCTAAAAGAGAAAAATAAGAATGGCAATTGATGAACGCAAAATGTTTGACCAAATTGGAAGCGCCGGGTATCGATCCCGGTACCTCACGCATGCTAAGCGAGCGCTCTACCATCTGAGCTACGCCCCCGACGACCGCAGCGATGGAAATATCTCACCGATACACTTATACTCACGTTTGTGAGCAAAAATGTTACTAGGTATTGCTTATAATTTTTTTATTTGTGTCACATTGCGAAGGAACCGTGAAGAAAGCCCTGCAACATCTAAAAGAGAAAAATAAGAATGGCAGTTGATGAACGCAAAATGTTTGATCAAATTGGAAGCGCCGGGTATCGATCCCGATACCTCTCGCATGCTTAGCGAGCGCTCTACCATCTGAGCTACGCCCCCGACGACAGCAATAATGGAAAAATCTCACCGATACACTTATACTCAGGTCTGTAAGAAAAAATGTTACTAGGTATTGCTTATAATTTTTTTATTTGTGTCACATTGCAAACGAACAGTGAAGGAAGCATTGCAACATCTAAAAGGGAAAAATAAGAATGACAATTGATGAACGCAAAATGTTTGATCAAATTGGAAGCGACGGGTATCGATCCCGGTACCTCTCGGATGCTAAGCGAGCGCTCTACCATCTGAGCTACGCCCCCGACGACCGCAGCAATGGAAAAATCTCACCGATACACTTATACTCACGTTTGTGAGCAAAAATTTTACTAGGTATTGCTTATAATTTTTTTATTTGTGTCACATTGCAAAGAAACAGTGAAGGAAGAGCTGCAACATCTAAAAGAGAAAAATAAGAATGACAATTGATGAACGCGAAATGTTTGATCAAATTGGAAGCGCCGGGTATCGATCCCGGTACCTCTCGCATGCTAAGCGAGCGCTCTACCAGCTGAGCTACGCCCCCGACCACAGAAATGATGGAAAAATCTCACCGATACCGTTATACTCACGTTTGTAAGTAAAAATGTTACTAGGTATTGCTTATAATTTTTTTATTTGTGTCACATTGCAAAGGAACAGTGAAGGAAGCGCTACAACATCTAAAAGAGAAAAATAAGAATGGCAATTGATGAACGCAAAATGTTGGATCGAATTGGAAGCGCCGGGTATCGATCCCGGTACCTGTCGCATGCTAAGCGAGCGCTCTACCAGCTGAGCTACGCCCCCGACCACAGAAACGAAGGAAAAATCTCACCGATACACTTATACTCACGTCTGTAAGAAAAAATGTTACTAGGTATTGCTTATAATTTTTTTATTTGTGTCACATTGCAAACGAACAGTGAAGGAAGCATTGCAACATCTAAAAGAGAAAAATAAGAATGACAATTGATGAACGCAAAATGTTTGATCAAATTGGAAGCGCCGGGTATCGATCCCGGTACCTCTCGCATGCTAAGCGAGCGCTCTACCATCTGAGCTACGCCCCCGAAAACAACAGCAATTGAAAAATCTCACCGATACCGTTATACTCACGTTTGTAAGTAAAAATGTTACTAGGTATTGCTTATAATTTTTTTATTTGTGTCACATTGCAAAGGAACAGTGAAGGAAGAGCTGCAACATCTAAAAGAGAAAAATAAGAATGACAATTGATGAACGCGAAATGTTTGATCAAATTGGAAGCGCCGGGTATCGATCCCGGTACCTCTCGCATGCCAAGCGAGCGCTCTACCATCTGAGCTACGCTTTCGAAGACAGCTGCAATGGAGAAATCTCACCGATACACTTATACTCACGTTTGTGAGCAAAAATGTCAAGAGGTATTGCATATAATTTTTTTATTTGTGCCACATTGCAAAGGAACAGTGAAGGAAGCGCTGCAATATCTAAAAGAAAAAAATAAGAATGGCAATTGATGAACGCAAAATGTTGGATCGAATTGGAAGCGCCGGGTACCGATCCCGGTACCTCTCGCATGCTACGCGAGCGCTCTACCAGCTGAGCTACGCCCCCGACCACAGAAATGATGGAAAAATCTCAGCGATACCGTTATACTCACGTTTGTAAGTAAAAATGTTACTAGGTATTGCTTATAATTTTTTTATTTGTGTCACATTGCAAAGGAACAGTGAAGGAAGCATTGCAACATCTAAAAGAGAAAAATAAGAATGGCAATTGATGAACGCAAAATGTTTGATCAAATTGGAAGCGCCGGGTATCGATCCCGGTACCTCTCGCATGCTAAGCGAGCGCTCTACCATCTGAGCTACGCCCACGACGACCGCAGTGATGGAGAAATCTCACCGATACACTTATACTCACGTCTGTAAGAAAAAATGTTACTAGGTATTGCTTATAATTTTTTTATTTGTGTCACATTGCAAAGGAACAGTGAAGGAAGCATTGCAACATCTAAAAGAGAAAAATAAGAATGGCAATTGATGAACGCAAAATGTTTGATCAAATTGGAAGCGCCGTTTATCGATCCCGGTACCTCTCGCATGCTAAGCGAGCGCTCTACCATCTGAGCTACGCCCCCGACGACAGCTGCAATGGAGAAATCTCACCGATACACTTATACTCACGTTTGTGAGCAAAAATTTTACTAGGTATTGCATATAATTTTTTATTTGTGTCACATTGCGAAGGAACCGTGAAGGAAGCCCTGCAACATCTAAAAGAGAAAAATAAGAATGGCAATTGATGAACGCAAAATGTTTGATCAAATTGGAAGGGCCGGGTATCGATCCCGGTACCTCTCGCATGCTAAGCGAGCGCTCTACCATCTGAGCTACGCCCCCGACGACAGCAATAATGGAAAAATCTCACCGATACACTTATACTCACGTCTGTAAGAAAAAATGTTACTAGGTATTGCTTATAATTTTTTTATTTGTGTCACATTGCAAACGAACAGTGAAGGAAGCATTGCAACATCTAAAAGGGAAAAATAAGAATGACAATTGATGAACGCAAAATGTTTGATCAAATTGGAAGCGACGGGTATCGATCCCGGTACCTCTCGGATGCTAAGCGAGCGCTCTACCATCTGAGCTACGCCCCCGACGACCGCAGCAATGGAAAAATCTCACCGATACACTTATACTCACGTTTGTGAGCAAACATTTTACTAGGTATTGCTTATAATTTTTTTATTTGTGTCACATTGCAAAGAAACAGTGAAGGAAGAGCTGCAACATCTAAAAGAGAAAAATAAGAACGACAATTGATGAACGCGAAATGTTTGATCAAATTGGAAGCGCCGGGTATCGATCCCGGTACCTCTCGCATGCTAAGCGAGCGCTCTACCAGCTGAGCTACGCCCCCGACCACAGAAATGATGGAAAAATCTCACCGATACCGTTATACTCACGTTTGTAAGTAAAAATGTTACTAGGTATTGCTTATAATTTTTTTATTTGTGTCACATTGCAAACGAACAGTGAAGGAAGCATTGCAACATCTAAAAGAGAAAAATAAGAATGACAATTGATGAACGCAAAATGTTTGATCAAATTGGAAGCGCCGGGTATCGATCCCGGTACCTCTCGCATGCTAAGCGAGCGCTCTACCATCTGAGCTACGCCCCCGAAAACAACAGCAATTGAAAAATCTCACCGATACCGTTATACTCACGTTTGTAAGTAAAAATGTTACTAGGTATTGCTTATAATTTTTTTATTTGTGTCACATTGCAAAGGAACAGTGAAGGAAGAGCTGCAACATCTAAAAGAGAAAAATAAGAATGACAATTGATGAACGCGAAATGTTTGATCAAATTGGAAGCGCCGGGTATCGATCCCGGTACCTCTCGCATGCCAAGCGAGCGCTCTACCATCTGAGCTACGCTTTCGAAGACAGCTGCAATGGAGAAATCTCACCGATACACTTATACTCACGTTTGTGAGCAAAAATGTCAAGAGGTATTGCTTATAATTTTTTTATTTGTGCCACATTGCAAAGGAACAGTGAAGGAAGCGCTGCAATATCTAAAAGAAAAAAATAAGAATGGCAATTGATGAACGCAAAATGTTGGATCGAATTGGAAGCGCCGGGTACCGATCCCGGTACCTCTCGCATGCTACGCGAGCGCTCTACCAGCTGAGCTACGCCCCCGACCACAGAAATGATGGAAAAATCTCAGCGATACCGTTATACTCACGTTTGTAAGTAAAAATGTTACTAGGTATTGCTTATAATTTTTTTATTTGTGTCACATTGCAAAGGAACAGTGAAGGAAGCATTGCAACATCTAAAAGAGAAAAATAAGAATGGCAATTGATGAACGCAAAATGTTGGATCGAATTGGAAGCGCCGGGTACCGATCTCGGTACCTCTCGCATGCTAAGCGAGCGCTCTACCAGCTGAGCTACGCCCCCGACCACAGAAATGATGGAAAAATCTCACCGATACCGTTATACTCACGTTTGTAAGTAAAAATGTTACTAGGTATTGCTTATAATTTTTTTATTTGTGTCACATTGCAAAGGAACAGCGAAGGAAGCGCTGCAACAACTAAAAGAGAAAAATAAGAATGGCAATTGATGAACGCAAAATGTTTGATCAAATTGGAAGCGCCGGGTATCGATCCCGGTACCTCTCGCATGCTAAGCGAGCGCTCTACCATCTGAGCTACGCCCACGACGACCGCAGTGATGGAGAAATCTCACCGATACACTTATACTCACGTCTGTAAGAAAAAATGTTACTAGGTATTGCTTATAATTTTTTTATTTGTGTCACATTGCAAACGAACAGTGAAGGAAGCATTACAACATCTAAAAGAAAAAAAACAAAAAAACAATTGATGAACGCAAAACGTTTGATTAAATTGGAAGCGCCGGGTATCGATCCCGGTACCTCTCGCATGCCAAGCGAGCGCTCTACCATCTGAGCTACGCCCCCGAAGACAGCTGCAATGGAGAAATCTCACCGATACACTTATACTCACGTTTGTGAGCAAAAATGTCAAGTGGTATTGCTTATAATATTTTTATTTGTGTCACATTGCAAAGGAACAGTGAAGGAAGCGCTGCAACATCTAAAAGAGAAAAATAAGAATGGCAATTGATGAACGCAAAATGTTGGATCGAATTGGAAGCGCCGGGTACCGATCCCGGTACCTCTCGCATGCTAAGCGAGCGCTCTACCCGCTGAGCTACGCCCCCGACCACAGAAATGATGGAAAAATCTCACCGATACCGTTATACTCACGTTTGTAAGTAAAAATGTTACTAGGTATTGCTTATAATTTTTTTATTTGTGTCACATTGCAAAGGAACAGTGAAGGAAGCGCTGCAACATCTAAAAGAGAAAAATAAGAATGGCAATTGATGAACGCAAAATGTTGGATCGAATTGGAAGCGCCGGGTACCGATCCCGGTACCTCTCGCATGCTAAGCGAGCGCTCTACCAGCTGAGCTACGCCCCCGACCACAGAAATGATGGAAAAATCTCACCGATACCGTTATACTCACGTTTGTAAGTAAAAATGTTACTAGGTATTGCTTATAATTTTTTTATTTGTGTCACATTGCAAAGGAACAGTGAAGGAAGCGCTGCAACATCTAAAAGAGAAAAATAAGAATGGCAATTGATGAACGCAAAATGTTGGATCTAATTGGAAGCGCCGGGTATCGATCCCGGTACCTCTCGCATGCTAAGCGAGCGCTCTACCAGCTGAGCTACGCCCCCGACCACAGAAAAGATGGAAAAATCTCACCGATACCGTTATACTCACGTTTGTAAGTAAAAATGTTACTAGGTATTGCTTATAATTTTTTTATTTGTGTCACATTGCAAAGGAACAGTGAAGGAAGCGCTGCAACATCTAAAAGAGAAAAATAAGAATGGCAATTGATGAACGCAAAATGTTGGATCGAATTGGAAGCGCCGGGTACCGATCCCGGTACCTCTCGCATGCTAAGCGAGCGCTCTACCAGCTGAGCTACGCCCCCGGCCACAGAAATGATGGAAAAATCTCACCGATACCGTTATACTCACGTTTGTAAGTAAAAATGTTACTAGGTATTGCTTATAATTTTTTTATTTGTGTCACATTGCAAAGGAACAGTGAAGGAAGCGCTGCAACATCTAAAAGAGAAAAATAAGAATGGCAATTGATGAACGCAAAATGTTGGATCAAATTGGAAGCGCCGGGTATCGATCCTGGTACCTCTCGCATGCTAAGCGAGCGCTCTACCATCTGAGCTACGCCCCTGACGACGGCAGCGATGGAAAAATCTCACCGATACACTTATACTCACGTCTGTAAGAAAAAATGTTACTAGGTATTGCTTATAATTTTTTTATTTGTGTCACATTGCAAAGGAACAGTGAAGGAAGCGCTGCAACATCTAAAAGAGAAAAATAAGAATGGCAATTGATGAACGCAAAATGTTGGATCAAATTGGAAGCGCCGGGTATCGATCCTGGTACCTCTCGCATGCTAAGCGAGCGCTCTACCATCTGAGCTACGCCCCTGACGACGGCAGCGATGGAAAAATCTCACCGATACACTTATACTCACGTCTGTAAGAAAAAATGTTACTAGGTATTGCTTATAATTTTTTTATTTGTGTCACATTGCAAAGGAACAGTGAAGGAAGCGCTGCAACATCTAAAAGAGAAAAATAAGAATGACAATTGATGAACGCAAAACGTTTGATCAAATTGGAAGCGCCGGGTATCGATCCCGGTACCTCTCGCATGCTAAGCGAGCGCTCTACCATCTGAGCTACGCCCCCGAAGACAGCCGCAATGGAGAAATCTCACCGATACACTTATACTCACGTTTGTGAGCAAAAATGTCAAGGGGTATTGCTTATAATTTTTTTATTTGTGTCACATTGCAAAGGAACAGTGAAGGAAGCGCTGCAACATCTAAAAGAGAAAAATAAGAATGGCAATTGATGAACGCAAAATGTTGGATCGAATTGGAAGCGCCGGGTATCGATCCCGGTACCTCTCGCATGCTAAGCGAGCGCTCTACCAGCTGAGCTACGCGCCCGACCACAGAAATGATGGAAAAATCTCACCGATACCGTTATACTCACGTTTGTAAGTAAAAATGTTACTAGGTATTGCTTATAATTTTTTTATTTGTGTCACATTGCAAAGGAACAGTGAAGGAAGCGCTACAACATCTAAAAGAGAAAAATAAGAATGGCAATTGATGAACGCAAAATGTTGGATCGAATTGGAAGCGCCGGGTATCGATCCCGGTACCTCTCGCATGCTAAGCGAGCGCTCTACCAGCTGAGCTACGCCCCCGACCACAGAAATGATGGAAAAATCTCACCGATACCGTTATACTCACGTTTGTAAGTAAAAATGTTACTAGGTATTGCTTATAATTTTTTTATTTGTGTCACATTGCAAAGGAACAGTGAAGGAAGCGCTGCAACATCTAAAAGAGAAAAATAAGAATGGCAATTGATGAACGCAAAATGTTGGATCAAATTGGAAGCGCCGGGTATCGATCCCGGTACCTCTCGCATGCTAAGCGAGCGCTCTACCATCTGAGCTACGCCCACGACGACCGCAGCGATGGAGAAATCTCACCGATACACTTATACTCACGTCTGTAAGAAAAAATGTTACTAGGTATTGCTTATAATTTTTTTATTTGTGTCACATTGCAAACGAACAGTGAAGGAAGCATTGCAACATCTAAAAGAAAAAAAACAAAAAAACAATTGATGAACGCAAAACGTTTGATCAAATTGGAAGCGCCGGCTATCGATCCCGGTACCTCTCGCATGCCAAGCGAGCGCTCTACCATCTGAGCTACGCTTTCGAAGACAGCTGCAATGGAGAAATCTCACCGATACACTTATACTCACGTTTGTGAGCAAAAATGTCAAGAGGTATTGCTTATAATTTTTTTATTTGTGCCACATTGCAAAGGAACAGTGAAGGAAGCGCTGCAATATCTAAAAGAAAAAAATAAGAATGGCAATTGATGAACGCAAAATGTTGGATCGAATTGGAAGCGCCGGGTACCGATCCCGGTACCTCTCGCATGCTACGCGAGCGCTCTACCAGCTGAGCTACGCCCCCGACCACAGAAATGATGGAAAAATCTCACCGATACCGTTATACTCACGTTTGTAAGTAAAAATGTTACTAGGTATTGCTTATAATTTTTTTATTTGTGCCACATTGCAAAGGAACAGTGAAGGAAGCGCTGCAATATCTAAAAGAAAAAAATAAGAATGGCAATTGATGAACGCAAAATGTTGGATCGAATTGGAAGCGCCGGGTACCGATCCCGGTACCTCTCGCATGCTACGCGAGCGCTCTACCAGCTGAGCTACGCCCCCGACCACAGAAATGATGGAAAAATCTCACCGATACCGTTATACTCACGTTTGTAAGTAAAAATGTTACTAGGTATTGCTTATAATTTTTTTATTTGTGTCACATTGCAAAGGAACAGTGAAGGAAGCGCTGCAACAACTAAAAGAGAAAAATAAGAATGGCAATTGATGAACGCAAAATGTTTGATCAAATTGGAAACGCCGGGTATCGATCCCGGTACCTCTCGCATGCTAAGCGAGCGCTCTACCATCTGAGCTACGCCCACGACGACCGCAGTGATGGAGAAATCTCACCGATACACTTATACTCACGTCTGTAAGAAAAAATGTTACTAGGTATTGCTTATAATTTTTTTATTTGTGTCACATTGCAAACGAACAGTGAAGGAAGCATTACAACATCTAAAAGAAAAAAAACAAAAAAACAATTGATGAACGCAAAACGTTTGATCAAATTGGAAGCGCCGGGTATCGATCCCGGTACCTCTCGCATGCCAAGCGAGCGCTCTACCATCTGAGCTACGCCCCCGAAGACAGCTGCAATGGAGAAATCTCACCGATACACTTATACTCACGTTTGTGAGCAAAAATGTCAAGGGGTATTGCTTATAATTTTTTTATTTGTGTCACATTGCAAAGGAACAGTGAAGGAAGCGCTGCAACATCTGAAAGAGAAAAATAAGAATGGCAATTGATGAACGCAAAATGTTGGATCGAATTGGAAGCGCCGGGTACCGATCTCGGTACCTCTCGCATGCTAAGCGAGCGCTCTACCAGCTGAGCTACGCCCCCGACCACAGAAATGATGGAAAAATCTCACCGATACCGTTATACTCACGTTTGTAAGTAAAAATGTTACTAGGTATTGCTTATAATTTTTTTATTTGTGTCACATTGCAAAGGAACAGTGAAGGAAGCGCTGCAACATCTAAAAGAGAAAAATAAGAATGGCAATTGATGAACGCAAAATGTTGGATCAAATTGGAAGCGCCGGGTATCGATCCCGGTACCTCTCGCATGCTAAGCGAGCGCTCTACCATCTGAGCTACGCCCCCGACGACGTCAGCGATGGAAAAATCTCACCGATACACTTATACTCACGTCTGTAAGAAAAAATGTTACTAGGTATTGTTTATAATTTTTTTATTTGTGTCACATTGCAAAGGAACAGCGAAGGAAGCGCTGCAACAACTAAAAGAGAAAAATAAGAATGGCAATTGATGAACGCAAAATGTTGGATCGAATTGGAAGCGCCGGGTACCGATCCCGGTACCTCTCGCATAAAAAGCGAGCGCTCTACCAGCTGAGCTACGCCCCCGACCACAGAAATGATGGAAAAATCTCACCGATACCGTTATACTCACGTTTGTAAGTAAAAATGTTACTAGGTATTGCTTATAATTTTTTTATTTGTGTCACATTGCAAAGGAACAGTGAAGGAAGCGCTGCAACATCTAAAAGAGAAAAATAAGAATGGCAATTGATGAACGCAAAATGTTGGATCGAATTGGAAGCGCCGGGTACCGATCCCGGTACCTCTCGCATGCTAAGAGAGCGCTCTACCAGCTGAGCTACGCCCCCGACCACAGAAATGATGGAAAAATCTCACCGATACCGTTATACTCACGTTTGTAAGTAAAAATGTTACTAGGTATTGCTTATAATTTTTTTATTTGTGTCACATTGCAAAGGAACAGTGAAGGAAGCGCTGCAACATCTAAAAGAGAAAAATAAGAATGGCAATTGATGAACGCAAAATGTTGGATCAAATTGGAAGCGCCGGGTATCGATCCTGGTACCTCTCGCATGCTAAGCGAGCGCTCTACCATCTGAGCTACGCCCCTGACGACGGCAGCGATGGAAAAATCTCACCGATACACTTATACTCACGTCTGTAAGAAAAAATGTTACTAGGTATTGCTTATAATTTTTTTATTTGTGTCACATTGCAAAGGAACAGCGAAGGAAGCGCTGCAACAACTAAAAGAGAAAAATAAGAATGGCAATTGATGAACGCAAAATGTTTGATCAAATTGGAAGCGCCAGGTATCGATCCCGGTACCTCTCGCATGCTAAGCGAGCGCTCTACCATCTGAGCTACGCCCACGACGACCGCAGCGATGGAGAAATCTCACCGATACACTTATACTCACGTCTGTAAGAAAAAATGTTACTAGGTATTGCTTATAATTTTTTTATTTGTGTCACATTGCAAACGAACAGTGAAGGAAGCATTGCAACATCTAAAAGAAAAAAAACAAAAAAACAATTGATGAACGCAAAACGTTTGATCAAATTGGAAGCGCCGGGTATCGATCCCGGTACCTCTCGCATGCCAAGCGAGCGCTCTACCATCTGAGCTACGCCCCCGAAGACAGCTGCAATGGAGAAATCTCACCGATACACTTATACTCACGTTTGTGAGCAAAAATGTCAAGAGGTATTGCTTATAATTTTTTTATTTGTGCCACATTGCAAAGAAACAGTGAAGGAAGCGCTGCAACATCTAAAAGAGAAAAATAAGAATGGCAATTGATGAAAGCAAAATGTTGGATCGAATTGGAAGCGCCGGGTACCGATCCCGGTACCTCTCGCATGCCAAGCGAGCGCTCTACCATCTGAGCTACGCCCACGACGACCGCAGCGATGGAGAAATCTCACCGATACACTTATACTCACGTCTGTAAGAAAAAATGTTACTAGGTATTGCTTATAATTTTTTTATTTGTGTCACATTGCAAACGAACAGTGAAGGAAGCATTGCAACATCTAAAAGAAAAAAAACAAAAAAACAATTGATGAACGCAAAACGTTTGATCAAATTGGAAGCGCCGGGTATCGATCCCGGTACCTCTCGCATGCCAAGCGAGCGCTCTACCATCTGAGCTACGCCCCCGAAGACAGCTGCAATGGAGAAATCTCACCGATACACTTATACTCACGTTTGTGAGCAAAAATGTCAAGAGGTATTGCTTATAATTTTTTTATTTGTGCCACATTGCAAAGAAACAGTGAAGGAAGCGCTGCAACATCTAAAAGAGAAAAATAAGAATGGCAATTGATGAAAGCAAAATGTTGGATCGAATTGGAAGCGCCGGGTATCGATCCCGGTACCTCTCGCATGCTAAGCGAGCGCTCTACCAGCTGAGCTACGCCCCCGACCACAGAAATGATGGAAAAATCTCACCGATACCGTTATACTCACGTTTGTAAGTAAAAATGTTACTAGGTATTGCTTATAATTTTTTTATTTGTGTCACATTGCAAAGGAACAGTGAAGGAAGCGCTGCAACATCTAAAAGAGAAAAATAAGAATGGCAATTGATGAACGCAAAATGTTGGATCAAATTGGAAGCGCCGGGTATCGATCCCGGTACCTCTCGCATGCTAAGCGAGCGCTCTACCATCTGAGCTACGCCCACGACGACCGCAGCGATGGAGAAATCTCACCGATACACTTATACTCACGTCTGTAAGAAAAAATGTTACTAGGTATTGCTTATAATTTTTTTATTTGTGTCACATTGCAAACGAACAGTGAAGGAAGCATTGCAACATCTAAAAGAAAAAAAACAAAAAAACAATTGATGAACGCAAAACGTTTGATCAAATTGGAAGCGCCGGCTATCGATCCCGGTACCTCTCGCATGCCAAGCGAGCGCTCTACCATCTGAGCTACGCTTTCGAAGACAGCTGCAATGGAGAAATCTCACCGATACACTTATACTCACGTTTGTGAGCAAAAATGTCAAGAGGTATTGCTTATAATTTTTTTATTTGTGCCACATTGCAAAGGAACAGTGAAGGAAGCGCTGCAATATCTAAAAGAAAAAAATAAGAATGGCAATTGATGAACGCAAAATGTTGGATCGAATTGGAAGCGCCGGGTACCGATCCCGGTACCTCTCGCATGCTACGCGAGCGCTCTACCAGCTGAGCTACGCCCCCGACCACAGAAATGATGGAAAAATCTCACCGATACCGTTATACTCACGTTTGTAAGTAAAAATGTTACTAGGTATTGCTTATAATTTTTTTATTTGTGCCACATTGCAAAGGAACAGTGAAGGAAGCGCTGCAATATCTAAAAGAAAAAAATAAGAATGGCAATTGATGAACGCAAAATGTTGGATCGAATTGGAAGCGCCGGGTACCGATCCCGGTACCTCTCGCATGCTACGCGAGCGCTCTACCAGCTGAGCTACGCCCCCGACCACAGAAATGATGGAAAAATCTCACCGATACCGTTATACTCACGTTTGTAAGTAAAAATGTTACTAGGTATTGCTTATAATTTTTTTATTTGTGTCACATTGCAAAGGAACAGTGAAGGAAGCGCTGCAACAACTAAAAGAGAAAAATAAGAATGGCAATTGATGAACGCAAAATGTTTGATCAAATTGGAAACGCCGGGTATCGATCCCGGTACCTCTCGCATGCTAAGCGAGCGCTCTACCATCTGAGCTACGCCCACGACGACCGCAGTGATGGAGAAATCTCACCGATACACTTATACTCACGTCTGTAAGAAAAAATGTTACTAGGTATTGCTTATAATTTTTTTATTTGTGTCACATTGCAAACGAACAGTGAAGGAAGCATTACAACATCTAAAAGAAAAAAAACAAAAAAACAATTGATGAACGCAAAACGTTTGATCAAATTGGAAGCGCCGGGTATCGATCCCGGTACCTCTCGCATGCCAAGCGAGCGCTCTACCATCTGAGCTACGCCCCCGAAGACAGCTGCAATGGAGAAATCTCACCGATACACTTATACTCACGTTTGTGAGCAAAAATGTCAAGGGGTATTGCTTATAATTTTTTTATTTGTGTCACATTGCAAAGGAACAGTGAAGGAAGCGCTGCAACATCTGAAAGAGAAAAATAAGAATGGCAATTGATGAACGCAAAATGTTGGATCGAATTGGAAGCGCCGGGTACCGATCTCGGTACCTCTCGCATGCTAAGCGAGCGCTCTACCAGCTGAGCTACGCCCCCGACCACAGAAATGATGGAAAAATCTCACCGATACCGTTATACTCACGTTTGTAAGTAAAAATGTTACTAGGTATTGCTTATAATTTTTTTATTTGTGTCACATTGCAAAGGAACAGTGAAGGAAGCGCTGCAACATCTAAAAGAGAAAAATAAGAATGGCAATTGATGAACGCAAAATGTTGGATCAAATTGGAAGCGCCGGGTATCGATCCCGGTACCTCTCGCATGCTAAGCGAGCGCTCTACCATCTGAGCTACGCCCCCGACGACGTCAGCGATGGAAAAATCTCACCGATACACTTATACTCACGTCTGTAAGAAAAAATGTTACTAGGTATTGTTTATAATTTTTTTATTTGTGTCACATTGCAAAGGAACAGCGAAGGAAGCGCTGCAACAACTAAAAGAGAAAAATAAGAATGGCAATTGATGAACGCAAAATGTTGGATCGAATTGGAAGCGCCGGGTACCGATCCCGGTACCTCTCGCATAAAAAGCGAGCGCTCTACCAGCTGAGCTACGCCCCCGACCACAGAAATGATGGAAAAATCTCACCGATACCGTTATACTCACGTTTGTAAGTAAAAATGTTACTAGGTATTGCTTATAATTTTTTTATTTGTGTCACATTGCAAAGGAACAGTGAAGGAAGCGCTGCAACATCTAAAAGAGAAAAATAAGAATGGCAATTGATGAACGCAAAATGTTGGATCGAATTGGAAGCGCCGGGTACCGATCCCGGTACCTCTCGCATGCTAAGAGAGCGCTCTACCAGCTGAGCTACGCCCCCGACCACAGAAATGATGGAAAAATCTCACCGATACCGTTATACTCACGTTTGTAAGTAAAAATGTTACTAGGTATTGCTTATAATTTTTTTATTTGTGTCACATTGCAAAGGAACAGTGAAGGAAGCGCTGCAACATCTAAAAGAGAAAAATAAGAATGGCAATTGATGAACGCAAAATGTTGGATCAAATTGGAAGCGCCGGGTATCGATCCTGGTACCTCTCGCATGCTAAGCGAGCGCTCTACCATCTGAGCTACGCCCCTGACGACGGCAGCGATGGAAAAATCTCACCGATACACTTATACTCACGTCTGTAAGAAAAAATGTTACTAGGTATTGCTTATAATTTTTTTATTTGTGTCACATTGCAAAGGAACAGCGAAGGAAGCGCTGCAACAACTAAAAGAGAAAAATAAGAATGGCAATTGATGAACGCAAAATGTTTGATCAAATTGGAAGCGCCAGGTATCGATCCCGGTACCTCTCGCATGCTAAGCGAGCGCTCTACCATCTGAGCTACGCCCACGACGACCGCAGCGATGGAGAAATCTCACCGATACACTTATACTCACGTCTGTAAGAAAAAATGTTACTAGGTATTGCTTATAATTTTTTTATTTGTGTCACATTGCAAACGAACAGTGAAGGAAGCATTGCAACATCTAAAAGAAAAAAAACAAAAAAACAATTGATGAACGCAAAACGTTTGATCAAATTGGAAGCGCCGGGTATCGATCCCGGTACCTCTCGCATGCCAAGCGAGCGCTCTACCATCTGAGCTACGCCCCCGAAGACAGCTGCAATGGAGAAATCTCACCGATACACTTATACTCACGTTTGTGAGCAAAAATGTCAAGAGGTATTGCTTATAATTTTTTTATTTGTGCCACATTGCAAAGAAACAGTGAAGGAAGCGCTGCAACATCTAAAAGAGAAAAATAAGAATGGCAATTGATGAAAGCAAAATGTTGGATCGAATTGGAAGCGCCGGGTACCGATCCCGGTACCTCTCGCATGCCAAGCGAGCGCTCTACCAGCTGAGCTACGCCCCCGAAAGCAACAGCAATTGAAAAATCTCACCGATACCGTTATACTCACGTTTGTAAGTAAAAATGTTACTAGGTATTGCTTATAATTTTTTTATTTGTGTCACATTGCAAAGGAACAGTGAAGGAAGCGCTGCAACATCTAAAAGAGAAAAATATTAATGGCAATTGATGAACGCAAAATGTTGGATCGAATTGGAAGCGCCGGGTACCGATCCCGGTACCTCTCGCATGCTAAGCGAGCGCTCTACCAACTGAGCTACGCCCCCGACCACAGAAATGATGGAAAAATCTCACCGATACCGTTATACTCACGTTTGTAAGTAAAAATGTTACTAGGTATTGCTTATAATTTTTTTATTTGTGTCACATTGCAAAGGAACAGTGAAGGAAGCGCTGCAACATCTAAAAGAGAAAAATAAGAATGGCAATTGATGAACGCAAAATGCTAGATCGAATTGGAAGCGCCGGGTACCGATCTCGGTACCTCTCGCATGCTAAGCGAGCGCTCTACCAGCTGAGCTACGCCCCCGACCACAGAAATAATGGAAAAATCTCACCGATACCGTTATACTCACGTTTGTAAGTAAAAATGTTACTAGGTATTGCTTATAATTTTTTTATTTGTGTCACATTGCAAAGGAACAGTGAAGGAAGCGCTGCAACATCTAAAAGAGAAAAATAAGAATGACAATTGATGAACGCAAAATGTTGGATCAAATTGGAAGCGCCGGGTATCGATCCCGGTACCTCTCGCATGCTAAGCGAGCGCTCTACCATCTGAGCTACGCCCCCGACAGCAACAGCAATTGAAAAATCTCACCGATACCGTTATACTCACGTTTGTAAGTAAAAATGTTACTAGGTATTGCTTATAATTTTTTTATTTGTGTCACATTGCAAAGGAACAGTGAAGGAAGCGCTGCAACATCTAAAAGAGAAAAATAAGAATGGCAATTGATGAACGCAAAATGTTTGACCAAATTGGAAGCGCCGGGTATCGATCCCGGTACCTCACGCATGCTAAGCGAGCGCTCTACCATCTGAGCTACGCCCCCGAAAGCAACAGCAATTGAAAAATCTCACCGATACCGTTATACTCACGTTTGTAAGTAAAAATGTTACTAGGTATTGCTTATAATTTTTTTATTTGTGTCACATTGCAAAGGAACAGCGAAGGAAGCGCTGCAACAACTAAAAGAGAAAAATAAGAATGGCAATTGATGAACGCAAAATGTTTGATCAAATCGGAAGCGCCGGGTATCGATCCCGGTACCTCTCGCATGCTAAGCGAGCGCTCTACCATCTGAGCTACGCCCCCGACCACAGAAATGATGGAAAAATCTCACCGATACCGTTATACTCACGTTTGTAAGTAAAAATGTTACTAGGTATTGCTTATAATTTTTTTATTTGTGTCACATTGCAAAGGAACAGTGAAGGAAGCGCTGCAACATCTAAAAGAGAAAAATAAGAATGGCAATTGATGAACGCAAAATGTTGGACCGAATTGGAAGCGCCGGGTACCGATCTCGGTACCTCTCGCATGCTAAGCGAGCGCTCTACCAGCTGAGCTACGCCCCCGACCACAGAAATGATGGAAAAATCTCACCGATACCGTTATACTCACGTTTGTAAGTAAAAATGTTACTAGGTATTGCTTATAATTTTTTTATTTGTGTCACATTGCAAAGGAACAGTGAAGGAAGCGCTGCAACATCTAAAAGAGAAAAATAAGAATGACAATTGATGAACGCAAAATGTTTGATCAAATTGGAAGCAACGGGTATCGATCCCGGTACCTCTCGGATGCTAAGCGAGCGTTCTACCATCTGAGCTACGCCCACGACGACCGCAGTGATGGAGAAATCTCACCGATACACTTATACTCACGTCTGTAAGAAAAAATGTTACTAGGTATTGCTTATAATTTTCTTATTTGTGTCACATTGCAAACGAACAGTGAAGGAAGCATTACAACATCTAAAAGAAAAAAAACAAAAAAACAATTGATGAACGCAAAACGTTTGATCAAATTGGAAGCGCCGGGTATCGATCCCGGTACCTCTCGCATGCCAAGCGAGCGCTCTACCATCTGAGCTACGCCCCCGAAGACAGCTGCAATGGAGAAATCTCACCGATACACTTATACTCACGTTTGTGAGCAAAAATGTCAAGGGGTATTGCTTATAATTTTTTTATTTGTGTCACATTGCAAAGGAACAGTGAAGGAAGCGCTGCAACATCTGAAAGAGAAAAATAAGAATGGCAATTGATGAACGCAAAATGTTGGATCGAATTGGAAGCGCCGGGTACCGATCCCGGTACCTCTCGCATGCTAAGCGAGCGCTCTACCAGCTGAGCTACGCCCCCGACCACAGAAATGATGGAAAAATCTCACCGATACCGTTATACTCACGTTTGTAAGTAAAAATGTTACTAGGTATTGCTTATAATTTTTTTATTTGTGTCACATTGCAAAGGAACAGTGAAGGAAGCGCTGCAACATCTAAAAGAGAAAAATAAGAATGGCAATTGATGAACGCAAAATGTTGGACCGAATTGGAAGCGCCGGGTACCGATCTCGGTACCTCTCGCATGCTAAGCGAGCGCTCTACCAGCTGAGCTACGCCCCCGACCACAGAAATGATGGAAAAATCTCACCGATACCGTTATACTCACGTTTGTAAGTAAAAATGTTACTAGGTATTGCTTATAATTTTTTTATTTGTGTCACATTGCAAAGGAACAGTGAAGGAAGCGCTGCAACATCTAAAAGAGAAAAATAAGAATGGCAATTGATGAACGCAAAATGTTGGATCAAATTGGAAGCGCCGGGTATCGATCCCGGTACCTCTCGCATGCTAAGCGAGCGCTCTACCATCTGAGCTACGCCCCCGACGACGTCAGCGATGGAAAAATCTCACCGATACACTTATACTCACGTCTGTAAGAAAAAATGTTACTAGGTATTGTTTATAATTTTTTTATTTGTGTCACATTGCAAAGGAACAGCGAAGGAAGCGCTGCAACAACTAAAAGAGAAAAATAAGAATGGCAATTGATGAACGCAAAATGTTGGATCAAATTGGAAGCGCCGGGTATCGATCCCGGTACCTCTCGCATGCTAAGCGAGCGCTCTACCATCTGAGCTACGCCCACGACGACCGCAGCGATGGAGAAATCTCACCGATACACTTATACTCACGACTGTAAGAAAAAATGTTACTAGGTATTGCTTACAATTTTTTTATTTGTGTCACATTGCAAACGAACAGTGAAGGAAGCGCTGCAACAACTAAAAGAGAAAAATAAGAATGGCAATTGATGAACGCAAAATGTTGGACCGAATTGGAAGCGCCGGGTACCGATCTCGGTACCTCTCGCATGCTAAGCGAGCGCTCTACCAGCTGAGCTACGCCCCCGACCACAGAAATGATGGAAAAATCTCACCGATACCGTTATACTCACGTTTGTAAGTAAAAATGTTACTAGGTATTGCTTATAATTTTTTTATTTGTGTCACATTGCAAAGGAACAGTGAAGGAAGCGCTGCAACATCTAAAAGAGAAAAATAAGAATGGCAATTGATGAACGCAAAATGTTGGACCGAATTGGAAGCGCCGGGTACCGATCTCGGTACCTCTCGCATGCTAAGCGAGCGCTCTACCAGCTGAGCTACGCCCCCGACCACAGAAATGATGGAAAAATCTCACCGATACCGTTATACTCACGTTTGTAAGTAAAAATGTTACTAGGTATTGCTTATAATTTTTTTATTTGTGTCACATTGCAAAGGAACAGTGAAGGAAGCGCTGCAACATCTAAAAGAGAAAAATAAGAATGGCAATTGATGAACGCAAAATGTTGGATCAAATTGGAAGCGCCGGGTATCGATCCCGGTACCTCTCGCATGCTAAGCGAGCGCTCTACCATCTGAGCTACGCCCCCGACGACGTCAGCGATGGAAAAATCTCACCGATACACTTATACTCACGTCTGTAAGAAAAAATGTTACTAGGTATTGTTTATAATTTTTTTATTTGTGTCACATTGCAAAGGAACAGCGAAGGAAGCGCTGCAACAACTAAAAGAGAAAAATAAGAATGGCAATTGATGAACGCAAAATGTTGGATCAAATTGGAAGCGCCGGGTATCGATCCCGGTACCTCTCGCATGCCAAGCGAGCGCTCTACCATCTGAGCTACGCCCCCGAAGACAGCTGCAATGGAGAAATCTCACCGATGCACTTATACTCACGTTTGTGAGCAAAAATGTCAAGAGGTATTGCTTATAATTTTTTTATTTGTGCCACATTGCAAAGGAACAGTGAAGGAAGCGCTGCAACATCTAAAAGAAAAAAATAAGAATGGCAATTGATGAACGCAAAATGTTGGATCGAATTGGAAGCGCCGGGTACCGATCCCGGTACCTCTCGCATGCTAAGCGAGCGCTCTACCAGCTGAGCTACGCCCCCGACCACAGAAATGATGGAAAAATCTCACCGATACCGTTATACTCACGTTTGTAAGTAAAAATGTTACTAGGTATTGCTTATAATTTTTTTATTTGTGTCACATTGCAAAGGAACAGTGAAGGAAGCGCTGCAACATCTAAAAGAGAAAAATAAGAATGGCAATTGATGAACGCAAAATGTTGGATCCAATTGGAAGCGCCGGGTACCGATCCCGGTACCTCTCGCATGCTAAGCGAGCGCTCTACCAGCTGAGCTACGCCCCCGACCACAAAAATGATGGAAAAATCACACCGATACCGTTATACTCACGTTTGTAAGTAAAAATGTTACTAGGTATTGCTTATAATTTTTTTATTTGTGTCACATTGCAAAGGAACAGTGAAGGAAGCGCTGCAACATCTAAAAGAGAAAAATAAGAATGGCAATTGATGAACGCAAACTGTTGGATCGAATTGGAAGCGCCGGGTACCGATCTCGGTACCTCTCGCATGCTAAGCGAGCGCTCTACCAGCTGAGATACGCCCCCGACCACAGAAATGATGGAAAAATCTCACCGATACCGTTATACTCACGTTTGTAAGTAAAAATGTTACTAGGTATTGCTTATAATTTTTTTATTTGTGTCACATTGCAAAGGAACAGTGAAGGAAGCGCTGCAACATCTAAAAGAGAAAAATAAGAATGGCAATTGATGAACGCAAAATGTTGGATCAAATTGGAAGCGCCGGGTATCGATCCCGGTACCTCTCGCATGCTAAGCGAGCGCTCTACCATCTGAGCTACGCCCCCGACGACGGCAGCGATGGAAAAATCTCACCGATACACTTATACTCACGTCTGTAAGAAAAAATGTTACTAGGTATTGCTTATAATTTTTTTATTTGTGTCACATTGCAAAGGAACAGCGAAGGAAGCGCTGCAACAACTAAAAGAGAAAAATAAGAATGGCAATTGATGAACGCAAAATGTTTGATCAAATTGGAAGCGCCGGGTATCGATCCCGGTACCTCTCGCATGCTAAGCGAGCGCTCTACCATCTGAGCTACGCCCACGACGACCGCAGCGATAGAGAAATCTCACCGATACACTTATACTCACGTCTGTAAGAAAAAATGTTACTAGGTATTGCTTATAATTTTTTTATTTGTGTCACATTGCAAACGAACAGTGAAGGAAGCATTGCAACATCTAAAAGAAAAAAAACAAAAAAACAATTGATGAACGCAAAACGTTTGATCAAATTGGAAGCGCCGGGTATCGATCCCGGTACCTCTCGCATGCCAAGCGAGCGCTCTACCATCTGAGCTACGCCCCCGAAGACAGCTGCAATGGAGAAATCTCACCGATACACTTATACTCACGTTTGTGAGCAAAAATGTCAAGAGGTATTGCTTATAATTTTTTTATTTGTGCCACATTGCAAAGGAACAGTGAAGGAAGCGCTGCAACATCTAAAAGAGAAAAATAAGAATGGCAATTGATGAACGCAAAATGTTGGATCGAATTGGAAGCGCCGGGTACCGATCCCGGTACCTCTCGCATGCTAAGCGAGCGCTCTACCAGCTGAGCTACGCCCCCGACCGCAGAAATGATGGAAAAATCTCACCGATACCGTTATACTCACGTTTGTAAGTAAAAATGTTACTAGGTATTACTTATAATTTTATTATTTGTGTCACATTGCAAAGGAACAGTGAAGGAAGCGCTGCAACATCTAAAAGAGAAAAATAAGAATGGCAATTGATGAACGCAAAATGTTGGATCGACATGGAAGCGCCGGGTACCGATCTCGGTACCTCTCGCATGCTAAGCGAGCGCTCTACCAGCTGAGCTACGCCCCCGACCACAGAAATGATGGAAAAATCTCACCGATACCGTTATACTCACGTTTGTAAGTAAAAATGTTACTAGGTATTGCTTATAATTTTTTTATTTGTGTCACATTGCAAAGGAACAGTGAAGGAAGCCCTGCAACATCTAAAAGAGAAAAATAAGAATGGCAATTGATGAGCGCAAAATGTTGGTTCGAATTGGAAGCGCCGGGTATCGATCCCGGTACCTCTCGCATGCTAAGCGAGCGCTCTACCATCTGAGCTACGCCCCCGACGACCGCAGCGATGGAAAAATCTCACCGATACACTTATAATCACGTCTGTAAGAAAAAATGTTACTAGGTATTGCTTATAATTTTTTTATTTGTGTCACATTGCAAACGAACAGTGAAGGAAGCATTGCAACATCTAAAAGAGAAAAATAAGAATAACAATTAATGAACGCAAAATGTTTGATCAAATTGGAAGCGCCGGGTATCGATCCCGGTACCTCTCGCATGCTAAGCGAGCGCTCTACCATCTGAGCTACGCCCCCGACGCCCGCAGCAATGGAAAAATCTCACCGATACACTTATACTCACGTTTGTGAGCAAAAATGTTACTAGGTATTGCTTATAATTTTTTTATTTGTGTCACATTGCGAAGGAACCGTGAAGTAAGCCCTGCAACATCTAAAAGAGAAAAATAAGAATGGCAATTGATGAACGCAAAATGATTGATCAAATTGGAAGCCCCGGGTATCGATCCCGGTACCTCTCGCATGCTAAGCGAGCGCTCTACCATCTGAGCTACGCCCCCGACGACCGCCGCGATGGAAAAATCTCACCGATACACTTATACTCAGGTCTGTAAGAAAAAATGTTACTAGGTATTGCTTATAATTTTTTTTTTTGTGTCACATTGCAAAGGAACAGCGAAGGAAGCGCTGCAACAACTAAAAGAGAAAAATAAGAATGGCAATTGATGAACGCAAAATGTTTGATCAAATTGGAAGCGCCGGGTATCGATCCCGGTACCTCTCGCATGCTAAGCGAGCGCTCTACCATCTGAGCTACGCCCCCGACGACCGCAGCAATGGAAAAATCTCACCGATACACTTATACTCACGTTTGTGAGCAAAAATGTTACTAGGTATTGCTTATAATTTTTTTATTTGTGTCGCATTGCGAAGGAACCGTGAAGAAAGCCCTGCAACATCTAAAAGAGAAAAATAGGAATGGCAATTGATGAACGCAAAATGTTTGATCAAATTGGAATCCCCGGGTATCGATCCCGGTACCTCTCGCATGCTAAGCGAGCGCTCTACCATCTGAGCTACGCCCCCGACGACCGCCGCGATGGAAAAATCTCACCGATACACTTATACTCAGGTCTGTAAGAAAAAATGTTACTAGGTATTGCTTATAATTTTTTTATTTGTGTCACATTGCAAAGGAACAGCGAAGGAAGCGCTGCAACAACTAAAAGAGAAACATAAGAATGGCAATTGATGAACGCAATATGTTTGATCAAATTGGAAGCGCCGGGTATCGATCCCGGTACCTCTCGCATGCTAAGCGAGCGCTCTACCATCTGAGCTACGCTCCCGACGACAGCTGCAATGGAGAAATCTCACCGATACACTTATAATCACGTTTGTGGGCAAAAATGTTACTAGGTATTGCTTATAATTTTTTATTTGTGTCACATTGCGAAGGAACCGTGAAGGAAGCCCTGCAACATCTAAATGAGAAAAATAAGAATGGCAATTGATGAACGCAAAATGTTTGATTAAATTGGAAGCGCCGGGTATCGATCCCGGTACCTCTCGCATGCTAAGCGAGCGCTCTACCATCTGAGCTACGCCCCCGAAAACAACAGCTATTAAAAAATCTCACCGATACCGTTATACTCACGTTTGTAAGTAAAAATGTTACGAGGTATTGCTTATAATTTTTTTATTTGTGTCACATTGCAAAGGAACAGCGAAGGAAGCGCTGCAACAACTAAAAGAGAAAAATAAGAATGGCAATTGATGAACGTAAAATGTTTGATCAAATTGGAAGCGCCGGGTATCGATCCCAGTACCTCTCGCATGCTAAGCGAGCGCTCTACCATCTGAGCTACGCCCCCGACGACCGCAGCGATGGAAAAATCTCACCGATACACTTATACTCACGTCTGTAAGAAAAAATGTTACTAGGTATTGCTTATAATTTTTTTATTTGTGTCACATTGCAAACGAACAGTGAAGGAAGCATTGCAACATCTAAAAGAGAACAATAAGAATGACAATTGATGAACGCCAAATGTTTGATCAAATTGGAAGCGCCGGGTATCGATCCCGGTACCTCTCGCATGCTAAGCGAGCGCTCTACCATCTGAGCTACGCCCCCGACGACAGCTGCAATGGAGAAATCTCACCGATACACTTATACTAACGTTTGTGAGCAAAAATTTTACTAGGTATTGCTTTTAATTTTTTATTTGAGTCACATTGCGAAGAAACCGTGTAGAAAGCCCTGCAACATCTAAAAGAGAAAAATAAGAATGGCAATTGATGAACGCAAAATGTTTGATCAAATTGGAAGCGCCGGGTATCGATCCCGGTACCTCTCGCATGCTAAGCAAGCGCTCTACCATCTGAGCTACGCTCCCGACGACAGCTGCAATGGAGAAATCTCACCGATACACTTACAATCACGTTTGTGGGCAAAAATGTTACTAGGTATTGCTTATAATTTTTTTATTTGTGTCACATTGCGAAGGAACCGTGAAGGAAGCCCTGCAACATCTAAAAGAGAAAAATAAGAATGGCAATTGATGAGCGCAAAATGTTGGTTCGAATTGGAAGCGCCGGGTATCGATCCCGGTACCTCTCGCATGCTAAGCGAGCGCTCTACCATCTGAGCTACGCCCCCGACGAACGCAGCGATGGAAAAATCTCACCGATACACTTATACTCACGTCTGTAAGAAATGTTACTAGGTATTGCTTATAATTTTTTTATTTCTGTCACATTGCAAACGAACAGTGAAGGAAGCATTGCAACATCTAAAAGAGAAAAATAAGAATGACAATTGATGAACGCAAAATGTTTGATCAAATTGGAAGCGCCGGGTATCGATCCCGGTACCTCTCGCATGCTAAGCGAGCGCTCTACCATCTGAGCTACGCCCCCGACGACCGCAGCAATGGAAAAATCTCACCGATACACTTATACTGACGATTGTGAGCAAAAATGTTACTAGGTATTGCTTATAATTTTTTTATTTGTGTCACATTGCGAAGGAACCGTGTAGGAAGCCCTGCAACATCTAAAAGAGAAAAATAACAATGGCAATTGATGAACGCAAAATGTTTGATCAAATTGGAAGCGCCGGGTATCGATCCCGGTACCTCTCGCATGCTAAGCGAGCGCTCTACCATCTGAGCTACGCCCCCGACGACAGCTGCAATGGAGAAATCTCACCGATACACTTATACTCACGTTTGTGAGCAAAAATTTTACTAGGTATTGCTTTTAATTTTTTATTTGTGTCACATTGCGAAGGAACCGTGAAGGAAGCCCTGCAACATCTAAAAGAGAAAAATAAGAATGGCAATTGATGAACGCAAAATGTTTGAACAAATTGGAAGCGCCGGGTATCGATCCCGGTACCTCTCGCATGCTAAGGGAGCGCTCTACCATCTGAGCTACGCCCCCGACGACAGCAATAATGGAAAAATCTCACCGATATCGTTATACTCACGTTTGTAAGTAAAAATGTTACTAGTTATTGCTTATAATTTTTTTTATTTGTGTCACATTGCAAAGGAACAGTGAAGGAAGCGCTGCAACATCTAAAAGAGAAAAATAAGAATTGCAATTGATGAACGCAAAATGTTTGATCAAATTGGAAGCGCCGGGTATCGATCCCGGTACCTCTCGCATGCTAAGCGAGCGCTCCACCATCTGAGCTACGCCCCCGACGACAGCTGCAATGGAGAAATCTCACCGATACACTTTTACTCACGTTTGTGAGCAAAAATTTTACTAGGTATTGCTTTTAATTTTTTATTTGTGTCACATTGCGAAGGAACCTTGAAGGAAGCCCTGCAACATCTAAAAGAGAAAAATAAGAATGGCAATTGATGTACGCAAAATGTTTGATCAAATTGGAAGCGCCGGGTATCGATCCCGGTACCTCTCGCATGCTAAGCGAGCGCTCTACCATCTGAGCTACGCCCCCGACGACAGCAGCAATAGAAAAATCTCACCGATACACCTATACTCACGTTTGTGAGCAAAAATGTTACTAGCTATTGCTTATAATTTTTTTATTTGTGTCACATTGCGAAGGAACCGTGAAGGAAGCCCTGCAACATCTAAAAGAGAAAAATAAGAATGGCAATTGATGAGCGCATAATGTTGGTTCGAATTGGAAGCGCCGGGTATCGATCCCGGTACCTCTCGCACGCTAAGCGAGCGCTCTACCATCTGAGCTACGCCCCCGACGACAGCAGCAATGGAAAAATCTCACCGATACACTTATACTCACGTTTGTGGGCAAAAATCTTACTAGGTTTTGCTTATAATTTTTTATTTGTGTCACATTGCGAAGGAACCGTGAAGGAAGCCCTGCAACATCTAAAAGAGAAAAATAAGAATGGCAATTGATGAACGCAAAATGTTTGATCAAACTAGAAGCGCCGGGTATCGATCCCGGTACCTGTCGCATGCTAAGCGAGCGCTCTACCATCTGAGCTACGCCCCCGACGACAGCAGCAATGGAAAAATCTGACCGATACACTTATACTCACGTCTGTAAGAAAAAATGTTACTAGGTATTGCTTATAATTTTTTTAATTGTGTCACATTGCTAACGAACAGTGAAGGAAGCATTGCAACATCTAAAAGAGAAAAATAAGAATGACAATTGATGAACGCAAAATGTTTGATCAAATTGGAAGCGCCGGGTATCGATCCCGGTACCTCTCGCATGCTAAGCGAGCGCTCTACTATCTGAGCTACGCCCCCGACGACCGCACCGATGTAAAAATCTCACCGATACACTTATACTCACGTCTGTAAGAAAAAATGTTACTAGGTATTGCTTTTAATTTTTTTATTTGTGTCACATTGCAAACGAACAGTGAAGGAAGCATTGCAACATCTAAAAGAGAAAAATAAGAATGACAATTGATGAACGCAAAATGTTTGATCAAATTGGAAGAGCCGGGTATCGATGCCGGTACCTCTCGCATGCTAAGCGAGCGCTCTACCATCTGAGCTACGCCCCCGACGACCGCAACGATGGAAAAATCTCACCGATACACTTATACTCACGTCTGTAAGAAAAAATGTTACTAGGTATTGCTTATAATTTTTTTATTTGTGTCACATTGCAAACGAACAGTGAAGGAAGCATTGCAACATCTAAAAGAGAAAAATAAGAATGACAATTGATGAACGCAAAATGTTTGATAAAATTGGAAGCGCCGGGTATCGATCCCGGTACCTCTCGCATGCTAAGCGAGCGCTCTACCATCTGAGCTACGCCCCCGACGACAGCAGCAACGGAAAAATCTCACCGATACACTTATACTCCCGTCTGTAAGAAAAAATGTTACTAGGTATTGCTTATAATTTTTTTATTTGTGTCACATTGCAAACGAACAGTGAAGGAAGCATTGCAACATCTAAAAGAGAAAAATAAGAATGACAATTGATGAACGCAAAATGTTTGATCAAATTGGAAGCGCCGGGTATCGATCCCGGTACATCTCGCATGCGAAGCGAGCGCTCTACTATCTGAGCTACGCCCCCGACGACCGCATCGATGTAAAAATCTCACCGATACACTTATACTCACGTCTGTAAGAAAAAATGTTACTAGGTATTGCTTATAATTTTTTTATTTGTGTCACATTGCAAACGAACAGTGAAGGAAGCATTGCAACATCTAAAAGAGAAAAATAAGAATGACAATTGATGAACGCAAAATGTTTGATAAAATTGGAAGCGCCGGGTATCGATCCCGGTACCTCTCGCATGCTAAGCGAGCGCTCTACCATCTGAGCTACGCCCCCGACGACCGCAACGATGGAAAAATCTCACCGATACACTTATACTCACGTCTGTAAGAAAAAATTTTACTAGGTATTGCTTATAATTTTTTTATTTGTGTCACATTGCAAACGAACAGCGAAGGAAGCGCTGCAACAACTAAAAGAGAAAAATAAGAATGGCAATTGATGAACGCAAAATGTTGGATCAAATTGGAAGCGCCGGGTATCGATCCCGGTACCTCTCGCATGCTAAGCGAGCGCTGTACCATCTGAGCTACGCCCCCGACGACCGCAACGATGGAAAAATCTCACCGATACACTTATACTCACGTCTGTAAGAAAAAATGTTACTAGGTATTGCTTATAATTTTTTTATTTGTGTCACATTGCAAACGAACAGTGAAGGAAGCATTGCAACATCTAATAGAGAAAAATAAGAATGACAATTGATGAACGCAAAATGTTTGATCAAATTGGAAGCGCCGGGTATCGATCCCGATACATCTCGCATGCTAAGCGAGCGCTCTACCATCTGAGCTACGCCCCCGACGACAGCTGCAATGGAGAAATCTCACCGATACACTTATACTCACGTCTGTAAGAAAAAATGTTACTAGGTATTGCTTATAATTTTTTTATTTGTGTCACATTGCAAACGAACAGTGAAGGAAGCATTGCAACATCTAAAAGAGAAAAATAAGAATGACAATTGATGAACGCAAAATGTTTGATAAAATTGGAAGCGCCGGGTATCGATCCCGGTACCTCTCGCATGCTAAGCGAGCGCTCTACCATCTGAGCTACGTCCCCGACGACAGCAATAATGGAAAAATTTCACTGATACCGTTATACTCAAGTTTATGAGCAAAAATGTTACTAGGTATTGCTTATAATTTTTTTATTTGTGTCACATTGCGAAGGAACAGTGAAGGAAGCATTGCAACATCTAAAAGAGAAAAATAAGAATGACAATTGATGAACGCAAAATGTTTGATCAAATTGGAAGCGCCGGGTATCGATCCCGGTACCTCTCGCATGCTAAGCGAGCGCTCTACCATCTGAGCTACGCCCCCGACGACAGCTGCAATGGAGAAATCTCACCGATACACTTATACTCACGTTTGTGAGCAAAAATGTTACAAGGTATTGCTTATAATTTTTTTATTCGTGTCACATTGCGAAGGAACCGTGAAGGAAGCCATGCAACATCTAAAAGAGAAAAATAAGAATGGCAATTGATGAACGCAAAATGTTTGATCAAATTGGAAGCGCCGGGTATCGATCCCGGTACCTCTCGCATGCTAAGCGAGCGCTCTACCATCTGAGCTACGCCCCCGACGACAGCAGCAATAGAAAAATCTCACCGATACACCTATACTCACGTTTGTGAGCAAAAATGTTACTAGCTATTGCTTATAATTTTTTTATTTGTGTCACATTGCGAAGGAACCGTGAAGGAAGCCCTGCAACATCTAAAAGAGGAAAATAAGAATGGCAATTGATGAGCGCAAAATGTTGGTTCGAATTGGAAGCGCCGGGTATCGATCCCGGTACCTCTCGCATGCTAAGCGAGCGCTCTACCATCTGAGCTACGCCCCCGACGACCGCCGCGATGGAAAAATCTCACCGATACACTTATACTCAGGTCTGTAAGAAAAAATGTTACTAGGTATTGCTTATAATTTTTTTATTTGTGTCACATTGCAAAGGAACAGCGAAGGAAGCGCTGCAACAACTAAAAGAGAAACATAAGAATGGCAATTGACGAACGCAATATGTTTGATCAAATTGGAAGCGCCGGGTATCGATCCCGGTACCTCTCGCATGCTAAGCGAGCGCTCTACCATCTGAGCTACGCTCCCGACGACAGCTGCAATGGAGAAATCTCACCGATACACTTATAATCACGTTTGTGGGCAAAAATGTTACTAGGTATTGCTTATAATTTTTTATTTGTGTCACATTGCGAAGGAACCGTGAAGGAAGCCCTGCAACATCTAAATGAGAAAAATAAGAATGGCAATTGATGAACGCAAAATGTTTGATTAAATTGGAAGCGCCGGGTATCGATCCCGGTACCTCTCGCATGCTAAGCGTGCGCTCTACCATCTGAGCTACGCCCCCGAAAACAACAGCTATTAAAAAATCTCACCGATACCGTTATACTCACGTTTGTAAGTAAAAATGTTACGAGGTATTGCTTATAATTTTTTTATTTGTGTCACATTGCAAAGGAACAGCGAAGGAAGCGCTGCAACAACTAAAAGAGAAAAATAAGAATGGCAATTGATGAACGTAAAATGTTTGATCAAATTGGAAGCGCCGGGTATCGATCCCAGTACCTCTCGCATGCTAAGCGAGCGCTCTACCATCTGAGCTACGCCCCCGACGACCGCAGCGATGGAAAAATCTCACCGATACACTTATACTCACGTCTGTAAGAAAAAATGTTACTAGGTATTGCTTATAATTTTTTTATTTGTGTCACATTGCAAACGAACAGTGAAGGAAGCATTGCAACATCTAAAAGAGAACAATAAGAATGACAATTGATGAACGCCAAATGTTTGATCAAATTGGAAGCGCCGGGTATCGATCCCGGTACCTCTCGCATGCTAAGCGAGCGCTCTACCATCTGAGCTACGCCCCCGACGACAGCTGCAATGGAGAAATCTCACCGATACACTTATACTAACGTTTGTGAGCAAAAATTTTACTAGGTATTGCTTTTAATTTTTTATTTGAGTCACATTGCGAAGAAACCGTGTAGAAAGCCCTGCAACATCTAAAAGAGAAAAATAAGAATGGCAATTGATGAACGCAAAATGTTTGATCAAATTGGAAGCGCCGGGTATCGATCCCGGTACCTCTCGCATGCTAAGCAAGCGCTCTACCATCTGAGCTACGCTCCCGACGACAGCTGCAATGGAGAAATCTCACCGATACACTTACAATCACGTTTGTGGGCAAAAATGTTACTAGGTATTGCTTATAATTTTTTTATTTGTGTCACATTGCGAAGGAACCGTGAAGGAAGCCCTGCAACATCTAAAAGAGAAAAATAAGAATGGCAATTGATGAGCGCAAAATGTTGGTTCGAATTGGAAGCGCCGGGTATCGATCCCGGTACCTCTCGCATGCTAAGCGAGCGCTCTACCATCTGAGCTACGCCCCCGACGAACGCAGCGATGGAAAAATCTCACCGATACACTTATACTCACGTCTGTAAGAAATGTTACTAGGTATTGCTTATAATTTTTTTATTTCTGTCACATTGCAAACGAACAGTGAAGGAAGCATTGCAACATCTAAAAGAGAAAAATAAGAATGACAATTGATGAACGCAAAATGTTTGATCAAATTGGAAGCGCCGGGTATCGATCCCGGTACCTCTCGCATGCTAAGCGAGCGCTCTACCATCTGAGCTACGCCCCCGACGACCGCAGCAATGGAAAAATCTCACCGATACACTTATACTGACGATTGTGAGCAAAAATGTTACTAGGTATTGCTTATAATTTTTTTATTTGTGTCACATTGCGAAGGAACCGTGTAGGAAGCCCTGCAACATCTAAAAGAGAAAAATAACAATGGCAATTGATGAACGCAAAATGTTTGATCAAATTGGAAGCGCCGGGTATCGATCCCGGTACCTCTCGCATGCTAAGCGAGCGCTCTACCATCTGAGCTACGCCCCCGACGACAGCTGCAATGGAGAAATCTCACCGATACACTTATACTCACGTTTGTGAGCAAAAATTTTACTAGGTATTGCTTTTAATTTTTTATTTGTGTCACATGGCGAAGGAACCGTGAAGGAAGCCCTGCAACATCTAAAAGAGAAAAATAAGAATGGCAATTGATGAACGCAAAATGTTTGAACAAATTGGAAGCGCCGGGTATCGATCCCGGTACCTCTCGCATGCTAAGGGAGCGCTCTACCATCTGAGCTACGCCCCCGACGACAGCAATAATGGAAAAATCTCACCGATATCGTTATACTCACGTTTGTAAGTAAAAATGTTACTAGTTATTGCTTATAATTTTTTTTATTTGTGTCACATTGCAAAGGAACAGTGAAGGAAGCGCTGCAACATCTAAAAGAGAAAAATAAGAATTGCAATTGATGAACGCAAAATGTTTGATCAAATTGGAAGCGCCGGGTATCGATCCCGGTACCTCTCGCATGCTAAGCGAGCGCTCCACCATCTGAGCTACGCCCCCGACGACAGCTGCAATGGAGAAATCTCACCGATACACTTTTACTCACGTTTGTGAGCAAAAATTTTACTAGGTATTGCTTTTAATTTTTTATTTGTGTCACATTGCGAAGGAACCTTGAAGGAAGCCCTGCAACATCTAAAAGAGAAAAATAAGAATGGCAATTGATGTACGCAAAATGTTTGATCAAATTGGAAGCGCCGGGTATCGATCCCGGTACCTCTCGCATGCTAAGCGAGCGCTCTACCATCTGAGCTACGCCCCCGACGACAGCAGCAATAGAAAAATCTCACCGATACACCTATACTCACGTTTGTGAGCAAAAATGTTACTAGCTATTGCTTATAATTTTTTTATTTGTGTCACATTGCGAAGGAACCGTGAAGGAAGCCCTGCAACATCTAAAAGAGAAAAATAAGAATGGCAATTGATGAGCGCATAATGTTGGTTCGAATTGGAAGCGCCGGGTATCGATCCCGGTACCTCTCGCACGCTAAGCGAGCGCTCTACCATCTGAGCTACGCCCCCGACGACAGCAGCAATGGAAAAATCTCACCGATACACTTATACTCACGTTTGTGGGCAAAAATCTTACTAGGTTTTGCTTATAATTTTTTATTTGTGTCACATTGCGAAGGAACCGTGAAGGAAGCCCTGCAACATCTAAAAGAGAAAAATAAGAATGGCAATTGATGAACGCAAAATGTTTGATCAAACTAGAAGCGCCGGGTATCGATCCCGGTACCTGTCGCATGCTAAGCGAGCGCTCTACCATCTGAGCTACGCCCCCGACGACAGCAGCAATGGAAAAATCTGACCGATACACTTATACTCACGTCTGTAAGAAAAAATGTTACTAGGTATTGCTTATAATTTTTTTAATTGTGTCACATTGCTAACGAACAGTGAAGGAAGCATTGCAACATCTAAAAGAGAAAAATAAGAATGACAATTGATGAACGCAAAATGTTTGATCAAATTGGAAGCGCCGGGTATCGATCCCGGTACCTCTCGCATGCTAAGCGAGCGCTCTACTATCTGAGCTACGCCCCCGACGACCGCACCGATGTAAAAATCTCACCGATACACTTATACTCACGTCTGTAAGAAAAAATGTTACTAGGTATTGCTTTTAATTTTTTTATTTGTGTCACATTGCAAACGAACAGTGAAGGAAGCATTGCAACATCTAAAAGAGAAAAATAAGAATGACAATTGATGAACGCAAAATGTTTGATCAAATTGGAAGAGCCGGGTATCGATGCCGGTACCTCTCGCATGCTAAGCGAGCGCTCTACCATCTGAGCTACGCCCCCGACGACCGCAACGATGGAAAAATCTCACCGATACACTTATACTCACGTCTGTAAGAAAAAATGTTACTAGGTATTGCTTATAATTTTTTTATTTGTGTCACATTGCAAACGAACAGTGAAGGAAGCATTGCAACATCTAAAAGAGAAAAATAAGAATGACAATTGATGAACGCAAAATGTTTGATAAAATTGGAAGCGCCGGGTATCGATCCCGGTACCTCTCGCATGCTAAGCGAGCGCTCTATCATCTGAGCTACGCCCCCGACGACAGCAGCAACGGAAAAATCTCACCGATACACTTATACTCCCGTCTGTAAGAAAAAATGTTACTAGGTATTGCTTATAATTTTTTTATTTGTGTCACATTGCAAACGAACAGTGAAGGAAGCATTGCAACATCTAAAAGAGAAAAATAAGAATGACAATTGATGAACGCAAAATGTTTGATCAAATTGGAAGCGCCGGGTATCGATCCCGGTACATCTCGCATGCGAAGCGAGCGCTCTACTATCTGAGCTACGCCCCCGACGACCGCATCGATGTAAAAATCTCACCGATACACTTATACTCACGTCTGTAAGAAAAAATGTTACTAGGTATTGCTTATAATTTTTTTATTTGTGTCACATTGCAAACGAACAGTGAAGGAAGCATTGCAACATCTAAAAGAGAAAAATAAGAATGACAATTGATGAACGCAAAATGTTTGATAAAATTGGAAGCGCCGGGTATCGATCCCGGTACCTCTCGCATGCTAAGCGAGCGCTCTACCATCTGAGCTACGCCCCCGACGACCGCAACGATGGAAAAATCTCACCGATACACTTATACTCACGTCTGTAAGAAAAAATGTTACTAGGTATTGCTTATAATTTTTTTATTTGTGTCACATTGCAAACGAACAGCGAAGGAAGCGCTGCAACAACTAAAAGAGAAAAATAAGAATGGCAATTGATGAACGCAAAATGTTGGATCAAATTGGAAGCGCCGGGTATCGATCCCGGTACCTCTCGCATGCTAAGCGAGCGCTGTACCATCTGAGCTACGCCCCCGACGACCGCAACGATGGAAAAATCTCACCGATACACTTATACTCACGTCTGTAAGAAAAAATGTTACTAGGTATTGCTTATAATTTTTTTATTTGTGTCACATTGCAAACGAACAGTGAAGGAAGCATTGCAACATCTAATAGAGAAAAATAAGAATGACAATTGATGAACGCAAAATGTTTGATCAAATTGGAAGCGCCGGGTATCGATCCCGATACATCTCGCATGCTAAGCGAGCGCTCTACCATCTGAGCTACGCCCCCGACGACAGCTGCAATGGAGAAATCTCACCGATACACTTATACTCACGTCTGTAAGAAAAAATGTTACTAGGTATTGCTTATAATTTTTTTATTTGTGTCACATTGCAAACGAACAGTGAAGGAAGCATTGCAACATCTAAAAGAGAAAAATAAGAATGACAATTGATGAACGCAAAATGTTTGATAAAATTGGAAGCGCCGGGTATCGATCCCGGTACCTCTCGCATGCTAAGCGAGCGCTCTACCATCTGAGCTACGTCCCCGACGACAGCAATAATGGAAAAATTTCACTGATACCGTTATACTCAAGTTTATGAGCAAAAATGTTACTAGGTATTGCTTATAATTTTTTTATTTGTGTCACATTGCGAAGGAACAGTGAAGGAAGCATTGCAACATCTAAAAGAGAAAAATAAGAATGACAATTGATGAACGCAAAATGTTTGATCAAATTGGAAGCGCCGGGTATCGATCCCGGTACCTCTCGCATGCTAAGCGAGCGCTCTACCATCTGAGCTACGCCCCCGACGACAGCTGCAATGGAGAAATCTCACCGATACACTTATACTCACGTTTGTGAGCAAAAATGTTACAAGGTATTGCTTATAATTTTTTTATTCGTGTCACATTGCGAAGGAACCGTGAAGGAAGCCCTGCAACATCTAAAAGAGAAAAATAAGAATGGCAATTGATGAACGCAAAATGTTTGATCAAATTGGAAGCGCCGGGTATCGATCCCGGTACCTCTCGCATGCTAAGCGAGCGCTCTACCATCTGAGCTACGCCCCCGACGACAGCAGCAATAGAAAAATCTCACCGATACACCTATACTCACGTTTGTGAGCAAAAATGTTACTAGCTATTGCTTATAATTTTTTTATTTGTGTCACATTGCGAAGGAACCGTGAAGGAAGCCCTGCAACATCTAAAAGAGGAAAATAAGAATGGCAATTGATGAGCGCAAAATGTTGGTTCGAATTGGAAGCGCCGGGTATCGATCCCGGTACCTCTCGCATGCTAAGCGAGCGCTCTACCATCTGAGCTACGCCCCCGACGACAGCAGCAATGGAAAAATCTCACCGATACACTTATACTCACGTTTGTGGGCAAAAATCTTACCAGGTTTTGCTTATAATTTTTTATTTGTGTCACATTGCGAAGGAACCGTGAAGGAAGCCCTGCAACATCTAAAAGAGAAAAATAAGAATGGCAATTGATGAACGCAAAATGTTTGATCAAATTGGAAGCGCCGGGTATCGATCCCGGTACCTCTCGCATGCTAAGCGAGCGCTCTACCATCTGAGCTACGCCCCCGACGACAGCAGCAATGGAAAAATCTCACCGATACACTTATACTCACGTCTGTAAGAAAAAATGTTACTAGGTATTGCTTATAATTTTTTTATTTGTGTCACATTGCAAACGAACAGTGAAGGAAGCATTGCAACATCTAAAAGAGAAAAATAAGAATGACAATTGATGAACGCAAAATGTTTGATCAAATTGGAAGCGCCGGGTATCGATCCCGGTACCTCTCGCATGCTAAGCGAGCGCTCTACTATCTGAGCTACGCCCCCGACGACCGCATCGATGTAAAAATCTCACCGATACACTTATACTCACGTCTGTAAGAAAAAATGTTACTAGGTATTGCTTTTAATTTTTTTATTTGTGTCACATTGCAAACGAACAGTGAAGGAAGCATTGCAACATCTAAAAGAGAAAAATAAGAATGACAATTGATGAACGCAAAATGTTTGATCAAATTGGAAGAGCCGGGTATCGATGCCGGTACCTCTCGCATGCTAAGCGAGCGCTCTACCATCTGAGCTACGCCCCCGACGACCGCAACGATGGAAAAATCTCACCGATACACTTATACTCACGTCTGTAAGAAAAAATGTTACTAGGTATTGCTTATAATTTTTTTATTTGTGTCACATTGCAAACGAACAGTGAAGGAAGCATTGCAACATCTAAAAGAGAAAAATAAGAATGACAATTGATGAACGCAAAATGTTTGATAAAATTGGAAGCGCCGGGTATCGATCCCGGTACCTCTCGCATGCTAAGCGAGCGCTCTACCATCTGAGCTACGCCCCCGACGACAGCAGCAACGGAAAAATCTCACCGATACACTTATACTCCCGTCTGTAAGAAAAAATGTTACTAGGTATTGCTTATAATTTTTTTATTTGTGTCACATTGCAAACGAACAGTGAAGGAAGCATTGCAACATCTAAAAAAGAAAAATAAGAATGACAATTGATGAACGCAAAATGTTTGATCAAATTGGAAGCGCCGGGTATCGATCCCGGTACCTCTCGCATGCGAAGCGAGCGCTCTACTATCTGAGTTACGCCCCCGACGACCGCATCGATGTAAAAATCTCACCGATACACTTATACTCACGTCTGTAAGAAAAAATGTTACTAGGTATTGCTTATAATTTTTTTATTTGTGTCACATTGCAAACGAACAGTGAAGGAAGCATTGCAACATCTAAAAGAGAAAAATAAGAATGACAATTGATGAACGCAAAATGTTTGATAAAATTGGAAGCGCCGGGTATCGATCCCGGTACCTCTCGCATGCTAAGCGAGCGATCTACCATCTCAGCTACGCCCCCGACGACAGCAATAATGGGAAAATCTCACCGATACCGTTATACTCACGTTTGTAAGTAAAAATGTTACTAGGTATTGCTTATAATTTTTTTATTTGTGTCACATTGCAAAGGAACAGTGAAGGAAGCGCTGCAACATCTAAAAGAGAAAAATAAGAATGGCAATTGATGAACGCAAAATGTTTGATCAAATTGGAAGCACCGGGTATCGATCCCGGTACCTCTCGCATGCGAAGCGAGCGCTCTACTATCTGAGCTACGCCCCCGACGACCGCATCGATGTAAAAATCTCACCGATACACTTATACTCACGTCTGTAAGAAAAAATGTTACTAGGTATTGCTTATAATTTTTTTATTTGTGTCACATTGCAAACGAACAGTGAAGGAAGCATTGCAACATCTAAAAGAGAAAAATAAGAATGACAATTGATGAACGCAAAATGTTTGATCAAATTGGAAGAGCCGGGTATCGATCCCGGTACCTCTCGCATGCTAAGCGAGCGCTCTACCATCTGAGCTACGCCCCCGACGACCGCAACGATGGAAAAATCTCACCGATACACTTATACTCACGTCTGTAAGAAAAAATGTTACTAGGTATTGCTTATAATTTTTTTATTTGTGTCACATTGCAAACGAACAGTGAAGGAAGCATTGCAACATCTTAAAGAGAAAAATAAGAATGACAATTGATGAACGCAAAATGTTTGATAAAATTGGAAGCGCCGGGTATCGATCCCGGTACCTCTCGCATGCTAAGCGAGCGCTCTACCATCTGAGCTACGCCCCCGACGACCGCAACGCTGGAAAAATCTCACCGATACACTTATACTCACGTCTGTAAGAAAAAATGTTACTAGGTATTGCTTATAATTTTTTTATTTGTGTCACATTGCAAACGAACAGTGAAGGAAGCATTGCAACATCTTAAAGAGAAAAATAAGAATGACAATTGATGAACGCAAAATGTTTGATCAAATTGGAAGCGCCGGGTATCGATCCCGGTACCTCTCGCATGCTAAGCGAGCGCTGTACCATCTGAGCTACGCCCCCGACGACCGCAACGATGGAAAAATCTCACCGATACACTTATACTCACGTCTGTAAGAAAAAATGTTACTAGGTATTGCTTATAATTTTTTTATTTGTGTCACATTGCAAACGAACAGTGAAGGAAGCATTGCAACATCTAAAAGAGAAAAATAAGAATGACAATTGATGAACGCAAAATGTTTGATCAAATTGGAAGCGCCGGGTATCGATCCCGGTACCTCTCGCATGCTAAGCGAGCGCTCTACCATCTGAGCTACGTCCCCGACGACAGCAATAATGGAAAAATTTCACCGATACCGTTATACTCAAGTTTGTGAGCAAAAATGTCACTAGGTATTACTTATAATTTTTTTATTTGTGTCAGATTGCAAAGGAACAGTGAAGAAAGCGCTGCAACATCTAAAAGAGAAAAATAAGAATGGCAATTGATGAACGCAAAATGTTGGATCGTATTGTAAGCGCCGGGTACCGATCCCGGTACCTCTCGCATGCTAAGCGAGCGCTCTACCATCTGAGCTACGCCCCCAACGACAGCAACAATGGAAAAATCTCACCGATACCGTTATACTCACGTCTGTAAGAAAAAACGTTACTATTTATTGCTTATAATTTTTTTATTTGTGTCACATTGCAAACGAACAGTGAAGGAAGCATTGCAACATCTAAAAGAGAAAAATAAGAATGACAATTGATGAACGCAAAATGTTTGAACAAATTGGAAGCGCCGGGTATCGATCCCGGTACCTCTCGCATGCTAAGCGAGCGCTCTACCATCTGAGCTACGCCCCCGACGACCGCAACGATGGAAAAATCTCACCGATACACTTATACTCACGTCTGTAAGAAAAAATGTTACTAGGTATTGCTTATAATTTTTTTATTTGTGTCACATTGCAAACGAACAGTGAAGGAAGCATTGCAACATCTAAAAGAGAAAAATAAGAATGACAATTGATGAACGCAAAATGTTTGATCAAATTGGAAGCGCCGGGTATCGATCCCGGTACCTCTCGCATGCTAAGCGAGCGCTCTACCATCTGAGCTACGCCCCCGACGACAGCAATAATGGAAAAATCTCACCGATACCGTTATACTCACGTTTGTGAGCAAAAATGTTACTAGGTATTGCTTATAATTTTTTTATTTGTGTCACATTGCGAAGGAACCGTGAAGGAAGCCCTGCAACATTTAAAGGAGAAAAATAAGAATGGCAATTGACGAACGCAAAATGTTTGATCAAATTGGAAGCGCCGGGTATTGATCCCGGTACTTCTCGCATGCTAAGCGAGCGCTCTACCATCTGAGCTACGCCGCCGACGACCGCAGCAATGGAAAAATCTCACCGATAGACTTATACTCATGTCTGTAAGAAAAAATGTTACTAGGTATTGCTTATAATTTTTTTATTTGTGTCACATTGCGAAGGAACCATGAAGGAAGCCCTGCAACATTTAAAGGAGAAAAATAAGAATGGCAATTGATGAACGCAAAATGTTTGATCAAATTGGAAGCGCCGGGCATCGATCCCGGTACCTCTCGCATGCTAAGCGAGCGCTCTACCATCTGAGCTACGCCCCCGACGACAGCAGCAATGGGAAAAATCTCACCGATACCCATCTACTCACGTCTGTAAGTAAAAATGTTATTAGGTATTGCTTATTATTTTTTTATTTGTGTCACATTGCAAAGGAACAGTGAAGGAAGCATTGCAACATCTTCAAACAGCAAAACTAACAATGGCCATTGATGGACGGAAAACGTTCACTCAAAATGGAAGAACCGGGTGTTGATCCCGGTAGCTGCGACTGAGCATGCGATCCCCAGGGGACCTTTTTCTTTGCGTCTCCAGCTTTCCAACGCCTTGTATTTCTGGGTGTTACGATCGTTGTTGGCACTTTTTAGAAGTTCTTTCAGCTCTCTGATGATGTCCGCGCTAGTGTCCTCTACAACAGCACCGCGGACCATTCGTCGTTCTCTCCTCGAAGCTTGACAGGCTGCCTCGTACTTCCTGGCATAGACAAGAGCAATTGTCACGTCCTTGTACTCGCCCAAACGCAGCGCCTGCTGGATGTTGGGGTCTTTGACAGCATCGACGAAACATTGTAGGGTCAACCCCTCCCTGATGTCCGGCAGGCAATACGGGTATGCCAACTGCGAGAGCATCTCGATGTCCATTGCCAGTTCTTGCAATGTTTCCCCGGTCTTCTGCTGCTTCGTCTTGAGTTGCAGCCTGTGGAAGTCCTTCAGAGAGTTTTCGCCGAACCTCATCTCGAGCGCATTCGTCAGGGCTGCATAGCTAGATCGGTCTTCAGCGGCGATCGTCTGTAGAACCTCGGCGGCTTCCCCTTGAAGAGCGGCGGCTAGGTGGAAGGCCTTGAGAACGCAGTCTCATCCGTTCGCAGAGGCGATCATCTCGAACGGCGTCCTGAAGATCGACCAGGACGACTTTCCGTCTAAGTCGAGGGCTTGTCGGTTCTGGATTTTCTTCTCGAGCTCCAGTATTCTTTTTGAGAGCTTTTCGTCGACTGCGGTAACAGCTCCTTCTACTGCGTTCATCCTACTTTCAACTGCGGCGATGTCGTTCTTTACATTGGTGATGGCGGTGACATCCTCTTTTACGTCAGCGATGGAGGCGTTGACCGTGGCAATGGAATTCGTCACATCTTCTTTCACGTCCGTGATGGAGAGATTGACAGCGGCAATGGAGTTGGTGACGTCGTCTTTCACGGCAGCAATGGACGTGTTGACGGCTGCGCTCGAAGCCTGGATCTTTTCTTCGATGCCCGATTTCATCTGGCCTATCAAAGACATCAGTTGGTTCAACTGTTCTCGCACTTCATCCATGTCCATTCTTCTCGTCTTCATACAAGTCTTGAATTACCCCACTCCTGACACCAAATTGTTCCGGATAATTTTAAAGACTTCGAGATTGCAGAACAAGAAGCGGTTCGATGGACAAACACAGATTTACAGAACAGCAATTTATACACGTATCTACAAGCTAATCAAAGAGCTAACAACTTTCTCTCAACGTTCAATCGCAACTGACTTTTCATCGAGTCTCTGTCTATTCGAGCCTCCATCTTGTGAGCGTCACACTATTTATAACCCTGGTAGAAACTTCGAGGAAAAAGAACATTCCACAAATTTCAATTTCCTAGTGCCAGGTTTGTGGCGCCACTGTCTGGGGATAGATCTCTCTGGAATTTTCTCTACACGCACTCCGCCAGTTCCCCACCAATCGCACATCCTTGCGATTAACTGAAACCGGCATCAACTCTCGTTGCCAACAGAAGATTCCGATAAAGAATTGCGCCATCTATCGTTTAAAGTTCGTAACAATATTTAAAATAAGTTGTTTTCTTTTTTTTTTAGTTTGCTCTTGATCATTCTCAGTTTGATTCAACATACTTTGGCTTACAACAATGGCTTTTTTTCCTGGGTCATTCTTAAAATATTTATTAGAAATTCTCAGAAACTTAAAAATAGTGATTAAAAACTATAGACTTAAATTACTTTTGATTCAAATTATAGAAATAAAAACTATAGAATAATGATTAAACTATTAGAAATTTAATAGAATGAATTCTATTAAAATTCTATTCTCACAAAAAATTCAATTCTAGTACATCTGTTTTCACTCCCTATTTTTAACTCATTTGTGATTGCTCCATGTATTTTATTTTCCAGCATCTTTAAAAGATTTTCAATCTCTCGTTTTACTTCCAAGTTTTCTATCGGCTATAAACTGTAGATCCCAGTACAATTAGCCATAGTATGCAGAATATGATAATGATGTTACAAAAATGGTCACTGTAGCTGTGGGGTATAATAGCTTGTTACCGTATTATTTTCATTATCAGTGTCTACTACATACCCGAAGAAAAGTTTAGTGAATTTTTTACCTCTCCTTGTCTGCTTAAATAAGCTTTGCTGGAATCTTACATCAAATATCTTTCACACCAACCACGACCATGGTCTAGACCAGTGTTTCTCAACCGTTGGGCTCTGACATAATTCCTACCGGGACGCGAGTGATTAGCCGTTTCCTTTTTCCTCATTTATTTTCTGTTGCTTGTGTGTTTGACTGGCTTTTCAACTTATAGAAATGGATGAAACCGAGCAGCGGGCTTGCAAAGGTTGAGAACCACTGGTCTAGACAAAGTAATTTTAATTAATGCGTAGCTGGAAACCATTTTCCATTGAACACTAAACATGGTGGTGAATGACATATCAAGAGAAAGAATAGTAGAAAATAAATAATAGAAAACTTGGAAGCAAAACAAGAGACTGAAAATCTGTTAAAGATGCTAGAAAGTAAAATACATGGAGTAATCACAAATTAGTTAAAAATAGGGAGTGAAAACAGATGTACTCAACTGAATTTTCTGTGAAAATAAATCAAAGCTGTCTACTTTTTTTTTTCGGAAAAAAAATAGCTGGAAGCAGCAATAGAAGGGTTTTTGTTCTATATACAAACAGCAATTCGCTTAGTTTGATCCCATTTTATACACGGTTGGAAGCCTAGGCGCCAAAAATCCTGGGGGGAACCTGAAGCTAATTCCATTTGCAGCCCCAAGAAATAAAATTGCAGGGTAGAAAAATGACGTCATCAAAAAGTCAACTTCTATTGTGATGCAACTTCGTTTCTTAAGGGGAAATTTTATTTTTGGCGCAAGATGGTACAAAATTAAAGAATTCCTACATTTTTGCAGCAGAATGTTGCAAACGAAAGGGATATGGTCGAAATTGTAGCAGATTTTCCACCCCTGAACCTAACAATGACAATTAAAGAATGCAAAACATTTACTCCAATTAGAGGTGCCAGGTATCAATCCCTGTACCTCTCGCATGATAAGCGAGCACTCTACCATCTGAGCTATGACCCCAATGTAAGCAAGCATGGAATAATTACACACATCGATACCCACCCTTATACTCACGTCACTTAAGCCAAAATCATGATAATAGGAATTGTTAATGATTTCTTCATCCACATGCTGTACAGGGAAAACCATGAAGAATATTACAATATCTAGAAATCAAAACTATGATTTTGACAGTATTCACTGTTTAACACATTAATATTGACTTTCAATATCTGGTAATGCAGTTTTGCCACCTTCAATTACTAACATTTAAAAATAAATGAACTTCTATTGATATATGGCAGCTTTTACTCAAAGATAGTCTTTCTCAATGAGTACACTCCCAAATTATTGACTTATCTGAGACCATCAAATTACTGTGTTACACTGTTTTAGAATCAAAATTTAGATCTTTGTGCATATAGAAATTGGATTTCATGGATTATTGGTTGGTTGCATAAGGTGCATTATTTTCCACTTGCTGCAAGTGATTGCCAAAAAAAAAAAAAAAAAACCCACACAAAATAAATACTAAAAAATATTTTATTTACATTTTTGTTCCCTTTTAAATATGCAAAATGAATTTATTTATAAATGAAATGGCACTGGTTCTTTCCATAATTCTTAACAACTAAAGGCATTACTTCTCAATTTTGTCTCCTATAAATGAATTACTTTTTAGCAACTGGAATTTTTTTAGATGAGAGGTCAGAACGTTTCTGGAGTTCAGAAGTGGCTTCTGCAGCTGATGCAGTCTGTTTTGAAGGACGCGATAATTTAGTATTGGAGGCACTATTTTTAGCTGTAGTCCATGCTGGAATTGGAGACTTTTTCAGAATTTTTTTGGTAAGAAGATGCTGCTTTCTGCTGACGTCTTCACTTCCATCAATGAGCAAATTATTGTTCTTCTGTAAATACTTAGGATCAAGGCCACGGTTACTGAAAAAAAGATATAAATATAGAATGTGAAATAAAATTAATTGATTTTGTGATCATTTATGTGACATTATTGCCAAACTGATCAATTCTTTTTGATGTGGCAGAAAAATGCAACACTAATGTTTAAATGAGCAGCCATTAGCATACAATTGCACTCTAACCAAGTGCTATTTCATATTTCGACCAAATTTTTTACAGAATATGAACACAAATATACAGGGTGATTATAAAAAAACTATCCCAACATATGGGCCCCTAACTATCATACCATTCACAGAAACTGAATGAAATTTTGGCATAAGGTATTCTGATGTATGCGCTCAAGAATGATATGGAAAACAACAGTGTCACTCTAACAGTTACGGTTACAGTGAGAAAATTTCGAAAATATCAAATGGCAACACCAAGTTTTTTGTATTGGAATATGATCTCCATTGTGAAAAACCCTAAATAACGTTCGAACGGCAACTGTAGCATGAAATTCACCGGCGGTAGATAGGCTAAAAGTGAGGACAACCAATAAGGACAGAGAAGCAGCATAAAATAAAGCATTTTATTGTGTTTCACAAATTTTCCACATGACCTTGTGGAGGACTAATCAGGCTGGGATCTCAGCCGAAGAAACGGTGTGACGAATGAAACAAACATTAATGCTCTGGTGCACTGTAAAGTCTTTTTTACTTTTTCCTTGCCTAGCTCCGGGGATTTTCGTGCTACAGGTGCCATTCCAACGCTATTTAGTGTTTTTCAGTATGGAGATCGCATTCCAATACAAAAAACTTGGTGTTGCCATTTGATATTTTTGAAATTTTCTCACTGTAACCGTAACTGTTAGAGTGACACTGTTGTTTTCCATATCATTCTTGAGCGCATACCTCAAAATACCTTATGCAAAAATTTCATTCAGTTTCTGTGAATGGTATGATAGTTAGGGGCCCGTATGTCGGGATAGTTTTTTTATAATCACCCCGTATATATAAAGTCACATATATATATCGGCAAAAGTCTGATGACATAAGATATGATTCGGGACCATTGTGAAGTTAGCATATTTTTTATGATAATTATGTCCTTGTTAATTATGACAATCCATCAAACCACAGTCACGATGAGATGAAATCTTTTTTTTTCCCCTTCTCCAAAATTTTGCAGAAAAACTACGCTTATATAATTATTTTTATGGTTTTTTCTCTCTTCTCACAAGGAGCTAATCCACTACAGCTGCTATACATAGACATATATGGTGGTATCACTGGCATAGAAAGTTGTGTACTGACACTTAAATTGAAGTAGCTAATTAGTTAAGCTTAAGCAGTAGCTCAACTTTGACTCCACAATAATTATTTAAATTCCAGAGAACAGATAAATATAAAGTTTATTAATTTGACTAAGTACACGGTAAGTTGCACATATAAAAAAACGAGTATACAAGGACACATAGAAAATAACATCTTGACTCTGTAAGAAACGAAAGCCTTCTCTCTCGAACAGTGAAAGAGATGTAAAGAAAAAGGCAAGCTCACAAAAACTATGTGTTGGCAGATTTATGATACTGGAGCGGCAACTTCTGCGTACTCTTGCCAACAGTGCCACCATACATATACATGCTTGCAATTAAAAAATGGATTTGGCTCCTACAGAGTCGTCTTATATAAGCACATCAAGCATTGGATTGGGATCTCCGGCCACTTTGCCAATTGGCCGCACTTCAGGCTTTGGCAGTAACTTTTATATATATATATATATATATATATATATATATATATATATATATTAATAATATTGTACTGATTTTCAAGTTAGGGGCAGTGGGTCCCAAACTTTTGACAGCAGCAGCTTTCTCACCGTGAGATCATAAACCTACAGATTTGCAGACATGACAGCCCAGAGAGACCATCTTGAGATGGTTTGCACTCTTTCCCAAAGGGTTCTACAGTGCCCTCATTAAACCAATGATTGTATGAATCAAATGAATTTTGGTTCCTTCGAATAACTGATTAAGCAAACAACTTAGAAACACTTACAGCCGCTTTAACAACTGAGTTAATGGGACATTGTGAACTAAATGGATTTAATATTAGTAATTTGCTTGATTATTTCCGCAACCAAAAGTCAAAAAAATTTTCTACTTCTGACAGAGTGTCGAGGAGGAGGCTGATGAGAGGTCAGGGCGCCCATCAGTATCCATAACAGATGAACAAATCCACATTGTCAAAGAAATGGGAAAAAATGAAATGGGAAAATTGTTGCAGAGATCCGAACTTGTTGCCATCCGAATCGGAAAAGTTGCCCTGCCATTTTAACTGACAACTGAGCATGTATCATGTGTGCAAAACAATTGTTCCCAAAACCACAAAGTGACCCGTTCTTTAGAAGGCCAAGTCATGGGTGCTACATGACGATAATGCACCAGCTCACAGGTTTCTCTGTTGTCAGACAACCTGTCAAAATATCAAATTCCGATACTTCCACAATCAGCTTATTTCCCTGATTTTGCCTCATATGACTATTTCCTCAGATAAAGAATTTACATCAGGGAGCAACAATTCACAGGTTCCGAAGAGGTGCAGAGACGAAGGCACTGGAGGATATGGTAAAAGGAGGCATGTAATCCACATTTACATCTTTGTATGAACAATAGCAAAAATACACAATTACATGGGGTTAGTTACTTCGAAGGAAACACCAAATAAACAGGTTCTATCTGTACTCATTCTTCCATAACAAAATAAGTGCTGAAACTTTTTTAGCATAGTGGTAATTTAAATTTATCCTATCTTTCCAGGTCACTGGAAACCCTGTCTTGTCAAATATGTGCACATTTCCCTGACTTTTGCCCTGTCTAGGAACTTTGTATGGCATTAGTTTTCAAAGTGTGCGAAGCATCTTACAAGAGAGAAGCTTCATCTCTGCTTGGTATTCAGTCTTTTTTACTTTTCATCTTACAGGATTATCATCAAACAAAATAAAAAAAATTGGTGCAGGCAGTCATAGACACAGCAAGAAATTTTGATATGAATATGGTTTTCATGCTTTGAATCACATCGTAGGTACTGACATAATATTATGGCTATCATCGGGTTTGACAGTGAAATATCTATCCCATGATATCATCGTCGTCCATTTGCATTCAAACTTCGCGAGATATAGTGAAAAACAGTTTTGTTACGAACGTGGATTGTGAACCTCGTGCCCAGATTAGAATAACTATTGAAACCAGAGTGGTATCATAAATATCTGACCACTCAATGTCTCAAAAATATCTGACAACATCATTGGCTTGTACTTGTATTGCGAACCTCGCAAAATATAACGTAAAACAACTTAATTATGAAAGTAGGTCGTGAGCCTGGTGCCCAGACTGGAAGAGGTATTAAAACCAGAGTGATATCGTTGGATTTGTTTTAACAAGATCTACCTGCAGACATAAAAAAACATTGATGCATTCCAAATACTCCCTGAGATACGAACATTAAATTTCGCAACTTCTTGCGAATGTATTGTCAGCAGACGTATTCACAAGAAAAAGTGAAAAAGTTACCTACTTGAAGCTGAGGTGACAATACTGATAGTGTCTACCCATCAATCACAAAGATTCCCAGTTCACAGATTCATACGATTGCCACTGTCATGAAAATATACAGGGTATAAAATCTTCTGGGCAAAAATGCCTTTCCTATTTGTACAAATGCACTGGGGCAATTTAGTTCACTTCTGATGGAGCGAGATGATAAATTTTCCCTCTAAGCAGCGTGCATGAACAACCATGTGCATGGAAACGGTGCATGCAAAATCCAGAAATTTACTAGTGTTTGTATCAACAAATTGTGTTGCAACACACAGAGGAAACTGCTCTGTGCAGGTTAAAAAAATAAATTAGAGGGAACGTTGCAGTTGATGATGTGTTACAAAAGCGATTCTCAGTAAAATACAAGAGAAAACCCACCTCTGAAAAGTGACAGAGCGTTTTTGCTTAGCACCAGAATTGGTATTGGATGCACCTAGACTATTTTCATCCGTTCCCTGAAAAATAATATGCCAGCATAAGTCCAGTTATAACTAATGAAAACAGTGTATTAGCATCATAGAATGATGATATGAAGAGACATTCCTGTATACTTCCATAATTTCAGTCCTCCCGACCATTTTGAAAGAAAAAATAAAAATTTCAATTTGCAATCTTGACTGAAATCATGGAGAAAGATAATTTTCATTGCTCATAAATTGAATTACGATAATTATGACAACAAATACAGTAAAAGTTATTATAACGAGTACAGCTAGTAACAAGAATCTCACTATTACGAATAATTTGCAAGTGATTGTCATACAACAGATGATGTTAAAGATACAAAAAATATTCCCTTATAACGAGTTATTTATGAATTAAAATCAGAACCCATTCGCTATAACGACAATGGAAACTCTTGAAGAAAAAAAGAAAAGCATGCTTTCTTTTCTTCTTTAAGAATTAATACATAAAACAGACCAAAAAGAGTGGCATTTTTTCAAAGTCTCCTCACCCTATGGTGTTCATAAAGATTTATGGAAAATTCACCCCACCATCAATTCTCCGCTAAGAAAATTCACCGACCAACCAACAATTCAATGCAAAGTTCAGTTCACATCTGGAGAAATTCACAGACAACAGTTCCGCACGAGTCAGTTAGCCAGAAAGTGAGAGAGAAATGACCAAGTGAGTGAATCGGTAAATGATACAATAGTTAGTTAAAGAGTTAATCACTCTTTAGTAGGGACCGGAAGTTCAGGCAAAACATCATAAATGTCTTTTGTTTTGCCTATCTTCAACGTTCTTTGTAGAAATGCTTCTTTTGAGATTCTTCTGCTGTAAATGTCTGTTTCAACATCATTCTTGTTTATTTGTTGTATTTTAGAGGCGATTTTCTGTAGGATCAGATATTTTTAGCATTGAGAACTTCAAAAAAATTCTTCTTTCCAAAATCTGACCCTCAATATTAATTCTCAACAGAAATCCTTTTTTCCTCTAACCCTATTTAGACACGAATAGGCAAAAATGCCTGAAAGATAGGAAAATTGGTGTTAGGCATAGAAGTTACAAAGGCTTTTAATCTCCGCTAAACGTAGCTTTCAGTTACTTTTCCTTTTTACCATTAAATATAAGTGCCTTTTTGGTGCGTATTTTAGGCATTTTTAGTGTCGTTTTGCCTGCCTATTTTGGCTATTTTTAGTGCTTAAACTTCCGGGCTCTAGTGATTAGTGTTAGTGAGTAAGTGACCTAGTGAGTGAGTATCATAGTGATCGACTCTGCGGAAGACTGAGTAATCTAATGGATGAGCAAGTGACGAAATTACTGACCTAGTGAGTAAATGTGTGACCTGGTGATTGAGTGAGCGAGTGAGTAAACCTAGAGTAAATGAGCAACCTAGAGATCAAGTAAGTGGCCTACCTACTGATAGTGTGATCAAGTGGCACAGTGCGCAACACTGTAATTGAGTGAGCAAGTGAGTGACCTAAGGAATGAGTGATATAATGAGCAACTCACCAACTCAATGGTTCACTCACTGGCTCATCAGCTCATTCGCTCACTCACTGAGTAATTAGCACACTCAGTGACTCATTTTTTCACTCCATTTCTAGCAACATTCGATAGATTTTTTTTTCCCCATCCATTTATTTACACCGAAAAATAACAATATCCTGCAGTTTCCCATATTTAGAATTTTTATTTTCTATATTTTCCTTGATGAAGTATGGTCAGCAAAAATTAATAACTTGTATAAATGAGGGAGGAAAAAGATGGCATACTGATTCTCACAATATCGCCATCACAAAAGAATTCTTTTGCATACTCAGGATAACTGATATAACACACATAACTGATAAAAGAATCAACGTTTAATAAGACATAGGAGAAATGGTTGTGCCTTGACCATAGTAAACCTTGCAACACTTAAAACAGTTTTGACAGTATAGTTTTCTAGCTGATGTTTTTTGAGTGTGAGGGATTAAAAATGCATACCTTACAACTGAACATGGTTTCAGCTCTTTGTCTATGGCAGTGGTTCCTAAACTTTTTGAAGTGTGCGCCCCCCCCCCCCTTAAAAAGAATTTTATCAGAAGCGCCCTCCCGCATAGCCATACGTCTCAGTTTCCAAGACCTTCTTGATTTTTTGTTAATGAATCTGCTTTAATCTCCGTAATCAATGATGAATGAAATCAGATTATTTCTTAATATTTAGTGGGCGGAACTGTTTTATTATGAAATTTTTAACTACCCCACACATTTTTTAGCTTTGAATTCTGCAAATTGTGTCATCAACACAGCCGCAAGTAACGGAAGAAACGCATATCTTTCGCATCATAATGGTGCTGAGTGGATGACTTGGTAACCAAACTCAGGGCCACCATTACCAAACGCAAGGCCTGTTGATGTTATGGAATGCAATTTCCATATTGAGTACAGCGCCCTCATGCGGTAATATGGACTATTCGTCAGTTGCTATTTGTCCGTCGTACCGTACGCACGTTTGTAACTTTGTTAATCCCGCTTTACTTTATTATGTGTAGTAAATGTTTATATTATACATAATGTGTGTCTATGGATTCTTTCACCTACGTCCAAAGGTTATGGGCCCAGGCACACACCCATAGACCTTGGTGAAAGCGAGGATTCGTTTTTGAGATAAGAAACAACGCGGTGACGAAAGAGATGGCGGCAGTTACATTCGGGAAGATCGAAGCACTAGGCAAAGGAAATTACGAAACATGGCGTATACAGATGAAAGCTTTACTAGTGAAAAATAACGAATGGACATACGTCACGGGTGAACGACCTACTGAGGGAACAGAACTCTCAAGATGGGAAAATGGTGATGATAAGGCGAAAGCGGACATTATTCTTTCAATTCAGCCGTCGGAGTTGAAACAAGTAAAGAAATGCGAAACAGCAAAGGAAATATGGCAGAAGCTCGAGGACATTTATCAGTCGAAAGGTCCTGCTCGTAAAGCAACTCTTCTGAAGTCGTTACTACATCTAAAAATGAAACCAGAATCAGATGTTCAAGACCATCTGCGGAACTTTTTTGATGTTGTCGATCGACTCGAGGAACTGGATATACATATCGACGACGATTTGCTGACTATCATGCTGTTGTATAGTCTCCCGGAGAGCTTCGAGAACTTTCGGTGTGCAATCGAATCACGAGACGACCTTCCGAAACCAGACGCGTTACGGATAAAAATTTCCGAAGAGTTCGTTGCACGTGGTGTTAGCAATCAACGTCAAAGTGATGGTGCTTTTTCGGTACATGCCAAGAAGAAATCGTTCACGAAAAGAAAGCAGTTTCGGTGCTTCCGGTGTAACAAGGTAGGCCATAAAATTTCGGAATGTTATTTGAATAATGATAAAAAGAAAGAGCTATCGAAACCGGCAGTGGGTCTGCTGACAGATAAATTGGAAACTAATATGGTAGGCTCAATTGAAACTGATCTGTGGTGTTTGGATAGTGGCTGTACGAGTCATATGTGCAAGGATCAGAAGAAATTTAGTAATTTGGAAACTTCGACGATAAGCAACGTGAAGCTGGCGGATAGTGGACATACTCAAGTGCTTGGAAAAGGCAAGGTGGATATCAAGACAAAAATCAACGGTCGTGATGGCGAGGCATATATGGAAAGCGCATTTTATGTTCCCGACTTGCGTACGAATTTGATGTCCGTGGCTAAAGTTTGTGATAAAAACTTTACTGTGACTTTCAACAAGGAGAAAGCTGTCTTATGGAATGCTAGTTCTAAAACGCGTATCATCGCTGACAGAATTGGGGACTTGTATTTCCTACAGAGTAGTGAAATGGCAACTACAGCAAGTGAATCTTTCGACACGCGAACCAAACGGAAAGTGGATCCCCCGAGATGGCATGAAAGAATGGGTCATCTAAATGTTCGTGATATCGAGAGGGCTGTGAATCAGCGGTCAGTCAGTGGTATGGTCAACGTGAATTTTCCGGACGATTTTGTGTGTGAAACCTGCATTGAAGGAAAGCTGAGCCGAGCATCGTTTCCGAATCGTGCCGTGAGATGTTCAGAGAAGCTTGGGATCGTTCATTCGGATATTTGTGGTCCTATGCGAACACAATCTAAAGGTAAAGCTTCTTATTTCATAACTTTCATTGACGATCATTCACGTTGGTGTGAGGTTAGATTTTTGAAACATAAAAGCGAGGCGCTTGCTGCTTTCAAATCGGTTAAAGCATTGATGGAAAAGAAAACTGGTTGTAAAATTAAGGTGCTGCAATCAGATAACGGTGGTGAATATTTAAGTGAGGAATTCAATAATTATTTGAAGAGTGAAGGAATTACTAGGAGATTAAGTGTTAAAAATACTCCTGAGCAAAATGGAGTTTCTGAGAGGAAAAATCGCACGCTATTAGACATGGCTCGATGTTCTTTGATTCAATCGAAGTTGCCTACATCTTTTTGGGCTGAAGCCATATTAACGGCAAATTATATCAGAAACAGATGTCCTTCAAGTACTCTTGATTACAAGACACCATTTGAAATTTGGAATGGCCGAATTCCTAATGTGAGCTATTTCAAAGTATTCGGCTGCAAAGCATATGTTTGGAATAATAATAAAAGTAGGGGTAAATTTGAAGCTCGTGCGAAACCAGGTGTATTCGTTGGATACTCTGAAGAATCAAAGGCTTTTCGTATTTGGCTAACTGATGAAAAACGAATGGAAATATCTAGAAGTGTCAAGTTTTTGGAGACTTTTACTGACATCGCTGGTGAGCGATTCGAGGACTTTGAACCCGAAAATCAGTCAAAATCCGAAAATCGTGACATTGAAGTACCGTTAATCCAGGTCAACCCCGATGATGGTGTTTGCGAAGAATCTGAAGATGTCAATGGAGATACGAGTGCTGACAGGACTGTGACCAGCAGTTCAACGAGGCATGGCAGAGGACGACCGAAGATGATTCATACCGGTTCGAGAGGACGCCCTCGGAAGCAGTATCAAACAGTGGATTGTGATACAGCTCAGACAGCCGAGATACCCGTTGACTCAGCGCTATCTTCTTCGAACTCAAGAGAATGGAAAAATGCATTAGCTGAAGAACTAAAGTGTATTTTAAAAAATGATACATGGGTAATAGTTGATCGACCTGAGAACTGTAATATAATTGGTAGTAGATTTGTGTTATCAAATAAGTATAATGCTGATGGATCTTTAAATCGCAGAAAAGCTAGGCTAGTTGCTCAAGGTTTTAATCAAAAACCTGGTGTAGATTTTGGCGAAACGTTTGCACCTGTTGCTCGCCAAAGCTCTATCAGATTGTTAATGGCTCTAGCTGTAAAAATGAATGTAAATGTGCATCATTTTGATATTACAACTGCATTTCTAAATGGCATTCTTGAAGAAAATATTTTTATGGAATGTCCTAAATATTTGAGTGACATATTATGTGATATTGTTTATGCTGAAAAGGATCATAATTTAGTTGCGAAAGCTAAAAATATGTTGAACGAATTATCAAGTGGTAACAAAGTATGTAAATTGGTCAAAACATTGTATGGTTTGAAACAGTCTGGGCGACGCTGGTTCTTGAAACTTGATCAAATTTTGAAATGTTTTGGTTTTGATAATACTGTTACAGATCCTTGTGTATATTTTATGTCACGTAAAGGTATTTTAACTATTTTAACTGTATATGTGGATGATATTCTGGTATTTTCTCAAGATTGTGATACAATTTTTGAATTGAATGAGCATTTGAAAAGAGAATTATCTGTTAAATACATGGGACTAGTCAAACATTGTCTTGGTGTGGAGTTCAATCAGAAAAATGGAAAAATTTCAATGAGTCAATCTGGTTATATTAGAGATCTTTTAGATCGTTTTAACATGGCTGATTGTAATCCTGTTTCAACTCCAATAGACATTAGCACAAAGCTCAAAAAGTCTGATGGTAATGAAGAATTTGATTTTCCCTACAGGGAACTAGTTGGGGCTTTGATGTATTTAGCTGTTTGTACTAGACCAGATATTGCTCACGCAGTCAGTAACCTAAGTCAATATTTAACATGTTTTGATAACTCTCACTGTATTGCTGCAAAACGTGTATTGAGATATTTGAAGAAAACAATTAATTATGGTTTAATTTTTGAATGTTGCAATGATTATTTATATGGATATACAGATGCAGATTGGGGAAATGATAATAATGATCGTAAATCTTATACTGGATATTGTTTTGTACTAAGTGGAACTGTAATTTCATGAGAATCACGTAAGCAAAAGACTGTTGCTTTAAGTTCAACTGAAGCGGAATACATGGCACTCACAGAAGGTGTTAAAGAAGCCATTTATTTACAAAAAGTGATTTCAGAGTTAGGAATTCATGATATATGTGAAACTAAAATATTTGTTGATAATCGTAGTTCCATAAAATTAGCCGAAAACTCTGTGTATCATAGTCGTACTAAACATATCGATATTCGACATCATTTTGTTAGAGATGCTTTAAATGAAAATATTATATCATTAGAATATGTGCCGACGACTGAGATGGGAGGTGATATTTTAACCAAAGGTCTCCCACAATGTAAACATGTAAACTGTCTGAAATTGCTTGGTGTGCATAATGTTTCTGAATTATAATTTTTGTAAGCAATCGAAATTTGCATTCAGGGGGAGTGTTGATGTTATGGAATGCAATTTCCATATTGAGTACAGCGCCCTCATGCGGTAATATGGACTATTCGTCAGTTGCTATTTGTCCGTCGTACCGTACGCACGTTTGTAACTTTGTTAATCCCGCTTTACTTTATTATGTGTAGTAAATGTTTATATTATACATAATGTGTGTCTATGGATTCTTTCACCTACGTCCAAAAGGCCCACCGCAAAAATTTTCAGATTCCTTTTGTTGGAAGAATAGTTTTGTTTATTTTACATTATTTTGAATATTCATAACATTTCGTGGTTGTGGCACAGCCATCTTCTCTACTTTATCATATAAAATTATTTTTCAATTACAGTATTTTCTATTATAATGAGTACCTGAAGTACAGTATATATTTTTGATCCTTCTCCCTCCTTCTCCAAGATATTTTTGAGCCCTCCCAATATTATATCAATAACTTTACTTTTTCATCAAAAGAGCTTCATAAACAATACATAAGCATTATTAACTGTTCATAATTTAAGAAGGCATTTCCCCCTTATACATTCACACATATTACTCACCATTGTGTTTTTAATTAAAAATAATAATAATATGGAAAATCTTGAGATTTTTTCTGAATTCTCTGTTTTGATATTAACTTGATCTTGGTTAAATCGTCACTCGCACTTTAAGAACCACTGGTCTATGGCATTCACAAAAATTTTGCAAGACAACACATAAAGTAAAAAAAAAATGTTATTGTTTTTGCTCGAGTAAAAACCAGCCTTTTGAGTTTAGTGAACTATATTTAGTAATTATAACCAGGATTGAGTTTTTGACATGACAAGCATCAAAAACTGGTTTAAACTGTAAAAAACTGCCGAAAACCATCAAAAACAATCAAAAACCTAAATTAATGCTTCTGGATGTTTTGAACACAATAGTATATAACATGATGAAGAAATTACCTTTTTTGCATATTACAAAGCTTTATTTTTAAACACTAATTTATTATAATAATTAAAACAGAATACCAATTATAATTTGCAATTTTGAATTTTTCGGCACACAGAATCTAGAACAAATAATACATAAATATAATTTTATGGTTCATTTTATCTAAACTATTGATCATCTTTGTTCAATTTACTATGTCGAAGAGCAATAATTCAAAATATGTGTGATAAGGGATCAGGGTTATGTTTTTGACTTCGGAAGCACAGTATTGAAACAGTGAAAAACTTATTGTCAATGTTGTCTAATAGGTTTTTTTTTTTAAATCTGATATATTAAAAAAAAAATAAATAAATAAAAAACACTTACTTTCAGGTAGATTAAAGTGTATTATATTTTGAATTATAATTACTGTGTATAAAATACATATTTCAATATTTTAAATTTTCTGATCTGCCCAAAATTTCATTCCATATTAGAAGTTTTCACGCAGCATCTGTCAATACACTAACTAAACAAATTTATTCTCACCCAAAAATTTCTTAGCTTAGGTTGTATAAATTCAGAGTTAAGAGTATTTTCAATCAAAGCAGAGCTGGCAGGATTTGATATATCCAAAGCATTGTTTTGCACGTTTAAATACAGCTTCATTTGGAAAAACATTGCATTATATAAATGCCAATAAATATACCATATCATAGTAAAACTTAGTTATTCTTACTTTTGTATTACGAACGAGTTGCGGGAATTTCTTAAGCACTATATACAAGCCAACACTCCAAATTTTAAAAGACTAAAAAATATTTTAGTCCTACAATTTAGTATTTTTATTGCTAGATATATATTCTAATGTCACAATTAAGACATTATTTTATATAAGTTTCAGTGATTATCTAGATCAGTGTTCCCCTGGTGGGCAATGGAATAGTTCAGGGGACGATAGAAGCTACAATCCTATGGGTTCACTTGAGTTGAGCGATGAGAGAAAAAAAATTTTTCTGGAGGATGGGGTGATGGAACAAAAAGTTTGGGAAACTATGATCTAGATAATTTAATAATAACAGAAATCAACATTACATATATGGCATTTTTAAACACCAATTTCTAATGAAAAGAGTACTGCATGTGGTTTATATCATACACATATATAAGCAGTTGAAGAAATTTTGGAAGGTTGAAAATCATCTGGAATTGAAGAATATCAAATAGTGCCATAGTTTTTCCTTCAGCTTTTATGGTATACTCTATTAAAACTGTATATTTTATAAGAAAACAATATATATATATATATATATATATATATATTAGTACAAGATAATTCTGTAGAGAGTAGAAAATTATTTTACAATCATATCAAGTATTTATTCTTTGTATAACATAGTCATTTTAAACATTGCATGCAATTAACCTGTGTATTTCCAATGGAAATTTTTGTATTGAAAAGCAATATTTGAGGTTTTTGGCAAAGGTTTTTGACGTGACAGTTTCAATCATGGTTTAAATGGTCGAAAATTTGCCAACCCTGATTATAATCGATGCAATCTTCAGATAAAGTGCTCAATCATACTAAGTATCATGAATAAGTATTTATTATTTTTCACAAATAATAGCACACCGTGTACCTTGAAACAAAAAAGATTGTGTGCCTTAGAGCAGTATAAAAGTTGAAATTTTCCTAGTTTACCTTACAATACTCAACTTGCACTAATTTTGAATATTACTTTCTTTTTTTTTAACTTTTAAAATACAATTTATATTTTAAATTTTAGTTCTATACTTTTCAATTTCTATATAAACTTCATCTATACTCATTTCTTCTCTTCCATTCACCAAAAAAAAAAATTTCCTAGTCGAATTGGGAAAAAACATGAAAATTTACATTGTTGCACGTGTCCAAAAAAAATTTATCAAGCAATTTCCTTAGGAGAGAGAAACATAATGTTTCTTTCTACAGACATAATAAAGAATATTTATGCATTTCATCTACATAAATACATTCCTACCTCTATTATTGTTACTTTTGTTTATATTTATTAATGATCAATATTGTATCATTATTTTGATATTTTATATTTCAATATATGTTTTGCATTAAAAAAAAACATATCTTTTTATAGCATTTGTGTATTTAAATCTTTGTACTTTTACCCCATTTCAAGGTACAACAGTGCATGCTTCAAAGCAGTGTTTCTCAACCTGGGGCCATATGGCCTCCATTGCAGTCTTGGGAAATCCTAGTGGGCCACGAGGGAAAATCAGATGAAAGGGGGATCAAGTCACGAAGCTGGTGAATGGAGCCATGGAGAGCTGTAAAGAAATAACTCCTTCAAGTGAAGCTAAAAAATCGAAGGCTAAAAACTCTACTGCAGTAATACTTGAACGGCCCCATAGACCTATTTTTCCCATACAATAAGGCTCTTTGGAGGAATGATCACCTACTTTCTGGACCTGTGCTTAGTCTAGGGGTTCCAGAGATTGAATCTTATTCATAGAAGTATTTTTCATCCTAAATTTAGTTTTGATTACACTCAGCTTGATGAGTGGAAAGGATCTCGTTCTTGGATGAGGATAGGTGCCCTGGGTAAGACAAGGGGCCATGAGAAGAAAATATGGTCCAAAGGGGGCCCCATGGGCTAAAAAAAGATACTGCTTCTCTCTCAAGGTACAAGACCCCTTGTTGTACCTTCAAATGTTTTTGACTACTTATATCAAATATTCAAAAAATATTTCATATCTACAGTAAGAAAAAAAAAATAATTTAAAATTTATGTGATGTTTCATACAGTATACGGTTACTAAAAATTAATTTATTGAATTGACAGAGAAAAAAGGTTTGAAAAATGTGTCAAGGTATAACAGCCCTAGAGCAGATAATAATAATAAAGTATGCAGACTCACTTTCTCTGCATGAGCCAATGAATCGTCATCACTACTGTGAACTGAGGGAGGAAAAATATGCATTAATCAAGAGACCAAAAAAAGTACAAAGCATATACAGCAGAACCTCATTTTAACAGACCTTATTATAACAGGAAGGCTAAAAAAAATTCTAATGATAAAGGGTGCTTATTTTTATCTGACGAGTTTTACATTTCCAAGCAAGCAACTAAACTTCTATCATTGTTGGCACGAACATGTATGTGCTGCATGATGGCAAACATGAGTTTACCGCCCCCCCCCCTAATTGTACAATCCAATGATTTTATGGTGGCTTTTGTGTTCTCCCCCCAATATTTGATGCCCTCAAAAAGTTTTCAACCAGGGAAGTTTCCCCCTTTGCCCCCCCTCCCCTAGTTCCGGCCCTGACAAGTACTACTTAACTATACAGCTTTTTGTATACATTCCTTTGCAAAATTTCTGACCAATCTGTAGATGCCAAAATGTGTGTTCTGAGCATGTGCAAGGCTGCAACTAGAAATGAAAACTTGTTCTGTTATCAGTATCCATTTTGTCTCTTCGCTGCCTTCAAATAGGAAAAGAATAAAGCCAATGTCCTTCCCTGTTCAGTGACCAGGCACCAGACCCCAGAGTGGTCCAGTATATCTGTGTCCTCTAGTATATTCATGTTGTCAGAGTAGTGGTTGTTTGATGTTGTTAGAATGACTTATACCACTTGCCAGACAGACGAGTCATTGTCTCAAATTTAACAAATTGCCACTCGATGCTAGCACCTGCTACAGCACTTTCATTGATGTACATCCTGTTGCATTACACCGCTATAAGAATTATTTGTTATAAACCAGACTTCCATTAAAACAGACAACCTGCAGCTCCCATTTGTCTGTTAATAATGAGGTTCTACTGTAAAGAGATTGATTGATTGTAAAGAGAAATTAATAACTCATAATCAAAATTTCAAGGAAGGATAGACAGACCTCATCCAAATAAGCAATTTTTGTCAAGCCATGTATGGCCATAGTGCACGAGGCACTGGTTTTGCTACTTAAAATTGTCATTTCTATCAGGGGATTGTAGGAGAGACTAAGGAAAAAATATATATACAGAAATGATGTGAACAAATATGATCTGCGCGAATGACCCCAAAATCATGGGAAGATGAAGAGCATTAAAGAAGAAAAAAGCATTAATTTTTGAAGACTGACTTTTTGTGACACTTGCTTGACGTTTTTTTTTTTTTTTTTTTCCATTTCACATGGGTGATGATGTCAGTCATGACATGACCAATGTTTATGTCCGTAGCACAACTTGTTCAAAAAAGAAAAGTCGACCCTTTTCTGGAACGTTTGATGAAAGGAATTCATTGTGGAATAAGTATGTTTAAAATTTATTAAATAGTTTTTGCTTATCAGTATTCATGTTTTGCTATCGCACGTACGTAACTTCAACAAAAGATGAAGTTTTGACCACGTGCCCGCAACTATAATCTTCAATTATTATCCAGGACAATTGGCTGCTAAGCTATTTCCCTGCACAATAAGACAAACAACTTTTCTTGTTACCATCAGAGGGTTTGTAAAACTTCCTTAAAAGAGGAAATTCCCACTATTCCCCTATTTATGACATGTGATGTCATTTCGAAATAGAAAAAAACAGAGGCAAGACTTTTTGACCCACAAGAAATTCCTTAGGGATTGTTTTCAGAAGCGGGGATTCTTTTTAAATGAAGTAGGGAATTTTAAGGGACAATTTGGGATTTTTGTAAAAATTTGGGAGATTTAAGAACTTTTCGGGAGGTTGAGGGATGAAGCTAAAATTCAGGAGACTTGGCAGCTATGTCCGATTATCCCAGCTTAGCTGAGCTATTGTGGACCACCCCTACCTCAGATAATACAGAGCTTACAGAATTTTGACAAAATGAAATAAATGAAGCCATAAATGGAGGTTGGGGGGGGGGGGGGGAAGGGAATGTTTACAGAAAGGTTATTTTTAATTACTGTATATTGCAGAAAAGCAATTGAATGAATATACAGTCGTATAAAGTTACATAAAATACAGTAATACATCGGCTAATAAAGATAATTTGTTCTAGAATCACACTTGTAAGCTGAAATGTGATTTTCCATAGGTTTCTATGAAAAATTGTTTAATTCATTCTATTCTGCCCAAAATCTAAAGATAATTTTTTAATACACGAAGGAGCATATAAGAAAAGACAAAAACTGACTGAAGGATAAAATTAATATGGTGTCACATTGGCCCTGCTTACAATCCTGAGATATTCTAAAGGGGCCCACAGATAAAAATCAAATGACAGGGGAGTCATTACAAGTGGCTAAGAGGCAGCAGATGGCAGTGAAAAAATTTGATATGGAAAAATAAAATCTTAAGAGAAATATTGTTATAAAATAGTAACTACTTCCACATTCCAGTAGTAACACCCATAAAACCAGGTTCATCTGAGCGCATGGGTCCATCAAGCCATAACCAGGAAGGGGGGGGGGGGGCTCATGTCAATAGGAAGGGCTACATAACAAGATCTGGTACCATGCTTTTTGAGAGTAAGCATATTGATGTGTAAGCTGCTACTTCCTGCATATTACGGGGCCTGAGGACATAGTTTTGGCTGAGGGGAATGAAGGCACTGCATAGAATGCTCAAAAGAGAGTTTACCACTGAACCCCAGCTCAGAAGTACAGAAGTCGACCATACTTGAAAAATATTTGCTCACTACAAATTTACTTGAAAACTGAATTCAATGAGCAGAATCGTCCTAGATTTGGGGGGGAAGGGGGTAAAAAATACATGCAAAGTAGTACATGCCCTTAGCTCACATTCCTCTGCGGAACTTCTAACAAATCGGTACATGACAGAATGCGTGTTCTAAGTGTATAGTGTATACGTGGCCCCTCATATATGTATTTATGCTGTCAGAGTTGTGCTTCTTTCGTGTTCTTGCTGGTGCTACCTGTCTTCCATATTCTTAATTGAAAATGGTAAAGGCTTAAATTTTCATGTTATGTAATATGTAAGTAGCACGTTGAAGGACTGACTGCTTGCTCTCTGCGGGAGAAACTTTTTCAAATGAGAGACCAGAAGGCTTGGCAGTTACAGAATTAACTAAATTTTCCTCCTTTTAATGAATATTTTAAAGTGAAAGAACAGAATGTTTGAAACATGGGGAACATGAGTGACAATTTGAGAAGTAAAGAAACTACAGACTAATATTTTTTAAAATTTTGTTTAATGACTAATGAATATCAATGATTCGGATGAGACCAACACTTTCATTTGCTTAATTGAAGAATCCGAAGAGAGATGAATAGAAATATACACATTAGGACTAACAAAAATGATTGAATCAAGGGTCAATGTTATGTGGAAAAAAATAAATGAACATGCAATAATAACAAACAACATGAAATTATGCTTACTGCTTTCATCTTTGCCAAATTTATCTTTCAATTCAATCAGTTCAGCTTGAAGCTCCCCATTCTCCTTTCTTAACCTTTGAATCTGAAATGAATAACTTATTGAGAATTGTTTTTAAAATTCCATTTTAAAATAACGTACACTGGTGTTCAAAATTAAAAGGTTTTTTTTTTTTTTCACTTTTAGTCGATTATCTCAGTAACTTCTGAACAAATGTTTATGAAATTTGAAATGCACACAGTTTGATATAATGCAAACAAAATAGGCATACACCAGTTATTTTACATATATGCATGGAAGTGCATAAGATGCATCAGTGCCGGACAGTCTAATGCAGAGCTTAGGATACCAAACAAAAAAAAAAGTTAATAGGAGAGTATGGTTCTCTTCTTACTGTTACACAGGTCCCACAACTTGAATTCATACTGGAAATCCAGCTTTTACAGGTCTCTGTGGCCAAAAACCATCAAACCTCTGCTGCCATAGTGCTACTTTACTGCATACCAACTCCAGTTATATATCGCTATACAACAATTTCCAACCAGAGGAGTTGGGTGGGTAATGAAGGCTCCATCCAACAGTGGTCACCCCAGGTTCGGTAGGCAAAGAATTTGCTTCTAACGTTCTATGCCCGGATTCAAACCCATGGACCTTGATACAGGGCCGTCATTTAAACTTTTCCGGGGGGGGGGGGGGGGCAAAGAACATGTATTAAAGGTATGCATATATATATATATTTGTATATATATACTATTTGTACTATTTGTAGTGTATTTTCAAAAGCCGACCTGCCCCCCCCGACTCCCCCAAATGACGGGCCTGCCTTGATAGTAACCTTCATAGTGGAAGACAAGCATCTCACCACAGTGCCACTCGGGCGCTCTGCTGCCATAGTGGGCTCTTTCTCTGATGTTGGGGGAGGGGGATAGTTAGTGGGTCCCAGTTCAGCCTAGCCATAGATTCTCGACATACATATATCTGGGGAAAACTGTACATAATTCCCACCTAAACCATGGACTATACAAAGTTCAATCAAGTCAACAGCAAGTAAATTTATACCTCTTTTTCATATGCTCTTTTCACGGTGTACAATTTGTTTGTGACACCCTCCAGCTTCAGCTCTTGTTTTTCTTTCTCTTTCAAAAGTGCTTGGAGTTGATTCACAAGCATGTTTTTATCTTGCATCTATAGGAAGAAGTTTTAATGGAGTTCATTATTATCATTACTTAAAAAATAAACGCACATGCAAAATTTTACGACGAGAAGTAAAAGAATGTAAAAGGACTGCAAATCAACCAAGTTTGACTTGTATTTGCAAACATTCAATAGTTTTTTAAATTTTTTGTAGTTCTTTTGCACGTGATAGAAAGGAGAAACGTAAGTGTGAGTAAATATCCCACTCCTTCCTTCTCCTCAACTTGCTCTACCTCACGTTAAATTAAACTAATTGTATTGCTTTTCTATTGGTTAGATTTTAATATGCATTTTTTAAGGTGGTCGGTCCTTGCAGTTGAATCGTGCCACATTTGTTATTTCAAATACAAATATTTGGATTTATGACAATAGATTCACATTTGTTTTCCGGTCATTACCACTCTAATATCTTGTTGATCAGCTCTCAATATTTTTTTTAATTGGAAATTGAGTCGCATTCTGAGTGCCTGCCCTCCCAGCAAAATGCAATGATCATGCTCTTGAAATAGTATTCACTTGAACTTAATTGTGCTAGGCACATCGCTGGCTCCAATTCGGATAGTCTTGTCTTCTCATGCTCATCATCCATGGTTCTAGTCATCAGTTGTCCCCCTGTTGCTGTTCGCCATTCTAGCTCTAATTGCATAAAGGTAGAGACCTTTGGGAAAGAGCACAAACCTGTGTGCTCAGCAGTCATGTCTATCTGTCAAGGTCGACGATGCCACAGGCTACATGTTCCAGGTTTTGTTGTTGTGCTGCAATAGTTTCTTCCGTGCACATATTGTCTCTGTGGACTCACAAGCACTCTTCATTGTCGGTATGAATATATATTCACATTTGTTTTATATTTTCATTTTATTTTTTAATTGTAATCCAAATAATCATGTTAAAACAATAAATTTCTTACACCAAATTCAAAATCTGTATGGACTTTATTTCTCTCACTCTTACTGTCCTTTGCACAAATTCTCAAGATTGGGACCTGGGTCAGCCCAGCCAACCAGTATTTTGGGAGTTTGTTTTACAAAAAAATTAACAAAATTGCCATTGAGTGTGTTTGACCATGACCTTTGATGCTGGGAGAAGAGAAGATAAATTGTTGTCACTTCCACAGAAAACAATGTAGTTAAGTAGTGCCATCAGTGGAAACCAAGCAAACCAAAGCAAGGTGCAATATGCTCACTCGACTGGATGGGTGTTGATGCTTCTTTCCTTCCCTTTTCTTGAAATTTTATTTTCTCACATGGTGGCTCACTAACCCTTCCTACATGGTCCCTTTTTTGGCAATTTCTGAATTAGAGAATATACAGGCAAGTGAACTTACTTTCTCATTCTAAAAATCATCTATTCGACACAGTGGAGCACTCTATCTTCAGATTTCAAATTGAAGGTTTTGGCAGAAGTTAACTAGAAATTGATGAAAGCCAAACAGCAGAATCATTGAATATTCCAATGAATATTGTTACGAAAATTGTCATCTTTGACCTGTAAATAATCAATAACACATTTTTTCGGAAATCCCTCAAAATACCACCGAGTTGGCCCATTTGGCAACAGCTCAGATTGGGCAATCTGATGATGCGAAACCAGATGTCACTCGAACCATGAAGATTATTCTAGAAAGATGCTACTGCTTATAAATATATGGCACCACTTTTCTAGAACTATGCAGTTGTGAAATTGTCACAAATTGTCAAAATCAACGCAAATAAATTTGAGAAGACAACACATTATTTGTTGATAACATTCTATCTTTAGGTCACGCTCCATCAAGATCTCTGCTTGTAAATAGCTGTTTTATAAATAAATCTGACATCCTGCATTTTTTTTATCCTCTGATCATTTCAAGGATTAAGTGAGACACATTATTCGGAACAGTATTTTGTTCACCATAACTGAAAACCCTGATTAAATTATGAAAGCAGAAGAGTTGGGGTTTCCTTCTTCATGTAGCCTATCATGGAAAGGGAAATTCAAACTGTTCAAAAAAGTGGAGAAGCTAAATTTTATAATTTTTCAAAAAGTTTGATATAAGAACCTCTCAATATAATATCTGTTTTTCATAGAACAAATGGAGTCATTATAACAAGCGTCCACTTTTGTACTGCTTAATCGTACATGCACCTTGTGCACATATATCTGCAGAATTTGAATTTCTAATGAATTGGTGCACATGCTGGAATATGTGTTTTGTGTGGCTTCTAAGGTATTTATGTTGTCAGAGTAACATTTTTTTCATATGCATTTTCTACTGATGCTTGCCATCTGTCTTTTATATTTGGAAGTGAAGATGATAAAAAAATGCTTGAGTTTTCATGTTACGTAAGTCACAGCCGGAACTAGAGAGGGGCAGGGAGGCAACTGCCAGGATGGTAAAATTTATGGAGAAACAGTTTTTGGTGGGAACAAAGAACCCATTTACAAAATTATCTAATTTTAAAGTTGGGGTGGCGAAATAATGTTTGCCTCAGGCAGCTGAATCATATTTGGCAAAAATCCTAGTTATGGCCCTGATGTAAATATTGTGATATAGGTCTGCCAGTTGTCCACGGAGAGATTTTCTTCAAATGGGGAACAGGTTTGCATTCACGACACAAAACCACAGAAAACTAACTTCAGCCAATTACCACTGTGCAACCAACTGGGTTTGAATCTGGATCCTCATGATCAGAGTCCAGCACCATGCTCACATGATTGCTCAGCACTTCACCATTATATCATTAGTGTGGTTCAAACCTGAGTCCTTAAAATGTGAGTCTATCATGATGCCCACACTACTATTACTACTTAACCATACATGCACCATTCTTCTATGGAATTTCTAATGAATTAGTACATGTCAGATGTCTAGTGGACCGAACGTGAAGTTTGTTTCTTCTGTTTAATGCTTGTTACGTGTAATGCTGTCATCAATTGCCAACACTACTGCATAGCAGTGCAAATACAGACTGCAAAATGAATTTCTTTATGACTATGAAAGTACTGTCATCTCACAGTATCACAAGGTCCTAAAGTGGAGCAATTTGCTTAGGGGGCATTCCCTTGAGGATCAAACCCTTTCTACTTCTTGAATTGATTTTTTTGAGTAAAATTATAGTGAACGAAGGTTGTAAATAAGGTTTATCCCCAGACCTATGGACTACAGTTTAATTAGCTTGTGGGGGGGGGGGATCTATTCAGGGCAGGCTGAATGTCAGGTCAGAACACTTCATGATCATAAGCACGCCATATGGCTTCAGGTTGAGGGAACACTGATCTAGCACACTTGTCAGGGAAGCTAGTTTGATCCACCAAAAAAAAAATGCTTGCAGAATTTTTCTACCAGAAAATTCCTCACTGTTTCTTATTCAATTGTCTATACTTTTTAGACAGGGTGATTACTTAATTCCCCTTGCCCCATTTTACTGGGGAACCACTGATCCTAGAAGCATGCTTCGAGCCAGAAAAATTATCCAAATAACGGGTAGAACTTAGATACATCATTCACGTTGCAATGGGATGTGTAGTTATTGAAATAAAAAAAATTGAATTCTTATACAGACACCCTGTACTCAAAAACTCTTCCAATGAGAAAGTTGTTGCGCTGTCTTTACTGAGGCCAACAAAAGAAATTTCACATTTCTAAGTGCAATATTCACTGAGATATTTGAATTGTCTGAGGAGAGAAAGGGCAACAACTTTCCGATTAGGTTCTTGAGGCCAGGGTATCTGTATAAAAATTTAATTTTTTTTGTTTAATAACTATACAACCCCTTGCAACATGAATGATGTATCTGAGTTCTACACCTTATTTGGATAATTTCTCTGATTGGTAGTAAGCCTCTAGTATCTAGGGTTCACCAGTAAAATTGCGGCAAAAAGTGAATTAAATATAATCATCATGAATAGGTGTTACACTATATATCCTTACACAACAAACATAGAAGATTATACTACTGTAAAGCATAATCATAGTAATCATTTTGCATATAAAACGTCAAAATGAATTTATCAAAGAATCATTTCAAAACAATTACATGGAAGAATTAGATGAAAATGAATACTTTTCATTACCTTGTTATAATTGGCATGTGCTTCAGTTTGCATCGCTCGGACAATGTTGTTGCCTATTTCGATATCTTTGCTTAGTTCAATCATCTTTTGCCGATCTTCTGATATTTGATTTCGAGCTTGTCTGAGTTCTTCTTCGATTCCAAACTAAAGTATCAGTTTTATATAAAAATGTGATGTTTACATGGAAATGTAATTTGAAAAGCACGAGCATAATATGAATTTTTTCATGAATAATCTACTTTTTTCCCCGCTTGGGGTACATGTACAAAGTTGGGTCCAATGCAATATTACAAGTTTGCAATGCTTATAGTTTCTGACAACTGGAAAATAATGGCTGCCAACCTTGGAAAATAAAAATTAGAGAGATTTTTACATGAACACTAATTCTGCACAAAACTTTAAGCTCTATGTCTTTACACTTGTGCTATACATTGTCCTTGATCTATTCTCTGAGCTCTTATATGCAAATTGGATGATAGGTGATTGATGACAAGTTTATGAGATGAAAAATGATAGTCATACTTGTGATGATCCATGAAGTCAGTACATCAGACTCATGTTGGATTCATTAATCATTCTTGGATTTTGTGTAGCAAAGGGTTGATGTGGTGGGATAAATCAGAATAAAAAAGAAAAACAAAAAAAAGGCATATTTATAACCCCCATGGTCAAAGTGAGCAAGCATGCGTAGAAACAAATTTATCCCTAGAATACTAATTCTACGTCACAGAAATGTCAATGTATAGGCATTTAACATTCAGTTTTTAGTTCAGTTAGTATTCTAGAGTTCAAAAGGAGTTTTTGTTAATAAAAGAATATTTTTCTCCCACCACCTCAAGTGAAACTAACCACCAAAAAAAATTCTAATCATGATCTAAAGCTGCATCAAAGAAATATTTAAAAAACAGAAGCAAATAACACAGGATAGGGGATAGTCAGAAAAATGGAGTTCATTTCAAAAATAAAATTTGCATGCTCGCCAATCAAAAAAAATACATCATGCCAGGTGTTGCCAATTATCGTCTAGCAGTATGTTAAAGCAGCGGTTCCCAACCTTTCTTTAGCCTATTCCCCAGCTGCTGTGGTGGTCGAGTGGTCATAGTGATGGACTCGTGACGTGAGGTCCCGGGTTTGAACCCCACCATCACCACAGTGGCGGTCGGCTGAAGTTGGTTTTCTGTGATTCCCAACTTCAAGGCGTGAATACGAGCCGATCTCCCCTTTTAAAAGTCTCGCCACAGAGAGCAACAGACCTACAAACGGTACAAATGTAATTCAGTCATAACACATCACTTCCTTCACTTCTGAAATATAGATGGCAGCACTGAAAAATCACACAAAACACTACATAAGCACTCAGACTGATAGGTACACACACAGTTACACTCACTAGGTAGTAAATCGCCCATAGATGGTGATACTCACAACCCCTATCGTCTTCCCTAGGGCCTCCTACCTTCATGAAGTAGTAAGACCTTTTCTACTTATTGAACTGAATTTAGTCAAAACTAAATTCATAATGAGCAAAAAAAATTTTTTTAATTAGATCAATCTCAGTTACCCTGTTCTGGCACGGATCCAAAAGGGCAGAAGGGGAGATTTCCATCCCTCTCAAGAGACAAATTATATGGGAATAATAGATCTTTGTGAGATACTGGATGATCCAACAAGCCTAGATAATAAATCACTCCTCCTGACATATCACTATGGGAACACACCCACCCTGGGCTAGAGTTCAGTGAGACTCCTTCTTTTGGGGGTTGTTCTTTATGCATGGCTCTCTCTCACCATCATGGGTCCCTGAGTAAAGTGATGTGTGTTCTCCCATACTTAGCTGGAAGTAACCACAACAGCATACATATTTACATTAAAAAAATCATAGTACCAGATGCCATCATGAACAGCCCCTATGGACATAAGGACCCCAAGCCATGCCCACATTGGTATAGATAGCCCTCGCTCTATGGACAGCTTTGCTGGATTCTGAAAGTAGGTTCATTTCTCCCAACATTATTTCACTTGAAAACTTTATTTCTCCACATCTCTCTCTGTGCCCCCCCCCCTTCACCACTTGTCGTGGCCCTCCTTTCATCTGATTTTCACCAATGCACCCCCCCAGGACCGCAGGGGGGGGGGACATATGGCCCGAGGTTGAGAACCACTGGGTTGAAATACCTAGCATTTTAGCTACACTCAAATCAAAATCACCAACATAAAATCACCATTGGGCTGAAAATGGGATGCATGGTCACCAAATACTCTAAAGATTCTGCCAATTCAACTGTTAGGAGGCAAAGTCGGCTCCGGCTTTATGTTAAATTTCATTTTCTTCTCATTAAAATGAGAAATTTTGCCCTGATTTGGATCAATGCATGGTAGCAACTAGTGTCAACCATGTGAAGTTGTTTCGAGGGGAAAAAAGCATTAACATAATTTTCTGGAGAAATTCTTTGGAATCAAATTTTTTTCTATTTCTGTAATTACGGTGGAAATTCAGGAGTCCGGAGATATTTAGAAACTTGAGAGCCTAACAGAAAATTCAGGAAGTATGCTAGCTATGCCGGGGTTGAGAAATCTGAAGCACCAGGTTGTCATGAATATTTAAAAGATTAGTATTGGCACCTAAAATTTTCAATGTGTGATCATTAAACTTTTTTAAAATGCATTGTTGTTCATGTTTGACATAACCAAATCTGTTTTCTCAATTAGTTGAGTACAAAATTATGAAATATTTCAAGTTTTTTCTATTTTGTCTAAACAAGGTTCAATTGCATACATAATCTAAGGAAGGGGTCTTCAACATATGACCTGTGAGCCAAACATGGCCATCAGAGTTCTTTGCAGTGGCCTGCCGAATATTTTAAGGAAATATCTGAAAATACATTGAAAGACGATTAAGTTTAAGAAAGTTGAAACTATGAAGCCTGCATACTTAATTCTAATCAGTGAGAGAAAGAAATAATTTGGGAATTAGTGAAAGAAATAATCAAGAAGGCATTCTCTTAAAAGAAAGGCTTGTTTTTTTTTTTGTTTTTTTAAACACATTTTACATCAGCTGTAGCTTTAATTTGACATGATATGGTTCAAAAACTTTCAGAAAGAGAAGGCAGGGGTTCTTCTTTCAGTACATCTGGAAGAAGATTTTGAGGTAAACATGACATAATCAGGCTCGAGTGATAATAATTCTGAAGATGATTCATGCTAAAATTCAGCTCCCAGCGCTACAGTTTCATGTTAGCGCATGTACCCATATCAATTAAAACATTCATTAGCTTAGGAAGAAAACAAAAGAATCCGTGTTAGAAGGAGTATCACTGTACCGCGCTAATGAAATGCTCAAAAATGAGCATGTTTTGGCACTACATTGAGAATGTCATCAGAATTTTAATCAAACGAAATTATAGTAGTACTATATTTTCCCATATATATATCATCAAGCATGTTATGAATCTGGGGTGGGGGGGGGGGGGTAAATCAACTTTTTGAATGTCGAAAAGTAGTCTATTTCCATCATGCTGGGAAAAGAGGTGTTTGAGAAGGATCACAGAATACATTCAAAAGACCAATGCCAATTTACAGTAGCTTCTGAATAAATAAGCAAATTGAAATATAATAATAGGCATACACTATTTTGTACAAGAACTTGATAATGATATTCAGAAACTGAGCACATACTCAAATTGCTCTAATTTAATTACAGTCAACCAAATATGAGATGCAGATACTGTATTCTGCATGTTTTTCTGCAGAAGAACAAATGTGCAGTGTGAAATAAGTGAATCGAAAAAAAAGCAAGTGAAATTATTTCACATTAATAATAATAAAATTTTCAATCACCTTTTCTTCTTCTAAATGTTCTACTTCTCGCCTGAGGAGTGAAATCTCTTCGTCTTTCTTAGTATCATGCTGTTTCAACATTGCCATATCCGATTCGAAATATGCTATTTTCGTCTGAGCCTCTCTCAAATCAGACTCAAGTCCTTTGTTCTGTTGTTGAAACATTTCTAGACGTTTTGACAGACTTTTTGAATCTTTTTCCAAAGCCTTTATTCGATCTTGAGCTTCTGAATGAGATTCTCCCATTTTCTTCAAATTTTCTTGTGACTCCTAGAAATATAAGACTGCATAATTAAATGAAATACAGTATATCCTGCTTATAACGTTCCCACTCAGTATGACTAATTGTCGTAAATTAAACTTTTTCCGTTATATTGATTATTGTTAACTTTCCCAGATACAACATTTAAATTTTTGCTATATTCTCGTTTACAAAGTTTTGAAAATTCACATTGGGACTCCCCCCCCCCTGAAATCAGCGTACTTTTTCATCTTTCTCATGCAAAGAAACAAAAATGGTGATTACGTGTGCACTAGCGATGCGTGAAAATGAGAGGTGGCATTTTTCTTTTATGGCTATCTGCAATAATTATTTTCTACACATAGAATCAACTGAAAAATATATTTCTTTTTTCTCAAGGATTAGAGACAATAATAATTTGAACATTTTTTCTTGTTCTTTCACTTTGTCTAACAATAGTGTGCATAGCATAACTGCCCTTATCACTGTTCAAATACACAAGGTTAATTGAAGTTATGTGTCTGAATAGGGAGACTAACAGATAAGAACTGTAGAAAAAGTTCTCTGAAAAAGTTAATTTTTTGCCTTTGTGGTCTTATTCAAATTTTTTACATTAGGTTGATTCCATAATATGAATCTTCTGGTTGTAGATGACTGCATACAACAAAGGAATGAACAGAGGTCTTTCTCATCTTCTTCTAGATCTATTGATACAAAATCAAGCCGCAAAAGAGTGGCATGGACACAAAACATAAACAACTTGACAGATTTTAAGATGCCAACATCAAGTAGCATTTGAAAGCGGCTTTAGGAAATCAGGTTTCCCCCACTGTACTTCTCAGAATTTAATTCTTCACAGAACAGCCCAATACAATACTTTCATGACTTTTGAATATGCAAAAGCAAATGCACATATGCATTTGCATATTTTGGCCTTTTTTAACATTAATGAATATAAATGCATAAAATCGAAGAATATTCAGAGAATAAGTGCATATTTTTGAAAGTTTATTTAAGTGTAATAACTTTTTTTATAATCTGTCAAATAAATATATTTTTTTTATTTGCAAAAACAAACACAAAATACAAATAAAAGATAGAACAAAAACCACATAGAAAGAACAACACAATAGTCATATTGGGCCCCAAGGGACATAACGTCCTTCCAGGCAGCCCAATGGATTAAATTATATTTTGCCACCATTTTCCAAGTACTGTATGTTATGTTAATAAATGTTATGTAATAAGATATGAATATTTCAAAAATTTATGCATTCTAAGAATGAATTATCAGATCTGAAATTGTTCAATTACAATATTTCTAATATAAATAATGTGAGTCTATGGAATAACTATAACTTTTCGTTTCACAATACTATTCATATATACACACACATAAATACATACATGCTCATAGAGATACATATATACATACACACATATACACCATGACATCGTGAAAAATGTTTGTTTCAGCTGTGATTAAATTATCCCAATATTTCCCATTGATGTCATTATTTATATTGTATTACATGAAAACAATCTTAAAATATATTTTCGTAATTTTGTACGTTTTTTGCATACATGAAAGCATCATATTTATTGTTACGATTATGAGCTGTCGACTGAAATGAATTCACTATTTTTGAAGCAGTAAATGAGAAACATTTTTGAAAAAGGTATTTATTTGTTTTGGGGACTTCAAATTTATGTTTGATTCTTGCAAAAGTTCTGTTTGTTTTCTGCTTTAACCAGTTATTGTTTTTGAACACAAAATTTATAAGTCTGTAAATGTATAGCTATCTAATGTCCAGTGTATGACAAATGATATTGCTATCGTAGGTATTAAATGTGTATTATTAGTGTTCTTGCTTTGTTGTATGTGTTATTTAATTTCGCAATATTGGTTAGGTAAGCCCCACCCCAGGCACATAATCTATAGGTTATAATTGAATAAATCCATGCATAAAAAATGACCTTCAAAAAATCTCCATCTATTAATTTTTTTTTTTTTAAATTTATATTTATATATAAAATATTTTAATTTATAAAGTAAAACTATATAAAATCTGATTTTATTAGTTAATTTATCACATTGCAAGTTCCATTTTAAATCATCCTGTATATTAACTCCTAAGTATTCATATTGGTGCACTCTTTGTATTTCATGACAATTGCAGTTCCGTTGTGTTTGTTGGTAGCAAGTGTGTATTTTAATGGAGATCTCAAAATTAGAGTTTATGTTTCTTGTTTCAATGCATTGATACTGGGTTTTGTGTAAGTTTAATTTGTGTTTGTTTTCGGTCATCCACTGATTAATGCATCTGAGGTCGCTTTCTGTTTTTTCTATAAGGTTCTCAAAGTTGTCATCTTCCACGTAAAGAGCTGTATCATCACCGATATAAGTTGTCCATTTAGATTCAGCAAAATGAAGTCATTAATATAAATCAAGAATAATGTAGGGCCCAAAACTGATCCCTGAGGGACACCCTTTTGAACCTGTAGGTATTCGCTTATTTTCTTATTGATGACGACTGCCTGTTGCCTTCTACGATAATAAGTTTTGAACCATTCCAGAATACTTCCTTGAACACTAGCTCTATTACTTAAGAAAAATAATATTGCTAATAATACTGTAAAACCTCTCTTTTGCAGTCACCAGCGGAACAAAAAAAGTTGTTCGAAAAATACAAATACAATGCCACAACAGGCAAAATGCCCAACAAGGTGGCTGAGAAAAAGATGCCCATAACAAATATGGATGTCATATATTTTGAAAATACAACCCAATTAAAAACACAATCACAAATATTATAAACAATATATACACATGATAAAATATTACACAATGCCCATAAAGAATATTATGGTTGTCTTATTCTAAGTATGGATAGCTTCTTGATTTACCCCAACATGTTTATCTTGAAGAGGGGGTGACCTTTGATTGGTGTATTTGAAATGCATACTTCTATTATATAAGGGCAAAATATTATTTGGCCGTAAAAGAAGGGTGTCTGTTAAAGGGGGGTATTTTTATAACATCGGTTTTTCTGCCGCAGGTGGAATTTAGTGAATTAATATAGAGATGATCATATTTTCCAAATATCAAGTGTTCTATTATTAAGGCTATTTCTAGAGATATATTTGTTTCATGTATTCTTCTCTACACTGTTTTAATACTTGATCGTTTGAAGCTGATACATTTAAACATTTTTTTTCAAAACTCTACAAACATATGTGTTCAGATTCATACCTTCCATAAACCTTGAATAAAATAAAGGACAAACCTTATACAACTTTTCTGTAGTGCGAGCTCTAGTTCCCAAATCCTTTATTTCCTTTTGATACATGGAGTCTTTGTTTTTCAATTGAATATCCATCATTTTTCTCTCTTCTTCGAAACCCTTCAAAAGCAAAAAGTAAATTAAATATTTTCATAGAGTAATTGAATAAATATGCATATTTTTGAAATTGAAATTTAATTAAAAAATTAAATTCTGGAAACACAAATGCCTTGAAATTCATCGGAAGATAAAAATTTGACCCATTCATCGAAAGAGGCTATTCTCACAAAAATGTTTTGTTTACGAAATGTAAGGAAGAAGGAAAAATTTGAAAATATCAACAAAGATATTGTGATTGCTTATAATTTTTCCCCTGGAAATATGTTTTGGTGAATTTTGGTGTTTTCTGAGCAAACATTTTCATTTGCTTATTTGTTCTCTACTGCAGTAGAATCTCCCAAATTCACAACCAAAAATAATTTTCCATACATCAATTTTCAAAGGTGTGTTTGGACTGAGACAGTGAATACAAGGTCAATGACTCTCAAAATATGCACTGTGACTCCTTAAGGATGTTGTCAACCTATGTTGGGGGGAATAGCGTCAAGCTGCCAATATTGTTCATGCCCACACAGTTCCCAGTAAAATCTGCTCTATCATTTCCCTGACTAAAACTATGGAAGAAAGGAATATAATTCAAAACCTTAACCTTTAATATTTCAAACTTTTGTTTTCCGAATTAGTTTTTTCCCCCCTTCACAAAACTTTCCCCTGACATCTATGAAATATTTGCATATTTTTCTGACTTTTGCCACACATTTAAAAATTTTCCTGACTTTCCCTGACATTGCGCGAATTGCTTTTACTTGGTGTAGATACTTTTTTTGTAACCTGAGTTCAGCCCCGACTTCAATGATACAACACCCATAATCCTTAAAGTCAGAGATAAACTTGCTGATGTTAAAAAAAGAACATCTACACAAAAAAACTACTCCACATTTGTGAGTAAGACTACTAGGTTTGAAAGGGTTAAAGAATGTTTTACGCCTGTCACAATATAACTATGTGTACAATTATAAGCTGAACCCTTCAAACAGCAGAAATCACTCAACCCCCCTTCAAATTGTCATATCTTTTTTAATGGAGTAAGCTTTCTTTCAATTTTTAGCAGGTGTAAACTAAGGGATATAAGGAAAAGTGTTCGATTGAGAAATATACTTGACAAAGTATTTGAACTTGTCAATGCTAAAATAAGAGGCCTTCAAATACAAATACAAATACAAATACAACGCCACAACAGGCAAAATGCCCAACGAGGTGGCTGATAAAAAGATGCCCATAAAAATATGGATGTCATATGTTTCAAAAATACAGCAACCCCATTAAAAATGCAATTAACACAAATTATAAACAATATATACACATGATAAAATATTACACAATGCCCATAAAGAATACTTATGGTTGTCTTATTCTAAGAATGGATAGCTTCTCGATTCATCCCAACATGTTTATCGTATTTCTCTTTAAACGTGTCAATTGTGTTACAATTTACTACCTCCGAGGGTAAGCTATTCCATTTATTAACAACCCTATTAGAGAAAAATTCCCTGCGACACCATAACCTTGCATTGTCCCTCACCAATCGATACTGGTGTCCCCTTGTAAAAGCAGTTGATTGGCGGTGTACTAAAAGTTCATGGTCCATCCTATCCATCCCATTGAAAATTTTGAACACTTCGATCATATCTCCTCGACACCTGCGTTCATCCAATGTAAACATATTCAAAAAATGAAGTCTCTCTTCATAACTCAAGCCCTGTGTGCCAATAAGGACACGCGTAGCTCTTCTCTGCACCCCTTCAATCAAGTCTATGTCCCTCTGTAGGTATGGTCTCCAAAACCTTACAGCATACTCCAGTCCAGGACGAACTAAGCCTCGAAAAAGCGGAAGAATGACTTTAGGAGAACGCGAAGAGACTTTTTTGAAAATGAGACCAAGCATTCTATTCGCTTTTTTGACAACCGCTGAACAATGTTCAGAAAACTTAAGTCGCTCGTCAATGAGAATTCCCAAGTCGGTGACTCTAGTTGCATCCGGGATAGTGACACCATTCAACTCGTAAGATAACCATGGGTTGTTCGAACCAAAATGAGCGACCATGCACTTATCTACGCTAAACGTCATGCCCCATTCATTTGCCCATGCTGCAATCTTGTTTAAGTTGGTCTGGAGCAACTCCCTATCGCTTTCATTCCCGATTACCCCCATTAGCTTCATATCATCTGCGAATTTGCTAGTAATTCCATCGATACCCTGATCGAGTTTGTCAATAAAAAGTGAAAAAAGTATGGGGCCAAGGACACTTCCCTGAGGAACCCCACTTGTGACGTCTGTCCAACCAGAGAATTCCCCGTTCACCATAACTCGTTGCGACCTATCTCTTAACCACGATTCTATCCAATTCAGCAAGTTGCCCCCTATTCCAATCTCGTGTAAACGCTTCAAGAGTTTGCCATGTTGGACCCGATCGAATGCCTTCTGGAAATCAAGGTAAACAACGTCGACATTTTTGATCTTACCCAAAGCCTTAGTCACGTAATCATAGAAGCAAAGGAGGTTAGTTACACATGACTTCCCCTTCCTGAACCCATGCTGATTCTCCGACAATACATTATTCTCGTCTATCCACTTCACAAACTGCCTTTTGATGATCATTTCCAAAATTTTCGAGAGGGAGCTCGTCAAACTCACTGGACGATAATTAGACACCACTTCTCTACTACCCTTCTTAAATATCGGAACAACGTTAGCCAGTTTCCAATCTCTCGGGACGATACCCTCAGCAACACTACTCCTGAATATCTGTGCGACTGGCCCCAACAATTCATTAGCACCTTCCCTGAGAACCCTGGGATAGATATCATCTGGTCCTGGTGCTTTGCTTGCACATACATTTCTTAGAAGATTTAGGACCTCCACGTCTTCTACTTGAATATCGTTGAGGGTTTTATTACCCCACGCAACACCCGTATATCGAATATCATTATCTCCATTAAAAACAGACGCGAAAAAGTCATTGAAAGCACTATACATGCCTACATTGCTCTCTACCTTAGAGCCTCCTATCGAGAGCGGGCCAACTGTCCCCTTACATCCATTATTGACGTATCGAAAAAATGATTTTGGGTCAGAGCCAATGTTATCTGCCAACCTAGATTCAACTTCCTTTTTATTATCCCTTATCGCTTTCTTCAACAGTCTTCTTTTATCAGTAAACAATGATAGGTCACCACGTCCACTTTTATACTCTCTGAATGCTCTTTTCTTTTCAAGATAAAGGTTCCGCACACTATCCGTGAACCATAGAGGGTGTGATGTACAAACACGCTTTTTTCGAACAAAGGGTATGACGTCGTGCAAAACAGAGGACAGCTTCGTACTAAATTCTTCCCATTGACTTACCACCCCTACTGATTCCAACCGGTCTTTGAAAACTTCCGCTAACCTTCTTCTCAAAACATCAAAGTTAGTTCTCCGAAAACAAGGAACCAGTCTTTTGTTATCAACCTTACCCGAGGAAAAGTTACAGTGAAATCTGACGATACGATGATCACTGGAAGAAAACTCTTCCCCCACCGAAACATGTTCAACTAGATCCTCAGAACTAGTAAGAACTAAATCCAAAATAGCAGTACCCCTAGTGGCTTCTGATACATGCTGATACAAAAAATTTTCGAGCACCAACTTAAGAAAGTCTCTTTCATACTGATTTCCAGATGAAAGGTTCTCCCAATCAATACCCGGGTAATTGAAATCCCCTAGTATGAGAACCCTCTTTCGCTTACACATGTAGGAAATTTCATCATGCATTTTGGCAATGTAGTTTTGATCCCTATTCGGTGGAATGTAACAAACCCCAACAATAAGCTTATGACGTCTTTTGCTCTCAAGTTCAACCCATATGGTTTCAATATCACTTCTCTGCACGTTACACTCTCTAGCCTTCAAACAGGATTTCACGTATATCAACACTCCACCCCCTTTCCTATCAGATCTATTTCTCAAAAAAGTATCGTATCCTGAGATGTGTAAGAAAGATTCATCCCCATCCTTTGCCCAAGATTCTGTAATGGCTATAAGATCCAAGCCCTCCACAACTATCATAGTTTCTAAAAAATCTTTCTTATTACCCAAGCTCCTGGCATTTATTAACACACATTTTAATTTGCCCGGTGATTTAGTGTCAATCGAGAAGCCATCCAAGTCAGAGGTGGGTAATTCCCCGTCAGTACTGTTGTGATTATCATTAACTAACCCGCATTCCCGACTACGTGGTCTGGGAGTAAAAACCCTGACCTAAGACTATCGTAAACCTCCCAGACCCCTCTCTTATTTAGATGGATCCCATCCGAACGAAGCCACCTATCGGTAAATGCGGGAAGCTCCAAGAACGTGACCCCAAGTGAGGAGCAAATGTCCTTCAGGCCTATATTGAATTGGTGGATCCTACTCCTATATCCCCTACTACCCCTTGACAGCACTGGAATCACTGCCACATCTGAACCCCCCTCCCTAGCGGATAATAGTAAATCCCGGTATTCTGACAGAGACTCACTAATATTCGCTCCTACCTGATTTGTTCCCACCCACAGAATCACCCGCAAGGGCAACTTTCGGCGATGAAAAACGTCTCGAACGTTGCCAATCTTCCCCCCAGGAAGACAACAGCGCTCGAAACCCCGAAAATCCCTACACACTCGGTTCCCAAGTTCCCTAACCATAGAATCGCCGATGATTAAACCCCTATCACTATCCCCCTCTACCTCATCCACGACTACCCATTCGCCCTCTAAAATGTCGTTGTTCGTGGAGATTGCTTCTTCATCAACAGGTGGCTCGACGACCAGACGCTCCGTTATAACCGGGCCCTCTAGCACCCTAACTTTTTCCCGTAAAGCTTCGACCTCGAGTTCCAGCCTTTTCCTAACCAAGCACCCTTTACAATTGAAACTATCAGCTACTATACCCCTAGACCAGGGAAACCTCCCGTCGCAAGCTCTACACAACACTAGTCGAGGTCGAGGCATACTAACACTATTGCTAAAGCTAGATAATAATAATAATACTTAAAAATAGGAAAATGAGAAACGTTAACTGGAAATTAAAATAATGTAAAATACATTACTATGCAAAATATACGTAAGAGATTATACGAAAAAATTACGTAAAGTAGAATGCTCAACACTAAATCAAGAAGAATAAAATAAATATGTATATAAAGAATACAACACCCTCTAAAAAAAGTATTAAGCTACGAAGTACAATTTATACTTATTAGAATTAGCTAACTATCTCATCACACTTACACTACAACAATAGGCCCAAATGGAAGGAAAACAAAGTTATTGAGAGTACCCGGGAAAAAGTATCAAGGAGGCAAGATGTCAATGATGCTTAAAGGGACGCTCAAAAACTACCTGAATAAGTTTCTGTTTTTCATTATTCATTTCATCAAAGCAGTTTTTCTTGTTCTTCTCTTTCTCAGACTGCATTTGTTTACGTAATGCGGCCAACTCTTCATCTTTGGATCTCAGAGTCTCTTGAGTATTCTTTACATACTGTGAATATTGGCGCTCTATTTCGGATTTGCTCCTAATCACAGATTCTTTCTCTTCCTAGATTGATCAAAAAAATGCTTTATTTTAGAAAATATATACAGGGAATCCCACTTATAATGTTCTTAGTTAGTATGTTTTCCCCGCTCAATATGACTCATTTTCATAGTCTCAACTCTGAGTATAATGAAACCTTGATGTAGCGATACCCTGCAGACCAAGAAAAAAATACTGTTGTAGAGGGATTATAATGAGAGGCAGCAGTTTAACATTAGAGTATAGACTTTTCTAAACGGACTTGAAAAAATACCATTGAAAAGGGTTTATCATTATATCTAGTGTCATTGTAGTGAGGTTTTCTTATAATGCTCATAAAAAAATTTCCTGTTTTAAAGCATTTTCATGCTTACAGCATTTTTTCATGGTGGTTTTTTAAAAGACGTCATAAGCGGGATCCAATGCATTGCAGTGATCACTCATTTATATGTTGGGAATACGTAAAAAACTCATATGTGAAAGAGCTGTATAAGTGTGTGCTATATTTATGCCCGGGAAAGCAGAAAATTGTCTTATAATTGAAAGAAACATTTAAGTGTGAGAGTATATAAGTGAAAAAACACTGTATTGCTTAATCAGTAACATCATATGTAAATGCAACATAATTATGATTTTCCTCCCTTAATTTGTGAATATTTGCTTATTTTTTAATTTGCTTAAAAAAGAAATTGTCATGGTACTAAATTCATGGCATGCCCCAAGGGAAAAAAGTGCATACAAATGTAAAAAGAAAAAAAAACCAAAAACAAGACCAGCTAAGATTATTACTTTCATCTTTTTTAAGCTCTGGAACAGACATTCTTTCAGATGTTCATCACTCAGTGCAGCCAGCTTCAAAGACAGATGCCTTATCATTTTGAAGTGATTCTCCTCAACGATTTCTAACTGCGCACATTTAGACTTGGTATCCAAAATCAAAGAAAGCACATACCTACGGAAAGATAAATCAAATTACATTAAAGCTAACAGAAAACATTATAACAGAGAGAGAGGGGGGGACTAAACATTTCTTTAATGCTAACACAATTTCTTGTGAGAGGACAAGAAAGTTTGGCAAACATACTACTGTCGACTGTATTTGGCATAATGGCCAGCATTGTCCGGTGACAAACCAACTTATACAAGGTGGTAATTGTATCAAAAGGAAAATATATTGGAAAGTTGTTGTATGAAAACATATAGGACTTATCATTCATCAGTGTAATGGAACAATTGCTATAACACACGATCATTTTAACGAGCCTTAACTATAATGGACAAGATTATTAAAAAAAAAATTACTACCACTACTACTAAACCCCACACTTACCTCATCCATATTCCTCTGAAGAACTTCTAACATATTTTTACGTGTTGGAATGTGCGTGTACTTGTAGTGAACCTAATATGAAGTTTGTTTCGGTGTAATGCTTGTAAAGTGTAGTGCTGCCATCTGCCATAATTTTTTCTAACTATGAGTAAGTGTTCTGATTGAAAAATTATATGAAAAAAAATTCCTTTTTGATCTAGTAATATCTTGCTCACTATTAGAAGTGAGATAAATGCACAAATATGTGTGTACGGCTAAACAACATGCTGATGTAGATTATTTTCATTTGTATTTGTGTGTATGCTTTATTTTTGATTTTTAAATGACAATGAAAAAGCTTATTTCACAAAAATATGATTTTGGAGTTATCATGTTCTGACCAAACACCACAGAATTGTATTGTTACAGGCCTGTTGCTCTCTGTGGCAAGACTTTTTAATGGGGAGATCAGCTTCATGTGGCGATTATGGGGTTCAAACCTGGGTCCTTGTAAAAAAGTCTCAATTTCACAACGGGGCCATTCAAGTATTATGTAAGCAGATTTTCGGCCATTTTTTACCCCCCCCCCCCCGTCAGCAGCTTAGAATATTTCATCTCTTCAAAAAGGGGTAGTTGATGAAGTAAGCAACCTTCAAACCTCCCCCCCCCCCAAAGCTGACGTAACACTTGAATGACCCCAAAGACATACTTCCAAAAAGAACTTCATACAATATACTGTCCCGTAATTCCCTGGATGTGAAATTTTATTCACCATTTTCCCAAACTGGCAGGACTACCCACAGTAAGTCAGTAACTGAATTCTCCGCAAACACATTTCAGCATATTGGATTCCACTGTGTCCACAACTGTTTTGATTAGATTTTGAACAGGGGTATATAAAGGAGTGTTTTCGTGCACCCACTTTAAACTGACCTGGATGACCTAATACTGAATCACTCTGGTGGTAAAATAAATGAAGCACAGATGACTGGATACAAAGCAAAGCTACTATTGGAAAGAAAAGTTACATTCCTTTGTGTGTGTGTGTGGGGGGGGGGGGGGATCAAGCCATCAACTTTTTACAATCCAGATGAGTGGCTTAATGGTGGAGCACTTGCCTGGACAAACTGAGGGCCACATTTGGCCCTCTGTGCCATCTGATGTGGCCCACGACCTCAAACCTGATTTTGTAAAAATGAATTAAGTGCCACATAAACAGATCACTTAGGAAACCAAGGCATATTCACAGATCACTAGAGTAACATGTGAAACAATTCCAGAGCACTTCAGTGGCCAGCAATATTTTTCCAGATCACTTAAGTGACCCACAGAACAGTTTAACATCCCTCAAGTGGCCAGCAACACTGTTCCAGATCACTCAAGTGGCCAGCCGCACTGCTCTAAATCCCTGAACTGCCCCATGGCATATTTTCCAATTACTTCAGTTACCCACGGCACAGTTCTAGAGCACTTTAAAACTTGCGGCACATACACAGATCAGTTAAGAGATTGACTGTGCCATTCCAGAGCGCTTGAGCTGCCCACGATACATTTCCAGATCACTTAACTGACCCATGGCACAGTTTCAGATCCCTCAAACAGCCAGCAGCACTGTTCTACATTGCTCAAGTGTCCCATTGCAAATTTCCAGATTACTGGTACCCCACAGCACACAGTTCCAGATCATTTAAGTGCCCCATGGTGCAGTTAAACATCACTAAAGTATCCAACATAGCAATTAAAGATTATTTAAGTGTTCCCCTGCATAGTTCCAGAGCACTTAAGCAGTCAGCAGCACATTTACGGATGGCTTTAGTGACCTGTGACACTATACTATCCCAGATCACTTAAGTGGCCCGCAACTCGTTTTCAAACTAATGAAATAGCGGCACTCTCCTAAAGGCTGAGCACCCTTGGTTTAAATGAAGCTCAATACATACAAAGTATTTGGGAGAATTTAGTTACCAATTCAATATATGACATGTATGAACGGTTGCATGGTTACAATTCAAGACAGACCTGCATTTTATCTTACACGATGGGACAGACTTTATTTACACAACATATTATGTACAGGACAAGAAACAAACTGAGAGATAACTCGAATAATCACATGATGGCGCTTCGAGTGCGTACATCCATCACCGCTCTGGCGGGAGGCGTGGCTTTCTCTTGCCGCATGTGTCTGTGGCGACGACACATATTCCCAATGCTACAGGTATACACTATGATGAAAACTTATGAGATGATGTACAAATTTCATACTAGATATGATCAAAGGACAATTCATTGCAAATATGTAAGAAACTCTTTCATCTTGCACAAATATTCCCATCTGTAGCTGCCAACTTTAGAGAATGAGAATTATAAAGAGATTTCCGTGTGGATATAAATAACCCAGAAATAAATATAAAAGGGAATTTTGAAAAACAATGAAGGGATTTTCTATGGATAAAAATTAAATAGTAGAGTTTTTTCTTATTTAAAAAAACATGGCCTTGTGCTAGCCATCAGTAATTAGAGGGAAGTCGTTAATAATTACCAAACAGTATCAAACATGTCAACATTGGCTTAAAGCTAGTCAGTAGTAATAATGTTCAGCTTTGCCATGCCGCCCCCCCCCCCAGGACCACATAATCATAGTACAATAAAAAATAATTCACTCAAAAACTCAATTTTTTTAAATTTTAATTCAAAGTTCATTAAATACTGCATCTCACTAGCAGCACTGGAACCTAGAAGGCTCAGGCCACATGAGCACTCCCCTTCCCCCACCTCCCGAAACAACTTTCCGAGGTCACCCTTAATAATTCATGAATATTCAATGCAATCCCAACCTGCATACTCGTGGGACGTCTAGAAACCCTAGACCCCATCCCCAGTTTATTCATATCACAGGGGTGCAAGTGCCCCTCATCCATTTCGGAGCAGCAAATTTCATTTTTGGAGCAGAAATTTTGAAAATGGAGCAGAACTAAACACGAACTATATCTGCAATATAAGGAGTAATTTTTTTGTGAAATGCCAAAAGTTTTGACAAAAATGGTTGGAACAAATAATTCTAAATAAATTTCCTTCACAAATTAAAATTCATTTAAATTTTTTCTGAATTATCTTTTCTGTCATTAATAAAACGACGAATGGCGAATAAAAATTATTACTCTTTTCAAATTAAGCAACATGCATACTGAAAACCTAGGCAGCAAGAATTTCTGCTGCTTGAACACCAAAATCTTATTCCTCCTGATATAGCAAAAAAAGTGCGTGCAGAATATAATAAGAGTTTCCGTGAAAAAAAAAATTGGCTTCTCACAGAAGTTAAAGGAATTATTAAATTTAAAAGCAAAATGCAAAAAACGAGAAAAATATAAATACCTTATTTACTTAAAAAATTTCTCAACCTAATAGCATGTTAATAGATTACAAATCACGAGTTGCTTTCAGAAAGTTCAGAATCTCAATGACAATTTTTTTCAAATTTTTTATGCCCTTGAACATAAGATTATTCCATTAAACATTAAAGCATTGCATGGACAGATTTTTCAATGTTTGAACAGACTTTTATTTATTTGTTAACAATGAACTCTTTTTCACTATGTGTTACCATATGCTGAAGATAAAAAAGTCTTCACCAAAACTGGCAAAATTTTGAACTTTGGGCAGGTTACAAAGTTTGAATATGTCTGCCCAATATCTATCTATCTATTCTCTGAACTGATTTCACTTCTTGTAATTGTTGGATTGTAATGCAACCCATTCATCACACATAATCAATAGTTCTGTTGGTGATACAATGTTAAACAGCCTCTCAGCAATACGTGAGGGAGTAATCTACCATCCCAGCAATGCACGAGATGGAGTACGAAAAACAAGAAAGGGTGCAAATATTTCATTCTCTCCAACAACATGTTTTGGAAAGGTAGGACATTAATATATATTAGGTATCTCACAGAAGTTATGTAAAATGAGCATGCTCCTAGTACAAACTCCTTCCTCTGACTATTGTTAAGAGCATGCTCCTCCCCCACCAATGCAGTGACGGACCGTGCGGCCATATTGGGCGCCGCTCAAGGAGGGGTGCCAAATGGAGTTGAAAGGGTGACAAAAGGTTTGTCGACCAAAAACATGTGGTCAGTAGCACCAAAAAAAAAGGTTCTGCATGGGTAGAGATTTTTTTCCCTCGAGCCGGCCCCGTTCGCCAAATCCGGATTTTCGCGATGTGAAATTGTTACAATCGGCAACCGCCGACGATAACCACACGACCGCATAGTGGCTAGATGACAAAACTATGAATATTTTAGCTGGAGTTTTTACAGATTCTATTTTTTTCCCAACGATCTCCGAAAAATTTCGGTAATTTAAACGAGTAAACCAATCACCTTTTCGATGTATGCCGTCTTTGAACGCAGGTTGGCAGCCGCGAAATTACCGTTATTTTCAGTATATAACCTATAACCAGCAGGAGAAAAAACGGTCTCCAAAATCGGAAAATTTGGCATATTTATTCAGGGACTCATGATAGAACGCCGGTTATACCAATAACAGTACAGGACTTTATACTTTAAGGTAGTATAACTACTTTCCAAAGTCACGAGATAACGCGATTGTGGTAGATGGTGGGAAGTGAAAAAAAATTGAAGTTTCTCTTTCCCCCCCCCCCCCCGTATATTTTTCCGTGTCTCGGAAAGAACGCGTCCCGTGAACAATTTCATGCGCCTTCTTCCTAAATTAAGGGTATTTGACGTACTACAGTGCATTAGCGGTACCTCCGCTAACCACAAACAAGAATTGGCGCAAATGCGCAGGGATTCGGCGCCTTGGCGCACCGTGTAGCAAGAGAACCATTTCGGCGCAGTTTGGCGCAACTCTTGCACCCCTGATATCAGAGCTCCTATGGCACTTATGACGAAACCTTTCCAACACAAGTTTCATGAGCTTGACCATGCACTACGCAAATGAAGCTGGGTCCTCACCTGCCACGCTGAACCACTCAAAAATTTGTATTTAGACCACAGCATTGGGGGGGGGGGGGTGGGTTCCGGCGGAAAACAAGGTTTGTGTGCATTTGGGCATCGAGTAGAGCAACTGGTTTAGACGTGGCTTTACAGATTGCCTTCCACACACAGACTAAAACAGATCGACACCCAGTTAGCTCTCACATGCATATAAGAATTCATCGTTATTAACGGTAGATGCATTTTAAAAAATAATAAAAAATAAGTAAAACACAAACACACCACAAGAAACTCAAAGACCCTATCTTTTTTTAAACCAATTTCCACAGTATTGAGAGTGTCTCCCGTAGTTTATAGCAGCTGTCTGTAGAAACTACGCGCAATCTGTAGCATTTGGCAACTTTGCGGTAGGTTAAGTTACCTGTCATTACTCTCTACACCCAAATCACCATCAGGCTATAAAAATGAGACAGACTTAATAGGATGTACTACCATTCTAGATTCAAGTTATCACGCTAATTCAATTGTTGATAGGCTGAACTGACAGCAGCTCTTAGATGTGAGAATTTTGACTCCTCCCCTGCCAAATTAAAGCATTTCTTTGTGATTTGATGCAATGGTGATGATTTGCATTGCATTCCCCTTGTGACATTATTTTGGAAAGGGAAAAAACAAAAGTCCACCGAGGGAAATTTTTGGAAATATTTATCTTCTCCAAGTACAGATTTTTTGCAATGATAGTGAAAATTCTGGAGGTAGAAGGATTTTAGAGAGATGAAGTAGAAATTTGAGAGCCTCCCTCCCAGAAAATTTGGCTATGCCATTTAAAGTGACTAAGAAATAGCCTCAATTCATCCGACACGTTCCCAAAATATCAATAACTAATACAAAAACCAATTAGCATGTAACAGCAAAATGATGAAATTGGAAAGAGCGAGAATAGCTTCACTGAAGTTCTGTTGTTCACCTTTTTCAATGAAATTCGGATATAAAACAAACTCACTTTGAATCACATTTTTCCTCATTTGATGCACAAAGTTCCAATAAACTGATGAAGCTTTGAGGAAATGAAATAAAATCTATAAGAAGTCCTTGCTGTTGTTTCAACCTAGAAAATAATTTTAAACAAGTGAATTAGTAATAATGGAAGCTTTTAATGTTAAAATGCAAAAATTGTTAAGAAATCGTTCTTCTGAAATATTATTTAAAGGGGACTCTGGATATACCCAGTTATTACCGGGTGCATAGCTTACAGCTAGGACTATAATTTATTGGCAAACTGAATTGATCCTAGTTGGCATAAGGCTGTTGATCCTAGAGGCATGCTTCCATTCAGAAGAATCATCAAAATAACTTGTAGAACTCAGCTCATATTGCAAGAAAATTGTATGGTCGTCAAAATTTAAAATAAAATTTACTTTTTATGCGGACATCCTGTGTTCAAAAACCCGGTTAGAAAGTTTTTGTCCTGTATCTCCTGAGGCCAACAAAAGATATTCAACATTTCTATGTACAATATTTGCCGAGATATTTGAATTTAAAAAAAATGGAGAAAAATTAGGAAAGAACAGCATAAATGAGGGAAAGAAGCATTGTCCGTTATTTTATGAAGTTCTTTCCCAAGTTTTCTCCAAATTATTAAATTCAAATATCTCAGCGAATATTGCGCTTAGAAACACAGAATTTCTTTTGCTGGCCTCGGGTGAGATTGGGCAAAAATTCTCTTTTGAATTAGAATATCTAGTCAACCTTGGCAACCATGTATGTTATACTGCCAACTGATTTGTTACGTCACCAGTAGATGTGTGTACTCGCAGAGAGTAAGTTGTATACATGTGTGAGCATTAATGTAATTTTCCACTTTCTTTTCACATTTCACTTCATGATTAATGAACGTTAATAATTAGTTATGTTAATCATATTGTTACTCAAACTCTGCCGCACCTTGCGTTAGAAAATCTGAAGTCCTTTTAATTAGGTTTTGAATGCAGGGTGTCCATATAAAAAGTTATTTTTTGCTATTTTAATAACCATACAATCTCTTGCAATATGAATGACGCACCTGAGTTATTTGGATGGTTTTTCCTGATTGGAAGTATGCCTCTGGGATAAACGGTTAGCCAGTAAAATGCGGCAAGTGGAATCAAGTAATCAACGATATATTAAGCAGCCAGAAAACCAGCGATTGAACAGGAGATATTAGTTTCCTCCAGTTAAACATAGTGGTGATACCATCATGGTGTGGGGCTCCTTTGGATCATCTGGTGCTGGTCTTTTGGTGCAAATGACAGGCATCATGGACCAGAAAACAATATTTGGTCTAAAGCAGTGGTTCTCAACCTTTGGAAGCTTGTGGCCCGGTTGAGTATTTTTTTTTTTTTTCGAGTGGAGGCCCGGTCATAAGCACAACTAACGGATAAAATTAAACGATAAATCACTCATGGCCTGGTTTGACTGATGCCAGGGCCCAGCGGTTCAGAAATGCAGATCTAAAGGCCCACACGTTACCCTACAGCAGAGCTCAAATACTTCGAGGAGGGATTTTCCAGCAAGACAATTATTCGAAGCATAAAGTCACTTCTGTGAAGTCGCGGTATAACCCCCCCCCCCTTAACCAAAAAAAAAAAGAAAAGAGAATTATAAAATGGACATCGATGTTACCTGATCTAAATCCAATAGAAAACATATGACAGGTGCTTGAACATCACTGTAAAGCTATGAAATTTTCTAATCTGGGTGAGAAATTTCAATTTTTGCAGAAAGGGAAAAAAATACCTATCAAAAATTTGACGGATTTGGTACTCAATGCCCCGATGTCCTGCACATGCAGTGCAGTAATTAAAGCCGTGAAGAACACTACCAAATACTGAAAAATATGTTATTTATTATGTTTATTTTTGATAGTTTGATAATTCTTGTGAATCATCCAATTTTTTTTAATCTCACAAGTTATATTTTTGTTATAAACAAAGTATGTGATTTGATTGCGGGTCCATTTTCTCACAGATATGCATTTTACATTATCATACACTTAGATATGCATTTAAAGAATCAAATCTATATACCTTACATACTGATGTACCCATGCATTAAAATATTTTAGCAAAAATAAGGTCGTCCAACTTTTTATGAATGCAACTGTACACAGGACTGCAACTGGAAATAAAAATTTACACTGTCACCCAAAGCCATTTTGATGATTTTTAATGTGAAAAAGAGCAAACTGTTCCAGCCATAAAAAGAGCACCCAAATGGTGCAGCTGTAAGATGCTTGTCTTCCACCACAAATGCTACCGTATTAAACTTAATCTTCCAACTTTTTATGAACGCAACTGTACACAGGACTACAACTGGAAACAAAAATTTACACTGTCTCCCAGAGCCATTTTGATGATTTTTAATGTGAAAGAGTAAACTGTTCCAATCATAAAAAGAGTACCCAAATGGTGCAGCGCTAAGATCTTTGTTTACCGCCACAAAGGATCCAAGGGAAGAACATAGAAAACAAGTTCTTCACATACCGAGCCTAGGGCGACCATTGATAGATGGCACCTTCATTTCCCACCCAACTCTATTGATGAGAAATTGCAGTAAGGCGATATAACTGGAGTTGGTCTGCAGTAAAGTAGTAGTAGTCATAAAAAGAATTCAACTGATAAGATACTTACTTGGTGTATGCTTCATTATCTAGATTCAAGATATATGAGAAGAAAGGGTCATCTTCATCAGATGCCTTCACTGTAAGTATCTATAAATTCAATAAATTGAGAAATAGTGTCACTCTACACTTTCTTGAAAATCAATTAGGAAAATACATGAAAAACTCTCTTTTAACATGTAAAAAAATCTGATGAACAATTTATAATATAGAGTAACCCCCTCCATGGCATCACTACAAAGGAACTTTGGTTTACAAATACGATTCTTCCAGAAATGTGCTCGTAATCTGAGAAACACTTGTATTTTATCCAAACAAACATCCCCATAAGAAATAATGGAAGCTGAAATTATATATATATATATATATATATATATAATGACATGTCCTGATTCACTGACGGGTTCATCATTGCCGAGCCAAAACCAGCGAAGTTATGAATATGAAATTTCGTCAGTTCTGAAACAACTCTAGTTAAGGGCCTGCAGTTTATCGCCAGCCGCTATGGTGGCCGAGTGGTCATAGTGACGGACTGGCATAGCGAGGACCCGGGTTAGAACCCCACCGTCGCCATAGTGGTGGTCGGCTGAAGTTGGTTTTCTGTGGTTTCCAACTTCAAGGCGAGCCGATCTCCCTGTTAAAAAGTCTCGCCACAGAGAGCAACAGACCTACAAACAGCACAAAAAATTCAATCATAACACATCACTCACTTCACTTCTGAAATATAGATGGCAGCACTGAAAAAACAAACAACACTACATATGCACTCAGACTGTTAGGCACACACACAGTTACACCTCCAGTACAACTCACTAGGTAGTGAATCGCCCATAAATGGTGATAGACCTGCGTTGTGCTCAGTTTGAAAGAAGAAAAAAAAAAGTTTATCGCCAATTCCCAAAATTCAACAATTTCTGTTTTTTCACATGCTCCACAAACAGGTTGGGTGAGACATATTATTTGGGTGGATCATTATTGGGTGAATCATTATTCCCGAACCACTCCTGATCAACAACCATGTTGTAATTTTAAGTCATCAATTGTGCAGTTTCACGTAATTTTATAATTCTATGAATTTATTTTTGATAGTTTAAAAGAGATGTTTTCCTTAATTGTTATTACTAGATTTTACTAGGTAAAGTTTATAAAGCTTCACCATTTTCTTGTTTATTTTTTTCCACACGCCTCTGCTTTTTATTTTTGTAATGCAAGTGTTGAACCTGCCATTCACAAATATCTATATTCGGCTGGCCTTCAGCTATAGGTAATTTTCAGAATGTTAAAATTTTGCAGCTCCATCAAGCACACATTTTGAAAAAAATTCAAGTGATGATTCTCATTACGAGCAAAAATTTTGGGCTTTGTTTGTTTATTTTCATGTTATCACAACTGAGCTGAGAGTTTTTTTATTTTCGTCCACACACACTGTGGAAAGTTGTAAAGTTTGTTACTGTGTAATGTTTGTCCCCAAAGCAGAATGTTTTGCGTTGTTCTGCAACGATCCCTCAGCTGATTTAAAATGTTCTGCGATAAAAATGTGCATCTACATAATAGCGTTTTTCTACACTTTTCTTAAAATTCTTCCAGATTGTTCTGCAACAGCACTGGTTGTTCTGCGACGTACGTCTCACATTTGTCATATTCTGCTTTGGGGATGCTTGTTATGTGCAATGCTGCCACCTGCCATCAATTTTTCTAACTATGAGTCAAATGCAATGAATGAATAATGTACAGTTGTAGACCTGTGCTTTCTGAGGCGAGACATTTTAAAAGGGGAGATCTGCTCACATTGGTCCTCAAAATTGGGAACCACAGAAAACCCACTTCAGCCGACCACCACTGTGGAGCTCGATGCTGGGTCATTGCGATGCGAGTCCATCACTCCGACCACTCGACCACCACAGGGATAATCTGACAACTTCTGGGTGACCCTCAAACGCCTTGAAGTTGGAACATAGTAAACAATGTTAATTCCTTATAGGCAATGTTTAATTCCATCCAAAAAAAAGTGGTATACTCCTCTGTATCTCAAACATTTCTTTCCTTATTAGAAAAATTTATGAGGGCAAATCCAGGCAACCTCTGCAATTGTTTATACAAATACAATGCCACAACAGGAAAAATGCCGAAAGAGGTGGCTGAGGACAAACATTCTGAATCAAATTTCTCGAAAGTGAATTCGAAAAATACCTGAAATAACTTGTAAAAAACAGAAACATTAGGTTTTTAATACAGTAAAACCTGTCTTCAACAGAAAAAAATATTGATTCCGTGATTTCAATGCCAAAATACACATTAAAAACCTGGATTAAACGGGACCTGTCTAACGCGGAAACGGAAAGAAAAATTTTACCCTTTAGCGGAAAATTTCACACAAACACTTCAACTGTTTCATGAACAATTGACCCAAAGAATCATACAAATCATAGTAATTCTATCGAAATATATGCAAGCATTCAATCTAATGTAATGAATGCTTGCCAATGCGAGTTCTACTTCACCCACCCCTAGATTCGTAAAAACCATTGCCATACTTGATGCTGTGGTTTTTGAAATGCCATATGTAGTGAACAGTTGCTTTCTGAAATTGTAACAAAATTTTTCGGTAAAGCAGGCTTTTCTATGGAAGAAATCAGTGTCATAGCTGCCAACTTTTAAAAATGAAAATTCAGGAGATTTTCGCGTAAACCCGTATTTTATGCTAAAACCACTCCCTAATAAATACAATAGGGATTTTTCCAAATAAAATAGGGATTTTCCAAACATAAAAGTTAAAGCATAGGGAATAAAATCCCTACTCAAAAACTGAAGTCAAATTAAAATAGGGATTTTACACACATGGAAGTAAAACCCTTGGGAATGTGAAATTCCTACGCAAAAAACAAGTGAAATTGGAGGCCAAAACTTCAATGATGTAAAAATAAATATTGTGTTCAATCAGAAACGCTGTGAACAAACATTCTGCGCAAATGACCCCAAAATCATCGGAAGATGAAGGAAAAAAGCGTCAATTTTTGAAGAACACTGACTAAGACACTTGCTTGATTTTTTTTTTTTTTTTCCATTTCACGAGTGATGATGGCAGTCTTTCCATGACCGATGTTTATGTCCGTAACACAACTTGTACAAAAAGGAAAAGTCGGCCCTCTTCTGGAACGTTTGATGAAAGGAAATTCATCGGAATAAGTATCTTTAAAATTGATGAACTATGTTTTTGTTCATCAGTATTCATGTTTTGTTATATCGCACGTACGTAACTTCAACAAAAGAAATTTTGACCATATGCGCGTCACTATAATCTTCAATTATTATCCAGGACTATTGGCTGCTAAGCCATTTCCCTGCACGATGAGACAAACAACTTTCTTGTTACCATCAGAGGGTTTGTAAAACTTCCTTAAAAAGGGAATTTCCCCATTTACGACCTGTGACGTCATTTCGAAAGGGGAAAAAAAATTCATGCCCCACAAGAAATTCCTTAGGGATTGTTTTCATGAACGGGGATTTTTTTAACGAAGTAGGGAATTTTTAGGGACAATTAGGGATTTTTGTGATTTTCGTAAAAATTTGGGAGATTTAAGAACTTTTCAGGAGGTTGAGCGATGAAGCTAAAATTCGGGAGATTCCCGAAAAATTCGGGAGACTTGGCAGCTATGCAGTGTAATGGTGAGATTTCCAAATGATATACGACCGACTTAGGAAATTTTCAAAAAAAATCGGCAACAAATACGCCAAAAAAATACCAGGAAATACTAAAAAATTCCTAATGCATTTTGGCACGCTATGGGTGTCGTCTTCATAGGATAAGTATATCACGCTGATTGAGTTTCCCACTTGGATTGCGTACCAAATCTTCAATCTCAGTTACTCAGCAGAAAGGAAAAAACAATACGTCTCTTCAAGTCAAACCTTATGGCAAGAATGAAGCGAAGCACCTGCGTGTAAGTCTTTTGCAACAACCTGATTGGCTGCTTACGAAATGAAGCTGATTGGTTTATTTGAATTTTCTTTAAATTCCTGTTCGTAATGAATTTAAGCCATGGCGATGCGATTAGTGGTATTGATTTACTGTCATTTATTAATTTATTTTTGAAGGCCCGGATATGTGTGCCTTCGTAAAAGTCTAAATCGGGCGTGGATTTCACTTTGTGAAAAACTCTCGCTTCCTGAAATTTGAATCTATGGCCCTCTTGCCAGCAGCAATGGTCGATTTTTCACATTCTTAATTTTTAACACACCGAGCATGTTCATTAAATCTAGTTTTTATGGGTCTCAGTGTTTATCCTATGTAACTTTTAAAATGTTGTAAAAATATGAGCCACCGCCATATATATAAATGAAATAAATAAATAAATAAGAGCATATGAAAATTCGAAAGTAAATATTTTTAGAAACTCTCATGAAAACTGTTTTTGTTGCGTTGAGAGGCATTTGCCACGATGCCAGTCAGAGATGGAAATTGGATTAAGTTCTTGATTAATGATACAGTAAATTACACAATCATAGGAAAAGAATCTAGCAGTGCAGTGTGGGGTTGCTGAGAGATCGTTTATGAGAATTGATATGGAAGAACAATAATGGTGAGCGTACTGATCCCTTAAGAGTATCCGAATCTATGCTGGCAAATGGGGGAGCTATAACCTTTAAAATGGACAAACCATTTATAGCTTATTAGAAAATCTTCTATCCATTGGAACAGTTGTACGTTCAGATCAAGATTATAAAGATTAAATAATATAATCTAACTCTTGCATCGGGAGTAACAAAAGAACAGAACTCACTTTTCTTTGCATGGGAGCAGACTGAGGTTGCCATTCCAAAGTTAACAACAGCTCTGCTGTCCTATAAATGAAAATATATTATTGTATTTACACATAATGACCTCAGAAATTAAAAAAATAAAATAACAACATATGATAACATAAACCAATTTGTATTGTATTGTAGGGCCACAGCGTGCCTTTTCAGGGCCTGAAGGCAGACTTTTTCTTGCCTCCCCAAAAAGGTTACTATTATGAAAAATGAGTATAAATTTTTTTGTGGAGGTCCAATCAACTTGGGGCCTAAGGGTGGTGCCCTGGTTGCCCCCAGCCTAGTTACTGGCCTGTGAGATGAATTTGAACTTCGAAACTGATGACTTTATTTTCGACACTCAAGAGTTATGATTAGTGATATGGCTGTTTCCAAGCACCACTGCCCACAGTTTGACACACAGGTCACGCCAATTTAACTCATGATAAAAATCACTTGATTTCTTTTTTAAAATATCATTGATTTAAATCACAAAATTTAAATTTTGTCTTTTCTTTACATAACATCAATGATATTTAAGTAAAAGTAACCTAGTATGGCATGCATGTTGTTGATATGTGGTATAGGCTCGCGATTAAAAGAAGTAGCCTATAGAAGATCTTCAGTTTAAATATAGACCTGAACTTAAGCCCTAGATACAGTGCAGAAAGAAAGCTGCTCTATTCCTAGATTTCGTGCATGGAAAAGTTGCAGAAAAATATAGGGAGTTAAACTTAGCTAAACTGCCCTAAGTATTTTTAATGCATTACAACGAGGCACTGGAGTTTCCCTGACTCAAAAACAGAAGAGTAATTTTTTGCATAAATCCTTGAAGTCCATGCCCTAATTACTGATTCAAAATAATTATAGAGATGTTGTACCGACATAAATATCATTAGGGCTGATATTTATGTTGGTACATAATAAGGCTTTAAGTACTTAAAGGCTTTCGACTTTATTTTTTGTATTAAAATATTAAGTTTGCTCGTTTTCTCACAAAAACCAATTGAATTCGTGAAAAACATTAAGCAACATAATGCAAGTCAGAAACACATCCACAAATTGCATACGAAACAATCTTGTCAATAGAATTTGTTTTATGTAAGTACCCATGCACATGATTTGTAAAAAAATAGAATACGGAGCTATATACAGGGTGATCAGCGAATAAGCCCTTATTTCAAAATCAAATATCTCTACAACAAAGATCAATAGAATTATGCAGTAAACGGTACGTTTATTAGCAAAACTGTAAGAATGTTGTACAGAAATTTCAAAAATTTAGATTTTTTTTAATTTTTTAAAATTAAAAAAAAAACAAAAAAAACTGGAGATTTTGGGGTTCCGAAAAACCTCATTTGTGTGAAGAGAAACCACTGCATTCGCCTAAAGTTACTGCATGGGCTGCGGTATGCACCAGAGGCATTATCGGCCCCTTCTTCATGCGAGAAACGATTACTACTGAACGTTACGTTACAATTTTGGAACAATTTGTCAGCACACATGGCGCATACCGCAGCCCATGCAGTAAATTTGGGCGAATGCAGTGGTTTCTCTTCACACAAATGAGGTTTTTCGGAACCCCAAAATCTCCAGTTTTGTTTTTTTTTAAATTTTAAAAAATAAAAAAAATAAAATCTAAATTTTTGAAATTTCTGTACATTCTTACAGTTTTGCTAATAAACGTACCCTTTACCACATAATTCTATTGATCTTTGTTGTAGAGATATTTAATTTTGAAATGAAGGCTTATTCGCTGATAACCCTGTATATAAAATATATATGAACATATAGCAAACACATTAAAATATATAAAAAAAACTGTTTGACTCTAACCTTATATCGGCCGACTGAACATTTGCAATTTGAAATTTCAACGACTTGTTGAACAAGTTTCCATCGTTTTCACTTGACCAAAGCATCTTCCACTGTATGATGTCAATGTAATTGCACTCCACAAATAGAAATGCTGTAAAACGACATTTTTAAATTTATAATCATCATTGGTTTAAAAAAATTATTGCCATCAAAAACCTTTGTTAAAAAGGACATAGGGAAAGAAACATAAGGGCAGAGTCGAACAAATCACAAAAATCTAGGTGCTGGAAAAAAACTTATACCCGAAGAAAAGGGTCTTAAATAATGCTTCCTTCGGCTTTTTCAGGGCATAGTGACCTCCCTTTCACGTTGGCAGATATGCTGCTATAAATTCCAAACACTTTGTGCTGATCTCAGCCTGCAAATTAGAAACTACAAAAAGAAAATTTAAGGTGTCAATACTAGTTTTTTAATTGTCATGACAACCTGCTAGTGTCTGGGATTCGTCCAGCCCTACATGGGGGAGGAAGTTGTGACGATGAAAAATTTAAAGAAATTCAAATCAATTTTTTCCAGATATTATGCTAGGTGCATCACGTAAGAAAAGTCAACTTGTCTCCACTGGGAATCGAGCCCAGTCCTCTTGCAAATCGGGCAAGCACACTATCCATATATGCCACTGGTAATGGATTACATGATTATATATGAGTAATCCCCAATACAGTCAAACCTTGTTAATGCGTCACTCCTGGGAGAGCAAAAATATGACTTAGTAAACGGAGTAAGCCATAGCTGTGCCAATTCCTGCCCAAGGACAATTAGGACTTCCAAAAAGTGACCCTGTAAGCAGAGTAACGTGTTAACCGGGTGACACGCTAACAACGTTTGACTGTATATGAGTAACTCCCAAAAAAGTGTACACACCGTTTACGAGATTTTGTAATTTTTTTTATGAAATTTCAGAGCACTCTGGTATTAATTACCTGGTATTAATTTTTTTTCTAGCGATTCATTTACCGTATATACTCATGTATAAGCCGAGTTTTTTTGTGGAAAAATTTGTTCCTCAATTGGTGGGGGGGGGGGGGGGGTCGGCTTATACTCGGGTCAGTTTTTGATGAGAAAATATTGACCCCCACATTATTGGTATGGGATATGTTCAAACCCCACAGAACCGATAATGTTAAAGCCAACGCAAAGAAATTGAAAACATCAGTGGCTTTGATGCCAGGTGGGCTAACGTCGTTTGCACAGCCTTTAGATATGAGCATCAAAAAGCCTTTCAAAGACTATTTGAGGAGATCGAGTGGATGAGTTCTGATGATCAAGAAACTACAAAAAGTGGTGCCTTGAAGAAACTTGACATTGGCCTAGTGTGCCAACGGGTACATGAAGCGTGGAATTCTGTTTTCGCTGATCCTTCAAAAAGTGTTGCATCAGCAATGCGATAAACAGAACTGAAGATGATATCCTCTTTGAAAACGACAAGGGCAATGACAGCCCAGATGAGAACAAAAACAAAGATGCCGCACCCTGTGAGAATCTAATGAATTACGATGAGTTTAGAGGATCAGAAGAAATGGATTAAAAAGTTTGAATCATTTTCCGTTATAAATTTCCGCAAGAGCTATTCATTTCCTATGAAAATATAAGAATTTTTTTTTCCTCTAAAATGCATGGATTTTTTGGGGTCGGCTTATACACTGGTTTTCAATTTATTACTGTTTTAGTGGTCCTGAAGTGGGGGGGGGGGGTCGGCTTATACACGAGTACAGTCAAACCTCATTAGTGCGTCACCTGGTTAACACGTCACTCCGCTTACCGGGTCACTCTTTGGAAGTTCCAATTGTTCTCAGGCAGGAATTGGCACAGCTACGGCTTACTCCGTTTAACGAGCTGCTCCGCTTACTGAGTCATTTTTTTGCTCTCGAGAGAGTGACTCATTAACGAGGTTTGACTGTATATACGGTGATTCCCTGTCATATGACATTTCTTAATTTGTTTCAGATGGTACCTAATTTTTTTATAAAAATCGTCGTTTGTAGCAGAACCTCAAAATGAGGCTGTCCCAGCTTCCAAAAAGTGTTAAACAAAGAGATTTGGTGCAAATCTGGAATTTTTTTCCCAAAAACTTTGAATCACGTTTCATATGTGCGTGCCATAGATGAATAAAACTGACAGTAAACTTTTGAAGGAAAAAAAATTCTTTCTAAAAAACTATTTTTTTGTTTATGTCCCGAAATTTGTCCCATTTTAAAATGTCCACTCTGTTACGGTCATTTGGGAAATGTATTTTTATTCCAGATTGAATCTGAAACACTTTTAAGCTCATTGAATGGTTTACTTTATATGCTTGATCAACAATTTTGGATTTGACTTTTGCAAAACGACTTAATATTCACGTTACGGCTTTAGTACCAGATTTTCCTCTGTCAGATGTCCATTTTGTTACGTCCATTATCATAAATAATTAAGATTTTTTTTTTCATCTATATCAACATGAAGTGATAGTACATGGAAATGTGCTTCAAAATATAATAAAAGTTTTCATCAATAATTTAAATTTATAATGAAAAATAATAATTTAGGCTAATTTGTCTATTCCGTTACATCTTCCAAAAACTCAAGAAATGCAACAGAATGGAAATTATGATTTAAAGTAAATTTTTCTTAAAAGGTTTTGAAGTTTTAAATTTAATTTAATAAGAGTTATCTATTCAATTTAAACCCTTTACCACATTCTTCATCAGGCTATTTTTTTCAGCAAAATACGAAAGTAGTACAGATCGTTAAAATCGCTGCCAGGCACAGATCCAGGGAGATGTGTCATAAGGGCAGGCCCGTCATTTGAGGGGGTCTCAAGTATATGTATATTTGGAAAAAATTTATATTTATATATATACAAATTCACATATATATACACACATTGAGTACATGTTCTTTGCGCCGCCCCCCCCCCCATGGAAAAAGTTGAAATGACGTCCCTGCAAAAGTGAAGGTCATTATATGATAATACATTCTATATTTCATGGGACAGAACCATTATCTTACTAAAAATTTTTTTACAGGCCCAATTCCCCCCACTCCAAATCTATTCTAGTCAACATTCTTTGACTCGCAGAGTCCTTTTCAGTATATAATTTTTATGGTGGATCCCTGTTTGACAAGAGGAGTCCTTTTTTTTTTTTGTATAATTTTTATGGCGGACCCATGCAGACCACTTTTTTTTAATTTACCTATCAAATTTACGGATTTATTTTGTTTTCCTTGAGTCGCCGCAGAGCCTCTGGGAAGTGCACACGGAGGGACTCTGCAGAGCACCGATTGAGAACCGTTGATCTAGATCACAGTTTCCCAACCTTTTTTTGTACCATCGCCCCCTTCTTCAGAAATTTTTTTCTGTCATTGCCCCCTATGCAATCTAACCCATAGGATCCTATGTTATACCCGTAGCTTCTACCCCCCCCCCTCCCCGGAACATTACACAGCCCCCTAGGGGGTGTTAACGCTCACGTTAGGAATCATTGATCTAGATCAATTATTATTCAATATCGACAAAAAACTTTGAAATAAAAGAAAAATCATAATGATGATATAATATACAGCTGAGCAAGCCGGACAGCTGGACATTTGGTGACAGCTAAACTTTTTGTTTTGCTGTGATGTGTGATCTAGAGATTAATTGTCAATAGTTAAAAATTTTACTTTTTCAATTTCACCATTAGAATGGGAAATCAAAATGCTAACCATTCATAATTGATAATTTGTGTTTATTGTGTACATACTGAATAAATGATCCCTGTGAAGAGTCTTTTCCATTCCATTCAGTTGTCTGCTCAGATTCCTCGAAACATAAAACTAAACCTAAGTATGCAATAGCATACTGCACCTTGCTGAGTGACTGTATGGGGGATGCAGAACATCTTGGATATCTACCACTGGAAATTACCAATTAAACCTTCCTTTATTTATGCATTCGCTGATGTAGAGGCAAGATGCCCCCCCCCCCCCCCAAGTGACAGCAATAGCAAGAGTAACATCTACCGGGCTGCAAAATTCAAATCACTAAATTTGACGGAACTCCGCTTACAAAATCTTTAGACATAGAATACATTTCGTTGAAAGAAGGGGCCGAGGGAAGAACATAGAATTTATTTTTGAATTAAGAAATTATAGCGTAATGAATTCGTTAAATTCTTCAATGATAGAGCACTCTAGTGACGATACCTCTAGGGAAGTTTCCCATATTTGTGGGGTAAATTGGTCAAAATTGGTCCATTTCGGAAATTTCATAACGCTGGAAATTTTGAGATTTCATCAAACAAAGGAAGAATTTGACATTTGTTTTTTTGCAAATGTAGTGCCATGCTTTTCTATATTAAATACTTCATGGCATACTTCTATCGACAGATGGCAGCACATTAATTTTGAATGCTTGGAAAAAATTCGCTCAAAGGGGAAAATATTTTGAGACAAGCTTTGTTGGCCAAAGGTTACTATTACTAGAGCACTCCTACTTATCCGACTCCTCCATAATACAGCGAAACCTCGATATAGCAACACTTTGCAAACCAAGAAAAAATACCGTTGTAGAGAGATTTATCGTTGTATGAAGTATCGTTATAGAGAGGTTCCACTATAATATCTTTATAATTAGTTTACTAATCACAATAAATAAACCACAATTATATAATCGAATCCCAACAAATTAATTCCTAAAACATACAAACTAATGAACTAGCATTATAAAAGAATTAATGAATGATATCCATTAATAATATATTGATCAAAATAAATAATAAATAAATTTACATTAACTTAATAACAACTCAGCAATGACACATTTTCAAGATTTGCTAAAATACCGCCAAATAGCGTTTTCAAACAAAACATCACATTGATGTTGATGATGAAAACAAGCAGACTTCGGCATTTTTTTTCGTGACCATATGATACGCAATTTTTACACCATGCCCGTATTTTCATGGAGTTTTGGACTTTGTGATGGAAATGACCCGTTTCTTTTCCAGTTTTTAGGACAGCTTACTTGAGTTTACATTAAAACTGTTGAAGAGTTTTTCTAATTTTGACATGAAAATTACCCGTATTTTGTTTTTTGAATATGGTCAGTTGTTGAATCAGAACAAAAGGATTGCTCATGCTCAGAACTTATGCTGCCATCTATGAGTTATAAGCGTAACGACAAGGCTTCACTATGAATCAAAAATAAAAGTGGTCATTCAAGTATAACGTCAGCATCGGGGGGGGGGGGGTTTCGGTTTTTCACCGGGGGTTCCCCAAGGGGCCCCAGCCCTTATGTTGGCTAATGGCCCACTTTAAGGGCCAGTCACAATCGTCAAAATCTGAGTCTGGTCTGGTCAGGGGGTTTCGGATTTGCTGACTTTTGATGACGAGGAGGGAGAGGGGAGGGGGGTTTGAAGATCGCTTACGTCATCAACCACCCCTTTTTGAAGATATGAAATATTCTAAGCTGCTGACGAAATTTTGCTGACAGGGGGGGGGGGGGAAGGAGTCAAAAATGGCTGAAAATCTGCTTACGTAATACTTGAATGGCCCCAAAGATCTCGTGCGACCGTATGTCCCGTGTAATGTTGTCGTATTTTGACGAAATTCGCCACCCCAATATTTTTTGTGAAAATATCCCGTCCCGTTTTTTTCACGTATTTCAACAGAGCCAAATTGAATTTTTATTCTTTATTGAAATCAAGAATTAAAATTAGGGGTAATATTGAATTCATATGTTTTGCCCTTTATACAGAGGCGGTTTAACGGTGGGCGTTCCCCGACTTCCAGAGAGGCCCCGAAAAAACCCCAAACTTAATCATACTTTTTTATCATCAGGGGGCCCCTAGACTGAAATCTTTAGAGGGCCTCCCAAACTATTCACTGGTATACTTGTATAGTGAATTTATAGCATGGAAAAGCAAAAAAAAAAAAAAATTAGTAATTGTCCCGTGCCCCAGAGATGGAGCTTTGTCAGCTTTACCACTACCTCCTATATACATGTATATAGGAGGTAGTGGCTCTATGACTCTACCCCTGTCATGCCCAACATCTAGGCGCGAAAACGAGAGCCCACCTCCTCAGTAAAAAGTCTCGCCACAGAGAACAACAGGCCTACAACGGTGAACTTATTCAATCATAACACGTCAGTTTCAGTGTCAAAAAATAGATGGCAGCACTACACATTACAAGCATTAAACAGTAATAAAAGGTTAATCACACACACGTACACGTACATTCCAACATGTACCAATTCGTTTGAAGTTCCGAACAGGGCCATCTTACGAGCACCATGGGCCTTCGGGCCAAATGATTTTTCTGAGGCCCTACGTAATGAATTCTCGGAAATTTCAAACACATTTAATTTTTGTGAGGCCCCTGCGCCGGGCCCGGGTGGGCCCGTCTTTAATGAATCAATTAACCAACATGAACTCATTGACACTTATTCCTTGACACTTACTAAATAATTATCATAATTAATATTTAAAAAAAAAACCAACTGATGATCGCATGTTATCACGTTTGAAAATCAATTACTTTTGTATCGTTTTTAAGACGTGCACTATCGCTCTACATGTCGGAGGGGTTAAGAGGGCCATCCCCCCCAATTGCGAACGTGGCGAGATGGAGATACGGGGGGGGGGGGGCATTCGTGGCTCCGACACTCGTTATAGTGATTATCTTTATACTGATTCAAATAAGATTACGCTGTCCCAGCGTGGCATATTAATTAACGAATCCACTTTCATTATGTCATAATTACTTAACGATTAGTAATAAGAATAATAATAATTACAAAAACGCCGTTGGATTCAGTATTCCACTGTAAAACGGATAAGTAAGTAAGCGTTTTGAAGTGCGAACCATCAGTTTTGTAGTGGAGATCATCCAAACTAAAGTGCAGTTAATTCCCATCGCCAATTTTTTTGGTTGTAATTGGCAACTTGTACAGGGATTCGGCAGTTTCATTTTAGCTGTAAATGGCAATTTTTACTCATCTTTCACATTTCTGTAATTATGTAACTTTGTAACGGCAACCTTACTTCACTTTCACAATTCTTTCGGCTGGAACTCGCAACTTTACTCATCTTTGACAATTATTATTATTAATTTTTTTGTCTGTAATTATATTAATTGTGTAAGTGGCAATTTTGCTACACTTTGGCAGTTCTTTTTGCTATAACTGGCATTTTCATTTGCCTTTGAAATATATATTTTTTTTGGGGGTTTGTAATGGCAACTTTAATAGCACTTTGATCTTTTCTTTTGTGACGATTGGTGATATCTCGTAAGCAGAGGTGCCGACGTGAAGAAAACATTGGAGGTGCTGAAAGTTGCTGGTCGTCCCGTATATACGGGAAGAGGAAGGTGCATCGCATTTTTTTTTCAGAAATTATTGGGGAGGGGGGTTCAGCCTCTTTACAAAATTAATTGGGAAAGTTCAAATGGACTCAGCCCCTAGGTTCCGGCACCTATGCTCGTAAAGATCCTGATTTTTATGAAGTAAATATAATCAGCCTAGACGCTTATCATACTATGTGGATTGATACTTTTATTACTGGAACACTTTTCGCGGGACGGACAGAGGCGTATTTACGGAGGAGGGGGGGGGTAGCGTGCTATAGTCTAGAGCCAAGTTCAAAGGGGCGGCAAATTTGAGGTATTAGTGGCCAAGAAAATTAGTTGCAAGTGTATTCTGCTCTCTTACCTTCTGTTACATTGATTGTACACAACAGCATTGATACAATGGACAAGGGGAAAATTTTGATGGAAAATAAAATTGTCATCTCTATATGCCTATCAAACTTTATCAATGCCTCGATGGTATCGGGACCAGTGGCGTATTTACAGGGGGCTTAGCGAGCTATAGACCATGGCAGTGAGTTCAGAGGGGTGGAAAATTTGAGGAATGAGTGGCTAAGTAAATTAGTTGAATATGGGAGAAGGACGGAAAAGAAAAAAACGTTCGTATAAACAAAAATAAATCCGCGTCGACAAGACAGTGAGGGACTGGGTTAGTGAGTGACCTAAAGTGTTTGCAAGCACAGGAGTGAGAAAAGAGTGACTTATAGTGTGCGTTAGCGTGTGAATGACCAAAAGACTGACCTAGAAAGTGAGAAAACTCATGAATGAGCAAAAGAGTGACCTAGAGTATGTGTAAACATGAAAATGATCAAAGAGTGACCCATAAAGCAAGGAACCATGTCAATGAGCAATCAGAAGAGTAACCTAGAGCATGTGCAAGTATGTGAGTGACCAAAAGATTCATCTAGAGTGCCTGCAAGCATGTGAATGACCAAAAGAATGTGTAAACGTGTAAATGATCAAATCAGTGCCCTAGGGTGCTTTCTCGGGGCTTCGGGCAGACTTTTCTTTGGGGAGCCCCTTGAAAAGGTTATTATTATGCAAAACAAGTGTAAATTTTTTTGTGAAGACCAAATTAGGGTTACTGCCCCGATTGTCTCAGACTAGTTACGGGTTGCAAGGAACCATGTTATTGAGCAACCAAAACAATGGCCTAGAGCGTGTGCAATTTACCAAAACAGTAAGCAGGCATATGTGAACAGAACAGTGTGTGCATGCATGTGAGTGACTAAAAGAGTTACTAAGACACAAGGTGTACTTACAGGAGTGGGGGCGAAGTGGGTTATAGCACAGGGGTGGGGGGGGGGCGTATTCGAGAAAAGGGGCTGTTCAGGCATTACGCCAGCAGATTTTTAGCCATTTTTCACCCTCCTCCCTCTTGTCAGCAAAAGTCAGCAAAACTCTGACGCCCCTCCCCTTCCCCCTTGTCAGCTTTGCCTCCCACCTCCTATGGCACTTGGAATCGGAGACGTACGCGAAGGGGGGGGGGTGTCTGCCCCCCCAGACGATCAAAAAAATATTTTTTTGAAGCAAAAAAAAATGTTTAAAAAATTAAAATTTTGGAAGAAAATGCCGATGTTATAATTGTTATCATAATCAATTTATGTTAATATTTCAATGTGCTATTTGATGTCTAAGCACAACTTTTTCTCAAAATTTCTTTTTAAGAAATTCATTGTGGCCTACCATATCAAGGATATATGCTAAACCCATGACCCGCGGACCAAATGTGGCCCTCGGTTATCTGATGTGGCCCACCACCTCAAACCTAATTTTGTAAAAATGAACTAATTAACACATTTACAGATCGCTTAAGTGCCCCCCCTCCCCCGCGACAATTTTCCAGACCACTTAAAGGATTTGCGAAATATTTAGGCATGACCCCTCACAAGAGTGGGACTGACAGAGCTGCAGCCCGGGGCCTTATATGGTTTTTATCATTTTTTGTTTTCACACTAAAATTTAATATAGAGGTGGGGCATGTGAAAAATCTAGCCGGGGGCCTGCGAAAAACCCCATCCTAGAGGATGGGGAACCCCATTCTACCTGCTGCAAAATTTAGGCGGTGAGGCCCGTTTGGGTCCACGCCCTAAGACGGTCCTGGTTTTGATGGATTCTGTAAGTGTATAGTCACTAATATAAAAGCATATAAATTATTTCTTCACACCTTAATTTTTCTTCGCAGCTCTTTGCGGCCCTCCAAACCACCTGTCATGGCCCCTTTCTAAATTTTCTTCCGTGGCCCCCCCTTAAAGTATCCCAGTACCAGTGCTCTAGCGTTGGAGAATAGCGCTCTCATTGAGAACCAGTGCTCTAGAGCAGTGTTTCTCAACCGCCGGGCCGCGGTCCGGTATTGGGCCGTGACATCATTCATACCGGGCCGTGGCTGATCTGCCTTTTCCTTTTCCCCCATTCATGTTCCGTTAATCATGTGTTTGACCGAGCTTTCCACTTACAAAAATGAATGAAACCGGGCCGCGGGCTTCCAAAGGTTGAGAACCACTGCTCTAGAGGACTTAATCAGTAGGGGGGGGATGTTAGTTCAGGTGCCCACAAATTAACGAAAGATTTTTCTTGCTTTTGGCACACCGAATAAGATGCCATTAAGAGTATTTCATATGTTTATAAAAGGTGGTCGAGATGAGGTAAGCATCATTCAACACAACCCCCTCCTATCACCAAATGTCAGCAAACCCGGAACCCCCCCCCCCTCCCTTTATCGATGTTGACGTAACCTATCAGGCCGCATTTCGCCCGCGGGACCGGAGGTTGTACCCGAATGCACTAACAGCACCTGCCACATTTTACGTAATTTATTCGATTGCGTAAGTAAAACTAATTTTTCCATCATTTATTCATAAATTCACAATGCAAAAATGTTTAGAAAATTGAATCAAGATCTCAAAATAGATGAGAAAAAATGTTTTCCACGTGCGAAAATGCAAAGCGATTGGATGATTCACTCAGGAAGCCTAATTGCTTTCACTATCCGGAGTTGCTGAACGACTATTGTCTCATAACAAGTTACTTCGGTCATCTCGGGGGTCAAGACTATTATTGTTATAGTTTTTTTTCGATTGTAGGCAAAACGAAGAATGAGTAGAATTATTTGACGCTAGAAGGCAGAAAAAAGAATAAAAACTGTAAGAAAAATGATAAGATAAAAAGAGACGCGGAATGGCTACTTCCCGCTGCCCATAAATAGGCAAATGAGTTATGTCCGCGGCATCTGGCAGCTGGACATCACTCGACTTCACTGTCCGCTTAAAAAGAAAAAAAGAAGCAAAATAATAATAAGGAAGAAGATTACAGAAAGAGTAAATGACTTTCTTTTTTTTACTGCCCCGAAAGCGATGATAACGATGATGATGATAATAATAACAGGCCTAACGCCTCTGGCCGTATTGCACGACTCAGAAAATGGAGGAAGAGGGAAAAAAAAATAAATATTAATAAATGCTTAAATGTTTTCCCGCTGCCTAGCTGACAGCACAACTGTTTCAATTACTTCGTCACATGAAACTATCACGATACTGTGTAATAATTACGAAACATATCTGCCCGCTGATCCATGATCGATCGATCGATCTTCCGCGTTGAATTATCTAAATAATATATGGTACATAGTCTCCTTGCAGATGTCACGTTATAATGAATTGCAGTGATGTCCATCTCTCTAAATGGTTTCGTAAACCTTGTCTTCATTTCTAAATAATCGAATTGTCTCCAGCTGTTTTTCCCGAATCATTCCATGCCAACCATACCTTTGTGGTGCTATTTATTAGTACAAGAGAAAAATCTTATATCCGTAAGTCAAAAATGATGACATTACCTGACTCAACTCGCCTTCGTGGTGGATTCATTTGATTGTCTGAAATGCCACGAGAATACAACCAAGTCCAAAGAAAAAAAGCTTATTTGAAGTTCCAGAAATATCCGAATTGAATGGAAGTCGTTGTGGCACTTCAATGTATTTCAATAGTGCGTAATATCCTCCATCAGGAATGCCATAATTGAGCTGTAAGTGTTATGCGTGGAATTCGCTTTTAATATTAAGTGTGTCTGTGAGATTGAAGTTCAGCTGTTCCGACTTGTCTAGAGCAGTGTTTCTGAATCTTTCTGAACCCAAAGCCCAGTAAAATGTCTGAAACAATCCGACGGACCACTCACGTCCCGTATTAAGGGGCATTTCTGTATTTTTAGTGGTTCTGAATTTCTTTTTATGCATTTGTCCCTTTCTTCAATGATGTTTATTTAAATTTATAATTTTCACTAAAATCGTTGATAAACAGCGTTTTTATAACTTATGATAAATTTTGGGTATAAATGCAAATATTCTTCTCACATTGTCAAGTGTTAAACTGGTTTTCCTCAATTTTTCAGCAGTTTTAATTACAATTGGAGATTTTGCTGACTTATGGCAACGTTTAAAGACAATTGGTGACGTCCCGTATTTCACAGTAATCGGGTCATTTGAATGTTTCTTTCCGTCAAATTTTTGTTTACTGCGGTTAGTAGCAACCTTTTATTTCCCCCACCCTTAATACCTTTCTCGCAGTAATTAGTAAATTTGTCATAAATTGCATTTCTAGGCTGCAAATTAGTGATACCCCGTATTCAGGATCGTAATTTCTCGCATTTTCCTTGATGAACCTAAGTACGAAGGTACAATGTTTATTTTTGAATCAATAATGATACTGATATCAATTATACAAATATAAATACAACGCCACAACAGGCAAATTGCCCAACGAGGTGGCTGACTTAAGAACATCATGGATCCCCGAGCCATTTTTTGGAGGCCCTACCTACTACTGCTACACCCCAAATGCATCCCCCCACGGAACCCCCCAACGAATCGGTACATGCTGGAATGTGCGTGTAGTGCAACCTGACGTAAAGTTTGTTTCTGTGTAATGTTTGTTATGTGTACTGCTGCCATCTGCCACCAGTTTTTCTAACTATGAGTGAAGTGTTATGATTGAATGATTTATCGTTGTAGGACTGTTGCTCTCTGTGGCGAGACTTTTTAACGGGGAGATCGGCTCGCATTTGCGCCTTGAAGTTGGGAACCACAGAAAACCAACTTCAGCCGACCACCACTGCGGGGTTCGAACCCGGATCCTCGCATCGCGAGTCCGTCACTATAACCACTCGACCACCACAGCGGCCAACAATTGAATAATAACAATTATAACAATTGAATAATTTTCCATCCAGTTAGAATTGAATTATCAAGTCTGCCTGCGGATCACCTACACCATCGTCGCGGACCATAGGTTGAGTGAGAAACGCTGGTCTAGAGCTAAGACACTCGAGCCGCCCTTAGTGTGTGACGGGTGCGGTAGCACCGGGCCCCGCACTGACGGTAATGATAATTTCTTTCGCTAATTCTGAATTTTCGTGAATTTTGGAATTCTGAAATTTTATCAATTTTATGCAGAAAAAAGTATTTCTCTTTAAGTTATTCTGCTTATTTTGATTTTTCATCAGGTCTGGAAATTATTTCTTCCATTTATTCAGAATTTTCATAAGTGCTGGGATTGGCTCTGCCCAACCCGCAAGGGTAAAAGGCTTACATCCTTGGAGGGACAGAGCCTGGGCCGTGACTGGTTTGTCAGGGATTGGCTCTGTTGACTATTTTCTCCTTTTTGATTCATCGATTCTCTGAATTTACATTAGTTCTCAGACAATTTCTTTCATTAGGCCGCAATTTTAATTGGTTTTGAAGTTATTTCTTTCACATCGATTTAAATTTTTTACTGAAAAATGTACATTAATTTCTTTTGTTAATTAAAATCTAATTATGTGACTGTATTTTTTTGTATGAAAATTGTTCAGCATCCCTGTACATTTTGTTATAATGCATGAATTTTTTTGGATGTGTCGATTCTCCCCTTTCTCACAGAATATGTAAAATCAAGACTAGAGGCCCCGAAAGTATTAAGACGCTTCTGGCCCCCCCCCGCTATTATTTTTGCAACGGGCCCCGCGTCTGGTAAAAGTGGCCCTGATGACACTCAAGGGTAAAAAAAAATCATGGTATCGCACTTGTGTGGTATAGTCATGGTATCATCATTATACTGCAAGCTCCGAGAAACGTTATGATCTGAATTACTTACCTTGGGCCGAATCAGGAATGGCTAACTTCTCTCTGTTCGAAGGCCAACATAATGGTCAACTGCAGTGTCGCGGGTCGCACCAGAGGCAAAATCAAATTCTGGCGTATGAGCCGCACCAGAAAAATAACCAAAAAAAACTCGCACATTTGTGCCTGTATAGTCATTAAACTTCTGTCCTAGGCTTTATACAGGGTGTCCAGTAAGTGCTAGCACGACGTATATCTCATCAACCGTCCGTCGTAGAGGTATGATTCCAATTTAAAAAATGTTCAACTGGCGTTTTAAAATTACCCGGCACCAGTGATGAGAGTGAAAATACAGTGTGTAACAAAATAATAAAAAAATTTAAATTTTTATATTTGCCTCCCCTGTGCTCTAACTTCCAATTGGAAAGTTGTTGCCCTGTCTCTCCTGATGCCAACAAAAAAAAAAATAATAATCCACGTTTCTAAGTGCAATATTCACAGAGATAGTCGAATTCGAAAAACTAACAAATTTTTGGAAAGAACAGCGATAAATGCGGAGAAACATTTTTACCCACATTGAACGCTGTTCTTTCCTAAATTTCCTCCGTTTTCCGAATTCGAATATCTCTGTGAATATTGCACTTAGTAACATGGAATTTTTCTTGTTGGCATCAGGGGAGAAAGGGAAACAACTTTCCAATTGGAACTTGGAGCAAGTGGGGGGGGGGGGCTCATATAAAAATTTAGATCTTTTTATTTTGTTACGCACTGTATTTTCACTCTCACAACTGCCACAGTGTAATTTTTGAACGCCTGTTGAGCATTTTTTAAATTGGAATCATACCTCTACAACGAATGGTTGATGAGATATGGGCCGTGCTAGCACTTACAGGACACCCTGTATATTCCTCCACTTCTTCATAAACTGAGATATTCATTATTTATCTTATTGTGTTCCCAGCTAGATGCAATGCATCAAAAAATTGAAATTTCTCCTGCAAATTATTCAATCCAAAATGCGCATAGTTTGAATTTTACAGACAAAATATTTTTTTTTTTCAAAATTTTTCTGCAAGTAATTTTTGTTTCCTTACTCCTGATTTGGCACCCCTTTCTTATAGCGGCAAGCCGTGCTTCCGAACTGATCGACCACGCATTGAAAAAATTATTGTGATTATAAAATTTGTGAATTTATTTTGTAAAAAAAAAAGCTTATGCATAAATAAAGTATAATTATCAATAATTAATTAATAAAAATTCATTATTAGGTAATTTTTTTATTAATTTCACAAATTTAGAGGTAGCTCACTTTGAGAGTTTTGTCCAATAATGTGCCCAGAACTATTAAAAGAAAGAAAACTTTTATCTTGGAATGAAATAAATTCCTTAAGTGACCTGGAACTGTGCTGTTGGTTACTCAAATGAAGTGAAAATTTGCTGCGGGGTCATGTAAGTGATCTGAAATTTTGCTGCTGGCCACTCAAGTGAGGTGAGAATGTGTTGCATCTGGAAATGTGCCGCTAGACACAGCTTAAATGAGGTGAGAATGTACAGCAGGCCACTTAATCGATCTTGCGGTCTGGGAACGTGTCGCAAACTACTCAAGTGAAGTGAGAATGTGCCGCGGGCCATATAAGTAAACTGAACATGTGCTGTGGGTCACTTGAGTGATCTGGGGTACATGTTAAGTGTTCTGCTCAGTGTGCGAAAACGTTTCCAAAGTTTATGCCAGGTCACAATGACTCCTGGAAACTTCAAGCAAATAGGAAAGCATATTTTTCCTATGGGGGAAAATATGCTTTCTCGATTTAAAGAACATTTAAATAAAACTTTCCATTCACTTTAGGCACGAAATTTTTTCCCTCAAATATTTAGAATTAACTATAGATATTTTTATACAATTAAACACGAGCATTTAGGATTCTAATTCTTGGTTATTTTTCTCTCGAATTTCAACGTTAACAATATGCAACTTTCTCAAAAATCACTAAAATTTACTCCTATTTTGAGCTATACATTTTTTTTTAAATAATTTTAATAAAAAGTTCTCATGTTAAAGTATTTAACACCATGGGGCTGAAAAACGCAAAAAGTTTCAAGGCATTTGAATGAGTGGTGGTTCGAAAAAAATGCTCCTTATCCATGAAAAAAACTTAGTTTTTGAGAAAAGAGCATTTTTAGTGGAAAACATTAGCATATGTAATGCCTGCCAGCAGTTTGTATTAAAATATTCTAAAAAAATATTTCTAGTACAGGTAAAAATAAAACTTGAACACAGTTGGATGTAGAAAATTTCACAGTATTTGAAAATTGAAAAATTCGAAAATGTGTTTTTTGGAAAATTTGCGTGCGCACCAACCCCTTAAAGAAATATCACATTTTGACCAGAATTTTTTCTGACTAGTTTGCACTTTGAAGCAATAAGAGAGTTAGTGACAGAAAATCAAATTACAGAAAAGTAATAAGAGAAAATTTGAGGAATTACATCAGAAAATATTTTGTCAATAGTTTTCGAGGGATCAAACATTTGGAATGAAATTGTTAAGTGATCCATGGTGCATGTACCCGCGACACGTTTTTAAACCAATGAAGTGGCCAGGAGCGTACGCAGGATTGACAGGCACACAGGATTTGAGAGGAGTACAATGAATTTCTTTCTTAAGAATTCTCGACTATCAACTTTCAAAAAGCATTTTGAGTTAACAGAATCTTATTAAGTGAGCATACAAATGTATTTCCTTGCGATGTTTTAATCATTTCCCGAAGATATTTAAAAATATCCCTAATGTTTGATCGACTTAGGGAAAGGGAAACGGGCCCCTGCGCCCCTCTCTGCTTACGTCACTGGAAATGGCATGCACTATCCAAAAGGTTGAGCCCCCTTGATCTATTGTATGCATTAATTTTTTTTTTCTAATACGTGTAAAAAGGTCTATTTTCTCTTTAAAATAATTATAAATATATTTCCAATAAAAATAATTAAAATATTTAAAAATAATTATTTCCATGGAAATGCTAGCGCCGGGAGACAAATTTTATTTTGGATAGCAATTTTTCAAACTAGCATTTTCTACGACACATTTTCTAGTACAAGAGTGTGATTTGAAAGAGAAAGTAAACCGACAGAAAATAAATCAAAAATTATAAGAAGGAGCAGGTGCCACTGACGGGGCCAGACATGAAAGTTACATTTTCAGTCGTAGCCCAATTATCCACGAATAAGAAAGAAGAAAAATAGTAATTCTCAAATAAGAAAAAGAAAATCAGTTTATATTCATGTAACGCACACACACACAATCAGTTGGCGACCTTCTTCTGGTACCAATCCATCGTCTACCGGAGGACGTTGCCAAAAGCCCCCTGACGTTAATTACCGACGTTACATTCGAATCTTTAAAAGAATAAAGTGCAAAAATTGTTTCGACTTATTTCTAATTGCAAACTGCTCCATTGCAGATGAGTTCCTGAATGCGTTTGAACAGACTCGTCCAGTATTTCACCGAATATCTCAAGAAAGAAAAAAAAAAAGAAAGAGTAATTTCATTGTTTTCTCGTTGGTTTTTAATATTAGCGGGGTTTTATTTGTTCTTGTGGCTTCCAAAACTGCCGGTGACATACCGCACGTGCTGACAGACAGGCGTGCTTCTACAGCAAATTATGGCTGTGTATGTATCAACGGGGTGCAGGGATGTTTGTTTGTCGGCTCGAACTGACAATGAGAAACATGCTTCACATGTGTTTTGCATACTAATTTAGTATATGACGAACAACGAAGCATTCGCTTACCGTTCGATATTCCTCTGATGATCATTGGTACAATATAAAGCATCCCGGTAGGTTTCATATTTATTGTAGACTGCATTTACCCTATTCGACAAAATTTGGCATATTGATCCTAATCGAGTTGCCAAGAGAAACAGAATTTCTTTCAAGAGAAAATATTTTTTTTAAATACAGTCGATCCTCGGTTTACGAACTTAATTCGTTCTTAACTCTATAATGCCCAGATCGCCCGAAGTCGGCCGAGTAGGTTAATGCCCATAACCGCCTCAAGTCGGCCCAGCTAGGGGGTATGGGTATGTTTTGGTGGGCTTTTGTCACCAACGGGAAAGAAGATAAAAGCTCTTGTCAGTTAAACCGAATCATTTACAAATCAAAATAATTTTTCCTCTAAGGAAATCGATGTAAAATTGATTAATTTGTTCCTGGGACCCCGAAAAGATTTACAGTGTTAACTTTTACCACACTGCTTTTCGCTCAAAGTGCATAACGTAAAACCAATTGAAATCATCGTACTGACAAACGACATTTTCCAATTAGAGAGGGACAATTCCAAGTCAAATTTTAGTTAATGGGCTTATGTATATTTCATAGAGCAGAGCCGGACCCACGTCTATAGTCTCATTAATATCATTTATTAATCTCAGCGTCAAAGCCCTCGAAATTTCTGCCTGCAATGTAATCGGACCCACAATGGCTTCAAAACCGAATTCAAAATTCTGTTAGTCACTTGATGCAAAGCACAATGAATAATATAGGACATTAAACTGATGTGTCCAGACGTCAGTGATTGTTGATTCTCTGTCAGAGTTTATTGGAAAACATCTCAAAAACTTTCTTTGATGTAAATCTGCTCAAAGTTGAATTCTCAAAAATGACATGAGCTGGATAAGAGGAGTCGTACAGTAGCCACCGCTTATAAGAATCACGTTTTGTTCAGCCATTTTGATTCTTATAAACGGTTGATTATTATACCCGGTAGTTCTTGCTGTTACTCTTCCAGTTACCACCGGAGTACGCAAGGGGTGAGGGGAAGACTTCAGGTGAGATTATGGTGTTTTTAATTTGAAAATCGAAAAAAAAAACACTTTTAATTTTTTATTGAATATTTTAATTTCTAAAATACATTTTAATTTTAAAATTTTAAATCTATTTCAATAGCATATTATTGTCATTATTGTTCGCTTTCAATGTGGACGGACTAAAATGTTGCACAGCAATTGAACTACTATTGTGTAGTATTATTGTCATGGCCCCCTCCAAGGGTGGGGCTGACAGGGCAGGAACCCTGGGATCCGGAATGGTTCTCATCATTTTTTGTGTTTTTTCACGCTATATATTCACTATAGAGGGAGGGCTCTGAAAAGTATGGTTCGGGGACCCACCAAAGATTCCAACCCCTCGCGGATTCCATCTCCAACTTTTTTCTAGTCGCGAGCACTGCCTGTACACATCATCAAAAGAAGAGCACCCTTACGGAAAGTTTGACGTACGAATGCATGAAAAATCAGGATTGATTTTAATCATTGAATGCAATTCGTACAATTTCGGGACGTTGATCAAGTGTTCATGAGCACAAAATCAGGCACGATCATAGAGCACTATGGGTGCTCGAGAGCAACAGGGTGACGATACCTGTCGTAGGGGATCTGCTCCAGGACACTCTAGATCAGAGGTTCCCAAACTTTCCACTGAACCCCCAAAAATATTTTTAAATCATCGCCCCCACTTTGGGAAGCACCGCTCTAGATAGATCTGCTTATCAGTAACTCAGTTTATCAGTATCTCAGTCTTTTTTAACCATAAACCTGTTGCGGATAAGTTCTATCATTCATGGAAGGTAGCGCACTTCACTATGAAGCTGTAATCCTTACACCTTTGAGGAGAAGGAAGGAAAGGCTGTAGGATGGTTTTATTACAAAGGTAAAAGTGACAATAAATGGTCTTCCAAATAACCTTGTGAATAATCAAAAATATTCTACAAGTTTCTACCACTGAGATAAGCGGTGACAGTTTTTGAGGACTTTTTTTTTATTCTTATAAGCAGAAATCTGATTCTAAACCGATGACTTTCGTGTGTTAAAACAACGTTTGGTTTTTGTTTTGCCGATTTGATTCTTATAAACGTTGATTCTTATAACCAGTGATTCTTATAAGCGGTGGCTACTGTATTTGGAGAAAAAAAGAACTAAAAAGAAAGATCGCCCCGTCGACATCTAAATTTCTCTGTTGTTCCAATTTTTCTGGCTCGCATGTTCGTAAATCACGACAAGTTCGTAAACCGAATTATACGCAAACCGAGACGTTCCTAAACCGAGGGTTGGCTGTACGTATTAAATTTCCTCGAGTATTGTCGAGAAATAAACAACACAAACCGTTCGAGAGCCAATGTGGCAAAATGTAAATTATTTTTACCATTAGTTTCAGTTTTCTTTTTCCGTCCGCGGGCCAAATGCATATTGTTACTGCTCTCGGGACCTGGAACGAGACTTTTTGGATCGCGTGATTTACCTCTCATAGTTTGAGGGACGTACAAACCGTGCCCAAGGTAACCAACATGGTTACTTCCTCGGCAGCTCATAAAATAAACAAATCCAGATTAAAGAAACATAGAAATGAAAAATAATTATAATAAATTATAATTAAATTAATAATAATAGAAAAAAATTTCGCAATTTTTTTCCTTGAGGTTATCGATCTGGAATCGATCGAAATTATCGATTTGGCTCCTCTTTTGTTTAACAACTGTTTCAATTAAAGTTGCGGAACTTCTCGAATATAATTAATTAATTGGCAATTATTAATTTTAAAAAATCTTAAACAAAAGGAATTCATGCAGTTAAATATTGAACGATAATATTCTCTTCGCTCTTGAGGTACAAACATGTGTACCTTTATTTTTAATAGTTTTGAATGGCTTTAATGATTTTTTTTTCAAGATTTGAGGTACACATAGATATACCTAACTCAAATGGTCGTAGTAAAAATATTGACCAAAACAAATAGATAAATAAATAAATTTAAAGGATATTTCTACATACAATAAACACAAATGAATTATTTTTTTAATAGCCAGTTTTGGCTCGAGTTTGAAGAGGATATGGAAACGCGTTAATTTTCACTTTCATACTTGAAAAGATGTAAATAGAAAGTTGAAATTAATGTTATTGCATGATTATCCAGCTCGAAAGTAGGTCCGACTAATTATTTATATTAAATTAGCTATAATACCCGGCGCTGCCAGTGTTTTCTTTAATGAGGCTTTTTGGATAACGTGATATCTCCCTCTTTCTTTGAGGGACATACAAACCGTGTGCAAGTTAGCCAATATGGCGACTTCCTGCGCGATTCATGAAAGAAACAAATTTAGATTTAAAGAAACGTAGAAATGAATAAATATTTTTTCTCTTTTTTAAGGTGGAGTTAGGTACTTCGATTCCCCCCCCCCCCCTCCTGAACTCCAAGTTATGCATCTGTCTGTTTCTGCTGCAGAGAATGCTTAATTAAAGCTGTGGAATTTCTTCGATGTACTTTACAGGCCCATAATTAATTTTAAAATATCCTTACCCACATGAATTTATGCAAATAAATATCAAAAGACAATCCGGAGACATTAATTTTCATGCTTGCGAAGATGTAAATAAAAAGGTGAAATCAATGTTATTGCATGGATATCAAACTCGAAAGTAGGTCCGGATAATTACTGCATATTTAATCTCCTGGGCTTCGTATATCTCTAAGCGTACTTCAAAAATCACGAATTCTATGCAATTTTTAAAATTATTGATGTGGCAGAAAATCCCTCTAAATTCCCGCATTTCTACAGTGAAATCGGCAATTTTAACATTGATTTCAATGGGGGATCATCCTTTGCCTGTCCCTCAAAGTGATGCTGATGATGATTCTGACATCTATTCAAAAAACTCTCATTACTGGGAGGATTGAAAAAGTGGCAAACCATTACAAAGTCATAAACTATTATACATATATATATACTGGCAGCATTGAAGAATTGTCAAACCATTGTAAAGGCATATACACGTCTGAAACGGATTGCTAGGGAACCACGGTAGCCAAAGTAAACGTACCGAAAATGATTGATGAGGCCCAGAAACCATTGTTGCCCGACAGTTTTTTGCCCATTTCGGCATTTGCACTGCTCTGACGAACTTTTAAAGTAGCCTGTCGTTCAAGTCTAGTCCCATTTGGTACATATGCAAAATTTGGTGACGATCGATCTAAGATTGTAGATTTGTATAGAGAGCACACACACACACACACACACACACACACAGAAAATCAGTTTTATGTACATATATTTTCTGCCTTCGTATCTCTAATTCAACTTAATATTTCAAAAATCAAGTATTCAATTCAATTTTTTAAATTATCAATGACAGGAAACCATATTGAATTTCCGCATTTCTATAGTGAAATGTAAGTTTACATTCATTTTTATCTGATGATGATTAGGACATCTATGCAAAAAGCCTCACTGGTATGTATAGGGTGGCCATATGACTCGAATTTTCTAGTTATTTTAACCGTTCCGACTTGTAAAATTGTCCCTTTTTTTCAACATTGCATACTTAAATTTTTAATCTTAACTGAAACTAAGAATTAATATTATTTTCATGAAAAAATTGTTATGATATTTTCTGCAATAATTATAATTAATTATCTTCAAATGAATATTCATCTCAAAGGGGCTGTTTCTCGCATAAGGAACTACAACATGTGCCGAAGACCCACAGATTTTCAGAGCCCCAAAATTGACTGCCTTTTTTTGTTTCAGGCCCAGCCCACACACACATGACTCCTTCTCTTGCCCGTACCTCAAAGAAGACTACATATAGGAGACCCTCAGTATCCATATTTGCCCAGGGCCCGAACTTGTGAGGAACAGACCCTGCTCAGCGGTCACATAACTGTCAAACTGAATGATTACCTCGTGAATTACATTTTAACCTTTTATTTAAATGATGCTTCACCTCCCTTTCCCTTGTATATTCTTCAACGACTTCAAAGATAAACGGCAACTTTGTTGAAAATTGGCGCAATCCCGTATTTTTTTCGTATGGATTCCGATTACATGTATTTATCTCGAAGAAATATGGTTAGCCCAAGTATATAATATCGTTTTGTGTGCATTGATACTTTTCTTGCAGAACTGTCGTGTCGCGTTAAAAATTTCTCCATTTTCAAGATGATAATGGCTGCTTAGTCCTAAATTGAAAAATACAGGGAGTCCCAGAAAATACGCAACTCCAGACTTCTGCAAATTCCGATAGAGATTATCCAGAAGAGCATGAATTTGATTAGAAATCTGCGTACTCATCGGGGCGCCTTATATGAAGAAATTCAACAAATCGGGTAAACGAAAAGCATCATTTGATTTTTTTTCAACTATTCATTTTACTCCCATATCGAGTTTCCCTTAAAGTTCTTAGAAAACACTCATAAAAAAAAGTGATGCTTCTCTCAACGCTTTAAAAATAGTGCAGAATTTGTCATTGTTTCTTTCATCCTAATGTGTTTCTTTTGATACAAAAAAAAAACTCCATTTCCAAGAAGAACCAAAAATAGATAGCAATAAATACTAAACGGCAAAAGAGAGTTACAATCATTACCACCTGTGGGTGATTGTAGAAAAAAAGCAAATAGATATTTACTGATATAGGCAAGACCTTTTCTCTGCCCAAATACAGGAATATTACACCTGAAAAGCATTATTTCTATTTCCAGGAATAAAAACAAACGCGACCTACGGAAGCAGCGGCAAGAAGACCCGCGTTGAAAAACGTGTTTCCAACAGGGGGGGAAACGGTGTATTTTTACAGTTTTCTTTTCTTGATGGAACAGAAAAAAGACAACACAGACGAAAGAAGTTGAATAAAGAACTGTAATAACCTTCAAAAGCAAAAGAAATAGAAGACATTTCTGTGCTCTCTCCAACCCTAGAGATCGTTAGTGGTGATCAAAAAGCACAGACAGTCTCGTACGAAAAAAAAATGAACAAAAGTGAACTTAAAACACGAGATGTACCAAAACAAGAAAAAATAGTAGGACGAAACCAAGCATCTAACCAACCATCCATTCAACATTCACGCGCCAAAATGCACGCAACAAACTGAGAATAGTGTTATTCGGATTTGCTTTCTTGTTTGTTGAATTCGTCTTTCTGTCGCTTTCTTGTTCATGGGAAATTCTAATATTCGTTCCAAAAGCTTGAAAAGATGTCTCTCTGCCATGTTTCTTTTTTGGTCGGCGTCGTTTTCTCGTATGACGGATGACTTTTATTTTGCAGACATCGAATCGCGTACCAGAAACTCGTTTCAAAGATAGAAAACAAGAAAAGGGACATGGAATACTTTTCTGGAATAGCGGTATGGTGATCAAGAATGGGAACCTTTAGAGGGGGGTGAACTATTTATAAATTGTGGAGGTAGTAGGGATGGAGTGGAGTTCCCTTTTTATGTATCTTTTGGTTTTCTTTTTCATTATTTTGGATCTAACATATTTTGATTCTACTTTTTTTTTTTCAGATGCTAATTTGAATCGTTGTGTGGCAGCTGCCACTGTCGGTAAACATGGCGGTGAAACTGAACGTTTTTGGCTACTTTTTTCGAAGCAGCCGAACGACCAGCTAGAAGCTGAGCACAAACATCCGAGTTACCACCTCGATTTGGTTTAAAAAACTTTTCTCCAATATTACATAGCTGCCAGGTAGAGGCGTAAGCAGGGAGAGGGAGGCATAAGGGACTCGTGACAACCCCTCAAGCCGACGGAAAATTACAAAAAGCAAAACAAATATTTTCGTGAAAAAAATTAAAATATCAGAAGAAAACAACTTTTATACGCTATTTTAACCAATTTCATTTAAAGCATTTAAATTAAATGCTTTTTGAGGAATATAGCAACTCAAAGTTTTCTCTAAGCCCCCTCCAAAGCCTTTTGCGACCCCTCGAAAGGTCGATCTTGCGTACGCCTCTGCTGACAGGTCCCCCGGATTCTCCGAGACGCTTCCCGATTTCTACTCCATTCCCTGAGCTCCCGAAAAATTATTAATTTTTTCGAGTTTTAATCTGATTGAGAGAAATCCCTATTTTTCGGTAGGGGGAGGAGGAGGAGGAAATTGTTCCCAAGGAATTTACCCGGAAAAAGTCTGTTGCCTGTGCTTTTATTCCCTCTAAAATGATGTGACATGAGCAGATTGTCACCATTGCGCCAAATTAAGAAGATATGTTTCATTTTGGTAACACTTACGGCTTACCATACTTCATTGATTCAAAGGCAGAACATCAAGCAGGGTCGTCTTGATATCATCAGTGACCCAGGATCATGTGCCCAGGAGCGTACGCAGGATTGACTTTTAGACGGAGTACACCGGGTGTGAAAGGTCACAATAAATTTCTTCCGGATAAGTAACGATTATCAATTTTCAAAAAGCACTTCGAATTAACAGAAATTGATTAAGATAGCATATGATTGTTGTTGGTTTTTCGATGTTTTAATTACTTTACGAAGATATTTAAGAATATTTTTAATTATTGATTGTTTGGCTGGAAGTATATGTTTGCCAATTTGCATACTTGCTCTTGAAAATTATATTATCAGATACCCAATTATCGTGAGGCCCCCGGGACGTTCGAGGGTGACGCCGCGTATTAAGACGGCAATGTAGCCAATAATCACCAGCTGGCTCCCAAAAAATAGGACTAAATTACCTGACGTTACCGCAATCAAATCAAAAATGAGTCAAGTAAATTCGTCGATTCGGTTGCGAAAGTAAAATAGATGCTGCCTATTTCAAAATGGCGTGCATCAAAGAAGTAACAAAAACACGTGCTGCTTCCTCAATTCTTCAACAACAATTGACGTCGCTTCTACTGAGATTGCGTCATAGTCCATTCCGCCAACGATGCCACATCATGCATAATTTAGGAAATGACCCTGATTTGTAGATTTATGAATAAAAGTGGAATAAAATCCGAACGTGACATATAATAATCCCATGCATAACTTTGAAAAAAAAAACCACACAATTCAAACAAAACGACATTCATACGTCGCAGAAACGACAAAAAATGCATGTGCGACAACATCCACATAACTGCAAAGTAATATCGTGTAACATCATCAGGAAAGTTAATTAAAACGCAGTGGGAGAATTCCGAATTTGAACATGGGGGGGGGGGGGGAAATCATGAAAAAATATAATAAGTCAAACGACATCTCGAACCATGTCAATGTCGAATGACGTTCTTAATTACATGTCCAAACACTCTTGCGAGTCTAATGGGTGGAGGGAAGAAACAAAATGTTCTTTCACGATCATGAATTAACATTACATAAATGAAGCATATGGAAATTGAGTCAATCGACGTAGTATTAGCAGTTTCTAAGAAGGAAGCCCTAATCATTAGTCAATCCAAGGGAGAAAATGCTAATGAAGGCTCCCTTCTTTGATGTTAGCTGACGTAATGCATGCATAACGAAACATTTTAACGATACGTACGTTAATTACCATTAATTATAGATACCGCCTGATAAGCTAATAGGCCCACGTGGATCATCGCATAAGCGACCAGAAAAGAATCGTTAGGGCGTGGAAAATTTTGTTCTTTTTCACTTATTATAGCATTCATTAATCTTCATTTGTATAAGTTACTTTTTATTCGTACTGTACACAGTTATAGAAATTTAATTTCATAGGTCTGTGGAAGGCGTTTTACGGGTCCAAATGACACCGAAATCCAGATAACAGAAGGGTGACCATATGACCCAGATTTTCCGAAATGTTCCCATGTTTTCTCCTAATTTCGGGATTTTTTTAAATAAAAATATCCCATATTTTCAACGAAGCCTACTTTAATTTTTAGTCTTTGCTGAAATCGAGGATGAAAATTATTTCCCTACACACTATAAATTATGTTACCATAATTTTTTAACGAAAAATGAATGCTTTTATTTGTTTTAATAATAACGTGATCAGCACGTATTCCCAAGAGATCTGTCGAAGGAATTTGTTAGTGTAAGTAGACATCCATGCCCGACCCCAGACCTGCACAGTCAGAAGTTAGCTCCCTAACCACTGAACTGCCAGGCGGCCAATTTTCATCCATTGTGATTCGTTGTAGAACCTTCATTTCATGCGGTTAATGAATCTTTGGTGAATTCTGGAATAATTGGTGTGACTCTACTCTGGCACCTTTCTTGACAACAACTAGCGATTTCCCGTATTAGCACGTATTTATGATCCCAATTTACCGTTTTTTTTTCCGGAAAGTGTATGGTTAGCCACCACTTCAGGTAATGTGTGCATTATACAGGGTGTCCTGTAAGTCCTAATCCAAACGTTATCTTATCAACCGTTCGTCGTAGAGGTATAGTTCCAATTTAAAAAATTCTTAAAAATTACCCTGTACCAGCTTCCAGCCATCTGGCTTCCATTTTCTGAAGTAAAGACGGAAATGCTTGAATTTTCATGTTTTGTCAGTATCGTGTTGTAGGCCTGCCTACTAAACCACACATGTATCTTGCCCATATTCCTCTGCGGAACTTCTAACGAATGCCCACACGACCGCACAGCGGCCGGTGGTTGTGCGGCTGGTGGAATTCAGACTGGTGGTTGTCACTGCCAGTAACTTTCGAGCTGCGGGGATGGTGAGAGGAGAGAGAGAGAAACAATATTTAAGGTATCCTTCAGAAACTTCAAATGATGCTCAAGTTTAAAGCATCTATAAAAGTTGTGTCCATATGTCTGGTTCATATATACACATAGACTCAACGATGTCTCAAAATAGTTAGTTTCCGCCTGCTTCTACATCGTTGCTGCAGCGGGTGGTAATGCATAGTCACGAAAACGCCCTATTTGTTGTCCAATGCCGGCACCTTATGGCACCAAAACATGAACACCAAACAACATAGTAATATTTTACATAAGCAAAAACTGAATTTTAAAAAATTTGAAATTTTCTAAATTTATTCATAGGTAACTTTGTCAAGGATATCGGTACCGAAGTTGCCTTATTTCGAAGTCGAATTAACAGAATGGCCGAATAAGATTAATTGTGAAGGCTTTCCTTGATTTATTGTTAACACCTACGCGATCGCCGCTGTCACTAAACCTTTTATAAAGATTTCCGGTCTTTATTGCACGAACTATGTTAGTGGAACGATGCACAGGATGCGTGGGAGCCGATGGACACTTACTTGAAGGAAAGAAATGAAGCCTCCTCCTCAAAATGTCAACACAAAACTTTTGTTTTTCAATGATGCGTGATATATATATATATATATATATGTAATCACGTAATACATTCTATAAATTTAAGGAACATCAAAGTAATATCGAATCATCGAAGTTTTCTGTCCTATTCTGATTATCCTATTCCTTTATGAGGGAGAAAGGACAATGTTCCCCAGAAAACAGGCACCCCTAAATAGAAGCGAATTAATACTTTGGAATTAATTCGCAACAAAACATTTTAACCCTATTAGGGAATTAATTTTTAATGGGATGGTAATTTCGAGAGATTCAATTGTATGAATAACACATTGAATGTATATAATTATACATATAGTGCATATATATTTTATGAATAATACTCTACTAACGATTGATTCAAGGCCGTAAGAAACGGAAGCGACGGGAGGGGGGGGGGGGAGTTCAGAAAAGAGAAAGGAAGGGACAAATTCAGAAATAGTCAAAGTACAGAAGTACAGAAATTTAGAAGAGAAAAATGAAGGCTTAAATTCAGGAGAGGGAAAAGAAGGGAGATAAATTCAGAAAAAAGGAAGTGGTAAATTCAGAAGACAACGAAAAGGGGCCAGAAAATTCGAAAAGGACAAAAAGGGACAGAAAATTAGAAAAGGACAAAGGGGAGTCAAAAACTCCGGAAAGGACAAAGGGCGACAGCATTCAGGAAAGAGAAGGGAAAGGTTAAATTCAGAAGAGGGAAAGGAAGGGAAAAATTCAGAAGAGGGAAAGGAAGGGAAAAATTCAAAAATGGACAAGGGGGGGGGGGCAGAAATTCAGAAAAGACAAAGGAAGGGATAAATCCAGAAGAATGAAAGCAAGGGTTAAATTTAAAAGAGAGGAAGGAATAAATTAACAGAATCTCTACAGAGAATATGCCTTCCAAAAAAAATCAATTGTTTATGTTTCAAATATAAAACACCGTCAAAATAGGCATTCACGACAGGAAAAATTTCAAAAAGGCATTTTCACAAAAAACAAAAGTTCGAAAATATGCAAAAAAGGCATTTATGGCATTTTGCCTGAACTTCCGGGCTCTAATTATAACTATCACTAGAAGAAAAACTCCCGTACAAAAACTCTGACATATTATTCAACTGAAATAATCATGATGCTAATCCTTGAATCTTAGGGTGTTCATCCAAGTTGTTGGTGAATATCTCCCGATTACGAAATCAAACATATATCCGCAATGGTTTAAGTGACCACCATGACATCCCTCCGCCGCAAGGGTAGGGCTCTATCGCGGGGACCCGGAACAAATAATAAGATTTGTCCCGGGTTTATCTTATTTCTGTTGTTTTTTTTCACTATAAATTCATTAAAGAAGGAGGATCGTCAAATATCTCAGCCCAGGAGACTGGCTCTGAGTTGTGGGGCCATTAGTGAGCACCGAGATGCTCGCGGGGAAGGAGAATTTTTATTCCTACATAAAATGTGCCCTCCAACTGTTTTTCCAGATACGCATTCTCTTTTATTTCATCTTCACAGATCTGTTGTGTCTCTGCTCACAGAATTTTGACATCTCGATATCTGCTCGAAATGATAACCTAACACGCTTACCTTATACAATACAGGGATTTTTTTCTGCTCAGCAAGGAAATCTGTGTACAGGGAAGCCTTCTCAGTTATTCTCAGACTCTAGACGTCCATACTTTGCAAACTTATTCACCAAGGAAAAACTATGACTTTCTTTTCTCTCAGGGCCGTCATTTCAACTTTTTCCAGGGGGGCAAAGAACATGTACTCAAGGTATGCATGTATATATATATTTGTATATATATATATACGACTTGTAGTGTATTTTCAAAAGCCCCCCCCCCCCTAAATGACGGGCCTGACTTTCTTTGTAACTTTTGTCCATAAATAATAAACGGGTAAGAACGGAATTTTATCAGTAAAAATTCCAGAAAATATTGAAAATAAATGAAATGTGTATATGTATTATATTACATTATATTAAAATGTAGAAACACCATCGCACTGGAACTGCTGCTGCCACCTATCAAATAAAAAATACAACTCTTGTGATTTTTCTATTGAAATTGATGACGGGTTTTAAATTAATATGCTGCATAAAAATAGCCAATATAGTATGATATTGATAAATATTTTTCGAGCAATAATGTTGGATGAATTGTCAAGTTTGCTTCAAAATTTCAACAGTTGTTGTTTGTGCGCGGTAAACTAACGTTTGTAAGAAGATGCGTAAGATGTAGTTCCTTCTGGCTTTTTGTAATTGTAATCGAAAAGGATATAAATAAGAATCGAACTGAGTTTAGTCTATATTTTTTGTGATTATAATTTCGAAAAGCCAAGGATGATGTTCTGCGCATCTTACTAACGTTAGTTTACCGCACACAAACAACATTTGTTAAAATTTTGAAGCAAACTTGACAATTCATCCATTATTGCTCAAAAAGTATTTATCAATATCATACTATATTGACTTTTCTTATGCGGCACATTAGTCAAAAACGAGTCATCAATTTCAATCGAAGAATCCCAAAAGTTGCATTCTTTATTTGATAGGTGACAGCAGTAGTTCTAGTTCAATGATGTTTCTTATATGTAATATAATTATATACTGTACTGTATACTTATTTTCAATATTTTTCTAATAAAATTTTATTTTCAGCCGTTTATTGGTTATGGACAAAAGTCACAAAGAAAACACAAGTTTTTCTTGGCACGGGGGCGGATCGAGCTTACCTGCCGTCCGGGTGAAAAACTTCATGCGCTGCTCTTAAAGGCGACTCTTGCGGGAGGCTGGCAGGGCTTTAGTCTAAAGAACCACCCTTGGATAAGCCTGATGCTGTTTAGTACAAAGCCGCGCACCATTGTTTACTGAACAAAATGTATGTGGCCATACGGTCCGCTTTTGAAGAAACTGTCTCGCTCTTTGGACTTTATTGTTCTTAATTATGCCAAATAACTTCGTCCCCTTTAGAGTTCTATCAGCCATCATCACTTAGGGGGTCACTCAAGTATTGCGTCAGCATCGGGGGGGGGGGGCGGGTTGCTTACGTCATCAACCACCCTTTTTGGAGATATCAAATATTCTAAGCTGCTGACGAAATTTTGCTGACAAGGGGGGGAGGGGGTCAAAAATGGCTAAAAAATCTGCTTACATAATACTTAAATGGCCCCTTACACTTCAATTGTGAAGACAGGCGACTTTTATTGAGATAATCATTTTTAAGGCTTCTCTGGTTAACAGAGACTGTAAAGGAAAAAAGGAATTTTTTCCTTGGCGTTTATTTGAGCGTTCCGGAGAAATTAGTGGGTGTTATCACCAAAATGTGCACTTGCCCCTTGTGACAGAGAACATTCTTATTTCTGGTATTACGGTTGCAGACCTTGTCTGTGTCCGTAAAGTTTTCTATAAGCATCTCCGCCGTCAAGATATGGCTCAAAAGCGTGGTGTCATGCAAATTTTTGAAAATTTTGGTATCAAACTAAAGTCTAAGCTGCCACCCAGGTGATTCGCAACTCTTGCACCCTGCCAGAGTGGTCACATTTGAAGAATGATTGGCGAAGAAAATCAAACTAGTAGAAGGACGGAGAGAAATTTGTGTAGCCCACAGGCAGCAAACATATAAATCTGCCTTTGTACCCACGTAGTAGAAGAATAATAAGGATTTGACGAGGGAAGGACTTAAAAATATCGGTTTCGACGACTATAGTATAAGAAAAAAAAATAGAAAAACATAGAAACGGGAGGTTCGTGTCTCCACGCAAAGTCAAAGATACACCCCGGGACTATTCCACCATCCAAGCCAGTCTGGCATCACCATCGTCGTCGTAAGATCCAACTTTGCACTCTCTCTCTCTCTCTCTCGCTGCTATTTCTGAAAAAAGCCTTATATACTATTCAGACATAGGGATGTTTGAGGAGGGGAAATTTCTAAAAATAAATAATTTCGGCAAATGTATCCGCCTACAATTTCAACGTCTCTTTCGTCTTTTCACTGCGAAAAATACTTTATTTTCTCACTCTGGAACAGTTTCGGTTTACACACACACACATCTCTGGGGGTTTCTCTTTTTTCCTTGACTTTTTAGCGAAAATATTATTATGGGATGAAGTAGAAGGAAGACAGAGAGAAGAAGAAGACATCATTCCTCGTTTATCTGATTAATTTATGTACTTTCGGAGGACTTATTTTCCTCTTCCGATATATGTTGGAGTTGATTCAGTGGCGTAAGAGAAAAAAAGAGGCTGGAGATATCCGTGTTGGTTTTAAGGATCAGCGGGGGATATGTTTCTAAAGATAGATTGTAAGTCGGATTATTTACTCCGATCGCGTGTTCGTGACTAAACCAAACTCTACAGAGACGTCAGAATCCTCTTACAGGGCTGGGCTTGGTGCGCAGGCATGCAGGGTCGGAAGAAAGTGACTGAAAAGTATCGATTTTGTATTGCAATTGGAATTCAACTGCTTAAACCTTCACCCGACTCAATTATTTTTAGTGATCAGGATTAGAAATAGTACAGTAAAAAAATCATTAGATCTCCTACAGTAAGATCCTAAAAATCAATAGTTCGGGATGGGGGCTTTTTTACCGATTTTCATAAGGTGCAAAATAAATCTACTATGGAAAATATCTGGGCTTGTCATAGCTCAAATAATTCTGTTATACAAAGCGTCTAGTTTTGCGAGATATCTTTGCAATGCCGAAATACAAAGCATCCAAATCTGGGATATATAGTACATATAATATTAGTTAACGTAGGTCATAAGCAATTCACAAAAGTCAGTGGACACTTTGGGCTGAGCTCATAGTGAGCGAAGAGGTATTAGTCACAAGAATTGCGATGAGGAAGTAAAAAATGCATAGGGTGGAGGAAGAGACGTTCGCACATAGTAAAAGAGGAGGAGGGTAGAGAAAATGACCAGAGGGGTTCTGAAATGTAAGGGTGGGATGATGATGATGATGATTATGATCCCTCCGCAGGAGAGGGAGAGAAAAAAGGGGCGAAACGGACCAATCAGCAGATCGAGGTCTTTCGAACACGATTGGTACGTTTAAAAAGAAATACGATAAAAATATTGGGATAAATCGACAAGCTGTCCATAATTACGTGAGAAAACCACAATTTTTTATGCGCAGTGTATTTGCATTTTATCATAGTTATTGGTATTTTTATTGCATTCATTGGGTTGCTGTATTTTTGATATAGTTCAGATATATATTCTCGACATCCATATTTTTACGTTATGCTGTAGAAGGAGTGTAGCGGTTGAAGACAAACACTTCCTTCTGCAATTCATCGGGGGTACTGTGGCGACAGCGTCCACCACTGGATGGCGCTGTCTGCGTAATATAGAAAAGAGCGTGCCTGCGCGATGGTGAGGATGGCCTTGGGTTGTACCGCTCAAACGAGACAGTCACGCGGTTCACTCGTCTTGTAGGTTCTGTAAATTTAATTGTATAATAAATGTTAATTATTTCTTTGAATTGTAGAAGGAAGTGTTTGTCTTCAACCGCTACACTCCTTCTACAACACATTCCTGTCTCACCCTGATATGCTTGAACCCCCATACGTAGCTGGAAAAAATTTTAATAATTTAATTTAATTTATTTAATTTAATTTAAGTAATAATAATTACATATTTACATTCAAAAATTAGAGTACCCCAGATCTCTCATTGTGTGGGGCCTCTCTTCACTACTTCTCTTTGCTCTCTTTCCCACTGATTTTCACCCGTGGCCCCCTCAGAATACCCCTGGACCATATGGACCATATGGCTCTAGGTTGAGAACCACTGATGTAAACCATATGGTTGTACTCCCAATTTTCAATGAAAATTTAGCCCGGCTCATTTAGACGTGCCCAAGAGGAACATAAAACACCGTAGCCACCTTGTCCTATCTATAGCCGGTTTCAAGTTAGAGTGGATAATGAACTATTAAAGAAAAATGCACCTAGTCTGAAAAAAACCTAAATTTGTGAAGTTTCTGAAATAACTATACGCAAATTAAGCACATATTTGGAAAGAGCAGAGAAAATTCTGTAAGGTGACACCATTTTTATCAGATTATCTGGATTTAATGGCGAGCTACAATATATATTTATATTTATTCCACAAACCACACTTCTAGCTATAATCGACCAAATTTACCAAAAATATTTCCATCGTACCAGCTATTGAAAGAGCCTGCAACAAACCATATCGGTCCTTTGGTTCGGGAAAAATTTAGCTTTTTGTTCGCGAAACATCACTGAAATCAGCGTTTGTCGAAGTAGATATTCGACGAAAATTCGGAATTCGCGGCAACAGATTTTAGCGACAACTTGATTTTGCAGAAAAAATCCTATTAGATGACACCATCTATATCCGGATATCAGGATCAAATGACGAGCTACTAGTGCTGGGAGATCGGCGAAGTGAAAATCGAATCGTCACCAAACTCTACTAAAATGTATACGTCGACAAACGCTGCTTCCACTTACGGAAGGCAAACAAAAGGCTAAATTTTTTCTAAACCAGAACACTCTGGTTTGATTTATTGTAGACTCTTTCAGAAAACTGGTACGATGGAAAAGTTTTTCTTGAATTTCACCCATTTTAGCTACAAGGGCAGGCCCGTCATTTGAGAAGGGAGGTCAGAGGGGAGAGCTGCCCCCCCCCCCCGGCTTTTGAAAATTCACTAAAAATGGTATATATATACATACATACATTGAGTACATGTTCTTTGCTCCCATCCCCCGGAAAAAATTGAAATGACGCCCCTGCGTACAAGGGTGTTTGCTGAATTGGCGATTAAAAATTTTGGCGACAATTTGATTTTGAGCTTTGCCAATCTTTCAGCGCTTGTAGCATGGGTGTAGATACGGAGGGGGCCCAACGTCAAAGCTGTAGTCGATGTATATGTGTATGTATGTATTGGCATCATCATCATCATCGTGCTCCCTCCCCAGGCTTTCAAGTCTATTTCCACCTATGGCTTCTAGTCAGCCATTAAATCTAGATGTTTCAATGAAGCTGGTGTTATAGGAAGTTTCCTATTCTTTCCAAATATGTTCTTAGTTTGCGTTTAGGCGCTTTAGAGCGCCCGAGTTGGCGTGGTGGTAAGATGTTCGTCCGCCACCGTGAAGGTTGCTGTCACGGTCCCGGGTTCGAACCCAAGGAAGGATATAAATAAGGTATTTTCCCTAACGAATTTGAGGTGACCATCGATGGACAGCGCCTTTATTTCCATCTCATTAATGGCAGTAAATAGCGAAATGGCCAGAGTTGGTGTTTGGTGAAGTAGTAGGTGTTTTAGAAACATCACAAATTTAGGTTTTGCCGGCTTAACGCATTTTTTTTTTCCATAATCGATTATCCGTCATATTCCGGAAACGGTTAGGGATATGTCCTATCCCTAACCGTTGCAACCAGCAGGGTTGCTGCGGTGTTTATGTTCCTCTTGGACTCATCCATCTCCCCCTTCCGTTTGGCAGATTAGATCAGTGTTTCTTAACCTTTTTGTGTTTCAAACCCTCAGTGTTTCTACCCTCATCCAAGAGTGAGATAGTTTCTATTTTTTTTATTATGAATGAAATTTTAATAAATCAGATCAATCTCTGGAATCCTGGCTAGGCATGGATTCAAATGGTGGATTATCATCTCTCTCAGGAGTCAAATTATACGGTAAAAAAACGATCTGTGTAAAATATGGGACGATCCAACGAACCCCTGCACGGTAAATTGACCCTCCCAGCACTTCAACCGTTGCTCTGGCGGCCCTCCATACTTAGCTGGAAATAACAGCTTTCACATGAAAATCATAGTACCAGATCCCATATAGAGCAGTCCCCCTCCCTCTATTATAGACATGAAGACCCGGGTCATACCCACGTAGACCCAAGGATTAAGATGTTCCTGGTTCTATGGACGGATCTGATGAACTCTGAAAGTAGTAATAATTTTTCAACCATGTTTCACTTTTAAAGCTTTTCTCTTCACAGCTCTCTATGACTCCCTTCACCACCTGTCGTGGATCATCTTTCTTCTGATTTTCTCTCGTGGCCCCCTAAAATATCCCAGGACTACAAGGGGGCCATATGGCCCCAGGTTGAGAACCACTGGATTAGATTACAATTCATCCTGTATAGAGCAAATTTCTTGGAAATTACAATTGAATATCATGACAAAAACAGAAAGATGTAGGGATATCGAGGGATATATTCAGGTTACTTGCTAAAAGTAGGTGGATGATGAGAGATTTTCCACAAATTGATATTTCGATTATTTTCTGTTATCTGATTATTTCCTTCAGTTTTCTCATTTTGACATCATACACAGGTATTTTACTTAAAAACTTTTACATAGCATCGGACACGTTTCTTCGCTCATTCACATAATGCTGGAAGCTTATTCTAGAAATAATCAAATGACAGAAAATAATCGAAATATCAATTTGTCAAAAATCTCTGATTATGTAGATACTTTTATAAAGTAACTTGAACGGCATCGCTTGTGTGTGTCTCTGTTTTTTTTTCTATGATATTCAACTGAAATGTTCTTAAAAGATGTTCTATAGCAGGCATCTTCAACCCGAGCGAGCACCACGGTGCTCCCTGAAGCATCCAGTGTGCTCGATGCTCGCATCCGATTTCGTGCTCGCGAGCACTTGATCAACTTTACAATTAAACACCTCGTACAAATTGCATTCAAGGACTGAAATCATGCGTTCGTGTGCCGATGCGTTGCCGTCAGGGGTGCTCTTCTTTTGATGATTGGTACAAGCAGTGCTCGCGAGTGGAAACAGATTGAAGACCTCTGTTCTATAGTATAGTAGGCGATCAGATTATGTGAATGTCCATTCAAAAAAAAAATCAATTGGTTTCATTTCAAATTGCAGTATAATGTGCAGCATTTGCGTTGTCAAGCTCTCTGTGAGTATCGTAAAAATTGGTTGAAAACTCCGCTTGTTATAGGCAAAAACCGTGCGATAAAAATTAGAATTTTTAGAAGAAACATTCGTATCTTCGTGCATATACGAGCAATTTTAACGAAAAATGAAACAAGGATTTCAGTCTTCACCAATCAATAGCCTCTCTTCTCATGATATTAAAAAAAATTAATTTACATAATATGCACGTGGTTCAGTGCAATGTACTGTGAGTTTTGGTCCCCCTCTAACAAAAATAAGTTGCTCATTACCGAAAGAGATTTCTGGCAGCGACCCTCTAACAGGGGCTACTAGCCGTTAATTCTCTCAAGACGGTGGTATTATTGGGCCATCTTCGGTCATTTTTTAGAAATCCCGTATCGATTCATCTCTTGTTATCAACTTCATCACAAAGCCCCCATACATCCTAAAATGTCATAAATTTCATCTTATCACAAGATATCTCATGGCATCTTTGGCGGATCTCACGTCTACAGAATGCGTTGCATGTCCGCTAGGAAAATTCACCGGCCAACTATTCTTCGACAGCAGTTTGACATGAGTGAATGATCGAGTGAATGATCGAGTGAACGAGTGAGTGAATGAATGATTGACTGAGTGAATGAATGATTGACTGAGTGAATGAATGATTGACTGAGTGAATGAATGATTGAATGAGCAAATGAGTCTCTGAAGGAAAAAATGACGAGAGCTTTTAAAAAATGAGTCCAGGACTGAGCTAATGAATCAGTGGGTAAGCTAATGAGTCAGTGATTGACTTAATGAATCAGTGAGTAAGCTAATGAGTCAGTGATTGACCTAATGAATCAGTGAGTAAGCTAATGAGTCAGTGATTGACCTAATGAATCAGTGATTGACCTAATGAATCAGTGATTGACCTAATGAATCAGTGATTGACCTAATGAATCAGTGATTGACCTAATGAATCAGTGAGTAAGCTAATGAGTCAGTGATTGACCTAATGAATCAGTGAGTAAGCTAATGAGTCAGTGATTGACCTAATGAATCAGTGAGTAAGCTAATGAGTCAGTGATTGACCTAATGAATCAGTGAGTAAGCTAATGAGTCAGTGATTGACCTAATGAATCAGTGAGTAAGCTAATGAGTCAGTGACTGACCTAATGAATCAGTGAGTAAGCTAATGAGTCAGTGAAGTGCTGCCAGTGCATTGTTGGCGATGAATTTTCCGTAAACTAATACGTCGTAGCACCGGATTTAGAATTCACTGATTCCGTCATTTTTATTGATGAATCCCACCCACCAATTCTTCCATATCTGTCACGCTTTATCAATCACTGAATTCGAACTATTTGATGCTTTTCCACAAGAAATTCTCACTTCGTGTTGAATGCTTCAATCCCCCAAGATTCCAGGAAAATGTTGACAAACAATCTTCCACTAGGAACTAAAAGAAAACAAGAGGTTGACAACCAACGAGTTGTAAAACCTCAGAGAAGACTTCCCTCTTTCTTCCGCCTCATGCCGCCATCAAGGCATCAAAGGAATAAAAGATGCGCCGCATTTTGTCAAGGCTTTCACGCGGCTAAAAGGCTGCATTAATTTCTCCAGCTCCTCTCTACGCTGCGTATTATATCAACCTCTAAATGCACTCTTCCAACTCAACCACCATTAAAACTACACTTGACACTTTAGGGACACGGAACAAAACAAACACTGCCATTCCATTCTCCCAAGTCCAGACAGACAGAGCCCTATCAGTTGTGCGTGCGTGTGTGTGTGTGATAGTTAAGAGATTTCAAGAAAGGGAGCCAAAATGCACTCTCAACTATGGGATGGATATCTCTGTCTCTCTCTCTCTCTCTTGTTCTTCTCCCGAAGGTTTAACGACCCTTCTTATTCCCCTCTAGGATCGACTCCTAACAGATAGATGTTAAGGCGTAGCTAATAGAATGCGAGTGGTTTTACCTGGCTGTGGGATGAGACTTATTTTTGGCTGAACTCACCGTCTGGTGCATTCGCCTTTAATGTCATTTATATACCTCATCCTCCGTAACTTTTCGCTCTTCTGTCGATTTCGCAATAGCGAGGTTTTTTTGTTTTTGTTTCTCTGGCACATGCACGAGCACCGTGAGGTGTGACATTAGTATTCTGTATTTTGCACACGCTGTTCGAGAATTTTAAACGAATAATACTCGTTCTTTTTTTTTGCCAGAAATTATTTTCAATATAGGTGTTAAATAAGCGATACACCCTTCCACGAAGTTTAAAGTCCTTCGCCATGAGTTTACTCGTATTACATCGATGATTACAGTTGGCTTGAAGCCATTCGTATCCTTAATTTGAGCAGATAAATTGTTATGATGCTCTTTTGCTCTGCTGGCTTATTTTCACTACTGCTACTACTTAACCGTACCGGGTACCAGGTGTCTCCCGGTTTTTCGATATTTTTTGACTTGTCCGGACGCCTGTTTGTCCCGTTTTTGGTTGCGCAATGAAGTAGAATTATTTTCAATATTTTTCCAAATCAACTTTTAGCTACGTTAGATATTATGCTAAGAATTTGTTATTTTACTGTTATATTTTTGCCTACTGCATTGCTGATAGCTCTTATTGATATGACAGTACACTTATTTAAATACAAATACAAATACAACGCCACAACAGGCAAATTGCCCAACGAGGTGGCTGAGAAAAAGATGCCCATAAAAATATGGATGTCATATATTTCAAAAATACAGCAACCCAATTAAAAATGCAATTAACACAAATTATAAACAATAAATACACATGATAAAATATTATACAATGCCCATAAAGAATACTTATGGTTGTCTTATTCTAAGAATGGATAGCTTCTCGATTTACCCCAACATGTTTATCGTATTTCTTTTTAAACGTGTCAATTGTGTTACAGTTTACTACCTCCGGGGGGTAAGCTATTCCATTTATTAACAACCCTATTAGAGAAAAATTCCCTGCGACACCATAACCTTGCATTGTCCCTCACCAATCGATACTGGTGCCCCGTTGTAAAAGCAGTCAATTGGCGGTGTACTAAAAGTTCATGGTCCATCCTATCCATCCCATTGAAAATTTTGAACACTTCGATCATATCTCCTCGACACCTGCGTTCATCCAATGTAAACATATTCAAAAAATGAAGTCTCTCTTCATAACTCAAGCCCTGTGTGCCAATAAGGACACGAGTAGCTCTTCTCTCCACCCCTTCAACCAAGTCTATGTCCCTCTGTAGGTATGGTCTCCAAAACCTTGCAGCATACTCCAGTCCAGGACGAACTAAGCCTCGAAAAAGCGGAACAATGACTTTAGGAGAACGCGAAGAGACCTTTTTGAAAATGAGACCAAGCATTCTATTCGCTGTTTTGACAACCGCTGAACAATGTTCAGAAAACTTAAGTCGCTCGTCAATGAGAATTCCCAAATCGGTGACTCTAGTTGCATCCGGGATAGTGAAACTATTCAACTCGTAAGAGAACCGTGGATTGTTCGAACCAAAATGAGCGACCATGCACTTATCTACGCTAAACGTCATGCTCCATTCATTTGCCCATGCTGCAATCTTGTTTAAGTTGGTCTGGAGCAACTCCCTATCGCTTTCATTCACGATTACCCCCATTAGCTTCACATCATCTGCGAATTTGCTAGTAATTCCATCGATACCCTGATCGAGTTTGTCGATAAAAAGTGAAAAAAGTATGGGGCCAAGGACACTTCCCTGAGGAACTCCCCTTGTGACGTCTATATATTTATTATATTGATTATACAGATTAGCATCAGGGGACTTGCAAAAATACGAATTCAGTTTTGGAGGAATTGCGGCCAGATTGCTTTGCAGGCAGAAATGTCCAGAACGTTGACATTGAGAAATTATGGATATGATACAGTAAAACCCATCTTAACAGACGAATTCTTTTGCAACATTGATGAACATACTCCACAAAAGAGAGGTCTCATTGTATTTAAGAAACCAGACATGGCTCCGCTGTTCCAATATGGAATATAAGCCCGTTAGTTAGCTCGTAAGGCTGGGATTGGCTCTTCTAGGGAAAAGCGTTTTCAGTGTTAATGATTTCAATCGGTTTTACGTTATGAACTTGATTTCAAAGCACCGCTGTGAAAGTTTACGCTAAAAATATTCGGAGTCCTTGGAACGAATTGATGAATTTTACATTGATTCCTATGGGTGGGGGGACTATTTTGGTTTCTGAACAATTCGAATGTTTACGAATGGACTTCCGGAACGAATTGCATATTGTAAGTTCGTAAACTGAGGGTCAACTGTTCGTAGATGCATAGACGTTATAATATGGGACTGAGAGTACACAAGTCCCCCACTCCTACTGATTCATGACTATATAATGTAACGCATCTCACCCTTCATGCCATACGTCCTTCAATCACATATATACGGGACGCCTGACAATCATAATTCCATCCAAATGTTTTACTCGTTTTTTTTGTTTTTGCTTCTGTGTGGAAATGGTGATAATATTTTTCGTAATAAATTATTAGTTTGCAATTTTACACTGTAATGCCCACCAAGTGAGAGGTTTGAAAATGTCCCGATTTTGGCCCGGTTATTATTAATGGATGTCCCGATTATTAACAACGATTTCAGGGATTTGTCCCAATTTTGCAGGTACCTCATCTGGTCACTCTACATGCATCTCGCACACGTTTCTCTGCGAAATTTCTAACGAATCCGTATCATGACGGAACGTGTTGGAGAGTGTACGAATATGAATGTCCTCCACGTATTTATGCTGTCAGAGTTGTGCTTGTATCGTATTGTTGCTGGTGCCACTCTCCATACTCTCCACATTTTGAAATAATATAGTAAACGCTTGGATTTTTATTCCATGTAAGTTTCATACAGGGTGGGCAAAAAGTCCGTAGAAAGTTTAAAAATTCATAAAACCGAAAAAATAACTGACACAAAAAACGGTTTGCAGAGGTAGCATCGCTAGGTCACGGGAAATTTTTTAAGACAGGAAAAAAAACCAGCCGATAGGTGGCGCTGACGTACACGAGTCAAAGAAAAGATACGCAAATAACGAATGGAAATCCTCCAAATCGTTTATTACACCAGTATGTGTTCCACATGACCATAACACCAAACACGGCCCCCGCTCTGTCCCTTTTAGGATATAAGCGGATTACCTTGCGGCTGGGCCATGCTGGAAGATGTTCCACATGACCACCACCATAGGGGATAACACATTGCAGGCGAGTCACAAATCTAGCAACGGTAGAGTGCAGCACGTCCACATACACGGTTAATAACGGTGAACTGGTTGTGAATTAGGAGCGCAAGTTCTTATAACCGTCTCATCTGCGTATTTCCACCGAAGTCGCTCGTACCAGCACCACCTATCAACTGTTTTTTCCCCTATTTAAAAAAAATTCCCGTGACCTAACCCTGCAAACCGTTTGTTATTTCGGTTATGTTTCCGGTTTTTATGAATTTTAATATTTCTACGGAATTTTTGTCCACTCTGTATTTGAGGAGTGTTTGCTCTTTGCGGAACATGTTCAACGGACTCGCGATGCGAGGATCCGGGTTCGAACCCCACAGTGGTGGTCGGCTGAAGTTGGTTTTCTATGGTTCCCAACTTCAAGGCGCAAATGCGAGCCGATCTCCCCGTTAAAAAGTCTCGCCACAGAGAGCAACTGTCCTACAACGATAAATCATTCAATCATAACACTTCACTCATAGTTTGAAAAACTGGTGGCAGATGGCAGCACTACACATAACAAGCATTACAGAGAAACAAAAACTTCGGTTTCACTACACGTACACGCACATTCCCGCATGTATCGATTCGTTGGGGGTTCCGCGGGGGGGGGGGGGGTTCATGTGTAGTGTAGCAGTAGTAGGTAGGGCCTCCAAAAAATGGCTCGGGGATCCATGATGTTCTTAAGTCAGCCACCTCGTTGGGCAATTTGCCTGTTGTGACGTGGTATTTGTATTGTACTTTGTATTTGTATTGTAAATGGGAGACCGACTGCTTATAAACAATCCCTACATTTCTAGCTACGTTGTAGAAATTTAGCACATCGTGATTGGCCGAAATGAGTGATGAACCATTACGTCACTCATGGTGAAATTTTTGCACAGGCAACGTTTAACAATAAATACAATTAATTGTGCTCGAGTCTAACAACCGCCGTTGGAGTAATGGTTGGAATACGAGGCTCACGTGCCGAAGGTTGTGTGTTCGATTCGGTCTGAAACTCACATTTTCTTCCATCTTTGTTGCCATTTTTACTGGAAAAAAAAATGTTTTCATTTTTGTTTCTGATTTAATAAAATGCGGTTCACGTGCATCGAGAAGACAATAATAACGGTTCGCGAAGCGAGGGCACAGCTATCATTTACTGATTCCATAAAAAAATGCTTTCATTTTTCGTTAATGAACTTTGAAATTCAGTTTCGCCCAAAACTCCGCCTCTCGTGACGTCTTGCTAGATTTTTGCTCGAAATAACCAATCACCGGCGTGCTAATGCTTCCCGTGTTACTAAGAAAGTAGGGATTGTAATTACGCAGACCGGCTCGTATTCACGTCTCGAAGTTTGAAAACCGCAGAAAAGAAACTCAGCCGACCAGCACTGCGCTGCTAACGGGGTTCGAACCTGGATCCTCACGATGAGGGCCAAGCACGATGCCCACACGACCGTACAGCAATTCGCTTTTTGACACTGCCTGGTCGAAGTCGTAAAAGCCGTAACCTATTTTATTGCTCCTGTGCAAGTCTCAGGAGGAAGTGTTGTGTGACCAGTATTCGCCGCAATACAATTTCGCTATAATATACGCATTCTAGATTCATGATCCACGAATCAAAATTCAAATTTACTCCTCCAAATTGGAATGAGGAGCGAAAGTACTCCTTCAAATTTTATGTAATTTCTGGTTTTTTTGATGGAGTTATTTTTCTCTGATTTTCATAAAAAAATACCCCTTTTCTACAAAATTTTGGAGAGGAGTGAAATTACTCTTCAAAATTATTTTCTTGGGTAACACTGGTTTGTGACTAGGCCTTCTCCCTGTTGTTCTGGAGTGCGGTCAGCTCCACTAACTACTACTACTACTACTTAACCGTACATGCACATCCTAAACATTTTTCTTCTGAGGAATTAATAACTAATTAGATACATGAATGAAACGCCAGAACACAGCCACCGGACTTATCCCGTTGCCCAGATCTCTTCCAGCCAGCTTTGTGGCGGAGCCTGGAATAAAGTGTGTATGTGTATCTAGTGGTTGTGTTTGATTTTTCAGTGCTGCCACCAATATTTCGGAAGTGAAGTTATTGAAGTGTAATGAACGAATATTTGTACCCTTTGCAGGCCTGTTTCTCTCTGTGGCAAGAGTTTTTTTTTAACGAGAAGATCAACTCTCGGGGTTTCTTAACGTATGGGTCACGCGCGACCCCTATAGGGTTCTTAACCATTTCTTTCTTCCAAACCGAGCACAACCCCGGTCTATCACCATGGGCAATTTACTAGCAATTGAGTTGCGCCGGAAGTGTGTATCTAACAGTCTGAGTGCGTATACAGTGTCGTGCCGGATTTTTCAGTCACTGTACCGTTGTAGGGGTTTGTTGCTCTCTGTGGGGAGACTTTTTAACGGGGGGGGGGGGGAAGAGATCGGATCGTATTCGCGCCATCAAGTTAGGAACCGCAGAAACCAACCGACCACCACTGTGGTGCAGTTTGGGTTCGAACCCAGTCCCTCACGATACGAGTTCGTCACTATGACGACTCGACTGCCACAGCGGCGGATACAATTAGATGTGAACCGATCTTCGTCAAGAGATCGTCCAATACCCGTAACACCCATATAAGTTTTTGATGCACAATTTTAACCTTTCAACAGATAAGCCCCCTACTTATCATATCTATTTAATTGTGATTTATTATATTATCCTTGTGCTCTAATAGTCTTTGACTTTCAAATGCGAGGAATTAATATACAGGGTGATTTAAAACTCGACTTACGAACTTTTAGGGGAGGTAGAAAACACAAAAACAAAACAGAATCACATAGAAATTTATCACAACTCTTTCTTTCTTTGTTGCATAACTGTGAATGGTGAGAACTTTGAGCACTTTTTGTGAGACTTAACGTGTACACGTACTGTCCTCGTGTAAAGTATCGCTAAATAAAGTGTTTTTTTCACGCATTATGGGCTTGTCATTTCTGCATCTTCCGTTTATCCTCCAGCTGATCAGGTCGAGGTTACCGGTCATACATTCCTATCTGATTCTGTTTTGTGTTTTTTGTGTTTTCTACCTCCCCTAACAGTTTGTACGTTGAGTTTTGAATCACCCTGTATATATATAGCAAAAAATTTATAAGGGTTGTTTAAGTGAAACATAGATTGGAAGTAAAATTACTGATACTTTACTGGGAAGAAAGAACACTATAGCAATGAAGAAGAGAGCCTCACTATAGTAATGAGGCTTCAAAAGTGCCTATATACAGATAATCACCCCCATTGTACAGGGAAATGTCCCGCCGATATCTTCCGTGAAGAAGGACGAAGGCTGATGAGGGAACCACTCTCTTCCACAGCATGACGCACCGCTTGCTTGCAGGTGAAGCGCTGACCTATCAGGGCCTTCTTTTAACGGATCAAACACCTGGTAATTGCAAGGTGATAGATCCGGACTGTAAGGTGGGTGATTCAACATTTTCAATCAGAAAGCACGGACAGTGTTCTTAGTCGCTTTGGCAGTGTGCGACCTTACGTTATCCTGAAGCAGAATCACATCTCATGACGATTTGCCTGGCCCTTACTTTTAATGGCCCTTCGAAGGTTATGTAATGTGTCGCAATAGCGTTGAACGTTGATTATGGCCCTGACGTGCATCCACTCTAGCATCAATGGCGCTTTTTTTGTGCAACACCTTCTTTACACAAAAACTGAATAACGCCACGTTTACTTGCTTGGACGTATCCATCACACACATCGGCTGTTAAAAATGGTTGTTGTCTCTGGAAGTTCACACTTTCTGCTCAGTTTCGTCACATCGCCAGCTCGCTTACGCTGCCATCTTGGGGGCCGTTCAAGTATTACGTAAGCAAATTTTTAGCCATTTTGACCCCCCCCCTGCCCCCCTTGTCAGCAAAATTTCGTCATCAGCTCTGCCCCTCTGAATCCTAACTCATATTTTCATAAAGGGTGGTTGATGATGTAAGCATTATCCAAACCCCCCTCCCCCCCTTGTCATCAAAAGTCACCAAATCGGAAACCCCTCTTCCCCCATTGATGATGACGTAATACTTGAATGACCCCTTGTGGCAGCATGACATATATTTCAGACGTTGCAGATTTTGTCTATGTTTCACTTGAACAACCCTTACATTTCGGAATGTCAGGATTTTGGTGTTGTCGAATTTTTGACTTCTCGGGATGCGGTATTTTTGAGTTTGTGACCTGTTAGGATTTGCGTATTGTCCGGTTTGTGACCTGTTGGGGGTGGGGGGGGGATTTTGGTACTGTCACGTTTTTATCTCTTGAGGGATTATCGTATCTCGAGTTTTTGACTTGCCGGTTTTTCGGTATTGTCGAGTTTTTAACTACTCTGGATTTTGGTGTTGTTGGATTTTGACTTGGAATTTCAGACGTCGGAATTAATTTGATCATTTTTGTCGCACCATGGTAATTTTCTACACTGCTAATTAGATAGGGACCTGCAATAGGTGTCGGAATTATGACCTGATTCCATTCCGGGGATGCAAGAAGGGATCCTCGGTTGAGAACCACCGGAATAAAGTATCCACATAGGCGTAAACTTCTATAGGGCCCATGGGCCCGAGCCCCCCCAACATTTTTGAAGACGCGGCTCAGCCCCCCCAAAAATTCGTATGAATATGGCTTATTCATTTTGCAATGATGAAAAAAAATTTTTTAACCAAAAGTTGTCCTAATTATGAATTAGTTAATGGAAACAATCTGCTCAAAATTTTAGTTCTTTTAAAAAATCTGGATGGTCTTTGGCTTTCTTGTTCCATGACAATACGTTTATCTCATTTCTTCCCTGCCGTTCAATCCCCAATTGCACCCTCCATCGGTTCCAATCCTTACTGCCAGAAGGCACGGCTGAGAGGAAGATTCTTTGAGGTGTTGAGGGGGCTCTTTCTTCTTTGCCTGTGGCAAAAACTGAGTGTCTCTTCTTTTGTTCACTGCGACCGGAGGACGGCCATGGCGCCGACATGAAAATAAGCCCAAAGATGCATGGTGGGGGGGAGGGGGAGGTTGAAAATTGGGAAGCAATGATATTGAAACCGAAATAAATTACACTCTATAAAGAATAGGTGCCAGAACCTAGAGGCTGAGGCCATTTGAGCCCCCCCCCACCGCAATAAATTTTGTAAAGGCCCCTACACACGCTCAGTTATACCTGCGCAGTTATGCCTGTACAGGCCAACTGTGCAGGCATAACTGAGCGTGTGTAGGGGCCGTCAGTTGACCTGCACAGGCGACCTGAAGGGAATGGTTTTTCGATTCGGTATAACTGTGCAGTTATGCCTGCGCAGGTATAACTGAGCGTTTGTATGGGCCATCAGGTATAACTGCGCAGTTTTTTTTCTCCGCTTTCTTATATTCGCCCTTCTCTCTCTTTCTTCCCTCTTCTTTTTTCACTGATAATGTAATAGAACAATAATAACTGAATAACTTGTTTTGGAGAGGGATTCCATTTAATTAGAAGGAATTTTTCTAATGGCGTAATTTTCACGATATTTTCTTGCAATTTCATATCGAATAAAAAAAATCGAAATAAAATTTTAGAAATATTTCGACCATTGTTAAAATTCGCAATTTTGTTTCTGAAATCACTCTTTTCAATAAATTTGCCCGAAATTATGCACCGAAACACACAAACTCTATATTCAAATAATTTGCTATGACTATTAACTGTTTATTGATTATTTAGAGAAGAGGTGTTTTTAACCACGGTTCTTGGAGATTTTAGGGGCCCCGTGACATCAGATTATTTTAGTATTCTTTCACATGTACTTCCTTTAGAAATCAAGCACGTGTTTATACGAGTCAGTTAATGTTTGCAATTTCAAACGCAGGATTCCTACTCCTTTCTTGACCGAAAACCAGCAAGCATCAACAGGACAAAAATCACTGCAATTTATTATTTTCTTTTACATGTAATTCTTAATGAATCTCATTGAATTTGTTTTTTGGACACTTCTCGTCAGATTGCAACGAATTTCAACTTTCAGCTCAAACATTGAAAGAAAAAAATTCAGATGAAATTACGCTAGTTAAACGTAAGAAAACAATCGAAAAATTCTTTGAGAGAGATATACGATTGATAATATAATTATATCATTGAGTAATACTATGAATATACATACTATGCTTCATAATAAGTCAATTTCTAATTGAGTTGAATTAATCGTAAGAGGTCGCGTGAAAATGCAGTTTTCTTTCAAGGAAAAACACTATGTAAGTTACCGTAAAAATTTTCAAGTCAAAAAAATTATTTTTTTTAAATCGACGCTATCGCGAAAATAAAATACTATCATACGATGCTGAAGGAGCATGTATCCCCTATCTGTATATTCAAAGGAGAAACGATGCTTGTTTTCGAAGATAAAGTCGACGCTCGTTATGAGAACTTCACGTTATAGCGACAAAGACTGGTAGGGTAAGTCCCAAATGTTTTATGTTTTACTTATATAACGACCGTCCCAATCAGGCCCGACCACACCCCCAAGTCTCCCCCTCGCTACGACCTTGCTCCAAATATAACGTCCATTCTCGACGAGACGAAGGGGTCGTTATATCGGGCGTCGATTGTAATACCAAAATTTCTCTTTTATTGCCTATACGTATTGTCGTAATCACTGTAGATATGGATAGCATTCTTGATAAGCATGAGTAGGCAGTGGTGTCTTTTACTGAAGTCATGAAAATCGGTCATTATGAGAGGTTTTAGTAACATCAAAATGCATTATTGTACTTATGGTGTAGATTCAACAAACATCTTCCGTTACAGCAGTCTTCCTCAAAGTGTGCGTCGCGGCTCTTGAGCGTCACCCCCCTGCCCCTTCCCACCCACATCCTGCCGCAGGGCACAGAGGCTATTCTCTTTGCCGAGCCGCCACTATAGTGAATTTTTCAACGTGGGAAAAAAGAATGATTGGAATCATCTCGGGCTCTGAAACCAGAATCCTGATCCCAATCCCATCTTTGTGGGGGTTGGGGGGGAAATGGCTCGAATAATGACAATATTCATTAGTAAAAACAGCCCCCGGGGATGCAGGACCCCAGATGGTGTGGAGATCTGTGACAGTAGGCTTTACCGATCAATTTACAGTTACAATACATCTGGAATGTACAGCGCACATTCAAAGGGAGAAAAAAACACTTTAGCTCTGATGAAACAAGTACGAATTTCTGTGTGAGTTTAGTTTTCACGACTCGAGGTTTATAATGACGAGCGATCTTCGAAACGGGCAGCGCGAATGTTTGGAAGAATTCATTGAAATGTATAGGAATCAGAAATGCTTGTGGCAGGTGAAAACTAAAGATTGCCATAACAAAATTAAGAAAGATGACAGTTATGAGAGATTGGTGTGGAAAATGAGAGAAATAGATCCTCTAGCGAAAAGAGACAGTGTTGTTAAAAAAATAAACAGTTTGCGAAGCAATTTCCGAAAGGAATTGAAAAAAAAAAAAGCTTTGAGTAGGTATCTTGATCCATTCTGAGAAAATTATGCCAATCTTTTGGTGCAAATCTCAATTCCTGTAATAATTTAACGTGCGAATATTGTTGCCTTTTTTTTAAACCAATCTTTGTACCACGTTACCCGTTTTTTTCCTCTTTTTTTTGAGTTAATAACTTTCAGTGCCATAACCAATCCAACTACACCCAAAGCATCATCTGTGGAAATCATACTAGAAAATTCCGAACTTTATAGACTATGAAAAAATCCGAATGATCAAAAGACCGCGAAGACAGAGATCGAAGAATAAAAATATCCCCACAGATTGCCTAGAACCGGTTCCAGAAGCTTCGCCTGCACAGGTATAACTGAATGGTGTGGATGCATCGAACCGTTCAGTTATGCCTGCGCAGTTATGCCTGTACAGGTATAACTGTGCTGGTATAACTGAACGTGTGTAGGGCCCTTAAGGGAACCGAGCCTCCCCAGTAATTACTGAAAAAAACCATTGTGCAATGCATTCTCCCTCAATCAAATAAACAACAAGTGAATTATAATATTGATTTTAAAAAAGGAAATCAAAACTAAATGATAATTTTTCAAAGGTCCAAGACCAACCCCTCGACCGGACTTTATTGGCCCATTCGTTAAGTCACCACTACATTTTAACAATGAATACAAAATATTATCTTTATAACTAAGGGATTCCTGAACTATTTACGTTCGCAGCACTCATGGAAATTTTAAATGTTGCCCAACACCTCAGCCAACGTCTTCCTAAAGAGTGTAGTCAACATCATAACCCTTGTTTTGTGGAACAGATTTGCACCCTCCACTAATATAATTTGACTGGCTCTTCGTTTTCGTAAGAATGTTCATTTAGGAAAGAAAATTATAATTTTTTTTTGAATTTTTGAGTAGGAAAACTGAACCTCCTAATCTAAATTGTGCATGTGTATCAATAAAAATTGTACAAACTGTATAATTTTTATTGATGAGGTGACTGAAAAGGCAGTGACAGCAACGCCAATGAGGTATGTGATATCCCCGCCCCCTCAACGTTTTCTCCCCATCTGGTTGGGAATTTCGAAGATGAGAAACGAAACTAAAACTAAATCAATAAAAAGTTATCAATTAGGTCATTGCAAAGATGGCCTACTGCACATTATCGGTGAGGGGGGGGGGGGAGGGAGATAGCCTACAAGTTGGCTACAAGACTCATTCATTCATAAGAAAAATATCGCTCACAAATTGAAAAGAATTTCTTCAATTTAAAAAGTAAAAATTAATCTTCAATTACCTAAGGAAGCAGGTTGGCCACCCCTTTATAAATAGTGAAATGCATGCACAATATCGGTATGTAAGTGCCGCAAAATGTATCTATTTAAAATTCAATAAATCATAAATAGTCAGTCCTCGGTATAACGTCACTCGGGGACCAAATAAAAATGACCGGAAGCTGCGATAACTTGATAACGAGTAATCCCATTTCACTAATTTTGTTGGCAAGGACTATAAAAGAGATGTTATAGGCATCCCCTATCCCGAATCAGGGCCTCAGGCTGGGGCCTTTGGTGGATATAGTGAATTTTTCGTGTGAAAAACAAAAAATGATAGGGGGGGGGGAATCGTCCCCCCGCACTGGAGCCCTGTTAGTCCAATACCTTCTAAAGCAGCTTGCTCTAGAAGGTGTTGGTTAGTCCCACCGTTGAGTGGGGGGGGGGGGCATGTTTATAGTGCAATGTATGTCTGATGATGTTAATAGTTATGACTTTACAACGAGATCTTTGGACGAGAGATCTTTTCAAGCCTCTCTCTCGGTCATCCGTTTATAAGATTTCAAATTGACAATTAATTCAACAAAGAAAAAATTATACATTGATAGGTTTCCTTTCCATGTTTAGCGAGAAAATTCTTTTTCTATGAACACAGGACCATAGCGTGCCTTTTCGGGGCCCCCAGGGCACACATTTTCTGGGGGCCCTTGGAAAGGATTATTATTATGCAAAATAAATGTACATTATTTTGTGGCGCCCAATTAGGCATGTGGTCCTGGTGCAATGCCCTGGTTGCCCCAGCCTAGTTAGGGGGCCTGTATGACCATATAGTAGTTATTCCAGACAACCAGCTTTCGCGGGTAGATAGGACAAGGCAAATCGCTTTGGGACAAGATCAAAGAAAAGCGTTGGGTCGCAATAGGCAGGATTAACCATTGAGGACAACAAAGCACGTACTTCTGACACGGGCATCAGAAAAGAGCAATCACTAATTTATTTTTTCTTAGCTGAGGATTGTTTACTGTCTCTGTAGATCGGCTGGCGACAGAAGTAGAAAATGCCATCAGTGAATCCTCTTGAATGCACTTCTGTACTATGCCTGTGACAGATACCCATTATGAGTTAGAAAAAAAAGGAGAAAACTGTTCAACAGAATACACCCCCCCCCCCTCCCACTTGTTAACTTGGGAACTGGTTGACGGGTCTATATCGCTTCCTGTACGATCTCCTTCCTCATTGTTTGTACACCCCTCTGAAGGTAGCAATGTATTATATGATAGCAATAATGAGATGGATGTTGTAGTTTTCCTGTCAGCGGCGCTTTGACTATTTTTGTTCCACTGTAGAAATTTAGTAGCCTTTCTAGAATACAACTGCCCTGAAGCGAGGCGGAGCATACACAAACACACACATATATATAGGCGAATTCCGAACAAAGACGCACACGAATGGGCAGACAGATGTATTGGAAATTTTTCCCTGAGGAAGCGTGAGAACTTTCCCGAAATTTTCAGTCATGGATACCGCCATCTAACTGAATCATGTGTTTATAGGTAAGTAACACACATCTCTGTGTCCCTCCTTCAGGAAGCTAGCACAGTGTTACATTTTTATGTTGTCCAGATGTACTAACCATGAGAAAAAAACGAAGAATAAGACATCCGAAATGTTCACAAAAGATGAATTCGGCTGGTCTTGACCAGCAAAACTATAGTAGTTACAAAAGGTAATTGCTGACAAATGGTTGCGCACGAAGACGTGAGAAATTTTTCTGTACAGAGTTGACAATACCGAAAACAGGATTGTCATATTAACTATAGCATATAAGAAGAGGAAGAAACATCCAGTTGTTTTTGAATCCAAGTGTCATCGTTGAGTGTTCATGTTACAAATTTTCAAGTCAACGCTGATCGATCGTTGCATCCTTACTCATCCTTCATGATGAAGGAATCATCATCAAAGCCCAATTTGTAGCAGAGCAACAATAATCTTGGTAAGTACAACCTCATTAGCAGTTTCTCTAATTTTTTGGGAATTTTGCGATTGCATAAAATGTTTATACAGATATTCTTGAGGCCAAAAGCTTTTACGACAAACATTGTTTGGAACAAGATTGTTAAAGAAATCTAAAGTACAGTATAACCTCGATTATCCGAGGGTGGATTATCCGGACTTCAGAAATTACAAAACTACGAAAGGTGAAAGAAAACCAACCGACCATGAAATTATTGATCAGACAACACAAGAGATTTTGGTAATAATATTCGGTGATAGTGATTAGAAGAATGGGAACAGAGATTGTTATTGAAGTTATGATCAGTTAGATCAGAGTATCCTATAATGGGCAATATCGCCCCTTGGGGGCATGGAAAGGTCCGGGGGGGGGGATGAGAAAAAAACAAATTCTGAAGAGGAGGACGATGAAACAAAAAGTTTGGAAAACTGCGAGTTGGATTATTCAAATTTGTTTTGCTTAAACAGTGGTCTCTAATAACAAGGAACGAAATAAGTCGAAAATAATTTGTGTAAAAAAAACATCTTACCCAAATTTTTTGGTTTTTCTGCAAGTCAGGACCTTTGACTTGAAGTGTCCCTAGAAAAAAGTGGAACAATTATAACCCTGCATAAATAGGGTCAAAGATGCTTAGTTTATTAGCGAATAGAGTAAATACTGTGCTGTTTAAATTAAATGGGCCACTTCATGCAGAAATTAGGACCGGGAAACTATATAATTGTATAACTAGGTTCTTGTGTGTATTTTTTGCGTAAATTTAAATGTGAGTATTTGACATGAACAACATGAGGATACAATAAATATTTATTTTAAATCAACGAAATGTATAAATATGCGTTTCATTCGAACTGTTTGCTATTGCTGCTATGTTTGGTTATTCCTGGTGATTTAAACCGTGGTTTTCGATAGGCTGTGGTCAGCATTACATGATTGAAAATTTTTATATCATTAGATTATTAAGTTATTTTTGTTAAAATTAATTTTTAGGATAAAATATGAATGGCATATCTATCACGTGGGTGTTTATGGTCAAAACTGATACCAATTGATTTATTGAAAATGATTGCAAATAAGATAATGCTTGACCAAAAATAATTAACGGTCCTGCAGGTCCTTCAACGTTGAAATGTTTTACATACATCAGTAGTATATGAGCAAAAAAACACTAAAATTTCGGTTAATAAGCACTCGCTCAGACGTATATTATATGTAAACAAAGATTTTCCCCCCTTCTGATTTATGAATTAAAAAAAAAGTATTTATACTTTTACTGATATCAGTATGACTTCAGTATTATACTAATACTGAAGTGTGTGTTTGTTAAGAAAAATAAGCGAGCAGCTATGCCAATGGGTTTTTAAACGTTTGCTATCTGCGGCGCACCTTAATATTAATAGCAACTGATCACCTATGTTGGCCAAATAAAATCGAAACCAATGTTTTTATACCCTCTATGGTTCTCCTCCATAAAACGTATTGAAAATTATTTTTTTCCCAGAAACCGATGTAAATTGGCACTGTTAGCATATTTTTAACTGAAACAATACATCATCACAGCAATTTAATTAATTATACTGGATTTAACTAGCTAAAATAATTAATTAAGGGTAAAATATAGTCTGCCTTAATTTAAATGTTATCTATAAACAGATAGAATTTTGCTCAGCAAAGTTGAATAGTTTCCACTCAGACATTTTAATATTTTTGTTTTGTTTGTTTATATTGAATTTTTTGCAAATCAAATACGGTACTCCTGTACTATATTGAAATGCACATTATTGAACACAAATGAAACGAAATTAAGTATTTCTGCTCGAAGAAATGCCGACCAACAAAAAACCAAAATATCAAATCGTAATATTTTCAGTGATTTTGTCCTCTTCACCCCCCCCCCCCACCTCTAAAGAGAAAAATAAATGAACATGAAGTAAAATCATTTGTCAAACATTTTATAGGATAGCGGCTCTGGCTGCATAAGCCTATATGACCATGCTTTTTGAATTTTTCATCGAGTATAAATTTCAATACTGTTTTAAAACATTGAATGATTCCTGTTTTGATGTCATTTGAATATAGCCGATCTTGACAAATCAAAAACTATGTAGGAAACAGCCATATTCCTGAGGAGCCAAGCATGGTTTTTGCTGAAGAAGTTTTTTAGATTTTTTCAGGACTTACGGAGACACCCCCCCCCTCCCTCTCCCATGTCGAAGGCCACACTGTTTTCGTCATCCTATGATTCCACTCTAACAATCACATGCAGAGAATGTTTGGTGCCGATACCGATTTTCTAGTCGCCATGGTGACCTGGAGCCCGAGATTTGTCAAGCCCTGGTATATAGGGACAGGGTACGTACCCTCCTTGAAAATCCTTAGAGAAAAAGTTCATTTTCAAGTCTTTAAAAGTCCTTGAAAAAGTTATAATCATTTTCAAGGTGTTTGAATTTTTTTTCGTGAATTTCTTCCATCAATTTTTGTCTTACACCCCCCCCCCCCTCCGCAATCCCCGCTAAACTACTTTCTGCTGAGATGGAAACGAACTGAACAACAACGATCATATGAGTTACGTCAGTGTTTCTCAAAGTGTGCGTAGTGGCTTCTAGCGGTGTAGCTAACCTTTGTCAGGGGCGGCGCGACAAGCTGGAATATTGATTTGTATGCTTATTTATTCTTTGAAAAGTGGTTCTTTTATAAGTAAAAATATCTACCAAGCTATTCCGTGGAGTCGCGGATGAACCATGAATTGGGCAAAAAGCCGCTGCTGACAAAAGTCAGAACCTTTGAGTTACGGGACAATGTTCAAAACAGAATACATGGTCACGCATATCTGAGGTATTTCTGAGCTTTAAAAGGTGTTGCTCTTAAATCTGACAGAAAAATACTGCACTTGAGATATTGCTCTGAAATTATTTCAAACTATTAAATTAATGAATGTCAGTTGCAAACAGGACCGCAAGTAGATGCTTGGTCGGCCAGGGTGAACACGCATTTTGACGCCCCTTTGTAATGTTGAAGGAGAGGTTAAATGGTGAAATTGGTACCCTCTCTGGTCCAGCGCATGGTGCACCAGAACCTTTGAACAAACTTTCCTGTAGGAACCGGGTATAATATATCGATATAACATATGTACTGAAAAAGTTCTTGGAGCCAGGCTGGTCGTTGATCGCCTGCGGATGTGACCACGGAATGGAGGTGGCTTCAACAATATCTGTTGCAAGTTCCGAAATGAACTGACTGCTAACGGAGGTTGATTGTTGACCGTAGATGCACGCAAAAACAGTTCTTTGAAGCAGAACTGATTTTTTTTCAAAAGAGCTGAACTCTATGCTTTATTGACTTTTTTCTTGAATATAGAAATCGAACAACACAGACGAATTTTTTGTTTAAGTTTATAAATAACGCATTTTTGTATTTCAAATCTTGAAAGGAACATCACAAGAGTGCTTGAGGTTTATGAAACAGCAATGTTATGCCAATCTTAGTGCTGTATTTCGAGTAATTTTTTTTTGTAATATAATTTTTTCTTGATTTCAATTTCATGAAATATGGTTTTCAATTACAATAATTTTTAGTTTTCTTAGGGAAATTTTTGCGGAAGAGTAAGGTAGAGATAATGTTTCAGTTATACGATTTTTCATTTATACGACGCTTTGACCCGACTGTTCGGCGACGTGCTTAAAAACCTCGTTTATACGACGCGACGAATAAACGAGGTTCCATTGTATGGGGCTTGAGCCCCCCCAACATTTTCAATAACTTTACGCCCTTGAGTATCCACGGTATTAAACTTTAAGAATCTCATGATGGATGGTAGGTACTGAATGTTCTTGTGTATTCAGTTGCAAAACGGTGTCTCAGTTATAAATAACGGCCAATTTCGCCATTGAAGTTGAGACAGACAGAGTAAATCAGACAGGTGTCCAGAAAATAAATCTTCTACGGTATCATTTTGAGTAACTTCTCCTTTCCACCTTCAACTCTTTTAACATCAATTAATTATTCTTGGCAACCTCTTCTGCCACTAATTTCCACCAATGGCAACAACCTGATGCCAACAACTACTACTACTCGTGTAAAAAAGAAAGTAAGAAACGAGGGGAGGCAACGGGTTGTGTCGCGTCTGGCAAAATTCCACGACAGTCAATAATACAAGAGTTCACCTCATACACCATCCCGGCCACGTCTGGCAAGAGTTCCTGGGTGGTAAGGATGGCTTAAGAAGAAGAAGAAAAAAATGGAAAGGGTCCTCGCGGGTGAAATTCGGGTGTTTGACAGGGTTAGAAACGCGGAATTTAGCACCTTTCGAGAGAGACGTGATTTCACTTTAAGCACCTCATAAAATATGTTGAAAACTGAAAATTCTCCATTATTAGCTTAGCGGTGGCGCAAAAATTGGCTTACCAACGCTAGCCGAAATAAGTCTCACTTTTCTTCGTGGTTAATGAATTGGGTAATAATAGGGCCCTTGGGCCTAAAAGCAGAATAGCTAATACACTAAATCAGCCCACTCTTCAAGAGACTGTCATCGTAGCATGGCTCCGTGTCAGCAGCTACTCTATATAGAGAAGTCGGAAGTGTTTAGAATCATTACGTTTGTAAAATTCTGAAACTATATTGTTATTCATATAGAAACGGTCCTCTCCACTTGTCAATACAAGATTCATCGAAAGACTGGTTATTTGTGGAGATGAAGATTACAAGGAAGAAAATTCATCATTGCCCCCACGGGGACTCGACCCCGGTCTCACGCTTGCCGGACGAGTGCTCTACCATCTCAGCTATGGAAGCAGATAGAATATTTCACCCTTGGAGCGTATATATATGTTGAAAGGCACCGTGCATGGACAGCGTCAACAATCAACTAATAGCTCGTGAATGACAAAGGCCATCCAGATGGCCATATGCATATAGAAACGTCCTCTCCACTTGTCAATACAAGATTCATCGAAAGACTGGTTATTTGTGGAGATTATCATCTCCACAAATAACCATTCACGAGCTATTAGTTGATTGTTGACGCCGTCCTTTCAACATATATATACGCTCCAAGGTTGAAATTTTCTATCTGCTTCCATAGCTTAGATGGTAGAGCACTCGTCCGGCAAGCGAGAGACCGGGGTTCGAGTCCCCGTGGGGGCAGTGATGAAATTTTCTTCCTTGTAATCTTCATCTCCACAAATAACCAGTCTTTCGATATAACCATATTGTTATTATTTTAATTAATTCCTGAAAGTATTTCATTCGCCAATTCCAAATTCTGAAAATCCCTTTCGTAAACCCACAGACTCGTACACACTATGCAAAAAACTATCTGTATGCAGGGTGTCCTGTAGGTAAGGCTAATGCGGCCTTGTTCTCATCAGCTGCCCATCTGCACTACTAACAGTAGTTTTTCGTTTTCTTGTAAGCATCAGATCATCTCCTCACAAGTATCATTCGAAGGGTTCGTGCAATAAATTCACTATAGAAAGCTGCTAAAGATTACAGCCTAGTGGTCACTTCTCCAGGATGTGGGGGCCATGATAAAGCCAATGCAGAACATATTTGGCCGTAAGTCAGTGACACCCATACTAAGTCTGCAGAATCAATTCTTTAACCCCTTTACGATCAGGAACGTAATATTGCGTCCAAATGCCAGTGGAATAAATTCATCCCAGTTGTTTCTTCAACCTCTTTTTTTCCTTATTGTAACCCTATGAAACAAAGTTGTGTGTGTGTGTGTTTCCTCCTCTCAGTTCTCCTCAGCTTTCCCTTCCCTCCCCGTTCTCTACGGCATCCCCCCCCCGCACATATAATGTATCTTACTTTTAACTAATCATTCTATTATATACTGTATATGGAAGTGACAAAGCGAACACGTAGGTGACAGTGAAAAATCAAGGTCCTGTATATCTCTTATCTCTTTGTATGTAATTATCTACTGCGTGTAATGTTCCTCCCCTGCCCTCATTGCTTTTTTTCCCCTTTCTTTCTTCCCCTTTCTTTCTTTTTTTTAATGTGCAAACAAGGTTGCCATATTCATCGCTCATACTTCTATAATAATGATCATTCAAATTTATCGCCAACAGATTGTACGCTAAGGGGGAGTTAAGGTCTTTAATTTGAAAAGCATTTTAAGATTCACTTTTGTTGCTCCACCATTTAGCACTGCATGAAATCTGCAGTAGGTATCAAACAGAGTCGCAACGGGGGACAATGTCTAACAAACTAGAAGTCAAGGGTGCTGCTCCCGCTTCTCAACTGTTAACAATCCAAGGGCAGGGTAAATGTTGATTTACAGCACGATCATCATGTAAGTGGGCTCTCTCAAGCCCTCTCTTTCTCTCTCTCTCGCTCTTCTTGAAGCTTCGTCCTTAGCAATCGCAACAGTTTATAAAAGACTTTTTCTTCTGTTGAGAGAGAGAGAGGATACAAATAAGAGTTCCTATAAATAAGAACACTTTCTTTTGATGCTTCCTCTTCTTCATCTTACTCGATGCCGCCTGTTCCCAGTTGCCCCGATGCTAAATTGATTCCTCGACAGGTGCCATCTACATCGAATTGGCCCAACGTGTTTGTGTGTACAATGCATTGTGTGTGTGTGGGTTTCTTCTTATTTTCTTTCTTAAACTTCTGCTCTAGTTCTACAGCAGAATAAATGTCTTATCTACACTTATAAAAACAAGCGTTTCCAGTTGCTGGAAGTCGGAAGCACAATCGTCCTCCTCTTTTTTTTTTGTTCTGTGTCTTTCTCATGAAGTACGAAAGACTTGGTACCAAGAAGAGACGAAGATGAAGTTCGGAAACAAAATTCGTATGCCTGTGCGGGGGGAACCACCAACTTATCGCAGTTCTGGTGAGTGCCCTAAGATTAAGCTACACTTTAGGACTGACGTTTTCTTTCATTTCAGCAGGCACGCACAACCATAGCGAAAGATAATGGGTACTGCAAGTCAAAATGTAATTCACCCGAAAAATATGTGTTTGACAAATATGTGAGATGAATACATTTATGTGACCAATTAATTATGATAGCTAAAAAGTCATAATTATCATAATATCTTATATGTAAATGTGAAAGTATGTCTGTTCTTTATACAAATTCACAATTTTAGACCGATCGTCGCCAAATTTGGCGTATATACCAAAAATTGCCCGGATTGAACCATGGGCTACTTTAAAAGCTCGCCAGAGCTGGGCAAGTGTCCGAAATGGGCGAAAAACCGTCGGGCAACAATGATTTTTCTGCCTCAACAATAACTTTCGAAATTTGGTTACCGTGGTTCCTTAATAAGGCGTTTCAGACATGCACATGCATTTACAATGGTTTTTCACCACTTTGATGTTGCCAGTAATATGGTTCATTCTTTTATAATGGTTTGTCACTTTTTCAATCCTCCCAGAAATTGAAGAAAACGCGGGCAGCACCGGGTATTATGGCTTGTTCTTTATAAGTCATTGAAAATAATCTTAATTCTTGATTCCAAAAATTCAAGTAAACCTCCTTGAAAACAAGGGAAAAACACGAATTATGTTATCAAATCCTTGGATGGCCAAAATTACTGATATCCCGTAAATACGAAGGGTCACTTGGTACGAAGGGTCACTCTTTATGTATAGTTTCTAGTCGTCGAGCTGTAGAAATAGTGCATGTATGGCCCGCAGACTGAAAACGTTATGCACCACTGCTTGGAGTATATAAGGTGATTACAATTATTGCAATATCCAGTGGAAAAAACTAATCTGAGTAGTTTTTTACTCAAAAACTGCGACTACACCCAAATTTTTTGGATATTTTAATGAGACCATGGGAGAGAGATTTATTAAATGAAAAATAGTTCGTTTTTTGACCACCAGGTGGCAAAGTAGTGCTTTCGTATTGTACTTTGGATTTTCCCATGGGTCATATAGCCGTATATACACCAAGTTTCAATGGAATACGTCCTCCAGATCGGGCGCTACATAGGTCGGAGTAGTGTTAGTATACTGACGGCTACTGAATTGGTCTTGGCAGTGACAGTATACTGAAACTACTCAGACCTATATAGCGTCCGATCCGGAGACGTATTCCATTGAAACTTGGTATATATGGCCGAAAATTGAACTAATTTTTCTTATTTCATAAATCTCTATCTCATGGTCTCATTGAGATATCTTTAAAATTTGGGTGCATTCGGATGAGTAGTTTTTGAGGGGAAACTGCTCACAGTGTGGGAAGTTTAATTACAATCACCCCGTGCATATAGGAATTTTCTTCCCGAACTTTATCTTCATCTCTTTCTCCGCCAGTATCCAGTCTTCGAATTTTGTATAGACAGAGAAGAGTGACATATCGTTTATCAAAACATGTCGCCATCTGGGGAGGCTATTTTCGTTAAGAGCTGTTAGCTGAGCTATAAGAGGCTGCCCATGTTCGGTCTCATTCAGCGTTCATGTAACCTCTGAGGCAGGGGTTATAAACCAGGCTTAACCTATGTGTCGCGACCCAAAATTAGGTCGCAGGGGCTTCCGAGATAGGTGGTTCAAATCTATTAACAGCCAAGTCTCTCTTCAGATATGGGTCTCGACCCAAACTTGGTACGAAGGGGCTTCCAGATGAGCCGTGCAAATTCCTTTTTTCAGTCAGGGCCGTCAAAAAGCATATACTCAGAGAGACAGAGAGAGAGAGAGAGAGAGTGTGTGTGTGTGTGTGTGTGTGTGTGTGTGTGCGTGCGTGCCCCCAACGAGGTAGCTGTTGTATATATATATATATGCAATATTTCAAATTGTTTGTCCATTTCTATTACATTTTTTAAAGCCAGGGCGTGGGGGATGACGGGCCTGCTTACAGAGTCCTGCTATAAATCCGTTCTCACTGTGTCACGTTTTCCACAAATTTCGAAACCCGTGGGTCTCGTAGCTAGTCTTGTTGCTAATTTCGGGTCGCGGCTTGGAAACGTTAAGGACCCTTGCTCTAAGGGAAGTAAATGCCAGTCCCATGTAGCTTAATGGTAGAGCACTTGCCCAGACTGGGAGAAGTTGGTGGTTCGATTACCCCAAAGGCACGTGAATTTACTTTCCGAACTTCATCTCCTCTTGGTATACAGTCTTTCGCACTTTGCACGAACAGCGGCGAGTGACATCGTTTGTCTTCTGAGTTTGGCAGTGGCGTATTTATTCGAGGGGGGTACGGGCTTATAGCGGGCTATAGCCCAGGGCGGCAAATTTTAGGAATAAGTGGTTAAGAAAATTCGTATATAATGGGACAAGGGCAACGAATTTTATAATTACGAATCCGCCTTTGTCCAGAGACTAGATCAGTGAGTGACCTATAGAGTTTGCAAGTCAACAAAAGAGTGTGTAAGTAAATGAGTAAGCAAAAGAGTGTGTAAGTAAATGAGTAAGCAAAAGAGTGTGTAAGCACGTGAGTAGGCAAAAGAGTGTGTAAGCACGTGAGTAGGCAAAAGAGTGACCTAGAGCGTGCGCAAGCATGTGAATGATGAAAACGGTGCGCAAGCATGTGAATGATGAAAACGGTGCACAAGCATGTGAATGATGAAAACGGTGTGCATGCATCTGAATGACCAATAGAGTGACCTAGAGAATGTGTAAGCATTAGTGTGAACTAGAGAATGTGTAAGCATGGAGAGACCAAAATAGCACGCAGGCATGGGAGTGATCAAAAGAAGGACTTATAGGGACATGCACATTTTTACAGGCGGGTAGCTAAGCGGGTTATAGCACAGGGTGGCGAAGTCTAGGAATGAGTGGTCGAGAAAACTAAATAAGATTAAGAGAAAGGCAGCAAAATTCGGGTAGCCCACGGGTGGCAGAAACCATAGATACGCTTCTGGAGATTGGTCTCGATGGGTTACGTGTCCTGTCTGCGTTCTTTATTGTACAGGGTATTTCCAAAAGAATCATCCGATTTAAAAAAATCATAACTATTCAGCTTTTAATCCGTTTTGATCGAATAATGTATAGGTAAAAAGAGGGAAATCTCGAGTTTCACGCAGTTGCCGACAGGTAGAGATAACGCTCTTCCTTCGACTGCCACTTCAATGTTCGTGAAGATGGCGACAGCACAGCAGAAATCGTTTTGTGTTCTGAGCTTCGTGAAGTGTGAGTGCGTAACAACTGTTCATCGTGCTTTCCGTCGACAATACACTGGTGTTGAACCAGCACCTCCTAGAAATAGAAGGCCTCTGTACTGTTTGCCATAAACGTCATTAAGACTACCTAGCAAGTTTGCCACATTTTAAAACACAGCATCTTATTTCGTTTCTTCTTATTTTGGGGTAGAATCTTCCTGATTGGCTCACAAATACCTCATGGTGATTGGATGTCGGGCATAGAAATCGCCAATTCTGAGCCCGATCATTTCTTTTCCTCACAGCGATGATACTGGCACGAGCAGGGGATTTTTTTTTCCCTGACTATTCTTAGGGAAAATGGACTACTTACTGACGTCACAAGTAGCATGCGGAGGCCTTCTATCTCTAGGAGGTGCTGGTTGAACTTCCTACCGCTTGGAGCATCAAGCGATGCTATAAACAATTCCGAGACACGGGTTTTCTGTGTAAAGGGAAATCCCATGGCCGTGTCCCCCGCATGTCAGACGAAAATGTGGAGCGCATCCGACAGAGTTTCTCACGTAGTCCACAGAAATCCACTTGCAAAGGATGCAAACATGCTCACAAAAGTTTGGGGCGAATTTGACTTCATTACATAGGAAAATTATTATTTTCCAAATTTCACTTTTTTTCTCTCGTCACATGGAGCTAATCAATACATACATATATAGACATGTATCACACGTTGGCGATTAAACAAAATGGATTTGGCTCCTACCGGGCCGACTTAAATCAGAACATCGAGCTTTGGCCAGGGATCTCCGGCCACTTCGCGAAATGGTGGGCTAAATTCCGAATCATTTCTGAAATTCGGACTTTGGTCAAAACTCTTGGCCAATTCGACAAGTGGCCGACCTCGTCGCGAATTGGTCGTACTTCGGGCTTTGGCAGTAACATATACATAAAGTGCATTATTGAGAATGTCCCTGACGCGAAATAAGCTTGTGCTGAGAGCAGCACATGATTCATTTTGATTTGGTATGAATATATTGTTTTTGGTTGATATCTAGTGAGGAATTTTGGAAATTTATTGAAGTGTAATGCATACATGATTTATAGATTACATGCGTACATTTATTTCTTAATTTAATTGACTTCACTGGTACCATTTGAGTTTACGCTTATGATATTCATTCAAAAGTTTTCGGCATTTGTGCAGTAAATTTGAAAATAAAAAGCAGCTAATGTTCACGAATTTCACTTGTCGTCAGTCAAAAACATGCTTTTGCATAGTCTTTCAATAGGTGCAGATTGAATGCTCTTGAAATAGTGCGGATTCCCGCTTTCACTGGTCGCAACAATCGCTTATCACTGCCATCTACCAAGTGATCAAAAAGTAACACAAAAAGTAAACATTTTCAAATAATTTGAAGAGCATATTCCATGTTGTTTTCACAGAAATGCATAGAAAGACAAATTTTTTTTTTCATATTAGACATGATTTTTTTTAAGTGTTGGAATAGATATATTTGCTACTAACAGGTGGCGCTTTTTATTCTTAGACCATTACGGTGCTAATGCGATTATTTAGAGTTAGTGCAATTATTACGACAATAGATCTTTTGTTTTTTGTAATAATTCCCACGGCTTTTTCTGTGAAAAAAAAAAGCATCAAGATATCACCTGTATATCCATGTCACACAAATATGTAAGCTTTTGCCTTCATTTTTTTCCAGCTTTTGTTCGTTAGTATGTTATATGTGAATTATTCTCTAAGTTACGAGAGTATTTTTGGTATGTTATATCCACAGTGTATGTTTTAAGCGGAATATGTAATAACAGGTACAAATATATGGAATATAATGGGCCAAAAATCGGGGATTACAAAACTATTATGTTATATCAAGGGACTTATAAGTGTACTCGACTGTGCATGAATATGAGCAATAACTTGTATTTTAGAGTAAAATACGTAAATAGGAGAAATAAAATGTAGACTGGCGGAAGGAAGAAATATTCAGGGAAAAAAGACGAAGCAGAAGATTAGGAGAATAAATTCAGGAAAATGCAAGGGAGTGAGAAATTCAGAAGAAAGGCAAAGGAGTAGAAATTTAGAGAATTTTCAACAAGAAGTAGAAAATTCTGCAAGACGGCGAATGAAAAGAGCATTTATTGGGATGACTTGAAAATTGTTCCATTAATGATGACCAAATCTGAAAAAATATGGACACGAAAAAAGCCAACTCATAAGAGAAAAAGCTTCCCTTGCCCGACACTTAAAAAAAAAAAGCAGGTGAGGGACAATCACTCTCTTTACAACCTTCTCAAGTCCCTACCGGCGTCCCTAAAATGATCGAGGCTAATTTACAAAATAGTGTTCCTCGAACTGTGCGTAGCGGTTCCTAGGCCGCCGTGGCAAACTGGAGATCCTGGAACCTGGAAGTATACAACGCGCCTGCTAGGGATATTGGTTTGTGTGCGTATTTATGAAAGTAGTGCTTTTATAGGTAAAAATACTTGACGACTACCCTTATTGAAATCGCGGATAATGTTAATTGTATCGTTCGGGTATTGTTACCACTTTCGCTGATGACAAAAAGGACCAGTATCATAGCATGGGAAAAAAATTCGTTTCTAGTTATCAGGGGTTCGGTTCATGATATCAATTAGTTTTTGACGTAAGTTTTTTTTTGCATATTTTCCAGCCAGACTACTAAAAGTTACTTAAAGGACTACTACCAGGTTAAACCAGACTACTAGTACCACTAAACCCACACATGCACCTCGTCCATATTCCTCTGCGGAACTTCTAAAGAATTGGTACATGCTGGAATGTCGTGTTGTGAATATAACGTGAAGTTTGTTTCTGTGTAACGCTTGTAAAGTGTAGTGCCGCCATCTGCCAACAGTTTTTCTAACTATGAGTTAAGTGTTATGATTGAATAATTGTATCGTTGTAGCCCCGTTGCTCTCTGTGGCGAGACTTTTCAACGGGGAGGTCAGCTCTCGAAGTTGGGAACCCCGAGGAGAAAAGCGGGAACCACCGAAAACAACTTCAGCCGACCACCACTGTGGAGAAGGTAGGGTTCCAACCCGGGTCCTCGTGGTTGAAGCAGACTACGGGTACCAGCAGTGAAGTCGGTCGTGGTCCCTGGAGCAGAAGAAAATATTGGGGCTCTTAAATTTGAAAATAAGTGTGAAGTTTGGGTTTTTCGGGGGCCCCCTTTAGAAGTCGGGGCCCCGAGTGCGTGTCCGGTGCACCCACCGTTAAATCCGCCTCTGGTTACCAGATTCGAAAACTGAGAAAGGAGGACGTCTGCGCACGCGCACTTAATCACGCCACTATTCTGACCAATGTGGGAGGGGGGGAAACCCCACAAAAAACACTCATATCAATGAAGAAATATGTGTTTTAAAGTGAAGAAAGTTTTCCCTAGAAGAAAATTAAAAAATGATGGCGGAAACCTGAAAAGGAGGACAAAAAATATGTATTTTCCGAAACGTAGGAAGACGCTTGAAATGACATCGAAAAGTAGAATGGTTGGTAACCCTACAGACTAACTTTCTTTTTCTGTACGTTATCAATCTGCAAGACTATGTAGGAGGTCACAAGGCTCTGTTATCGGTAAAAATTTCCGTACTCAGGTTCGCAATGTCCTAAACGGCCGTAATATCCCCGCTGTGCTCTACATACCGCTTCTTTTGTAATTTCTTTCTTATTGTGAAGGCACGTATTTGGTAAAGATGGTTCGTGGTCAGTTTCTTTCAACTGATCACATCCCACGGCCGGAAGACTTCCGCAAGGAAATCTATAGGATGTACCGCACGTTATGGAAAGTATCGTAATTCCCTTAATGCACATTAAAAAGTTTAATTTAACTCTTCACAATTTCTGAATTTTTAAAAAAAAATGATTTTATGGATTTTTTCAAATGGGGGAGGGGGAAATCATGTTTTAGAACAGTGTTTCTCAACCACCGGACCGCGGCCCGGTACCGGGCCCTGGCATCAGTCAAACCGGGCCGTGAGTGATTTATCTTTTCATTCTCCCCATTTATTTCCCATAGTCGTATTTATGAGAGGCCGTGCCTTCCACTCAAAAAAAAACATACTCAACAGGGCCGCGGGCTTCCAAAGGTTGAGAACCACTGGTTTAGAACAATTGAAAACTAAAATGCGTGATTTAAAATTTTTAAACCTGTTATGTTGGAAATAAAAAACGTTGTCCTGTTCGACCAAACGGGACATATGGTATATTCCACATCAGAGGTCTTCTAATTTTTTCTATTCGCGAGCATTGCCTGTACCTATCCTAAAAAAGAAAGAGCACCCTCACGTTGAGCAAGTTTGACATACCAATGCATGAAATCAGGATGATTTCAATCCTTCAATATACACTGCTCAAAACAATGAGGGAAGCAAGCAAAAAAGTGAAGAAAACCGTGCGAGACAGCCACGTATTGGCATACAATGGATAGTACACGCGTATCAATGCGCAATACAGAAAAAAGACGTAAAAAAATTTGGAATTAAGCTTTAATTCTTTGAAAATATGGAAAAAACATGAAAAGATGATTTAGGGCAACAATTTGGTTACATGTAAACGATAAAAAAAAGTACTGTTTAGACATGATGCATGAGTTTTAATAGGGCGTGTGGTCTCCTCGAACAGCTAAGACTGCTGCACACCTGTTTGCCATGGATGCGATGAGGTTATCGATCAGACTTCGGGGAATACTGTTCCACTCCTCAAGAAGTGCAATCTGCAAGTCTCGGACAGTAACAGGCGGCTTTGGTCGCGCAGCAATGCGTCGTCCGAGCATGTCCCAAACATGCTCGATTGGATTCAGGTCACGTTGGCCATTCCATACGCTGTACTGTTTCAGCTTCAAGCATGTTCTTCACCAGACGAGCTCTATGCGGTCGGGCATTATCATCCTGGAAAACAAAGGAATCTCCAATGGCTCCAGCGTAAGGGATGACATGAGGTCGCAGTATCTCGTCTGCATACCTTCGGGCCGTCAAAGGGCCATTCCGAATGATATGCAGGTCCGTACGTCCGCCTATGCTGGTTCCACCCCATACCATCCAACCAGCTCGTCTGTATTGTGACCTTTCACGAACGAATGCGGGGTTATTTCGAGTGCCCCTGTCCCTCCATACCAGAACACGTCGGGTGTCACACTCCAGACTGAATCGGGACTCGTCTGTAAACAGCACTTGGCTCCAATCACGTTGCTCCCAATCTCGATGTTCAGCAGCCCATCTTCTTCGGGCCGCACGGTGGCGTGGGGTCAACGGAATGCAGACCATTGGCCTACGTGCATAGAGCCCTCCCTCATGAAGCCGATTACGTATTGTTTGGCTGGACACCCTTCGTCCTGTTGCCAAGAGCAACCGTCTTTGCAGCTGCGTAGCATTCTCTGTTGTGTTTCAACGGGCTATTAACCGTACATACCGGTCATCAGTTGCTGTAGTGGCACGTGGCCGACCTTGCCCTGGTCGACGTCTAACATTTCCTGTTTCTTGGAATCGATTCCACAGCCTTGCAACAACACTTCTGGCGACTCCAACAGCGTCCGCGACACTACGTTGTGTTTGCCCGGATTCCAGTCTGCCTATAACACGCCATGCCATGGATTCCGGTAAATCACGTTGTTGAGACATCCTCAAGTCACCTTGTCTCAAAAAAAGATACTGCGCAATCGAATTTCACAGTTACGGCAGTAAAACAGACGTTTCTGCAACATCCCGATTTCTGCCCTTATCTCCTTTTTCTGGTTTTTGACGTCATGAACTTTGATTTGCGTATGAAGTTTTCTTCTTCCGTTTCCTGCTAGGCTTTAAATTATGGATGATTCATTTTATGTTACTTATCGGTATACATCTTTCCGTAATTTTGTTAAAACCATGTGCTCCCCTAATTGTTTTGAGCAGTGTAGTTTGTACAAGTTGTTTACATGGGACATTGATCTAGCTCTCGCGAGCACGAAATCGGACACGAGCATCGAGCACTCTGTGTGCTTCAGGGGACAGAGGAGCGTCGTGGTGCTCACGAGCATAGTCGTAGCAGAATTTTATCGAGGAGGGGGGTTTCAGATTTTTTTCCTTCTGGGTGGTTACGTTTTTCCTTGCAAACTAACACTATAATCTTGGCTCAAGTGGGGGGGGGGGGTTAGAACCCCAAACCCTAACTTTGCGTACGCCAATGCTCACGAGCAACGGGTTGAAGATGCTGCTTGCTCTACATTTTTGTTCATTTGTAGATAACTGTGTAGATTTGCAGCAGCCATTTATTTCCAAACCCCCTCAGCAATTTTATAGCAGTGATTAGCAAATTGCATTTGAAGCAATGGATTACAATTTGTTTCGCAAAATTAGTGATATCGAAATTTCCAGCATTCTCCTCGATGATGTATAGTGAATCTAAAGTATGAAGGTTAAATTTCATTTGAACCTGTATGGCTTTTTTCTCATATCAATTACAACGGGTGAATGATTTTATCACGTCTGTCTACGGACCACCTATGCCATCACTGAGGATCACCTCTGGCCCGCGGACCACGGGTTGAGAAATGCAGCACTGAACTACTCCGGGGAGACGTAGAGATACCATGACAAGGGAGCCGTGGACATGGCGAGATTTTGGGTTCTCGAGTGTTTTCGCTGGTTGATTGCGTGGGTCGGAGGCTCAGAGGTGCAGTGCTGGCGGGTGTTCCGTCAGTGCTTCTCGTTGGCCTCTGGGCGCTTCTGCGAACGTGGTTGTCACTGTCTTCGAACGGCGGGGGCCCCTCTGCAGGATTGGACCCTGCGGCTCTTGAATCGAAATGCCTCCAGACCTGAATACGGAGAGTGTTTTCCCAGCATGGCCCAGCCGCAAGGTAACCCGCTTATATCCCGCAAGTGGACAGAGCAGGGGCCATATTTGGTTTGGTGGACAAGGGAGCCGCGGACGACAAAAGTTTGAAAACCACTAAAACCTCGAATTTCCAGGAAGAACGAACATACTGCAAGATTGATGTTTAAGATACCGTTAGCCTCGTGCCAGACACCATCAGATAAAACAAACATTATTCCACATTTTCCGTTTCATTCATGACTCTGCATTGAATACATACATATCTGTCTTTTTCTGTCGGAACCGGTCTTCTCATTTCATCCATAAACATACAAAAAAAAAAAGAGCCATAACTTGAATGCGTGTGGATTCGACTCCATTTCTCACTTCCTTAAACGTGTATATTTATCAGTTTAAAAAGTGCTTTTTCCCCCCCTTAAAATATCTCTCGAGACGATCGCCTCCGCAAAAAAGGTAAACAAATTGCCCTGTGGGGCCTGTTACGTAATAATCTTAATAAGAAAAAACGAAACAGGCCGCAGAATTCTACAACGTCACAAAGGCACGTGACTCACCATCGTCCAATGTCCCTCACTCCCTCCTACTACCCGAGTGTGTGTGTGTGTGCGTGTGGAGGCCGAAAATTTCATCTTTTTCCAACAAAAAATATTTCGGCCACCTGGGCCAAACACGTCGATTTTACGGCCCTAAATCGGCTTAAAAATCTGATGTTTTCGGTTCGGGAACCCCTTTCGAGTGTGAAATATCGATATCGGAGGTCAAATGAAAGATTCGGAGTTATATGGAATGGAATTTTTATGTATTTATTAACTTATGGGTATTTTTTTTTTTTGTGTTTTTGTTGAAGTTTTCTTGTTTGTTTGAGTTAAGGACAGGAAACTCCTCCCTTGCTTTTTTTTTGTGTAGTTGTTTAGTAGGTAGGTAGGTAGGTTGTTGTAAAATAATTGGTATATACGCGGCCTACACGTTGGGATTGTTTTATTTCTAGCTCCAGGGCTATTCGCCCCCTTAAAATATGTAGGTAGAAGAAGGATATACTTGAGATGCATGGATATTATGTCCGAGTTCGGTTGTGTGTGTGTGACTTATCCACGTTATTCGTGGTAATTATTCCTTTGCTATATTTGGCGCTGGTGTCGTTCTTTTAATTAAATGAGATTCCGATTGATGGCGTTTTCGCGAAGTGTTGGTCGCAGCAATTTCTTATGAAAACTTTCTGAAAAATTATTGAAGGTTTCCCAGCTACCTGGAAAGTGTATAAGGAAAACGTAAAATATTTCGTAAATGTAAGAGAAAATTGGAAATATTTGGCAAAAGTAAAAAAAATATTCAGGGAAAAAAAGTCAATTAAAAATGTCAAAAAAAAAGTCATGGTAAATTGTAAAATGTGTGGAAAAAGTCAAGAAAATATGCAAACATGTGATAAAAAGCATGGAAACATGCAAATATCCTGGTAAAATGTAAAATATATGACAAAAGACAGGAACAATGTAAAATATTTTGCAAAAGTACGGGAAAATATAAATACAGACGCTCGATATAACGACCCCCCTTCGTCCCGTCGAAAACTGATGTTATATATTGGGAGGGGTCGTTATATCGAAATTAAACATATATTACAGTCGTTGTATGAAAATACAATATATCAAAAGTGAAGTTGACTGATGTAATGTATATACGCATATATGAATTGACATCCTCATCATCGTGTCCCCCCCCCAGACTTTCAAGTCTATCTCCGCCTATATGCACACAATACACTCAGCCTTTCAGTAAATATTCATAACAATCTGCGGAAGTGCAAATTCTCATTCAATTTTCACTTTGTGCTAGCTGGGTGCTGGGGATTCTGACACCATTATGCTCATCCTTCATGACCCACGTTTTAGGACACATCACTTGGGTGTGGGTCATAATCCCGACAGACGAAATCCCGACAGGTCAAAATCCCGACAGGGTCGAAATCCCGACAAGTCAAAATCCCGACACGGTCAGAATTCCGACAGGGTCGAAATCCCGACAGGTCAAAATCCCGACAAGTCGAAATCCCGACAGGGTCAAATTCCCGACACGGTCAAAATCCCGACACGGTCGAATTTAAAAATTCAATTTCGCCGTATAAGCCGCACTTCGCGATTTCTGTCGGGATTTGAATTTCTCGCGGCGAGGGGCGTTGGGGCGCCGATGAGAATAGTGAATTGCGATCAAATAAAATTTTCAAATTTTAATTTCGCCGTATAAGCCGCACTTCGCGATTTCTGTCGGGATTTCCGTTTGTCGCTGCAAGTGGTTTGTGGCGCATACCATGATCAATGGAGATCAATAATTTGGAAATTCATTTACTTTTCCAACTTGGCGAAAAGCAAAGGATTCAGGGTTGCCTTTTTCTGGCATTTATCGATTTTTCTATCCTCCACAAACACTGCTGTTCCTTATTATTTTCTTTGAGAATTTTTCGAAATTCTTTCTCGCTCAAGTTTCAAATAGACTTAAAATGTCAAATGATATTGCACAAAGTTAGACCGTATCATGAAGATCTTAATTTAAAATTTTCAAGGTTTTCGAAAGCAATGTAATAGTAGAGAAATATTTTTATTCATATGTATAAAATTACATGTCTTGACAGCTTAATTCACTGATTCATCGCCGAACCGCAACCACTGAAGGTCAGGCCCGTATCTAGAAATTCCATTCGGGGGGGGGGGGGACAAGGTGGTCAAATAATATATTTGGCCATGTTTTACCTTATTTCAATCATTTTCTCTCATTTCGAAGGGACCGGATCCCCAATTCCCCCCTTCTCACTACGAAGCTATAAACATAAAATTCTGTCAGTAGTTTTATTTTATACTGTTGAGACTCCCAAAAAAATTTCTTAAAATTCTATCTCTAAGTTGGTCTTAAGGCTTTGAAGAGAGTATGCAAATTGTGTGGTAGTGTAGTTGCATACAGGGTGTCCTTTAAGAGTTAGTACGGCCATTGTCTTCTCAACCATCCGTGGTAGAGATGATTTCAGTTTGAAAAAATGCTCAAAAGGCGTTCAAAAATTACCCTGTACCAGTTTTGAGAGTGAAAACACAGTGTGTAACAAAATAAAAAAATATAAATTTTTAAAACTTCTAATTATAAAGTGACTGCACCGTATCTCCTGAGACCAACAAAAAAAATCTAAGTTGACAAGTACAATGTTCGCCGAGATATTTGAATTCAAAATTCGAAGGAAAGGTGGACAGCATAAATTTGGGGAAGGAGCGTTGTCGATTAGTTTTTGCTGTCTTTTCTCCAGTTTTCGAATTCAAATATCTTAGCGAATATTGCACTGAGAAACATGCAATTTTTCTGTTGGCATCAGGAGAGACAATGCAACAACTTTCAAATTGGAAGTTAAAGGACGGGAAATCAAAGAAAAATTTAGATTTTTTTGTTTTGAGCCACACACACACTGTATTTTCCGAGGATGATATCACTTTCCGCTATCTATACGAAGGTTTCAACGGTTGGCTGATGCGAGATGAAGTTAGGAAGGAAAAATTCACCTGTGCTCTTGCTAGGAATCAAACCCACGTTCTCGAGCTTTCTGGGTGAGCCCACTAGACTACAAAGGCAAAGAATATCAATTTTTCCTTGGAACTTGTATGCGATGAACGGTCGGACCTAACTCAGGCCTCTGGAATCACGAAGTGCGGCTTATACGGCGAAATTAAAATTTGAAAAATTTATTTGATCGCAATTTATCATTCTCATCGGCGCCCGCACGCCCCTCACCGCGAGAAATTCAAATCCCGACAGAAATCACGAAGTGCGGCTTATACGGCGAAATTGAATTTTTAAATTCGACAGTGTCGGGATTTTGACCGTGTCGGGATTTCGACCCTGTCGGGATTTCGACCCTGTCGGGATTTTGACCTGTCGGGATTTCGTCTGTCGGGATTGTGAACGGAACCCACATCACTTATATCTTCTCTGAAGAAAGAGCGGAGCAATTGTCGGTCTAGGTGGTAAGGGCCCCGACTACGGGGGGGGGGGGGGGGTGAACCAGTGAATCTGGTACGTCGAACACCGGACCAGAAGGGGAGAAAATTTAACCGCCCCCCCCCCTTAATTTCCCCTTCAACATTACAAGGGGTCGTGAGAATCCGAGCTTGCCCCAGCTGACCAAGCATCTAGTTGCGGGGCCCTGTTGGCGGTGTAGTCGACACCGCTTATTAGAATCAATGTGATCACTCGGGTATTGCTCCTTACTTTTGCGAGGAACAGAACGGATCAATACCATAACACACATGGGGAAGATATCGTTTATAGTCATCGGGACATAGAATAATGCATCAATTTTTTTTTCCGTCGAAAGTTTTTTTCGTCCACATTCTGAAGCTAAAGTTCAACCAAGGGGAATCGACCGCACCTGTCGCACACCCCTAAAGGGCGGCTCCCGTGTACCAGGAGGGGGGTGCATACAAGGCTGAGGCAACTGATGCCAATTTCAACACAAATTCAAAATTATCAAAGGCTTCTTACGGGCTCACTCATCAACCTGGTCCCTCCAAGTTTGCATATCTTTCATCAAGATAAGTTGGTTTCGAAACCTATTCAGTATCAAAAGGCCAACTTGATGGTATAATTGTAATTTTGCCTGAAATTCAACAATCCATTTTAGAGTATGAAACGTTATTTTGCCGCATTTTTTTTTCTTCCTGCAGCAAAAGAGAAAAACTTTTGTGTTGTATCAAATGTCAAAAGCCAGCCAGTGATGACACCGACACATGAATTGCGATGCATGACATACGAAAAGACGGAAACTTCACGGCCGCATAATTGCCTACGACGAAGACATTCCAGATGGCACTTGCGGTTATGATATGTTCTATTAGATAACTAGAAACAAGTGCCGAGTCAAACGAAATCAGTGCCGTAGCCACTTGAAAATAAATTGTCTTAAAATTTTAGAACGCTATAATTACCAGTATTGCAAAATTATTTGACGGTTCTCAAATTTTTTCCCGTGGTTTATGGAGGAAATAAGATGGTGGAATCTATATACAATTTTGAATCATTAGCGTTGACGCAATTTATTCCCATATGCATAATGCAAATTAACATACAGGGTGTCCAGTAAATGCTAATACGGCCTTTATCTCTCCAACCGTCCGTCACACAGTAGTGCGTTTTATGGAAAACGTTGCCAAAACTCTTTACTCGCCTTGAAATTCGTTTCATATTCTTGAAAACTGTTTGGAAAAATAAATATTATGCATTTTAACGGCAGGGCGCAGATTATGTGATTAAAGGGATTTTTAGGATATGAAATGGATAAAAAATGATATGTTTGTATTATTGGCTATTGATAGAATTGCGATAAATAAAACAGCATGGATTTGTTCATGATATCTCATCATCATATATATGACATTTGAATTGCAGTAACACGTAAGAATATTGTTGAGATGTATTAAAAAACTTTTAACATAAAAATGTTGCATAAAAAATTGATTGAGAATTGAAAAAGAAGTAAAAACAGGAAGTTAAAATAAGCACAAAACGTAATTTAAACACAGAATTTTATAATAAAAAGTCTGTAATGGATGGAAAAATGTTTCTGATCGTGGTCTGGGTGTAAAATATTATGGTCACAACGATATATTAATGTGTATCATAATAATATTATGATTTATTAACAACTAGCTTTAATACTCTGCGTTGCCCAAGTTTTCTCAACATACTGAAAGCACTGAAGAAGTGACAAACCATTGTAAAGAAATAAACATGTCTTAGGCGCATTGTTAGGGAACCGCGGTGAACAAAGTAAGCATTCCGATAGTCATTGTTGAGGCCCAAGAACCATTGTGGCCCGACAATTTCGGGCATGTGAACTGTTTTAACGAACTTTTACAGTAGCCTATAAGTCGGATCCTGTTTCGTTTACGAGTATGTGTAAAATTTGGTAACGATCGATCTAAAATTGTGGATTTGTAGAGAGAACATATACACAGACACACACACACACAGAAAATCAATCTTATATGTATGTGTAGATATTGCTGAAATAGTCGAAGTTTTTGATGTGTTTGCTGTTTCCTAATGAATCAGTTATCGTCCATCTTTTTATTCTCTTATTAGTCCCATTAAATTCTGATACGTGTTCGCCAACGATTACCTCTGTGTACAGTACTTCGCAGAAAATGAGAACGTTTGTTAAGGCCAGTCGAGACTTGCAATTCATTCTTTCTGCGTTTTCTCTACACCCTTCAAATTTTACTTAATTCAAACATTTAAAACTTCATTCTGTGTTCATTTCTTTAAGTGATTTTCTAAATCGATGCAAAATTTGCTTAAATGCAAAAAATGCTTAAAATTTGAGCTATGATCCTTTGTAAGTATTTCGTTAAAAATCTAAATTTTTTTCAGAGTGTGAAACCTTGAGTGTGAAACTAAGAAAGACAAAAAAATCTGAGGCATGTTTTTCATTTTTCAGTGTTAAAGCTCAAATAATCTGCGGTTATCAGAGCAATAATCTGCCATTTTTTAAAGAAATTTTTTTCAAATTCAAATCTATTCCGCCTTTGTATGGGCAAGCCTCAGCTGTGGCATGTTGAAGGAAAGTCGCTGGGGTCAGCGGAGTAGCAGATATTAGCAGCTAATTTCACCTTTTTCATAAACTAAACATGTTAAAGTATGTTGAGAAATGAATTTCAGGAGGTCACATCAGGTCACTTGTTTCTATCGCCACTCACAAAAATGAACTTTTTTTTAAAAATGACTTGGTATTAACAATAATTTAATCTATATATATAAAATTGATTTTCTGTCTGTCTGTGTGTGTGTATGTTCTCTATACAAATCTACAATTTTAGATCGATCGTCGCCAAATTTTGCATATATACCAAATGGGACCCGACTTGAACGATAGGCTACTTTAAAATTTCGTCAGCCCAGGGCAAATGCCCCAAATGGGCAAAAAACTGTCCGGCAACAATGGTTTTTTTGGCCTCAACAATCACTTTCCGAACGTTTACTTTGGTTACCGTGGCTCCCTAGCAATGCGTTTCAGACGTGTATATGCCTTTACAACGGTTTGTGACTTCTTTAATCCTGTTACCATATGTATAATAGTTTATGCCTTTATAATGGTTCGCCACATTTTCAATATACTCTCAGTAATGAGGCTTTTTGAATAGACGTCATAATCATCATCAGCATCGCTTTGAGAGTCAGGAAAAGGGTGATCCTCATAGAAATCAGTGCTAGAATTGTCGATTTTACTGTAGAAATGCGGAAATTAGTGGGATTTTCCGCCCCATCAATAATTTTAAAAATTGTATTGAATTCTCGATTTTTGAAATATTCAGTTCGCTTAGAGATATACGAAGCCCAGGAGATTAAATACGAAGAAATTAGCCAAACCTATACTTTTGAGTTGGATATTCGAGCAATATCATTGATTTCATTTATATCTTCTCAAGTATGAAAATGAATGTCTCCATATTGTCTCTTTCGATATTTATTTGCATAAATTCATGTGGGTTAGGATATTTTAAAATTAGTTATGAGCCCGTGAAAAGTGCATCGAAAAAATTCCACAGCTTTAACTAAGGATTTTTGGAAGCTGAACAGACAGATGGATAACTTGAAGTTCAGGGGGGGGGGGGGATCGAAATACCAGCGCCCCTTAAAAAAAGGAAAAAAAAAATATTCATTTCTACGTTTCTGTGTAAATCTAGATTTGTTTATTTCATGAATCGCGCAGGTCACCATATTGGTTAACTTGGACACGGTTTGTATGTCCCTCAAGAAAAAGAGAGGGAGATATCACGTGATCCAAAAAAGCCTCATTGAAGAAAACCCGGGCAGTGCCGGGTATTATAGCTAGTTTTTAATAAAAATACCAAAAACGAAATTCAAAATGTATTTCTGAATTGCTAACACACTTGAAAGAAAAGAAATAACTGCTTAAAATTCCCTGGGTTGCTACGAAATTTCTGAGCGAGAGCGGCTTTGTAAAAGGTTTAGATTGGTGTACGGTATACTGCTACTTGAATCACCACATTGGAGCTCCTTTTGATCGAAAACTAACAGGTAATGGACAAAAAAAAACCATACGTCGAGAAGCCGGTGTTTATTCACTGTTCCTCTGTGAAAAAAGCAGGGTAGAACGGCAAAACGGTTTTTTGGGGTTTTGGCCACGGGTTACGCAAAATGCACCACTGTGCGTCGTATAGCCGCTGTGGTGGTCGAGTGGTTACAGTGATGGACTCGCGATGCGAGGATCCGGGTTCGAACCCCACAGTGGTGGTCGGCTGAAGTTGGTTTTCTGTGGTTCCCAACTTCAAGGCGCAAATGCGAGCCGATCTCCCCGTTAAAAAGTCTCGCCACAGAGAGCAACAGTCCTACAACGATAAATCATTCAATCATAACACTTCACTCATAGTTAGAAAAACTGGTGGCAGATGGCAGCACTACACATAACAAGCGTTACAGAGAAACAAAAAAAAACTTCACGTCAGGTTTCACTACACGCACATTCCCGCATGTACCGATTCGTTGGGGGTTCCGCGAGGTGCATGTGTGGTGTAGCAGTAGTAGGTAGGGCCTCCAAAAAATGGCTCGGGGATCCATGATGTTCTTAAGTCAGCCACCTCGTTGGGCAATTTGCCTGTTGTGGCGTTGTATTTGTATAGGTATCGTTCGAATTAAAAAAAAAAAGCTCAAAAGGCGTTTAAAAATTACCCTGTACTGGTTTTGAGAGTGAAAATACAGTGTGTCACAAAGTAAAAAAATAATCTAAATTTTCATACGGTCCCCTTGTTTTCTAACTTCTAATTAGGAAGTGGATGCCCTGTATGTCCCGAGGCCAAAAGAAAGAATGCCAAGTTTCTAAGTGCAATATTTGCTAAGATATATATCCGAATTCGAAACTTGGAGAAAAGTTATGAAAAAACAGCAAAAACAACCGGACACCACAATTCGGGGGGGGGGGGAGAGACCCCCGAGTCTCTCGTTACGGCCTTGACGGACATTTTCCTTTCCCTCATTTATGCTGTCCTTTCCCAACTTCTCTCCGATCTTTGAATCCGAATATCTCAGTGAATATTGCACTTAGAAACTTGGCATTTGGTTTTTTTTTTGTCCCCAAGAGATACGGGGCAACAACTTTCTAATTTAAAGTTACGGGGGTCCCCAAATAAAAACTTACATTTTTATTTTGTGATACACTGTATTTTCACTCTCAAAACTGGTACAGGGTAATTTTTGAACGTCTTTTGAGCATTTTTTAAACTTGAATCATACCTGTACGACAGACTGTTCATGAGTTAGAGGCCGCATTAGCATCTATGGGATACCCTGTATATACATGTATTTCTTGATATGCGTATCAAGAAGCGGCTCGGGCTGTTCCTAAGACAAGTCAGCCCAACAACCAATTGACATACAGTTTCGACACTTCTGTCCGTGATAAGTCAAACTCCGATAACTCGAATATCTGTTTATAAGTCGAAGTCTTCACTCAGCCCCCCGAACTTTTTCCGTATTTTAATGTTAAAAATTTTCCATTTTACTTTTTCTCCCCTTTAAGTCAAAGTTTTCGGGAATGAGGGAAGTTTAGAAAATATAAGTTATCAATATATACGGGGTGATTATAAAAAAATTATCCCTACATATGGGCCCCTAACTATCATACCATTCACAGAAACTGAATGAAATTTTGGCATAAGGTATTTTGATGTATGCGCTCAAGAATAATATGGAAAACAACAGTGTCACTCTAACAGTTACGGTTACAGTGAGAAAATTTCGAAAATATCAAATGGCAACACCAAGTTTTTTGTATTGGAATGCGATCTCCATACTGAAAAACACTAAATAGCGTTGGAATGTAGCACGAAAATCCCCGGAGCTAGGCACGGAAAAAGTAAAAAGGACTTTACCGTGCACCAGAGCATTAATGTTCGTTTCATTCGTCACACCGTTTCCCAGCCTTATTAGTCCTCCACAAGGTCATGTGGAAAATTTGTGAAACACAATAAAATGCTTTATTTTATGCTGCTTCTCTGATTGGTTGTCCTCACTTTCAGCCTATCTACCGCAGGTGATTTTCATGCTAAAGTTGCCGTTCGAACGCTATTTAGGGTTTTTCACAATGGACATCACATTCCAATACAAAAAACTTGGTGTTGCCATTTGATATTTTCGAAATTTTCTCACTGTAACCGTAACTGTTAGAGTGACACGGTTGTTTTCCATATCATTCTTGAGCGCATACATCAAAATACCTTATGCCAAAATTTCATTCAGTTTCTGTGAATGGTATGATAGTTAGGGGCCCATATGTCGGGATAGTTTTTTTATAATCACCCCGTATATACAGATACCAGAAACCAACGAATTTAACTACGTATTTGGGTATTACAATTAATAAAACCTTAAATGGAAATCCCAAATAATGTGGCAATAAGTAATAAACTTAAATACATCAATATTAGAATATACTCATTGAAAAACATCATTTCCCGAATCTTTCTTAGAAGAATATATCTTGCTTGGCTTCTGTCAATTACACAAGATGCCATTACAGTTTAGGGTGGGGACTATGATATCGACATGGGCGAAAATTCTTTGTAAAAAGTAATTAATAATACATCCCAAAAAATCTCCATGATCGAGGACTGACTGCAATATAATGATTATAGATTCAATATTCAAAAACTTTACCTTTACAAAATGTTATTATTTATTCATAGAAAAACCCTGCCTGGTTCAAAATATTCAAAGTGTGCACAAATTATAGAACCCTGGACGGATCGTGTGATCTCTTCGGATAATCTTTAGAATGTAATGTGTTTTGCATTTGCGTGTTTGTGTTTAATAAATTTCAGTTTCAATTTAGCATTAAGTAAGGGGCCGTTCAAGTATTACGTAAGCAAATTTTTAGCCATTTTTGACACCCCCCCCCCTGTCAGCAAAATTTCGTCATCAGCTCTGCCCCTCTGAATCCTAACTCATATTTTCATAAAGGGTGGTTGATGACGTAAACATTATCCAAACACCCCCTCCCCCCTTGTCATCAAAAGTCAGCAAACCGGGAACCCCCTCCCTCCATCGATGATGACGTAATACTTGAACGGCCCCTAATAGAATTTAGTGTTTTGCAATAGAATTTAGAATTTAGCATTTTGCAACAAAATTTACAATTTAGCATTTTGCAATAGAATTTAGAATTTAGCATTTTGCAACAAAATTTACAATTTAGCATTTTGCAATAGAATTTACAATTTAGCATTTTGCAACAAAATTTACAATTTAGCATTTTGCAATAGAATTTACAATTTAGCATTTTGCAATAGAATTTACAATTTAGCATTTTGCAATAGAATTTACAATTTAGCATTTTGCGATAAAATTTTGCATTTTACAATAAAATTTAGCATTTTACCATATAATTTAGCATTTTACAATAAAATTTAGCATTTTACCATATAATTTAGCATTTTACAATATAATTTAGCATTTTGCAATAGATCTTAGCATTTTGCATTTTGCAATAGAACTTAGCATTTTGCATTTTGCAATAGAACTTAGCATTTTGCATTTTGCAATAGGACAGCATTTTGCATTTTGCAATAGGACAGCATTTTGCATTAGAATTTAGCATTTAGCAGTAGAATTTAGCATTAGAATTTAGCATTTAGCAGTAGAATTTAGCATTTAGCAGTAGAATTTAGCATTTAGCAGTAGAATTTAGCATTTAGCAGTAGAATTTAGCATTTAGCAGTAGAATTTAGCATTTAGCAGTAGAATTTAGCATTTAGCAGTAGAATTTAGCATTTTGCAATAGAAGTCCCGGGTTCGAGCGCCACAGTGGTCGTCGGCCGAAGTTGGTTTTTTGTGGTTCCCAACTTCGAGACGCGAATGCAAAAGCAGATCTCCCCTTTAAAAAGTCTCGCCAAAGAGAGCAACAGGCCTACAAATGCAATTCAATTATTAAACTTCACTCACTTCACTTCTGAAATATAACTGGCTGCACTGAAAGATAAAGCACAACACTAAATACGCACTCAGACTGTTAGGTACACTTACATTTCCGGCACAACTCACTAGGCAGTCAATTGCCCCTAGATGGCGATTGACCTGAGTTGCGATCGGCAACGAGTTCGAATTACAATATATTAATGTTTAAAAATAGAACATTGTAATATGCATATTATACTATACTGTACTATACATAATCCATACATTTCAGTATTGTGTCATTATATTGGACGTACGATCGTAAAATTTGTTATCATTATATCGGGGTCCCTATATTCATCACAAATGCTAGACTAATTTGGAATTTTTTTCCCATTTATCAAATTCACCAATTACATTAGGGTATTATGCATAATCACAGATAAAGACGATAAATTTTATCATTGTGTTCAAAACATTATCCGAAAGCATTCGTTTAGGTTTGATAGTTTTTGACAGTTTAAACCAGTTTTTACGTCAGAAACTTAACCCTGGCCTGTAGGCTCTACATGTAGTTCTCTTCCCATTCAAACAAAAACCTACTCTTGATTTTTCTTTTCAGGAGACGAGACTCAAAGAATTCAGTAAAAAAATGTCAAAGCTATTTCTTTTCCTTCGTAACTCTTTCCCTAGAAGTGGAAAAAATAAAAGAAGCCAAAGCTCACGATATTCATTGAAAATGTAAGAAAAAGAAGGGAGCTAGAAGAAATTCTCGCTGGAGGAATGAATGAATACCTACAGCGATGCACCGGTTTGTCGCCCGAAAAGGAATGATGTCCTCCTCTCTTGCGAATGAGTTTGATGACCTCCAATTTTCAAGGACTGCAAGCTCCATCGCTGATTCCCTCGAGTATATAAATGTTACGGCAAATGTGATTAATCGGTTATTATGCATAATGACCAATACATATTTACCAGTATGCGAACTTACCAATCGTCTTGTTAATTCTGATAAATTTGAATACTGGTAAATATGTATTGGTCATTATGCATAATAACCGATTAATCACATTTGCCGTAACACTTATATACTTGAGGGAGTCAGTATATAAATTGTCAGTCAATTCACTTTTAACGGCGATTTCCATAATAACCAAGCGTCGTTGGTAAATTAGATAAATACTGAAAACATTCACTTTTACTGGTGGTTATGTATAAGGGGGACATATTCAAGTATTACGTAAGCAGATTTTCAGCCATTTTTGATCCCCCTCCCCCCCTTGTCAGCAAAACACTGACCCCCCTCCCCCAGCAAAATTTCGTCAGCAGCTTAGAATATTTCATATCTTCTCAAAAACGGGTGGATGATGACGTAAGCAACCTTCAAATCCCCCCCCCCCTATCATCAAAAGTCACCAAATCCGAAATCCCCCCCCCGATTCTGATGTAATACTTGAATGACCCCTAACTTACCAAGTGGCGTGGGTTAATTTGATAAATACTTGAAACTTGTCGTCTTTATCTGTGATTATGCATATCACCCTTATGTAATTGGTGAATTTGATAAATGTTAAAAAAAAATTCCAAATGAGTCTAGCATTTGTGATAAATATAACGACCCCGACATAATGACAACAAATTTTATGATCCCACCCCGATATAATGATAGCAAATTTTACGGTCGTACCCCGATGTAATGATACGATACTGAAATGTATAAATTACGTATAGTACACTATATCATTGGTACGATTTATCATGTTTACCAACAACGCGATGCTTGGATATTATGCATAACCACCGGTAAAAATGATTAATTTAAGGAAATTTATCCAATCTACCAACGACGCTTGGTTTCTATGCATAATCGCGAGTAAAAATGATCAATTAACGGAAATTTATCGAATTTACAAAAATGCTCGGCGATTATGCGTAATAATAACCGGTCATTACATACGATAACCGGATTTATTACATTTACCGCAACATAAACATCCCCTTCCCCCCCCCCCAAAAAAAAATTCAAATTTTCTATTTTTCACCTTAAAATTTGGATCCCCCCTTTGATCTTGTTTAAGTAATAAAAAAACAAATTTCCACGAGAATGGTCTTGAATTTTCCGCCAAGGCTATACGAAATGTTTGAAAGGAATAGGCAAAAAAATGTTATCCTGGCCGATAATACGGAAGTGCAACGATGCAAAACGATGATAACAATAAGTAACGGGATAAGAAATGGGCTTTTTTTTCTTTTTATTTTAACGTCGTGTATATCCGTAAATAGGAGAAAATGTATATCGTAGAAGGTCATTGGTTGCAGTTGCGCATGAAATGCCCATTTCCACCTCCCCCCCACTCCTTTGGTTGAAGTGAAAGACTTTTGTATGACATGACCATTTTTTTCCTGGTGATCCAAAGAGAATGAATGACCTTAATCCTTTTTCTTATTATTATTTCCATTAAACAATAGCCACGAGTCTTTCTCCACGTGTCTTCCGAGATAAAGGAGTTTCTTTTTATACGCAAATTGAATCGTTACTGATGACTTACCATGTAACACGTGGTCATTTGTCTACCTTGGCGGACCCATTAACATTAAATATCAGTTCTTTTGTGTGGATTTAAAACAATAATTGTCTTTATTTGTTATTGTAATTATGTAATAATTTTTTTTTTTTTTTTTCAATATGAAGGTTTTTTTCTTAACATTTTGGAATTTTATACCTATGGATCTGAAAGAAATTGCGTTACGGGTGTTGTTCCAGACGAAATCATTAGAATGAATTGGTGTTTCTATTCACGTTGATAATAACCAGAAATCACGATGAAATTCGCTAATAATTACGGTTACCATATTTCTCCCACGCAAATCCGAGAAGTTATATCTTTCAATAATTTTGAATTCTTATTTAGTTACTAGCTGACCCGTCGCGCGTTGCTGCGATCTCAGAAGAAAGGAAATTCAAGGAAATGAAGGAAAAAGGGAAAAAAAACCTATATATGCCGGAAACCTTCTCGCGGGAGTGTACTCAACAACTTCCCAGAGTTTCATGGCGATCGGATGAATGGTGTAGTAATGCATAAAGGACAAACAGACAGACATACATTCGTTTTTATATACAGTCAAACCTCGTTAATGAGTCACTCTTGGGAGAGCAAAAATATGACTTAGTAAGCGGAGTGACTCGTTAAACGGAGTACGCATTAGCTGTGCCAATTCCTGCCTGAGTACAATTGGGAGTTCCAAAAAGCGACCCGGTAAGGGGAGTGACGTGTTAACCGGGTGAAGCACTAACGAGGTTTGACTGTATATAGATGAAGAAATTCTTTCTGAAAGAAAAAATAATTTCTTTCAGTCATTCTGAAATCACATGAATTTTCAGTCATTCTGAAATCACTTCTGAGTTTTCTGTCATTCTGAAATCACTTCTGAGTTTTCAGTCATTCTGAAATCACTTCAGTGATTGTTTCTGAGTTTGAATCATTTCAGTGATTGTTTCTGAATTTTTATGATTTCAGTGATTGTTTCTGAATTTTTATCATTTCAGTGATTGTTTCTGAGTTTGAATCATTTCAGTAATTGTTTCTGAGTTTGAATCATTTCAGTGATTGTTTCTGAATTTGAATCATTTCAGTGATTGTTTCTGAATTTTTATCATTTCAATGATTGTTTCTGAATTTTTATCATTTCAGTGATTGTTTCTGAGTTTGAATCATTTCAGTGATTGTTTCTGAATTTTTATCATTTCAATGATTGTTTCTGAATTTTTATGATTTCAGTGATTGTTTCTGAGTTTGAATCATTTCAGTGATTGTTTCTGAATTTTTATGATTTCAGTGATTGTTTCTGAATTTTTATCATTTCAGTGATTGTTTCTGAGTTTGAATCATTTCAGTAATTGTTTCTGAGTTTGAATCATTTCAGTGATTGTTTCTGAATTTGAATCATTTCAGTGATTGTTTCTGAATTTTTATCATTTCAATGATTGTTTCTGAATTTTTATCATTTCAGTGATTGTTTCTGAGTTTGAATCATTTCAGTAATTGTTTCTGAGTTTGAATCATTTCAGTGATTGTTTCTGAGTTTGAATCATTTCAGTGATTGTTTCTGAATTTTTATCATTTCAATGATTGTTTCTGAATTTTTATCATTTCAGTGATTGTTTCTGAGTTTGAATCATTTCAGTGATTGTTTCTGAATTTTTATCATTTCAATGATTGTTTCTGAATTTTTATCATTTCAGTGATTGTTTCTGAATTTGAATCATTTCAGTGATTGTTTCTGAATTTTTATCATTTCAATGATTGTTTCTTAATTTTTATCATTTCAGTGATTGTTTCTGAATTTGACTCATTTTAGCGATTGTTTCTGAACTTTACTTTTGTTTCTGAATTTAATTATTTCTGAAACAATTTCGTTTTTTTTATTGATTGTTTTACCGACGATTTTTCTGAAATAATTTCTGAGATTTTGTAATTTCTGAAATAATTTATTTTCTTTTATTCGTTCTGTAACTATTCCTTTCTTTCATTTGAAATTATTTCTGTATTTTCATTCGTTCCCTAAAATGTATTCTGAATTTTCATTATTTCCGAAATCATTTCTTTCACTCATTCTGGAATTATTTTCTTTAATTTCTTACGAAATTATTTATTTCATTCATTCTGAAATCGTTTCTTCCATTAATTCTGTATTTTTCATTGATTATGAAAACAAATTATTTGGAAGGGCCGGGGTACGGTGGCCCTATTGTATGTATTTTTGAATGCCAACTTCCTATAACCCTATAGGAACTCTCCGGAACATACACATTGTTAAAACGATTTTCAGATCTGATAAGGGGAAATTATGATTACCTGTACGCACAGTATACAGTGAAGATACGAATTCCTGTGAGCCCTGAAGAGAAAAACGGGACATTCCTATTAGAAAAATCGGGGTGAACAAAAATTTGAAAAATAAGGGTTATATAATCACTCTACTTGTAATTTCTAGGCATTGAATCATGAACTGAATGATCAGATTCAACCGCATGACATCATACTGAGACCAAGTGATTCTTTGCCGGATATAAAACCATCCGGGGTTGGGTTGGAAATGACTTTCTTATAAGATATTTTTGGAAGATGAAATGACGTCATGTTAACATCCGGTTCATTCAAATGTTTATTACGTTTAGCATCTTTACGGAAAATTCGATTGAACAACCGTTCGAAGCCAATCGAATTCTTTGCTTGACTCCTCGATTTTGAACTACCGGAAATGACGTCATGAGGATTCAACGCAGTTTCATCCGGGAAAGAAGTACAGCGGAACCTCCCCGTTAACGGACACCTCCCAATAACGGACACTTTTCTGACCAACATTTCAAGACTGAAAATTTAATGAAATTTTTAGCTTTTTCACACTTATTTCAAGTTTTACTACAAAATACGTGTAGTGCATGTATCATGTATGGGTAAAAATAGTTTATTGGTTTAATGAAGGGAAAAGAAAGGTTATAATTTTTTCTATGTTCATCAGACTCTCCAACTTTATTTTGAAATTATGCATAATCACCGGTAAAAGTGATAAATGTGGTGAAATTTAACCAAACTTTCTTTATCGAGATTATTGGTCGTATGATTGATACACATAACTATCGTTTTATCACTTCACAGTAAACATTTTAAATATTAAAATGTACTAGAACTACACTGCTGGCCACCGTAAATGCAACACCCTGAAGGAAGCATGCAAATAATATGAAATTTACAACATGCATTAGCGGAGGTGAGATATGCAAATGATTAGAATTTCAGCGCAGACGCACATCACGCGCGCATGTGGCGCCACTTCAAAGTGCTATTTAAGGCTTGGAGATTTCGACGATTTGAAGTACGGCAATTGTGTTTTTCTTGTGGTTTTTTCAAAAAAGCGATCATCTTTTGATCAAGTATCCGAGTTCGACAGAGGAAGGATAGTGGCCTACCGAGATTGTGGATTATCTTTCAGGGAAATCGGTAGTCGTGTTGGACGAAACCAAACAACTGTAATGCGGATATGTGATCGTTGGATGCAGGAGGGTACGACGGACCGACGTGTTCGATCGCATCCACCTAAGTGCACCACTTCACGTGATGACAGGCGTATTGTGCGTATGGCAGTGACGGATCGCTCAGCCACATCACGAACCATAGCACAGCACATTCAGTCTATACCGCATCATCCAGTGTCTGCGCGTACCATTCGACGCCGTTTACAGCAGAGTGGACTGTCCGCAAGACGTCCATTGCTTCGTCTACCCTTGACGCAGAACCACAGACGTCTCCGCCGCCAATGGTGCGATGAAAGAAGGATGTGGACGGCACAATGGAATGAAATTGTCTTTACTGACGAGTCACGATTCTGTCTGCAACACCACGATGGTCGGATTCGAGTCTGGAGACACCGTGGAGAGAGGATGCTGAACAGCTGCGTTATGCACCGCCACACTGGTCCTGCACCGGGTATTATGGTATGGGGCGGTATTGGATATCACTCTCGCACTCCTCTAGTACGCATTGCCGGTACTTTAAAAAGCCAGCCCTACATCTCCGAGGTGTTGCAGCCAGTTGTCCTTCCTTTCCTTCAGGGCTTGCCCACAGCCATATTTCAACAGGATAATGCGCGACCACACGTGGCACGCATTGTCCAAAGGTTCTTCGTCAATCGCCAGATTGAATTGCTTCCCTGGCCAGCTCGCTCTCCGGATCTTCCGCCGATAGAAAACATGTGGTTCATGATTGCTCAACGATTGACCCAGATTACATCCCCAGCTGCCACACCAGATCAACTTTGGCAACGCGTGGAAGCTGCTTGGTCTGCTGTACCCCAAGAACACATCCAAAGTCTCTTTGAATCAATGCCGAGGCGTGTGGCAGCGGTGATCTCCAACAATGGCGGCTACTCTGGCTACTGATTTTGGCAGGAACCACACTTCACAGAAGTCTATAAATTTAATCATTTGATGCTTGGTCAACATGTTATCTACAAAATAAATATTGTTGCGATATCTCTTGTCTTTCTTGGTGGTGCAATTTGGGTGGCCAGCAGTGTAATTGTGATTGAAACCAAGTATAAATTTGAAAGATCTTTGAAAGATATATGAAACGAGGTTCCATGGGTACCCATTAGCGGAAAATCCCCGTTAGCGCACAAAATTTTTGGTCCCATGAGTGTCCGTTATCGATAGGTTCTACTATATATTTGGAAGGATGACTCATTTTTCAGATCGTTTTCATAAACTTAATAAAATTATTATTGTTATACCACTACCAAACCCCCCCCCCCCCATAAACTAGGGGGTTTTCAACAAGTGGCCCGCTGCGACACTGATTAGTGAAAAATAAAATCAGCATTCCACTATCTGAACTCCAATTCGAGATAAATTATATCACAAATATTCGAGAAATACATCTAATAATTCTCATTCATTTTGGACATTCTAATCGTGCGAACAGTTGGTATATCTACAGAAAAATCAAATCTTGAGCGGAATTATTCTTAATCTGGACAGTTCAATTTCAATTTTTTTATTAATATGTTAGATGAATGATTACAATACATTAGATTAGTGAAAACTACCAAGGAGACACCAAGGTCCCATACTGGTTGTTACCATGAAGTTAATTCAATAACATTTCAATTATCATTATGTAAAATAGTCACTATGTACTGATTTTTGAGATTGAAAACAAAAAATCATGAAAAAAGCATCAAAATAGGAAGGGGGGGGGGGTTGAGGGAAATGTGATTACACAAACACATTTAATACATAAAATACAAATATATATAAATAATGAATAATGCAACGGTCACAGGGGGGTGCTTTAGTGATCATAAAAAAAACAACTATAAATCAACATATGATTATGTATGAATTGGACTGGCAGAGCAGAGTTGACAGCAAGGGTATTTTAATGAATAATTCGACAGCTGGAGGTGAAAAGACAGTAAATACACACACAACAGGGAGTGATTGAGATTCCGTGGATGAAATCAGAAATCATTTTCAATATTGAAAATTTGTAGCATGTGTTTTTTGAGGTTTTTTCTGAAAATTGAAAATGAGGGGGACTGGTTTCTGCTTTAAATCTCAATCGGAGAATAATTTATTGAAAATTTTGAATTTCATCAAAAAATATTTTCGCAAAAGTGGTCGAGAGGCAAAACCTTGGAATAAATTTGTTGAGAAATTCATTATTTAAGGTGAAAGTTTTTTTTTTTTCAGTCATTGTTTGTCATTTACTGGTCTTTGAGAGAACGTTGATATAAAAAAAATGTAACTGATCCAACTCGTCATCATGACCATTAATAGACATCACATACTAAGATTACATTACAATCTCTTACAGAAAAAATACACATAAAAAACATATTTTTTCATAAAAACTTCCCAATTTAAAAAAAAAAAAAATCATAATCGGTGAATTATTCAAAAAAGTTTTCCTTTCCTCTGGAATTAATTTCCCAGAAAATCTAGATTCGTTACATTACACGGGATTTGTTTATGTGAAGTTCCACGACACGAAACACGAGTTCCTTGCATTAAGAAAAATAATAATAATAACGTATATTATATTTATATCCATCGTTATCTTTGAAAAGCATCTCTTTTAAAAAACTGATGTTTTTAGTTTTAAAAAATTTAAACTAAAATAAACAAGTTTTGTATCCTTTTTTCTCGCTCACGGTAAATGTCGTTCTTTTTAGTTGAATAATTAACGAGCCATCAATTTATTACTGCGGTGGCACGAAGAGTGATCCTTGTGGTACAGCTGCAGCGGTGTACTGACGTCATGGGATGAGTTTCTTTTGAGGATCCGAAAAGTTAGTATTCTAAAATAGCAACGCGCGTGATTCTTCGCCCTTCAAGCTCCATGGCTCAGTCTGTCTTTCTCTTGAGTGATGGCTTTCAACTTCCTAGAAGTCTATTGATGTAAAAAAAAAAAAAAACCCGTATTTTTACCGTGTTTTGTGATGTTTATTCGAATCGCCACGTGTTTTCTTTTCCGAGGTAAAAAGAGTCTTAAAATGAGAGTGAGAACAATTTTTTGAAGGCATCTCGTGTTAGAAAAGGTCTTTGTCCAAGAATACGGATATGCAGTATGAATCAAGTTACGCGAGAAGGGATTTGTGCTAGTGAAATTAATTTAAAAATTAAGATTTTTTAAAAATAAATATTTAAATTTACCATTTGAGTAAATGAATCCGACAAAATTAGTTTCATCTGTTTTTTAATTCGATAGATAATTGTAAAATCTTAGACATATACAAAAACATATTTAGAAAACTTGGATTTTTATTTTTTTTTCAATGACAAAAAAAAACTTAGTTTCCAATGATTTTTGCAAAATTTTCAAAAAGGAAAAAAATGATCGGAAAATTTAGAAAAATCGGAGTAATTACACGAAATTTAGGAAAATCGGAGTAATTACACGAAATTTAGGAAAATCGGAGTAATTTCACGAAATTTAAGAAAATCGGAGTAATTTCACGAAATTTAGGAAAATCAGAGTAATTTCACGAAATTTAAGGAAACTGGAGTTGTATTGACAAATTTTGGAGAACTAGAGTTGTATTGACAAAATTTGGAAAACTGGAGTTGTATTGGCAAAATTTAGAAAACTGGAGTTGTATTGACAAAATTTGCAGAACTAGAGTTGTATTTACAAAATTTGGAAAACTAGAGTTGGATTGACAAAATTGAGAAAACTGGAGGTGTATTGACAAAATTTAGAAAACTGGAGTTGTATTGATAAAATTGAGAAAACTGGAGGTGTATTGAGAAAATTTGAAAAACTAGAGTTGTATTGACAAAATTTGGAAAACTGGAGTTGTATTGGCAAAATTTAGAAAACTGGAGTTGTATTGATAAAATTGAGAAAACTAGAGTTGGATTGACAAAATTTAGAAAACTGGAGTTGTATTGATAAAATTGAGAAAACTAGAGTTGGATTGACAAAATTTAGAAAACTGGAGGTGTATTGACAAAATTTGGGGTAAACGAGTATTTTCACAAAATTTGGGGGAAACGAGTATTTTCACAAAATTTGGGGGAAACGAGTATTTTCACAAAATTTAGGAAAAAACTGCCGCCTGGTAGTCGAGTGGTTAAAGAGCTAACCTCTGACTGTGCAGGTCTGGATTCGGATCCCGAATCGGGCATGGATGTATACTAACAAATTTCCTGAACAGATCATATGGATCTCTTGGGAATATTTGAGGATCACGATATTTAAAAGAAAAACGAGCATTCTACAGAATTTGATGTACACGTTCCATGGCTCGGTCTGTCTGTCTCTTTAGTGATGGTTTTCAACTTCCCAGAAATCTACTGATGCAAAACAAAAACTTATTTTTACCGTGTTTTGTGATGCTTATTAGAATTGCCACGTGTTTTCGTTACCGGGAAAAAAGCGTGATGAAATGAGTGGGAATAATTTTGTGAAGACATCTCGTGTTAGAAAAGGTTCAAGAATACAGATGTGTAGTATGAATCAAGTGACGAGAAGTGATTTCCGCTGGTTAATGAATAAAAAAATTAATTTCAAATCAAATGTTTGAATTCCATATTTGAGTAAATAAATTCGATTGAATAAATTGCTTTTAATTCGACGGATAATTGGAAAACCTTAGAAATAAATAAAAAAAATTTTTTCGAAACCTGAGTTTTAGAAACTTTTGTTTTCAAAGACAAAAACTTTTAATCTTATCTGTAAAGTTTTCAAAGAACAGAAATTCCTCGAAACATTTAGAAAAATGTCGAAGTAATTTATCAAAATTTGAAAAACCGGAGTATTTTCGAAAAAAAATTGGAAAAACAAGTGTTTTTTCACATAATTTATTTAAAAAGTATTTTTTTTTATAAAATTTCAAAACTAGTATTTTCACAAAATTTCAGAGAAACTGGAATAATTTCACGAAACTTGAAAGAAACACGTATTTTCACAACATTTGAATGAAACTAGAATATTTTATCAAAAAATTGAAAGGAACTGGAATATTTCACAGAATTTGATGCACAAGCTTCAGGACTCAGTCTGTCGTCCTGTGTTGTGAGTGTGAAAACATGTCGTGTTGAAAAAAAAGTCCAAGAATACGGATGATGTGCAGTATGAATCAGGTTACGAGAAGCGGTTTCTACTGTATATGGATAAAAAAATTAATTTGAAGAAAGATAAAGTATTCGGATAAATTATTTGAATTTATTAAATTAAATTAAATAAGAAATAAAATTATTGAGCTCGATGGAAAAATAAGAAATTTTAAAATCGCAAACGTTAGAGAAAATACAGAAGACAAAAAAATTTTAGTTTTTGATGTTCTTTGCAAAATTTCAAAAGAACGGGAACCTACCACGAAATTTAGAGAATTTTGCAAAATTCGATACTCTCGAATATTTTTACGAAATTTTTGGGAAACTAGAGTGTTTTTATAAAATTTGGGAAACAAGAATATTTTTTTTACGAAATTTGGGAAATCGAGTAATCTCACAAATTCTAGAAAGGGGTCATTCAAGTATTACGTCAGCATCGGGGGGGGGGGTTTCGGATTTGCTGACTTTTGATGACAAGAGGGGAGAGGGGTTTGAAGGTTGCTTACGTCATCAACCACCCTTTGTGAAGATATGAAATATTCTAAGCTGCTGACGAAATTTTGCTGACAAGGGGGAGGGGGTCAAAAATGGCTAAAAATCTCCTTACGTAATACTTGAATGGCCCCAAAACGAGTATTTTCTTAAAATTTGAAAGGAACCGGAATATTTTCCCAAAATTTGGAAATCCAGGGCATTTTCACTTCGAAAAAACTGGAATATATAGTCACAACATTTGAAAAAATACGAGTGTTTTCAGAAAATTTTGAAAACGATATTTTGACGGATATGCTCCATGGCTCAGTCTGTCTGTTTCGAGTAATGGCTTTAAACTTCCTAGAAGTCAATTGATGCAAAAAAAGGAAAAACTTTTTTTACGTATTTTTACCGTATTTTCTGATGTTTACTCAAACACGTGTTTTTTTTCCCCCTTTTTCCTGAGAAAAAAGTATCTTAAAATGTCCATGAATACGGATGTACAGCATGAATAAAGCTGAGAAAATTATTACCAGCATTTATGGTAATAATGGTTAATAAATAAAACAAATTGATTTGAAGAAAAAAACCTGAAAAACACAGTGAAGAATATATAGTAAAACATTAAACATTACTCGAAAATAAATTGAAAACGTTTTTCAAGGTTAAAAATTACTTGCGAAAGTGTTGAAAAAAAATTATTTGAAAGAAAAAATATTATGAAAAATTAATTTAAAGATTTAGTGCAAAATTGAAAAAAATTAGGAAGGGATTTGTCAAAAAAACTACTTGAACAACTAAAAAGGAATATTCTACTAACCCTTTCAGACCCAAGCATCCGTTTTTTTGGACATTTCAAAATGTTTTTGCATTTTTGATAGTCACAAAATGCATTAAAATTTTTTTTTTGTGAAGAAATAATTAACTTTGTTCAAATTTTTTCAGCCAAGATGATGCAGGGTATAATCTTTCACATAAATTTTTTTTCCAGAGTTTTATGTAATAAATCACACTTTTCCCGGAGGCACTTTCTCCTGGAAACCATCTCAACTCCCCTCCCTCCCACCACTGAAAGTTCAAATTTAAGTGCTATCCTTTGATGAAAGCCCCCCCCCCCCCCAAAGTTCATTTTCACCATGTTCCTAGCTCAAAACTTACACTATCATTCAAGTCACGGCTCACTGTAGAGAAAATTCTACAGGAGTAGAATATATGGAATGTGTGGAATTATAAAGTACGTGAACAACAAAATAATTACTAAATTTCAGTGATGGGGGGAAAAAAAACAACTGTTACGCGAGAATTTATTCAAAAAATTAATTGAAATTCCCAAAAATTTCATTATTTGAAAAAAAAATTACTTGTGAAAAGTAACTGGGAAAAAAACAATTTTACTCAAAATCAATAAAATTTACAAAACTTACAAAATTTACAAAATGTAACGAAATTTTTCAGAATTGTATCTTTGGAGAATATAAATTGTGAAAGTTCGTCTCAAGAACACAGAAACAAAATCAATAAAAAGACTAGATATTCATTTGAAAAATGTCTGGAAATAAATTATTCACTTCGCGCCAAACATGAAATTAATTCTGAGAAAAGGTAAATTTTTCTTTCTCAATTTGAAATAAACATTAAAACAGTGAGAAATGGTCGAGCATTTGATCATTTGGTTACACCACAGTCATTTTCTGCACACGAGGGCTAATTAGACCGGGACCTATAATATATTGCCAAAGGGCAGCTTTTTTAGTACTCACCGAGAAATTCGTGCGCTAACCCATCAGCGTTGCACAGAAAGCAACAGGCCTACAACGATTAAATTATTCAATCATTACACTTCAGTCATAGTGAGAAAAGTTTATAACAGATGACAGCACTACACATAACAAGCATTACACAGAAATAAACTTCACGGAAGGTTCACAACACTTACACACACATTGCAACATGTACCAATTCGTAAGAATTTTCGCAGAGGAATATGGATAAGGTGCATGTGGGGTTTAGTAGTAACCCATCGGTGACGGAATCCCTGCAGCAGCAAACTTTGTCTGTGACCATGTCGCTGTTTCTGTTGTACCAGGAAAGTTTTCTGACAAGGACGAACCGGTAAAAGTTTTTCGAGAGCAGACAATGATTGACGAGATTTCAGAAATTCTTATCTTATTCCCAACGTCACCCCTCCCCCCAAGGGTGGGACTGGGAGGGCACCAGCAGAGGGACTCGGGAAAATCTTATTATTCTTTTTGATACTATAAATTATCTATGGAGGTACATGCCTAAGATATAAGACTAGGAGAGCCGTCTCCAGCATGTGAAGGATATGATCAACGTTGCCATGGACATGATAAATTTGGGAAAGTATACATATGTTTAACGACTTCGACAAATTTATACTTGAGGCTTTATTCTACTATACAGGGTTGATCCTAAAGGCATACTTCGAATTAGAAAATCTATCCAAATAACGTGTAGAACTCATACAAGTTATTCATAATTGCAAAGGGATTGTATAGTTATTAAAATAAAATAATAACTATCTATACAAACACGCTGTGATCGGGAACCCAATTAGAAAGTTGTTGCCGCCTCTGGAGATGCAAAACAAACCTCAAAGGACCCTTTTGAGGACCTTGGGGGTCCTCAAAACAAACTCCACGTTTAATAGTGCAGTATTCATTCAAATATTTGAATTGAAAAATTTTGAAGGAACAGCAAAAACTAACGGACAACGCTTCTTTCCCTCATTTACACTGATCTTTCCTAACTTTCCTCCCATTTTTGAAATCATATATCTCAGGGAATATATCACATTTTTTTTAAAGCTCGGAAGTTTTGTTTTTGTCTCAGGAGAGAAGGAGCAACAACTTTCTAATTGGGTTCCTGAGCACAGGATATCCCTGTAAAAAGTTAACATTTTTATTTTGATAACTGGACAGAGCCCTTTGCAACATCAATGACGTATCTGCGTTCTACACGATTTCTGGATACTTTCTCTGATCGGAAGTATGCCTCTACGATCAACGGTTCACCAGTAAAATGCGGCAAGGGGAAGCAAGTGATCACCCTTTCTATACTACTAGCTCTAATACTCGGCGCTGCTCGGGTTTTCTCCAATTACTGAGAGGATTGTAAAAGTGACAAACTATTACAAAGACGTGAACTATCGTGCATAATACTGGCAGCATTAAAGAAATGGCAAACATTTATAAAGACATGCATGTCTGGAACGCATTGCTAGGGAACCACGGTAACCAAAGTAAACGTTCCGAAAGTGACTGTTGAGGCCCAAAAACCATTGTTGCCCGACAGCTTTTTGCCCATTTCGGGCATTTGCCCTGCTCTGACGAAATTTTAGAGGAAGCCTATCATTCAAGTCGGGCCCCATTTGGTATGTATGCAAAATTTGGCGACGATCGATTTAAAATAGTAGATTTGTATAGAGAATATTTGTACACAGACAGAAAATAAATTTTATATGTATAGATGTAATCAACGCTAGCAACAGGTTTTCTATTCAATGTGTATAAAAACTGGAGAGTAAATATTTGGTGCCAAACACTAACATCGAATATGGCTGTCGATAATGTAATAACCATGATAGAGGTCATTCCGTTCCAAGATTCGAAAGTGGGATGTGCATGGGTGGGCATTTTCTTGCCTTGGATGGGCCGCCTGGTTACCCCACGCAGACACCAACACAAGATTCAAAAATAACTGAATGTATCACTACCTACACTGCCCAAACACCCAAGCTGAACTTCTGGAATGGTAGACACATAGCCATTGATCTCATGGTCCTTATATTTCTAGTCGGGCAGTAAAAATTTATTTTGATCAAAGAGGCAGTCGGATTAATGAAGTTTCAAGGCTATTATGGTCAATAAAATATTTAATGACTTGGCGAATTCGATCTTAGAAGAGCCGACGATGACGACTTTCTTGATCTATTCTTATAAGACAGAGCACTTCAACCTTTTTATAGTCGCGAGCACTGCCTGTACCCATCATGATAAGAAAAGCACCTATACCGCAAAACTGACATTATGAATGCATAAAATCAGGATTATTTCAATAATTGAAAGGAGAATCCGTACAATGTGTTTGATTGAGTGTTCGCGAGAACGAAACCGGACACAAGCATCGAGCACTCTGGGTGCTTCGGAGAGCACCGTAGCGCTCGCGAGCAACGGGTTGAAGACGCCTGTTATAAGACGTAGTCGTTTCAATCGTGGAGTCATGCAGTCATTTTTCCCGCTTTTCATGCCAGACTGTGTGCAACCACGATGCACTGCACAGGGGTGATTATAATGAATGATTATCGAAAGTTGGTGCGTAGGTGATTGCTAAAGACATAGCCGCCCTTTAGCAATCACCTAATTTTGTCACCGGTGCGGTCACCCTTCAAATAGCATTGGAATAAACAGAAATTGATTATAATAACATATAAAGGTATTTTCTTTCAAAATTTTAATTTTTATTAATGTTTTTAGATCAGAAAAATATTTTTTTTCATCGGGGGGGAGGGGGGAGGTGCATGAGTCCCCTATGCCCCCCTACCACGTACGTTTCTGATACCACCAATATGCATTAGGAGGTAGTGGGCAGTGCTCACGAAATTTTGCTGACAAGGGAGGGGGGGTCAAAAATGGCTAAACATTTGCTGACGTAATACTTGAACGGCCCCTTATTTACATTTTAATTGTACGTTCAAAATGTTTCGTGTGGATATTTCTCAGCATTCCTGTATGATCTGAAATAATGGATGCCGGTTCCCTCCAGAGGTTCCGTCATAAAGAAAGCATTACTGGGGGGGGGGGGGGAGGACTTGAAGTTGCCTGCCGTCCCGTAATAACAGGATTCGTTTACATATGCAGGAGGTAGAAGGGATATGCTGCAGTGTTTATCCACGAGCAATGGCTGGGGGAAGGGGGCGGTAGCTCAGCCTCCTCACAAAATTTATTGGAAATTGATAGCACGACCCCCACCTAGGCAACGGTGGTTGCGTCCCTATGCACCTGAGGCTCCTGGGCGGTTACGCGTTTAGACTGACCTCGATTAAGTCTGATAAGTGTTCTAAAATCTACAGCTGGTGCTTTCGAGAGTAGTATGTTGGTCGAGGATGATTTTCTGTGGTGTCCTAAACATGATAACACTAACATATATCACATATTCGTAACAATAGCAAGTGAGATATCCGACCACAATGCGTCAGAAAGTTCATTTCAAATTTTTCAATTACTAGTGATATTCACAAGCCGTGTAACAGAGTCGTATGCCGCGAGGTTCAAATGGAACTCGTGACCCCCCCCCCCGACCCCATCCCAGAAGATGATAAAAAAAACTGAAAAAAGTTAAAATGGCATTCGTTTTATCCCATATGCGGGCCGTCTACTGGAAGCTATCACCAGCGATAACAAAGTCGCGTGTATGCGCAAGATTACTACAGCAGCCTCATGGGTGGAGATATGGGGGGGGGCCGTTGGGGGGCATTGCCCCTCCCCCCAGCGTCAAAAGTGGAGTCGACTGATCTAATGTATATATGTATATATGAATTGACATCATCATTATCGTGCCCCCCCCCCACCAATAATAACCATGCTTCCCCCAGACTTCTAAGTCTATCTCCACCTATGAGCAGCCTTCGCATAACATAACGCTTGTTATTGCTCCAAGTAGCTTCCAGTGGACGACCGGCTTTAAAGAAGCGATGTTCAACGTGCATGCCACTGCTAGGGCCTAACTCTTACGAGTGGGGATCGCTGAGCAAAACAGAAATTAGAGTCCCGCCCCCACCCAAGCGATTAAGGTGAAACGTGTTTGGTTAATCAAAAAATATATGTTGCTTAAAATTTGAGGCCTCCGGCCACTGCACTTTAGGGCTATCCGGAATCAGTCAGGTTCATCACGAGATTATTTAGCGATAAGATTATATTTAAAATGGAACGAAGAACATTACTTCCAAACGGCGTACGCGGTACTTCAAAAACAAACACTATGATAAGATCAGGGATGCCGGGAAGATGCTTGAGATTCTTATCTCATTCTCAAAGGGTGCCAAACTCAGAAAGGTTACAAATTCCTGCCACAATGAGTATTTACTCAAACATCGTATCTCTAACTATGTTATGCCCCTGCAAGGGTTGGACTGGCAACGCTCCAGCCTGGGGGTCCAGGATGAATTCTGTTATTTTATTGGTATTCATGCTCTCTTTAAATTTACTGCAGAGGTGCCTGTAAATAATTTGGCCTTTGGGTTAGGGGCGGGAGGGGGGGGTGCGACCTGGCTGCGAGATGGATTTACGGAAAATTCACCGTTAGGAATGTTCATCGACGGGAAAAATCACCGTTGTTCGCCACCAGTGACAGTGACTGAGTGATTGAGCAAGGGAATGAATGGGTGATCGAAGGAACTAACTAATAAGCTAGTGAGTGAGTGACAGATTTACTCAAAGACTGTATGAGTGACCAAGTGAGTGGGTGAGTTACTGAGTAATCATATGACTAATCGAGTGAGTAAACGGTTGAGCCGTTTGAGTTGTTGAGTCGAACGTTGACCGAGTGAGTGGGTGAATTACCCAAGTGAGTGACTGTATGGAGGTGATTTTCCCACCTATACATTCTTTCGTTCATTTGCTCACCTACGTATTTACTCGCTCATTTGCTCACTCACTCATTTACACCACTCAGTCATTTGCTCACCTACTCACTCACTCGTTTTACACCACTCAGTCATTTGCTCACCTGATCTGTCCGACCTGTTCCTGACGTACTTGATCAGTCACTCACACACCTGCTCATCCATTTACTCATTATGTCACTTTGTCAATGAATTTTCCTAGCGGTTAATTGTCAAATCGGTAAATTGCGTGAAGGTGAACTGTTGTCGGTGAATTTTTCCGGCAGTGAACTGTTGGCAATGAATTTTTCGCACTCGGCGAGACGTGGGAGCTATGAACTATTTATTGCAGTACAAGTCTTAACGGTAAATTGCGGGGCTGTGAGTTTTATTTTCGTGATTTGCGTGACCGTAAATTTGCTGTCCACGGCCGATTTTAAGGGCATCCTGGACCCCGGGCATAGTGCTTTTTCTCAGGTTCATTGGTGATACATCTCCAAAATTAAAAAAAAAACAAACAAAATGAACCAGATATAATTTTTGTAAGTACCCCCCCCCCCGCCCTTCTGCACATGAGGTTTCCGGGCCGTGCCTGGGTGAGCCCATGCGTTAAGACAGCGCCGTAGTTGTCACTGAATTTTCCGGCGGTGAACGTTAGCAATGAATTTTCCACACATAGCAAGAGGTGGAGGTTGTGTACTATGCTGTTGTGTAAGACAAATCAGCATAGCTAGACAAAGTAAATAGCAGGACAGTCCATTACAAGAAAGTTCAGAATAACACTGATCCATGACCCTTACTTAGTCAGTCGATTAGGAGAGGCTACTATGCTAACAATCAATTAATCAACCGAAAAATACGATCGACTTTTTCTTTATCTTTTTTTGTTGTCGACTTCCAATCATCGCCCGAAAGCTTCAAACCGAAGGAGATAACTCGTAGAAAACGACAACGGTGCTCCGGTCATGCAACTTCCTTGACCTACATGTACGACCATAACTAAGTATGCACGAATGCTTGTAATCTGGGTAAGGCCAGGTAGGCAACAACACAGATGTCGACAAGATGAAAAACAACAGAAATAGTTCTCTCGTGCTTCCCATCACAAGAGAAGGAAAAACAGACAAAAATATAATTTGCACATACATACCCGGAGGCTTTTAATGGCCATTTCAAGCAAAGGGGGGGGGGGAGAAACCATAAAACGCTTCAGGATCGTCTCCACAATAGCCATGGATAATGAAATTATTATTGTTTCTTGATAATTTCCCATCACATCTCTCTCTCTTTTCTTCCTGGGCAAATGAATATCTCATGCTAATGCGATTCTTAAGAAACAACTGCGGTTACATGAGAGAGGATTCATTTCTTTTCCCTTGATATAGTATTTAGGGGGAAAGGAAGTTGAAGCAAACGAACCAAATATGGACAATATTTTATGATGATCGGAGGGGGGAAAAACAGTTATCAATGGAAATTTAATTGAATAATGCTGAATACTGAAATTTCCTGTTAAAAGATGCAGACACCCTTTTGTTTACTTTAAAAGTCAGGGCCATGGAATCCTGGGAATTTACCATAGAATCCTGGGTGAAATGACACTGGGTAGATCTATAACCATTCAGTGGCTGGATGGAAGAATCCAGGCCGGCGCATCATCCACCATTAGTGAGCACTGTGACGATAGTGTTATCGGTATAACCAATAGCTATCCCCTTCTGCTTCTTTTTAACGATTAGACGCCACTTTGAACAGAAAACTGATTTTTTTCACTCTTGATGAGCCCACTAGGATTTTTCCAGGTGTTTTCCTTTGATAGAGCGAGCTCCTTTTAAGCCAGGGCCACACTTGTGTCAAAGTTGGCCCAATACGTTTCAAGGCTGGTCATAGGTGAGCCTTGGGTGGTGATACGGGAGGGGGGGGGCGTGGAGGTGCATAGCCCTTCCTCAGCTTCAAAGGTGGAGTCGACTAATGTAAATCATAAGCAGCAATTATGACTGTGCCGCCCAGCCCCAGACTTCCATATCTATCTCCGCTTATGTATTGGAAGATTGGTCGAGTACCTTCCAGTTTCCAAGGTAAGGGTTCCGCCTTCCTTCCAAATCTTCCAATCCGTCTGGCCACACATTGGTCGAAGAACGCCAACAACCACAACATAGGGAGTGAATTTCTAGAAGCAAATATTCGCCAAGGAACATTGGGCCAATCTGAGCCAGTGTGTAGCCAGCAGAAAGGCTTGACACGAGTGTAGCCCTAGCTTTAGCCATTCGCAAATATTTGCTTCCAATATTTGCGTTCTCCTAATACAAAGAAGCAGCAGCGGCATAGTGTTGCTACATTGTCATTGATGGACCAGCAACACCCCACTTTACATCCCCAAGAGGAGATTTCGAAGCCTTTCCCGGAGGATGGGGTGCATCCGGAACTCCAACAAAGATTTATTAAATTCTGAACAGGTGCAAAAGAAAAAGAGCGAGCTGACAAATTTGCTCATTAACATTAAAAAAATGCAATAACAATCGTCTGTGTGTATAAGTATAGTCTGGCTATACAGCTTGGTCCAATGTTCCTTGGCGAATATTTGCTTTCAGAACAATTTAATACGCGTGTTGTGATTGTTGACGTTCTTGGACCAATGTGTGACCAGGTGAATTGGAAGATCGGGAAGGAACACAACACCTTTCATCCTTCAACATTAGACGATTATAGCCAATGGTGGAGCGGCCACACTACTTGCCCATAACCAACCTCGGAACGTATTGTTCCAGCCTTGACACGAGTGTGGCCCTGGCTTTAACGGGGGGAAAAATGTCTTTGAAATTTTTACGTACAGTGCCGCTGCTTAACGTAATCGCACCAGAAGCCCAGGTTTTAGATCAGGGGTTCTTAACCTAGGGGGTCACCGGGACTTCTGACATGGGTCGTACGAATCTACCAACGCTTCTGTTATAAATCATTTTGTCCCGCTTCTGGTTTCAGAAACATCTCAATGATTTTGATGACCTAGGCTGGAATTAAGCTGTGGGGAATCGGTTAAAGCCGTCCGGATATTATATATATATTTTTCCTTGTGGTTGGAAGAGAAGTCAAAGCCGTCTAGAGATGACACTCGGTGTTTTGGTTGAGGTGTCACATGTTGTCGCATATGTGTATGTCCGTTCCATGCGTATGTAGTGATTTTTGTGATTTGTTTTAGTTTAATAAATAAATTGAATAGATTTTATCATCGTTAATCACTACAACTGGTGACCTATATTGTGAAGAGGACAGGCAACCAAAGGATTTAAGCAAAACAAAATGGCAGATGAAAACGCAACTGGTTCGGCAGAGATCGCCCATGTTTCCGTAAAAGCTCCACCGTTTTGGCGAGCAAATCCGGAGATCTGGTTTAGGCAGATGGAAAGTCAGTTTCTTCTGGCAGGAGTGACAGCCGAGGTGACCAAGTATCATCACATCGTATCTGCCTTGCAACCAGAGGAGCTGTCTGTTGTCGGGGACATTATCACCAGCCCACCCACCGCAACATCTTACGCTACGCTAAAACACCGTTTGTGCACGCAGTATGCGGACTCGGAGGAACAGCGGTTGCGCGACCTAATTTCTGGATTGCAACTGGGTGATCGGAAACCATCACGCCTTCTCCTGGAAATGCGAAGTAAAGCTGGGCAACGGGTGAGTGATGATATTTTGAAGTATTTTTTCCTCCAGCGGCTGCCTACAAATGTTCAGCAAATACTAGCGATATCCAATGATAGCCTGAATAAATTGGCAGAAATGGCTGATGCCATACTTGCCGCCGCGGAAAGCTCCACTGCAATTCATGCGGTTTCAGCTGAAGCTTCGCAAATGCAGACCATTCTAATGGACATTTCTTCCCGTTTGCAGCGTCTCGAAACGCGTGCTCGATCCCAATCAAGAAATCGCCGAGGATCTCGTCAGCGTTCCAGCAGTCGTGACAGAAATTACCAGCACTGCTGGTACCACTGGCGTTTCAAAGAAAAAGCAACAAAATGTGTCCAGCCTTGCAGTTTCAACCAGCAGGGAAACTAGTTGGGCCGTCACTCGATACTCAGAGTGACGGCAAACTCGAGTGCTTCCGGCTATATCTGTCTGACCAGTCATCTTCCGTGCAGTTCCTCATAGACACTGGCGCTGATGTATCTGTACTGCCACTACGCAAAGAAGATTCCCGACGTCAGCCAGACAAGCTTCAGTTGTTTGCTGCAAACGGAACTGCCATACACACCTTCGGTCAACGACTGTTAAAACTAGACCTAGGACTTCGTCGTGCATTTCATTGGTCATTCATCGTTGCTGCCGTTTCACGTCCAATCATCGGATCTGACTTTCTGCGGCATTTTGGACTGCTTATAGATGTTCGGCGCGGTCAATTAATCGATCCACTCACTCAGCTTCGTTCACATTGCAAGATTGCTGGTGCGGACGTACCATCCCCAGCAGTGAAATGCATCCGGGACAATAGTGAATTTCATCGAATTCTAACCGAGTTCCCTGAACTGACAGAGACTGTAGCAACGTTTAATGCTGTTAAACATGACGTCCAACACTGCATTGAGACCAGTTGCCCGCCAGTTGCATCAAAACCTCGCAGGCTACCACCGGACAAGCTGCGTGCAGCCAAGTGGGAATTCGATCATCTAGTTGCCCAAGGAGTTTGCCGACCATCTCAAAGTTGCTGGGCAAGCCACATGGTACCCAAGTGCAACGGCGATTGGAGACTACAGGAGACTAAATGCTGCAACTATCCCTGACAGATATCCCGTTCCGCACATCCAGGACTGTCTCCAGGTGCTAGAGGGGAAACAAATATTCTCCACCCTAGATCTCGCAAAAGCTTTTCATCAAATCCCTGTGAGACAAGAGGATATTCCGAAAACAGCCGTAACAACACCATTCGGGCTATTCGAATTTCTCTTCATGCCTTTCGGACTGTCGAATGCAGCTGCAACATTCCAGAGGTTCATACATATGGTGTTGCAGGGTCTCACCTTTTGTGTACCGTATTTCGACGATGTTCTCGTGGCATCTACAAACGCTGAAGAGCACAAGGAACATTTGCGCCAAGTATTCAAACGTTTTTCCGAATTCGGAGTTCGCCTCAATGCTGCTAAATGTGTTCTGGGGCCACCATCAGTTCGATTTTTGGGTCATTTGATCTCTGCAACTGGCGTTGCACCTCTTCCTGAGAAAGTGTCGGTCATCGCTCAATACCCAAAGCCAGACACAGCCAAAGAGCTCCGACGATTTTTGGCCCTCCTCAATTTTTATCGTCGCTTCGTTCCAAAAGCAGCAGAGACGCAGGTACTCCTGCATAAATTTCTAGCGGGTTCCAAGCGAAACGATAAGAGGAAGATCGTTTGGACCAAAGAAGCCGATGAAGCATTCCTGAAGTCTAAGCGGGATCTGGCAGATGCAACAGCTTTGGCATTTCCAGTGGCAGCAGCATCTTTGGCTATTGTGATAGATGCTTCCGATATTGCCATGGGCGCAACTTTGCAACAACGTGTGTCAGGATCTTGGCAGCCACTTGGGTTCTACTCCAAGAAGTTATCTCCTGCACAAAAGAATTACAGTGCCTATGATCGAGAGCTGTTGGCAGCTTACTCTGCTATCAAATATTTCAGGCACATGGTTGAAGGCCATTCATTCGTCCTGTACACGGATCAGAAGCCTCTCACATATGCCTTCAGACAGACTACTGACAAATGCTCACCTCGTCAGCTTCGACACTTGGATTTCATTGGCCAGTTTACCACAGACATCCGACACATCAAGGGTGCAGAAAATGTTGTGGCAGATGCATTATCTCGGATATCCATATCTTCCATAGACACACCATCTCCCACCGACTTCAAACGAATGGCAGAGGAACAACTCAAAGATGAGGGTATTCAGCAACTACTCACCAATCCTTTATCTACTTCCTTGAAAATCCACTCTCTTCCTGTTGATGAATCAAAGCTTCAGCTGTACTGTGACGTCTCTACAGGACGCATTCGACCACTGGTTCCATCCTCGATGCGTAGGGACATCTTCACTGCCTTGCATGGACTGTCACATCCTGGAGTGAAGGCCTCTGTGAAACTAGTTCAAGAGCGTTTCGTGTGGCCCGCACTGAAGGCTGACGTGACCACTTGGTCACGTACATGCATTAACTGTCAGAAGTCTAAAGTGAGTCGGCATACGAAGAGCCCACATGGGGAATTTTCACCACCTGATGCCAGGTTTGAACATGTCCACATTGATATTGTAGGCCCTTTGCCTCCATCAGAAGGCTACACATATTGCCTCACCTGTGTGGATCGCTTCTTTAAATGGCCTGAAGCCTTCCCTATGCCGGATAGCTCTGCTGACACCGTGGCCAAGGTTTTCTATTCTGGATGGGTTGGTCGGTTCGGTTCACCTAACAGAATCACCTTAGATCGAGGTGTCCAGTTTGAGTCCTTTTTGTTCAAGGCTCTAACCAAGTTCTTGGGAACCAATCGCCAGAGGACCACATCATACCATCCACAAGCAAATGGTCAAGTAGAACGCTTCCATCGAGACCTTAAGTCTGCTATCAAGGCTCACGCAACTAACCGCTGGGTCACAGTACTTCCTACGATTCTGTTGGGTTTTCGAGCCGCCTGGAAGGAGGACTTGCTAGCTACAACTGCGGAAATGGTGTATGGTGCACCTATACGGCTGCCAGGAGAGTTTTTCGTACCTAGTCGTCATCACGCAGATCCATCAAGCTTCGTTGATCAGTTGAAGACCACCATGGAAAATTTAAGCCCAAGACAGACTGTTCGCCACTGAAAACATTCTGTTTTTGTCAGCAAGGACCTGCTGTCTTGCTCATATGTTTTCCTCCGCACGGACAGAGTGAAGAAAGGCCTAGAACCTCCGTACGAGGGACCTTACCAAGTACTGTCAAGATCAGAAAAGGTGTTCCAAATACTAATAAAAGGTCGACCAGTATTTGTAAGCATAGACAGAGTCAAACCGGCTTACATCTGCGGTGATGACCTGCCCTTCAATGCCCTTCCAACGATCAACAAGAAGCAACAACTTCAAAGCATCAGCGGACAACTTCTAACGATCAGCAAGCAACAACAACTTCACAGCAAGCAACCACAAGTTCAAAGCATCAGCAAGCAACAATAACTTCAAAAGATCAACAGATTTCCAGTGACGAGGACCAAACTTTCATGACCACCCGCTCAGGTAGACGGGTCAGATTCAGGTTGCCTTGCAGGTAGTTCTCTTGCTATCGCTGGTGGGGGACTACCTGTGGGGAATCGGTTAAAGCCGTCCGGATATTATATATATTTTTCCTTGTGGTTGGAAGAGAAGTCAAAGCCGTCTAGAGATGACACTCGGTGTTTTGGTTGAGGTGTCACATGTTGTCGCGTATGTGTATGTCCGTTCCATGCGTATGTAGTGATTTTTGTGATTTGTTTTAGTTTAATAAATAAATTGAATAGATTTTATCATCGTTAATCACTACAAAGCACTTGTCCGTGGGGGGGGGGATCACCCCTCCCAAGAGCCTCGAATTACATCAGCATAAATTTGTCTGTCTCGTAAAATATGGGATGATCCTAAGCACCTATAATAAGTCACTTCTGGACCTCACGCTCGATCCGTCTGTGTTTGCTCTATAGGCGGCTGAAGATGTCTATTCGCCGCTGAAGATATTTGCCTTGACTTCATTCACAGCTGAAGATATCTGTCTCAGCTTCTTTCGAATCTGAAGATGTCTGCCTCCGCTTCATTTGCTACTGGAAATGCCTGCCTTCACTCCATTCGAATCTGAAGATGCCTGTCCCCATTCCATTCACCACTGAAGATGTCTGATTCGGCTTCATTCACAACTGAAGATGCCTGCCACGCTCCCTTCGTGGCTGATGATATACGCCTCGACTTCACTCACAGCTGAAGGTATCTGCCTCGACTCCATTCGAATCTGAAGCTGCCTTCCCCCCACACCATTTGACACTGAAGACAGCTGGTCTAGATCATAGTTTCTCAAACTATTTGTTCCATCGTCCTCTTCTTCAAAAGTTCTTCATTCTCATCGCCCCCAACTCAAGCCAACCCGTAGGATCTTATACTAAAACCAAAGCTTCTACCTCTTCCCCCCCCCCCGGATCATTCCATCTCCCACTTTAGGAAACACTACTGAAGATCACTTTTTCCATCGTTCCCATGCAGCTCACTCACTCTTTTGGTCATTCACTTGCTTGAGCACACTCTGGGTCACTCTTTTGCTCTCATGACGTGTATCCCGACCTTTTGTTCATTCACATGCTTGCAAATTCTCTAAGTCACTCGTTTGGTCACTCGCTGATCTGGTCTCTCATACACTGGGCAGAGGTGAATTCATGATTTTGCTGTTCTACCCTAATTAAACTCTGCTAATGAACTTCTCAACTAATTTTCTCGGCTACTCATTCCTCGAATGCCCTCTAAAGGTCTCCATAAATACGCCACAGGCCACCCTTTTCGGCTCTGAGTTTAGTCATACCCTTCATCGGTTTTCTGACAGAACTCTTGAGATTATTTGCATTTATTGCGCCATTTTTTTTTCTCCATGTGCGCAAAGAAAAGAAGCTTTCCATTAATGCTAGCGAGAAATCATACAGTAGTTGTAGTATTTACTCCACATTTTATTTTCTCTCTCTCTCTCTCTTCTTTCGCCCCCGTCTGCAAAATACTACTATTTGAAAACAATGGCAGTCATTCAGATTTTTCAAGAGCTATTGAAGTGCTTGATGGATTCGGAAAAAGAAAAGAAAAACGCTACCGAGTATTGAACCATCGTTCGTTGCAGAAAAATTAAATAAATAAGGCGATGTAAAAACTCTCAGTTTAATTGATAAGCACATCATTGGATTCCATGTAATATTATCGTTATAACCGAGGCTGAAATTCTCAAAACGTTTTAAGCATGAAAAATAGAATCGAATATAGTTCATGAATGTTATATTTCATTATGATTTGGATCAGGGGCGTCGGAAGTGTTTCGAACTTGTGGGTGCTCGTCTTGAGTCCCATGTAGGAAATTTCGATTTCTGAATCAATTCCGTGGGTGCTCGAGCACCCACAGCACCCCCGGCTCCGACGCCACTGATTTGGATAACCATATTTTAGCAATAACACTTAAATTAGGATCATTAATACAGGACATTGCCGATTTTCGTTGATAAAAAAAGCATCGTTATATCCGCAGTATTTATTGCGCGATATCTTCAACCCGTTTCTCGAGAGCACCACGGTGTTCCCTGAGTTGGCCAGAGCGCTCGATGCTCGTGTCCGATTTCGTGCTCGCGGGAGCATTTGATCACATTCCAATTAAACACCTTGTACAAACTGCATTCAGAGATTGAACTGAAATCATCCTGATTTCATGAATGTCAAACTTGCTGTAAGGGTGCTCTTCTTTCGATGATGGGTACAGGCAGTGCTCGCGACTGGAGAAAGGTTGAAGACCTCTGGTCTAGATATTTCTGGGGGAAAACTCCAAGAAAACGGATGAAAAAGTTTCGTTATATCCGCTGTCGTTGCGTTTTTATCGACATTATAAGCAAGGCTCATCAGTTTTATCCGAGGTGTTGACGTGAGGAGCTCTATCTAGCTCTGGGCATTCGCTAAATGCCCAGAGCTAGATAGGAGAAACGCCATTAAAGCGGATTCAAAAGCGTCGAGAAAGTGTCGTTATATACGCTGTCGTTGTGTTTTCATCGACGCTGTAAGCAAGATTCATTAACATTATTCTCTATTGTATCAGCCACGACAGTCGACTATTGACGTTATATCTGAGGTGTTACTCTCATGAGCTTTAGTTCCGGGCATTTGTGGGGAGAAAACGCGTTAGAAATAAACGGTAGTGTCGTTATATCCGTGGTCTTTACATTTTTATGTAAGTTATAAGAAAGATTAACATTTTAACATTATTGTCTATGGAATCAGCACGGATAGTCAATTATTTACTTTACAATCGAGGTATCAATGTAATCAGCTCTATTTCTGGGCATTTCTGGAGAAAACGCCATAGGAACGGAAACAAAAATGTTATATCCGCGGTCGTGGCGTTTTTATCAACGTTATAAGCAATATACATTAACAGGTCTGGGGAGTCCGGACAACCAATCTTTTATCCTCAGAAATGCCTAGAGCTAAAGCTCATCACATTGACACTTCGGAAATAACGGCAATAAATATTGACGTTACATCCAAGATGTCAATGTGATGAATTTTGGGTCTAGACATTTGCTGTGTAAAACGCAACAGCAACGGAAGCAAAAGTGTCATTATAACGTAGGACTCCCTACATTTACATCAACGTTTATATATAAGTAAGAGGGTTCCATTCTTCTCTTTAAAATCTGCCGAGACCGGCAATTATTGACGTTATATCCGATGTCTCCAGGTGATGAGCTTTAGTTCTATGCATTTCTGGAAAATGAAAACGAAAGCAAAAGCGTCGAGAAAGTGTCGTTATATTTGAACTCTTTGTATTTCCATCGATGTTATAAGCAAGGTAGCAGCAGCATTATTCTGTCTAAGGACTCAGCCAAAGCAGAAAATTATCGATGTTATATCCGGGCTATCAATGCGATCGCTAGTTCTAGGCATTTCTGAAAAAGAAACATTGTTTGAATCGTTGTGATAAATATCGACGTTATAAGCGAATTTTCATTAACAAACATTATTCTCTATGGAATCAGCCGGGACTGTCAATTATTGGTGTTATATTCCAGGTATCGATGTGATGAGGTCTAGTTCCAATCATCTCTAGAGAAAACTACATAGAAAAGAAAGCTAAAGCGTTGAAAAAGTTTCGTAATACAGTAAAACCCCTGTTTTACGGCCAAATAATAATTTCTCCGTTAATCAGGGGTTTGAAACGACGAGTCTTTCTGTCCCGTCACTGTCCGTTAAAAAGAGGTTTTACTGTATTCGCGGTCTTTGCATTGCTATCGACGTTATAAGGAAGGTTAATCAACATTATTCTCTACGGAATCAGCCAGGACGGTCAATTATTGACTTTATATCCGAGGCGTCGTTGTAATTCAGTTTGGCTATAATTTGAGTGAACGATGTGTAGAGTGTTAACTCTTCGTACACAACTGATGACATCACTGAATTTTTTTTTTGTTTTTGTTTCTTTTATGGTTCAATCCGTTCGCATCCGCAACGGAATTAATTTATCCACCGTTATACCTTCTTTTAATCCGGAAACATTTCCACAACGTCTTCAAGATGTTGCGCAAACATTTAGGTATGCACCAAGAGCAAGCAGTAAAAGCAAGTCGGTCACGCTCGGTGTGAGAGAGAACCCCAAGTACCTTCCTACGCCACTGACCGACCTTTTTGCCAAGTAGAGCGATTTAAGAAAAAAAATTTTTTTTTCTTTACTTATTTTTATAAGGAAGAAGAAAAACCAATAAAAAATGAATATATTTGTGAAAAAAAGTGGGGAAGTAAAAAAATAATTCTATGCTTTCACTGAAATCATTGGAGCGTCTATACGCGTGGAATCTACACAGTGTAAATGCTGTCGATTATTATCATGTTGACATGTCGTCACGCTCGTAATATACATTGACTGATCGATACAGACTATATTGAGATTTTCTGGTGGCAGAAAACATGAAATAGCAATATTGATGAGCTATTGTTCCTTCCGACAATGTAATATAATTATTTTATGCAATAATCAAAATTTCAAGGAAATAACTCACGGGATTGTTGTCGAGAATCATATCAGAGCAAAGAAAGAAATAATTTCCAAAAATTGAATATTTTGCTTGATATAACATGAATATTAAACAATTATAATAAAAAAAATTTAATAATATCGGTTGATTTACTTTTTGGGATTATGCCCATGCGTGATGTCCCATTACTTAGTGGTGTCCCTGAAATTAAGGAGTCCCTTTGAGAACTCCATTTTTATGAAGACGAACGCACTAATAATGATGGATTCGGTAATGAATGTAAGTAATGAAAATTAAAGAAGAGAAAAAGAAATTTAATGTATTACTGCAGCACGGCTCTCATAAAATACTTCCCAGTAGACTCTAGTGCCACAATCAGTAATCCGGCTTTATTCCTTCCCGCATAGAAGAGGAAAATAATGTTACTGTATGTCTGCTGAGCAAGATATACAGTGAAAACATACAGAAAACATATTTCAATATGTTTTTTTTTTTTCAATTAACTTCCGGTAATCCGACGATGCCGATAATCTGGCATACCGTGGTCTATTTGCCGGATTAGCGATTTACCTCTGTTTAATACGAATTGCCGATCACTGTAATTCAGTGGTTCCTAAAGTGGGAAGGGCGAGAGATTCTCCAAAATAAAATCCATATAAGAAATTCATTTTTATTTTAAAAATATGTCAAAACTAAGAAATGCCTTTATATACTCAGCTGAGCTAATGTATCATGCAATGTAAGTTTACTAAATTCTACTTGTACAATAATCAATATATGAAGTTAATACTTTTACAGAGTGCCACAGAATGATAATATATGTGAATATAATGGGAGAAAATGTATTTACGTTTTATGAAAAATTTTTGTTTAGGGGCCGTTCAAGTATTACGTAAGCAAATTTTTAGCCATTTTTGGACCCCCCCCTCTCCCCCTCCCCCTGTCAGCAAAATTTCGTCATCAGCTCTGCCCCTCTGAATCCTAACTCATATTTTCATAAAGGGTGGTTGATGACGTAAGCATTATCCAACCCCCCCCCCGTCATCAAAAGTCAGCAAATCGGAAACCCCCCCCCCTCTCCCCCATCGATGACGACGTAATACTTGAAAGGCCCCTTATGGTTGATTTCAAGTGTAGAATCTTGTTGAAATCGGACGAGATTCTCTCCCAATCACCCTGTATACGAAAATCAAGGAGCATACACCTCGCTACACTTCCATCTTGCATACGGAACACAAGTACATCAAAAAACAAAAAAATATTTATAAAATATTTTCAAAAAAAAGTGAATATCGTTAAAAGTCAAGTTAGTCATTAAAACCGAAACAAGCGTGCGAAAAATGCTTTCCCCGACAGATTAACTAGCACACATGGTCAGCCCATGTTAGAGGGGTTACCGATAAATTTTCTTGGTTGAGACGGGGGGCCCCCCACTTCAAAAAGTTTGGGAACCGGCGCTGTAATTTAGTCTCTTCAGCAATGGAGATTCCGTATTTCGATATTTACTCTGTAATAATTCTAGCTTATAATTTTCAAGTGAACTGATCTTGTGGTAGAGAATCCACACCTGATGCAGGTGCGTATCCAGTGTGTTGTGGAGGAGGTGGGGGGGGGGGGGGAGTTGAAATCCCATTTTTGCTGGATGATAGAGAAAAATGTAAAATAGAACTACAAATAGGTATAATTAGTGCCAAAACCTAATCAAACATTATATAAAAAGAGCTTTTCCTACATTGCCCGGAAGATATTAAACACTTTTTAACACTGAAAATCAACTTAATAATAAAAACATAAAACATATAATTTTTGTCTTGGTTAGAAGTCTAGATTATGAAGCCATTTTGATGAATGTATTATAAGCAGATATAAAAAGAATATTGCACAGAGTACAATAATACAGTCGAATCCTGTTATAACGAACTTCAAGGGACCGAAGAAATCATTTCGTTATAAAGGAATTTCCAATTTTTTATAGGCGCAAAAAAATCGTTGTATCAGAATTTGATTCCAGAGGAAAAAATACTTATTTACTTCTAGATAATAAAAAAGACGAAGTTGAGTTTTAAAAATAATACAAAGCAACTCAAACCAATAAAGCATTGGAGTTTTTTGCATAAGTTTCACTTAATTAACATTTTAGAGGCAAATAATCCGTAATTATTATTATTATTTTTGCACAAGTATTGTGGAAGCCAAGGATTCAAATTCCTCTAAAGTATACGCATGCTCAAACAAATGGTCTGGAAGGTTCTTTTGATCTGATAAATACCGTTTTAGAGTTTCAAACTAGCTTGATGGTTTTTGGCCAAACTTGTACGTCTTTAGGCCACAGCTGATGCAATTGAAACTTCGGAGTGCATTAACATTGCATTGGAAGGCTTCAGATGCTGTAAGTAGCAAACCATACTCTGGGGCAGCGGTTCTCAACCTTTTTTGACTCGCGGAGCTCTTTCTGGTACGTAATTTCTATGGTGGAGCCATGTAGGCCTATTTTTATTTCTCACTTTCGCTATTTCACCATCTTTCCATTCATTCACATTTTCATATCAACTGAATTTGCTTCCCCGCAAATCTGTTTTGCTACAACACTATACCATTCTTTGAAACGATTCAATCAGCCGACACTTGCTTGAAAGTTTTCGCATCCAACAGCACGTGCGAATTCCAAAACCTTTTCTCCTATGAGTGGACTGGTAACTGGCACATTTCGGGAACGAATGTCCTGAAACCAGGTAAAGACAGCTGCATCCACATCTTGTAAATTCGAAAATTAGATCTTTTTTCTTAGGGGATCCTACAACTACTGTTTGAATTTGCAATTTCGATTTTGTCCAATTTTTTCAAAAACGTTGAAAGAGTAGATGGAGATTGACTGTTGTTTTTTCGGACACTTGTTTTCGAGTTCGTTATAACGGATTTTTCATTTCGTTATACCGGAATAGCGCAATACTTGGTATGTAAATTGATTTGAAGGGTGGGAAAAGTTTTCGTTACAACGAGATTTTCGCTATAATGGTATTCGTTGTAACGGGATCCGACTGTAATATAAAAAAGAGGAAATGATGTAAAATATATTCTATTGAGCTTCATAACAAATAATTTAATACTAAAACTTTTGTTTAAAAAAACAACAAAAAACTGTAAAAACATATTTATTTGATATAATAGCCAGTTTGCTAAAAAATATTCCATAAATAATTCCTTTAGCCATGGCCCCCACAAGGGGTGGGCTGACAAGGCTCCAGCCCTGAGGCCCGGGAGGATTTTAATCATTTTTTTTGTTTTTTCACACTATAAATTCATCATAAAAGGGGCCCCCGTGAAAGTCTGGTCAGGGGGGCCCGTAAAAGATCCCAGCCTAGGGGCCCTGCTTCAGGATGTGGGGGCCATGCCTTTAGCCCTGTTGGAAAGACTTTTCAATCCCTTGAGGTTACAAAGTGTTTTTCTTGTATTTGTGAATAATATGTTGTATTTGTGCGTATTTTATGATTGAATCTGAGTATTATATGTTTGTATGCGTCCAAAAAAGAAGCGATGGAAATGCTATATTTCGATATTTACTCTGTAATAATCCCAGTGAAGTGATCTTGTGACTAAGACATCAGTGACCATCGGTTCTACCTAGCTCGAAGTACTACAGTAGCATACAAATACCCAGTTTTTTTGTTTAACTTTTTTTCGTAAAAATTGAATCAGATGGCTGCTCCTTGACTAAGACAATTACAAAAATCATTAGATGCTTTCGTAACACCTTCTGACCTCTCGATAACGTAAACTCTTACAATGAAATTTTTGTCCGTAAAGGGGGAATGATAGCTAATGAGAAGTAGAATACTGCTTATTTAGGCAGTGATTCCCAAATTTTTTTAAGCGCTACCTAGTACCGTTTTAACGTATGGGCCCCTACCGGACACGTTCAGGGGACCTCATAAAAACGAGATCTGCTTCCAAATTTTCGACGCAGTCATTGCACCTATAGTCATTGAATAGGCCTATACTGCAAAAAAAAGGTAAAGATTTGGCATACGTCGGCCTGCTTTATCCAATGGCTACAGGTGAAATGGACGACTTCAGTGACGTCAAAGCTTCGTGCGGAGGCTTTCTGCTATAGAAGGTGTTGGCTCGGTTTATATCCTACGGGACCTCTGACTGTAAAGCCATCACCGGGAAGCATATTGAAGTTTAAGTCGTAGATGTGGCGGAGTCTTAGATCACAAATACTGAAAAATTCTCAAATTCGGGGCTGGGTGTATACTATGATATGAATTGCAGGGACGTAACTAGGATTTTCGTATTATTTTTCCGCCTGCGTAAACATGACTTTCCCACACCCATCAATTCAAAATTTGATAATTTTATAATGGTATTATACTCATCCACCTAAAATTCTCCACCGGGGGCAGTTACTCCCCTTCCCCCAGTTCCGGCTCTGTTTAATTGAACCTCGCTTTGCCCGGCATGTCAGGACAAACAGACCAGACCCCCAATATTAAAAAAAACTAGTCTCAAGTTTTATGGCATGTCGATCAATGCGCGGGAATTACGCCAGAGTACCCTCGGTCAACATTTCCAATAAGTCATATTGGGATCTCAGATACAATATTTCTATTTATGGGAGCAAATATTTGACGGGGGGGGGGGGAGGAATGCACATGGGCCGGATCATACCCCCCCCCCCCACATCTTAGATCCGGGCCCCTAAGTCTGACATCTTTGACGGGGCCCTTTCGTAGTGAATTTATAATGTAAACATAACAAAAATAATGAAATTTGTTTCAGACCCTCGTGCCGGAGCCCTATCAGCCCTACCCTTGTGGGGGTCATGGACCTACAAATATGGCTTTCATATTCTGGAAGAGGACCCCACCCCCCCCCCCAGGCCAGACTTTTCACAGGGCACCTCCATAGTGAAATTTATATATACAAAACAAAAAAATCACGAGAATTGTCCTGGACCACAGTGCTGGAGCCTGGTCAACCTCAACCCTTGTAGGCAGTGCCGTCTTAAAGCATGGGCCCACCTCGGGCGCAGCCCGGAGTCCTCAAGAGAAGAGGGGCCTCACAAAAATTAGATTTGTTTGAAATTTTCTAGAATTTACCTGGTACGGCCTAAAAAAAAACCTCTTGGCCCGGTGGCTCATGATGCTCTTAAGACGGCCCTGCTTGAGGGAAAAGCCATGCCCCTATGCCGGGGGTTCTCAAATGCTTTCCACCTGCGGCACCCCTTACCCTAATCAACGCTTATCGGCAGCTTCTCTGAGCAATTTAACAAAGAATCTCTCCCAAAAACCTTTGCCGGGCCGCCCTTGAGCGGCGCCTCTGGCAAAGGATGACGGATGTTTGAGAACGCCTGACCACGGGCGGAAATACGGGGGGCGTGGGGGCAATACCCCCCCCCCTCCCCAGCGTCAAAGGTGGAGTCGACTGATCTAATGTATTTATATGAATTGACATTTTTATTTATTGATTGAATTCATCATCGTGCCTCCCCCCAGACTTCCAAGTCTGTCTCCGCTATGCCCCTGACAAGGGCCGCAACTCGATGCTTGGTCGCCCGGGCGAGCGCGCATTTTGACGCTCCCCTTGTAATGTTGAAGGAGAGGTTTCAGAATGAAATTTGCGCCCCCTCGGGTCTAGCGCCCGGGGCACGAGCAACGCCGTCTTAACGCGTGGGCCCACCCGGGCACGGCACGGGGGCCTCAACAGGAGAGGAGGGTCTCACAAAAATGAGAAGTTGTGGAAATTTTCGAGAATTTTCCAGGTAGGGCCTCAAAAACATCATTTGGCCCGGGGGCCCATGATGCTCTTAAGCCGGGCCGTGGGCACGAGACCAGCCTGCTCCCCCCCTAGTTGCGGCCCTGCCCCTGACCTATGCCTACAGTCGTTGAAGTCCATGTCCCTCCGCTCATTGTGTCAAAATATTAACAAAACAATCGAAAACAATTTCTACACTTGCGGCAAAAATAATTTCCAATTCCTCCCAGATCGGAAAAAAAAGCATGAAAATTAAATATTCGCAACCATCGGAAACAAATCCAACAACAATTTACGGTCCACAAATTTCCCACACCTTAATTTTTGGCATTTTTCACACCATATTGCCACAAAAAAAAAGCAAAAAAAAAACATACATACCACTATGAAAAAGAAACAGAAAAAAAAACTTGTTGCAGCGATCAACTTCCACCCCTTCACCTCGAATAAACTCGTCCAAACTCCACACACGCACGCGCAGTAGATCGAAAGTGAAACCGCGCGTGCGCGGTAGTGAAGGAATGTTTTTTCTGCACTCGAAATCGCAGACGAGAAAGGGCTCCCTCTCGCTTCTTTTCCCCGTGGAAAAATAACTTTTCCCTCCAGTCAGTAGTCGTCTGTTGTTTTAACTGTTCGCTATAACTTCCCTCTCCTCGATGCTGTTATAACGCGGCGACCATTGGTGTCTTATTTATTTACCCGTAACCCCCGTTTCCTCTCTCTCTCACGCTTTCATTACTCTGTGCGTGTGTTTTTTGTGTCACTTATGTAATTGTTGAGTTCTTCGCAATTGTTGAATTTGATAATAATAATTGTTATTGAATTGTTAATTGTTGAGGGGAAGCAAAAATGGGTGAGAGCCAGAACGCCAATGCCCAGAATACAGCTGATTATTTGGCCCAATTGTTGAAGGATAAGAAACAACTCGCGGCTTTTCCTAACGTTTTTCTACATCTCGAGAGGCTTTTGGACGATGGTACGTAAAAAAATTACTTCATTTTTTATTATTATTAGTTCGTGTGGGGGGGGGGCGGCCCTTTAAAAACTGGGGGTTTTTTCCTTGCTCTTAGATATGTGTGTGCGCTAAAAATACTGGAGCTGAGGGAGAGTTTTTATACAGTGGTGATGGCTTTTTGAGTGCGTTGTTGAAGGTTCACATTCCTGTGATCAATTCTCGCGTTTTGGTGCGGGTTTTCTCTTGGGCGAGCACGTGGTCTGTGTGTTTAGGTTTAGTGTTCGGTATGTTCCGTGGTGATCAGGGCCGGGACGGGTCATTTTGTGTCCCATGACAGTTGCGTAGGTCCGCGGGAAAAGTATTTTAATTCCCCTAACCAGCTGCCAGTTTTCAATGCTGAGGGCAATCATACTAAAAAATTTCACGAGGCTCGGGGTCATGCGTTAAGACCTTTTACTCTATTATAAGTGTTGCCGCAGATGTGCAGGGCCGTCTTAACAGCATCATGGGGGGCCCCCCCTCAGGCTGTGGTTTTTCCGAGGCCCTACCTGGTAAATTCTAGAAAACTTCAACTACATCACATTTTTGTGAGTTCCCGGACCGTTCTCGTGTTGGCCCTATGTGTTAAGACGGCACTGCAGATGTGTGCTGTCGATGGACCCTTTGTGCCGTAAAATTATCACAGACATCTTTAAAAACATTCCGTGTATTGATAGCAATGCAAAAACAATTGCTTTCTCATCCAAGCACGGACCCCTCGAAATCTCCGTGGACTCGTGGCCAAGGACTGGTGCTTCACTGTATGACTCTTCTGGTGCCGTTTTGACAGATCCATGGGTCCCGGGACGATAGTGATATTCCGAGACCCCTACCCATCGACCAGTCTGTACATTATAGTAAAATCAAAGTACCGGATCGCACAAAGCCTAGGGTTCTACTTGGTTGGGCACCTTGCATCAAGAGGAACCTACTCTCCCGCCACAAGGGTGGGGCCCCCCCCCTCCCAAGACTATTTTTTTTGCAAGAAGGCCTGTGAAAAATCTGACCTGGAGACCCAACTTGGGGGCATGCAAGAGAAAGGATGGGACAGACTTATTAGCTCAAAGGTTCCATGGAGAATGTAATGAAAGCCATGGGGACCCCTTTACTTATGAGTTTCCATTTAGCTAGTTGGTGGTTTACATTCTATGAAAATCATGGTATATCAGATCTTGTCACGATTCTCCACTCACTTAGGCTCAGGGCCATGACATAAGTTCGAATCCTGCATCTAGATCGTTCTTCTACAAGGGATGTGACGGCCCCTAGGCTAGTTTGTTTCTTAACCACTTTTTCTTCCAAGACCCTCTTGATCAAGAGCAAGATGCTTTCCATTTCAAAAGGTGGATTTCTTTACAAATTTCTTGTGTAAATTAGGTTGGTCTCCTGTTACCCAGTGTAGATTTCTTACCAGGAGGGTGGGTGTTAGAATCTGACCAGGGTTAGTCTTACCCAGAGAATTTCCCCTCAAAAAGTGTTTAAACAAATGGACATTGATTAACCTCTTAAGCAGGAATGATTAGATACATTGCCTCCGTAAAAGCCTGTTATTTTAGCATTGGCAAGCTCTGGTATTTCATGAAGTTGATTTCTCGATGTAAAATGTTTTCCCTATACCCCTTAGTTTGCACGAAAATGTGAAGAAAGCCAGCTCCATTCAAAAATATATGGCATTTGAAAGCGGGTTTAACAATTTATAATTGCTGCATTGTAAGCTGTTTTAGTTTGAGACAATCATTTTTACAAAGATTGAAAATGTTTAATTTATTGTCTTGGGGAAGGCAGTCCCCTGTGACCCTTGTACGAGTCTCGCCAATCAGTTTGTTTGATTTTGGAACATTTTTCTCAAAATTAGTTACATTCGAGTACATGTAACCAGTATGTGCATTGGTTGAATTTTTCAAGTTTGATAAAATAGTTTTTCTAAAACTTTTACAGTGTAATGCCGGCCTGAAGGGCAACATAAAATTTTTCTAATTTCATTATGCTATTTCTTTTTACCTTTTATGCGGTAGAAATCTCCAACCCCCTTCTAAATGCAATATATTTTTTAATGAAGTAGGCTTTCTTCTGATTTTCAGTTGATGCAAACAGTGGGTATAGGGAAAAAGTGTTCCATTGAAAAATCAACTTTTTCAATGGAACACTTTTTCCAATGTTACTATTTTGTAACATTGATAAGCAAAGCTATTTTGTATACAATGTTAAAATAATAGATCTCTATGGAGGTGAGATATCTCATCAATGCCGCTTGATGGGTTAACATAGAAAGAGTAAGAGAAAATATTTTGTAAGACTTTTTTTTAGCAAAATATCATACTTGGCTCGGTTTTTAAGTGTTTATTAAATTTCTTGTGCTTTGGTTTAGTCATCCTGCTTATGAAGTCATTTTTTACTAGTCTCCAAGGGTGATGTAATTCCGAGGTTTGCTTTTAAATATCACACAATTTGTGTAGTCAGTTTTTTCCTGCCAAAGTGTAATAGCAGCCTGAAGCAAGATGTTTTGCATTGTTCTGCAACAAGCCCTTGGTTGACGGAATGTTCTGAAGTATAAATTCCCATAATGCTTTCTATATTTTTCTTAAAATTCTTCCAGATTGTTCTGCGGCGTATGCCATTGATTTCGGCATATTCTGTTTTGGGGATCTAATAAAAAGTCAAATTAAACTAATTGCATCTATTTGTTAAGTCATGTTGCATAGGAATATTGTTTTATTCTTAAAAAGTTCTTTTTTGTGTTCTCAAGTGATACTTCTGTTTTTCTGAGGCTTAGTTCGTTTTGGACTGGAGTTTGCTGTACAGTTTGGAGGCTGTCTGCAAAAGGATATATCCCAAGGCTATATATAGACAATATTTTACATTTTTCTGCAGCAAGCTAAACTTGACTGGAAATGTTCTGCTGTAAAAATTCCCACAATGGTGTTTTCTACTGATGAGTTTTCACAAGAATGCTTGTTCTGTGACAGGGTCATTTTTTTTTATGACTTGTCACATTTTTCAGCATATTCTGCTTTGGAGGACTTGGATTGAGGGAGGAGAAGCTTCCTCATTGGTATACAGGGCTTGAGTTATGAAGATACATATAATTTGTTTTAATGTTTTAAAACTGCAGATGTTATGGTTGAAGAGTTTCAAATTTTCAATAGGGTGGATAGAATATTGACGATAATGTGGTACGGTCAATGAGTGTTTTGGTGAAGGACAATTCCAGGGGAATTTTTCTCTAACAGTGTTGTGAAAAGTAGAAAATACAGTTGTCCTTCATTTTATGTGATTGATTTGGTTTCTCAAAATAATTGTGTGAGATGGTATTAACATGGAGGGCGGTCTTTTCAATATTGGTTAAAGCAAACCCACGCATGTAGTTTATTCTTGGGCATCACAAATTCTATCAATTGACATGTCAATCAAATGCAATATTTATATTCCATATGATCATATTAATTGATCAAGCCAGGGCTTGATATCTGCCAGATTGCCATGGTGACTAAAACTTAGAAGTAGCACCTAAAGTTTTCTAGCAAAAGAAATACACTTGGTTCCAGGGTTTAAGCTGGATAAAAAAATTCCTTTCACAAAAAAGTGAAAATGGAAGGAAAAGCTTTAGCAAAATGCTACGATGCTGATGTAATGATTGATGGATGGAAGTCTACTCGTTTCATACCTCCTGTATGCATTTTTACAAAAGTGACTATTACTTTCTATGGGTTTCTTTCACATTTTGAGAAAAATTCGACCGTAGCTTAAACCCTGCTGGGTTCCTAAAATATTTGGTTTGTGCTTATATTTTTTTCTCAATCTCAAGTCCTGGATTGAACTGTTCGTACTTAGGTGTAGGCATCTATAATTTTTTTTACAGGCAATGTATTGTTATATCCTTGGTTTTTTTTCCGTGAAGTTATATTTTTGGTTGTTTATTTTTTTAGGTATATTTGACATTCATATTTTATGGGCATTTATTTTCCTCCCAGTCACCTTGCTGGGATATCCTTTATAGATTTAAAGAAATATAAAAGATATATATATGCAGACCATGATAAATCATAGGCTCATGGTAACCAGAATTTTGGTATTGGCACCTAAACTAATGTGATTATTCGATTAGAGTCTGATACAAAGTTTTTGGAATTAGCTTGTCAACTAATATGAAAAAGGGGTTGCAAACTCCCGAGAGAGTGGAGGGAAAAATTCTGGACCATTTTACTCGAAAGACAATATAATCTACTTCCTTTCAAAGAAATTTAGATCATACCTTAATTTTTCCCAATCTGCAGGCTGTGGTATATTTACGGGGGGAGGGGGGGGGGCTTACTGAGCTATAGTTCAGGGCAGCAAATTTGAGGAATGAGTGGCCAAGAAAATTAGTGGAATGGGAAAAGGGCGGCATGACTTTCAATAAATTCACCTCTGCCCAGACAGCAAGGAACAAGGTCTGAGTGAACCAAAGAGTGACAATAGCATGGGGCAAGCATCTTAATGACCAGACAGTGCTACAGACCATGTCAGTGAGTAACCTTAGTGCATGTACCAGTATGTGAGTGACCAAAACAGTATGCAAGCATGCGAGTGACTAAAAAAGGGACTTTAGAGAGTGTACTTGCAGGAGTACGCCGTCTCTAAGCTGTATGCATAAGATAGGGAGGCTAAGCAGGTTATAGCACAAAATGGCAAATTTGAGGAAAGTAGTTAAGACGTTAGACAAGAATGGGAGATGGGGCAGCAAAATTCATGCTGCCCACAGGCGACAAAACCAAAAATACCCCTCTGATTTGTTTTTTTTGAGATATCTATGCATTTATATTGGGGTTTTTAGTACATAAATAGATATGAAACCTGAACAAAAGTGGTTTTAATGTTTAAAAGAATTAATAAATTATCCATTACAGTTGTACCTCAAAACATTTTAGAACGAAAACTTCTTATTAGTCACTTTGGAATTTTGAATTACATTGGGGGAAATATCTTTTATTACACAATTTCAGTTTGTATTTGTTGATGCTCCAGACGAAAATTCTATCTTCAATGTTTTGCAAATGTCTCATCTCCTTTAACTTCCATTGTAAATAAACACAGCCTAAAACCACAGTGCTGCTGTTCTCCCACATTTCCTAGTGTAGGGGGCTCTTAACGCTTTTCTTTTTGGATTACTTGTATCCATAACATGAAGGCCATGGGCCCTGGTATCCATCCTCTTGCTTTTCTTGGACCTCCTCCCACCTGTATCTATGAAAGGAAGGCCGCAGACCTCTTGCATCTATAAAGTGAAGGCTAGACCAAAGAGTAATATTTCCTTATTAAATATATTTGGTACAGAACCTTTTTGTCATTTTCTATTTATATTCGTTTCTAAAAAATTGCTGCTGCTTTTAATTTTTTCATCAGCAGATTTTCTTAACGAGAAAATGTCCTCTTGGCTGTCCCCAGTGCATTTTTCAAATTTTAAAATTTTCTATCCTAAAACATATTTTTTTCGGTATATTTTTAGGGCCAGTATACTTTCATATTTCATCTTTTTCACAATTTTAAAATATTTTTTTATCAATAGTTTATAGCCAAATGGAAATTTTCTCAAGATTTTTTTTCATTAATGACTTTTGAAGTCGTATAATGCCAGTTGCCACTTATCAAATTTTATGTCGAGAAGGTGAAGAATGTAGCCCTCACTTGAACCTCATTTTAAATCAGAGTTGTAAATTCACAAATTTCATTTATTCAGGAAAAATAGGGAGAATGTTTTTATTGAATGTCCTACTCCTGAATATTTTCTTTTGCGGGAAATATATAATTGAAAATTATTTTTACTTTACCAACGTGTTTCAGTTCAGAGACCTATTATTTCTGAAAAGCACATGTTTTTAACATGCTTAATTTTTTATCAGTGTTGCAAAATATGTAAAAATGTCTCCTGGCATTAGGTAACCAGAATAAAGATTTGATCATAAGGGAGAAAAAGTAAGCAATATCTCCAAATTTTGTGGTTGCAACATCGCTACAATAATGCTTCACCTGAGGACTTTGTTTCGAGAATGCAACTTGTGCTCTAGCAAAACAGACAAATTGGAAATCGGTTGTCCCCCCCCCCCCCCCACACACACACAAACACATAAAATTAATGAAATAAAGAGCGAGAAACGCAAAATAAAATAAAAATGCAATTGATAAAAAAATTATTCAGAGTATCAGTGCTTGTTCAAGTTGAAAATAAAATACCAAAATATAAGGAACACACATGTTGCGAGTGTCAAGTATAAATATTAAGTGCTGAAACAGGCAAAATGCCTTGCCGGATTTGCCTATCCCTTAACATGGCTAAATTTAAATAAATTTTTTTCATAAATTTTTAACGACTGTTATTTCTGGATACTCTAATTTATTAGTGGGTAAAGAAGAGTGTCCCTAAGAATTGGTTTGAATGACTTTTTTTATTTTAAGAGCCTCTGCGTCAGTGAGACCTAATGCTGATTCTGGACATTTTCAAGTGTAAGAGAATAATATTTTGGTGATTAAAATAAAATCTTCCCCTGCCAGTTGGTGCCCTAGGTTTCCCCTCTTCTGTTGACGCCTTCTGCGGATTCAAGTTCGCAGGATTCAAGATCCGGTCCTGAAGACATCCCCAAGGGCCAGCATTTTCTGCTGCTCCTCTCCCCCCCAAGGCTCTTTAATTTGATTTTTTAGTGAATTTATGGTTTCAAAATTTTGAAAAAATCGTAGCAGCAAGGCAAAACCCCTGGATTTGTGAAATGCCATTACTGACTAGATGACAATAACTGACTAGTCAATCACTTGAATTAGCGATATGAATAATTTTATTCTTTTGAAATAAACTAATCTCAATAACAGCTTCTTGCTCACTTTGTATGCATAAATTTCCAATACGGAATTGTTTGAATTGGACGTTGTAGAACTGTCGAAAAAATTACGAAGCGTTTCAAAGGAACAAAAACCCATCTGAAGAAAAAAAATTGGTTTTGGTGTTAGGCTATTTCTTCTCCCAGTGTGTGTGACATTCATTGCGAACCGGCCAAGGTCGTTACGGACCTGTTTGCCCGCAGGGGGTTCATTCAAAGAGGGGGGGGGGGGAAGAAAGAAAAAATGTTTTGCACGATCGCGTGTATTAACGATCAACACACTGATGAGATAGGTGAAGGTACATTCCATTGTTTCGTTCATAAGTAACATTCCTTATATCCCAGTGTGAAACCCCACCCTCCATTCGTCGTTCATCGCTTCTTCCACTTCCCCGCCACCAAATGGTGAACAGAATTTATTGTGTTGGCAGCTATAAGATCCAGTCGAGTTTATGTTCTGACCGTGTTTATATAGTAGGCGTCCACCTTGGAGAGGCGTCGTTCAGGGTCGTATGTCTTTCAATCGCGAAAGGCAAACGAACAATCGCTCAGGACCGGAGTAGTGCAGTTTAATGGATGTCGGACTAACCACTTGATAGATTTTCAAAGGAATTGTGCAAGTAGGATCTACGTTGCTTGTGTAGGAATAGAAATCTCCTGTTTGTTCCAATTAAGATTGGTCGTAAAGCTTGTTACGACGTCTTCGAAATGCATCCTAATCTTTAATTCGATTCCAAGTGTAATATCCACTCATCGAGTTCACATATGCGTGTTATAATAAGGAAATAGTTTTCTGTGGAATATTGGTTGGTGCACTTGCCCTGATTGCAAGAGGACCAGGGTTCAATTCCCGACGAAGACAACGAACATTTATTTTCTGAGTAACAAGAATGTTCTTTTGTTGCTGGCTGAAAGAACATCTAATCCCTATTTTGTTTGGAAAATTCAGAATGAAAATGGACATTTAGTTGAGAGGTTTTATCTACTGAAACGCCACCGATTTTTATACACTCAAAGTAGGAAAACGAAGCGGTACTACCACAACATCATGCACTTAACCCGGGAGTTCTCAAACTGTGCGCTGCGGTGCCTTGTTGAGCCTCCAACCTTTGTTAGAGGTGCCGCGAAGCAGTGACCCTGACAAAGGTTTTTTTTGGAAATACTGTATTCTCTTTTACAACAACTCTGGAGCCGGTGGAGCTCGCGAATGAGCATTGAATAGGGGAAGGGGCGCCGCGTGTGAAAAAAAGTTGAGAACCCCTGACTTAACCTGTTAATCCTCCCTCTTCCTGTTTGCTTATAGCAGGGTATGACGGCTAACAAATCTGTGTTGGTGCCAAAACTTTTCTATGGGTGATTATCAAATTTGAGCCTGATGGCAACTTAGCTTCTAAGCGATTTGGCCAATGCCTTTTTTGGTTTGTCAAGCTCTGAATTTTCTTCGAAAATAAAAAGGGTCCAGAATGTTTCGACTTTTCGAGAACATAAACCCCCCCCCCCCAATTTATGCGGGTATAAATTTGTTAATTTTTTAGACGCTATGGTGGGCCGTGGCACCTGAATTTGTCAGGCCCCAATATCAGCTTCATAGCTCATAATTTGTTCGAACACGTGGTGATAATTTTAGGACCCAAAAATTCGCGGTAAATGTTGTATGCGTTGACGCTGTCGATGAGAACTTTCGTTAGGTTCGAATGTGGAGGAAGTATTTTTTCAAACTTAAACAGAAAGGTTTGTTGCAGAAAGGGTTTTTCTTTTTTTTGTTCCCGATACCGCTCGTGTTTGTCGATTGTCGCGTTGTTTTACGCACTTCAGTCCTCCTCATTGTATTGACATAGACTTCCGCAACCATTAATTAATTGGAAGGAAAAGGAAAAAAAAAAGACGAGTCGAGCGTTTCTCTCTCCGCTATGTGCTAATGACCCGGTGTTTTATGCTCACACGTCATACGTGAGCAAGAATAAATAAAAAATAATGATCTGTTTGGTGGTTTTATGGAATGTTTTTCAAGATGAATATTTTCTTAGTAATTTCTCAAAGAAATGTTGCTTTGAAAGATAATGGCGGAAACGCAAATCTCGTCCACATAGGAATGTTTTTTTTTAGTTTCCGTTATTCGCTTATTGATCCACATTCGTCATGAAACCGCAGGAGATTGGACGAAGTGATGAATCACAACACTTCCGTTTGATTTATTAAGTGTTCACCCGATGCATTATAAAGTACATCCAAATGTAGTTGAGCTTGATATGAACATTTCTGAAACCATTTTTGGATTACACTTCTGAAACCTCGCGTTTTTTAGGAGGGGGAAAAATTGGACGCGCGAATGAATTGTTTGGTCCAATTTGCGATATCTTAATTGAAAGAAAAGGGCTACAGACTTAGTGTTTCTCATAAGATATGCCGTGGTAGTGAAAGTGGTTCTCAACCTGGGGGCCGCAGGACCCCTTTGCGGTCCTGGGATATTCTAAGGGGCCACGAATGAAAATCAGATGGGGGGGGGGAAGACAGAGAAAAGAGCTGAAATGTGCAGCTTTCAAGTGAAATGTGGTCGGAAAAGATATGACTACTTTCAGAATCCTTCAGAGCTGTAGGGCCAAGATCATTTCTGTGCTCAGATGGCGAAATGTTATTTCACTTTTCTCAAAAAATTTAGTTGCTCGCATTTCAGTCTCGCTCTTTAAATTTTGCCACCTTCCAAAATTTTAATCTCTTTCTTTTAGTTTATGAGGAAACAACGGAGGCAAATTATAATAAGTCAAAAAGCCAGAGTATCGTGTTGACGAAATGCTATTTACAAATTCGTCATCGTGTAATTTTAAAGTGACTTGTGTCAAATCTGCTTAGATGGCAAAATAGTACATGACTCGGTGTCTCATATCCATGGGGGGGGGGGGGCGCTACGCAATCAGATAATGAGATTTGGACCAGTGCTTTTCAAATGTAAATATGTAAGCTGTTACTTCCAGTTAAGTATGGGAGCCCCAGAACATCACTTTGCCCGAGGACATATGATGTTGATACAGCCATGCATAAAACCCACAGTGAAGGAAGCTCACTGAACTCTTCAGTGTAGTTAAGAGTAGGCACCGAGCGAGCGCGATGTGTTGGTAGAGATTTATTGTGTAGATTCGTTAGATTGTCCCATATTTTATGCCTATTTTTCCTATATAATTCGGCTCTTGGAGGGATGATCACCCACCTTCTGGACAGAAAAAGGTTGATACTGCTCTAGTGTGCCATTAGACCAGTTCATGGTACCGTGGGATAAAATATCGATCAGAGGAATTGGGTTTTGATCTCCAACCAGTACGCCGATCCCTTAGAACTTTGAGGTCGCGTCCAGAGCGTATCCATCATCGAACAAGAGCACGGAGAAAGAAAGGAGCACGAAACCCCGGATATAACGAAGAAATTTATTGTGCAATATATAGGATGTACCATTATTACCGATATGGAACAAAATTTTTGGTCCCTTGAAGCTTGTTACAACGTGGTTTTCCTGTATTAATATTCCAATTCAACTCGCAAGGGTTCTGAGAATGTAAGTTTGGGAATCTCTGCTTAGAACATCTCATGAAAAAACAAGACTGCTTTTGTCTTAATAAATGTATGAGTGTGCTATAGGTTTTGTGGCTAAGCCAAGTTACGAACGGCTGTATTTGCTGAAAAAAATGCTTCAACTTGCAAGCAAATATGCGGAGGCGCCTCGTCTATCGTGCTAAATTCGTTCATGACAATTACTCTTATCTTGAAGCAAACTTCTCATCCTTTTATTCCATTTGTGTTTTTGGGTTTGCAGGATTGATCTTTGAAGGAGGAGTACAACGGGTTTGGTGGAAGAACAATTTTTTCCCAGGGAATTCTTAGTTACCAACCTTCAAAAAGCATTTTGAAAGCACAAATTTATTAAGATAGAAAAACTCTTATTTTTTCGATGGTTTAATCATTTGACAAAGTTAGTCGAATCCCGTTATAACGAAAGCCAAGAGACCGGAAGAATCACTTCGTTATAAAGGAATTTCAGGTTACCTAGTATTGTTCCTATGTAAACTTATTTCGGGGATTAGAAACTTTTGTAATCACACAGAAATCATAGCCATCAATACTAAATTTTTAGTCACCACGGTGACCTGATAATTGCCAAGCTTTACAACAGTGGTGTTCGAAGCATTCGTCGCAGCTCTTCGGGGTGCCGCCAACAATTGTCGGTGACGCCGTGGAGGAAGCTGACCTTAATAATGTGTGCCTATTCAATGCTATAAAGCGGTTCTTAAACTATTCACGAAAGCCGCGGATACATTCCCACTAGGGCAAAAGAGCCGGAAGAGAAAAGTTGGTAAACGAACTGCCCTTCAATATTAATACTCGCTTAAAAGCCAGTTATGATGTACTATGTTTTATATATACAATGTACATTTAGTTCAATCCAGAGTGAAAGTTAAGTTCACGAGACATCGACAGACGTTATTTACCATGCTAACTGTCGGCTTCCTAGCTTTTTGCGATACAATTGAGCTTCGAATATTTGGAAAGTTGCAGTATTTTTCAGGGAATACGGTATTTTGTATTTTCTCAATGCTTGTATTACTTCACTCAAGTCGAAGGAGAAGCTCCAGTGTATTTTTTTCTCAAGTTGTGAGAATTTTTTTTTTCTTCTTGAGTCCCAAGATGGAAGCAGACTTATGTTTACGGAGATGTCTGTTTTCGTAGTACGCATTTATTTTTTTCCCCTTTACATTTTTTTTTTTTGCGCAAGTGACTCACTGTTTTTTTTTATGGCCGCATACTAACTACGGCTTTTCCAATAATTTCCTTTCCCTTTTCGTTTTGACATTCGCGGGTTGTTGCGTGCCTAGACACGCATATTATCTCTGCAGCGGAATGCGGACAGTATCTCTAGCTTTCTTTTGAAATCGGCCAATAATAATACAGCCCGTCTTCCCATGTTTTTCGAAACATAAGCGTTCGCTAGTATTGCTCAAAGATGCTTTGAGCTGAATTTGGAAACAGTGAAATCAAACCATGCAAATTTTTTTACGATCGGCAGTATGGCTCTTATACCCTTGAGAACAAGACCTTTAGCGGATTCTTTTCTTATACAAACTTAACAGATCCCCGAAGCCAATGATTGCTAATACGCATCTAATTCACGCTTCAAATTTCCAAATTTCGTTGAGTGAAAATACTGCAAAGTTAATTATTTTTAATAGTTATTTCTGTTTTTCACAAAAATACCTCTTTTTGCAAAACTATTCTCTAAAAGTTTTAGATAGGAGTGAAATTACTCTTCAAAATCATTTTCGGATAACACTGCCCGAAGCTTTTAAAGGACCTCCGGTTAACCCGGAGCGGTTCTCAACCTTTTTTTTGACTCGTGGAGCCCTTTTCAGTATATAATTTCTATGGCGGAGCCCTGTTTGACTCGAGGAGCACTTTTTTGTACATAAGTTATATGGCAGAACTTTGCAGGCCTCTTATTTACTTACTATAAAATTTACTGATTCATTTTATTTTCCTAAAGTTTCCGCGGTTGAGAGCCGCTGCTATAATGGTACCTATACGTCTAAGAGACGTAGTACACACATAAGTATCACTAAGCATTTTTTTTGGTACCATTCTACGGTTTACCCTCTGGCTCACCCTCATAAAAAAAAGTATTGAAATTTTTTACAAACCTGATTTAAATTGGTGCTGTTAGTATATTTTTATTGAAACAATATATCAACACATCAATTTTACTAAGAGTAGGTTTTAAAATTAGCTAAAATGATTTTTTAATATACATACATAGTTAAGGGTAAAATATATGCAGTATGCCTCGATATTTAACGTTGCCTTCAAATAGAAAATATTGTTCAGTAAAGTTGAATTATTCTACCTTAAACCAATGAACACGTAAAATTCCAACAACTCTCGAAAAATGACACTGACAAGGAATTAACTTTCTAGATAAAAGTATTGTGTGCATTTATAGATCAAGGCTTGACAAATCGAGGAAGTCTTTTAATACTGTTTTTTTTAGTCGAAATGACTTGGCTATTTGTAAAGCCCTCACTTATATATCAGTATTTTGTACTGAAATGATACTAAAAGATGCACTTTCTAAAATACCAAAACTTCGAGGAAATTGGTATAATGGGTTTTGGCCACATGCATATTTCAAGTATACACGGGAGGGGGGGTTAAGAAACCACACATAATATGGATCAAACAAACCGTGCAGTTCTTCTTTATAGAGCATAATTCATGTTCAAAAGCTTGTGCGAGATCTACACTATCGTATTGAAATGGAAGGGGTTTACAAGGAACGTCTCGACGAAATTTAAGAGTCAACATTTTCAATGTAGTGTTTTGAAAATATATTTGATTTTATCGATGTACATAGTTTTGATTGTTTTTTATCGCCATGTGCACGCCACGAATCTTGTTATGTCAACTATGCTATGAATTGGCATCAAGTTCTTGTATCACGCAAGATTGCACAATGAAAATTAAATAACCTCCAAGTATACCATTTACAACGGTTGACATCATAACTAGGAATGTAATGCAAGACCTTGTTTTAGAAGAGGGTGAATGGCGTTATGCTGCCTTGTAATAGTAAGTTTTTCAATTAAATCCGTTGACCTTCGAAGTAACAAGTCTGATGTTTTTTTTCTTTTATACATTGTGAACAGACACGTATGTATGTGACGTTTACGAATGATAACATTTCCTTCTTTGATTCTGGAATGGATCATAGGTAAAGCTTTGCGTTTATTTATAGGTTTTATCCCATAATATTCAGTTTGAAGAATTGATTTGTTATTGTTGCAGGATTGCGTCCTTGAGTAAATTCCGGAAGAATTTTCTGAAAATATATGGTAGAGATGGTTCAGAGCTAAACCACTTTGTACCATATAATACCACTGACAATGGTTTTTAATTGCTTTCTTCTGGAACTTAGCAACAGTGTCTTCTAGTTGGCATCAAACACATTCCGATTTAGTTGATCGATTTTTTTTTTAATAGAGCAGCCTATGAAGCAGATTCCTCAAGTTAGGGGCCGTTCAAGTATTAAGATATCAGATTTTTAGCCATTTTTGACCCCCCCTCTTTGTCAGCGAAATTTCGTCAGTTCTGCCTCCCTCCTAACGCACATTGGGATCAGATATACTCGCGGGGGTGGGGGGAGGGGCAGACGACCGAAAATTTATTTCTTGATGCAAAAAAATATTTTCAAAATTCCGGAAGATACCTTTGTTATAATCCGTTTCTGTTAATTTCAATGCTATTTGAAATCTAAGAACTCAAAATTTCTTTTCAAGAAATTTATTGCGACCCAACCGTTATGAATATTTTTAAATAAATATGTATGTGTATCATTTTGGCAGATCACAAGTGACCCCCGACCATAGACATAGGAGTAACTGGTTATATTAACATCATGCAAGTCCGAAACACATTAAATGAAACCATCAGTTGCACCAGAAACAATCCTTTCAACAATGTTTTCCATTAAGTTGATGCTGAATGACCCTGTAGTTGTACATGGAGTGAATCAAGAAACTTGCACCATATATGATACTGAATTGCCACCAGGCATTCATTTTAAAGGGGGAGGGGTCCTCGTGAATAAAAGCACTCTACAAGAAAAATGTTAATCCATGAAGTTAATTCAGGCTCAACGATCTTTCATATTTCTTGCTCGTTTGTTAGTTTATCCATTAACTCTGAATTAAATTTGAGATAAGGACGGTGAAAAAATATGCGTTTTTAATGATTAACAAAATTGGTTTTTAATAAGCAATAAGTTAATTCTAATAAAGAAAATCAGATTTTTTCATATCCTGGTGCATGTGTGTGTAAGGTGGTGCCTACGATCTACCTTCGGAAGTGAAAAACTAGCTGATTTCGTGAATATTCCACGCATAAATTTAATTCTTGATGCGAAAAAAGACTGATATAATAGAATGTTCGTATAAATTTAGTCCAGAGATTTCTCAATTTTAATTTTAAAAAAAATCTGATTTTCCTACTTCGAGGTATGAATGGTTTTTCTCCAATTTTAAAAGTTTATCCACAGAAAGTAGACAGAAATTTAGGCATATGCAACTTTCATTTCTACTATGAAAGACAGATGGTAGTATTTCTTGAAGACTAAACATGTACCAATGCGTTTGGGAAATTTCTAAGAAATGTTTGCGAGGTGCATGTACTGTATATAGTAGTAGCAGCAGCAGCACACCCTCGGGAATCAAAAGGATCCAGATCTTTTTATAAAACTGATGTGCTATATCGATCGCGTGGAAAATATCGGCTATTCATTTGAACTTGAACATACTCTGGTGCATTATTGCACTCCTAGGTTATCAAGTACTTGAGGTCGTGAGATTTATAATCTCGGAGAAATAGCACCAGCCCATTTTAATCTTCATGAATCGTTGAGGGAAGCGCCGAGTTTGCCCTTGACCAGTACCGAATTACGATTCGTATCACGCCCGAAACATTTTATGCGATGTAATCTGGAAGGTGCGGCTCTATTAGGGCCATCTATATATGTATCGCATTTTTATTAATTTTATATTTAATTTTGCACCTGTTGTGTGTTGCTAATTTTTGAGACAATTACTCCTCCGTGACTCGGTCACGTTTTTAACTCTTCTTGCATAGGGTGTGTAGCTCTGGCCATTGTTGCCAATTTAGGTTATCTTGGTGTTGAGATCGAACGGGGGAGAGGAAACTGATTATAATTGGAAGTGACGTCGATAATCAAATTATTTGGTTCCCTTTGCAATTTCTGAATATTAATCTTTTAGGTACTAAAAATATTGCTTTTTTATTGGAAGAATCATTTGTAGAGGAGGAAAAATGAATCATCCCCATAACCTTGACAAAAGGAAAAAGATGCATCATTAAGATATTCCGGTAATTACCGCGTAAAAGTGTATCGCCGTGGAATGAATTTTTTTATTCATACCATTCCGAAATGTTGAGTATTTGACGCTGTGCAGCGTCAGGGATTTTAACTAATTGTAATAATTAAAATTACTGACTATTCACGTGTACTACTGCACCCGCTATTGCGAACTCGGCACGGATGTAACAAACGGAATTTGAAGTCCTATACCATGAGATACCCTTTCACTTAGATCATATATATATATATATATATATATATATATATATATATATATATATATATATATATATATATATATATTAGCAACCCTCCGGATTTAGCGGAAAAGAACTTTGGTCGTTTGAAGTGCGTTATTAAGAGCTGTGACGTGACTATTATAGATTTTACAGCAGGATTTTCGAAAACTTGCGTTCATGGCAGCTTGGTTCTTATTTGACATTTCGCGATACCGCTTGCCGATCTCTAGGCTTTTCGGCGGCACCATAAAAATTCGCCTCCCACTTTTTGTGATAATTACAGCCCCGATATTACATTCAGCTAGATAAATCTCCCTGAAATCTCGTGGCACATCCTTTGGGAATCGCAATTTTGAAGGAATTGTTACACTTGCAAAGGTCCTAAAAAAAAAATTGTCGCTGTGCCGCAGGCGTATATGGGGGGGGGGCCGCAAGCCAAATGTGATAATTCATGAAATTTTCGGAACTTCTATATAATATTGCATTCGATCAATCCGTTGAAATTACCTGTATCAACTTTTTTTGATTTAAATAAAAAATTCACTTTCATTCCTCTCTCCCGCCCCCGCCCATTTATTTCCCATTTGCATGATTGGCGTTTCACTCACAAAAAGAAATCAACCGGGCCATCGGCTTCCGAAGGTTCAAAACAATCTTATGCGTTGGCAGTGCTATGTAGGCTACCTGTCAACAGCTTTGGCGCGACATCTGCATTTATATGCTGTGGGAAGCTTGGGGTCTATGGCAGGGGATCTTAACTTTGTTGTGCGGATTCTTTCTATTTTGTCTTTGCTCATTGTGGCATCTTAGTCACTTGTCATGGCTTCCTGTCAATTTGATTTTCAGCTGTGCTCCCCCACCCAGAACATCCCAGGATCCAAGGGAACTGTATGGCCTAGGTTGAAACACTGCACTGACCAGGCTGACATATCCGCCATCTTTGATCGGTGTGTAATGTCAGTATTATCGCTATAGCAAATCGCAGTTACCTATACTGCTTTTTTTAAACAAATAGATGTTTCGTTGAACAAAAAGTTTTGCTGCTGCAAGATACACACAGACAATGAGGTTGCTAGGTTTTTGAGTGCATTTGACTAATCTACGACAGCGCACTTGAGTGTTCAATGTTCCTACCAGATTTTCTGCTCATGAAGTCCTCATCCATGTTCCAATTAAACCACATTCAAGAAATTTGTTCTATGAATAGATAGTATATGGTACTCACATATGATAGTCTTAAAATAAGACTACCATATGTGATAGTTGGCCTATTGGTGTTCATTTCCTAATTCTGGGTACAAATGGTGAGCTTGACTCATAAAAAGTTGAAAACTTCTGTTCTAGACAATGCTGTCATCCCCACACTGCAGCAGTGCATAACATACTATAGACTACAGTGTCATAGAATACAGTTGTTATGCAAATGTATAAAAATTGGGTGGAAAATGATTGAGATCTGCCCAGAGCCTTGATCTCAACCTAGTAAAACATTTATGGAGTTTTCACTATTGATGAAGGAAAAATATTTACAGACAAATACGAAATGTCCCAATCAAAAATTATCTACGTGTTGTAATCCACAAATTACATGTTAAGCTTGTCTTAATTTTTTCCCCCCTAGTAGTGGGAATAGAGATGGGTTGAATTCTAAACGCACAGACAATGTTTGTTTTCAAAGATATGGTATATACAGATGGTATAGGTACAGATGAGTGCTACACAGTACTATCCAGTTGCTCAACTGGGGTGGCACTCACGTTAACTTTTTTTGGCAAATGGGCCACTTGTAATATACAATTTGTCATTTGACTTACTGATCCACGTGGCTCAAACAAAATTAGAATATGAAAGAAATGGATGGTGAACAGAAAACATGACTTAGAAAGGTGGTTGTATGTGAAAAGCATCACATGCAGAAGTAAGTCAATGAGTGAGAGCTGCCTAGGACAAAGTAGCTCGAAAAACAATGAAAAATACTTTCTTAAAGGCCAAAATTATAGATGAACAATTTAGTAATTGTATATCTCAAGTTAGAGAGTCTTTCTTACACCTGTTTTTTTTATACCTTGTTTTGTCTCATTTCAAATTGAAAGGTTAGTACAGGTTGATCTTGTGCATACCCTCAGTTATATGCTAATTAATCTCAATTATAAGACAATTTTCTGTACTCATCAAATATAGAGGTAAATAATTCTATTTGCTTATAGCTTATACACCTCTAACTTACACATCTTTTTTCCTTGTTTCCTTGCACTGATGCAGCGTAGGGGAGAAATCACTGTTCAGAATCACTTATTTTCATGTACGATGTTCATGAATTGAGCCATTCTCTTTGCAATATTTTATTCATGAATTATATGCTGTTGCAGATTAAAGATCTTTCTTTATTAAAATCAACAAAATTTCCGCCTGCGGATAAAACATTCTACTGCATATTATACAGAAATATTTATTTTTAGAGCATCAAAATCATCACGCGTGAACTATACGAATGAAATTACAGTACTGCTTATAAGTAGGTGTGCTGTGGTAGGTGGTGTACATCAGAGCTTGATGAATTCTAAGCACCAGTTTGCTATAGCAACTAGAAAAATTGCATTGCAGACCAAAATTTTCACTTACAAACTTTCCTTGAGAAGAATGGATGAATATTTTTTTTCGATTTCACAACAGTGTATCTTCCAGTACGGGAAGTGGTCATAAGTCTCAGTACAGGTGAAAAAAAAAAGTTATTTAGGACCATTTTTTCCTTGAGAAAAATCCATTCTTGGCTCACAAGTAGTTTGATTGATGCTCAAGTTTGATTTGTCAACACCTGGTGTGCAATGTGGCCCCCACAAAGGGGGGGGGAAACTAACAGGGCTCCACCTCGAGGCCTTGGATGATTCTCATTTTTTTGTTTCTCCACGCCATTAATTCAAGGTGCTTATGAAAAGTTGGTCTGGGGGCCCTGCTCCAGGATGTGGGGTGCCATGGTGTGCATGTCACTTAGGTTTGCTTTCGTAGAACTCCATCTAATCAAATTTCAGTGTTCTAAATTAAGGAATTACTATTTTATATATATTTTTTCTGCATTATTGTTTGTGAATTTTAATCAAAATAGATCAATTGATGTACAATCGCAATGGCCTAAATGGAAATTACAAATATATGGTGTGTGTGTATATAACACTTGAAATTTTTTTCTTGATTCTAACATGTTCTTCCATTTCTCTGTTAATAGAAATCAACAAAGTTCGCAACTCCTTGTTTCAAATAAATGGCATTAAAAAGGAGCCTTTATTATTACCGGATCCAGATGGACCAGTCATTTCTCGCTCAGAGAAAGTTTATGTTCCTGTTAAAGACCACCCAGATGTAAGTTTTGTTTTGTATTAGTACAGAGCTTTTGACAAATCCCCGGTTGCCAGGACAATTAAAAATTTGCATTGGTATTAATTTTTTTTATGTATAACAGAATTGAAGTTTGAGGACAGCACAGTGGGGAAAGGGAAAGCCAGGAATGTCCCCAAATTAATCTCAAAGAACCTCTCATGTATAGGGGACATGCTGGAGTTGTGGGATATACAGTGGAACCTGTATGAAAAGAATGGCAAGACCTGAAATGATAATCTGATTTATATAGATTTCCTTTTTATAAAGCTGCACATCAAGTCCTAATCATCAGACTAGCTTTTGATTCTGTTCAAGACAGTTGTCCATATTAGACAGGTTTCCGTCTTAAGTTTCACTGTACTTTTACGTTTTGCAATTTAAAAAAAAAAAAATTAATGGACAATTTCTTAGCTGATCCTAAAATATAAAAAGCGCACCAGAGATGCTATCAAGTACCTCACCTGAAGGTATTTTCCATTTAGGGCTGCCATTATTGGCTAAAGGTGATCACATGGGGGACGAAGGGGTTCATTTCAGAATTTTATTGGGCATCAGAGAAACACTTGAGTTGTACTTGATCTCACTCAGGAAAACAGTTTGATACAAAAAACTTCTTATCTTTGACAAAAGTCGTTTTAACACAGGCCATGGATCAGGAAAAGAGCAAAACAGAAAAGTACTTATAATTATGTAGGCCTATAGTCCATTAAAGGTTAGATATAAGTGGAATCGACTCTGTATGTATGTTTTCCCGCTTAGTATGACAAATTTTTTATGAATTTAACTTTTTTTACTATATTGATAATGTTGGCATTTCCTGGATACAACATTTGAATTTTTTGTTACTCCTGCTTACAAAATTCAGTGTATTCAGAGTCTTTCAGTGTATTCTTCCTTGAAATCAGTGTTTTTTTTTGCCTGTTTTACTAGTAAACAGGCTTTAAGCTACAGTCACATTTTGCAAAAAATGTGAAAGAAAATCGTAGAATGAGAAAAGTAGTAGCCACTTTTGCAAAAATGTATACAGGAGATACGAAACGAGTAGACATCCAACCATCAATCATTATATTAGCATTGTAGCATTTTGCTAAAGCTTTCCCTCATTTTCACTTTTTTGCGAAAGGAATTTTTTATCCAGCTTAAACCCTGCTGGTAAAAAAATGAAAATGGCGATTATGTGTTTGCTAGTGACTAACATTTGCCTGAAAATGATAGGCAGGCTTTTCTTTTATGTCTATTTGGAATATATTTTTCTGCTTATAGAACTTGACGTGTTTTTTTCTTGAAGGAATACACAATAATTTGAACATTTTTTTTTTTCCTTGTTCTCTCACTTTGTCTAAACAATAGTGTGCAGAGCATAAACTGTCTTTACCACTGTTCAATTACATCGCCAGTGAGTTCTGGCTAATATAATCACTCTATCACAGAAAGCGCTAAAGAAGCTATTGCTGTCGTATGTAAGACAATGTGCAATGCAGTAAACAACTTTACCGGGCAATGTATCTAACTGAATTTTATTAATCATCTAATTGAGTGATCTTTCTGAAAACGACTAGTAAAATGTCTGCAACAATCTGACGGACCACTTGTGTACCGTATTACGGGGCATTGTAATTTTCGTATACATTTGTCCTATGTTTTTTAACGATACTTATTTGAATTTATAATATTTACTAAAGTCGTGATTGCATGCATACAGTGTTTTCGAAACATAAATTATATGATGATTATATGTAACAATTATACATTTTGATCTTGTATATATATATTTGCCAGATTTAACATTTTGTCTTCAATTTTTAAAAATGTTAATCTTTTTTTGCCCACAGACGTAATATTGTGTCCAAGGCCCAGTGGAATAAATTCAAACAAGTTTTTTTCCTCTTTTCACCATCACAAAGATTTATAGTAACCCTATTTTACCCTCATTTAATTATCAACTGAAATTTTTTTCTTTTCTAGGCTCCTAAATTTTTACTATACATGGAAGGTGAAGGTGAAAGGAGGACTGTAAAAAAAACTATATTCGGTTTCCTTTTATATACATATTTTTCTTTGTTGCTTTTTCTAACATGTGGCTAGGTTAGGATTACCAGATTTATCACTGATTCTGGAAATATGGATGATCCAAAAAGGTTGCCAAAAGCTTGTATGTGAAGTAGTTAAAAGCAATTGGTGGTTGTGCCTACTTCTGACAAGGTTTTTAAGCACAATTGGCGATGTCCCTTAATTTATGGATTATTTAAAATCCCAGTTCGTCAAACTTTATTTTTCTTAATGAAATATGGCCATCAGATCATTTGAATATTTTTTCGTTAAATACATTTTTGCTTACTGCAATTTATGGTAGCCATTTATTTCCCACACCCTTCAGCAACTTCAGTAATTAGCAAATTACATTTAAAGAAATGAATTGTAATTTTTTAATCAAAATTTGGATATCCTGTATTTAAGATCACAATTTTCTGCATTCTCTTCAATGACATGCCGAACCTAAGTATGGAGGTATAATTTTATTTGAACCAAATATAGATATTACTATAAACCCAATTGCAACGGGTGAGTAATTGTATCGTCTGTCTGCGGACCACCTATGTTATCACTAATTACCTCTTGCCTGCAGATCACAGGTTGAGAAATGAGCTAATCAATTATAATTTTTTTGCACTGGATAAATACTCAACTTGTTTTCTGGCGGCACCAACTATGCTGATTAAGAAAAGATATTGTGCTATCAACATTTGTTTTCATTGACAATATTGCTTTTTGATACAATAATTCCTCTGCAATATTTTTTCTTGGTCCACAGAATATTGTTGCATACACAGTTTACTGTATATATAAGCTAGTTGAATTAAAATCAGACATGTCGAACACTCTGTATGAACTTGATATTTTCCACATGATTTGAAAGTCTGCAGCAGTTGATTCAATAATGTGAAATGCTTGTAATATTAAACACTTGGTAAAAAATATAGCGTTGCGTGAATGTCTGTAGAGTAGCTAAAGGTGCTCGCATTGAACTTTATTAAATTGCGAATGGGAAAAGAAGCAGAGATCTCGCTTTCTCTCTCCCCTCCAGGGATATGGCCAGAAACTCAACATGAAGTTATTTAAAAACTGAATTAGAATTTGGATCACAGCAGAAAATTGACTCGCCATGAGATCAAGTGTTTAGTATAATTAAGAAAATTTACGAAGTTGTAAATGCTGGCTGTATTTATTATTTCACTTACTTTGGTGATCACCAGGCGATGGTAGTTCCTTCTCGGGATAGAATGCAGGGCAAAGTCCTACGTAGTAAAGTGGAGTTTTGTCTTCACACACAGGACATACGAATCTGTGTAGCCACAGTTGTATAGATGTTTTGCTAGGTTAGCATGAGTGGATGACCTTGGTCATATTACTTAATATTGGCTGTAGTTGCTAATGATTTCTGTGCGTGTATCATTTCTAGTAAAACAATTCTTTATAGGCCTTCCTTACAGTACACCTTGTGCTTCACATCATGCAGCTGTGTCTGTGCTGGCTGCCACGTTATATTTTAAAGAGTGGACTCTAGAATTTTTTTTCAATATGAGCTAATTTATATTAAATCTATATTGATCAGTGATCAAAATTTTTAAAATCTATTTGCAGTACAACTTTGTTGGAAGGATATTGGGACCACGTGGCATGACGGCAAAGCAGCTCGAGCAAGAGACTGGGTGTAAAATTATGGTCAGAGGAAAAGGGTCTATGCGAGACAAGAAAAAGGTATTTTAATTTTTTTAATGAGGTTTTAATAGTGTGTGCTGATTTAAAAATGCACTTAGAGAGGATAACTTTTCTCTTTCTGTAATAAAAATGCATATCCAATGATAGAATTGTTTGTCAAATTTTTATTTTCAATTTTTATGTATTTAATCTGCTTACAGGACCACGAGCACAGTAAGTAGCGTTTGTTTTCTTTATAATCTTTTGCTTCAATATGAATAAATGTCCGACCTTGTTTTCCAATTTTTTTTAAATACGTTAAACGGTTCCTGACTGGTTATAGTGAGTGACACTATAGGATGTAAGATAAGTCAGGGTGTCACAGTATGTTTTACTGGTGATCTATCCAATCAAAAAGGGTTTGAATAATCTGAATTAAAAAAAATTAGAAAGTAGCTATGATTTTTTTCCTAGAAAAACAATCTGAAATCTATCGTTTGAGAAGTTGAAAACCGGTACATAGAACCCCCTTTCCATGTTGGTGGACATGCTGACTTAAACTATGAAAATTTTGTGTTGTCTTCAGACTTCCAATTCAGTAATAATAATCATGCATAAAATTATTCAGGCTCGTAATCACTATTACTACTTGGCCTTACATGCACCTCGTATACATTCCTCTGCAGAAGCGAATCAATACATGCTGGAATGAGTGTTCTGAGTATGCGTGACCTCGAATGCATTTATGTTAAAGTTGTGCTTGTTCCATGCTGGTGCTGCCATCTGCATTTCAGTGGAAGTCCTCTTCTCTGACAGACTTTAAACTTTGATACGAATTAAATGAAAATTAAGTTGTTTGACACGCATAAATATTCTATATTCACATGGGTTTCAATGAAAGAACACCCACATGGGCAACTATAAATTAGTGGTGGGATTGATTTACACTGGCCAACAAATTTTTAAAACGTGAGTGGAAGTTTTCTTAGACAAATTTTTTGGGTGCTGAATTCAAATGCAATTATTAAAAAAAAAATCTTGCTTAGTTTTTCTGTATCAATAATTATTGGCCAACCCCCCTTTCTGCATGTGGCCTGCAAGGTGATTTTGTGTGGCCGACTAAATAAAAATATTGTGTATTAGATTGATTTTCTGATCATTATTATTGATTTTAACAGCAGACCTCCTGATTATCAGGCTATGTACATTAATTATTTCTAGTAACAATAGTAATTAGCTATGTGCTTATTACTGTTTTTTGTATACTTATGCCACTTAGTTAGATGTGGGCACTCCCCTACCCCCATTTCTGTCTGTCAACCCCTTCGGTGAGTTGCCTGTTGGTGTCCTCTGTATTTGTAGCGGAATGCATATTTGGTGTTAACCGTGACATAACTTTTTTGAAGTAGATGCAAACTTACAATGACACCTCAAAACTTCAACTGAATTGATTACACAGACCCTAATAATTCCAGAGCAAAAATGACTCATTTTCTTCCGAAGAAATTTCTTGTTAACAAAAAACCATTCAAATTAGAATCTATATAAATAGCTCGTATTGCATTCCCTCTCCCAGCATGCACTAACACCTATGATCAGCCCCAATTTAACGTTAAGTGATGAACTTAAATAGCGAACCTATTTGGAACATTGATGCATCTGTGACTCCTGAAGCAAAATGTTTTACATTGTTCACACAGAGCAACAAGCTCTCAGAAGACAATGTTGTGCGGTAAAAATTCTGTAATCTTGTTTTCTACGCAGAAGAGTTCTTAGTTTTCACAGGGATTGTTCTGCACTGCAACAGCAATGATTGTTCTGTGACATATGTCAGTTTTCAGCACTTCTGCTTTGGGGTATGCGTATGGATTTCTTTTTTTTTTTTTTTGGTTAAGTAATAGTAAAAAATCATTTAAAGTTGTCACTTGAAATTTTTTCTAAAAAGTTAGATGCAGCACTACACATAACAAGCATTAAACAAACTTCTGATTCGCTACACGAACATTCTAATGTTTACAAATTCATTAAAAGTTCAGCAGAGGAATTGTGGACGAGATGTACGTGTGATTTAGTGGCAAAAATCACCATATTATATTCTACATGGTATTGAAAATGGTTCCGTATATAAACGACAGCAGCAATCAACTAATAACTCGTGAATGTCACAGGCCACCAGATGGCAACATATATAGAGCAAGATGTCCTCTCCACTTGTTAATACAAGATTTTCAAAAAACTGTAATACCATATAATAAAAAAACTAGACATAGCGACTATTTTTTAAGATTGGGTATGGAATCGACAGTTATTTAAGAACAGCTAAATGTTTCCATGTTATAAAAATCTTAAATTATTAAATGTTACAAAATTATTCATTCCTTATTTGATTCTCACAGGAAGAGCTTAACAGAGGCAAACAAAACTGGGAGCATTTGAATGATGAGCTCCACGTCCTCATCACAGTGGAAGATACTGCTAATCGAGCAGCTGTCAAATTACAACGGGCAGTTGAAGAGATAAGGAAGCTTCTTATACCCGTTGTGAGTGGGCTTATGCATAGTTTCTTTCATCTATACTCTTTTCATCATTGTGTGTCTTGAAATGCAAATAAAAATTGAGTTGCATAGCTGCATTATAATTTAGATAGTCCTTTTGAATGAGCATGTGCTTCTCGATTGCATTGATACATGTCATGATGAACAGGGTATAGTGAGGTTGTCGCCGTACTTAAAATTTTATTTCCAATGGATTTGCAAATCGCTTCCAGAATTCCAGCTCCATTTTTCGTAATTTTGATGTGTAATCATTGTTTTTCCTATTACAGACGGAAGGAGAAGATGAACTAAAGAAACGACAACTCATGGAACTTGCTATAATTAATGGCACATATAGGGATAGCAGTGGCAAGAACAACAGTAAAGACTTTTTTTTACAATATTCAATCATACAAAATATTTTCAATATTCAAAATCACTTTACAACAATGTTTCAAAACCTATTTTCCATCAGATTTTTTACGAAATGAAAACTATTTGATTCTATGCTAAAAATTTCAGTAATATTCACATGGGTTCAAATAAAAAAGATTAGACATTACACCTACATTCTATAAATTAGTGGTCCTTTGAACTGCTTCAAATATTTTACTGTTTTTGTGGGCTCAAAACGGTTGATAAATACTGACCATGAATCAAATAGAAATTCTTTGGAAGTGTTCAAAGTAAAATCATTCCAGCCATACACCAAAGTTGAGCTGTATTAGCAATACTGCTTCAACCATGTTTTCTTGTTTTATCCTTGCTGTCTTCGTCTTTTGTTATTGCTATGAGAATGTTGGGTTTTAATTGGAAGTTTCATAGGAGTAGGAAGTGATTACTATAGCAAATGTTACATGGGTTCCATCATATATTTTTTTATTGTGAATATCTGGACGCTCATATTTACAAAGAAATTGCTTTCATTTATGGGAACTGAGTTAATGAAATGTAACAAAGTAGTGCCACAAAACCTCTGAATGCAGGAATGATAGTCATGCATCCAAATAACTGCAATAACACCCTAGTAACACTGAGCCAAGAAATTCACCATTTTTTTTAGTTGTATTGAAAAAACTTCTTCATGGCTCCACAGTGATGCTGCTGCACATTGCCAAATCCCTGTAACCACTTTTACGGGTTATTCGTGTTTACATCTGGTTGTCAGTCATAGTTATGGCTGTTTTATGACTGTTTTGGCTTGTGCGGCATCAATGCCCAATTAACCCTAATTCAAATACCCTACATGCAAACACTGCACTCGGAATTTACCCAATCAACTATTATGACGTGACATTCACATTCTTTTGTAACTGGGCCTTCAATTCCATTGACGTGTGTGCCACCGCCATGTATAAAGTGTTATATCTTAAGTCAAACTTCCAAGATAGCTAACAGAAAGCACTTGCGTTAAATTCCATTAGTTTTTGTATGGATTTCATTTTCATGCAGTGACAGCCCTAGTTGGCATTTAACACAAGTGCTCTGTTGTATATCTTCATTTAACTTCCAAGATAACTTTTATGCACAGCACATGGCATTCACGTCAATGAATGGCCCGGTTACGAAAGGACGTGAATCCCTCTTTATACGAGGTGATTGGATTAAATTGGGATGTCTTTAATCATCAGTGACACAAGTTTGGACTTGCAGCTTAGCAATTACTTTGGTTCTGTCTCTGAAGCAATAACATTTTGTTGGATAACACTTCCAGATTTACATTGACAAAATCAAAAATGAAGTTGAAATAAACTTCTGGCGTCAAGTTAGTAGAACAGAATTGTATGACTAGGACGGAGAAGCAGGTATAGGACATAGTATACGAGTGTTCTGGATATTGGCGAGAATCATATGGAAAAATAACATAACCAAAAATTGTAGTGGGTGTTTTTCTAAAGTTTTGAGTGGATTATACATGGGCCATTCAAATATGTCAGGTTTTTGATCATTTTTGATCCCCCTCCCCTTGTCAGTAAAATTTTGTCATCTGCCCCCCAACCTAACACACATTGGAGATCAGAAATGTGGGAGTGGGGGGAGCCATGATCCTCCTGTGCCCTTGAATCAAAGATTTATTTTTGATGGAGAAAAATTATTTTAAATGAAAGTATCAGAAGAATACCTTTATATGTGTTAATAGTTAATTTAAATGCTGTTTTGAAAGCTAAGAGCTGAAAATTTTGCTTTACATAATTCATTGCAACACACCCACTAAGCCTTTTGTGCCCTCTCCAAAGGTCGATTCTGTGTATATCTCAGATTAGATTGCCTTTGAAAAATATACATGAGTCTGAGCACCATATCAGTAAGAGAATGTTAGTTCCGATGTCCACAAACTAAAAAAAGGGGTTTCTTGTTTTTGGCGTTCCCGGTAAGGATGCCATTGAAAGAATATTTCATATTTTCATAAAGGTTTGGTTGATGACTTAAGCATTCAACCCCCCATCAAAAGTCAGGAAATCTGAAACCCTCTCCCCCATTGATGCTGCTGTAATACTTGAATGGCCCCCATACATGTACATTTGCTGATGTATCTTTACTTTTTGGGCGATCCTTGTACCAGTTGATTTTTCTTTGTACATCCTTTAATTAAGGCAACGTTATTGGTTATGATTTAGAAGTTCTTTATGTCGCGAAACCATTATTTAAATCTTTGAAATTCTGCTGCAATCATACATTATTGAATAGGGGATGTTTTTACCTACAATGTTGTACCAAAGTGTTGATTTTGAGGTTCATGTCTTAACTAATTCAAATGTTTTTCACTTTACAGACCTTGATTATTGTCCAGGATTTGGTTTTAATGTGTTTTTTATTCAAATTTACAGACATCTACATGTTTCTTACAGAACCTGAGGCAACTAGACTGCTAGCACCGCCTATGGCAATCTCTAATCCGTTGCGTACTGCTGGCACACCATTGGGAGCCCCTCTTATACTATCATCCCGTATCCCAGTCCCAACGACTGCGGCGCTTCTAAATGGCAATGCCCCTCCCCCTCTGATATCTCCAGCTGATGCAGGGCTGCTGTATGCCACCTATAATGATTACCAACACTATGCAGCCCTACATTCCCCGTTGCTCGCTGAATATCCTCACGCGACAGCTGACCACACAGCACCTGGTGGGTTGTTCGGACGTTAAGTTGTCTCAATTTTTTTGTTTTTGCATGTTAATTGTTTGTTTTTGTTATGTTGTTGGTTGTTTGTGTTTCTCTTTTGCCAATTATGGGAGCCTGTGCAGCAGCACTTAGTCACGTAGTTATAGTCCCTAAATGTATATTAAATATATATATAGATGTATAGTACTATCTATGGGATCATCGTTTAGCCAGCGGCATCGAATCTACTCAAAATTGCATTTTATTTCCCAATTCTGTGATATTGCTAATCATTTTTGCTCATTTTTTTTTCAGTTTTCGATATTTATATTTATTTGAGTGTTTTGAAGTGGTGCCTATTTGAGTAGGCCTTGATGGCCTAAATATAGTTCCATTTACAAGAGAAATATTATATATAGCTGTTTTATATACATTATGTACTCGTGAAATTTATATGGGGCTATTTTTTATCCTTGAAACATAAGACTCAGGGATATGTATATATACTTTATTACGGAATGAAACCAATATATTTTTATATCTTATTTTAAACATTTGTGAATCTGTGCTTACGACTTGAAAAGACGGGCATTTCTCCCCCCCCCCCCCTCCTTTGTAAATTAAATATTCACTTGTCATGTTTTTTGCTTTTGTTGTACCTGTTGTGTACTTTATTATATATTTATATGAAATACTTTTTTGGGGTGATGTGGCCGAGCTATTCTGCTGGATATTTTTTTTATTAGCTGTACATATTGTTTCGCAGGTTTCGCAATATTTTATAGTTTGAGAACTTTTTATATCTATTAAAAAAATTGATACGAACAATTTAATGAACTTTGCTTCCTTTTGTTTAACTTCGGTTCTGTGTCGTTGAAACTTTTACAATTTTTTTGTTTGTATTTGTGTTATTTATTCATTTTTCCTTTACTAATGATGTGTTGGATTTGTTTGCTTCATTTCTATGTGTTCCTTATGCAGGTGCAGTGATTAAGCAAAGAAGAAATGTAGCTTTGCGAGAACATCCGTATCAGCGGGCTGGCTCGCTTACTTAATCTATAAACCGAGGTTAGTTTTTGCAAAAGCCTTTATGACGGTATTCTTAATACACGTTAAACATTCAAAAAGAATGGGAACAGTATATCTTGAGAGTAGGGTGAAAATTTAATTCCAAATACTATGGTAACTTTTTAGAACATAGAGACGGTGACCTACTTTTCTAAAGTCTCAAATGTGGATCAACAGCAATATTCTACAAGGATATGCTGAACCCACCCACATTTTTCCTTGTTTGGGGCCATTTTTTTTTTTCAAAGAAATATAAATTTTGCTTAAGTATTTGCTGTTGCATTTCGTATGTATTAGATTTGCAATTAACCAGGTATAGCAACATTTTTCCTACAATTATTTATGCAAAAGACCAGTTGCAAACTATTTATAGGCAATGTATTAATGTCTGTTTCTAACTGCTTTTGGTGTTACATATGCCTGCTGGGTTAGGCAGATAGGATGTTATCTTCATGTTATATTTATTGTACCTTAAAATGGCACGAACCACTGATATCTATCTAGCTTTCTGATGCTCGGCTTAACATAACAGATGTTATCTTCTAGTTACAATGTCGTTGAAAATTAACGTGAATCACAAACCATAATATGAAGAATGCAAGTATGTGATTGAAATTAAAATTCCTTATATGTTCAAAAATTCATTGTGGATTTGCAATGAGTTTAAAGTTCAGGAAGTTTTTAACACCATCCTAACTTTGAATAATCTTCAAATGAAAGTTTGGTGGCAATTTTCTAGTGAGCTTTTAGTTTACAATGCCAAGAGAAGATAACATCTGCACTCTATGTGAAGCCTCATACTTCCATAAAACATAAGAAGAGCAGAAGTTACAAAGATAACACCCAGCAGAGTTTGGTGATGAGCCATTGGTATATAGTGATATGTATATCATCAAAAGCTGGGGAATAAAAGTTTGGCAGTTACAGTAGTTTAAGTTAGCTAGTTTACTGAATAACATTAGTGAGTGTGTAATATAATGTCCATCTGCCTCCTGGATACACATCAAAAACTGGTAGATAAAATTAGATAGCCAAATGAGAACAAATTGGGTTTTCATTTTGTTTTTCCATTATAATATGGGTGAGTGTAACATAACATCCCTCCCAATATCTGTTTAGTCTGACATATATACAACAAAAGCTGCTATAGTTGAAGGGGACAACATCTGTAAGAGTTTTCCATTATTAGTATATGGTGTTGCAGCATGAAAATAACATCCCACACCCCTCTAGCTTGGCACATCCAGAGCTGCTAGATAGCTGAATGAAAGATAACTGAGGGTTTTTTGTTGGTGTATTGTGAGGAGCGATAATACATTCATCTGTGTAGCCTGACACATGTAAAACATCAAAAGCTGCTAGATATCTGAATGAAATAAGTTTTTGTTAGTTGATGTGTATGTTTGTATATGGGTGAGAGTGGCATACCATCCCCAACATCTATCTAGTGCGAGATGCCAGAAGCTACTAGATAGAATGAGATGACACCAGTGTTTTTCATTGTTAACAAGTGTAACATCTGCCTAGTCTGACATGTATTAAAAGCTGAATGAGATGGTACAAGTGGTTTCATTGTCAGTGTATTGGGAGTGAACATGGAACAACATCTTCAGTCTAGCCTGGTGCATGTATGATGCCAAAGGCCACTAGATAGCTGTGAGAAAGAGGGTGGTTATTGTTATAAGTGTCTGGTGAGTGCAACATGAAGATAAGTCATCTGTCTAGCCTGACATCGAAAGTTGCAAGATGGAAACATAAGATACGATTAACATAACATCCACCTATAAAAGTAAGCACATGTGGTCTGTCCAGTTAATAACATAGGATAAAAGTTGCTATAGCTGGTTAATTGTGAAATTATATTAAGTTTCTGCATCAGCACATCGATGTTCATAATTTGGTATTATTCAGAGCTTATTTAATGTCTACAGGAAGCAATTTGTGTATTTGGAAACTTAAAAAAAAAAAAAGATGCTTTGTGTCACACGAGCGTTAGTCTCTTGCGCGATGATAACAATCTTCCCACCTATCCTATGCACTATGCGCTACCATCGTCACTCTGAATTAGATTATCTATATAGTATTTCCATGGCAATTCTTATAACTGGTGAATGTATTGTAGTGACATTTCTTTTGTCCGTAACACTAATTCCATAGTTTTTTTTCTCACACTTTTTTTGTGTGTGACTGTTGAACACTGCTTCTCACATAACTAGCATAATATATTATCCACTGACATTGACTAACAAATTTTTCTTCGCATTTTTTTTTCTTAACCCCAGCCTGTGGCACACCTGATGGCTGAGCAACCACTAACCCACCACCCACCTGTGAAACCTACTGATTGATGATCTGCAAGTGAAAATCTTTTTTTTCTGTAAAGAAAGTTCGACATATACAAAAAAAACCACCAAATACCATGAATACTTGTTAAAAAATATCGCAACCTCTTTGTTCTGTTCAGTTTATTGTTACCCTGTATCTCGAAGATAATCAACTAACCGTGGTGTGTGTTGCTGCTGTAAGACATGACAAGACTTGCTGAACTATCAAGCAATGATGCGGTAAAAGTTTAGTTTCTTTTGACTTTCTATACCTGACTCTGTATGTTGCTCACCTTATTATATTAATTAATCGTGAGGTTTCAAGTTGGAAACCAGTTTTATTTTTTTGTTTGTTAGGGGAAAGTTATCCCTATTCATTTAGATTTCACTGAAAAGTTTTGCCTTCTATCCGAGAATTTTTTTTCCTTTAAATTCTGATCTAACTAATTTGTTGCTCTTATGATCATATACTTGTGATAGCTGCCATAGAGGATATATAGCAGCTGCCAAGAATTTAGCGCCTATGTATCCCCTTCATATTCCGAAGAAGTCCTTCTGTTACCAGTTTATAAAATCTTTTTTACAGGAAAAAAATCCTCCAAAAAGGCTTGTGACATCAGTTGCCATAATGAAAAATAAATTGTCATAATGCTTCATTTTGGCAAGTGAAGGTGAAATCTTTTCTTAAATGTAATCTCAATAGTCAAATCAAATGATGTTTCATAGCCATTTATCCAGTTTTTGGGTCCAAAAACAATGTTCTGTTGTGATTTTGATTCGAGTAGTTATAATGGCAGGTAATTTTATCTACTGTTGGGTGGTAATTGTTGGCATTATGTTCAGTTTTAATCAGCCAGTATAATTTTTTTTTTGGTTAATTGCTAGCTATTTTGGCAAATTAAGAATCTTTTTCTCCTATTTTGATTTTGCGATAATTTTTTGCATCTGCTTTTTCAGTGGTTTTCTTGCAGTTTTAGAATTACCATCTGAATTTGTAGTTATTTAACTTGATGGATGGGGAAAAAAAAATCCCTCAGATTTTCCTTTCATTTATGTAGTTTCTAAAATCTGTCTGTATGGTTTTAATACAGGGATCAGATTAATGCAAAAATATCCTTAATTTTTATCCATCAAGGTTAGCAGCTATGACTTATTGATATGATTTTAGAATGTGATTCATATAAATTATGAGAATCCTTAGTATTGATTTCATTTCTCGTACTGATAATTTTACTATTGAATGCCATTGAAGAACAGATTAAAAAGTCACTCTTATTGATTTATATTTTTACAGATGCTATATATAGTTTTTGACCGGGCTAAAGGCAAAACTTTTCAGCTGTCGATAACGTGTTTAATACTAATTTAATTTTGGTATTTGTTTAGTAACTAGGCTTTTTTTGCTAGAAAATTTTTTCTTTTGGAACATTCCATCTTTCTAAAACAAGTTGAGCTATAGCTTCTTGTTGATCTGCCTTCCGAATAATCAAACTGGTGTGTTTTGGTGTCTAGACTAATTTTCTGTCACGTTTTGCTGAAGTTTAAAAATTATTCATATGAAATTTGAATATTCAGGTTTAATCAAAAGTGTTCCCCCCCCCCCCCATTGTGAGCTTTTGTTTGTTGGAATTTTCAACATGAAGTGATAATACAGGGTGGACAGAAAATCTGTGAAAACTTGAAAAATTCTTATCAAGTGGAGAAATTATATCTAGGTTAGCCAAAGTTGGTATTGCTAACATGTAGGCTACTTGAGAAATTTTTTTTTTTGAAAAACTGTTGGAAATCAGGTTTATGAAAAAAATGTTTACCAGCGACTAAGTGTCAAAATTTTCGTTCATGTGACATGTATGAATCGCACATTTTCTAGAAGGGGAAAAAATCCCAGAAATTTGCCATAAAAGACAGTTGTTGGGTTTGAAGGTATTAGGACTTAACATGTACAATGGACAGTCAACGTCGTTTTTGCTATGGGGCTCTGTTTATAGAGTCGGCTATGCTGCTGCCACCTTGTGGCAATTTTGTGGTGGCTATTTCCCCCTCCTGAAGTACCCAAGTAGATGAACAACAATAAACATAATTTTTATTTTCGGCTATATTTTATGCTAATGCTCCCGAGTAGTTTTTTGTAACTTTTTCTCTGAAAAGGATATGCACTCTTCCTTCCCTGCTAGAAGCTGTACATCATGGTTGTCAAGTCTACCAGATTTCTACTCTATCTCCTGGACTTTTGAAATTTCGGAGATGAGAATTTTTAATGTAATTGTTAATCTCTATTTTTGGGGAGAAGAAAAAAATTGTTCCCAAACAATCCACCTGGAGAAAGACTTGCATATGTTCTCCTCCCTAAAAATGACGTCACAAGCTTAATGGGAATTTTTACCGTTTAAGAAGTTTTCATTTTGTGGAGGCGATAAGACAATTTGCCAAACAATAGCCAGTAAGATAATGGGACATAGGGCCATATCGGATACTCGAAACATCCCATTTTGGAGCCCGATTATTTTTTTACATGCATTTGATTTGCCTGTGGTAATCACAGGTATAGTGTAATTTAACTTTGTTTGGCGATGATTGGTGACTTTGGCTAGTTGTCTATTTGCTAGCATATGTTTTTCCAATAGTAAAAATCCTTACAAATTTACATTCATTAATGAAAAATCCCCATTTTTCAAAAATAATTTTGAAAAGTTTTTCAAGTTTCCACATAGAATCATTCGGATCCATCCAAAAATATTCCCAAAGTTTGCAGCTATATGACGATTTCTCTATAGTTTTTAAAATGAATTTTTAGTTTTTAGACTTCTTTCCCTCCTAGTATTTTTATGAAATTAACAGAAAGAGTCCATAACGTGACAAGATGTGTTCTTAGAGGCAATAAATGCCTGCAATAGATTTCAAATTCTTTAGATTATAAATTATGGCGAATCTCAATCAGCATTTATATTTTTAAATTGATAGGTGGGTCGGTTGGGTAGTTGCTGTGGGTGAATTTGGATTTTTTTTTTTTCACTTTTGGTACTTAAACTTTCGTATATCTACTTAATTTGGTTCTGCATCTAGAATTCTTGATGCAAATCTTTAGCGTTTTGTTTCTCGCGCAAAAAAATGCTCTTCGAACTTCACGATCAAATTTTTCATTTATATATATGTATGTTTACATGTTTCATGAAAACTTGTTCCCGTTAACATATGAAATACCTCCCTCTTGTATGCTATGATTATTGTACAGGTAGCTTTTTTTCTTCATTCAAAGCAGCTAAAATATGAGGATACGCTTATGTTTTCAGCTACTTTGTATTTACTGTGAGGTGTAGTTTTCTTTTGTTTTTATTTTATGTTTATATCTGGAAAAGGTCCTGTTTAATGTTTTTTTTGAAATGTTTATTGATATTTTGGTCGAACACTGATGTGCCTTAACCATTGTACATAGACGAAATGTTGTATTGACTTGTGTGTGTTAATCTGGAAGTTTTTAAATCTCCATGGGATGAGAATGGTAGCCTGACTTTCGTATCTCTATGTGAGGGTCAAGCGCTAACAGTGAAATGATCTTTAACTTGAATGTGCACTAGGTGAATATATGTTGTGCATCTAATGCAAGTATATCGCTTGCGCCAATAAATACAGGAAGGGAATTCAGGGCCTGTTCATCACAAGTTTAGGCCCTTCCTCAGTCTAACAAAAATTTTGGACCAGTTTTCTGAAGAATGGACAGCTTGTCTCATTTGTCCTTACGTGTACAATGGCACTGAACGAATTCAATAGCCTATCATAGCTGCCAATTTTTCCGGACTACAAAGTTTTTTTTTCTCCCGAATTTCAGCTGTGATTTGTATTGAATCCCCACTTGGAGAGAGAAATTATCTTCCCAAAGAAATTTTACCTGCTTGAAAAGTCTTGCCTGTGCTTTTCCCCTTCTAGAATGTGTAATTTAGTGGCATTGTGCCAAATAACAGGTTTTGGTTTGGTGAGGGAAATTGCCAAACAGCAATCACCAGCTCAGCTTTTCCACAGTTCCATGAGTGTCGGAAGTGTTTGACTTTTGTGTTTTGTTTTATGCAAGAAAAATGTTCTTAAAACACCCCAGAACAGACTGATCAAACTTGTTTCATAAGAAACTGTGTGGTCGAGTACACAAACCCGGCTGTGACGCCAATGGTCAGCCAGATCCTGGAAGACGTATGGTCACACATATTCCAGACAGTTCCTCTCATTCAGTCTATCCCGCTTTTAGCCTGATGGCTTTTTTTTTTTTGGCATGATTTTTGAGTTATAACGACAAGTAATTTACTTTGTTTCATAATTGGCCATGCTACACTAATCGGCAATAGTATGTTTTTCAAAGAGAAACATTCATAAAACTTTGTTAATGAAAAATCCCTACTTTAGTTTTAGTAAATCCCTTTAATATATGTGAGAGTAAAAAAGTGGGCACTAAAATCTTCCGGATTCTCATTTTAGAAAATTGGCAGCTACGGTTTATCAAACTTTTACATTTTAGAAGCTATTTGAGAGATATTAGAGCAATATATCCAGATACACACGCATGACCATCGTCGATCCTGTTCAGCTCAGATCGAATGCTCAGGGTAACCTGCGAAATCATAGGTATATATTGATCTTATGTAGTCTTCCAGTTTTATATAAGCTTCTGTTAATTGATTGATTCACATACTTCATTGATGGGATCTGCAGATCTGCATTTAGATTTGGAATCTACAATATGCGAAAACATTTAGAATTGGAAAATATTTTAAGCCCGGCAAAACTTTTGATACGTGCCTTAAATCTTTGTGCCTACATCAATTTTTTTTATCAAAACAAAACATCCAATGTGCCTTTTTAACGATTCTATTAAAAATAAATCTATCCAGATTCGTGCAATGTATAGTTTACAATCAACATCATGTGCCTTAATGCAAAAGTTTTATATTACATTATATGTATGAATGTCGCAAAATATATACTTTATACGAATCTCGAATCAAATTTGCGGTTTATATCCGTGTTTACTATGTACTTAATGAATGTGAAATTTGGTTGTGGAAAAAAAAAATTAGCAATATATATATATTTTGTTGTATTTTAGTGAGTGCCAAACAGTACGTCTATATTGAAAGTGTTCTTTGCATTTTTATCGTCTGTCGTATTTGGAATTTTGAGAATATTTTTGTTCGAAGATGTTTTTTTTCTTGTTAAATTAAAAGCAGCTATTTTTTTTTTGCTGATTTTTTTTTTTTTCTGTTTTTTAATTTCTGTAAAAGAATTTTTTTTTGTTGGAATCTCTCGTTAGCATTTTGTTTGGTGCTAATTATATGTATGGAGAAGTGTTCGTTTATATGAAGAAACTCGGATGAGAACTTTTCCCCCTCCCGTCGATTCTCTAATGTGATTGTTTTATTCAGTAAAAGTCAAATTTAAGAACATTTGTTTCACATTGTGCCTAAACGCAGATGTGTTTTTAAAGTGAGCCATAGACTTGTTATATATGTGAGTGTACTTAGTTTTCTTTCAAATAAAGACACAAAAACATGTTCAGAAGTTTATTGACTAATTAAATTTGACTTTCACCGTTATGTCTAAAGCGTATTATAAAGATGCTTTGGTCAAAAATAAACGCAAAATTATTAATACGCTTTGGTTATGACTAACATGATTGCTCCCCTCTTTTCAATGAAGCTGGCTTAAATTTTCGCCATGTTGGGCAATTTTTTTTTAATGCATTTAAAGTGTTCAGGGTTTGAACCACTTTACAGAATTTATTTTTTTTTGAAAGTGAGATAGTGGTGCCATCTTGGAACATTTAAGGACAAATTCGCAACTTAGTGGGGGGTGTGTGTCGGACGAGGAGGCGCAGATTTCACCCTTTAAACCTCTACAACAGCGGTTCTCAACCGGTGCTCCGCGGAGCCCTTTTATAAACTTGAAAAATTCAAACAAGCTTATCGATAATCAATACTTAAAATTGGTTGATTTTTTTAAAGTTTTATAAAACTTTTATAGTGTAATCCGGGCTTTTTAGCATAGGAAAGATAAATTGATCAAAGAAAGGGAGAAATATGATTTTTGTGATAGATCCTCGTTTTCTTTTACCTCAACTTCTTTTGCGAACTCATTTTGTGGAGCGATTAACTCTCTCCTGATTGCACCGAAATTTTCAGGAATTCTCAATCGTGCTCCGCAGAGCCCTGGGGTTCCGCGGCCACTCGAGGAAAATTTAAAGTAAAATTTAAAAAAAAATTTCCTAATAGTAAAAATAAATCTAACTTTGATAAATAATTAAAATTGGCCTACAGGGCTCCGCTATAGAATTTTTTTACTTAAAAGGGCTCCGCGAGTCAAAAAAGGTCGAGAACCGCTGCTCTACAACATAGGGGCGATGGACAAAAAGGTTGGGAAACTTTCTTCAGGAATTTTTCTCCCAACTCGCATGTAATCCATAGGATCCCATGTTCTACCGCTCCCCGGAACATTTAATCGCCCACGTTGGGAATCTGCTCCACAACATTACAAGGGGGGTGCAAAAGGCATGCTGGCTAAATATCTATTTGCTGCCCTTTTGAAGTGCTATTTCCCCACTGCTTCATTTTTGGGATAAAACTACTTTAAAGCCTCTTAAAAAAAAGTTTCCGTATATCGAGGAAAAACTACTTCGCTCCACGTACTCAGGTTCGTTCTTAAATCTTATTTTGGTTGCGTAGTAGTTTTACCCCTGGGGACTCCATTTCCTGCTAATTTTCAAAAATTTCGGCCTAATTACTAGGGATGAGACCAAAGCTGCATTGAGAGTTACTTTCAAGCGGCTTTGGATGGGACGAATAGCGATTTGGTTGAATATCAATTTTAAAATTCACAATTATGAATGAGACTTTTTAATTAAAAATAAAATGGTAATTTTTTTAAATGATTGAATTTTTTAATTATGCAATTTATATATAAATTTAAATAAACATTTAAAAAATGACAGTTGAAGGACTTTCATTGTCATGATACTACTTCACCGAACACCAACTCTGGCTATATTGCAATTTACTGTGTAGTGACCGATCATAAACGATGCTCTGTGACGTCACGATGTCACGTTTTCTCGTTGTAGCGCTTTTCGCCTGGTGATGGATGGTAACCTAGCAACGGATGGCCAGAGAGTTTTTTGGAACGTTTTAATGAGTTGATTGTATTTCGTCATAGAGTATGGATGTCGCGTATAACTTGTCCGTGTGTGTGTAAATAAAATGTTCATGTCTTTAAGAATGAAATTTACATCTTCTCATTGCCGTCGCCTTTACTGGTGACCCGGACGTGATCCCGAACCTGCCAAGAACTTATCGCCATGGCTGAACAGCAAGAGAGCGATCTTCGAATTCAAGCTGTCCACGCGAAACTGCCGACATTCTCTAAGGACAGGATCAAACTTTTTTTCGTCCAGCTTGACGCTGCCTTCAAGATCAACCATGTTACTGCCGAAGGAACCAAGTATAACTACCTAGTCAACTGCCTAGATGTGGAGATCTTGTCAACGGTAAGTGACATTGTTTACGATCCTCCCGCATCGGATCCGTTCTCGAAACTCAAGGAGAGACTTCTCGCTGTGTATAAACATTCAGCCGCGAAAGAGGTCAAGATATTGTTAGAAGACCTATCCCTAGGTGATCAGAAGCCTAGTACGTTGCTACGTAAAATGCGCGAGCTTTCGACAGGGCGAATTAGCGATGAGACTTTCCTCAAAAATTTGTGGCTTCAACGGCTACCAAAGAGTATACAAACGGTGTTAGCAGCTAGCAGTGAAGAACTGGACAAGCTAGCCGAGTTAGCTGATCGAGTAGCTGAGCTCACCGAACCCAATTACGGTCATGTAGCAGAAGCTTCGTCTTGCTCGGAAATAAGAGACCTTAAACTGCAAATCTCGGAGCTGACTAAAAGAGTTGAGCAGTTGGGCAAATACCCGAGGAATAGCCGGAACCGCTATCGAAACTCCAGTCGAGACCGACGTTATTCTGGTTCTAGGAATCGCTCGCGATATCGAGACTCCGATGAAAACCCTAAAGTGTGTTATTATCATAGCAGGTTCGGAGATAAAGCTTCCAGATACAAGTCCCCCTGCGCTTACAACGCTCAAAATATTCAGGGAAACGGTCCAAGCCCCCCGCAGTAACGGCATGCGGTGGCGGCGATAGCAGTCTTCACCATAGCCGTTTGTTCATTATGGAAAGGAAAAGCGGCATGAAGTTTTTAATTGACTCTGGAGCTGATATATCAATTTTACCTTACAAAGGCAACGGCAAACCGACAACTTTTGAGCTTTTCGCTGCAAATAGTTCCCGTATATCTACCTACGGTTTGAAACTCCTGGAATTGGACTTGAACTTACGGCGGAATTACAAATGGCATTTCACCCTCGCTGACGTTGAGAGACCAATTATCGGATCGGATTTCCTTGCTCACTACGGACTCATCGTCGATATCAAAAACAAGCGACTTATAGATCCACTCACTTCTCTCACGTGTAAAGGTTTTACTTACAATGGACCTTCGACAACGATTAAAACAATCACAGGAAACAGTGCTATAAATGAAATTTTGAAGGAATTTCCCGAATTAACGAGACCTCGTCCGTTTTCGAAGAAAGCCTCCCATAATACCTTGCACTACATAGAAACTAAAGGTCCTCCTGTTTTCGCAAAGCCACGCAGATTGCACCCAGCTCAACTCAAGATTGCCAAGACCGAATTCCAGATGATGTTGGACCAAGGTACATGTCGTCCATCGAAATCAAACTGGGCTTCCCCGTTGCACATGGTTTCAAAAGGACCGAATGAGTGGAGACCAACTGGTGATTATCGAAGTCTGAATCGAATTACTGTGCCGGATAACTACCCAGTGCCACATATACAGGACTTTGCGCAGAATCTGCATGGATGTAAAATTTTCTCTAAAATAGATCTGGTCAAAGCATTTCATCATATTCCTGTGAATCCCGACGACATTCCCAAGACAGCAATCATAACTCCCTTTGGTTTATTTGAATTCGTAGTCATGCCGTTCGGACTCTCAAACGCTGCACAACGTTCCAACGCTTCATCCACGAGGTGCTACGCAATCTCGACTTCTGTTTCTCGTATCTTGATGACGTGCTCATCGCCAGCCATGACGCAGAGCAACATCACAAGCACCTTAGAGAAGTGTTTGAAAGACTCGATAAGTACGGACTGACAATCAACACATCTAAATGCGTGTTCAATGTACCGGAAATTTCCTTCCTGGGCTATTTGGTCAATGAACACGGCTCAAAGCCTCTCCCAGACAGAGTTCGTGCAATCCAAGAATTTCCTCTTCCAGAAAACATCAAGCAGCTTCGAAGATTTCTGGGAACTTTGAACTTTTACAGGCGATTTCTACCATCTACAGCAGCTGTGCAAGCACCACTTCATTCCTTCTTGTCCAGCACCAAGAAGAATGACAAGACGTCAATTCCTTGGACTCTTGAGACCAGACAAGCATTCGAAAAATGCAAAACTCAGCTCGCTAATGCCACTCTTTTGCACCATCCTTCAGCATCATCACCATTAGTTTTACATGTGGACGCCAGTGATTTTGCTATAGGTGCCGCCTTGCATCAAGTATCTAACGATAATCAGCTACAACCACTTGCATTCTTCTCGAAGAAGCTTTCAAGCGCACAAAGAAGTTATTCTGCTTACGATAGAGAATTACTTGCAGCTTATTCTGCTGTCAAGCACTTCAGGTATATGCTAGAAGCAAGACAATTCTGTATTTGTAGTGACCATAAGCCGTTGGTGTATGCGTTCAGACAGAAACCAGAAAAGTGTTCACCACGTCAGCTACGACAGTTGAACTTTATCAGCCAATTCACAACAGAAATTCTCCATATAAAAGGTGTCGACAATATTCCAGCTGATACTCTTTCTAGAATATCGACCATTTCTGTACCCACACCTTTAGATTATGTGCAACTCGCAGCTGACCAAGAGAATGACAACGATCTCAAAACCATCTTAAATTCTAGTGTATCATCTTTACAACTGAAAAAACTCAGCCTTCCTGACGCAACAGCCGAAATTTGGTGTGATGTGTCAAACGGCAAAATAAGGCCTTTTGTACCAATTTCTCAACGACGACGAGCGTTTGAATCATTGCATTGCTTATCACATCCTGGCATCCGAGCAACATCAAAACTGCTGAGCGACAGATTTGTTTGGCCTTCAATTAGATCTGACTGTCGTGAGTGGACTAGAGCATGTATTCCATGCCAACGCTCTAAAGTTCACCGACACACTCGATCCGCGCTGGCTGAATTCAAGGTACCTAACAACCGATTTCAGCATATCAATCTTGACATAGTTGGTCCATTACCATTATGCCAAGGTTCTCGGTACCTCCTAACGATGATAGACAGATTCTCCAGGTGGATCGAAGCCTCTCCAATGCCAGACCAAACTGCCGAAACAGTCGCCAAAACATTAATTGCCACTTGGTTTTCAAGATTCGGCATACCGCACAGGATCACCACCGACCAGGGCAGACAGTTCGAGAGCCAGCTTTTCCAAAGCTTGAGCAGATATCTAGGATTCAAACATCATAAAACGACTGCTTATCATCCACAAGCAAATGGGCTGATCGAGAGACAACACCGATCGCTGAAAACTGCCCTGAGATGCCGTATTCAATCGAATCCTGCTTGGGTTGATGCTCTTCCATTCGCCCTACTGGGTCTAAGAGCAGCAGTGAAAGAAGACCTGGGATGCTCTTCCGCAGAAATCCTCTACGGAACACCATTGCAGTTGCCCGGCGAGTATTTTTCGAAAACACCAGACATTATACAATCCGATTTCGTCCATCAAATCCAAAAGCTAATGCGTTCAATGAAGCCGGTGCCTACAACAACTCACGGATACACGCCGACGTATATTCCTAGTGATCTGCAATCCGCGTCGCATGTCTTCGTACGCAACGACGCACCACATCTTGCCTTACAACCAACATATCAAGGCCCGTTTCCTGTCAAAGATCGCAGAGAAAAATTTTTCGACATTGGCATCAATGGGGCAAGCAAGAGGATCTCCATTGATCGTTTGATTCCAGCTTTCCTTGGAGATAGCTTTAAGGTACCTTCAGAAGTGCCCATACAGCCATCCAGTACAGCGTTGCCAGCACAAGCAGTACCAGCAACTGTGACTCGCTCCGGTCGTCACGTCCACTTCCCCGACAGATATTCGACCACAAATTTCGTTGACACTAGGGGGGGAGTGTGTAGTGACCGATCATAAACGATGCTCTGTGACGTCACGATGTCACGTTTTCTCGTTGTAGCGCTTTTCGCCTGGTGATGGATGGTAACCTAGCAACGGATGGCCAGAGAGTTTTTTGGAACGTTTTAATGAGTTGATTGTATTTCGTCATAGAGTATGGATGTCGCGTATAACTTGTCCGTGTGTGTGTAAATAAAATGTTCATGTCCTTAAGAATGAAATTTACATCTTCTCATTGCCGTCGCCTTTAACTGCCATTAGTGAGATGGGTTGGAAGTGAAGGCGCTGTCTATCGGTGGTCGCCTCGAGTTTGTTAGGGAAAATATCTTATCTATATTGTCATGATACTGACAAAATTTATGTATTTTAACATTACTTACGGTATTTTTTTGCAGCACTTTTTATCAATTATTAGGCCTGGTCGATAATAGTTCTGGTTAACCGATCAAGTATTAATCGCAGTTAAAAAAATTTTAGTTGAGTTAATCAATCCGATCGAAATTCGATTACAATTTCTATTGAAAGTTTATAATTTTACTTGATTTGACTAAACCGATTAAACATCTTATGTTCCTGTACATAGCATTCCAGATAGGTGACCGTATTTGAATCAATATTTTGATCAAATTTTTCGACATGAGAAAACAAATCGATTCAACAAAGACTAGCTAGCGATTTCTGAAATTACTGATTTAAAAAAAAGTGACAAGATCCAAGTTATAAGAAATTCCAGGATAGGATATGGCACGCATGCTCAGCATATCGTCCCCCCAGTGTTATCCGAATTTTTTTTATGACGAGTAATTCCACTCCTCTCCCAAATTTTGAGGGGTACTTTTCGAAAATGGTAATTTTTTTAACGGCGAAAAATAATATTTCAATTGGAATTGAAACACCACGACATTCGTAGCCTACATAACATTCATGATACATAAATGAAAACATACGCCAAAACTTTCAAACTTTGAACAATATTTAATTGAAACACATATATTTTATCAAATCAATATTGAATATAAATATGATAGCAAGAGCCAACTTGATCATACATACAGCATGTTTATATATTGAATTTTTTCAATGATTTTTCTTACGGCCAGTTCAAAATCTATATCACAGTGGACGCCATCAGTGAAAGGAGGGCTTTCGTATGATAATCTAGATATTAGGGTGTCCAGATAGTAATCACCAATTGAGCCCTCTTTTTTGAGTTTGTTTTAATGTCTTAATAGTATGTTTTATGTCGCAAAACCACGTTCACATGCTGTTGAAAGAGGCAATTCTTTAGGAACTATATTTTCATCTTTATACAAGGCATTCTCATTTCTTTTATAATAGACGCATTAAATTGTTCATCGCTTCATCAGAATTTGCGTTGTAATTCGTTTTTAAACCGTTATACAGAGTACTATACCGATAGGTGGCTTGGGAGGGGATTCATCTGAATAGGAGGGGGTCTGGGACGTCAGTTTTTTTACTTCCAGACCACGTAGTCGAGAATGCGGGGTAGTTAATGGTAATAACCGCATTAGGGAACTACCCACCTCTGACTTGGATGGCTTCTCGATTCACACTAACTCGGCAAATTAAAATGTGTGTTAATAAATGCCAGGAGCTTGGGTAATACAAGATTTTTTTTAGAAACTGAGAGTTGTTGAGGGCTTGGATCTTATAGCCATTAGAATCTTTGGCAAACGATGGGGATGAATCTTACACATCTCAGGATTCGACACTTTATAAAGAAATGGATCGGATAGGAAAGGGAGTGGAGTGTTGCTATACGTGAAATCATGTTTGAAAGCTAGAGTGTGCAACGTGCAGAGCAGTGATAGTAAAGAGACATTATACTATGTGATAGACATTTGATGTCTTTTGTTACAATCCACCGAATAGGGATCCAAACTACATCGTCAAACTTTGATCGAACTTCCCACATATGTAACCGTAAGAGGGTTGTAATACTAGGGGATTTCAATTACCCGGGTATAGATTAGGAGATATTTCAGCTAGATATCAGTATGAAAGGGACTTTAGTTGGTGCTCGATAAGTACCTTTTGTATCAGAAGCCACTGGTACTGCTATTTTGGACTTAGTTTACACTAGTTCCGAGGATCTTGAACATGTTTCGGGAGGGACGGGCGAGTTTTCTTCCAGTGATCATCGTGCTGTCAGTTTTCTCTAACTTTCCTTTGCGTGTAAGGTTGATAACAAAAGACTGGTTCCTTGTTTTCAGAGAACTAACTTTGATATTTCGAGAGGAAAAAAAAGGTTAGCGGAAGTTCTCAAAGATCGGTTGGAATCAGTCGGGGTGGTAAGTCAATAGGAAGAATTTAGTACGAAGCTATCTTCTGTTTTGCACGACGTCATTCCCTTTGTTCTAAAAAAGCGCGCCTCTATGGTTCACGGCTCTATCTTGAAAAGAAAAGAGCATTCAGGGGAGATTAATAGTGGACGAGATGACTTGTTATTGTCCACTGATAAAAGAAGGTGATTCAGCAACACGCGTGGTCAAGTATTTCGGAGGAATAGCAAATAAATACACCAAACTTTTGTTACTTTTTTAACATCCCACCCACGCACAAATCAGTTGCTACCACAGCTTTCCATCATACAATTATTTTCATGACTAGTAGTTTCATTTCTTGTCTGGTAAATCATCTCAGCTTGTTTTCTTTTCCACATCATACAGGAGCATAGACGGTAAAGAGATGGAGGAAAGGGGTGGCGAGCCGGCGTTCAATAAATTTGTATCGTTGATTACTGATCATTGAATACCCCCAGATCACCATGCGCACCGTCGGTGAACTACTTCCGTTGGAAGAGCATGTATCCCCCGTACGAAATTCCAGCAAAGAAAGCAGTTTAGCCCAACTGTGCGCCGCCATTGTCAGAAGCGCCAGCCTTGAGAAAGGTTTTTCGAAGAGATTCTCTGTTACGAGAGCTACGGATAAGCGCTGGTTAGGGCAAGGGGCGCCACAAATGGAAGAAATTTGAGAACCCCCCTAGTTTAACCAGGGGCGTCGGAAGTGTTTTGACCCTGTGGGTACTCGTATTGGGTTTCATGAAGGAAATTTTGGTTTCTGAATCAATTCTGGGGGTGCTCAGACCCGTTGTACAAATTTTTGGTGCGATTGTAGTGCATACTGGTTTCAGAATCAGGTCGGGTGCTCAAACCGGCGGGAGGGAAAAAAACGAAAAAAAAAAAAATGTGAACACAGGCTCGAAAATCCCCTCCTACAATATTTGTAATACTTGTTATGGAAACTTCGAGTTTGAGCCCCCCCCCCACCCCGATATTTTTGAGCCTTCCTAATATTTCCAATATACAGGGGTTGGACAAAATATTATGAACACCTGTGAAATAAGACAAAATCTTTATTAATAGGCTGTTGGCCCTCCTTTTTCATTAATTACAGCTTGTATCCGTCGTGGGACAGACAAATACAAGTCTTGTATGAAGACTTCCCTTCAAATTGGTTGGAGGGGTGCAGAGAAGAGCTACGCGTGTCCTTATTGGCACACAGGGCTTGAGTTATGAAGAAAGACTTCATTTTTTGAATATGTTTACATTGGATGAACGCAGGTGTCGAGGAGATATGATCGAAGTGTTCAAAATTTTCAATGGGATGGATAGGATGGACCATGAACTTTTAGTACACCGCCAATCGACTGCTTTTACAAGGGGACACCAGTATCGATTAGTGAGGGACAATGCAAGGTTATGGTGTCGCAGGGAGTTTTTCTCTAATAGGGTTGTTAATAAATGGAATAGCTTACCCCCGGAGGTAGTAAATTGTAACACAATTGACACGTTTAAAAAGAAATACGATAAACATGTTGGGGTAAATCGAGAAGCTATCCTTACTTAGAATAAGACAGTCATAAGTATTCTTTATGGGCATTGTATAATATTTTATCATGTGTATATATTGTTTGTAATTTGTGTTAATTACATTTTTAATTGGGTTGCTGTATTTTTGAAACATATGACATCCATATTTTTATGGGCATCTTTTTATCAGCCTCGTTGGGCATTTTGCCTGTTGTGGCGTTGTATTTGTATTTGTATTTGTAAGTCATGCACAACAGTGACAGGGATACGTAGCCTCTCCTCCTGCAAAAAGGCCACTAATTCAGAACGTGTCTTTGGAGGTGGAAACCTACTGCGCAGTTTGGCCTGCAAAATACCCCGCAAAGGTTCAATTATATTAAGATAAGGCCCCTTTCACACGGAGCGGATGCGGACGCGGGTCCGCATACCCTTTCAAACGAGCACTGAAGATGCGGACGAATCGCCCGCATCTTTAGTTCGAAATTCGTGCATAAAAACTGTTTTTTCGCAATTTTTGTAATTATTTTTCTCCTTCACCCCTGATTCAGTGCCCATAGGCAGCCTAGAGGCATTCTTTGGTGGTTTTTATCATTGAGCCTAAAGATGCCTCCATTCCGATCCTCACAAGATGGGAGAAAATATCTTAAAATATTTTCAAAAAATTTTGAAAAAAAATCAGTCTTTTCGGAAAAATATGAAAGAAAATTCCAAAAACACATCCAATGTTCGAAAAATCCAATCCAAAAACATCCAAAACATTCGATGTTCCAAAATAAAAAAAAAATTCAGCAAATATCAAAGAATTTGCAAGTATAAAAAAAGGGAGGGGTTGGGACTTTCAAAATGTCTGTGCTTAGAAATATTCACATCACGATTCTGTCTTAGGCCGGGATTACGCTATAAAAGTTTTGTAAAAGCTCTTTGATAAAAGGTGAAAAATTCAACCATTAAGATCATCGGTTGCATTTGCTTGAATGCAACCGATGCACCTATTGGTTGAATTTTTCAACTTTTAAAAAAGATCTTTTACAAAACTTTATAGTATAATCCCGGCCTCAAGTACGGATTACACTATAAAAATTTTATAATAATTCTTTTAAAAAAGCAACTAATAAATTTATCGGTTGCACTTGCAATTTATTAGTTGCTTTTTTCAAGTTTTATAAAATAACTTTCATAAACCTTTTAGAGTGAAATCCCATCCTTAGATTAGTCACTTCTGAAATATAAAATTTCATTTTTTTAAGTTTATAGACTAAATATTGAGTAAAATATACTTGTAGGTATCGAGGGAACCACCAAAAATATTCAAGTGCTAGGGTCTTCAAACGTCTTAATCCGGCCCTGAGTGAACACCAACGTGGATAACGTTGTTTAATAAAAGTATTTTTTTTAAAGTTTAAAAAAATTAACAATTAAAAAATTTAAAAAAATAACAAATATTTAAAATAATATTTCAGATATTTATATTTTTTAAATAATTTAAAAGATTTAAAAAAAATTAAAATTTTTAAATTAAATTTAAAAGTTATTAAAGTATGTAGTCAATAAAATATTCGTAATGAACAGAACGGCGTATAATTTTAGTCCCGTCAGTGGCCGTTGTTGACAGGTTTTATTGTATAAAATTTTGAAATATGGACAAAAGGCAGTTAAAGTTGCTATATCTCAATCTCAGAAGTAAACGGAGGGATAGACGTATGTAGGTACATTATATTAATGAGCAGGGACCATCATATGGTGTTTTTAAGGGCATTTATGGCAAATAATTAAAAAAATTCCGTGAAAAATCACCTTCAAAAAGTAGCCAAAGATGCGGACGAATTCGCTCCGCATCCGCATCGTGTGAATAGCTCCGAATAAACCTATTGTCAAAACTTCTATGTGCGGATGCGGAGCCCGCACTTAGGTTTTGACACATGCGGACGACGTCCGGACCCGCATGAACATTTCCTATAGTCCGTTTCAGGTTAACTTTGCAGTGAAGGGGAAGCTACGAGGGAACCGCATCACTCGTTGCTATGGGAACGAAAGCCTCTTAACCAATGTATCGATGCGCAGCCTCGGTAAGGTATGACCGATTCTCGCCAATCTCACTGAGAAAAATATGTTTTACGTGTAACGTAATTGCACAGTTAAATTAGTAATAATTATAGAATTAAAAGAAAACCATTGCCGATACTTTCAGAAATTAAAGCTATTTTTCTGCGATATTTCCTTTCCCTCAGCTGAAATTTATTTACGAAAAAAAATCTAAACAATAAAATGAAAGCAATGTGTAATTTTAAAATACTGTATATTAACCACGGCTCTCAAAAACTTGGGGATTTTTAATTTTTTCTTCAATTTATATGGAAAAAATTAATGTTAAATAAATTGAGAAGAAGCAGGTTAACTCTGTTTTCACGTGTAAATGCAGGAATAGCACCAAATAATAATAATGATACGGAAAAGTTTAGAATTTTTTTACTCACTTTTCTTGCCGAAATTTCCGTCGCTCGACCTCCCCACTTCCCCGAACGGTATCAATATCAATCATATATATTGCTGTCCCACCCCTAGAGGCATACAGCGGGTTCTGAAGTTCAATATTTCAATCAATCCCTCTCAGCACAAAGAGTCCAATTTTCTCAGAGATGTCTAAAAATATATATATATACACACACACATATATACACATATATATATATATATTTTTTTTTTGGCTATTTAAGCTTCCCATTTATTCCATTCCATTCCCCCCCCCCTTTCCGTTTACTTCAACTCTATATCAAAAAACAACGAATAAAAGTAAAATTACATCCAAATCAATTGCACAACAATAAGCAAAACAAGTAAATAAATAAAAATAAATAACAAAGAATGGGGGAATATGAAAATCAGGGCTTCGACAAAATATAGATCATAATTCCGGACCGGAGCTTCCAATTAACAAATCGCCGGAAACAATATTAAAGATACGAAAGATCACACGAGACTCTATACGGTTACAAAAACACCATCAAAGCGAACAGCCTGTTCGCGAGGAAAAATAAATAAATAAAATAATAAAATACATAAAAATAATAACAATCCCCTCAGCTTTTGGGGTTTTATAAAGAAAAGAAAGATTATCCACTATGCAAAACAACTTCACTCTGTAAAAATAAACACGAAATATATGCCCATAATCTCATGGGATAACTTAAAAACTTAACTTCCCCGAACGGTATACGTCGATGCCACTTGTTTTCCCGACAGCTTTAGTCTTTTGTTACGGTTGATGTGCTGCTCATGGTTATTACGGATTATTCTTATGGAGTTTTGTTTACAACGAATATTCAAAAACCAAAAATATAGTATTCAGGAATGGAAGAGCAGAGAACTTTAGCGTGGCTATCCCTGGTGAAAATTAAGACACAACTGTCACATAACAGATGAAAGCCCAAACCACTGTGGACCCCCCCCCCCCCCCACTTATTGTATCTGAAGAGACGCTATAGGCAAGGGGCATGAGGAGAAACAGGTGGGTGGAAGATGGCGTCCGTTCGTGTGAGTGGAAGTCGCGACTCTGTCAACACTCTCCGTGATCGGAAACTAAAACTATCCCATAAACATGGCAATAAATAAATAATTAAAAAAAGGAGGATCTATAACCAAAACTACTGCACCAATAGAGGGCCTCTCACAAGTCACAATAGTATCTGCAATCTCGTGGAGAGAAACACTTCTTGTAATCTATGAGTGAATATCTGAACTCACTGAAGCCTATTTTTAGGAGAAAATAAAACTGATTGAATATTGTATCGTTATGGAAAATTCAACCAAATAACGAAAAAAAAAAAAAATGTATATATACAGTATATAATTGTGTAACGAAAAAAAAACACGACAGTGATATTGGCGGGGAAAATTTCTAGGATATCGCGCCAGAGTGTCGTTGCCGTTGCTATGGATTTTTGATAATGGTAACCAATATTTTTTACAATTTAAAAATTTTAAACAAGTAAACATCAGTTCAAAACGACTTTTTTTCAGTATTTTTTTCAAAATCATAGAAAAAATCGAAATATTCTGTATAAAGGTTCATCTTAAACCTCCGATATATGAGAACTATATTTTGTGGCGAAGGAATACACTCTCTACCTTTCTCTTCACTGCAAAGTTAACCTGAAACAGACTATAGGTGCGGAGATTTTTCGGCTCGTCTGAAAGGCGCAGTATATTCATTCCAATTGTTAAAACTTCTTCCGGACCCGCATCCGCTCCGTGTGAAAGGGCCCTAAGGGGACCGAGCAGGCCACACGATGTGTTGCAGTTCATCAAGTCAGTCTCCGACAATTCCAGCAGTGTAAACGGGCGAATTATCTTCTTGGAACACGGGTCGAGAATCAGGAACAAATATTGCACCATTGGATGAAGATGGTCTGCCAGAATACTGACATAAACCGCTGCATTAACCCGCCCCATCCAGCACAACAAGGGTGGCCGTTTTCTTTACCGTGGCCCCGGCAAGACGGGCTCCAACAATCTCTTTCGAAATCTGTGAGGTCAGCCATAACGAAGTTTTAACGCCCCAATATACATCGCATATGAACGCTATCACTGCTACGACTAGACTAATCTGTGCACATTATCGCCCACTAAGTGGAACTCTTCCACACTAGATGGCGGGCGTATACGACAGGTTCCCTAGAGTGTAGTTTTTTGCACAGGTGTTCACATTATTTTGTCCAACCCCTGTACATTGCGCCTATGAAAAGTAGTAGGATGCAATAACTTCTTGTTTTTCATTCTTCATCCGGATTTCTTACCTCATCTCACACTGTCTGTGCAATTGTTATTGCATGCTGTATAACCACGACTTCCAAAATATTTCTGTTCGTAAGTCGGAAAGTTTGTAAGTCGGGATGTAATTATATAAATTCTTTTAGAGGGCCGCAAAACTTTCTTTTGCACCGGGCCACGAAGTTCCTAAGCCCGGCCCTGCGAGTCCTCCTATGTTCCTCCTCCCCGTTTACAGTCTTTGATCCCACCAATATGTGATAGGAGGTAGGGGAGCAGAGGTGACGAAATTTTGCTGACTTGAGGGGAGGGGGGGGGTGAAAAATTGCTGACGTAATACTTGAACGGCCCCAAAGCGATGACAAGCTATGCAAATGAACGGAGCGTTTCCTTATTCCGATTGGCCCGATCGCCGGAATATCGGGAACATCAAGAAAATTTTCGCGTTAGTCGCCCGCTTTTGAAAGCTAAAAAAAAAGTTGAAATTTGTGTTTTTAACCAATCGGAGACGACGCGGGTTTCCGGAATCTGAAATACGGACGAACTATGTTCACACCCTTTCGTGGGCTTTCGAGCACCTCCGGCTCCGACGCCACTGAATTTTTCCGACACCTCTTCTCCCCTTCATAAGTAAGGCAGGACGTGGGAGCTGTCTACAGAGGCTAGGAAGGTTTGAGGGGTCTACTAGAAGGCTTATCTATAGAAATGCTAGTTCAAGTGTTCACAAACTAATGACGATGCCATTAAGAATATATCATAGTTTCATAAAGGGTTGTTGATGACGTAAGCATCCTTCAAATCCCTCCCCGTCATCAAAAGTCAGCAAATCCGAACCCCCCCCCCCCCCCATTCCTTCTCGATGCTGACGTAATACTTGAATGACCCCTATGCAAAGGGATTAAATTCTTCATACAGGCTTTTATAACAAATTTGAATGAACTGGTTTCCTTGTTCGCTTGTTAGAAATAGAAGAAAGAGATTTTACTGGTAAAAAATCTCACACCTATCTCTTATTGATAAAAAGTAGAGGAGAAACAATAAGATACGTTGTTTGGGGGAGGGGTCACTTACAGGAGTATAGAGCTGAAATGAATTTCTTCCATTTGCGTTTGGACGAGATATTTCGCCCGTGATCGTGTGCGGGTTAATTTCGCGCGCTCACAAAAATTTTCATGAATCGTTGCAACGAACACAAATGTACAATTTCATAACTGCCATATCTTGAATTTGAAATACAGTAAAACCTCGTTAAGTCATCGTTTTTCTTCGGGCTTATCAAGATTTCATAGACAGCTCAATGTTATTAAACCCTCGTTTTGTCGTCGCTAAGTTCGGTTAACTCGTCATTATGAAAACGTTTGAGAGAGGAGAACAGATTAATTTTATATCTCCCTTTAAAAAAATACCTTGTTAACAGCATTGCCATATATGCTTAAAAGTCACCATAAAAGCCTTATGGTTAAACCAAAACGGAACAGTTCAAGTAGCGAAAGTTACGCTGGAGAAGTCCATTTGCCGACTAAAGTATTTGAAACGTTAGGGGACTGTTCGAGCAAGACCTGGGGGTGTACCACCTTCTGATTCTTAATAACCAATCATCCATACGTAAGAATGGGTTCGTAAGAATCACGTTAAGAATCGAGCTCCGAATGCAACCACGATGTGATTGTTAAAAGAAATTCTTAAGGTCACGTGACGATGGACAGGCCGATAAATTTCCCTTTTGGGGAATTTCGCCATTGGCCAATCAGCGCCCAGCTAAAAATTAACAACAGCTTGTTGTTGACAAGATGGAGAGGAAAAGAAATTTTAGAGCGACGCTAGCCTGAAAACATGGCGGAGATTATTTCAGCAAATGTGAATACGGTTTTGAAGAAATGATAAATACATAATATTTTTTTAACATGTTACAGTAAAAAACAAACATATCCATACTTAATCATCCGATATGATTCGAATCAAAGATTCATCCCACGTTCACTGGGATGGATCCCTGCCACCCTCCATGAAGAGGGGCTATGCTATATATGTTATGGTGAAAGTGATAAAGAGCTGCGGTTATTATATAAATAATCACCGGCCATTTCGGTAAGTTTGATAAATTTTGCTCATATACCGTGAATCTATCACATTTGTAGGTCATTATGCATAATTGTCAAACCATGGTTAATGCGATAAATGAATCATCGTTGTGTTTACATTATGTATGTAAGTGAAGCTACATTACAAGACTAATAATAATTTTTATAATATGCTTCATGTTTCTTTAAATTAATTGTCATGGCGAAATGAACGTGGTGCTGTACATGTATTGCATAGCTGCTTCGTGGCGAAATAAAAATAATATATAGTGATCAGATAATACACCAATATTAAAAATGGTCATCGCTTCTGTAATGTTGGCTTTTTCACGTACACCGAAGTATGTGAAAAAAATAAACGCAGCAGCAGGTTAATAATGATTTTTAATTTATGTACAATTATATTTCGGCCGATTGAAGCTTTATCTCACATATTTTGTGGGCGAAATTCAATTTTCTCTCAAGTTTTAAACTAATAAAAAATTTCAAATCATATATGATTTGAATTTAATAATTCCATAATATGAGTTATATTAAGTTCCCATAATATGAAAAAAATTGTGTTTACGACTCATCGATCATGATATTTATGGATTGAAAATTTGAGAATTATGCATAATCACTGGTAAATGTGATAAATGTAGCAAAATGTATCAAACTTTATTGAAATAATCCGATATTTTATCACTATTATCAACATATATGTGCTGTATATAGACTCTAACACTGTTTTCAACTCTCCCACACAACCTTCAGATAACTTAAAAAGTCTGACGCATTCCTTATTTTGAAATAAAAATGCATTGTTAATTTTTTTTTCCATTTTTTAAAATATGAATCATAGAAAACTTCTATTAAAGAAAGAATTTTAAGTTATCTCGCATAGAAGAAAAAAAATGTTTACTAAGAATCAAGCTAAGAAGTGGGTAGCCTTGGTTCTTAACTCGATTCTTAACTATGGAACAAAAACGATTCTTAGTTAAGAATGTGGTAGCAAAGTTCTCTCTCGATTCTTAACTAAAGATCAAATCCATAGTTAAGAAGCGGATTCTTATCAAGAATCAGAAGGTGGTACATCCCCTAATTTAGGTCTTCAAATTTAAACGAAATACCTTTGTTGAAAAACCAAATATTTTTTAAAAAGTTGGTCTTCCAATGTGAGATTTTCCCAACCCAGGGCCCCCCCCCCCCCCCATGTCAAAAGTGGACCCTGTGTTCAAGATTACCTTGATAAATTTTACTAGGATTACCTTGTAGTTGTATCATGAACTACTGATGAAGAATTAAAACACTAAAATTAAATTACATGTATATGTAAAATTAATGAGCAATAGTTCTGTTGTGAAGAAAAGATAACTATTGTAATAGTTGCTCCGATTAGTTTAAATCAGTGATTCGCAATGTCGGAGGGTTGAAATGTTTCAGGGGGTGGTAGAAGCAAGGGCGTAGCGAGGAGGGGGGACTTGGGGGCCTGGTCCCCCCCCCCGAAATGTGAGAAAATGACCGAAAAAAGGGAAAAAGATGGCCAAATCCATTGTTCTGTCACTTTGGTCCCCCCCAAAATGAAAGTGGTCCCCCCCCCCCCGAACGAAATTTCTGGCTACGCCCCTGGGTAGAAGCTATGGGTATCACATAGGATCCTATGGGTTAGATTGCGTTGAGGGCGATGGGGGACAAAAAAGGTTGGGAAACTGGTCTAAATTAAATATTGCTAGTATAAATCAAAGTGCACCAGTATATTTTCAATAAGTGACGTAATAAAAGGTCAAAAAAGGTAAAAATTTCAATTTTTCTTTCTTTTGCAATCTACATTTAATTGATGTTGCAATTTTAATTCATATTTTAATACATGTTATATTACTTTAAATTTACACTATTTTCCCAATATTTGCACAATGAAACTCACGCTACTTCGGTTATTTCGTCACTCCGCTTGAGCCGTCATAATTTTTCAATAACATGAGGTGACGACTTATCGTAGTTTTACTGTATTTACCATAATGAAATTTAATTAAAGTCAACATTTACGAATTAAATGACTTAATTTTTTTCGTGAAAACCGTAATGAATTGGTGACATTGTGATTCGTGAATCACTGTCTAAGATAAGTACGGCGTCAGTTACAAGAAAGCAATTGCAGTTCGATAGTTTGCTCAAATGTCAAATATATGAGGCGCTAGCTATGCGTTGTCCTTGAATGATACACTCATTGCCATAAAAATTTGCGCACCAAGAAATAATTGTGGCATCGAAACGAAAGTTAACCTGAAGGTACATGTCGGGCAGATATGCAAATGATTAGAAATGCAGCTTGATTGCGCATTGCGTAATGCCACTAGAGGGCGTTGAACTTCGTTCTCCTTGGAGTATAAAACAGGTAAGCAGAGCTTGCTGGAGTGTATTTAATCGTTTGCAAAGGAAATGCTGAGGTAGACATGCCGTTACGCCGCCGTCGAAGACCATATGAGCAGTTGTCAGAGTTCGATAGGGGAAGAATCATCGGGATGATGGAAGCTGGGTGGTCGAATCTTCCACCCGCCAACGCCTCCGTTTGGAGTGGTGTCGAGCACGACGTGATTGGACTGCAACGGAATGGAACCAGGTCGTCTTCAGCGACGAATCGAGATTCAACTTGAGCAGTAATGACAATCGTGTTCGTGTGTGGAGGCCCCGTGGTGAACGCTTCAATCCTGCCTTCGCTTTACAGCGACACACCGCTCCCACAGCTGGTGTCATGGTATGGGGTGCCATTGCTTACGATACACGGTCACCCCTAATATTGATCCATGGCACAATGACACCACAGCGGTACGTCCATAACATCCTTCAGCCACATGTGTTGCCACTCATGGCAGGGCTCCCAGGAGCCATTTTTCAACAAGACAATGCTGAGCCACACACAGCAAGGATGTCACAAGACTGCCTCCGCCACATTACCACCCTTCCCTGGCCTGCTCTATCCCCAGATTTGTCACTAATCTTACAGCAACTGTGGAACGAGATGTCTCAGGACATCATACGGAACTTGTATGCCTCAATGCCCGCTCGTATCGCATCGTGCATTCGCGCTAGAGGGGGGTCCAACAGAGTACTAAACCTTCTGTTCATCTGTACTTTTTTCTGCAATAAATGATCCTTGGATTTCTTGGATTTTCTAATCACTTACTTATATCAACGTAGTACTTACATGTGTAAAATTTCGTTTCATTTTGACGACTTCTGGGTGCGCAAATTTTTATGGCAATGAGTGTATTTGCTGGGATTTTCCATCAATCTATATGACTATTACTTTACCGCACACCAACTGCAGTCATATCGCCATTACTACAATTTACTACCTATCTAATTGTGTCGGAAATCTTTCTAGGGAGAAAGTCATGTTGTATTTGAGGAGCTTATTTTCAAAAGGGAGCATTTTTCCGAAATGCACTATTTAACGGTTTATGAATCTTTGTGGATAAGCTCTGTCAGATTATGCAACTGGGACGAACGGAACATTTTTGTTAGAAATTACAATAAAGTAAACCGTTTCTATCAACATATAGATCTTTTTCATGAACTTCGGTATTTTGTGAATCTGTTGATAACGGACACCCATGGGACCGAAAATTTTGTCCGTTAATGGATAGTTAGATACGATACATTGGGTTCTTAGTGAATGTAATTCAAAACTGTGTCCGTCAGTAGAGGTGTCCGTTATGGTAGGTTTCCACTACAGAAGGATCGCGTTTCTTATGTTAATGACGAGAGGGAAGGACACCTTCTTCCTGGGCTAGTCAACCCTTAAAATTTCGAATTTTTCAGACTTGACCAGTTCCAATTTTAATCAAAATTTAGCTTTTTTACTAATTCTTCCTTTAATGCGGAACATTTCCAAAATTCAGATGTGGTTCTTTAATGTTCGATCAAGAGAAACATAGTTTTTAAATATTCTTTTACCATTCCTACATTCTACCTGTTGGGTCGGATATCCAGGTTTTCAGGGACAGTCCCGGATTTTCCGCTATTTTTCGCCTTGGCTTCATCAGCAGCTGAAAATATCTGCCTCAGCATCATTAGCAGTTTAAGATGCCTGCCCACCCACTCCATTCACAGCTGAAGATGTCGGCCTCCACTTCATTCGAACTGAAGATGTCAACCAACGCGCTCCATTCACAGTTGAAGATGCCTGCCAACGCTCCATTCACAGCTGAAAATGCCTATCAACGCTCCATTCACCGCTGAAAATGCCTGTCAACGCTCCATTCGAAGCTGAAGATGCCTCTCAACGCTCCATACACAGCTGAAAATGCCTGCCATCGCTCCATTCAAAGCTGAAGATGTCTACCTCCACTCCATTCGAAGCTGAAAATATTCGCCTCGGCTTCATTCGCAGCTGAAGATGCTTGCCAACGTTAAATTCACAGTTGAAGATGCTTGCCAATGTTAAATTCACAGTTGAAGATGCCTGCCAACGCTCCATTCACCGCTGAAGATGTCTGCCTTCACTCCATTCATAGCTGAAAATATCCATCTCGGCTTCATTCGCTGCTGAAGATGCTTGCCTCTGCTCTATTCGCAGCTGAATAAGTCTGCCTTCACTCAGGCACAGATGCGGAGGGGGGTGGGTGGGCATGGAATAGGAACGCTCCAAGCGCTGGATAATTTGGAAATTTTTTGTGTCCCGTAAAATCCGGGACGATCCAAAAAAAAGGTACATAATTCTCCTTGGATCCGCGCCTGTTTTTAAATGCGTACGCGACATCTAAAAGTGAGGTTATTCTTCATTTTTACAAATAAAAACACAAGCATTTTTCCAAAGTAAATTTATTATTTCAAACTTTTCTTTGGTATGCAAAAATAATTTATTTTTTAAACTTCAGCACTTTCAATTTCCTTGGGAAACTTATTGCACTGGCAGTGTAAAAAAAAAATTAAGTTATTTCAAGTTCGCAGTCTGCGTCGTACAGAAAAGTTGGTAACTCTGGTTGTATAGGACGGTAGTTTCCTGCCATATTAGGATTGCAGCCATATATAGAAAATTCCTTTGGCAGGATTTTTTGCTTTCTGAATGCTTTCAACTGAAAATCAAAAATTCATGATTAATTTTTGTAATCGATATAATTACTTCAAAACCATAAAATATGCTTTCAATATTTCTGTTTATGCCCGTAAAAGTGTCTAATCATCATACATAAAAGGTGATTAGGTTTGTGTATTATTTTTTTAATGATTATTTTGGCTACATTCAGGGTGTCCCATTAATTCGTAAGTACAGTCGACGCTTGATATAATGAACCCCCACCTCCATCTTCACCCCTAGGAAAACACCCCTAGGATGTTATATTGGGAGGGTCGTAATATCGAAAATAAAACATGTATGATAGTCATTGTATGAAAATATTTGGGACTTCTGGTACCGGGACCGTACTGTAATGGAATGGTCGCTATAGTGTTGGGTGTGTCGCTCTAACGACCGTCAACTGTAGTTTAACAATTCATAGAAATTCAAGGAATTGGTACATTTCAATGAACTTTTTCCAGGAGAAAAAGCTATTGCTATGAAGGGAGATATTTATTCGATTAAAAAAAAAAATGTTTGAGGTGAATTCGTTGGACCGCACCTGTCGTACACCCCCTTAAATGCGGCTCTGTCTGACATCGGGTTCACACAATGCTTTCTGGCTAGGATGAGGAACCAGATTATTGTACCAGCTGGGGTATCAGTCACCCTTAACACTTACAGCGTTTGTTCCGAGATATCCCGGGATCTTAAAACGTTCTCAATTCAACAATCCCTGAATATCTTGTGTTCTTGAAACGCTCTCAATTCAACAACCCCGGAATACCTTGTGTTTTTAAAACGCTCTCAATTCAACAACCCCGGAATATCTGGTGTTCTTAAAACGCTCTCAAATCAACAACCCCGGAATATCTTGTGTTCTTAAAACGCTCTCAATTCAACAACCCCGGAATATCTTGTGTTCTTAAAACGCTCTCAAATCAACAACCTCGGAATATCTGGTGTTCTTAAAACGCTCTCAATTCAACAACCCCGGAATACCTTGTGTTTTTAAAACGCTCTCAATTCAACAATCCCGGAATATCTTGTGTTCTTAAAACGCTCTCAAATCAACAACCTCGGAATATCTGGTGTTCTTAAAACGCTCTCAATTCAACAACCCCGGAATACCTTGTGTTTTTAAAACGCTCTCAATTCAACAACCACGGAATATCTGGTGTTCTTAAAACGCTCTCAAATCAACAATCCCGGAATATCTTGTGTTCTTAAAACGCTCTCAATTCAACAACCCCGGAATATCTGGTGTTCTTAAAACGCTCTCAATTCAACAACCCCGGAATACCTTGTGTTTTTAAAACGCTCTCAATTCAACAACCACGGAATATCTGGTGTTCTTAAAACGCTCTCAAATCAACAATCCCGGAATATCTTGTGTTCTTAAAACGCTCTCAAATCAACAACCTCGGAATATCTGGTGTTCTTAAAACGCTCTCAATTCAACAACACCGGAATACCTTGTGTTTTTAAAATGCTCTCAATTCAACAACCACGGAATATCTGGTGTTCTTAAAACGCTCTCAAATCAACAACCCCGGAATATCTTGTGTTCTTAAAACGCTCTCAATTCAACAACCCCGGAATATCTTGTGTTCTTAAAACGCTCTCAAATCAACAACCCCGGAATATCTGGTGTTCTTAAAACGCTCTCAATTCAACAACCTCGGAATATCTGGTGTTCTTAAAACGCTCTCAATTCAACAACCCCGGAATATCTTGTGTTTTTAAAACGCTCTCAATTCAACAACCCCGGAATATCTGGTGTTCTTAAAACGCTCTCAATTCAACAACCTCGGAATATCTGGTGTTCTTAAAACGCTCTCAATTCAACAACCTCGGAATATCTTGTGTTCTTAAAACGCTCTCAATTCAACAACCTCGGAATATCTGGTGTTCTTAAAACGCTCTCAATTCAACAACCCCGGAATACCTTGTGTTTTTTAAACGCTCTCAATTCAACAACCCCGGAATATCTGGTGTTCTTAAAACGCTCTCAATTCAACAACCTCGGAATATCTGGTGTTCTTAAAACGCTCTCAATTCAACAACCTCGGAATATCTGGTGTTCTTAAAACGCTCTCAATTCAACAACCTCGGAATATCTTGTGTTCTTAAAACGCTCTCAATTCAACAACCCGGAATACCTAGTGTTTTTTAAACGCTCTCAATTCAACAACCTCGGAATATCTGGTGTTCTTAAAACGCTCTCAATTCAACAACCCCGGAATATCTGGTGTTCTTTCTTAAAACGCTCTCAATTCAACAACCCCGGAATATCTTGTGTTCTTAAAACGCTCTCAATTCAACAACCTCGGAATATCTGGTGTTCTTTCTTAAAACGCTCTCAATTCAACAACCCCGGAATATCTTGTGTTCTTAAAACGCTCTCAATTCAACAACCCGGAATACCTAGTGTTTTTTAAACGCTCTCAATTCAACAACCTCGGAATATCTGGTGTTCTTAAAACGCTCTCAATTCAACAACCCCGGAATATCTGGTGTTCTTTCTTAAAACGCTCTCAATTCAACAACCCCGGAATATCTTGTGTTCTTAAAACGCTCTCAATTCAACAACCTCGGAATATCTGGTGTTCTTAAAACGCTCTCAATTCAACAACCCGGAATACCTTGTGTTTTTTAAACGCTCTCAATTCAACAACCCCGGAATATCTTGTGTTTTTAAAACGCTCTCAATTCAACAACCCCGGAATATCTGGTGTTCTTAAAACGCTCTCAATTCAACAACCCCGGAATATCTGGTGTTCTTAAAACGCTCTCAATTCAACAACCTCGGAATATCTGGTGTTCTTAAAACGCTCTCAATTCAACAACCCCGGAATATCTTGTGTTCTTAAAACGCTCTCAATTCAACAACCCCGGAATATCTTGTGTTCTTAAAACGCTCTCAATTCAACAACCTCGGAATATCTGGTGTTCTTAAAACGCTCTCAATTCAACAACCCCGGAATATCTTGTGTTCTTAAAACGCTCTCAATTCAACAACCTCGGAATACCTTGTGTTTTTTAAACGCTCTCAATTCAACAACCTCGGAATATCTGGTGTTCTTAAAACGCTCTCATTCCGGCAACACCGAGCCCGAATACCGTTGTAAAATTTTCTGATAACATGTTTTCTTTCCCCTTCCCCCGTCCTGCCAATCAACTGCCAGTGGGCGGAGTCAGCTTCTGGTAACAGAAGGGGTGGAAAAAGGATGCTTTTGTTTTTCCTTCGAGGTGGTGTAGTGCAGTATAAATAACCGAAAAAAACGATAAATTGTTTTTCTCTTCCTTTTGTATTTATTATTATTATTATTATTATATGTTCGGCGGGGAGAACCATTCATAAATCAACTCACAATCCAAAAAACAAATGTTCTTTCTGAAAGTAGGTGGGGATTTCTAGAAGGTTTAGTGGCTTATACTGTGGCAGGTATAATGCTGATCATGTAAAATTTTACAAATCGATTAAAGGGTTAAAACAACCCTTTTATAAAGATAGGTAGGTTTACAGGTTGTTTCAAAAAGGACACTCTGATTTTAAACTGAAATAACTCAGAAACAGTGATCAATAGAAGAATGAAACAAGCGGTATGTTTATTCTGAAATCCGTAAAAATTCTGACACGGAAGTTAAAAAATTAGTTAATTTATTGCCGACAGGGGGCGCTATATGCTGTAATAGCAGTTGGGAGCCCGAGAAATAGGCTATAAACTATCTTTTGCAAGCAGTTGTTGCACAATCACATCACAATATATACAAAAATGTGCACCTGAGGATGTCTGCCAACGCTCTATTCACAGCTGAAGGTGTCGGCCTTCACTCCATTCGAAGTTGAAAACATCCGCCTTGGCTTCATTGGCAGCTGAAGATGTTTGTCCACGCTTCATTCACAGCCCGCGACCAATTTCCAGATCACTTGTGTGATCCGCGGTATATTTAGGCTAAGCGCAAATTGAGCCGCGTGTAACGTGCGCGACACGACGCAGGGCAGCACTCTGTTTTGCAGCCAACGGAAATCAGGACAGCCAACACCTCCTATAGATAAGAGGGTATAGGGGGTGTTGGGACAGCGCAAATTGGGAAATAGGAGACGCTTCGCTAATCACGTGTTCGCGCGTGCGCGTTGGTGCTGCTGCTGCTGAGCCGCAGATTTTCGTGTCCGCATTCTCTTATGAAAAATGTTGTTTAATATTAACGTTATTTACATAAACACTGTATATTATCCATTATTTCTTTAATTAATTTCTGAATTATTTTATTTCTTTCTGAATTTTCATTAAATATTATTGTCCTTTCATTAGTTTTGACTTTACATCAGCTTTAAATTTTCATTCATTATGGGATTCGCGCTCGTTAATTCTGGAATTCATTATGGGGTCCGTTAACTCTTTGGAATTCATAAATTTCGGAATTCATTATGGGATACTCTAATTTCGAAATTCATTATGGGATACACTAATTTCGGAGTTCATTGTGATCCGTTAATTTCGGAATTCATTATGGGATCCGTTAACTTCAAAATTCATTAATTTCGGAATTCATTATGGGATCCGTTAACTTCAAAATTCATTAATTTCGGAATTCATTATGGGATTCGTTAATTTTGGAATTCATTATGGGATTCGTTAATTTTGGAATTCATTATGGGATCCGCCAATTTTGGAATTCATTATGGGATCCGTTAATTTTGGAATTCATTATGGGATTCGTTAATTTTGGAATTCATTATGGGATCCGCCAATTTTGGAATTCATTATGGGATCCGTTAACTCTGGAATTCACGAATTTCAGAATTTCTTATGGGATCCGTTAATTTCAGAATTCATTGTGGGATCCATTAATTTCGGAATTCATTAAGGGATTCATTAATTTGGAATTTTCATTGATACACCAAATTTTCACTAATTGTGATTGGTTCCATATTTTGAAATGTCATAATCCTGATTTTTCATTAGGTTTTAGTCATTTAGTCAATTAGTCATTTATTATATTTCATCGATCGGTGGAGGAATAATTTTTCACTAAATCTGAAATTTGGTTATTAATTTCACTAATTCTCTGGTAATTCATTATTCCAGTTATTTTTCATTAAATATGAATTGTTCAGCAGTTTTGTAATTATTTGTTAATTTTAAATTGTTATCGATCCTTTTATTTGTTTTGACCTTCAGTTCCAAAGTTCGAAATTTTCATTCATTATGGGATTATTTTTCCATTAATTTCGGAATTTTGAATGTTTGTAAATCCTGAATTTTCATTAATTTTTATCCATCTTCAATTTTTATTAATTCATGTAAATCTCTCTCTCTCTCTCTCTCCACTTAATTACTTGTATAATATCCAGGCTCCATGAACCTCCCAAATGACAAGTTTCCGGACTCTCTCTTCGCCCCCTGAAACCGCTTCTTTCCGAAAACGATCGTCCACTCTGGGACCTGCGTTCAGAGCACAAGAACGAGAACTGCGTTCCAATATGCGCCGCATCCCCTCGCTACGCGTGGGGAGTGTTGACGTCATCGCTATCGGGTCCGAACAGCATCTCCTAGATATAGAAGGCCTCTGCACTGTTTGCCATAATGCCGTAAACGTCGTTCAGACTACCTAGCAAGTTTGCCACATTTTGAAACACAGCATCCTATTTCGTGTCTTCTTATTTTGGCGTAGAATCTTCCTGATTCTTGCAAATACCGCATAGTGATTGGCTGTGGAGCATAGTAATCGCCAATTCTGAGCCCGATCATTTCTTTTCCTCACAACGATGATACTGGCACGAGCAGGGAATTTTTTTTTCCCTGAATATTCTGAGGGAAAATGGATTACTTACTGACCTCACAATCAGACTGTGGGGGGAATTTTATCTCTTCTAGGAGGTGCTGGTCCGGCCAACACCTTTTCTAGCAGAAAGTCTCTGCGCGAAGCTTTGACGCCACTGAAGTCGTCCATTTCACCTGTAGTCATTGGATAAAGCAGGCCGAAGTATGCGAAATCTTTACCTTTTTTTTTGCAGTATATCCAATTACTATAGGTGAAATGGACGACTTCAGTGACGTCACGAACTTCTCACTGAGGCTTTCTGCTATAGAAGGTGTTGGTCCGGCCTACTGGCACTTAATACGTTTTTTTCTAATCAGTGAAGTGGTCCAGCACCTACTAGATATAGAAGGTCTCCGCACTCTGCTTGTGACGTCAGTAAGTAGGCTATTTTCCCTAAGAATATTCAGGGAAAAAAATTCCCTTCTCGTGCCAGTATCATCGTTGTGAGGAAAAAAAATGATCGGGATCAAAATTGGCGATTTCTATGCCCCACATCCAATCACCATGAGGTATTTGTGAGCCAATCAGGAAGATTCTACGCCAAAATAAGAAGAAACGAAATAGGATTGTCTGTTTCAAAATGTGGCAAACTTGCTAGGTAGTCTGAATGACGTTTAATGGCAAACAGTGCAGAGGGCTTCTATCTTTAGGAGGTGCTGAGTGGGTCCCCGCACTCTCCTAAAGGTTGAGCACCCCTCGCTCTACGACGAACGGTCGATGAGATAAAGGACGCATTAAAACTTACAGGGGGACCCCCCCCCCCCCGTATGAACAATTTTTCATTTTTTTCCGCGTAAATATGAATTTCAAAATCATTTCTCTCATCTCAGCGGTGGCTTTAAGAATTTAGCGAAATAGTCCGGTCCGCTGACTAGCGAAGATCAATAACTTATTGACTAATTTTGCATGAAATAATTTAAAGGAAAAAAAAAAAAGTTACTTGTTTTGTTGATATCGGAATCGGTTGTTGCATGACTGTCCACATGACGCCTTCATCACAAGGAGGCATGGTTTCCGAGCCGATGTAACGGTAGAAAGTTCGCCTACAAGGTGGTAAGAGTTTATCCAAACGCATTGTTGTCGTAAAGTTCACTGTGTCCCCGTAATGTTGCACTCTATTAACCGCCTTGATGAGAGCCGTCAAGTTTTTATTGTCTTTAGATCCTTCCTGGCCAATGGGAATCAAAAAGACCAAAAATTAAAATCAACCAAAGATGGAACACATTGAAATACACCTTTGATCGTAATAAAACTTTGAAACACAACTTGATATATATTTGACAGTATTGCTTTCTAGCTGATGTTACAAAACCTTATACAATTGTTGAACGTGGTTTTTTAGCTCTTTGTCTATGGGGTCATTCAAGTATTACGTCAGCATCGAGGGGGAGGAAGGGGGAGGGTTTCGGATTTTCTGACTTTTGATGACAGGGGGGGGGGGTTTGAAGGCTGCTTACGTCATCAACCACCCCTTTCTGAACATATGAAATATCCTAAGCTGCTGACGAAATTGTGCTGACAAGGGGTGGGGGGGAAGGGCGTCAAAAATGGCTGAAAATCTGCTTACGTAATACTTAAATGGCCCCTATGACATTGATAGAGATTTTGCAAGTGGACCCATAAAGTAAAAAAAAATTGTGTTCTTGTTTTTGCTGCGTTTCTTCTCAACGTTTCGAGTTTAGCGAACCCTATGTAACAGTAGAGTCTCGCTTATCCGACATTTCGTATTATCCGACGTCCCACTGAAAAAAAAAAAAAAAAAAAAAAAAAAGCAAGTACTAACTGTCGAGCCTTTAAGAATTTCACATAACGACGGAGTTGAGGCTCTAGAAATTGCAATTGAATACATTCAGAAACAAGAAGCAGCGCTACAGGAATCGACATAATGATGCTGAAAAGATTGCAAGACTTGGCAGCGAAGAAACGGCACTCGTCAGGAAAGCAAACTACGAGCAAAAATTTCTTTAAATTATCACAGAATCCCGAACTTTTTTAAGCGCTGTGTATTTATTTTCAGAGTGTTCTGTAACTCTAAGTTCAATTTTTCAGTGAATTTTTCTACCGTTTTGTTGTAAAACATGATTATCAGGTTCGTATAATGTGTGAAATTATAACATACTTTTCTTAATACTTAATCATACTTTTCCGTCTGTAGAGGTGTAGGTTTCCACTGCAGAAGGATCGTGTTTCTTATGTTAATGACGAGAGGGCAGTAAGGACACCTTCTTGGGCTAGTCAACTCTTAAAATTTCGAATTTTTCAGACTTGACCAGTTCCAATTTTAATCAAAATTTAGCTTTTTTTACTAATTTTTCCTTTAATGCGGAACATTTCCAAAATTCAGATGTGGTTCTTTAATGTTTGATCAAGAGAAACGTAGTTTTTACATATATTCTTCTACCATTCCTACATGCTACCTGTTGGGTCAGATATCCAGGTTTTCCGGGACAGTCCCGGCCTTTTCGCTATTTTTCGCCTCGGCTTCATCAGAAGCTGAAAATATCTGCCTCAGCTTCACTAGCAGTTTAAGATGCCTGCCAACGCGCTCCATTCACAGCTGAATATGTCGGCTTCCAGTCTATTCACTGACTTCTCGGCTTCATTAGTAGCTGAAGATGCCTGCCGACGCTCCATTCACAGTTGAAAATGCCTGCCAACGCTCCATTCACTGCTGAAGATACAGAATTATAACAGCCCTTTTCTTAAAAACCTCCCTAATGGAACATGTTGTCGCAATCCACGTGGAGAGGGTGAAAATCGCGAAAAACGCATGCAGGATTCGATGCTACGCTGGAACGACAAAAAAGTACGATATAACAACTACAAAAATATTTATTTGATTAATTATTACAAGAGTTGTTGGATGTGGCGGCCGCTGACGTCGTTGCAGATTCTACAACGACGTAAAAACGATTCCAGGACGCGCTCGAAGATACCAGGTACGCTTTTGATGTCTGCCGCAGCAATGACAATCAACGCTATGATATTCTTTGGTGTGTACACAGGCGTCGCATAAACGAGTGATTTAAGTTGACCCCATAGGAAAAAGTCACACGAATTGAGATCCGGCGAACGTGGAGGCCAAGCAACGGGTCCCGCGCGTCCAATTGAGTAATAGACATCGAAGTGATTACGCATCTCGTGGGAAAAATGCGCATCATGCATGAACCACATGCCTCGCTGCTCTGCGGCCGGCATGATCAGCCATCACGATACTCATTTGAAACAGACGACTAACTGTTACACGTGCTTACTACCGCAACAGCGCTAATTTACGTCGTCCGCAACGCGTGATCCTACCCCCAGCGCATGTGTTTCGCGACGCTGCTTACGTCATATGTGGTAAGTGAACACACGAATGCATTCAGCGATCAACAGAACATCTCCACCACCTTCGGTCTCCTCTGGACTCAAAGCCTACACGCGTTTTTCACAAATTTCACCCTCTTAACGTGCTTTGCGAGACCATGTTCCACTGCAATTTTTGTTTCTCTCGATGCCTACTAACGACCCTCTGAGTTTGTCTATCCATTAACAGAACACCATGTATAAATACGTTCCTATTGCTATCTTCAGTGGCCTTTTTTAAAAATAATCAATGTGTCGTGATTAGATTGAGAATAATAGGAAATTTAAAACTTATATGATGTTTCATACAGTACACAGATACTAAAAATGTATTCAGTGAAATTTTATGGTAAAAATTGACGGAGGAAAAAAGCTTGAAACTGCACAGGTTTACCTATCCACTGTATCATTAAAGAAGAGAAAAACCATTGTAATGGCATATGCATGTCTGAAACGCATTGTTAGGGAACGACGGTAACCAAAGTAAACATTCAAAAGCCATTGGTGAGGCCCAGAAACCATTGTTGCCCGACATTTTCTTGCTCATTTAGGGCATCTGCCCAGTTCTGACAAACTTTTAAAATAGGCTATCCTTCAATCCGGGTCATGTTTGGTATATACGCAAATTGTTTCTGGCGACGATCGGTATGAAATGGTAGATTTTACATTGAGAACATACACACACACACCCGTGAAATCAATTTTATATTATCTAGATATAACTCTTGTTTTCTTTCCCTCCGTTTCAAATTGAACAGTTTTTTGAATGTTTTTAATTAATTTTTAATCGCCGATTAACAAGATTTTATCGTTAGTTAACATATATTTTTAATTATTAATAAGTTGTGGCCCACTTGAGTAATAATTTTGAAGCAAATGGTCTAATATCCAATTGAGGTTTATGCAAGCCCCAAGTTACCAGTATCAAAATATCTGCAGAGTGATTCAGAGAACATGGGAAAAACTTTAAGAGGTGATAGTACACACCAATACAAACAATTGTCATCCACGTATGCATGGTCTAACATGAAACGCAAACGTGCTAACGTTTTTCGAAACGGCCGCTCCGCAAACGTTTAAACGGCATTCCTGTTGAAATTTATCGGGAGAAAAAAGAGCACATGCATGCAAATTTAACCTGGAGAAGATGAAGAAACCGTATGCAAATCTGCGTCACACTACGCCAGCCCTGTGAAGTTATTCCAGTGGGCAACCGTTCTAACAGCTGTAACGTACGTGATAATGGCGCACTTTAGTAATACTGAAAAAGCGCAGACACACCATTTCGTTTACGGAGCTGCGAACGGAAGTACTACAGAGGCAGCACGAATGCACGGTGAGCGTTTATATTCAACGCCACCTATAGAAAAAGGCCTCCGCACGAAACTCGTGACGTCAATGAAGAAGACCATTTCACCTATTGCCATTGGATATAGCAGGCCGACGCATGCGATATCTTTAATACAAATACAACACCACAACAGGCAAAATGCCCAACGAGGTGGCTGAGAAAAAGATGCCCATAAAAATATCGATGTTATATATTTCAAAAATACAGCAACCCCATTAAAAATGCAATTAACACAAATTATAAACAATATATACACATGATAAAATATTATACAATGCCCATAAAGAATACTTATGGTTGCCTTATTCTAAGTAAGGATAGCTTCTCGATTTACCTCAACATGTTTATCGTATTTCTTCTTAAACGTGTCAATTGTGTTACAATTTACTACCTCCGGGGGTAAGCTATTCCATTTATTAACAACCCTATTAGAGAAAAATTCCCTGCGACACCATAACCTTGCATTGTCCCTCACCAATCGATACTGGTGTCCCCTTGTAAAAGCAGTCGATTGGCGGTGTACTAAAAGTTCATGGTCCATCCTATCCATCCCATTGAAAATTTTGAACACTTCGATCATATCTCCTCGACACCTGCGTTCATCCAATGTAAACATATTCAAAAAATGAAGTCTCTCTTCATAACTCAAGCCCTGTGTGCCAATAAGGACACGCGTAGCTCTTCTCTGCATCCCTTCAACCAAGTCTATGTCCCTCTGTAGGTATGGTCTCCAAAACCTTACAGCATACTCCAGTCCAGGACGAACTAAGACTCGAAAAAGCGGAAGAATGACTTTAGGAAAAGTGAAGAGACCTTCTTGAAAGTGAGACCAAGCATTCTATTCGATTTTTTGACCACCGCTGAACAATGTTCAGAAAACCTAAGCCGCTCGTCAATGAGAATTCCCAGATCGGTGACCCTAGTTGCATCCGGGATAGTGACACCATTCAACTCGTAAGAGAACCGTGGGTTGTTCGAACCAAAATGAGCGACCATGCACTTATTAACGCTAAGCGTCATGCTCCATTAACCCGTCAAGCCGGGTTTTCCTAGGAGTAGAATTTCTGTGCCGTGTGTAGCGTGAAAACGCTGATTGGTTAAAAACTTGAAATTCAGGTTTCTTTGACCAATCAGAGTTTTCACGCTGCGCGCACTGTAGAAACCTACTTCTAGGAAAACCCGGCTTTACCTTTTTTGGAGTATATCTAATGGCAATTGGAGAAATATCCTCCTTCATTGACGTCATAAGCTTCGTGCGGAGGTCTTGTTTTATAGGTGGTGTTGGTTTATCCCGCAGGTGATTGCCCAATCCGAAAACATTTGCGCGCTTGCATCGGCAGCTGTGCGAAACGGGATCCTTTCTTGCTTCCTGGTCTGATGCAGGTCGTACAAGGACTGCCAGAACGGATGCGTACGGTTTCTCCTTTTCCCCCAGGTTACCTTTGCAAGCATGGTGTGTCCATTTTCTCCCGATAAATTTCAACAGGAATGTCGTTTTAACGTTTGCGGAGCGGCCGTTTCGAAACGCGTTTCGTGTTAGGTCACGCATTCTTTGACGACAGTTGTTTGTATTGGTGTGTACTGTCACCTCTTAAAGTTTCTCCCAACTGTTCCGAATCACCCTGTATAAGTCTCAATTTATCAGTACTAAAATATCCTACCAGGTCGTGCTACCCCCATGTTATCAGTAACAAAATATCTATTGGGCTTACGCAGGCCTCAAGTTACCAGTATCAAAATATTGTGTGTGCTTGAAGTGCCGAGTATCAAAAAAAGTTATGAGTTTTTAAAATATTTTCAGTATCAAAACATATCTTCCAAGCTAATGTATTCACAAAAAGTATGATTAAAAAAGTTATCTCTCACCTTGAAGAAAACTGCTATCACTGATATAGCAGGTAATGTTTCTGATGGGAAATATCGTTTATGCACCAAATGCACCTGGAAAAAAAGAAGGAAAAATGTAGAAGCCGCTTATTGGAATCATCGGTTATGTTATTATTCGGGGGTGATGTTATCACTTCTCTGAAAAATACGGAACGGACCAAGTATCGTAACATAAGCAAAAAATAATTATGCATTTGATTCATATAAATACTCTTCCACCTTCATTATTGACGCTTTCCTAAGTATACAGGGTGGTTCACAACTCAACGTACAAATTTTTAGGGGAGGTGGAAGACACAAAAACACAAAGCAGAATCACATTGAAATGTATGAACGGAAACCCCGATCTGATCAGCTGGAGGATAAACGAAGAGGAAGAAATGACAAGCCAATAATGGATGGGGAAAAAACACTATATTTAGCGATACTTTACACGGGGACAGTACGTGTACACGTTAAGTTCCACAACAAGTGCTCAAAGTTCTTACTATCTACAATTATGCGCGCTTCACAACGGCGACGCACTGATTGTCGAACCCTTTCAAAAATACCCGGCATTTCACGGACGTTTCCAGCTGCGGCGGAGATTCTTGCGACGAGGTCGGTGTCAGAGCCAACGGGCGTCTCGCAGACCATGGTTTTCAGGGTTCCCCCACAAGACGTGAAGTATCGCTAAATAAAGGGTTTTTCACCCATTATTGGCTTGTCATTTCTGTATCTTCGTTTATCCTCCAACTGATCAGGTTGGGGTTTTTTGTCATACATCCCTATGAGCGATTGTTTTTTTTTTGTGTTTTCTACCTCCCCTAAAAGTTTGTACGTTGAGTTTTTGAATCAGCCTGCATGTTACGCAAAGTGAAAGGGGCGTTCAAGTATTACGTTATGATCGATGGGGGGAGGGGTTTCCGATTTGCTGACTTTTGATGACAAGGGGGAGGGGGAGTCGGATAATGCTTACGTCATCAACCACCCTTTATGAAAATAATAAATATTTTTAATGACATCTTACTCGGTGTACCAAAAACGAGAAAAACCTTTCGATAGTTTGTGGGCACTTGAAGTGACAACCCCCACCCCACTATTGATAAGTGTCCTACAGAGTCACTTTAGTGATCTCTAAATTTTTCGCGGAAAGAAGTGCTCTGGAATTGTACCACGAGGCATTTAAGCGATCTGTAGATGTGCCGCTTAGTTTTTTTTTTTCACAAAATTAGGTTTGAGGAGAACGGGCCGAATCAGATAACCCCCCCCCCCCGGGGCCATATTTGGTCCATGGGCCAAGGGCCTTTATGCGATCATTGTTTGGTTTAGAGGGTGGGTCGGTCGCAATGAATTTATTAAAGATAAATTTTGAGTTCATAGCCTTCAAATAACATTGGAATTAACAGAAATTTATTATAGTAACATATAAAGGTATTTTATTACGAAATTTCAAAAGGGGTTCAAACTCGTCCGTCACTATGACCACTCGAGCACCACAGCTGCATTTACTTTTCTACTGGGAAATTTGGTGCGGACCGGCTGGGACCCTTTTGGCGGGCAGCATTTGGCCCGCGGGCTTGATGTTGTGCATCCCCTGCAGTAAAAGCCAAGCATTACCAAAGGGGCCGTTCTAGTATTACGTAGCAAAATTTTGTCATCAGCTGAATTTTGTCATCTCTGATCCCACCAATATGCGTTAGGATTCAGAGGGCAGAGCTGATGACAAAATTTTGCTACGCAATACTTGAACGGCCCCTTTGGTAATGCTTGGCTTTTACTGCAGGGGATGCACAACATCAAGCCCGCGGGCCAAATGCTGCCCGCCAAAAGGGTCCCAGCCGGTCCGCACCAAATTTCCCAGTAGAAAAGTAAATGCAGCTGTGGTGGTCGAGTGGTCATAGTGACGGACTTGCATCGCGAAGCGAGTTTGAACCCCCCTTTTGAAATTTCGTAATAAAATACCTTTATATGTTACTATAATAAATTTTTGTTAATTCCAATGTTATTTGAAGGCTATGAACTCAAAATTTATCTTTAATAAATTCATTGCGACCGACCCACCCTCTAAGCCATATAATGATAAATCGCATAAAGGCCCTTGGCCCATGGACCAAATGTGGCCCTGGGGTTATCTGATGCCACCTGCCTTCCCCAAACCCAATTTTGTAAAAATGAGCTAAGTGGCACATTTAAAGATCGCTTAAGTATCCCGTGGTACAATTTAAGCGGCCCGTGGCACATTTTTAGATCACTTAAATGACCCGGGACACAGTTCCAGAACACTTAAGCGCTCCGTGACACATTTAGAGATCCCTTGAGTGACATGTGACGTAGTTTTAGAGCGCTTAAGTGGCCGCCTTGGTTCTACATCACTTAAGTTACCCGCGGCACATTCTCAGATTATTTAAGTGATCCGCGGCATATAATCACTTGAGTGATGCGTAGCACAGTTCCAGAGCATTGAAGCGGCCCGGACACATTTCCAGATCACTTTGATCCGCGAAAAATTTAGAGATCACCAAAATGGCTCTGTAGGGCATTTATCAATAGTGGGAGGAATGTTACTTCAAGAGTGACCACAAACTATCGAAAGGTTTTTCTTGTTTTTGGCGCACCGAGTAAGATGCCATTAAGAATATTTCATATTTTCATAAAGGGTGGTTGATGACGTAAGCATTATCCACACCCCCCCTCCGCCCCCGTCATAAAAAAGTCAGCAAATCGGAACCCCCCCCCCGATCATCGCCCCAAAGAGGAAAAAGAAACGAAAATAAAACTGTTACCTCCATAGCATAACCCTTGCCATCAATCTTGTGCTCAGAACCTACAGATTTGTCGGATCCGTCACCGAAATGGAAATGAAACTGATCAATTTTGTAATAATTCTGTCCGTAAAGTAATCCGTTCCACACATTCTTCACAAACATTGGTCTGACTTCAACTGACAATGACAAAAGACAAGAAAAAACTTCTCGTTAACTTACTGGAATTTCTGGAGTATAATTCAATATATAACAGTGTTTCTCAATCTTCCCACACTTTACTGGACCCAAGGACCAGTAAAATGCCGGAAACAGTTTGACGGATCACTTGTGTCCCGTATTGGCAGGACATTCCTTTATTTCATAGTTGTTATGTATATCTTTTATTCGTTTGTCCCGTTTTTTCCAGGATGCTATTTGAATGTGCGTAACGTTTACTGAAATCGTGTTGTAATAACATATTATGATAATTATGTGGCTACATATATAAAATATTCATCTCACATAGGTGATGTGATAAAATCGCCTATTTGCCAGTCTTTTTTTTTTTTCCTCTCAATTTTTCAGCGATTTTAATAACAATTGGGGATTTTCAGATTTATGGAAAAGGTTTTTTGATGACGTCCCGTATTTTACCGACGTTTGAAGAGTACAAATAGGTCTACTCCTTGTTTTTCCTCAATAGAATATGGTCATCCTGTCACTTGAATGCTTTTTTTGTCGAATAAATTTTTTTCTTTATTGTGGTTTGTATTAGCTATGTGTTAGTCTCATGATCATAGAAGCAAAGGGGATTAGAAACACATGACTTCCCCCCTTCCTGAACGCATGTTGGTCTTCCGGCATTACATTATTCTCGTCTATCTACTTCACCAATTGTCCTTTGATAATAACATAACCTCCAGTATTATCAAAGGACAATATACATTATATCTCGTAGTTTTCTCAATTAAGGCTTTCTTCCGATTTTCAGAAGGTGCAAAGTAAGGGGTTACAGGGAAAAGTATTCTACAGTATTGAGAAATCAACTTTTCACACAAGATACAATAGACGTTCGTTATAACTACTACTTCACCAAACACCAACTCTGGCCATATCGCTATATTGCAATTTACTGCCATTAGTGAGATGGGTTGGAAGTGAAGGTGCTGTCTATCGGTGGTCGCCTCGAGTTCGTTAGGGAAAATATCTTATCGACATCCTCCCTTTGGGTTCGAACCCGGGACCCTGACAACAACTTTCACGATGGTAGACGAGCATCTTACCACCATGCCACTCGGGCACCGTTGTAACTACTGTCATCTTCAACAGGAAAACGTATCGGAAGTTCGTGATATCGAATGTTTGAAGAAAAAAATTTAGCTTTCTAAGATACATGCGATTCCATACTTGAACAGAATTTAAAAAAAAACAAAAAACGATTTTGTTATATTATGAAAGTTGCAGGACCGCAACTAGATGCCTGGTCAGCCGGGGCAAGCAGGCATTTTGGTGCTCCCTTGTAATGTTGAAGCAGGTATTGAAGGGTGAAATTGGCAAAATTTCATCAGCTCTGTTCTTTACCTCCTAATCAAGGAAGTACTCGTGGGTGGGTGGGGGTGGAGGGCTCTTCCCCCCCAGACAAAACAAAAATTCATTTTTTGATGAAAAGAAAAAACTTAAAATTTCGGATTTTCTTAAAATTTCCTTTATATGTTATTGTAATCAATTTCTGTTAATGTTTGCTATTTGAAGGCTAAGAACTCAAAATTCTTCTTCAGGAAATAAATTGCGACCCACTCCCTGAACCATATATGCGAAACCCATGACCAGCGGGCCAAATGTGGCCGATCGGGGTGGGTTATCTAATGTGGCCCGCCACCTCAAACATAATTTTTTTAAAAATGAACAATGTGGCACATTTACAGATCGCTTAAGTGACCCGCGGTACAATTCCATAGCATTTCAGCGGCCCATGGCACATGTTGATATAGCTCAAGTAGGCCCCCGTGGCACATTCACAGATCACTTGAGTGACCGGCGGCACAGTTCCGGAACACTTAAGAGGTACTTGCCACATTTGGAAATCCCTTAAGTGTTATGTGGCACAGTTTTAGGGCACTTAAATGGCCCGCAGTGCAGTTCTACATCACTCAAAGTTATCCGCGGCACATTCCCAGATTACTTAAGTGATCCGCAGCATAATTACGGATCGCTTGAGTGATGAGCGGCACCGTTCCAGTGCAATTAAGCGGCCCGCGCACAATTCCAGAGCAATTAAGCGGCCCGCGGCACAATTCCAAAGCACTTAAGTGACCCATAACGCATTTCTAGAACACCAGACACATTTCCAGGTTACTTGAAGAATCAGCGGAGCATTTAGAGATCATTAAATAGGCTCAAAGAGAACTGGAAAGAATACATTGGGACATATTAGGCATCTGTGATGTAAGAAGAAAAGTAGAGGAGAAAATCGAACTTGTCAGTGGACATGTATTTTACTACAGAGGAACAGACAATGGAAGAACCAGTAATGTAGAATTTATCATTCATAAAAAGTGGAAAAATCGCATAGTTGCAAAGTTGGCTATGCAAATATCAAGCAGATACCAGATACAGATTACACAAATCTATGCACCAGCAACAAGCTATTCTGTGGATGAAGTAGAAGACTTTTATGAAGAACTAGACGTGGAGATGAATAGTAAAGGAAACCATCAAATCAAAATAGTAATGGATGACTTCAATGCTGGAATTGGAGAGAGAAGAAATGTTGAAAGCTCAGTTGGAAGTTATGGTGTACGAAATGACAAAGGAAACAGATTCGTCGAATTTGCAGAGAGTTATGCAGTTATGCATCATGAATTCGTTTTTTAAGAAGAAACCCGAAAGAAAGTGGACCTGGAGAAGCCCAACTACTTTACCGCGCACCTATTCCGGTCATATATCGTCATACGGCAATTTCCAACCAGTGGAGTTGGGTGGGGAATGAAGGCTCCATCCATCGGTGGTCGCCCCAGGTTCGGTAGGTAAAGAGTCACTTCTGACGTTTAATGTGCCCAGATTCGAATCCATGGACCTACATAATCGAAGACAAGCATCTCATCACTACGCCATTCGGGCGCAAGAAGCCTAACTGGAACAATAAGCGAGATCGACTACATCCTATCTAATAAGAAGCATATGATCCAAGACTACAGTGTTCTCAACAAATTCAATACAGGAAGCGATCATCGACTGGTGAGATGAAGAACAATGCTTAACACTAGAATGAAAAGAGCGAAACTTATCAAAAATACAAAAACTGTCATCGATATTGCAAAACTTCAAGAACCGGAGTTAGAGCTAACTGGAATTGAACTTTAATTCCAGTTAGAGCTGAAGAACCGATTTGATTGGCTATATAACGCTGAAGATAGACAAGATGTCACCACGATGAATAAAACTTTAACCACTACCCTAAAAGAAGACGCTGGAGAAAAAGAAATCAAATCAGAGAAGAAAATAACAGAAGAAACAGAGAAACTGATGAAACACCGGAGAGAATTTCAGATTAAGAAGAATGACCCTAAATCAAAAGTGTAAAGTGTAATATGAAGAACTTTGTAAGGCAGTACGAAAGCGGATTACATAGGATGACAGGAAGTTTAATTGCGATATTGTGAAGAAAGCGCTAGAAGATAATAGGAGCTTAAAACTAGCAAAATGAAAACTGTGTGTTGGGAGAAACGGAATTTTTGCACTAAAAAGGAAGATGGATTGGGGCACAGAAGACACATCAATATCATCAAGAAAATATATGACAAAGCAACTGCAACAATTAGTTTGGATAAAGGAAAAGCAAAGATTAAACTTGGAAAATGAGTCAGACAGGGTGATACTATCTCACCAAAACTCTTTACCACTGCTTTAGAAGACGTATTCGGAAAACTGGATCAAGATGAGAAAGGAATTGAAATAAATGGAGAATTTCTCAACCATTTGCGTTTTGTCCACGACATTGTTGTTGTCAGCAGTAATCCAGGCGAACTAGAAGAAATGATACAAGAACTGGCGGAGGCACAAGTATTCAGGTGGGCTTGAAAATGAATCTGCGAAAGACTAAATTTATGTTCAAACCCTTTGCGTTGAAGAGGACAATCTTGCTAAACAACACGGAGATAGAAGAAGTAGAAAGCTGTGTATACCCGGGACAAGAAATCACCATGGACAATGGAGCCATTAATGAAATAAACAGAAGACTCAGGATCGGATGGAGCACTTTTAGCAAAAACTGTGTAATTCTGAAGAGTCACATGCCATTATGCCTGAAAAGAAAAGTGTTTAACCAGTGTGTGCTACCAGCACTCACTTATGGAGCTGAAACATAGACAATCACAAGCAAGACGATACAAAGACTATAGATAACACAAAGGAGCATGGAAAGATGTATGCTAGGCATCACAAGAAGAGACAGAAAACGAATCACTTGGATAAGGAACCACACAAAGGTATGATATCATGGAAGGAATTAAACGTTTGAAATGAAAATTTGGTGGACATATTGCAAGAAGACAGGACAACAGATGGGCCACAATTATTCTGGGTTGGTACCCCCGTGGTGTTAAACGTCCGAGAAGGCGTCCCCACGCAAGATGGATCAACGCGATCAGAAATGTAGCTGGAGTCAAGTGAGTGGCTAAAGCATCAGACAGAGCAAAATAGAAAAATTTAGAGGAGACCTTCATCCAGCAGTGGATTGAAAATGGATGATGATGATGAAATAGGTTCTATAGATGGCATATTAATAGTGAGAATGTTAGTTTAGGTTATCACAAACTAGGGGGAAAGGTTTCTCTAGCTTTTGGCACAACCATTAAGAGGATGTACACTCATGCACACCCTCCGTGGACCACTCCACTTCCCCGTTCGAAGAGCATGTGTCCACTTATGTACAAGAATCCAGCAAATCACCGAATATCAGTAAAATCAGCAAATCACCACTGAATGGACACAAAACACAAAACATCTTAGCCGGACCCAGAGTTCGCCAATACGCACCTAGACGCGTACTTCACTTCCTGAAATTCATTTTCACCCCTCGAAATTTCCTTAGGGGGTGAAAATACTCAAAATTTAGGGGTTGTTTTTTTTTTTGAAAATGTATGTACAAAGCAATAAACATAAAGTGAATAGTATACCAAGGGTTCAGAGGTTAGCTAACACCATCTAAAGCAGTTATTTGCAACTTTACTCTGATCCTTTCACTGTCACTGATGAAGGAATTCACTGCGATATGGATTTTGTGAACTGGCTGTTGAGATGTGGGAGAGGATTTTGTCAAAAATTGCGAAAATTTGGGAGAGGAGTGAAATTACTCGTCATACAAAAAAAATTCGGATAACTCTGGCCGTAAGTGAGATAGGACCTGGTGGGAGGCGTGGTCTACAGAGGTCTACTAGAGGAGGTCTATACAGGACTAATGAATTGGAGGAGGGGGGTGTGTTAGTTCAGGTGCCAATAAACAAGGGAAAGATTTTTCTAGTTTATGGCATTAAGAATATTTCATGCTTTTAATAACGGGTGGTTGATGACGTAAGCATTATCCAAACTCCCCCCTTGTCATCAAACGTCAGCAAATCGGAAACCCTCTCACCCGTTCTATTGATGCTGACATAATACTTGAATGGGTTCCTTATATATACGTATTTATTTATTAGTTTTCTTCTTTCGTGACATATGCTTTTATAAACTGAAGAGCCAAAAAAACTGGTGAGGCATTTGTATGCAAATAAAGAGATATGGAACCAATCAGAGTACGGCGCTGCGGTCGGCAACGCCTATATAACACATTAAGTGTCTGGCACAATTGTTAGATCGGTTACTGCTGCTAAAATGGCAGGTTATCGAGATTTAAGTGAGTTTGAACGTGGTGTTATAGTCGGCGCACGAGAGATGGGACATAGTATCTCCGAGGTAGTGATGAAATTTGGATTTTCACGTATGACCACTTCACGAGTGTACCGTGAATATCGGGAATCCGGTAAAAAACTGAATCTACGACATCGCTGCGGCCGGAAAAAGATCATGCAAGAACGGGACCAACGACGACTGACGAGAATCATTAAACGTGACAGACATTTCCGCAAATTGCTGCAAATTCCAATGCTGGGCCATCAACAAGTGTCAGTGTGCGAACCATTCAACGAAACATCATCGATATGGGCTTTCGGATCCGAAGGCCCACTAGTGTACTCTTGATGACTGCACGACACAAAGCTTTACGCCTCGCCTGGGCCCGACAACACCGACATTGGACTGTTGAGGACTGGAAACACGTTGCCTGGTCTGACGAGTCTCGGTTCCAATTGCTTCGAGCTGATGTACGTGTACGGGTATGGAGACAACCTCATGAATCCATGGACCCTACATGTCAACAGGGGACTGTTCAAGCTGGTGGAGGCTCTGTGATGGTATGGAGCGTGTGCAGTTGGCGTGATATGGGACCCCTGATACGTCTAGATACGACTCTGACAGGTGACAGGTACGTAAGCATCCTGTCTGATCACCTGCACCCATTCATGTCCATTGTGCATTCCGACAGACTTGGACAATTTCAGCAGGACAATGCGACACCCTACACTTCCAGAATTGCTACAAAGTGGCTCCAGGAACTTTCTTCTGACCAGGAACACACTTCCGCTGACCACCTAAATCCCCAGACATGAACATTATTGAACATCTGGGATGCCTTGCAACGTGCTGTTCAGAAGAGATCTCCACCCCCTCCTACTCCTACGGATTCATGGACAGCCCTGCAGGATTCATGGCGTCAATTACCTCCAGCACTACTTCAGACATTAGTCGAGTCCATCCCACGTCGTGTTGCGGCACTTCTGCGGGCTCTACCCGATATTAGGCAGGTGTACCAGTTTTTTGGCTCTTCAGTGTATTAGGTTGCTGTATTTTGGTTGTACATATAATTGTGTGAGATCAATATTTTTTATGGACATCTATTTTTTCAGTCGCCTAGTAGGACAATTCACTTGTTGTGGCCTTTCTGTTTATATTTGTATAAATTAGATGACTTTGAAGAAGGGAGAAATTTCGTCAATGCCGCTTAAAGGGTTAAGAAAAACAACAACATAATTTTTTTTGTAAATTGAGAAAAAAAATGAACTGAATATTAGAAAAAGGTTTCGTTTGGTTTCCTGATCATTATTATGAATCAAACAACGCTACAAATGATACCTGTATGACCGATATTGACGACTTGTCCGTAAAACTTCGTATTATATCCGGTGAGATGAAACCTGTCGATGTTGTCAGTCATATTTGTCCCATTTTTGGGAATATCAATCGGTGACTGGTCAGATCCATTATTGCATTGACCTCCCCATTCCGATGGACCTAAAATTAAATTTCATATAAAGACTGTAAGGTATGGCAGCTGAATTCCAAAAAAGAAAAAAAAAAAATTCGAATAGGCTATGTTTTTCGACTAGGCCAATTTTCGACGTGAATACGTTCTTTCTACCGTCGATTGCGTGGTAGGTAATTTTTTTCTTACTTACTTACCGGACACAGCCAGGCTCTGCCGCTTGCGCAGGATTAAGTACAATGCCCGGAGTGCGTGGCAGTGTCGGAAAAAAATGTTATTAATTATCTCAAATTCCAAATAGCATAAATATACACGTATAAGATACATGAAATCAAGAACATTTGCAAAACCATATGAATTATAATGGCATGTGCTGGCGACATGGCCCCCACATCCTGGAGCAGGATCTTATAGGGGGGGGGGCCCAACCAGTCTTTCGCGGGCCCCCTTTATGATGAATTTACAGCGTGAAAAAACAAAAAAAATGGAATTGAACAAAAGAAAATCGTCCCGGGCCCCCAGGGCTGGAGCCTTGTCAGCCCACCCCTTGTGGGGTGGACATGGCTGGCGAGTCGACAAATAAAAAAATAAGATAGTACAAAATATTTGCGTGGAGTTGGGAGGGGTACCATTAAGGAACCCTTTCACAGTAATCAATGCGCGATTCCACAGAAATTGTCGTGCTGGTCAGAATCCGAGTCCTCAGCAAGGAGCTGTCGTTTCTCCCTCAGTCTGGCGCTCGTGAGCTTTGACCCCGGGAGATCTTGACGGGGTCACTCTCGATAAAAGAGTGGCGAATCACGAAAATCTTTGCAAATTTTAGTAAAATATTTTTTCAATTTATCGATGCATTTTTCGATACTAAAAATTGACTATAAATAAACAGAAAAATTATAGTTTATAGTCGAAATATTTAATAAAATATTTAAAAATCGGAACTTCGGAAGAGAAAAGAACTTTCACGATGGCCACGCCATTCGGGCGCGTAGACTGGAAGAGGCATTAAAATCAGAGTAATATTATTGGATTTGTCTCAAGAATGTTCATCAGTCGACACCATTAGCTTTTATTTGCTTTGTGAACCTCCCAAGTTAGAGCGTGAAACAATTTCATTACGGAAGCCGGCCGTGAGCCTGGTGCACAGCAAATGCTGACAGGCAGGAAAAGGCATTGAAACTTCGAGTTGTATCATCGGATTCGTATTAACGAGATGCTCCCGCAGACATACAAAAACTGCGGTACATTCTGAATACTTCCTGATATATGAGCGTTATATAGAAATGTCCTCTCCACTTGTCAATACAAGATTCATCGAGAGACTGGTTATTTGTAGAGATGAAGATTACAAGGAAGAAAATTCATTACTGCCCCCACGGGGACTCGAACCCCGATCTCTCGCTTGCCAGACGAGTGCTCTACCATCTAAGCTATGGAAGCAGATAGAATATTTCAACCTTGGACCGTATATATATATGTTGAAAGGCACCGTACATGGACGACGTCAACAATCAACTGATAGCTCGTGAATGACATAGGCCAACCATACATAGGCTATATGCATGTGGCCATCTGGTTGGCCTATGTCATTCACGAGCTATTAGTTGATTGTTGACGCCGTCCATGTACGGTTCTTTTCAACATATATATACGCTGCAAGGTTGAAGTATTTGATCTGCTTCCATAGCTTAGATGGTAGAGCACCACGGGGACTCGACCGAGGTTCGAGTCCCCGTGGGGGCAGTAATGAATTTTCTTCCTTGTAATCTTCATCTCCACGAATAACCAGTCTCTCGATGAATCTTGTATATGAGCGTTATTTGATAATGCAACTTTTTTGCGAATGCATCCAGTACCATCAGATGATTTAAAAGACGTATTCACGTCTTCAAAAAAGAAAAATAACTAAATTCGTCGATAGAGGAGCTTTTGGCACTGCTGTCACGCACTAGGAAATTTGCCTGTGTATAGTCCGTTTCAGGTTAACTTTGCAGTGAAGAGGTAGCTACGAGGGAACCGCATCAAACGTTGTTATGGCAACGAAAGCCTTTTAACCATCGAGTAATATAAGCTGGATGCTTTCAACCAATGCATCGATGCGCGGGCTTCGTAAGGTATGGCCGATTCTCGCCAATCTCACAGAGGGGAAAATTTTTTTACGTATAATGTAATGCATGCAAAATAATTGCACAAGTAAGTTAGTAATATTTATAGAATGAGGGGGAAAAAACCTCTGCTGAGATACTTTCAGAAACTGAAGTGGTTTTTGATATCATTTTTGTTTTTGATTGAAAAGTGTTTTAAGGTATCCGACTACGTTGAAAACGTCATTTTGGAAGAAAATATAGATTTTAATTTTTTCATTTTTTATAAAAGCCCTATTTGTTGTGATTCCAAAACGGGTCTTGTTTTGTTTATATGACGCTTAGAATCAAAGTTACCTTCACTTTAGTGTTGCGTTTTTATATACAAGTAATACGCAAATAATGACTTTAAACGTGTTTTAGGAAGGATGCTATTTTTGACATTTTGAGTTTGTGACATGATTTGTAAAAATCTATTCATTGCATCATTACGAAATTTTAATGTGATATTTTGCAATACATTGTTGACGTTATGAACCAAAATCTAAGGTCTATCACGTATATTTTTTTGAATTGCAGTGTTTTATAGACGAAATGTAGGATGAAATTTCAAAATATTCACACGTACATAAACGTATTTGGGTGTAACTTATGAGCATATCACGCAATCCTTTAAATTTTCGTTCGCAACCTGTAACATTACTAGCTAAATGTACTGTGAAAATCACGAAGCATTTCATTAACAAAATGTTTTGCAATCGTGTTTCGAATATCATGTGAATTTCGTCTAAAATATTTGACATAAAAACGACTTTTTCATAGAAAATGTCATGGGCAGACCAAAATTTGTCACTGTTTTCACCATTTCGAGACACTTTCCATTATAAAAAATGTTATTAAAGTTCACTTCAGTACCAGTTTTAAGAAAAGTGATAAGAAAGGTAGTCGGATACCTTAAAATTCATAAAATCAATTATCTTATATCAGCGTGTCACTAATTACTCTTCACGCCGTAAGTAACGCTAAGAATTTTGGAAAACATAGGAATATTTTCCCTTCCCTCAGCTGAAATGTATTCATAAAAACAATACTACACAATAATAACGAAAGCGACGTATAATTTTAAGATACTGTATATTTACTATGACTCTCAAAAACTCGGGGCTCTTGAGTTTTTATTTTATTTTAAATTTCTATGGAAAAGATGAACGTTAAATAAAATTTTTGAAGTCAATCAAAATAAAACTTAATTGATAACAAGCAGATTAACTCCTATCAACCCGGGGTTTTTACGTTTGAATACAGGAATAACACCAAATAATGATACCGAAAAGTTTAGAATTTTGTTACTCACTTTTCCAGCCTATGTCGAGGTCACTTGTTTTCATGACAGTTTTAGTCTTTTGTTACGGTTGCATATGCTGCATGACCATGAGCGTGGTGGTGACCATGAGCATATGGTTATGAATCATTATGGATATGGATATCATTATGGATCATTATGGATATCATTATGGATCATTATGGATATCATTATGGATATCATTATGGATCATTATGGATATCATTATGGATATCATTATGGATCATTATGGATCATTATGGATATGTATATCATTATGGATATGGATATCATTATGGATATGGATATCATGAATCATGGTCTTGAATCATTACGGATGATTCCTATCAAGTTTTGTTTTTACAGCAAGTATTCAACATGGGCGGAGATACGGGGGGGGGGCCCAGCAATAATGACCTTGCCCCCCCCCAGACTTTCGAGTCTAATCCCGCCTATGGTATTCAAACACCAAATTAGTAGTATTGAGGAATGAAAAGAGTAGAGAGTTTTTGAGCGTAGCTATCTCCCGGTGAAAAGAAAGACACAACTGCCACATAAAAGAAAAGAGGAAAAAATGCACAGCTAGTCTAAACCACTGTGAGCCCCTCTCCAACACCCACTAGAAAACAAAAGTGAAAATTCTCTAGTAGGTGTTGCCCTCTCTCGCTTATTTTATCTGAAGAGACAGGGGCAACTGGAGAAACATCTGGTCCCTGCTTTGGGTGAGAGATGGCGTTCGACTGTGGGTGCAAGACGCATTACTCGTGTCAACGCTCTCCGTAATCGGCTATTGGAATTCGGAAACCACCCTTATCTCATGAACACGGCAAGAAATGAATAATTAAAAACAAAGGAGGACCTAAAACCAAAGCTTCTACACCCATAAAGAGCCTCTCACAATGGTATCGGCGCTCTCGTGGAAGAGGAACACTTCCTGTGGAATCTATGCGTGAATATCTGAATCATAGAATCCGATTTTCGGGAGAAAATATGAAACTAATTGAATGTTCGTCTTGACGCAAGCCTATAACTGCATGCAAAACTGAATGAAAAATTGTATCGTCATGGACAATTCAACCAAATAACGATATGAAATATACATATGAATGTGTAACTTGTATCGAGCTTTTTTTCGTTACACAAATTTTCTTGGAAATCGCGCCAAAACGTTATGGATTTTTGATAATGGCAACCAAAATTTTTTCTAATTTAAAAATTTTAAACGAATAAACATCGGTTCAAAACGGTATTTTTCTGTACTTTTTCAAAATTATCGAAAAAATTGAGATATTCTATATAAGTGATCATAATAAAACTCCGATATATGGGAACTCTAGTTTGCAGCGAAGGAATAGACTGTCTATCCTTCTCTTCACTGCAAAGTAGACCTGAAACGGTCTATAGATAGATTATGGGACACCCTATACATCGAAAGCACGTGTAATACTTACCATATTCTCCTGAATAGCTCCACAATTCTTCACCGTCTGGTCGGCACTGATACTGTGAGAGACAGACTGAAAAAAGAATAAAATCTGGTATTACTTCATTTTCTTTTGTTATGATGCACTGTACATGTGTCTCTTTTGTCAAATTATTGGGGAAGATAGGGTAGCTACATGTCTAGGGGCAGTCTCGGTTTTTTGCTATTGAATTAATTCACTGTCCCGAAAAACGCTTTCCCTAACGCCTATTTATCCCGGTTTTTCTTTGTGTAAAAATTGAATGAAACAGTATCATTTTCATGATAAAGTCGGCTTCGCTTAATTGGGAAATGGATCCTCTGGAACCAAAATTTCTCCCACAGAAAAAATATTAAGGGGTTCCCCGCTAATGGAATAGTATCAACATTTCCCCTTGACTGACGTAACGAGCCTCCGAGGTCTCTTTTTCATTCCATTAGAGCGAAGAGGGTACGAGTTACAAGAATTGCTACTAGGAAAAGAAATGCATAGGAGTGGAGAACGAGACGTCCACAGAGATGTAAAAGAGGAGGAGGATGATAGTGAAAATGGCAGGAGGAATTCTTAAATGTAAGGGGTGTGGTAACCCCTCCTCAGAAGAGAGGAAATAAAAAAGGGAGAAACGGGCCAATTAGGACATCGAGGTGAAAACAAACAGGTTTGTTCAAATCGCGCACCTTGTTGAGTGACTTGTTTTTCTTCTTTGTCGCGTTTCTCGAGTACGTGCAGAGTCTTCTCCCCCCCCCCCCCGACTGATTGAGGTAGATTCTTTTTTTCAGGGCGTACCGAACAGGGTAGCTTATGGGAGTCTACTCCCATAAGCTACCCTGTTCTATGCTGCTCCGTATATTTGTTTGTACCGTATAAATTGTTTGTATGTGATCGTTGGGTGTGTGTATGTGTATAAGAGGTGTATCAATAAAAGATAAGAAAAATCTGCAGCCTATGCTGTGCTCAAAGGGTCAGTATATATCAATTCAATTGATATCATTTTAGAAAATAAAAAATATGAATTCGATAAGTTGTGGCTTTGTTATCATAGAAATTTGGAATTTGCAGAGCTGAGTTAAGTCTAAAGGATTTAAATTCAAGAACGTATTTCATATATAATTACAGAATCTGTCAATTATCTGAGCTATTAATTGACAAATAAGTGTGGAATCCTGCACCTAATGGAGATATTCCATTCCTGCAACAGAAGATATATCAAAAGCTGTTCATTCCAATGAGTTGCGTGACTAAATATTGTATATATGATTACATGTGGATACAAGATTAAATGCGATAAATGCAGGTAGAGTAGCACTCAGCATGTATGCAACACTATGCCAAAAAGCAAACTTTGAAAGTTTGCTCAAAAAGCTCTACAAACGACAAAAATGGTCGAGCTAAAGATCCTATAAAGCAGAGTGGATTAGTCTTCCATCTTTGAGCAAAAAATAGGTTTTTCGCTCCAAGTGATGTCTTGGAAATCATTGAAGAAAAAAGCAGAATAGACAATAGTGATTTCCTATAGGTTTTTGATGGTAGAGGTACTGTTCTTTGTTTCAAATGTTTACTTCAGCTACCGAAGTTTCTGAGCATGGTTTATTTTTTTGCTTAAGTCCGATGTGATATCTTTAGTATTGGAAATATAATCTATATACTCACTAGTTAATACAGCTATAACAGCAATGCAGAATTTGCATTTCTTCTCCATTGTCGAGCTAGAAAAAAAATAACAAGAGCTGGGCGGCAATATGTCATGGCAATATAAGTCATAGTAAAACCGCAGCAAAATAAAAACATGCGCTCTTTTTTTTTGGTCTTGTATATAATTTATTATCATGCATCCATCGAATATTATCACGTTTTAATCAGAGGTATATTTATGGTTTAGCCATATTTGTATAGGCACCTGTCGCCTATAATAACGTAATTAGGACGGTAAAATTACGTTCCCCCTCCAGGAAAAAAAAATCGTATTACGGCCTTGGTAAATCGCGTGCTCCTGTTGCATATTTCGCAAATACACTGCTCTATTCCGCGATTACACTATTTTTTTCGTAATTTTTTCCGCACAGCCAATCACGTTGCTTCAGAATGTACAATAATTTGCGTAACTCTACGATATTTCCATTTTCGTATCTGATCGCGGAACAGTGGTGCAAACAAGCTAGAAATCTCCACCGATGTTCCGCGAGACATTTCAAATGTGCAATCGCGCTATTTTCAATGTTATACACGGTGGGGGAAAAAGTCCGTAGAAACTTTAAAAATGAATAAAAGCCGGAAAAATAACCGAAATAAAAAATTGTTTGCAGGGTTAGCATTGCTAAGTCACGGGAATTTTTTTGACAGAGGGGGGGGGGGGAACTAAAAAAAAAAGCCGACAGGTGGTGCTGGTAAGAGCGACTTCGGTGGAAATATTCAAATGAGACGGTTATAAGAACTCGCCCTCCTAATCCACAATCAGTTCACCTTTGTAAACCGTATATGTGCACCTGCTCTACTCTGCCGTTGCTGGACTTGTGACTCGCCTGCAATGTGTTATCCCCTATGGTGGTGGTCATGTGGAACACATACTGCTGTAATAAACGATTTAGAGGCATTCTGTTCGTTATTTGCGTAACTTTTTTTGACTGGTGTACGTCAGCACCACCTATCGGTTGTTTTTCTTTAGTTATCTTTTTTTCGTGTCAAACAAATTCCCGTGACCTAGCGATGCTAACCCTGCAAACCGTTTTTGAAAAAATTACATCGTGCATGTTAATTATCGTAAACAACTATGAAATATTTAAACATCTATTTAAATATCACAGAACTTCAGAAGAGTAAAGATATGCTAAAAGGAATTACATTTTTTAGAACATTAATATTGGTCTTAATAATTTTTTCTACATATTTTTTGTTGTAATATTTAATTGATTTGTTATATACTAAAGTTTATAAAGATTCTGCAAAATATAAATATGTGGCGCTGCTTGTCTTTTGGAACTCAGAAAACACGCACGACAGCGTATCATCCGGCCTCCAATGGCATCGTTGAAAGGTTCCACCGGCAGCTCAAAGGTGCCATACGCTGCCATGCCACGGAACGTTGGACTGAAGTGTTACCTACCATACTTCTGTCCATCCGAGCCAGCTTCAAACCGGACATCAACACTTCTGCTGCTGAGATGGTTTACGGATCACCATTGCGCCTACCTGGTGAATTCTTCCGTAGTTCCGACCCTCAGCCAACACAGCCGGAATTTCTACGTGCTCTACGAGATCACATAAACACTTTACGTCCGATCCAAACTTCAAGGCATGGGACTCGCAACGTTTTCGTTCATAAAGAACTTGCTGTTTCTTCCCATGTGTTCGTGCGGCTGGACATCGTACGAAAGCCCCTTCAACAACCATATTTGGGGTCATATGAAGTGATTGAACGATCTCCAAAAGTATATACAGTGAACATGAAAGGCAAACTAGCGGAAATCTCAATAGACAGATTGAAACCAGCATTTTTGCTTGATAGCACTTTTAATGAGCAATCACCGTTCACTGAACCGAAACAGCCTTATGTAACTCGATCAGGGCGTACGGTTCGTATAAGAATTCCTTGATATTATTCTTATTTGCATATTTTTTGAAATTAATAATATTATTGGTTTTTTGCAACATTTTTTGAAATTAATATTATGTTTTAAAAAATTTTCGTACTGCGTATTTTTTGAATTTTTCGAACAAATTTTTTTGTACATGTCAATGCTATCTTAGTTGCCGTAACTATATTGTCATATCGTCGTAACTACATTGTCATATTTTTTTTTGCATTGTGCCATATGCCGTCCTTCAGACTCGTGGGGGAGTACTGTGGCGCTGCCTGTCTAGTACAATTTTTATATTTTTATTATATTTTTTATGCCATTCACTAGCTAGGCATTATCTAGTGTGTTCTTGTATTGGAGTTCAGTCTGGCTCCAACTGTCGACCGAACATGTCGTAAAAATCTCTCTCTCTCTCTCTCTCTTCTATTAAATAACTAAAAAAAGAAAGGAGTCATGACTGTATGTTTCCGAAATAATAACCAGACACATCCACCAGCACTATCATCACCACAAATACATTACAAATTCAGTACAAACTGAAATATTCAAACAGCTAAAGGCTGATCACGAAAATCTTTACAAATTTTAGTAAAATGTTTTTCCAATTTATCAATGCATTTTTCGATAGCAAACCGACCAAAAATAAACAGAGAAGTTATATTTAAACAAAAATTGAAACGTTTTCAAGACAATTAAAATTTTAATTGGTCGACGCGTTTCGGCTCTGTAATAATGGAGAGCCGTCATTAGGACCTCGTGGTCAGAAATCACACTAATGTGCCGTGGAGGGGTGATGTTTATGTCTGGTCGTCCGGAGAGTTCGCCTTTGTATTCGCTGAGGCCGAGTGGTCTTTGCATGCAAATAGGGGCGCCATCTGTTGCAAAGTGTTCAAAATTCTGTCTCGACTGAGGTAAATAAAGTCTGTCCAAGCTGACGAAATAGATGGCGTGTTCCTTCCATCTTTAACGAGGAAATCCTGGCAAGTTCTGAAGTATCCCACGAGAAAATTCAGTACGGAATTATGTGTTGCTTTTTTAAAAACATACGTTTTTTCAAAATCAAGAAAAAACATCATCTGTTTTTAACATAGCAACGCATGATTCCGAACTGAATTCTGCTCGAGGGATACTTCAGAACTTGCCATATTTCCTCTTTTAAAATGGAAGGAACACGCCATCTATTTCGTCAGCTGGGAAAAACCGCAGTCGAGACAGAATTTTCAACACTTTGCAACAGATGGCTCCCCAATTCCGTGAGACCACTCGGCCTCAGCAAATACAAAGGCGAGCTTTCCGGACGACCAGACATAAACATCACCCCTCCACGACTTATTCATGCGGGAATGTGCGTGTACGTGTAGTGAAACCTGACGTGAAGTTTTTGTTGTTTCTCTGTAATGCTTGTTATGTGTAGTGCTGCCATCGGCCACAAGTTTTTCTAACTATGAGTGGAGTGTTATGATTGAATGATTTATCGTTGTAGGACTGTTGCTCTCAGTGGCGAGACTTTTTAACGGGGAGATCGGCTCGCATTTGCGCCTTGAAGTTGGGAACCACAGAAAACCAACTTCAGCCGACCACCACTGTGGGGTTCGAACCCGGATCCTCGCATCGAGAGTCCGTCACGATAACGTATAGTCCGGCCCTTCTAGTGTTACGACGTGTTCTATTGGACTTCTAGTCATAGAGGGTTTCTCGCCACAGAGAGCAACAGACCTACAAACAGTACAAATGTAATTCATTCCCATAACACTTCACTTCTGAAGTATAGATGGTGGCACTGAAAAATCAAACACAACACTACATAAGCAATCAGACTGTTAGGTACACACACAGTTACACTTCCGGCACAACTCACTAGGTAGTAAATCGTCCATAGATGGTGACAGACCTAAGTTGTGCTCGGTTTGAAAGAAAGTTAGGGGTGGGGGGGTTGTGAGGGGTCGTTGCCGTACTGCGAACGTGACAAGACAGAGGTATGAGCGCATTGGTCGAGGCTCTCACTATAGTGATTATCTTCATGTTGACTCATACAAGACACAAATCATATCGTGGTCACGATGTGGTAATATATATATATATATATATATATATATATATATATATATATATATATATATATATATATATATATATATATATATATATATATATATATATATATATATATATATATATATATATTTATATATATATAGCCAGTTTGACAGAAAAACTCCCTCGTCACATGGAGCTAAATCCCAGCTAATCACCATGCATCGCACGTTGGCGATGAAAAAAAAATAGATGCGGCTCCTACCGGACCGTATTACAGCAGCACATCGAACTTTAACCGAGGATAACTCCAACCACATATATATATATATATATATATATATATATATTCATTTCTACGTTTCTTTAAATCTAGATTTGTTTCTTTCATGAGTCGTGCTGGAAGTCGCCATATTGGTTAACTTAGACAGGGTTTGCATTTCCCTCAAAGAAAGAGGGAGATATCTCATGATCCAAAAAGCCCCATTGAAGAAAACCCGGGCAGCGCCGGGTATTATAGGTAGTATATATATATTTTACTAATCATAACTGTTTGAACCCCTCCAAAACGGAAGTGTTCATTTCTAATAACTATTCTTTACTAATAACTATTCTTACAAAAATGATTATTTGTAATTAGTTCTTTTACTATTTGTGTCATACTGTATTTGTTATTGTTGCCACCTATTGCAGAGGCTTTTTGCCTAAATCAATAAAGATTATTATTATTATTGTTGTTGTCCGGACTGCGGACTTTGGCAGCAATAAATAACGGTAAAATACGTTATGTAAGTAAATTTTTATTTTACTCAATTTTGGGTTATAATGAATGCATTTTGTTTTCAAGTTGAAGTTTATTTTCCAATAGACAGTGATTCCTTCATACAGTGATTCGATTGAAAACGTGAAATCGTAAGGCGCTGTAGTCCAGGTCGATAAGATACTCGCCTAAAATACCAAAGGATGTTTAGAGGTGTCACGAGTTCGATACCCGGTTCGTCCTTGTCGGAAAACTTTCCTGACAAAGGGATACAACAGAAACGTCGACGTGACCGGAGAAAAACCACTGGCCTCAGCCAGTGGTTCAGCGCACCAACCTCGCGACGAGTATAAAAAAACAAGCCTGCCGTTCGGAACCGGCAATAAATCGTAGCTCCCGGTCTAAAATTAGCACTCGTGTGCAGAAAATGACCGTGGTGCGACCAAAATGATCATGGAATCATGAATTGTAATTATCATGAATTGTAATCATGTAATTTCATTGTATTTTCAAAATAAGCTTACCTCAGGCAATTGGGAACAATGATTTCTCTCTTTGTCATACCGGAAATATCAGGACATCAAATGAATAACAGGTGAGAAATGCGTGCTATTTATGCAGTCTTTAACGAGCTGCATCATGACTTGCACCTACGTCGTGTTGCACTTTAATTAATCTATCCTTTTAATGGGGAAAAAATATGAAAAGCATGTCCACATGTATTCAACAAAATCTAAAAGTAGGATTCGCTTTCCTTTTTTGAAAAAAAAAAAAAAAAACCATTCTTATAAAGCGACCAAATCAAATTTTTTGCCTATTATTTATTGTGATAATATTATTTATTGCATTTTAACGAAAAAAACTCAGTATTAGACCCCCACAGTGGTGGTCGGCTGAAGTTGGTTTTCTGTGGTTCCCAACTTCAAGGCGCAAATGCGAGCCGATCTCCCCGTTAAAAAGTCTCGCCACAGAGAGCAACAGTCCTACAACGAAAAATCATTCAATCATAACACTTCACTCATAGTTAGAAAAACTTGTGGCAGATGGCAGCACTACACATAACAAGCATTACAGAGAAACAAAAAAAACTTCACGTCAGGTTTCACTACACGTACACGCACATTCCCGCATGTACCGATGGGGGTTCCGCGGGGGGGATGTTGTGTGTGGGGGGTGCATGTGTGGTGTAGCAGTAGTAGATAGGACCTCCAAAAAATGGCTCGGGGATCCATGATGTTCTTAAGTCAGCCACCTCGTTGGGCAATTTGCCTGTTGTGGCGTTGTATTTGTATTTGTATTAGACACTTTTTCCCAACTAATGTAGTATTAGATACTTTTATACTTAAATATTTTTACACTTTTATATTAGATACTTCCTTTTTCTCAACGATTAAATATTTTTTCCTAGCAAATCAACTATCTGACCCTTTTTCCCCCAAACTCACAATGATATACTTTTCAAAGCAGTATTAGATACTTGGTGGGTATATATATCTATCAATTGCGTTAGAATTTACTACTCTCGGTGGTAAACTATTCCATTTATTCACAACCCTATTGGAGGAAACATTCTCTGTGACACCACCTCCTGGAGTTGTCCCTTACAATCGGTACTAGCGTCCCTTTGTCGAAGCAGTCGATTGACGGCTTATTAATAATCCATGGTTCATCCTATTCATATCGTTAAAAATTTTGAACACTCCGATCATATCCCCCCGACAACTGAGTTCTTTTAATGTAAAAATCTTCAAAAAATGAAGTCTCTCTTCAATGTATACCGCTTTTTATAATATCTATCTATATATATAAAATTGATTTTCTGTGTGTGTGTCTGTGTGTGTGTGTGTGTGTGTGTTCTCTATACAAATCTACAATTTCAGATCGATCGTCGCCAAATTTTGCATATATACCAAATGGGACAAGACTTGAACGATAGGCTACTTTAAAATTTCGTCAGCCCAGGGCAAATGCCCCAAATGGGCAAAAAACTGTCCGGCAACAATGGTTTTTGGGCCTCAACAATCACTTTCCGAACGTTTACTTTGGTTACCGTGGTTCCCTAGCAATGCGTTTCAGACGTGTATATGCCTTTACAACGGTTTGTCACTTCTTTAATCCTGTTAGTATATGTATAATAGTTTATGCCTTTATAATGGTTTGCCACATTTTCAATATACTCTCAGTAATGAGGCTTTTTGAATAGACGTCATAATCATCATCAGCATCGCTTTGAAAGTCAGGAAAAGGGTGATCCTCATAGAAATCAGTGCTAAAATTGTCGATTTTACTGTAGAAATGCAGAAATTAGTGGGATTTTCCACCCCATGAATAATTTTAAAAATTGTATTGAATTCTCAATTTTTGAAATATTGAGGTCGCTTAGAGATATACGAAGCCCAGGAGATTAAAAATGAAGTAATTAGCCGGACCTACTTTTGAGTTAGACATTCATGCAATAACATTGATTTCAACTTTTTATTTATATCTTCTCAAGCATGAAAATTAATGTCTCCGTATTGTCTTTTGATATTCAACTGCATTAATTCATAGTTTAGGATGTTTTAAAATGAATTATGGGCCCGTAAAGTACATCGAAGAAATTCCACAGCTTCAATTAAGCATTTTTGAAAGCTGAAACAGGCAGATGGATAAATTAAAGTTCAGGGGGGGGGGAATCGAAATACCTAGCGTCCGTCGTTTCTATGTTTCTTTAAATCTAAATTTGTTTATTTCATGAAGTCGCTCAGGAAGTCGTCATATTGGTTAATTTAGACACGGTTTGCATGTCCCTCAAAGAAAGAGGGAGATATCACGTGATCCAAACAGCCTCATGGAAGAAAACCCGGGCAGCGCCGGGTATTATAGCTAGTATATATATATATATAACTGTGATGTTTGACAGAGTCCGTTATACTGATTGATGTTAATTGCCATTCCTGAACCTCCCCAACATTTATTACTCTATGCCGTGCTGTGCTCTTTTTATGTTATCGTTTTAGGTGGATGATGCAACTGCTCGATGTGGAGAGATGCGAGAATAGGATTAGACTGGTTACTTGACCAGCAACTAGGGATTGAGTGCAGTGACGATAATGGTTTAATACGTGCTGCTGGATGAGGAACGAACGTACGGTTCTTCCCCGTTGATCCGATGGACCGGAAGGGACGGATGGTGTCGTCCTGCTGTAGGTCCGGACTGGACCCCGGACTGGTCCGGCAGTTATTACTGGTCCTTTGCGTGGGTCGGAAGTCCGATGCCGGCCGGCGGTCTTGGTGGATGGCGAGGCTTTCCTTTTTCCAACATGGCCCAGCCGTAAGGTGATCTGCTTATATCCCACAAAGGACAGAGCGTAGGCCATGTTTGCTGTTTGAATGTATACTGTCGGTGAATCCACTAGTGCACAACTGAACTTTATATATTCAAGTGAACGGTGAAATTTCTGCGGCCTTGATCATCATTAGGACTATAACATCCGCCGCTGTGGTGGTCGAGTGGTCATAGTGACGGCGTCGCGAGGTCCCGGGTTCGAACCCCACCGTCACCACAGTGGTGGTCGGCTGAAGTTGGTTTTCTGTGGTTCCCAACTTCAAGGCGTAAATGCGAACCGATCTCCCCTTCAAAAAGTTTTGCCACAGAGAGCAACAGACCTACAAACAGTACAAATGTAATTCAATCATAACACATCACTCACTTAACTTCTGAAATATAGATGGCAGCACTGAGAAAAATCAAACACAACACTACATACGCACTCAGACTGTTAGGTACACACACAGTAACACTTCCGGCAAAAACTCACTAGGTAGTAAATTGCCCATGGCGATAGACCTGAGCTGTGCTCGGTTAAAAAAAATATATCCATATCTAAATATATCTCTAACTGGCAATGAAAAGTCTCCCCCCCCCCTGCTCCTTTAGTCTTGTGATATTATTAATACCAGCCATTGGTCAATATCGATAATTCCCACTTACTTTTTTATAGTTCATTGAACCTGAATTTTTACACGTATCCTGTTTTTCTTTTCATGTTCTCTTTTCTGGTTCGGGCCTATGGAAAAACCCTTCCAACAGAGGACAAGATACGAGGGGTTTGTTTTGCAAATCCGCTGATGACTGGGGACAGAGTACGGTGATGAAGGCGGATGGTTCGAGATGTTTTCGTTGGTCTCTTGCGGGTGATCCTTGGCGGCCGGTGGGAGTTTCCAAGGACTTTGGGAGGTGTGATTGAAGTGAGTCGGAGGCGATGGGGGCCTCGGTGGGGTTGGGTTCAGTGGACATACTCCTGTATGTCCCGGGGATGCCTGCCAGAGAGTTTTTCCAACATGGAACAGCGGCTAGGTAATCTGCTTCAAAGCGAGGGCCATGCTTGGTGTTAGTGTTTGTTGTCCTTTGCGTGGGTCAGAGGTCCGGTGACGCAATGCCGGCCGGCGTTCGGCCCATGGTATTGCTGGCGGGGCTTTTTCTTCTTTTCTCCAGCATGTCCCAGCAGCGAGGTAGCCTGCTTATATCCCACAAGGGACAGAGCGGGGGGGGGGCACGTTTGGTTTTTGCATAACTCATTCCCCCGCGTGCCAACAAGGACACACGTAGCTTTTCTCTGTGCACCCTCAACCAAGTTTATGTACCTGTGTAGGTATGATCTAACATACCTTACAGCATACTCCAGTTCAGGACGAACTAAGCTTCGGAAAAACGGAAGAATGATTTTAGGAGAACGTGAAAAGACCATTATGGAAGTGAAATTGAGTATTCCATTCATTTTTGTGATCACCGCTGAAAAATATTCAGAAAACCTAAGCCACTCGTCAATGAGAATTCCCAAATCGGTGACCCTAGTTGCATCCGGGATAGTAACACCATTCAATTCGTAAGAGAAACGTGGGTTGTTCAGACCAAAATGAGAGACGCTACATTTATCAAAGTTAAACAACCTGGTCCATTTATTTGACTACGCTGCAATCCTGCTGGTTAGGTTGGTCTGGAGCAACTTCCTATCGCTTTAATTCCCGACTACCCCTATTAGTTTCACATCATATGCGAATTTGCTAGCAATCCCATCGATACCCTGATCGAGTTTATCGATAAAAGTGAGAAAAGTATAGGGTCAAGGATACTTCCTTGAGGAACTCCACTCGTGTCGCCTGTCCAACCAGAGAATTCCCCGTTGAATGGATTTAGCGTTGATTGATTCCCCGTCGATCCAATTCAGCAAGTTTCCCCCAATCCCGATCTTGTGTAACCGCTTCAAGAGTTTATCGTTTGGACCAGATCCAATGGCTTCTGGAAATCACGGTAAACAACATCTACATTTTTGCCCTTATCCAAAGCCTTGGTAACGTGATCATAGAAGCAAATGAGGCTAGTTACACTACTTCCCTATCCCGAACCCCATGCTGATTATCCGAAAATACATTATTCTCGTCTATCCACTTCACCAATTACCTCTTGATAATAATTTCCAGAATTTTTGAGAGGGAATTCTTCAATCACACTAGATGATAACTGGCCACTGCTTCTCTACTACCATTTTTAAATATCGGAACAACATTAGCGAGCTTCCAATCCATTGGGACGATACCCTCAGCAACACTACTTCTGTAAATCGTTGGGAATGGCCCCAACAAATCATTAGCACATTCCGTGAGGACTTTGGGATAGATATCATCTAGTCTTTTCTTGCACATGCATTTTTTTAGGATTAAGATTTAGGACCTCCACGTCTTCCACTTGAATATCGTTGAGGATATATCACCCCCATATCACCCCCGACAACACCCGTACATTGAATATCATTTTCTCTATTAAAAATCGACGTGATAAAGTTATTGAAAATACTACACATACCTACATAGCTCTATACTCTAGAGACTCTTGTAATGAAAAGGGCCATGTCCACTTATATCCATTGTTGCGATACCTAAAAATAATTGTGGGGTGGTTTACTGATAAAAGAAGAGCGTTGAAGAAAGCGATAACGGATAGCAAAAACGAAGTTGAATCTGGGTTGGCAGATAGCATTGGAACCGACCCCACAATTATTTTTAGGTATGTGTCACCTCGTCCACTTTTATATACTCACTGAATGCTCTTTATTTTCAAGATTAAGGTTACACACGCTATCCGTGAACCATAGAGGGTGCGATGTACTAACACGCTTTTTTCGTACAAAGGGTATGACGTCGTGCAAAACCGAGGACAGCTTCGTACTAAATTCTTCCCACTGACCACCATGACTGATTCCAACTGGTCTTTGAAAACTTCCGCTAACCTTCCTCTCAAAACATCAAAGTTAGTTGTCCGAAAACAAGGAACCAGTCTTTTGTTATCAACCTTACCCGAAGAAAAGTTGCAAAGAAAACTGATGGCACCATGTGATCACTGGAGGAAAACTCTTCCCCCCCCCCCGAAACATGTTCAACAAGATCCTCAGAACTACTAAGAACTAAATCCAAAATAGCAGTACCCCTAGTGGTTTCTGATACATGATGCAAAAAAAAAAAAATGATCGAGCACCAACTTTTAAGAAAGTCTCTTTCATACTGATCTCTAGAATGACTTGAATGAATAATAAATATTTCCTCTTATTCTAATTTACTGGAACTCTTGAGTAGTAAAATTTTCTGATGAACGGTGTCAAAACCTTTCTTATTATATAATAAAACAGTGTTTGTCCCATTATCGTTATCAATACTGTTACAAGCGAAATTAGTGAATGATATTAAGGCTGATTTACTGTTGCAGTTAGGCCAAAACCCATACGAATTTTTAAGGAAGGAATTAGTTTTATTTAAATATGGAAGTAAGTAGCATTTTAAATTACTTTCGGAAACTTTGAAAATAAATGGCAAGACAAATGAATAAAGGTCTACATTAATTTGCTCCCACTTTTGTTGAACATAAGGATAACGATAAAAATTTTGAAAGAGTTGGGAAAAATAACTCCTCCCAAAAGTGCCTTTACATGTTGATGCAAATGACACTTGCCTATATATACGTTTCAGCCTGTCTAACGAGTCCAGATGCATGTATCGGAAACATTGGTAATGTTGAAAGAAATCCTGTAGAGCAGTGTTTCTCAACCTTTCTGAAAACAAGCACCAGTAGAATGCCCGAAACGTTTTGACGGGCCACTTGCATCCCGTATTACGGGACATTCCTTTAAATATTTCGTTGCTTTGATTTTTTTATACATTTATCCTGTTTTTTTTTTTTCAATGATACCTATTTGAGTTTGTAATATTCACTAAAGTCATAGTGAATATCACAGCAACTATGGCAAAAATTATAAATATTCATCTCGCATTTGTCAGGTTTAGCATTTCGGAACTTTGATTACGATTGGTGATTGTGCTTATTTATGACAATGTTTCGATGGAAATTGGCGATGTCCCGTACATTTTACGGGTTATTATTTAAGAGATCCCGGGGGGGGGGGGGGGTAATCGAATTTTATTTTCCTCAAAAAGAAAAAAGGTCATCAGATCATTTGAATATTTTTTTAGTTAAATCTATTTCTGTTTCAACGATTTGTAGCAACCCTTTATTTCCACACTCGTCAGTAATTTTAGCAGTAATTAGCAAATTAAATTTAAAATTGAGGAATATCCCGTATTTAGGATCGCAATTTCTTGCTTTCTCTTCGATGATGTATGATGAACGTAAGTATTAAGGTATAATTTTATTTTTAACCATATGGGTATTACTAATATCAATTAGAACGGGAGAATAATTTTATCAGATATGCCTGCGGACCATCTCTAGTCCGAGGACCATAGGTTGAGAATCGCTGCTGCAAAGCAGTGGTTCTAAAATCTTTGTCACCCGCGGCTCACCAGAACAGTTCTCTCTCTCTCCCTCTTTCAGTATATATTTTCACTTATAAAATAATCCCTTCAAAGTATAAATAGGCACATAAATGGATGTCTCTAGCTTGCCACGACGCACACTTTGAGAAACACTACTGTGGAGTGTTGTTCCAGTGTTGAAATCTCCCCCTCTTATCATGTGCTATAATGTTTTGTTATCTCACATCCTGGACCCATGGGGTGTCGCTTTCCAAGAAGAGAAAAGATCGGGATATATAATGTACTACAAGCTTTCTATTTAGGCAAAATTATCTTTATACCCAGGCGCATTTAAAACGTGATTATCGCTGTAGGAAAGTTCAATGTACATTGAGGAAAATAGGAATTCTGCGGGAACCAAAGAAAATACCGTTATGGGCAGGTTTATGGTTACAGACAGTACCGTAATACACAGGTTTCACTGTATCGGATTTTTTTTTTAGGCAAACTCATAAGACAAGATATACGGAAGACTGGATGTTGTGAAGATATTTATTATTTGAGATGTTAATTTTTTTAAGGAAGGAAAAACTCATCTCTACCGGGAGTCGAACCCGGGTCCCTCGATTGCCGGACGAGTGCTCTGACCACTAAGCTACAGAGGAGATAGAGATTTTCCTTCGCTAGAGCGTAATATATGTGCCGAACGTAACCGCGCAATGGACGGTGAACCGATCAGCCAATAGCTCATGGACGACGAGCCACCAGATGGCTATATATATGACATGAATGTCGCTCTTCACTTGTTAATACAAGATATACGGAAGACTTCCCGTCTTGTATTAACAAGAGCGACATTCATGTCATAAACTCATAAGATACCGTTTCCCAACGCCATTTCCGTCAAAGTTTCATCAATTTCATCAAAATATTCATTTCAGCAAAATTTTTATTTTGCTTCGTTATTTGAAACAAACCAAAAACAAATCATCCAGACTAATTTATTATGTAATTCATGAAAACCCAAGGATCTTATTTTATTAGTGTCAGTTCATTTGGACACATCATTCACTGTGTGAGTGGTTCACAAAAAACATTTGTGGCTATCGTATCAGTTTCATTGCCTCATTATGAACATCCTTAGGGATACACTTCAATGTCTTGCAAAAGATGTGAAGGGGGGGGGGGGCAAATCTGGTCCAGTTCATGTCTCATTATGAAATACTCTCTTGAAAAGTTCTAAAAAAGCTACCTCTCTTTTGTTGGAAAACTATAAATAGTCATTATTTATCATGTATTATGTAATTTTCTCCGTAAATAACTATTAATGCATTACTGTGTAAATCTCGCCATATTGAAGGCGAACTTGGCAGTTTGGCAACAGCTCCGATAAGTTGGCGATGTGATGTCGCCAAAGAAAGGATTGGATTTTCCAAGAAAAATGACAAAATTCTCTCAAAGCTTTTGCCGTCCCTATAAAGCAGCGCCACCGAATTATCATCAGTTTATTGAATTTTAGTTAGAAGATGATGAAGTTGTGCTTGGTTTGAAAGAAAGTTAGGGGTGGGGGGGTTGTGAGGGGTCGTTGCCGTACTGCGAACGTGACAAGACAGAGGTATGAGCGCATTGGTCGAGGCTCTCACTATAGTGATTATCTTCATGTTGACTCATACAAGACACAAATCATATCGTGGTCACGATGTGGTAATATATATATATATATATATAAATATATATATATATATATATATATATATATTTATATATATATAGCCAGTTTGACAGAAAAACTCCCTCGTCACATGGAGCTAAATCCCAGCTAATCACCATGCATCGCACGTTGGCGATGAAAAAAAAATAGATGCGGCTCCTACCGGACCGTATTACAGCAGCACATCGAACTTTAACCGAGGATAACTCCAACCACAGATATATATATATATATTCATTTCTACGTTTCTTTAAATCTAGATTTGTTTCTTTCATGAGTCGTGCTGGAAGTCGCCATATTGGTTAACTTAGACAGGATTTGCATTTCCCTCAAAGAAAGAGGGAGATATCTCATGATCCAAAAAGCCCCATTGAAGAAAACCCGGGCAGCGCCGATTATTATAGGTAGTATATATATATTTTACTAATCATAACTGTTTGAACCCCTCCAAAACGGAAGTGTTCATTTCTAATAACTATTCTTTACTAATAACTATTCTTACAAAAATGATTATTTGTAATTAGTTCTTTTACTATTTGTGTCATACTGTATTTGTTATTGTTGCCACCTATTGCAGAGGCTTTTTGCCTAAATCAATAAAGATTATTATTATTATTGTTGTTGTCCGAACTGCGGACTTTGGCAGCAATAAATAACGGTAAAATACGTTATGTATGTAAATTTTTATTTTACTCAATTTTGGGTTATAATGAATGCATTTTGTTTTCAAGTTGAAGTTTATTTTCCAATAGACAGTGATTCCTTCATACAGTGATTCGATTGAAAACGTGAAATCGTAAGGCGCTGTAGTCCAGGTCGATAAGATACTCGCCTAAAATACCAAAGGATGTTTAGAGGTGTCACGAGTTCGATACCCGGTTCGTCCTTGTCGGAAAACTTTCCTGACAAAGGGATACAACAGAAACGTCGACGTGACCGGAGAAAAACCACTGGCTGGAGGACTCCAGCCAGTGGTTCAGCGCACCAACCTCGCGACGAGTATAAAAAAACAAGCCTGCCGTTCGGAACCGGCAATAAATCGTAGCTCCCGGTCTAAAATTAGCACTCGTGTGCAGAAAATGACCGTGGTGCGACCAAAATGATCATGGAATCATGAATTGTAATTATCATGAATTGTAATCATGTAATTTCATTGTATTTTCAAAATAAGCTTACCTCAGGCAATTGGGAACAATGATTTCTCTCTTTGTCATACCGGAAATATCAGGACATCAAATGAATAACAGGTGAGAAATGCGTGCTATTTATGCAGTCTTTAACGAGCTGCATCATGACTTGCACCTACGTCGTGTTGCACTTTAATTAATCTATCCTTTTAATGGGGAAAAAATATGAAAAGCATGTCCACATGTATTCAACAAAATCTAAAAGTAGGATTCGCTTTCCTTTTTTGAAAAAAAAAAAAAAAACCATTCTTATAAAGCGACCAAATCAAATTTTTTGCCTATTATTTATTGTGATAATATTATTTATTGCATTTTAACGAAAAAAACTCAGTATTAGACCCCCACAGTGGTGGTCGGCTGAAGTTGGTTTTCTGTGGTTCCCAACTTCAAGGCGCAAATGCGAGCCGATCTCCCCGTTAAAAAGTCTCGCCACAGAGAGCAACAGTCCTACAACGAAAAATCATTCAATCATAACACTTCACTCATAGTTAGAAAAACTTGTGGCAGATGGCAGCACTACACATAACAAGCATTACAGAGAAACAAAAAAAACTTCACGTCAGGTTTCACTACACGTACACGCACATTCCCGCATGTACCGATGGGGGTTCCGCGGGGGGGATGTTGTGTGTGGGGGGTGCATGTGTGGTGTAGCAGTAGTAGATAGGACCTCCAAAAAATGGCTCGGGGATCCATGATGTTCTTAAGTCAGCCACCTCGTTGGGCAATTTGCCTGTTGTGGCGTTGTATTTGTATTTGTATTAGACACTTTTTCCCAACTAATGTAGTATTAGATACTTTTATACTTAAATATTTTTACACTTTTATATTAGATACTTCCTTTTTCTCAACGATTAAATATTTTTTCCTAGCAAATCAACTATCTGACCCTTTTTCCCCCAAACTCACAATGATATACTTTTCAAAGCAGTATTAGATACTTGGTGGGTATATATATCTATCAATTGCGTTAGAATTTACTACTCTCGGTGGTAAACTATTCCATTTATTCACAACCCTATTGGAGGAAACATTCTCTGTGACACCACCTCCTGGAGTTGTCCCTTACAATCGGTACTAGCGTCCCTTTGTCGAAGCAGTCGATTGACGGCTTATTAATAATCCATGGTTCATCCTATTCATATCGTTAAAAATTTTGAACACTCCGATCATATCCCCCCGACACCTGAGTTCTTTTAATGTAAAAATCTTCAAAAAATGAAGTCTCTCTTCAATGTATACCGCTTTTTATAATATCTATCTATATATATAAAATTGATTTTCTGTGTGTGTGTGTGTGTGTGTGTGTGTGTTCTCTATACAAATCTACAATTTCAGATCGATCGTCGCCAAATTTTGCATATATACCAAATGGGACAAGACTTGAACGATAGGCTACTTTAAAATTTCGTCAGCCCAGGGCAAATGCCCCAAATGGGCAAAAAACTGTCCGGCAACAATGGTTTTTGGGCCTCAACAATCACTTTCCGAACGTTTACTTTGGTTACCGTGGTTCCCTAGCAATGCGTTTCAGACGTGTATATGCCTTTACAACGGTTTGTCACTTCTTTAATCCTGTTAGTATATGTATAATAGTTTATGCCTTTATAATGGTTTGCCACATTTTCAATATACTCTCAGTAATGAGGCTTTTTGAATAGACGTCATAATCATCATCAGCATCGCTTTGAGAGTCAGGAAAAGGGTGATCCTCATAGAAATCAGTGCTAAAATTGTCGATTTTACTGTAGAAATGCGGAAATTAGTGGGATTTTCCACCCCATGAATAATTTTAAAAATTGTATTGAATTCTCAATTTTTGAAATATTGAGGTCGCTTAGAGATATACGAAGCCCAGGAGATTAAAAATGAAGTAATTAGCCGGACCTACTTTTGAGTTAGACATTCATGCAATAACATTGATTTCAACTTTTTATTTATATCTTCTCAAGCATGAAAATTAATGTCTCCGTATTGTCTTTTGATATTCAACTGCATTAATTCATAGTTTAGGATGTTTTAAAATGAATTATGGGCCCGTAAAGTACATCGAAGAAATTCCACAGCTTCAATTAAGCATTTTTGAAAGCTGAAACAGGCAGATGGATAAATTAAAGTTCAGGGGGGGGGAATCGAAATACCTAGCGTCCGTCGTTTCTATGTTTCTTTAAATCTAAATTTGTTTATTTCATGAAGTCGCTCAGGAAGTCGTCATATTGGTTAATTTAGACACGGTTTGCATGTCCCTCAAAGAAAGAGGGAGATATCACGTGATCCAAACAGCCTCATGGAAGAAAACCCGGGCAGCGCCGGGTATTATAGCTAGTATATATATATATATAACTGTGATGTTTGACAGAGTCCGTTATACTGATTGATGTTAATTGCCATTCCTGAACCTCCCCAACATTTATTACTCTATGCCGTGCTGTGCTCTTTTTATGTTATCGTTTTAGGTGGATGATGCAACTGCTCGATGTGGAGAGATGCGAGAATAGGATTAGACTGGTTACTTGACCAGCAACTAGGGATTGAGTGCAGTGACGATAATGGTTTAATACGTGCTGCTGGATGAGGAACGAACGTACGGTTCTTCCCCGTTGATCCGATGGACCGGAAGGGACGGATGGTGTCGTCCTGCTGTAGGTCCGGACTGGACCCCGGACTGGTCCGGCAGTTATTACTGGTCCTTTGCGTGGGTCGGAAGTCCGATGCCGGCCGGCGGTCTTGGTGGATGGCGAGGCTTTCCTTTTTCCAACATGGCCCAGCCGTAAGGTGATCTGCTTATATCCCACAAAGGACAGAGCGTAGGCCATGTTTGCTGTTTGAATGTATACTGTCGGTGAATCCACTAGTGCACAACTGAACTTTATATATTCAAGTGAACGGTGAAATTTCTGCGGCCTTGATCATCATTAGGACTATAACATCCGCCGCTGTGGTGGTCGAGTGGTCATAGTGACGGCGTCGCGAGGTCCCGGGTTCGAACCCCACCGTCACCACAGTGGTGGTCGGCTGAAGTTGGTTTTCTGTGGTTCCCAACTTCAAGGCGTAAATGCGAACCGATCTCCCCTTCAAAAAGTTTTGCCACAGAGAGCAACAGACCTACAAACAGTACAAATGTAATTCAATCATAACACATCACTCACTTAACTTCTGAAATATAGATGGCAGCACTGAGAAAAATCAAACACAACACTACATACGCACTCAGACTGTTAGGTACACACACAGTAACACTTCCGGCAAAAACTCACTAGGTAGTAAATTGCCCATGGCGATAGACCTGAGCTGTGCTCGGTTAAAAAAAATATATCCATATCTAAATATATCTCTAACTGGCAATGAAAAGTCTCCCCCCCCCCTGCTCCTTTAGTCTTGTGATATTATTAATACCAGCCATTGGTCAATATCGATAATTCCCACTTACTTTTTTATAGTTCATTGAACCTGAATTTTTACACGTATCCTGTTTTTCTTTTCATGTTCTCTTTTCTGGTTCGGGCCTATGGAAAAACCCTTCCAACAGAGGACAAGATACGAGGGGTTTGTTTTGCAAATCCGCTGATGACTGGGGACAGAGTACGGTGATGAAGGCGGATGGTTCGAGATGTTTTCGTTGGTCTCTTGCGGGTGATCCTTGGCGGCCGGTGGGAGTTTCCAAGGACTTTGGGAGGTGTGATTGAAGTGAGTCGGAGGCGATGGGGGCCTCGGTGGGGTTGGGTTCAGTGGACATACTCCTGTATGTCCCGGGGATGCCTGCCAGAGAGTTTTTCCAACATGGAACAGCGGCTAGGTAATCTGCTTCAAAGCGAGGGCCATGCTTGGTGTTAGTGTTTGTTGTCCTTTGCGTGGGTCAGAGGTCCGGTGACGCAATGCCGGCCGGCGTTCGGCCCATGGTATTGCTGGCGGGGCTTTTTCTTCTTTTCTCCAGCATGTCCCAGCAGCGAGGTAGCCTGCTTATATCCCACAAGGGACAGAGCGGGGGGGGGGCACGTTTGGTTTTTGCATAACTCATTCCCCCGCGTGCCAACAAGGACACACGTAGCTTTTCTCTGTGCACCCTCAACCAAGTTTATGTACCTGTGTAGGTATGATCTAACATACCTTACAGCATACTCCAGTTCAGGACGAACTAAGCTTCGGAAAAACGGAAGAATGATTTTAGGAGAACGTGAAAAGACCATTATGGAAGTGAAATTGAGTATTCCATTCATTTTTGTGATCACCGCTGAAAAATATTCAGAAAACCTAAGCCACTCGTCAATGAGAATTCCCAAATCGGTGACCCTAGTTGCATCCGGGATAGTAACACCATTCAATTCGTAAGAGAAACGTGGGTTGTTCAGACCAAAATGAGAGACGCTACATTTATCAAAGTTAAACAACCTGGTCCATTTATTTGACTACGCTGCAATCCTGCTGGTTAGGTTGGTCTGGAGCAACTTCCTATCGCTTTAATTCCCGACTACCCCTATTAGTTTCACATCATATGCGAATTTGCTAGCAATCCCATCGATACCCTGATCGAGTTTATCGATAAAAGTGAGAAAAGTATAGGGTCAAGGATACTTCCTTGAGGAACTCCACTCGTGTCGCCTGTCCAACCAGAGAATTCCCCGTTGAATGGATTCAGCGTTGATTGATTCCCCGTCTATCCAATTCAGCAAGTTTCCCCCAATCCCGATCTTGTGTAACCGCTTCAAGAGTTTATCGTTTGGACCAGATCCAATGGCTTCTGGAAATCACGGTAAACAACATCTACATTTTTGCCCTTATCCAAAGCCTTGGTAACGTGATCATAGAAGCAAATGAGGCTAGTTACACTACTTCCCTATCCCGAACCCCATGCTGATTATCCGAAAATACATTATTCTCGTCTATCCACTTCACCAATTACCTCTTGATAATAATTTCCAGAATTTTTGAGAGGGAATTCTTCAATCACACTAGATGATAACTGGCCACTGCTTCTCTACTACCATTTTTAAATATCGGAACAACATTAGCGAGCTTCCAATCCATTGGGACGATACCCTCAGCAACACTACTTCTGTAAATCGTTGGGAATGGCCCCAACAAATCATTAGCACATTCCGTGAGGACTTTGGGATAGATATCATCTAGTCTTTTCTTGCACATGCATTTTTTTAGGATTAAGATTTAGGACCTCCACGTCTTCCACTTGAATATCGTTGAGGATATATCACCCCCATATCACCCCCGACAACACCCGTACATTGAATATCATTTTCTCTATTAAAAATCGACGTGATAAAGTTATTGAAAATACTACACATACCTACATAGCTCTATACTCTAGAGACTCTTGTAATGAAAAGGGCCATGTCCACTTATATCCATTGTTGCGATACCTAAAAATAATTGTGGGGTGGTTTACTGATAAAAGAAGAGCGTTGAAGAAAGCGATAACGGATAGTAAAAACGAAGTTGAATCTGGGTTGGGAGATAGCATTGGCACCGACCCCACAATTATTTTTAGGTATGTGTCACCTCGTTCACTTTTATATACTCACTGAATGCTCTTTATTTTCAAGATTAAGGTTACACACGCTATCCGTGAACCACAGAGGGTGCGATGTACAAACACGCTTTTTTCGAACAAAGGGTATGACGTCGTGCAAAACCAAGAACAGCTTCGTACTAAATTCTTCCCACTGACTTACCACCCTGACTGATTCCAACTAGTCTTTGAAAACTTCCGCTAACCTTCCTCTCAAAACATCAAAGTTAGTTGTCCGAAAACAAGGAACCAGTCTTTTGTTATCAACCTTACCCGAAGAAAAGTTGCAAAGAAAACTGATGACACGATGTGATCACTGGAGGAAAACTCTCCCCCCCCCCCCGAAACATGTTCAACAAGATCCTCAGAACTACTAAGAACTAAATCCAAAATAGCAGTACCCCTAGTGGTTTCTGATACATGATGCAAAAAAAAAAAAATGATCGAGCACCAACTTTTAAGAAAGTCTCTTTCATACTGATCTCTAGAATGACTTGAATGAATAATAAATATTTCCTCTTATTCTAATTTACTGGAACTCTTGAGTAGTAAAATTTTCTGATGAACGGTGTCAAAACCTTTCTTATTATATAATAAAACAGTGTTTGTCCCATTATCGTTATCAATACTGTTACAAGCGAAATTAGTGAATGATATTAAGGCTGATTTACTGTTGCAGTTAGGCCAAAACCCATACCAATTTTTAAGGAAGGAATTAGTTTTATTTAAATATGGAAGTAAGTAGCATTTTAAATTACTTTCGGAAACTTTGAAAATAAATGGCAAGACAAATGAATAAAGGTCTACATTAATTTGCTCCCACTTTTGTTGAACATAAGGATAACGATAAAAATTTTGAAAGAGTTGGGAAAAATAACTCCTCCCAAAAGTGCCTTTACATGTTGATGCAAATGACACTTGCCTATATATACGTTTCAGCCTGTCTAACGAGTCCAGATGCATGTATCGGAAACATTGGTAATGTTGAAAGAAATCCTGTAGAGCAGTGTTTCTCAACCTTTCTGAAAACAAGCACCAGTAGAATGCCCGAAACGTTTTGACGGGCCACTTGCATCCCGTATTACGGGACATTCCTTTAAATATTTCGTTGCTTTGATTTTTTTATACATTTATCCTGTTTTTTTTTTCAATGATACCTATTTGAGTTTGTAATATTCACTAAAGTCATAGTGAATATCACAGCAACTATGGCAGAAATTATAAATATTCATCTCGCATTTGTCAGGTTTAGCATTTCGGAACTTTGATTACGATTGGTGATTGTGCTTATTTATGACAATGTTTCGATGGAAATTGGCGATGTCCCGTACATTTTACGGGTTATTATTTAAGAGATCCCGGGGGGGGGGGGGGGGGGTTAATCAAATTTTATTTTCCTCAAAAAGAAAAAAGGTCATCAGATCATTTGAATATTTTTTTAGTTAAATCTATTTCTGTTTCAACGATTTGTAGCAACCCTTTATTTCCACACTCGTCAGTAATTTTAGCAGTATTTAGCAAATTAAATTTAAAATTGAGGAATATCCCGTATTTAGGATCGCAATTTCTTGCTTTCTCTTCGATGATGTATGATGAACATAAGTATTAAGGTATAATTTTATTTTTAACCATATGGGTATTACTAATATCAATTAGAACGGGTGAATAATTTTATCAGATATGCCTGCGGACCATCTCTAGTCCGAGGACCATAGGTTGAGAATCGCTGCTGCAAAGCAGTGGTTCTAAAATCTTTGTCACCCGCGGCTCACCAGAACAGTTCTCTCTCTCTCCCTCTTTCAGTATATATTTTCACTTATAAAATAATCCCTTCAAAGTATAAATAGGCACATAAATGGATGTCTCTAGCTTGCCACGACGCACACTTTGAGAAACACTACTGTGGAGTGTTGTTCCAGTGTTGAAATCTCCCCCTCTTATCATGTGCTATAATGTTTTGTTATCTCACATCCTGGACCCATGGGGTGTCGCTTTCCAAGAAGAGAAAAGATCGGGATATATAATGTACTAAAAGCTTTCTATAGAGGCAAAATTATCTTTATACACAGGCGCATTTAAAACGTGATTATCGCTGTAGGAAAGTTCAATGTACATTGAGGAGAATAGGAACTCTGCGGGAACCAAAGATAATACCGTTATGGGCAGGTTTATGGTTACAGACAGTACCGTAATACACAGGTTTCACTGTATCAGATTTTTTTTTAGGCAAACTCATAAGACAAGATATACGGAAGACTGGATGTTGTGAAGATATTTATTATTTGAGATGTTAATTTTTTTAAGGAAGGAAAAACTCATCTCTGCCTCTACCAGGAGTCGAACCCGGGTTCCTCGATTGCCGGACGAGTGCTCTGACCACTAAGCTACAGAGGAGATAGAGATTTTCCTTCGCTAGAGCGTATATATGTGCCGAACGGAACCGTGCAATGGACGGTGAACCGATCAGCCAATAGCTCATGGACGACGAGCCACCAGATGGCTCCATATGACGGAATACGGGAAGTCTTCCGTATATCTTGTATTAACAAGTGAAGAGCCTCACTTGTTAATTATGTCACTCACGTTTATTATGTCATAAACTCATAAGATACCTTTTCCCAACGCCATTTCCGTCAAAGTTTCATCAATTTCATCAAAATATTCATTTCCGCGAAATTTTTATTTTGCTTCGTTATTTGAAACAAACCAAAAACAAATCATCCAGACTAATTTATTATGTAATTCTTGAAAACCCAAGGATCTTATTTTATTAGTGTCAGTTCATTTGGACACATCATTCACTGAGAGAGTGGTTCACAAAAAACGTTTGTGGCTATCGTATCATCAGTTTCATTGTCTCATTATGAACATCCTTAGGGAAACACTTCAATGTCCTGCAAAAGATGTGAAGTGTGGGGGGGGGGGCAAATCTGGTCAAGTTCATGTCTCATTATGAAATACTCTCTTGAAAAGTTCTAAAAAAGCTACCTCTCTTTTGTTGGAAAACTATAAATAGTCATTATTTATCATGTATTATGTAATTTTCTCCGTAAATAACTATTAATGCATTACTGTGTAAATCTCGCCATATTGAAGACAAACTTGGCAGTTTGGCAACAGCTCCGATAAGTTGGCGATGTGATGTCGCCAAAGAAAGGATTGGATTTTCCAAGAAAAATGACAAAATTCTCTCAAAGCTTTTGCCGTCCCTATAAAGCAGCGCCACCGAATTATCATCAGTTTATTGAATTTTAGTTAGAAGATGATGTGCCCACCCCCCCCCCCCCACCCCCACTATTTATAGGTCTCTCTCCCTGGTTAGCGCGTTTCGTCCGAACCGCTTCTTGTGAATACGTATAGATAGCTATTCCGCAAAATAAATATGTGCTGTCTTTGAAAAATTCTTCGAACTTTGCCATCTCGAGTGCTTGCGTGGGACATAATTCGGAACAGTATTTTAAAGTATGGGGAGGGGGAACCACTTTTTGCCAAAATTGGGTCTCAAAAATAGGAGGGGTTTCTTAGACATGAACCTCAAAGAATATTAGAAACATATAAACAACGAGTATTAGAAATATATTTTTTCCAACTTTTTTCCAAATTTTTTCAGCCCAAGAAATCAGGGGGTTCCGTACACGTGTTGAAATGCACGTAATTCATTTTGATGGAATTTTCTTGAAAATTTGATGATCTCTCTCATTATTTCATTCGTAGTCAAGTGAATTTTGCATTTCATGACTGCGCGTTCTCTCAAAGACGCAACTCATGTGAGAGAAATTCGTACACGCGAGATGAATGCGCAAAATAACCCGGAAATATACAAAAATATCTCCCCGAGACATTTTTTTTTTAATGATGCAGAAGCACATCTGTATAGTCAAGTGAAGCATGCAGTGAAACTACGTTTTACGAGTGATTCGCAAGACAAAAATTTTGAACGAGTTTTTGACAAGCGATGATTACGAGCAAATATTTGGTGCTTTACTAGTGTGTAACACCTGGCGTGTGTGGCAAACATACTGGTGACCACATCTGAATTGATGCATGGTGTACGGTTAACAGCTCATTTCTGAATTTTCCTGTTATTGGCCAATGCTGTCTTAACGCATGGGCCAACCCGGGCACCTCAAAAATGAGATCCGGTTGAAATATTCTAGAATTTACCAGGTAGGGCCTCAGAAAAAACAACTTGGCCCGGGAGCCTATGACGCTCTTAAGATGTTACTGGCACTTACATAATGTTTTCATTGTGATGTTGACATTGGTAAAGTTCTTTTACCTGAGCCACGAATCGCCGGCTAAAGCTTTAGGAAAATTTCGGACACAGAAGTGATTGAAGTTGTTTTTCATGGTATTGTGTGACCTGCTTTCGGCGAGTGCTGTCTATCGGCAAAAACTTGAACTAGATTTTTTTCGTGACGACTTGCTTTTCATAGACTGAGAGCACATTGCCTGCAATGCGCTGAAAAAGGCCATTGCAGATGTTGCATAGCAGAACGCGCGGGATGGTATACTTGTTCGTCAAAGATGTAAAAAATATTTTATAATGAAAATTTAAAAGATGGTTCCTCTCTCAGCGATATAGGGGTTCAAAATGAATCTCGCTTTTTGTTTCTTTTACTCTGTAAAATGTACCAAGATAGATAGATAGAACCGCTCACAGCCCCGGACTGATGCAAAGCACCTTACTTCCGTTACCTCAAAAGAGGCAGAGTTGTGTGCTTCTATTTAGGGGGGGGCCATTCAAGTATTACATAAGCAGATTTTCAGCCATTTTTGACCCCTCCCCCCTCTTGTCAGCAAAAGTCAGCCAGCAAAACACTGACCCCCCCCCCCCGTCAGCAAAATGTTGTCAGCAGTTTAGAATATTTCATATCTTCAAGAAGGGGTGGTTAATGACGTAAGCAGCCTTAAAAAAACCCCTCTCCCTCCCCCCTTGTCATCAAAAGTCAGCAAATTCGAAACCTCCTTCCTCCTCTCGATGCTGACGTAATACTTGAAGACCCCTTAGAAAGCTGCTGCCCTATCTAAAAAAAACACGTTTTAAAGTGCAATATTCGCTAAGATACTTGAACTCTAAAATCGGTGAAAAGTTGAGAAAGAACAGCATAAATGAGGGAAAGGGATGTTATCCGTTAACTTTTGCTGTTCGTTCCCAACTATTTCATAGATTTTTTTTTTTCACCTCAGTAGAAACGGAGCAACGATTTTCTAATTTGAAATTACAGAACAGGGGGACCATATGAAAATTAATTTTACTTTTCATTTTTTGACGCGCTGTATTTTCCTTCTGTCCAAAGATATATATATATATACAACTATTTCAAATCCCCAAATGAACCATTGCTACAAATTGCAGTGGATAATCCCCTCTCACGTGCAGTCTTTTGGCGACAGATATTTATGACCTGTATTTGAAGTATCGGTGATTAATCCGGTTTCCTCGTCCGCATGTTAAAATGGTCGTAGAAGGGGAAAAATAGCTTCGAGCGAAAAAGCACGCTATTTTTCCCATGTTTTACCCATTTCCCCATTTCGGGCATTGCCCTGCTCTGACGAAATTTTAAAATAGCCTATCGTTCAAGTCTAGTCCCATTTGGTATATATGCAAAATTTAGTAACGATCGATCTAATATAGAAAGCACATACACACAGAAAATCAATTTTATTTATATAGATTGCTTGGCCGAAGTCTATATAAGAAAAAGCGGCCATGTAATTTGACTCTTGGGAGGAACGCGATCACCGCCTACTGGATCCGTGCCTTGCCTAGTGTTCTAGAGATTCGTTTTATTTGCAAAATTATTCTTCTTTATGAATTTAGTTTTAATAAAATTCAAATCGTTAAATAAAAAGGGTATCACTCTTGGATGAAATCAGGTTCCCCCATCCCCCCAATAAGGCAGAACGACTACGAGAAGAAAATATAACCTAAAGGGAGGACCGTGGGCGGCTTAAAAGGGTTGAGAAACACTATACAGGGAATTATATTTTGATGATTTCCCATGGGTCCGATTTTGCCGAATTTTTGTGAAGGAAATGTGGTCGGCCTTTGTAGTATTTATCTTGCGTATTGATATTTCTCCATCAGCACACCTTTCACGGGTTGGATGGAACAACACGGCGGGGGCCGCATGTGGATTGCGGGCGAAAAGTTGTGCATCCCTGGCTGTAACACCGACTTCGCTGACATCACCAATCAGCGAAGGGTGATCTCTACTATTTTTTTATCTTTACAATTTTTTTTTTTTGGCTATAATTGGCAATTCTACTTGCCTTTGACAATTTTTAGCTATAATTGACAAATTTACTTGCTTTGGCATTCTCTTTTCTGTGATTGACAACTTTACTTGCCTTTGAAAATCTTTTTCAGCTCTCTTTCTCAGTGATTGGCTACTTTACCTTTTTTTTTTTTGGCTGTAATCAGCCATTTACTTGCTTTTGACAATTCTTTTTGATACAAATTGCCAACTTTGCTCGTCTTTGACAATTTTTTCGGCTCTCTTTCCGCGGTAATTGTCGACATTACTTGCCTCTGACAATTTTATTTGTCAACCGCGATTGCATTTGCCATTTTTTGGCAATACGTCCTATAGACCCCGATTTCCCAAATTTTTATGAAGGAAATATGGTCAGCCTATTTATCTTATGTGTATTGATATTTTTCTACCAGTACACCATTCACAGGCCGGATGAAGCACCATGGTGGGCCGCATCTGGTCCGCTGGCCGGAATTCCTGCACTCCTGACTTAAATACTTGATACAGCCAACCTATTAATATAGTGTTATTATGCCACTGCCGTGACTTGGTTCTTTTTAGCAATGTGGGGAGTTTTGAGAACTCTTAACTTTTTTACAGCAGTATTTTTTCGTTTCCCCGAGAATTGGCTGCCCCTTAAAATGTCAAAACACAGACACATACGGAATCATTCTTCTAGTTAGGGTAACAGATTCGAAAACTGAGAAAGGAGAAAGCCTGCTCATGCGCCTTTGATGACATTATTTTCTCCAATTTCTCTGCAACAGATGGCGTCATTCTACTCCCAGAAAAGGAAACCCCCACCCAATATAATTTTCATGAAGTAAAAAAGAACCGCTAAAAATGTTACGGAAATTCGATGAATGAGGCATTATCACTGGCTATTATGTGTGCATAGTTAACAACAATGTTGATAAATGTGAAGAAAATATGCAATTTTATGCATTCTTCAACTTTTGCATTTTTTGTGCAATACTGAAAAAGGTCAAAATTTGCAAATGCGTATGCTCGTATGCATTTGTGTATAATCTAGCTATGAAAATGGTTAATCGAACTCTATCGATAAGTTGTCAACGAGGAGAGGAATAAATTGTATGACCATGCGTCTTGTATTTCCCATGGGACAGTTGCAGTTTCATTCTGCTTTTTTTTGGCTGTCCCGACTTCTTTGCAAAAATGTCCCGCTTTTTCACGTATTTTCCACGAAGCCAACTTGACTTTTTAGTCTTCAAATTAATGATTAAAATTATATTTCCAACACAGAAATTACATTGCGATAATTACCACTACATACAAGAATATACATCTCACACATTTGCCTATTTTTATTAATTCACTACAATTTGAAGTGGTACTTCATTTCCCGTGATTGGCGACTTTTCTCTGATTTGGCGATAATTGGCGATGTCCCGTATTTTCCCGTATTTCAAAACTTAATTTCCCGTACTTTTCTCGAGTAAATATGGTCAGCCTGGGAATAAATATTAAGGATATAGTAGATGTTTGTGAAGTAGAACCCTCATAATTCACAAAAAAGAAATACGTCGCTCCTACAATTGCTAAGCTTATTTACTGTTGAACCATTGGTTAATTTTTTTTCCCTCAAGAATTTCAGACCAGGCGGAAAGGGAAGGGAGTAGGATAAGGATGACGTCCAAAAAGGTAAACACTTGACTTGAAACGTCTCAACATTTTGGTGTATGTCTAGCACAGACATTATGAGTGAAAGCAAATAATAATAATGATGATCCGTCTTCCCTCGTTTTTAATGAATCGTGGCCACCCTCTAGTCAGTTTTATTACTTAACCTGAAGCAAGGAGAATGACTTTCTTTCTATGCCCTCAGTAATTTTTTCTTTTATCTTTCGGGAATTTTTTTTTTCTTGCCAAAGGAATCAGCATTGAGTGTTGTTTACATTTTATTTTCTTTATTTCTGAATATATAGAAGAGGTACCACCCCTCTTTCCCACTTCAGTAAACGGCATCTACTGTTGATGAGAGAACAATATAGTATTCTCAAAATGGACATTGTGGTTTTCTTTATTCAGAGCTGTTTTTCTCGCTATCTTTTTTCCGGGGCAAGCTGGGCCATGGTTAGAATAGCATCTGCCCTGCTTGGAGGCAACTTGGATTCGTCTGGGAATTTCGAGGGTGTTGGTCAAAGCATGCAAATATGTGTAGGAGAAAAAAACACACATGCAAACGCTCATGCTAATAAAGATATATACGTTTCAGAATGAAAAAAAAAATAGAATGATTCCGGAATCCTGAAAAGGAGGACAAAAGGACGGACGAATTTTCTAAAACGTAGGAGGACGCTTGAAATGGCACCAAAAATGCGTCAAATACCAAACAGATGTGTTACCATGTCCTCCTAAAAGAGAACGAATGGTAATGCTACTCGTAGTTAGCTGTATTCAATATGAAGTTATATTTTTATTTCACAGATGGCGGCAGATTCGAATGCTTTCCTGTTTGCTGTAATACTATTGTGGCCATTCTCTTTTATTCCGGAACATTTTCGTATTTTTACTCAGTTTTGGCCGTCCAAACTTTTTTGTAAAAAAAGTCCCGCGTTTTTCACGTATTTTCAACACTTTCCTACTTTATTTTCAATTTTCTACTTATTGGCATCCTTTATTGAAATTAGTTTTTTTTTTCTCAACACCAAAACTATATTATCATAATTACAACTGTAAATAGGAATATTTATCTCACATAGGGTTACCAGACGGCCCCCGTTAGGAGAAAATGTCTTTTTTCGAATATCATTTCAAGCTACCCCAGGTTAATATGAAAAAGGCCTGAAAAACAGCTCCGGAAGAACAAAACTGCAACATCAAATTGAAGAATTCCATTGTTTAAACTACTGCTCACCAACAGCTAATGCTCTGTACTGAAATGGGGAGAGACGGGTTGTCACTTCCCAAGTGGCACAAAGATATAGATCTATATCGTAAAATTTTAGTTTCCAATATAGATCTATATCGGGCCACGATATCGTTCTGGCTAAAAACGGCTTAGTCAGAGATAAGTATATCCATATCGTGAATGTGATATATACTTCAAATTTTGGGCAATAGATGGCGCCTATATGAAGGCGTCTTATGTGGGTGGGTTTGAACCCATGTACCCTCAACTCGTCCCATCTCTAACTCAACACATATACAACAAAAACAAGAGCAAATTTTTCTAAATTAAAAAATATGTGCAATTATAAAGTGGCAATTAAAGTTACGGTGGATAAGTTCTTGCTGCTCCTAAAATACCAACATCTATGATGTAAAACATACACAGTAAGGATTCAATTATAACTGACGAAATGATCAATCCTATTAAAATCAAAATTTCATATGAAAAATTATTCATTCAAATGTTTTTAATTTCAATTCAAACAAAAAATTGTACGCTCGACTTTAAATTTTCTCCAAATTTTTATTTGAAGGAAATATTTTTATTTAAAGGCACACAATATGTTGATATATCAGCATATTGTGTATCTGATATACATCTTTGTCAGGTTCACGATATAGATGTATGTCATGTTCAGGATATAGAGCTATGTCTTCTTTGATAGATCTATATCAGGTCTATATAGAGACTGATATAGATTTTTGTCATGTTCACGATATAGATCTATGTTTTTCAAACTATATTAAAATAATTTATTGTCCCAAGTTGTCCTTCAAAGTAGAGATTATTCACATGGAATCAAATACATATTCGACTGAAAAATTAAAGACTTGATCAATTAATATCATAAATAATTTGCACCATGTAGGAAAAGATCGTTCTATATCATAGTTATAATATCTGATATTCCTCTGACATTTCGATATATAGCAATATGGTCCAGATATTGTACTATATCGTTGTGCTACTGGGGTTCTTCCATTCAGAAGTACTGTTGAGAAAATGGGATTCAAACAAAACTCAATGCTGATTCCTATGGCGAAATCACCTATGGCAAAAAAAGCAAGGCTTCTGAAAGAAAAAGAAAAACCTTCTGGGAGTAGAGAAAGAAAACCTTTCGCCTAGTTCCAGGCGAAATAATAAAACTGACCAGGCTGTTAGAGCAATTCATTACAAGTGAATAGAAGACGTCTTTTTTCGTGTTTTTTTTTTTTTGCTTTTTTTAGCGATTATGTTTTAAAGTTGGGAAAAATTGTTGTGGTGTGTTACTTTGTGTGGTGTACTTTGTTACAACATCCTTTGTTGTCAGGCAACAAAGGTTTTTTGAGCCTCAACAATCACTTTCGGAACGTTTACTTTAGTTACCGTGGTTTCCTAGAAATGCGTTTCAGACGTGTATATGCCTTTACAATGGTTTGTCACTTCTAACTTTGCCAGCGGATGTATAATAGTTTATGCCTTTGTAATGGTGTGCTACTTTTTCAATAATCGCAGTAATAAGGCTTTTTGAATAGACGTCAGAATCATAATCAGCATCACTTTGAGGGACAGGTAAAGGATGATCCCCATAGAAATCAGCGTTAAAATTGCCGATTTTACTGTAGAAATGCAGAAAATTAGTGGGGTTTTCTGTCCCATCAATAATTTTAAAAATTGTATTGAATTTTCGATTTTTGAAATATTGAGTTCACTTAGAGATATACGAAACGCAAAAAATAAAATATGAAGTAATTAGCGGGACTTACGTTGGAGCTGGATATCCATACAATAACATTGATTTCAGCCGTGTATTTATATCTTCTCACGCGTGAAAATGAGAATTAATGTCTCCGTATTGTCTTTTAATATTCATCGGCATATATATATAAATTCGTAAAGTTTAGATTGTTTTAAAACTAATTATGGGCCATAAAGTACATCGAAGAAATTCCACAGCTTTAACTAAGCATTCTTGGAAGCAGAAATAGGCATAGGGATAACTTCAAGTTCGTGGGGGGGGGGGGAATCGAATTACCTTGCGCCTCTTAAGAAAAGGGGAAAAAAATCATTTTTACGTTTCTTTAAATATAAATTTTTTTATTTTTATTTATTTTATTTATTTACAATAACCCCAGAAGGCATGAAATGCACTTATACTGGAAGAAAAAAAAAAAAAATAGTCAGTACGGGAAGCACTTCGCATACGGAGCCAGGTCGAAATCCCCAATAGTGGAAGCAAATCTTGCGTAGGAGGCACATACAAGTTCTGATGGAAGACTGTTCCATATTCTTGCGACACGGCATCTATATCCTTGGAAAAAACAATCCCTTCTAGCCATTGGTATTCTTATTTGGAAGCGATGCCTACGTAGGTTAATTTGCCTGTCTATGATCTCAAAGAAAGGCTCTCTCGATGGTAGATAAACAATTTGGTGGACTAGTTTGTAGCACATCTTCAGATCTGCAGCGATTCTACGCCATTCCAGTGAGTGTAAACCCAGAAATTGAAGTCTCTGGCAATAAGATAGACCGCTCATGCCAGGTATTCGTTTAGTAAACGACCTCTGTGGCTTTTCGAGGAGCTGTATGTCCTTGATTTTGTAAGGGCTCCATACTTGAGAACAGAACTCCAGAGTCGGGCGAACGTACACACAGAAAGCATATGACAACGTATGCGCATCACACTTACGGTATGCCGTACGTAACATATATGAAATTCTATTAGCTTTGCAGACTATGCCATGATAATGATCAGTGAAATCCAGAATGCGGCTCATTGCAATACCTAAATCCACGCATGTATCCAATTGCTGTAACGTTTCATTACCTAGTTGGTAATATTCAGGATCGGTGCGTCTACCTAAATGCATTGATCCACTTTTTGATGATGAAAGTGGATCAATGCATTTAGGTTTTATTTCATGAGTCGCGTAGGAAGCCGCCATATTGGTTAACTTGGACGCGGTTTGTATGTCAAAGAAAGAGGAAGATATCACGTGGTCCAAAAAAGCCTCGTTGAATGAAACCCGGGCAGTGCCGGGTATTATAGCTAGTATTGAATAAATTTAAAAAATAAATATGGGAAAAATGTCTGTTTAAAATACGGGACGATCCATCGAACTTAAATAATATATCAATCCTTCCCGGCATACCATTCTGTGTCTGCGTATACCCTGGGCTCAAATTCAGTGAATTTTGTTTTTCTGGTAGGGGTTTTATGCATGATCAACTCAACTTCATGGGTTCCCGGGCAAAGTGATGTGCTGGGGTTCTATACATAGCTGGAAGAATGGATTGCACATATTTACACATTTACATTTGAAAATCACAGTGCCAGATCTCAATGTGTATAGGCTGTCCATAGGCATACGAGACCTCCGTGTCATATAACATGGGCTCATGGGTTAAGATTTTCCTATTTCTACGGACAGCTCTATAATTTGGACTCCTACTATAATTTGCTTGAAAGCTTTATTTCTCCTCCTTTCTCTTTTTGGTCTCCTCCTTTACATTTTTCCGTGATTTCCCCTTCATTTGATTTTCACTCGACTCTCACCCCCCCCCCCCCACCAGAATATTTCAGGACAGCAAGGGAGCCTTATGAATTCAGGTTTTTTTTATTTTCCAAATAGAGCGCACAACTCAGGTCTATAGCCCTGTGCAATTTATTACCTAGTGAGTTGTGCCGGAAATGTAAATTGTGTTCCTAACAGTCTGAGTGTGTATCTAGTGTTGTGTGTGATTTTTCAGTGTTGCCATCTATATTTGAGAAGTGAAGTGAGTGAAGAGTAATGATTGAATTACATGAGTAGGGTTGGCAGCGCTTAAGAACCGGAAGTGACGTCACCCATTTCAGCCACTAGATGGCGCCAGTGTCGTTTTTCAATATTCGCGCGTGTTTGACCGACTTCCTTTTTTTAGCGCATTTCGCACCTTTCGTGCCAGACTTCCTTTCTCTTGCGAAAATGGCGGTATTTTTTTCTTATTTTTATAGATTCAAAATGGCGTCATATCGTTATATTTTCAAAATGGCGGTTGGTACCGACCAATTCTATTTATTTGGAAAAAAAACTTTTTAGTCACCTGTCGGGATTCGAACGCATGACAGCTGATAGTTTTTTTATTTATTTGGAAAAAAATCATGGGTTCGAATCCCGACAGGTCACATCACAGGTGTTTTTTTTCAAATAAATAGAATTGGTCGGTACCAACCGCCATTTTGAAAATATAACGATAAGACGCCATTTTGAATCCGACAAAATAAGAAAAAAATAACGCCATTTTCCCAGGCGACAGGTAGTCTGGCTGGAAAGGTACGAAATCCGGGTAAAAAAAGGAAGTCGGTCAAAAACGGGCGAAAAACGAAAAACGACACTGGCGCCCTCTAGTGGCGGAAACGGGATACGTCACTTCCGGTTCTAAAGCGCTGCCAACACTACTTATATGTACACCGTTTTTAGGCCTTTTGCACTCTGTGGCGAGACTTTTTAACGGGGAGATCGACTCACATTCGTTCCTCGAAGTTGGGAACCACCTGAGAAATTCCAACTTCAACCATTCTGTGGCACCGGTGGGGTTTGAACCCGGTACCTCGCTATGCGAGTCCGTCACTATGACCACTCGACCACCACAGCGGCTATGGTTTAAGGTTGCAAACTAATCCTATCCTCCTCCTAACCAGATCATGGCCTGCCGCTCTTTCTCAATGAAGAGATATAAGCAGGTGATCAAAGAGGACTTGGGTCATGCTGCAAAATGTGCATGTATGTGTCGTGAACTTAACGTAAATTTTGTTTCTGGGTAATGCTTGTTACGGTTCTGCCATCAGGTCTACAACCACCGATGTGGAGACTCACAAAGAAGGGGTTTCTCGAAATTCAACAACTAAAGGGGGAATCATAAGGGAGAGTTTTCAGATTACTAAATCCACGCAAGAGAAGCCGTGCGTAATATCGTATAATCGTAATATCGTAATATCGTAATATCGTATATTAGCCGTGCGTAATTACTATGGGTTTTTCCTATTTATTTTGTAGCAGGTTTTCCTGTCAGAAATACGGATATACAAAAACGAGTTAAGGAAGTTACAGAGAAAATAATGTTTTTCATAAGAAATTTCTCTTTCCTTTCAGAGAATGTTTCACCATTTAATACGTTCTTAATTTGTAGTTAAATACTGGGGTATTTCCTATCGAAAACGGAACATATCTGTTTTGTTGTGCGCCTTCGAGTGAATTTTTACGTAATGCAATTCCCAGTGCTATTTTCATGTTGACATTGTCGGGGAAATTCATGCTCCAGTTTTCATGGGAGTAAAAATAACTTCTCTTTCGATCGAGAAGCAAATTGCTCAGTAAACTTGAGTTCCCGATAGAACAATGTATTCTCGTTTTGTTCCCTCTTTTTGTTCTTCGGCTTTTCCTGTACGAGTACTTATATTAGGAACGAGGGCTGCACTCGTGAACGCGTTCAGTCTTCTAATTGAACACACACACACACACACCGATCAGGAAAACGAAACTCTTTTACTCTTCCATGGTAACGTCATAGAAATTTTCTGATAATTTGATTTCGGCTGGACGTGCACTAACTATTGCTGAAGTTTCACTCCGATGTATGTACTAACTAAATTATATTAATTGTCTCAGTGGGGAAAGTGTATGTTACTGAAAGCGTAATAAAAAAAAAAGCTAATACGGTAGAGATTGTACTAAATGACTTTCCCGACTCGTCATTTTCGTGTGTATATTGTTACGGATAGCGCCTCTCACAAGCATAGGCGTACACAGAATTTTCTCGGGGAGGGTTTCAATTTTTTTTCTTATCGGGGGGGGGGGCAAGTTTATTCCTGTAAATTAGCACTAAAATCTCGGCTTGGGGAGGGGGTGGGGTTCACAAGCCGAGAGCCCCTTCCTCAAGCCGAGATTATAGTGTTAATTTAAAACCTCCCAGGGTTGTTTGGTTTAAACCTTGGTATTAATCAAGTGGTTTTTTTCAAAAAAATCAAATAAAAGTTGCCTAAATATCATTTTTTTCCTTGAAAAATATCATATTGGTTTATTATTAGCCAAAATCTTTCATTTTACCACATTTTATATCCTTGGGGTACATTCTGATGGTATATCTTTAAATGACATAAGGTTTTATAAGTGGTTTTTTTTCAAAAAATCTCATAAAAGTGGCCAGAATATATATATTTTTTTCATATGAAGTATCTTAGTTATTTAAAGTTATATATAAAAGCCAAAATTTCTCATTCTTACAACATTTTCTAACCTTTGGCTACATTCTGATGCTCTATCTTTAGCAAATTCATGAATAAGGATTGCATCACACATCTAAATGTAGTGGTGTATTATCTCACAGGGTTGCTTTTTCCCTTCACAAAAAAGCAGCTACAGTAGTGACACTATCATACTAGGGGCAGGTGGTCCTATAATCCAATAAAGACACCAGCTGTCCTTAAAGGATAAAGACTAGTGTACTAGTAGTTACATTACCTCACATACATTTTCATTTTCTTTCCCATAAGAAGTAGCACATACTGTATATCTCCCAGTCTTAATATTCAATAGTTGTTTTTTTATACTTTCACACACACACTGTTAAGCCCAGATAATCAAGGTTCTACTGTATAGTAGTAACAGATTTCTGAAAAATAATCAGCTATATACAGGGTGATTATAATTTAAGTTTTGATTCCAAAACTATACAATAAGTACTGATCGGAATGACCTGAAAATTTGCATGGATACTCCTGAAGCAATGGAAGTTTCTTTCACAAAAGAAAAAAGTGCAAAATGCGAAAAGTGCAAGTAGATGATGCTGTACTTGGCCTACAGTATAATCTATTTTGTGCAACCACATCATTTCGGCACTTCCACAGCATCATTGTGTGGATAGAACTTCTATCAAGATGCATATTGCAATACCAGCACAGCAGCTGCTGAAGATCCATTTTGACAGGATGCACCTTAACCCTTGCAACTTTTGGCTGTGGGGGTACCTCAAAATGTCATAAACAGTGGTCAGATTGCAAACTTTGGTGAATTGAAATCTCCAGCACATTCCCTATATGTTAGAAGTTCCTCAGGAATATTAACAGAGGGAGGGGGGGGGGCGCGCGTTTGGTTTAATAAAGCTGAATTGCAAGCACATGCACATTATGACCATGGCATACTCCGATTTTGTTGTTGAATAAGAATTTTTTTTTTTTGTGCTTTCAACCTCATAGCCAGAACACGCGGTGGACAACATATATAACATTTCTTAAGTAAGTTGTAGTTATTTGTTCAATTACTTCGTTTTTTTGTGATGTTTCCATGAATATTGAATCATTCTGGGTATCATTCTGCCATGACTGGCTATTGTTTCCATTCTGCAAGCAAATTTCCCACATGTTGGATGATGTCATTAATTTTAAATTTTTAAGTATTTTTTCCCTTTTATCAAATAAAATTGAATTTTTTCAGGAATATTCATATCAATTTTCAAGTCATTCTGACAATCGTTCTTTTTTTAGTGTTTTGAAACCAGAACCTTAGTTATAATCACCCTGTATATCGTAAATCATTGCTAATTAATCTGCATTATTTATGCTTCATTAAATACATTATATTCACCTAACTTTTATTACTTCTTGCAAAATAGCTTCGTAATTAAGTATACTGAATGTAACTGGAGAAAAACCTTTATACTTATATTATATGATTAATAATAACATTAAAAGAATTTTCAAACACACAGTAATCCATTGAGTTAAGCAAAAAATAATTGAATTGCAAAAGTTGGTTTTTGTTAAAATGTAATAAATATTTATTGATTAATTAGAATGGGAATAGTGTTAATTACATTAATAAACATTTTATTTTAGTTAATCATTAGAAGTTTGAATGAGTTTTCAGAAATTTCATTGTTTTTAATTGTTAATACTATTTAAAACAAAAAAACCGATTTAAACCAAAAAAACCCGGTTTTTTGGTTTTTTTAAAAAGAACCGGTTTTTTTAAGAACCCGGAAACCTCCCTTTTTCGTACGTTAAAGCCCACAAGCACTCGAGATGACAAAGCACAGAGCAATTTGCGGGACAACACGGATTTATTTTATCAGAACGGCTTTATACGCGTATTCACAAGCAACGATTTGGCAACACCCACTAAACTGACGACTCTGACATAAATCTTCCCCACCCCATAAAAGTTTATTTTCTCTTTCAACTCAGTTTCGCTTTTGCGGTGCTTTTATTTAGCCAAAGAAAAGATGAGAAATTTCTACACCATTCTCGAGAGAGATCCCATTTTCTTTCTACAAATTTCTCCTTACGCTATGAAATCGCCAAATCATCGGGGATTTCACCAAACTCACAAAGTTTGTCGCCAATTTGGCGAGATTTACAGGTATGTATAATGCGTTAATTTCCATTCTTATACAAATACAAGTACAACGCCACAACAGACAAAATGCCCAACAAGGTGGCTGGGAAAAAGATGCCCATAAAAATATGGATGTCATATATTTCAAAAATACAGCAACCCAATTAAAAATGCAATTAACACAAATTATAAAAAATATATACACATGATAAAATATCATACAATGCCCATAAAGAATACTTATGGTTGTCTTATTCTAAGAATGGATAGCTTCTCGATTCACCCCAACATGTTTATCGTATTTCTTAAACGTTATCTCTTTTTACATAAGATAATGACTACTTACATTATTTACAGGCGAAAACTGACATAATAAATGATAAATGAGGACTATTTATACAATTTTCGTAAAAATACGACTTAGAAATAGGTAGAACTGAAGTGAACATCCATCACGTATTTCCCGGGACATTGTCGTATTTTGAAGTAATTTTGTCCATCGCGACTATTTTTCATAAACATGTCCCGCTTTTACGTGTATTTTCAACAAAGCCTACACGAACTTTTGATCTTTATTAAAATCAAGAATTAAATTAATTTAGAACCCCACAAGTTATATCTTAATAATTACAACTATAAGAATATATTCAGATCACATATTTATCCCATTGAACGTTTCATTTCGTGGAATTCACTGAAATTTGCTCAGTGGTTTTTTATTTTCCACCTATAGCGATTTTCCAGTGGTTCTGGCAATATAGCTGCCTTTGCTCACCTTTATTATAATGTATGGCGGTAATTGGTAATGGCCCGTATTTGAAATCCCTATTTCACGTATTTTGTGTAGGACAACAGGTACGGACAGGAAATGCGAGAAATATCATTACATGAATGATTTTATAACACTTAGAAAAACAACGTTTTGTATAACAATATGGTAATCCGTACCTGCCAGAGAACGAACATGGGACATTCCGCGTGTTAGGCGGATGTGTTAACCACTACACCACAGGTACGGTCTGGGCGCGCAAGAATTAGCATTACATGTATGATTGGCATAAACCTTGTAAGAAAAGAAATTTAACGGTGTTTTGTGTAATGATATGGTAATCTGTACCTGCCAGGGATCGAACCTGGGACATTCCGCGTGTTAGGCGGATGTGATAACCACTACACCACAGATACCGACAAGCCGCGCAAGAATTAGCATTACATGTATGATTGGCATCGACCTTGTAAGTAAAGAAATTAACAGTGTTTTGTGTAACGATATGGTAATCTGTACCTGCCAGGGATCGAACCTGGGACATTCCGCGTGTAAGGCGGATGTGATAACCACTACACCACAGGTACCGACAAGCCGCGCAAGAATTAGCATTACATGTATGATTGGCATCGACCTTGTAAGTAAAGAAATTAACAGTGTTTTGTGTAACGATATGGTAATCTGTACCTGCCAGGGATCGAACCTGGGACATTCCGCGTGTTAGGCGGATGTGTTAACCACTACACCACAGGTACGGTCTGAGCGCGCAAGAATTAGCATTACATGTATGATTGGCATAAACCTTGTAAGAAAAGAAATTTAACGGTGTTTTGTGTAATGATATGGTAATCTGTACCTGCCAGGGAACGAACCTGGGACATTCCGCGTGTTAGGCGGATGTGATAACCACTACACCACAGATACCGATAAGCCGCGCAAGAATTAGCATTACATGTATGATTGGCATCAACCTTGTAAGAAAAGAAATTTAACGGTGTTTTGTGTAACGATATGGTAATCTGTAACTGCCAGGGATCGAACCTGGGACATTCCGCGTGTAAGGCGGTTGTGATAACCCCTACACCACAGGTATGGGCCGAGCCCTCCAGAACAAGCATTACATGAATGATTGGCATCAAGCTTGTAAGAAAAGAAATTTAACGGTGTTTTGTGTAACGATATGGTAATCTGTACCTGCCAGGGATCGAACCTGGGACATTCCGCATGTAAGGCGGATGTGATAACCACTACACCACAAGTACCGACTACTCGCGCAAGAATTAGCATTACATGTATGATTGGCATCGACCTTGTAAGTAAAGAAATTAACAGTGTTTTGTGTAACGATATGGTAATCTGTACCTGCCAGGGTTCGAACCTGGGACATTCCGCGTGTTAGGCGGATGTGATAACCACTACACCACAGGTACGGGCCGAGTCCTCCAGAACAGGCATTACATGAATTATTGGCATCAAGCTTGTAAGAAAAGAAATTTTACAGTGTTTTGTGTGATGATATGGTAATCTGTACCTGCCAGGGATCGAACCTGGGACATTCCGCGTGTTAGGCGGATGTGATAATAACTACACCACAGGTACGGGCCGAGTCCTCCAGAACAGGCATTACATGAATGATTGGCATCAACCTTGTAAGAGAAGAAATTTAACGGTGTATTGTGTAACGATATGGTAATCTGTACCTGCCAGGGATCGAACCTGGGACATTCCGCGTGTAAGGCGGATGTGATTACCACTACACCACAGGTACGGGCCGAGTCCTCCAGTACAGGCATTACATGAATGATTGGCATCAAGCTTGTAAGAAAAGAAATTTAACGGTGTTTTGTGTAATGATATGGTAATCTGTACCTGCCAGGGTTCGAACCTGGGACATTCCGCGTGTTAGGCGGATGTGATAACCACTACACCACAGGTACGGGCCGAGTCCTCCAGAACAGGCATTACATGAATTATTGGCATCAAGCTTGTAAGAAAAGAAATTTTACAGTGTTTTGTGTGATGATATGGTAATCTGTACCTGCCAGGGATCGAACCTGGGACATTCCGCGTGTTAGGCGGATGTGATAATAACTACACCACAGGTACGGGCCGAGTCCTCCAGAACAGGCATTACATGAATGATTGGCATCAACCTTGTAAGAGAAGAAATTTAACGGTGTATTGTGTAACGATATGGTAATCTGTACCTGCCAGGGTTCGAACCTGGGACATTCCGCGTGTGAGGCGGATGTGATTACCACTACACCACAGGTACGGGCCGAGTCCTCCAGAATAGGCATTACATGAATGATTGGCATCAACCTTGCAAGAAAAGAAATTTAACGGTGTTTTGTGTAACGATATGGTAATCTGTACCTGCCAGGGTTCGAACCTGGGACATTCCGCGTGTGAGGCGGATGTGATAACCACTACACCACAGGTACGGGCCGAGTCCTCCAGAATAGGCATTACATGAATGATTGGCATCAACCTTGTAAGAAAAGAAATTTAACGGTGTTTTGTGTAATGATATGGTAATCTGTACCTGCCAGGGTTCGAACCTGGGACATTCCGCGTGTTAGGCGGATGTGATAACCACTACACCACAGGTACGGGCCGAGTCCTCCAGTACAGGCATTACATGAATGATTGGCATCAAGCTTGTAAGAAAAGAAATTTAACGGTGTTTTGTGTAACGATATGGTAATCTGTACCTGCCAGGGATCGAACCTGGGACATTCCGCATGTAAGGCGGATGTGATAACCACTACACCACAAGTACCGACTACTCGCGCAAGAATTAGCATTACATGTATGATTGGCATCGACCTTGTAAGTAAAGAAATTAACAGTGTTTTGTGTAACGATATGGTAATCTGTACCTGCCAGGGATCGAACCTGGGACATTCCGCGTGTAAGGCGGATGTGATAACCACTACACCACAGGTACGGGCCGAGTTCTCCAGAACAAGCATTACATGAATGATTGGCATCAAGCTTGTAAGAAAAGAAATTTAACGGTGTTTTGTGTAACGATATGGTAATCTGTACCTGCCAGGGATCGAACCTGGGACATTCCGCGTGTAAGGCGGATGTGATAACCACTACACCACAGGTACGGGCCGAGTCCTCCCGAACAAGCATTACATGAATGATTGGCATCAAGCTTGTAAGAAAAGAAATTTAACGGTGTTTTGTGTAACGATATGGTAATCTGTACCTGCCAGGGATCGAACCTGGGACATTCCGCATGTAAGGCGGATGTGATAACCACTACACCACAAGTACCGACTACTCGCGCAAGAATTAGCATTACATGTATGATTGGCATCGACCTTGTAAGTAAAGAAATTAACAGTGTTTTGTGTAACGATATGGTAATCTGTACCTGCCAGGGTTCGAACCTGGGACATTCCGCGTGTTAGGCGGATGTGATAACCACTACACCACAGGTACGGGCCGAGTCCTCCAGAACAGGCATTACATGAATTATTGGCATCAAGCTTGTAAGAAAAGAAATTTTACAGTGTTTTGTGTGATGATATGGTAATCTGTACCTGCCAGGGATCGAACCTGGGACATTCCGCGTGTTAGGCGGATGTGATAACCACTACACCACAGGTACGGGCCGAGTCCTCCAGAACAGGCATTACATGAATGATTGGCATCAACCTTGTAAGAGAAGAAATTTAACGGTGTATTGTGTAACGATATGGTAATCTGTACCTGCCAGGGATCGAACCTGGGACATTCCGCGTGTAAGGCGGATGTGATTACCACTACACCACAGGTACGGGCCGAGTCCTCCAGTACAGGCATTACATGAATGATTGGCATCAAGCTTGTAAGAAAAGAAATTTAACGGTGTTTTGTGTAATGATATGGTAATCTGTACCTGCCAGGGTTCGAACCTGGGACATTCCGCGTGTTAGGCGGATGTGATAACCACTACACCACAGGTACGGGCCGAGTCCTCCAGAACAGGCATTACATGAATTATTGGCATCAAGCTTGTAAGAAAAGAAATTTTATAGTGTTTTGTGTGATGATATGGTAATCTGTACCTGCCAGGGATCGAACCTGGGACATTCCGCGTGTTAGGCGGATGTGATAATAACTACACCACAGGTACGGGCCGAGTCCTCCAGAACAGGCATTACATGAATGATTGGCATCAACCTTGTAAGAGAAGAAATTTAACGGTGTTTCGTGTAACGATATGGTAATCTGTACCTGCCAGGGATCGAACCTGGGACATTCCGCGTGTAAGGCGGATGTGATAACCACTACACCACAGGTACGGGCCGAGTCCTACAGAATAGGCATTACATGAATGATTGGCATCAACCTTGCAAGAAAAGAAATTTAACGGTGTTTTGTGTAACGATATGGTAATCTGTACCTGCCAGGGTTCGAACCTGGGACATTCCGCGTGTGAGGCGGATGTGATAACCACTACACCACAGGTACGGGCCGAGTGTTCCAGAATAGGCATTACATGAATGATTGGCAACAACCTTGTAAGAAAAGAAATTTAACCTTGTTTTGTGTAATTATATAGTAATCTGTACCTGCCAGGGATCGAACCTGGGACATTCCGCGTGTTAGGCGGATGTGTTAACCACTACACCACAGGTACGGGCCGAGTCCTCCAGAATAGGCATTACATGAATGATTGGCATCAACCTTGTAAGAGAAGAAATTTAACGGTGTTTTGTGAACGATATGGTAATCTGTACCTGCCAGGGATCGAACCTGGGACATTCCGCGTGTAAGGCGGATGTGATAACCACTACACCACAGGTACGGGCCGAGTCCTCCAGAATAGGCATTACATGAATGATTGGCATCAACCTTGCAAGAAAAGAAATTTAACGGTGTTTTGTGTAACGATATGGTAATCTGTACCTGCCAGGGTTCGAACCTGGGACATTCCGCGTGTTAGGTGGATGTGATAACCACTACACCACAGGTACGGGCCGAGTGTTCCAGAATAGGCATTACATGAATGATTGGCAACAACCTTGTAAGAAAAGAAATTTAACGGTGTTTTGTGTAATTATATAGTAATCTGTACCTGCCAGGGATCGAACCTGGGACATTCCGCGTGTTAGGCGGATGTGTTAACCACTACACCACAGGTACGGGCCGTGTCCTCCAGAATAGGCATTACATGAATGATTGGCATCAACCTTGTAAGAGAAGAAATTTAACGGTGTTTTGTGTAACGATATGGTAATCTGTACCTGCCAGGGATCGAACCTGGGACATTCCGCGTGTAAGGCGGATGTGATAACCACTACACCACAGGTACGGGCCGCGTCCTCCAGAATAGGCATTACATGAATGATTGGCATCAACCTTGCAAGAAAAGAAATTTAACGGTGTTTTGTGTAACGATATGGTAATCTGTACCTGCCAGGGTTCGAACCTGGGACATTCCGCGTGTTAGGTGGATGTGATAACCACTACACCACAGGTACGGGCCGAGTGTTCCAGAATAGGCATTACATGAATGATTGGCAACAACCTTGTAAGAAAAGAAATTTAACGGTGTTTTGTGTAATTATATAGTAATCTGTACCTGCCAGGGATCGAACCTGGGACATTCCGCGTGTTAGGCGGATGTGTTAACCACTACACCACAGGTACGGGCCGTGTCCTCCAGAATAGGCATTACATGAATGATTGGCATCAACCTTGTAAGAGAAGAAATTTAACGGTGTTTTGTGTAACGATATGGTAATCTGTACCTGCCAGGGATCGAACCTGGGACATTCCGCGTGTAAGGCGGATGTGATAACCACTACACCACAGGTACGGGCCGAGTCCTCCAGAATAGGCATTACATGAATGATTGGCATCAACCTTGCAAGAAAAGAAATTTAACGGTGTTTTGTGTAACGATATGGTAATCTGTACCTGCCAGGGATCGAACCTGGGACATTCCGCGTGTAAGGCGGATGTGATAACCACTACACCACAGGTACGGGCCGAGTCCTCCAGAACAAGCATTACATGAATGATTGGCATCAAGCTTGTAAGAAAAGAAATTCAACGGTGTTTTGTGTAACGATATGGTAATCTGTACCTGCCAGGGATCGAACCTGGGACATTCCGCGTGTAAGGCGGATGTGATAACCACTACACCACAAGTACCGACTACTCGCGCAAGAATTAGCATTACATGTATGATTGGCATCGACCTTGTAAGTAAAGAAATTAACAGTGTTTTGTGTAACGATATGGTAATCTGTACCGACCAGGGATCGAACCTGGGACATTCCGCGTGTAAGGCGGATGTGATAACCACTACACCACAGGTACGGGCCGAGTCCTCCAGAATAGGCATTACATGAATGATTGGCATCAACCTTGTAAGAAAAGAAATTTAACGGTGTTTTGTGTAATGATATGGTAATCTGTACCTGCCAGGGAACGAACCTGGGACATTCCGCGTGTTAGGCGGATATGATAACCACTACACCACAGGTACCGACAAGCCGCGCAAGAATTAGCATTACATGTATGATTGGCATCGACCTTGTAAGTAAAGAAATTGACAGTGTTTTGTGTAACGATATGGTAATCTGTACCTACCAGGGATCGAACCTGGGACATTCCGCGTGGAAGGCGGATGTGATAACCACTACACCACAGGTACGGGCCGAGTTCTCCAGAACAAGCATTACATGAATGATTGGCATCAAGCTTGTAAGAAAAGAAATTTAACGGTGTTTTGTGTAACGATATGGTAATCTGTACCTGCCAGGGATCGAACCTGGGACATTCCGCGTGTAAGGCGGATGTGATAACCACTACACCACAAGTACCGACTACTCGCGCAAGAATTAGCATTACATGTATGATTGGCATCGACCTTGTAAGTAAAGAAATTAACAGTGTTTTGTGTAACGATATGGTAATCTGTACCGACCAGGGATCGAACCTGGGACATTCCGCGTGTAAGGCGGATGTGATAACCACTACACCACAGGTACGGGCCGAGTCCTCCAGAATAGGCATTACATGAATGATTGGCATCAACCTTGTAAGAAAAGAAATTTAACGGTGTTTTGTGTAATGATATGGTAATCTGTACCTGCCAGGGAACGAACCTGGGACATTCCGCGTGTTAGGCGGATATGATAACCACTACACCACAGGTACCGACAAGCCGCGCAAGAATTAGCATTACATGTATGATTGGCATCGACCTTGTAAGTAAAGAAATTGACAGTGTTTTGTGTAACGATATGGTAATCTGTACCTGCCAGGGATCGAACCTGGGACATTCCGCGTGTAAGGCGGATGTGATAACCACTACACCACAAGTACCGACTACTCGCGCAAGAATTAGCATTACATGTATGATTGGCATCGACCTTGTAAGTAAAGAAATTAACAGTGTTTTGTGTAACGATATGGTAATCTGTACCGACCAGGGATCGAACCTGGGACATTCCGCGTGTAAGGCGGATGTGATAACCACTACACCACAGGTACGGGCCGAGTCCTCCAGAATAGGCATTACATGAATGATTGGCATCAACCTTGTAAGAAAAGAAATTTAACGGTGTTTTGTGTAATGATATGGTAATCTGTACCTGCCAGGGAACGAACCTGGGACATTCCGCGTGTTAGGCGGATATGATAACCACTACACCACAGGTACCGACAAGCCGCGCAAGAATTAGCATTACATGTATGATTGGCATCGACCTTGTAAGTAAAGAAATTGACAGTGTTTTGTGTAACGATATGGTAATCTGTACCTACCAGGGATCGAACCTGGGACATTCCGCGTGGAAGGCGGATGTGATAACCACTACACCACAGGTACGGGCCGAGTTCTCCAGAACAAGCATTACATGAATGATTGGCATCAAGCTTGTAAGAAAAGAAATTCAACGGTGTTTTGTGTAACGATATGGTAATCTGTACCTGCCAGGGATCGAACCTGGGACATTCCGCGTGTAAGGCGGATGTGATAACCACTACACCACAAGTACCGACTACTCGCGCAAGAATTAGCATTACATGTATGATTGGCATCGACCTTGTAAGTAAAGAAATTAACAGTGTTTTGTGTAACGATATGTTAATCTGTACCTACCAGGGATCGAACCTGGGACATTCCGCGTGTAAGGCGGATGTGATAACCACTACACCACAGGTACGGGCCGAGTCCTCCAGAATAGGCATTACATGAATGATTGGCATCAACCTTGTAAGAAAAGAAATTTAACGGTGTTTTGTGTAATGATATGGTAATCTGTACCTGCCAGGGTTCGAACCTGGGACATTCCGCGTGTTAGGCGGATGTGATAACCACTACACCACAGGTACGGGCCGAGTCCTCCAGAATAGGCATTACATGAATGATTGGCATCAACCTTGTAAGAAAAGAAATTTAACGGTGTTTTGTGTAATGATATGGTAATCTGTACCTGCCAGGGTTCGAACCTGGGACATTCCGCGTGTAAGGCGGATGTGATAACCACTACACCACAGGTACGGGCCGAGTCCTCCAGTACAGGCATTACATGAATGATTGGCATCAAGCTTGTAAGAAAAGAAATTTAACGGTGTTTTGTGTAATGATATGGTAATCTGTACCTGCCAGGGTTCGAACCTGGGACATTCCGCGTGTTAGGCGGATGTGATAACCACTACACCACAGGTACGGGCCGAGTCCTCCAGAACAGGCATTACATGAATTATTGGCATCAAACTTGTAAGAAAAGAAATTTTACAGTGTTTTGTGTGATGATATGGTAATCTGTACCTGCCAGGGATCGAACCTGGGACATTCCGCGTGTTAGGCGGATGTGATAATAACTACACCACAGGTACGGGCCGAGTCCTCCAGAACAGGCATTACATGAATGATTGGCATCAAGCTTGTAAGAAAAGAAATTTAACGGTGTTTTGTGTAATGATATGGTAATCTGTACCTGCCAGGGTTCGAACCTGGGACATTCCGCGTGTTAGGCGGATGTGATAACCACTACACCACAGGTACGGGCCGAGTCCTCCAGTACAGGCATTACATGAATGATTGGCATCAAGCTTGTAAGAAAAGAAATTTAACGGTGTTTTGTGTAATGATATGGTAATCTGTACCTGCCAGGGTTCGAACCTGGGACATTCCGCGTGTTCGGCGGATGTGATAACCACTACACCACAGGTACGGGCCGAGTCCTCCAGAACAGGCATTACATGAATTATTGGCATCAAGCTTGTAAGAAAAGAAATTTTACAGTGTTTTGTGTGATGATATGGTAATCTGTACCTGCCAGGGATCGAACCTAGGACATTCCGCGTGTTAGGCGGATGTGATAGTAACTACACCACAGGTACGGGCCGAGTCCTCCAGAACAGGCATTACATGAATGATTGGCATCAACCTTGTAAGAAAAGAAATTTAACGGTGTTTTGTGTAATGATATGGTAATCTGTACCTGCCAGGGATCGAACCTAGGACATTCCGCGTGTTAGGCGGATGTGATAGTAACTACACCACAGGTACGGGCCGAGTCCTCCAGAACAGGCATTACATGAATTATTGGCATCAAGCTTGTAAGAAAAGAAATTTTACAGTGTTTTGTGTGATGATATGGTAATCTGTACCTGCCAGGGATCGAACCTAGGACATTCCGCGTGTTAGGCGGATGTGATAGTAACTACACCACAGGTACGGGCCGAGTCCTCCAGAACAGGCATTACATGAATGATTGGCATCAACCTTGTAAGAAAAGAAATTTAACGGTGTTTTGTGTAATGATATGGTAATCTGTACCTGCCAGGGATCGAACCTGGGACATTCCGCGTGTTAAGCGGATGTGATAACCACTACACCACAGGTACCGGCCGTGTCCTCCAGAATAGGCATTACATGAATGATTGGCATCAACCTTGTAAGAAAAAAAATTCAACGGTGTTTTGTGTAATGATATGGTAATCTGTACCTGCCAGGGATCGACCTGGGACATTCCGCGTGTAAGGCGGATGTGATAACCACTACACCACAGGTACGGGCCGAGTGTTCCAGAATAGGCATTACATGAATGATTGGCAACAACCTTGTAAGAAAAGAAATTTAACGGTGTTTTTTGTAATTATATAGTAATCTGTACCTGCCAGGGATCGAACCTGGGACATTCCGCGTGTTAGGCGGATGTGATAACCACTACACCACAGGTACGGGCCGAGTGTTCCAGAATAGGCATTACATGAATGATTGGCAACAACCTTGTAAGAAAAGAAATTTAACGGTGTTTTGTGTAATTATATAGTAATCTGTACCTGCCAGGGATCGAACCTGGGACATTCCGCGTGTTAGGCGGATGTGATAACCACTGCACCACCGGTACGGGCCGAGTCCTCCAGAACAGGCATTACATGAATGATTGGCATCAACCTTGTAAGAAAATAAATTTAACGGTGTTTTGTGTAATGATATGGTAATCTGTACCTGCCAGGGATCGAACCTGGGACATTCCGAGTGTAAGGCGGATGTGATAACCACTACACCACAGGTACGGGACGAGTCGTCCAGAATAGGCATTACATGAATGATTGGCATCAACAATGTAAGAAAAGAAATTTAACGGTGTTTTGTGTAATGATATGGTAATCTGTACCTGCCAGGGATCGAACCTGGGACATTCCGCGTGTTAGGCGGATGTGATAACCACTACACCACAGGTACGGGCCGAGTCCTCCAGTACAGGCATTACATGAATGATTGGCATCAAGCTTGTAAGAAAAAAAATTCAACGGTGTTTTGTGTAATGATATGGTAATCTGTACCTGCCAGGGATCGAACCTGGGACATTCCGCGTGTTAGGCGGATGTGATAACCACTACACCACAGGTACGGGCCGAGTCCTCCAGAACAGGCATTACATGAATTATTGGCATCAAGCTTGTAAGAAAAGAAATTTTACAGTGTTTTGTGTGATGATATGGTAATCTGTACCTGCCAGGGATCGAACGTGGGACATTCCGCGTGTTAGGCGGATGTGATAACCACTACACCACAGGTACGGGCCGAGTCCTCCAGTACAGGCATTACATGAATGATTGGCATCAAGCTTGTAAGAAAAGAAATTTAACGGTGTTTTGTGTAATGATATGGTAATCTGTACCTGCCAGGGTTCGAACCTGGGACATTCCGCGTGTTAGGCGGATGTGATAACCACTACACCACAGGTACGGGCCGAGTCCTCCAGAACAGGCATTACATGAATTATTGGCATCAAGCTTGTAAGAAAAGAAATTTTACAGTGTTTTGTGTGATGATATGGTAATCTGTACCTGCCAGGGATCGAACCTGGGACATTCCGCGTGTTAGGCGGATGTGATAACCACTACACCACAGGTACGGGCCGAGTCCTACAGTACAGGCATTACATGAATGATTGGCATCAACCTTGTAAGAAAAGAAATTTAACGGTGTTTTGTGTAATGATATGGTAATCTGTACCTGCCAGGGTTCGAACCTGGGACATTCCGCGTGTAATGCGGATCTGATAACCACTACAACACAGGTACGGGCCAAGTACTCCAGAATAGGCATTACATGAATGATTGGCATCAACCTTGTAAGAAAAGAAATTTAACGGTGTTTTGTGTAATGATATGGTAATCTGTACCTGCCAGGGATCGAACCTGGGACATTCCGTGTGTAATGCGGATCTGATAACCACTACAACACAGGTACGGGCCAAGTACTCCAGAATAGGCATTACATGAATGATTGGCATCAACCTTGTAAGAAAAGAAATTTAACGGTGTTTTGTGTAATGATATGGTAATCTGTACCTGCCAGGGATCGAACCTGGGACATTCCGCGTGTTAGGCGGATGTGATAACCACTACACCACAGGTACGGGACGAGTCCTCCAGTACAGGCATTACATGAATGATTGGCATCAAGCTTGTAAGAAAAGAAATTTAACGGTGTTTTGTGTAATGATATGGTAATCTGTACCTGCCAGGGATCGAACCTGGGACATTCCGCGTGTTAGGCGGATGTGATAACCACTACACCACAGGTACGGGACGAGTCCTCCAGTACAGGCATTACATGAATGATTGGCATCAAGCTTGTAAGAAAAGAAATTTAACGGTGTTTTGTGTAATGATATGGTAATCTGTACCTGCCAGGGTTCGAACCTGAGACATTCCGCGTGTTAGGCGGATGTGATAACCACTACACCACAGGTACGGGCCGAGTCCTCCAGAACAGGCATTACATGAATTATTGGCATCAAGCTTGTAAGAAAAGAAATTTTACAGTGTTTTGTGTGATGATATGGTAATCTGTACCTGCCAGGGATCGAACCTGGGACATTCCGCGTGTTAGGCGGATGTGATAACCACTACACCACAGGTACGGGCCGAGTCCTCCAGTACAGGCATTACATGAATGATTGGCATCAAGCTTGTAAGAAAAGAAATTTAACGGTGTTTTGTGTAATGATATGGTAATCTGTACCTGCCAGGGTTCGAACCTGGGACATTCCGCGTGTTAGGCGGATGTGATAACCACTACACCACAGGTACGGGCCGAGTCCTCCAGAACAGGCATTACATGAATTATTGGCATCAAGCTTGTAAGAAAAGAAATTTTACAGTGTTTTGTGTGATGATATGGTAATCTGTACCTGCCAGGGATCGAACCTAGGACATTCCGCGTGTTAGGCGGATGTGCTAGTAACTACACCACAGGTACGGGCCGAGTCCTCCAGAACAGGCATTACATGAATGATTGGCATCAACCTTGTAAGAAAAGAAATTTAACGGTGTTTTGTGTAATGATATGGTAATCTGTACCTGCCAGGGATCGAACCTGGGACATTCCGCGTGTTAAGCGGATGTGATAACCACTACACCACAGGTACCGGCCGTGTCCTCCAGAATAGGCATTACATGAATGATTGGCATCAACCTTGTAAGAAAAAAAATTTAACGGTGTTTTGTGTAATGATATGGTAATCTGTACCTGCCAGGGATCGACCTGGGACATTCCGCGTGTAAGGCGGATGTGATAACCACTACACCACAGGTACGGGCCGAGTGTTCAACAATAGGCATTACATGAATGATTGGCAACAACCTTGTAAGAAAAGAAATTTAACGGTGTTTTGTGTAATTATATAGTAATCTGTACCTACCAGGGATCGAACCTGGGACATTCCGCGTGTTAGGCGGATGTGATAACCACTACACCACCGGTACGGGCCGAGTCCTCCAGAACAGGCATTACATGAATGATTGGCATCAACCTTGTAAGAAAAGAAATTTAACGGTGTTTTGTGTAATGATATGGTAATCTGTACCTGCCAGGGATCGAACCTGGGACATTCCGCGTGTAAGGCGGATGTGATAACCACTACACCACAGGTACGGGACGAGTCGTCCAGAATAGGCATTACATGAATGATTGGCATCAACCTTGTAAGAAAAGAAATTTAACGGTGTTTTGTGTAATGATATGGTAATCTGTACCTGCCAGGGATCGAACCTGGGACATTCCGTGTGTAATGCGGATCTGATAACCACTACAACACAGGTACGGGCCAAGTACTCCAGAATAGGCATTACATGAATGATTGGCATCAACCTTGTAAGAAAAGAAATTTAACGGTGTTTTGTGTAATGATATGGTAATCTGTACCTGCCAGGGATTGAACCTGGGACATTCCGCGTGTAAGGCGGATGTGATAACCACTACACCACAGGTACGGGACGAGTCGTCCAGAATAGGCATTACATGAATGATTGGCATCAACCATGTAAGAAAAGAAATTTAACGGTGTTTTGTGTAATGATATGGTAATCTGTACCTGCCAGGGATCGAACCTGGGACATTCCTCGTGTAAGGCGGATGTGATAACCACTACACCACAGGTACGGGCCTTGTCCTCCAGAATAGGCATTACATGAATGAATGGTATCAACCTTGTAAGAGAAGAAGTTTAACGGTGTGTTGTGTAATGATATGGTAATCTGTACCTGCCAGGGATCGAACCTGGTTCATTCCGCGTGTTAGGCGGATGTGATAACCACTACACCACAGGTACGGGCCGAGTGTTCCAGAATAGGCATTACATGAATGATTGGCAACAACCTTGTAAGAAAAGAAATTTAACGGTGTTTTGTGTAATTATATAGTAATCTGTACCTGCCAGGGATCGAACCTGGGACATTCCGCGTGTTAGGCGGATGTGATAACCACTACACCACAGGTACGGGACGAGTCGTCCAGAATAGGCATTACATGAATGATTGGCATCAACCTTGTAAGAAAAGAAATTTAACGGTGTTTTGTGTAATGATATGGTAATCTGTACCTGCCAGGGATCGAACCTGGGACATTCCGCGTGTAAGGCGGATGTGATAACCACTACACCACAGGTACGGGACGAGTCGTCCAGAATAGGCATTACATGAATGATTGGCATCAACCTTGTAAGAAAAGAAATTTAACGGTGTTTTGTGTAATGATATGGTAATCTGTACCTGCCAGGGATCGAACCTGGGACATTCCGCGTGTAAGGCGGATGTGATAACCACTACACCACAGGTACGGGACGAGTCGTCCAGAATAGGCATTACATGAATGATTGGCATCAACCTTGTAAGAAAAGAAATTTGACACTGTTTTGTGTGATGATATGGTAATCTGTACCTGCCAGGGATTGAACCTGGGACATTCCGCGTGTTAGGCGGATGTGATAACCACTACACCACAGGTACGGGACGAGTCGTCCAGAATAGGCATTACATGAATGATTGGCATCAACCTTGTAAGAAAAGAAATTTAACGGTGTTTTGTGTAATGATATGGTAATCTGTACCTGCCAGGGATCGAACCTGGGACATTCCGCGTGTAAGGCGGATGTGATAACCACTACACCACAGGTACGGGACGAGTCGTCCAGAATAGGCATTACATGAATGATTGGCATCAACCTTGTAAGAAAAGAAATTTAACGGTGTTTTGTGTAATGATATGGTAATCTGTACCTGCCAGGGATCGAACCTGGGACATTCCGCGTGTAAGGCGGGTGTGATAACCACTACACCACAGGTACGGGACGAGTCGTCCAGAATAGGCATTACATGAATGATTGGCATCAACCTTGTAAGAAAAGAAATTTGACAGTGTTTTGTGTGATGATATGGTAATCTGTACCTGCCAGGGATTGAACCTGGGACATTCCGCGTGTTAGGCGGATGTGATAACCACTACACCACAGGTACGGGACGAGTCGTCCAGAACAGGCATTACATGAATGATTGGTATCAAGCTTGTAAGAAAAGAAATTTGACAGTGTTTTGTGTGATGATATGGTAATCTGTACCTGCCAGGGATTGAACCTGGGACATTCCGCGTGTTAGGCGGATGTGATAACCACTACACCACAGGTACGGGACGAGTCGTCCAGAATAGGCATTACATGAATGATTGGCATCAACCTTGTAAGAAAAGAAATTTAACGGTGTTTTGTGTAATGATATGGTAATCTGTACCTGCCAGGGATCGAACCTGGGACATTCCGCGTGTAAGGCGGATGTGATAACCACTACACCACAGGTACGGGACGAGTCGTCCAGAATAGGCATTACATGAATGATTGGCATCAACCTTGTAAGAAAAGAAATTTAACGGTGTTTTGTGTAATGATATGGTAATCTGTACCTGCCAGGGATCGAACCTGGGACATTCCGCGTGTAAGGCGGATGTGATAACCACTACACCACAGGTACGGGACGAGTCGTCCAGAATAGGCATTACATGAATGATTGGCATCAACCTTGTAAGAAAAGAAATTTAACGGTGTTTTGTGTAATGATATGGTAATCTGTACCTGCCAGGGATCGAACCTGGGACATTCCGCGTGTAAGGCGGATGTGATAACCACTACACCACAGGTACGGGACGAGTCGTCCAGAATAGGCATTACATGAATGATTGGCATCAACCTTGTAAGAAAAGAAATTTAACGGTGTTTTGTGTAATGATATGGTAATCTGTACCTGCCAGGGATCGAACCTGGGACATTCCGCGTGTAAGGCGGATGTGATAACCACTACACCACAGGTACGGGCCGAGTCCTCCAGAACAGGCATTACATGAATGATTGGCATCAACCTTGTAAGAAAAGAAATTTAACGGTGTTTTGTGTAATGATATGGTAATCTGTACCTGCCAGGGATCGAACCTGGGACATTCCGCGTGTAAGGCGGATGTGATAACCACTACACCACAGGTACGGGACGAGTCGTCCAGAATAGCCATTACATGAATGATTGGCATCAACCTTGTAAGAAAAGAAATTTAACGGTGTTTTGTGTAATGATATGGTAATCTGTACCTGCCAGGGATCGAACCTGGGACATTCCGCGTGTAAGGCGGATGTGATAACCACTACACCACAGGTACGGGACGAGTCGTCCAGAATAGGCATTACATGAATGATTGGCATCAACCTTGTAAGAAAAGAAATTTAACGGTGTTTTGTGTAATGATATGGTAATCTGTACCTGCCAGGGTTCGAACCTGGGACATTCCGCGTGTTAGGCGGATGTGATAACCACTACACCACAGGTACGGGCCGAGTCCTCCAGAACAGGCATTACATGAATTATTGGCATCAAGCTTGTAAGAAAAGAAATTTTACAGTGTTTTGTGTGATGATATGGTAATCTGTACCTGCCAGGGATCGAACCTGGGACATTCCGCGTGTTAGGCGGATGTGATAATAACTACACCACAGGTACGGGCCGAGTCCTCCAGAACAGGCATTACATGAATGATTGGCATCAAGCTTGTAAGAAAAGAAATTTAACGGTGTTTTGTGTAATGATATGGTAATCTGTACCTGCCAGGGTTCGAACCTGGGACATTCCGCGTGTTAGGCGGATGTGATAACCACTACACCACAGGTACGGGCCGAGTCCTCCAGAACAGGCATTACATGAATTATTGGCATCAAGCTTGTAAGAAAAGAAATTTTACAGTGTTTTGTGTGATGATATGGTAATCTGTACCTGCCAGGGATCGAACCTAGGACATTCCGCGTGTTAGGCGGATGTGATAGTAACTACACCACAGGTACGGGCCGAGTCCTCCAGAACAGGCATTACATGAATGATTGGCATCAACCTTGTAAGAAAAGAAATTTAACGGTGTTTTGTGTAATGATATGGTAATCTGTACCTGCCAGGGATCGAACCTAGGACATTCCGCGTGTTAGGCGGATGTGATAGTAACTACACCACAGGTACGGGCCGAGTCCTCCAGAACAGGCATTACATGAATTATTGGCATCAAGCTTGTAAGAAAAGAAATTTTACAGTGTTTTGTGTGATGATATGGTAATCTGTACCTGCCAGGGATCGAACCTAGGACATTCCGCGTGTTAGGCGGATGTGATAGTAACTACACCACAGGTACGGGCCGAGTCCTCCAGAACAGGCATTACATGAATGATTGGCATCAACCTTGTAAGAAAAGAAATTTAACGGTGTTTTGTGTAATGATATGGTAATCTGTACCTGCCAGGGATCGAACCTGGGACATTCCGCGTGTTAAGCGGATGTGATAACCACTACACCACAGGTACCGGCCGTGTCCTCCAGAATAGGCATTACATGAATGATTGGCATCAACCTTGTAAGAAAAAAAATTTAACGGTGTTTTGTGTAATGATATGGTAATCTGTACCTGCCAGGGATCGACCTGGGACATTCCGCGTGTAAGGCGGATGTGATAACCACTACACCACAGGTACGGGCCGAGTGTTCCAGAATAGGCATTACATGAATGATTGGCAACAACCTTGTAAGAAAAGAAATTTAACGGTGTTTTGTGTAATTATATAGTAATCTGTACCTGCCAGGGATCGAACCTGGGACATTCCGCGTGTTAGGCGGATGTGATAACCACTACACCACAGGTACGGGCCGAGTGTTCCAGAATAGGCATTACATGAGGCATTACATGATTGGCAACAACCTTGTAAGAAAAGAAATTTAACGGTGTTTTGTGTAATTATATAGTAATCTGTACCTGCCAGGGATCGAACCTGGGACATTCCGCGTGTTAGGCGGATGTGATAACCACTACACCACCGGTACGGGCCGAGTCCTCCAGAACAGGCATTACATGAATGATTGGCATCAACCTTGTAAGAAAAGAAATTTAACGGTGTTTTGTGTAATGTTATGGTAATCTGTACCTGCCAGGGATCGAACCTGGGACATTCCGAGTGTAAGGCGGATGTGATAACCACTACACCACAGGTACGGGACGAGTCGTCCAGAATAGGCATTACATGAATGATTGGCATCAACCTTGTAAGAAAAGAAATTTAACGGTGTTTTGTGTAATGATATGGTAATCTGTACCTGCCAGGGATCGAACCTGGGACATTCCGTGTGTAATGCGGATCTGATAACCACTACAACACAGGTACGGGCCAAGTACTCCAGAATAGGCATTACATGAATGATTGGCATCAACCTTGTAAGAAAAGAAATTTAACGGTGTTTTGTGTAATGATATGGTAATCTGTACCTGCCAGGGATCGAACCTGGGACATTCCGCGTGTAAGGCGGATGTGATAACCACTACACCACAGGTACGGGACGAGTCGTCCAGAATAGGCATTACATGAATGATTGGCATCAACCATGTAAGAAAAGAAATTTAACGGTGTTTTGTGTAATGATATGGTAATCTGTACCTGCCAGGGATCGAACCTGGGACATTCCGCGTGTTAGGCGGATGTGATAACCACTACACCACAGGTACGGGCCGAGTCCTCCAGTACAGGCATTACATGAATGATTGGCATCAAGCTTGTAAGAAAAGAAATTTAACGGTGTTTTGTGTAATGATATGGTAATCTGTACCTGCCAGGGTTCGAACCTGGGACATTCCGCGTGTTAGGCGGATGTGATAACCACTACACCACAGGTACGGACCGAGTCCTCCAGAACAGGCATTACATGAATTATTGGCATCAAGCTTGTAAGAAAAGAAATTTTACAGTGTTTTGTGTGATGATATGGTAATCTGTACCTGCCAGGGATCGAACCTAGGACATTCCGCGTGTTAGGCGGATGTGATAGTAACTACACCACAGGTACGGGCCGAGTCCTCCAGAACAGGCATTACATGAATGATTGGCATCAACCTTGTAAGAAAAGAAATTTAACGGTGTTTTGTGTAATGATATGGTAATCTGTACCTGCCAGGGATCGAACCTGGGACATTCCGCGTGTTAAGCGGATGTGATAACCACTACACCACAGGTACCGGCCGTGTCCTCCAGAATAGGCATTACATGAATGATTGGCATCAACCTTGTAAGAAAAAAAATTTAACGGTGTTTTGTGTAATGATATGGTAATCTGTACCTGCCAGGGATCGACCTGGGACATTCCGCGTGTAAGGCGGATGTGATAACCACTACACCACAGGTACGGGCCGAGTGTTCAAGAATAGGCATTACATGAATGATTGGCAACAACCTTGTAAGAAAAGAAATTTAACGGTGTTTTGTGTAATTATATAGTAATCTGTACCTGCCAGGGATCGAACCTGGGACATTCCGCGTGTTAGGCGGATGTGATAACCACTACACCACAGGTACGGGCCGAGTGTTCCAGAATAGGCATTACATGAATGATTGGCAACAACCTTGTAAGAAAAGAAATTTAACGGTGTTTTGTGTAATTATATAGTAATCTGTACCTACCAGGGATCGAACCTGGGACATTCCGCGTGTTAGGCGGATGTGATAACCACTACACCACCGGTATGGGCCGAGTCCTCCAGAACAGGCATTACATGAATGATTGGCATCAACCTTGTAAGAAAAGAAATTTAACGGTGTTTTGTGTAATGATATGGTAATCTGTACCTGCCAGGGATCGAACCTGGGACATTCCGCGTGTAAGGCGGATGTGATAACCACTACACCACAGGTACGGGACGAGTCGTCCAGAATAGGCATTACATGAATGATTGGCATCAACCTTGTAAGAAAAGAAATTTAACGGTGTTTTGTGTAATGATATGGTAATCTGTACCTGCCAGGGATCGAACCTGGGACATTCCGTGTGTAATGCGGATCTGATAACCACTACAACACAGGTACGGGCCAAGTACTCCAGAATAGGCATTACATGAATGATTGGCATCAACCTTGTAAGAAAAGAAATTTAACGGTGTTTTGTGTAATGATATGGTAATCTGTACCTGCCAGGGATTGAACCTGGGACATTCCGCGTAAAAGGCGGATGTGATAACCACTACACCACAGGTACGGGACGAGTCGTCCAGAATAGGCATTACATGAATGATTGGCATCAACCATGTAAGAAAAGAAATTTAACGGTGTTTTGTGTAATGATATGGTAATCTGTACCTGCCAGGGATCGAACCTGGGACATTCCGCGTGTAAGGCGGATGTGATAACCACTACACCACAGGTACGGGCCTTGCCCTCCAGAATAGGCATTACATGAATGAATGGTATCAACCTTGTAAGAGAAGAAGTTTAACGGTGTGTTGTGTAATGATATGGTAATCTGTACCTGCCAGGGATCGAACCTGGGACATTCCGCGTGTTAGGCGGATGTGATAACCACTACACCACAGGTACGGGCCGAGTGTTCCAGAATAGGCATTACATGAATGATTGGCAACAACCTTGTAAGAAAAGAAATTTAACGGGGTTTTGTGTAATTATATAGTAATCTGTACCTGCCAGGGATCGAACCTGGGACATTCCGCGTGTTAGGCGGATGTGATAACCACTACACCACAGGTACGGGCCGAGTCCTCCAGAACAGGCATTACATGAATGATTGGCATCAAGCTTGTAAGAAAAGAAATTTGACAGTGTTTTGTGTGATGATATGGTAATCTGTACCTGCCAGGGATTGAACCTGGGACATTCCGCGTGTTAGGCGGATGTGATAACCACTACACCACCGGTACGGGCCGAGTCCTCCAGAACAGGCATTACATGAATGATTGGCATCAACCTTGTAAGAAAAGAAATTTAACGGTGTTTTGTGTAATGATATGGTAATCTGTACCTGCCAGGGATCGAACCTGGGACATTCCGCGTGTAAGGCGGATGTGATAACCACTACACCACAGGTACGGGACGAGTCGTCCAGAATAGGCATTACATGAATGATTGGCATCAACCTTGTAAGAAAAGAAATTTAACGGTGTTTTGTGTAATGATATGGTAATCTGTACCTGCCAGGGATCGAACCTGGGACATTCCGCGTGTAAGGCGGATGTGATAACCACTACACCACAGGTACGGGACGAGTCGTCCAGAATAGGCATTACATGAATGATTGGCATCAACCTTGTAAGAAAAGAAATTTAACGGTGTTTTGTGTAATGATATGGTAATCTGTACCTGCCAGGGATCGAACCTGGGACATTCCGCGTGTTAGGCGGATGTGATAACCACTACACCACAGGTACGGGCCGAGTCCTCCAGAACAGGCATTACATGAATGATTGGCATCAACCTTGTAAGAAAAGAAATTTAACGGTGTTTTGTGTAATGATATGGTAATCTGTACCTGCCAGGGATCGAACCTGGGACATTCCGCGTATTAGGCGGATGTGATAACCACTACACCACAGGTACGGGCCGAGTCCTCCAGAACAGGCATTACATGAATGGTTGGCAACAACCTTGTAAGAAAAGAAATTTAACGGTGTTTTGTGTAATTATATAGTAATCTGTACCTGCCAGGGATCGAACCTGGGACATTCCGCGTGTAAGGCGGATGTGATAACCACTACACCACAGGTACGGGCCGAGTCCTCCAGAATAGGCATTACATGAATGATTGGCATCAACCTTGTAAGAAAAGAAATTTAACGGTGTTTTGTGTAAAGATATGGTAATCTGTACCTGCCAGGGTTCGAACCTGGGACATTCCGCGTGTTAGGCGGATGTGATAACCACTACACCACAGGTACGGGCCGAGTCCTCCAGTACAGGCATTACATGAATGATTGGCATCAAGCTTGTAAGAAAAGAAATTTAACGGTGTTCTGTGTAATGATATGGTAATCTGTACCTGCCAGGGTTCGAACCTGGGACATTCCGCGTGTTAGGCGGATGTGATAACCACTACACCACAGGTACGGGCCGAGTCCTCCAGAACAGGCATTACATGAATGATTGGCATCAAGCTTGTAAGAAAAGAAATTTTACAGTGTTTTGTGTGATGATATGGTAATCTGTACCTGCCAGGGATCGAACCTGGGACATTCCGCGTGTTAGGCGGATGTGATAACCACTACACCACAGGTACGGGCCGAGTCCTCCAGAACAGGCATTACATGAATGATTGGCATCAACCTTGTAAGAAAAGAAATTTAACGGTGTTTTGTGTAATGATATGGTAATCTGTACCTGCCAGGGATCGAACCTGGGACATTCCGCGTGTTAAGCGGATGTGATAACCACTACACCACAGGTACCGGCCGTGTCCTCCAGAATAGGCATTACATGAATGATTGGCATCAACCTTGTAAGAAAAAAAATTAACGGTGTTTTGTGTAATGATTTGGTAATCTGTACCTGCCAGGGATCGACCTGGGACATTCCGCGTGTAAGGCGGATGTGATAACCACTACACCACAGGTACGGGCCGAGTGTTCCAGAATAGGCATTACATGAATGATTGGCAACAACCTTGTAAGAAAAGAAATTTAACGGTGTTTTGTGTAATTATATAGTAATCTGTACCTGCCAGGGATCGAACCTGGGACATTCCGCGTGTTAGGCGGATGTGATAACCACTACACCACAGGTACGGGCCGAGTGTTCCAGAATAGGCATTACATGAATGATTGGCAACAACCTTGTAAGAAAAGAAATTTAACGGTGTTTTGTGTAATTATATAGTAATCTGTACCTGCCAGGGATCGAACCTGGGACATTCCGCGTGTTAGGCGGATGTGATAACCACTACACCACCGGTACGGGCCGAGTCCTCCAGAACAGGCATTACATGAATGATTGGCATCAACCTTGTAAGTAAAGAAATTTAACGGTGTTTTGTGTAATGATATGGTAATCTGTACCTGCCAGGGATCGAACCTGGGACATTCCGCGTGTAAGGCGGATGTGATAACCACTACACCACAGGTACGGGACGAGCCGTCCAGAATAGGCATTACATGAATGATTGGCATCAACCTTGTAAGAAAAGAAATTTAACGGTGTTTTGTGTAATGATATGGTAATCTGTACCTGCCAGGGATCGAACCTGGGACATTCCGTGTGTAATGCGGATCTGATAACCACTACAACACAGGTACGGGCCAAGAACTCCAGAATAGGCATTACATGAATGATTGGCATCAACTTGTAAGAAAAGAAATTTAACGGTGTTTTGTGTAATGATATGGTAATCTGTACCTGCCAGGGATCGAACCTGGGACATTCCGCGTGTAAGGCGGATGTGATAACCACTACACCACAGGTACGGGACGAGTCGTCCAGAATAGGCATTACATGAATGATTGGCATCAACCATGTAAGAAAAGAAATTTAACGGTGTTTTGTGTAATGATATGGTAATCTGTACCTGCCAGGGATCGAACCTGGGACATTCCTCGTGTAAGGCGGATGTGATAACCACTACACCACAGGTACGGGCCGAGTCCTCCAGAATAGGCATTACATGAATGATTGGCATCAACCTTGTAAGAGAAGAAATTTAACGGTGTTTTGTGTAACGAAATGGTAATCTGTACCTGCCAGGGATCGAACCTGGCACATTCCGCTTGTTAGGCGGATGTGATAACCACTACACCACAGGTACGGGCCGAGTCCTCCAGAATAGGCATTACATGAATGAATGGTATCAACCTTGTAAGAGAAGAAGTTTAACGGTGTGTTGTGTAATTATATAATAATCTGTACCTGCCAGGGATCGAATATGGGACATTCCGCGTGTTAGGCGGATGTGATAACCACTACACCACAGGTACGGGCCGAGTGTTCCAGAATAGGCATTACATGAATGATTGGCAACAACCTTGTAAGAAAAGAAATTTAACGGTGTTTTGTGTAATTATATAGTAATCTGTACCTGCCAGGGATCGAACCTGGGACATTCCGCGTGTTAGGCGGATGTGATAACCACTACACCACAGGTACGGGCCGAGTCCTCCAGAACAGGCATTACATGAATGATTGGCATCAAGCTTGTAAGAAAAGAAATTTGACAGTGTTTTGTGTGATGATATGGTAATCTGTACCTGCCAGGGATCGAACCTGGGACATTCCGCGTGTTAGGCGGATGTGATAACCACTACACCACCGGTACGGGCCGAGTCCTCCAGAACAGGCATTACATGAATGATTGGCATCAACCTTGTAAGAAAAGAAATTTAACGGTGTTTTGTGTAATGATATGGTAATCTGTACCTGCGAGGGATCGAACCTGGGACATTCCGCGTGTAAGGCGGATGTGATAACCACTACACCACAGGTACGGGACGAGTCGTCCAGAATAGGCATTACATGAATGATTGGCATCAACCTTGTAAGAAAAGAAATTTAACGGTGTTTTGTGTAATGATATGGTAATCTGTACCTGCCAGGGATCGAACCTGGGACATTCCGCGTGTAAGGCGGATGTGATAACCACTACACCACAGGTACGGGACGAGTCGTCCAGAATAGGCATTACATGAATGATTGGCATCAACCTTGTAAGAAAAGAAATTTAACGGTGTTTTGTGTAATGATATGGTAATCTGTACCTGCCAGGGATCGAACCTGGGACATTCCGCGTGTTAGGCGGATGTGATAACCACTACACCACAGGTACGGGCCGAGTCCTCCAGAACAGGCATTACATGAATGATTGGCAACAACCTTGTAAGAAAAGAATTTTAACGGTGTTTTGTGTAATGATATGGTAATCTGTACCTGCCAGGGATCGAACCTGGGGCATTCCGCGTATTAGGCGGATGTGATAACCACTACACCACAGGTACGGGCCGAGTCCTCCAGAACAGGCATTACATGAATGGTTGGCAACAACCTTGTAAGAAAAGAAATTTAACGGTGTTTTGTGTAATTATATAGTAATCTGTACCTGCCAGGGATCGAACCTGGGACATTCCGCGTGTAAGGCGGATGTGATAACCACTACACCACAGGTACGGGCCGAGTCCTCCAGAATAGGCATTACATGAATGATTGGCATCAACCTTGTAAGAAAAGAAATTTAACGGTGTTTTGTGTAATGATATGGTAATCTGTACCTGCCAGGGATCGAACCTGGGACATTCCGCGTGTTAAGCGGATGTGATAACCACTACACCACAGGTACCGGCCGCGTCCTCCAGAATAGGCATTACATGAATGATTGGCATCAACCTTGTAAGAAAAAAAATTTAACGGTGTTTTGTGTAATGATATGGTAATCTGTACCTGCCAGGGATCGACCTGGGACATTCCGCGTGTAAGGCGGATGTGATAACCACTACACCACAGGTACGGGCCGAGTGTTCCAGAATAGGCATTACATGAATGATTGGCAACAACCTTGTAAGAAAAGAAATTTAACGGTGTTTTGTGTAATTATATAGTAATCTGTACCTGCCAGGGATCGAACCTGGGACATTCCGCGTGTTAGGCGGATGTGATAACCACTACACCACAGGTACGGGCCGAGTGTTCCAGAATAGGCATTACATGAATGATTGGCAACAACCTTGTAAGAAAAGAAATTTAACGGTGTTTTGTGTAATTATATAGTAATCTGTACCTGCCAGGGATCGAACCAGGGCCATTCCGCGTGTTAGGCGGATGTGATAACCACTACACCACCGGTACGGGCCGAGTCCTCCAGAACAGGCATTACATGAATGATTGGCATCAACCTTGTAAGAAAAGAAATTTAACGGTGTTTTGTGTAATGATATGGTAATCTGTACCTGCCAGGGATCGAACCTGGGACATTCCGCGTGTAAGGCGGATGTGATAACCACTACACCACAGGTACGGGACGAGTCGTCCAGAATAGGCATTACATGAATGATTGGCATCAACCTTGTAAGAAAAGAAATTTAACGGTGTTTTGTGTAATGATATGGTAATCTGTACCTGCCAGGGATCGAACCTGGGACATTCCGCGTGTAATGCGGATCTGATAACCACTACAACACAGGTACGGGCCAAGTACTCCAGAATAGGCATTACATGAATGATTGGCATCAACCTTGTAAGAAAAGAAATTTAACGGTGTTTTGTGTAATGATATGGTAATCTGTAACTGCCAGGGATCGAACCTGGGACATTCCGCCTTTTTTATTCGGATGTGATAACCACTACACCACAGGTACGGGACGAGTCGTCCAGAATAGGCATTACATGAATGATTGGCATCAACCTTGTAAGAAAAGAAATTTAACGGTGTTTTGTGTAATGATATGGTAATCTGTACCTGCCAGGGATGGAACCTGGGACATTCCTCGTGTAAGGCGGATGTGATAACCACTACACCACAGGTACGGGCCGAGTCCTCCAGAATAGGCATTACATGAATGATTGGCATCAACCTTGTAAGAAAAGAAATTTAACGGTGTTTTGTGTAATGATATGGTAATCTGTACCTGCCAGGGTTCGAACCTGGGACATTCCGCGTGTTAGGCGGATGTGATAATAACTACACCACAGGTACGGGCCGAGTCCTCCAGAACAGGCATTACATGAATGATTGGCATCAACCTTGTAAGAAAAGAAATTTAACGGTGTTTACTGTAATGATATGGTAATCTGTACCTGCCAGGGATCCAACCTGGGACATTCCGCGTGCTAAGCGGATGTGATAACCACTACACCACAGGTACCGGCCGTGTCCTCCAGAATAGGCATTACATGAATGATTGGCATCAACCTTGTAAGAAAAGAAATTTAACGGTGTTTTGTGTAATTATATAGTAATCTGTACCTGCCAGGGATCGAACCTGGGACATTCCGCGTGTTAGGCGGATGTGATAACCACTACACCACAGGTACGGGACGAGTCGTCCAGAATAGGCATTACATGAATGATTGGCATCAACCTTGTAAGAAAAGAAATTTAACGGTGTTTTGTGTAATGATATGGTAATCTGTACCTGCCAGGGATCGAACCTGGGACATTCCGCGTGTTAGGCGGATGTGATAACCACTACACCACAGGTACGGGCCGAGTCCTCCAGAACAGGCATTACATGAATGATTGGCAACAACCTTGTAAGAAAAGAATTTTAACGGTGTTTTGTGTAATGATATGGTAATCTGTACCTGCCAGGGATCGAACCTGGGGCATTCCGCGTATTAGGCGGATGTGATAACCACTACACCACAGGTACGGGACAAGTCGTCCAGAATAGGCATTACATGAATGATTGGCATCAACCATGTAAGAAAAGAAATTTAACGGTGTTTTGTGTAATGATATGGTAATCTGTACCTGCCAGGGATCGAACCTGGGACATTCCTCGTGTAAGGCGGATGTGATAACCACTACACCACAGGTACGGGCCGAGTCCTCCAGAATAGGCATTACATGAATGATTGGCATCAACCTTGTAAGAGAAGAAATTTAACGGTGTTTTGTGTAACGAAATGGTAATCTGTACCTGCCAGGGATCGAACCTGGCACATTCCGCGTGTTAGGCGGATGTGATAACCACTACACCACAGGTACGGGCCGAGTCCTCCAGAATAGGCATTACATGAATGAATGGTATCAACCTTGTAAGAGAAGAAGTTTAACGGTGCGTTGTGTAATTATATAATAATCTGTACCTGCCAGGGATCGAACCTGGGACATTCCGCGTGTTAGGCGGATGTGATAACCACTACACCACAGGTACGGGCCGAGTGTTCCAGAATAGGCATTACATGAATGATTGGCAACAACCTTGTAAGAAAAGAAATTTAACGGTGTTTTGTGTTGTTATATAGTAATCTGTACCTGCCAGGGATCGAACCTGGGACATTCCGCGTGTTAGGCGGATGTGATAACCACTACACCACAGGTACGGGCCGAGTGTTCCAGAATAGGCATTACATGAATGATTGGCAACAACCTTGTAAGAAAAGAAATTTAACGGTGTTTTGTGTAATTATATAGTAATCTGTACCTGCCAGGGATCGAACCTGGGACATTCCGCGTGTTAGGCGGATGTGATAACCAATACACCACAGGTACGGGCCGAGTCCTCCAGAACAGGCATTACATGAATGATTGGCATCAAGCTTGTAAGAAAAGAAATTTGACAGTGTTTTGTGTGATGATATGGTAATCTGTACCTGCCAGGGATCGAACCTGGGACATTCCGCGTGTTAGGCGGATGTGATAACCACTACACCACCGGTACGGGCCGAGTCCTCCAGAACAGGCATTACATGAATGATTGGCATCAACCTTGTAAGAAAAGAAATTTAACGGTGTTTTGTGTAATGATATGGTAATCTGTACCTGCCAGGGTTCGAACCTGGGACATTCCGCGTGTTAGGCGGATGTGATAACCACTACACCACAGGTACGGGCCGAGTCCTCCAGAACAGGCATTACATGAATGATTGGCATCAACCTTGTAAGAAAAGAAATTTAACGGTGTTTACTGTAATGATATGGTAATCTGTACCTGCCAGGGATCCAACCTGGGACATTCCGCGTGCTAAGCGGATGTGATAACCACTACACCACAGGTACCGGCCGTGTCCTCCAGAATAGGCATTACATGAATGATTGGCATCAACCTTGTAAGAAAAGAAATTTAACGGTGTTTTGTGTAATTATATAGTAATCTGTACCTGCCAGGGATCGAACCTGGGACATTCCGCGTGTTAGGCGGATGTGATAACCACTACACCACCGGTACGGGCGAGCCCTCCAGAACAGGCATTACATGAATGATTGGCATCAACCTTGTAAGAAAAGAAATTTAACGGTGTTTTGTGTAATGATATGGTAATCTGTACCTGCCAGGGATCGAACCTGGGACATTCCGTGTGTAAGGCGGATGTGATAACCACTACACCACAGGTACGGGACGAGTCGTCCAGAATAGGCATTACATGAATGATTGGCATCAACCTTGTAAGAAAAGAAATTTAACGGTGTTTTGTGTAATGATATGGTAATCTGTACCTGCCAGGGATCGAACCTGGGACATTCCGTGTGTAATGCGGATCTGATAACCACTACAACACAGGTACGGGCCAAGTACTCCAGAATAGGCATTACATGAATGATTGGCATCAACTTGTAAGAAAAGAAATTTAACGGTGTTTTGTGTAATGATATGGTAATCTGTACCTGCCAGGGATCGAACCTGGGACATTCCGCGTGTAAGGCGGATGTGATAACCACTACACCACAGGTACGGGACAAGTCGTCCAGAATAGGCATTACATGAATGATTGGCATCAACCATGTAAGAAAAGAAATTTAACGGTGTTTTGTGTAATGATATGGTAATCTGTACCTGCCAGGGATCGAACCTGGGACATTCCTCGTGTAAGGCGGATGTGATAACCACTACACCACAGGTACGGGCCGAGTCCTCCAGAATAGGCATTACATGAATGATTGGCATCAACCTTGTAAGAGAAGAAATTTAACGGTGTTTTGTGTAACGAAATGGTAATCTGTACCTGCCAGGGATCGAACCTGGGACATTCCGCGTGTTAGGCGGATGTGATAACCACTACACCACAGGTACGGGCCGAGTGTTCCAGAATAGGCATTACATGAATGATTGGCAACAACCTTGTAAGAAAAGAAATTTAACGGTGTTTTGTGTAATTATATAGTAATCTGTACCTGCCAGGGATCGAACCTGGGACATTCCGCGTGTTAGGCGGATGTGATAACCACTACACCACAGGTACGGGCCGAGTCCTCCAGAACAGGCATTACATGAATGATTGGCATCAAGCTTGTAAGAAAAGAAATTTGACAGTGTTTTGTGTGATGATATGGTAATCTGTACCTGCCAGGGATCGAACCTGGGACATTCCGCGTGTTAGGCGGATGTGATAACCACTACACCACCGGTACGGGCCGAGTCCTCCAGAACACCAACACCAAACATGGCCCCCGCTCTGTCCCTTGCGGGATATAAGCAGTTTACCTTGCGGCTGGGCCATGCTGGAAAAACTCTTCGAGTATCCGGGCTCAGCGGGTATCCCCGACTCAAGCCGCGGGATTCACCCCCACCGGGGATCCACGCCACTCCACTGTTGTCTCTTCTCGCTGGAAGTCCGATAGCTGAAACAAGAGCACAAAAAGCATTCATTCATACATACAAAAATCTGCGATATTATAAACAGACTTAGGATAAAGCGAAGGATAAAGCGAATATATATATATGATTCCACAGAACAGTATGACAGTTTCACAGTTCCAAGGAACGGAAGGGACCGAATGTGATGACAGTCGTCCATCAGTAGTTTTCAATGCCGATCAATTGGAATCATACAAAATATTAGTCTCTGTCAGTTTTTCCCCGACGAGTCAGGCAGTGGAAATTCGCATGCACAAAAGCAATGTCCATGCAAAACATCAATGTCCTAATCAATCAGAAACTTTTAAGACAAATCTATGGGAATTTATACAAGTCCAATGAAACCGACAAATGCAGGATTTATACAACAATTTTCAATTAACATAATGAAAAAAAAAAAAAAAAAAAAAAAACCACAGCTATATATGGCAAAAACAGTATGAAGCAATACACAAAAGATTGAAAATTATACATACATTTCAATGGAAATTCTTACGAAACATCATTGTTCAAATGTTATTGTGAAAATGATGACAATGGCAATGACGAACTTCATTGTTCATGTTTATGACTTTTTTCCCTTTTTTTTTTTTTTTCCCCCTTTTTTTCTTTTTTTTTTTCCCCCCTTCCCTTCCCCTTTTCTTAATATTAAATTATTTAGGGTTCATAGTCCGAGTCAGAGCAGGAGTCTTGCATCTCAATCCGGTTTTCTGCACCATTCGGTCTAGGAACGATGATATGGTCTTCATTGTTTTCTATGTAGTTAATTAATTTATTGATCTTTCGATGGAATTCTTGGTTCCCAAGAAGATGCAATTTCCACTGATGTACATTGACAGGTGGAGAAGAGACGTGATAAGCTTTTGTAAGAGGACATGACGTGGCGTAGTGTAATACTGTGCCTTCCTCACCACACCTACATTTGTCCGTTCTTCGATGGAATCTAGCTAAATAAGAAGGAAATGGACCGTGTTCTGAGAAGAAGAGAAACATTTCTCTGGTCCATCTCCTTAATTTGGCCTTGACTGTAGGAATGAGAGCGAAGATTTTACGTCCTGTTTTTCTCTCATTAGACCATCTGTATTGCCATTTGTCCATCATTTCGTTCTTCAGGATTCCCGTAGCCCAAGATTTGGGAAGAAATAGTGAAAAGTCTGAAGATTCTCTTTCTGTTGTAGATTTTGCCATGATGTCAGCCTCCTCATTTCCCCGAGTACCAGTGTGAGCCTTTATCCATGCCAGACTAATATTCGGGCTGGCACACAAGGAGGATCTGACCTGTCTTGCAACCAGATGTCTTGAGAGGGGATCCTTGACCGCGTGTAAGGATGAGAGTGAGTCTGAAAATATAGTAGTTTTTCCACCGAGCTCCATTGCTTTTCTGCATGCCATGTAAATGGCAAAAAGTTCCGATTGGAAAACTGTATTGTTACTATGGAGTTTACACGACCATCGGAACAAAATGTCATTTGCCTTGTAGATTACAAATGCAGCGGCCACACCACTTTCCGTCTTGGAGCCGTCAGTGTAGATTGAAATTTCATCATCAACTGAGGTTATTCTGTCTTCTGATGAAATTGTGGAAATTTGTACGTCAGTTGGAGAAATTGCTGGATGTTCTGTCCAACCCGTTACATTACTCTGGAGTTGAAGATGTCCTACAAATGTACCGTTTTGAAGTTGGATGTTTGTCTTATTCCTACACAGAAGACCTTTTTTGGCCTCGAACTCAACAAATAGCCTCAGTGGAGGGAGCCCCGTCACTACCTGGAGCGCATTTGTAGGAGATGTTGAGTACGCCTTCAAAATATACAGGAGACAACCTCTTTGGATGGAATCAATCCGGCGACCCTGCTCTTCAGTGAGGTGTGCTCCCCAAATGACTGCTCCATACACGATGATTCTTTGAGCAACCGCGAGGTACAAAGTTCTTCTCATTTGCATATTAATGCCCCAGTTCTTGCCTGCCGAGCACCAAAGTTTTGGTAGAAGAGCATTAATTTTGTTTGATATTTCTGCTATGTGGCCGTACCAGTTGAGTTGATCGTCAAAAATAACTCCAAGAATTTTAACCTGGGATTTTTTCTTTATGAATTGATTTCCAATCTTAATTGATGGAGGTCGTTTTGACGAGATCCAGAGGAAGGATGTTTTTTCCGCTGCTATTTTTAGATCCCTTTGTTGAAGCCAGGTGTTGATGGAATTTAAGGTGATTGTCGCTGTAGTGCCCGTTCTTTCCACGGCTGGTCCTGAAACAATCACGATTAAATCATCAGCGTATGCTTGAACCTTTACATTCTTTGGCCAGTTTTGCTGCAAAAGATCATTGATAAAAATGTTCCAAAGTAAAGGTCCAGAACATGACCCCTGAGGACAACCTTTTGTGATTGTATGGAGAACTGGACCCTCAGGTGTATCGATTTGCACTGTGCGATCACTCAGAATACTGGTCATCATGTCAGCTAGGTTTGTAGGAATTGGAAGATTATGAAGTTGAGATGTGATGATATTATGATTAATATTATCAAACGCCCCTTGGATATCCAATGTTATGATGGCGATATTATGGCGTTTGGATTTTTGGCATAGTATTTCGTTTTTAATAGCCATCATCGCCTGCTCAGTGGATCTTCCGTGTCTGAAGCCAAATTGATAAGGGCTGAGTACATTAGATTTGTCCAAATAGTATGAGATGCGTTGACATATAACTTTTTCCAAAAGTTTGCCAATTGTCGACAAAAGGTGGATCGGTCGATATGACGGAGCATATGAAGGATCTCTGTCCTTTTTAAGGAAGAAGAGGACATGACTCTTCTTGAAATGCCGTGGGAAGTATGAGAGCTGGATGCATTTATTGAAGAGAAGAGTAAAGATCGTCGGAAAACGTTTCAACAGAGCCTGAAGGACAACGTTATTAATTGCGTCGATTCCTGGTGCCTTCTTTTTGTTAAGAAATGAAGCTATCCTCCACACCTCTCCGAATGAAATTTCATTCGTATCCGGATAGAAGACGTTTTGGTGAAAATTTTGTCGTGTAGAGTCAGATGAAGAGTCCTGATGATTTTCTGAGCCATTCGGGAAGAAATGTTGAAGTTGAAGTTTTGCCTGTTCCCGTATGGAAAGATTTTGATCCGGTGATACAAAAATTTGTGGAGAAAAAGATGAATGTTTCACCGTGGCCTTATAAAAAGTCCCAAAGGGATCTGTGGCCAAGGTGCAGAATTTTTCCCAGGAGTTTTTCTTATATTTCCGAATGAGCTTTGAGTAAATTGCTCTGTTTCGATGGAAAATTATTCTTAGGACTTCTCTGTTATCATCATTTGCTCTAAGAAACTTCTTTTTGCTAGCTCTTGTTTTTCTTCGGGCTACTTCGAGTTCCTTACACCACCAATTGTCGAAATAATTCTTCCTGGCTCTGGAAACTCGGAGAAATTTATTCCCCTTGGATGTGATGGTATCGAAAAGACGGTTAGTAGCCAGATCGAGATGGTGTCTATCCTGAGCCTCCCGAATATCCAGTTCGTGGGCTCCAAAATTTTCTTGAAGAGCATCGAGAAATCTTAGGATACGACGACGAGAATTTGAGAATTTTGTAGTGAAGTTCAGAGTTGGGGATTCGTGGATTGAGATTTCTATGAAGAAATGCGGGCTGTGTGTCACATCTTCTTTTCTAACATGCCAATGAATGTTATCCAAGGGTGGGAGGCTGTTTGAGAGGGAGACATCCGGTGCTCCGGTAGCTCCATAATGCTCATATGTGGTTGATTTGTCGTTGTGAAAAATCAGGTGATTTGCTCGGGTGAAATCTAACAAAGTCCAGCCTCGTGCATTAATATCCTTGTATCCCCAGCTCTGGTGGTGGGCGTTTAAGTCTGCAGAGATGAAAATCGGGGATGATTTAGCCTTATTGCAGATAAAATTAAGTTCAAGTATTGTATCTTCCAGTTTTTGGGATGGAGAGGAATACGCTGATACGAATGTAACCTCTTCTTTGTGTGTGCTGACTTTGATGGCTACACAGTTGTCCAAGATTGCAAAGACTCCTCCAATGATGTTTTTGTTCGTCAGCACAATAGCAGCTTTATTATTTCTTGATATCCAATTCTGCCAATGTGCTGGAATTTCGCGTAATTTGTTGTTTCCAACCAACGGCTCTTGTAGGAGCAAAATATCCCAAGAGTTTTTTGCAGCCTGGAGGGAGAGAAGTGCCATTGCATTTCTGCATTTATTTGCGTTAAATTGAAGTACTTTAAAAACACTGGCCATAAGAAAATTTGAATTGGACTTGTAGAATTGGATGGTAGAATGACGATAGAAATTGAAGTTAGCAAAATTCTTTATTAAGCGTGTATATATTAAATTTCAATTTGAAATTATTCGCCACTTCGTCTTGAATGGCTTGCAGTGCTATTTGAGATTGACAAAGTATGGATATGCCATTCTTGTGAAGTTTAGTGTTGACAACTTTGTCATCCAAAAACGCGTACCACAATTGTTCCAAAAGATCTTCCTGGATTTTTTTATTGTTGAAATACTCTGGTTGAGTGAAGTACGTTTGCAACCAGAGGTCACCAGGCCTATATTTCCATTGGTTCGATACAAAACCTTGATCTAATTTCAGTCGTTGTTTCTTAAAAACTGTATGTTGATTTCTTTCCATGTTAAGCTCTCTTGGCGTACGCGATTTCCACTGACTTCCCGAATTAAAGACTCTAGGTTGGGTCAGTCGATGAAATTTATTCTGGAAGTTGGTCTTGATACTAAATGAATAGTTTCCCTGTTGATGTTGAGACTGGTTGTACTTTGAAAGCGGTTTTCTCGTTGCTTGTCGGAATTGTTGTCGAGTTCTTTTTCTGGCGGACTTTGATGCTACCACAATCCAAGTTTTATTGAAGAGATCCTCTTCGTCTCGTTCCCGTCGTCGGTAATTGTTAACCACTGTATTTGCCAAATTACCTGGACAATAGTTGGCCATATCAAACATCTTTTTCTGTATGGCTGAAAGAACAGGATTTGTACGTTGAGTTTGCACTGTTTCGTCTGTACGAGGTTGACGATTTACCTTAGGCTGTAGGATAGTCTCTTCCCCCTTTTCTCTATTAGTTGAAACCTCATTAGTTACAATATTGTCTTTCTTCTTCTTAAGTCTCTGAGGAAGAGGTTGTGTGGATATAGCCTGTTGGTTTATCTCCTCACGTTCAGCATCTGAAATTTGAATGTCTTGCATTGCGTTTTTTGACTTGTGTGGGATGTACTCCATCGTCACCTTGGGTGAGATTTCCCTCATCTCACACACAACATGATTGTCGAGGCTGTTTGGAAAAAATGTTGTCTCTTTTGTTTTATCTTTTTCAGTACATAAGCTTGGTGTAGAGTCTTTTTCTTTGTCTCTCGTTTGGTTATGTTGATTGTGAACCAGAAAAGTGTTGTTTTGTTGGATGTTTTGTTGAGCTTCACGACAACTTGGAACATCATTCGTCGTCTGTGTGGCCTGATCCTGATATTGAAAATCCTCGTTGTGTGTTCCAATGGCCCAAATGCTAATTATCTCGAGGATTTTCTCGGCTCTTTTCCGTTGGAGAGTAGGGATTCCAAATTTAAAATTTTTCCCCTCTCCAGTGGAGTATCTAATAATTTGTGTAAGTTCCCTGAATAAGTCTTGTATATTGAACACGCCTTTTAGGAACATCTGTGGTGGAAGGACATCCAAATGTTCAGCGTTGTTAAATTCTTTGGAAGTTGATGTCCGTGGTTCCTGTTCGTTTTTAGCTAAATGTTTACTCTGTTTCTCCAGATTACGCTTTTTTCGGATACTTTTGTTTGACTTGGTGTTCTTTCCTTGAATCTCTTGCCGGAAGATTTCTCTGTTATGTAACGAGAAATCCCTGCGTGATTTGCCGAGATGTTCAGCCATATCTCCATCACATTCTCTCCGGTCGGGAGTTCTTTTTTCCTTTTTATTATCAGAAGATTTAATCAGATCGTTCACCTGATTGTTGAAAGGAGAAACAGAGAAAAATTTCGAAGGAAAAATCGAAGTAGAAATGGAATCAATTAGTTCGGTATTATCCCGAGAGCATTCCAGTACAGGAATAGCTGCCAAAGTATCCGAAGGTTCAGAAGATGGTTTTGTATGTGATGTTTTTGCATCTTCGCGTTGGGCAATGACATCATTTAGCAATTCTTGCATAACTTCCTTCACGTCTTTATTTCGCATGATTCTAGTATCGTCTTGGGGTGTTGAATGGCATCTGTCCCCAAGATCGATTAAATTCTGAATAGTCAAAGATTCTGCCAGGCTAATTGGGCTATGTCCATTTAGTGAAAAACTAGTACAAGTTGTTGCTGAGATATCCTGTTCTTGACGGGAAAATGAACATTCAGTGTCCATGAGGTCATCATCCATCTCTCCTTGATCTTTTTTCTGATTAGTTGTAGAATTTACCTCAGAATCCGAGGATGAGTAGATCGTAAATTCCAATGATGGAGATGAATCTTCCTTAAAATCCTTAGCATCCATAAGATTCATGTGTGTTTTCTTGTGTTCAATCAAAGTGTCGTTTAAGACTCTTGGTTTAATACTGGAACGAAGACGATATTTCAACCGTTGTTGCATGTCTTTCAAGTCCTTGGTGATATCTTTAACCATCGTCTTACTTGGAGTCGGTTGTTCCATATTAATAGAGTCCAAAAGTTCAACGATGCCAAAAAGTCAAGATCTATTAGTCTAGAGAATTCTCAGTGGGTACAGTAGAAATAGATCACAAGTATAAACCTGAATATCAAGTTTCAGGGTAATCGGACAGAAAGTATCCAAAATATCACCTGCCTTATATTCTCTAATTAGCTGAATTAATCAGCGAATTATATCTCTAATACCGTTGAGGCAGAAAAGTTTTTATGGCAAGAGACGATAGGTATCCTGATATTGTACAAAGTAGCAAGTTTTATCCCCCAAAACAGAGAATTAAAAAGTTATGAGGGAAATTCAGAAAAACCAATTAACAAAATTCTTCAAAAAAAGAATAGGAAAAATTTCAGAATAGCAATCGAAAGACAATGACAATATGAACACAAAAAAGTTTTCATCAAAACATATCAAAACATATTCAAAAGTAAACGAGAAAAACGCAAATTAAGTATTGTATGTAAGCAAGTTAATTATGCAAATATTAGCACAACCAATTATTGAAGACAGGTTGTGTTTGGTATCAAACTGCTCAGTGATTCACGTGCTATCTATTCGAAGACTCAGGCCAAATTAGGGAGTGAATCAATTCTCAGGGCTAATTAATAGGTAGTACAAAAAATTCCAAAATGGGTTCGAAAAAAAATTATATGCATACAATGTATCAAAATATGAACTGGGAAATGAAATAGAACGGCCACAATACAAGTTTTTCTCTTTTCCCCTTTTTTACTCTTTGTGGCAGTAAGGGGAAAAAAAAAAACACAAAATGCTATATAGAGACATAGCAAATATATATATAGCTGACTGGGGAGAAGAGAAAAAAAAAAAAAAAAACCACACACACAAATGCAAAAAGGGAACAGAAGAGATGTTCACTATTTACGACAAGAATTTGACTGCTGAGAAGTATGTAAAAGGGTGGCAAAAATGTAGCGCAATATTTATGATTCTATATTCTGACAGTTGGAAAAGACGTTCACAATTTATGAGGCTTCGCAACTGACAGGAGGGAGCGGTTGACCGGAAATCATCTGGAAATGAAAATGGCACAACTTCCAAAATGGCTAACACAAATCAATATTTCAATTAGTGAAAATTCTGAGTAATTAAGGGAGGCCCCCCCAAAATTGACAAAAAAAAAAAAAAAAATATATATATATATATATATATATATATAGATATATAGATATGTATAGATGAAAAATGTGAATGAAATGACACAAAAAATGTGATTATAGCAAACATAGAACCAAAGAAAAACGTTAATAATACACATAAATGACCAATCAATTAAGGCAAATACTGATGAACCAGTTGGTATTAAAAAAAAAAACAACACAAAGATACAAAAATTCAGCCGTGACGAATTGCAAGGAATACCGTCAAATTAATTAGAAATCAGATCTTGGCCAATGAAAAAGCCAATTTAATTATTACTCCACGTTTCTCGTAAAATTGAGCGGGCCCCAAAAATTCACTTAGCAAAAATGTGGCCATATCTACTAATCACAAGAATTTCAAAATTACAATGCCTGGCTGCATTAAATGACAATATATATCGAAAATTAAATACAAAAATTGCAGAACAAATCAGTGCAAGAACTTGGCGGCAAGTTAATATATTGCAAACCAAAAACTTTCCACAGCAATAGTTTGGTTATTAGAAAGTATCCTTCGATACAAAAATGTGATAAAAAAATACCCAAAAATCAGTGATGCTACCTTAATGAGATGTCCAATTAGTATTATACTTTCAATAACTCACAGAATATCAAAGACCCTCAGAATAAAACATGCAGAATATGAAGTATGATTGAGATACATAGAGAAACCAACAGGCAGCAAAATGACACATAGAAATTACGGAATTCTACTAATTAGGAAACGTACATACGCAGACAAATTTAACATGTAGCAGCTGAACGGCTTGAGATATATACATGGAATTAGTTTTAAACCGTGGCAATCTGGCAATAGAAACATATTACTTGATAATTATGCAAAAAAGAGCGAAAATGATTTTAAGATTATTTCTACACCTTATACAATACAAACGGAAGGAACTGCTAGAATCACTCTGTTTACAAAATCAACAATATCTCCAGAAGTTATCAGCCGATTTCCATCAAAAAAGTTTTGAATGAAAGGTAGAAAAATCGCCGGCAAGGTGAAGTTCAAACAATTACATGTTATCACGGAAAAATTCGCGTAATTGAAGATTGTACTCACAGTTCTCGGCTCCCGTGAACGTCCATGTTAAATCTGAAAAACAGAAGTTCACTAAAAAATAATTTAATACACTTCCGGTTACCAGCGGAGCACAAAATTAGATCAGAAGAGACACAAGAGTCGGGGCTATTCACTGTGCCCCTCCTCTTTGAAAAATATTCATCGGCGTGACTTAGATGACACTTTGAAATCACCAAAGAAAAGAATTTTGAAGACGATTCCCTACGGCCGTTGCGCTGGCCACCCAAGGGAAGGCATACCGAACTTAGTACGTACAGGGTCGGCTAGAAAAGATGCAAATTTTCGTGGCTGGGAGCTCTGAAAAAGCATGACCGGCTACTCGGAGAAGACTCTCAGCACTTCCTCCAGAACAGGCATTACATGAATGATTGGCATCAACCTTGTAAGAAAAGAAATTTAACGGTGTTTTGTGTAATGATATGGTAATCTGTACCTGCCAGGGATCGAACCTGGGACATTCCGCGTGTAAGGCGGATGTGATAACCACTACACCACAGGTACGGGACGAGTCGTCCAGAATAGGCATTACATGAATGATTGGCATCAACCTTGTAAGAAAAGAAATTTAACGGTGTTTTGTGTAATGATATGATAATCTGTACCTGCCAGGGATCGAACCTGGGACATTCCGCGTGTTAGGCGGATGTGATAACCACTACACCACAGGTACGGGCCGAGTCCTCCAGAACAGGCATTACATGAATGATTGGCATCAACCTTGTAAGAAAAGAATTCTAACGGTGTTTTGTGTAATGATATGGTAATCTGTACCTGCCAGGGATCGAACCTGGGACATTCCGCATATTAGGCGGATGTGATAACCACTACACCACAGGTACGGGCCGAGTCCTCCAGAACAGGCATTACATGAATGGTTGGCAACAACCTTGTAAGAAAAGAAATTTAACGGTGTTTTGTGTAATTATATAGTAATCTGTACCTGCCAGGGATCGAACCTGGGACATTCCGCGTGTAAGGCGGATGTGATAACCACTACACCACAGGTACGGGCCGAGTCCTCCAGAATAGGCATTACATGAATGATTGGCATCAACCTTGTAAGAAAAGAAATTTAACGGTGTTTTGTGTAAAGATATGGTAATCTGTACCTGCCAGGGTTCGAACCTGGGACATTCCGCGTGTTAGGCGGATGTGATAACCACTACACCACAGGTACGGGCCGAGTCCTCCAGTACAGGCGTTACATGAATGATTGGCATCAAGCTTGTAAGAAAAGAAATTTAACGGTGTTTTGTGTAATGATATGGTAATCTGTACCTGCCAGGGTTCGAACCTGGGACATTCCGCGTGTTAGGCGGATGTGATAACCACTACACCACAGGTACGGGCCGAGTCCTCCAGAACAGGCATTACATGAATGATTGGCATCAAGCTTGTAAGAAAAGAAATTTTACAGTGTTTTGTGTGATGATATGGTAATCTGTACCTGCCAGGGATCGAACCTGGGACATTCCGCGTGTTAGGCGGATGTGATAACCACTACACCACAGGTACGGGTCGAGTCCTCCAGAACAGGCATTACATGAATGATTGGCATCAAGCTTGTAAGAAAAGAAATTTGACGGTGTTTTGTGTGATGATATGGTAATCTGTACCTGCCAGGGATCGAACCTGGGACATTCCGCGTGTTAGGCGGATGTGATAACCACTACACCACCGGTACGGGCCGAGTCCTCCAGAACAGGCATTACATGAATGATTGGCATCAACCTTGTAAGAAAAGAAATTTAACGGTGTTTTGTGTAATGATATGGTAATCTGTACCTGCCAGGGATCGAACCTGGGACATTCCGCGTGTAAGGCGGATGTGATAACCACTACACCACAGGTACGGGACGAGTCGTCCAGAATAGGCATTACATGAATGATTGGCATCAACCTTGTAAGAAAAGAAATTTAACGGTGTTTTGTGTAATGATATGATAATCTGTACCTGCCAGGGATCGAACCTGGGACATTCCGCGTGTTAGGCGGATGTGATAACCACTACACCACAGGTACGGGCCGAGTCCTCCAGAACAGGCATTACATGAATGATTGGCATCAACCTTGTAAGAAAAGAATTTTAACGGTGTTTTGTGTAATGATATGGTAATCTGTACCAGGGATCGAACCTGGGACATTCCGCATATTAGGCGGATGTGATAACCACTACACCACAGGTACGGGCCGAGTCCTCCAGAACAGGCATTACATGAATGGTTGGCAACAACCTTGTAAGAAAAGAAATTTAACGGTGTTTTGTGTAATTATATAGTAATCTGTACCTGCCAGGGATCGAACCTGGGACATTCCGCGTGTAAGGCGGATGTGATAACCACTACACCACAGGTACGGGCCGAGTCCTCCAGAATAGGCATTACATGAATGATTGGCATCAACCTTGTAAGAAAAGAAATTTAACGGTGTTTTGTGTAAAGATATGGTAATCTGTACCTGCCAGGGTTCGAACCTGGGACATTCCGCGTGTTAGGCGGATGTGATAACCACTACACCACAGGTACGGGCCGAGTCCTCCAGTACAGGCGTTACATGAATGATTGGCATCAAGCTTGTAAGAAAAGAAATTTAACGGTGTTTTGTGTAATGATATGGTAATCTGTACCTGCCAGGGTTCGAACCTGGGACATTCCGCGTGTTAGGCGGATGTGATAACCACTACACCACAGGTACGGGACGAGTCCTCCAGAACAGGCATTACATGAATGATTGGCATCAAGCTTGTAAGAAAAGAAATTTTACAGTGTTTTGTGTGATGATATGGTAATCTGTACCTGCCAGGGATCGAACCTGGGACATTCCGCGTGTTAGGCGGATGTGATAATAACTACACCACAGGTACGGGCCGAGTCCTCCAGAACAGGCATTACATGAATGATTGGCATCAACCTTGTAAGAAAAGAAATTTAACGGTGTTTTGTGTAATGATATGGTAATCTGTACCTGCCAGGGATCGAACCTGGGACATTCCGCGTGTTAAGCGGATGTGATAACCACTACACCACAGGTACCGGCCGTGTCCTCCAGAATAGGCATTACATGAATGATTGGCATCAACCTTGTAAGAAAAAAAATTTAACGGTGTTTTGTGTAATGATATGGTAATCTGTACCTGCCAGGGATCGACCTGGGACATTCCGCGTGTAAGGCGGATGTGATAACCACTACACCACAGGTACGGGCCGAGTGTTCCAGAATAGGCATTACATGAATGATTGGCAACAACCTTGTAAGAAAAGAAACTTAACGGTGTTTTTTGTAATTATATAGTAATCTGTACCTGCCAGGGATCGAACCTGGGACATTCCGCGTGTTAGGCGGATGTGATAACCACTACACCACAGGTACGGGCCGAGTGTTCCAGAATAGGCATTACATGAATGATTGGCAACAACCTTGTAAGAAAAGAAATTTAACGGTGTTTTGTGTAATTATATAGTAATCTGTACCTGCCAGGGATCGAACCAGGGACATTCCGCGTGTTAGGCGGATGTGATAACCACTACACCACCGGTACGGGCCGAGTCCTCCAGAACAGGCATTACATGAATGATTGGCATCAACCTTGTAAGAAAAGAAATTTAACGGTGTTTTGTGTAATGATATGGTAATCTGTACCTGCCAGGGATCGAACCTGGGACATTCCACGTGTAAGGCGGATGTGATAACCACTACACCACAGGTACGGGACGAGTCGTCCAGAATAGGCATTACATGAATGATTGGCATCAACCTTGTAAGAAAAGAAATTTAACGGTGTTTTGTGTAATGATATGGTAATCTGTACCTGCCAGGGATCGAACCTGGGACATTCCGCGTGTAATGCGGATCTGATAACCACTACAACACAGGTACGGGCCAAGTACTCCAGAATAGGCATTACATGAATGATTGGCATCAACCTTGTAAGAAAAGAAATTTAACGGTGTTTTGTGTAATGATATGGTAATCTGTACCTGCCAGGGATCGAACCTGGGACATTCCGCGTGTAAGGCGGATGTGATAACCACTACACCACAGGTACGGGACGAGTCGTCCAGAATAGGCATTACATGAATGATTGGCATCAACCTTGTAAGAAAAGAAATTTAACGGTGTTTTGTGTAATGATATGGTAATCTGTACCTGCCAGGGATGGAACCTGGGACATTCCTCGTGTAAGGCGGATGTGATAACCACTACACCACAGGTACGGGCCGAGTCCTCCAGAATAGGCATTACATGAATGATTGGCATCAACCTTGTAAGAAAAGAAATTTAACGGTGTTTTGTGTAATGATATGGTAATCTGTACCTGCCAGGGTTCGAACCTGGGACATTCCGCGTGTTAGGCGGATGTGATAATAACTACACCACAGGTACGGGCCGAGTCCTCCAGAACAGGCATTACATGAATGATTGGCATCAACCTTGTAAGAAAAGAAATTTAACGGTGTTTACTGTAATGATATGGTAATCTGTATCTGCCAGGGATCCAACCTGGGACATTCCGCGTGCTAAGCGGATGTGATAACCACTACACCACAGGTACCGGCCGTGTCCTCCAGAATAGGCATTACATGAATGATTGGCATCAACCTTGTAAGAAAAGAAATTTAACGGTGTTTTGTGTGATGATATGGTAATCTGTACCTGCCAGGGTTCGAACCTGGGACATTCCGCGTGTTAGGCGGATGTGATAACCACTACACCACAGGTACGGGACGAGTGTTCCAGAATAGGCATTACATGAATGATTGGCAACAACCTTGTAAGAAAAGAAATTTAACGGTGTTTTGTGTAATTATATAGTAATCTGTACCTGCCAGGGATCGAACCTGGGACATTCCGCGTGTAAGGCGGATGTGATAACCACTACACCACAGGTACGGGACGAGTCGTCCAGAATAGGCATTACATGAATGATTGGCATCAACCTTGTAAGAAAAGAAATTTAACGGTGTTTTGTGTAATGATATGGTAATCTGTACCTGCCAGGGATCGAACCTGGGACATTCCGCGTGTAAGGCGGATGTGATAACCACTACACCACTGGTACGGGACGAGTCGTCCAGAATAGGCATTACATGAATGATTGGCATCAACCTTGTAAGAAAAGAAATTTAACGGTGTTTTTTGTAATGATATGGTAATCTGTACCTGCCAGGGATCGAACCTGGGACATTCCGCGTGTTAGGCGGATGTGATAACCACTACACCACAGGTACGGGCCGAGTCCTCCAGAACAGGCATTACATGAATGATTGGCAACAACCTTGTAAGAAAAGAAATTTAACGGTGTTTTGTGTAATTATATAGTAATCTGTACCTGCCAGGGATCGAACCTGGGACATTCCGCGTGTAAGGCGGATGTGAAAACCACTTCACCACAGGTACGGGCCGAGTCCTCCAGAATAGGCATTTCATGAATGATTGGCATCAACCATGTAAGAAAAGAAATTTAACGGTGTTTTGTGTAATGATATGGTAATCTGTACCTGCCAGGGATCGAACCTGGGACATTCCGCGTGTTAGGTGGATGTGATAACCACTACACCACGATACGGGCCGAGTCCTCCAGAACAGGCATTACATGAATGATTGGCATCAACCTTGTAAGAAAAGAAAATTAACGGTGTTTTGTGTAATGATATGGTAATCTGTACCAGCCACGGATCGAAACCTGGGACATTCCGCGTGTAAGGCGGATGTGATAACCACTACACCACAGGTACGGGCCGAGTGTTTCAGAATAGGCATTACATGAATGATTGGCAACAACCTTGTAAGAAAAGAAATTTAACGGTGTTTTGTGTAACGAAATGGTAATCTGTACCTGCCAGGGATCGAACCTGGGACATTCCGCGTGTTAGGTGGATGTGATAACCACTACACCACAGGTACGGGCCGAGTCCTCCAGAACAGGCATTACATGAATGATTGGCATCAACCTTGTAAGAAAAGAAAATTAACGGTGTTTTGTGTAATGATATGGTAATCTGTACCTGCCACGGATCGAAACCTGGGACATTCCGCGTGTTAGGCGGATGTGATAACCACTACACCACAGGTACGGGCCGAGTCCTCCAGAATAGGCATTACATGAATGATTGGCATCAACCTTGTAAGAGAAGAAATTTAACGGTGTTTTGTGTAACGAAATGGTAATCTGTACCTGCCAGGGATCGAACCTGGCACATTCCGCTTGTTAGGCGGATGTGATAACCACTACACCACAGGTACGGGCCGAGTCGTCCAGAATAGGCATTACATGAATGAATGGTATCAACCTTGTAAGAGAAGAAGTTTAACGGTGTGTTGTGTAATTATATAGTAATCTGTACCTGCCAGGAATCGAACCTGGGACATTCCGCGTGTTAGGCGGATGTGATAACCACTACACCACAGGTACGGGCCGAGTGTTCCAGAAAAGGCATTACATGAATGATTGGCAACAACCTTGTAAGAAAAGAAATTTAACGGTGTTTTGTGTAATTATATAGTAATCTGTACCTGCCAGGGATCGAACCTGGGACATTCCGCGTGTAAGGCGGATGTGATAACCACTACACCACAGGTACGGGCCGAGTCCTCCAGAACAGGCATTACATGAATGATTGGCAACAACCTTGTAAGAAAAGAAATTTAACGGTGTTTTGTGTAATTATATAGTAATCTGTACCTGCCAGGGATCAAACCTGGGACATTCCGCGTGTTAGGCGGATGTGATAACCACTACACCACAGGTACGGGCCGAGTGTTCCAGAATAGGCATTACATGAATGATTGGCAACAACCTTGTAAGAAAAGAAATTTAACGATGTTTTGTGTAATTATATAGTAATCTGTACCTGCCAGGGATCGAACCTGGGACATTCCGCGTGCAAGGCGGATGTGATAACCACTACACCACAGGTACGGGCCGAGTCCTCCAGAATAGGCATTACATGAATGATTGGCATCAACCTTGTAAGAAAAGAAATTTAACGGTGTTTTGTGTGATGATATGGTAATCTGTACCTGCCAGGGTTCGAACCTGGGACATTCCGCGTGTAAGGCGGATGTGATAACCACTACACCACAGGTACGGGACGAGTCGTCCAGAATAGGCATTACATGAATGATTGGCATCAACCTTGTAAGAAAAGAAATTTAACGGTGTTTTGTGTAATGATATGGTAATCTGTACCTGCCAGGGATCGAACCTGGGACATTCCACGTGTAAGGCGGATGTGATAACCACTACACCACAGGTACGGGACGAGTCGTCCAGAATAGGCATTACATGAATGATTGGCATCAACCTTGTAAGAAAAGAAATTTAACGGTGTTTTGTGTAATGATATGGTAATCTGTACCTGCCAGGGATCGAACCTGGGACATTCCGCGTGTAATGCGGATCTGATAACCACTACAACACAGGTACGGGCCAAGTACTCCAGAATAGGCATTACATGAATGATTGGCATCAACCTTGTAAGAAAAGAAATTTAACGGTGTTTTGTGTAATGATATGGTAATCTGTACCTGCCAGGGATCGAACCTGGGACATTCCGCGTGTAAGGCGGATGCGATAACCACTACACCACAGGTACGGGACGAGTCGTCCAGAATAGGCATTACATGAATGATTGGCATCAACCTTGTAAGAAAAGAAATTTAACGGTGTTTTGTGTAATGATATGGTAATCTGTACCTGCCAGGGATGGAACCTGGGACATTCCTCGTGTAAGGCGGATGTGATAACCACTACACCACAGGTACGGGACGAGTCGTCCAGAATAGGCATTACATGAATGATTGGCATCAACCTTGTAAGAAAAGAAATTTAACGGTGTTTTGTGTAATGATATGGTAATCTGTACCTGCCAGGGATGGAACCTGGGACATTCCTCGTGTAAGGCGGATGTGATAACCACTACACCACAGGTACGGGCCGAGTCCTCCAGAATAGGCATTACATGAATGATTGGCATCAACCTTGTAAGAAAAGAAATTTAACGGTGTTTTGTGTAATGATATGGTAATCTGTACCTGCCAGGGTTCGAACCTGGGACATTCCGCGTGTTAGGCGGATGTGATAATAACTACACCACAGGTACGGGCCGAGTCCTCCAGAACAGGCATTACATGAATGATTGGCATCAACCTTGTAAGAAAAGAAATTTAACGGTGTTTACTGTAATGATATGGTAATCTGTATCTGCCAGGGATCCAACCTGGGACATTCCGCGTGCTAAGCGGATGTGATAACCACTACACCACAGGTACCGGCCGTGTCCTCCAGAATAGGCATTACATGAATGATTGGCATCAACCTTGTAAGAAAAGAAATTTAACGGTGTTTTGTGTGATGATATGGTAATCTGTACCTGCCAGGGTTCGAACCTGGGACATTCCGCGTGTTAGGCGGATGTGATAACCACTACACCACAGGTACGGGACGAGTGTTCCAGAATAGGCATTACATGAATGATTGGCAACAACCTTGTAAGAAAAGAAATTTAACGGTGTTTTGTGTAATTATATAGTAATCTGTACCTGCCAGGGATCGAACCTGGGACATTCCGCGTGTAAGGCGGATGTGATAACCACTACACCACAGGTACGGGACGAGTCGTCCAGAATAGGCATTACATGAATGATTGGCATCAACCTTGTAAGAAAAGAAATTTAACGGTGTTTTGTGTAATGATATGGTAATCTGTACCTGCCAGGGATCGAACCTGGGACATTCCGCGTGTAAGGCGGATGTGATAACCACTACACCACTGGTACGGGACGAGTCGTCCAGAATAGGCATTACATGAATGATTGGCATCAACCTTGTAAGAAAAGAAAATTAACGGTGTTTTTTGTAATGATATGGTAATCTGTACCTGCCAGGGATCGAACCTGGGACATTCCGCGTGTTAGGCGGATGTGATAACCACTACACCACAGGTACGGGCCGAGTCCTCCAGAACAGGCATTACATGAATGATTGGCAACAACCTTGTAAGAAAAGAAATTTAACGGTGTTTTGTGTAATTATATAGTAATCTGTACCTGCCAGGGATCGAACCTGGGACATTCCGCGTGTAAGGCGGATGTGAAAACCACTTCACCACAGGTACGGGCCGAGTCCTCCAGAATAGGCATTTCATGAATGATTGGCATCAACCATGTAAGAAAAGAAATTTAACGGTGTTTTGTGTAATGATATGGTAATCTGTACCTGCCAGGGATCGAACCTGGGACATTCCGCGTGTTAGGTGGATGTGATAACCACTACACCACAGGTACGGGCCGAGTCCTCCAGAACAGGCATTACATGAATGATTGGCATCAACCTTGTAAGAAAAGAAAATTAACGGTGTTTTGTGTAATGATATGGTAATCTGTACCAGCCACGGATCGAAACCTGGGACATTCCGCGTGTAAGGCGGATGTGATAACCACTACACCACAGGTACGGGCCGAGTGTTTCAGAATAGGCATTACATGAATGATTGGCAACAACCTTGTAAGAAAAGAAATTTAACGGTGTTTTGTGTAACGAAATGGTAATCTGTACCTGCCAGGGATCGAACCTGGGACATTCCGCGTGTTAGGTGGATGTGATAACCACTACACCACTGGTACGGGCCGAGTCCTCCAGAACAGGCATTACATGAATGATTGGCATCAACCTTGTAAGAAAAGAAAATTAACGGTGTTTTGTGTAATGATATGGTAATCTGTACCTGCCACGGATCGAAACCTGGGACATTCCGCGTGTTAGGCGGATGTGATAACCACTACACCACAGGTACGGGCCGAGTCCTCCAGAATAGGCATTACATGAATGATTGGCATCAACCTTGTAAGAGAAGAAATTTAACGGTGTTTTGTGTAACGAAATGGTAATCTGTACCTGCCAGGGATCGAACCTGGCACATTCCGCTTGTTAGGCGGATGTGATAACCACTACACCACAGGTACGGGCCGAGTCGTCCAGAATAGGCATTACATGAATGAATGGTATCAACCTTGTAAGAGAAGAAGTTTAACGGTGTGTTGTGTAATTATATAGTAATCTGTACCTGCCAGGAATCGAACCTGGGACATTCCGCGTGTTAGGCGGATGTGATAACCACTACACCACAGGTACGGGCCGAGTGTTCCAGAAAAGGCATTACATGAATGATTGGCAACAACCTTGTAAGAAAAGAAATTTAACGGTGTTTTGTGTAATTATATAGTAATCTGTACCTGCCAGGGATCGAACCTGGGACATTCCGCGTGTAAGGCGGATGTGATAACCACTACACCACAGGTACGGGCCGAGTCCTCCAGAACAGGCATTACATGAATGATTGGCAACAACCTTGTAAGAAAAGAAATTTAACGGTGTTTTGTGTAATTATATAGTAATCTGTACCTGCCAGGGATCAAACCTGGGACATTCCGCGTGTTAGGCGGATGTGATAACCACTACACCACAGGTACGGGCCGAGTCCTCCAGAACAGGCATTACATGAATGATTGGCATCAACCTTGTAAGAAAAGAAATTTAACGGTGTTTTGTGTAATGATATGGTAATCTGTACCTGCCAGGGTTCGAACCTGGGACATTCCGCGTGTTAGGCGGATGTGATAACCACTACACCACAGGTACGGGCCGAGTGTTCCAGAATAGGCATTACATGAATGATTGGCAACAACCTTGTAAGAAAAGAAATTTAACGATGTTTTGTGTAATTATATAGTAATCTGTACCTGCCAGGGATCGAACCTGGGACATTCCGCGTGCAAGGCGGATGTGATAACCACTACACCACAGGTACGGGCCGAGTCCTCCAGAATAGGCATTACATGAATGATTGGCATCAACCTTGTAAGAAAAGAAATTTAACGGTGTTTTGTGTGATGATATGGTAATCTGTACCTGCCAGGGTTCGAACCTGGGACATTCCGCGTGTTAGGCGGATGTGATAACCACTACACCACAGGTACGGGACGAGTGTTCCAGAATAGGCATTACATGAATGATTGGCATCAACCTTGTAAGAAAAGAAATTTAACGGTGTTTTGTGTAATGATATGGTAATCTGTACCTGCCAGGGATCGAACCTGGGACATTCCGCGTGTAAGGCGGATGTGATAACCACTACACCACTGGTACGGGACGAGTCGTCCAGAATAGGCATTACATGAATGATTGGCATCAACCTTGTAAGAAAAGAATTTTAACGGTGTTTTGTGTAATGATATGGTAATCTGTACCTGCCAGGGATCGAACCTGGGACATTCCGCGTGTTAGGCGGATGTGATAACCACTACACCACAGGTACGGGCCGAGTCCTCCAGAACAGGCATTACATGAATGATTGGCAACAACCTTGTAAGAAAAGAAATTTAACGGTGTTTTGTGTAATTATATAGTAATCTGTACCTGCCAGGGATCGAACCTGGGACATTCCGCGTGTAAGGCGGATGTGAAAACCACTTCACCACAGGTACGGGCCGAGTCCTCCAGAATAGGCATTTCATGAATGATTGGCATCAACCATGTAAGAAAAGAAATTTAACGGTGTTTTGTGTAATGATATGGTAATCTGTACCTGCCAGGGATCGAACCTGGGACATTCCGCGTGTTAGGTGGATGTGATAACCACTACACCACAGGTACGGGCCGAGTCCTCCAGAACAGGCATTACATGAATGATTGGCATCAACCTTGTAAGAAAAGAAAATTAACGGTGTTTTGTGTAATGATATGGTAATCTGTACCAGCCACGGATCGAAACCTGGGACATTCCGCGTGTAAGGCGGATGTGATAACCACTACACCACAGGTACGGGCCGAGTGTTTCAGAATAGGCATTACATGAATGATTGGCAACAACCTTGTAAGAAAAGAAATTTAACGGTGTTTTGTGTAATTATATAGTAATCTGTACCTGCCAGGGATCGAACCTGGGACATTCCGCGTGTAAGGCGGATGTGATAACCACTACACCACAGGTACGGGCCGAGTCCTCCAGAACAGGCATTACATGAATGATTGGCAACAACCTTGTAAGAAAAGAAATTTAACGGTGTTTTGTGTAATTACATAGTAATCTGTACCTGCCAGGGATCGAACCTGGGACATTCCGCGTGTTAGGCGGATGTGATAACCACTACACCACAGGTACGGGCCGAGTCCTCCAGAACAGGCATTACATGAATGATTGGCATCAACCTTGTAAGAAAAGAAATTTAACGGTGTTTTGTGTAATGATATGGTAATCTGTACCTGCCAGGGTTCGAACCTGGGACATTCCGCGTGTTAGGCGGATGTGATAACCACTACACCACCGGTACGGGCCGAGTGTTCCAGAATAGGCATTACATGAATGATTGGCATCAACCTTGTAAGAAAAGAAAATTAACGGTGTTTTGTGTAATGATATGGTAATCTGTACCTGCCACGGATCGAAACCTGGGACATTCCGCGTGTAAGGCGGATGTGATAACCACTACACCACAGGTACGGGCCGAGTGTTCCAGAATAGGCATTACATGAATGATTGGCAACAACCTTGTAAGAAAAGAAATTTAACGGTGTTTTGTGTAATTATATAGTAATCTGTACCTGCCAGGGATCGAACCTGGGACATTCCGCGTGTAAGGCGGATGTGATAACCACTACACCACAGGTACGGGCCGAGTCCTCCAAAATAGGCATTACATGAATGATTGGCATCAACCATGTAAGAAAAGAAATTTAACGGTGTTTTGTGTAATGATATGGTAATCTGTACCTGCCAGGGATCGAACCTGGGACATTCCGCGTGTTAGGTGGATGTGATAACCACTACACCACAGGTACGGGCCGAGTCCTCCAGAACAGGCATTACATGAATGATTGGCATCAACCTTGTAAGAAAAGAAAATTAACGGTGTTTTGTGTAATGATATGGTAATCTGTACCTGCCACGGATCGAAACCTGGGACATTCTGCGTGTTAGGCGGATGTGATAACCACTACACCACAGGTACGGGCCGAGTCCTCCAGAATAGCCATTACATGAATGATTGGCATCAACCTTGTAAGAGAAGAAATTTAACGGTGTTTTGTGTAACGAAATGGTAATCTGTACCTGCCAGGGATCGAACCTGGCACATTCCGCTTGTTAGGCGGATGTGATAACCACTACACCACAGGTACGGGCCGAGTCGTCCAGAATAGGCATTACATGAATGAATGGTATCAACCTTGTAAGAGAAGAAGTTTAACGGTGTGTTGTGTAATTATATAGTAATCTGTACCTGCCAGGGATCGAACCTGGGACATTCCGCGTGTTAGGCGGATGTGATAACCACTACACCACAGGTACGGGCCGAGTGTTCCAGAAAAGGCATTACATGAATGATTGGCAACAACCTTGTAAGAAAAGAAATTTAACGGTGTTTTGTGTAATTATATAGTAATCTGTACCTGCCAGAGATCGAACCTGGGACATTCCGCGTGTAAGGCGGATGTGATAACCACTACACCACAGGTACGGGCCGAGTCCTCCAGAACAGGCATTACATGAATGATTGGCAACAACCTTGTAAGAAAAGAAATTTAACGGTGTTTTGTGTAATTATATAGTAATCTGTACCTGCCAGGGATCGAACCTGGGACATTCCGCGTGTTAGGCGGATGTGATAACCACTACACCACAGGTACGGGCCGAGTCCTCCAGAACAGGCATTACATGAATGATTGGCATCAACCTTGTAAGAAAAGAAATTTAACGGTGTTTTGTGTAATGATATGGTAATCTGTACCTGCCAGGGTTCGAACCTGGGACAATCCGCGTGTTAGGCGGATGTGATAACCACTACACCACCGGTACGGGCCGAGTGTTCCAGAATAGGCATTACATGAATGATTGGCATCAACCTTGTAAGAAAAGAAAATTAACGGTGTTTTGTGTAATGATATGGTAATCTGTACCTGCCACGGATCGAAACCTGGGACATTCCGCGTGTAAGGCGGATGTGATAACCACTACACCACAGGTACGGGCCGAGTGTTCCAGAATAGGCATTACATGAATGATTGGCAACAACCTTGTAAGAAAAGAAATTTAACGATGTTTTGTGTAATTATATAGTAATCTGTACCTGCCAGGGATCGAACCTGGGACATTCCGCGTGTAAGGCGGATGTGATAACCACTACACCACAGGTACGGGCCGAGTCCTCCAGAATAGGCATTACATGAATGATTGGCATCAACCTTGTAAGAAAAGAAATTTACCGGTGTTTTGTGTAAAGATATGGTAAGCTGTACCTGCCAGGGTTCGAACCTGGGACATTCCGCGTGTTAGGCGGATGTGATAACCACTACACCACAGGTACGGGCCGAGTCCTCCAGTACAGGCATTACATGAATGATTGGCATCAAGCTTGTAAGAAAATAAATTTAACGGTGTTTTGTGTAATGATATGGTAATCTGTACCTGCCAGGGTTCGAACCTGGGACATTCCGCGTGTTAGGCGGATGTGATAACCACTACACCACAGGTACGGGCCGAGTCCTCCAGAACAGGCATTACATGAATGATTGGCATCAAGCTTGTAAGAAAAGAAATTTTACAGTGTTTTGTGTGATGATATGGTAATCTGTACCTGCCAGGGATCGAACCTGGGACATTCCGCGTGTTAGGCGGATGTGATAACCACTACACCACAGGTACGGGCCGAGTCCTCCAGAACAGGCATTACATGAATGGTTGGCAACAACCTTGTAAGAAAAGAAATTTAACGGTGTTTTGTGTAATTATATAGTAATCTGTACCTGCCAGGGATCGAACCTGGGACATTCCGCGTGTAAGGCGGATGTGATAACCACTACACCACAGGTACGGGCCGAGTCCTCCAGAATAGGCATTACATGAATGATTGGCATCAACCTTGTAAGAAAAGAAATTTAACGGTGTTTTGTGTAAAGATATGATAATCTGTACCTGCCAGGGTTCGAACCTGGGACATTCCGCGTGTTAGGCGGATGTGATAACCACTACACCACAGGTACGGGCCGAGTCCTCCAGTACAGGCATTACATGAATGATTGGCATCAAGCTTGTAAGAAAAGAAATTTAACGGTGTTTTGTGTAATGATATGGTAATCTGTACCTGCCAGGGTTCGAACCTGGGACATTCCGCGTGTTAGGCGGATGTGATAACCACTACACCACAGGTACGGGCCGAGTCCTCCAGAACAGGCATTACATGAATGATTGGCATCAAGCTTGTAAGAAAAGAAATTTTACAGTGTTTTGTGTGATGATATGGTAATCTGTACCTGCCAGGGATCGAACCTGGGACATTCCGCGTGGTAGGCGGATGTGATAATAACTACACCACAGGTACGGGCCGAGTCCTCCAGAACAGGCATTACATGAATGATTGGCAACAACCTTGTAAGAAAAGAAATTTAACGGTGTTTTGTGTAATTATATAGTAATCTGTACCTGCCAGGGATCGAACCTGGGACATTCCGCGTGTTAGGCGGATGTGATAACCAATACACCACAGGTACGGGCCGAGTCCTCCAGAACAGGCATTACATGAATGATTGGCATCAACCTTGTAAGAAAAGAAATTTAACGGTGTTTTGTGTAATGATATGGTAATCTGTACCTGCCAGGGTTCGAACCTGGGACATTCCGCGTGTTAGGCGGATGTGATAACCAATACACCACCGGTACGGGCCGAGTGTTCCAGAATAGGCATTACATGAATGATTGGCATCAACCTTGTAAGAAAAGAAAATTAACGGTGTTTTGTGTAATGATATGGTAATCTGTACCTGCCACGGATCGAAACCTGGGACATTCCGCGTGTAAGGCGGATGTGATAACCACTACACCACAGGTACGGGCCGAGTGTTCCAGAATAGGCATTACATGAATGATTGGCAACAACCTTGTAAGAAAAGAAATTTAACGATGTTTTGTGTAATTATATAGTAATCTGTACCTGCCAGGGATCGAACCTGGGACATTCCGCGTGTAAGGCGGATGTGATAACCACTACACCACAGGTACGGGCCGAGTCCTCCAGAATAGGCATTACATGAATGATTGGCATCAACCTTGTAAGAAAAGAAATTTAACGGTGTTTTGTGTAAAGATATGGTAAGCTGTACCTGCCAGGGTTCGAACCTGGGACATTCCGCGTGTTAGGCGGATGTGATAACCACTACACCACAGGTACGGGCCGAGTCCTCCAGAACAGGCATTACATGAATGATTGGCATCAAGCTTGTAAGAAAAGAAATTTTACAGTGTTTTGTGTGATGATATGGTAATCTGTACCTGCCAGGGATCGAACCTGGGACATTCCGCGTGTTAGGCGGATGTGATAACCACTACACCACAGGTACGGGCCGAGTCCTCCAGAACAGGCATTACATGAATGGTTGGCAACAACCTTGTAAGAAAAGAAATTTAACGGTGTTTTGTGTAATTATATAGTAATCTGTACCTGCCAGGGATCGAACCTGGGACATTCCGCGTGTAAGGCGGATGTGATAACCACTACACCACAGGTACGGGCCGAGTCCTCCAGAATAGGCATTACATGAATGATTGGCATCAACCTTGTAAGAAAAGAAATTTAACGGTGTTTTGTGTAAAGATATGATAATCTGTACCTGCCAGGGTTCGAACCTGGGACATTCCGCGTGTTAGGCGGATGTGATAACCACTACACCACAGGTACGGGCCGAGTCCTCCAGTACAGGCATTACATGAATGATTGGCATCAAGCTTGTAAGAAAAGAAATTTAACGGTGTTTTGTGTAATGATATGGTAATCTGTACCTGCCAGGGTTCGAACCTGGGACATTCCGCGTGTTAGGCGGATGTGATAACCACTACACCACAGGTACGGGCCGAGTCCTCCAGAACAGGCATTACATGAATGATTGGCATCAAGCTTGTAAGAAAAGAAATTTTACAGTGTTTTGTGTGATGATATGGTAATCTGTACCTGCCAGGGATCGAACCTGGGACATTCCGCGTGGTAGGCGGATGTGATAATAACTACACCACAGGTACGGGCCGAGTCCTCCAGAACAGGCATTACATGAATGATTGGCATCAACCTTGTAAGAAAAAAAATTTAACGGTGTTTTGTGTAATGATATGGTAATCTGTACCTGCCAGGGATCGACCTGGGACATTCCGCGTGTAAGGCGGATGTGATAACCACTACACCACAGGTACGGGCCGAGTCCTCCAGAACAGGCATTACATGAATGATTGGCAACAACCTTGTAAGAAAAGAAATTTAACGGTGTTTTGTGTAATTATATAGTAATCTGTACCTGCCAGGGATCGAACCTGGGACATTCCGCGTGTTAGGCGGATGTGATAACCACTACACCACAGGTACGGGCCGAGTCCTCCAGAACAGGCATTACATGAATGATTGGTAACAACCTTGTAAGAAAAGAAATTTAACGGCGTTTTGTGTAATTATATAGTAATCTGTACCTGCCAGGGATCGAACCAGGGACATTCCGCGTGTTAGGCGGATGTGATAACCACTACACCACCGGTACGGGCCGAGTCCTCCAGAACAGGCATTACATGAATGATTGGCATCAACCTTGTAAGAAAAGAAATTTAACGGTGTTTTGTGTAATGATATGGTAATCTGTACCTGCCAGGGTTCGAACCTGGGACATTCCGCGTGTTAGGCGGATGTGATAACCACTACACCACAGGTACGGGCCGAGTCCTCCAGAACAGGCATTACATGAATGATTGGCATCAAGCTTGTAAGAAAAGAAATTTTACAGTGTTTTGTGTGATGATATGGTAATCTGTACCTGCCAGGGATCGAACCTGGGACATTCCGCGTGGTAGGCGGATGTGATAATAACTACACCACAGGTACGGGCCGAGTCCTCCAGAACAGGCATTACATGAATGATTGGCATCAACCTTGTAAGAAAAAAAATTTAACGGTGTTTTGTGTAATGATATGGTAATCTGTACCTGCCAGGGATCGACCTGGGACATTCCGCGTGTAAGGCGGATGTGATAACCACTACACCACAGGTACGGGCCGAGTCCTCCAGAACAGGCATTACATGAATGATTGGCAACAACCTTGTAAGAAAAGAAATTTAACGGTGTTTTGTGTAATTATATAGTAATCTGTACCTGCCAGGGATCGAACCTGGGACATTCCGCGTGTTAGGCGGATGTGATAACCACTACACCACAGGTACGGGCCGAGTCCTCCAGAACAGGCATTACATGAATGATTGGTAACAACCTTGTAAGAAAAGAAATTTAACGGCGTTTTGTGTAATTATATAGTAATCTGTACCTGCCAGGGATCGAACCAGGGACATTCCGCGTGTTAGGCGGATGTGATAACCACTACACCACCGGTACGGGCCGAGTCCTCCAGAACAGGCATTACATGAATGATTGGCATCAACCTTGTAAGAAAAGAAATTTAACGGTGTTTTGTGTAATGATATGGTAATCTGTACCTGCCAGGGATCGAACCTGGGACATTCCGCGTGTAAGGCGGATGTGATAACCACTACACCACAGGTACGGGACGAGTCGTCCAGAATAGGCATTACATGAATGATTGGCATCAACCTTGTAAGAAAAGAAATTTAACGGTGTTTTGTGTAATGATATGGTAATCTGTACCTGCCAGGGATCGAACCTGGGACATTCCGCGTGTAAGGCGGATGTGATAACCACTACACCACAGGTACGGGACGAGTCGTCCAGAATAGGCATTACATGAATGATTGGCATCAACCTTGTAAGAAAAGAAATTTAACGGTGTTTTGTGTAATGATATGGTAATCTGTACCTGCCAGAGTTCGAACCTGGGACATTCCGCGTGTTAGGCGGATGTGATAATAACTACACCACAGGTACGGGCCGAGTCCTCCAGAACAGGCATTACATGAATGATTGGCATCAACCTTGTAAGAAAAGAAATTTAACGGTGTTTACTGTAATGATATGGTAATCTGTACCTGCCAGGGATCCAACCTGGGACATTCCGCGTGCTAAGCGGATGTGATAACCACTACACCACAGGTACCGGCCGTGTCCTCCAGAATAGGCATTACATGAATGATTGGCATCAACCTTGTAAGAAAAGAAATTTAACGGTGTTTTGTGTGATGATATGGTAATCTGTACCTGCCAGGGTTCGAACCTGGGACATTCCGCGTGTTAGGCGGATGTGATAACCACTACACCACAGGTACGGGACGAGTGTTCCAGAATAGGCATTACATGAATGATTGGCATCAAGCTTGTAAGAAAAGAAATTTTACAGTGTTTTGTGTGATGATATGGTAATCTGTACCTGCCAGGGATCGAACCTGGGACATTCCGCGTGGTAGGCGGATGTGATAATAACTACACCACAGGTACGGGCCGAGTCCTCCAGAACAGGCATTACATGAATGATTGGCATCAACCTTGTAAGAAAAAAAATTTAACGGTGTTTTGTGTAATGATATGGTAATCTGTACCTGCCAGGGATCGACCTGGGACATTCCGCGTGTAAGGCGGATGTGATAACCACTACACCACAGGTACGGGCCGAGTCCTCCAGAACAGGCATTACATGAATGATTGGCAACAACCTTGTAAGAAAAGAAATTTAACGGTGTTTTGTGTAATTATATAGTAATCTGTACCTGCCAGGGATCGAACCTGGGACATTCCGCGTGTTAGGCGGATGTGATAACCACTACACCACAGGTACGGGCCGAGTCCTCCAGAACAGGCATTACATGAATGATTGGTAACAACCTTGTAAGAAAAGAAATTTAACGGCGTTTTGTGTAATTATATAGTAATCTGTACCTGCCAGGGATCGAACCAGGGACATTCCGCGTGTTAGGCGGATGTGATAACCACTACACCACCGGTACGGGCCGAGTCCTCCAGAACAGGCATTACATGAATGATTGGCATCAACCTTGTAAGAAAAGAAATTTAACGGTGTTTTGTGTAATGATATGGTAATCTGTACCTGCCAGGGTTCGAACCTGGGACATTCCGCGTGTTAGGCGGATGTGATAACCACTACACCACAGGTACGGGCCGAGTCCTCCAGAACAGGCATTACATGAATGATTGGCATCAAGCTTGTAAGAAAAGAAATTTTACAGTGTTTTGTGTGATGATATGGTAATCTGTACCTGCCAGGGATCGAACCTGGGACATTCCGCGTGGTAGGCGGATGTGATAATAACTACACCACAGGTACGGGCCGAGTCCTCCAGAACAGGCATTACATGAATGATTGGCATCAACCTTGTAAGAAAAAAAATTTAACGGTGTTTTGTGTAATGATATGGTAATCTGTACCTGCCAGGGATCGACCTGGGACATTCCGCGTGTAAGGCGGATGTGATAACCACTACACCACAGGTACGGGCCGAGTCCTCCAGAACAGGCATTACATGAATGATTGGCAACAACCTTGTAAGAAAAGAAATTTAACGGTGTTTTGTGTAATTATATAGTAATCTGTACCTGCCAGGGATCGAACCTGGGACATTCCGCGTGTTAGGCGGATGTGATAACCACTACACCACAGGTACGGGCCGAGTCCTCCAGAACAGGCATTACATGAATGATTGGTAACAACCTTGTAAGAAAAGAAATTTAACGGCGTTTTGTGTAATTATATAGTAATCTGTACCTGCCAGGGATCGAACCAGGGACATTCCGCGTGTTAGGCGGATGTGATAACCACTACACCACCGGTACGGGCCGAGTCCTCCAGAACAGGCATTACATGAATGATTGGCATCAACCTTGTAAGAAAAGAAATTTAACGGTGTTTTGTGTAATGATATGGTAATCTGTACCTGCCAGGGATCGAACCTGGGACATTCCGCGTGTAAGGCGGATGTGATAACCACTACACCACAGGTACGGGACGAGTCGTCCAGAATAGGCATTACATGAATGATTGGCATCAACCTTGTAAGAAAAGAAATTTAACGGTGTTTTGTGTAATGATATGGTAATCTGTACCTGCCAGGGATCGAACCTGGGACATTCCGCGTGTAAGGCGGATGTGATAACCACTACACCACAGGTACGGGACGAGTCGTCCAGAATAGGCATTACATGAATGATTGGCATCAACCTTGTAAGAAAAGAAATTTAACGGTGTTTTGTGTAATGATATGGTAATCTGTACCTGCCAGAGTTCGAACCTGGGACATTCCGCGTGTTAGGCGGATGTGATAATAACTACACCACAGGTACGGGCCGAGTCCTCCAGAACAGGCATTACATGAATGATTGGCATCAACCTTGTAAGAAAAGAAATTTAACGGTGTTTACTGTAATGATATGGTAATCTGTACCTGCCAGGGATCCAACCTGGGACATTCCGCGTGCTAAGCGGATGTGATAACCACTACACCACAGGTACCGGCCGTGTCCTCCAGAATAGGCATTACATGAATGATTGGCATCAACCTTGTAAGAAAAGAAATTTAACGGTGTTTTGTGTGATGATATGGTAATCTGTACCTGCCAGGGTTCGAACCTGGGACATTCCGCGTGTTAGGCGGATGTGATAACCACTACACCACAGGTACGGGACGAGTGTTCCAGAATAGGCATTACATGAATGATTGGCAACAACCTTGTAAGAAAAGAAATTTAACGGTGTTTTGTGTAATTATATAGTAATCTGTACCTGCCAGGGATCGAACCTGGGACATTCCGCGTGTAAGGCGGATGTGATAACCACTACACCACAGGTACGGGACGAGTCGTCCAGAATAGGCATTACATGAATGATTGGCATCAACCTTGTAAGAAAAGAAATTTAACGGTGTTTTGTGTAATGATATGGTAATCTGTACCTGCCATCGATCGAACCTGGGACATTCCGCGTGTAAGGCGGATGTGATAACCACTACACCACAGGTACGGGCCGAGTCCTCCAGAACAGGCATTACATGAATGATTGGCAACAACCTTGTAAGAAAAGAAATTTAACGGTGTTTTGTGTAATTATATAGTAATCTGTACCTGCCAGGGATCGAACCTGGGACATTCCGCGTGTAAGGCGGATGTGATAACCACTACACCACAGGTACGGGCCGAGTCCTCCAGAACAGGCATTACATGAATGATTGGCAACAACCTTGTAAGAAAAGAAATTTAACGGTGTTTTGTGTAATTATATAGTAATCTGTACCTGCCAGCGATCGAACCTGGGACATTCCGCGTGTTAGGCGGATGTGATAACCACTACACCACAGGTACGGGCCGAGTCCTCCAGAACAGGCATTACATGAATGATTGGCATCAACCTTGTAAGAAAAGAAATTTAACGGTGTTTTGTGTAATGATATGGTAATCTGTACCTGCCAGGGTTCGAACCTGGGACATTCCGCGTGTTAGGCGGATGTGATAACCACTACACCACAGGTACGGGCCGAGTCCTCCAGAATAGCCATTACATGAATGATTGGCATCAACCTTGTAAGAAAAGAAATTTAACGGTGTTTTGTGTAAAGATATGGTAATCTGTACATGCCAGGGTTCGAACCTGGGACATTCCGCGTGTTAGGCGGATGTGATAACCACTACACCACAGGTACGGGCCGAGTCCTCCAGTACAGGCATTACATGAATGATTGGCATCAAGCTTGTAAGAAAAGAAATTTAACGGTGTTTTGTGTAATGATATGGTAATCTGTACCTGCCAGGGTTCGAACCTGGGACATTCCGCGTGTTAGGCGGATGTGATAACCACTACACCACAGGTACGGGCCGAGTCCTCCAGAACAGGCATTACATGAATGATTGGCATCAAGCTTGTAAGAAAAGAAATTTTACAGTGTTTTGTGTGATGATATGGTAATCTGTACCTGCCAGGGATCGAACCTGGGACATTCCGCGTGTTAGGCGGATGTGATAACCACTACACCACAGGTACGGGCCGAGTGTTCCAGAACAGGCATTACATGAATGGTTGGCAACAACCTTGTAAGAAAAGAAATTTAACGGTGTTTTGTGTAATTATATAGTAATCTGTACCTGCCAGGGATCGAACCTGGGACATTCCGCGTGTAAGGCGGATGTGATAACCACTACACCACAGGTACGGGCCGAGTCCTCCAGAATAGGCATTACATGAATGATTGGCATCAACCTTGTAAGAAAAGAAATTTAACGGTGTTTTGTGTAAAGATATGGTAATCTGTACCTGCCAGGGTTCGAACCTGGGACATTCCGCGTGTTAGGCGGATGTGATAACCACTACACCACAGGTACGGGCCGAGTCCTCCAGTACAGGCATTACATGAATGATTGGCATCAAGCTTGTAAGAAAAGAAATTTAACGGTGTTTTGTGTAATGATATGGTAATCTGTACCTGCCAGGGTTCGAACCTGGGACATTCCGCGTGTTAGGCGGATGTGATAACCACTACACCACAGGTACGGGCCGAGTCCTCCAGAACAGGCATTACATGAATGATTGGCATCAAGCTTGTAAGAAAAGAAACTTTACAGTGTTTTGTGTGATGATATGGTAATCTGTACCTGCCAGGGATCGAACCTGGGACATTCCGCGTGGTAGGCGGATGTGATAATAACTACACCACAGGTACGGGCCGAGTCCTCCAGAACAGGCATTACATGAATGATTGGCATCAACCTTGTAAGAAAAGAAATTTAACGGTGTTTTGTGTAATGATATGGTAATCTGTACCTGCCAGGGATCGAACCTGGGACATTCCGCGTGTTAAGCGGATGTGATAACCACTACACCACAGGTACCGGCCGTGTCCTCCAGAATAGGCATTACATGAATGATTGGCATCAACCTTGTAAGAAAAAAAATTTAACGGTGTTTTGTGTAATGATATGGTAATCTGTACCTGCCAGGGATCGACCTGGGACATTCCGCGTGTAAGGCGGATGTGATAACCACTACACCACAGGTACGGGCCGAGTGTTCCAGAATAGGCATTACATGAATGATTGGCAACAACCTTGTAAGAAAAGAAATATAACGGTGTTTTGTGTAATTATATAGTAATCTGTACCTGCCAGGGATCGAACCTGGGACATTCCGCGTGTTAGGCGGATGTGATAACCACTACACCACAGGTACGGGCCGAGTCCTCCAGAACAGGCATTACATGAATGATTGGCAACAACCTTGTAAGAAAAGAAATTTAACGGTGTTTTGTGTAATTATATAGTAATCTGTACCTGCCAGGGATCGAACCTGGGACATTCCGCGTGTAAGGCGGATGTGATAACCACTACACCACAGGTACGGGCCGAGTCCTCCAGAACAGGCATTACATGAATGATTGGCAACAACCTTGTAAGAAAAGAAATTTAACGGTGTTTTGTGTAATTATATAGTAATCTGTACCTGCCAGGGATCGAACCTGGGACATTCCGCGTGTTAGGCGGATGTGATAACCACTACACCACAGGTACGGGCCGAGTCCTCCAGAACAGGCATTACATGAATGATTGGCATCAACCTTGTAAGAAAAGAAATTTAACGGTGTTTTGTGTAATGATATGGTAATCTGTACCTGCCAGGGTTCGAACCTGGGACATTCCGCGTGTTAGGCGGATGTGATAACCACTACACCACAGGTACGGGCCGAGTCCTCCAGAATAGCCATTACATGAATGATTGGCATCAACCTTGTAAGAAAAGAAATTTAACGGTGTTTTGTGTAAAGATATGGTAATCTGTACATGCCAGGGTTCGAACCTGGGACATTCCGCGTGTTAGGCGGATGTGATAACCACTACACCACAGGTACGGGCCGAGTCCTCCAGTACAGGCATTACATGAATGATTGGCATCAAGCTTGTAAGAAAAGAAATTTAACGGTGTTTTGTGTAATGATATGGTAATCTGTACCTGCCAGGGTTCGAACCTGGGACATTCCGCGTGTTAGGCGGATGTGATAACCACTACACCACAGGTACGGGCCGAGTCCTCCAGAACAGGCATTACATGAATGATTGGCATCAAGCTTGTAAGAAAAGAAATTTTACAGTGTTTTGTGTGATGATATGGTAATCTGTACCTGCCAGGGATCGAACCTGGGACATTCCGCGTGTTAGGCGGATGTGATAACCACTACACCACAGGTACGGGCCGAGTGTTCCAGAACAGGCATTACATGAATGGTTGGCAACAACCTTGTAAGAAAAGAAATTTAACGGTGTTTTGTGTAATTATATAGTAATCTGTACCTGCCAGGGATCGAACCTGGGACATTCCGCGTGTAAGGCGGATGTGATAACCACTACACCACAGGTACGGGCCGAGTCCTCCAGAATAGGCATTACATGAATGATTGGCATCAACCTTGTAAGAAAAGAAATTTAACGGTGTTTTGTGTAAAGATATGGTAATCTGTACCTGCCAGGGTTCGAACCTGGGACATTCCGCGTGTTAGGCGGATGTGATAACCACTACACCACAGGTACGGGCCGAGTCCTCCAGTACAGGCATTACATGAATGATTGGCATCAAGCTTGTAAGAAAAGAAATTTAACGGTGTTTTGTGTAATGATATGGTAATCTGTACCTGCCAGGGTTCGAACCTGGGACATTCCGCGTGTTAGGCGGATGTGATAACCACTACACCACAGGTACGGGCCGAGTCCTCCAGAACAGGCATTACATGAATGATTGGCATCAAGCTTGTAAGAAAAGAAACTTTACAGTGTTTTGTGTGATGATATGGTAATCTGTACCTGCCAGGGATCGAACCTGGGACATTCCGCGTGGTAGGCGGATGTGATAATAACTACACCACAGGTACGGGCCGAGTCCTCCAGAACAGGCATTACATGAATGATTGGCATCAACCTTGTAAGAAAAGAAATTTAACGGTGTTTTGTGTAATGATATGGTAATCTGTACCTGCCAGGGATCGAACCTGGGACATTCCGCGTGTTAAGCGGATGTGATAACCACTACACCACAGGTACCGGCCGTGTCCTCCAGAATAGGCATTACATGAATGATTGGCATCAACCTTGTAAGAAAAAAAATTTAACGGTGTTTTGTGTAATGATATGGTAATCTGTACCTGCCAGGGATCGACCTGGGACATTCCGCGTGTAAGGCGGATGTGATAACCACTACACCACAGGTACGGGCCGAGTGTTCCAGAATAGGCATTACATGAATGATTGGCAACAACCTTGTAAGAAAAGAAATATAACGGTGTTTTGTGTAATTATATAGTAATCTGTACCTGCCAGGGATCGAACCTGGGACATTCCGCGTGTTAGGCGGATGTGATAACCACTACACCACAGGTACGGGCCGAGTGTTCCAGAACAGGCATTACATGAATGATTGGCATCAACCTTGTAAGAAAAGAAATTTAACGGTGTTTTGTGTAATGATATGGTAATCTGTACCTGCCAGGGATCGAACCTGGGACATTCCGCGTGGTAGGCGGATGTGATAATAACTACACCACAGGTACGGGCCGAGTCCTCCAGAACAGGCATTACATGAATGATTGGCATCAACCTTGTAAGAAAAGAAATTTAACGGTGTTTTGTGTAATGATATGGTAATCTGTACCTGCCAGGGATCGAACCTGGGACATTCCGCGTGTTAAGCGGATGTGATAACCACTACACCACAGGTACCGGCCGTGTCCTCCAGAATAGGCATTACATGAATGATTGGCATCAACCTTGTAAGAAAAAAAATTTAACGGTGTTTTGTGTAATGATATGGTAATCTGTACCTGCCAGGGATCGACCTGGGACATTCCGCGTGTAAGGCGGATGTGATAACCACTACACCACAGGTACGGGCCGAGTGTTCCAGAATAGGCATTACATGAATGATTGGCAACAACCTTGTAAGAAAAGAAATTTAACGGTGTTTTATGTAATTATATAGTAATCTGTACCTGCCAGGGATCGAACCTGGGACATTCCGCGTGTTAGGCGGATGTGATAACCACTACACCACAGGTACGGGCCGAGTGCTCCAGAATAGGCATTACATGAATGATTGGCAACAACCTTGTAAGAAAAGAAATTTAACGGTGTTTTGTGTAATTATATAGTAATCTGTACCTGCCAGGGATCGAACCAGGGACATTCCGCGTGTTAGGCGGATGTGATAACCACTACACCACCGGTACGGGCCGAGTCCTCCAGAATAGGCATTACATGAATGATTGGCATCAACCTTGTAAGAAAAGAAATTTAACGGTGTTTTGTGTAATTATATGGTATGGTAATCTGTACCTGCCAGGGATCGAACCTGGCACATTCCGCGTGTTAGGCGGATGTGATAACCACTACACCACAGGTACGGGCCGAGTCCTCCAGAACAGGCATTACATGAATGATTATTTATTTATTTATTTATACAATATTGTTAGCCCTTGGGCCTATACAAGAGGATGCGATTGAGAATGACAAAGATATTGTTTGATGTTGGATAAAAAACTAGTGATAGAGGGAGATTCAACAATAGAGCTTGGGAGTTTGTTCCATTCACCAATGGTATGAGGAAAGAAGCTGTATTTAAAGCAGTCAGTGGAAGCAAAAATAGGTTTTATTTTAAGGGACAGGTCGAGTCTTCTAGAGATGTAGGATGGTTTGGCTAAGATACCAAAAGTATCCATTTTGAACTGACCATGGAAAATTTTATAAAGCAATGTTAATCGAGAGATGAAACGAAGAGTAGAGAGAGGGAGGAGATGAAGTTCATTTTTAAGTTCGGACACAGAAATGAAAGATGACCAGCAGTCGTGAACAAATCGGGCGGATTTATTTTGAATAGATTCAAGTTTGTCTATATTACTGGAGGTGTAAGGGTCCCAGATTTCAGCGGCGTAGGAGAGGACGGGGGATATATAAGTTTGGTAACAGAGAAGTCTGATATCCCGAGTAGAGTGTTTAAGATTGCGGCGGAGGAAGAAAAGTTTGTTAAGACACTTCTGGTAAATGTAGTCGATGTGTTTGTTCCAACGTAGGTCGGCTGAAATAATGACACCAAGGTATTTGATATGTGAAACTTGGGATAACGGTAAATGATTGATGGAGTAGGAGTATTCAAGAGGAAGAAGTTTACGGGTAACTTTCATGTGAACCGTTTTTGAGATATTCATTGGCATTTGCCATACGGAACACCAGTCGGCGATGGAAGCCAGGTTATGTTGGAGAAGTTCTTGATCAGATTGATGGAGAATGATACGGTAAATTACACAGTCATCAGCAAAAAGTCTAGTGGTGCAGTTGAGGGATTGAGGAAGGTCATTGATATAAATTAGGAAAAGTAACGGGGAGAGGACCAATCCTTGAGGGGTCCCAGACTTTACGGAGGCGGATGACGAGTTATGATCATTAAAATGAACAAACTGTTTACGGTGTTTTAGGAAAGCCTCCACCCAATTAAGTAATTGAACGTTAAGGCCAAGGCGGGAGAGTTTGAGAAGAAGTTTATCGTGGGGAACTTTATCAAAGGCTTTAGAGAAATCTAGGAATACGACATCAGTTTGTAGGTTTTTATCAATGGCTTCAGAGAGGTCGTGGATGAAGAGGGCCAGTTGAGAGGTAGTAGAGAGAGATTGTCTAAAGCCGTGTTGGTTGGGGAAAAAGAAGCTGATGGAGTCTAAGTGGATACGGATTTCTTTTGCTACAATATGCTCGAAGATTTTACAGCAGGAGGAAGTGATTGCTATTGGCCTGAAGTTAAGGGGATTGGAAAGTGAACCCGTTTTGTGGATAGGAATAATTTTATTGATTTTCCAGTCGTTCGGGAGGGTAGCAGAATTTAGTGAAACATTGAACAGGATTAAAAGATAGTCGGCGACTTCATCAGCACAGAATTTAAGAATAGAATTTGGGATGTCGTCAGGGCCAACAGAATGGGGTTTCAGTTTTTTTCAAAAGTTTTAGGATACCTTGTTTGGAGAAGGATATAGGGGGTGAGTTGTGGATAGAATCAAAAAAAGAGTATTGGGGAGGAGAGGGGTCTATTGAGAAAACCGAGCAGAAAGCTAAATTGAATTCGGTAGCCATCTCTGAAGGAGAAAATGTATATTTATTTGAACTTCTCAGGGAAGTGGGACCAACAGATTTAGGTCTAAGATAACTCCAGAATTTTGTTGGATTGGTTTTTAAGTAATGGGGTAGAGAATGAGAGAGGTATCTGGACTTTTGGACGGAAATGAGGTTTCTGAGGTCTCGGGTGGAGGCTGAAATTATGGATTTGAGTGAATTGGATTTGTTAGTTTTATATTTGAAGGCGATTCGGCGGATTTTCCTCTTTAAATGAATAATATCTCTGGTGATCCATGGATTAAAAAAAGACTTAGGAGAAACATTTTTAATTGGAACTGTAGTTAAGCATTTGTCTATAATACATTTAAAAGAGGTCCAGAGGGTGTGGATATTGTTAGAAGAGGATATGGATAAGAAATCATTGAAGTGAGAGCGAAAAATATTTTGCATAAGTGGATAATTTGCCTTGTTGAAATTACGTTTAGGGGCGAGTTTGTAGGATGGGATAGAGTGGCGGAGGGAAAAGTTAATGACTGGGATATTATGGTCGGAGCAACCCTCAAAGATGGAGGTGGAAAGGACTGAAATTCGATTGGAGGTAGCAATGAGATCTAAGGTAGAGCTGGAGTAGAGGGTGGTTCTTGTGGGTTCAAAAATGGATTGGACCAAGTTAAATTTAAGGAAGATATCTAGGACTTTGTTATTAATTCCGTGATTGCCGGACAGGGATTCCATATTTTTCCAGTCAATGCCGGGAAGATTCCAGTCTCCGGAGATAAGAATAGAATGTGTTTTATAAAATTTTTCAAGAATAATTTCCAGTTGTTCAAAAAGGTGGAAATCAGGAGAGGGAGGGAAATAGACAGAAAAGATGGCAAGTGGGGGACAGTTGGGTTGAAGCCATTCGGCTCCAACAATTTCGAGTTCGGAATCTAATAGAATTTCAGTTAAAGGGATAGATTTTTTGAAAATAAGTAAGACCCCGCCCCCCCGAGAGTTTCTATCCTTTCGAAAAGCATTGTAATCGGGTGGCAAAATTTCGGAATTAGAGATTGTATTATTTAGCCATGACTCTGTAACACCAAGAAAATGGGGATTATGGATGAGTAAGAATGATTCTAGAAAATCAGTTTTGTTTTTCAGGCTGCGAGTGTTAATAGTTCCCAACTGGTAGGTATTTTTTAATTTGGAGGTTGTGTAGACGGAAGGGTTGCTCGGGGGGAGTAGCCTAAAGGGGGTACCGAGGAAATATGGGAGGAGAGGGAGGGCATAGAAAGGTTCGAAGCAGTATGAGCGGGGAAGATGGGGCGGATATCATTAATATCGGGATCCCAGACATATTTGGTATTATTTATGAGTGCAAAATTGTGGATAAGTTTTACTTTAATGCCTTCGTCACGGTATTTTTGACTGGCTCTCCAAATTTGACCACGAAGCTTGCGTGTATCGAAAGAGAAATCTTCTGAGATAGATATGTTGCTGTTTTTAAGTTTCGAGGCATTTTTTAGAATCTCACTTTTTATTTTAAATTTGTTGAATTTTATTATGGTAAGTCTGGATCCGTGGGTCTTTTTGGAACCTAATCTGTGACAGCGGTCTATCTCACTAGGTGTAATATTTACGTCAAGGTGATCAGAACAGCATTGGATGATTTTGGATTCGAGGGTGGAGGAGGACTCGAAGTCAGATTCTTCAGGAATGTTTCGGAAAATCAAGTTATCCCGTCGAGAACGATCCTCAAGATCGATGACTTTATTGGTAAGGGAGGATTGGAGTTCAGAGAGATTAGAGGAGAGGTCGTAGACTTGGCTTTGGAGTTCCTCTACTGGGGAAAGTTTTTCCTCAACTGCACTAAGACGGTGGGATAGATCACTTAGCTGATGACTGAATGAGTCCTGTTTTTGGGTGAGGAGGGTAAGTTTGTCAAGAATGGCTACTTGGGTGTCTTGAATATTACGGAGAATGGATGAGTTATCCGAAAGAGTCGAAGATTCAGATGAAGGATTTGATCTATTTTGAGAGCGTGTTGGGGAGTGGCTGACCCTAGGCCCAGGGTTGGATTCGATATCTCCCGCCAGTAGAAGCAAGCTAGCCAAGTGGGTAAAAAGGACAAGAGGGAAAAAGGGAAGAGGTTTTGAATGGAGCAATTTGGAATGGTGGTAACAAGGACCGGAGCGAAAAGGGTTTTTCTTTAAAGCACACATATATTTTAAGTAAAAAATTGATGGTTGAGCAAAAAATAGAAACACACAGTACCTAATAATTTTAAACGTCGGATGCAGGATCGACACAAAGAATATTAAATTTATAAAGATTAAATAAGTTGGTATGAAAATGTGAAGCGAACTAACCTGTAAAAATAGACTTGAATATAACATTTTTTTTGACGAAATGTCGATCCTGCATCGTGAAAGTCCATGGGTAGCGACACTTAAATACAAGCGGTGAAACGCCCACTTCGACAGCGAAATCCAGGTGGCAGCAGTAGTTGCGAGACGAGACCACTCTCGGGGAGGGGTGGTTTGGCGGCTACGTTCCGAATCGAATGGTGACGTCATACGGCTCTTGTATCGGGAGGAGATGGCGGAGAAAAACCCAGAGACGGCATGACGAGTATTTTTTCCTCCCAGAAGTGTACAGTAGAGTAGAGTCGATGGTTCCCGCAGGTTTATCACCAAGAAAATCTGTAAAAATAGACTTGAATATAACATTTTTTTTTACGAAATGTCGATCCTGCATCGTGAAAGTCCATGGGTAGCGACACTTAAATACAAGCGGTGAAACGCCCACTTCGACAGCGAAATCCAGGTGGCAGCAGTAGTTGCGAGACGAGACCACTCTCGGGGAGGGGTGGTTTGGCGGCTACGTTCCGAATCGAATGGTGACGTCATACGGCTCTTGTATCGGGAGGAGATGGCGGAGAAAAACCCAGAGACGGCATGACGAGTATTTTTTCCTCCCAGAAGTGTACAGTAGAGTAGAGTCGATGGTTCCCGCAGGTTTATCACCAAGAAAATCTGTAAAAATAGACTTGAATATAACATTTTTTTTGACGAAATGTCGATCCTGCATCGTCATTGGCATCAACCTTGTAAGAAAAGAAATTTAACGGTGTTTTGTGTAATGATATGGTAATCTGTACCTGCCAGGGTTCGAACCTGGGACATTCCGCGTGTTAGGCGGATGTGATAACCACTACACCACAGGTACGGGCCGAGTCCTCCAGAACAGGCATTACATGAATGATTGGCAACAACCTTGTAAGAAAAGAAATTTAACGGTGTTTTGTGTAATTATATAGTAATCTGTACCAGCCAGGGATCGAACCTGGGATATTCCGCGTGTAAGGCGGATGTGATAACCACTACACCACAGGTACGGGCAGAGTCCTCCAGAATAGGCATTACATGAATGAATGGTATCAACCTTGTAAGAAAAGAAATTTAACGGTGTTTTGTGTAATTATATAGTAATCTGTACCTGCCAGGGTTCGAACCTGGGACATTCCGCGTGTTAGGCGGATGTGATAACCACTACACCACAGGTACGGGCCGAGTCCGCCAGAATAGGCATTACATGAATGATTGGCATCAACCTTGTAAGAAGAAATTTAACGGTGTTTTGTGTAACGAAATGGTAATCTGTACCTGCCAGGGATCAAACCTGGCACATTCCGCGTGTTAGGCGGATGTGATAACCACTACACCACAGGTACGGGCCGAGTCCTCCAGAATAGGCATTACATGAATGAATGGTATCAACCTTGTAAGAGAAGAAGTTTAACGGTGTGTTGTGTAATTATATAGTAATCTGTACCTGCCAGGGATCGAACCTGGGACATTCCGCGTGTTAGGCGGATGTGATAACCACTACACCACAGGTACGGGCCGAGTGTTCCAGAATAGGCATTACATGAATGATTGGCAACAACCTTGTAAGAAAAGAAATTTAACGGTGTTTTGTGTAATTATATAGTAATCTGTACCTGCCAGGGATCGAACCTGGGACATTCCGCGTGTTAGGCGGATGTGATAACCACTACACCACCGGTACGGGCCGAGTCCTCCAGAACAGGCATTACATGAATGATTGGCATCAACCTTGTAAGAAAAGAAATTTAACGGTGTTTTGTGTAATGATATGGTAATCTGTACCTGCCAGGGATCGAACCTGGGACATTCCGCGTGTAAGGCGGATGTGATAACCACTACACCACAGGTACGGGACGAGTCGTCCAGAATAGGCATTACATGAATGATTGGCATCAACCTTGTAAGAAAAGAAATTTAACGGTGTTTTGTGTAATGATATGGTAATCTGTACCTGCCAGGGATCGAACCTGGGACATTCCGCGTGTAAGGTGGATGTGATAACCACTACACCACAGGTACGGGACGAGTCGTCCAGAATAGGCAATACATGAATGATTGGCATCAACCTTGTAAGAAAAGAAATTTAACGGTGTTTTGTGTAATGAAATGGTAATCTGTACCTGCCAGGGATCGAACCTGGCACATTCCGCGTGTTAGGCGGATGTGATAACCACTACACCACAGGTACGAGCCGAGTCCTCCAGAACAGGCATTACATGAATGATTGGCATCAACCTTGTAAGAAAAGAAATTTAACGGTGTTTTGTGTAATGATATGGTAATCTGTACCTGCCAGGGTTCGAACCTGGGACATTCCGCGTGTTAGGCGGATGTGATAACCACTACACCACAGGTACGGGCCGAGTCCTCCAGAACAGGCATTACATGAATGATTGGCAACAACCTTGTAAGAAAAGAAATTTAACGGTGTTTTGTGTAATTATATAGTAATCTGTACCTGCCAGGGATCGAACCTGGGATATTCCGCGTGTAAGGCGGATGTGATAACCACTACACCACAGGTACGGGCCGAGTCCTCCAGAATAGGCATTACATGAATGATTGGCAACAACCTTGTAAGAAAAGAAATTTAACGGTGTTTTGTGTAATGATATGGTAATTTGTACCTGCCAGGGTTCGAACCTGGGACATTCCGCGTGTTAGGCGGATGTGATAACCACTACACCACAGGTACGGGCCGAGTCCTCCAGAATAGGCATTACATGAATGAATGGTATCAACCTTGTAAGAGAAGAAGTTTAACGGTGTGTTGTGTAATTATATAGTAATCTGTACCTGCCAGGGATCGAACCTGGGACATTCCGCGTGTTAGGCGGATGTGATAACCACTACACCACAGGTACGGGCCGAGTGTTCCAGAATAGGCATTACATGAATGATTGGCAACAACCTTGTAAGAAAAGAAATTTAACGGTGTTTTGTGTAATTATATAGTAATCTGTACCTGCCAGGGATCGAACCTGGGACATTCCGCGTGTTAGGCGGATGTGATAACCACTACACCACCGGTACGGGCCGAGTCCTCCAGAACAGGCATTACATGAATGATTGGCATCAACCTTGTAAGAAAAGAAATTTAACGGTGTTTTGTGTAATGATATGGTAATCTGTAAGTAACGATCCTCCCTCTTCGTGGTCGAGGAACTGAACACGTACTCATTGATGAGTCGTCTTTCAAAACAATAATCATATTTATTTTGATTAAGGAGGATAGAGAAAAGTGCTACACAACGAGCACATCACACCTTACAACACCACACTCATCATAATAATAATCAGGAAAAAAAAAAAAGACCCCAGTGGGGAGCGTTTCTCTTTTCTTCTCTCTGTGGCTCCCGCGCTATATTTTTCAGGGTAGTTTTTCCCTCTTTTGCTTCTTCGTTTAGCAGCTTCCCTGACGATTCGTCCCGGAACCTTACTCTGTACCTGCCAGGGATCGAACCTGGGACATTCCGCGTGTAAGGCGGATGTGATAACCACTACACCACAGGTACGGGACGAGTCGTCCAGAATAGGCATTACATGAATGATTGGCATCAACCTTGTAAGAAAAGAAATTTAAAGGGTGTTATGTGTAATGATATGGTAATCTGTACCTGCCAGGGATCGAACCTGGGACATTCCGCGTGTAAGGCGGATGTGATAACCACTACACCACAGGTACGGGACGAGTCGTCCAGAATAGGCATTACATGAATGATTGGCATCAACCTTGTAAGAAAAGAAATTTAACGGTGTTTTGTGTAATGATATGGTAGTCTGTACCTGCCAGGGATCGAACCTGGCACATTCCGCGTGTTAGGCGGATGTGATAACCACTACACCACAGGTACGGGCCGAGTCCTCCAGAACAGGCATTACATGAATGATTGGCATCAACCTTGTAAGAAAAGAAATTTAACGGTGTTTTGTGTAATGATATGGTAATCTGTACCAGCCAGGGTTCGAACCTGGGACATTCCGCGTGTTAGGCGGATGTGATAACCACTACACCACAGGTACGGGCCGAGTCCTCCAGAACAGGCATTACATGAATGATTGGCATCAACCTTGTAAGAAAAGAAATTTAACGGTGTTTTGTGTAATGATATGGTAATCTGTACCAGCCAGGGTTCGAACCTGGGACATTCCGCGTGTTAGGCGGATGTGATAACCACTACACCACAGGTACGGGCCGAGTCCTCCAGAACAGGCATTACATGAATGATTGGCAACAACCTACAGAAAAGAAATTTAACGGTGTTTTGCGTAATTATATAGTAATCTGTACCTGCCAGTGATCGAACCTGGGACATTCCGCGTGTTAGGCGGATGTGATAACCACTACACCACAGGTACGGGCCGAGACCTCCACAACAGGCATTACATGAATGATTGGCATCAACCTTGTAAGAAAAGAAATTTAACGGTGTTTTGTGTAATGATATGGTAATCTGTACCAGCCAGGGTTCGAACCTGGGACATTCCGCGTGTTAGGCGGATGTGATAACCACTACACCACGGGTACGGGACGAGTCGTCCAGAATAGGCATTACATGAATGATTGGCATCAACCTTGTAAGAAAAGAAATTTAACGGTGTTTTGTGTAATGATATGGTAATCTGTACCTGCCAGGGATCGAACCTGGGACATTCCGCGTGTAAGGCGGATGTGATAACCAATACACCACAGGTACGGGACGAGTCGTCCAGAATAGGCATTACATGAATGATTGGCATCAACCTTGTAAGAAAAGAAATTTAACGGTGTTTTGTGTAATGATATGGTAATCTGTACCTGCCAGGGATCGAACCTGGGACATTCCGCGTGTTAGGCGGATGTGATAACCACTACACCACAGGTACGGGCCGAGTCCTCCAGAACAGGCATTACATGAATGATTGGCAACAACCTTGTAAGAAAAGAAATTTAACGGTGTTTTGTGTAATTATATAGTAATCTGTACCTGCCAGGGATCGAACCTGGGACATTCCGCGTGTAAGGCGGATGTGATAACCACTACACCACAGGTACGGGCCGAGTCCTCCAGAATAGGCATTACATGAATGATTGGCATCAACCATGTAAGAAAAGAAATTTAACGGTGTTTTGTGTAATGATATGGTAATCTGTACCTGCCAGGGTTCGAACCTGGGACATTCCGCGTGTTAGGCGGATGTGATAACCACTACACCACAGGTACCGGCCGTGTCCTCCAGAATAGGCATTACATGAATGATTGGCATCAAGCTTGTAAGAAAAGAAATTTTACAGTGTTTTGTGTGATGATATGGTAATCTGTACCTGCCAGGGATCGAACCTGTGACATTCCGCGTATTAGGCGGATGTGATAATAACTACACCACAGGTACGGGCCGAGTCCTCCAGAACAGGCATTACATGAATGATTGGCATCAACCTTGTAAGAAAAGAAATTTAACGGTGTTTTGTGTAAAGATATGGTAATCTGTATCTGCCAGGGACATTCCGCGTGTTAGGCGGATGTGATAACCACTACACCACAGGTACCGGCCGTGTCCTCCAGAATAGGCATTACATGAATGATTGGCATCAACCTTGTAAGAGAAGAAATTTAACGGTGTTTTGTGTAACGAAATGGTAATCTGTACCTGCCAGGGATCGAACCTGGCACATTCCGCGTGTTAGGCGGATGTGATAACCACTACACCACAGGTATGGGCCGAGTACTCCAGAATAGGCATTACATGAATGATTGGCATCAACCTTGTAAGAAAAGAAATTTAACGGTGTGTTGTGTAATGATATGGTAATCTGTACCTGCCAGGGATCGAACCTGGGACATTCCGCGTGTAAGGCGGATGTGATAACCACTACACCACAGGTATGGGCCGAGTCCTCCAGAACAGGCATTACATGAATGATTGGCATCAACCTTGTAAGAAAAGAAAATTAACGGTGTTTTGTGTAATGATATGGTAATCTGTACCTGCCAGGGTTCGAACCTGGGACATTCCGCGTGTTAGGCGGATGTGATAACCACTACACCACAGGTACGGGCCGGGTCCTCCAGAACAGGCATTACATGAATGATTGGCATCAAGCTTGTAAGAAAAGAAATTTTACGGTGTTTTGTGTAATGATATGGTAATCTGTACCTGCCAGGGTTCGAACCTGGGACATTCCGCGTGTTAGGCGGATGTGATAACCACTACACCACAGGTACGGGCCGAGTGTTCCAGAATAGGCATTACATGAATGATTGGCATCAACCTTGTAAGAAAAGAAATTTAACGGTGTGTTGTGTAATGATATGGTAATCTGTACCTGCCAGGGATCGAACCTGGGACATTCCGCGTGTAAGGCGGATGTGATAACCACTACACCACAGGTATGGGCCGAGTACTCCAGAACAGGCATTACATGAATAATTGGCATCAACCTTGTAAGAAAAGAAAATTAACGGTGTTTTGTGTAATGATATGGTAATCTGTACCTGCCAGGGTTCGAACCTGGGACATTCCGCGTGTTAGGCGGATGTGATAACCACTACACCACAGGTACGGGCCGGGTCCTCCAGAACAGGCATTACATGAATGATTGGCATCAAGCTTGTAAGAAAAGAAATTTAACGGTGTTTTGTGTAATTATATAGTAATCTGTACCTGCCAGGGATCGAACCTGGGACATTCCGCGTGTTAGGCGGATGTGATAACCACTACACCACAGGTACGGGCCGAGTCCTCCAGAACAGGCATTACATGAATGATTGGCATCAACCTTGTAAGAAAAGAAATTTAACGGTGTTTTGTGTAATGATATGGTAATCTGTACCTGCCAGGGTTCGAACCTGGGACATTCCGCGTGTTAGGCGGATGTGATAACCACTACACCACAGGTACGGGCCGAGTCCTCCAGAATAGCCATTACATGAATGATTGGCATCAACCTTGTAAGAAAAGAAATTTAACGGTGTTTTGTGTAAAGATATGGTAATCTGTACATGCCAGGGTTCGAACCTGGGACATTCCGCGTGTTAGGCGGATGTGATAACCACTACACCACAGGTACGGGCCGAGTCCTCCAGTACAGGCATTACATGAATGATTGGCATCAAGCTTGTAAGAAAAGAAATTTAACGGTGTTTTGTGTAATGATATGGTAATCTGTACCTGCCAGGGTTCGAACCTGGGACATTCCGCGTGTTAGGCGGATGTGATAACCACTACACCACAGGTACGGGCCGAGTCCTCCAGAACAGGCATTACATGAATGATTGGCATCAAGCTTGTAAGAAAAGAAATTTTACAGTGTTTTGTGTGATGATATGGTAATCTGTACCTGCCAGGGATCGAACCTGGGACATTCCGCGTGTTAGGCGGATGTGATAACCACTACACCACAGGTACGGGCCGAGTGTTCCAGAACAGGCATTACATGAATGGTTGGCAACAACCTTGTAAGAAAAGAAATTTAACGGTGTTTTGTGTAATTATATAGTAATCTGTACCTGCCAGGGATCGAACCTGGGACATTCCGCGTGTAAGGCGGATGTGATAACCACTACACCACAGGTACGGGCCGAGTCCTCCAGAATAGGCATTACATGAATGATTGGCATCAACCTTGTAAGAAAAGAAATTTAACGGTGTTTTGTGTAAAGATATGGTAATCTGTACCTGCCAGGGTTCGAACCTGGGACATTCCGCGTGTTAGGCGGATGTGATAACCACTACACCACAGGTACGGGCCGAGTCCTCCAGTACAGGCATTACATGAATGATTGGCATCAAGCTTGTAAGAAAAGAAATTTAACGGTGTTTTGTGTAATGATATGGTAATCTGTACCTGCCAGGGTTCGAACCTGGGACATTCCGCGTGTTAGGCGGATGTGATAACCACTACACCACAGGTACGGGCCGAGTCCTCCAGAACAGGCATTACATGAATGATTGGCATCAAGCTTGTAAGAAAAGAAACTTTACAGTGTTTTGTGTGATGATATGGTAATCTGTACCTGCCAGGGATCGAACCTGGGACATTCCGCGTGGTAGGCGGATGTGATAATAACTACACCACAGGTACGGGCCGAGTCCTCCAGAACAGGCATTACATGAATGATTGGCATCAACCTTGTAAGAAAAGAAATTTAACGGTGTTTTGTGTAATGATATGGTAATCTGTACCTGCCAGGGATCGAACCTGGGACATTCCGCGTGTTAAGCGGATGTGATAACCACTACACCACAGGTACCGGCCGTGTCCTCCAGAATAGGCATTACATGAATGATTGGCATCAACCTTGTAAGAAAAAAAATTTAACGGTGTTTTGTGTAATGATATGGTAATCTGTACCTGCCAGGGATCGACCTGGGACATTCCGCGTGTAAGGCGGATGTGATAACCACTACACCACAGGTACGGGCCGAGTGTTCCAGAATAGGCATTACATGAATGATTGGCAACAACCTTGTAAGAAAAGAAATATAACGGTGTTTTGTGTAATTATATAGTAATCTGTACCTGCCAGGGATCGAACCTGGGACATTCCGCGTGTTAGGCGGATGTGATAACCACTACACCACAGGTACGGGCCGAGTGTTCCAGAACAGGCATTACATGAATGATTGGCATCAACCTTGTAAGAAAAGAAATTTAACGGTGTTTTGTGTAATGATATGGTAATCTGTACCTGCCAGGGATCGAACCTGGGACATTCCGCGTGGTAGGCGGATGTGATAATAACTACACCACAGGTACGGGCCGAGTCCTCCAGAACAGGCATTACATGAATGATTGGCATCAACCTTGTAAGAAAAGAAATTTAACGGTGTTTTGTGTAATGATATGGTAATCTGTACCTGCCAGGGATCGAACCTGGGACATTCCGCGTGTTAAGCGGATGTGATAACCACTACACCACAGGTACCGGCCGTGTCCTCCAGAATAGGCATTACATGAATGATTGGCATCAACCTTGTAAGAAAAAAAATTTAACGGTGTTTTGTGTAATGATATGGTAATCTGTACCTGCCAGGGATCGACCTGGGACATTCCGCGTGTAAGGCGGATGTGATAACCACTACACCACAGGTACGGGCCGAGTGTTCCAGAATAGGCATTACATGAATGATTGGCAACAACCTTGTAAGAAAAGAAATTTAACGGTGTTTTATGTAATTATATAGTAATCTGTACCTGCCAGGGATCGAACCTGGGACATTCCGCGTGTTAGGCGGATGTGATAACCACTACACCACAGGTACGGGCCGAGTGCTCCAGAATAGGCATTACATGAATGATTGGCAACAACCTTGTAAGAAAAGAAATTTAACGGTGTTTTGTGTAATTATATAGTAATCTGTACCTGCCAGGGATCGAACCAGGGACATTCCGCGTGTTAGGCGGATGTGATAACCACTACACCACCGGTACGGGCCGAGTCCTCCAGAATAGGCATTACATGAATGATTGGCATCAACCTTGTAAGAAAAGAAATTTAACGGTGTTTTGTGTAATTATATGGTATGGTAATCTGTACCTGCCAGGGATCGAACCTGGCACATTCCGCGTGTTAGGCGGATGTGATAACCACTACACCACAGGTACGGGCCGAGTCCTCCAGAACAGGCATTACATGAATGATTATTTATTTATTTATTTATACAATATTGTTAGCCCTTGGGCCTATACAAGAGGATGCGATTGAGAATGACAAAGATATTGTTTGATGTTGGATAAAAAACTAGTGATAGAGGGAGATTCAACAATAGAGCTTGGGAGTTTGTTCCATTCACCAATGGTATGAGGAAAGAAGCTGTATTTAAAGCAGTCAGTGGAAGCAAAAATAGGTTTTATTTTAAGGGACAGGTCGAGTCTTCTAGAGATGTAGGATGGTTTGGCTAAGATACCAAAAGTATCCATTTTGAACTGACCATGGAAAATTTTATAAAGCAATGTTAATCGAGAGATGAAACGAAGAGTAGAGAGAGGGAGGAGATGAAGTTCATTTTTAAGTTCGGACACAGAAATGAAAGATGACCAGCAGTCGTGAACAAATCGGGCGGATTTATTTTGAATAGATTCAAGTTTGTCTATATTACTGGAGGTGTAAGGGTCCCAGATTTCAGCGGCGTAGGAGAGGACGGGGGATATATAAGTTTGGTAACAGAGAAGTCTGATATCCCGAGTAGAGTGTTTAAGATTGCGGCGGAGGAAGAAAAGTTTGTTAAGACACTTCTGGTAAATGTAGTCGATGTGTTTGTTCCAACGTAGGTCGGCTGAAATAATGACACCAAGGTATTTGATATGTGAAACTTGGGATAACGGTAAATGATTGATGGAGTAGGAGTATTCAAGAGGAAGAAGTTTACGGGTAACTTTCATGTGAACCGTTTTTGAGATATTCATTGGCATTTGCCATACGGAACACCAGTCGGCGATGGAAGCCAGGTTATGTTGGAGAAGTTCTTGATCAGATTGATGGAGAATGATACGGTAAATTACACAGTCATCAGCAAAAAGTCTAGTGGTGCAGTTGAGGGATTGAGGAAGGTCATTGATATAAATTAGGAAAAGTAACGGGGAGAGGACCAATCCTTGAGGGGTCCCAGACTTTACGGAGGCGGATGACGAGTTATGATCATTAAAATGAACAAACTGTTTACGGTGTTTTAGGAAAGCCTCCACCCAATTAAGTAATTGAACGTTAAGGCCAAGGCGGGAGAGTTTGAGAAGAAGTTTATCGTGGGGAACTTTATCAAAGGCTTTAGAGAAATCTAGGAATACGACATCAGTTTGTAGGTTTTTATCAATGGCTTCAGAGAGGTCGTGGATGAAGAGGGCCAGTTGAGAGGTAGTAGAGAGAGATTGTCTAAAGCCGTGTTGGTTGGGGAAAAAGAAGCTGATGGAGTCTAAGTGGATACGGATTTCTTTTGCTACAATATGCTCGAAGATTTTACAGCAGGAGGAAGTGATTGCTATTGGCCTGAAGTTAAGGGGATTGGAAAGTGAACCCGTTTTGTGGATAGGAATAATTTTATTGATTTTCCAGTCGTTCGGGAGGGTAGCAGAATTTAGTGAAACATTGAACAGGATTAAAAGATAGTCGGCGACTTCATCAGCACAGAATTTAAGAATAGAATTTGGGATGTCGTCAGGGCCAACAGAATGGGGTTTCAGTTTTTTTCAAAAGTTTTAGGATACCTTGTTTGGAGAAGGATATAGGGGGTGAGTTGTGGATAGAATCAAAAAAAGAGTATTGGGGAGGAGAGGGGTCTATTGAGAAAACCGAGCAGAAAGCTAAATTGAATTCGGTAGCCATCTCTGAAGGAGAAAATGTATATTTATTTGAACTTCTCAGGGAAGTGGGACCAACAGATTTAGGTCTAAGATAACTCCAGAATTTTGTTGGATTGGTTTTTAAGTAATGGGGTAGAGAATGAGAGAGGTATCTGGACTTTTGGACGGAAATGAGGTTTCTGAGGTCTCGGGTGGAGGCTGAAATTATGGATTTGAGTGAATTGGATTTGTTAGTTTTATATTTGAAGGCGATTCGGCGGATTTTCCTCTTTAAATGAATAATATCTCTGGTGATCCATGGATTAAAAAAAGACTTAGGAGAAACATTTTTAATTGGAACTGTAGTTAAGCATTTGTCTATAATACATTTAAAAGAGGTCCAGAGGGTGTGGATATTGTTAGAAGAGGATATGGATAAGAAATCATTGAAGTGAGAGCGAAAAATATTTTGCATAAGTGGATAATTTGCCTTGTTGAAATTACGTTTAGGGGCGAGTTTGTAGGATGGGATAGAGTGGCGGAGGGAAAAGTTAATGACTGGGATATTATGGTCGGAGCAACCCTCAAAGATGGAGGTGGAAAGGACTGAAATTCGATTGGAGGTAGCAATGAGATCTAAGGTAGAGCTGGAGTAGAGGGTGGTTCTTGTGGGTTCAAAAATGGATTGGACCAAGTTAAATTTAAGGAAGATATCTAGGACTTTGTTATTAATTCCGTGATTGCCGGACAGGGATTCCATATTTTTCCAGTCAATGCCGGGAAGATTCCAGTCTCCGGAGATAAGAATAGAATGTGTTTTATAAAATTTTTCAAGAATAATTTCCAGTTGTTCAAAAAGGTGGAAATCAGGAGAGGGAGGGAAATAGACAGAAAAGATGGCAAGTGGGGGACAGTTGGGTTGAAGCCATTCGGCTCCAACAATTTCGAGTTCGGAATCTAATAGAATTTCAGTTAAAGGGATAGATTTTTTGAAAATAAGTAAGACCCCGCCCCCCCGAGAGTTTCTATCCTTTCGAAAAGCATTGTAATCGGGTGGCAAAATTTCGGAATTAGAGATTGTATTATTTAGCCATGACTCTGTAACACCAAGAAAATGGGGATTATGGATGAGTAAGAATGATTCTAGAAAATCAGTTTTGTTTTTCAGGCTGCGAGTGTTAATAGTTCCCAACTGGTAGGTATTTTTTAATTTGGAGGTTGTGTAGACGGAAGGGTTGCTCGGGGGGAGTAGCCTAAAGGGGGTACCGAGGAAATATGGGAGGAGAGGGAGGGCATAGAAAGGTTCGAAGCAGTATGAGCGGGGAAGATGGGGCGGATATCATTAATATCGGGATCCCAGACATATTTGGTATTATTTATGAGTGCAAAATTGTGGATAAGTTTTACTTTAATGCCTTCGTCACGGTATTTTTGACTGGCTCTCCAAATTTGACCACGAAGCTTGCGTGTATCGAAAGAGAAATCTTCTGAGATAGATATGTTGCTGTTTTTAAGTTTCGAGGCATTTTTTAGAATCTCACTTTTTATTTTAAATTTGTTGAATTTTATTATGGTAAGTCTGGATCCGTGGGTCTTTTTGGAACCTAATCTGTGACAGCGGTCTATCTCACTAGGTGTAATATTTACGTCAAGGTGATCAGAACAGCATTGGATGATTTTGGATTCGAGGGTGGAGGAGGACTCGAAGTCAGATTCTTCAGGAATGTTTCGGAAAATCAAGTTATCCCGTCGAGAACGATCCTCAAGATCGATGACTTTATTGGTAAGGGAGGATTGGAGTTCAGAGAGATTAGAGGAGAGGTCGTAGACTTGGCTTTGGAGTTCCTCTACTGGGGAAAGTTTTTCCTCAACTGCACTAAGACGGTGGGATAGATCACTTAGCTGATGACTGAATGAGTCCTGTTTTTGGGTGAGGAGGGTAAGTTTGTCAAGAATGGCTACTTGGGTGTCTTGAATATTACGGAGAATGGATGAGTTATCCGAAAGAGTCGAAGATTCAGATGAAGGATTTGATCTATTTTGAGAGCGTGTTGGGGAGTGGCTGACCCTAGGCCCAGGGTTGGATTCGATATCTCCCGCCAGTAGAAGCAAGCTAGCCAAGTGGGTAAAAAGGACAAGAGGGAAAAAGGGAAGAGGTTTTGAATGGAGCAATTTGGAATGGTGGTAACAAGGACCGGAGCGAAAAGGGTTTTTCTTTAAAGCACACATATATTTTAAGTAAAAAATTGATGGTTGAGCAAAAAATAGAAACACACAGTACCTAATAATTTTAAACGTCGGATGCAGGATCGACACAAAGAATATTAAATTTATAAAGATTAAATAAGTTGGTATGAAAATGTGAAGCGAACTAACCTGTAAAAATAGACTTGAATATAACATTTTTTTTGACGAAATGTCGATCCTGCATCGTGAAAGTCCATGGGTAGCGACACTTAAATACAAGCGGTGAAACGCCCACTTCGACAGCGAAATCCAGGTGGCAGCAGTAGTTGCGAGACGAGACCACTCTCGGGGAGGGGTGGTTTGGCGGCTACGTTCCGAATCGAATGGTGACGTCATACGGCTCTTGTATCGGGAGGAGATGGCGGAGAAAAACCCAGAGACGGCATGACGAGTATTTTTTCCTCCCAGAAGTGTACAGTAGAGTAGAGTCGATGGTTCCCGCAGGTTTATCACCAAGAAAATCTGTAAAAATAGACTTGAATATAACATTTTTTTTTACGAAATGTCGATCCTGCATCGTGAAAGTCCATGGGTAGCGACACTTAAATACAAGCGGTGAAACGCCCACTTCGACAGCGAAATCCAGGTGGCAGCAGTAGTTGCGAGACGAGACCACTCTCGGGGAGGGGTGGTTTGGCGGCTACGTTCCGAATCGAATGGTGACGTCATACGGCTCTTGTATCGGGAGGAGATGGCGGAGAAAAACCCAGAGACGGCATGACGAGTATTTTTTCCTCCCAGAAGTGTACAGTAGAGTAGAGTCGATGGTTCCCGCAGGTTTATCACCAAGAAAATCTGTAAAAATAGACTTGAATATAACATTTTTTTTGACGAAATGTCGATCCTGCATCGTCATTGGCATCAACCTTGTAAGAAAAGAAATTTAACGGTGTTTTGTGTAATGATATGGTAATCTGTACCTGCCAGGGTTCGAACCTGGGACATTCCGCGTGTTAGGCGGATGTGATAACCACTACACCACAGGTACGGGCCGAGTCCTCCAGAACAGGCATTACATGAATGATTGGCAACAACCTTGTAAGAAAAGAAATTTAACGGTGTTTTGTGTAATTATATAGTAATCTGTACCAGCCAGGGATCGAACCTGGGATATTCCGCGTGTAAGGCGGATGTGATAACCACTACACCACAGGTACGGGCAGAGTCCTCCAGAATAGGCATTACATGAATGAATGGTATCAACCTTGTAAGAAAAGAAATTTAACGGTGTTTTGTGTAATTATATAGTAATCTGTACCTGCCAGGGTTCGAACCTGGGACATTCCGCGTGTTAGGCGGATGTGATAACCACTACACCACAGGTACGGGCCGAGTCCGCCAGAATAGGCATTACATGAATGATTGGCATCAACCTTGTAAGAAGAAATTTAACGGTGTTTTGTGTAACGAAATGGTAATCTGTACCTGCCAGGGATCAAACCTGGCACATTCCGCGTGTTAGGCGGATGTGATAACCACTACACCACAGGTACGGGCCGAGTCCTCCAGAATAGGCATTACATGAATGAATGGTATCAACCTTGTAAGAGAAGAAGTTTAACGGTGTGTTGTGTAATTATATAGTAATCTGTACCTGCCAGGGATCGAACCTGGGACATTCCGCGTGTTAGGCGGATGTGATAACCACTACACCACAGGTACGGGCCGAGTGTTCCAGAATAGGCATTACATGAATGATTGGCAACAACCTTGTAAGAAAAGAAATTTAACGGTGTTTTGTGTAATTATATAGTAATCTGTACCTGCCAGGGATCGAACCTGGGACATTCCGCGTGTTAGGCGGATGTGATAACCACTACACCACCGGTACGGGCCGAGTCCTCCAGAACAGGCATTACATGAATGATTGGCATCAACCTTGTAAGAAAAGAAATTTAACGGTGTTTTGTGTAATGATATGGTAATCTGTACCTGCCAGGGATCGAACCTGGGACATTCCGCGTGTAAGGCGGATGTGATAACCACTACACCACAGGTACGGGACGAGTCGTCCAGAATAGGCATTACATGAATGATTGGCATCAACCTTGTAAGAAAAGAAATTTAACGGTGTTTTGTGTAATGATATGGTAATCTGTACCTGCCAGGGATCGAACCTGGGACATTCCGCGTGTAAGGTGGATGTGATAACCACTACACCACAGGTACGGGACGAGTCGTCCAGAATAGGCAATACATGAATGATTGGCATCAACCTTGTAAGAAAAGAAATTTAACGGTGTTTTGTGTAATGAAATGGTAATCTGTACCTGCCAGGGATCGAACCTGGCACATTCCGCGTGTTAGGCGGATGTGATAACCACTACACCACAGGTACGAGCCGAGTCCTCCAGAACAGGCATTACATGAATGATTGGCATCAACCTTGTAAGAAAAGAAATTTAACGGTGTTTTGTGTAATGATATGGTAATCTGTACCTGCCAGGGTTCGAACCTGGGACATTCCGCGTGTTAGGCGGATGTGATAACCACTACACCACAGGTACGGGCCGAGTCCTCCAGAACAGGCATTACATGAATGATTGGCAACAACCTTGTAAGAAAAGAAATTTAACGGTGTTTTGTGTAATTATATAGTAATCTGTACCTGCCAGGGATCGAACCTGGGATATTCCGCGTGTAAGGCGGATGTGATAACCACTACACCACAGGTACGGGCCGAGTCCTCCAGAATAGGCATTACATGAATGATTGGCAACAACCTTGTAAGAAAAGAAATTTAACGGTGTTTTGTGTAATGATATGGTAATTTGTACCTGCCAGGGTTCGAACCTGGGACATTCCGCGTGTTAGGCGGATGTGATAACCACTACACCACAGGTACGGGCCGAGTCCTCCAGAATAGGCATTACATGAATGAATGGTATCAACCTTGTAAGAGAAGAAGTTTAACGGTGTGTTGTGTAATTATATAGTAATCTGTACCTGCCAGGGATCGAACCTGGGACATTCCGCGTGTTAGGCGGATGTGATAACCACTACACCACAGGTACGGGCCGAGTGTTCCAGAATAGGCATTACATGAATGATTGGCAACAACCTTGTAAGAAAAGAAATTTAACGGTGTTTTGTGTAATTATATAGTAATCTGTACCTGCCAGGGATCGAACCTGGGACATTCCGCGTGTTAGGCGGATGTGATAACCACTACACCACCGGTACGGGCCGAGTCCTCCAGAACAGGCATTACATGAATGATTGGCATCAACCTTGTAAGAAAAGAAATTTAACGGTGTTTTGTGTAATGATATGGTAATCTGTAAGTAACGATCCTCCCTCTTCGTGGTCGAGGAACTGAACACGTACTCATTGATGAGTCGTCTTTCAAAACAATAATCATATTTATTTTGATTAAGGAGGATAGAGAAAAGTGCTACACAACGAGCACATCACACCTTACAACACCACACTCATCATAATAATAATCAGGAAAAAAAAAAAAGACCCCAGTGGGGAGCGTTTCTCTTTTCTTCTCTCTGTGGCTCCCGCGCTATATTTTTCAGGGTAGTTTTTCCCTCTTTTGCTTCTTCGTTTAGCAGCTTCCCTGACGATTCGTCCCGGAACCTTACTCTGTACCTGCCAGGGATCGAACCTGGGACATTCCGCGTGTAAGGCGGATGTGATAACCACTACACCACAGGTACGGGACGAGTCGTCCAGAATAGGCATTACATGAATGATTGGCATCAACCTTGTAAGAAAAGAAATTTAAAGGGTGTTATGTGTAATGATATGGTAATCTGTACCTGCCAGGGATCGAACCTGGGACATTCCGCGTGTAAGGCGGATGTGATAACCACTACACCACAGGTACGGGACGAGTCGTCCAGAATAGGCATTACATGAATGATTGGCATCAACCTTGTAAGAAAAGAAATTTAACGGTGTTTTGTGTAATGATATGGTAGTCTGTACCTGCCAGGGATCGAACCTGGCACATTCCGCGTGTTAGGCGGATGTGATAACCACTACACCACAGGTACGGGCCGAGTCCTCCAGAACAGGCATTACATGAATGATTGGCATCAACCTTGTAAGAAAAGAAATTTAACGGTGTTTTGTGTAATGATATGGTAATCTGTACCAGCCAGGGTTCGAACCTGGGACATTCCGCGTGTTAGGCGGATGTGATAACCACTACACCACAGGTACGGGCCGAGTCCTCCAGAACAGGCATTACATGAATGATTGGCAACAACCTACAGAAAAGAAATTTAACGGTGTTTTGCGTAATTATATAGTAATCTGTACCTGCCAGTGATCGAACCTGGGACATTCCGCGTGTTAGGCGGATGTGATAACCACTACACCACAGGTACGGGCCGAGACCTCCACAACAGGCATTACATGAATGATTGGCATCAACCTTGTAAGAAAAGAAATTTAACGGTGTTTTGTGTAATGATATGGTAATCTGTACCAGCCAGGGTTCGAACCTGGGACATTCCGCGTGTTAGGCGGATGTGATAACCACTACACCACGGGTACGGGACGAGTCGTCCAGAATAGGCATTACATGAATGATTGGCATCAACCTTGTAAGAAAAGAAATTTAACGGTGTTTTGTGTAATGATATGGTAATCTGTACCTGCCAGGGATCGAACCTGGGACATTCCGCGTGTAAGGCGGATGTGATAACCAATACACCACAGGTACGGGACGAGTCGTCCAGAATAGGCATTACATGAATGATTGGCATCAACCTTGTAAGAAAAGAAATTTAACGGTGTTTTGTGTAATGATATGGTAATCTGTACCTGCCAGGGATCGAACCTGGGACATTCCGCGTGTTAGGCGGATGTGATAACCACTACACCACAGGTACGGGCCGAGTCCTCCAGAACAGGCATTACATGAATGATTGGCAACAACCTTGTAAGAAAAGAAATTTAACGGTGTTTTGTGTAATTATATAGTAATCTGTACCTGCCAGGGATCGAACCTGGGACATTCCGCGTGTAAGGCGGATGTGATAACCACTACACCACAGGTACGGGCCGAGTCCTCCAGAATAGGCATTACATGAATGATTGGCATCAACCATGTAAGAAAAGAAATTTAACGGTGTTTTGTGTAATGATATGGTAATCTGTACCTGCCAGGGTTCGAACCTGGGACATTCCGCGTGTTAGGCGGATGTGATAACCACTACACCACAGGTACCGGCCGTGTCCTCCAGAATAGGCATTACATGAATGATTGGCATCAAGCTTGTAAGAAAAGAAATTTTACAGTGTTTTGTGTGATGATATGGTAATCTGTACCTGCCAGGGATCGAACCTGTGACATTCCGCGTATTAGGCGGATGTGATAATAACTACACCACAGGTACGGGCCGAGTCCTCCAGAACAGGCATTACATGAATGATTGGCATCAACCTTGTAAGAAAAGAAATTTAACGGTGTTTTGTGTAAAGATATGGTAATCTGTATCTGCCAGGGACATTCCGCGTGTTAGGCGGATGTGATAACCACTACACCACAGGTACCGGCCGTGTCCTCCAGAATAGGCATTACATGAATGATTGGCATCAACCTTGTAAGAGAAGAAATTTAACGGTGTTTTGTGTAACGAAATGGTAATCTGTACCTGCCAGGGATCGAACCTGGCACATTCCGCGTGTTAGGCGGATGTGATAACCACTACACCACAGGTATGGGCCGAGTACTCCAGAATAGGCATTACATGAATGATTGGCATCAACCTTGTAAGAAAAGAAATTTAACGGTGTGTTGTGTAATGATATGGTAATCTGTACCTGCCAGGGATCGAACCTGGGACATTCCGCGTGTAAGGCGGATGTGATAACCACTACACCACAGGTATGGGCCGAGTCCTCCAGAACAGGCATTACATGAATGATTGGCATCAACCTTGTAAGAAAAGAAAATTAACGGTGTTTTGTGTAATGATATGGTAATCTGTACCTGCCAGGGTTCGAACCTGGGACATTCCGCGTGTTAGGCGGATGTGATAACCACTACACCACAGGTACGGGCCGGGTCCTCCAGAACAGGCATTACATGAATGATTGGCATCAAGCTTGTAAGAAAAGAAATTTTACGGTGTTTTGTGTAATGATATGGTAATCTGTACCTGCCAGGGTTCGAACCTGGGACATTCCGCGTGTTAGGCGGATGTGATAACCACTACACCACAGGTACGGGCCGAGTGTTCCAGAATAGGCATTACATGAATGATTGGCATCAACCTTGTAAGAAAAGAAATTTAACGGTGTGTTGTGTAATGATATGGTAATCTGTACCTGCCAGGGATCGAACCTGGGACATTCCGCGTGTAAGGCGGATGTGATAACCACTACACCACAGGTATGGGCCGAGTACTCCAGAACAGGCATTACATGAATAATTGGCATCAACCTTGTAAGAAAAGAAAATTAACGGTGTTTTGTGTAATGATATGGTAATCTGTACCTGCCAGGGTTCGAACCTGGGACATTCCGCGTGTTAGGCGGATGTGATAACCACTACACCACAGGTACGGGCCGGGTCCTCCAGAACAGGCATTACATGAATGATTGGCATCAAGCTTGTAAGAAAAGAAATTTTACGGTGTTTTGTGTGATTATATGGTAATCTGTACCTGCCAGAGATCGAACCTGGGACATTCCGCGTGTTAGGCGTATGTGATAACCACTACACCACAGGTACGGGCCGAGTCCTCCAGAACAGGCATTACATGAATGATTGGCATCAACCTTGTAAGAAAAGAAAATTAACGGTGTTTTGTGTAATGATATGGTAATCTGTACCGGCCAGGGATCGAACCTGGGACATTCCGCGTGTAAGGCGGATGTGATAACCACTACACCACAGGTACGGGACGAGTGTTCCAGAATAGGCATTACATGAATGATTGGCAACAACCTTGTAAGAGAAGAAATTTAACGGTGTTTTGTGTAACGAAATGGTAATCTGTACCTGCCAGGGATCGAACCTGGGACATTCCGCGTGTAAGGCGGATGTGATAACCACTACACCACAGGTACGGGACGAGTCCTCCAGAACAGGCATTACATGAATGATTGGCATCAACCTTGTAAGAAAAGAAAATTAACGGTGTTTTGTGTAATGATATAGTAATCTGTACCTGCCAGGGATCGAACCTGGGACATTCCGCGTGTTAGGCGGATGTGATAACCACTACACCACAGGTACGGGACGAGCCGTCCAGAATAGGCATTACATGAATGATTGGCATCAACCTTGTAAGAAAAGAAATTTAACGGTGTTTTGTGTAATGATATGGTAATCTGTACCTGCCAGGGATCGAACCTGGGACATTCCGCGTGTTAGGCGGATGTGATAACCACTACACCACAGGTACGGGCCGAGACCTCCAGAACAGGCATTACATGAATGATTGGCATCAACCTTGTAAGAAAAGAAATTTAACGGTGTTTTGTGTAATGATATGGTAATCTGTACCTGCCAGGGTTCGAACCTGGGACATTCCGCGTGTTAGGCGGATGTGATAACCACTACACCACAGGTACGGGCCGAGTCCTCCAGAACAGGCATTACATGAATGATTGGCAACAACCTACAGAAAAGAAATTTAACGGTGTTTTGCGTAATTATATAGTAATCTGTACCTGCCAGTGATTGAACCTGGGACATTCCGCGTGTAAGGCGGATGTGATAACCACTACACCACGGGTACGGGACGAGTCGTCCAGAATAGGCATTACAATGGATGATTGGCATCAACCTTGTAAGAAAAGAAATTTAACGGTGTTTTGTGTAATGATATGGTAATCTGTACCTGCCAGGGATCGAACCTGGGACATTCCGCGTGTAAGGCGGATGTGATAACCACTACACCACAGGTACGGGACGAGTCGTCCAGAATAGGCATTACATGAATGATTGGCATCAACCTTGTAAGAAAAGAAATTTAACGGTGTTTTGTGTAATGATATGGTAATCTGTACCTGCCAGGGATCGAACCTGGGACATTCCGCGTGTTAGGCGGATGTGATAACCACTACACCACAGGTACGGGCCGAGTCCTCCAGAACAGGCATTACATGAATGATTGGCAACAACCTTGTAAGAAAAGAAATTTAACGGTGTTTTGTGTAATTATATAGTAATCTGTACCTGCCAGGGATCGAACCTGGGACATTCCGCGTGTAAGGCGGATGTGATAACCACTACACCACAGGTACGGGCCGAGTCCTCCAGAATAGGCATCACATGAATGATTGGCATCAACCATGTAAGAAAAGAAATTTAACGGTGTTTTGTGTAATGATATGGTAATCTGTACCTGCCAGGGATCGAACCTGTGACATTCCGCGTATTAGGCGGATGTGATAATAACTACACCACAGGTACGGGCCGAGTCCTCCAGAACAGGCATTACATGAATGATTGGCATCAACCTTGTAAGAAAAGAAATTTAACGGTGTTTTGTGTAAAGATATGGTAATCTGTATCTGCCAGGGATCGAACCTGGGACATTCCGCGTGTTAGGCGGATGTGATAACCACTACACCACAGGTACCGGCCGTGTCCTCCAGAATAGGCATTACATGAATGATTGGCATCAACCTTGTAAGAGAAGAAATTTAACGGTGTTTTGTGTAACGAAATGGTAATCTGTACCTGCCAGGGATCGAACCTGGCACATTCCGCGTGTTAGGCGGATGTGATAACCACTACACCACAGGTATGGGCCGAGTACTCCAGAATAGGCATTACATGAATGATTGGCATCAACCTTGTAAGAAAAGAAATTTAACGGTGTGTTGTGTAATGATATGGTAATCTGTACCTGCCAGGGATCGAACCTGGGACATTCCGCGTGTAAGGCGGATGTGATAACCACTACACCACAGGTATGGGCCGAGTACTCCAGAACAGGCATTACATGAATGATTGGCATCAACCTTGTAAGAAAAGAAAATTAACGGTGTTTTGTGTAATGATATGGTAATCTGTACCTGCCAGGGTTCGAACCTGGGACATTCCGCGTGTTAGGCGGATGTGATAACCACTACACCACAGGTACGGGCCGGGTCCTCCAGAACAGGCATTACATGAATGATTGGCATCAAGCTTGTAAGAAAAGAAATTTTACGGTGTTTTGTGTAATGATATGGTAATCTGTACCTGCCAGGGTTCGAACCTGGGACATTCCGCGTGTTAGGCGGATGTGATAACCACTACACCACAGGTATGGGCCGAGTACTCCAGAATAGGCATTACATGAATGATTGGCATCAACCTTGTAAGAAAAGAAATTTAACGGTGTGTTGTGTAATGATATGGTAATCTGTACCTGCCAGGGATCGAACCTGGGACATTCCGCGTGTAAGGCGGATGTGATAACCACTACACCACAGGTATGGGCCGAGTACTCCAGAACAGGCATTACATGAATGATTGGCATCAACCTTGTAAGAAAAGAAAATTAACGGTGTTTTGTGTAATGATATGGTAATCTGTACCTGCCAGGGTTCGAACCTGGGACATTCCGCGTGTTAGGCGGATGTGATAACCACTACACCACAGGTACGGGCCGGGTCCTCCAGAACAGGCATTACATGAATGATTGGCATCAAGCTTGTAAGAAAAGAAATTTTACGGTGTTTTGTGTGATTATATGGTAATCTGTACCTGCCAGGGATCGAACCTGGGACATTCCGCGTGTTAGGCGGATGTGATAACCACTACACCACAGGTACGGGCCGAGTCCTCCAGAACAGGCATTACATGAATGATTGGCATCAACCTTGTAAGAAAAGAAAATTAACGGTGTTTTGTGTAATGATATGGTAATCTGTACCGGCCAGGGATCGAACCTGGGACATTCCGCGTGTACGGCGGATGTGATAACCACTACACCACAGGTACGGGACGAGTGTTCCAGAATAGGCATTACATGAATGATTGGCAACAACCTTGTAAGAGAAGAAATTTAACGGTGTTTTGTGTAACGAAATGGTAATCTGTACCTGCCAGGGATCGAACCTGGGACATTCCGCGTGTAAGGCGGATGTGATAACCACTACACCACAGGTACGGGACGAGTCGTCCAGAATAGGCATTACATGAATGATTGGCATCAACCTTGTAAGAAAAGAAATTTAACGGTGTTTTGTGTAATGATATGGTAATCTGTACCTGCCAGGGATCGAACCTGGGACATTTCGCGTGTAAGGCGGATGTGATAACCACTACACCACAGGTACGGGACGAGTCCTCCAGAACAGGCATTACATGAATGATTGGCATCAACCTTGTAAGAAAAGAAAATTAACGGTGTTTTGTGTAATGATATGGTAATCTGTACCTGCCAGGGATCGAACCTGGGACATTCCGCGTGTTAGGCGGATGTGATAACCACTACACCACAGGTACGGGCCGAGTGTTCCAGAATAGGCATTACATGAATGATTGGCAACAACCTTGTAAGAGAAGAAATTTAACGGTGTTTTGTGTAACGAAATGGTAATCTGTACCTGCCAGGGATCGAACCTGGGACATTCCGCGTGTAAGGCGGATGTGATAACCACTACACCACAGGTACGTTCCGAGTCCTCCAGAACAGGCATTACATGAATGATTGGCATCAACCTTGTAAGAAAAGAAAATTAACGGTGTTTTGTGTAATGATATGGTAATCTGTACCTGCCAGGGATCGAACCTGGGACATTCCGCGTGTTAGGCGGATGTGATAACCACTACACCACAGGTACGGGCCGAGTGTTCCAGAATAGGCATTACATGAATGATTGGCAACAACCTTGTAAGAGAAGAAATTTAACGGTGTTTTGTGTAACGAAATGGTAATCTGTACCTGCCAGGGATCGAACCTGGGACATTCCGCGTGTAAGGCGGATATGATAACCACTACACCACAGGTACGGGACGAGTCGTCCAGAATAGGCATTACATGAATGATTGGCATCAACCTTGTAAGAAAAGAAATTTAACGGTGTTTTGTGTAATGATATGGTAATCTGTACCTGCCAGGGATCGAACCTGGGACATTCCGCGTGTAAGGCGGATGTGATAACCACTACACCACAGGTACGGGACGAGCCGTCCAGAATAGGCATTACATGAATGATTGGCATCAACCTTGTAAGAAAAGAAATTTAACGGTGTTTTGTGTAATGATATGGTAATCTGTACCTGCCAGGGATCGAACCTGGGACATTCCGCGTGTTAGGCGGATGTGATAACCACTACACCACAGGTACGGGCCGAGACCTCCAGAACAGGCATTACATGAATGATTGGCATCAACCTTGTAAGAAAAGAAATTTAACGGTGTTTTGTGTAATGATATGGTAATCTGTACCTGCCAGGGTTCGAACCTGGGACATTCCGCGTGTTAGGCGGATGTGATAACCACTACACCACAGGTACGGGCCGAGTCCTCCAGAACAGGCATTACATGAATGATTGGCAACAACCTACAGAAAAGAAATTTAACGGTGTTTTGCGTAATTATATAGTAATCTGTACCTGCCAGTGATCGAACCTGGGACATTCCGCGTGTAAGGCGGATGTGATAACCACTACACCACGGGTACGGGACGAGTCGTCCAGAATAGGCATTACATGAATGATTGGCATCAACCTTGTAAGAAAAGAAATTTAACGGTGTTTTGTGTAATGATATGGTAATCTGTACCTGCCAGGGATCGAACCTGGGACATTCCGCGTGTAAGGCGGATGTGATAACCACTACACCACAGGTACGGGACGAGTCGTCCAGAATAGGCATTACATGAATGATTGGCATCAACCTTGTAAGAAAAGAAATTTAACGGTGTTTTGTGTAATGATATGGTAATCTGTACCTGCCAGGGATCGAACCTGGGACATTCCGCGTGTTAGGCGGATGTGATAACCACTACACCACAGGTACGGGCCGAGTCCTCCAGAACAGGCATTACATGAATGATTGGCAACAACCTTGTAAGAAAAGAAATTTAACGGTGTTTTGTGTAATGATATGGTAATCTGTACCTGCCAGGGATCGAACCTGGGACATTCCGCGTGTAAGGCGGATGTGATAACCACTACACCACAGGTACGGGCCGAGTCCTCCAGAATAGGCATCACATGAATGATTGGCATCAACCATGTAAGAAAAGAAATTTAACGGTGTTTTGTGTAATGATATGGTAATCTGTACCTGCCAGGGTTCGAACCTGGGACATTCCGCGTGTTAGGCGGATGTGATAACCACTACACCACAGGTACCGGCCGTGTCCTCCAGAATAGGCATTACATGAATGATTGGCATCAAGCTTGTAAGAAAAGAAATTTTACAGTGTTTTGTGTGATGATATGGTAATCTGTACCTGCCAGGGATCGAACCTGTGACATTCCGCGTATTAGGCGGATGTGATAATAACTACACCACAGGTACGGGCCGAGTCCTCCAGAACAGGCATTACATGAATGATTGGCATCAACCTTGTAAGAAAAGAAATTTAACGGTGTTTTGTGTAAAGATATGGTAATCTGTATCTGCCAGGGATCGAACCTGGGACATTCCGCGTGTTAGGCGGATGTGATAACCACTACACCACAGGTACCGGCCGTGTCCTCCAGAATAGGCATTACATGAATGATTGGCATCAACCTTGTAAGAGAAGAAATTTAACGGTGTTTTGTGTAACGAAATGGTAATCTGTACCTGCCAGGGATCGAACCTGGCACATTCCGCGTGTTAGGCGGATGTGATAACCACTACACCACAGGTATGGGCCGAGTACTCCAGAATAGGCATTACATGAATGATTGGCATCAACCTTGTAAGAAAAGAAATTTAACGGTGTGTTGTGTAATGATATGGTAATCTGTACCTGCCAGGGATCGAACCTGGGACATTCCGCGTGTAAGGCGGATGTGATAACCACTACACCACAGGTATGGGCCGAGTGCTCCAGAACAGGCATTACATGAATGATTGGCATCAACCTTGTAAGAAAAGAAAATTAACGGTGTTTTGTGTAATGATATGGTAATCTGTACCTGCCAGGGTTCGAACCTGGGACATTCCGCGTGTTAGGCGGATGTGATAACCACTACACCACAGGTACGGGCCGGGTCCTCCAGAACAGGCATTACATGAATGATTGGCATCAAGCTTGTAAGAAAAGAAATTTTACGGTGTTTTGTGTAATGATATGGTAATCTGTACCTGCCAGGGTTCGAACCTGGGACATTCCGCGTGTTAGGCGGATGTGATAACCACTACACCACAGGTACCGGCCGAGTCCTCCAGAACAGGCATTACATGAATGATTGGCATCAAGCTTGTAAGAAAAGAAATTTTACAGTGTTTTGTGTGATGATATGGTAATCTGTACCTGCCAGGGATCGAACCTGTGACATTCCGCGTATTAGGCGGATGTGATAATAACTACACCACAGGTACGGGCCGAGTCCTCCAGAATAGGCATTACATGAATGAATGGCATCAACCTTGTAAGAAAAGAAATTTAACGGTGTTTTGTGTAAAGATATGGTAATCTGTATCTGCCAGGGATCGAAACTGGGACATTCCGCGCGTTAAGCGGATGTGATAACCACTACACCACAGGTACCGGCCGTGTCCTCCAGAATAGGCATTACATGAATGATTGGCATCAACCTTGTAAGAGAAGAAATTTAACGGTGTTTTGTGTAACGAAATGGTAATCTGTACCTGCCAGGGATCGAACCTGGCACATTCCGCGTGTTAGGCGGATGTGATAACCACTACACCACAGGTATGGGCCGAGTACTCCAGAATAGGCATTACATGAATGATTGACATCAACCTTGTAAGAAAAGAAATTTAACGGTGTGTTGTGTAAGGATATGGTAATCTGTACCTGCCAGGGATCGAACCTGGGACATTCCGCGTGTAAGGCGGATGTGATAACCACTGCACCACAGGTATGGGCCGAGTACTCCAGAACAGGCATTACATGAATGATTGGCATCAACCTTGTAAGAAAAGAAAATTAACGGTGTTTTGTGTAATGATATGGTAATCTGTACCTGCCAGGGTTCGAACCTGGGACATTCCGCGCGTTAGGCGGATGTGATAACCACTACACCACAGGTACGGGCCGGGTACTCCAGAACAGGCATTACATGAATGATTGGCATCAAGCTTGTAAGAAAAGAAATTTTACGGTGTTTTGTGTGATTATATGGTAATCTGTACCTGCCAGGGATCGAACCTGGGACATTCCGCGTGTTAGGCGGATGTGATAACCACTACACCACAGGTACGGGCCGAGTCCTCCAGAACAGGCATTACATGAATGATTGGCATCAACCTTGTAAGAAAAGAAAATTAACGGGGTTTTGTGTAATGATATGGTAATCTGTACCTGCCACGGATCGAAACCTGGGACATTCCGCGTGTAAGGCGGATGTGATAACCACTACACCACAGGTACGGGCCGAGTGTTCCAGAATAGGCATTACATGAATGATTGGCAACAACCTTGTAAGAGAAGAAATTTAACGGTGTTTTGTGTAACGAAATGGTAATCTGTACCTGCCAGGGATCGAACCTGGGACATTCCGCGTGTTAGGCGGATGTGATAACCACTACACCACAGGTACGGGACGAGTCCTCCAGAACAGGCATTACATGAATGATTGGCATCAACCTTGTAAGAAAAGAAATTTAACGGTGTTTTGTGTAATGATATGGTAATCTGTACCTGCCAGGGATCGAACCTGGGACATTCCGCGTGTAAGGCGGATGTGATAACCACTACACCACAGGTACCGGCCGTGTCCTCCAGAATAGGCATTACATGAATGATTGGCATCAACCTTGCAAGAGAAGAAATTTAACGGTGTTTTGTGTAACGAAATGGTAATCTGTACCTGCCAGGGATCGAACCTGGCACATTCCGCGTGTTAGGCGGATGTGATAACCACTACACCACAGGTACGGGACGAGTCGTCCAGAATAGGCATTACATGAATGATTGGCATCAACCTTGTAAGAAAAGAAATTTAACGGTGTTTTGTGTAATGATATGGTAATCTGTACCTGCCAGGGATCGAACCTGGGACATTCCGCGTGTAAGGCGGATGTGATAACCACTACACCACAGGTACGGGACGAGTCGTCCAGAATAGGCATTACATGAATGATTGGCATCAACCTTGTAAGAAAAGAAATTTAACGGTGTCTTGTGTAATGATATGGTAATCTGTACCTGCCAGGGATCGAACCTGGGACATTCCGCGTGTTAAGCGGATGTGATAACCACTACACCACAGGTACGGGCCGAGTCCTCCAGAACAGGCATTACATGAATGATTGGCAACAACCTTGTAAGAAAAGAAATTTAACGGTGTTTTGTGTAATTATATAGTAATCTGTACCTGCCAGTGATCGAACCTGGGACATTCCGCGTGTAAGGCGGATGTGATAACCACTACACCACAGGTACGGGACGAGTCGTCCAGAATAGGCATTACATGAATGATTGGCATCAACCTTGTAAGAAAAGAAATTTAACGGTGTTTTGTGTAATGATATGGTAATCTGTACCTGCCAGGGATCGACCCTGGGACATTCCGCGTGTAAGCCGGATGTGATAACCACTACACCACAGGTACGGGACGAGTCGTCCAGAATAGGCATTACATGAATGATTGGCATCAACCTTGTAAGAAAAGAAATTTAACGGTGTTTTGTGTAATGATATGGTAATCTGTACCTGCCAGGGATCGAACCTGGGACATTCCGCGTGTTAGGCGGATGTGATAACCACTACACCACAGGTACGGGCCGAGTCCTCCAGAACAGGCATTACATGAATGATTGGCAACAACCTTGTAAGAAAAGAAATTTAACGGTGTTTTGTGTAATTATATAGTAATCTGTACCTGCCAGGGATCGAACCTGGGACATTCCGCGTGTAAGGCGGATGTGATAACCACTACACCACAGGTACGGGCCGAGTCCTCCAGAACAGGCATTACATGAATGATTGGCATCAAGCTTGTAAGAAAAGAAATTTAACGGTGTTTTGTGTAATGATATGGTAATCTGTACCTGCCAGGGATCGAACCTGGGACATTCCGCGTGTTAAGCGGATGTGATAACCACTACACCACAGGTACCGGCCGTGTCCTCCAGAATAGGCATTACATGAATGATTGGCATCAACCTTGTAAGAGAAGAAATTTAACGGTGTTTTGTGTAACGAAATGGTAATCTGTACCTGCCAGGGATCGAACCTGGCACATTCCGCGTGTTAGGCGGATGTGATAACCACTACACCACAGGTATGGGCCGTGTACTCCAGAATAGGCATTACATGAATGATTGGCATCAACCTTGTAAGAAAAGAAATTTAACGGTGTTTTCTGTAATGATATGGTAATCTGTACCTGCCAGAGTTCGAACCTGGGACATTCCGCGTGTTAGGCGGATGTGATAACCACTACACCACAGGTACGGGGCGAGTCCTCCAGAATAGGCATTACATGAATGATTGGCATCAACCATGTAAGAAAAGAAATTTAACGGTGTTTTGTGTAATGATATGGTAATCTGTACCTGCCAGAGTTCGAACCTGGGACATTCCGCGTGTTAGGCGGATGTGATAACCACTACACCACAGGTACGGGCCGAGTCCTCCAGAACAGGCATTACATGAATGATTGGCATCAAGCTTGTAAGAAAAGAAATTTAACGGTGTTTTGTGTAATGATATGGTAATCTGTACCTGCCAGGGATCGAACCTGGGACATTCCGCGTGTTAAGCGGATGTGATAACCACTACACCACAGGTACCGGCCGTGTCCTCCAGAATAGGCATTACATGAATGATTGGCATCAACCTTGTAAGAGAAGAAATTTAACGGTGTTTTGTGTAACGAAATGGTAATCTGTACCTGCCAGGGATCGAACCTGGCACATTCCGCGTGTTAGGCGGATGTGATAACCACTACACCACAGGTATGGGCCGTGTACTCCAGAATAGGCATTACATGAATGATTGGCATCAACCTTGTAAGAAAAGAAATTTAACGGTGTTTTCTGTAATGATATGGTAATCTGTACCTGCCAGGGATCGAACCTGGGACATTCCGCGTGTAAGGCGGATGTGATAACCACTACACCACAGGTATGGGCCGAGTACTCCAGAACAGGCATTACATGAATGATTGGCATCAACCTTGTAAGAAAAGAAAATTAACGGTGTTTTGTGTAATGATATGGTAATCTGTACCTGCCAGGGATCGAACCTGGGACATTCCGCGTGTTAGGCGGATGTGATAACCACTACACCACAGGTACGGGCCGAGTCCTCCAGAATAGGCATTACATGAATGATTGGCATCAACCTTGTAAGAAGAAATTTAACGGTGTTTTGTGTAACGAAATTGTAATCTGTACCTGCCAGGGATCGAACCTGGCACATTCCGCGTGTTAGGCGGATGTGATAACCACTACACCACAGGTACGGGCCGAGTCCTCCAGAATAGGCATTACATGAATGAATGGTATCAACCTTGTAAGAGAAGAAGTTTAACGGTGTGTTGTGTAATTATATAGTAATCTGTACCTGCCAGGGATCGAACCTGGGACATTCCGCGTGTTAGGCGGATGTGATAACCACTACACCACAGGTACGGGCCGAGTGTTCCAGAATAGGCATTACATGAATGATTGGCAACAACCTTGTAAGAAAAGAAATTTAACGGTGTTTTGTGTAATTATATAGTAATCTGTACCTGCCAGGGATCGAACCTGGGACATTCCGCGTGTTAGGCGGATGTGATAACCACTACACCACCGGTACGGGCCGAGTCCTCCAGAACAGGCATTACATGAATGATTGGCATCAACCTTGTAAGAAAAGAAATTTAACGGTGTTTTGTGTAATGATATGGTAATCTGTACCTGCCAGGGATCGAACCTGGGACATTCCGCGTGTTAGGCGGATGTGATAACCACTACACCACAGGTACGGGCCGAGTCCTCCAGAATAGGCATTACATGAATGAATGGTATCAACCTTGTAAGAGAAGAAGTTTAACGGTGTGTTGTGTAATTATATAGTAATCTGTACCTGCCAGGGATCGAACCTGGGACATTCCGCGTGTTAGGCGGATGTGATAACCACTACACCACAGGTACGGGCCGAGTGTTCCAGAATAGGCATTACATGAATGATTGGCAACAACCTTGTAAGAAAAGAAATTTAACGGTGTTTTGTGTAATTATATAGTAATCTGTACCTGCCAGGGATCGAACCTGGGACATTCCGCGTGTTAGGCGGATGTGATAACCACTACACCACCGGTACGGGCCGAGTCCTCCAGAACAGGCATTACATGAATGATTGGCATCAACCTTGTAAGAAAAGAAATTTAACGGTGTTTTGTGTAATGATATGGTAATCTGTACCTGCCAGGGATCGAACCTGGGACATTCCGCGTGTTAGGCGGATGTGATAACCACTACACCACAGGTACGGGCCGAGTCCTCCAGAATAGGCATTACATGAATGATTGGCATCAACCTCGTAAGAGAAGAAATTTAACGGTGTTTTGTGTAACGAAATGGTAATCTGTACCTGCCAGGGATCGAACCTGGGAGATTCCGCGTGTAAGGTGGATGTGATAACCACTACACCACAGGTATGGGCCGAGTACTCCAGAACAGGCATTACATGAATGATTGGCATCAACCTTGTAAGAAAAGAAAATTAACGGTGTTTTGTGTAATGATATGGTAATCTGTACCTGCCAGGGATCGAACCTGGGACATTCCGCGTGTTAAGCGGATGTGATAACCACTACACCACAGGTACCGGCCGTGTCCTCCAGAATAGGCATTACATGAATGATTGGCATCAACCTTGTAAGAGAAGAAATTTAACGGTGTTTTGTGTAACGAAATGGTAATCTGTACCTGCCAGGGATCGAACCTGGCACATTCCGCGTGTTAGGCGGATGTGATAACCACTACACCACAGGTATGGGCCGTGTACTCCAGAATAGGCATTACATGAATGATTGGCATCAACCTTGTAAGAAAAGAAATTTAACGGTGTTTTCTGTAATGATATGGTAATCTGTACCTGCCAGAGTTCGAACCTGGGACATTCCGCGTGTTAGGCGGATGTGATAACCACTACACCACAGGTACGGGGCGAGTCCTCCAGAATAGGCATTACATGAATGATTGGCATCAACCATGTAAGAAAAGAAATTTAACGGTGTTTTGTGTAATGATATGGTAATCTGTACCTGCCAGAGTTCGAACCTGGGACATTCCGCGTGTTAGGCGGATGTGATAACCACTACACCACAGGTACGGGCCGAGTCCTCCAGAACAGGCATTACATGAATGATTGGCATCAAGCTTGTAAGAAAAGAAATTTAACGGTGTTTTGTGTAATGATATGGTAATCTGTACCTGCCAGGGATCGAACCTGGGACATTCCGCGTGTTAAGCGGATGTGATAACCACTACACCACAGGTACCGGCCGTGTCCTCCAGAATAGGCATTACATGAATGATTGGCATCAACCTTGTAAGAGAAGAAATTTAACGGTGTTTTGTGTAACGAAATGGTAATCTGTACCTGCCAGGGATCGAACCTGGCACATTCCGCGTGTTAGGCGGATGTGATAACCACTACACCACAGGTATGGGCCGTGTACTCCAGAATAGGCATTACATGAATGATTGGCATCAACCTTGTAAGAAAAGAAATTTAACGGTGTTTTCTGTAATGATATGGTAATCTGTACCTGCCAGGGATCGAACCTGGGACATTCCGCGTGTAAGGCGGATGTGATAACCACTACACCACAGGTATGGGCCGAGTACTCCAGAACAGGCATTACATGAATGATTGGCATCAACCTTGTAAGAAAAGAAAATTAACGGTGTTTTGTGTAATGATATGGTAATCTGTACCTGCCAGGGATCGAACCTGGGACATTCCGCGTGTTAGGCGGATGTGATAACCACTACACCACAGGTACGGGCCGAGTCCTCCAGAATAGGCATTACATGAATGATTGGCATCAACCTTGTAAGAAGAAATTTAACGGTGTTTTGTGTAACGAAATTGTAATCTGTACCTGCCAGGGATCGAACCTGGCACATTCCGCGTGTTAGGCGGATGTGATAACCACTACACCACAGGTACGGGCCGAGTCCTCCAGAATAGGCATTACATGAATGAATGGTATCAACCTTGTAAGAGAAGAAGTTTAACGGTGTGTTGTGTAATTATATAGTAATCTGTACCTGCCAGGGATCGAACCTGGGACATTCCGCGTGTTAGGCGGATGTGATAACCACTACACCACAGGTACGGGCCGAGTGTTCCAGAATAGGCATTACATGAATGATTGGCAACAACCTTGTAAGAAAAGAAATTTAACGGTGTTTTGTGTAATTATATAGTAATCTGTACCTGCCAGGGATCGAACCTGGGACATTCCGCGTGTTAGGCGGATGTGATAACCACTACACCACCGGTACGGGCCGAGTCCTCCAGAACAGGCATTACATGAATGATTGGCATCAACCTTGTAAGAAAAGAAATTTAACGGTGTTTTGTGTAATGATATGGTAATCTGTACCTGCCAGGGATCGAACCTGGGACATTCCGCGTGTAAGGCGGATGTGATAACCACTACACCACAGGTATGGGCCGAGTACTCCAGAACAGGCATTACATGAATGATTGGCATCAACCTTGTAAGAAAAGAAAATTAACGGTGTTTTGTGTAATGATATGGTAATCTGTACCTGCCAGGGATCGAACCTGGGACATTCCGCGTGTTAGGCGGATGTGATAACCACTACACCACAGGTACGGGCCGAGTCCTCCAGAATAGGCATTACATGAATGATTGGCATCAACCTTGTAAGAAGAAATTTAACGGTGTTTTGTGTAACGAAATTGTAATCTGTACCTGCCAGGGATCGAACCTGGCACATTCCGCGTGTTAGGCGGATGTGATAACCACTACACCACAGGTACGGGCCGAGTCCTCCAGAATAGGCATTACATGAATGAATGGTATCAACCTTGTAAGAGAAGAAGTTTAACGGTGTGTTGTGTAATTATATAGTAATCTGTACCTGCCAGGGATCGAACCTGGGACATTCCGCGTGTTAGGCGGATGTGATAACCACTACACCACAGGTACGGGCCGAGTGTTCCAGAATAGGCATTACATGAATGATTGGCAACAACCTTGTAAGAAAAGAAATTTAACGGTGTTTTGTGTAATTATATAGTAATCTGTACCTGCCAGGGATCGAACCTGGGACATTCCGCGTGTTAGGCGGATGTGATAACCACTACACCACCGGTACGGGCCGAGTCCTCCAGAACAGGCATTACATGAATGATTGGCATCAACCTTGTAAGAAAAGAAATTTAACGGTGTTTTGTGTAATGATATGGTAATCTGTACCTGCCAGGGATCGAACCTGGGACATTCCGCGAGTAAGGCGGATGTGATAACCACTACACCACAGGTACGGGACGAGTCGCCCAGAATAGGCATTACATGAATGATTGGCATCAACCTTGTAAGAAAAGAAATTGAACGGTGTTTTGTGTAATGATATGGTAATCTGTACCTGCCAGGGATCGAACCTGGGACATTCCGCGTGTTAGGCGGATGTGATAACCACTACACCACAGGTACGGGCCGAGTCCTCCAGAATAGGCATTACATGAATGATTGGCATCAACCTCGTAAGAGAAGAAATTTAACGGTGTTTTGTGTAACGAAATGGTAATCTGTACCTGCCAGGGATCGAACCTGGGAGATTCCGCGTGTAAGGTGGATGTGATAACCACTACACCACAGGTATGGGCCGAGTACTCCAGAACAGGCATTACATGAATGATTGGCATCAACCTTGTAAGAAAAGAAAATTAACGGTGTTTTGTGTAATGATATGGTAATCTGTACCTGCCAGGGATCGAACCTGGGACATTCCGCGTGTTAGGCGGATGTGATAACCACTACACCACAGGTACGGGCCGAGTCCTCCAGAACAGGCATTACATGAATGATTGGCATCAACCTTGTAAGAAAAGAAAATTAACGGTGTTTTGTGTAATGATATGGTAATCTGTACCTGCCACGGATCGAAACCTGGGACATTCCGCGTGTAAGGCGGATGTGATAACCACTACACCACAGGTACGGGCCGAGTCCTCCAGAATAGGCATTACATGAATGATTGGCATCAACCTTGTAAGAGAAGAAATTTAACGGTGTGTTGTGTAATGATATGGTAATCTGTCAGGGATCGAACCCGGGACATTCCGCGTGCAAGGCGGATGTGATAACCACTACACCACAGGTACGGGCCGAGTGTTCCAGAATAGGCATTACATGAATGATTGGCAACAACCTTGTAAGAAAAGAAATTTAACGGTGTTTTGTGTAATTATATAGTAATCTGTACCTGCCAGGGATCGAACCTGGGACATTCCGCGTGTTAGGCGGATGTGATAACCACTACACCACAGGTACGGGCCGAGTCCTCCAGAATAGGCATTACATGAATGATTGGCATCAACCTTGTAAGAGAAGAAATTTAACGGTGTGTTGTGTAATGATATGGTAATCTGTCAGGGATCGAACCCGGGACATTCCGCGTGCAAGGCGGATGTGATAACCACTACACCACAGGTACGGGCCGAGTGTTCCAGAATAGGCATTACATGAATGATTGGCAACAACCTTGTAAGAAAAGAAATTTAACGGTGTTTTGTGTAATTATATAGTAATCTGTACCTGCCAGGGATCGAACCTGGGACATTCCGCGTGTTAGGCGGATGTGATAACCACTACACCACAGGTATGGGCCGAGTCCTCCAGAATAGGCATTACATGAATGAATGGTATCAACCTTGTAAGAGAAGAAATTTAACGGTGTTTTGTGTAATGATATGGTAATCTGTACCTGCCAGGGATCGAACCTGGGACATTCCGCGTGTAAGGCGGATGTGATAACCACTACACCACAGGTATGGGCCGAGTACTCCAGAACAGGCATTACATGAATGATTGGCATCAACCTTGTAAGAAAAGAAAATTAACGGTGTTTTGTGTAATGATATGGTAATCTGTACCTGCCAGGGATAGAACCTGGGACATTCCGCGTGTTAGGCGGATGTGATAACCACTACACCACAGGTACGGGCCGAGTCCTCCAGAATAGGCATTACATGAATGATTGGCATCAACCTTGTAAGAAGAAATTTAACGGTGTTTTGTGTAACGAAATTGTAATCTGTACCTGCCAGGGATCGAACCTGGCACATTCCGCGTGTTAGGCGGATGTGATAACCACTACACCACAGGTACGGGCCGAGTCCTCCAGAATAGGCATTACATGAATGAATGGTATCAACCTTGTAAGAGAAGAAGTTTAACGGTGTGTTGTGTAATTATATAGTAATCTGTACCTGCCAGGGATCGAACCTGGGACATTCCGCGTGTTAGGCGGATGTGATAACCACTACACCACAGGTACGGGCCGAGTGTTCCAGAATAGGCATTACATGAATGATTGGCAACAACCTTGTAAGAAAAGAAATTTAACGGTGTTTTGTGTAATTATATAGTAATCTGTACCTGCCAGGGATCGAACCTGGGACATTCCGCGTGTTAGGCGGATGTGATAACCACTACACCACCGGTACGGGCCGAGTCCTCCAGAACAGGCATTACATGAATGATTGGCATCAACCTTGTAAGAAAAGAAATTTAACGGTGTTTTGTGTAATGATATGGTAATCTGTACCTGCCAGGGATCGAACCTGGGACATTCCGCGAGTAAGGCGGATGTGATAACCACTACACCACAGGTACGGGACGAGTCGTCCAGAATAGGCATTACATGAATGATTGGCATCAACCTTGTAAGAAAAGAAATTGAACGGTGTTTTGTGTAATGATATGGTAATCTGTACCTGCCAGGGATCGAACCTGGGACATTCCGCGTGTTAGGCGGATGTGATAACCACTACACCACAGGTACGGGCCGAGTCCTCCAGAATAGGCATTACATGAATGATTGGCATCAACCTCGTAAGAGAAGAAATTTAACGGTGTTTTGTGTAACGAAATGGTAATCTGTACCTGCCAGGGATCGAACCTGGGAGATTCCGCGTGTAAGGTGGATGTGATAACCACTACACCACAGGTATGGGCCGAGTACTCCAGAACAGGCATTACATGAATGATTGGCATCAACCTTGTAAGAAAAGAAAATTAACGGTGTTTTGTGTAATGATATGGTAATCTGTACCTGCCAGGGATCGAACCTGGGACATTCCGCGTGTTAGGCGGATGTGATAACCACTACACCACAGGTACGGGCCGAGTCCTCCAGAACAGGCATTACATGAATGATTGGCATCAACCTTGTAAGAAAAGAAAATTAACGGTGTTTTGTGTAATGATATGGTAATCTGTACCTGCCACGGATCGAAACCTGGGACATTCCGCGTGTAAGGCGGATGTGATAACCACTACACCACAGGTACGGGCCGAGTCCTCCAGAATAGGCATTACATGAATGATTGGCATCAACCTTGTAAGAGAAGAAATTTAACGGTGTGTTGTGTAATGATATGGTAATCTGTCAGGGATCGAACCCGGGACATTCCGCGTGCAAGGCGGATGTGATAACCACTACACCACAGGTACGGGCCGAGTGTTCCAGAATAGGCATTACATGAATGATTGGCAACAACCTTGTAAGAAAAGAAATTTAACGGTGTTTTGTGTAATTATATAGTAATCTGTACCTGCCAGGGATCGAACCTGGGACATTCCGCGTGTTAGGCGGATGTGATAACCACTACACCACAGGTATGGGCCGAGTCCTCCAGAATAGGCATTACATGAATGAATGGTATCAACCTTGTAAGAGAAGAAATTTAACGGTGTGTTGTGTAATGATATGGTAATCTGTCAGGGATCGAACCCGGGACATTCCGCGTGCAAGGCGGATGTGATAACCACTACACCACAGGTACGGGCCGAGTGTTCCAGAATAGGCATTACATGAATGATTGGCAACAACCTTGTAAGAAAAGAAATTTAACGGTGTTTTGTGTAATTATATGGTAATCTGTACCTGCCAGGGATCGAACCTGGGACATTCCGCGTGTAAGGAGGATGTGATAACCACTACACCACAGGTACGGGCCGAGTCCTCCAGAATAGGCATTACATGAATGATTGGCATGAACCTTGCAAGAAAAGAAATTTAACGGGGTTTTGTGTAATTATATGGTAATCTGTACCTGCCAGGGATCGAACCTGGGACATTCCGCGTGTAAGGCGGATGTGATAACCACTACACCACAGGTACGGGCCGAGTCCTCCAGAATAGGCATTACATGAATGATTGGTATCAACCTTGTAAGAAAAGAAATTTAACGGTGTTTTGGTAAATATAACGATATGGTAATCTGTTCCTGCCAGGGATCGAACCTGGGACATTCCGCGGGTTAGGAGGAAGTGCGCGAGCGTTGATATCTATGGTACACAATCCCCGAACAGGAAAAAGGCTGGTGGCACGGTGACCAATTACGAGGATTACACCGAAAGAGACCAAAAGACCTTTGTCGTAATACGACGCGTTCGGTTGACACAATGCACCAAGACTAGCTGCCAGCTCCCTTCGAGAACCCACGCTCCGCATGAGACACCATGAGAGAGAACGAAAGCGATCCTAGCATCCAAATATCCGTCCACGATGTTTGTTACGTTATTTTGTTTGGGTGGGGGTGGTTGAAATATTAAGCATGTATTTTGTTTCTAACAATGGAAAAAATTTGAATGTTTTAAGAGCGAAATCGCGGTATTTGCCCGAGGCTCCAGATATTACGTAAGCAGTCCTCGGCATTAATTTCTGACTAAGTTTGTTGTCGTTCGAGAAAAAGCTTAAACGAGGCCGTGAAACATATGTGAAATCACTCACCTTGTTCTCTGCAGTGTTTGTTGAATGATTGATTCCCGCTCCCGTTCCGAGTACCGCACTCTTCAGCGTCTAAATCTTCTGTGATTGAAACCTTTCTTGCAACTCATATTCACCAAGAACAGCAATGAAATTCGGTACATGAACTGTTTAAAAGGAAACAAGAAAAATGTGCCATTCTGAACAATGTAGAAAAGTGAACAATGTCTTAAAGCCGAACACATTGTATCAAAGCATTTCATGAGAACTGCATTACATGAAAACCGATTCCGACTCGATGACTTATATAAAACTACCATACCATTTGTATGAGTCACCAAATAGAAATTTGTGGCCACTGAAAAGCGTATCCTGACCTTCACATCACCATGTGACCTCAACATAAATTGGGAATCCCGCCTTAAGTCAGAGGTCTTCAACCTCCCAGACGCTGCGGGGCCAATTAAAATTGCACGAGAATCCCGAGGTCTACCGTCATATACTGCGGTATGATGATACTATCATGATTCACAAGGAATGTATAGTGTGTACAGGTCGTGAACGTAATGTACAGTGGTACATTACAAATATAATGCCGAGTCGCATCAATGTAATCTACAGTTTCATGGAATGGGCCAACTAGTTCTGAGTCTAGAATCTTCATTAATTCTTGAATTATATCTCTAGTTAATTCTTGAATTATTCTTTTCAATAATTCTTGAATTATTCTTTTCAGTAATTCTTGAAATATTCTTTTCATTAATTCTTAAACTATTCTGCTCATTAACTCTTAAATGACTTCTTTCATTAATTCTGAAATATGAGTAATTATTGAAATCGTATTTTTTCAAATATTTATCAGTTTGGTTGCATATTATTATTTGGTTATTATTTTGTTACCCTTTTAATTATCTATTAGTTACATTCGCTCGAATGTGACCAATACGCGTATTGTTTTATAAAAACAACGTTTATGAAACTTTTACATTGTAATCCCGGCCTAACACAAGATTTATAGAACTTAGTTCAATGTTATTGAACCCTTTCACACTTACGGACCAGTGAAAACCATAGAATATATTTCGCGGAGCGGCAGAAAGGAGGGAAATAGTTTACGGACCAGCAAAAAAAAAAAAAAAAAAAAAAAGTGTGGAATGGCAAAAGATAAATAAATAAAAGAAATAATTTGTAGATCCCCTGCAAAACATAAATATATACTGTAGGAGGTATAATTTGCGGGCCGACAAAAATGAATGAATAAAAATAATATTTACAGACCGTCTGAAAGACAGAAACAGAAACAAAAACCAATTTGGAAACAGTATTTTATTTTTGAAATCTGAAAACGTGTTGTGGCTGCATAGATTGGGCTAAATTGTTTTTCAGGCTGGTAGAAAATTCCCGCGGACTTACACCGGCCTCGGACCAGCGATTAGAGAACACTGGCTTAGTCGTTTTGTTTCCCAAAGTAAAATCTAATTCGTAATTTGCTTGTTTAATATGAAAAAACCTAATAAAACACAGGGTGATTATAATTAAAGTTCCCGTACTCTGGGTAGTTTCTCTCATAAACTAACATCCGCATGCAGGGGAATTTCCTGATACACTTGGTGGTTAAAAATTGAACTATTTTTTATTGCATAAATCTCTCTTCCCATGGTTTCATTAGGATATCCTGGAAATTTGTAATGTAAAAAGTAAATAAAGACAATTTCCGGGTTCTAGAGCCCTGTTAACTTTTTCCCATGTGGGGACCATGCCCGAGCATTACTGAAAACGAAATCTCAACTTTTGTATAGATCACCGGTTTCCAATTTTATTCACCTCGCGGTACACATTTAGTAAAATTCTGTGGCACATCAAAAGTGGTGTTCGAATTGATAATATTGGCTGTCATTTCTATTTTTTTGGTGGCATACCTTTGGGTTATTACAGTAGGATTCGCGATTATCCGATGCTGATGTTGAACCGATCGGATAATATCAAAGCCTCCTAGATGGAGACTGCTAGAATAGTTGCCCAAGGGGTCATTGATACTACACACAGATGAATTCTGTGAACCAGTTTCTGCGACGTAAGGTTTATTGCACCTAATTTTTAAATAACTTTTAAAAATAAAATTAAAAAAAATTTAAATTTAAAGCTAATGGAAAGTACTTCAGATAACACGAAACTCGGTTAATAGAGTACTGTAACCTCTAACCTCGGAATTTCTGTCGAAGGTAATCGGTTTAAGTGCTGGAACTAAGGACTCTTTGCAATCTGACCTGCGACAGAGAGTTAGTTATCACTAGAGCCCGGATCACATGCCAATGCATATGTGCATATGCATCTATATATTTTGGCCTTTTTTAGCGTTAATGGCCCTTTTTTACGTTAGCATAAATGCATAAAATCAAAGAATTTTCAGAATAAGTGCATATTTTTGAAGATTTATTTAAGTTCAATCACTTTTTTTTAATATAATTCTTCAGATAGATATTGCTCATAATATTATTTCATAACATTGTTTTTTTCCCGCAGGTAGAATTTAATGACTTTATAGAAAGATGTTTTGTATTATTTTTGAAAATATTTACTGTAACGCTAGTGGTAGAGGGATAGTGTCAAAAATGCTCAATTTTTTTAGAAATAGAGTCGAAATTTTTTTGTTACTGAGCAGCTACGACTAACTAGAAATTAAGAATGCCTAAACAATAAATATGCAGAATAGAGTGTTAGCTGAAGAATAATTATAATCAAAACTATGTACAACGTTTACACACGGAATTATTTAAAAAGCATTTTCATAATAACGACATATTTTTCTTTACAATCATTTTATCCTCCTTATCTAGGACATACAGGTGTTAACCTCCTTATCCTTTTCTACCCTCCTCATCGAACTTTGCATTCGGTTTACTTGCAAGGATTTAAAAAAAAGATCTCTGAAATTCTGGAGATAATTTTTGCATACTTAAGATAACTTGTCACGGTTGTTTCTAGAGCATTTAGGGTCCAGAAAAATAAAATCTAAATATGGATACCAGGGCCCTGTCAGCTGCTACCCCACTCTGTGTGAGCCATGACCATGGGCTGTCAAGACAGCCATCGGTCAGCTATTCCTCTATAATGCTGTGCAGTGCATGAGCAAACATAACAAATCTAGAACTCTTAATATCTGGATGCGAATACGACGGTATACTATATATGAAAAATGAAACTTCTTTGTTACTTCTATGCCAATTTTTCTCTCAGGAACTTACACCTATTTGCGTTCAAATTGGGCCACGGAAATTTTCTCAATAATGAAAATATCTGATTTATAGAGTTTATGGCTTTTAAATGTCCCGATTAAACATAAAACAGTGTTGACATTGTCATTCACAGTATAAAAAAAATTCAAAAAAAGAAAAGCATTTTCACAAAACATTTTGAAAATTGGCAAAAAAAAGGCAATTTATAGCATTTTGCCTGAACTTCCAGGCTCTAATGATAAAAGTCTCGTTTCTGAGTATGGTGACGATAGATTTCTTTGGTCGAACGGGACATTGGTAAAACGGGACAACTCTGTTTTTGTTTCCCCAAATACTTGGTTGCAAAATGTTCAATCGTCCCATTGTTTTTTATTCTACTCTAGAACGGGACTTTTATTTTCTTTGAACTAAAATCCTGCATTTTTGTTATTCAGTCATTGTGCGGTCTTAGAATGGAACTAGAATAGATAGTCTTAGAATGGAAATAGAATAGACAGTCTTAGAATGTATGCAAAATCATTATTGTTACAATACAGCATATAGTATATCACATATATCATCCGTTTTAGTGATTACTTATACATAAGTATCGAAAAGAATATATAATACATTGTGATTAAACACTATACCACCAGTACGGACCGGGTGAGCAAGAAATAGTATTACATGAATTACTGGTATCAACCTTGCAAAAAACTATAAAGTATAAACGATGTTTTGTATAACGATATGTTAATCTGTGCCTGCCGAGGATAGAACATGGGACTTTCCGCGTGTTAACCGGATGTTATAACCATAACCACTACACCCAGGTACGGGGCGAGCATGCAAGAAATAGCATTACATGAATCATTGGTATAGACCTTATAACAAAAAAATTAAAATAAATGAAGTTTTGTATAACGACGTGTTAATCTGTACCCGGCCGGGATTGAGCCAGTGCCCTTCCGCATGTGAGGCGGATGTGATAACCACTATACCTCAGGTAAGGACCGTAGACGCAAGAAATAGCATCACATGAATAATGTTATCAACCTTCTAAGAAAAGAATTGAAAAAAAACCGATTATATGTATTATCTGTACCTGCCAAGGATTGAACCGGGAACCTTCCGCGTGTTAGGCGGATGTGATAACCACAGCACCACAGGTACGGGATGAGCATGCAGGAAATAGCATTACATGAATCATTGTGTGTGGTATCAACCTTGCAACAAAAGAATTAATATAAACGATGTTTTTCATAACGGTGAGTTAATCTGTACCTGCGAGGGGTTGAACCGGGGACCTTTCGCATGTGAGGCGGATGTGATAACCACTACACCAGAGGAACCCTCCGAGAATGCAAGGAATTGCATCACATGAATCATTGGTGTCATAGACTTAAGATATAAATAGACCGCGCACGCTATTCATAAAACTTGTCGAACGTGAAGAAAAGATGAGCAGTATTGTCGGGGAAAGAACAGGTTCTGCGCTATTACATTTGGCGCGTTTTCGCAGAAGCTAGGATGTTGCTGTAACGAAATTTGACTCAATTCGATCAAGTTGATGAAAACTTTCCTTCATTTTTTCAATGAATTTCACTCATTTTTATGTGAAATATTTAGAGAGTATCAGATTTGAAAAAATAAATTCTATAAAATAAACAAATATTGGAAAACGGAACAACGTATATGTTGTAAAGCCTAATTCATTTATATTTTTAAATATTCTCTTCATTCACTTTGTCGCTTTTAATTTCGAAAATTTATTTATACTAGAGGTTATTAAAACAAAAATATATCTTTCCAGAACATTACAATTACTCTATATACTCATAATTAATGTATAATTAATTATAATGCATCATATTATGTTATATAATGTAACACATTGACACTCATACCATATTCAGTCATGAAATAATATTCAAACAATAAGAAAAAGTTTCATTTCTAACATTCCTGAAAAACCTTTTATAACCTCATCACACAAAACTGTAAACACTTACATAATATTTCAGGATTAAAATAGATTTTACTCAAGAAAATTACAGAATCTCATCATCAATTTCTCTAAATTATAAGAATTAAAATTCCATGTAGAGTATATATGTAATAATTTAAAGTGTGTATATATATATATATATATATATATATATATATATGTCACATATATATATGTCATATATATATATATATATATATGACATATGTAATCTCTTCGCTCCAAAAGTATGCATATGTTAATCTTAATTTAAGGTATTAAATCGTTTTTAGAATGATTCTTTTTCAAGATAACATCTGAGGTACACAATATATGACTTCAGGTCTTAGTACAGATATTGACTCAAAAAATCAATTGAATAATTAATTTTCTTGTTTGAAGCGGCAATTTCACATACAACAAACATAAATTAATGAATAAAAAAATTTCTTTTCTGTAATAGTTTTATCTCAGGTGTGAAGAGGGGTAAAAATACTATTATTTTTAGAGGTTGTTATGCACTTTTATGCAAAACTGCAATTGTCTAGAGTGGGGGGGGGGAATTTTCCTCACATTCTATTTAAATAGAATATTTTTCATAAATTTCTCCTCCTGAAAAGCATATTTTCCTCCAAGTTGAGCAAAAGTCGAATGAACTCACTAGCTCGCCAAATCTCGCCAAATCTTGCGGAGACGTATATTTCAGTTAAAACTTCATAAAACTCACAATTTCAATCATTTATTGCCAAAAATTCTATTAAAACATTTAATAATGATTCATGACATTTGAATTTTACCAAAACTTGGAACTTTAATTGAATTAAATCCAAAATGGAGTCGTTAAAAACTGAGATTACGTCAGAAATCCATTGCATCGTCAATTTAATATTCCAATTTTTAATTTATAAGAAGGGGAATAAGCAAAAAAGTATTCCCTTGTGAAAGGATACTGGTCCCCCTTTCCTAAACCGCTCAGAACATCCGAAAGCTGCGCAAGTGTTGGCCATTCTAATCAAAAATAAGACAGCGCGTGTAGATCGTCATAGGAGTAGCCATAAGGAAAGCATTGCCAGCGAGATTCCCTGACCAGCCTTTCGACTGGAGTCACGTGACTCCGGATCTTTGCTTCACATTGTAACCCCTCGCGCGCACTCTATAGTATTATTACTCTGTGATTGGTGTCAACCTTGTAAGAAAAACGGTGTTTTGTATTACGGTATGTTAAACTGTACCTGTCAGGAATCGAACCTGAGACCTTCCGCTTGTAAGGCGGATGTGATAACCACTACGCCACAGGTACGGTCAAAGCGCGCAAGAAATAGGATTACATTAATTATTGGTATCCATTGGTGTCAACCTTGTAAGAAAAATTGAACGGTGTTTTGAATAACGATATGTTAATCTCTACATGCCAGGGACTTTCGGCGTGTTAGGCGGATGTGATAACCACTACACCACATTTACGGATCGAGTGCGTAAGAAATAAATTTATATGAATCGTTGGTACACACCTAAGTAAACGGTGTTTTGTATGAGGATATGTTAACTCTGTAGCTGCCAAGGACTTTCCGCGTGTTAGGCGGATAAGATAACGACTACAGCACAGGTACGGGCAGGGCACGCAAGAAATAAATTTACATGAATGATTGGTATCAACCTTTTAAGAAAAGAAAATAAACGATGTTTTGTATAACGATATGTTAATCTGCCATGGTCTTTCCGCGTGTTAGGTGGATGTGATAACCAATACACCACAGGTATGGACCGGGTACACAAGAAATAGCATTACATAAATTATTGGTATCAACCTTGTAAGAAAAGAATTAAAGTAAAGGATATTTTATATAATTAAGTTAATGTGTATCTGCCAGGGATTGAACCTGGGACCTTCCGTGTGTTAAGCGGATGTGATAACCACTACACCACAGGTACGGATCGAGTGCGCGAGAAATAAATTTACATGGATTATTGCATCAACCTTGTAAGAACAGAATTATAAAATAAACTATGTTTTGTATAACGGTATGTTATACCGTACCTCGCAGGGATCGAACCCTAGTCTTTCCGCGTATTAGGCGGATATGATAACCAATACGCAACAGGAGCATGCCGAATACCTAAAAAATGCAAACACCCGCGATATGCCGGGTATTTTTGAGAAGGTCGACAATGCGTCGCCGTGTGAAGCGTTCATAACATTTGTGCATCTTCGTTTATCCTCCAGCTGATCCGGTTATATATTCCTAGGCGATTTTGTTTTTTTTTTCCTACCTTCCCTAAAACTGTGTAGTTGAATTTTGTTCTTTATAGTACTGGTTGCATTAAAAAAATCATGGCAACAGAGGTGTGCAGTTTAAAAACAGTTTTGCATGTGCTGCATCAAAAAATATACATTTTAAAAATACAATAGCATGAACATAATGAATTTTGCAATATGCATTTTTAAAACAATACATATTTTGGATGTTAGAATAAAAAGCAAAAACAACTGTGGTAGATGCATCACATGTATATAAATTCAATTTTCATGCTATTTAAGGATTACATGAGCAACAGAAGAACATTGAAACTATTTTTCTATACTATCAAGTGAGAACATGTGCATTGCTTGACATATTATTTAAAGGAAGGGAAATTAGTGAGTGATGTCGGGTGGTAACGTATAGTAGAATTTTTGATATAAGATAAGTAAAATGTTTCTTTAAAAGTGTTTTATGAGGTAACTGAAATGAATATATATTTTTTAGTCTATTTGAAGCTCGGAAATATATTCCCATATAATTTTGCTCGTCTCAATTTTTTCTATAAAATTTTCTGTTTTTTCCCGTTTTTAACTACGCTTAGTAGAGTTTTTGAAATCAAGAACTAAGTTTATTTTAATGACATAAATTATATTATGATAATTACGACTCTGATCATTATACTTAATTATAGTGACATAAATATATTCATCTCTCATTTTTGTCAAAAATTGACGTTTTTCTAGAGAATTGCATTTTGACTTGCAGTACTCATCATTTGCCACGATTGGCGATTTTTCGGGAATTTTAGGGGTAATTGACAATTTTACTTGCCTTTGATTTTTTTTTGTTTTGTTTTTGGCTGTAACTAGCAATTTTAGTTAACAACTTGGCGATCTTGTGTTTTTATAAGATAAATAAGGTCAATCAAGGTATTTATTGTGTTTTTATATTGATACTGCTGTTTCGCCGGCCGGATGACGATCCGTCAAGGGATGTCATCCGGCCTGTGAAAGTTGTGCACTCCCGATGTAAAACACACTTCCCCTCTCTCGGGTGCGTTTCCGATCACCAGGAATTTTCCGATCTCACACCAATGTGTCTATGCAATTTTTTCCATAAATTTGGGAAAAATATATGTGAAAACCCGATAGAATTTTTTTCCCAAGTAATTTTATTTTCATAGTTGCATTAACGACATTTCTTCCAATCGCTTCAACGTCACGGATTCCTATGCGTTTATTTATGTTCATCGAAACAAAATGATGTTCCCCAGTTTTGGTATTTGTTATAAAAAATATATACATATGGGTGAAACGTGTATATATACAATCATTCTCATTTTTATAACGACTGAAAAAACTTTCTTTTGATGGGAAAATTCATGTTTTGGTCTTCCCTCTTTTGTGAATCGATTCTAATGATTCCTAATATAGTGTTTGCGTGACGTACGGGAATTCCCGATGGTGAACTCATTTCCTTATATTTTTGCTCACTCTTCCATGATTTATACACCTCGTATAAATTTCATCAGAACTATCGGAGAAAGCGTGATGATTTGTAATCACGATATAACTACAGTCATCTCTATGGATGGTCATTTAAATGCATCTTTCTCGAGCTACTTTATGGAATGATCTTATTTGCGTGAAGGTAACGCAAGAGCGAAAGATAGGAACGCATCTTTTAAATTTTATTTTACGTTTATGTATTTTTCTCACGTTTCTCAAATATCGCTGTCTAATGCATGAATTTACACTATTAATGATTATATCTCAGTTCTATATAGTCATAAAAACATCATTTCTCTCTGCATACATTTTTTCTTCATCATATATATAATTTCGGTATCATTTCATTGAAAGCATTTGGAAGGGTACAGGTCTGCTAATTGGGAACATACATAGTATCTTTCCGGAAACGTTTAAGAAGCTTGCTAAAATGTGGGGGAACACATTCTTCTCACACAAGTTCTCTCGCCATAAATGATAGGTGGCACCAGATGAACCGCAGTAGTCGTGTTTGCGATCTAATTTGTATAATCGCGATCGTTTCGGAAACGTTAAAGCGTGCTCTAGTAGTGCACGAAATTTCGTTTGGATGTAGGAAACATCTCGATAAATGGGTTTTCCACATCAATTGACTAACTTTTTTAGCGCGTTTAAATTTGACAATCATTGCTAGGAAGGGAAAAACGATCCATTTCTCGATCGCATAATAACCTGCGGAATGAGAAGTAGGTCTACTATTGATATTCCCCATCGACAATTTAGCTGGAGTTTGCCCGATGCGAGGGCAGAAACGGTCGCCAGACGCACACTGACACACGAGAAGTTTCTATTGTCTGTCTAGTAGGATCACTGTGGAATAATTCCCCACGACTTTCTGTCCAGTGAACGGGCAATCAATGCCGAAGTGCATTTTTTTAGTTTATAAATGTATGGCAAATATATTAATGGGCATCTTTTTTTTTATAGCAGCAACCTTATAGAGCATTTTGCCTGTTCTGGCCGTCAATTTGTACTTCTTTCTTTCAGTTTGAAACAACCAATTTACCAAGTGACACGAAATTTTTGGCATTTGATTTGCAATCGAAGGAAATATTTTTAATGTCTTCTTGGAAAAATCGATTTAAGGAGCCGCTACACTCCTTAACGGATGGGCTAGATTCTGATAGTTAAAAGATATGCATATTGTAAAAGGGATCAACAAATATACATGTCATATCATTCTCACCACGTAGTTCAGTATAGTTTTGTTTGGATCAATGAGCATATATTTCCCTCTATAACTTGGAACAGTAATTTCAAACATATTTGACATTTCTTTTTTTCCAATAATGTTTTTTTCTTGATGAAATGTAGAATTTCTCTCTCTCTCTCTCTCATCATCTTTCACATATTTCAACCTCAATGAACCTTTTTCAAGATAAAAATTAGATTTATTTCTTTTGATGGAACGAATGCTTCCACACTTTCAATTTATCTCGTATCTACTCATGGAAATAATTTAGTAGTTTTCTAGAATTCCCGGAAAAAAAATGAAAGAAATAGATATTATCAAAAGTATGTGTATATATATATATATATATATATATATATATATATATATATATATATATATGCCCAGAACGAATTACGATTCCAGGAAAACACCAGGAAACAGAGTATTGATTTTTCTCGTTTTGCTTCGTGCTTGATGATATAGTCGTTTGATAACAGACCGTATTCTTTTCAAATGAAACGTCAGAATTCGAATAAAAAATTGGAATAATAAAAGAGGATGAAGATTATTCAGGAGCTGATCAAAATGAGATTAAAAATTACAATTTTAGTTCTTTCAAACGATTCTCGTTACTCGTTTGACCTTGGGAATGAAAAAAATATTACTTTTATGAATCAGTACTTTTCTGAAAAAAGTGAGCGCGAGCGTGTGTATAATACTATCCAACTTTTTCAATAACTTTAGATTAAAAATAAATGAAGAAAAATTTCAACATTTCAGAGAAAATTTGGAGTTCCTTTGTGATCAGAAAAATATCCTCTTAACGGGGATCTCGCGCCTTCAACATGGCAATAAAGACCAAAAAATTATGCTCTGACAAAAATAAGAGTGAAAACATTATTTATTCCTTGATCATTTGATCATTTTTGTTGCACTGAGGTCATTTTCTGTACACGAGGGATAATTAGAACGGACCCTCCAGTTTATTGAAGATTCTGAACGGTAGTCTTTTTTTTTATACTCACCGACAGATTGGTGCTCTAACCCCTCGATGTGGGACTCCCTGCGGTATCAATCTTTTTCTGTGGTCGTGTTGCCGTTTGTTGTGCCACTGTGTCCACAAAGACAAGTACCTCTGTGACTGACAAGGACGAACCAGGTATCGAACTCGCGTCACGAATGAACATTCTTTGGTACTTCAGGCGAGTTACTGAGCTATATCGACCTGAGCTACAGTGCCCTTATTTCTTGATTCATTTCAAATTTGGTACATGCATATTTTTCTATGCTGTATCGACATGCTATTCCCATATCTTCAATACTTCAATTTTCTTGCAAATTTTCAAACAGTAAAGCAAAAATACATTGTTTAATATTGCTTCAACAATTCTCACATGATCCAATAGCATGAAATCAATATAAATGGATAAAAATAGATTCAAAATATAAATTACACTGCTCTTTTCATAAAATTAAACAAACGATTAGAGATCAATACATGCCAATATTAGATTTTTTGAAAAAGAAATATCTTTTCAAATTTGATTTTATATAAGATTGAGTTGATTAAATATCCACATATTTTCAACTTCATTCTATGAACTGAAGAGTTTTCTTTATTTGGAGTCACATTCCATTCAATTACCTTGATTTTAAGCTATTTTATCCAGTTCCATGTAATAATACTATATAGCTCTGATTTTATCATGCGTAATGCACTGATGCGATTTTGAAGAAATTTTGACGTTTGAAAATTTGCCAAAGTGAGTACTGAATACATAATTATCAACATTCTTGCCATAACACAATAATTGTGTTCCAAATTTTCAAATTAATTCAAAATTGAATAATGTATTCGATGTTTATTCTACTGGAAAAACTAGAGCACGAGGTTTTTTTTAGGGTTTTTACCATAATTGAGAAGGTGTCATGACTCCTCAAGTCGATCCATTAAAAATTACATTAAAAATATCCCATTCAATCGCGAATAAAACGCAAAAAATTTCTTGTGCACCAGCTAATTTGCTATTTCAAAATAAAATAAAGGATGAATGAATTATAGGGTATAAATTTAAACAAGAAAATACACTTTAAACGCGTGTTCCGGATAACTTTCTACAAGACTTCGAGATTGCAAAACAAGAAGCGGTTCGACGGACAAACACAGATTTATTTACAGAACAGCAATTCACACGTATTTACAAGCTAATCAGAGATCTAAACAACTTTCTCTCAACGTTCAATCGCAACTGACTTTTCATCGAGTGCGTCTCTATTCGAGCCTGCCGTCTTGTGAGCGTCGCACTATTTATAACCCTGGTAGAAACTTCGAGAAAAAGAATGTTCTACAAAATTCTATTTTACAGTTTCGAAGTCGGAGGCGCCACCGTACGGACTGTCTGGAGGGGCGGGACCTTCTAGAATGTTCTTCTAGCCCTCCGCTAGTTCTCAGCCAATCGCATAATTTTCCGATGAACCGAAACCGGTATCAATTTTTTCGGTTCCGTCAGTTTTTAGATGGGAAGGTTTGATTGCATGCGCAATAGACAGACTCTTAACTCAGCAGCAGTTCGTAACGAAATTAGCCTCCAGATGGTGACATAGAGCGGACTGGAAACCAAGCGAAGATAATTGGAAAGAAAAGTCGCTCGCATTCATCTGTGGAGAATAGAACCACCAATCTCGCACTTTCAGGGCGCGTACTCTACCATTAAGCTACAGAGGCCAGACCTTTTTTTCCATCCTAAGAACACTGGAGCTGAGTTAGGCGGCTGTCTATTGCGTTGTCCTACTCAGCCCAAAAAAGGAACACGGTGTTTTTAGGAAAGAAAAAATGTCTGTCCTCTCTCTGTAACTGAATGGTAGAGCACGCACCCGGAAAGTGCGAGGTTGGTGGTTCGATTCCCCACACAGAGGAATGTGACTTATCTTTCCAATTATCTTCTCTTGGTATCCAGTCATGTGTACTTCGCACTTAGTGCGTCACTGATTTCACTAATTTCGGAAAAGAAACATTTCCATGAGTCCCAAATCACGATGTTGATTTTCGGTCGTGGTTTAAAAAAAGTTAAGAATACCTGTCTTACACCAGCATTAGAATTAAAAATTTATATCACTGTCTGTGGGACAAAATCCGTTCCGAATGACGGTAATTTATTTTGCTTAATATATTATTTAAAAGAGTGATATACCACCAAAAGGGGGATGCAAGAAGCCATACAAATCAATTAGAACTGCAGTCAATCCTAATATGACATTTTGAGAAAACATTCTGCAAATGATGTTTGCTTCTAAGAAGATATATACTGAATGGCGCGCGAAGATTCAAACTGCAACATTAACAAATAATTAACGAATAATCAAAACAAAATACAGTGAAACTCTTCTAAGACGGCCACTCAGCGTTTCGCAGAAAAGTGGCCGTCTGCGGAGTTGGCCACCCAAGAGGGGTTGTAGGAGAGGAAAGGTACATTTCAGGGAGCGTATCATAACGGTGTTCAACGTCACAAACTTACAATGCTCAAAAAACACATACATATACAGTGAAACCTCGCTGCAGCGATACTCGATATAACTATTAATCCCTGTACAACGTTATTTTTCAAATATTGTTTGGAACAGCCTATAGTCTGTAATATTAAACTTCTCTCGATACAACTATATCATTTACTATGATAAACTCCTCTATAACAATACTTATAGGAGGATTTTGAAACCGCTACACACAACTTTTATTATTTTTCATTCGAAATATGCTTTAGTATATTTTTTTAACTCATGTTGCATGTTTCAGTTCTTCCGAGGGCGTCTAATAATATCGATGTTGGGCATCCATCACCTTATCTTCGAAAGTATTCGGTACCGTTACGTTTTGTGCGATACACAGAAGTGTGCTGCGATAGACCCCCCTTACGGGCAATACATCTAACTGAATTTCATTTATCCCTAATCAATTAAAATATTTTCCAGCGAATAAATACTCAGAAGCACATTTTTGGTGATACTAAAAATATTGATTAGAAGAGTTTCCAACAGCAGCATAAATGCGATGACACGTGATGATAATTTTGACTGTCGATTTAACGATACAAAGACAATTTTTCTTGTTTCGGTATCGTTATGTATATCGAGGTTCCACTGTATCTTATGCAGAACTTGAAATACCAGATCATCCGATCAATTCCTTAATCTGTATTATCCGGGATCTGTTCTTTATTTATAGCAAGTACTATACATGTTCTTTCATCACATTTCTTTTACTCCCTCACTGTATGTATCTCTGAAGAAAGCACCATCGAAGCCGAAACTTCTACATCCTTTACATATTCAATAAACATCAGAGACTATATTTGTCTGGTTTACCCTGTCACCCCGGGGAGCAAATTTTTAAACTGTCTTACCAGCTAGCAGCAACCGTATAGCATTAGCCTTTTTTTTTTGTCATCTCCTATTTACAAATTTTCCCAACCTGATAGTGTCACACATGAACAGAAAATCTGATAGATCCGAAAATGTATTTTCAGTAAGGTGCTGGTGGTATGGTGCTGATGTACAGATTGGGCAAAAAGTCCGTAGAAAATTTTAAAATTCATAAAAATCGGGAAAATAACTGAAATAAAAACGGTTTGCAGGGTTAGCATTGCTAGGTCACGGGTTTTTTTTTGACAGGGGAAAAAAAAACTAAAAACAGCCGAAAGGTGGCGCTGGTACGAGCGAATTCGGTGGAAAAATGGAATGAGACTGTTATAAGAACTTGTTTCCGTTGGTGGATTTGCGACTCATCTGCAATGTGTTATCCCCTGTGGTGATGGTGGTTACGTGGAACACATACTGCTGTAATAAACGATTTGAAGGCATTCTGTTCGTTATTTGCTTATCTTTTCTTTGGCTTGTGTACGTCGGTGCCACCTACCGGCTCTTTTTTATTTTTTTTCTTGTCTTAAAAAAATTCCCTTAACCTAGCGATGCTAACCCTGCAAACCGTTTTTTACTTCGGTTATTTTTCCGGTTTTTATTCATTTTTAAAGTTTCTACGAACTTTTTGTCCACCCTGTATAAAGACTATAAGGTTATACAAAAAGAACTACCAGCTCTGAATGCATTCGGAAGAAAAAATAACGCACAAAAGCTTTTGTTTTTAACTCTTATCTACAAGGAAGGGGCCGTGGGCGCGTTGGCCACTGACACCGCATACAAAGGTGACCGCGGGACGGGGGAGGGGGGTGATTTTTGCTTTATGTCTATGGAGCCTATTGTCCGTTCCGAGAAAAACTGGCCGCGAAGGGGCTGGGGAATAGGGGGTGGCCATCTAGTGGAGTTTCTCTTTTCCTTCCGAAATGCTTCACAAATGATTATTTAACATATTCAGCAAAAATAAAACGACCGAGGATTCGTGATTCTCCCATACGAGATTCTTCCGCGATTAATGTATCACCGCGGGAAAGGGATTTTTCCGATACTGTTCCCGCGGATCACTAGAGTTTTCCTTTCAATTCTAGAGTTTTCATTTCTTTAGGAGTGGTCTCCCACCAGCGGACTACCAATGGTTTCGAATGCTGTACACCATTTCCAATTTGCAATCGGAATGCTCAGAACGGAATGCATTTGCAAGTGGGGAAGCTGTAAATTAAAATACCAAATGTTCCAACCAAAAATGGACTTTTAACCGATATGTTTATATTTTCCATCAATTCGCGTGCAGAATCGTTAAGAGAAAATTGCAATGGATATAATAAACGTTAAAATTTAAAGTTCATTACGGAAAGGTTGCGTTTTCATTAACCTTTAATATATAGCTCTTATCCTTTTTTCTCCCTTCATACGATAAAATAAATCAACGTTGAACTTATACTACGAAACAGTCTTACGGCTCACGTATAAAGACCCAGTTTTCCGGAGACCAGATACTCGAAAAATGTTATTTACGGGCTACTTTGACGGAAAGAGAAGTTAACGATCTCATGTTTGAATTATAGCACCTCGGTGCTGTAAATTTTCGATTTAATACTCGTCAGAAAATGAAATAATCGATAAACAATCTTCACGCTAATCAAATACTACTGAGTTCAAAAATTTTCGACACTCATTTTATTACGGAAGAATGAATACAAATAGAACCTGTTCATTTTTTGTTCCATTCGAAGTAACTACCTTGTGAAATTATGCATTTTTTTGCTATTTCTCATACAAAGATGTAAATGCAAGCTTTATTTTGTCGCATCCTCCAATGCCTTCGTTTGCTGCTCGCTGCACTTCTTCGGAACCTGAGAATCGTTCCCCCTTAAGAAAATCCTTTATCCTAGAAAAAAAGACTAATGGAGCAAGATCAGAGAAATAGCCTGGTTGTGAAAATATCGGAATGTGATGTTTTGACATAAAAATCAAATGAGTTCTGTTTTTCTACACTTGACTACGTTCAGGACTCAAATTTCCTTGTAAAATTGAAGCCGCACTTTTTCTGTGGCAAACCCTTCAATACTGCTACTCCTATTTCTTTTCCCTCTTTCAAATCGAACATACGTCCGGTCTATCCAAACGGGCAATTTACTACCAAAAGATTTGTGCCGGCAGTGTGCATTTGTACTTAACAGTTGTTTACGTTTGTGCATGGATTTTAGTGCTTCCATCTTATTTTTCAAAATATGAGTGAATTGCAGTGATTGAATATTTTTATTGTTGTAGGTCTGCTCTTTCGTGGCGAGACTTTTCATCTGGGAGATTGGATCGCATTCACGCCTCGATGTTCTGAACCACAAACTAGCTCTACTTGACCGTACATGCACCTCGTATACATTCCTCTACGGAATTTCTAGCGAATCGGCACATGCCGAAATGTGTGTTCTGAGTGTATGTGTGGCCTTGACGTATTTATGTTGTTAGAATTGTGCTGGCTTCGTGTTCTTGCTGGTGCAGCCATATACATACTGGTCTACCATATTTAGAAGTATATATGGTAAATGCTTGGACTGATTTTCATATTATGTAAGTATCGTGTTGAAGGTCTGTCTGCTCTCTGTAGAGCGACTTTTTCAAATGTGTGGTTGACTAACATTCACACATAATTGGGAAACCGCAGAAAACAAACTTCACCCAAGCACCACTGTGCAGTCAACCTGGATCTTCAGAATGAGAGTTCAGCATGGCTAATTAATTTAACGGTACTTACTAGACCGTATATGCGCCTCTTATGTGGAAATGCGTGCTAGAATGTTTTGGGGAGGTGGGGTGGATATTTCCACAATCTTAACGTATTTACGTACTTATTCTGCCAGAGTTAATGTGTTTTCTGTTCTAAATTTCTGTCTCATCAATCCTTTATTTTTAAGTAAAAATGTGTCGAATGCATGAATTTTAATTTTATTTCAAACTAACTGATACCCGGCGATACCCTAGCTGATCCCGTATGTTTGAGAAGACTGTCTGCAAGTTCTTGAACTGAGTTTAACAACTGGCATGACATGACACTTTATTTTACGTCCTTTATACCTACAAGGGCTTTAGGACCGCTTTAAAACAAAAATTTACACTATGTAATATACATGTAAATATATAAGTACATATACGTAATGTGAATACATGAATTCAAAATTTACATTAAAGATGGTAGAATTTGCACAAATCTTACATGATAGGGATGGGGGGAAAATCACACTTCGAAATTCTAACCAAAAAAATGCACATAGAGAAAGCAAAATATTAAATTTCAGAGAGATTTAAAAAAAAAAAAACCCCCACACACAAACAAGAACTACAAATTTTCTTTTCCATTCGAATGCTTCTCACATTCTAAAAAATAAATAACTGCGGTATACATAACATAGGAAATATCTCATTTCACATCTGATATGAATACAGAAACAGTTAAAGTTATTACTTCTTGTCGCAAGTCGTGCTACTTTATCGGCAATCTCGTTATATAAAATATTCTTATGGCCAGGAGTCCGCACCAAAGTGATTGAATTTGCAATGTTTTTTGCATGTGCAAGACAGGAATGTGTCAATAATGTTTAACAACTGGCAAAATCCATTTGGGAACGTAATCAGTCCAGTGCTTGGGTCTACGGGAATTCTTCCATTGCCAAGTTTGATCAAGTGATGTGGAAATGATAGAAGTGCTGAATCATTTTGCAGTTGAACTCGCATGTTAGTGGATAATGATAATTTTTTAACTTCGTGCCAGAGTGTTTTTGATTTGAGGCAAGCATTGAGTTCATCAGCTGGCGTTGAACATTCTCAGTTTTGTCGTCGTAGTTGTTGTTCTCTGTTGTTAGGGACGTCATATGTCCAGCTTGCACAGCGAATATTATTCAAACGCCGTTAAGTATTTTTTAAATTGAAACTATACCTCTACGATGGGCGGTTGATGACATAAAGGCCGCATTAGCACATACAGGACACCCTGTATATAGGCTAGCAAAAATACCCGGTGCCTCTTCCCGGGTTTTCTTCAATTACTGGAAGGATTGGAAAAGTGACAAACCATTATAAAGGAATAATCTGTTATAATGGCAGCGTTAAAGATGTGACAAACCATTGTAAAGACGTCTCAAACTCATTGTTAGGGAACCACGGTAACCAAAGTAAACGTTCCGAAAGTGATTGTTGATGCCCCAAAAGCATTGTTGCCCGACAGTTTTTCGCCCATTTCGGGCATTTGCCCGGCTCTGACGAACTTTTAAAGTAGCCCACGGTTCATTTCCGGTACTGTTTGGTATATATGAAAAATCTGGCGACGATCGGCATGAAACTGTGGATTTGTATAAAGAACAGACATACATACACAAATACATACTTTCACATTTATGTATAAGATACAAACCCTTCGACGGCAGTAGCGCCACAAGTTTAAAAACTTAAAAGGTGGATTATTTAACACAGCCACAATGCAAGATGAACTATAAAGAGTCGACTAAATGAAACCTCTGAGAAAATGTTTAATATAGTGATTTAACACGGAAATGTGGCAATCCATGTCCAAAGAAATCGCAACAATTTTGATTATTTATTATTTGCTTCTACGTTTCAGTAAATAAAACGTATCTGTATTTCAATCTACTAATGCATAGAATAAGACTTTTCAGAATAAGCAAAATCCTACGGAACGTTCCCAATCTACAAGAGACAAAAAAAAAAAACAGTTTGAAATATAAAGGGGCTATTAACACTAAATTGTATTCGAATGTAAATGGCATTTCAACGTGAAAGCGAAAGCGAATAACACAGTCATTGGCTCGTGAAAGTACTTTTAAGGATGAACAATTCTCTGATTTCAAATGTCTTTTCAGGGAATTCTCCGAGGAGAAACACTAATAATAATAATGGGGAGCGATACGCAAAATCGAGTATAGATTTTGCCATTTTCAGCTTATCCGAGCAGAAAAGTATTCCGATTACAGGGAAACGGAGAATTCGAGAAGTTTCAGTCGGAATCGTCGAAAGGAACCGTCAACACATCCATCAACGTGTGCGTCGTACGGAAATGCGCTTCTAAAAACAGAAATGAATGCAATAAATTCAAAGATATCATGCCGCGATTACATTATTTCCAGGCTGGTGGCTAAAAGCAACGAATCGTGAGGCCATCAAGCTCACGGAACTGGAAGAAGAAGCATCTCCTTTTGCTTCATATAATTCCTAATATTCTTTTCTTCGAAGAAAAGATAACGTACTCGACATACATAAACACTGCTGGAATTACTTGTTCATTTTGTCGATACATCGTTATTTTAATCATCCAAAGAACAACTTCATTTGACGCTGTTTGAACCAAATAGTATAGCTTTAATCATGGCCCACGGATCCTGTAACAATGCTCCTAGCCTGGAATCTTCGGTGGGCCCCAGGCCAGACTTTTCACTGTGTCCCCTGTATAATTTATACAATAAAAAAAAATTAATAAAGGGTAGTAATCGTCCCGGGGCCCCACCCTTGTTCGAGGCCATTACTTTAGCAAGTTAACTTGCGTTTGCTTCCAAGAGTTCCTTACGCAGACGGAATGAAAGCGAGAGATCTTTGAAAATTTTATGTAGACTAATTACAATAAAGACATGTTACAAATTATATTACAATCCAGCCATTCCAATATTGCGGTTCGCTGGAAAACGCACAGCTTTCATGATGTCTACCGTCATGAAAGCTGCCGTCAGATCCGTGAGTTCGATCCTGGGGAAAGACAGCTATAACTTCCTTTCTTTACAGAACCTGAGGCGACCACCGATAGATGGGGCCATCATTATAGACTCAATTCGATCTGTAGTAAATTGCTGCATGGCGATATGATCGGAGTTTGTGTGCGGTAGTGCAGATATTACAAGCTGCTTACGTAATGATGCTTACGTAGCATGGAAATTTAGACATCTGCCAATTTTACTTCAAAATACGGAATTTCAAAGTATAAGTCGGCGAATTTAGGGATTAAACTTAGGTTTTCAACCAATCAGTAACGGCGCCAACTTCCAGAATCAGAAACTAGCATGCACTGTGTTCGTACCATCAGATTGAAAGCTGACTTTTCATCACGTCCGTCACTTTCAATAAAGACAAAAAATTGGTGAAATTTTCTGCGTGAAAGTAAGTCACATAATTGTAACCGAAACGTTCGCAAAGCTTCAGCCAGCGATTCGTGGCTTAGGTGAAACATTTTCAAGAATAGTGCTTTACCCACCAATCCCACCTTATGAAAACCTTATGTAAGCACCAGTAGCAAGAAAATTCAGGAACGAGCAGCTAATCACACACCCTACTTTTTGCAGGACATTAATTTGCATAATTCGAGTGATTTTCTTTCATACCGCGCCCTCTATCGATCTTTGAATTTGAATTAAATTTGTTTCCGTACCAAAAAAAAAAAAAATATTCATCAATTGAGAATAACGTTTTGGGAAACCACATCCAAATGTACTAATTCCTCCAATCCTTACGAATTTTTAACTATTTATGGATGATGGGACATCAAATTGCATTTTCTCGCTATATTATACCCATTTTTTCCAAGCTCATGTTTTTTCAGGTAGCAGATCTTAAAGCCGTGTTTACATTTAAAAAAATAAGATCCCAGAATCAAAATCTGAAGGTAAATAGAAGAAACCTCTAGAATATCTACGCGATGTTGTTCGCAGTTTCATGCCGTACACCGAAGGGGCCGTTCAAGTATTACATCAGCAAATTTTTAGCCATTTTTGACCCCCTCCACCTCCTTGTCAGCAAAAATCTGCCAGTGGCACAATTTCAGAGCATTTAAGTGGCCCATTGCATACTTTCAGATCATTGAAGTAGGTCTTAAAGATCACTTTCACATTCAAAGATCACTTATGTAGCCCGCGACACAGTTCCAGAACACTTAAACGATCCGTGGCACATTCAGAGATCCCTTGACATGTGGCATAGCCTTAGAGCACTTAAGTGCCCCTCTCCCCCCCCCCCCAGTGCTGTTCTATTCGTTGCACAGTTCCAGAGCAATTAAGCGGCCCGGACACATTTCCTGAGCACTTGAAGGATGCGTGAAACATTTAGATATCACTAAAATGGCTCTGTATGGGACTTACCAATAGGGAGAATGTTAGTTCAGGTGCCCAATGACTATCGAAAGGTTTTTTCCCCGTTTTTGACGCACCGCATAAGTTGCCATTAAGAATATTTCATATCTTATAAATGGTGGTTGATGACGTAAGCATCATCCAACCCCCCCTTCCCCTCCTTGTCATAAAAAAATCAGCAAATCTGAAACCCCTTCCCCCCCAAAATCGATGCTGACGTAATACTTGGATGACCCTAAAGAACGTCAGTGTATGGTATTGATAGCTGCGGTGAGCCTATTCAGCTTCAAACGTTTGTATACGTGCCACGAAATAGACGGGAAACGACTTTTCGTGTCCAACGTCTGAAGCTGAAATTGCCTTAGACGAAGAAATAAAGAAATTGGACAGAATTCCCCCAGGGAAATGGATGTTCCCAAAGTGTTCCCGTAGGATGCGTTTCCTGTCACACAGTGTTACAAAGAAAGTGTGTGGGAAACAAAAAGTATGTCCCCACAATAAACTTCACTTTGTCGAGTTCAGTCTTGGTAATAAATACTCTCTTCCTCTGTGTTTTCTATTAACTTCTTTCGTCTTTAAGAAAAAAAGGAAACGGTGTTGTTCGTTATTTGTTCCATGTATTGTAAGGAATAATAAAGAAACGGTAACTGTCTCAGAGCGTCTTCATCCGTTTTGAAATGCCGCCTCCAATTGTTTAGGCTTTTTCTTTAGAATAGTTTCTGGTTTCCCCACGAAATAGGTAAAATCAAGCGTGTTCGAACTTTAGGAGAGTGCGGGCCACTTCATTGATTTTGTAAGCGTGTTGCGGTCAACTGAATTATGACCTGGAACAGCGCCGCAAGTTATTTATGTGATCTGTGAACGTGCTGCGGGCCGCTTAGGTGCTCTGGAGCATATACAAATTCAAAAATAAACCCACAACAGGCAAAATTCCCAACGAGGTGGCTGAGAAAAAAATACCCATAATAAATATGGATGGGCATATACTTCACAAAAATACAGCAACCCTCTTAAAAAATTAATTGGATTGGCAGTGGCCCGGTGACTGAATATTCCATGGGTTACTTAAAAGATCTGAAAATGTACCGCGAGGGCCACTTAAGGGATTTGGAACTGTAGCGCAGGTCACTCAAGTGATCTGTGAATATCCCGCCGGGCAATGACGTGACCTAGGAATATGTCGTGGAATCACTTAAATGAATTGTAAATGTGCCGCGGGTCGCTTAAGTGTCCTGGAGCTGTGGCCCTTATCTGTAAATATACCCTGCGTCACTTAAGTAAGCTGAAAATGTGTTGCGTGAGCCACTTAAGGGATTTGGAAATGTCCCCGCTGGTCACTGAAGTAGTCTGTGAATATGTCGCAGGGCATTCAAGTGATCTAGGAATTTGTCGCGAGCCACTTAAGTGATCTAGGAATTTGTCGCGAGCCACTTAAGTGATGAGAATTTGCATTGTGGGCCGTTAAAGTGATCTGGAAATGTGCCACACTACACTTGTTTAATTAAAAACTGCACTGTGGGCCACTTAAGTGATCTGGAAGTGTACCGCAGTTCAATCAAGTGATCTGTAAATATGCCGCGAGCGACTTAAGCGATGTGTAACTGCATCTCGTGACGCTTAAATGATCCGGAAATGTGCCGCTTGACACTTGAGTGATGGGAAACTGCATCGTGGGCCACTTCAATGAAAATAGAGTTTCAAAGACTTTTTCGAATTGAGTTTTAAATTCACATATGGCCCGCTGGCTATGGGTTCAGCATGTATGTGTTAAATGATATGTGTCCGTCATATCTACCGAGTCTATGAGAGGGTGAATGAGGGAGCGAGTGAGTGGGCGAGCGAGTGAAATAGTGAGTCAGACAGCGAGCGAGCGAATAGTGAGGGAATGAGCGAGCGAGGAACCCTTTAATTATAAATATGTAAGTAATGAAAATTATGTCGGAAATTAATTATTAAGTGCTGTGTGTTTTGGAAGAAAATTACCAATTAAACATTTTAATGGAAAGTTTATTGAAAATTAAATCTCTATTTGTTAAAAATTACTATTTTTTTATTTCGTTTTTTGAAGCTCTAGTTCCATGAATAAGTTTTCGAAGATGTTTTTTGTCACCCAAGAGGTTTTATGTGCAATAATTGGATGTTTAAAACGAGACAACTTCACACAGTACTTAACTCAAACATGGCTTTGACCCGTTTTGGCCCAATTTATTTATTTTCTTCAAATTTAAGAATAATCGTATTTCCTGAGGTATATTAAACTTAAATAGACCAAATATGCAAAATTTGAATTTTTTTATATAAGAAATCTGACGCGTCCTCTAAATAGGACACTGGGATAAAGAGGATAAAATTTGCACTTATAGGTTTTAGTGTTCTTTTGATTGGTGAAAAGCAATTTCCGACTAAAAATTTTCACAATATCCGCATAATACTTCATTATTTACATTAGAGTTCAATCTTCAGTTGGATATGACACTAAACTTGAGAGTAAGCCCGAAGCAAGCCTGAAAAAAGGGTTTTATCGCTTTTCCCACGTTATGTTTTGGGTTTTGCTTTGCAGCCCCGCTGTTTTTCCCTCTTCAATATAAAATTTCCCACACCATCTTTGCGGCCGTTCAGGTATTACGTCATCATCGATGGCGGGAAGGGAGGGGTTTCCGATTTGCTGACTTTTGATGACGGGGGTTTGGATGATGCTTACGTCATCAACCACCCTTTATGAAAATATGAAATATTTTTAATGGCATCTTACTCGGTGCGCCAGAAACGAGAAAAACCTTTTGATAGTTTGCGGACACTTGAAGTGACATTCCCCCTATTGATAAATGCCCTACACAGCCACTTTACTGATCTATATATGTTTCGCGGATCCGAGTGATCTGGAAATATGCCACGCATCACGTAAATAATCTGAGAATGTGCCGTGGGTAACTTTAGTGATGTAGAACCGCACTGGGGGGCCACTTAAGTGCTCTAAAACTACGTCACATGTCACTCAAGGGATCTATAAATGTGTCACGAATCGCTTAAGTGTTCTGGAACTGGGTCCCGGGTCATTTAAGTGATCTGAAAATATGGCACGGGCCGCTTAAATGTTCTGGATTTGTACCACGGGACACTTAAGCGATCTGTAAATGTGCCGCTTAGTTCATTTTTACAAAATTAGGTTTTAAGAGGGCAGGCCGCATCAAGTAACCCCCAGGGCCATATTTGGTCCGCGGGCCAAGGAACTTTATGTGATTTATCATTATATGGCTTAGAGGGTGGGTCGCGATGAATTTATTGAAGATAAATTTTTGGTTCATAGCCTTCAAATAACATTGAAATTCACAGAAATTGATTATAATTACATTATTTCCTTCCGAAATTTAAATTGAAAAAAAATTATGTTTCTTTTTGCATTAAAAAAATACATTTTTGATCGCTGAAAAGGGGCACGAGAGACCCCCCCTATGCCCCCCTCCCGTGTGTGCGTCTCTGATCCCACCAATATGCGTTAGGTTTCAGAGGGGCAGAGCTGATGATGAAATTTTGAAATTAAGAATTTATGAAATTAGGCATCTTCACGTTAACTTTATCTCTGTGTCCTCTTACTTGCCTTTTCCATCAAAGCATGGAGATGTGAAAACGCGATTCAAAAGGTACTGAAATTTGTAGCAAGTGACAGTACTATTGTCATTCCATCGCACCAGGAAAACCTCGGAATTCTTGTCAAATGCAAAATCAGACGTGCCTCTTTCTTTTTTCCGCATAGACTTACTTAGATCCTTCTAAGGGAAGGGGGGGGGGGTTACGGAAAATTCACCGACAACAATTCACCGCCATGCAATTCACCGCTAGGAAAATTCACCGCCAGGAAAACTCACAGCCATGCAATTCATCGCTAGGAAAATTGACCGACTCAGCAATTCACCTCCATGCAATTCACCGCTAGAAAAATTCGCCGCCAGGAAAATTCACAGACCAGCCATTCATTGAGAGAGTGAGCGAGCGAAATACTGAGTGACGGGGCGAGTGAGTGAATGAACGGACGAGTTTGTGGGCGAATGAGCGGGGGAGCGAGCTAAATGCATCAAGAAATATAATAAAATCAAACCAGATCAACATGAGAAAAAAAAATATTATAGTGTGACATGACAGAGATTAGGCGATGTGAGGGAAACCAGAAGCTGTAATTAAGTCTTACTTAAACCAAACCACGATCCCGATTCAGAATTGGTCCAATTGATTTCTCCGGAAAAGTTAATTTGCCGCAAAAGCCGGCTTCAATAAATATTTCGCTGTGCATACAAGTACGAACACGGCACGCACGAGCGCTCCGAATGACTTTTTTTGTGAAAATATACAACGTACACGCACTTCCGTGCTTTTTGGTGATTCGTTAAATTGACGTGGTGTAGTGTACTAGTAACTTAGAGTGGAGTGATTAGTTGTTGTTGATCTAATAATATTGGCTATGCTTTCTTTTATATGATTATTTGTATAGAGAATTTTTTATATCTTCATAACTTGTGAATTTACTGACAAAAAATATTACCAGCATACTTCTTTGGCTTCGTATAAGCAATTGAATCAGTGGGGAAAAGAACAGTTTAAAGACTGAAATCGTCAACTGGAGATAACAAATGGTTAAGAGTCAAAATTTTAGAGGCTACAACCTCTGACTTTGAAAGCTAGCTAAATTTACGGCTGCTTCCACACAACCGCCAGGGACTTTTAAATGCAGTCAATAGGTCATTATAATGCTAGCACGCAAGTTATCAAGCTCATTTGCTCACCAATATGGTGTTTAAGCCGGGTTTTCCTAGGAGTAAAACTTTTGCGTTGTGTGCAGCGTGAAAACGCTCATTGGTTAAAAACCTGAAATTCAGGTTTTTTTGACAGAGAAGTGCCAGCTATCGGCTGGTTTTGGATTTATTTTCTTTCTTGTCTTAAAAACATCCCCGTGACCTAGCGATGCTTACCCTGCAAACCGTTTTTTATTTCGGTTTTTATTCATTTTTAAAGTTTATACGTACTTTTTGCCCACCCTGTATATACGTACACTGTTCTCTTCCACTGATTCAAATTTAAAAAATACCAGAAACCAATAAAGGGCAGCTGATACATATAATACTTTTCTTACACTAAATGTTTAGATCTAAGATTACATTTTATTGAACCGATTCATGGAAAAAAAAGAACTGAAATTTGGATTTGTACTGTTCTTCTCACAAATTCCATTGTGTTTGCGTAGAATTTCCGCTCTCGTTTCATTGCTGTTTAAATAATCTGAAGCTCGAAATGATTTAATCTAAAAATACCAAAGTATACCAAAAGTATACCAAAAAACCCACATTTTTACTCTTTTTTGTATAACCTTAACCGTTAAAAACTTTCAATAACTGAAGACAATAATTTAACTGAAAAACTGCTCATAATTTATTATTTCGATTATGCATCTGGACGAAAATGTTATTTTTTCGGCTTATATGCTCACTTCGAATATTCCGTACAGCTTTCCAAAATCCATAGCGCGTAAGTGAATATCTCTCACGAATCCGTCTTGGAACGTCATTTCATTGCAAAAACTGATATTGCAAGAAAAAAAATATACAAAGATCTTATTAATTCAGCAATCTTTCATTAATTCAGCTCTATAATTTTGTATGTTTTCGTGGAAATGAGTACTGGTTTTCTCACTGAATAGATGGGCGCTCTTAGATTTGAAAAAGAGAAAAACCCATTAAATTGGAAGTTAATGACAATAAATAACGCTTGAGTAAAACGATAGTTTTATCGACTTATTGAATAATTTCTTTCGAACAGTTTCTTCAAATGTTTAATGCAGTTATAACTTTATAACTTCGATTCTAATCTTCTTAAACAGTTGAATGTTGGGTTGGCTGCTGTTGTTTTTCAAATCCACAAAAAAATGTTTGGGGAAAACATGCTTGATGACGTTCCTTGTATACGATAATACTATTGTAGTCTGAATTTGGCACGAGTAATACAAGATGTCCCAAATGTTTTGCACAGCGCATACGTCTGTAACCGTTGGCTTCCGAAAGAAACACCGTTAAATACGGGTAAAACAGTTTTTCCGCATTTAACAATCCCCCCCCCCCCTCACAACATTTCTCCGTTTTTCTAATTCAAATATTTCAGTGAATATTGCACTTAGAAACGTGGATTTTTTTTTGTCGGCTTCAGAAGAGACAGGGCAACGACTTTCTATTTCGGTTTTTTAGGCTCATGGGGACTGTATAAAAAGTTAATTTCTTTATTGTTTATGTATATGGCCCCCAAACAAATGTTGAGGTTTCAAGTAACTGTAACGGTTATAGAGACATCCGCTGTGCAGACAATTTGGGACAACCTGTATCGCTAAACATTGACGTTCTTGATATGTACTATATATAAAAGTTTCGAACATGAAATTTTACTTCCATGTAATAGCATAGCATAGCTTCTTTTACGCCAAATTTCACAATCATTCATTCACATACAAAGGACTGATAAAAAAGACATTTAATCAGTATACTACATCAATCAATAATACAGTGCAATAATAATATAATACATAATACAATAACTTATTGTAACTCTTGTCTGTATTGTAACGTATTGTTTTTGTGTGACTTGGATGCAGAATTAAAAAAAAAAGTGCTTTAAATGCACATACGTGTGCATACAGTGCTACACCGAGTTTCGTGTCGTAAACAGACACGCGATGGTCGAGTGGGCATAGTGATGTACTCGCATCGAGGTGACCCCTGCAATACCACAGGGGTCGTAAGCTGAAGTTGGTTTTTTCTGGTTCCCAACTTTGGGGAGTGAGTACGAGTCAATCTCATCGATGAAAAAATCTCGCCACCGAGAGCAACAGCACAGATATCCAACCATTACACCTCACTCACATTTTCAAATATAGATGGCGTCACTGAAATTCACGCATAACATGTAACGCTAGGTACAAACACACTCACACTTGACTGGGTAGAAAATTGTCAATGGTAATAGGACCTTTAATTATGTCCGGTTTGAAAAAAAAAATGAAAGAAGGTCACGGTCGCACATGTTTTCGAGTAAAGCACGCTGACTGAAGACTAATATTACCCACAATTCCACAGTACGAGTATGGGTGAAAACGAAAAACCATCGGCTCAATTATGATAAAGTGAAACAAACAGAGCGAAAAATGTTTGCTCGTAATGCGAATCATCGCTCGAATCAAAGCTTGTTCAAAGCTTTTGCTTATCAATCGAACCTTTGTTTACCAATGTACCACTCCAACTTTACTAAAACACAAAAGAGAATTTTATGAGGTAGGAAAACTCCCCACAAATTTAGGAAAGAATAGTTATACATCGTACTGGAATGTATTCACGTTAAAGGAATGCAAGAAGAGCCTCAAAACTTAGAATAATACAGTGAACACAATGGAAAACTCATTTCCGCATTTAAAAGATAGTTGTTCACGTTACATGATATTAACCCTATAGATTTTGGGATATAGTTTTTTTTTGAGGCGACGTGTTTTCTTTGACTGAAACACGTATATATTAGCTGAACATAATTAATTTTATGACACTCATTCTAATACTTAGATTGTGTTTAGTTGTTCACTAAAAAAAAAGTGTTATTGTAGGTTTTATACCTCTCTGGAGTTCTCAAAGATATTGTACTACGTTATGTGAGCTTTCGAGTGTTTATTGTGCAAGGAACGCATATCAAAGGCATCGCTTTTGAGCTATCTTCAATTCTTTTCTAATTTTCCATTTTCGGTGTATTTATTTGTGTTAAGTTACGAATTTTCAAAGCAAAAAACACTTCATTTGAAGACTAAAATGAAATTTTATATGATACATTTTTAAACATACATCCATTGATTTTTTAAAAATTAATTTTGCATAATGTTAATTAATTATACTTAATTATTTAACGAATTGATTTTACATAATTAATTTAAATACTTTGTTTTTACTTTGCAAATTAACTGTAAGCTTAGATAAGAACTCATTAATTACATTCGGTGTTTCTGAAATGTCTTAATGTCAGTATATGAAGTTCAGGTAATATGGAATGCACTTTTGTATATTTTTTTCGATAATGTCAATATATATAGCATGATAGAAACCGGATACGTGCATTTCTATGAAATTTGGTTTCTTGTTTTTGCATTGGAACGTCTGTCATCGAAAATAAAAGTCTAGGAAAAAAGTCATTTAAAAATTACTTTCATCGGATAATATGGAATAAGGAGTTCAAAATGAAGAAAACAAATTCGAACTGATCAAAAACGAAATTTAATGGGTCTATGACGGTAAAAAAAAGAAAATTTCATCGTTTGTTTTCGTAGTTGATGATTTGGTGCTGTCAGAGTCCATTTACAAGAGCCACAAATGCAATCTTCGTATTCTGCCCCAAAACTGTCAAGGTGGGCCCACAAAGAACAGAGAACATGTTATTTTTCTAGACCTTACCTTTTCAATATTACTAAACTTTCCATCTTGAAGAGATATTCTACCCCAACTCAGATAATACTTATGGTATTTCAAAGAACCCCGACACACCATTTGTGAAAAGATACCATTCGCTGAGTACAATAAGATATAACAATTGTGTTTGTGCTTTGATTCAAATTTGGGAACATTTCCAATGATTAATAAACACTTTTAAAAACTTGCCTAAGTAAATTGCTGGAAGTAGAAAAAAAAATTCTGCTATACCAACCGTGATGATGGTGACAATCAAGTGACACTCACTCTATAGCATCACGGGGCACTTTGGAGAGACAGTTGTTTATCACTGTTCCCCTTGGGGGCCCTGAAAGCGGAGAAACCCCAGTATGGTCCACATTACCTCACTATCCCATATTAGCCGCACTTCCTACTACTAACTTTCATCGTATTTTTTAATAACTTTCTTCCTATTCTAACTAAACATCTGTATGGAAATGCAAAACTGATAGATACGTTACAGAGGAATTGCGTTATTGAACACTTTTTTTTTTCAAGAAACATTGTCTTCTCCCTTTGAATCCTTTTAATAACATTCTTTTCTCCCCATTTCTTCTAAGATTTTACTCTACAATTCCCAGTCTAATTGACTATGTTTGATAATTCATATTTGTGCATCAATGCCTATTTAACGCTGACGTGGCGAACCACTGGTTTAGCCCTTTAGTGAAGGAAGTGTGTGTGTGCGCGCAAAACGTCAGAACTGAGATGACGTTATACTAAGGTCTTATTGTAAGTCGAATATTGATTTAAATACTGGCAGCGATGTAACATAAATAAGCTGTAAATATTTCGATAAGGAATGTTAGCGATATGTATGAGATGCGTTTCAAACACTCACACTGAAATATTTCTAGTAAAGGATTATATTTCGAACTTTGTAAGAGACGTCGTAGATTCGGGTATACACACTCGACATCACAACGCCGGCTTCAATGATTGAGAGAATCAGACACTTTTGTCTTCATGAAAGTGTGTATACCTTCAGTTTAAGCCCTCCTCAGGCTACTGAAAAATTGAATATTTATAATGTATAATCTTTTCCTTGAAATTTTCTTCCGGAGACACACAAAAAAAAGGTTTGAATGAATAACGACACAGAAGATTGTCTTTTCGGGAAAGGCACGTAATCCCATGAAAAACCCGAACACGTAAAAGCGCCATGATGTAATATTCACGTGATGGACTGTAAAAAATAACACAAAGGGGTACCCAGAGAAGTTTACAGTGAATAATTTGTCACAAAAATAGACCGATCGAATGATGAAGTAATCAGCCGTCTAATGACGCGCACTGTGAGATTTATTTGCATAGTTGAAAGTTTAAATTTTGTCTTGGTCTTTTTTCTTTGTGTTCAATACTCATGCGTACATGTCTTGCAAAAGATATGAAGCGGGTCATGTGCATGGGCATGTCACGTATTAAATGTCGATGCTATTTCTCTTGATCAATCATTCTCAACTTCAATATGCCAGGGAGCAAGTGCGTAATTTCTTAGTTAATCGATAGATACCAGTTATGAAGTATCGGTAGTATAGCAGTATCAAGTTCAATAGAAAAAAAAATATCTGCGTATGAGTTACGCGTCAAATGGTAATATTTTCTATGCTGGCAACCAAATTAACTAAAACTTATATTACAATGTCGATATAATATCACTAAATTTTGTAATATTTCACACAGTGGAACTTTCCGTAACTGGTAATCCCCATTAACGGACACTTTTCTGATCCCCGGTCCCGCGGAATAGGGCTTTAAAGTATTCCCGTTAGCGGACACTCTCGATAGCGAACACTGAAATCAAGAAGACTAATTTTTTTTTCCAAACTCTGTAATTTATTAACTTTTCGTCACAAACCCAGAATTTACCGTATTCAACTAAGATTGTGTTTACTCCCAAGCTCGTATTAGCAAATAAGATAAATCGGCAATTAATTATTTAATTTACTGAACATAACTATGGTCCATGATGGTGAAGTCGTATGGCAATGTTGGTTTCGTTTGTTGATACGTGTGTAGAAAGCCAACATTGCAAGACTCATTGTTATGGAGAGGTTTTTATCTTCATACTTATTTTAATTTAATTTAATTCTTATTGCAAAATATTTGTAGTGCAAATATCATATATGGCTAAAAATTAATTAATTGGTTTAATAAAGAGAAGAAAGATGATATATTTTTCAGTATTTATCAGATTTTCCAACTTCATATGGGAATTGTGCATAATCGCCAGTAAAAGTGATAAAGGTAGTGAAACTTAATCAATCTTTCTTTATCGAGATCATTGGTGATTATGCATAATCACCGGTGAAACACTTATACAGCAACATATACATTTTAAAATGTATAGAAACAAATTGCGACCGAAACCAAACATCTTTAAAATATGAAATTCGTACAAACGAGGTTCCACTGTATATCGTATCTCAACATTAGCGACGAAATTACTTGTTCCCACGGGTGCCTGTTATCGAAAGGCTCTACTCCACTACACTCTCATTGCATATGTGCTCTCAACCCACGATACGGATTCGTATTCAATTGAGTGAGAAAACAGCAAATGAAAATGTTATAACGCTTCATCGAAGTTGTTTAAAAAACTCCGATCTCTTTTTTTTCTCCTATGGATGTATTTGTAAGTAGAAAGAACTAAGATAAATAATAAATATGAATCCTACTAGAGATAAAACAAGGTTTCTACAAGAGTAAGAGATTAACATCTTCTCTCGCGGAATTTTATTTCTTCCAAGAATTACATTTATATTTCTCCTCGGGGGGAAAAAAATTAAACCGTAGAAAAAAACAGAAAAATCAATTTCATCCTCCAAGAAACGCGAGACAATATAATTTTCCCAGCTACCAGAAAGGGCGTCTCAAGTGAAACGCAAATGAGATTTTGTCGCTGGAGAACATCTAATATTCACGATCACGGACATTTTATTTTTTACATTCTCCATCCACGAAGCGTGTAATTTAAGAGGGAAATAACCCCCCCCCCCCGCAATATGTAGTACGTATGCATCAATAAACAAGTATAAAATCCTTGCCATTGACCAAAAATAGACTCTTTCGAGATCTTTCATTTAAAAAAAAAAAAAAATTAAGGTAAATTCCGTACAGGAAAAGAACGAAATTTTCTCCATTTTCAATTTTTGTCTAAAAATTTGAATTCCATTATTTCCATAGAATAATTTTTTTTTATCGGTTCTGAGAAATAAATATTGTAATGTTCCCGATGAAACAATTTCTGAACTATAGAATATTATTTTCTCAAGTACAATACGATGATTTGCCATAGAACTAGAAGTGTATTCATTATGTATGTTACAGTAAATGTGATAAATCGGTTATTATGCATACTTACCAATCGTCTTTGAAGTTTGATAAATTAATCACTTTTACCGGCGAATATGCATAAACTTGTGAAGTGTGCACCTCTGGGTTAAAGCATTTGAAAATGAAGGTTTCAAAGTTTTTCTGTCTTTACTTCCATCAATTTTACTTTCATCGTTACTTCCATTCTTTGTAACACCCATGTTACAAACAGCATGGCAAGAAATGCTATACAGGGTGATTCAGAAAAGATTGGGAAAGAGGTGATAGTACACACCAATACAAACAATTGTCATCAACGAATGCATGGTCTAACATGAAACGCAAACGCGCTAGCGCGTTTCGAAACGGCCGCTCCTCAAACAATAAAACGACATTTCTGTTGAAATTTATCGGGAGAAAAAGCACATCATGCATGCAAATGTAACCCGGGGAAGAAGAAGAAACCGTATGCAAATCTGCGTCACAGTGCATCAGACCGGGAAGCAAAAAAGGATCCCGTTTCACACAGCTGCCGATGCAAACGCGCTAATGCTTTCCGATTGGGCAACCACCTGTGGGGAAAATGCTCACCGTAAATTCGTGCTGCTTCTGTGGTACTTCCGTTTGCAACTCCCTAGATGAAATGCGTATCTGCTTTTTCAGTATTCCTAAAGTGCGTCATTGTCCCGTACGTTTGTAACAACTGTTAGAATGGTTGCACGCTGGAATGATTTCACAGGGCTGGCGTCCTTACGGTCACGCAGATTTGCATACGGTTTCTCCTTTTCCCTCAGGTTATATTTGCATGCACGGTGTTCTTTTTCTCCCGATAAATTTCAACAGCAATGCCGTTTTTACGTTTGTGTAGCGGCCGTTTCTAAACGCGCTAGCGCGTTTGCGTTTATTGTAAGACCATGCGTTGTTTGATGACAATTGTTTGTATTGGTGTGTACTGTCACCTTTTAAAGTTTTTCCCATTCTTCTCTGAATCACCCTGTATGAGAGGAAATTATTTGCAGACAGGTCAAAAATATTAACGAAAACAAAATTAAATAGTAGAAACAATTTGAGGACAGGGGAAAAATAAATGAATTAGAAAAATAGTCCGCAGTCCTGCTGACGTTGAAGAGAGAAATGAAAGCCAATGCAGATTTAATATTTAAAATTGAATCTAAAATATGTACAGTGGCTACATGAACAGAGCGGAAAATGTCTCGAGCCCGTAAGAAATCCCCATGGACAGGCACCGGCCCGCTGAACAGTGATTGAAGAACCCTGATCTTAGTTAATTCGCTGTAACTGTGTCCGTTAGCAAATTATTTCAGTCTAGTAGGATTTTCCTAAGCACCACGTGTATTCAAAATCTGATAGATTGTTCAAAAATTATAGATTAGTTTTCAGAACATATACAGGGTGTTCTGTTAATGGACCGACAAACTCGAAGGGTTGTTAATAGGCATCAAGAGGAACAAAAACTGCAATGGAACATGGTGCCGTAAACCACGTTGAGAGGGTTAAAATCACGTAAAACGCATGCAGGCATGCAGGCTCTGAGTCCAGAGGAGACGAAAGGTGGATGTCAGTTGATCGCTGACTGCGTCCGTGGGTTCCCTCACCGTATCTGACATAAGCAGCGTCGCGAAACACATGCGCTGGGGTACGATCACGCGCTGAGGACTACGTAAATTAGCGCTATCGTGGTAGTAAGCATGTGCACAGCAGTTAGTTGTCTGTTTCAGTGAGTATCGTGATGGCTGCTGACTACACGAACGAGGAACACGCTGATATTCATCTGATTTACGGTCGAACAGATGGCAATGGGCGCTTAGCGCAGCGGATATACCAACAGCAATATCTAATGAGACGTTGCCGCACCATATTACCTTCGCCACGATCGATCGACTACTACAGGGAGACGGGGACCTCCCATCCAGCATGACGTGAGAGATTCAGAGAGACCGCGCAATATACGCACTCCTGAAATGGTACCTTAAATCACTCGTTTTTATGCGACTCCTGTGGACCCACCGGAGAATCTCATAGCGCCGATTGCCATCGCTGCGGTAGAGATCAAAAGCATACCTGCTATCTACGAGCGCGTCCGGAAATCGTTTTTACGTCGTTATAGACTGTGCCATGACGTCAGCGGCCGCCACTTCCAACAACTCTTGTATGAATTAATAAAATAAACCTTTTAGTAGTTGTTATTGTACTTTTATCGTTCCAGCGTGACGTCGAAACCTGCATGCGTCTTTCGCGATTTTAACCTCCTCAATGTGGCTTGCGACACCATTGCAATTTTTGTTCCCCTTGATGCCTACTAACAACCCTCTTGAGAGTTTGTCGGTCCATTAACAAAACACCCTGTATAGACGAAAATCTGTTTTATACAGACATTAATTTCTTCGCTAAAAGCCAAGGATAAAAAACTATAAATTTCTCATGAGCATGAGACATTTTCCAGAGGGAAATATGAGAAACGTTTCATTTTTTTTCATTTCTTATTCATTTTCGATTGAATAGTTTGTAATTTCCTTTTCTTTTGCAATCCGGAAATATAAAAAAATGAGAAAATATATGAAACAAATCCTCAATAAACAATATACCTAAAAGTAATCTGAGGAAATGGAAAGAGCGAAACACGAAAAAAATATGCATGTTGCACATAATTTGGAGTCAAGTTTTTGGAAAATAGCAATTATTCAGAGTGGTTGGTTTTGATATTTGAACTAGCAAAGCTATTTTTGCTGTTATTAGTTCTTAATTCGCAAAAATAAAGGGTGGTATGTTGTTCAGTGAAACCTCGCTACAACGACACGCGATATAACAATAAATCCCTCAACAGCGATATATTGTCAAGCCGTATTTAGAATTGTCAATATGTAAATGTTAAACTCCTCTCGATACACGATATCGTTTACAACGAGAAATCCCTCTGTAACGATACTTTTTGAGATTTCGGAACTCTCTCTCTCTCTGTGACAACGATATTTGTTATATATCACTCACAATCACCTTCAATATATTTTTTAATTCCTCACCAATTTCTGTTTCTTGCGAGGGTGTCTAATAAATGGAATTGTCGTGATGCTAGTTTCTGTGGTGTACAGAGTGAATAAATACTGCTTAATAATTTTGCTGTGTTTTTAACAGAGCCAAATAAGAAGATATGCCAACCAGGACCATAACTGGGGGGGGGGGGGGGAGCAACTTCCCGGTGCGGCAAAATTTAGACGGCGGCCATTTTAGGTGGGAACAAAGAATACTGCTATAAAATTATCGAATTTTAAAGTTGTTGGTTGGCAAAAAGATGCTGACAACAGTATGAATTTGGCGACACCTGATAATAATACTACCTCTCGATACAACAATAACCTCTCTGCAACGACATTTTTTTTTCGTCAGCAGAGTATCGTTAGGGGTTGAGTATCGTCGAGGTTGCCCGTACGGATTATTACTAATACGGATATCGTATTAGTAAAGCATGTCAAAGTACTGAAGATTGATAAATTTTAAAAAAATAAATTAATTTAATGCAGTGCTATTTATAATGAGAATTATTCAATGAGACTATTTAGAAATAAGCTAGACGTACATACTGTATTATGGAGTTGAACGCATACATGATACTAGTATAAATGGTACACCGCCATATGCAAAACATGAAATTCTCATGACACAAATTATAAAAAAAAAGTAGTATACAAGATTTAATTTTATGTCAAAACATGCAGTGATTTTTGAATGTCTCTGTATTTTTCTCCTTCTCTCGTGAGAACGTCGTTCACTTTTTGTAAGCAGGTAAATGAATCCGCTAAATAAATCTAGTAAATTCTATTGTAAATGCTAAGTTCTAATGTTGAAAGAGCTAAATTCTAATTATACTGCTAAATGCTGAATTCTAATTCTAAAAGCTAAATTCTAATGCTAAAAGCTAAATTCTAATGCTAAAAGCTAAATTCTAATGCTAAAAGCTAAATTCTAATGCTAAAAGCTAAATTCTAATGCTAAAAGCTAAATTCTAATGCTAAAAGCTAAATTCTAATGCAATTTCAATTTTATTTCTAAATGCTAAATTCAATTGCCAAATTCTATTTCTAAATGCTAAATTCTATTTCTAAATGCTATCTTCAAAATTTTTGTCACTCCCAGAAAATTTTAACACTAAAATACGGAAAAAGGTCAGGGGTTGCGTGAAAACTTCGATTTAAACAAATATTCGAGTTACGAGTGTTTGACTTATCGCGAATTGACTGTGGTTATACTGAAATAGTCTGCATAGAGTGGTGCAAAAATTCTTTAACTTTCGTGTCTTAAAGCTTTGCTCGTAAATGATTATACACGTGTTGTTGATGTTGTTAATTTTGGTTTTTTTAAGAATTAATCCTAATGTTCCCAGTAAGAAAATAAAATCATTTGTATAATATTTTTTATAAACACCTATTAATACGATTGATAAATATGCATCGTATCATATACCATTAATAAGAAAAACAATTTATAATAAATCTTTATATTTCTTGCTCCAGGGTTATGCAATGAGTTTAATGGTATTTAGGCAACAGCGCTTTCACTCAATATGTTTAAAAGAGCTATAATAAATTGGGTATTTGAAATAACGAATATCGAACAGTTCATTTTATTTGATAATTAACCAATCACTGTAATTTGAGAGAGAGGGATAACATTTAAACATTTAAGTAATTCTAAAGAAAAAAGTTAGTTTTGATATTTGAATGTTATCGTGTATTGTTGTTTTTGTACACTTTCTCTCAAGGTTGCCGAGGAGATTGTCCCATTCGCGATACTGTTTATGACCCATGGAAGGATTATATCCCTTTCGGTCAAATAGTGTTTGTTTTGTAGTTTTATTGTTGTCTTTCTGTCTTGTATGTTTTTGATTTAGTCTTGTCTAAATAAATAAATAAATGTGGCACGGCAGCTTGAGCTATGCAAACATGGCACCCCGCTCTGTCCCTTGTGGGATATAAGCAGGCTAACTTGCGGCTGGGCCATGCTGGGAAAAAGAAAAGTCCCCGCTTGCCACCAAGACCACGGGCCGACCTCCGACCCAAGCAAAAGACTACAAACACTAACACCAAACATGGCCCAGCTATGAAGCAGATTACCTAGCGGCTGGGCCATGCTGGAAAATCTCTCTTGATGTCCGGGCCCGGCAGGCATCCCCGGCCCGTAAGCCACAGGACCCAGCCCGCCGGGGCCCTCATCGCCTCCGACTCGCGGCAATCACACCCCCCCCCAAATTCCCCGGAAACCCCAGCCTTCTGCCAAGGAGCATGGGCGGATCGCCCCCAAGAGACCAGTGAAAAGCTATGAGCTACAGCTCAACCCTTGAGCTTTGGAGAGCGACTTAATTTTTTGAATACGTTTACATTGGGGAAAAGCAGGTGTAGGGAGGACGTGATCGAAGTATTGAACATTTTCAACGGGATGGATAGGATGGACCATGAGTGGACCCATGATAGCCGAGTTGTCATAGTGAAAGACTCACATCGCGAGGACTCGGGTTAGAACCCCACCGCCGCCACAGTGGTGGTCGTCTGAAGGTGGTTTTCTGTGGTTCCCAACTTCAAGACGCAAATTCGAGCCGATCTTTCCGTTAAAAAAAAGTCTTGCCGCAGAGATAAAAAGACTTACAACGATACACTTATTCAATCATTGCACTTCACACATAGTTAGAAAAATCAATCGCAGGTGGTAGCACTACACATACAAAGCATTGCACAGCAACAAACTTCACGGAAGGTACTAATTCCTTAGAGGTTACGCAGAGGAATGTGGACGAGGTGCATGTGAGGTTGTAGTATTATCGTTTAGTAAGGGATCGTTCCAGGTTGTAGTTTCACATGGAATTTTTCTCTAACGGGGTTATAAATGCGTTGAATAGCTTACCTCCGGGGATCATGACTTCTAACACAATTGGCGCGTATATTGTTTATAATTTATATATTGTTAATAATTTATATATTGTTTATAATTTATATATTCTTTATAATTTATATATTCTTTATAATTTTTATTAATTGCATTTTTAATTGAGTTGCTGTATTTTTGAAATATATGACATCCATATTTGTATGGGCATCTTTTTCTCAGCCACCTCGTTGGGCATTTCGCCTGTTGTGGCGTTGTATTTGTATATTTGTATTTAAAAAGAAGTACGATTGACAGAGGGATAAAGGAGAAGCTACCCGTACTCAGATAAGACAGACATGATCTTTCTTTATGGGCAGTGTATTATGCAGCATTAATTACTAGTTATTTATTCCTGATATATGTTCTTATATTGCGTTGCTGAATTTGAGTTATATTTGACATCCATGTTATCTTTTTTCCATACAACTCGTTGGACATTTCGACTTTGTGTTTGCACTTGTGATTGTATTATGACAAAAAAAGATCGCTTTTATGCTCCAAAAAATGTTCAGCTCAAAATTCTCGAGATTCAATTGAAACTACGAATTTTCTTAGTGCGTCACCTGTATTTTCTACTAAATATATTTGTATCCCCGTGCTTTGATGCTTTGGTTCTTCTTCTTTATAGTAAATCATTCACTTAATCTTACGAATACATACAGAAAAAATTCTACGCATTCTATGATTTAATAAATTTATAGAGCTTTCAGTTCAGACCGAAGCCAGTATTTTGTTTATTCGAAATTATTTACATTCGGAGTATGAGATGCGAATGTATTTTTGTGGAAACTCTCATAGAATAGCTACGAAAGAGAAATTTCACTCTGGACATTAAATGCAATTTTTCCAACTTCATGTTTTATGGTGTTTACTGTGATTTATAGTCAGTGACATACCAAAATAAATTCTTCGTAGATTTTTGAAGAATTGAATAACAGGAAAACATTTTCTTTGCGTAGAAAATTTAATAGATGTTGTGCTATGAGAGTCATATCATTTTAACAAGAAAAAAACAACAAACATATTTGAAGCTCGATATTGCTTTATTATATATGACGACGAGGTCACTTCACTTATTTTTTATACAGTGACACGAATGATTATTTTACGGTAAGTATGATAAATCTCGATTATTAAAAATAATAACTGATTTTAATCAATTTAATTGATTTTTAAATATTTCAAAAAAATGATTAATAAAACCAATAATAAAGTACATAATAAATATTGATAAATAAATAAATAATATTTTTTTATTAATTCATAAGTAATTAAATATTAAAAAGAATTGTGAATAATTTATAAAATTAAAAATAAATAATTAATAAAAATTTAAAATAAAGTTGAAAGACAATAATAAAAGTTGAATAAAATAATTTTAACGATTTTTAAAAACTAAATAAAAATAATTAATTAATAAAAATTGAATAAAAATAAAATACTAATGAATAAAAATTAAAATAAGTAATTAATAGAAATTGAACAAAGAAAACGAAAAGTTAATAAAAATTAAATGTGAAGTAAAAATAATTAATTTATTTAAAAAAATATTAATCAACTCCTTCAATATATTTATTTTTATTTAAATTTTGTGGAAAAAGACTGTGTTAAAAGAAATTTCAATGTTTAATCCTTATTTCCTACATCAAATAATGCGCAAGAATTTTCGGTATTCGTCTTGTAAAATGTGAAAAAAAAGAAAGGGAACAAGGGATGCAAAGCAAACATGTAATTTTACTATTGAAATCGGGTCAAAACGAGAATATGAACAGGAATAATGCCACACTATTTTGATTAAGGTTTTGAAGCTCCATATTTTTATCGAAAATCACTGAATCTTTAACGACGTTTCCAAGTTGCATAGATGAAAATGTTTTACTGTTGGCTTCTCCCCATATATTATGATACTGTAGTGAAGACCAATTTACAAGCAAAGTCACTCGATGAAGTGAAACTTGGTTGTTACGCCAACTTGGATATATCCATACTCATTCCCCCTTAGATATTTAATGTTAATGTACTTCTTTTATAACGTAGATGAAAACGGCAATAACCTCGGATATAATGACAAACTTTTCGTCGCTTTTTTTTTCATTTCCACGGCGTTTTGCTTAAGAAATTCCTTGGGTTAGAGCTCATTACCATGGGATAATGTTTGCCTTTTGTCGATTATCTTATGGTCAGAAAAAGTTCTGTCACACGTTCGAACAGCTCTGAACTTGCTTATATTCATAACCCGTATACGGGATATTCCAGTATTTATTCTTTCCTGGCATTTTCTTCCAACATAATACCCCGTTTTTTCAAATAAAATTAAATTGTGAAATTCAACATGAAAATGTGATTTTAATAGTTCATAAATTATGTTATGATTTATGTGACTAAATATTCATCTCACATATTTGCCATGTTAATTTTTTTCCCGTGAATTATATTTTAGCAGATCTATTATAGCACTGTATTCGAGGTCAAGTGTTACTTATTAATACAACTGTAGTACTAGGATTTTTATGACCTTAGGGAGTGCATTTATGACCAAAAAAACATAAAAATATTACCTTAAAAGACGAAAATAGGACCTTGCAATTTTAAGCATTACATTTTACATCTTTCTCAATTAATGTTTCTTACTTTATCAAATTAAAAATTAAACAGTAAATACAAATACAAATACATATACAATCCCACAACAAGCAAAATGCCCAATGAGGTGGCTCAGAAAAATTTGTCCATAACAAATATGGATGTCATACATTTCAAAATTACAGCAACCTAATTAAAAATGCAAACACAAAAATTATAAACAAAATACATACATACATATATATATATATATACATGATAAAATATTATAACAATTCCGAAAAAATACTCATGGTTGCCGTATTCTAAGTATGTATAACAATACTTCAATTCACCTAATTTAAAAAAAAAATCAAAATGTTTTAATTACAACTATCTAACTCAAAATTCAAATGGAAACCACGCTTACCTTATGCACAATCATACTTTTGATACGTTCTACGATTGCACTAATTATGAATTACATGTTGAAATGCTCGAAAAAGGAGGAAAAGAAAACTGACGCAAGTCAGTTTCTTCTAATAAATGTTTGAAGAAACTGGCATAAAGGACTTAAAAAAATAAATAGAGCATTATATGAAAAAGATTTGTTTTGAAGTTCTGTTTCTGCAGTCTTGCCAATTCTCACTTCAACTGAAAAGAAATATTGCTCACGTTAAATTACTTCTATGCTAGAACTCTCTATATTTTAAAAATGAAATTAAAAAACATCATCAGTACTAAAAATATTCTTATTGAACTCATGTGGAATAAATCCCTTCACTTTTTTCCCTCCCAAACTTGGGCAGAGCCAAAACAAGAAGGAGGGGGTGCAACTATCTTCGACGGTAAATTCGACGGGGTAGCAAATTTTAGAGATACAAATTGAAAAAAAAAGACATTTGCTTTAAAACATAATGCAAACAACACTGTTATAGACTGAAACAAAAAAACTTCACGTGAGGTTTCACTACACGCACACGCACATTCCCGCATGTACCGATTCGTTAGTGGTTCCGCGGGGGGGGGGGGAGGGTGGGCGGGGTGTAGCAGTAGTAGGTAGGGCCTCCAAAAATGGCTCGGGGATCCATGATGTTCTTAATTCAGCCACCTCGTTGGGCAATTTGCCTGTTGTGGCGTTGTATTTGTATTTGTATAGAGCTTTGAAGTTTAGCAGTGAAGGGGGAGGGATAGTACTATTTAATCGCAGAAATCCACCTCGTAAGCATTCCTCTGAGAAACTTCTGACGAATTGATTTATGTCTGAATGTGCCGTGTATGTGTTGTTTCTGAGAAATGCGTGTTATGCGGTTTGTGAAGTGCTGCCATCTGCCTTTTGATTTCGGCAGCAAACAAATCTGCGGGTATTTTTTTTTATTTCATTTATTTATTTCGCTTGTTGTATTATGCGTGAACTTTGAATGTTCAGCCGGCCACCACTACTACACCGTCAGTGGGATTTGAACATGGGTCCTCGCGATGCGAATCCCCCGCACAATACGCTCACCCAACTGCATAGAGGTGGGGGGAAAGGTTACCGCTCTGATTTTAGACACAATGAACACTTCAAACCAAAAGATTCTGTGAGTCGAAACGAATAAGATCTTTCAAACGCGATCTTCAAACACCCACCCCATCCAGGGTGTCCCGTCACAAGCAGGGGGGGTCACCCTCAAAGGAAAAAGTAATGGCTATCGGAAAAGCAGATGCCCCCCCCCCCCAAAAAAAAAAAAAAATAAGACGAGAATTCACTTAATTATTGAAAAGTACACGTTTAAGCATTCTTGTCTTTTTTATCTCTTCTTTTTTTTTTGGTGGTAAATGACCAAAAAATATGATAATGTTTTTTTGAAAACTCCTAAAATATGACTGATTGCTCGAAGATGCTTAAAATATCCCCAATAGCTCGAGAATGCCTGATATTTGACATGCTATAAAAATCCGAGCTCTACTTATAAGCAAAATTGGCAATTTTGACAGTAAGTGTGTGTGAGAATCACGATGTTCCGTATTAGTTTACCGAATTCCCAACATTTTCCTCAACCAAATATGATCACCCTAGTTATAATGAAAAAAGAAATTCATGCACAGCAGTATTTGATTGCGTCTGAATACATTTTTTGCCAAAAAGGTCGGAATCAGATCTAAACCGCAGGTGACAGTCCTATTAGCACTCATGTGCACGAAAATGATCGTAGCAAGACAAAAATAACAAACGAAAGTGCAGGTGAGATAAGCATTCAGACAGGTCAGCAGAAAAAAATTCCACGTGAATTCAAAATCGGAGAAAAGTTATAAAGGAGCAGAAAAAAAAAAACTAACGGAAAACGCTCCTTTTCCAACTTCGCTCGAATTTTTGAATTCGAATATCTTAGCGAATATTGTACTTAGATACATGAAGTTTTTTCCGCTGACCTCAGGAGATACAGGGAAAAACTTTATTTTTAGAAGTTGGAGGACGGAGAACCATCTGAAAATTTAAATTTTTATTTTGTTACACCCTGTATTTTCACTCTCGAAACTGCTACCGGGCAAATTTTTCAACGCCTTTTGAGCATTTTTTAAACTGTTCATTTATACCTCTGATGAGATAAAAGCCGCATTAACACTCACATGACATCCTGTATTATTGGAAAAATCGAAAAACCAACTATTTATGTAGAATCTGTGTGTTAGAACTTCCAATTAGGAAAATGTAAATGCAGCACTGAGAAGTCATCTGCAGAAAAATTTCATACTTATAGATGCAGTATTGATAGAGGGATTTGACTTTGAAGTGTTCAGCATTTATCACCAATGATTGGGGGGGGGGGGAGTGGTTGAAAAATTGCGGAAAAATTCAATTAAATTATGGGCTGTTGAATAGTCCGTGTTAAGTAGGAGAAGACACTTCGCAAACTTTCTGTAATTGAAAGTACAGTCAAATCTCGATATATCGAATGTGCGGTGGCCGACAAAAAACTTCCGAGTTTTCGTTAGTTCGACTTATCGGAAATTCTGATTGCAAAAAGAAAGATTTATTAACTCTTTAAGCGGCATCTGCGAGATATCTCGTCTTCATAAATGCCTCTTATTTTAACATTGACAGACCCAGATATTTTGTATAGTTGATTTCGAAATGGAAAACGTTTCCCTCTACCCCGTAGTTTGAAAATCGGAAGAAAGCTACTTGATTAAAAAATTATAGCATTTTGAAGAGCTTGGTGATTTCTAATTGTCGCTTCAAGGGCCAATAACAGCTTAAAATAACAGCGCTATTTATACGAACATTATATTAGAAAACATGTCAGAATACTGGAGCTGAAGAAATATGAAAAGACCAGTCATTATAATTTAATTATATTTATTTATATTATCGAATGAGAATATTTAGAACTAAACTTTGAGTACATACTGTATAGTACGGAATATATTAAATGAATATATATTACTAATTTCAAAATTATTTTCTGTCAAAAAATGGAGTGATTTTTGACTGACTGTGTGTCTTCTTTGTTCTTCTTACGTGAAAAAGTCATTCACTTTTTTGCAAGCAGACAAATGAACTCACGGAATGAATCTGCTAAATTCTGTGTTGCTAAATTCTATCACTAAATGCTATTTGTTAAATTGTTGTCATTCATAAAAACTACGACTCAGAGGAAGAAAACTTCGAGTTAAGAGAAAAGTTTAACATTAAAATATATACGAAAAAGTTCTAGAGCTGTCTTAAAACTTCGACTTAAACACATATTCGAGTTATCAGAGTTCGACTTATGTTTCTAATGTCAACAACTGTTGAGATACCTGTTGTGCATTTAATTTGAGACAGCCTGTATATTAAAAATAATAGACTAAAAATTGACTTTATTTCCGAAATTGAACTCATAAAGATATATATTTTGTACGTAGTGGTCTTAAGCCGGGATTACACCATAAAAGTTTTGTAAAAGTGCTTTTATAAAACTTGAAGAATCCAACTAATAAACGGATCGGTTGCATTTGCTCGAATGAAACCGATCAGCTTATTGGTTGTATTTTTCAAGTATTCTAAGCACTTTTACAAAACTTTTATAGTTTAATCCCGGCCTTAGGAAAGTATTCGAAATAAAATCCAATATTTTATACACTTCATTTTTTTTTATGAAAGGATGAAATTTTCTTCTTTCCATCTCTTTCCACCTTCTTCTCAATGTCCATCTTTATCGTATTTCCGGATCATTTCTTGAAAAATGCCCAATTCCAGAATTTCTTGGAAAGCCCTCGACAAGCTTTTCAAAGTGTCATTTTTTTCCCCCTGTCTCTTGATCCTTTCAGTCATTTACAAGTGAGACATTTGACTCTTACAGATGGTGCCAATTTTGATCTCTCTTTTGAGAAGAGGAAAGAAATTGAGGAGACGAATCACTTCTGATACAAGAAACAAGTAAGTAACTTCCTTGAATTGTGAATTTTTTCTTCCAGGCTGAATCGATTTCAACCACTTCCTTGGCGAGGACGAGTTAACGCGTCATATTCTAGTTGGAATATATATATATACTTTCTTATTTTGTTTGGTTGTCTTAACTCTCTATGGTCCGGTAGTATATATCTGGATATACGTATCAAATAGATTGCCAGAAATCTCATTATACCAGTGTTTCTCAACCTTTCTGAGTCAGTAAAATATGTGAAACGAATTGACGGACCGCTTGTGTCCCTCATTACGGGATATTCTCGTAATTTTGGTTGTTTAAATTTTTTTTTATACATTTGCCCGTTTTTCGAGTTTATTTGGGTTTCTAATATTTTATAAAGTTGTGAATATACGAAGTGTTTTCACACATAAAATAAAAACTATATTATGATACTTTTGGCAAAAATTATTTATCGTGGATATTAGCAAGGTTCAACGTTTTTTTCACAATTTATGAGCAGTTTTGATATCAATTGGTGATTTTGCTGCTACTTCTGGCAACTTACTTGATCACAACTAGCGATGGCCCATATTCTATCGTATTAAAAAAAGATTCCAGTTTACCGTTATTTTCTCAATGAAATATGGTCACCAGATCATTTCAAGGTATTTTTCGTGACAAACATTTTCTTTATTGCGATTGGTAGCTGTCCTTGATTTTCCCACCCTTCAGCAATTTGAGCCTAGTAATTACCGAATTGCATTTAAGGCAATAAATTACATTTTTTGACAAAATTTAGTGGTATCCCGTATTTAGGATAGCATTTTATTCGTCGATGTATGATGAACTTAAGTTACAAAGGTGTAATTTTTATTTGAACGCCTACCGTTAATACTAATATCAATCACACATTTGTTTAATAATTTTTCATTCAGTTAGAATTAAATTATCAAGTCTGCCTAGAGACAACAGGTTGAGAAAAACTCTGAGCTGCATTATACCATTTTGTTGCTAGTTTAGAAAGTAAATCTCTTTTAGTGTCATTCCAGTACAAAATACAGCTGTATATATCCAATACCTTTCATATTTAGAAACAGCTGATTCTATGTTGGTGTCATTTCTGGTTGTTGAAATGTGTACAGAGATTTAGAAAATCGCACCAAATTTAGGGAATTGGAAACAAAATTCAAGGGAAAACAGCCTTTTCCTTTATTTTATCTACAACTTCATTAACAAATATTTCATCTGTTTAAAGATGTCGGTAAAGATCGATCATGGTTTTTTTGGTATAGTTAGAAAGATGTTAGTCTGTATCTGCTGAGGACAACACAAAGAAATTCCATATTTCTAAGTGTAATATTCGCTAAGATATTTTCTTGAATTCACAAATCGGGAGAAGTTATAAATGGACAGAAAAAACTAACGGACAACGCTCCATTCCCTCATTTATATGTTGTTCTTCCACAACTTCTTTCTGATTTTGAATTCGAATATATCAGCGAATATAGGAACTTGGAATTTTTCAGGCCTCATTAGAATAAATATTTAAAAAAATGTTCATCAATAAAGTTTTTCATTTTGTAAATGATTACTGCATATTTTCTAATCTTTTTTATTAAAATATCACAGTGCGTGTTCCATTTAAGATCATTCTGTATCGTGATACCCAAATAATTGTACTCCCAAACAATACATATTTCTTGGCAATGTCATTGATTGTTCTCCAGGCACTGACAATGGTTATGTATACTTAGGTGTATGTTTGTGTTATAATTTATGTTTCTTGTCTTGATATGCACTGAAGAGCCAAAAAACTGGTACACCTTCCTAATATCGTGTAGGGCCCCCGCGAGCCCGCAGAAGTGTCGCAACACGACGTGGCATGGACTCGACTAATGTCTGAAGTAGTGCTGGAGGTAATTGACACCATGAATCCTGCAGGGCTCTCCATAAATCCGTAGGAGTAAGAAGGGGTGGAGATCTCTTCTGAACAGCACGTTGCAAGACATCCCAGATATGTTCAATAATGTTCATGTCTGGGAATTTAGGTGGCCAGCGGAAGTGTCTAAAGTCAGAAGAGTGTTCCTGGAGCCACTTTGTAGCAATTCTGGACGTGTGGGGTGTCGTATTGTCCTGCTGAAATTGTCCAAGTCCGTCGCAATGCACAATGGACATGAATGGGTGCAGGTGATCAGACAGGATGCTTACGTACCTGTCACCTGTCAGAGTCGTATCAGAGGTCCCATATCACGCAAACTGCACACGCCCCATACCATCACAAAGCCTCCACCAGCTTGAACAGTCCCCTGTTGACATGTAGGGTCCATGGATTCATGAGTTTGTCTCCATACCCGTACACGTCCATCAGCTCGAAGCAATTGGAACCGAGACTCGTGAGACCAGACAACGTGTTTCCAGTCCTCAACAGTCCAATGTCGGTGTTGTCGGGGCAAGGCATAAAGCTTTGTGTCGTGCAGCCATCAGGGGTACACAAGTGGGCCTTCGGCTCCGAAAGCCCATATCGATGATGTTTAGTTCAATGGTTCGCACGCTGACACTTGTTGATGGCCCAGCATTGAAATCTGCAGCAATTTGCGGAAGGGTTGCACGTCTGTCACGTTTAATGATTCTCGTCCGTCCCGTTCTTGCATGGTCTTTTCCCGGCAGCAGCGATGTCGTAGATTTAATTTTTTACCGGATTCCCGATATCCACGGTACACTCGTGAAATGGTCGTACGTGAAAATCCAAATTTCATCGCTACCTCGGAGATGCTATGTCCCATCTCTCGTGCGCCGACTATAACACCACGTTCAAACTCACTTAAATCTCGATAACCTGCCATTGTAGCAGCAGTAACCGATCTAACAACTATGCCAGACACTTGCTGTGTTATATAGGCGTTGCCGACCGCAGCGCCGTACTCTGATTGGTGCCATATCTCTTTATTTGCATACGCTTGCCTGTACCAGTTTTTTTTGCTCTTCAGTTTAAATAAATTTTGTTATTTGAGTATTAAGTTTTAATTTGTGTTTTAATTACTAGAAGAATACTTCCAGTTAGATAAAGTATCCAAATAACACACAAAACTCAGATACGTCATTAATTTGACAAGGGGTTGCATAGTTAATTAATGAAAAAATAGTAACTTTTTAATGGCCACTCGGTGCTCAAACACCCAATTAAAAAATCCGATTTTTGTGCGACTCGGCATCGCGTAGCGTGGTCGGTCTAGACCTGACATAATACGATAAAAAAAAAGCACTATACATTTTAAGAAACCAAACACAGAAAATACCAACTACCCATACCATAGAGAAAAATTAGTTTATATCTGAAAGAATTTTTTTAATTTATTCCATTAAACGCACCATTTCACATGTTTTTTGTCGTGTATTATCTACATCAGAAATGTGATATTTTGTTTTTCACTCAAGTGTGATGTTCTGGATGTGTGACATGGCGTTTTTCGTGATATATAGCCAACAGTACTCCCTCTATATCATAAAATATTACCTCAGGCTTCAGAATTTGTGGTATACTTTATCATATACACAAAGAGAAATTGATTTTTTTTTCTTTATCAGAGACATTCTTCGCATTCTACGGAAATAAAAGGCGCATCGCGTGAAATCTATTATTTCATGAACCTGAAAGGGAACTGAACAATATTTTTGCCGTATAAAAGCTTGAAATGTATGTTTCCACATAACTTGTGAGATATGTGACAGCTCTAGATGATGCGGTCTTGTTGCACCAGAGAGTTTTGCACTTTAAGCAACTTAGTGGAAATTATTAAACCTTCTGAAAAACTACACTTTTTGTTTTCAAGAAGAAAGAATGCCTTCTTCTGATCTCATGCAAGTATAAAAATGCTCCCCCCCCCCTCCAACTCAAAGAATTATATGGGACCGTTGGAGTATTACGTAAGCAAATTTTTAACCATTTTTGAAAGCGATTTCATAACAAGAGTTCTCTTCATTTCTTGATATTAGAACGAAATGATCTAAAAGACGTTTTAATGCAAATAATGTAGTCTTGTAATGATGAGTTTCTTCACATGTATAAACATGTGTAAATAAAACCAACATTATCATTTGGAATCAACATCCTGAACCATAGTTATGTTCAGTTAATCAGGTAATTAATTGACGTATTATCATATTTACCAATACGAGCTTTGGATTATACATACTTACCATTGAATATAATAAATTCTCGAATTATGAATAAAAATTAAGAGTTAATTATATTAAAAAAAACTAGAGTTTGCCTAATTTTGCTGTCCGCTATCCAGATGTATCCGCTAACGTTGAATGAAATAAAGCCCTATCCCGTGCGGGACTGGAATCAGAAAATTGGCCGTTAACGGAGAGTATCCGTTATATCCGTTAGGGGAGGTTTCTACCGTACTTATACGCGACTCTTACACAACACACACACAAAGAAAGCGGGAGTAACTAAAAGACACTTCTACGCTGCAAAAAAAAAACAACTCTATTTTGATTGGTTATTTGAAGCGTGGGAATGGAATGATATCTGTATTTATGTTTTTATGTCTAGGCACCAATCAGCGTAAACTGAAATCATGGCGCTCCAGTTTCAATGATTTACATGAAAAAATGGTAAGCAAAAGATGATGTGAAAGCGAAGATATGTGTTTTTCCTCTATTATTAAAATTATTTATATTTTGGTAAAGCTAATGGCATTCAAGATAAAAGTCATCGAGTTAAAACAATGTGACTGTGCAATACTGTATGATATTTGGGTGTGATTGATTATATCGTTAAAGTCATTTGTCCCATTATAAATACAATAACATATTTATTGGAAAATGAATTATCTTTTGGGTTAGATAAGACAATTGAATGAACGACGTATTTGAACCCAAAATTGCAAAAAAGAACCAAAGAAGAAAATGAAAAGAAAAGAAGAAAGAAGAAAATGGCTTATTTTTTTACAATTTTTGGTTCAAATACGTCGTTTATTCGATTGTCCTAACATATTTATTATTTTGAGATCCAGTAAAAAACAGAATTAATTGATAAAATCTTCTGTAAAACACACACGGAAAGTTCTTAAGTAACAGAAAATAAAGACTCAAGTTTCAGCAAATGAAATTTTTCCCTGGGAGAACATCTAATGTTTCAATCACACTCAAAATTTTTCCCTCTTCTAAATTTTTATCTATTCAGAATTCGGGAAAACGACAGAAAAAGTTTGTTCTTCGAAAAAAACGCATTAATTTATACCTCGAGAAAACCAAAAAAAAATTTATGTATCCGTGAGAATAATTTTGTTGTGTGAAATTTTTAAGAAAATCTACGAAGAACGTACCTACGAATATGTACGATTCGTTTTGGAACATGAAATCCAGGAATAACTTTCTAGCCTTCATTGGATTCGTGAAAAATGTTTACTTATTTATTCGAATGTTATTTTTCCCCCATCGATTTCTTCTTAACTTTCCCCTTGAGGTGTTTGAAGTTTTCTCGAAAAAAAAACAAAAAAAAACCAGGGAAAAGGTAATTTTTCTCAAGAGATTCGATCCTCTTCTGGGTTATTTCCGTCAACGCAGACTTTTCTCGTATTAGCTCCGAAAGAATAAAAATCTATCCTTTCGTTTCTTTCACTTGTGTTTTTTGCCGTTTCAAAGACATTTATTTCATAGAATTCAGTTGAAAAGAAAAGAATTTATTGACATCAGAAGTAGTTGTGAACGGTTGAGAATGGAATGTATTCCCCCAATTCAGATGTCACATACAAGTACTGTTCAAAAATATTCCGATGCATCTTACCTATATTGTTGTTAAACGATATTGACTACGTTGAAAAAGTAATTTCGTAAGGAAATATTTCGTATATATTTTTTTTTTATTTATTTATTCATTTCAGTTCCAAATATGTCATAAAATTACCAATGTATAGCAAATTATTAGTATACAAGGGGCCAAGGCCTGTATACTAATAATTATATATATATATATATATATATAGTTATATTTATACTGATTATAATGTATAGATGTATTTTCTTTAAAACATTTAGCATCTACTCTGTTCTTTTACTTACAGTTTGATCATAGCAGATTATCTTCGGTCGATTCACACACATATCACATTCGTAATTATATACGATTACAAATACAATCAAATAAACTTCATATCTGATGCTGAGTTAGATAGAATTATAGCACAGGCAGGCATACAAGTACAACGAATTTCGCTATTGGATATTAAAATATACGTTTATTAAAATATACGATTGATTTGAAAATGGATTTTTTTAAAAAATTTTGTGTAGGTAGGTAAATTTTGAATTTCTAAAGGCATTGTAAAGTTGTCTCGCAAACTAAAAATGCCAAGTAAAAATGTTTCCGGAAAATTTCTTTTCGACAGTGCGGTATAGTAAAAATTTCAGTTGGTCGTCTCAAAGGTACATTATTATTTCGTACAGATAATGATATATCCCTGTATATAGTGACAAATATTCGGTATATAAAATTATACAAAAGACTGGATGTTGTGAAGATATTTATTATTTGAGATGTTAATTTTTTTTTTTTAAGGAAGGAAAAAACTCATCTCTGCCTCTACCGGGAGTCGAACCCGGGTCCATCGATTGCCGGACGAGTGCTCTGACCACTAAGCTACAGAGGAGATAGAGATATTCCTTCGCTGGAGCGTATATATGCCGAACGGAACCGTGCAATCGACGGTGAAACCGATCAGCTAACAGACTTTGATGCATCTCCTGAAAGACAGGAAAGTGGGCATGGAGCTGGGAGGTAAGCTCATGGAACATGACCAAACGAGAGGTAGTCCGCAGGGCTCGTGCTCGGGCCCCCTTATGTGGAACGTCACGGTGGACGGCCTACTTAAACAGTCCTGGGAAGAGGGAGTACGAGTCCAGGCCTTTGCGGACGACATACTCATAGTCATGGCCACAGAGAAATGGAAAGAGATGGAAGGAAAGGCCACCAGGACTCTGGATCAGATGGCCAATTGGCTACACAACAACGATCTGGAGCCGGCAATCGAAAAAAGTTCTTACCTGTGGTACAGTTCAAGAATCAAGAGACCCAAGATAAGGATGAAGGGAACCAGGATCCCATGGAAGAAGACGATGAAATATCTTGGGGTCACTCTGGACAAAGACCTGGACTGGATATCACACGTAAAAACCCAGGGAGCCAAGGCGAACGCTAACCTTCAAACATTGGCGAGCATGGCAGGCCCAAGATGGGGACTAACGCAGAAGCTCAGAAGGATACTGTACGACCAGGTGGCTGTCAAGATAATAACATACGGAGCTGCTGCGTGGTACCAGGACCCATCAGAGAAGCTCAAGAGGCAGCTGGACAGCCTGCAGGGAGGTTTCCTGCACCTTCTCACAAGAGCCTACCACAAGACGTCAAAAGCAGCCATGCAGGCCATCGCAGGAGTTCCCCCACTGAGTCTTCAGACGGAGTATGTCGCCAAAGCAGCTATGGTGACAAGACTCAAGAGGAACATTAGTCTGGGGGAGGCCCAATACCAGTGGAGTGAGATAGAGCAGAGAAGGATAGGCTGGGATATGCACCCCGCCACCGACATCCAGGAGAGCCAGATCATCACCCTGGAAGAAACGGGCCCTATCTCATACGAAGGAACCACCATATTCACAGACGGTTCTAAAACCCAGGATGGAACGGGTGCTGCCTTCGTGAGATACGAGGATGACGTAGTAACCCAGAAGTGGAAGCAGAGGATATTGACAGGGTGCACGATTTTCCAGGCGGAGCTCTTCGCTCTAAGAGAAGCGGTAAGCAGCTTGGAAAACACAACGACCCAGTCCAAAGTATACACAGACAGCCGATCCGGCCTGGAAGCCATAAGAGACCCCCTCACGAGACACGAGGACGCCAGGACCGTCCGCAGGGCTCTATTAAAAAATCCAAACATCCAATTGAACTGGGTTCGTGGCCATGTCGGAGAAAAAGGGAACGAGGAGGCGGATCGATTGGCCAAGGCAGCAACCTTGAGCCGTACGATCCTCCTGGAAAAGAAGATTCCAGCAGCGACTGCAAAAAGGATAATAAAGATTCACATCTTTGGAGAATGGCAGAAATTCTGGAACCACCCCGCCACACATGGGAAGTTAACCCATAGGGTCCTGCCCAAAATACAGTGGAGAGAGAGATCTTGCAGCAGAGAGAAGACGATATTCTTCTCGGGCCACGGGCCGTTCCCCACCCACTTCCTCCGCTTCGGGATCTCAAACAATGACAAGTGCCTGTGTGGAGGAGTCGGAAGCCCATTGCATTACGCAACAGAGTGCGAAAAGACCTCAGATTTCCACCTGGTTAAGCCGCTCCCTCAGTTGGAGCATGAATGGTTCAAAAGGATGGAGAGAGATGGAAAAGCAATGGAAACCATCAAGACCTGGTTAAATTCCTAGAGGCCAACCAGGAACATCTCCACACCAAGAGGGATGAGACCATCCAGACTCCACATGAAACGCAACAACTGAGGAGGAGCGAAAGACTGAGAGCAAGGGCAGAAGCCGAAGACAGCGTCGATAGGGTACTCTCCCAGGAAATAGAAGAATTAGAAGACGAAGAATACGACACAGAGGGAGAGCAATCGGAGAGAGAAGAAGCGGTCGAAATATGGGAAGACTCTGACTTCAAATAGGATGATCCAGTGAAAGAGTAATCAAGAAACAAAGTCCCAATGATCAGTGTTTAAACTGTGAAGCACCCAACCAAAAGCTGAGGAGCTTTTGAATAATCGAACAACCCCCTCCCCTCATGCTGAAGGACCTGGCACCTGGTTGGACCAATGTGACACGAAGGGCTCACACTAGCCAACAAGCCAACGAGGGAAGACATGGGTCCAGGACCTGGCGCTTGGCCACAGAGAGGAACAGGGGGCTCGGGCTCAATAAAGCTGGAAAGGACATCAGAACAGCTCATCGGAATAAATTGTATAATAGAAATATTTAAATCTGTATATACTTTTTTTTTTTTTTTAATAATGTGTTTTTATATTCAATGTTCATGTATTTTATATTTTATATGCATAATAAAGCACCCGACATCGCCCAGCCCCTCATCCGGGCAATGGCTAAAATTGACAATGGTCGATAGAGCCTGGGCGGTGCACGGAATGGAAATGGAAATGGAATGTATTAACAAGTGGAGAGCGACATTCATGTCATATATATAGCCATCTGGTGGCTCGTCGTCCATGAGCTATTAGCTGATCGGTTTCACCGTCCATTGCACGGTTCCGTTCGGCATATATACGCTCTAGCGAAGGAAAATCTCTATCTCCTCTGTAGCTTAGTGGTCAGAGCACTCGTCCGGCAATCGATGGACCCGGGTTCGACTCCCGGTAGAGGCAGAGATGAGTTTTTTCCTTCCTTAAAAAATTAACATCTCAAATAATAAATATCTTCACAACATCCAGTCTTCTGTATATGTTATATTAACAAGTGGAGAGCGACATTCATGTCATATATAAAATTATATCTCAAAGGTAATAAGTTTAAGGTCCTCTATGTTGGAGTATGTGGGGGACTGATAGTATTTATGGTTCTACAAACATCTATATTATGAATAGACACTATTGATTACAAATTTGTTTTACAGTCTCCACCCCATATTTTTGTACCATAGTTAATATATATATATATATATATATATATAATATATATATATATATATATATATATATATATATATATATATATATATATATATATATATATATATATATATATATATATATATATATATATAGCAGAATAAAACAGTACATAATATAAATCATTCAAGAAGTTAGTGGTATCTTTGTGTTTGAGATGAAAAAGTTTGTATTTAATGAAACGAAGTTTCTTTGAAATTTCATCAGCGTGTTTTCCATATTTTAAGGTATCTGACTACCTTTCTTGTCACCTTTCCTTAAAATTGTACTCGAGTGAACTTTAATAACATTTTTTAATTGAAAGTGCCTCGAAATAGTGGAAACAGTGACAAATTTTGGTCTGCCTATGACATTTTCTATGAAAAAGTAGTTTTTATGTCAAATTTTAGGCAAAATTCACGTGATATTCGAAAAACGATTACAAAAACTTTTGTTAATGAAATGCTTTGTGATTTTCACAGTTCATTTAGCTAGTAATGTTGCAGGTTATGAAGTAAAGTTTAAAGGATTGCATGATATGCTCATAAGTTACACCTAAATACGTTTATGTACGTGTGAATTTTTTGAAATTTCATCCTGCATTTCGTCTATAAAACACTGCAATTCAAAAAATATATGAAGTAGACCTTAGATTTTGGTTCATAACCTCAAAAATGTATAGCGAAATATCACATTAAAATTTCGTAATGATGCAATGAATATATTTTTACAAATCATGTCACAAACTCAAGTAAAATGTCAAAAATAGGATTCTTCGTGCAACACGTTTAAATATTTATTCGCGTATTACTTGTATGTAAAAACGCAACACTAAAGTGGACGTAACTTTGATTCTAAGCGTCATGTAAACAAAACAAGGTCTGATTTGGAATTACAACAAATAGGGCTTTTATATATAAAAAAAAAATGAAAATCTATATTTTTTCTTCCAAAATGACGTTTTCAACGTAGTCGGATACCTTAAATTCTGATTAATATGGAGACCCGGGTATTTTAATTACTTCGACTTTAAGTATTTACTACAAGGGCAATCAGTTTTTATAGACCAGGTTGGACTGTGAAATTTTAAGTTTAGATCAATTTCAGTGTTAATTAAATCAAAATGAATATACAGGGTGATTATAAAAAAAACTATCCCGACATCTGGGCCCCTAACTATCATACCATTCACAGAAACTGAATGAAATTTTGGCATAAGGTATTTTGATGTATGCGCTCAAGAATGATATGGAAAACAACAGCGTCACTCTAACAGTTACGGTTACAGTGAGAAAATTTCGAAAATATCAAATGGCAACACCAAGTTTTTTGTATTGGAATGTGATCTCCACTGTGAAAAACCCTAAATAGCGTTCGAACGGCAACTGTAGCATGGAAATCACCGGCGCGGTAGATAGGCTAAAAGTGAGGACAACCAATAAGGACAGAGAAGCAGCATAAAATAAAGCATTTTATTGTGTTTCACAAATTTTCCACGTGACCTTGTGGAGGACTAATCAGGCTGGGATCTCAGCCGAAGAAACGGTGTGACGAATGAAACGAACATTAATGCTCTGGTGCACGGCAAAGTCCTTTTTACTTTTTCCTTGCCTAGCCCCGGTGATTTTCGTGCTACAGGTGCCATTCCAACGCTATTTAGTGTTTTTCAGTATGGAGATCGCACTCCAATACAAAAAACTTGGTGTTGCCATTTGATATTTTCGAAATTTTCTCACTGTAACCGTAACTGTTAGAGTGACACTGTTGTTTTCCATATCATTCTTGAGCGCATACCCCAAAATACCTTATGCCAAAATTTCATTCAGTTTCTGTGAATGGTATGATAGTTAGGGGCCCATATGTCGGGATAGTTTTTTTATAATCACCCCGTATTTAGTTTTAGCAAGATTTAGGGATATATATAACCCTATATATCTAATGAAACGAAGGTCATGGTTGATCTCATCTGTTAATGTATTAATGTCGTTTGAGGAATACAATAATACCGAATCATCTGCATATGTTATCATGGTTCTGAAAATGCTTTATTTGCAGAAATCACTTATAAAAATTAAGAAAAGTAATGGGGCCAAATTTGATCCCTGAGGGATCCATCCCTCTGTTTATTGTAGTATAATTACTTAATTGATTCTGTACTTTAACTCTATGTTGACGATTGTGAAGATAAGAGATGAACCAATTTTTTTATATTTTTTGTTTTAATTTTTTACAAAAACCCTATTTTTTGGGGTTCAAAAACAGACCTTGTTTCGTTCATATAACGATTAGAACCATAGTTACGTCCATTTAGTGTTTTTTTTTTACATGAAAGTGTATCGTGAATAAAACTTGAACTGCGTTTTAGGATGAATTCTATTTTCGACATTTTACTTGAATTTGGAAGATGATTTCTAAAACTCTATTGCATTCTATCATTACGAAATTTTAATATGATATTCTGACATATATTGTTAAAGTTATGAATCAAAATCTGAGGTCTATCACATGTATCTAGAATCCGCAAGTACAGGCGAAATGCCATAAATGCCTATATTTTTGACAATTTTCGAATTTTTCTTGTAAGAACACCCTTTTTTTAATTTTTCCCGCCATAAATGCATATTTTAACATTGCTTTTAAGTTTGTTCGTGAATTCTAGAGGCAATATTCTGTAGAACTTCGATATTTTGAGCATGGAGAACTTCAAAAGACTTTGATTTGGCCAGATGGTGTTAGACATTAATTCTTTTATTTCAGACAAACGCAGCAATGTATGATAGAAGTTGAAGAAAAATTAGACGTACGTTTTTCTCCTTATCACATATCTCGCTCATGTATCGGACTACATTGAAAATGTATAGCTGACCGATCAGTGTCTTAAGAGGTCATCAGTTGAGGTCTTAGCTCACCCAGGACATGCGAGATTTGGGAGGGATCTGGCCCTGACGCCCATATTGGGGCCCATTTTTATTAATTTTTTGTTGATTATGGTTCAACATTGTAGCTGCGCTTAAGCTATAAAAATGATAACGAATTATTCAAATGATGCAATGAATAAGGGGCCGTTCAATTATTACGTCAGCAAATTTTTAGTCATTTTTGACCCACTCCTCCCTTGTCAGCGAAAGCCAGCAAACCCCCCCCCCCGCCCGTCAGCAAAAATTCGTCAGCTCTGCCCCCTACCTCCTAACGCATATTGGTGGGATCAGAGACGTATCCCCCGACGATAAAATTTAATTTTTTAATGCAAAAAATATTTTTTTATATTTTTTCTATTGATTTCAATGCTATTTGAAGGATAAGAACTTAACAATTCTTTTTAAGAAATTCATTACGACCCACCCTATAAGCCACAAATGCTAAACCCAATTGCCCTTATTGGTATTTATTTTCCTACATTCTTATAGAACTTTGTAAGACGAATCTAAAGACACCTCACATACGGTCAGTTGTGAAGTGTCGTATGTGAGTAATTATATGTAACAAAATTATATGTATTGTTTATAATTTTAATTTTTGATTGGGTTGCTGTATTTTTGAAATATATGACATCCATATTTGTTATGGGCAACTTTTCTCAGCCACCTAGTTGGGCATTTTGCCTGTTGTGGCGTTGTATTTGTATTTGTATATAGCAGCCCGGGTTTCCAATCTATACCAGTTTCTGAGATGTGTATGTAACGCAATAGTTTTCGTACTTTATTTTTTCGACAATATTATATTATCCAATGATGTCATGCAAAGCCGCAAACACTCTTATCACCACACAAATCGAATTTTCATCTTTTCTCCGAGATATTGGATATTGTTTTCGCACGTGTTGTCCATACGTTATTCGGATTCAAAGTCTGAACTATTTTCATGGAGCTGAAAAAATCGGTGTATATAACGAAAGAACGTTAAAATCTGGTAGTCACGTTTCATTGAGGAAAAATACAGAAGAAAACTGAATACGGCAAAATAGAAAACATCACCGAGATTAAATAGGATTGCAGCATGGGAAAATGAAAGGAACACATGCCTTTCAGCTTGGACAATTGCATGGTCATTCATTTTGTCAAGATTCATTGAAAGACTGGTTATATGTGGAGATGAGAATTACAAGGAAGACGGGTACTCTACGTACCATCTGAGCTATGCTAGCGAGAGACCGGGGTTCGAGTCCCCTTGGGAGCAGTGATGAATTTTGTTCCTTGTAATCCTCATCTCCACATATAACCAGTCTTTCAATGTGAATCTTGTATTAACAAGTGGAAAGGACATTTCTATATGTATTCATTCATTTTGGTTCGAACAACCCCCGTTTCACTGACGAGTTGCATATTATTATCCCAGGTGCAACTAGGAACACCGATTTGGGAATTATCGGGGACGAGCGGCTTAGGTACTCTGATTATATTGATAGTTATTCTTGATTGTATTCCGCCGTTGGTCAAAAAATCAAACATAATACTCGGTTTGATCCGAAAAAGGTCTATTCGCGTTTTCCTAGTGTCAACCTCTCGATTTTTCGAGTCTTAAGTATATGCTGGCCTAGAGCACGCAGTACGGTTTTGAAGACCCCATCTTCAGAAGGATATACGTAGACTTGGTTGAAAAGGAGCATTTTCGTTGGAACAACGTAGGCGTCGTGGAGATATGATTGAGGTATTTAAGATTTTCAGCGGGGGGGGGGGGGTCGATATGATAGCTCAGGAAATATTGTTACGCCGTCTTTCAAATGCTTCGACTCGGGCGTACCAGTTTCGATTAGATGGGGATATTTCTATATCGTTGTGTCACAAGTTTTTCTTCAACAGGAAATGCATGGAATAGTTTATCTTCTGATCTCGTGAATTCCCTCTCAATAGACATCTTCATGGGGAAATATGATAAGGTGGGTGGAAGGAATCGAAAAGTTATCAATATTTAAAGAATAACCCCCCCCCCCCATATTTCTATGGGCAGGTATTTTAGTTACTTTTTCTGGCTTATTATTTTTGAGTAGCTGTATTTGGAATACGAAAACCGTAATTTTATGGGCTTTTTCTTCTAATACTATTTACTTTTATACATATTTTTATTTTCTCTTTTTTTTCCAGCCACCTTGTAGGGAAATTCACCTGCTGTGGTTTCTGATTTTGCATATTTTGTATTTGTATTCGAGTAGATGTAACCAATCGGCTTGTTAGTTGTTTTTTTCTGAAAGATTTGAGAAAGAACTTTCATATCACTCTTTTGTAGTGTAGTCCCGGCCTTGAAGTAATGCGATAAATACAACACTGAATGGAAGTCGATTACTTTGCAGCTAGTTCTTATGCAGTATCTCACCACTATTTATTGACTGAAATCTTTTTTCCTTTCCTAAGGTGTATTGCAGTGTCCAAAAACTATATCTCGAAACGGACGTTTATAAAGGACATAGTGCACGTGTTACTCTTGTTATCCTCCGTTGCAAGCTATAAAAATATCGCGGAAACTCGTTATTCTTCGTCGTAAAAATGACCCAAGGCCAACGAACTGATCCCGTGCAGGAAAAAAAAAACCGTATAAAATCTGTCATTAACGCGACTATACAGTTTTTTTATTATTTCGTTTTTATGAGTAGTTACTACGGTTTGCCACACCAAGTGAAATACTCATACATTCTGGAAGACAGGGGCACTATCATTCCCCCATGATTATGAAATGATAAACCGGGAGAAACTGACGCTAGCGCTCGTGATTACAATGGTTGTCCATTCTGAGAGCGCATGCGTATTAGACACAAATAGATGTTTAAGAATTGATATACAGTAGAATCCCGTTATAACGAACTCCAAGAGACCGGAGAAATCACTTCGCTATAACGAAAATTTCGTTATAAAGGAATTCCAGGTTCATGCATTGTTCCTATGTAAGCTTATCTGGGGGATTAGAAATGTGTCCGTTAAATCGAGATTTTCGCTATATCGGTATTCGTTAAAACCTATTTTTCAGAAATAATAGAATTTATTTCTTTTGTTTTTAATGTTAATGTTGGTTCTACGGACATAAGCACAAGTCCAGGAAACATACAGAAATATTTTTTTTATGAATTTTTTGATTATGTCTAAACTGAAGGATCCGAAGGGGAAAGAAAACGGAGAAATTTGTAAAAATCAATCCAAATCTGAATTCGGCCGGTAAAAGGTTAAACGTCCCGACATTCTCGGAGGTGCGTGGGGTCACGATGCGCTTTCTGCAGGGGATGGCGTATCAACCAGCCGACCAAAAACGTTTTATTACTTTTCGCATAGTAAAATGAAAGTATTTGAGGTTTTGTGATTGTATTGTAATAATTTTTCTCAAAAAATAAATAAAAACATTAATTTTTCACAAACTCAATGCTATCGCGAGTTTAAAATAACGCAATCCGAATCTCAGTCAGCGGTTCCCTCCACTTCTTGAGCAAGCACGTTTCCCCTCCGTGTATTCGGAGGGAAACCCAGAGAATTATCCGAAGAAGTAAAGTAAGCAAAGGGGGAAAAGATAGAGCTGTTTTGGGGAAAAGGGATTCGAACCATGAACCCTTTGGTTGCTTCTGTTATTCTGTGTCGTCGTCCGGACAACTGCTCCACTCTTGATGCCAGCCATTCGTAATTAAATATACTGTATCATTTCTTGAACATCTATTTGTCTAATGCGCAAGTGCTCTAAGAATGGACACCAACAGTAATCGCGAGCGCTAGACGTCAGTTTTCTCTCGCATATTCTTTTTATAAGCATGGGGGGATAGTAATGGTCCCTGTTTGCAATGAATTATTCGGGTGTGGAAGTATATTTTGACCGACTCACAATATTTTAATGAGAAAGGATGCTCTTTCAGAGGGGATTTGCTAGATATGCATTGGATATTAAAATTTTAAGTTATTTGGAATATACCAGAAATATTCATATAAAATGATGTAAAAAGATATTCATATAAAATGATGTAAAAAGATATTCATATAAAATGATGTAAAAAGATATTCATATAAAATGATGTAAAAAGATATTCATATAAAATGATGTAAAAAGATATTCATATAAAATGATGTAAAAAGATATTCATATAAAATGATGTAAAAAGATATTCATATAAAATGATGTAAAAAGATATTCATATAAAATGATGTAAAAAGATATTCATATAAAATGATGTAAAAAGATATTCATATAAAATGATGTAAAAAGATATTCATATAAAATGATGTAAAAAGATATTCATATAAAATGATGTAAAAAGATATTCATATAAAATGATGTAAAAAGATATTCATATAAAATGATGTAAAAAGATATTCATATAAAATGATGTAAAAAGATATCGTATATACATATATGTATTAAAGATATTCACAAAGATTTGGAAGATAAAGTGCATGCACAATTTATTGGAAAGACATTTACAAAAGAACTTGAATTTGTTTACAACACATTCACAAAAAGACTTCTAATTTTTTCCTTATATAAGGGGCATCCATAAATTCTCAATTTACTCCTAAGGACGTCCATAAATTCTCAATTTACTCTTAAGGGCGACCATAAATTCTCAATTTACTCCTAAGGACGTCCATAAATTCTCAATTTACTCCTAAGGACGTCCATAAATTCTCAATTTACTCTTAAGGGCGACCATAAATTCTCAATTTACTCCTAAGGACGTCCATAAATTCTCAATTTACTCTTAAGGGCGACCATAAATTCTCAATTTACTCCTAAGGACGTCCATAAATTCTCAATTTACTCTTAAGGGCGTCCATAAATTCTCAATTTACTCTCAAGGGCATCCATAAATTCTTAATTTACTTCACAAATGCTAAATTTATTCGCAAGACCTAATCCCCCCCCCAATAGGTTCAATCTATATATATATATATATATATATATATATATATATATATATATATATATATATTTCCAATATGTTAAATTTATTCCCAAATCATACACAGATGCTCAAGACATTTGCAAATGTACAACTTATTCCACACAATTTGTTTTCCTGAACTCATTTTTGATAGGCACAAACAACATTGAGAATTTGTAACCATGATAAATTTTTGAATAAATCGCCAGAAGGAACAGTCCTAAAAGCTATCCGATGGCCTATTCAAATTGTGATAAAATCCACTCGTCGACTTACGGATAATGTTGTTCCTTAAGTCAGATGTTTTCATTCCGCCAATGAGGAAAAAAAAATGAAAATATTCAGACGATATTACTAGTATAGTCGATAAAAATGTTTTTTTTACTGATGAGTAGATATTAACGGAACCTATTTACAGACAAATATCTCCCAACCATTGGTTGTCTTTCAGCTACAAAAATTTTTCTCGTTAATTATGAATTGACATTTTTTATGACATGCGCATTTTCTGAACGAATAAGTTTGTTCATTAGTTAACATTCTGACGATAACAAAAAATGCTTAACTCAAACATTTTTTATATTAAGTTAATTAATTGAATTTACCGGACGTAATGTCTTGTATTAAATGTGAAATAATGAATCCCCGTTGCCCGAAGGGAATTTCTAAAAATTTTATTCGAGATTATGATGCAATTTATAAAATCCTAACTTAATATTCACGTGGATTTCTCTCTTCTATGCATTTAGTAAGTAAATAACACTTCGGCCCTGATAACTAATTATTTTATCTTGTTTGTATCCAGACAAAAAGCTTAAGTATGGATATAAACCCCGGTTTGCACAATAAATAAAAATAAACTAAAACTCTAAATCAAATACATTTTCCAATATTGTAATTCATTTCCCAAAGGAGAGCTTTTTCCTCCGGTTCGGAGTAATATTAGAAAGGAATTAATTATTTGAGGATTGTATGTTCAGAGTTGTTTTATGTATATTTATGTTGGAGATGTTTCATATAAACTCGGGAATTTATGTTTCATGATCAAACGCGTACAATTTCCTTAAATATTAGATTTAGAAGAAAAGAAATACATACGCTTAAATTTGAAATAATTGAACAATAATAATAATAATAATAATATTTTTCGAGTATCTGCACGAGGGGTTATTTGCTAAAATAAATTATGCGAAATCTGTATTTTATCACTTAACCACTTTAAGATCGAGGACGTGATATTGCGTCCAAACGCCTTCGGATCAAAGTCAAACAAACTCTCTCTGTTTTCTTTCCTCTCTTATCACCGGCAGGCTTTGTTGTAACCCTACGAAGTTGTTCTTTTTTACCAAATACGAAAACGACGCCACGACAGGCAAAATGCCCAACGAGGTGACTGAGAAAAAAGATGCCCATAATAAATATGGATGTCATATAAAGTCGAATCCTGTTTTAACGAATACCGTTATAGTGAAAATTCCGTTGTAACGAACACTTTTCTAAACCCCCGGATAAAATTGCATAAGAACAATGAAATTCCTTTATAGCGAAATGCCATCATAACGAAGTGATTTCTCCGGTTTCTTGGTGTTGGTTATAACGGGATTCGACTGTATTTCAAAAATACCAACCAACCCAATTAAAAATGCAATTAAAAGCAATATATATACATGATGAAATATTATACAGTACCTATAAATGTATTTATGGTTGTCTTATTCTAAGTATGGATAGGCGGGATGTAGGATTCCACGGGTTACTGGTATCTTATTAGTTAGGCCAAAACTTGTTCTTACTCGCATTTTAGCTTTAGAACGCATGTTCCGAATAATCCTGATGCAATGTCCACTAATGGGTGAGAATATTCTAAAGAATTGTGTAGTCAATTGGATCAAAGGCCGTCAAGAAGTCAAGAATAAATTTGTATATAAGCGGCCCTTGGTTTGAATATTGTTTTTCCTCAATTAAATAATTGAGAGTAAAAGTATGATCGTCGAAACTGTAACCCGCTAGAAAATCCTGGCTGTTCCTCAGGAATTGCAGTCCGGTTAATCAGCCGAGTATTTAATCTATTATTTTAAATGGATGTAAAAAGTTTTAGGACTGTGGAAGTCAAGGAGCATTATGAAACATTTCCGTCTTTTTTTCACCCTTCTTGTATATAGGGTATACAATCATTTCTACTAATTTTTCGGGAACATTTCCACAATGAAAAATGTAATCATTTTCAGCAAGACCTCCCTGGGTTTCCGTGTTAAGTGCCACAATAATTACTATATACAATTAGTACTAAGTCATTTTCATGACTCTCTTTTAGTGCTGTAGTGGTGGGTTGGTAAGATACGGAATTAGAGATGGAAAGAGTTCTGGGTACATGGGTTCAAACTCAGCCACCTCGTTGGGCATTTTGCCTGTTGTGGCGTTGTATTTGTATGAGCCTTCCAATTTTTGACCTGCAAAACCCTTCTTCTTGGGGAACTGCTTGGAACCTCTCACTTTTTCTCTTTGTGTGACCCCAAAGATTTCCAGTATTCAACTTCTTTCTCTCCTTCTATTAAAGTACCTGTGGCATCAGCATTGTCAATCCTGACGTCTCACGCCATCAACTTCAACTGAGACTTTTTTCTAAAACTTCCGATGGTACGGGCATTTAAAATCTCACAACAGCCCAAGGTTGATCCTTGCTGTAGTCAATGTAAATTATTTTTCCATGCTTTTACTTCTTTCATGTCTTCCCCCCATAGTTTTCCTGTGATTTCAACCAAATTCAGCAGGCAAACCCTTGTTATCTCCTTATTCAAATGTTGTATCCTGCGCTTCTTCACTTCTCTTTTCTTCCCTCTTTTCTTTCTCCTTTCTCCACTCGTCACGGAGCTCGCTTTACCTTTTCAGGTAGCTGGCCTTTTTCTCTTTCAAAAGTTTTTTGAATTTAACAAACACAGAGCCTTTGCGTCTCTTCCTGATCTGGTAATTCCATCTTGTGCGTCACACTTGGTCATCACTCTCAGATTCACAGGACGATGGACACGGCCGAACCGGTAAGTCTCAATTCATCGTGACTGGACTCTTCTACATAGTATCTCCTGAGGTAATATGGATCTCCTCCACGTAATTATGAAAATCGACTTTATTTCCTCATGGCGTCCATGTTCACTGTTTTGTCTGGTGGGACGATTATCTTACACTCCAGAATAACTCACCTTATGACTTCAGGGGCAAAGCATAACGTCTATGTCTATGCTCACTCTTCCATCAGGTGGGACGCTTACGTTATACTACAGACTTACTTACCTCATGACTTCAGGGTCAAAGCATCATGTCCATGCTCATGGTCACTGTTCCGTGCGGTGCTTTGTCTCTGATCACTTCCCCTCACTCATAGACATACAGGGTGGTCATAACATAACACTGCCGATATACGAGCCCCTAGTGGCCGCAAAAATAAACGAATGTGAATGAAATTCGAGATATAGGTGTTCCACAGTATACGCTCAAAAATGAAGAGAGAAACAAAACATTAGCTCTCGCAGTTACGGTCACTGCAACAAAATTTCGAACAATTCAAATGACAACACTCACTTTTACGCAATGCTGATTGATTGGAGCAGTGAAAAACAAAAAATGGTGATTGAATGGTACCAGCAGCATCATAAATGTGGGCACAGAATGCAGAGAAAGAAAAAGAAAATCTCATCAAGTGGTTGAGGTGCTAACCCCTCGGAGAGAGAACTTCCGGCGGCAGAAATGTGATCTGCATTGTGTCCGTAGATTTCTTTGTCTGCGTTTAATACCGGTGTTTATTGCGTTACAGGACCAATTAAACGCTGTTTATGGATTCTTACAATCAATTTGCAACGCATGAAAGTGAGTTTTGCCATTCTAATTTTCTGCAAATTTGTTGCTGTAACCATAACCCCCCCTCCCCCGTGAGAGTTAGTTTTTTCTCTACCTCTAATCGATTCTCGAGCGCGCATACTTTAAAACAACAATATCTCGATTTTTTTTTATTTAGTAAAAACATCACAAAAACACAGACATATATACAAATACAAACATACACATAGGCACAAACATAAAAACACATAAATACATACACTTTGTGGCCCCAAGGGAATTAAAAGTCCTTCCAGCAGGTCTAAATGGGGTTATAATCCCATATGTTTCAGACAACAGCTTTCATAAAGATTAGACATGTGTTGTATTGCATTTCTATTTGTATATTTACGTTTACGGTATACGTTAAGATGTTAGATTTCTCATTTTGAGAGTCATATAATCACGGTTATATAATTAAATTATACGTATTATGAATATCAGTTAGTACATTACATGTAACACCATATATATACATGTATCTATATATACTTATGCGCACAATAACAACCATATACATCCGTTCATCATTTTACAATTTCTTTCTCTTCTTTCGTACACAGTTCACAAAATTATTTTTATATCTGATTATAGCGTATTGTTAAAATAATTTCATAACGTATTCAACATTTCATTATAGCGTATTTGTTAAAATTATTTCTAACGAAGTCAAATACTATATGATTTATGTTTTTTCTATTGCTAATTTGATTTTCAGTATAAAATAAGTTTAAAACTTTAGGGGCTATGTAGGGAAAGCTCTTTTTATCCAATCCATGCATGAAATAAGTCCTTCAAAAAATTTTATCGATTAAGTTTTTCATTTTATAAATGATTATTGCATATTTTCTGATTTTTTTGATTAAAGTATCACAGTGCGAGTTCCATTTAAGGTCATGTTGTATTGTTATACCCAGATAATTGTACTCATGAACTTTTTCTATTTCTTGGCAATAGCAATAACCATTATCTTGGCAGCGACAATGATTATGTATTTTTAGACGTATGTTTTCATTGATATTCATGTTTCTTGTTTTCATATAGATGTATTTTTTTTTTGTATGTTAAGTTTTAGTTTATGTTTTATTAGCCACATGTTAATATTCGTTAGGTCATCTTCTACTTTTTTTATTAAATCTAATGTATTTATATCTTCTACGTAAAGCACTGTGTCATCAGCAAAGGTTATCAACTTTCCATTTAATTTCAGATTGCATAAATCATTTATATATATCAGAAATAGTATTGGGCCCAGTACAGATCCTTGAGGTACTCCTTCCTTCACATCTCGAAAGGAACTAATTTCTTTCTGAATCACAACTGCTTGTTGTCTTTTATTATAGAATGACTCAAACCATTTAAGCGTGTTTCCTCTTACTCCTATTGAAAATAACTTACGTGTTAATATTTACAGATCAACGAAGTCAAATGCTCTTTTTAAATCTAGAAACACAGTTATGGAATACATATTATTATTGAAGCCATTGTTTTGATAGTTACTTAGATCTAATATTGCCATTTCTGTGTTTTTATTTTTTGGAATCCATATTGAGTAGGAAAGAAGAAGTTTTGTCTATTTAGGAAATTTAGAAGTCGTTTTTAACACATTTTTCAATTATTTTTGAAAAAACTGGAAGTATACTTATCGGTCTGTAATTTATCAGATCATTTTTATTTCCTGCTTTGTATATAGGATGGACGAGAGAATATTTCAATTCATGATAAAAGATACCATCCAAAATACTAGAATGATCAATTAATTTTTTTAATGTATTTAGGTGGTATTTTGAAATTATTTTCATCATTTTAGGGGTTAGTCCATCATAGCCACTTGCTTTTCCTTTAGGTCTCTTATTACTTGTTTCAGTTCTTCTTGATCTATCTCAGTACAATACATAGAGTTGGTCGAACTGGTTGATATATTATTTTGGTCTATACAGTACATGCAAAAATTATTTTGTTCATTGGTGTCTAAATTCCTAGTAATGAAGTCATTATTGAAATTATTGGCCAAGTCCATAGGGTCTTGACATTCTGGCAGTGTCTTATGTCCAATGTTTTTGTTTAATATATTTTCATTAATGTATTTCCATTGTAGTCGTTGGTTTTTCCCGGTTTTTTTAAAGTTATCTTTAATATATTCCTGCTTAATTTTTTTATGTATTTTTTTAAATTTGTTTCATATTCTTTGTACTCTAATTTGTATGAGATTATAAGAGGAGTTTTTCTTTATAATTTATTCTTTTTAAAATGTCTCCATTAATCCAGTTTTTTTTAATTCTTTTTTGGTTTTTTGTTTCACATTGTCAGTCCATAAGTTTGAGTTCAATGTTAAGATATTCATTAAGTGTTTATATTTGTTTTCGTCATTTTCATCTTCTACAATGTTCTCGAGATTCAGCGTTGAGATGAAAGCTTCGAATTTTTTATAGTTAATAACTATTATGTGTTTACTTTCCTCACCAATACTGTTGGACTGTTTTTGCAAGAAGTCTATGAATCCCAATACTGTATAGTGATCAGTAATCTTGGTTTTGAAGGCAGTGAATTCCAGTGCAGTGTTATGTTTGGATCTATAAAAAACATGATCAATACAGGTGTGTGTAGTGTTTGTTTCTCTTGTGATTTTTTCATGTAACGAAAGTAATCCATTTGTTGCCAATACATCAAGATACTGAGATGTTGTACTATTCCTGGTATATAAATCAATATTAATGTCTCCAACTATTAATAGATTGGTCTTTAATTTTTTTAGATATAGTTCCAGTTCTTCGTTAAATTGGGTGATGCTGTTGGGTTGAATGAGACCGATATAACAGTAACTTATCTATATTGTAATCTGGAAAGCTTATGTGTAAATGCTCAGCGGAATTTAAGTTTGCTCCTTTTTTTGTATTGATACAATATCATTTCTTATATACATTATTACACCTCCTGCCTATTGTATGTTCTACAATTGATATATGAATAATATTCATTTATACCTTCATAATTTGTGATTTCATAATTAAATTTTTCATAATTTTCAATCCAAATTTCAGTTAAACATATCACTTCAATTGGTTTATTTAGAGTTCTAAGGAATATTAAAAAATTGTCAAAATTATTTCTTAAGCTTTGAATGTTCAAAATTAGAAATGTGAACGAATTACTTTCTCCCTTGGGGGTACTGAGAAATTTTCTTACTTCATCAAGTTCCTCCAGCGGATGTGGGGTCTGTGTTGAGTTCTCAAAGTCTTCAATTTCTGTGGACATCAGCATTTGACTCAAGTTTTTGTAGTTGGTCTTCAGTAATTATTCTTATTATTTTAGAAGTTTCATCTTTCCGAAGGATCAGTTTGCCTTCCTTCACCCAAGCATATCTGTAATCAATTCTGTCTTTTGTTTGTCTCATCATATAAAACAATTTTTTGTTTTCCGGTGAAAGGTGTTCATTTACATATATTCTATTATCCTGAAAGTTTGAATTCAGTTTATCAGCTAAAAGATTTTCACCTTTTGCTTTAGCTTTTTGTAGCCAAATATTTTTTTATCTTTCTCTTTGAAATCTTACTATTATAGGTTTTGGTCTATATTTGTTTCTTGTCGGGACTCTATGTGCTAATTCTATTTCAGTTGTTCCTTGAATCTCCAGTTGTGTTCGTACTGCTTCTATTATTTCAGAAATATTCTCATTTTTCGTGTCTGGGATCCCACTAATTTCTACATTGTTTATTCTACTTCGTGTTTCCAAGTAATTTATTCTACATTTCAGTTCTGTCGTCTCCTGCTTGAGATTTGTGTTTTCAAGTTTTATTTCTTCATTTTCCTTGTGAACTTGTTCCACTAGCATCTTCATATTTTCTATCTTTCCTCCAAATTCCCCCATCTGTTTAGAATTGAATTCTATTGCTTTTACAACCTCTCGAATCTCTGTTGTTAGGGAATTTTGTTGTTAAATCACATTATTTATGGCAGCCTCAAAGATATTTTTCATTTCCTGTTTCACTCTTCTAACGATTTTTTCCATCGCTACTAACGTGATATTTTCGTCAGTTGGTTCTATAGCTTCTTGATCTGTTTGTTGTTTCTGGTTACATTGTCTGCAGACGTATTCACTTTTTTTTTTCTTTGACATTTTTCGAAAAGCCGATTCCGTTGTTCCATCACACACCGGATGCATAAGCTCTTCGCACTGTATACAGTGAAAGAATTCAGTTTCATCAATGACTATACCTTCGCATACACCACACACTTTGTTCATATTTGTAACTTGTATTAAACACGATAAATTTGTTGCAGATGAGAAAATAACTCTTTAGTGCAAATAATTTTATATAGATGGCGGCACTTTTGTCTTATGGTCGTTTCACTGTTTTTATATCGTACGTCGTAATGCGTTGAATTACATTTTATTTCTTTAAGCATATCTAATCCTCAATTAACCTTATTAACTTAAAAACCGTCACCCCATAGGTTTAACTCAAGGTTTAGCTCACCTGATATTATGAAAATTCCCTATGTAGTTGAAAATAATACAAAAATTATGAGCTGCCGTACATGCATGTTTACCAACAAACTGGGCTGTTGCGACCTTATTTCATTTGCATTCGTTTATTTTCGCAGCAGCTAGGGGCGCGTATATCGGCAAACTTATTTCATGACCATCCTGTATATTTCTATATCACGTCCACGTTCACGATCACTATTATATCGTACACTTCAGAGCTACATACCTCACGACTTCAGGGACAGAGCAACACGATCATATACATGCTCAATGCTTCGTCTGGCGGGACGCTTACCTAACTACCCGAGATGGAGCTTGAGCCATAGGAATAGCCTAAGCCTCCTCCTCAACACTGAGAAACTTCAGTTGCACGCAGATGCAGGGTAATTATATTTAAAGTTTCCGTACTCACAAGTTTCAATGGAATACGTCTACCAGAACTAGCGCTACATATTTTTGAGTTGTTTCATTATACTGACACTGCTCTGACCAATGTAGCACCCATCAGTATACTGGTACTACTACTACTACCTATGTAATGCCCGTTCCGGAGGCCGTATTACGTTTAAACTTGGTGTATCCGCTCTCTGGTTCATGGGGAGGGGGGGGGGGGAAGGAAAATTCAACAAAAAAAAGTCACTTTTTAACCTGGTGGTCGAAAATTGAACTTTTTTCTCTCATAAACCTCTCTCCCATATACTCATTAAGATATCCTAAAGATTTGGCTGTATTTGGATAAGCAGTTTTTCAGAAAAACTATTCAGTGTATGAGAACTTCAATTATATATGTTACTGTCAAATCCCGAAATTGGTCGATTTAAGACGGGCCGGCCACTTCTCGAATTGGGAAATTTCATTAAATATTGACCTGACCAGTGTCCGTATCCTTCCCAGACAATGAAATACTAGTTTTCCTCTCTCCACATGGAGCTAATCCAGTATAGCTGCTATATACAGGGTGTGCTGTAAGTGCTAGCACGGCCTTCATCTCATCAACCGTCTATCATGGAAGTATGATTCCAGTTTGGAAAATGCTCAGCAGGTGTTCAAAAATCACCCTGTGCCAGTTTTGACAGTGAAAATGCAGTGTGTAACAAAATAAAAAAACTGTATTTTTGTACGGTCCCCTGTGCTCTAACTTTTAATTAGAAAGTTGTTGCCCTGTCTGTCCTGATGCCAACAAAAAAAAAAAAATCCATGTTTCGAAGCGCTATATTCACAGAAATATTTGAATTCGAAAAACGGAGGAAGTTTGAGAAAAAATAGCGATAAAGGCGAAAAACCGTTTTACCCGCATTTAACGCTGTTCTTTCCCAAATTTCTTCCTTTTTTCGAATTTAAATATCTCGTAAAAACATATACATTTTTTTGTTCGCATCAGGAGATACAGGACAACAACTTTCTAATTAGAACTAAGAGCACAGGGGGGAACTATATAATAATTTAGATTTTTTTTTTTTTGTGACACACTATATTCTGGACACCTTTGAGCAATTCTTTAAATTGGTAAGTTCAGTGTATTTTTCATTTTCAAAACTGGTACAGGGTAATTTTTCAAAACCTATTGAGCATTTGTTTAAACTAGAATCATACTTCTATGATGGACGGTTGATGAGATAAAGGCCGCGCTAGCATTTACAGGACACCCTGTATAGACATGCATCACACGTTGGGGATTTAAAAAAAAGGATTCGGCTCCTATACACCGGGCTGTCTTATATTAGCAAGCCAACGGCGGAAGACGCGTGGTCCAGGACCTGGCCTGACCACGGCTGAGGGCTCACCCGAGCCAATAAGCCAACGAGAGAAGACGCCGAGGCAACAAGATAACAAGGGAAGCCACGCTGTTCAGGACCTGGCCTGGACACGGCGGAGGGCTCACCCAAGCCAAAAGGGGAAGACGTGGTCCAGGACCTGGCTTGGCCACAACGGAGGGCTCACCCTTGCCAACAATGAGGGAAAACGTGGTCCAGTGCCTGGCGCCCGACCACAGATAACAAAAAAGGGCTCAAGCTCAATAGAACTACAAAGACTAATAGAAACATTAAAATTTGTATATACCTTTTTTTTTTAATAATGTGTATATATTCATGTAATGTATTTTATATGCATAATAAAGCACCCGGCACCGCCCAGACCCCCTCATCCGGGGCGATAGCTAAAATTAACAATGGTCGATAGAGCCTTGGCGGTGCACGGTATGAAATGAAATGTCTTACATCAGCACATCGAGCTTTGAAAAGGGTTCCCTAGCCACTTCGCGAAATGACCAGCAAAACTAAGAATCATTTCAGCAATTCGGACTTTGACCAAAATTCTTGGCCAATTCGCGATGTGTCCGGCCTCGTCGCGAATTGGCCGCACTCCGGGCTTTCACATATTTACTCGATTCGCAAAGTATAACACAATTCGTGAAATATAAAAACACTTGTAATTAAAAACGCCGGGAAAAGAAACAGTTCTTTAATTTATTTCTCTTTCCACGTAATTTCGAATGAATTCTAATGTGTTTTTCTCTGTATAATTCTCTGTATTTTTGGCCTGCATAATATTTATAAATTAATGAGTTTTCTGTTCGCATCTAGATGTTGGATTCATTTATTATTCATGGAGGAAAAAACTCTTTATTATTTAATAATATTTAATTCTATAAGAGATGTGTTTCTTAGTTTGAAGAAAAAGAAGAGTTAGGGGAAGTTATTTGATGTATTATGAATAATGAATGAATTCTTAGGCTCTAAAAGCAACCGTGTTTCAATGAAACTCGCTCTCTCTATTCATATCAAGCTTGAAACTATTTCATGAATATTCAAAAACTTCCGAGTAATTAAGAGCATCGGACAAATACCTAAGTTAAATGTGGTCTGAAATAGAAAAATTTGATTAAGATACCAAAAGAAAAATTGAAAAAAAAAAGTAATGATATTCTCTGATACATTCTGATTATTCAAGAAATGCAGTATAATACGTCCCCGGGCTCCATAAGCTTCGGTAAGTACAGGGGCGTTCCAAAATGGTGGTTATTAAAGGTTATTATTGCAGGGGATTAATTTGATCACATTTGAGTCGCACCACGGTCATTTTCTGCACACGAGAGCTAATTTTAGACCCCGGGACCTACAATTTATTGCTGATTCCGAACGGAAGGCTTGTTTTTTATACTCGTCGAGGGGTTGGTTCGCTAACCCCTCGGTGGGGGACTCCCTGCGATAGCAATTTTTTTCCCCTGCCGGTCTTGTCGCCGTTTTTTGTCGTACACAGGAGAGTTTTCTGACAAGGGCGAACCGGGTATCGAACTCGCGACACCTCTAAACATCCTTTCGTACTTCGGGCGAGTATCTTATCGACCGGGCTACCTCGTCCGCAGGAGATTCATGTGACGACAGAATGTTTTGTTAGTGCACTTCTAGGTGTTCTTACCAAAAGTCACTGACAAATGGCGTTCCTTAAAATCGCCAGTTGTCACCGAAAATGATGTCGAAGGTAATCAAAGCCGACAATTATTGCTGAAAATTGCCGAAAAAGATGATAAAGGCGGGAAATATGAAGAACTAAAATTAAAGAATTTAATTCGAAAATCAATATCATAGAATTTAATGATTTTCTCATAAACTGTAACTAGGCTTTTGCCTGTAGTTTGTATTTTTAAGTAAATAAATAAATCATTTAATGAGAAAAATGAAGAACGAAAAATTGCGTTAATGTCCCGGAAGCACAGGTGATATGGTCACTTTGATGAGTCTATATAAGGTTACCTTTTCTTTCTTTCTTTATTTCAAACCGGACACGGCCCAAGCTCTATCGGCTTTAGCCAATTTTAGCAATTGCCCCTGTGAAGCGGCGGGATCGTGTAGGAGAAAACTATATTATATACAATCAAATTTACATACATAGATCCCATAACCACATATTACAGCACACAAAAAGAAAAACAATTAAAGAAACGATAATCACAAAAACAATGAGGATATCAAAAAACACTAAAATAATGAAGAAATGCAAAAACAGTGCAAAAAAAACAAAAAAAAACAATGCAAAAATCCAAACAATAATCCAACGACATCCAAACAATAATCCAACGAAATCCAAACAATAATCCAACGAAATCCAAACAATAATCCAACAAAATCCAAACAATAATCCAACGACATCCAAACAATAATCCAACGAAATCCAAACAATAATCCAACGAAATCCAAACAATAATCCAACAAAATCCAAACCATACGCGCGTACGGCTAAATTACATGCTGGTGTGTGATATTTTCATTTGCATTTGTGTGTATGCTTTATTTTGGATTTTTAAATGACAACGAGAGAAAATGCTTATATCTCAAAAATGTGATTTTGGATTTATCATGTTCTGACCAAACACCACAGAATTCAAGCATCATGCACGATAGCTGTGGTTCTCAACCTTTGGAAGCCCGCGGCCCGGTCGATTTCTTTTTTGTGCGTAGAAGGCCCGGTCATACATACGATTGATGGAAAATAAATGAAAAATGACACAGTGAAAAAATTCACTCGCGGCTCGGTTTGACTGATGGTAGGGCCCGGCGGTTGAGAAACACTTATGTAGAAGGACTGGTGTTACAACCGGAGAATTCGATGCCCTTTCAGTTCCAGCACCCGGGGCACCAGACCCGCCTGTTTTGTTGCAGCCCTGCGCCAATTGGCTCCATTTGGCCCGCGAAAGGTGTTCCGGCAGAAAAGCGCATACGCTTCCAAAAGTTAAGCACGCGACGGCTTATATAACATAACGACTCCACTTTAATCGCATTCTTCCACATTGGACGGTTAATTGGACACAAATGCGTGGTACTCGGGCGCATAGTGGAGCTTTCGGCACACAACACTGGCAAATATTGTCTTATCAAGTGATGCTGCAACAATGAATGTAACAGTGGTGATAGCCACTCGCGGATTCCACTTGTGTACTATAGCAATATACCGATCATCAGATGGGGGTGGTAACCGTGGTTGACTGGACCCATGTCTCTGGTCAACTGTTTGAATTGTTTGGGAATTGTTTCCTTAATCGGTATATTTCTATACTAGCAAAACGGAATCTACGAGCGACCTCCGCAACTATTACTTCCAAGGTTGCAATATCACTTAGTAAGACAATATCTGCTGGTACTGAGTGCCGACGGCTCCACGAGTAGGGACTGTATACGCGAGTACCACGCGTTTGCACTAGCCGTGCAATCTAGAGGGGACAAAGTTAAAGTAGTGTCGTAATGTTATATAAGCCATCGTGTGCTTAACTTTTGGAAGCAAGTGTATCAATACACATGCCACGATATGAGCCTCAGATGAACAATTACCCTTAGTAAAAATACGGAAATCACGATCTAAAAGCAAATTGCCAATTATTGCCAAAAATAGTTTTAAGTTGCCAATTACAGAAAAAAAATTGTAAAACGTAAGTAATCACAGCCAATTAAAGCCAGAAAAATTATCTAAGACCGGGATGAAACAATAGAAATTTTGTGAAATTTCTTTTATAAAATATGCAAAATGTAACCAATAAGCGTATCGATTACATTCGAGCGAATGTTAACAAAACGCTTACTGCTTTTTTTTTTCCAAGTTTTGTAAAATATATTTTAGCAAACTTTTATGGTGTAATCCCGGCCTTAATTGGCAACCTTACTTGCCAATTAAGGCCAGAAAGATTTTCTATAAGGCAGTGATTCTCAACCTTGGGAGGCCCATAACCTAGTTGATTCTGTTTTTGTAAATGAAAGGCCCGGTCACACACAACTAATTAGAAATAAATGAGGAAAATGAACAGCGACTCTTCACGTGAACCACTAACGGCCCGGTTCGACAAATGTCAGGGCCCGGTACTGTAGCAGGCGATTGAGAAACACTGCACCGGAGAACCCCTCGTCCTCAGACTCCTCAGCATATGAATAGAACCGGCCGTCTGATTCTTGAGGATCTTCGGGAACCTATCGTGGCAATGCTTGGTTTGACTGTTACGGTCGATGGGTCCCTTCGTACCAGATTTGGATTTGTTTCCATAAATTTCACCAAGTGTGTAATCTTCAGTATTAGAGCTTGCCTTCCTGGTATCTGTCTCCTCCATTTGTCAATATTTCTAATTGCTAAGGCATGTTGGCGGTATGGTGCAGTTGCTGGACATTTGGTGGCGTATGCAACTCGTTCCCAATTTCTCCGCCTCTACAGTCAGTAGAGGTCACTATGACCTCTCTTTTCCAGTACAGGCTTTTTGCTTTCACCGTCGTAACTACGAATTTAAATTTCCTACCTAATGCTTCTTCATCATACCATTCGTTTTGCCATTCAAGCAAAAAGTTTATCCAGATTGGCTGCCTTATAACTTTACTAGACATGAAATTCCATTGAACATGATTGATCACTGAAACGATTCTTGTCAGTGAGCAAATTTTGTTCACTTGAATTTTTTTACTATCGAATTTAACACTGTTGGAACTTCGGTACTTTCCGGAATATCTGTGTTGCACGTGCGGTAATGTGATAAATCCAGTTATCATGCATAATCGCCGACAATGTTGGTATGTTTGATAAATTTCCCTAAATTTATCACTTGATAAATATGCATAATTCCCATGCGTCGTACTAAATTTCTCATATTCTTCGTTTCTTATGCATAATCACCATTTCGTACATGATAAATCGACCCTATTGCAGTGATAAGATTCAATATTCAGATGACCGTACCTGTGAGCCAGAGTATGGCATAACCAAGTATCATGAACTCGGATCTATCGAATTTTCCAGACATACCCTGAACTTCTAATTGACGAATTCTGAAATCGGACCAGAGTACTTTTAGGCGTACTCCAAAAAGGGTTCTTTAACGCAGTCGAATTCACCTATTACACTAAAAAACGCCATCAGAACGTATGAGGAAATCGCTTGAGGAAACTAGGCCGAAACGATGATTTTCAACTCCTTCAGAATGACGATGAATCCCATTCTCGTCGCTACTGAAATGTCTCTCTCTAGACATTTATACAGGTCAGACTGAAGGAGCATTCTGATTTCCACAATAACATAATAAGCTTTATTACAAACTACATTAACACAATAGCCATAGAGAAATGCGACCGACTACAATGGCACGTCCAAGTTGGAGTCCACTGATCTAATGTAGGCATGTATGTGTGTATATATGAATTGACATCATCATCATCATCATCGTGCCGCCCCCCCCCCAGTAATAATGACCGTGCCTTTCAAGTCTATCTCCGCCTATTCGCCAGAACCGGAATCAACTACAAAACCGAACAGCGCGTGCATTTCCGAGCTCGTGCTGTGCGTTGTTGCAAATAAGCTGACCAGACACACACATACACAAATCATGCATATATAATACTTTCCGAGTTCACCTCGGCATGTCCAGAAAATATCTGTTTCCTTGATATACTAGATTCATTTGGGATCTTCTTTTCCATATTTATCAAATTTATCCGGTAAAAGTGATACTTTCTCTAGTATTTATCAAATCTACCAACGAAGCTTGGACATTATTCATAATCTAGAGAGAGATAGATGGTTTTTTCTCAGCTCGAGATATCAAGGGCGCAGATATTTTCCGGATATTATACTGAGGTGGTCTCTCTCTAAACCGTCCCACCCGGGGGCCATTTCCCGAAGTTGAGAAAGGCTACTAATGCCTCTACTTCAGCGCCTCACGCCACAGTGCGTGAAATAAGGAAGGCAGGGTCATGTCTCCAGCATGGCCCCACATGGGGGGGGGGGCTGACAGGGCTCTAGCCCTGGGGCCCGGGACGGTTATAATCATTTTGCTTTTTCACGCTATAAATTACCTACAGAAGGGGTCTGTTAAAAGTCTGACCGAGGGGCCCGCAAAAGATCAAAGCCTAGGGGCTCCGCTATAGGATGTGGGGACCATGGTCTCCAGTGGTGTAGATGGTAGCATGCTTGCCCGGTATGCAAGAGGGCCTGGGTTCGGGTCCCGGCGGAGACGTGATGACTTTTCTTTCCGAGTTCACCTCAGTATAATATCCGGAAAATATCTGTTTCCTTGATTATTCATAATCACCGGTAAAAATAATAAATTTATCCAGCTTTCAGAGATGACAGGGGATTAGGCATAGGTAACCGATTCATCACATCTACCGTAATGTTTTTACTCACTCTACCACCATGAAATAAACGATTGTTCAAATGTCACCTTTATCCCAGAAGTGTTAGTCCATACTATACATAGGATTTTAACATGGGGCTACGCTCATTGGCTAAGATGAGAATTACGTCACTGAAAAAGCGAAGCGGGATGTGGTCTTCGTTTATGGACTTTATAGCGCTCACTAGGTTGGCCAAATAGAGATTGAAAAACTGGCAACAGTTTCAAGAATATAATTGTTAAATACGATGATATGCATTTCGTATTTTGTTCATAACCGTTTGAAAAAGAAAAACGGTGATGAATTTCTCCGATATATAACCAGTATATCTCCTATAATTAGCTCCTATCTGACAACTTCCGAAATCGGTTCTCGATATAACGAACTTGTATTCAACAAATTTTACGATCGTATCCCCGATATAAAGAACTCCCATTAGCAGATTCTCAAATTCAACGAATTTTTACGAGTTCTTGAGCGTATACAATCAGACTCCAATCAAGAAACGGATTTTAACGGATCCTAAAATTAGATCCCGATATAAAAAAGTTCGATGTAATGAATTTTTAGAACATCTTGTGCGAAAATGTTATTTGCAACCACTATATAACGATCTTCCTCGATTTTATCGTCATTCATCAAATCGGGACAATGCTTATCGTGGAAATTCAAACATACTAGACTCATGCGGAAACTTTTTCATATACATCAATTACACAAGGAGTATTATGCATAATCATCGGTAAAAGCGATAAATTTCAAGTATTTATCAAATTAACCTAGTGCATTTTAGTGCATAGTCGCTGATAAAAGTGTTGAATTTATCAAACTTGTGCGGAAAAGATTGAACATTATGCATAATCGATTTTCATCACGTTTACCGTAACATATATACACCAAAACGTTTTGAACTCCTTGCCTCTTTATCCCGCATTGCATGTAGTAACGTAATAGTGATCTTGGGGCCAATGAGCGTATCCTCAGTTTAAAATCCTATGTACAGTATGGAATAACGCATCCCGGAATTTCACTGAATAATTTCATAATTATAACGGAATATTACTTGATACTTTTCTTCTTTAAATATATATATATATGTTTTTTTCACAGATATTTCGATTCTCTTCTCTAGAGAAAGGCCATAAAAGTAGCTTCCGCAATCGTTGTTCTTCGTCATAAAAACGAAGTCACGTACATGAGAAAAAAAGACTTGAATTCCGTTCAGAGAAAGTCGTAACTTCGTGTGTGTGAAGCCACTATCTCCATCTCCTAATCTCACGCCTAATAATAACACTTCCCTCTTTGGTGCGTCATGACAATGGATTTATAGCACCATAAAACTCAAGAAAAAATTCGGAAATACGTCACATAAGATCCGTGGATCTCATGCCTAAAAACGAAATCGATTTGAAAAAAATTGTTTCAGGCTATGGATTGTTTTTCAGGCTATTTAGAGTGTGAAAAAGAAAGTGTAAAATTCAAATGTCTTTATCGTATGTTAAATGGTGTTCAAAAGACATGTTAGCAGGTCTATTGATGGATAAAGACCAAACACTTCAGTGATTTACCTTTGGGAAATATCTGTAAATAATGTACCTGCATAATGTATAAGAATGCAAATAATGTTGTCATTAGTAATTAACAAATAAGTATAATGCATAATATACGAAATTTGCGATTATAAATATCAGAAACTTATTTTAGTTTGCATTGAACACATTTGCAACTCAATCTTCAATGCACGGTATATCTACAAGCGATTGTAAGCAAAGCACCAGGACCAGATGATATCTATCCCAGGATCCTCAGGGAATGTGCTAATTGATTGTTGTGGTCAGTCGCACAGACATACAGGAGTAGTGTTGCTGAGGGTATCGTTCCAAGGGATTGGAAACTTGCTAATGTCGTTCCGATATTTAAGAAGGGTAGTAGAGAAGCGGTGTCAAATTATCGTCCAATGAGTTTGACGGGCTCCCTCTCGAAAATTTTTTAAATAATTATCAAGAGGCAATTGGTGAAGTGGATATATGAGGACAATGTATTTTCGGATAATCAGCATGGGTTCAGGAAGGGGAAATCATGTTTAACTAACCTACTCTGGTTCTATGATCACGTGACTAAGGTTTTGGGTGAGAGGAAAAATGTAGATGTTGTTTACCTTGATTTCCATTAGGCATTCGATCAGATCCAACGTGGCGAAATTCTTCAAGGAAATGCCCTTGGCCCCATACTTTGTCCACTTTTTATCGATAAACTAAATCAGGGGTATCGATGGGATTGTTAGCGAATTCGCAGATGGCGTGAAACTAATGGGGAGTTGTTCTAGACCAACTTAAACGGGATTGGATCATGGGCAAATGAATAGAGCTTGACGTTTAGCGTTGACAAGTGCATGGTAGCTCATTTTGGTTCGAACAACCCACGTTTCTCTTCAGAATTGAATGTTGTCACTATCCCGATTCAACTAGGTTCGCCGATTTGGGAATTCTCTTTGACGAGCGGTTTAAGTTTTCTGAACATTTTTCAGAGGTAGTCAGAAAAGCGAATAGAATGCTCGGTTTCAATTTCAAAAAGATCTCTTCACGTTCTTCTAAAGTCATTTTTCCGCTTTTCCGAGGCTTAGTTTGTCCTCGGGGGTTCGACGAGTCTATAAAAACGATGCGAAGAATAGAGAGACGGGAGAGTTGTTGGATTAGATGGATTGGATTGGATGTTGGATTAGATGCTCGATAAGAGAAGTCTGATATGATCAGCGTGTACCTCTGCTTGTAAAGACTGCTGTTCTGCGAATAAATTTGCAACGTTCTGCGAAGTGTTTCCCCTCCTTTGCTTATTTCAAGGACTTGTGAAAAATTATCCGGAACAGTATTTAAATAAGAAATGTTCGCAATTCATTCTATATACCTGTAAATCGTTCAAAAATGCTCTATTTATTCTCAAAACACTTTCGTAAATCCTAATTTTATTCGCGAAAAATTCACAGATGCTTAATGTAATCTCAAAACGTTCGCAAACAGCCACCTCGTTGGCCATTTTGCCGGTTGTGGCGTTGTTTTTGTATTTGTATAAATGCCCAATTTATTCTCAAAACATTTATAAATGCACAATTTATTTGCAAAAAATGCATAGATGCTCAAGTTATTAGTAAGACATTCGCGAAAGCTCAGTTTATTTTGTAAAAAAGTTCTCAAATACATTCAATCTATTCTCGAGACATTCGCAAATGGCAAGATACGCAATATGGTCGAAATATACAGATAGTTTTCTTCAATTATTTTCCTAGATATTGAATGACTAGCTGATACCCGGCGACGTTGCCCGCCCTGTAAAAAATTTACATATATATAGCTTATTAATTATTTCTTAATCAAATATTTCTGCATTAAGTAAAAAAAAATTACTTTAATTTTTAAATATTTTAATTAAAAACTTCAGGCAATCGCTTGTGGATACACAATATTTTTGTTTGTCCATCTGGTGTGTAGATGTACAAATTTTTAGGATTACCAACACGCGAACAGGCGACGTAAAGCTGTCCGTGTGAAAAACAGGGCTCAAGTAGGTTGATACCTGCCACTACTAACGACTGGCCTTGCGCTTTGTTGATTGTCATGGCAAAAGCTAAACGAATCGGGAACTGTGATCGCTTTAAAGTGAATGGCATTTCTTCAGTGATAATTGGGGTACGTGGAATGAAGACGTCTTCTCCTCCAGCACATCCAGTTAGAATCGTTGCTTCAATGATGTAATTGTGCAATTTCTTCACGCAGAGTCTGGTGCCATTGCAGAGTCTCGGTGTCTCCAAATTTTCTTAAAAGCATTACAGGTGCTCCGACTTTGAGGGGTCAAGTTGTGTGGTGGCACACCCGGAATATCCAAAGAGTTCAGAAATTCTGCAGGATACAGAACTGTCTGCGCTGTGTCTGTGACAGTGTCAACCGAATCGTAAGATGTGGAGTCTCCCGGAATAATTTTTAGGATTTTTCCGTTGATCTTGTTCACACTTGTCATTTTTCGGTGCCAGAATCGCACTCTCACAAAGCCACTCATGGTTTCGGTGATTTTGTTGAATGTTTGGGAAGACGTGGACTGCAAGTTCTTGAACTGAGTTTAACAACTGGCAAAAACCATTTGGTAACGTAATCAGTCCAGTGCTTGGGTCTACGGGAATTCTTCCATTGCCAAGTTTGATCAACTGATGTGAAAATGATAGCAGTGCTGAGTCATTTTGCAGTTGAACTCGCATGTTGGTGGATAATGATAATTTTTTAGCTTCGTGCCAGAGTGTTGATGTCCTAACAAACTCGAGGCGACCACCGATAGACAGCACCTTCACTTCCAACCCATCTCACTAATGGCAGTAAATTGCAATGTAGCGATATGGCCAGAGTTGGTGTTTGGTGAAGTAGAGTGCTGATGATTTGAGGCAAGCATTGAGTTCATCAGCTGGCGTTGAACATTTTTATTCCCAGTTTTATCGCCGTAGTTGTTGTTCTCTGTTGTTAGTGACGCCATATGTCCAGCTTCTGCAGCGAATATTATTCAAACTCCTTTTAAGTACTTTTTAAATTGAAACTATACCTCAACGGTGGGTGGTTGATGAGATAAAGGCCACATTAGCACTTACAGGACACCCTGTATACATGCAAGCAAAAATATCTGGCTCTTCCCGGGTTTTTTTTAATTACTGGGAGGATTGGAAAAGTGACAAACCATTATAAAGGAGTAAACTGTTATAATAAATAACAGACCCAAATAAAAATATAAAAAAAAATTCAGGCCCAAAAAAATGGTTTTTGGGCCTGAACAATCACTTTCCGAACGTTTACTTTGGCTACCGTGGTTCCTTAGCGATGAGTTTCAGACGTGTTTATGTCTTTACAATGGTTTGTCACTTCTTTAATGCTGCCAGTTATGTATAATAGTTTATGCCTTTATAATGGTTTGCCACATTTTCAATACTCTCAGTAATGAGGCTTTTTGAATAGACGTTATAATCATCACCATCATCGCTTTGATGGTCAGGAAAAGGGTGATCCTCATAGAAATCAGTATTAAAATTGCCGATTTAACTGCATAAATACGGAAATTTAGTGGGGGGGGGGTTTCCTGCCACATCAATAAATTTAAAAATTAAATTGAATTCTCGATTTTTGAAATATTGAATTCGCTTGGAGATACGAAGCCCAGAAAATTAAGTATGAAGTAATTAGCCGGATCTACTTTTGAGTTGGATATCCATGCAATAACATTGATTTCAACTTTTTATTTATATCTTCTCAAGCATGAAAATTAATGTCTCCGTATTGTCTTTTGATATTTATTTGCATGAATTCATATAGTTTAGGATGTTTTCAAAATTAGTTATGGGCCCCGTAAAGTGCATCGAAAAAATTCCACAGCTTCAATTAAGCATTTTTGGAAGCTGAAACAGGCAGAGATGGATAACTTGAAGTTCAGGGGGAGGGAATCGAAATACCTAGCACCCATCAAAAAAAGGGGGAGGGGACTATTCATTTCTATGTTTCTTTAAATTTAGATTTGTTTATTTCATGAGTCGCGCAGGACGTCGCTATATGTTATCTTTAGACACGGTTTGCATGTCCCTCAAAGAAAGAGGGAGATATCACGTGGTTCATAAAGCCTTATTGAAGAAAACCCGGGCAACGCCGGGTATTATAGCTAGCTGATACCCGGCGACGTTGCCCGCCCCGTAAAAAAATTATATATGTATACCTTAATAATTATTTAACGACTGGCAGCTGAGTTGAACATTTTTATTCTCAGTTTTGTCACCTTAATTGTTGTTCTCTGCTATTAGTGACGTCCCACGTCCAGCGAATATTATTCAAACGCGTTTTAAGCATTTTCTAAATTGAAACTATACCTATACTATGGGCGGTTGATGAGATAAAGGCCACATTAGCACTTACAGGATACCCTGTATATAGGCTAGCAGAAATACCCGGCGCTCTTCCCGGGTTTTCTTCAATTACTGGGAGGATTGGAAAAGTGACAAACCACTATAAAGGAGTAAACTGTTATAACAACAGAATTAAAGGTGTGGCAAACCATTGTAAAGGCATATATACACGTCTTAAACGCATTGTTGGAAACCACGGTAACCAAAGTAAACGTTCCGAAAGTGATTGTTGAGGCCCCAAAACCATTGTTGCTCGAAAGTTTTTTGCCCATTTCGGGCATTTGCCCAGCTCTGACGAACTTTTAAAGTAGCCCACGGTTCAATCCCGGACCTGTTTGGTATATATGCAAAATCTGGCGACGATCGGTCTAAAACTGTAGATTTGTATAAAGAGAATACATACATACATACTTTCACATTTATATATAAGATATTGGAAGATAAATAACCAGCCTTTGTAGTAGATATTCACCAGATATTCAAATAATCAAATTTGTTCACAAGAGATATTGGCAAATACTCAACATGTCCAAGTGCTCAAGGTGTACATAATATATAAAAGAGACATTATATACTTTGGATCAAATATATTTATCCCAGGAGATTCACAGACGCTGAAATTATTTGTAAGATATAAAATGTATGCATATGATACCAGATTCTTTATATATCCAGGAAGGTTTAAGCGATAATTCGGATGTTCGTAGAACCTATTTTTCTTTCCTGGAGTTTTAGAAATTTTCCAGTGTAGAACGGATGATCACTGAATCTTAGAACTATTTCTTGGAATTGAACTTAATGATAATTTTCTGGGGAAGAAACAAAAGACACAGGTGAAATTTCATTCGAATAACAGAACATATTTCTCCACAATGTATACTCATACTATTTGAAATTAAAATTATGTTTCAGAGTATTTGTTATCTTTTTCTTCGAATTGTATCACTTCTTAGGGGGGTCTCATAACTTTTACCATGGTGAAAACTATGCTCTATTAAAAATACCATTAAAATTATATTATTACTAATTATATTATTGCATTGAAATTATTTCAAATTTTTTATACATACTTTTGATTGTAAATGCTGTCTTGTGTCAGTATAAAGTTTTATGTAGTTACTTAATACTTTGCAGATTTTCAAAAAAAAACTCATTAAAAACAGCTTACGCGCATGATAAAAAAGCATGATGAAATCAATGTCATTGAATCAAAATAGATTCAAAATAAAAGAAACCGTATAGTTCATGAAATGAAGCCAAAGATTGAGATTTCATTGATTCAATCTACTTTAAACTTAAATTTCAAATATAAGATGCTTCATTTCCATGAACTGAACATTTCCTTTCATATTGAATCAATTTTTATGCAATTAAATTGATATCACGCCGTTTTGTAATAAAGGCAAGATGTTTTTAATGAATTTTTTTGAAAATTTGCAAAATAATCAAGTATAACAATTATCTAAAACTTCATACAAATATAGTATAGCATGGAAAATAAAAAATATGTGTAAAAAATTTGAAATAAATCAATGGGTAAATAGTATTTTTAATGACATTTCTACTAGAGTATAGTTTTTCACTATGTTAAAAGGTATGAGCCTTCTTGGAGTTACATTATTTCTGTAAGAAATTAGATCGTGAAATATGTTCTCGAATTCTTAATGGAATTTAAATATTCATGGATTTTTTCCCCATCATACTCTCACAAAATTTATTACGAAAATTCTTTAGAAAAGAATCCTATTCCTAAAAGAAACGAATTCACGAGGAAAGTTCTATTTGCTCTTTGATTTTTACATCTAATAAATCCGAAATTAGTTTCGTGTAAAAGGTCGGCATTTGGATACAAATAAAAAAAATCAATTAATAGATTATAGGATTATTTTAGAGCATCATTTAATGCAAAATAATGCTTGCATACAAATATCATACAAAACACTTGTATATATTTATTCCGCATTATTTATCGATAATTATATTTCTTCGTTTACTTATTCCACAGATAAAAACTTATTTTTGTCTTTTTTACCATCTTAACATGAAAAATAAAAAATTCCTCAGCTCGTGTTTCATTGAAAAAATTATCTCTCATATACCAAATACGTCAATATAATTCAAGGTAAAAGCGTGTATTTTTACAAAAGGGGAATTATAAATACAAATGTATGCAATTTGATCCTATACGCGCTATTTTTGGTAGTTTTTTGCCCCCCCCCCCCTGAAATACTTCGGCAGTAAGTGTTCTAAGGTTTATAACTTGAAGAAAAAATATGAAGCTATTTCAGAGATTATATTATGCTACTGCTTCGGAGAATTTCTCCCATTATATTTCTAACAAAAAATTCGAGAATGTGTACAGGCTATCGCATAAACTTGTAAATAGTATAATTGAAGGAATTGGTATATTTGAATCCGGTTTTTTTGCGAAAATGGTATTTTCACGAAAGGAGATTTTTTTAATACATAAAAAAATTATACATAGAAACGTCCTTTCCACTTGTCAATACAAGATTCATCGAAAGACTGGTTATTTGTGGAGATGAAGATTACAAGGAAGAAAATTCATCGCTGCCCCCACGGGGACTCGAACCCCGGTCTCTCGCTTGCCGGACGAGTGCTCTACCAACTAAGCTATGGAAGCAGATAGAATATTTCAACCTTGGAGCGTATATATATGTTGAAAGGACGGCGTCAACAATCAACTAATAGCTCGTGAATGACAAAGGCCAACCAGATGGCCTTTGCTTGTTTTCTATATGCATATAGAAACGCCCTCTCCACTTGTCAATACAAGATTCATCGAAAGACTGGTTATTTGTCGAGATGAAGATTACAAGCAAGGAAATTCATCACTGTCCCCACGGGGACTCGAACCCCGGTCTCTCGCTTGCTGGACGAGTGCTCTACCATCTAAGCTATGGAAGCAGATAGAATATTTCAACCTTGGAGCGTATATATATGTTGAAAGGCACCGTTCATGGACGGCGTCAACAATCAACTAATAGCTCGTGAATGACAAAGGCCAACCAGATGGCCATATGTATATAGAAACGTTCTCTCCACTTGTCAATACAAGATTCATCGAAAGACTGGTTATTTGTGGAGATGAAGATTACAAGGAAGAAAATTCATCACTACCCCCACGGGGACAATCTGCTTCCATCGCTTAGATGGTAGAGCACTCGTCCGGCAAGCGAGAGACCGGGGTTCGAGTCCCCGTGGGGGCAGTGATGAATTTTCTTCCTTGTAATCTTCATCTCCACAAATAACCAGTCTTTCGATGAATCTTGTATAAAAAAATTAGTTTTAATTTTTGTCAATAGATGACGCTGCACGAAATCAAATGATTGGAAATATGCAAATCAGATTCCTATAAAATTCAGGGATGTGTGAGTAACGTTTCTGAATTTTCAGAAAATAAAAAAAAACAAAGCACAATCATTTCCCTGTGCTTTAACAATATCATTAAAATGAACAATGGGCTGGATGTGACTCCTGTACTGCCAGGTATAATTGAATCACGATCGGTGGCTTTTCATGGACATTAATTTGAAAACTGACCGATAGATGTCTTTCATACTTGAAAAAAAGAAGCTTTCTATAGTGGCGTTTATACCACTTTTTTTAAACACCTGTTCACCATTTTTCCCCTGGAAAGAAGTAGAATGTCATTGGAATCACTTTGTTATACGGGAAGTCTGTATGAAAATAGCGTATCACAACACGCATCGTGGGCGCCGGTGTCTCTGTTCGGTTCATCATCTCTCCCATTTTAATGGGTTTCCCAGTTAATTACTTTTGGAAGCGAATTTTTCCATTTGTTTAATTGCTTCCAAATGCGTCCTGATCGAAGCAGATGAAGGCAGTTTCTTCCCGCACCTCATTTGCATGTTTTATCTGTTTTACCGCTGACCAAACTATTTCCGCCATTAACTTAAGATAATACCCGAAGAAGACATCAAATTGACAGTCCAAGTACGTTCGCTAGCATTTGTCAGCAGGATTTCTAAGATTATATTATTTGGGCAATCATTATTCTCTTTTGTGAGAATGTGCGCATAAATTTGTAATGTTATTTATATGGGTAGGAAGCTTTAAGAGAGGTGAAACTCTGAACGAAATTTGGATTCCACATAATGCTACAGATGAACTTATTTCTCGTCTGACTTCATCAGGGATCTTGACCAATATCTATAGAAAACATTTGACCTTTACACACCGATTACAACCACGGTGTACCCGGCATTCCGAAGAAGGAATTTTTTATGATTTCAATTCTTTTTACATACATTTACAGGGTGAACTTGACCTGTTCTACCAAACGAAAGGGGATGATACATGAGCCCAAGTGGAACATGAAACACCTGACTAACCATGCCCTACCTCGAACCGTTTTTGAATTATGGTGGATAATCGATTATGCGGGGGGGGGGGGAAATAAAGAGTCGTCTTGAAAAATCTAAATTCGTGAAGTTTTTGAAAGATCTACACGCATACTAAACACATATTTCGAGAGAGAGGAAAGACTCCTATAAGGTGTCATCTACTTTCCCGAAATATCTCGGTTTAATTTCGAGCTACAAGCGCTGAAAGATTAGCGAAGTTCAAAATCGAATTGCCACCAATACCTTTAATCACGAATCCCACAAACGCTCTTATACAGTGAAAACTGTCTAAGACGAACACTGTATGAAACGGAAACCTGTCTTAAACGGAAGTAAAATATAGTCTGTTCATATATTATTCTATACCTTGAATATTTGTATGAGCTCATGGTGATATTTTTTCCCAATATGAATTACCTTCATGGACATCTGAATTTAGATTACATTATGGACATCCCCAATAGTATTTAAACAAGGGAATTTTTTTTTGTAATGTAAACAATATATGTGAGCAACTCAAATGTGAATGCCGAACAGCACTGTCAACGGAGGCTCTGTTTGATTATTCCCGTCGCAGTGGAGGCTCTGCGTGTGCATAATGCATGTTCCGTAAAAGGAAAGGGAAAAAACTGCCCAGCACTGTAGACTGAAGCTGTTTCTTCGTTTCCCGTCACAGTGGAAGCGCTGTATATGTATTTTGCATGCATTGTGAATTTGGATCATTCTCAAATCTCTCCCACTTCAACATGTCAACTTCTTCTTCTTCTTATTTGCCCACAAGTCTTTTCCTCACTTCTTGAAACCCCAGGCTAAGGTCTCCGGCACTTATGTGCCACTGGGTGCACGTGCAATTTTTCTCCCTAGTTCATCTACCCATTTTAGTCGAATGGCTTGTACGTTACATCGAATTGATAGCTGTCTTCATGGGGAGAACGACACGAGTGATGCGATACTTGCGAGCACGGGGCAAGGGTAGCCACCATTATAAATTCGACGAAAATTCAGAATTGCGGTTTGAGATTTTGGAGATACCGCATATACTCGTGTATAAGCCGAGATTTTTGTTGAAAAATTCATTCCTCAAGTGGGGGGTCGGCTTATACTCGGGTCAGTTTTTGATGAGAAAATATCGACCCCCACAATCAGTAGTCATTTTTGTAGCAGTGTTCGAGAAACCGGCATTATTGGTATGGGATACGTCCAAAACCCCGATAATGTCAAAGACGAGGCAAAGAAATCGAAAACATCATTGGCTTCGATACCAGGTGGGCAAACGTCGATTGTAAAGCCTCATGTGAGCATCAACAAGTCTTTCAAAGACTATTTGAGGAAATTGTGGATCGAATGGATGAGTTTTCCGATGATAAGGAAACTACAAAAAGTGGTGCCTTGACGAAACCTGCCAATGGGTACACGAGGAGTGGAATTCTGTTTCCGCCAAAATTATCATCCGATCCTTCAAAAAGTGTTGCATCAGCAATGCGATGGACGGAGCTGAAGATGACATCCTCTTTGAAAGTGACAATGGCGATGACAGCCCAGATGAACATAAAAACGAAGATGCGACCCCTATGATGATGTGATGGATTACCATGAGCTTGGAGACTTATAGAAACGGATCAAAAAGTTTGAATCATCATTTTCTATTGTAAATTCCTGCAACCTATTGATTTTGCATGAAAATGTAAGATTTTTTTTTTCTCTGAAATGCATGGACTTTTTGGGGTCACTTATACACGGATTTTCAATTTATTGCGGTTTTGGTGGTCCTGAAGTGGGGGGGGGGGGGTCGGCTTTACTACGAGTCGGCTTATGCACGGTATATACGGTAATTTAATTTTGCAGGGGCAATCCTGTTAGGTGACACTACCTCTATCAAGATACTGGTATTTAATGACGAGCTACAAGCACTGATAGATTGATGAAGTGAAAATTCGAATTGTCGCAAAACCTTCTAAAATTACACTGGTTTCAGTGATGTGTATTGCAAATAAGAAGGTAAATTTCTGGAAAAAATACCGATAGCGAATAGCGAAAGATATGATTGAAAATTAACGAAAGAAATGATTGAAAATTAACGAAAGAAATGATTGAAAATTAACGAAAGAAATGATTGAAAATTAACGAAAGAAATGATTGAAAATTAACGAAAGAAATGATTCAAAATTAACGAAAGAAATGATTGAAAATTAACGAAAGAAATGATTGAAAATTAACGAAAGAAATGATTGAAAATTAACGAAAGAAATGATTGAAAATTAACGAAAGAAATGATTGACAAAAGAAATGATTGACAAAAGAAATGATTGAAAAAAGAAATGATTGAAAAAAGAAATGATTGAAAAAAGAAATGATTGAAAAAAGAAATGATTGAAAAAAGAAATGATTGAAAAAAGAAATGATTGAAAAAAGAAATGATTGAAAATTAACGAAAGAAATGATTGAAAATTAACGAAAGAAATGATTGAAAATTAACGAAAGAAATGATTGAAAATTAACGAAAGAAATGATTGAAAATTAACGAAAGAAATGATTGAAAATTAACGAAAGAAATGATTGAAAATTAACGAAAGAAATGATTGAAAATTAACGAAAGAAATGATTGAAAATTAATGAAAGAAATGATTGAAAATTAACGAAAGAAATAATGGACGAAAGAAATGATTGACAAAAGAAATGATTGCAAATTAACGAAAGAAATGATTGACAAAAGAAATGATTGCAAATTAACGAAAGAAATGATTGACAAAAGAAATGATTGCAAATTAACGAAAGAAATGATTGACGAAAGAAATGATTGAAAATTAACGAAAGAAATGATTGAAAATTAACGAAAGAAATGATTGAAAATTAACGAAAGAAATGATTGAAAATTAACGAAAGAAATGATTGAAAATTAACGAAAGAAATGATTGAAAATTAACGAAAGAAATGATTGACGAAAGAAATGATTGGAAATTAACGAAAGAAATGATTGACGAATGAAATAATTGAAAACTAATGAGAACTTCAAATTGATGAAAATTCATGATTAATGAGAGAAATAATTTCGAACTTTAGACACCACCGCTCGTGAAGGGGCCTGCGTTATTATATTCGTATCAGGCCCCCACACGTCTGGTAAGGACGACACAAGTTAGTACATGGGAGATGCAATTTGAAACGTCAATTATCCTTAAAAAAAATTTCTGATTGATTGATTACACATAGACTTACGATCCATTTTTTGACTCAATAAATATAAACTTTTCTGCATGTGTAAAAATGAATAAATTTAATTTGAATTTGTTGAAACTCAAATACGGTTACCAACTTCGTTTCAATTACACTTAAAACCTCATCAAATTTAGCAAATAGAAATTTTAACGATAGCTATTCGTATTTGGCAAAAGCATTAGGCATTTAAGAATGTTTATGATGCGATTGCAGGTATTGCTCTCAAATACATGAAAAAAAAAGTAATTGAGTAACTGTTCCATGACCTATATTTTTCATAGAGTGGCTCGTCACGTCACTCCTAGCTGTTTTCTCAGTGCTAATCTATCGCAAGCTGATTTTATCCGTCCGAGAGAAGGGTTTATACCACCCGTAGGAGATCTAAAAAGCTTTTTCTGAAACTTCCACTGAAACAGTTTCAGAGTCTCGAGACCAGCTGAGGATATAGAGTTAATCTCTTCGGCTTTTATATATTGAGGGTAAAGCAATAAATTCTGTCCTTCTTCCATTTTTACTTCGTCGATCGATCGTTCGCGAATAATCGACCAGTGCACAAGACGGTGACATCCACTTCTTTCTCTCACACAAAAAAAGAAAAAACAGCTGTTCTCAATGTCAGATATTCACGTCTACAACACTGGAGTCTCTTGTTCACGCGTAATGCAAATAGTGCAGAATTGAGATTTTTATTTTGTTGAAAGATAAGATGTCATTCATTTCACAAACATCTGGCTCCCATGCGGAGAATTTTCCAGTATCCATCAAACTTTTCTGACTTTGTTTCTAAAACATTGGTGATCTGAAATGATGTATATGACTTGCAATCTCCAAATTTCATATTTTATTGAGTTTTAACACCTCCTGACATAACTAGTATGTTTGTAATACCATATTTTTCAGTGACGAAATATGCTTGAATTCATTAACTATAGTAAGCAGCTCATCATTATTACCACGCATAAATCAGTTATGATTGAAACTAAAAACAACAAGAAGTATAACTATCATTTTATTTAACTTGATGTGAAACCTGAAGCTTTGGAAAATGAATTCTATATTGATTGCTTAGTCTTGGAAAGTAGCTCTACATACATTCTGAATGGACGCACGCATCTTTGTGCACATGTAAACAGGAAGCACCTTGGTGTACATGCGAAGAGCGTAAATCTTTGTGCAAACGTAGACAAGATACTTCGTCACATTAATGTGAATTTGGGACATCTTTGAATACCCGTGAACAGAACACACCTTGCAGACATGCGAACCGAACGCATCTTTGTTTGCATGTAGACATGACGCATCCTTGCATTTTTATGCGTACAGGGAGCATATTTGTGTACATTTAGACAGGACCCATTTTTGCATTCATGTGAACTGGGAACATCTATGAATTTATGTGGGCTGAAAGAAACTTCGCATTTATGTGAACTGGAAGCATCTCTGCATTCAAATAAACACCTAACATCTTCGCACTTATGAGAACTGGAGGCATATTTGATTTGCATTTATGTGGACTGTGAACATGTTGGCTTTTATGTGTGCTGGAACATCTCTGTTTTCATGGTGAGAGATGAGAATCTTACCAATACACCACTCAGGGTATTTATGTGCGCTGGAACATATCTCTGACTTTGGGTGAGTCGGAAGCATCACTGCATTTGGGTGAACTGGAAGCATCACTACATTTGTGTGAACTGGAAGCATCACTCCATTTGGGTGAACTGGAAGCATCTCTGCACTGATATGAACTGCAAGCATCTCTGCACTGATATGAACTGAAAGCATCTCTGCACTGATATGAACTGAAAGCATCTCTGCACTGATATGAACTGAAAGCATCTCTTCCCTGAACCGATATGAACTGAAAGCCTCTCTGCCCTGATATGAACTGAAAGCATCTCTGCACTGATATGAACTGAAAGCATCTCTGCCCTGATATGAACTGAAAGCATCTCTGCACTGATATGAACTGAAAGCATCTCTACATCCATGTGAACTGAAAGCATCTCTACATCCATGTGAATTTGAAGCATCTCTGCATTTATTTGAACTACTAGCAATTTACATTGATGAGAACTGGAATCATCTCTGCATTTATGTCGACTTCGAAAACCCAATCGTGACGGGTCACTGAAAAGTGGTGTTATTTGCCGTAAAATTTTTGGTTCGGAATTATATAATATTATTTCTCTCTATATATTAGCATAAGATAAAAATTGCAATTGTCTCGGACTTCAAGTCTTAAAAAGAAACAAAAGCACTGGCATAAAATCACATAACTTTACATTAGTGGAGTGGCATATCCTAGTTACGGTTCAGTCACTGTGATCGCATCGTCCCTCCTCATGCTAGACGCGCGAATGTGCAATGCCCTTGGAATAAAAAAAGAACGTGGGAAATGACGTTTGATCGTTTACTCTACCCATGTTACTCTACAGAAGTTATTCTCCTAAAATACAAATACAAATACAAATACAAATACGACGCCAGAACAGGCAAATTGCCCAACGAGGTGGCTGACTTAAGACATCATGGATCCCCGAGCCATTTTTTGGAGGCCCTACCTACTACTGCTACACCACACATGCACCCCCCCCCCCGCGGAACCCCCTAACGAATCGGCACATTCGGGAATGTGCGTGTCCGTGTAGTGCAACCTGACGTAGTAGTAACATGTAGTTTAGTAACATGTGTTTCTAAACGAATAAACATCCTCCTTGTTGGCAAAACTTAAATAGCAAAATAATATATCCACACAGCTGATAAAAAAAGGGGGGGGGGAAATTGCACATCCGTGCTTCTGGCATGAAGGGGGATGATGTATAAATTTATTTACGCAAAAAAATGCGTTGTAGCTCAGCGCATACAGCTTCTTAGGCGTTAGCACATTATACAGCTTTGATCTGTACACATATTTCTACATTCACCAAAGACTCATCTTTATATCCGTGTGCATATACTTCGCCAACTACCTACTCTGGCCATATCGCTATATTGCAATTTACTACCATTAATGAGTTTTGTTCAAAATGAAGGTGACATCTATCGATAGTCGCCTCAAGCTCGTTATAGGGATAATATTTTATCTATATTCTTCCCCCAGGCTAGGACCGTGACGGTAACTTTCACGGTAGTAGACGCGCATCTCACCTCCACGCTATTCTCGGGCGCTATCTATATGCACTGGACGCGTTTAAGCATCTAAGCACCTGTGTTACAGTCTTTTTATATAAAACTATCTTATGTGCCGCCACAGCTTGGTGATAATGTAGATGCAATCATTCAGACTTTTTTCAGTTGTAAAACTTTTAAGCTTCTTTGTGATCATAAAAATGTTTCCTGAACTTAAAAATTACAAACTTTTTCATGAGAATTTCTCAAACGTTCCACAGTTTGCTTTTGGTGTTTGCATTTATTTCATTTATTTCATTATGTGGGTGTTATATTGCTACTTCTTAACCATTTATTTATTATGCAGGAAGTTCATTGTTTTTACATTTAATATATTACTATTTTTCGATTTACACACCACACATTTCTTTTATATAAATTTATTTTACTTACATTTATTTGCACTTTATCAATTTTTGTTTGTTTAATTGGAAACCATGAAACTTTTGTGGCACATTTGGAGAATGAATTTCAAAGTTATGAAGAGCAAAAAAAAAAAAAAAAATACTACTCATTTGAGACTCATCGCTCACTGTGTTATGATCCTTTGGGACGATATTATTATGGATTATAAAAAAATAGTAATTAATAATTACAAAAGGTAAATCATACTATCGTAGTAACATTATGAAAATCACGTTTTTCGAATCTCAAATTTAATTTGTATTGCAACAATTTATGACCCGTCAATCATTTAACGTGATAAATGCCCTAAACTTCAGAGTCATATATCTCGATGAATATTATATTTAGATGTATGGCATTTTTTTAATTACTTTTCAAGGAAACAGATATTTTTTGGATTTTATGCCGAGGTGAACTAGGGAAGAAAAATCATCCAAACTCCGGCCGGAATTTGAACCCAGGCCCTCTTGCAAACTGGGCGAACATACTCCCACCTACACCATTAGAGACACGACAACCACCTTCCTTATTTCACGCACTGTGGCGCTGAAGTTGAGGCGTTAGCAGCCTCTCTTAACTTCTTCAGTAAATGGCCCCCAGGTGGGACGGTGTAGAAATAGGCGGATTTTTCTCAGCCCAAGATATCAAGAAAACTGATATTTTCTGAATATCATGCCGAAGTGAACTCAATTTTTTCCAGAACTGTGTTTGAGAATTTCACTTTCCATAAAGTTTCTGCATAAAAGAATTGCATAAAATAATATTATTATTCAATTTTTCCCGTTGCAATTAAAAGTATGTTTTCAAACGGTCGGAGAGATAGATAGTTTGTCCGTTAGACAATTTGAGACAATATGCCCAATCATGGTGGGGGGAATAACCATGTCTTTTGTGATACATTTAACATTTTGTCAGGTGACAACATCAAGAAACGAATTGCCTCGTGTAAAACGATTGCCTTAAAATAATGGAATTGAAAAGTCACACTTGTAAAGGATTAAACGACCAACACAAGGGAAAAAAAATTGTCTTTAAATTAGGGAAGAAAGAAACTAATGATCTCTGAGCCGAAATTAACGATAGCATTAGCAGCAGTGGGAAGATTCTACCTGTCCATTATGCAAAGTGCGAAATAGGACGTTGTTACTATTTTGAGAAGCTCCACTTAAAATAGGAAATAGCCACACCCTCGGCCATGTGCAGCGGTGGCTAAAATGTACGGAGAGAATAAATAGCTTTTAAGAAAGGAATTTCGGATGTCATTATAAAAACTGCACGTTCAAGTAGAGAGCGCAGAAAAGAAAAATATTGTTTGTTCGAGAATTTCGTAGAAGCAAAAGGCTATTTGATGTGCATTTAATCATTTTGCGATGAATTAGTATTTATAGAAACGATTAAAAAAACCATATTTTCCGATGATAATGATCCCGGAAAATGTGTCAAAATCTGTTTTGTTCTTTAACCCTTAAAGCGGTTGAGGAATACAACCAATACATTTTAAAATTTTCCTGATCCGCATTATAACTGCCACATTTCGAATTGCGAATTATGTTTCCTTAACGAATTGCCGCATATTTTCTAGAAGAATTAAATTTTTTCCCGATTGCGAGCTGACAATTGCTTCCCTTCCAACAAGAAAATTGACTCCACCCATCGCTTTTATTTCACTCACTATGATACAAGAACACCTTTCATGACGTGTGTAGCTTTCTAGGAAGAGGATTTTTCTTTTGAAAAATTATTATTTTTGTGTTATTTATACCGAGCGTATATTTCTTTGCAATTTTGAAAGAAAGTGGTGGTGGGGGGGGGGGAACACACAGTCTATTCCCCTTGCTCCTTCTCTTATCTAACACTGAACAAGAGCTCACTCAGCCCACTGACAGTTTTTTGATTGGAACGAGGGGGGGGGGGGGTGGAAAAATGTGTTTTACTGTAAAAACTTCAACGCGTTTTTAGAAGCCGAGATATTTCCGGGTGGCTGAAATAAAAAGCAGATAGAATTTGACGAGATATCCCAGGATCAGGGCCGCAACTAGATGCTTGGTTATACGGGACAAGCCAGCACCTCCTAGAGATAGAAGGCCTCTGCACTGTTTGCCATAAACGTCATTCAGACTACCTAGTAAGTTTGCCACATTTTAAAACACAGCGTTCTATTTCGTTTCTTCTTATTTTGGCGTGGAATATTCCTGATTGGGTCACAAATAACGCATAGTGATTGGATGTGGGGCATAGAAATCGCCAATTGTGAGCCCGATCATTTCTTTTCCTCACAACCTCACAAGGATGATACTTGCACGAGCAGGCAATGTTTTCCCCTGAATATTATAAGGGAAAATGGACTACTTACTGACGTCACAAGCAGAGTGCGGAGACCTTATATCTATAGGAGGTGCTGGACAAGCACGCATTTCGGCGCCCCTTTGTAATGTGGAAGAGATGAAAGAATGAAATTTGCACCCCTCTGGTCCTGCGCTCTGGGCACAAGACACACCTGCTGCCCCTTAGTTGCGGCACTGTTCCGAATTGCCGCAAAGGACTAAATCCTGAATTTAACTAGATTATTGTATTTTTCTCGTAGTTACTAACAAAAACCACTTAAAATAACGTTAATTTATTGAAATTTTAATAACTATAATATATTTTTAAGTATTCGAAGAACACTTCTGAAACATTGATGGAAATATTATGTATGATTATAAGAAGAAAATAAATTTTATGGGATTGCCTAAGAGAGAGAGAGAGAGAGAGAGTTTGCTGAAAAATGAATATGCAAATATTTTAAGGTGTCTCACGACCCTTAAAGTCAAATTTAGAAAAAAAATATTTCATTCACTTTCAAACCCTTAAAGTCAAATTTAGAAAAAAAATATTTCATTCACTTTCAAATAGAATACTAAAAATTTCATGTCAATGAATTCATTTTTGTTCTTTCATAATAAAAGAAACAATGAATTACAGTGTAAACGTATACAAGAAAAAACACTTTCAACGCAATTTTCTAAGATTGAAGTTTTTGAGGTCATCCGTGAGTTTAAAAAAAATTTTGTTGTTGTTAGGAACCATGTGGTGGTGGGTCCCACAAGCGCTCAGAATGTAAGTTTCAAACTGCAATATGCCACAATTGTGGTATTCGAGGCTACATTAAAAAAATATGTCGAAAAAAGCCTAACGAGAGAGCATTTCAATGCGTACAAATGAAATAGGTATTCAGGAGGAATACATATAAATTCTGTACATAATGTTTTTCCTATTTCGGAACGTGTAAATAATTTTAACTCTAATCTAAATCAAAATGTAGAGATTTCAATTCAGGGAAAAAATTTGAAAATGGAGATCGATTCAGGCTCCTATTATTCAATCGTATCAAAATCTGTTTTCGATGAATTTTGTATTGAAAAATCCAGAATTCAAAAAACACGCATTAAATTAAGAGATTTTCCTTCCAACATTGTCCATCTGACTTCGTCCTTTGTAACTGGTGGTTCATGATTTATTTCTATATTGCTATTTATTATCTTTCTATCTGATTTCTTAGAGATTTTCCGTGTATTCTTTCCATCTGTTTACAATGTCTTTTTCAGAGTTCAAGACATTTCCATTCTTATCTTTTATGATAAAGAAACAGAAACATGGATCAAAATTGCCAGTGATTTCATTAATCCTCCTGTAGAGGTCTCTTGTTCTCCCTAGTGTGTTGTCTTCTTCAATTTGTCTGCATTTTGAATTAAGAAAAGTCTCTTTATCTTTCCTTTTGCCATGTCTTTGAAATTGTGCATTAAATTCCTTGATTTCATTTACTTTTTCAGCAGCCTTAGCTATTCTTCTTTTTTCGGCAATTTTAAGAGGTCCTTTTGACAGCCAGGGTGTTCTCTTCTTTTTATTTATTGGAATAATTCTCTTTGCTTCCTCCTTTAGTATATTTTTAATATCAGACCAGAGTTCTTCTGGTTCCCCATCTACCAGACCAAGGTCATTAAAACGGTTTCTTGTTGAAATTCTATATTCCTCTGGTACATTATCTAATCCGTACCTAGCTGGCGCTTTTCCTTTATTCATTTTCTTTAATTTAAGTCTCATCTCTAAAATGAGTAACTGATGATCAGACCCACATTCAGCACTTGGCAGAGTCTTGCATGTTGTCACAGAGCTTTTCCATCTTTTGCTGCCAATTACGTAATCAATTTGGTTCTTGTACATGCCATTTGGTGATGCCCATGTGTAAATTCTTCTTTTAGGCTACTTAAAGTAAGTATCAGCAATGAAAAGAACATTTGATGAACAGAATTCAGTTAACTTTTGTTCAGCTTCATTCCTATTTCCAAGCCCAAAGTTTCCTGCTGTACCTGGAACTGCCACATCACCAACCTTCGCGTTTGAATCCCCAATGATCATCAGCATATCTTTACTGGGTGTTTGATCAATAATTTGTTGCAATACATTATAGAATTCATCGTTAACTTCTTCTTCAGCATCAGTTGTTACAGCATATACTTGGACGATCGTTATATTTATTGCACTACTTTTCATTCTGATTGAGATAATTCTATCATTAACAGGGTTGTACCCTAAGACAGATGCATCGATGTTATTTTTAATAACAATTGCTACTCAATTTGTTCCATGATTTTCATGTCTAGAGTAAAAAATCTTAGTCATCCGGAAAGAATGAAAGAATGACGGAAAGAATCCCACACCAGTCCATTTCAGTTCGCTTACTCCGAGAATGTCTGTCTTTGTTCTTTCCATTTCTTTCTTTAAAACTTCTAATTTTCCATTATTCACACTTCTAACATTCCATGTTCCCATTCTCATTTTTTTACTATCCTCTTTCTACGTCATTATGGTCAAAAGACCAGGATCCACCAGGACAGTCTTCTTGCATCTTCCCAGTAATAAAGTGGTTGCTTTCCGACCTGGGGGGGGGGGGCATCTTCCGGCTTCATGACATACAGTATTTTCTTTTCGAGCCTTATCCATAAGAGTTTCCTTGGCAGTGATGAGAAGTAGCATGCCATTGCTATAGGTTTTTGAAATAATATTATGTAACCTGTGTGTTTAAAGAGGTTATATATGCGTTTGTGTATTGAAAGAGAGAAAATACAAAAATTGTTTTTGTCAAATCAGAAATACTTTTTTTCTACGTTAACCGCAATTTTGTCAATTGAAACTAGTTCAAAAATATAATAGTTTTCCCATCTAGTCGCGGCGGTTGCCCATTACTGAATTAGATTATTAATCATATTATTCTTTTTTTTTATATGTCTATTTTATTTCATTAACGAAGATTCCTTGCAAACCTATACACCACTTTAGACATTACCCTGCTTTTCTTATCTCAAGCAATATGGCGTGAGGCACCTTTGGCGTTCAAAGTTGTCGACTTTTCGTAGTCTTTTTCAGGAGGTCTATCGTCTGGGTGCAATTTTTAGTAATTTTGAGATATTTTGCGGAGGAAAGAAGATTTCCGAAGTTCTTCGCTCTACAATTTTGTTCATGATCACTATTTGCTTTTTTCTTTATCATAATAATTGTAAAACATACACTAAAACAGATCTAACAACACCCTGTACGAAGTGAACAGGTGCAGCAGTCATTCATTTTTGTTCGAATAGGCGGTCGAAATAATTCAGTAAATACTCAGTTTATATCAGAGAGAGCCACATCGTGGTATAAATGTGATTTCTCTCGATTTTTATCTTACTATTATTCAAGATACAGTAGACGACACCTAACATTATCCGCCTTGGAATAAAGGATAATCTTATCATTCGGGTATTGTTATCACTTTTGGGAAGCACGAACCGGACGTAGATCATCACATGGCAAATAATTCGTTTATAATTATCAGGATTACGGTTAATGTAAAAGTTTATTTTTCATCCAAAATTATTTTTTCTGTGATTTAAATAATAATAATAACAGCAATGCCCCCATTTTTTACATAAAACGGGACATACGGTCAAATAATTTAATTTTGTATCTTTTTAGAATATAGTTATTAATCGGTTATAGGTATTGATATGATCACATTGAATAACATTCACTGTATATCAGGCTGGAAACAAATCTATTGTCCGACATGCCCGGGGGCATGTAAAAATTTTGACCGATCATGTATTTTTTTTAAACCACGTGCCCGATGCTAGCATACAAACATTGATCCAGGCATGTAAATTTCATGATATCTGTTCAGCCCTGCCGTATATGAATCGCTGCCAAGATATTGAAGGAGGAAATTGTAGAAAGACCTCAAAAGAAATGTTTGACATGAACGGCTGTGAACACACACTGTACACACTGAACACACACTAATATACAGCTCATCTTACGATGTATCATTCGTGTTACGTGAGTCTAAAATTTATTCTAAGGGTGATTTCTACCGAAATCAAAAACACGAGATAACTCGAGACTTTCAGGATATTCCTAAGGGATGCATCCGAAATAACGAAAATTCACGTAGACAGTATATGATTGTATCTTCTATTGATGGTTTCGAGACTGTATGACATGAATGTAGCATTGACTTGAGACATTTCCATCTCAGTCATTCCAATGATTGTGTCTGGGAAATTCATAAATCACTGAGAACAAAAAAAAAAGTGCTGAAGAGGATATCGGAGTGTTCGATGAGAAATTCTAGAAATTTTCGAGATGTTTGCAGTAAGAAATAATCTATATTGCAGTAACAAAGACGTCTTGGAATGTAATATTTCCTTCCGTTTCTTGACAATGTAATTGGTTTTCGATACCAGATTCTTTTCTTTTCTTACGATAAAATGAGTTTCTATATAGAGAGGAAAATTTCCGAAGCTATTTGTTGAAAGTGTTTTGATTTACTTGTGTCATTAAACTTCGATATTCTTTTTCTCAATTTAATTCTGTGATAACACAAAGATTGACTGCGTAAAATGAAGTGAAACAAATTTCCCATGCGTTCTGTATCAAATAAAACACAATAAACCTGTAAAACAACCCTCATAATTGCGATATTATTGATTAAGTACTTGATACTGATAGAGGGAAATAAATTGTGATAATTTCCCTGCTCAATTTAACCGTAACTGCAAGTTGTTGTGGGAACACTACGCTGTTTTGGCGCACAATAAGGTGTGTGGCGAGATAGAATGAGACCTTCAGGAAGAAGCCGTAACACAGACAGGGGACAAGAATTTTCGACGTTCGTGGACACCTCTGCCTGGCGGCGGTAAGTTAATTACTGACTCCTTCCTCTTCACTACTTGCCACCTCGCGTAATTAAATGATTATGTAAATTCTAAGAAGTGTGATGAATGTTGGATTAAATAACGATGGATAATGAAACTGGAGTTAAATACTTTATTTTAATCGTAATCTTGACTAATTTTAATTGATACAACCGGCCTTCGTATCAATACTTAAACACAGAATACTTGAAAAATTGATTTAGCAGAAGGGGGTATTTAAAGGTTATAGAATAAAATCGCATATCTCTTTGCACAGGCCAAGCGTATTTCAAAATTACAAATCACGTTGAATACTATTACTTCTCTTTATATAAGAAGAAGAATATCCTATTTATAGAGATGAAACAGAATATAAACAAACAAAACAATAGGGGTTGGCAAAGTGAATGGTGGAAAAAGAGGCTGGTGGTACACAAAATCGGCAAAAGAACGACAAAACCGCGGGCGTAAAGAAAAAAGGTATGGTGAGACAGCGTGCATAGTAAAATAGTTTGGTGAGACAGTGTGCATAGTAAAATAGTTTGGTGAGACAGTGTGCATAGCAAAACAGCATTATGAAACAACATGCATAGCAAAATAGCATGGTGAGACAGCGAGTGCAGCACATGGAAACGGCGAGACAGCAGGCATAACGAAATAGTGTGGTTAGACAGCAGACATATCAAAAGAGAACAACGAGCCCAGTGGGCAGCATAGCAAAAGGTTGTGGTGAGACAGCGGGCATAATGAATTAGCTTGGCGAGGCAGCAGACATAGCAAAGGAACATGATGAAGCAACAGGTATAATGAAAAACTATAGTGAGACAGCGAGTATAGCACACGTGAACACGGCGAGGCGAGACAGCAGACATAGCGAAAGAACAAGATTAGACAGTAAGACAATTGAATGAACGACTTTATTTGAACCCAAAATCGCAAAAAGAACCACGGCTATACGCGTTTCGAAACTATAGGAAGTTCCTTCATCAGTAGCAAAAACGGTCCTTCATTGCGTCCGGTCCTTCAATGTTCAATGTGTATTTTCGATCCACTTAAATTTTTTTTTTCTCGTTCGCATTTCATATTCATTGAATTTTTGCCAGGTTTGTGTTTTCTCGCTTCTCGTAGGTTTTTTGGACGTTAGGGTTAGCAAACAGTGTATATTTTTTCCCAGGTTCTCTCAATAACTTTGTTTTTCCTTCCACTTGGGCCTATAGTTGTAGTATTAGTGTGATTTGAGATAGTTAGCTAATTCTAAGAAGTAAAAATTGTACTTTGTAGCTTAATACTTTTTTTAGAGTGTGTTCAATTCTTTATATACATATTCATTTTATTCTTCGTGATTTAGTGTTGAGCATTCTATTCTACGTAATTTTTTCGTACAATCTCTTACGTATATTTCGCATAATAATGTATTTTACATTATTTTAATTTCCTGTTAAAGTTTTTCATTTTCCTATTTTTAATTATTATTATTATCTAGCTTTAGCAATAGTGTTAGTATGCCTCGACCTCGACTAGTGTTGTGTAGAGCTTGCGACGGGAGGTTTCCCTGGTCTAGGGGTATAGTAGCTGATAGTTTCAACTGTAAAGCGTGCTTGGATAGTAAAAGGCTGGAACTCGAGGTCGAAGCTTTACGGGAAAAAGTCAGGGTGCTAGAGGGCCCGGTTATAACGGAGCCTCTGGTCGTCGAGCCACCAGTTGATCAAGAAGCAATCTCAACGAACAACGACAGTTTAGAGGGCGAATGGGTGGTCGTGGATGAGGTAGAGGGGGATAGTGATAGGGGTTTAATCATCGGCGATTCTATGGTTAGGGAACTTGGGAACCGAGTGTGTAGGGATTTTCGGTGTTTCGAGCGCTGTTGTCTTCCTGCGGGGAAGATTGGCAACGTTCGAGACGTTTTTCATCGCCGAAAGTTGCCCTTGCGGGTGATTCTGTGGGTGGGAACAAATCGGGTAGGAGCGAATATTAGTGAGTCTCTGTCAGAGTACCGGGATTTACTATTATCCGCTAGGGAGGGGGGTTCAGATGTGGCAGTGATTCCAGTGCTGCCAAGGGGTAGTGGGGGGTATAGGAATAGGATCCACCAATTCAATATAGGCCTGAAGGAGATGGGATCCATCTAAATAAGGGGGGGGGGATCTGGGAGGTTTACGATAGTGTTAGGTCATGTTTTTTACTCCCAGACCACGTAGTCGGGAATGTGGGTTAGTTAATGGTAATCACAACAGTACTGACGGGGAATTACCCACCTCTGACTTGGATGGTTTCTCGATTGACACTAAATCACCGGGCAAATTAAAATGTGTGTTAATAAATGCCAGGAGCTTGGGGAATAAGAAAGATTTTTCTAGAAACTATGATAGTTGTGGAGGGCTTGGATCTTATAGCCATTACAGAATCTTGGGCAAACGATAGGGATGAATCTTTCTTACACATCTCAGGATACGATACTTTTTTGAGAAATAGATCTGATAGGAAAGGGGGTGGAGTGTTGATATACGTGAAATCATGTTTGAAGGCTAGAGAGTGCAACGTGAAGAGATGTGATATTGAAACAGTATGGGTTGAACTTGAGAACAAAAGACGTCATAAACTCATTGTAGGGGTTTGTTACAATCCACCGAATAGGGATCAAAACTACATCGCCAAATTGCATGATGAAATTTCCTACATGTGTAAGCGAAAGAGGGTTCTCATACTAGGGGGATTTCAATTACCCAGGTATTGACATCTGGAAATCAGTATGAAAGGAGACTTTTTTAAATTGGTGCTCAAAAATTTTTTGTATCAGCATTTATCAGAAACCACTAGGGGTACTGCTAGTTTGGATTCAGTTCTTACTAGTTCTGAGGATCTAGTTGAACATGTTTCGGTAGGGATAGAGTTTTCTTCCAGTGACCATCGTTTCGTCAGATTTCACTGCAACTTTTCCTCGGGTAAGGTTGATAACAAAAGACTGGTTCTTTGTTTTCGGAGAACTAACTTTGATGTTTTGAGAGGAAGGTTAACGGAAGTTTTCAAAGACCGGTTGCAATCAGTAGGGGTGGTAAGTCAATGGGAAGAATTTAGTACGAAGCTGTCCTCTGTTTTGCACGACGTCATACCCTTCGTTCGAAAAAACCGTGTTTGTATATCACACCCTCTATGGTTCATGGATAGCGTGCGGAAACTTTATCTTGAAAAGAAAAGAGCATTCAGAGAGTATAAAAGTGGACGAGGTGACCTATCATTGTTTACTGATAAAAGAAGACTGTTGAAGAAAGCGATAAGGGATAGTAAAAAGGAAGTTGAATCTAGGTTGGCAGATAACAGTGGCTCTGACCAAAGATCATTTTTTCGATACGTCAATAATGGATGTAAGGGGACAGTTGGCCCCCTCTCGATAGGAGACTCTAGGGTAGAAAGCAATGTAGGCATGTGTAGTGCTTTCAATGACTTTATCGCGTCGGTTTTTAATGGAGATAATGATATTCGATATACGGGTGTTGCATGGAGTAATAAAACCCTCAACGATATTCAAGTAGAAGACGTGGAGGTCCTAAATCTTCTTAGAAATGTATGTGCAAGCAAAGCACCAGGACCAGATGATATCTATCCCAGGGTCCTCAGGGAATGTGGTAATGAATTGTTGGGGCCAGTCGCACAGATATACAGGAGTACTGTTGCTGAGGGTATCGCCCCAAGAGATTGGAAACTTGCTAACGTTGTTCCGATATTTAAGAAGGGTAGTAGAGAAGCGGTGTCAAATTATCGTCCAATGAGTTTGACGAGCTCCCTCTCGAACATTTTGGAAGTTATCATCAAAAGGCAGTTTGTGAAGTGGATAGACGAGAATAATGTATTGTCGGATAATCAGCATGGGTTCAGGAATCGGAAGTCATGTGTAACTAACCTCCTTTGCTTCTATGATCACGTGACTAAGGCTTTGGGTAAGAGCAAAAATGTAGACGTTATTTACCTTGATTTCCAGAAGGCATTCGATCGGGTCCAACGTGGAGAGCTCTTCAAGCGTTTACACGAGATTGGAATTGGGGGCAACTTGCTAAATTGGATAGAATCGTGGTTCAGACATAGGTCGCAACGAGTTATGGTGAACGGGGAATTCTCTGGTTGGACAGGCGTCACAAGTGGAGTTCCTGAAGGAAGTGCCCTTGGCCCCATACTTTTTTCACTTTTTATCGATAAACTCGATCAGGGTATCGATGGGATTACTAGCAAATGCGCAGATGATGTGAAGCTAATGGGAGTATTCGGGAATGAAAGCTATAGGGAGTTGCTCCAGACCAACTTAAACAGGATTGCAGCATGGGCAAATGAATGGAGCAGGACGTTTAGCGTTGATAAGTGCATGGTCGTTCATTTTGGTTCGAACAACCCACGGTTCTCTTACCAGTTGAATGGTGAAACTATCCCGGATGCAACTAGGGTCACTGATTTGGGAATTATCATTGACGAGCGACTTAGGTTTTCTGAACATTGTTCAGCGGTGGTCAAAAAAGCGAATAGAATGCTTGGTCTCATTTTCAAAACGGTCTCTTCGCGTTCTCCTAAAGTCATTCTTCCACTTTTTCGAAGCTTAGTTCGTCCTGGACTGGAGTATGCGTTAAGGTTTTGGAGACCATACCTACAGAGGGACATGGACTTGGTTGAAGGGGTGCAGAGAAGAGCTACGCGTGTCCTTATTGGCCCACAGAGCTTGAGTTATGAAGAGAGACTTCATTTTTTGAATATATTTACATTGGATGAACGCAGGTGTCGAGGAGATATGATCGAAGTCTTCAAAATTTTCAATGGGATGGATAGGATGGATCATGAACGTTTAGTACACCGCCAATCGACTGCTTTTTACAAGGGGACACCAGTATCGATTGGTGAGGGACAATGCAAGGTGATGGTGTCGCAGGGAATTTTTCTCTAATAGGGCTGTTAATAAATGGAATAGCTTACCCCCGGAGGTAGTAAATTGTAACACAATTGACCCGTTTAAAAAGAAATACGATAAACATGTTGGGGTAAACCGAGAAGCTATCCATTCTTAGAATAAGACAACCATAATTATTCTTTATGGGCATTGTATAATATTTTATGAGGTGTATATATTGTTTATAATTTGTGTTAATTGCATTTTTAATTGGGTTGCTATATTTTTGAAATATATGACATCCATATTTTTATGGGCATCTTTTATCCTCCACCTCGTTGGGCATTTTGCCTGTTGTGGCGTTGTATTTGTATTTGTAAGTTGAATGCTCCCCCCCCCCTTGTTTTTGTGTTGTAGAGAAAGTAAAAAGTCGGGGGTTATCACAGTTTTTGCACTGAAAAATCTAGGATTTTCTCAGATTGATATTCATTTCATAACGGGGGAATGCATCCTGTTATTCGGTAGAGAACTTAAAATTGCACATTTATCTGCCTATCACTCTCACCAATTCACTATAGCTGACTATAATAATTAGTTCCAATCTTCTTTATGCAACCTGAATTCGATGATATTATAGTTATTGGGGATTTAAATATAGGCATTTTTACAACTCAAACAGTGCTGACGTGCATGATTACTTGAACTGCCTAAGCCAATACGGTTCTCTGATGAGTATCTTATAAATAAACCGACAAGAGTGAGCGATTCATCAACATGTATTGATCATATCTTTTTTTAAAAATCACAAAATAACCCACACATCCATTATTTCTTCTAGAATACTAGAATATTTATAAATAATCTAACTGGTCATTTTCCCATTGCTATGAAATTAAGCAATAAAACAATCCAAGCTGAAATTATGGTAATTATCTAATTAATTAAAATACAGATGGACGAATAATGTTGATATCGATAGCAATATCAAAGGTTTCTATTAGTATTTTGTAATAAAAATGTATCAAATATCACTAGAACAACACATTAATTTTAATTGGATGACAAAACGAATTGCTACGCATGGTTCATAGTAAAGAACAACTGTATAAATGATTGCGAAAATATCCTGTTGACAGAATCTATAGAACAGCGTACCAATGAACAGTTAATGCACTTAATTTAAAACGCGTATTAAATTACTGTAGTTAAAAATGAATAAGAAAGTTTCCGCTAATTTTTCATGACCTGTACTGTGCATGGATTTATTCACTTATAAATTACGGCGCAATTACATGGGGTGGTGATTGAAAAACTAATTTACTGCCTTTATTTTAAATCCAAAAAAAGAGTTTTCAAATTTTTTAGTCGGGGTCGGTCTCATTCTTCTACAATTTTAAAAAATCTTAATCCACTTACTTTGCGCCATAATGCTCTTTTCCGTGTTATTCATTTCTTCAACACTAATAAAGACTTGTGTGTGCAATTCAAATAATAATGTATCCGAGCGAAAACCTCATACGATATACCGTATTCCTATTTTCTGGAAAGAAATTTTTGTAAACATTTTTATTATTTTGCTCTGAAGTTATATAATTAATTGCCACTACAAATACAGAATATACCTACACACGCGACATTTAAAATAATCATTATTTAAATTATTAATTTAAATAGACGATGTTGACTCTTATTTAGATCTTTAGGAGGAACAACTATATCATATAAAATTTATCAACTATAGTTTTTCCACTTTAATTATGTATGTATTATTAATTTAAAAAAATTGTTCTTGTTTGTGTTGTCTATTGTATGTGCGAGATTCATATTTTCCTATATATGTTTTGTTTAAAGTCGTGTTTATTTTACATTCCTCGTCATGCATTAAACATTTAGTCTTTTTTGGATTGTTTTTTGTGTCTTCTTTGTGTGTACGTTTTTTTTTATCATTGTGTTTTCATTTGACATTCATAATTTCGTGTTGTTTCTGTTGCATTATAGTGCCTTTTTTCATGTTTCTGTTGATGTTGTATTTTTTATCTTATTTTATCATGTATGTTTTCGATAATCCGTACAGTTATTATAGCCTCTGGATGGGATGGTAAATATGTTTTACAAAAATTAATTTTTATTTTTTTTTCTGTATGTGTGAAAATGAATACATTTCATTTGGATAAGGGAAAAGAGCGTTTTCAGTTGATTTTTGCTGTTCTTTCCAAATTCAAATATCTCAGTGAATATTGAATTTAGAAATGTGGACTTTTTTTTTTACCTCAAGAAAGGCAGGACAAGTTTCTAATTGGATTTTTCATCCCATGGGCAATTTATAAAAAGTTAATTTTTTACTATTTTTATGTGTAAAATCTCTCAAAAAAATACGTCATTTAAACGAAAACGTACGCTATTTGAAAAAAATTTGTAATTGGAAGTATGATTCTGAAGTCCACGGTTCCAGAGGTAGTCCTACGAACAAACAATTTGAATCACACTGTATATATCCAACACTATAATCGCAGTCACAGCCTCTCTTTATTTGACATTGTGTCATGCGATATTAAAATTTTAAAAATACTTTTTCACAAAAATTTTGCTCATCTCACATGACTGATTTCCAAAAAACACTAATGCCACAATTATACATAACAATTAGTCACATCAAATAGTTTAACGTATTTTCGTATGTGCAATCCATGGATTATCTGCTAAAAAAACTGGTTAACCATTATACAAATACAAAAAGAACGTCACAACAGGCAAAATGCCCAACGAGGTGGCTGAGAAAAAGATGCCCATAAAAATATGGATGTCATATATTTAAAAAATACAGCAACCCAATTAAAAATGCAATTAACACAAATTATAAAATATATACACATGATAAAATATTATACAATGCCAATAAAGAATACTTATGGTTGTCTTATTCTAAGAATGGATAGTTTCTCGATTTACCCCAACATGTTTATCATATTTCTTTTTAAACGTGTCAACAACCCTATTAGAGAAAAAATCCCTGCGACACCATAACCTTGCATTGTCCCTCACCAATCGATACTGGTGTCATCTTGTAAAAGCAGTCGATTGGCGGTGTACTAAAAGTTCATGGTCCATCCTATCCATCCCATTGAAAATTTTAAACACTTTCGATCATATCTTCTCGACAACTGCGTTCATCCAATGTAAAAATATTCAAAAAATGAAGTCTCTCTTCATAACTCAAGCTCTGTGTGCCAATAAGGACACGCGTAGCTCTTCTCTGCACCCCTTCAACCAAGTCCATGTCCCTCTGTAGGTATGGTCTCCAAAACCTTACAGCATACTCCAGTCCAGGACGAACTAAGCTTCGAAAAAGTGGAAGAATGACTTTAGGAGAACGCGAAGAGACCTTTTTGAAAATGAGACCAAGCATTCTATTCGATTTTTTGACCACCGCTGAACAATGTTACAAAAACCTAAGCCACTCGTCAATGAGAATTCCCAAATCGGTAGTTGCATCCGGGATAATGACACCATTCAACTCGCAAGAGAACCGTGTCCGTGATGATGGGGTCCGTGGGGTTGTTACAAACAACCCATGGACCCCATAATTAGAAAATGCTGATAATTTACCACTGCGGACAATCTGCAGAAAATGGTGTTTTTAGTGGTGGTGTTATCATTGGTGAGATGTCTGTCTGGCTAATTATAGTAAAGGTTGTTTCATCCCTTAAAAGTAGTACTTGTCTTCTATAGCAGAAATCCTCCGCGAAGGTTTGACGACACTGAAGTGGTTGCATCCATTGGATATAGCAGGATAACGTATGCGAAATCTTTACCTTTTTTAGCAATACATTCAATGGCTATAGGTGAAATGCACGATTTCAGTGACGACACGAGCTTCGCGCGAAGGCTTTCTGCTATAAAAGGTGTTGTCTTGCCTCCTTGGCTCATTGGGCGTGGTTTCGGAGCTACTGCATGACGTCACTGCTACGTGATAAGTTTTTACATTTTAGTTGCATATTTTATTTTTTTTCAAGTGAATGATCTCACGTCCATAGCGTTGTTTTCGTGTCACAGGTACGCCGCGTATGGTAATTTTATCATCTTTTTATAACCTATAGGCCAAGAGGAATGGGTTGAACTAAAAAAAAATAATTGGTAAGTTATATCTTTTGATATTAGCATTCAAAATGATAATAATAATTAATTTCAAACATTTTCTGTTAGGAATTTGTTTTTTGTTTGCTTCCTATATGTTTTTATATTGCAGTTTTATTGTTAATAACGAAGTACAAGGCTTATAAAATATACACATAAATCAAATGGGATACAATCTCTGACAATAAAGTTCAGTGAATAGTCCTGTAACATAGATGAAATGTTAACGAAAGTTACCTTACTGTCCTTCGAAATAGTCACCTCATATTACTATGCACCGCTGAGATCTCCTATACATGTCCTGGAAACTTTGCAAGAAGTCTTCTTTTGGGATGGAGTTTAACAGCCGCGTCACGTTTCGTTGGATGTCAGGAATATCGTCAAATATCTTTCCTTTCAAAGCGAGTTTGAGTCGTGGCAATAAGAAGAAGTCTGGAGGATTGAGATCTGGCGAGTATGGTAGATGTTCAACTTGCACCACCCCCCTTTTTTGCCAGGAACTGTTTGACGTTATTGGCTGTATGAGGGCGAGCATTGTCGTGAACAAGAGACCATGAACCTTGTTGTACGTACTGAGGTCGTACCCTGCGTAGACGTTTCATGAAACGGGTCAAAACTTCAATGTACCTTGCAGCATTCATCGTCGTTCCCTCAGGTAGAAAATCCTTGTGGATACACTTTCAGAAACACTTTCCCGGCCTTCTCTAAAACGGGCGAACCACTCGTACACACACTTCATGGACAGTGCTTGATCTTCATAAACACGTACCAGCATCGCGTGAGTTTCTTTCGGTGTCTTGCCAAGCTTAAAACAAAACTTTAAATTGATCTTTTGTTCGTTAATTTTCCTGTTCTCAGTTAAGAACCAACGCACTAAACAAGCACTTTGTAAAACAAGTCTTTCACGGAACACAAACGACGCTCAACTGAACAACGGTGGCGGCAGATGGTCAACACCTGCCACTACGCATGTGCAGCGTTTTGCTTCGCCAGTGTTGCCAGATCAGCCGTTCTGACTTCATTCACCGAACTTTATTGTCAGAGGTTGTATATAATCAAAAATTATTAGAAAGTTCGAGACATATAATTGAAATTATTTGTTTCGAGTTGGGTTTCAATGAAATAAAACTAACGTACTTGATTTCAACTGAAACGGATCCGAGAAGGATATTCTGAGTTACCTCATAATAGCAAATGCAAAATATTTCATTTTAAATGTTTAGATGATTGAACGAAGCAAGCCAATACCTACACGAATACTAATGACAACAATCAAAAAATAAGTTTGGAAAGAATTCAGTAAAGTGGGCAGCACAGCGATTACAAACTATCGTAATTAACAGGGTAGCGAAGCGGGCACACTCTGTGCAGTTTGTGCAATGTACAAACCAAATTAAAGGTGCTCAATAAGTCCACCTTGGGATGCACGGCACCGTAAAATATACGGTAATATTTTTAATTTAATTTATTTCCGTCTATACGGTAGTCAAATTCGTCCAAAACTTTTGGGAGCATGTTTGCATCTACCTCTGCTGTTATGCGTATCTTCATTTCGGCTGATGTAGCTGGAAGGGGAGGCACATAAACCTAGTCTTTTATAAATCCCACAAGAAGAAATCGCACACTGTGAGGTCCGGCGATCCTGGAGACCAGTGATGTTTAACTGAATCGTCAGGTCCCGTACGGCCGATCCATCGTTTAGGAATGCGATTGTTCAAAGATCCTCGAACATCCAAGCTCCAGTGTGGCAGTAGTGCCCCGTCCTGCTGGAAAATAAAGTCATCCGAATCGGTTTCTAACTGTGGGAAAAGCCAATATTGACAAACACTGAAGCGGCGGCCGAAGGAAGGGCGTTAGCGCTACCTGTCGGCAACTGCGTGAAACTCGAGATTTCCCTCTTTCTACCTATACATTATTCGATCAAAACAGATTAAAAGCTGAATAGTTATGATTTTTTTAAAATCTGATTACTCTTTTTGCAACACCCTGTTTGAATACTTCATATAATTCATATACTTCATATAATGAATACTTCAGTAACAGCGCAATGCATTATAATACAAATTGCGAAGCATCTCAGTGTCGTACGAAGAAACAAAACTGGTCCAATCATTTTCACAGGAAGACAAGAATCCAATTACTATATAGAGGGGGAATGGAATCTTATATAATCAATAACGGAATTTAAGATGACGTCTATCGCTGTGATATGATCCATCTCTCCTATTATGACGATTGTTATTATCATCGATTGTTCTTCTAATATTTATCAATAAGATCCCTTCTTCTAGAAAAACTACAGGATTCCATTTCTTTATCTGTAGGGAATGTAATTGAATCGAGATTTTTTTGAACAGAAATGGATTTCTGTTGAAGCTAGAACTCTTTAAAAGTTGTGACATAGCTTTGTTTTAAGTATTTCCGATTTCTAAAATCAAATCGCTATAAAAGGATATATATCAGAATGTTAGGATTTTTTTTTTTTTCATATTTGCTTCCCATGTTTTTATGTTGCAGTTTTATTGATAATAACGAAGTCCAAAGGCTTTTGAAAGTTCCACCTGATTAAAATGAAACTGAATAATAATCAGAACTTAATTAGAAAGTTCAAAAGATGATTGAAAATATGTGTCTCGGGCTGGCTTTCAATCAACCCAATTTCACTAACGTACGTGATTCAACTGAAATGGATCCAAGAAAAAATATTCTTAGTGGATATTACTCATAAGCAAATGCAAAATTTCTGGTTTTAAACGTTTAAATGGCTGAACGAAGCAACGCAGTAAATATACAGATAATAAGGATAATAATCGAAAATATAATTTTGGATAGAATTCAGTGAAATGGGCAGTACAGCGATTGCAAATTATCGTAATTAATAGAAAGCGGGCGCACTCGGTTCTGTTTGAGCAATGGCGTTACGCATGACATCAGCTTTTACCGACTCCGGCACGTCATAAAACAGCCCTTATTATATAGCCCTGCATAAGGCCACGTTCAATTATCACTGATATATGTGAGTACATACAGTATACATTATATATCAAACAGAATGTCTAGACACGTATTTAGTGTGACTAAGGCTCGTATAATACCTGCATCATCGGTGATGGAGTTTCATTACCTCGGGATTTACGTATCATGTAAACAGAAAATCTGCTTGGCATCTACACGTTCAACAGACATTTTTGAAGAAGGAAAAGAAAAAAAAAGTAGAGATATTCACTCAAAGCAATAATAATGTGACGGGATACGAGTTACTTTAACACTAAAATGATGGAGGCTGTGATTTTGACAGCAAGGCTAATTTGACATACAATTACACCCAAATGGTTTATTTCAGGTTATTGAAATTTCCTCACTTTTCTCATCTTCTGAAGGCTCTCAAATTCCTAAAATATGAATGTTCTAGGTTTCTTAGTTTAATGATAAAATTGAGTTACACCTAATACGACGGACGTTCTAACGAAATATAGGGATATTTAACTAATATGATTGCAAAACGTGCTGAAATGAAATGTCTTATTATCACAAAATTAGTATTGAGGAAGCAGATGTTCTGTCACGGTGTTTGGTTTTCTCCGGTACCTATTTGGTACCACTCAAAGGTACACTTTTGACGAAGATCTTCGTCATGTGTTGTTCAATTCAGTAAACTTTACCCGTCTTCTTGTCGACCATAGGTGCCTGGCTGTATATATTTCTACTGCGATTTCAGGGCGAAATAACTGGGTTCTAGACTCCCAAAGGAAAAAAAACAACACTTTATTTTATTTATTATCCAAATTACCCACGAAACCATTATGTCTCTCCTGTACACAGAAACCTTTGCACTCATTTCCCACTTTTTTCGAATGTCCCTGCTTTTCTTCTCTCGAGCCTTCTTTCTCCTCAGAGCCTTATTCCATGTCTTTTCTCCTGAACCTTACAAATTAATTTAATGTTTTTCTGGATCTTTGCTTATTTACTGCATTGCATTCGCTGCTAAAATGCCGTACAATGAAAAGAACCTTGATTTTTTTACGATTTTACTCTGGCTCCAGTCCAACACCCGGATAATCCTTATCATTTTTTCTTCATCACACTATAAAAGGGTCCCGGTGCCTTTATCAAACATCCCAGCCAATGGGCTCTGCTGGATGATATGGTGAGTGATTATTCTACCAAATATCATTATTTCGACTAAGCAAAAGAATAATTATGCTGTTTTTAGGCCGAAAAATCTAGGTCTTGAGTACTTTGGCGGCTAGTCGCGGTTTTTCACTTCACACATGCAATCTGTTCATAAATTTCTCAAACGTATTATAATTCGAACCTCGTCAGTGAAATGCCAGGTGAAAACGATGCCACGAATTACAAGATCTAAAAAAATCATATAGTCAAACCTCTTTTTAAAGCAACAAAACACGGGACTGGTGACCTTCAAATAACGCACCCTTTTTTCTTACAAAATTCCGAGAAATTGGTACACGATGAAGCTGTAAAAATAAGTCAGAGACTGAATAGATGCTGTATTAAGAAAATTTATTAAAGAAAAATAATTTATGTTGATGTATTTCTATTGCTGTAAAAATGACCGCTACCGTCGTGCTAGTGTTAAAAAAGTGTAGTTGAATGAATGTCGGCACAACTCTGACAAATTTATGTTACTAGTTATCGTCATCAAGCATTATCGTCCTACTCTTCTTCATTAGGAGAAATTTTTGTTAAAAACTGCAATTATATATGCGAATAATTCAAATGTGAATGCCCAGCACTGTCAACGGAGGCCCTGTTTCTTTATTCCCGGCGCAGTGGAGGTTCTGTGTGTTTTCTGTGTATGTATAAGTACGTTGCATATTTCGTAAAGAGAAAGGGAAGCAAAACTCCCCAGCACTGCAGACGGTGGCGTTGTTCCTTCGCATACCATCACAGTGGAGGCGTTTATACATTTTGTACATATTGTGCATTTTTAGACCATTCTCGAATATCTCCCACTTGAACATGCCAACTTCTTCTTCTTACTTGCCCCCCACAAGTCTTCTCCACACTTCTTTTGAAATTCCAGGCTGCGGTCTCCGGCCCTTATGTGCCAATGGGTGCATGTGCAGTTTTTCTCCCTAGTCATTGGGATCAGCTACTCATTTTAGTCAAATAGCTTGTACGTGACATCGAATTAATAGCTGTCTTCATGGGGAGAACGACGCGAGTGATTCGATACTTGTGAGCACAGGGCACACACAAGGGCCCACTACTATTAATCTTTGCTAACTTTTTTCCGAAACAACCCTGCCTCTTTCGGGGAAACGGAAGTAAGTTGATTTGCATCAGTCCAGGGTTGTGAGCGGTTCTATCACATCTACCCATCAAAAAATAATTCAAAAAAATCATACTAATTGAAATTATCCTGCGAAGTATGATCTTTAAAGTTCCTTGTAATAGAGTGTTACGTGTGCATTTATCCATGAAGGTATTATTTTTTATCATTTACTGTAATTTTACGTTTATTTATCAGTAAAATTTTGTTGCTTTTGATTATTAGCAGAATTTTTATGCATGACTAACATCCTCTCCAAAACAAGTCTCATCACAGAGAACGTAAGACCCATAACACAAACATCGATACCGAATCACTGACGATTTCTCATTCTCAAGCCATAAGACAGACGGCAGAACAAAACGCTCAGTATATTGGGCTATCACGTTATACAGGGCGGTTATAAATAAACTGACAGTACTCAGACTTATGTGGCGCCCATTCTGGTGGATATATTTTGATGAAACTTGGTATGTAGCGTAATTGGACCATGGGGGAAAAGAAAAATGCAATGAAAGAAAATTAATTCAATTTTCGACCACCAGATGAGAAAGTGAGATTTTTTACCGTAGTTTTATTTTCCCATGACCCAAATAACGTATATACAAAGTCTGAATAAAATACATCCACCACAACGGGCGCTACATAGGTCGGAGTAGTGCCAGTATAATTAAAATGGGTAGTGTCATTTCAATTATACTGACATTAATTACTCTGACTTATGTAGGGCCCATTATGATTGGACGTATTTCATTGAAACTTCGTAAAGATATCTGCAATAAAAAATTCAATTTTTTCACCTGGTGTTCGAAAATTTAACTAATTTTTTAAATTGAATCTTTCTTTTCCCCATGGCCCATATACACCTATATACCAAGTTTCATCAAAATGTGGGCGCTCCATCAGAATTGGCGCTACATATCAGTTTATTTATAACCAGTTAAGCCAAATAGTAAACATTTTTATCTTCGGGGATGAAAATGAAATAAGCTGCCCCTCTGGCGGTGATAAAATGAGGCTTTAGACAGCTGGAAAAGTTTTACTACCACACACCCGCCAGAAAATAAAAGAAAAACTAGCACAGATGTTTGTCTGCTATTAAGGAAAGTGCCACCTATACAATGTGATTCTAAATTCATTGGGTAAACTTTAAGAGATGATATAATACTCCTAAAAAAGCATTTTTGGTCATAGAATGCGCAGTCGAATCGCAATAACAAAGGCGTTAGAGGGCGGTCTAAAAACACCCTCTTCCGCCTTCACTATTGCGATTCGACTGCTCATTCTATGATCAAAAATGCTTGTTTAAGTGTCTTATATCACTTCTTCCAGGTGTTTTCCCATGTCCCAAGTTTGTCCCATGAACTTAGAATCGCCCTGGAAAACATACAATGATCACCACATTGTACAGTATCGATTTATTGTGCGGTTATACGGGTATCATGAGCAAACCCACCCCACACGGATAAAAGGCTTATATCCCGGAAGGGATAGAGCCTGGGCCGTGTCTGGTCAGTCGGTATCATGAGCAATGTTAAATCCCAACAGGCTGCACAGTATTGGCCAGCTGAAGTTGGTTTTCTATGGCTTTCCATCTTCGAGGCGCGAATACGCTAATCGGTCTTTAATTTGAAAAAGTTTATAATCAGGCCGCAGGAATTCAACACAATTCTTAGGCTGCATACATACTGGAACGAAGAGGTACGAGGTGCAAGAATATTGATTAGGAAGAAAAAACGCATAGGAATAGAGGATAGAGGAAGAGATGTCCGTACATAGAGGAAAAAGGGAGAAAAAAAACAAGACCAGTCAGCGAAGCTTTCAGAGGCGAAAATAATCTTTTTTGTTCGAATCGCGCACCTCGTGGAGAGTTGTCTGTTCTGCTTCGTTCTCTCGCTCCTCGAATATGTGCGGTGTATAGCAAAACAACACAACTCTTTTCGTCGCTAATCTCTGTTCTATTCTCCTACTTCTTGGTGACCTCACTATGTGCGTGGCCATAAATATACACGAAAGTTCAGCTATCCACCATGTTCTCCTCTAATATGGAAGCCATATGACAGTACCATAAGATGAAGAAATATGCGGAACTATGACATTCATTTATTCACTCTCTTTTCAAGTTCCCGGCATTATTTTTCTTTTTCTTCAGAGAAGAAAATGGTTTTTACTATAAAACATATCTCTTCATTGATATGAGTGTTTATGTGTGTGTGTTCTGCCGTTTACTGAAGTGGGGACGGAGATGGTAGTACCCCCCCCCCTTTTCATTCAGAAATAAAGATAATGTTGATTTGTATGGCAAATCGGCTCTCGCAAAAAAGCAACGCTCCCGTAGGTAAAAAGAAACCTTCTGAGGGTAGGCCTAAATAAAACTATGAAAACTTTTAGTAATGAAAATAAATGTAACAAAATACAAGGTTATTTGCCAAGAAACACCTATTGCTCCAGACAAAGCAATAAAACTGGAAGAATGGCTGTAACAATTAAAAAAGGAAAGGGAGACGGATCGTCTTTTTAAGCGGTTCTGTTTTAGTTGAGAAAAAATATTGTTGGCGGAGCTCTCTTTTTATCAGTATAGTGACACTAATGGGGAAATTGGCAAAACCTAAAAGATATCGAAAATTGGCAAAAGTGACGTTGGAAAGGGTACGCGCGAAGGCATCCCCTTTTCTCAGTTTTCGAATCTAGAAACCCTAGATATAGGAAAACTTCTGGATTATTGTAATTGAATTTTCCGTGTTGTAGGTCCGCCTGATTACTGTGAAATCATTCTTGAAGTCAGTTCACGCATCAACTGTCGGAAGTTGGGAGCAGGAGAAACAGCTGGAAAACTCCTCCATTGCAATGTTAAATATTATTTATGGCATTGTTCGAAAGCCTGACGTTTTTCCCATTTTAGGAATTCGTCTTAATACAGAACTTCGAAAATTTTGGAATTTCATGCATTTCTCTTGGTTAACAATTTTCATGAATTCCCTCTATCCAATATTCATTTTACATCACAATGAAGAAAGAAAAAAACTTAGTCTCCACCGATACAATACTACACCCGAAGGAATACGAGATCTTAAATTTCAAACAACGATAAAAATGTAACGCCTTTTATCGCCCGATACTGTAAGCACTTGCTTTGTAACTCCGTCTTCTTTTGCAAGGAATGAGTTTCGTTTTCTCTATCTTTGGATGATTCATGGAAATGAACATTTCCAAAATAATTTTTTTTGGAAGAACATATGGTTTTTCGATCCTATATTATGTTATATTTTGCGATCTATTGCTTCGAAGAAAAAGAAATGAAATTCTTTTCGAAAGTGGAACTGGAATTATCTTGAGAGTTTTTGACTATAAATCTTTCAGAATTGGTTTGTACTTTTGAAAAAAATATATACCATTGCGTACTTATAAAGCATTCAGTAGATACCAATCGCACACCAGAAAATACAAATTCTAAAGGAATTCACCATAAATAAAGATCGCATTATAGATCGCAGTGTGTGAATTGAATGGAAGTTCATTCGACCATTTTCATGATACACATATACATCGCCGTGAAAAACATGCAGATGATTACAGTACAAAACAAGTACAGCATTGGGTATACATGTATATGCTACGGTAAATGTGATATATAGTGTGTCACCGGAAATCGACACACAAGTGTGACAAATTGCCTCCTCCAGCTCGTCGAGTGTTAAAGGATTGTTGCGGTAAACAATGTCCTTCAGTGTACCCTACAGAAAGTTAAGCAGGGGGGTGAGTGTGGATGCCAGTTCATGCCTTTTTCCTTAACTGTCGAATAGTTCAACGTAATAACTCTATCATAGAAGTATTCGCCCAGAAAGTCAAAACCGGCTTGTGTACGGTGTGGCCGAGCCCCATCTTGCATGAACCACGCCGTGCATGGTCGATCGTCCAACCCTTGTTGAGTGGCGACAAATTGTTTCAAAAGCTTCCGGTCAGTCGTCACCGTTTCTCGCAAGAAAAAGGGCCCAATGATGCCTTTGCGGGAGATATGCTAGTGCAAACGGTAAGTTTTTGGCAATGGAGTGGTCGTGCGTGAGACAAAAGTGGATTTTCGGTACCCCAAAATCGCCAGTTGTGTCTGTTAACGACACCATCCAGATGAAAACTCCCTCTCTCAGCCACCTCGTTGGGCGTTTTGCCTGTTGTGGCGTTGTTTTTGTATTTGTATTTGAAAATGCGCCTCGTCTGTAAACCATATTCGGGCGACATCGAAATCAGAACCATCAATCATGTTGAGCATCTCGTTAGCGAAATCCTCTCGTTCAGTTCGAACTGGTATGGCGCGCCGGTATTGCATCTTGTACGGGAACATGTGTAATATTTTCCGCACGATTCTGTACGTGCTGGATGGCGTGATTCCAGAAAAATGTAACCAATAAACACATCTGTTATCGAGTGAACTTAACTGATCGGCCAACTGGTTGCATTTTTCAAGTTTTATAAACGAACTTTTACAAAACTTTTATAGTGTAATCCCGGCCTAAGACAGAATTGTGATGTGAATATTTCTAAGCACAGACATTTTGAAAGACTTCACCCCTCTCCTTTTTTTCTACTTGCAAATTCTTTGATATCTCCTGATTTTTTTTTTTTTTTGGAACATCATTGGATGTTTTTGGAATTTTTCTTTCATATTTTTCCGAAAAGACAGATTTTTTTTTGAAAATCTTTTGAAAATATTTTAAGATATTTTCCCCCATCGACTACTTGTGAGGATCGGAATGAAGGCATCTTTATACCCATATTCTATGGACTCTAGATTAAACCATCAATGAATGGCTCTAGGCTGCCTATGGCCACTTATGGCCACTTAGGGGTGAAGGAGAAAAATAATTACAAAAATTGCGAAAAAATTGTTTTTATTCACGAATTTCAAACTGAAGATGCGGGCGAGCCGCATCTTTAGTGCTCGTGTGAAAGTGTATGCGGACCCGCGTCCGCATCCGCTCCGTGTGAAAGGGGCCTTAATGAACCACTCTTGGGAGACCAAAACTATGCCTTCGTAAGCGAAGTAAGTCCCTTGCCGCATTGATTCCTGTCTCCCTATTGACGAATTCACTCAGAAAAAAACAAATTTTAGTTATTCAACAGTTCAGTTGTTATGAAAACTGCTTACTCGAGAATTTTTCTTCATCAATTAATGTTTATTTGCTACATAATTACACATTTGAATAACAAAAAATATGATGTTTTCTCGATTTTTACAAATTCCCAAATTTTTCCGCATGTTTATGAAAGCCAAAGTATTGTTTTCTTGTATGGCAGTTTAGTTCTTTTGGAACATCATAAATTAAAATAAAATATATTTTATGAGTTCGATTTTTTTTTTTCGGTGAGAAAAGCATAGGTGAGTTTTGTTTGTGTGGAATCGTTAGTTGAAAAAAAACGATACTTTTATCCAAAGTAGATAGAAATCGAAAGCCTCTGTCTGTTGTGCTTTCCAGTCCCTTACTCGATTTTTCACAAAAAATGGTCTCTTCGCATTCTCCTAAAGTAATCCGTTCACTTTTCCGGGAACTTTGTATAGCGCACAGGAGACAAAACTATGATTCCGTTTCAGCAGGGAGGCAACGGCCAATGCCCTCATCGAAGGGCTCTTAGATTATGTCCTACATTATGTGGCCCTTGCAAATTGCTTGAATTTCCACGTGGAAAACTAAGGTGCTTGCCAAAGCGGCACCTGCTATTTATCATAGCACCTGATCTATTATCCATATCGAAAGCATCCATAGGACAATTCAAGCTTTCCAGAGATACCAAGCTCAACTCTGTACGATGATCGATTAAGAAGTTATCAACGTTTCCCTTTCTTCCCTTATTGAGCCTTTTCTTCTTATTGAATTGAATTTAGTCAAAATTGAATTTTTGTAATGAACAAAATTTTATAAATAAGACCGCTCTCTGAAACCCTGGGCCAGGCACAGATCCAGAAGGATGGGGGTAGGTAGATCATCCTTCCCAGGTGCCGGTTATTATATCCATATTTAGGAAACAGTTATTTTCCGGATATTTTTGCTGAGGTTAACTCGGAAAGAAAAGTCCCCACGTCTCCGCCGGGACTCGAACCCAGGTCCTCTTGCATACCGGGCAATCATGCTACCATCTACACCACTGGAGACATCATCCTGCCTTCTTTATTTCACGCACTTTGGCGTGAGGCGCTGAAGTAGAGGCAGTAGTAGTCTCTCTTAACTTCAGGAAATGGCCCCCGGTTGGGACGGTTTAGAGTGAGATAGATGGCTTTTTCTCACAGCCCGAGATATAGAGGAAACAGTTATTCGCTAAGCAGGTGGCGAAGAGAGATGAAGGGGGGTATGGGCCGCTATCACAGTGGTGATTGGGACCCCGGCCCACCAAGTATGGTCATGGTCAGAGGAAACAGTTATTTTCCGGATATTTTTGCTGAGGTGAACTCAGAAAGAAAAGCCACCACGTCTGCGCCGGGACTCGAACCCAGGCCCTCTTGCATACCGGGTAGCATGCTATATGCAAGAGACCTTTAAACCGTCCCACTCGGGGGCCATTTCCTGAAGTTCAGAGAGGCTACTAATGCCTCTACTTCAGCGCCTCACGCCAGAGCGCGTGAAATAAGGAAGGCAGGGTCATGTCTGCAGTGGTGTAGATGGTAGCATGCTTGCCCGGTATGCAAGGAAAATAACTGTATGCGGAAAATAACTGTTTCCTTGATATTTCGGGCTGAGAAAAAGCCATCTGTATCCATATTTGTTTCTTTTTGTGCATGCTTTTCATTTTTAAATGCATATCTTTCACTTGCATATTTCGTGGTTTAAAAATGTATATTTTTACAGTTTTCATATTTTTTTGGCAGTTTCAAATGCATGGGGTTTTTTTTTTCCATTTTCGCGGTATATTTTTAATCTTTTTGTGCCATACTTTGGCCTTATTAGATGAACTGGCATTAATGAAAACAAATTCATTTTTCGCAGAAATCCTTGATTTTTCATGGGATATCTCAGCATATTTAAATGATTTATCTTCAATTTTAGAACATATTTCGACGTTTCTCAATGCATATTTCAGCATTTTTAGTGCATATTTTAGCGGATTTTGTGCATATTTTGCCACTTCTTCGCGCATGTAATCCGAACTCTAGCAATGCGTGATGTGATAGCCCTCCCCCCCCCCCGTCATCTCGTGTAACCTAGTTAAAATTCATTTACTCTGAAGTTTCCGTTTATTTCTCAAACTGACAAAAATGATTTATAGTGTATCTTTTGCACTCGAAATTAATCGTTTTTTGGCTCCAGAAGTCATTTTTGATACACGCGTTTCAGCACAATGATGATAATAGTTATTAAATATTCCGTTGCGTTTGTTTTAGCGTCAATCACTGGATGTCGTTAAAAATTTACACTTCTGTAAGCGTTCCTAATAGCGATTCATATCGCTTTCCGAAGCACTTGTACACGCCTCTTTCACGATAAGCAAACCGCTCAGCGCAACTGAAATCACACACGGAACACATCAAGATAGGAGGTGTTACAGAATGGATGTCTAAACGATAGCCTCATCTATAACTCCCCTGTTTTAATGCGTTTCCCAGTTAATTATTTTGGAAAGAGAATTCCCATTTGTATTTGATCGCTTCCGAACGACTTCTGATGCAAATTGGGTTTCTGAATCTCATCAAATATTTGGGCGCTCTGGCGCTTATCGATGGCTGTGAACCATATACCCTTCATTAACTTTAGTTAATTCTCCAACATGCCAAAGTCTAACTTGAAGAAATACTGTGAGGTGCTTTTGATTTGCGAGTTTTGAAAATTTCCAAGACTATAATTTTGACAGTGACTATCTCATCGATCGACCCACATAATATACATATATATATATAAATCACATATAACAGATAATTAAAACCGAAACAACAAACGCCATTGAGTAATAAAAATTTTAAATAATATTATAAGATGAAAGATGATGGCATATAGTTCATCTCATAAAGAATCTAGCAATCGTCAGTTAATCGAATGATTGTCAATAATCTAAATCGAATGATTGTCAATAATCTAAATCGAATTATTGTCAATAATCTAAATCGAATGATTGTCAATAATCTAAATCGAATGATTGTCAATAATCTAAATCGAATGATTGTCAATAATCTAAATCGAATGATTGTCAATAATCTAAATCGAATGATTGTCAATAATCTAAATCGAATGATTGTCAATAATCTAAATCGAATGATTGTCAATAATCTAAATCGAATGATTGCCAATAATGGATATAAAATTTCGAATCGCAGTGGATCAGCTAATCACGGTCATCCATGTTTTTACATAGTCCAGCTTCCACATCAGTTCGATTATCAGCATCGGGCTTCAGTAGTCATACGTCCGCCGTCGTCGTCTAGGCCGCAAGTTGTATGTCCTTGCTCGACCTGCACTCTCGCGAGGGCGAGTATGTGACGTCAGTTGTTTCTCTCGGTCTTGGCTGCAAGTCGTACTCCATCACCTGAATGCAGCACTCCCTTGATGGCACATACACCGGGTCGGTGCGTCCTCTCGGTTCGCGTGCTCCTCTGGCTTTGCTCTGCACCAAAAATCTGACAAGACATATCAGGCGGCGGAAGTTCGTAGAACTACGAAGGGTCCTTATCTTCCTGGCTAAGGTATCTGACATCTTACCAAAGTAGAACTGGGACGTCTTCGGACATTGCGTTGCATAACGCCAGAGGAATCCAGGAGATCCACAATTACAAACAGAGTGAGTTGAGCGCTTAAACAGTTTTAAATAGACCGGAAATGGGAAGTGCTTTGTGACCACTATTATATTTTCTCTGAGCCAAACATGATGGTGCCACCGTACTCGTCGTTGGACTTCATAGGCGTCTTTGGCCGCATTGGAATTCCAACTACATTGCCACGTCTTCAACAGATCTTCGCGCAATAAGCGTTGGCCAAAGCTCCTTGGTCATGGATGTTGTTCATCTGGAGTTTGAAGATTTGTGGCTTCTTTAACAAGTTGGTCATCTTTCTCGTTGCCAGCTACTCCAGAGTGCGCCTTCACCCAGGCCAGCCGTATTCTTATATTTTCACACAGGATTTTGGGAATCTCTCTGACATTGTAATACGGCAAAAGGGGATTTTTTATTGCCCACAAACTTGATGCATGGTCTGAGGATATGAGCACTGCGTGCTGTTCGGATTGCACCAAATGAACAGCATGTAAAATTGCATATACCTCAGCCTCTAAGATACTGCTATCAGTTGCAAGCCTTCTCTTCAAACATACTTCACGAGAATCATCAGGCCGCGAAACCACAAATGCACTTCAAATTCCTTTGGGAGTCTTCGAGCCATCCGTAAAAACCAGTCTTATATCGGTCGTTATCACAAGATTACTATTAAACAGCATTATCGGGTTTACCGTCATGTCCATACTTGGGTGCTGTGGCCAGGTCCGGAGCGTCTTTTCGGAGTCGGATACACGTCTAGCTTCCACCACAATATCATCGAGAGGTGAGTTTCATCGTCGGCGTGAAGCAGTCGTGTTTTGCCAGCACCTCCTAGAGATAGACGGCCTTCGCAGTCTACTTGTGACGTCAGTAAGTAGTTCATTTTCCTTCAGAATATTCAGGGGAAAAAACTCCCTGCCCGTGACAGTATCATCGTTGGGAGGAAAAGAAGTGATCGGGCTCAGAATTGGCGATTTCTATGCCCCACATCCAATCACTATGCGGTATTTGTGAGCCAATGAGGAAGATTCTACGCTAGAATAAGAAGAAACGGAAAAGTATGCTGTGTTTCAAAATGTGGCAAACTTGCTAGGTAGTCTGAATAACGTTTATGGCAAACAGTGCAGAGGCCTTCTATCTCTAGGAGGTGCTGGTTTTGCGCGCCTATTAAACAAGAAAGCTACTGAGAGGTGGATTCCCAGTTGCTACAGATAAGACGGCGTTGGACGTGGTGTGACGTATGTCCCTAAAACATAAAGTAGGAATGATCTTTGAGCTATATCCAGAGCTCTTCTTTGCCTCTGCGTAGGATCTCGATACATACTCGAGAAGCGCATTCATAGGATAATTGCTGCTGCACCACAGGCTTGTAAAGCATATTCCGGAAATTCTGTCGGAGGCCCCACCGTGGTCCGGCCACTCTTCGCAACAACTGCAGAGTCTTATGAACTTTGCAAGGTGTTTCATCATTGTGGCATAAAGTTGAGCCGGCTATCTACACTCATGTCCATAAATTAAGGATAATTCAGAATCACACGGAAATCCAAATCTAAAGTAAAAATTTCACCTGTAGAATTATCACACACATCTGCAAGAATGATATGCAAATTTCAGGAAGCCACCAGATGATGCCGATAGTACGTCACAATGACGAGAGTGTAAGAGGGGGTATATAAGGAATGGTGCAAAGAAGTAAAATTGTTCATAAGAGTTCTGTAAGGCGCTCAGTGCCGTAAGCGAATAGTTATGACACAGAGGATGCATGTGGATGATTTTTTACGTGGTAGAATTATCGGCCGCCTGGAATGTGGGCGTACTCAGATGGAAGTATCCGAAGAACTTGGAATTCCCCAAAGTGTCATCTCTAGGCTTTTACCATTTACCTTTTACCACCTAGGCTCTATATTATTCCACGATAACGAAAATGTCAGTTGACGTTACAGTACAGGTCGCCCTCGAGTTACAACGCGGAATGAAGACCGGTATTTGGCAGTAACTGCCAAAAGAAGCAGACGGAGCACAGCATCCGACCTGTCTCGTCAGCTCTCTGCCGCCACGGTTACCACAGTTTCAAGGCAAACCGTGTACAGACGTTTGGGAGATATTGGTCTATATGCTCGTAGGCCTGTCAGATGTGTTCCGCTCACGGCAACTCACTGTCGGCAGCGATTAGCCTGGAGTAGAGAACATGCAATGTAGACATCGTCACAGTGGGCTTGTGTGATGTTTTCCGACGAGTCCAGGTTTAGCTTGCAGTCTGATTCACGTCGGACTTTCATATGGAGAACGCCAGGTACCCGTTACCACCAAGACAACATCATTGAACGACACCGTTTCGGTGGTGCAGCATTGCTCGTTTGGGGTGGAATTATACTGAGTTCCAGAACAGATCTGCATGTTCAAACCGGAACCATGAAAGCCCAAATTTATCGGGACATCATTCTGGAACAACATGTACGTTTGTTTAGGGGTGCCATGGGCGCAGAATTTCTGTTTATGGATGACAACGCCCGTCCTCACCGAGCAAACATCGCAAACGAATGCCTTGAATCTGAGGATATAACCCGTATGGAATGGCAATTATTATCACCTGACTTGAATCCGATATAGCATGTGTAGGACATGCTTGGCCGACGAGTTGCAGCCCGTCAACCACCTCTTACATGTGTACCGGAACATCGGAGAGCATTGCTTGCTGAGTGGAGTGATCTTCCCCAAGATCAGATCGATAATTTGATACTCAGCATGCCTAGGCGTTGTACGGACTGTATTTCATCGCATGGGAGACATACAATGTATTAACCATCATATGTACCAACCATGTAATAGTAAGTTTTTGTAAAGGAGATATTTTTTACAATTGCTCCAGGGAGCAAAAATCGTCTTAATGAATGGTATTATACATACACCATTGTTTTTGTTCTTTATCTTTTGTTTAATAAATGGGCTTTATGAATAAGTAACGTTTGTTTTGTTTCTGAACCTTTATTTGCCGGAGCTGGCATTATTCTTAATTTATGGACATGAGTGTATATGTACTCCTAGATACTTTATTTGCTTTGAAGTCCAAATGCGGGTATTGTAGATTATTATGCGCTGTTTATTTTTCTTAGGATGGGAGCCAAAGAAACTTGGTCTTCTCGACCTCCATCTCAAGACGATTCTCACCAAGCCATCTAGTGAGTTTGTTGAACGTCATCTGAGATTCAGTAGTGATGTCGTCGTGGCTACCTCCAGAAATCACATAATCACAAAACCCAGGTCGTTCGCAAAGGATTGAATATGGATGTGCGGTCCCCAATCAAGCTTAAGCAGAGTGCCTAAGACCAAAGACGACAGGAGAAGACCTCTGCAAGAACCTTGTGGACCATCAGTCCATTGGCCTTTAGTTGAGAACCCTGACCTGGGGTTCTTTTGACCATATTTTCAACGAAGCTTACTTGAATTTTTATCCTCTTTCAGACCCTGGTACCACATATGTTTGAGTAGCATTATCTCACAGTAAAATTTTTTTCTTTTAAGCCTCAGTGAGTTAGGCCCCAATTTAAAGATTGTGTAGGTTCCGAGTTAAAAGTGTGGGGAATATGAACTTTATGGGCTTTCATCAGAGGGCAGCACTTGAAGTTGAACTTTCAGGGAGGCGGTTAAGATGATTTCCAGGAGAAAGTGCTCCCACGAAAAGTGTGATTCATCACATAAAATTTAGCAATACAATTCTGAAAAAAAAGATGTATACGAAGATGTATGTATACCCTGCATCATCTTGGCTGACAAATTTGAACTGAAAAAGTTACTGAATAATTGCTGAAAAAATTAAATAAAGATTTGATGACATTCATGTTTTTAATGCGTATTTTGAATATAAAAAAATACAAAAAATATCTTTAAAATACCAAAAACTGAATGCTTGTGTTTGAAAGGGTTGAGATTTACACACACACACACACACACATATAAATCAAAAATATTAAGGTTATTTGCCCAACTTATGAATTATAATATAATAATTATAGCTATAAATATCTCGGATATCATTAGCAATGGCTTTTTTTTGCGTGAAAGGGACCATTCCAGTATTACATAAGCAGATTTTCAGCCAATTTTAACACCCCCCCCCTTGTCAGCAAAAGTCAGCAAAACACTGACCCCTCCCCCTTCTCAGAAAAATTTCGTTAGCAGCTTAGAATATTTCATATTGTTCCGGATAATTTTCCACAAGACTTCGAGATTGCAAAACAAGAAGCGGTTCGATGGACAAACACAGATTTATTTACAGAACAGCAATTTACAGGCTAATCAGAGAGCTAACAACTTTCTCTCAACGTTCAAACACATCTGACTGAATCTCCTTGTGCCTGTCTAGCCTCTCTCAGTCTGCCATCTTGCGAGCGCCACGGTATTTATAACCCGGATAGAAACTTCGAAAAACAGAACATTCCACGAAATTCTATTTCACAGTTTCCTAGTCGGCGGCGCCACCGTACGGAGGGGCGGGAGCATGTTCTCACCAATAACATCTCTATCCGATAAACCGAAACCAGCATGAACCGATTTCGATATTTCTGAGAGCCATCGAACAAATCGCGCCATCTATCGCCTACAAATCGTAACAATATCTTCAAAAATTGGTGGTTGATGACGTAAGCAACCTTCAAACCCCCCCCCCTTGTCAACAAAAGTCAGCAAATCCGAACCCCCCCCCCCCCGATGCTGACGTAATACATGAATGACAACAAATACATTCATTTCCCGTGATTATCAATTTTTTAAAAAATTTAGTGATGACTGACAAATTCTTTGTCGCTGGCGAATTTTGTTACTGACAATTGTTAATGTACCACGTATTAAGATTCCAGTTTTCCCGTATTTATCTCGAACAAATATAGTCAGCCTAATTATGTGTTCCATTTAGTTTAACGTAATTGTATTTAAAAACGTAACGGCCGTATTCACCGTCAGAGTTTAAACTGCAATCGCAGGCGATTGAAGATCGAAACGGATTGGTTAAATTGACGATTTTAACCAATCCGTGTCGATCGCTAATCCTTTATCCTGCGATTGTAGTTTAAACTCTGTTGGTGAATACGACCATTAGCAATTCGATGGATTTAATTGAACATACATTCAGAAATGCTATTTTCAAAAACAGTCATTATTAGTAAAATTCTAGAAAAATTATGATTTCGTCAAAAGCACTTCGATTAATAACTTATGTTTATGCAAATTTAATGCTATCGAAAATGAACCTTTAATCATTCTAAATGCATCTTCACCCTCCCATAATTTACGCATTAAGAGTGGACTAATGGAACGGCCGTCAGAAAATTGCTACGAAATCGAACATTGTTCGCGAACTTGTCAAGACATCAAATCTAATAAGTGACATTTTCACTCCTGAGGACATCGAAAAAGAGATTGACATTAGTCAAAAAAAAAAGTATGAAAGCCTCCCTACAAATGACATGTTGAAAGCATGTAATTTTATTATCTTTCTTTCATGCATGTATGATTAATGTGTCTGCCCTTTAGTGAATATTAAGGAAAATTAACCTCTCTCTCGAAAGTTTGAAAATCGTACCGAGTGGAAAGATGTCATTAAAAGTTGCATTTATCGCATTTATCTAAAGAAAATAAAACCTTTTAACGTTAAAAACAAAATTAATTAGTTATTTGTGACTTTATAATTAGTGGTAATTATTTTCCCGGAAGGTTTTTCCTAATTGAACGAATTACTTGATTTACGTTGGAGTTTGATGACGAAACGTTTTCGGTTATCACGCAATTTGATACAAAAAACATTTGACAGAGAAAAAAAAATCAAAAATTCCGACTTTTAATGAATGATAATGAATCCTCTGGAATTTTTGAAATCTTAAAAAACTCACGAAAATTTGTTTAATGTACATGTTACTACCAAAGCTCGAAGTGTTGGTGAGCTCGCGAACTGGCCGGCTATGTAGATCCAGTCAATGTTCGAATTCTAGGCTTTCGCTGCGCTTTGTGTGTGTGTGTGGCCAGCCTCTGCATATATGTTGATCCCCATATATCCCTATAAATGAATCATTAAGATATCGATATTCAGATTCTTTCTATCGTTATTGTTTCCATATAAATGAACATTATTCTATAATTATCACAAAAAAAAAATACGCTAATGGGGCGATGACCGCGAATCATAGAGATCGATATACAGGGGACCGGCCAAAGCCTGGCTAAAGCCCGGAATTCGGACATTGGCTGGATCAACTGGGCCGGTCAGTTCGTGAATTGACCAACTTCGGGCTCTTTGGCAGTATCATATAAATTATTAAAAATTAACAATGACGTTTCTCAAGGATATAATTTCTTAGAATCTATTTTTGCTTGTATTCATAAAAGCACTGCTCCACACTGATTTTGTTCCCAAAAATATTTCGGTGATTTCAAAAAGATTTTTGGGGTGCTGATGCCGAATCTGGCATTGGTTGTTATTAGATTGGCCCTAGTTTTTCGGATGAAGTGAAAATTGAGTTCCAATAGCAATACCATAAGCAGCATACAAATCACATTGAAACTGTGCTTTATAAGTTCAGGTAAACCATTGGGAAAGATATGTCAATGATTTCAGGGTGATTTTGGGGGCTGCTATTCCAAATCGGCATTGGTTTTATTTGATCGACTCTAGTTTTGAGATAAAGTGAACAAAATGTAAAAATTAAAAGCCACTCGTAGATGGATCAATGGCTTCAAACTACATCGAAATAGCGAATAATGTGCATTACTGTAATCCAAAAACTAAGGTGTCTGATGGTAATATAGCCAATTTCTGTGGTTTTTTCCATTTCGAAGAAAGTTCAAAAATTTGGAACACTTATGCTGTGTAACTATTTGTTTGAACACATTAACTTAAAGCTTGAGTGATGCAAATGTGACGCCAGTTCGCCATATTGTGCTGAAAGGATGATTTCCGAAAATCTCACGTTGTTATTTTCTTTCGATATATTTGTATTTCTTCTCAGGTTCGGTTATTTTACAACTTTAGTACTTTAATCATGACATTCGCAGTTTTTAATGCTTTTTCAACTGCATTCATTGTAATATCAATCCATCATAAAAACCTGTCTGTAATGTAGGTTTCTTTAGAATATTTCTGAAAATTCAAGCAATTGGCAAGGGCCACGTAATCTAGGACATAATCTAAGAGCCCTCCGATGAGGGCATTGGCCGTTGCCTCCCAGCTGAAACCGAATCATACTTTTGTCTCCTGTGCGCTATACAAAGTTCCCGGAAAAGTGAACGGATTACTTTAGGAGAACGCGAAGAGACCATTTTTTGGGAGGGAAACCGAGCATTCTATTCGATTTTTGACCACCGATGAAAAAACAATGATCAGAAAACCTTAGCCGTTCATCAATAAGAATACCCAGATCGGTGATCATTATGAGATATCACGTCTTATCTTCAGAATTAAAATCGTGAAATCACAAATAAATGTGTTAAAAAATTTATTTTTAAGTTGTGCGAAGACCTTTTTTGAAGGGGGCTCACACATTTCTAGTGTTTATTTTTGTGAGAGTGTCTTTTAAGTTTCCCCTTTACTTTTTTCAGAAGAAAGTAAATGCAAAATTAACAGAACAGAAGGAAATAAAAACTGAAAAGAATGAATTAAAATACATATACTAAGGGAGAAAAAGTTGCTTATATATACATATACGATATGCTGTGACTAAAACGATTGAATATAACAAAATATTCATCTGAAATGAGCGTTTTTGGTTCTGGTGGGTGCCACTCATTGCCTTTAGTAATGATATGTTTGTAAAGTTCGTATCTGTTTGAGTCCAAGTTAGAGCAGAAGAAAATAATATGCTTCACAGTTTTTATTTGTGTATACTTGTGTATAGCGTTTTTATAGTTTGACATAGAATCCTATGGGCTTACTTGAGTTGGGGGGGGGGGGCGATGAGAAAAAGAAATTTCTAATCAAGGGGGCGATAGAACAAAAAGTTTGGGAAATTTATGGTATAGAGTCACAGGTCTCTATAGCAGTGGTTCTCAACCTTTTTTGATTCGCGGAGTCCTTTTTGGTCTATAATTTCTGTGGCGGAGCCCTGCTTGACTCGAGGAGCCCTTTTTGTCAATAGTTTTTATGGTAGAACACTGTAAGCCTATTTTTTCTTATTTACTTATCAAATTTGCTAATTAATTTCATTTCCCTCGAGTGGCCGCGGAGTCCCTGGGAAGTGCACACGGAGCTCCAAGGGCTCTGCGGAGGAGCGGTTTTCAACCGGTGTTCTATAGTATAGAATGCCAGATTTCATACTTTAGCGGTAACATATATATATTGTTTGTAATTGCATTTTTAATTATATTGCTGTATTTTTGAAATATATGACATCGATATTTGTTATGGGCATCTTTTTCTCAGCAACCGCGTTGGACATTTTGCTTGTTGTGGTGTTGTTTTTGTATTTGTATAATAAGGTACACAGTGGTTCGTAACAAACGTGTGAGTTTATGTAACGGAGCTTCTCTGAAACGCTATTCCGACCATGACCGGATATAACGCCAAAACTATTTTGTACGGATGGTGGCGTTACAACAGGGTTCGACTGTTGTAACTGTTCGACAATATGTATTATTCATTTTCTTCCATCATTTTTGAGCTATCTTTCCCGCATTTTCGAAATTCCTTCCATGAGCTGCTTTAGAGGCAAAAAAAAAATCGTTCATGTACCATGATTCTAAATTCTGTTCATAACCATTCATGTTTTAAAGCACAGTATGTCATAGAGGGATTTCTTACACGAAGGATTTTGTTCTTGTTTGAAAAGAGTGAATAAAAATGAATGTGAGATGGTGCAAAGTTTTTCGTCAGTATGATGAATGTGGTGAATCGCCACCAGCTTATCTCATGAAATTTATTTTATGAATAAAGAGAAAAATTTTAGGCAGTTTTCAGAAGCATGTAAAAACATTGAATATCAGTGTGAATAGTTGTTTTTCACCGACAAGAAAATTGCACCTCCTTTTTCAAAATTCAAATGTTAGTGAACTGCACTTTCAAGAGTAATAGACAATATGATAAGTTTCGAGTGATGATTAGGGGAATACGTAATTTTCGTGTTTACGAAGGAAATGCCAGAAATGCCAATTTTGATAAATAAATGCAAAATTTCGAATTTTAATACTTTTTCGCTAAATCTTAATACTTTACAATTTTTTTAAAGTGAAAATAGGTCGTAATTTCGCTCATCACTTACGTAGAAAAACTTGATTTGCATAGTCAAAGAGCTCGATTCTGAGGAGTCAAATTTAAGCAATACAACAAACGTCCCTCAGATCATTCAAGTTACCCGCGGCATATTTACAGACCAATTAAAAGGGTTGGTGCACGCAAATTTTCCAAAACACACATTTTCGAATTTTTCATGTTTCAAATACTATGGAATTTTCTGCGCCTAACCGTGTTCAATTTTTTGTTCTACGTGTACTAAAAATATTTTAACATAAACTGCTGGCAGGCATTACGCATGCTAATGTTTTTAACTAGAATGTGTTTTTTTCTCGATAAGCTTTTTGTTAGATAAGGAACATTTTTTCTAACACCACTCATTCAAATGTCTTGAAACTTCGTGTGTCTCTCAACACCATAGCGTTGCATACTTTTAACCTGAGGATTTTGTTACTAAAATTAGTTTTAAAAAAAATTATGGCAAAAAATATGGGTGGAATTTGGTGATTTTCAAAAGAGTTGCATGTCGTTGAAATTAAAATTCTATAAAAGAAATATTCAACAACTAAAATCCTAAATTGTATAAAAATATTCATAGTATTTGAGAAAAAATTTAATATCTAAAATGGATAGAAACGTTTTAAATGTTCCCTAAAGGAAAGAGGTTTTTCCCCACAGAAAGGATGGAAAGCCAAAATCGTGAACCAATCCCCCTTAAGTGATCTACGGCGCAGTTTTTCAGCTTTTGTGCGGCCCTCGGTGCAGTTCCACATCACTTAAGTTACCCGCGGCACAGTTCCACGTCACTTGAGCAGTCAGCGGAACATTTCTAGATCACACAAGGTGCTGTTTCAGATCACTTCAAGTGGCCAACACTCTCCTAAGGGTGGAGTTCCTATGCAGTAGATGTTTATAAAAAAAAAAAGGCAGCAATATGTGTCAGAAAGAAGACATACGTTTTGAAAATCGGATGATGAAAAAGTGTTTTGGGGGTCATTCAAGTATTACGTCAGCATCGATGGGGGAAAAGCGGGTTTCGGGTTTGCTGACTTTGATGCCAAGGAGGGGGGTTTGAATAATGCTTACGTCATCAACCACCCTTTATAAAAGTATCAGATACTCTTAATGGCATCTTACTGGTTGTACCAAAGACAAAAAGAACATTTCGCAAGTTTGTGGGCAACTGAACTAACATTCTTCCTATTGATAAGTATATAGAACCACTTTAGTGATCTCTCAATGCCCCGCTGATCTTTCAAGTGATCTAGGATTTTTTTCGACCCTCTCAAGTATTCTAGAAATGTGTAGCCGGTCGCTTAAGTGCTCTGGAACTGTGCCGCGCGTCACTCAAATGATCTGTAAGTATGCCGCGGATCACTTAAATAATCTGGGAATGTCCCGTGGGGAAATTGAGTAATATAGAACTTCAGTGCGGGCCACTTAAGTGTTCCGAAACTGTGCCACATGCCACATATGGGATCTCTAAATGTGCTACGGTACGCGGTGTTCTGGAACTGTGCCGTTGGTCACTCAAATGACCTGTAACTGTGCCGCGGGTCACTTAAGTGATATGTGAACGTGCCACGTTCCTGCTTTAGTGATCGGAAAATATGGCACGGGTGGCTCAAGTGCTCTGGAATTGTGCCACGAATCACTAAAGTGATCTTTAAAAATGTGCCACTTGATTCATTTTTACAAAATTATGTTTCAAATAGCGGGCCATAGGTTTAGCATATATGGCTTAGAGAGAGTGGGTAGCAATGAAATTTTGAGTTCGTAGCCTTCAAATAACATTGAAATTAACAGAAATTGATTATAGTGACATTAAAGAATTTTTTGGAATTTTTGCATTTTTTTGGAAATTTTTTGCATTAAAAAAATACATTTTTGATCGTCTGGAGGGGTAGGCGGGTATGAGCCCCCATATCCCCCTGTCCCCGAGTACGTCTCTGATCCCACCAATATGCGTTAGCAGGTAGGGGGAAGTACTGACGGAATTTTACTGACAAGGGGAAAAGGGGGGGGGGTCAAAAATGACTGAAAATCTGCTGACGTAATACTTGAACGGCCCTTATATACACACACAATAAACTCTACAACAGTAGATTGGGATGGTTGATCCGCTAATTTCACTGTAAGCCATCTGGCAGATGGAGATTATACCTCTTCCAAAGAAACAAAGAAAAGCTTCTTCGCAAACTTTGGCAGGAACAGGCTTAAGTCTTGAGTCCAGTCGAGGATCTTGTTGATCCTTTTGATCCGTTAGAATTTTATATATTGAGGGTAAAAGCAAAACGTCTTCTCCTTTCGTCTTTTGTTATTTTTAGATCTAAGAAATATATCGATCCGTAGGAAAACAAATACAAGCCATATCTCCTATCATATTGTCGGAGCAGCTGTTTTCTATGGCCGATATCATCATATTTTCTATTGTGTTCGTGTATTCTTTGCGTTGGTATGATAATGCTATATTTGTAAGACATGTACATTGTGGGCCTGTGCTATAGCGGAAAATGCGATTTCCTCCAACAGCTGGTAAATAATAATATTGATGATGACGATGGAATTGGGGATGATATGAGAGAGAAATAGGCATAAAATTTGCGTAGTTTTTGTAACAATATGCTGAAGGTCATTGCTTGATATCCTAATGAACCCACGATTTTCTCAGGAGCGTCTAGAGCAGTGGTTCTCAACCGGTGCTCCGCGGAGCCCTTGGGGCTCCTTGTGCGCTCCTCAGGGGCTCCGCGGACGCTCGAGGGAAATAAAATAAAAAAGTCATTTGTGTAAAAAAAAATTATTATAACTACTTTAGAATAACAAAAATAAATCTAATTTTTTGATCAATAAGTAAAAAATAGGTGTACGGGGCTCCGCCATAGAAATTATATGTCCAAAAGGGCTCCGCGCGTCAAAAAGGGTTGAGAACCGCTGGTCTAGACTCTAGAGCAGTGGTTCTCAACCGGGGGCCATATGACTTCAGCGGGGCCCTAGGATATTCCACGGGGGCCACGGATGAAAATCTGGCAAAAGGGGAGCCACGGCTACTGATACGGGGGCCACGAAGAAGTTTGTGGAATTAAATTTTTTTAGTCACTCTGACTAAAAAAGTTTAATTTCAAACAAAAAATGCATAGAATATATTTTTCACAATTTTTCCGCTATTCAAGTAACATTAACATGAGGAAGGAAATAAAAAACCGTTGCATGTAATCTCGGTGGGTTTACGACTTGGGGGTGACAGTAGGCCCTGACACAAACTATACAAGAGGTTTAAAGCAAAATGGAGTAACTGTAAAGACAAAGTTGTGTGTGTTCGAAGACTTTTCATTCAAAGAGGGCTGCCATAAAGAAAGCAGACAAAGATTTGTTGACCATTCATTGACATTTTTTTCAGTGCTGGTAGTAAATGCAATCAAAGAAGTAGATGGGTGAGAAGTGAAAGCTTGTGTGTAAAAAAAAAAAACCATCGTTTTCATGCAATTACAGACGGATAGCCATCTAGTTTAGCTCAAAGCTATCTTCAACCGGCACTGAGTGGTCTGATCATTGATCATTTTTGTCGCACCACCGTCATTTTCTGCACGCGAGGGCTAATTAGACCCCGGGACCTACAATTTATTGCCGATTCCGAAAGGCAGGCTTGTTTCTTATACTCACCGAGAGGTTGGTGCGCTAACCCCTCGATGGGGGACTCCGAGCGGTAGCAATTTTTTGCTGCGGTCAAGTCGCCATTTTTTGTTGTACCCCTGTGTCAGGAAAGTTTTCTGACAAGGACGAACCGGGTAACGAACTCGCGACACCTCTAAACCTGAGTGGTCCGATGGGGAATATATTTATAAAAATCGAATAAAGAACGATTGCTCTGGGGTATTTTTTCAATGAATTTTTGGGGAGCGGGTGTGCCAACACCCATTGCCTCCACTGAAAAGAAATAAAGTCGAATTCAGTTATAACGAACTCCAAGAGACCAAATCATACACTAGAAAAAATACCCGCGAAATTAAATTTTTTAAAACTACATTGCTGTATAACTTAAGAAACAGTAATTGCATAAATTTGCTGTTGCTTCGAAATCGCAAGTGTCATGTGCCATTCATTTCAATTTAACAGGAAAAACGTGATTTTAAACATATTTACGACGATCTTAACCTCATTTGCTGATTGGTTTCTATATGCAATCCAAGCAGATAATGTATTGGTCTGTATCTGTCAAACTAAAATTTGTGGTTTTTAGTGTTGATAATACGCATGCAAAACCAATTCAGCGACGCATTTTTCACAATCTGCAAAAACCTCGTTTTATTTGATAGTTGGAAATGATGTCTGAATGCCAAAGATTTGGAGTTCGAGTCAAAATGAAAATGCCAAATAATTGAAATTGTGCTTCGTATAAATGAAATATTTTAATACTGAAAGCTATAGATATAGAGATTAATCGTGCCCGTAGTCAAACGTCTCATAAATGTGAAATTTTGTCATAAAACTAAGTGTAAGGCCCGAATCCCCTTGCACACAAGTGGAATTTCGAGGCATTTACGCACAACCGAGCCCCTCTTGGCCATTTTTCTTCCCCCCCCCCACCATTTCTTCCTTTTGTTTCCTTCCTAAATTTATAAAAGTAGAAAGGACATAATCATTATAAAAAGGACTGCTTTCACATCAAATTGCAGATTTTTTTGGTGGGGATACAGTCAACCCCGTTATAATAAACTCCAAGAGACCGGAGTAATAAAGAAATTTCGTTAAATTTCAGATTTTTATATTGTTCCTATGTAAACTTATCCGGGGGGATTAGAAAAGTTTTCTTCCGTTATAACGGTATTCGTTAAAACGAGTGTCGACTGTATTTCGTCTCGAAGTATTTTTTTACGTGTATTTGGAGGCTGCATGGGTAACAGGGCGTATGGCACTACTTGCGAGCAGTTAGTCTTAAAGACATACCCAGCTGGAAAAAGTAGCTAAATCACGTGTCCAACTCAGATATGTCATTCATGTTGTGAGGGGTTGTATAGTTATAAAATAAAATAAAAAACTTTTTATACCATCCCCGTGTGCCAAAGAACCCAATTAAGAAGTTGTTGCTCTGTCTTTCCCGATGCCAACTAAAATAATTTCACGTTTCTAAGAGCAATATTCACCGAGATATGCAAATTCGAAAAATTGAGGAAATTTGGGGAAAAAAAACTGCATTAAATACTGGTAAAATGGTTTCCTCGCATCTAATGCTGTTTTTTTTCCCCAACTTTCTTCGAATATCTCAGTGAATATTGCACTTAGAAACGATGAATGTTTTTGTTGGAGACCGAGAAACAACTTTCCGATTGGGTATTGGGGCACAGGGTGTCCGCATAAAAAGTTAACATTTTTATTTTAATAACTATGTAACCCCTATGAACATGAATGTTATGTAGCTTCTTTAGATTAGTTGTTAACGTTTACTATAACTTATTTAGAAATTTAACTAGGGTTGGCCGTGAAGAGAGGGGAGGGGTATTATTCCATGCACCCAGGCTCGTTATAGCTGCAAAACTTACAACAACAAAAAAAACAACACAATCTCGACTAACCATTGACACCAGGAGTCCAAGTAATGAGAGATTTAAATAATGAAAAAATTTTAATGTACAATGAGCAAAACAATAACACTTGGTATGAACTTAGGGGCCCCCCTATGGAATTATACAGACAAAAAAATTTAACACATTTTACCGTTTCCTTACAACTCGCAGGACGGTGTAGCTGTCAAGATGGGGGAGGGTAATGACATTACTTGGGCGAAACATATGCTTTGTCAGAGGATTAGAGTTCATTTACTTACGGTCCAGGATAAGAGCATGATCGACGACGGAAGATCTAGTTGACCGTCAGAATTCATCGGGGTTCATCATCATGGATGCGGCCTATCGGAGGAAGACAGCTCTAGTCGCGATGAGGTGGAAGCTGCGTAACCGAGGAAGACAGTGAGGTATTCATTATGAAAGCGGATCAGCGTGGTGTTTTTGATATCGGAGACGTAGCATTCTGCAGGCGGCTGACATCGCAATGGTACTCGGGTAGTGATTGACCAGCGTCATACGAAGAAGTCGTAGCACACCATGGAAAGTCCTGAGGGTCTTTTATTTAGGAAAGCTCAGGAAGCGGAATCCCCTTGCCTTGATAGACAACGAGAGTTCAAGGGGGGGGGGGGGGAGTCGGGGCGAGAGACCCACGGAGACGGAGAAGAGTGTGTCCGAACAGCATCATCTCATCGACCAAAAGCCCCGTTTTTCTCCACTTTTCTCCAGATCTTGAACTTTGTCTGCCTTCCGATTGGACGCGGAGGGGTCACGGGATGACCACGTCATGCTCCTCTCGATGAAAACGCGCGAAAATGGTGACTCACCCCTGGGGGGAAGAAGAGGAGGAGGGACTAGGGAAAGGAGAGCAAGCAAAGTTTCATGTCGAAACACGATCATGATAAATATCTGGAATTTGATGAAAATTGAATCTCTGCTGAAATTATGAGTTGAGAGCTCTGAGATCTTGAATTCGATTTCTTGATTTTATTCCCCGTCGAACGAGACCAATCGCTGCGTCGACGAACAGGGTTAAGAGGGACAAAAGAGGGATTTAACAATTTTGAAATATGATAATCACAAAAATAATACCACTACACCTTCCATTTTTCCCATTCTCCATAACATGAATCAAATATCTGAGTACAACACATTATTCGGGTAATTTTTCCTACTGGAAGTATGGCTCTAGGACCAATGGTTCGCCAGTAAAATGCCATATGCCCCGTTACCTAAGCGTCCTGTATATTAAACATAGTACGGACTGTTATGTGAAATATTGTGTTGTGTTTAAGCCAACTCGCACGTTGCTTCGTTCGCCTGCGAGAGAGCGGTCACATTATGAACCAAAAATCCACTTGAAGGTAGCTTGTCACACATCCAGTGAAATATCAGACTTTCACCGTATCGAAATTCAAGTCACAAAATTGATAATTTTCTTATTTGAAAATCTGATTAGGGGTCACTCAAGTATTACGTCAGCATCGAGGGGGTTTCGGATTTGCTGACTTTTGATGATAAGGGGGGGGGGGGGGTTTGAAGGTTGCTTACGTCATCAACCACCCCTTTTTGAAGATATAAAATATTCTAAGCTGCTGATGAAATCTTGCTGACGAGGGAAGGGGGGGAGGGTCAAAAATGGCTGAAAATATGCTTATGTAATACTTGAATGGCCCCTTATTTATATTTTCCGATGGGCTTGAAATCCTGATAATGAATCATTATTATGTTCATATGAACAGTTTTGTCACCGCGTTACACAATGACAAAATCCGTATATACCGGGTGACTTGAAATGTTACGCCGTCCGCCAAAGCAGTTTTTTTTTTTTTTTTGCCTTGTAGCATTTGCAGCGAATTCACAATGGCACTAACAATTTTAAGGGAATTAAAATCAATTTAATACTCTAGAATACACTTTAAGACATTCATTTTTGAAAATATTGTTGGTACTGCTACCTACTTCAAAATCAGAAGTGCCTTATGTGGTGATGACGAAGCTCAGGTATAGAAAACTAAAGTCTTCATTCAACTTTGCTCCTTATAAAGAAAGCTTATAAACTGACCTGAAAAATCAAACTTCCTGTTCAGTAACTTTTCAAGACCCAAAGAGAAATCCAAAACAAAGGACGTCGACACAAACAGAAGACAGGTAAGATCGTAAGAAGTGAATTTTCCCACACTCCACTTTATAGTAATGTGCTGCCATCTAATGTCAAATTTAAAAGTGACTCATGTGGTGATGATGAAGTTTAAAGTAAAAAAACTATATTCTTTATTCCGCTCAGTTCCTTATAAACAAACTCATAAACTGAACTGGAAATTGAAACTAAAAGTTCGGTTATTTCATTTGAGCATAAGGAGGCGTCCAAAACGAAGAACCTCTTAATGAGCAGACGACAGACGGTTTGTTCGGTTCCTTACAAGCTTAGCTCACAAACAGAACTGGAAGTTTGTACTGCCAGTTCGGTTATTTTTTCAGGACACAAGGAGACGCCCGAAACAAGTAACCTGGAGAGAAGCAGACGACATTACTGGTGGGACTTATTACTGGAGGGAGAATCCAGCCACCGCGACTGCAGCGACATCAAATGCAAGGAAATTACGGGACTCGGTGAAAACAAACTTCTCGCCTGGCAATTTGCACATAGAAATGTACAGTTCGGTCTCTAAATATTGGGTTTTAAAGATTTAAAAGAAGGATAGAGAGAAGAACTCATTTAAAGAGAGGTGAAAAAAGATTTATTTAATATTTAATTATTTATTTTTAATTAAATATTAATTAATAATTAATTATTTATTTATTTAATTATTTTTATTTAATACCGGAATCATTTCTTTCATAATTTCTTGGATTTTCCTTCATTATTTTTTGAATATTCTTTCATTAATTCCGGAATTATTTCCTTTAATTATTATTTCTTTCATTACTTCTGAAATAATTGCTTTCATCAATTCTGGATTTGTTTCTTTTATTAATGATGAAATTATTTCTTTCATTGATTTTCTGATTCTGATATCTCATCGAATTCTGGAATTGTCTCCTTCATTAATTTTGGAATTATCTCGTTTTCATTAATTTTGGAATTATCTCTTTCATTAATTTTATTATTATCTTTCATTAATTTTATTGTTATCTCTTTCATTAATTTTATTATTATCACTTTCATTAATTTTATTATCATCTCTTTCATTAATTCTTTCACTAATTTTCGAATTATCGCTTTTATCAATGCTGTAATTCTCTCTTACATTAATTCTACAATATTTTCTTCCATTAACTTTCATTAATTTTGAAACTATAACTTGAAATTATAACTTTCATTAATTTTGGAATTATCTCGTCCATGCTGTGAAATTATTTTTTCATTTATTGTTTTAAACTCCTATTTATGCCATAAGAAAATAACGGGGGGGGGGGGTCGTGTTTGTTTTCAACGAGTCACGTGATGTTCCGACGGAAGATATTGGGGGACAGGGGGACACAATTCTCAGCACTGCCAAGGCGGAGACCACCTACTCTCTCCAAAGGCTTGATTTATATACTGTTGGTGCTGCCATTTAATCTCGAAATTTCAGGCAACTCATGCGATGATGAAAGAGAGTTCTTTATCATTTTTTGGCATGAAATTTTTTTATGAGACGAAAATTTCGGTAACAAAATTCGTACATTTGCAACAATCGATTTTATGTAGAAAAAATAATTATTTCTTAGTACAAAATCATTCGGAAAATATGGGTGATCGAACAAATAAGTGAAAACACGGATTATGTGGTCTTCGGATAGGGTTACCAGATTCAAAACTGAAAAAGGGGAACGCCTGGTGCGAACCTTAGGCAGTGCCGTCTTAACGCATGCTCCCCCCCCCCCCCGCGGGCCGTGCCGGAAGTGCCTCAAGAGAAGAGATGCCTCAGAAAAACGAGACGTAGTGGAATTTTTCGAGAATTTTCCAGGTAGGGCCTCCAAAAAATCCCTTGGCTCGGGGGGGGGGGGGCTATGATGCTATTACAACGATCCTGCCTGTCAGTCCTACTCTTGTGGAAATCATGGAATTCCAGTAATTGATTCCTTTACTACTATTAATTTACATTAATTACACAAAAATAGCAATAAAAAGTTCGAAAAATGATCAAAGTTATCGAATTGCAACGTATATTTGATAAAGAGGTGATGAAGCGCTTTAAAAGTACGACAAAATGTTATGACTGTTCAATATGATTCGAGCCACGATGTCAACAGCTGGACCACGCGCTAATTATTATTAATGATCTACGAATTTTGTAAAATTAATTTAAATGTCATTCTCTCTCAATGGGTGCTGTTTGATTACGATACAGACTATCAACGCGTTCATGAAATAATGAAAAAATTAGAGTAATAAAATGCGTTCTTTCTGGAAAAAAATTTCCCTCCAAGATTTATGTTCACAACTCGAAAAGTTTGTAAGTCGGGAGCAACTACATAAAATTTTTTTAGAGGGAGGCGCATTGGGCCGCGAAATTCTTCCGAGCCCGGACATGTGTCCGATTTTGAATTTAAATATCTCAGGGAATAATGCAGTCAAAAACATGTGATTTGTTTGTTGCACTCGGAAGAGAAAGATCAACAACTGTCTCATTGGAAATTAGCGGTGGGGGGATCGTACAAAAATTTACATTTTTTATTTCGTGTACACTGTATTTTCATCCTCAAAACTCGTACAGGGTGATTTTTGGTCATATTTTGAGAATTTTTTAAATTATAACCATACCGCTACGACGAACTTTTGATGGATAAAGGCTGTACCAACACTCCAAGGAGAAACCTTTGAATCTTAGAATGGCCATAATATTACCAATAGGCAGGGCCACAAGTAGTTGGGGGGAGCAAGCGAATCTGGTGCCCCGGGCGCATTACAAAAGGGGGCGCAACTTCACCCTATCCTTTCATGGGGGGGAGGTGCCTAAATGAGTAGTTGCCCTCGCTAACCAAGTATCCAGTTACGCAGTTGCGGCCCTGCCAATAGGTATCTTATTTCTGACGAATCGCCGTTATATTGGGTACTTTTTCTTTTAGATACATTCTCAAGTTTGTAATTTACACCTGGTAGCATTTCTTTTACTTCTATGGATCAAACTACACAGTTGATCCACTAATGACACATAAAAATCATGTCCTTATTCTGTAGAACTTGGTTTGCTGCATGGGGCCCATCTGGTCACTTCTGGCAACCAAGTGACAATTAGATCTGGTTCCGATTTTCAAGAGTAAATATGCAAATAGGTAGGTAGGAATTTTTAGCAAGGTAGTAGTTCCTCTCTCAGAAAAGTCGCTTTGTATGCGGGCGTATGATAATGTTAAGACAGTCCCGGGCGGGCTTTATGAAAATTGTGAAAAGCTAATCGAGAAACTTGGCAATAATGTGAAGTCTAGTTTTCAATATAATTAAATTCTCATCTTTCGTGCCATTCTTGTGATAATGATCTCCATCTATACAATCAAGTGTTCTTACAATTTTAGGATCTTCTATCGGATGATGGATGTTGAAAGAAAATCGTGCATTAAAAATAAAATACCATATGATATCTTTTTGGTGGTGCCCCTTTAGTACTGATACCCTAAGCACGTGCTTATTTTGCTTAATGGTTAATCCGGCCCTGTGACTTTCTCTGGAATGAATGTTTCAAACAAATATTTAAAAATTTTTCACACGTATTTTAGTTCATTTTTTTAAGTTCATAGTATGGCTACAACATGGACCTATATCCTTGATACATTATTGAAAACGATGTTAAAGGTTGAACTTTTCAATTGTGATTCATTTCTGTGTGGCTACTCCCTCATTATGTACTACTTTTATCCGCATGAAGAGAATAAAATTAATAAAACTGCTTGCTATCACTTTTTGTGGTTTTCATCACTACAAGAATGCGTATTTTGGAAGCCACAACTGACATTTTCTCAACGAAACCATAATAATTTACACAAAAATAAACTAATTTGAAATAATACAAATTTCATCCAGTACAGTAACTTGATGACATTATACCGTCTTCAAGCTCAGAATTTACATTGATTGAAAATAATTTATTATATATATATTTTTTTTTACTGTATTCTATTACGTTCATTTTGCTCTTTCGTTATTTTCATAAATTAAAAATTAATCAAATTAAATTCAAACATATTTATATACTTCAGACAATTTTCGAATAACTATCTTCTAATGGAAAAACGGGTGGGGGGGGGGGGTAGAAAACTATTCACGTTCGCTAGAGGGGGCCACAGGAATGAGAAATGGTTGAAAGGGGCCCATGGACAAAAAAAGGTTGAGAACCACTGCTCTAGAGCATAGTTTCCCAACCGTTTTTTATCCCATCATCGCCCCCTTCTTCAGAGTTTTATTCCCCTTATCGCCCCCCCCCAACGCAATCTAACCCCATAGGATCCTATGTTATACCCGTAGCTACTTCTACCGCCCCCCCCGGAACATTCAATCTCCCACGTTGGGAATCACTGGTCTATAGCATTGATTACCAACGTGGGCGTTAATCCCCCGGGGGCGATGGAATGTTCCAGGGGGTCAGTAGAAGCTACGGCTATAACATAGGATCCTATGGGTTAGATTGCGTTGGGGGAGGGGGCGATGGGAGAAAAAATTTCTGAAGAAGGAGGGCGATGAGACAAAAAAGGTTGGGAAACACTGGTCTAGAGTCTAGACGTTGAAGCTGAAGGAAGGCTTTGTTGTGCCACGCGAGATACGATTCATACTGGGTGGTTTTTACTGACCCTTTAAGTGGTTTTTGAAATTTACCTGATCCACATTATAACTGCAAAAGCAGAAATCACTAAAACTTATAGAAATTGACACCTATTCCTTTCGGTTGGGCGTGGGCTGATAAATGTGCTTTCACAACACGGAAAGTAACAATAGGAAAAGCAAGGAAAGGGGGAGAACTAACGTATTCTGTTATTTTGCGATACGAAAAATAATCCTGTACAACCTCGAGGAGAAAGAAAAACATCCGTTCTCTCTCCCCCTTCCGGTATCAGGCTTTGAACAAAAGCTGACTCCACCCAGTTGATTGAGAGTACGAGCTGGGAAGAAGAGCATGTTATCAGTAGAAAAGAAAACTACAATGGTATTTTTGCTCGGGGTTTCGGAAGTAGGAGCGTTCTAAGAACTCGAGATATTTCGGGATTTCCAAAATAAAGCGGATCAAGTAAAATGATTTATCTCGGGATTGCCACTGTAAGGGTTAAGGACACCGGAAAAGGAAGAAAGATATTTCGGGGAGGGGGGGGGGTTCATAAAACAGCATGTTGGCAGAAATTCAGGAAAAAAGAATGAGAGAAATAAGAAAAAAAATAAGAACATGAATTGAGAAATAGAGGAGAGCGTGAATTCAGGAAAAGGAAGAGAGTGTGAATTTTCAGGAAAAGGAGTAGAGTGTGAATTCAGATAAAGGGAGAGAATAAGAATTCAGAAAAAATATAAATTCATACAAATTCAGGAAAAAGAAAAGAGCATAAAATCAGAAAAAGGCACATTCACAGAAATTCAGGAGAAGGTAAAGAGAGTATTCATTGAGATAAAGAGAAGTTAGCTTATATTTAGAAAAGAACATGTCTTCAAAAATTATGGGAAATAGAAGGTGGGCACAAATCCAGCAAAAGACAAGCAGATATAAATTCAGGAAAGGAAAATTGGAGAATGAATTCAGAAAAAAAAAACAAGTTGGCATGAATTCAGGAAAACAAGGAGTGCTTACTTTCACAAAAAAGACAAATTGACAGATATTCAGGAAATGAGGAGAAAACAGAAAGAACTTGTTTGGATTTATTACAATTTGCGTTTGGACGCACTATCACGACCTAAAACGTCTTTAAAATGCTCCAAAGAACACGTTATCAGTTTATAACGCTGCAGAAGAAACATGCGTCACACACAAACGCCAATTCACGCACCAACTACAGTAGGTAGCCACCATTCAAACACAGCTGATGATAACCATAACCGCATGGGATCTATCAGCAATCAGACCCACAAAACATAAAAGACACGTTAAGATACGCATTCTAGGATTTTCTACCTCTTACTTGGGCATCACGTTATGAATACTATTATCATGTTCAACACAAAACAGACACGCACACACACTACATTGTTTCGCTTCATCCGTTGCTTCTTTTCGACATGAATGTCAGCAGCTGTTATATACGGAAAAACATTTCGTGTTTTTTTTCCTCGGAAAAGTCGTAAATATATTCGGAAATGTTATCGAAAATAACTTTAAACAAGCTATCTCATTTACATATTTTACATCATACGCTGGCCCTAGTTTCCATCAAGTGAAAAAAGAAAACTATCGATTTTTGTGCATTGACATTCTAACAAACCAAAATCCTTTCAATTTATTCATATCCGTGTTTTGTAGATCCCAGCATATTTTTATAAAGGGGGGAAAAGAAATTGGGGAATTCCAAGGGAAATTCTTTCTTTCGTTGAATAATGAGAATCCGTCGTAGTCCTTAAAATACCTCGAGCTTCAATTTAAATCCCAAATGAAGGGCAAAAATGAGGATTTTCTCCTCTCGTCTCAGGGAAAAAAAAAAAAATCCCGGCTATATAGATGGCATTGGCATAAGATATCGTCCATTTTGTTGTTTGCTTCCTCTATCTCTGTAGATAAATGAATACAACGTGGAAATTTCCATAATGGGTCAGGACATTACGTTGAAGCAAACAACGTGGATCTGTTTGAACAAACGGCGCACGAAATGATGATGGAAGAGACCCTTTTTTTTTTTTTCTAGAGGAAATGTTTCCCCTCTGAAAAGCCAATATTTGAATTAAGATTTAACGCTAAGAAATGTTTTCCGCTTGTAAAAGATAAGTTTGTTTCTAGAAATGCTTATGGAATGTGTTTCAGTAATGATGCATCGTGAATGTTGGCGGTGTACATGATAATATATTTCAGTTATTTTAAATTTTAAAAAAATACGTGAAATTGGTACATAAAAACCGTTTTCGAGAGTTAGGAGAAATAATTTGTGAACCAGCAAAAAATACGTAAATAGGAGCAAAATAATTTGAGGACTGGCCAAAATACGTACGTACAGGTTGTCCTGTAAGTGCTAATGCGGCCTCTAGCTCATCAACCGTCCGTCGTAGAGGAATGATTCCAATTTAAAAAACAAAATGCTCAAAGACGTTCAAAAATTAGCCTGCACCAGTTTTGAGAGTGAAAATAGAGTGTATTACAAAATTAAAAACTAATTAGAAAGTTGTTGCCCTGTTTATCCCGGGTCAAAAAAAAATACAATTTTCAAATTGTAATATTCGCTGAGATACGGATGGATATATGGATTCAAAATTCAGAGAAAAGTTCAGAAATAACAACATAAATGAGAGAAAGGTGCGTTGTGTGTCCATTAGTCTTGCTGTTCTTTCATAACTTTTCTCCGACTTTTGAATTCAACTATTTTAGTGGATATTGAACTTAGAAACATGGAATTGTTCCAGGAGATACAGGGCAACAACTATCTAATTGGTAGTTAGAGGACAAGGGCGACCGTATATAAATTGAAATTCTTTATTTTGTGGCACACTGTATTCTTAACGCCTTCGAGTAAATCTTTGAATTGGAATCCTATTTCTACGATGGCCGATTGATGGGATAAGGGCTTCATTAGCACTTACAGGACATCCCCGTATATAAGAGAAATAACTTGAGGACTGGCGAAAAAAGCGTAATTATCAGAAATAATTAACAGACCGGCAAATGACGCGTAAATAGTAATTTATGGACAGCAAAAATACTAAAATAGGATAGATAATTAAAACCTGTGCTCGAGTGGCATGGTGGTAAGATGCTCGTCAACCATCGTGAAGGTTGTTGTTAGGGTCCCGGGTTCGAACCCAAGGGAGGATATGGATAAGATATTTTCCCTAACGAACTCGAGGCAACCACCGATAGACAGCGCCTTCACTTCCAACCCATCTCAGTAAATTGCAATATAGCGATATGGCCAGACTTGGTGAAGTAGTAGATAATTAAGACCTGCAAAAAAATTTAAATAATATGCAAATCTTTAAAACTGATCTATAAATAAACTCCTGTTTACATGGGAAATAGAAAAAGTAGGTTCAAAACCCGTTTCAAAAAATTTCACCAATGACTGCTCTCCATTTCTTTCCTAAGGGTTAGAACATAGTACGTTCGTATTTCCCATTCTGGAAACCCGCGTCGTCTGAAAAAAAGTTGTAATTCGGTTTTTTAACAAATCGGAGATGACGCGGATTTCTAGAATCGGAAATACGGACGCACTATGTTCACAACCTTACGAAGGAAAAAAAGTCGTCAAACGGGTGCTAGAACTTCCAGCGCTACCGCAACATTGCACATGTATACGGCCTTTGAGAGAAATAATTTGAGGGCCGGCAAATAAGATATCGTCCATTTTGTTGTTTGCTTCCTCTATCTCTGTAGATAAATGAATACAACGTGAAAATTGCATAAATATAATGCATAAATAGGAGAAATAAGTTAATTCATAAATAGCGTAATAATTTGCACACCGACAAGAAAAATAAATGACCTGATAGATAGATTTATAGAACCGCTCACAACGCCGGACTGATGCAAAGCAAGTTACTTCCGTTACCACAAAAGAGGCAGGGTTGTGTCAGAAAAAGATAGAGATTTATACCAGTGGCCCCCCTTGCCCCATGCTCGCAAATATCAAATCCCTCACGTCATTCTCCCCATGAAGACAGTTATCAACTCCATGTAGCGTAAAAGCATCGTAATAGCACCGGTATGAACACATAGATAGGAAAAATCATTTCAGGTCCGGCGAAAAATGCATAACTAGAAAAAATAATTCGCAGGCCGCAAAAAATACACAAATAAAATCAATAGTTCTAGATACGGCAGAAAGTACGGAAATATGAGGACAGACAAAAAAAACCAAATAAATATAAGAGAAATAATTTGAGGACGGCAAATAAAAGGGCATTAACAGGAGAAATGATGTGAGGACCGGGAAATAATGCATAAATACGAGAAATAATTTGCAGACCAACGAAAAATAAATGAAAGGAGAAATAACTCGAGGACCAACTGGAAATAGCGCCAACAAAAATACATAAATGTTAAAAGTTATTCGAAGGCCAGCAAAAAATGCATAACAAGGAAACATAATTTTCAGGTCGTCAAACAATACATAAATGAGAACAATATTTGGAGACACTGTCAAAAATACTTGAATAAGAGGGAAAAAAACTGAGGAATGGCAAAAAAATACATTATAGTATTTAGACTCTGGGATTCCCAACGTGGGGTCCACACCCCACACGGTTGCGATTTGATTTTCAAGGGGAGAAATTTGAATTTTTCTATGCAGGCTTAGAACTGCCTTCGTTTTTTGTATCGGTTAAAATTTTTAACCGATTGTGTTCCACAGAAAATTTCTGCCAGTAGGATTAAGTCCACGGACACCCCCACTCCCGTACCCACAAATTGAAGGAAAATGAAGGCCACGGGCAAGGTCTGACGCTGGGGAAAGCTACGACCATGGCAAAACAATACGAATCGGTCAAGAAGCAGGAGGAGGAGTTACATAACCCTTCGTTAAACCAGCTCAGAGCTAGCCAGGAACCCGGCCAGGGTCACAGGAATCCACGGGGTAGCCATAGCTCAGAGTTCAAGAAACAAGAGCAATCAACGAAGGAAAAGCAGAGCCAGACCCCCAGTAGGAATGAAGCTTATCCTTCTTGTTTTTGGTGCGGGCGAGCGAAGTTTCATGACAAGAATTCCTGCCCGGCCAAGGACGCCACGTGCCGTAAGCGCGGTAAGAAAAATCGCTTTGCTAGGGTTCGCAAATCAAGGGTAACTGCGAACGTTTCGACAGTGCGTCAAGTCGCGGTGAAGACGCCGAGTCATTCCCTATCTACTTAGTATCATCCGCGTCATCGCACAAAGAGACTTGGGAAGAAGACGTCTTAGTCGGAGATGTCCGAGTCAGCTTTCTGCTGGATTCAGGAGCAGACGTGACAGTCTCTACAGACGGAAGAAAAACAGATTTCCGAAACTCGAGCCTCCCGGTCGGAATCTATCGAGTCCCGGTGCATCGAACTTGAACGTCAAGGGAATGTTCGAGTGCCAGCTAACTTGCAAGTCAGCCTCTACGTCAGCAAAAGTCTATGTGATCAAGGGACCCGATCGTCAACTATTGTCACGAGGAAATTGCGTCCAACTGAAGTTGATTCAACGACTCAATGGAGTGACGGCTCACAGCCTATAACTCAAGTCAACCCGGAAAAAGAATTTCCACGATTTTTTGATGGGCTTGGAGAACTGAAAGGAAAATATGAAATCAAGCTCAAGCCCAGGCCCTTTGCAGTTCACGTTCCAAAGCGAGTTCCTATCCCATTATTGGATAAAGTAAAACAGCATCTCGATGCGATGTTGAAGGACGGAATAATCGAATCGGTGACAGAACCGAGTGAATGGTGTGCTCCACTGGTGTTAGCAGCAAAACCAAATAGAGATATGAGACTCTGCGTCGATTCGACCAAGTTGAACTGCAGCATTCAACGTGAAAATTTCCCGTTACCTTCAGTTGATCATCTGTTAGGCCAGATACCCCCCAGAAGCGAGGATCTTTTCTAAGCTTGACACCAAAACAGGATTTTGGCAGAAGAAATTGGCACAGGAGTCTCGAAGGTTGACGACTTTCATCACGCCTTTTGGAAGGTTCCGTTTCTTGAGACTTCCGTTTGGAGAATTTCAGCTCCCGAAGTTTTTAAACGAGACATTGCCAGCGATTGACACTATGAACTAGTCATTTTTATGAAAAAAAATAAACATAAAAGGGGGTATGTGTAGGAAGTGAAATGAAGGGATGTATAATAATCAGATGGGGTGAAAAGTTCATGGAGCCGAAGAGAGACAGGTTGTTGACTGTTGGACAAGAGGGCATGTCGAACGGTTTACGCATCTATGTAAATAAATGTGATAATAAATTATTTTCGATGGTTCTAGTGTATACATAAATCGTGATATGTATAATTCCCCCATTCGTGGGATATTTTATACATTTATTCTTATCTGCAGATGTCCATCAGCAGGTGTCTCAGCTTTTGTTGTCAAGCATTTATGTAATTTTTCCGATAGCTTGTTTGTTCTGCAAAGTTAAAAATATTCACGTGCTTTGCAAATAGCAAACGTACGCGGTTTCACCGGAGAGGAAATTTCTCAGAGGTTGGCAAAACGACTGCGCGAGACGAACCCAGAAGGGCATAAATTTGTTCATAGTATTCGATGTAATGCTTATACGTGTAGAGCTGTTTTTTGCAATGACCTTTCTATAGCGAAGGCAAATGTATGACGAAGAAAGCTTTCCAACCGTTAATTGGCTTGTCATCTCTGCATCTTCGTTTATCCTCCAGCTGATCAGGTTGGGGTTTCCTGTCATACATCCCTATGCTTTTACGTTTATTGTGTTTTCTACCTCCCTTAAACTCCCTTTGTACGTTGAGTTTTGAATCACCCCGTATAATAATTAGTAGAGACATAAGTATAGCCCCCCCCCCCCTTGACTTCAAGGGGGGTTTTATAAAAAAAAGGAAGACATCTATTTTAGGCACACACGCAAACGCACTTTCTGCTCAACAAGCTTACCTGTCGAAAAGGGTTTAACTAGTGTTATGAAAATTTTGCAAATAATCATTACTTATCATGTATTATGCCAATTAAATAACCATTAATGGAATTCTCTGTAAATGTCGCCAAGGAGGCACGTTTGGTGACGGCTATAAGCTAGTGATGTCATAATGCCAAACGAGAAGTATAAAGATGTCACGCGAACTGTCGAGATTATTCTAGAAACTCTCTTTTGCATATATAAAGTGGCGCCCCCAAAACGGAACTATGCAACGGGATTTTTGTCCAGCTGTTGAAATTGTATCGGGAAGACGACGCATTCTGCTTATAGGTAGCGTTCCGTCAAGATCTCTGCTTGTAAAATACGGGTAAGTAGCTGTTCTGTGCAATAAATCTGTAACGTCCTGCATTTTGTTTCATCCGTTGCTCATTTCAAGGATTTGAGAGAGAAGTTATCCGAAACACTAGTAAATAACACAAAAATAAAAAGTATTAACTTGTTGGTAAGTGATTTTTTTCCCATGGAATATAGCTTGATATTTCGGCGTTGAAGACCATCTTGCTGCTGCTGCTGCTGCCAGGAAAATTAAAAGATTTCACGAAAGTGAGAGAAATTTTTCCCACACACCGAATTCAAAGACACCAATTCCTAATTTCACGACTAATTCAAGTCCAAGTCTGAAATTTCCAATTACAGCAAATTACTTACTGAATCTCTTTCTACAGTGTCTCAGTGATACGGTGAAAATTGAACGGGCAATAACGGATTCTTGAAAATAGACAGACTTTAATTGAAAAGCATCACGTATCTAATGGAAGTAGAAGAGGAGAAGAATTTCCAGAGTATATTTCTCTAGAAACGTTGAGATTCCTCTCCTTGAAATGATCCCGCGTAATTTGCCCCTTGAGAAGAAACACAGGATATATCTGATTTGATCGATCTCTACAAAAGCAAATAAATAAAGTGATGTTCACTGTTCGGACAGACGGTCATTCAGAAGATAAGTTAGACTTGCAGTAGTAGTTTATTTGGTGTTTTATATATTGATTTATAGCATCGCAGTCCAAATGTGTAATCCATCCGTATAAATGAAATTCCTTTGTCTACGGTACAATTGTTTTCTCGCACTGCTTTTGAACTTGCCCTCTCTATACAGCAGTCAATAAAACCTTATACAGGATTTATTGCCAAGTCCTCTGGAAATGGGTAAAACCAGCAAAGGTAAGCGATCTTCTCCCGTGGAATCTGGCTTGATGCTTCGACGTTGATGACTTCTCCTCCTGTTGCTGCCGCCGTGAAAATTGAATGTTTTTTATGAAAGTGTATATTGAGTTAATATCAATCGTCTAGTAATCTCAATCGTCGTTCATATTACCAATCGCCTCGATAAGTTTGATAAATTGTCTTACATTCATCACTTTTTACGGTGATTATTCATAACTCCCTGCTGAAGTTGGAAAGTATAATAAATATGCAGGAAAACCATGCGGAAGTATCACTTGAACTCAACCACTCGTCAGTTTCTCTCGTACGCGGTGGGCATACTACACATATTTGTCCATAAAAATTAAATTAAATCTTGTAAGGATATACAAACGTATAAATTATTATTATCACATTCTTTATAATATTAACTTTCTTCATACGTATCAACATTTCTGAACATAAATAACATCACCGATCGAATCCATCAATGCTAGACACGTTTGAGCAAAATTTCTGGGAAATTTGTGTAATTAATTGTTACTGTTACTCATACATAATCACCGGTAAATGTAATACATTAGTAAAACTTATCAAAGTTACAAAAGTGGTCGGTAATTCTGCATAATGACCGGGTTTATCACGCTTACCGTAAGATGTATACAGGGTGCATAGTAAAGTACTTATGCACGAACCCTTCAATTTTCGAACCCTTGGTTATTGAATCCATATATATATATATATATAGCACAACTACGGTATATCTCGCCATGGGCAATTTACTGCCTATTGAGTTGTGCCGGAACTGTAAGTGGTTGTACCTAACAGTCTAAGTGTGTATATAGTGTTGTGTGTGAATTTTTTTTCTGCTCTCATCCATATTTCAAACTGATGTAGAGATTGAATATTTGCACCGTTGTAACCCTGTTGCTCTCTGTGGTGATACTTTTCAACCGGGAGATGGGCTCGCATTCACGTCTCGAAGTTGGCAGCCACAGAAAACCAATTTCAGCCAACCACCACTGTGGCGATGGCGGGCTTCATACTTATAATCAGAAAGAATTATCCAGATAACATACTCATTTCAGATGGGTAGTTGTACCAAGGCTATTAACCCATGATAAGTGCGTGTGTTGCTCTGTCGGCTCACCCTAGCATTACCTCTGCTATTGTCCTCATATGACAATGTTTCATTTGGAACCAATGAAGGAGCACCAGCTGACAAAGTGGAAGAAGCATGTCGCTGACAGCCCAGCTTCGACGGAAATCGACGCCTAATGCGGTTTTTAAAAAGGAATTTTCACACGATATACGACAAACAGAGGTTTTCATCAAAACGAACGAGCAAGGGACTCCATCGGACCCAACACATAGACCAGTGATTCCCAACGTGGGCGTTAACGCCCCCTGGGGGGCGGTAGAATGTTTCAAGGGGGTGGTAGAAGCTACGGGTATAACATAGAATCCTATGGGTTAGATTGCGGTGGGGGGGGGGGCGATGGGAGAAAAAAAATTCCGAAGAAGGGGCGATGGGACAAAAAAGGTTGGAAAACTATGATATAGACCGACAAAAGCTTTAAATTCGGTTCAGTGGCTTACTAAATGGAACGATACGATATGGGACGTGGACAGCGTCGGTAACTGAAAAAGACCAATGATTACATGAACTCCTCCAGCATTAATAGGGTTAGCCTTTACAGGACAACCCGATCTTAATTGTTTGCATCGTATAAAATGTTGAAGACGTTCCAATCGGAACCAAAGATTCAAAATTGGTTTAGTGATGTCATAAAATTGTCAAATCCACACAAAATCATCTGACTACCATGGATTTATATTCATACACAGATTAGGTCACTGTCACAGATTAGGTTCCAAAAAGACCCACGGATCCAGACTTACCATAATAAAATTCAACAAATTTAAAATCAAAAGTGAGATTCTAAAAAATGCCTCGAAACTTAAAAACAGCAACATATCTATCTCAGAAGATTTCTCTCTCGATACACGCAAGCTTCGTGGTCAAATTTGGAGAGCCAGTCAAAAATACCGTGACGAAGGCATTAAAGTAAAACTTATCCACAATTTTGCACTCATAAATAATACCAAATATGTCTGGGATCCCGATATTAATGATATCCGCCCCATCTTCCCCGCTCATGCTGCTTCGAACCTTTCTATGCCCTCCCTCTCCTCCCATATTTCCTCGGTACCCCCTTTAGGCTACTCCCCCCGAGCAACCCTTCCGTCTACACAACCTCCAAATTAAAAAATACCTTCCAGTTGGGAACTATTAACACTCGCAGCCTGAAAAACAAAACTGATTTTCTAGAATCATTCTTACTCATCCATAATCCCTAATTTTCTTGGTGTTACAGAGTCATGGCTAAATAATACAATCTCTAATTCCGAAATTTTGCCACCCGATTACAATGCTTTTCGAAAGGATAGAAACTCTCGGGGGGGCGGGGTCTTACTTATTTTCAAAAAATCTATCCCTTTAACTGAAATTCTATTAGATTCCGAACTCGAAATTGTTGGAGCCGAATGGCTTCAACCCAACTGTCCCCCACTTGCCATCTTTTCTGTCTATTTCCCTCCCTCTCCTGATTTCCACCTTTTTGAACAACTGGAAATTATTCTTGAAAAATTTTATAACACACATTCTATTCTTATCTCCGGAGACTGGAATCTTCCCGGCATTGACTGGAAAAATATGGAATCCCTGTCCGGCAATCACGGAATTAATAACAAAGTCCTAGATATCTTCCTTAAATTTAACTTGGTCCAATCCATTTTTGAACCCACAAGAACCACCCTCTACTCCAGCTCTACCTTAGATCTCATTGCTACCTCCAATCGAATTTCAGTCCTTTCCACCTCCATCTTTGAGGGTTGCTCCGACCATAATATCCCAGTCATTAACTTTTCCCTCCGCCACTCTATCCCATCCTACAAACTCGCCCCTAAACGTAATTTCAACAAGGCAAATTATCCACATATGCAAAATATTTTTCGCTCTCACTTCAATGATTTCTTATCCATATCCTCTTCTAACAATATCCACACCCTCTGGACCTCTTTTAAATGTATTATAGACAAATGCTTAACTACAGTTCCAATTAAAAATGTTTCTCCTAAGTCTTTTTTTAATCCGTGGATCACCAGAGATATTATTCATTTAAAGAGGAAAATCCGCCGAATCGCCTTCAAATATAAAACTAACAAATCCAATTCACTCAAATCCATAATTTCAGCCTCCACCCGAGACCTCAGAAACCTCATTTCCGTCCAAAAGTCCAGATACCTCTCTCATTCTCTACCCCATTACTTAAAAACCAATCCAACAAAATTCTGGAGTTACCTTAGACCTAAATCTGTTGGTCCCACTTCCCTGAGAAGTTCAAATAAATATACATTGTCTCCTTCAGAGATGGCTACCGAATTCAATTTAGCTTTCTGCTCGGTTTTCTCAATAGACCCCTCTCCTCCCCAATACTCTTTTTTTGATTCTATCCACAACTCACCCCCTATATCCTTCTCCAAACAAGGTATCCTAAAACTTTTGAAAAAACTGAAACCCCATTCCGTTGGCCCTGATGACATCCCAAATTCTATTCTTAAATTCTGTGCTGATGAAGTCGCCGACTATCTTTTAATCCTGTTCAATGTTTCACTAAATTCTGCTACCCTCCCGAACGACTGGAAAATCAATAAAATTATTCCTATCCACAAAACGGGTTCACTTTCCAATCCCCTTAACTTCAGGCCAATAGCAATCACTTCCTCCTGCTGTAAAATCTTCGAGCATATTGTAGCAAAAGAAATCCGTATCCACTTAGACTCCATCAGCTTCTTTTTCCCCAACCAACACGGCTTTAGACAATCTCTCTCTACTACCTCTCAACTGGCCCTCTTCATCCACGACCTCTCTGAAGCCATTGATAAAAACCTACAAACTGATATCGTATTCCTAGATTTCTCTAAAGCCTTTGATAAAGTTTCCCACGATAAACTTCTTCTCTCCCGCCTTCGCCTTAACGTTCAATTACTTAATTGGGTGGAGGCTTTCCTAAAACACCGTAAACAGTTTGTTCATTTTAATGATCATAACTCGTCATCCGCCTCCGTAAAGTCTGGGACCCCTCAAGGATCGGTCCTCTCCCCGTTACTTTTCCTAATTTATATCAATGACCTTCCTCAATCCCTCAACTGCACCACTAGACTTTTTGCTGATGACTGTGTAATTTACCGTATCATTCACCATCAATCTGATCAAGAACTTCTCCAACATAACCTGGCTTCCATCGTCGACTGGTGTTCCCTATGGCAAATGCCAATGAATATCTCAAAAACGGTTCACATGAAAGTTACCCGTAAACTTCTTCCTCTTGAATACTCCTACTCCATCAATCATTTACCGTTATCCCAAGTTTCACATATCAAATACCTTGGTGTCATTATTTCAGCCGACCTACGTTGGAACAAACACATAGACTACATTTACCAGAAGTGTCTTAACAAACTTTTCTTCCTCCGCCGCAATCTTAAACACTCTACTCGGGATATCAGACTTCTCTGTTACCAAACTTATATATCCCCCGTCCTCTCCTACGCCGCTGAAATCTGGGACCCTTACACCTCCAGTAATATAGACAAACTTGAATCAATTCAAAATAAATCCGCCCGATTTGTTCACGACTGCTGGTCATCTTTCATTTCTGTGTCCGAACTTGAAAATGAACTTCATCTCCTCCCTCTCTCTACTCTTCGTCTCATCTCTCGATTAACATTGCTTTATAAAATTTTCCATGGTCAGTTCAACATGGATACTTCTGGTATCTTAGCCAAACCATCCTACATCTCTAGAAGACTCGACCATTCCCTTAAAATAAAACCTATTTTTGCTTCCATTGACTGCTTTAAATACAGCTTCTTTCCTCATACCATTGGTGAATGGAACAAACTCCCAAGCTCTATTGTTGAATCTCCCTCTATCACTAGTTTTTTATCCAACATCAAACAATATCTTTGTCATTCTCAATCACATCCTCTTATATAGGCCCAAGGGCCAACAATATTGTATAAATAAATAAATAAATAAATAAATACAATTTATCTTCTCACCTGCTGCGTGTGGGTGACCGTATATTAGAGTTCGAAAATAAGCGATGGATATACTCGTCATGATGGGAATGTCTTGAAATCTTCCAAAGATGTAAGGCAGGGTGCATCTCAGGGATTCACACCCATAGTAGACCAAGTCCATTTATCTTCATTATGGATAGTAACGCCTCAAAGTTTTCGATAAATAATTAATTCAGTTCAAGTGATGAATTAAATATGCCAAAGTTTAGTTAAAAACATCATTTTTAGTGTCCTGCTTTTACAAATAACAAATTGGTATTTTTGTCGTAAATTTATAATATTTCTTTAATAATGAAGACTTGGTCCTCTATGGTTGTGAATTGAAGCTTCTACGTGAGAAAATATGGTGCTACAATGTGTAACGGAGAACATTTTATTATGAATTATTTTATATTATGAAATGTTCTTGATTTTGAAATATTTTCATTAGGTATATTTGAACTACAAATCAATTACAATTGAATAAAAAATGTTACCATTTGTCAAACAATCACTGTATAAAATATTATCATCGTCATCGATTCTAGAGGAAGTAGCCTGGAGATTAGTATTTGCGTCCACTGGATGACTCTGAAATATGCATGATGTATAGGTGGAATGTATCGAAGAAGATCCATGATATCTTTCTTTTTGGCCGAAGTTATCTTTCTATGGTCCGCGTATAATGCATTTTGACTTACATGAGACAAAGAAAGCAACTTTCGTCCATGAACCTGCTTTTCCAACATCATTTTTCGAAAAGTTAGATCCTTTCATTGAGGGTTTATTTGAACTCTAACATGAAGGGACAACCTCTCGCAACTCGCAGCCACCTGGTATTTAACCAACTGAAACAGATTCCTTCAATGCCTTCTTTCCGTTAGTGACAGCTTCTTCCAAAACTGTGGTAGGAACAAAATTATAATTTTTAACACTAGAACCGCGGAGTAGGTCAATTTGACACAAATCAAACTTCGTTTTCATTTATCTCGAAAACTTATGAGCGGATGTTAAACAAATTTCGTCACTTTTCATGATATGACATGAATATTAATTCAGGAAAATTTTATTATCTTCACATTTCGTGTTTCTGAGTTACAAGCACATATACCTAGAACCGCGGTTTGAGTCATTTTGACCCAACGTACTATTCTATAGAAAAAAAGGGGTGTAGAATTTTCTTGGAAGTGGTTACCCTTTCTTTCTAAAAAGTATTTGTAAAAGAAGATAGTGAAGAATAAAGGTCTTTCAAGGTCAAAGCCAATTCATTGTCCGAGCAGATTTTTTTTTTCAATGGAGGAATGGTACACAAGTAGAACTAAATATTTTTTTTCCTTTGTAAACTTGAATACCTGGCGGGACTCTAGAAAAAAACGTGTAGGTGAAATTGCTGTAAGCAAACGATGTCACAGAAAAATAATATTCTGACTTGCACCAAATACGTTTTCAATGGATTTCCAAATCTCGGAAAGTATCAGCGTCCAACGAATCTCTCTTTCAGAGCACATACTGATGCAACTGATCAAGCCATTTGAGAGCAAGGGCAGAAATGCCTCAACCGACACCTTTCTTCACTACACTGAAGCTGGCTCAAATGCTAAAAGCCAAGAAATACGAGCTTAGTAGAGACGGTGAGACGAAATCGAAGAGCAATATTATCTGACGCAATAAAGATAGTGAAACAACAGTTGTATGAAACAATGATGCCACAATGACAATTTATCAAGGAAAGAACGATATAAGCTTTTCATTATTCATCACGCTTCATCTGGCAGTAGTAGTCCCAAAAAGCTTCCATACACACAGAAACTATTTCACACTACAATTCAAAAGTGTAACGATCGTTGTTGTAGCGATCAAATGCCCAGAAAATATTCGGTGAAGGTGGCATCACAGACGTTTTCTACAACGTCCTGGATCTCACTATAAAAATATTCCTGTATTTTGTATAGAGCAGTACAGAATTCCAGAACTATTTTTCCAAAGCAGTTCCTCTAAAATCTTATTGAAGAGATCATCATACGTGATCATCATTTGTGTTCATCATACGCGTTGCCCTTGCGCCAAAGGAAACGTTCGTTCGCTCTTGATCATGTGACTGTTCCTCAGCGATCAAAATAATAATAGTAATAAATAAAAATAAACGAGTCTGATGTCAGGTAACATAAAAATGTGGAAACAAAACAGTTAATTTTTGCATGGGTTGTGCAACTTCAACATGCGATGAATGTGCAAGAATAATGAAAAAAAAATTTGCTCAACTGCTCCTCATAAATTCCACTTATCAGTAAAAAATCAATACTTATTTGGCAGAATCATATTATAGACTTTTTCATGCTCAATTTGACACGCTTATTTTACATCTTTGTCATATTATGGGATAACTGAAAAATGTTTTTGGACTGAATAGAGTAAATAATGCATACTAAATCTTATTTTTACTGAATTACATTATTTTTTAGCTAATTTTGTGAAGCCCATTTTATATTCATAAACAAATATAGTTTTCCATTATGAATACGCAATTAAACAACATTGAAATAAAGTAGGGAAAAACCCAGGAACCGAAAATAAATTCCTGTTTTCACTATGAAACACCGTTTTTTCACAGTGTGGGTCAATTTGACCCAGTCCGCGGTTCTAGGTATACCGAAAGTGCTGCGATTTTAGTGTTAACTTCTGTAAATCAAAACTTTGGGCATCTACTCTTTGCATTCTTAATTATTCCCTTCCAACCCCCAGGAATATGAGGTAAATTGACTGTGCTGCTCTATGTCTGTATTGTTGACTAGTTTCAACAGTGTAAGATACATTTTGATGTTCCAGTCACCACATGCATCGGAATATGGAATTATTTCCTTATATTTAGAAGCTTTCTCTCTTAGATGTCTCACAACAAATGCTAGAAATGTATTGAGAACCTCTCCCCCCCCCCTTTCATTTCATCCCAAGCATACATGTATCCAATATTATCATTGAAGTAATGTACCACCAAAGTTATAAACATATAGATTGCGTTTGTAATAAGCTACGGATGTTGAAGGCTTAGAAAAAGGAAGTGCTTTTTGGTCGAATGTACAGCAGTAAGGGTCATTCGAGGCTTTATCCTCTTTATATCCTTATCCGTTTTGATTTTCTCTCTAGCCTCCTGTGCTTTCCGCAAGTGGATCTCTCGTTTAGTTTCAAGACTTTTTGCTACTGATTTCATCATTTTCTGTTAAAAGCTTCATGGATATGTTATCGCGTAATTTACATGTATCTGTACTTGTTGGTTTAAAGTGTCAATTAAGTTTTGTGCTGAAGATTTTGTAATAGAATTTCTCTTTCACGGATATATCTTATTCTTTGGCGCACATTACTCTACATACATGCCATACATCTTACGAATCGAAATATCAGGGTGAAGGTGCTTTCTATTAGGATTATCTTTCCTGGAATAGTGACTTTGATTGGCTAGAAATGCCTTTATATGATCAATAATGTCTGTTATGGCAATTTTGTTTCCAGGAGAATGTTTGCCTCTAGAGTCTGAAGTGACTGATGTAATGCAACCCTTATTCAAACGTCTATAAGTACGTTCCCAGCTAAGTTGCAATATTAAGTACATACCATTGGCAATATTATCATCCGATGATTCATATGATGAATCAGGAACATAATCCTCTCCAGAAGACTCAAAATCACAACTCATTTTGATTTGAAAATCTATATATATACAAAATTGATTTTCTGCGTACCTATGTGTGTGTGTGTATGTGTGTATTCTCTATACAAATATAAAATTTTAGATCGATCGTCACCAAATTTTGGTGACAGTTTTTTTTGCTCATTTTGGGAATTTTCCCTGCTCTGACAAACTTTTAAAGTAGCCTATCGTTCAAGCCTTCATATATATCATGTCGGGTCCAAATGGGACCCGACATGATATATATGCAAAATTTGGTGACGATCGATCTAAAATTTTATATTTGTATAGAGAATACACACATACATACACACACACACATAGGTACGCAGAAAATCAATTTTGTATATATATAGATTTTCAATAGTCGGGTCCAAATGGGACCCGACTTGAACGATAGGCTACTTTAAAAGTTTGTCAAAGCAAAACAAATTCCCAAAATGAGCAAAAAAAACTGTCGGGCAACAATGGTTTTTGGGCCTCAACAATCACTTTCCCGAACATTTACTTTGGTTACCGTGGTTCCCTAGCAATGCGTTTCAGACGTGTATATGCCTTTACAAGGGTTTATCACTTTATATATATTATATTACTTTTGTTTGAAAAATTACTATTATGAAGTAAACGTTTTTTGGAGTAATACGTTTTTTACGTCTACTGTAAATTTAGCGAAAGTTGAAATGTTCCATTTTGAAAATAAGCTGTGTTGCTATAAATCAATATATAAAACACCAAATAAACTACTACTGTAAGTCTAACTTATCTTCTGAAATGACCGTCTGTCCGAACCCTGAACATCACTTTATTTATTTGCTTTTGTAGAGATCGATCAAATCAGATATATCCTGTGTTTCTTCTCAAGGGGCAAATTACGCGGGATCATTTCAAGGAGAGGGATCTCAACGTTTCTTGAGAAATATACTCTGGAAATTTTTCTCCTCTTCTACTTCCATTAGATACGTGATGCTTTTCAATTAAAGTCTGTCTATTTTCAAGAATCCGTAATTGCCCGTTCAATTTTCACCGTATCACTGAGACACTGTAGAAAGTGATTCAGTAAGTGATTTGCTGTAATTGGAAATTTCAGACTTGGACTTGAATTAGTCGTGAAATTAGGAATTGGTGTCTTTGAATTTGGTGTGTGGGAAAAATTTCTCTCACTTTCATGAAATCTTTTAATTTTCTTGGCAGCTGCAGCAGCAGCAAGATGGTCTTCAACGCCGAAATATCAAGCTATATTCCATGGGAAAAAAATCACTTACTAGCAAGTTAATACTTTTTATTTTTGTGTTATTTACTAGTGTTCCGGATAACTTCTCTCTCAAATCCTTGAAATGAGCAACGGATGAAACAAAATGCAGGACGTCACAGATTTATTGCACAGAACAGCTACTTACCCGCATTTTACAAGCAGAGATCTTGACGGAATACCTACAAATAGAATGCGATCGAAAAATAAGGTCTTGTCTTTCCGATACAATTCCAACTGCACAAAGTTCGGTTTCATAATTCCGTTATGGTGACGCCACTTTACATAGGCAAAATAGAGTTCCTAGAATAATCAGACCGCTAGGTGGCACAGGAAGTAGGACAACGTTTTTTTCACGTCTCTCGTTTTCTTCTTATTTTATTGATTTATTTTAATAATTTAGGCTGTTTTATTTTGTAATTTAACGAGTAAATTGTAAGGAATGGAAAACTGTGGCGTGTGCAAGTCTAACATCGCAAATACGAAGGATTTGGTAAAATGCGAGGGAAATTGTGGCCGAGGTTTCTATTTCGTATGCACTGGCATTACCGGCACTCTAAAGCAAGCAGCTTCGCGGAATAATACATGGATGTGTGATTTCTGCAGGTCTTTTGAAAGTGCGATATTTTCGAGATTGGAATCAATGTTTGCGGCTTTCAAGATGGAGATTTTGAAGGAGATCAAAGACAACTCGCAAAAGCTGGAAGAAATGAAGGAGTCAATTGAGATTTACCGGGGTCAAATACACGAATTGCAAATGTCAACCGATGAAATACGTTCAAAACATGAATCCCTTTCTCGTTATCAGGCATCGCTGGAAGTTCAAGTAAGTGACTTGATGTGCCAACTAAATGACCTGTCACAGTATTGCCGGAATCGGAATATAGAGATTTCTGGAATTCCACGCACGAAAGATGAAAATGTGAAGACTATCGTTGATGACTGACCACGATCGGACAGAAAGCTGGACTTGAGGTATCGGAGATGGACATTGATGTCGCTCACCGGATCAGAAACTACGGTGACCAACAACCTGACAAAATCGTTGCGCAATTCCGTTCACGGGACATACGAGATGCCTACATTACCGCATCACGAAAAATGCGTTTGATGGCGAAAGACATCCATGGCGCCTTCTCAGAGCAACAGCGGGTGTTCATCAACGAGCACCTCACGCAGCAGAATAAACTACTTCTCAAGGAGGCCAAGGAAGTTGCGAAACAGAAGGGTTATACTTTAGTGTGGGTCAAAGATGGTAAGATTCTAATGAGAAAGCAATCAGGTGATCGATCATTTCGCGTAGTGAATTCAGATATATTGAAAAATTTGTAAATCAGGTATGTGATTGATTTTGCTTGTTTTTTTAAATGGATCAGAATTTGACATTTTCTACAGTTGATGATTTCAACATATTTTGTTATGACAATATAAATAATCTTACCATGGCCCATTTAAATATACGTAGTTTACGTGCAAATTTTGACATTTTTGTAGCATATTTAGATCAGCTTGATACAAAAACCCTCAATAGTAATACTCAGTGAAATCTGGATCTCTGAATGCGAAACTTCGTTTTACAAGATACATGGGTACAGAAGTTTATTTAAATGTGGAAACATAAATCGCTCTGGTGGTATAGCACTATTTTTTTCTGAAAGTATAATTTTTAATAAGTTGCATTTAAATGAGATGACGTGTTGATTCGCTGTTGGTTGATTGCACTTACGGGAAATACAAATTTATTTTATTAAGCATTTATAGGTATCACATGTATTCTTTTGACACATTCATAAACGAAATTAATTATTTGCTTGATTATAAACGAGATAAAGATATGTATTTGATCGGTGACTTAAACATTGATATTTTAAGATCTGAAGACTTGAATATTTTTTCTTATGTGAATTTGATGTCAAGATTTGGATTTGAATCGTTAATTAATTCTCCAACTAGAGAAACCGATGAAACGTCAACTTGTATAGATCATATTTTTTGTAGATCCAGAAATTTAAATTTAAAAAAAGCTGTACTTCTCGATTTGTGCATAACTGATCATAAAATGGCTTTATTTTATTTAGAAACAGATCATGACAGCAATGACTCAAATTGTGAAGCAAAGTGCTTTACCTATCTTGATAAAAATCAATTGATTGATCTTGTAAAAATGGTTACGTGGGATACTGTTTACAGTTGTGAATCTGCAAACTCGGCAATGAATACTTTCTTGGATTTAATGAGGAATTGTGTTGATGCTTCTACTAGAGTAAAGTATAATAAAAGAATAAGGAAACCCTAGATTACGAAAAAAAATTTATGAAAAAATTAACATTAAACATTGACATTGAGCTGCGATATAATTTCAAGACATTTAGAAATATATTAAACAATGAGATAAAAGAAAATAAGAATGACTATTATACTGCAGCATTTTTTCAAGCAAACGGTGATTCAAAATCTCAATGGAATTTAATTAACAAATTAATTGGTGAGGATAAATATAGCAGCATTGACGCGGTTTTTACTGAAACAACTGGTGAAATAACGAATCCAATTGATATTGTTGAATGTTTTAATGACTTTTTTTTCTAATTTTTGTAACAACAATCTTCCTAATAATTGTAATTCATTAAATTGTTCAAATTTAAATTTTTTTGAGAAATCCTTTTTTATATACCCTACGGATAGTCATGAAGTATTGAGTATAATAAATTCTTTGCACTCCAAACAATCGTCAGGATTTGACAAAATTAATTCCATAGCATTGAAGTGCATTGTACCATATGTAAGTGATGTCTTATCGTTTATTTTTAATTTAAGTTTTATCACTGGTGAATTTCCAGAATGCCTGAAACTTGCAATTGTTTCTCCAATACACAAGAAAGGGGACAAAAAGAATGTTAATAATTACAGACCGATTTCTTTACTATCTGTCTTCTCAAAGGTCATAGACAAAATAATTAAATCCAGAATAATCAAATTTCTTGACAGCATTAATTTTTTTAGTGAGAACCAATTTGGATTCAGAAAGGCAAAAAGTACAGAGGACGCTCTTGTTAATTTTCTCTCAAATGTGTATATAGCAGATAACAATAATTGTAAAGTTGTGTCATTATTTTTAGATATCAGCAAAGCTTTTGATACCGTGAATCATAGTATTCTTCCAACCAAACTAGAATATGCAGGAATTCGGAGTTTGCCACTTAAATTTTTCAAAACATATCTTACTAACAGAGTTCAAAGTGTGAAAGTAAATTCCGTTTTGAGTTCTAAAAGACAAATTACATCTGGTGTACCTCAAGGATCAGTACTTGGACCTACTTTCTTCCTAATATATATAAATGACCTGTGTAACTTTAATTTGAAAGGAAAAATCACTGCTTTTGCTGATGATTTAGCTCTTTGTTACTCTGAAAGCTCTTCAATTAACTTGAGGAATAACATGCAAAATGATCTTAACTCAATAAATATCTGGTTTAGAAACAATAATTTAAAATTAAATACAGATAAAACTAAATATATGTTATTTGGTTCTGGTACTTTCGATGATTTTGGTGTCCTAAAATATCATAGTGTGACAGATGGCTGTATCTCGGATTGCATGTGCACAGTTGTAAATAGAGTAGACACCTTTAAGTATCTAGGGATTTTTTTAGATTCAAAACTATCCTGGAAAACACATATTAATTATTTGAGTGTAGAATTAAATCGGAACATTAAGAAATTTTATTTTATCAGGAATAAATGTTCCCAATCCATTTTAAAACTTCTTTATTTTGCTTTAGTAGAATCTAGATTGAGTCACGGCATTACATGTTGGGGTGGGACATACGTCAGCAATCTTTCTTCACTTTTTGTCACACAGAAGTCCTTCATCCGTATCATTCTGAGTAAAAATAGACTCACGCATACATTTCCACTTTTCAATCAATTAAAGCTACTCCCTCTACAACATTTGTACGTTTATAAAAGTTTCGAGGTTTATAAAATCTCGACTATTCGCGTGACATTTTTATACTTCTCGTTTCGCATTATGACATCGGTAACTTATAGCCATCGTCAAACGTGCCTACTTGGCGATATTTACAGAGAACACCATTAATGGTTATTTTCAGGCAAAAAATGGCATAATACATGATAAGTAGTGATTATTTGCATAATTTTCGTAACACTAGTTTTACCCTTTTCCAGAGGTAAGCTAGATGAGTATAAAGTCGTTGTGTGTGCACCTAACATAGGGTAACCAGGTGTTTTCTTATTCTTTATTCACTCCTTAGACATTTTTTTTTTTTATATTGCACTGTTTAAGTAAATGGACCTTTTCTGGATATTATGCCGAGAGGTGAACCTTGGTAAGCAAAATCTCTGGTCTCCGCCGGGAATCAAATTCAGATTGCCTTGCAAACAGGGCAAGTGGTCTATCATACAAACAACTTCTCAAGTCGGACACCGATATCTCGAACTCTCATTTAAATAATTTAAATTGTCAATCGCGGCTGTGACGACGAATCGGAAATAACGACAAAACTTTGCGAAACCTTCGATATCGTTATAATCGAGTTTGGGTGTTTCTATATGATACAGAAATTGTAAAAAATAACCGGTTTTTTTACATAATAAACTACCACTTCGATGAGTTTGATAAATTTCTTTAAATTCATAATTTTTTCCAGTGAGCATGCACATAATAGGCATGTATTAATTTACCAATGCCTACCCAAGCGTCATTGGCAAATTTGATACATACTAAAAAAATTTCCACTTTTACCGGTGATTATGCATAATAGGGCGTATCACGAAAAACTTTTTTTGAAATTGAAAATTTCAAGTTGATAAAAGTTACTATATTTACAAAAAAAAAATTGCAGTCAAATTGAAAAAAAATATTAAGTTCCCCCGGAATGGGCCTAAAATTTCATTTTTTTCGTCAAAAATATAGATTTTTCAACATTTCATAACGGTTATAAGCAGCTCCCTCAACCTGTAACCAAAGTTCTTTTCAGACTGGTTGTAAAGGACAATTTATAGCAACTAATTTAAAATATGCTTGTAAAAAACAAAAATATTCGACCAAGTTCATTATTGCTTCAAAAATATCATATTTTAATATTTATAGAAAATGAAGTGTTTTGTAACATGTTTATTCCTGAAGTGTTGTAGTGGCATATGTGAAGTGATGCTTCGTTTCAAATTTTGGAAGGTATTTCCTGTCCAGCAATCCTGATCTAATGAACCCATCTCGCTGTTAGAAGCCACAAACGTGCTTCTCTGTACCTATTTTACAACTTTTTCCATAACTTGTGTGTGAGAGGGAATTTCAAACTCCTTTCTATCGCTATAATTCCTGTTTCAACAATCACTTTAGCTCTTTGTTGCTTAAGGGCGGTATTCACCGACATGGTTTAAACCAGTAATTACAATTTTTGGATAAGAGATCAACATAGATTTGTTGAAACCCTGAATTTAACCAATCCGTGTCGATCTCTTATCAGAAAATTGTGACTATAGCTTAAACCATGTCGGTGAATACCGCCCTTAGTTAGTTATGAGAGGTGGTTCCGTTACTGTTGTAGACTGCCAGTTACAGTTAATAAGAGCTATGTAGTCCTCTGCCTCAAAATTAACTTGTGGTGGTTTGAAAACCCTCTTTACTTTTAACTCTGTCGAGCTTTTTGTATTCTCTTGCTTGCCAGACATCCAATATGTTTTCGTGAGTCAAACAACATTCCCAAAAGATGTTCTTAGTGTACCTTATAAAGGACTTCTCTGCAGAGTTTATTGAACTTGATTGCATTAACAAAGATCATCTTCAAAGTACTTGACGCATTGTACTATCTTAAAAAAGTTTTGTTGGGATGCATATAAATAATTCTTGGATGACATTTTATTGTAAACCACGAGGGAGCATAAACTTTTATGACATGCTCAGCTAGTTTTTTCAACTTCGGGGTTGATCAAGTGATGCAATACATACAGTCGAATCCCGTTACAACGAACTCCTTGAGACCGGAGAAACCACTTCGCTATAACAAATTTTGTTAAGAAGGAATTCCAGGTATTCTCATTGTCCCTATGTAAACTTATCTGGTGGTGTTCGTTAAAACGAGATTTTCGCTATAACGGTATTCGTTAAAACGAGATTCAACTATAAACGTAAAATTCGATTTGTCATTGTCAGCCATCTTGCATAAGAGATTTTTCCAGGGCTTCTGTTTGCCAATTCTTGGGGGCATTCACCTGTAAGTACAGCCTGACATATATGCCAGAGATATTTCTGGTCGGTGCTTAACTCCTTAAAATCAACGTTTGGAAAAATATTATTTATTTTATTGTACTCAACAACTGGTCAATTTTGACAACTTGTTAAACGTTTTCCTATTGGACCATTATAAAATAAAGTAGGTCCAGAAGTTGGACCGTCGAGGGCAATCATAACTTTCCTGAGAGGCAATTCGTTTAAATGAAGCAAACACACGACTGCTTGTACTGGGGGTTTTACAACATTTTCGAACAATGAAATTGATCCATTAGAAACTCTAGTATTTGATGTGGTACCATCACAACCAAGAGCTTCAATAGTTTTCTCGCCAATGCAGTTTTCTTTCATAAATTTTAGTATTGATGACACCAAAGCCGGAGCGGGGGGGGGGGAGACATGGGGACATTTATGATTACATAAATATCGATCCTCAATCATTTTCCCAATAGCAGAGTTTCCGTTTTTAAATGATGCAAATAATAGATTATAATTTCTTTAGTAAGAGTGTGATCACATCATTATAAAACCCAGAGCATAAATGGCAATTGATACTTCCTAGGAAACATTAAATCCAACGCGGGGACTCAGTGATGAATATCTTCGTGCGACTGATAACTAGACATTCATCGCGATGGCAAAAAACAAATAATCATGAAACCCTCGAAACGTCCTCATGATGAGCCGGAAGAAAACAATTATTTCTATTTTGGAGTTCGAATTTCGAAACAAATCGCACATTACATACAACAGCGCTGGTGTTTTTTTTGTTATTTACGTGTTCTCGAATACCTCATTAGTGGGAATCATTTGGTCGCCCAAATATTCCATTCGGAATAGGAAACAATCGTTACACATCGGCTTCACGAATATGTCATTAGTTGAAAAGATGTCATTATATCCGGGAACGTACGAGCTGTATTACATTCATTATCAGTTTGTTTTTCAACCATAAGTCTTAAATATAATTGTAAATGCAAACTAAAGGTATAAAATACAAAGTTATCAAACCGGATTAATTTCTATTCAAGTATTTGTTTCATTAGTGCTCAATCCATATACAGGGTGGGCAAAAAGTCCGTAGAAAATTTGAAAATGAATAAGAACCGAAAATATAACCGAAATAAAAAACGGTTCGCAGGGTTAGCATCACTAGGTCACGGGAATTTTTTTAAGACAGGGAAGAAAATAACAAAAACATCCGATAGGTGGCGCTGGTACGAGCAATTTTGGTGAAAATATGCAAATGAGTCTGTTATAAGAACTTTCGCTCCTAATCCACAACCAGTTCGAATCTACAACCAATATAGCGATATGGCCAGAGTTGGTGAAGTAGAAGTCAAAAAATGCCTGTCCAGAAAACATTTATCCCAATTAGTAAGATCTCTGTACACGTAATTTAGTATGATATGAATATTTATTTCAGATTTAATAAATATTATAAGAAACGTTCTTCAAAATCTATGCCCTCCCTGCCTTATAATTTTTGGCCGGCCTGCAAATTATTTTTCAAATTCATTAATTTTTTTGTAGGTCTTCAAAATATATTATTATACCATTTATTGTATGACGCTCCACATATTATCTCTGTCGTTCATTTTTTGTGATCGACATTACTCCCTTCGCTCCAGACTTACACACGTGAGAGAATTTATTCCCATGTTATGATATCGGTCCGTTCCGATCTTTGCAAAAGCGATAACAATATCCGAATGATAACATTATCAGTTATTCTAATTAATGACGCGTCGACACTATTACTAAAACAAGCATTGGGGGTGTCTGATGAACCGCACGTGTGTCCCCCGCCTCCAAACTTCATCGCGAGTGCCATGTTTGAACTACGATTTGAGACCATCAAAGCTGTTTCAAAACACTAAAGATTTATTAAGTTCGATTTGTTTCTGGATGTGAATGCTATTCAACGGAACAGCAAGCGCATATTTCACGGTCATTAGTCCGCAAAACTACTTTTAAGCACGACTTGTTCTACGATTTCGAAGTTTTCCTGACATCTCCTTGGAAGAAAATCAACAGTAATAATAAGATGAAGCGAGAGAGAGAGATACCAAAACGAAATTTATATTTTTCTCGTTTTCAATTCATCCAAGTAGAAATGAATTGGGATTACGACGTTTTTGGATCTTGAAAGGAATTCCTTAATGGGGCTGTTGAGATATTCTTCAAAGCAATCCCCATGCAGAGAAAACCGAAACATGAATGACATGGAGAGAAAAAACATTTTCGAGATGGATGAATGTAGTGCCCGGCGACGGTATTATTTCTGAGCCAGTGAATCAAAGAATGCAAGTACATAAATTTTATGGACCGGAACAAAACGTCTCTATCTATTACATTTCAAGAGTATAATAATAACCTTATCTTTGAAGATAAGATACGTGGCATGTGTCTACTCTAATGTACAAGGGGTAATAGAAAATTACGATAAATGTGATGTTGTCTAGTTGTTTTCTATACCAGTAAAAATTGAAATTAAATTCGAATTAAAATATTCAATATTAGCACTTCAATATTTTATATCCCTATTCAATCGAGTAAATCTAAAATTACATGTGATTGTAAGGATTTATCAGGGGCGGATCCTGAAGAGGGCGAGAAGGCGCCTGTCTCCCTAGAAAATTTTTCATCATTAATTCTTCAAATGGATTTTGTGCCAACTTGATGAAATATTTGGATTTCTTATTTGGTATAAAAATTTAGATTTCTTATTTTGTGACGCACTGTATTTTCACTCTCAAAACTGGTACAAGGTACTTTTTGAACGCCTTTTGAGCATTTATCAAATTGCAATCATACCTCTACGACGGACGATCGATGAGATAAAGGCCGCATTAGCACTTACAGGATACCCTGTATATATAGGATGACCATATTACCTGTACTTTACGGGAGATTTAAGTGATTTTTCCCTTCCTAAAATTTTTATAAAATCTTCCATATTTTCCACAGTTTCAAAGAGGCTTACAGAAATTTTTTGAAATCTAGAATTAAGATCACTTTTCATGACTTATAAACTATATTATAATAATTATGTGAATCATAATTAATTATAGGCATATCTAAATTTTTATCTCTCATATTTTGTCAAACATCTACGTATTTTGTTGTTGTTGTGTGTGTGTGTGTGATTTTTTTTTTTTAGATTATATTTTTACCCATTGCGACTTACAGTAGCTCTTCATTTCCCGTCATTGGCAATTTTTCAATAACTTAGGCGATAATTGGCAATTTTGTTTGACTTTGGCTGTTTTTCTTGGCTGTCATTGAAAACTTGCCTTTGACAACAATTTGTTTTCGCTGTAATTGTTAATTTTATTTACCTTCAATAATGCTATTCCCCACTGCACATATTACTTGTATTTTACTGGAAATTTCGGTGATTTTGGTGTCCTAATTTTTTTTTTTGTATATAAAATGTTTGGTTTTCCCTCTTATTTTCAACGAGGCTTACTCAAATTTTTTAAAATTCCTTTGTTTGCTTCTGATAATTTATTTTGGCTGTAATTGATGCCTATACTTGCCTCTGAACATTTTTTTTACGCGATTGGCAACTTTACTTGATTTCGATACCTTTTTTTGGCTGTAATTGATAACGTCTTACCCAGTTTTTCATATTTTCGTGAAGGAAATATGGCCATTCCAGGTATTAATCGTGGAGTGTGTTTGATACTTTTCGACCGGAAGAACTTTCACGGGTCATATGTACCACTTCATGGGCCGCATTTGGCCCACAGGCCCGGAGGTAGTGCACCCGTGGCGTATAATTGATGTTTTAGGACAATTTGCAATTAATGTTTATGGCATTCAAACATTACCACCCTTTTACCTATTTAGATGTAGCCAAAGCTAAAATAGGCTCTCATGTTCAAATGTAATAGTTTTATGTGATGTGTAAAGAGTCATAAACATTAATTATTCACTGTTTGTGTAGTATTTTATGTGATACTAGCTGATACCCGGTGACGTTGCCCGTCCCGTAAAAAAAATGTATATATGTATACCTTAATAATTATTTCTTGATCAAAAAAATTTCTGCATCAAGTAAGAAAAAATTACTTTTATTTTTAAATATTATAATTAAAAACTTCAGGTGCAATCGCTTGTGAATGCACAATATTTTTAGTTTTTCCATCTGGTGTGTAGATGTACAAATTTTTCGGATTTCCAACACGCAAACAGGCGACGAAAAGCCGTCCGTGTGAAAAACAGGGCTCAAGTAGGTTGATACCTGCCACTGCTAACGATTGGCCTTGCGCTTTGTTGATTGTCATGGAAAAAACTAAACGAATCGGAATTTTGCATGTTGGTGAATAATGATAATTGAAAATGATAGCAGTGCTGAGTCATTTTGCTCGCATATTGGTGGATGATGATAATTTTTTAACTTCGTGCCAGAGTGTTGATGATTTGAGGCAAGCATTGAGTTCATCAGCTGGCGTTGAACATTTTTATTCTCAGTTTTGTCATCGTAGTTGTTGTTCCTTGTTATTAGTGACGCCATATGTCCAGCGGATATTATTCAAACGCCTTTTAAGCATTTTTTAAATTGAAACTATACCTCTACGATGGGCGGTTGATGAGATAAAGGTCGCATTAGCACTTACAGGGTACCCTGTATATTAGCTAGCAGAAATACCCGGCGCTCTTTTCGTGTTTTCTTCAATTACTGGGAGTATTGGAAAAGATACAAACCGTTATAAAGGAATAAACTGTTATAATAACAGAATTAAAGGTGTGACAAACCATTGTAAAGGCATATATACACGTCTTAAACACATTGTTGGAAATCACGGTAACCAAAGTAAACGTTCCGAAAGTAATTGTTGAGGCCCCAAAACCATTGTTGCCCGACAGTTTTTCGCCCATTTTGAGCATTTGCCCAGCTCTGACGAACTTTTAAAGTAGCCTACGGTTCAATATCGGTCCTGTTTGGTATATATGCAAAATCTGGCGCCGATCGGTCTAAAACTGTAGATTTGTATAAAGAACAGACATACGTACATACATACAGACAGACACATACTTTCACATTTATATATAAGACTAGCTATAATACCCGGCGCTGCCCGGGTTTTCTTCAATGAGGCTGTTAGAAACACGTGATATCTACCTCTTTCTTTGAGGGACATGCAAACCGTGTCTAAGTTAACCAATATGGTGACTTCCTGTGCGACTCATGAACTAAACAAATCTAGATTTAAAGAAACAGAAATGAATATATACTTTTTATCCTTTTTTAAGGGGCGCTAGGTATTTCGATCCCCCCCCCCGAACTTTAATTTATCCATCTGCCTGTTTCAGGTTTCAAAAATGCTTAATTGAAGCTCTGGAATTTCTTCGATGTACTTTACGGGCCCATAATTAATTTTAAAACATCCTAAGCTATGAATTAATGCAGTTGAATATCAAAAGACAATACGGAGACATTATTTTTCATGCTTGAGAAGATGTAAATAAAAAGCTGAAATCAATGTTATTGCATGAATGTCTAACTCAAAAGTAGGTCCGGCTAATTACTTCATTTTTAATCTCCTGGGCTTCATATATCTCTCAGCGACCTTAATATTTCAAAAATCGAGAATTCAATACAATTTTTAAAATTATTGATGGGGCGGAAAATCCCACTAATTTCCGCATTTCTACAGTAAAATCGACAATTTTAGCACTGATCTCTATGAGGATCACCCTTTTCCTGACTTTCAAAGCGATGCTGATGATGATTATGACGTCTATTCAAAAAGCCTCATTACTGAGAGTATATTGAAAATGTGGCAAACCATTATAAAGGCATAAACTATTATACATATACTAACAGGATTAAAGAAGTGACAAACCGTTGTAAAGGCATATACACGTCTGAAACGCATTGCTAGGGAACCACGGTAACCAAAGTAAACGTTCCGAAAGTGATTGTTGAGGCCCAAAAACCATTGTTGCCGGACAGTTTTTTGCCCATTTGGGGCATTTGCCCTGGGCTGACTAAATTTTAAAGTAGCCTATCGTTCAAGTCGGGTCCCATTTGGTGTATATGCAAAATTTGGAGACGATCGATCTAAAATTGTAGATTTGTATAGAGAACATACACACACACACAGAAAATCAATTTTATATATATAGATGTAGAGGTTTTGCGTTTTGCAGTGTCACCTGTGTGTGAATGAAATTTCAACTTTTTTAATTTTACAAAGAAAAGAAAAAAGACTCAAGCCATTTTGTTGTAAATTGCAAGCGTTTTATCTTGTGAGAATCTCTTTTATGCAATGAACTAATAAATGTGATTTTTTATAATCTTGTTAATCCCACTAAGCTTGCGGCCAAAAATTATTGGTTTTTTTTTGTACTTTTGTCATTCCTAGCCATTTCCTTCACCTCTTCCCCTTTTCAGGTATTCTTCGCTCTGGTGACAAACCCATTTTATTTAACATCACCTCTTAACTATATGTCACCACATATCATCAAAATGCTCAGCTCCTTCTTTGTTTTCTCTTTTTCACCCTATCGACAATTTGACACTTAATCTCTATGCTGGAGCTTCTCCACAACTTCACACTTTGGCACTGCACACACACCTTTGTTTTTGTTTTTTTTTATTCCCCTCCCATTCATATGCTTGCAAACAATATTTTGTGTTGTATATAGTGATTCTTGCAACCAATGTTTATTCATTTACTCAAGAAAACTTGTTACCTTCAAAAAAAAAAAGAAAAAAGATTGATATGTACAGGGTGTGCAAGAAGAATATTCACACATTGATCTAGTCCATATTGTGGAACCACTGATCACACTCAGATATCGTATATGTATAACGTGTCAGTACGCCGTTGACACGCTGACTGAAGTACAGGGTGCTTCACAAAGATGTTCAATATTTTTATACTGTGTCGTAAAATCATATGTTGTTCAATTATTTACCCTGTCATAATAGCATGATTGTATATATTTCCCTTTAATTTAATTTTGGCTCTGCAAGTTTGTTTGTTTTTTTTTGGCTCTGCTTATCTTTAACATTTTTGTTCATACAACGAATGTGTGTTCTCATATTTTTTTTTTTCGTTTTTTTTGTGGCGAGGCAGAATGTCATGCCATCACAGGCATGAATTTGCATTTTGTTATTTTATACTTGACCCCGATCGCAAAATTGAGTCGTACGTCTCCCCCCCAAGAATATGTGTGTGGTCGCTACAGAGAACGAGCGGTACCTTTTGTCGGCACACAACGTCATTCAACTATATACATCGCTGTTGCACAGTTCAACAATCCACGAGACGGCATGTCGCCGCACCAAGTAGGGGTTGCCAACCTTCTACCAACTCAGGGCGCACTATCGTCGCTGATTCGACGCCAGGTCCTTTGTACAGGAACGGTAAGAACCAGAGAGCACCGGTTACAGTGACTGCTGCTGTAAAAAGGGACACTCACGTACACCAGCGGCGAGTTCACTTTTGTACACTTGGCGAGCTCGTAATCACCAAGGTGCGAAAACATCGAGGAAAACTGGGTTTCTGGCGTCAGGACACTCAACATGTAGGAGAAAAAGGAAGAGGTTCTCTTGGAGGGACCTCCTGATGATCGTGCCGTTGCCTTAATACCACTTAAAAATATAGTTCATGTGATTCCACTGTAAAAGCCCACTTGGTTTTGAGATTGGATAAACTCACTTCCAGATTCTATCACATACAAGACAAAAATTATTTTTTGATTATTTATATAAGGACTATTACGATTACGGACTGATTATCTGTGGATGATGCTATATGATCACAATTTGTACGATTATTTATTCCAGATTATTTATTGTATACATGTATATCATTGTTATTTTCACATAAATTAATAAATTTCCGGATACACCCATCCCCCGGGAAAGCTTCGATATCTCTCTGAGATGGGAAGCGGGGTGTGTCCGGTCCTCCAATGTTCAATGTAAAAACCCACTCGAATGTGAACCGGACATCGAATGATCGGAAGCAGCATACAATGACGATCGGTCCAGATGACCTACCGGAAATCCATCTACAACTGCATCGACGCTCACCTGAATAGGACACTGCTCCGAGCATAAAATTTGAGAGCATCACATCAAGACGCATGAACCGACGCCCAGGATCACCCCCCTACACCATGCTACGGCCATAAGGACATTCATGAATAATTTATGAGGTACCTCATTGTTTTTTTTTTTTATTTTTTTTTTTTTGTGCACATTTTTAATTTAATGCAGAGCCAACATTTTCTTTGTTGAATGTCAATTCCGCCACCCAAAAATATTCTGACATGACCATTTAGTGTTTTGATTTTTGTTGTAAATTGCAAGCGTTTTATCTTGTGAGAATCTCCCTTATGCAATCTATATATATAAAATTGATTTTCTGTGTGTGTGTGTATGTTCTCTATACAAATCTACAATTTTAGATCGATCGTCGCCAAATTTTGCATGTATACCAAATGGGACCCGACTTGAACGATAGGCTACTTTAAAAGTTTGTCAGAGCAGAACAAATGCCCCAAATGGGCAAAAAACGGTTGGGCAACAATGGTTTTTGGGCCTCAACAATCACTTTCGGAACATTTACTTTGGTTACCGTGGTTCCCTAGCAATGCGTTTCAGACGTGTATGTGCCTTTACAACGGTTTGTCACTTCTTTAATCCTGTTACCATATGTATAATAGTTTATGCCTTTATAATGAATGGTTTGCCACTTTTTTTCAATCCTCCCAGTAATGAGGCTTTTCGAATAGACGTCATAATCATCATCAGCATCAGTTTGAGGGTCAAGCAAAGGATGATTCCCATAGAAATCAGTGTTAAAATTGCCGATTTTATTGTAGAAATGCGGAAATTTGGTGGGGTTTTCCGTCCCATCAATAATTTTAAAAGTTGTATTGAATTTTCGATTTTTGAAATATTCAGTTCGCTTAGAGATACGAAGCCTAGGAGATTAAATATGAAGTAATTAGTCGGACCTACCTTTGAGTTTGATATCCATGTATTAACATTGATTTCAACTTTTTATTTATATCTTCTCAAGCATGAAAATTAATGTCTCCGTATTGTCTTTTGATATTTATTTGCATAAATTCATGTGGGTTAGGATATTTTAAAATTAGTAATGAGCCCGTAAAAAGTGGATCGAAAAAATTCCACAGCTTTAATTAAGCATTTTTTGAAAGCTAAAACAGGCAGAGATAGATAACTTGAAGTTCAGGGGGTGGAGGTTTATCGAAATACCTAGCGCCCCTTAAAAAAGGAAAATATATATTCATTTCTACGTTTCTGTAAATCTAAATTTGTTTATTTCATGAATCGCGCAGGAAGTCGCCATATTGGTTAACTTGGACACGGTTTATATGTCCCTCAAGAAAAAGAGAGGGAGATGTCACGTGATCCAAAAAAGCCTCATTGCGGAAACTCGGGCAGCGCCGGGTATTACAGCTAGTGAACTAATAAATGTGATTTTTTATAATCTTGTTAATCCCACTAAGCTTGCGGCCAAAAATTATTGTGTTTTTTTTGTACTTTTGTCATTCCTAGCCATTTCCTTTACCTCTTCCCCTTTTCAGGTATTCTTCGCTCTGGTGACAAACCCATTTTATTTAACATCACCTCTTAACTATATTTCACCACAATAAGTATTTCAGCGCAAACAGCAAATTTTTATGTAAACTGGTGGATTTGTTATTTTTTAAAATGTGACCAGGACTTCTCTTCCACCCTGTGTACTGTTTAAATTTTCGGACCTTCGAAACCATGAATATTTGGACAAATGTAATTCTTGCCCGTGCTGAAATCGGGCTCTGTTCTTATCATAACAAAATGCAAAACGTTTTTAGCATTTCTTTAATGACAAGCCGCCTCTGGAACTTGTGTAACCGATGGGTTAAACACTTCAATCTTCAAGCACGTGTATGGTTATGTTCCTGAAATATCGTTAGAATTTCCTAAATCCCTTATCGATGAGAGACGAGATATCTCGTCCAAACGTAAATTGAAGAAATTCATATATATAATCCAGTTCTCCCAGTTTTTTCAACTCCGCTCTCATCACCGTGGGGCTTAATTGCTACGCTATATATGAACGGAAGTTGTTTTTTTCTTCTCTCCGTCGTTTTCATACTCCATTTTTGTGATTCCCTCCTAAATACCATATACCGTTGACGCTCGTTATAACGGCCCCACGTTATAGCGACCATTCCATTATAACCACCGGCAGGATAAGTCCCAAATGTTTTCATAGAACGAGTATCATACGTTTTACTTTCGATATAATGACCCTCCCAATATAACGTCTCCTTTTGATTAGACAAATGGGTTCGTTATATCGAACGGCGACCGTATTTATAAGAAAGATAAAAATAGAACACATATGGGAGGATGAGAAGGACAGAAGGTGGGAGTGAAATCTGCTGTACCAATATCCCCCATTCCCTCCCTCCCCGTCTATTTGTAACATGCGAACAAGGAAGCAAGCTCTTCTTGAGTTTTATCCGCGGTACTTCAAGTACAGATTATCCAAATATTTTTCTGGACGCCTGTATATAAAGGGGTTAAATAGTTCTTTATTTATTATTAGCTATAATTTTTAGCCTGACAAAAAGGTATGATATGTGTTTGTACAATGTGAAACCAACAATTGGGAACGAAATAGTGCATTTCAATGTACTGTACAGTACATAGATCGTTCCAAGTGGGCGATGAACTTGGCTAGTTCGGCGAAAGTGCCTATGTTGCTGACCATGCTGCCCATGTTGTTGAGGCGCCACGATTACCTGATTTGCCAATAGCCCTTGCTGATGCTACGCGGAGAAACGGGATCCCGCGAGATTGCTCGAGAAATTCCCCCAAAGGTTGCCAACCAGGAGGAACAAAAGACAAGCAAAGGGAAGAAAAGAACAAGCAAGAAAAGACAACCCTTGGAAGTTCTCTATGTGACCGCATGTTATCGCTGAGTGTAATTGAATTGTCTCTTATGAATTAGTGCAAATTATTCTTCTGTAAACAAATCAGTGAGGTCTTTAATTTGATGCCTTTATACATCTGAAGGACCAGAGGGGACATAATCCAGAAAAATATTCACTCATTTTTGAGTTGTTGAACTCCCATTATTCAATGTCTCCCCCTCCATTACAATTTATGAACGTCTTAAGATAATACAGTGATTCTCGGCTAACGAAGATTGTTTTTTTCCAATAGCTAACGGATACCGATTCGAGTGACGAACATTTTCCGTTTATATGCAGCGAAACTTGTTTAATTCGAATTTTGGGCAATTCAAACCTTTACACTCTCTGAATTTTGTATTTGATCCAATGTTAACATTTTTTCTTCCTCGTTTTCATTTTTTTTTCTCTGACCTTGTTCTTCTTTTCTCTTACCTACAGTTAGGTTGGGACAAGGTTACCAGATTCCTCACTGATTCGTCAAATCGAGATTTGTCAAATTTGTCGCCAAAATCATGTATGTGAAGAGGTTAATCTTCATTATCCAGACTATTGGTTGCTGACCAATTTGTTTATTTATATCTGTTCTATGTCGAAGTGGACTCGACATAGGACCACGTTGGTGGGAAAGATGCAACGCGGAGATAAGGGAGCCGGGGGCATGGGGGCAATGCATCCCCCCCGGTATCAAAGTTAGAGCCGACTGATCTAATGTATTAAATTTTCTTTGATTTACATCATTTTTGATTTCCTTGCACTATATGTAATCTTTGACGTATCAATAAATTTTGGTTTTACCGGAGATGCCCAGAGCCTGGGCGTCTCACGGTTTCTCCAGTTCCAATGTATTAAATTAACATCATCATCATGCCCCCTCAGCAATCATCGTACCCCCCCCCCCAGACTTTCAAGTGTATCTCCGCCTATGGCATGCATATAATTATTATCTCGATAATAGGGTGACAAATTATGGCACGCTGACGACCCCACGAAAAAACAATGATAACCTTTGAATTTGTAGATGGAATCCTACCAAACAGACATCAGAATACCTCTCACACATGCCTGCGTACATTCCTTCCATCTTATTCCACATTTTCTTATAAACAAAAACAAAAAAAACTTAATAATCAACCGAAGTGTATCACTGTATTTCAATCCACAAACAATGTATACCTCAACAAATCACCTACCGAGCACCCCAAGTAAGAAAAATTATTATTTCATCAGTGGTTATATAAAGACCATTTTTTTACTCCTTGCCTTCGCTTCGAACTTTCAAGCTGCAACATAGGAATGAAACGACATTTGTCGAACCTCTCACGCGGAATGGGCTTTGACATTGGAGAGGGGGGAAAAAAAATCTCAACAGGAATAAAACTGGGTTTTTTTTTTTTCAGGAAATTGGATATTCCCGAAAAAGTTTCCGGGAGAACTTACATTTTCCGCTACAACGCCGAAAAGAATATAAATAAATCCATTTACAGAATAAAATAGTCGTTAAAGTTGAAGAATAAAAAGAAAAACTCGGTTCGGGTTCTACTCCGTGTATTCTGCAAGTGCATATTCTTTTCTATTGTCTTTGCAGTGTTGTATTGTGCGTTGTTTGGTGTATTTGCTCGCTATGACAGAAATAAGGAAACATGAGTTCAGTCTGTTCCCAATTTCGCGAAATACTTTCCTATTGTGTGGTTTCGGTTTTCCATTTTCCTTATTACTTTCTTTCGGATGGAATGCATCCTGTTTCTGTATTAAGATATGGTATGTTTTCGGCCGAAATGTACTGAGAAATTGAATTTTCCGGAGGCTGCTAGGACTCCAGTCAGCGCTTCAGGCTACTAATGCGTGATATAAGGAATTGAAAAGTGTCTCTCTGGTGTATTGGTTTACCGTTGCCCGGTATTCAAGGGGACCCGGGTTCGATTCCCGGAGGAGACAAATCACCTTTTTTTTTTCCAAATATTAGTTTCGGCATAACATGTAGAAAAAGTTCAATTTACCAGCATTCTGTTCCTTTTTAGAAAATGCGAAACACGGAGTTCTGAAAACACATACAGTGAAACTCCTCTAAGACGGCCAATCGGCATTCCGCAAAAAAGTGGCCGTCTGCGGAAGTGACCGCCGAATGAATATTGTATGACAGGAAAACAACATTTCAAAAAGATGGTGTCAATATAACGGTTTTCAATGTCACAAAAAAAAATCTCATGTTCAATTTACTTACAATGCTCACAAAACAGATGCATATACAGTGAAACCTCGTTACAATGATACTCGATATAATGTTAAAATCCCTCTACAACGGTATTTTTTCAAATATTGTCTGGAACAGCCTATAGCCTGTAATGTTAAACTTCTCTCGATACAACGATATCAGTACACATTTTATAACTCATGTCACATGTTTCAGTTGTTCCGAAAACGTCTAATGACATCAGTGTTGGGCATCACCTAATCACCGAAAGTGTTTGGTATCGCTACTTTTTGTGCGATACACTTTGGTGTATCGCACAAAATTCCATTCCATTTCTGAAGTAAAGATGGAAATGTTTGAATTTTCATGTTATGTCACTATCGTATTCCTGCTCTCTGCATAGAGACTTTTTTAAATTGGAGACTGACTCGAAGGCTTCGTATGCAGAAATTGAAATACCAGATATCATCCGATCAATCCCTTAACATGTATTATCCGGGATATCTTCTTTCTTTATAGCAAGTACTGTACATGATCTTTCATCACATTTCTTTTACTCCCTCATTGTTGTTCTACTGAATCTCTGAAGAAAGTATCCTCAAAGTCGAAACTTCCACATCCTTTACTTATTAAGTTCATAGACTGTTTTTCTTACGAAGGTTTTAACAACTGGATGTTGCGAAGATATATTTTGGAAGGAGAGAAAATTCACCTGCCCCTGTGGGGAATCGAACCCACGTCCTTTCACTTTCAGGGTGAACGCCCTAGACCACTAGACTACAGAGGCACCGAATCTCTGAATTTTCTCTCTTTCCAAAATATATCTTCGCAACATCCAGTTGTTAAAACCTTCGTATGATAGCGGAGAGTGACGTCATCCTTGTCTATGTTTTTCTTGTTAACCCTGTCACCCGGGGAGCAAATTTTTGAACTGTCTCACCAGTTAGCAGCAACCGTATAGCATTAGCCTTTTTTGTCGTCTCCTATTTACAAATGTTTTCAACTGTGTCATGCATAAACAGAAAATCCGATTGATCCGACAGGTATTTATTCTGATGTATAAAGATTACAAATAGAACTACCAGCTCTGTACCAACACCCACTGAAAATTCTCTAGTAGGTGTTGTCTGTACACTAGGCTTGCTGCTATTTTTTGGTTTAACAGTAGTTTTTTTTCCATATTTCGGTCATATCTATGACCCTGAATGTCAGCTCCAGATCACTTAGTCGACCAGAAGCACGTATCCAGATCACTTAAGTCAGTGGTGCGCAAACTAGTGGGTCGTGAAACCCCAAAGGGTAGGTCGCAAACCCCACAATGAACTGGGGGAGGGTCGCGAGAAATTCTCCAAAGTAAAAATTTCTCTAAATAAGAAATTTTCATTTTCATGTAAAAATACGTCAAAACTAAAGAATGCCTTTATTCAGCTGAGCTAATTACCATGTATCATGTAATGTAATTTTATCAAATTATACTTGAACAATATATGTCCGCGCCGTCATTCCAGAATCATAGACGAATGTTCAATGTCCTTGCAAAAGAAAAAAGAACGTGGGAAATGATGTTTGAATGGTTACTCTATGGAAGTAATTTTCTTTAAATGTTTTCTAACGTGTTTCAATAGGGACGATACACATTTGCGTATTTTCCTTTCATGCACAACTTAGATATCAAAACAAGTTATCCAAAAAGCTGATAAAAAAGAGGAAAATTTGTACATTTGTGCTTCTAGCATGCGGCCGACGATATCTTTAGTTAACATGAAGTTAGTACTCTTACAGAAAACCAACCTCAGCCGATTGGTTTCCTGTGGTTTCCAACTTCATGGTGCGAATGCGAGTTGATCTCCCCGTTGAAAAGTCTCGCCACAGAGAGCAACAGGCCTACAACGTTACAAATATTCAATCGTTCCACTTCACTCACAATTTGAAGTATAGATGGCAGCACTGAAATATCAAACACAACACTAGCTACACACTAAGACTGTTAGGGGTACTCACTTTGTGCCAGACTCTGCTACGTAGCTGGGCTGGAAGAGATCTCGGCAACGGGATAAGTCCGGTGGCAGAGCCACAGGCGTTCATTCATTCAGTACTCTTACAGTGTAAATTCAGAGAATTATCCGATTTCAAAATTGTATATTTCTTGAAAATTAAAAACACAGAATAGAATGATAAGTAATATGGGAATATACGGGGGGGGGGATGTGCCTACGTTTTATGAAAAAAAAAAGAGAGAGAGAGAATCATTTTGAAATCGGATGATTCTTAATCACCCTGTATACGAATATCAAAGACCATACACGTCGCTACACTTTCACCTTGCATAAAAAAGTACATAAAAAAACTATAATAACTATAAACTTATAATTATATAACTTATAACTATATAACCTAAACATACCACTATATAACTATAAACTTATAAGTAAATATTAAATACGACATTTAAAAAACTAATATCTTTGGAAGTCAATATCGCGTAACTAAAATCGAAAGAAGCGTTCGAGGCAGCACGTTCACTGGCGAAAAGAATCGGAATATCCCGGAAAACCGGGACATATAATCAACCTATGTAGGGGTCGCGGGACATATAGCCAGCCTACCTACGGGCCGCTGATGAAGTTATTGGTCAAAAAAGGGGGTCGCGCTTCAAAAAGTGTACGCACCACTGACTTAAGTTACTCTCAGAAAATTTATAGATCACTTAAAAAAAAGCAGTGGTACCCAAACTTTCTGAAGCACGACCTTTTTTAAACATCTGCTTGCTAAGAAAAATTTAATGTAAGATTTTTATTTTAGCGGTATTCGACTTATAATGTGATTACAACGCAGAAACAATTACTAATTTTGATTAAATAAATATTAATGATGTTAGTCAGTGAATGGTGACCTTTTGCCGTATAAGTTAAAACTGCCATTTGTAAATGTTATAACTTTACATGCTGAGTTGAGTTCATAAAGATCGTTGATGAATACAGGAAAATGTAGAGGCCCCGGAATTGATCCTTGCAGAACACCTATATATTAATTTTCATTGGATTACTAACATTAAATCGTCTTTCTCAAAAAATTGTTTTCGAAATTTTTCAGAAGCACAATTCAGATCCCAATTAGGTGTACGAGATTTAGGTCATTAAGGCCATTTCTTTTTTCGGAGAAAACAAAACCCTTCGGAAGTTCTCATCTCCACAATTTCGTGAATGATAACTATTTTGTGTTTGGTAATATACCAGTGAGTTGTCGTAACTCTCGACATCTCACACTGCGCAATATCACGCTACTGTCCAGAAATGCAATAAATTTTAGCCATGCGTCAGCTCGATTTTGGTGTCTTAAGCGGTGTTGCTGCAGCTGATGACTTCAGCTCAAGGTCAATCACTGTTCATCGCATGCGTTGTGTAATGCATTTGCGAAAGCGATATCGTTCATTCATGTATCACTCATATTTTTAAAGTTTACCATGACCCCAGGGTCATTTAATAAGGACTGTCTGATGACGCGCCGGAGTCGGTATCAGCTATCATCGCGCCCTGATAGAACCGATTAATTGACATTGGCTACCTTAGTATTTTATGGGTCGCTTTAGTTAAAAAGTATCAGAGAAGTGACGTCATGCACCTGATCCGAGACCGCACCCACTGAGCCAAGGCGAAAAGAGAAACTTCAGGGAAATAAGTCAGCCCTTAGTATATAGTCGTGGTGGTACCCCTTAAATCAAAAGGTAAGACGAATTCTATGTCAGTAAATCTGTCCGATCTTCTAGGTGGATAGGGTATCGAACCTACCAAACTGATCATGTTCACCATCTCTATTTCTGGTTGGATGTTCAATCGCCTAGGATATTTCACCCTGACACGACTATCCTGCAGATGTTGAGAAAAAAAAGTTTTTGGATACATGTTTCGTTCATAAAAGTACATATTTGCCACGGAAATTGAAACTGAAGAAGAATTCGCATCAAAGAAATGTCGAAAAGACAAAATATAGTTCGAATTTTAAACAGGAGATGGATTCTTCTATAACACATTGTGAAGCCATATCCTTTTATGTTTGCGCACACACACACGGTTTTGTTTTCCTAAATTCACGAAAGTTTACAGAAATATATAAAAATGTATCCGAGTAGAAACGTGATACCCTGAATTCTTGTCGGTAAGCAAGAAATAGTAGCTTCTGGTTGTGAAATAGACTCGGGTCAAAAGATTTTCCTACGAGAGAAAAATTCGAATAAAGGACGTTCTACGTTTTGTGAACGTGAGAAGTTAAAAAAAAAATGTCCATAGATACATTTGATACTTCATCGTGTATTATCGAAATATCGAACTGAAAAAATGTACTCAATGGTTTGGAGAATGCAGGGCCATCATTCATTGGTTTGAAAACGTGTAGCGGGCCACTAAATTGATTAGTAAATGTACCATGAATGAACGCCAGGGGCTCTGCCACCAGACTTATCCCGTTGCCGAGATCTCTTCCAGCCCAGCTTCGTGGCAGAGGCTGGGACAAAGTGTGTGCACCTAACAGTCTGGGTGTGTAGCTGGTGTTGTGTTTGATGTTTCAGTGCTGCCATCTATAGTTCAAATTGTGAGTGAAGTGTAATGATTGAATATTTGTAACGTTGTAGGCCTGTTGCTCTCTGTGGCGAGTCTTTTTAACGGGGAGATCGGCTCGCATTCGCGCCGTGAAGGTGGAAACCACAGAAAACCAACTTCAGCCGACCACCGCTGTGGCACCGGAGGGGTTCGAACTTAGTAAATGTACCGCGGAACAGTGTCGCAGTTCACTGAATTCAAGTGGTCTATAAATGGTTTGACGGAAAATTCACCGACAACACTTCGTCATGAAGCTACCTAAGTCAATGAGCGAGTGAGCTAGCGAAATATAGAGTGACGAAGCGAGTGAATGAGCTACTGAGTCCTTGAGTGAGTGAGTGGGCGAGTAAGTGAGTGAGTGAGTAGGCGGGCGAGTGAACGAGTTTGTGGGTGAATGAGTAAACGAAGTAGCGTCCGTGTGCAGGAGAGGGAGGGAGTGATCGAGTGAGCTACTGAGTCCGTGAGCGGGAGCGCGGGTGGGCTAGAGAGCTACCAAGTCCGTGAGTGAGCGAGCGAAACAGTGAGGGAATGAATGAGCTGGGATCCCTTTAATTTTTTTTATAAATATATAAGCGATGAAAATTATGTCGAAAATTATTAATAATGTACAGTATGTTTTGAATGAAAATCACCAATTATACAATGTAATGAAAAGTTTGTCGAAAATTATATCGCCTCTAAGATTTCCCAAAAATGAGTGTTATTTTTTTATTTCGTTTTTTTGAAGCTCTAATTTCACGAGCCATTTTTCAAAAATGTTTTTGTCACCCATAAAGTTTTATGTGCAAGAATTTGGTGTTTCAAACGAGACAATTTCACACAATTTTTGAACTGAAACATGAATTTAAACAATAAGAAGCTGAGGCTATCTCTTGCCAGTTTTGCTGATGGAGAAAATTAAAAACTTACCTTTATATTCCCTTTATTCCATCAATTGTTTTTCCATCATCAGTAGTAGGACATGGGTCTGGGTCATATTCCCAACAGGTCAAAATCCCGACAGGGTTGAATTGAAAATCTTAGTCTCACCGTATATTAAAATTTCAAAATTTACTTGATCGTAATCCATCATCTTGATCCGCGCCCCACAACGCCCCTCGCCGCGAGAAATGCAAATCTCGACAGTAATGGCTATATTTGCAGTGTATACGGTGAAACTGAAATTTTAAATTTGACCCTGTCGGGATTTTAACCCTTTATGTCACTTGTGTCAAAATGGCACTAGCGGCTGTTCAAGGGTAACAGAAATGTCGGCTGTGCTAGTGTTAAAAAAATTCTTCGTCGTGAGTTATTCAATTGATTCAGCGTTTCTAGGAATCTTTGCGATTTCATCTTCTACAAGAACTCGGAAAATCATAGGCCAAAGTTCATTTTAATGATAATTAACAAAACACGGGATTAGTGTATAATTAGATGCCCTTTTGTCAAAAATTCCAAAGAATTACAATATAAACTAGTCTCGCCACAGAGAGCAACAGACCTACAAACAGTACAAATATTCAGTCACGACACATCACTCACTTCACTTCTGAGATATAGATGGCAGCACTGAAAAATTATACATAACACTAGATACGCACTCAGGCTGTTAGGTACACACAATTACACTTCCGGCACAACTCACTAGGTAGAAAATTGCCTATGGCGATAGACCTAAGTTGTGCTCGGTTAAAAAAAAAAAAAAATATATATATATATATATAAACTAGGATTTATTGCAAAAAATTAGTCAGAGAGACTGAATTGATACCGTTTCAAGAAGTTTTGTGGTAAGGAAAAATAATTTTTGACTTTTTTTTTTCCTGCAATTGACCGCTACCGTCGTTCTAAGTAGTACGCAATTCCCGTCGTTCTAGCGTAAAGGATCTTGGAAATGTGACGCAGGTCACTTTAAATGTGATCGCTGTGGTGGTCGAGTGGTTATAGTGACGGACTCGCGATGCGAGGATCCGGGTTCGAACCCCACAGTGGTGGTCGGCTATAGTTGGTTTTCTGTGGTTCCCAACTTCAAGGCGCAAATACGAGCCGATCTCCTCGTTAAAAAGTCTCGCCACAGAGAGCAACAGTCCTACAACGATAAATCATTCAATCATAACACTTCACTTATAGTTAGAAAAATTTGTGGCAGATGGCAGCACTACACATAACAAGCATTACAGAGAAACAACAAAACTTCACGTCAGGTTTCACTACACGTTCACGCATGTACCGATTCGTTGGGGGTTCCGCGGGGGGGGGGATGTGGGCGGGGTGCATGTGTGGTGTAGTAGTAGTAGGTAGGGCCTCCAAAAAATGGCTCGGGGATCCATGATGTTCTTAAGTCAGCCACCTCGTTGGGCAATTTGCCTGTTGTGGAGTTGTATTTGTATATAAATGATCTGAAAATGATCCACTTATTTAATTTTTAAAAATCAGGTTTCAGATCACGGAGAAACACCATATGATTCCGTGGAATCGTGTTTGGCCCTCGGGACATGGGTTAAGCATGCTGGTTGTAAACCTTGCTAAGAAAAATCTGATGACTACTCACACAAGATGATAACAGACCAGGGTCCCAATCTACATCAATATTCGATTTGTGACGCGATAGTTTTCGTAGTCCATGTTCCCGACCACATACACACAGACTAAACTCAATCACGATAAACTTAATTTTCACCTATACAACGCCATTTGTTGTATACAATTTATTTGAATTTAAAGTCTGGCTTACTTTCGTGATGTTTAGAAATCTTACTTCATGTATGCGGGACTATTTTGATATCTGATGACACCATAAATATAAATTTCACGATTTCGTCTTTAAAAACAGAGAGATATTGAGCATTGTATTTTTATGTGTTTTATCTAATTATTTGGATTCAAATTCTGATCTATTTTCGTGACGTTCAAAAATCAAGCTTTACGTTTGCGATATTATTGAGCCTCCTAATGACATCATATCGAAATCAAACGCTTACAATAATACTACGTATTCACATTAAAGGCGAGTAATTTTTATTTCATTCGGAGTCCTGACACATTATTTTCACATTGACTGGTGGATTACACATTGACACATTATTTTCACTCTAATGGCTAATTTAATTTATCAATGTGACTTTTACCTAGGGTGACCATACGTCCCGTATTTCCCGGGATAGTCCCGGTATTTCCTGTTTTTTTGGACGTCCCGACTTTTTGGCAAAAGTGTCCCGGTTTTTCCCGTATTTTACACGAAGCCTACTTGAATTTTTATTCTTTATTGAAGTCAAATATTGACATTATTTTTCAACTCATAAATTATTTTATGATAATTACAAGTATATATGAGAATAGTAATCTCCCACATTTGTCTTGGTGAAAGTTTTTTTTTTTCGTGGAATACATTTTGATCCACTGCAATTTGCAGTAATGCATCATTTCCCGCCATTGTAATTTCCCGTAATTTTCGCAATATTTGGCAACTTTGTTTGATTTTGGCGTCGTCTTTGGCGATGTCCCGTATTTTCCCATATTTGGAATCCCAATGTCCCGTATTTCTCTCGAGGAAATATGGTCAGCCTACTTTTACCCTGTATGGTCTGATGTAGATTTGAATATAAAACAATTTCACCTTGAAATTTAATACAGGGTGTTTCAAAAAGAATTACCCGATTTGAAATGCGTATATTACGAAAAATACTGAACATAGACACTTAAGATTAATTTTATATTACATGTGGCTAACCATAAAGTTTCTTTAGAAACCAAATTAAAGGTGCTCAATATGTCAAATTCGTCCCAAACTTTTTTGAGCATGTTTGCATCCACTGCTGCTGTTATGCCTGTCTTCAGTTCGGTAGTCTTTTATAAACCCCGTCAAAAAGAAATCGCACACTGTGAGGTCCGGCGATCTTGGAGGCCAGTGATGTTTAACTGAATCTTCAGGTCCCGTACGGCCGATAGATCGTTTAGGAATGCGATTGTTCAAAAGTGCTCGAACGTCCAAGCTCCTGTGTGGTGCTGCGTGATTCCCCCTCCTGCTGGAAAATGACGTTATCTGAATCGGTTTCTGTGGGAAAAGCCAATTTCGACAAACACTGAAATGGCGGCCGAACGTAGAGCGTTTGCGCTACCTGTCCCCAACGGCGTGAAACTCGATTTCCCTCTTTCAACCTATACATTATTTGATCATTCAGATTAAAAGCTGAATAGTTATGATTCTTTTTGAAACACCCTGTATGTAAACTTTTGAGTCCTTTGAAATGAATTTTCTTGTTCTGGTCATACTGACCAGAACATAAAAAAATGTGCAAAACGAGAATTAAGTCAAAATCAATTCAAATACGTACACGTGTGTTTGATATTTATATCATTTACCTTTGATTTTCTAGTTGTATCGGAAAAAATAGAAACATTTGACCGTTGTTTTCACGTTGCTGCTGTTCGTACAACTCGGTTTAGTTAATTAAAATCAGATATCAAGGATTAAAAGGTATTTCTGGAGATAAGGAATTTGGTATCTACGTAGGAAAATAATGGATAAAGGAAAAAAAATCAAAATATAACTTTTAACAAATGCACGAGTTTCGAAATAATTATCGAAAGTATTTCGTCACACCGTATCATTAAAACCCGAGTAATTAGACTGATAAGAGTCACGTATCTCTCTCCCTGAAGTTAATCATTAATTATCCATTAACCTTCCGCATACGGTTTTTCTTTAATCAAATGTAGGAGATGAAAAAATGACTTCAAATGACGTTACATTAACGCAAATGTTTATGTCATGGTAAATGTGACAATAATAACCGGGTTATTATGTATAATCGCCGAGCAGTTTGGTAAGTTTGCTAAATTTCCCTAAATTTATCACTTTCACTAGCAGTTACGCATAAGAACCAAGCGTCGTTAGTAAATCAAATAAGTGCTCAAAAATTTTCACTTTTACCGGTGATTATGAATATTACATTACTATATATATTTGCATAATACATTATTTCATGACAAATCATATATATATTGTATCATTATATCGGGTTCCGACTATATTCATCACAGATACTAGACTCATTTGAATTTTCTTTTCCATATATTTATCAAATTCAACAATTACACCAGAGCACTATGCATAATCACAGAAAAAGGCGATAAATTTCAAATATTTATTAAATTTACCAACATCACTTGGTTTTTATGCATAATCACTGGTAAAAGTGATGTTTTTGTATTTATCACATTTTCCAACGACGCTAGGGTATTATGCAAATTTACGGGTAAAAAGTGATAAATTTATCAAACTTACCATGGCGATTGGTACGTATGCATAATAACCGGTTAATATGTATAAAACTGATTTATCACATTTACCGTAACATATTCACGGATATACAAAGTAATATGAAGAATACATTCTATTCGAAATTCTCAAATAAAATACGGGGAAGATCTTGACGGAATTTGATTCAATGCAAATGCGAGGGTCTTCAACGTTCCAGACACTGAGGGCCGTAAAAAATGTACATATGAAGCCCGAGGGCTAAGTCGTAGTACGGTGTTATCGATTCACTAGATGGCGTCTTCACGGGTTGGCCCGACTGGGCTCAGGAATACGAATCAAACAGGAGGGGGAGCTGTATCATTAAAGAATGACATTAATTCAAAAAATTAATTTCCCACTAAATGTGAATTTTCGCTACTTCTGAAATTAATATTCCATCAGATATGAATTTTCATTGGTTTTGAGCTCGTTGAGTCTCTATTGGTAATGGAGAAATCTCTCTGTCTCTCATTATTTAAAATACCCGTGAAAAAAATGTCATTAATTCTGTAAACATTTCATTTCATTAAATATGAATTTTCATTAATTCTGAAATTGCTTTATCATTGAATTCGAAGGGACGCGGTAGTCCAGGTCGATAAGATACTCACCTGAAGTACCAAAGGATGTTTAGAGGTGTGTCACGAGTTTCATACCAGATTCGTCCTTGTCAGGAACTTCCCTGACGCAGTGGTATAACAGATACGACGCATATATACGGCGCGCGCACACACAAACACAGAAAAAGATTGTTACTGCAAGAAGTGCCATACCGAGGGGATAGCGCACCAAACTCTCGACGAGTGTAAAAAAAAAGGAAGAGCGTCAAACCATGCCGTTCGAAATCGGCAATGAATAGAATGGAATTTGTAGATCCCTGTCAAATTATTCCTCGCGTGCAGAAAATGACCGAGGAGCGAGAAAAAATCAACTGAATTTAATTTTTAATGTTGGTGTTCCGAAAAATCATATTTTAACTTTAAATAATAATTTTCATTAATTCTGAATTTTATTTTCATTGGATATATGTTTTCATTAAATATGAATATATTTTCCATCAAATTTGAAGTTTTATTTGCCTCGAAATATATTTTTTTTGTTATTAAATATGAGTTTCCATCAAATCCAAAAAGTTGTTTCATTAATTCTTAAAATATTTCTTCCAATTATTCTGGAAATAATTTTTTCATTATTTATGAATTTTCATGATTTTCTTCCACTTATTCACGGGATTCATTTCTTTCAATAATTATGAAATAGTTTCCCTCATGAATTCTAAAATAAGATCGATATGATTAAACTAATTATTAACTAATTAACTGATTAAACTAATTAATTGATTAAACTAATTATTCACTAATTAACTGATTAAACTAATTGATTGATTGAACTAATTATTAATTAATTAACTGCTCAAACTAATTATTAACTAATTAACTGATTAAACTAATTATTAACTAACTAACTAATCAACTGATTAAATTAATTATTAACTAATTAACTGATTAAACTAATTAATCGATTAAACTAATTATTAACAAATTAACTGGTTAAACTAATTATTAACTAATTAACTAATTAAATTAATTATCACCTAATTAACTGATTAAACTAATTAACTGATTAAACTAATTATTAACTAATTACCTGATTAAACTAATTATTAACTAATTACCTGATTAAACTAATTATTAACTAATTAATTTATTAAACTAATTAACTGATTAAACTAATCATTAACTAATTAACTGATTAAACTAATTAATTGATTAAACTAATTAATTGATTAAACTAATTAATTGATTATACTAATTATTAACTAATTAACTGCTTAAACTAATTATTAACTGATTAAACTAATTATTAACTAATTAACTGATTTAAATTATTTCTGTCATTTGTTCTGGAATATTTGATAAAACTAATTTAGAAATTTTCCCAATTTTTGTTATAAATTTTTTTGTGGAGGTTTCTCTTTCAGCATTTTCATGAAATCTGTAACTGTGTGAGCCTTTTCGCCGGTGGACTATCGCAAAAGTCCCCATGGGCCACTTGTTGCTAGTAGGACACGCATTGAAGACCCATGATATAATGCGAAATTAGTCATATACATGGGTTCTAGGATCTCGTCAAATTCTACATCGATCTTGGATGTTATAAGATGACCTCAAATCCATTTTCTTAATCCCTGTAAAACAGTGTTCTTCAAACTTTTCACAGCTGAGGACCGGCGAAAGTGATCGAACAATTCCACAGACAAACATACGGGATAATTAATTAGCGGAATGACCCAGAATGAATGAAATGAAAAAAAAAAATTGCTTCCCTGAAATATAAATTTCGTGCCGAAACCCCACAAGTGACATTACTTAGAGAATTTCTGCGCTAAAACCTTATATCAGCTAGCAGCACCGACGTAATCAGCGGGCTTTATGAGACCTAAAAGGGGATTAAAACAGGTTGTTTCTAATTATTCTGAGTTTTGAAAGTTTGTTCCGAGGGTTCTAGTGATTATTTTTCGTTCTCTGTCTTCAAAATTCGAAAGAAATGTGTACAGGAAATCGCAATCAGAGAAGTGGAAACTCTGATAGAAAGTAGAAAAGTTGTCGTTAACCCTTAACTGGCATCGTGGTGTCATTTTGACCCATGCAAGTATTAATGCATTTTAAAAATCAACAAAAACAATTTTCATAAAAGCAATAGATTTTTGCATGACTTCCTTCACCTGTGAATTATTGCCCTAAATAATTTTTCAAATTTCTTCAATTATATTTCGAAACATTTTCTTTTATCAAGACACACATTCAAAGAAAATGGAGGAACACGATAGCATTTTATTATGTATTATGTATTAATTATAATGCAATTTTCATGATTAAAAACTGAACAGATATGATTTAAATATACTCAGAAAATAAAATTTACAGATTACAATAATATTTACTATATTTTCACAAGCACCAAAATTAGTCTTTACTTTCTAAATCGAAAACACAGTACTTGCAAACAACACCATGACACATTCATCACACAGATTTCAAGTACAATTCACTAACAACACTATCCTCATGATCACCTCGGATATCCGATGTTTCACCATTAATTTCAAACCGTTATCGAGAAAACTGACGCTCTTCTGATACGCCATTGGGATATGAACACTCCGGTATTAGCAAGGTGGGGCTATATTGACCCCACGGAAACTTTGATGAATAATATAGAGGGAGAAAAAAGTATAAAAAACATAATAAATACAAATACAACGCCACAACAGGCAAATTGCCCAACGAGGTGGCTGACTTAAGAGCATCATGGATCCCCGAGCCATTTTTTGGAGGCCCTACCTACTACTGCTACACCACACATGCACCCCGCCCACACCCCCCCCCCCCCCCGCGGAACCCCCCAACGAATCGGTACATGCGGGAATGTGCGTGTACGTGTAGTGAAACCTGACGAGAAGTTTTGTTGTTTCTCTGTAATGCTTGTTATGTGTAGTGCTGCCATCTGCCACCAGTTTTTCAAACTATGAGTGAAGTGTTATGATTCAATGATTTATCGTTATAGGACTGTTGCTCTCTGTGGCGAGACTTTTTAACGGGGAGATCGGCTCGCATTTGCGCCTTGAAGTTGGGAACCACAGAAAACCGAAACTTCAGCCGACCACCACTGTGGGGCTCGAACCCGGATCCTCGCATCGTGAGTCCGGGTTCGAACCCCACAGTGTAATAAGGGTAATAAGTTTGACAAACGCGTGTAAACAACTAGCTTGAAAGGTACTCAAAATAAAATGGTCTAGATACATTTCTTTCTCAAATCTCAATGGATTGCAAGATAAAAAAATGCGTGGGGTCATTTTGATCCCCACCACGCCAGTTAAGGGTTAATCCGGATACTTATAAACGTAATAAAATATACAAATCTCGAGTTAAGAGCAAAGGAATATTCCACGTACAAAGGTACGACTCGAAAAAAGAAAACAACTCAGAAAACTGAGAAAACGCTTCCTGACAAAATCAATTGCAAACGCTCTGCCATGTGTTTTAAACGTGGCACCAAAGAAGTTCCGAGTGAAATTTGGAGTAATTTCTACCAAATGTGCGGAAAGGAAAAAACATACAAGATAAGTACATTTGGAAAGTAGTAGCCATTGTTTCTACAAGAAAACCGTCAACGCTGACGAAACGTCAGGAAGGAGCATTCGAAATAGGAAAAGAGTCTCTTTTAAAATGTCTACGTACGAACACACTCTGTCTTACTCTGAATATACACAAACTGTATCACGGACTATGCTGAATTCTTCAATTTTGAATTGGCCGACATCTGAAGAAAGAATCCGAGGACCTGTAAAAACTCAATGAATTGAAAAAAATAATTTGTGCACCAGTAAAAATTAAATAGTGAAAATAATTTCAGGACCAGGAATAACAAAAGAGAGAAATAATTTTTGAACGGACAAGAAAGAACGACCGGGAGAAATATTTCGAGGACCAGGTTAAAATATTTATTGAGTCTGAAATTATGTAGAAGCTTTAAAAATCGGGTGTTGTCTTGTATGAAATTCTGGTATGAAAATTCCTACGAAACACCGGTTGAAGAACACTATTGTATTATACTTACCACAATTTATGTAATGGGTGTCCTGTAAGTGATAGCACGACCTTTATCTCATCAACCGTCCTTCGTAGAGGTATGATTCCAATTTACAAAATGGTCAACAGGCATTCAAAAATTACTCTGCAGCAGTTTTGAAAGTGGAAATACAGTGTGTAACAAAATAAAAAATCTAAGATTTTATACGATCCTCCTACGATCTAACTTCCAATTATAGAAAGTTGATTCTCTGTCACTCCCGAGAACAAAACCAAAAAACAATCCAAATTTCTAAGTGCTATATTCACTGAGATATTTGTATTCATAAATCGGCAGCATAAATCAGTGTTTCGCAATCGGTGCGCCGCAATATCAGCTAAGGGGGTGCCGCGAGATATTATGGAGATAAATAAAAAAAATATCGCGGTCCACTTAAGTTGTTGAAGGGGCGCGGTAGTCCAGGTCGTTATGATATTCACCTGAGGTACCACAGGATGTTTAGAGGTGTCGCGAGTTCGATACCCGGTTCGTCCTTATCAGAAAAAAACTTTCCTGACACAGGGGTACAACAGAAACGGCGACACGACCGCGGAAAAAATTGCTACCGCAGGGAGTCCCCCCATGGAGGGGTTAGCGCACCAACCTCTCGATGAGTATAAAAGACAAGCCTGCCGTTTGGAATCGGCAATAAATTGTAGGTCCCGATCTAATTAGCCCTCGTGTGCAGAAAGTGACCGTGGTGAGACAAAAATGATCAAAATGATCAAATAAGGTCTTGAAATAAATCTAGTCGAACTAATTACTCTCATGCATGGCGGCTTAACAGATAAGTCTCCAACTGGTGGACGTGTCAGCTCACTTCGGCCTGAGTTAGGTTTGGCTGTTCATGTACGTCCCCGTTCAGCGTATACGAGCTCTAAGGAAAGAGGATTCGTTCGCTTTGTAGTTTAGTGGAGAGCGACATATATATCAACTTCAGATAAGCTGAAACACCTCATTTGTCAACATTTATCAAACTTGCAAGATACAATAGATATCTACTTTCCCATCTTTTTCCACTGAGAATCTCGACTGGGTTGTTTCACCATTTGATTTCGCAGACAGTGCGGAGAAAATAGATTTCACTGCTTACGAACGAGTTGATCAGCTTCTTCTAGAAATAGAAGGCCTCCACAGTCTGCTTCTGACGCCAGTAAGTAGTCCATGTCAATCAGAATTTTCAGGGGGGAAAATTACCTGCTCGTGCCAGTATCATCATTGTGAGGGAAAGAAATGATCGGGCTCAGAATTGGCGATTTCTATGCCCCACATCCAATCACTATGCGGTATTTGTGAGCCAATCAGGAAGATTCCACGTCAATATAAGAAGACACGAAATAGGATGCTGTGTTTCAAAATGTGGCAAGCTTGCTAGGTAGTCTGAATGACGTTTATGACAAACAGTGTAGAGGCCTTGCTGGGTGAATTCATTGATCTTTGCGCTGATTTCATATTCAAAGGTAAGTTCACCAAGAGTGACACGCCGGTGGCTGCTTCTTGGCTTGGACTGAGAGAAAAGTATCCTAATCTAATGAAGAAAACAATTAACACACTTTTTCCCTTTTCAACATCATATCTATGCGAGCAAGCTTTCTCTGCTATGGCGACAATAATATACAAAGCAAGAAATAGACAGCAAAACCTTGAGGACAATTTACGTGCTCCGTTGTCAACTGTAAGGCTTGATATCAAGTATCTGTGCTCTAATCATCAATCACAAGTTTCATATTAATGATTAATCGAAAAAACTCTATTGATGTATTTTTACTGTGATTTTTGTTGTGGTAAAGTTTATTCTGCATTCAAGGAAGGGTGCCACAATTTTTTAGTGTTATTCCCCCAGGGTGCTGCGAACTTCAAAAGGTGGCGAAACGCTGGCATAAATTAAGGGAAGGATCGTCGTCCGTTAGCTTTGTGAGGTTTTTCTTTTTTTTCATAATTTTTCAGTATTTGAATTCAAATATCGCACTTAGAAACATGGAAATTCTCTCTTGGGCTCAGAAGATACAGAGAATCAACTTTCTAATTTGAAGTTTGGGGGCAAAGAGACCGTATAAAACTTTAGATTTTTTACTTCGTGACACACTGTGTTTTCACTCTCCAAACAGGCACATGGTAATTTTCGGACAACTTTTAAGCATTTTTTAAATGGGAATCATATTTCTACGATGGACGATTGGTGAGATAAAGTCTGCGTTAGTACTTACAGGACACACTGTATACATTAAAAATAGGTAACATAAATAAAATATTAAACTCGAGTTTCTAATCTCAATTAAAGTTTTGTTTCTCTGGTATTGCTTTCCTATCTTATTTCTTACGAATGATTTCGGTTCCAAAAGAAAAGTTTCTCATAAAAATCCAATTCATAGAAACTTATATACAGAAAATAAAAATTGTTCTTGGAAGAAAATTCGCCCGAAGTTTCAAAATTGAATGCAGTTTCGAATTCCATTTTTCTTTATCATTTATATCAAAATACAGGTAATAACGGAAAACTCTGTTTCCAGTTTCAAAACAATCACGGATATGAGAACAATATATACTATTTCCTTTTCATAACAAAACCCAATCAAAGCTCACTAATATCGGGTTTAAAATCGATAGAAACAATATCGTTCTTCGGAAACACGCATTGTATTACACTTTCGGTAATACAGGATATAATGTATTACACGTGTTTTTAAATATACGGGTACTTAATAAAATGACGAGAAGAGGCGAGGTTTAATAGAAAGAGAACATATCGAAGTCAAACCTAAAAACTGTTCGAGAGAAGAAATTATTTCTGAAATAATGGATCCATATTTGATTTACGAAGGTTTTCAACAGCATACGTAGGAATATAGCAACATACTAGCAACATAGGAATGACAGAAAATCTCCAAGTGCCCTTTGCAGGAAAATCGAACCCACGAACCCAAAAGCTGTTATTTGAGTTTTTTTCAGAGAATATAAATAATCTAGCTTTTAGGTAGATTATTTAATTGAACTAAATTAGGTATCTACGTAATTCGATTGCTATATTATATGTCTAATTACCATTATTACTAGATTATGTATCTATGTAATATTAATGAAATAATAGGACTATACAGTAGACCATAGATTTCCGACAGGTGTTCTGCGGGTCTGGAGCTTTTTTGAGGTTTCGCGTTATAAATCCGTGATGTTTGTTTAACGTTCTGATTTTTGACGGAAATTTAAAAATCCCAGAACCCGGAGAGCTTTGGCAGAAAAGAATTTTCTAGTAATTGATACTCGTAAAGCTGTTCTTCATTGTAAATTATGAGAATAAAGTATGCAAATTAGGAGGTGGTGCCCCCAATGATGATGTCGGGACTGCCTTGAGGATACAACGTCTGTTAAAGAAATACAAAAATTGGTTTGAGTTTTTTGTTGAACAGCCTTATAACCATCGAGGATTCTGTGGAACATTCATTCATGGGCGCTGCCTCACGACAGTTGCCCATACGGCGCAGCTTATATAGTCCGGAGTCTACTGTAGCTCGCAAAAGTTCCCACATACTGTCACAGTGAGCAGTGTTCTATAGGCACCTATACTGAGTACAAAAATTTCAAACTTGAAAAGAAAGGAAGGAAACAAGAAAACACGGGCAAATAAGAATATAAACGTAAATGATTTGTATAAAATAGCAGTTCATAACCCCCTTCATCAGGTGTCGTCATCCGAACGCTAATGTTGCATGAAGAAGACATAGCATCTGTGCAGATTTAATTAAATTTTTACTTTTCTTTAAGTTAGTGGCCTCTAGGGGCAAAGATTACGATGCCCGAAATTTCGGGAAGAAGCATGTCAGGTAATTGGTTTTAATAAGGTAATTTCAACGATTTAATCGACGTTTACTGTTGAGATTCTGTAAACTTATAACGAAAACCTAAAGATTGGTGATTTTTGCAATTTGTGGCAAAGTGGGTCACTTTGAAACTGAATTGCTTAATATTGTATTAGTTATTGAGAATATTTTCTCTCGAGAATTACTTTTGTAAATATGTATAATCTGATGTAGTAAAAGATGTTTTAACCCCTGCAAATTGTTGACAATGTAAATCAGTATACTAATATTGCTTTGTAGTAGTGAGAATATATTTAAAAAAAACGATGGGTTTTTGTTCATAAGCAACCATTTTGCCATCGACTAAATCAGGGGCGTAGCCAGAAATTTCGTTCGGGGGGGGGACCACTTTCATTTCCGGGGGGGACCAAAGGGACAGAACAATGGATTTGGCCATCTTTTTCCCTTTTTTCGGTCATTTTCTCACATTTCGGGAGGGGACCAGACCCCCCAATTCCCCCCACCCTCGCTACGCCCTTGCGACTGATCAATATCGCTTCTAATAGAGAAACTAAGGCGAGCACACCCAGAGTTTAGTAAGTACTTGATAACTCGCATCAACTAGCAAAACTAATTTTTAATGTACTTATTATCGAATGACACATTTAAAATTAATAAAGAATATGTTACTAAATTATAATTAAAAAAAATTGAGAGTAGGTACTAGTCTATTTTAAGTATTCAATTTGTTTCGGAAAATATATTTTCAATCATTTTATTTTTGTTCTGTGTTGAGCCAATAGATGGCACTAACCTTCCTGCTAAAAAGTAACAATATTTTATCATTGAATTAATAGGGCTATAATTTTTGCGTCCTAAAAACTGTTAAAAATTGCTCTATAAAAAATGCAGTTATGTCCTTAAAAACTGTAAATATGACCTATAAAACGAAAAATATGTCCTAAAAATGTTTTTGTTTCTATTTCAGACAATATTATTTTTCAAGGAAACAGTTGTTTTCCGGATATAGGTCTGGACACACATATCCGCACAGTGCCCGACACGTGCGTCGGCCGAGTGTAGGTCATCACACGGTCAAAGAATAATTCTTTGCTAAGCAATGCAGCCGTTCACACATATCCGCACCGTAGCCGAGCACCGTCACCGCACCGCGTCCGCACCGTCACCAACTAGTTTATTTTATATTTTTACGGTGACGGTGCGGTCTCGGGAGAGAGCGCAGATTTTTTTATGAAAGAGGAGAGAGCGCTCATTTATATTTTAAGTCGCTTCTCAATTTTCATCAATTGCTGAATTATTAATTCCATTTATTTCTTGATTTTAATCAATTTCGGCATTATTCCTTTTATTAATTCTGAATTTTCAATAGTTATGGAATTATTTCTCCCAATTATTTTTAATCCCTCGATTCTAAATTTTTCATTAGTTTCGGAAACGGTTTCTCACATTAGTTTAAAATTATCTCCATCAATTTTTGTGTTAATTAACATTTGACGGTGTGGTCTCGGGAGAGAGAGAGCAGATATATTTTTTTATAAAAGAGCTCATTTATTTTATTTCGCTTCTCAATTGCGGAACTATTAATTCCATTTATTTCTCTTGATTTTCATTAATTCTGAATTTTCAATATAATTCCGAAATTATTTCTTTTGTTAATTCTAATTTTCATTGGTACTGAAGTAATTTCTTTCAATTATTTTTAATCCATCGATTCTAAAGTTTTCCTTAATTTCGGAAACGGTTTCGCACATTAGTTTAAAATTACCTCCATTAATTTTTGTGTTAATTCACATTTGTGTAGTTATTGTTTTCTTTTTTTTGTATGGGGGTATTTTTTAGCGTTCGTGTATATTCAGTATGCCGATTCCCTCTTCCCACAAAATATATGAAATCTTGTTAAAGGGAACGGGTGTCCTAAACATTTTTCGTGCCCCGAAATTGTTTGGACGCACCTGGCCCCGATTCTGTGGCACTAGCGTGATATGTAGAAAACATATGGATAAACATTTTCACAACTTTGATGGGAAAACAAAGTTTAAAATTATGTTTCATTGCATATAACGAAATTCTGCCGGGGAGATTTTTGTTAAAATAATAATGTAAACTTGGAAAAGTAAATGGGTTTAATTTCCGATGCTCTATAAATGAATTATTGTTTTGGTTTTAACATAAATTATATATATAAACAGAAAACGGTTCGAAAATTTTTGGGTTTTTTCTTATGGGAAAATATAGGAGACATTTTAAATTTGGTACTCACATCAGATGCAACATGTTAAGCCATAAATGCTTAACCCATGTCCTGTGCTCCAAATGCGGCCCTCGGAAGCATTTGATGTGGTCCGTGACAACAAAAAGAAAACAAAAACAAACCTCTCAAGTGGTCTCAAGCACATTTCGAAATCACTTGAGTGACTAGCGGCACACCTCCAGTTCACTTAAGTGGATCGTGATACATTTGCAGATTATCCTATTGAGTGGTTAGTGGCACATTTCCAGATCTCTCGAGTGGCCCGCGGCACGCTTGCAGAACAATGAAGTGGCCCACACCTTCCGAAAAGTCGAGCACCTTTGTGCTAAATATCTGACAAAGGTGTTTCAGCGACTGGGACTTTGGCAATGAGTGCTTTAAATTATTATCGAATACTGGGGAGGCATTATCATTAAATCAAGCCCCGGCAGACTAAACACCCCAATCGTTATTGATTTTAATATTCATTTACCATCTGCAGAGGAGCCAATTTTTAGTTTAGAAGATTCCGCGTACACACACACAGAGTAAAAGATATGCGCGCTCTTTCGTACAATATGTTCCTGCTGAGCTGAGATACACTTCTCCGAGGTGTTATCGGAATTTGACACCACCTGCCCCTACAGATGATTATATTTATGATGGCGGTTGACTCTGAATAAAAACGAGTGTGTACGTGAGGAAGAGAGTACCGCTTACCCCCACAGATTGTTTTAATTTCTACTTATATATATATATATATATATATGGCTTTTTTTATCTCTCCCCTTTTATCACTCCGTAAATAATCTCCTCTCTCCAAACTATAAACAAGAATGTATACAGTCGAACTAAGCAAATGGCCGTGTTTTTATTTTCAGCTGCATCTAAAGATCCTATCCTTTTTTTCGGGTTTGTCGCACACAAAAAATCTATCGGAGATCAATCCAAAATAAAAACTTCTCTAGAAAACATACACGCAGGTAAAAAATTTATATACATGTAATAGATTATTTACAGAAATGTTTAGAACAATTAATTATTGTTAATTTACGCTAGGGTTATACCAAATCACTCTTGTTAATTAATTTACTGAACATTTTGATTACACCGAACCGGCTGCCGTTAAAGCCTTGAAGCAATCGAAACAGCTTCGTAGTCAGCATGCGGCAGCGACACGGGCAACACACGGAAAGGTGTGGTCTGAAGAGGAACGAGCCGAGTCACGGCCAACTGACGCCCGAGCTACGGTCCTGGCACGGTGCGGATATGTGTGTGTCCAGACCTTATTATGTTGAGGTGAGCTCGGAAAGAAAAGTCATCACGTCTCCGCCGGGACTCGAACCCAGGCCCTCTTGCATACCGGGCAATCATGCTTGGTATGCAACGAATCGGTACATGCGGGAATGTGCGTGTACGTGTAGTGAAACCTGACGTGAAGTTTTTTTGGTTTCGCTGTAATGCTTGTTATGTGTAGTGCTGCCATCTGCCACCAGTTTTTCTACTACGAGTGAAGTGTTATGATTGAATGATTTATCGTTGTAGGACTGTTGCTCTCTGTGGCGAGACTATTTAACGGGGAGATCGGCTCGCATTTGCGCCTTGAAGTTGGGAACCACAGAAAACCAACTTCAGCAGACCACCACTGTGGGGTTCGAACCCGGATCCTCGCATCACGAGTCCGTCGCTATAACCACTCGACCACCACAGCGGCAGTGGCAATGAATGAATGAAATAGAACAAGCTGTTAAATCAAAGATATTGAACTTCCTTACCTCTAATTCGTACTTTGCTGAAAATCAATTTGGCTTCCTTGAGAATAAAAATACTGAAACTGCAATTTTGAAACTTTCCGAGTATATTTATAAAAATGTTAATAACAATAAAAAAAAACTATTGCAGTTTTTCTAGATTTACGCAAAGCATTTGACAGTGTAAACCATAATATTCTCTTAGAAAAACTATATAAATCTGGAATTAGGGGAATTGCCTATAACTGGTTTAAAAGGTATCTTTATAACAAGCAATCAAAATCGAGTGTGACGTAGATTAATCATATGATCGTAGATAGTCCAGATCGGATATTGAGTGGTGGAATCGTCGATATCCAATTAAGCGGGACGACATTTATTTCTCCTACATACTTTTTCGCTAGTCCGTAAATTATCTCTCTTGTTTATAATTTTTTTTAACTTTTTTTTCCGGTTCACCTAACATTTCTCCCAATAATTTATTTTTTGCCACACTCTTCAAATTCTTTGTGTTTATGTATTTACCCCCCCTTCCTATTAAATTCTGTATATCTATTTTGCCGGTATTAAAACAACTATTTCTATTTAAGCATTTTTGCCAGTGCACAATTTAGTTCTATTTTTTACCGGTCGGAAAATGTTTCTCTTGTTTATGCATTCTTTTCCAGTGCTGAAATTATTCCCTATACTTATTCAGTTTTTCCTCGTTCCATAAAGCATGTCTTCTATTCTTCATATCCTTTGAGTTCTTCTATGCCTGTTCACAAAGAATTTCTCCTTTTTATGAATTTTTTTGCCGTTCAGCAAATTATTTCTCCTATTTATGTAATTCATCGGTCCTTAAATTATTCCTGTTTATGTATTTTTGCCTGTTCTAAATTCATTTTTTGTATTTATATTTTTGGCTGATAGGCAAATTATTTCTCCTATTCATATACTTCTGCTATTCCAAAAGTTGTTCCTCTTATTTATTCATTTTTCTCTGGTTCTAAAACTATTTCTTCTTTTATGAAATATTTGCTTTTTGTCAAAAGCCGGTATTCAAAGTTTTCTTCCTATTTATTTATTTTTTGCCGTCCCGCAAATTATTTCTCCCATTCATATATTTTTTGCCGTTCAGCAAATTATTTCTGCCATTTGTATACTTTTTCCCGGTTCTCAAACTATTTCTCCCATTCAGATATTTTATGCCATTCATCAAATTATTTCTGCCACATTCATATACTTTATGCCGGTTCTCAAATTATTTCTCCCATTCGTGTATTTTTGGCCGGTTCTCATATTATTTCTCCCATGCATATATTTTTAGCCGCAGTCCTGAAATTCTTTCCCCAATTCATTAATTTTTTGCCGCTCTTCAAATTATTTCTATTTATAACTTTTCACCTGCCCTATTAACTACTGCATTTATATAGCAGGCCCTAACAACTATTTTCATTTATGCGTTTCTGCCAGTCCGCCAGTCATTTCTCGTATTTATTTATTTTTTTGTCGGTCAGGAAACTTTTTATCCGGTATGCATTTTTTCCCAGTCCTCATATTATTCTCTCTATTTATATGGTTTTTTTTGCCGTTTAATAAATCATGTATCGTTTTAAATTCTCCTTTGCCTGTTGGCGAATTATTTCTACTAATAATATATTATAAAAATGTATTTTTGGCCTCTATCCCAAATCCTTCCTCTCGTTCATTTGTTTTGTGCCGTTTCTGAAATTGCTTCTATTTATGTATTTTTGCTAGTCTTAAGATATATTTTTATTTATGTATTTAAGAGTAAATTTGCAATTTATTTCTTCAATGCATTTTTTTTGCAGGTGGGTAAATTATTTATCTTGTTTAAACATTTTTTCTAGGACTCGAATTCTGTGGTGTTTTGTCAGAACATGATAATTCCAAAATCACATTTTTGGAGATATAGCAATTTTCATTGTCATTTAAAAATCAGAAGAAAAAAAAACATACACACGAATGCAAATGAAATTATCATACGTCAACATGTTGTTTAGCCGTACGCACGCATTTTGTGCATTTTTCTCACTTCTATTTAGTTATTATTAGCAAGACTTACTACAAGATCAAAAAGCCATTTTTTGGAGATGTCATGTTCTGACCAAACACCCCCAGAATTATTCCTCTTACTTAAATATACTTCTACTGTTCCGTCGATTATGTCTCTCCTATTTCTATCTTTTTTGACGGGACACAAATTATTTCTCCTATTTACTTATGTACATTCTATAGCCGGGCCTGTCGACATTTGCAAAATGATTGGCTCTCAAACATTTTGATAATAAAAAAGATATTCTTTCAATAAATGAAGATAAATTGCATCTAACAATTAAAATTTAATCACACTCATAACTGATATTAATGGGAATGAAATTGAATTTCCCTCTACAAAATGCAAAAACGCAATTAATTATTGATTATACCGTATAATCGAGGTTTACTACCTTGGTTGCGTATGTATATTACATTTATTTTTATCAAATAATAGGATCACTTTCTCGGATTATTCTAGGAAATAAAGCTGCTTTTTAAGAGTGTCTCGTAATAAATAAAACTAATTAGGCCATTCAAAAAACACGAAGCGGGAGTAAAAGTCTAACGTAACAAGGAGTAACATCCCCAGTAGAAACTCAAATGAAATTTTATCGCAAGGAGAGAATAAAATTAAATGGGAATTTGTTTCTGTTCTAAAAAAAGTATTTATTTTTAAGTGAGTAATTTGAGGTATGCGGGAAAAAGTTAAAAAGAAAAGCTTTGTAAAACCCTTTATTAAAATTAAATGAGTCGCGCAAACTAATCCAAGATTTTATAAAAGAACATTTAAATTAATATAAATTCCATAAAATGAGTGGAATTCCTGGTTTTGTAATTTCGTTTTACCACATTTTGTCTTTTTTTCCTTTAGTTTTTATTGTGTATCAAGGAATTATACATTATAATTTTTACTCGCAAATTTAATTGCTTTTTTCTTAACTATAATTTTATCATCAACTTCTTTTATTCCATTTATCATGCAAGGTGGTTATAAATAAACTAACACTGTTTACTCGTATGTAGCGCCTATTCTGATGGGGATATTTCGATGAAAGTTCGTATACAGGGAATATGGGCCATGGGGGAAAAGAAAGACAATGAATAAAAATATAGTTCAATTTCTGACCACCAGGTTAAAAAGTGGCGCAGTTATATTTTTCTCAATGGTGCAAATATCGTGTATCGAAATACTAAGTATTAATGAAATGCGCCAATCACAACGGTGGCTACATCGGTCGGAGTAGCGTCAGTATAACTAAGCTGAGTAGTGTCAGTTAAGTTATATTGACATTACTTTAATTGATTGAATAAATTGATTTTGTTATAGTTGTTTTCGTTCCTATTAATTAATTTTTTTCATTTACAACTAGGATGCTCAACGTTTAGGGGGGAGTGCGGGCTATTCCATTTGTTTGAAGACGTGTCGCGGGCTCCACTCAGTGATCTGGACCAGCGCCGAGGGTCATTTAAGTTATTTGTGAATGAGCAGCTGGCCGGTTGAGTGTTCCGAAACTTCACCACTGGTAACTTAATTGATTTGGACCTGTGCCGCAGGTCACTTAAGAGATCTGTAGATATGCTGCGGGTCACTTACGTTATCAATAGTTTTGCCGTAGATCACTTCGGTTATCTGTAAATGTGACGTGGCTGAATTAAGTGATGTGGGAATGAGTTTCTTAAGCGATGTGAAACTGCACCGCAAATAACTTAAACGATCAGCAAATGTGCTGCAGGTCAAGTGACCTGGAGATGTGTCACTTGATTCATTTTTACAAAATTAGGTTCGAGGTGGTAGGCAATATCATTTAACTCCAAGGGCCACATTTGTGACGCGGGCTACGGGGCGAGCACGTATGATTCACAGTATCCACAAACAATTTAATGACAACTTTTGTGAGATCAGCCAATTAACCTTTGGCTTGATAGGTCCGAATTCAGATTGGGGCATGACATAGAAGTTAGCGTTACTCGAAAGAAGATTATATTTTTCTACTTTTCTATTCTATTTGTATTTTCTCTTTTCTTACAATCAATTTATTTTCAACCTTTGTTTTGATGAGATACTTTAGAAAAGAAGTAATTTTTCTCCCTGAGGGATTTGATCCTCTTTTTAGTTGTTTTCTTGGGATTTCGATTTCCTTGGTAATAACTTTGAGAAGTCAAGTTTATCTCCTAGTTACAGTGACGAGTGTTTCCGTAGTTTTGTAAGCGTTTATTACACTGGAATCAATTGAAAAACATTTCTTTGTTTCCGCGAAAGTTCACTAGAGGAGATCACGTGTGAACAGTAGAATAAAAATTCAAAGATTATTTACAGTACACTATTTATTTTATGACGTACCTATTTTGTTATTACGGCTTTACCGAATATCCATACTTGTCTATGTCTACAGAAACAGGGTGTTTCAAATCTCATGGCAAAAGTTTCAACAATTCACAGGAAAATCACCTACAACAATTCACTGTCTCGAAATTTACCGATAGTGATAGGAACCGAGAGACACCCGGGCTCTGTCACACTCGGTGATATAAGCACATTGTCCCAGGGGACTCGGGTGCCTCCGGGAAACCTAACCATTTATTGAGCTTGAGAAAGATATATTACATACACGGGCAGGTGCCATTACGCACTTCGCCAGTAAACAAGTATAAAATTTATGATCGAAAAAATAGTGATTCATGTAAATAAATCACTATATCACAGGTTATAAATCACGAAATCATAATAATCGTCATAATCGAGAATAGTTCTTGATAAAATTACATTTGATTCTCTTCAGAGATTTTCTGTGAATCAGTAACTATCACATCATACCGATAGAAAAATTCAATGACAAGAATTCACCGCCACGAAATTTATCGATAAGAAATTCATCTCAAGGAAAATTCACCGACGGAACAATCGACAACAGCTGACTGCCACGCAATTTAACAATAGGAAAATTCACTGATGGAAAGATAGAAAAACCACCGGCATTAATTACCCGATAGAAAAATCAACAGTGAGGATTCATCGATGGAAAAATCACCGGCAAAAATTCACCGACGAAACAATCATCGACAACAGTTCACAGCCACGCCATTTACCGATAGAATTCTTCGCTAGAAACGTTGACCGACGGAAAAATCAACCGCCATGCAATTCACCGACAGAAAAATCACTGGCAAGAATTCACCGGTGGAGAAATCACCGGGAAGAGAAATAACATTCAGAGCAATTTTATGAATGACAAAGTGAATCAGTGAGGAATAGCCACGGGGGAGAGAGTGACGAAGTGAGTGGTTGAGGGAATAACCGCACGAGTAACAGAATGAATGGGTGACTGACCGTATGAAGGACCGAATGAGTGGCCGTATAAGCGAGTAGGTGAGTGAATGAGTGGGTGACTGCTGAATAGCTGAGTGAGTGAAAGATTTAGCGAGTTGGACCGTATGAATTAGCGATTGAGCGAGTTAGTTGCCGTATGAATTAGCGATTGAGCGAGTTAGTTACCGTATGAATTAGCGATTGAGCGAGTTAGTTACCGTATCAGGGGTGACTGACGAAGTGAGTTCCCGTATGAGTGACCAAGTGAAAGAGGGATTGAGTGAATGACTCATTCACTCACTCACTAACTCCCTGACTTACTTGATCTATTTCTCACTGGCTCACCGTTTCTCACTACGCCAATTTTTCGATAGATCGTTTGACGGTGGATTTTCCCAGCGGTGAATTTTACTTTCGGTGAATTGCGTGGCGGTGTATTGTTGTCGGTGAATTTTCTCGCACACGAGTTTTGTGACACCGGAACTCTCGAACTCTCCGGGAAATTTACGCATGAAGAAATGTTGTTGTTGAGAGCTCTTATGTTTGAGAGAAAGGTGTTCAATTAAATAATGTAAGGAGGTTGAAAATCTATAAAAAAATATTTTTAATTAATAAAAGGTTAGCTTTGATCAAATAACAAATTAATTAAATAAATTTAAATGTGTCATAATCTCTTTTTATATTTTAAATTCTTACCTCGAACATGATGGTGTTTTCTTCTGTAATTAATATAATCTCAATAGTTAGATTTAAAATTGAAAAGAAATCATAATTACAGTATAATTAGATTTTTTTTCCCCACGCAAACATCATCATACATCAGCATACAAATATTCAGGGAATGGAAAACGTGCTAATTGAATATTGATTTCTTGCCATTATTTGATTATTTTTTAACGTGACATTTTTCTTTTAATCTGGAAGAATCTTCAAGAAAATTTTCAACACCTTTTGAAAGTTTTAATCATTTTCAATTTTCGACAATTGAGAGAAATGAGGAATTTAAAATAACACGCACATAAAAATTTATCCGATGAGAGAACTCGAGATAATTTTTAAATGCTACCTTTTATTTTATTAAGCTTGATTTATTTCATTTACCAATTATTTATCGTAATCAAAAATATGTTTTATCTTTTCTTTGTGAGGAAAATATAGTAAATAAGATATTTTTGTTTTTGGATTTTATATATCGAAGTGAACTCGGAAAGAAAAGCAATCTGGTCTCCACCGGGACTCGAAGCCAGGCTCTCTTGTGCACGCATGCTAACAGCTATACCACTCTGTCTTCCTTATTTCACGCACTGTGGCGTGAGGCACAGAAGTAGTCATTAAAAATCATCTTCTTAACTTCAGCAAATGGCCCCATAGATATAGACGACTTTTTGTATCCAGAAAATAAGTTTCCTTGATATGTTGGGCTGAGAAAAAGTCGTCTATCGACATTTGTTGGTAATGTTAATATAACTTCAACACAACAGTTGGTAACTCTTCTAATCACTTGGTAACTCAATCGACACTCATTAGGGTGGGTCACCGTTCTATGTAAAAAAAAAAAATGTCTTAAATTTCCATCCTGCACGCACGAAAAGTGGGTGCCAAATGATGCCTTTAGCTCACATATAAATCTTTTCACGAATGGGCTATCATCATCTACCTCCGTATTGACTTTTTAAGAATACATATTTTGGGGGGAAAAAACTTATTACAGTACAAAGGTTTTTGAAAATAATTTTGATGTGTGTCTATAAAACAAACGCAAAATTGCTTAAGTAACATTTATTTATTACAAGAAAAAGTTTACAAAAATACATTTATATTATTATTATTATTATCATATTTCAAATAGCGCGAAAATCCTTCTTACCGTCGAATTTCGGCATAGCTTTTCGAGACTCTGGTTTTTCATGAAGTCTTCTCTTTCAGTTCTTTTGCACAACGCGGCTGAAGTTTCTCTGTAGCAGTTTTGACCGCCTTTTCATCAGATTGTGTGTGACATGGCAGGCTCCTGGTTTTTGGATGACAAACAGTTGGATGTCTTCGTCAGGTATGGATCTCAATATTGGTGGATCAGATATATTCTTCTTCTGCCAGTCAATGAGATAGATGTAAGATGATATACCAAATTTTACTACAGGAAGTTGAGACAGTCAGAGTCTATTTTTCTGAATGCTGCGGGCTGCCATTTCACACATGTGCGGTTCAGAGTCGGTCAGCATTGCGATCAATGAATTTTTAGGGTGTGCGAAGTAAGTGTTTCTTTGAGAGTAAGAGTGTGAAAGTTTGTATAAGTGCACTCTTCGATGTTCTTACACTTGCAGGATGAAATAAATGGCAATCAATAATTTACGGCGAAACTCTTCTAATTGCTTCTTCGGTATTTTAGAGCGTGATTTTAAAAGATTTTTGCATTTCAAGATGATACGCCTCCAACATCGCTTTCACTCGTTTATGTTGGACAGTGAAAGCTCTCGACCATATTTCTTCAATTTTTGCCACGACAATGTCCTCTATTTCTGTATACGTGGGCTCTTTTATTAGTTTCATTATCACGTTTTATCTTATCACGGTTCCACTCATAGAACTTCATAATATCTTCGTAGGTTGGTAACATATTGCATTTAATGCCACTTGAATCACAAAATAACGGACATTTACACTTATATAAACGATCATAAACTTTATGAACGAGTATGATCTATGATGAAAACGAGCGTAACACAACCTTGCCTTATTGCAGCCGGAGTTATGCTGGGAAGCATGGACGTCGCATGTGTAGGGGTCTTCCTAGCCTCTCCCCCACTCAGGCCCGTCATTTAGGGAGAGGCTTTTGAAAATACACAACAAATGGTGTATATATATATATATATGCGTACCTTTAGTACATGCTCTTTGCGCCCCCCCCCCCCCCGGAAAAAGTCGAACATCTACCCCTCACACCTACAATGTGATGAATTGTCTATGTAGAAAGTAACATAATTGGGGTCGAAAACCTAACTGAAACTTACCTTGAAAAAATATCGGAAAAAATTAAAAAACGATATTAATCCGGAGGCAGTTTCACTTATCAAAGTATTAAAAAAAAAATCGCACGTGTTATTTTGAGACCATTTAGTACCTTTTTTATCGTTGCGCCCCTTAAAAAAAATTCAATTTTGCATTTTTAGCCCACCCTAATACTCATTCACTGTAACACCCTCATTCACTTGGTCACTCATTCGCGCGATCATTTGGCCGTTAACCCAGTCATATGGTCACTGAGACACTCATTTGGTAATTCATGCGGTAGACGAAACCCCTAAACGACGGAGATAAAAACGACACCGTGGTCAGTTGATGTTGGTTTTTAAACTTCAACTGGCAAATGCAAGCCAATCTGCTATTCAAACGTCTCTCCACTGAGAGAAATCAGACACTTGGCAGCAGATCGATTACTGTTTGGACATTCCGCAAAACCAGCAACGGTGTTTCAGGTTGTCGCAAATAAACCTGAGGAGTTGCCTTCTTCAAAGCGATTTAGCGGTGACTTTTCCATTCCCGCTTCATTGCAACTTTAACTGATAAGTAGTCAAGTGTGGTTCTTTTACTATAAGCCGTTAGTTTTGGATACCTTCAGTCAGAACACCCTGCATTTTATCTGCATACATATTACCATATCTTGGTTTTTTTAGAAGAAAAACTAATAATTATTTAATGGTTCTTATGGAAACAAGAAGACAAACAAAAAAAAATACATCGTCTGTAATCAAGAATTTTCTTAATGGGATTAAAGAATCTCCACCATTACACAGTGTTATTTTATTCGATTAAAAGCAGGGCAAAAAAGAACCAAATATCACTGAATGCACACAATTTTTATATGAAGGTTAATTAGAGCGAAGGAAGAGAAGCCAGATGTTCTCATGGCGATTTTATCCACGTCGCTAATTTTCCCAGTAAAAGTGAATAATTATTTGATCAAGGAAACATAATCGCTTCGGATTTTATAATATTTTCGGAAAAGAAAACAGTTATAACGTAACATTTCTTTTTAACCTTATATTCATTGATATTATAATTTAATTTTCAGTCAGGTCAAATGAAGGATAAAATTCGAAAATCAAATTATTTTTATTATCATCTGGATAAAAGTTTGTGTCTCATAACGATACATATTTTGGAGTTTAATGATTTAGAAACGGTACAAATCCGTCCATTTTGATTTGAAAATAATTGTTTTTATACATAGTTTCATTTCAATTTAATCATGTTTTTGACTTGAAAGGACCATCATACATTCATTTATAATCCTCGTAATTTCGCATTAGAAAAACAGAATCTATATAATTTTCATGCATGGCTTCGAAATGACTTCTGCCATTTTTTAGTTTGACGCCGCAAGGTCTCATAATGTCGATCAAAACATTTTTAATCTAATTCAAGTATTGCGCCATATACAGTGACGTCGAAGCCGGGGTTGTTGTATTGCTTTAATTGCTCGAGCACTCGCAGGTTCGAAATACTTCCGACGCTCCTGATCTATCCACCTATCAGACATAACATTATAACAAAGGTATTGACCCTTTTGTAGTATGAAGGCCACGACATGTTTACAAATATTTGTAAACATGTCGCGGGCCACTTAATCAAGTGATCTGGAACAGCGTCGCAAGTTACATAAGATTTGTAAATGTATCGCGGCCGCTCTAGTGATCTGAAATTGTGTCACCGGTCAATCAAGTGATCTAGGAATGTGCCGCGGTATTATGTAAATACGCCACGGGTCACTTAAATTATCTGCGAATGGGCCGCGGGACATATCAGTGACTTGGAACTGTGTGCCGATCACTCAAACGATCTGTAAATACGCCATGTGTCACTCATGTTTTTTTTTTCTATAATGCGATCACCACGTATTCCAAAGTGATCTTTACGACCTGTCAAGGGAATTTGTTAATATGTTAGTAGACATCCATGCCCGAACCGGGATTTGAACTCAGACCTTCACAGTCAGAAGCTAGCTCCCTAACCACTGGACTGTCAGCCGGCAAGTTATCTAGGAATGGCCCAGGTAACACTTCAGTGATCTGGAAATGGTAAACTTAACAAATTAGTGATCTCGAACTGTGCTGCGGTTTCACCCAAATGATCTGAAAAAAGCCGAGGGCCGGTTCAGTGATCTGGAAGCGCGCCGTGCGTCAATAAATAATTTATAAATACGCCGGAGGTTACTTAAGTGATCTGGGAATGTACCGCAAGACACTTAAGTGATCTCGTATATTAAGAAATCACCAAAGAATAAAGCAAATATACGTATATTTGCCTTATTCGTGTTGTTGACTTCTTAATATTTTTGAGCAAAGTTGATCTACTCTTTCACATAACATATATACCAAGTTCCAATGGAATAAATCCTACAGAACAGGCGCTACTTTGGTCTGAGCAGTGTCAGTATACTGAAATCCTGAAACTTTAGCTGTGTTCAGACAAGCGATTTTTGAGAGAAATACTCAGAGTACGGGAACTTTAGCTATACATAATCATCCTGTACATCAAAAATACACCATCCCAAGGAGAGCAGTAAAACATCAATAATTGTGATAAAATATAGATATATTGCCCATAAAAAATATGGTTGTATACCGTATCAGATTGTTTTATGAGCACATTTCACCAAAATAATCAATAACTTTGCAAATTATTGAGAAACTGATTTCTAGGATAAAAAAAAATATGGCCAAAATGTATGTGTTAAATTAGAAAATGATATTCCAAGTTGAAGATAGATGACGCTAAAGAACGAAACTAATTTATTTATATACGCAGAAAGCAGAATAGAATTTCATCGTTCTCAGTCCAATAAGACTATGCGACAACTTTCTAACAGTTTTATCAAAAGCTAATGTATAACTATCTAGAGAAACCGAAAACCGTAATTGGTGGAACGGGGTTCCAATGGATAGTTATAATCCATCAAACCCCCTTCATCATGACTCTGCCAATTCCTGTGCAGTAGTGCGCTTTGCAATGATAGTTAGATTATAATAAGGTGGGTGAAGACGTAGGTTCACCTGAGACCCAAGGGGTTGTTTTTTTTTTCTTTTTTCAAGCTCGGCCCTCAAGAGCAGAGCATTAATTTCGTAGTTTTCAAATGTTCATAGACCTGGCAACACAGGTCGAGGCATGTGTACAAAATGTTTTGGTCTTTTTAATCGTGCTTTGTGTCTACTGTCGTATGACGAAATCTCCGTAAGGTGTGGAAATTCAGAATCGTTCAATTTATCAAATAAGTTCTTTGCATATGACGTTACATCAGCTACTCCGGAATCACGTCTGATATTAACGTTTCTAACGTACCAAGGTAGTCAGTCCGGTGTATCTCCTCAGAGTCTTGTTCTGAAATCTCTCCAGAGCGATGATATTCATTTTCTTCGAGAACAACCAGACAGGCGCAGCATACAGAAGAATCGGTCTTATTGCCATCTTATACAGAATAATTTTATTTCGAATTGAAAGACTTGAGTGACTGTGGCTTAGTCTGTTGAGCATGACCGAGGCCACGGTCGCCCTACGGATGGCATCAACACACTGCCGGGAGAAACTGAATCTCTTGTTCATTATCAACCCCAAATATTTATTGTGAATGACTGGGTTGATTATAACTCCTTGTACCTCTATGTGTGCTTGTTGTGGTAATGAGGACTTGTTAGTGAAATACATGAATTTGGTTTTATCTGAATTCAGTTCAACACGGGTTCGCACACACCAGCGCTCGACCAATCTTACCATTTCTTGCAAGTTTGAAAGGGCCTTGCCAGGGTCCTTATCTGTGCGACAAAGGGCATTATCGTCGGCATAAAGAGCGGTGAAACCCTTAGGGGCAACTGGGAAGTCATTCATAGTAAAATTGTGTAGGATGGGGCCTAACACACTTCCCTGAGCTATTGATGAACGAATCTGTCTAGAATTAGATATTGAGTCATTTATCTGTACTCGGAAGGAGCGCGAGTCGAGATAATTGCTCACACATTTGATGATGTTAGACGGCATTGCCATGCGAATCATCTTAAACAGTAGTCCATTGTACCAAACTTTATCAAAAGATTTCTTTAAATCGAAAAAGGCTACTGCTGCAGTGTCTTTATAAATTTTGGCTTCTTGAATTCGTTCTACGAACGGCAATAATTGAGTGGTGGTCGAGTGCTTGCTGCGGAAGCCGTGCTGCTCTGGACCAATAATGTTATTGTCCTCTACAAATTTGTGTAGTCTGATGGCTACCACTCTCTCAAAAAGTTTCCCTAATGAACTGAGAAGTGAGATTGGGCGCCAATTCTGTGTATAGTGTAGGTCATGTCCAGCTTTGGGGATGACCTTAACTTTAGCGAGTTTCCATTCTGCCGGAAAGTGGTTTGTGCGGAGTAATTCACTGAATATGTTGACCAGCTGGCGAACCATATTTTCGGGGAGATTCTTGATAGTGTTGTTGGTGATGGTCCTGACCAGGTGTTTTTTTCTTTTTGAGGTTTTTGATAATGTTTGTTACTTCTTCAGTGTTCGTAGGAAATAAAGCAGAGGGTTGTTCTGGGAGAATATCCCTAAAGAATACTTGAACTTCTCTGTCAACACTGGCAATAAGCTGAGGAGGAGTGTTATCACATGGAGAGAACTGTCTCTCATATGTGTCAGCAAATATTTCCGCTTTATCACTATCACTATATACTGTTCCGCTTGTGCCGACAATCGGAGGAATCCTCGAATAAGTGGGCTTACATGTTTTATACACTTTGTATAACGTGCCATCAGCACAATTTGCCTCACGTAAAAAGCTGAAGTAACGCTCACTCATAAATTCTTTGATTTCTCTAGATACTTCTCTTTTTATAGATCTGTATCTATCTTGGTAGTACGGATTTAACGTTCTTTGCCATTTCCTCCTAAATATGTTTTTTAATTTGATGCGTTCCTTAATCCAGCGGGGAATACCCAGTGGATTATTAATGGGAGCAACTCGGGTGGATTCCTTAGCAGTGTTAGTGATGGTTTCTGTGAGAAACAATAAGTACAAGTACAAGTCAGCTTCAATTTGATCAATATTGCCACCCGTGAAGGAAGGCAAGGAGATTCTGGCCAGCTTTCGCTTAAATAATGGTCATATCACTATTTTCTTTCGTTTACATATAAAAGGAATATTGAAATCCGCTACCAGAAATATAGGTTTGTGATCAGAATCCGTGACAGGTTGAACGTGAACCGACATAGCAAATGCAAGGTTCTTAGCAAGCGCTATGTCAAGGATATCTGGTGACTGGCCAGCCTGGTCAGGAAAATCAGTTGGAGTGTATGGCGCATAAGGTTGAATGCTCTTTCTGATACAAAAATTTTCGAGCACCCTGCCTTGGGTGTTTGTAGAGTACGAGTTCCACAGAAAGGATTTAGCATTCATGTCGCCACACATTATCACTGGGTACTGACAATTGAAAAATTCGTTAAAAAGTGGAATATCTATAGTGTTTCTCGGAGGTTTATAGCACACTCCTATCCTAATTTTTTGATTGTTTACGTAGATCTCTATTGCTATTACCTCACATTGTGTCGAGGGAGGTAGCTGAATAATATCATAATTAATGTGTCGCTTTACATATATGGCTACTCCTCCCCCTGGACCAAAGCTTCTATCCTGTCTGATACAGTCATAATTTGCTACTTTGGCAGTGTGATAAGGACGAAGCCAAGTTTCCCCCACCAGTGCCAAGTGAACACCCCTCAGTGTCAAGGATGTTCCTGAACTCAGTCATGTTAGAGACCATGCTTTGGGCATTCCAAGCCATGATCTTCATGTTATGCAACACAACATTTGGTGTACTAGACATTTGTGAGTGTTGAAGCAAATAAGTGTTCAGCTGCAGTTAGAAAACAGTTGAAGAAGATTTCTATTTTCTCCTCGTTTGAAGTAGCTCTGAGGATTTTCAGAAAGCAGTCCTTCGTAATAGATATTAGTTGTTGAATCGGGAGAATTATGCTATTAGAGTTCATATTGATATCGTTATTTGCTATTTTCGTGGGTCCTTTTTCCACACGGTTGCCACCACACATGTCAGATCGTTGATTTGTAGCTGTTGGTTTCACCACATTGCAGTTTACTTTACTGCTATTGGAAGCTGCTTTGGAGACCCGCACGTCTCTAACAGCTGTTGCCGGTGATTCACTTCGTCGAGGAGGGGACCTCAGTATTTTGGCAAAAGGCACCATCTCGTCGGTAGCCCGCTGAACCACGACACTCTCGTCATCATGAGTTGGCATTGCCTCGGCCGTTGGTACAGTAGAAGTCCTTTTAGGTTCGTTGAACCTTCCCTTCCTTTCTTTATTCCAGCCTCTGGCTGAACTGACGCTTGAGCAGTCATCATCATGGTGATCTTGAGATTTATATTGAGATTTGTGACTTGGCCTCAACTTGTCGGATTGTCTATCGTTTTCACGATTATGCATACCAATAATTGGTCTGTTTCTTGGTATATCTGGACGTCTCGTCGTGTTTTCATTTCTGGCCATTCTGTCTTTGCTAGTGGGGCACGATAAACAGCCTCTGTAATTTGCACTGTGTTTTCCTCCACAGTTGGTGCATATCGGGTCTTTCTCACCCCGCTTCAGACTGCATTCAGAGGAGTGATGCTCCCCTGGACACTTGACACAGCGTGGATCATTATGACATGACTTCGATGTATGTCGCCAGGCCTGACAATTGAAACACTGGACCACACCCTGGCGTTTTCTATACATCTCAGCTCAAATTCTGATGTAGTTCAAAGAAGTCAACTTATAAATTTCCTTACTCCGATTTTTTCGGGGCATTTCCACTAGCCAAATCGGAATTGGTACTACTATTCTGCTACTATTCAGGGCCCTGTCCTCTATGGCTTTTTAACTGAGCAACATTTATAATTTCGAAGTCCTCGGCTTCCAGCGACTCTTTGATCACTTCACAGGGGGTATTTCTTTCCAAGTCCTTGATAACCACTTTTATTGTCTTAACTGAATGGAGCATGTATGTGCTATATTTTATGATATTCGCATTGAACATTTTTGTAATCGCACGGTGGTCATTTTCACTGTTCAAAAACAACAACATATTTTTACCGGCTGTTTTTGCTGAAAAAGTCTCTTGGCAGGTGCTTTTAATTTTTTGTAGCAATTCCATCCAGTTCCCATTCTTGGTAAGAGTCAATGGGGGAATGCGAACTTTCTTATGAGAGACTTCTCTCCATTGATTACGATTATCAGGGTCTGGATCATCAGTTTCTTCATTTTCTGAATTATTTCCAGAGTTCCCGATATTTTGTCCTGTATTTCCCGCATTTCCTACGGTACTTGTTGATGGTATAGCTTCAATGACATCGATCTTGCGCGTCTTATTGCTGGTTGAGTCCTGATTGGCTGTAGCAATGACGTCACAAGTAGCTGTTTGCCCATTGGCTGGAGCGACGACGTCATTACTTGTTGTTTCAGCATTGGTCAAATCGACCTTTGATGCGCTGGCCACAGCGTAGGCACTAACAAGTTTGGATTCGTTTGAATCATCATTACACAGGGTACCCTGGGGCACCTCACACCTTTCTACAGTAATGGGCTCACAAATAATGTCCTTCGGGCCATTATCTCTCTTCTTTTTCTTCTTATTTCTCTTTTTCTTCTGACCTCCCTTTCCATTGACGCTATTTGCATCGTCATCAGATGATTGGCGGGAAGAAGGGCTGTTTTTGCGAAATATACCACAAGATGATGCCTCGGCATCGAGCACTTCACCCAGTTTCCATATCATAGCATCCTCAATTTTGTACTTGTCATAATCAACTTCACAGTTTACGAGCCTAAAGCCCAGTTCAATAAGTTCACAAAAAGAATTGTTACCACTGCACGCGCCTCTTGAAGACGATTTAATCTCTGCATGTCTCGTACGGGACGGATGCATGTCGAGAGTTTTTAGTATGGCGACTATTAGGTCGTGTCTAACACTAGTTTCGTTAGGGGCCTCGTCGTCGTCACTACGTGCATTCATATCATATTAGTTAATAAAATATAAGCATTAGATACCTTGTCCCATGCCGCACGATGGCTGGCAAAAGAAATCCCATGCGCGGTTTTCGTATTCGCGGATTTTTTCCCTTTATTGAAATTTTTTTTTGACAACACTCAGCAATCGTCATTCACGTGTTTTGTTTTACAAAATCTGAGTTGTGCTTGTTTAGGATGGCTCATTCTTCTAAATGCTACTGAAATGCTTTGAAAAGGTAAATAAAAGTGAAAACTTCACAATAAAAATTGGAGACATTGACTATGCTTGGCAAAAGTAAGTCAATACCTGCTGAGGTCCGCTATTACGGAATCGATGAATCTACGGTGAGATATTCAAGAGAAAGGAATCTGAAATTCGTTCAACCGTAGCTGTAGCTGCACCCATGGCAGTCAAAACTTTGCAGCGCCTACGGGAACCATGTCTTTCTCGTTCAGAAAATGCTGTTTTTTGTGGGTACAAGACTGATATAAAAAGGCATTCCAGTTGATTGTAATATTTTAACACAAAAGGCGAAATATGTAACTCTTCCATAAGGAAAGGGCTGGTGAAAGGTCTTATTTCATCAGAATTTTATGCAAGTAAAGGTTGGTTTCATAGGTTTAAGAAACGATTCGGATCACGCAATGTCAAAATCACTGGCAATCAAGCCTCTGCCGACCAGGAGGCAGCTAGGAAATTTCTAAAGACTTTGTAGAAAGTTATTGAAGAGAAGGTTTATGCACATCAGCAGGTGTTTAACGCTGACGAAACTACACTATTTTGGAATGCCGCAAACAAGTTAAGCAAGAGAAGAAAAGCGTGCTCCTGGTTTTAAGGCAAGTACAGATAGACTTACTATGTTGTTTTGCCTAAATGCGTATGGGTAGCACGATAAAGCCCACCATCATTTTCAAATCTACGAATCCCTGAGCATTGGAGGGAGGGATAAGCCAAAGCTCCCAGTATTTTGGACGAACAATAAAAAGGCTTGGACTATGAAACCCTTTTCCCGGATTGGTTTAAACGGTGTTTCGTTCCTGGAAGTCAGGAGGTACCTTGTTAGTGTGAATACATATGCTATTAAAATTTCTTTTGATGCAGGATTCACCGAGGAGGAATTAATGCAACTGACTGGTCTTCAAACTGAAGCGGTGCCAGATGAAGAAGTTCAAGATAAAGAAGTAGAAGACAGGTTCACCACAAGTAACATAGCAGAAGGGCTTCGCAAGCTCAAATCAGTAATAGATTATTTTCATAACATGGATCCCTCTACTTTACGTTCTTCACATGTAGAAAAATTAGTAGAGGAAGCCTTGTCAACATACTCCAACATACTTGATGATATGAAGAAGGTAAGAAACGGCGAACAGCAAAATCACAACGTTCTTTCAGAAAACCACCAACAATCGCTTCACCTTCTTTTACATTTTCTTCTACCTCTGCGTCACCTCATGATGTTCAATAAATGAGATATACAAGAAAAAACTATGGTTTCGATTATTCACGGATTTCCGTATTTATGAATTCATTATTTCCGCGGGGGGCTGACTGTACACTCCATGGCTTCACGCGACAGTGATAATAATATATAGATACATAATCTTGTAATATAATTGCATAGATACATAATTTGGTGCATTTGCAGAAGAAACATCGGATTATCCGATATCTCTCACTGTATCCGATTACATTTTAAGTGAGCGCACAACTCCCGAAAATAAAAAGTTATTTTACGAACTATAGATAAATTGATTTCTCGGATCAGAAAGAAAAAAAACCATAGAAAGTAAAAAAAAAAGTATGGCCTAACTATTTCTGTAAAATTAGAAAATGGTATTCAAAGTCGAAGGCAGATGGCGCTGAAAACGAAACCAAGTTATTTCCAGACGTACAAAATCGAAGCCTAAACTTTTTTGAAACGGAATAAAATATGTCCACCTCAACAAAATAACATAAAAAAACTATTAACCAATACTTAACTGCATCGAGTTTCTCTTATGATTAAACACATTCCATATACGAAGGTTTTAACAACTGGATGTTGCGAAGATATATTTTGGAAAGAGAGAAAATTCAACTGCCCCTGCGGGGAATCGAACCCACGTCCTTTCACTTTCCGGGTGAACACACTAGACTACAGAGGCACCGAATCTCTCGATCTTTCCTTGGAGCTCGCGTACACTGAAAGGGACCGTACATGGACGGCCGGACCAGACTCAGGCCAAGCTCACATTCCATATATTTATTTCAGATATTTACGCAAATTTCATCAGAATAATATCTTAAAATAAATTTCTACAAAGAAAGTTAAAAATATTCCCATTATAAGCATTAATGTTTTAATTGAACAGTAAAGGAAGCTAGTAAACGCATTTCTTCTCTGGCACTCGCGTCAATAATATTCTTCCAATTTCTTAATATATTATTATTGCTGATAAAATGCATAACGTTTCAAAAGGTTCCGCCCCAACCTCTATTACCAACAATAATGAAAATCAAACTAAGGGCAATCGGCTTGTCGGCGGGAACACAAGAACTATAACCCTTCCATTTTGACTTCAATGTATCGAGCTTCTTAATTCGTACTAATGGTTGAAAATAGAACCGCTCACAAACCCGGACTGGTTGAAGCTATTAAACATAAAAATTATTTCTACAGAATAAGGATTCTAAAATGTACGAATAAACGTAAAATAATATCGAAATAGGCATTTGCAGAAAAATGTAAAAAAAGGCATTTTTACAAAAAAAGTTTGAAAATAGGCAATTCAAAAAGTCATTTATAACATTTTCCTCTGAACTTCCGGGCTAGTTTAGTTCTGCAAACCTGTATATTTCAAATTCTAGGCCCGCCCATAAAATGTACCTCTCGTTTCATCTTTGTATAAATCAGTGTCCCGGAATTATGTCAATTCAAAGGTGCTTTTTGAAACGCCACTGTATAATTATATTAACAGTCGAATTCCGTTATAACGAACTCCAAGAGACCGAAGAAATCATTTCGTTACAACGAAATTTCGTTATAAAGGAATTCCAGGGTTAACTTATCTGGGGGAACAGAAAAGTGTTTGTTAAAACGAAATTTTCGCTATATCGATATTCGTTAAAACGGGATTCGACAGCATAACATTGTATGGATAATAATCAATGATACGGTCAGATAGAAAATTGGCGTTTTAACTTCTCTTGCCTAAATCCCTTGAATTATAGATATATTGTGAGTTATACAGACCGTTTCACCATTATTGGCCAAAAAGAACATGAATTCTCTTTCATTTTGAGATTAAACGAAAATATAAAAAAATGATCATCAGAGAACGGAACTTATCACTGATAGTTGAAATTTTTATTAAGGAAAATACCAAAATTAAAATTTATGTCCAGCCCCCCAATCTAAAAAAATATCAATCAGCAAATTTCGTGCCTTTCCCTAAGAAACTCAAAGGAATTTGGCCCATAAAAATTCGTTGAGATGTTGATAGTCAAAACTCGTGATTTTTTGGCACTTTTCAAGAAAAGATTTTCTAAATCTATTAGCTTTCTATGAGCCAAATTGGTCAAACATCAGTAAATACATGTTTGTGAAATTGCTGGACTAACATTCCATATAAAAAATTAAAAAGTATTAAATTTCGTCTTTTCAGCCATTACACAAGATGGGGTTTATGATTAAAAGGATATTATGAATCTTCTCACATCATTATGCATTTATCTAAATGAAAGCACAGAATAATAAATAGAATAATAAAGCATGAATATAGAGTAATAAAGCATGAATATAGAATAATAAAGCGCAGAAATAGAATAATAAAGCATGGTGTTATACGGGGCTTTTTGACGTGTTAAAAAAATTTGCATAAATCGTTGAAAATGTTGTATCTGAATAATTCTTGATTAATTTTCGTGCATTTAATTTAGGATAATTCATGAGCAATATGTGCGTTTCTTTTCAGTATGCGGAAAATCGTTCTTTGTAAATATTTATCTCGTAATTGTCGACAGTAAATAGATAATAATTAAAATAATTATATTCATAACTTGTTCAAACAGTATAACTCTGTATTGTGATTCTTCTCTCTGTAAAGTATTATTGTATACTTATTTATTTTGTTTCCCTTTTACAGGTACTGATTATTCCCAACTGCCGCTAGGTGAGGGAAAACTAATATCTCGGCGAATTGTGATCCAAATATTACGGGGTAAATTTCTTTGAGTTTCATAGAGAAAGGCGCAATATTTACTAATGGGTAGTTTTCCGATTGGTGGTCGTTGACAAATTTTGTTTTTGAATAATGAATAATTTTCAACAAATTTTTGAATTTTTCCCAATAATGATTTCTGTTAGATTCGACTATCACAGATAAATTACGTTCTCTTGGCTGATCATTTTTTTTTTTCATATTTTTGTTGAATTTTAAAATCAACCATAGAATTTCTATTCCTTTCTGTAAATTATGATGAAACATCCTATATACGCGTTGCGATATAATCGGCAGTTCTAATCTTAACACAAAATGAGAATGGAATGGATTGAACGTAACTGAGATTTCATTCGACAATTGAAATGACCCCAAATGTCTTATCTTTGAACGAATTTACAATAATCGTCGAAAACAGCGACGGTAAAGAATAGCTTGGAAGCTCACGAAGTGATATAAATCGTAAATATTTCCCCCATTTGATACTATTCAAATTTGCTATCCCGTTCTCTGTTGTTCGAAACGTTGCTTTGTGACACCAACACCTTCAATATTAAAACATTGATAAACGGATATCTGAGTTGAAAAAATTTGTTTTTTCAAATGCTTTATTAGTATGGATGCCACAGATATTTATGCTTGTAAAAGGTTTATCGGAATAGACACACACTCTAATCAATATTCAAATGAATTTTTTTTCACCTCAGGCTCGAACCGCAGACTGAGTGCAATTAGAAAATGAGTGTGATTCGCAGCACGTACAGAAACAGCTTATCTCATGACGCACATTACTTGATAAGCGGGAGTCTACATCTATCTTTTCAAATTTAATGGATTCAGTGGTTAATTATTTTCGAAAGGGATTTTCCCAAACGTCAAGACTGTTTCTCTAAACATCGATTATTATGGCCGAACCTATTTCCATTATTTGATATTGAATAGTTTTTGATGTACCCATCAACGATTAATTCAATTATTCCAAAGGCAGCAAACTTTATCATCTCCAGTGCAGTATCATGCTGCTGCCGTCATTTATTTCAGATCGAGAAATAAATTATCTTCATGGTGTTTTGTTACGTATTAGTGCATACCCATCGCCAGCGTATCAAACGTGGCCTTCGGAGTTTGGTGTGTTCAGTCTTCTAACGTGTGGCCCGCGAGCTTAAACCTAATTTTGTAAAATTGATCTTAGCAGAACATTACCACATCACTTGAGTGACCCGCAGTGCAATTTTACATCACCTAAGTGGTCCGCGGCATATTCTCAGATCACTTAAGTGATCCGAAATACCTGCCCAGGTCACTCTTAAGTGTTCTGCAGCACATTCTAACTTAAGTGGTCCGCGGCACATTTCAAAATCACAGAAGTGACCCGCGGCACAGTGTCACTTCAATTAAGAAAAGATTATGCATTTTCAGATCCCGTAAGCGTGGGACGCGCATCATTGCAGATCACTTAAGCATCCCGCGACACATCTCCAGACCACTTAAGCAGCTCGCACTCTCGAAAAGTTTAGGCACACTTGTATTAGGGTTCTAATATTCAATTTTGTCATCTGTCTCCCAATTTTATAAGTGGGAAATCGGTAATGTATGTATATGATTGGTGAAGCAAATGCATAGTTTTCCCATAACGCGCTATAGCGATATGCGTGGGAGGGAAAGCCGTCAGCCATTTGTGTAACTTGAATAACCACTAGAAAACACCCTAGTCTGTGCAGTAATAAGGTCAAACCCCAAACACGTTTTACTTACTGGTTGAATGGTACCATAGAATTATTTTAGATAGACAAGGCTCACACTAATTTGAATATTACCGTTGATGAATGGCTTAGGTTTCCTGAATGCTCCTCTGCTGCATCAAAAACAGAAAAAGAAATGGATTTCTTATGGTTTCAAAAATGATCTCGAGTGATTTTCTAATGCCGACCTTCCTTTTTCTTTCATTAGTTAGTTTGCTGGATTTGCAACATGCCGTTCTGATTTGGAAGCTCGGTTGAAGGGGGGGGGGCAGAGAAGAGCATACTTGTGATTAGGGTACGGATTTCTATGCCTTTGCATATTTCGCTATTTTTACGTTATAGAGCATATTTTCAAAATTTTAAGGCATATTTCGGATTTTTCATGATTTTCGATGAAAAGTAATTTTTTTCCTCGCTATTTCAATCCCACTTCAAACTGGTTTTTTTCGGTTCCCGCATATCTGACAAGAGCTCTTAAGGGCTATGGTTTTTATGCACTAAAATGGAACGTCGTTGCTGATTGATGAAAGAAAATCCTGAAATTCGGGTTTTTCAACCTATCAGCAACGAAATTGAATTTTTGAAGTATAAAAATACCAGCCCTCCAACGACTCTGGTGTGTGGCTCGAAATAGATTAGCATCTGAATCGCTATCGGTTGATGGGAAAAGTTGGCTAAAATTGGTAACTTTTGGTGAGGGAGGGGGGATTCTTTGGCAATTGTGTGAAAAATGTTGAGAGTTTTTATCAAAAATAAAAGTAATTATTTATTTGAATTTCGTGCGATGCTTTCAAAGCTAAATACAGGGCGTCCATAACTAAAAGACCCTATTTTAAAGTAGCCTAGAGGCGAAACCAGTCATCAGAAAAGTGTGAAATTTTGTGGAGGACTTCATGAACTGATGGGAATTTGTTTCAGGGGGGAAATATTAGTTGCATATATCACCACCAGAGGGAGTTTTACTTTGAATACTTGTAGTAGATATGCAAATTTATGTGATGCCACGTAGCAGCTGTTATAAAACCTAGAAACATTCGCGGAAATCTTGTTTCTAAATGTGTTGGCTGCTCACAATGACGATAAGTTTACGAGATCGTGCTTTCTTGGTCTAATTGATTTCCAAAACAACAATTCCTCAGTAACTGCTCTACGGAAATATCGGACTTGGAAGAGGATTCGAAAAAGTCCAATGAATGTTAAAACATTCGGAGTAGGATAACGAGATTTGAAACCACAGGATCGTTGGCTGTTCGTCCTGGAAGAGGACGAAACCAGTTTCTATAGACGCTGAGCAGGAGGTTTCGCTTCAGGTGGAAGAGGACAGAGCTTCAAATTCTCGTGTTAGCACTAGCGTCAAGCGTGGAGCACAGGCTTTGGATAGGCCACGTTCGACTGTCCCTAAGATCATGCGGATCCTCCGATATTATCTGTGCAAAATTTCACTTGTGCAGCGATTGCTTCCACATGATTATGACGCTCGACTCCGGTTCTCACTGCAGTTTCTAGCCCGCGTTGAGGTCGATTCAGAATGGCCTTGGAATATCCTCTGGACAGACGAAGTACATTTTCTCTTGGATGGTGCAGTCAATACTCACAACTGCCGAATTCGGGAACCAGAAAATCCGCACCTTATCTTAGAGGTTCCGTTGCATTCACCGAAAGTGACGGTATGGTGTGGATTTAGTTGTAACATTTATTCTCCGTCCCTACATCTACGAGGCGTTACTTTCTACAGGTCCAGTGACATGCTGTGCTGGATCACCGGGAAGCGATATGCTTTGTTGTTACAGAACGAAATTGTTCCGGGTCTGCAAGCACGTCACTACATTAGAGACACAATCTTTATGCTCCTCCACACATTGCAGTGTGTGTTAAGAATGTTCTTAAAACACATTTTACAGAAGAACGTGTCCTCAGCCGGCACTTCCCTAATCTATGGCCTCCCCGGTTCCCGGACTTTAATTAATCCATGCGATTTTTGGCTTTGGGGGCATTTGAAACGTCTGGTAAGTTGTGACAATCCACGACTTACCTGACCTTAAAGGCAGCATTTCACGCGACGTGCTGAATATTTCTCCCAGCACACGCTTCGATGAGTTGCGGAACATGCCATCTTACGATTTCACATAGTACCTGAAAATGATGGCCATCATTTGGAAGCATGTTTTGTTGCAGTAACAATTGTAAAAGTGTTTAAGAATTGTTGAAATTGTGAACGTTCACCTAAATGTGTCATTTCTCTTAATAAAACGCCCACTGGTGACGACATGTGCAACTAATTTTTTCCCCGAAACAAATTCCCATCACTTCATGAAGTCCTCCACAAAATTTCACAATTTTCTGATAACTGGTTTCGCCTGTAGGATACTTTAAAATATGATCTTTTAATTATGGACGCCCTGTACAATACTTGACTAGGTATTTACCAGTAGATGGCAGCACAATAATTCTAAATTTGTGGGAGAAAAACTTACTCGAAAGGGAAATTTTAAATGGATGAGGTTAGTTAGTAAAACGAAGAATTTCTGTTCATACAAACAAGGTAATGGTTCAAAATAGTTTAAACTGCATCAACAATTATCATTATCGTATTATTTTGTTAAAACTAATGTTATTTGAGATAGCAATGAACAATTTTTAGGTCGTATTTTTCGTTTTATAGGACATATTTACAGTTTTTAGAGCATAAATGCATTTTTTATGGAGCACTTTTTAGCAGTTTTTAGAGCATGAAAATCGTAGCCCTACTTATGATATATAAAGACTGATTTGATTGTATGTTTTATTGGAAAGAAACATAGGAGTAAGGGAACGAAAACGTGATGTAATGGGTTGGGCATTATGGAATATGATCTATTAATACACCATTACTGAAGTAGGGGTACTTAAAAAGGTGGATACCAATTTCTGTTGGTTAGGAGACAATTCCAGTTTTTAACAACGCAAACTGTCTGTCAACTTGGTTGTTGAATATAGGGAATAGCTTACCGAAATAAGGTCTTCAAAATGGCCCAAATTATGTTTTGAAATTCGTGTTAATGTTTTGCGCAATTTATATATTTCTTAAATTTTCTATTTCGTCAGAAAGAAATTGAGAAATTAGCCCTCGAAGAAATATCGAATATTCTCGGTAAAGATGTCACACAACTTCCTGTTAATTTGATAAGTGGCAACGCCACTTATGAGAAAAACATCGACGGAATTTATTTTTAATGAAGAAAGCGTTGCACACCATCTACGTGAATTTTTCACGAATTAAGTGCTTGTAATTCCATTATCGATTGATGCATATTTACGTGAAGTTACTCCGTGGAGCAGCAAGGAAGTCGGTGTAAATGGGTTTTCGACCGGATATAAACATAATTTCGCTTTGTTTTTTATGTTTCCAAAACAGTTTTTTTTTACGGAGTTTAGAATAAGTTCTCATATTAATGTGATAAAATGAGCTAAATGAAGTTCTCCCAACATTATATTTCTAATACAGTCAGATTTCCATTATCCAGTGTTGATTTTATTGCTACGTCTAAATTCCATGGACAGTCCTGAATTCCAAACCGCGAGAAAAATAAAACAAGTCAGCCGTATTGGAAGAAAAACTCCTCAAGATTTTTTTTCTTATGAACTTGACTATTTCGTATCAACTTCAGCAGTGGTGAAAAACCTCCGGCCCACGGGGCCTGTGGACGGTTTTCATCCGACCCGTGAAATGTGTTCGGTAGGAAAGCATCAATACATTCCTACGTACAAGATTCATCGAAAGACATTATTTGTGGAGATGAAGATTACAAGGAAGAAAATTCATCACTGCCCCCACGGGGACTCGAACCCCGGTCTCTCGCTTGCCGGACGAGTGCTCTACCATCTAAGCTATGGAAGCAGATGGAATATTTCAACCTTGGAGCGTATATATATATATATATATATATATATATATATATATATATATATATATATATATCCTATATATATATAGAAACGTCCTCTCCACTTGTCAATACAAGATTAATCGAAAGACTGGTTATTTGTGGAGATGAAGATTACAACCCTTGTTCAATGAAGATTACAATTCCTTGTAATCTTCATCCCCACAAATAACCAGTCTTTCGATGAATCTTGTATTGACAAGTGGAGAGGACGTTTCTATATACATTCCTACGTATCAATACAGTGAGTAAATCCTCGATTATCCCTCCGTCGATTAACCGGGATGTGGAATGAAGTATCCACCTACGTTGAAAACGTTAACTTTGGAAGAGAATATCGATTTTAATTTTTTTTTTTTTGCTTATTGAAGTCCTGTTTATTGTGATTCCAAACAGAGAGGCATTGTTTTGCTTATATGATGCTTAGAAACGTCTACTTTTGTTTGCGTTTAAATTTTGATACAAGTAATACGTGAATACACATTTTTACTTTGCTATATATTGTTGAAGCTTTATGAACCAAAGGATAAGATCTATCACATTTATTTCTTCAATTACAGTGTTTTATAGACGACATGTAGGATAAAATTTCAAAAAAATTTTCACACGTACATTAACAGATTTGAGTGTAACTTACGAGCATACCATCATGTAGTCCTTTAACTTTCGGTTCATAACGTGCACATTATAGCACTGTGAAAAAAATAACGAAACATTTCCATTCATAGGATTTTGGGCAATCTTGTTTCGAACATTACACGAATTTTGCTTAATATTAGACAAAGAAATGACTTCCATAGAAAACGACATAATCAGTCCAAACTTTTTAATTATTTTCACCATTTTGCGACACTTTCCATCAAAACAGATAACTAAAGTTCATATCCAGATCAATTTTATGAAAATGTGCTTTCGAACATAGTGGGATGCCTTATCCATGCTACGAAAATTTCAATTTCATGTTCAGCTCTTCTCTATTCGTGTTGTTGTTTTTCTTCTTTCTCATCGGTAATGTAATATTTTGTTTGATCATTTTGATCGCACCACGGTCATTTTCTGCACAAGAGGGCTAATTAGACCAGGACCTACAAGTTATTGCCGAATCCGAATGGCATGCTTGTTTTTATACTCGTCGAGAGGTTGGTGCGCTAATTCCTCGATGGGGGACTCCGTGCGGTAGTAATTGTGTGTGCGATCATGTTGCCGTTTCTGTTGTGCCCCTGTGTCAGGAAAGATTTCTGACAAGGACAAACCGGGTATCCGAACCTTCGACACCTCTAAACATCCTTTGGAACTTAAGGCGAGTGTCTTATCGACCTGGGCTACCGCGCCCTTAATATTTTGTGAAGGTTTGTGATGAAAACAAACATTTCCTAGTGTATTGGATTCCTTCATTATTTTCTTGAGAGCCAGCCCCCCCCCCCCTTCACAGAACTGAACTCATGTCAACGCGTTGAAACGGCAGCCCCCATATGCACACATAAGAACCGGACATTGTCCCAGCCAATTTACAGCCAATTACAGGAAATGAAGGCAAATTATTCGGAATGTATTTTTTTTAAACTGAAATATAAGACACCAGAATGACATAACTTCGGTCGATTGGCGGAACTAGCGCTGTTCCTTGTTTTTCTCTTTCCCGTAGCCGTAGTACATTTTATAATGGTCAACTGAAATTGGTTTTCTGTGGTTCCCATGTTCAAGGCATAAATGCAGGCCGATCTCTCAGTTAAAAGTCTCGCCACAGGCCTACACACACAACGAAACAATGATTCAATCATTACACTCCACTCAAAAATTTAAAGACTGGTGGCAGCTCTACACATGACAAGCATTACACAGAAACACGTTCCACGTCAGGTTCACACACATTCCAACATGAACCAATTCGTTAGAAGTTCCGCAGAGGAATGTGGACGAGGTGCATGTGTGGTTTCGTACTATCTGTTCAAATCGATAATGAAATATTTTATTTTGAAATTACAAATGTTTTAACACTCAAACCAGTATATAATGTACGTCAACGGGTGCTCAACCAGTGTGGGCCACTTTATTGGTTTGGGTATGTGCTGTGGGCCACTTAAGTCATCTGGCCCGGGTGGGCCCCATGCCTTCAGACGGCACTGGCACCGCGGGATACTTGAGTGAACTAGAACAGTGGGTTGTTAGTAGGCATAACCCCCCCCCCCTCCCCCGTTGAGAGGGTGAAAATTGCTAAAAAACGTGTAAGCTCTGAGTCCAGAGGAGACGAAAGGTGGATGTCAACAAACATAATTCACAAATGTTGGCGATGGATAATCCCCATACCAGTGTACCTCAGAAATCTCAACAGAGGTTTAAGTAGGGTTTTCCTAGGAGCAGGTTTCCTCTGCCGCGCGTAACGTGATTCGCCCAGCGCGGCACGCCGGCCATTCACCAATAAGAAAAGCAGCGTGACTGTTTTCCTACAGAGCGAAATACGCCTCACGACAGCGCTTTACGTTGGGCGTGATTAGCCGACTGCTTCTGGGGAGTCAAATGCGTCGTGCGCCGCGCGTTTTGCCGATTTTCTCTTCACTCTTGTGCGTTTTCTTTCCCTTCCCTTCAAACCAGAGCATGCAGACGACAGAGTAGCTGATGCCAAGGCGATATACTATAATATAGCCGTCCTGATCTGATACGCCACCCTAAGAAAACACAAACGCGTAGCGTAATTATGTAACACGTTTCTGCCGGCGCAAAATGGTCTAATTCGGTTCACGCCGCGCAAGAAACCTATTCCTAGGAAAACCCGGCTTTAGTGTCAACGTGTGGGCAGGAATCCTCGGTCATTATCTCTTGGGGCCGTACTTGGTGCCGAACGCCTAAATGGCGCAACGTACCTTGTTTTGCTGCAACACGTCTTCACGGAATAAGTGTGCCGGCCGCAGTGCAGCGAGGCATGTGGTTCACGCGTGATGATGCCCCTGCACATTTTTCCCGCGAGGTGAGTAATCACCTGGATGTTACATCCCACGGAGGTATATTGGACGCGCGGTACCCGTTGCTTAGCCTCCACGTTCGCCTGATCTCAATCCATGTGACTTTCTCCTATGGGGTCACCTTAAATCACTCGTTTATCCGATGCCTGTGGACACACCGGAGGATCTCATACTGCGGATAGTTGTCGCTGCGGCAGACTTCAATGACATACCTGGTATCTTCGAGCGCGTCCGGGAATCGTTTTTACATCATTGTAGACTGTACAATGACGTCAGCGGCCGCCACTTCCAACAACTCTTGTAATGATTAATCAAATAAATCTTTTTTGTAGTTGTTATTGTAGTCGTTCCCTCGTGACGTCGAAACCTGCGTGCGTTTTTCGCGATTTTCACCCTCTGAACGTAGTTTGCGACACCATGTTCCATTGCGATTTTTGTTCCTCTTGAGGCCTACTAACAACCCTCTGAGTTTGTCGGTCCATTAACAGAGCACCCTGTACTCTGTACGTAAATTCATCGAGGCTGCTTTAATGATCTGTAAATGCAACTCGAGGTGCTTAAGGGCCGTATTCACCGACATGGTTTAAACTGTAGTCACAATTTTTGGATAAAAGATCAACATGGATTCGTTGAAAACCTGAATTTAACCAATCCGTGTCGATCTTTCATCAAAAAATTGTGACTATAGTTTAAACCATGTCGGTGAATACCGCCCTAAGTGAACTAGAACAGTGCGACGTGTCACTAAAGTGGTCTGATAATCGCGTCTTCTTCCGTGATCTGGAACTGTAGGTCTACTTAATTGAAATGAGAATATGCGCCGCAGGGTGATATGTTAAAATGCCCTATATATTGCTGACTTGATCTGTAAATGTACATAATTAAATTTATTATGTAAGTCACATAAATGGTATTTAAATGTTCCGCGGGCTGCTCAAATCATCTGTAAATGAGAAGGCACTTGAGCGATCCGAGAACGTGCCAATTAATTCATTTTTGCAAAATTAGGTTCAAAGTCACGGGCCACATCAGATGACTTTGAGGGTCACATTTGGCCAGCGGACCATAGGTTGTAAGTATTCATTGTATTCATTACACGTATGTAAATATTTCATTGCCGCTGTGGTGGTCGAGTGGTTATAGTGACGGACTCGCGATGCGAGGATCCGGGTTCGAACCCCACAGTGGTGGTCGGCTGAAGTTGGTTTTCTGTGGTTCCCAACTTCAAGGGACAAATGCGAGCCGATCTCCCCGTTAAAAAGTCTCGCCACAGAGAACAACAGTCCTACAACGATAAAGCATTCAATCATAACACTTCACTCATAGTTAGAAAAACTGCTGGCAGATGGCAGCAATACACATAACAAGCATTACAGAGAAACAGAAAACTTCACGTCAGGTTTCACTACACGCACATTCCCGCATGTACCGATTCGTTGGGGGTTCCGCGGCGTGCATGTGTGGTGTAGCAGTAGTAGGTAGGGCCTCCAAAAAATGGCTCGGGGATCCATGATGTTCTTAAGTCAACCACCTCGTTGGGCAATTTGCCTGTTGTGGCGTTGTATTTGTATTCATCTGAGTTCCAAAATTTGTCATTAATCGGTACCAAATATCCAAGCTAGAATAGTTTATCGCAAATAGAGCTATTAAATAGTTTATAATGACACTTATATATAAGATTATTTAACAAAAACCGTTTACTATGTGGGAAATAAGAGTCGGGAAATTCACCTTAATCTACAAAATTCTATATTTCTGAAAATATGTTTGATATTGCGTAGGAAAATCCCCATTTCTTAGCTTTTATATACAGTGTGTGTGTATGTATGTATATTCCACGCGAGTTGTTTGGTGTTGTGTTGCAGCTAATGCCATCGAAGCCGACTTTATCCGTCCAAGAGAAAGAGCTTATACCTCTCACGGAGGTTCCGAAAAAGCTTCTTCGAATACTTTGACAGTCTCAAGTCTCGAGACCAGCTGAGGATTAAGTTGATCCCTTTGATCCCTTATATTTTATATCTTGAGAGCTGGAAAAAAAAAGGAGAGAGCAACTCTCTCTCTCTCTTCTATTTATTTTTTCTTTCTCTCTTTAGACGTATAAAATCGGCCGATCCACCTACATTGCCTTTGGCGTATCCTCCTCTATTCTATAAATATCAGCGGTTTTCTATGGGTGGCGCTTGTTTCTGTGTTTCAAATTTTCTAGATTGTTTACAATTTTTTCTAGTATATATATGGGTATAAAAATATGATGTTACTCTCTGCTCTGTTGCTCCACTATTAGGTCGCTGATTCTGTCACTCGTTCTGTCGCTCCATAATTAGGTCGCTGATTTTGTCACTTGTTCTGTCGCTCTATTATTAGGTCGCTCATTCTGTCACTCGTTCTGTCACACCATGATTAAGTTGCTCATTCTGTCACTCCATGATTAGGTCACTCATTCTGTCACTCGTTCTGTCGCTCCATGATTATGTCGCTCATTCTGTCACGCGTTCTGTCGCTCCATGATTAGTCGCTCATTCTACCACTCACTCTGTCGCTCGATGATTAGGCCACTCATTCTGTCGCTCGATGATTAGGTCACTCATTCTGTCGCTCGATGATTAGGTCACTCATTCTGTCACTCGTTCTGTCTCGCCATGATTAGGTCGCTGATTCTGTTGCTCTATGATTAGGTCTCTGATGCTGTCACTCGTTCTGTCGCGCCATGATGAGGTTGTTCATTCTGTCACTCGTTCTGTCGCTCCATGATTAGGTCGCTCATTCTGTCAGTCGTTCACCCACAAAATAGGTCACTCATTCGATTCACCCCTCCCCCCACCGATAAGGTCTCTCACTCTGTAGCACGCACTCACCAGGTCGTTCACTTGGAGCAGCGGTTCTCAACCTTTTTGATTCGCGGAGCCCTTTTTAGTAAAAAAATTATATGGCGGAGCCCCGTGGGCCCATTTCTTAATTATTAATCAAAGTTACTGATTTATTTGTACTATTTGAAAATATGTATAATTATTATTTTTAATTTTACTGTTTTTTTTTAATTTCCTCAAGCGGCCGCGGAGCCCCTGGAGAGTGCATAAGGAGCCCTAAGGGCTCCGCGGAGCACCGTTTGAGAACCGCTGACTTGGAGACTAGATCACTCACTGTCACACACACTCAATCACCTTGTCACACACGTACTCACCAGTTCACTCATGCTGTAACTGGCTCACCATGACACTCACTAAGTCACTTACTCTATCTCTAGTCGCTCACTCTATCACATAATCACTCACTCACTAACTACTGTTTCATTCAAGGCGGTATTCACCGTCATGGTTTAAATTATAGTAACAATTTTTTGGTAAGAAATCCTCACGGATTGGTTAAATTCAGGTTTTTAACCAATCTATGTTGATCTCTGATCCAAAAATTGTAACCAGTTTAAACCATGTCGGTGGATACGGCCCTTACTGACTCACTCACTAGGTCATTCCTCGCTCACTGACTCGTGTGGAACTGTTGTCGGTGAATTTTCCCAGTGGTGTTATTTCCGTCGATGAATTAGAAAACCGTTGATCGGTTGGTCTGTTATAGTAAAAGTGATATTTTTAATATTATTCTCTTAAAAAGTGAAAATAAATACAGTAGAATCTGGACTATCCGGCCTAATGTAGCGGAAGATCAGGCCGGATAACAGAAAAGCCGGATAGGCCGGAGTTCTATACTTGCTCACTCACTTCCTACTCCCACCATACCATCAAAAACACCATTTTACATAGCCATTTTAAAAAGGAATTTTAATACATTCCTCTGCAGATATCGTCAAATTGGCAACAAACTTAGCGTAGTTTGGCGACAGCTCTGATGATTTGGCGATGTTATGGGGCCAAGAAACTAGCCCAGATAGTATGGAGGCCGAATTGCCGTGATACTACTGTATGTGGTTTTTTAATAAATAATTCAATGCAATACTAGATTTTCAACAGAAGCATAATTTTTCATATGTGTCTTTCTTTCAAACCGAGCGCAACTCAGGTCTATCGCCAGACAATTTACTACGTAATGAGTTGAGCCAGAAGTGTAAGTGTGTGCACCTAACAGTCTGCGTGCGTAACAAGTGTTGTGTCTGATTTTTCAGTGATGTCATCTATATTTCAGAATAGTGGCATATTTCTGAATAGTGGTAGCACTGTATCAATGTATCAAACATATTCTTTTGGCGGTAAATATTGGTGGTAAGCATGTGGCGGTTGTTTGAGTGTGTACCTTTAATTTACACGTTTCGTAAATATATGTATATTCTTTTATTTCTCTATATTGCCACTAGATAGCACTGCTTTTTTCTTCTTATTATTAGTATTATTTATGTTATTCTTCCCGCCTTTTGGCGAGTTGTTGTGTAGTATCGGCTGAAGTCGGTCTTTTTCTTGTATGCTCCTCGCGAGCTTACTCATGTTTAAAAATAAACTGTTTCCTATTACGTATTTTTAAACCCTGCGTTCTCATTAAATAGCGGCACGTTCATCGATCATAACAATGGTTTTTAGTGGTAAATATTTTAATCGGTTCAACGTTAACAATGAACATGATATCCTTTCTCGTGGTAAAAGAATGGTAGAAGCTACATCCAAAGAAAAAACACGAAGCAGCAATAGGTTAAGTTTCCGTTTTTTTCATTACTAATAATATATGACATGAATGTCGCTCTCCGGGTTCGACTCCCGGTAGAGGCAGAGATGAGTTTTTTCCTTCCTTAAAAAATTAACATCTCAAATAATAAATATCTTCACAACATCCAGTCTTCTATATATCTTGTATTACTAATAATAAAAATAACAAAACAGAATCACATTCCTTTTTAATATTAAAGACTACACATTTATGAGTGAATAAATAGGTTAATATTCTGTTCTAAGTTAATAAGAAATAATGATAAAAACCAAATTAACAACTGCTTATAGTAACAGCATTAATAATAGTTATTATTATGTAATAATAATTTCAGACCAGTACTTTATTATTCTAATACGCATATAACATTAGAAACATGAATGAATGAACGCCAGGGTCTCTGCCACCGGACTTATCCCGTTGCCGAGATCTCTTCCAGCCCAGCTTCGTGGCAGAGTGTGGCACAAAGTGAGTGCACCTAACAGTCTGAGTGTGTAGCTAGTGTTGTGTATGATATTTCAGTGCTGCCATCTATACTTCAAATTGTGAGTGAAGTGTAATGATTGAATATTTGTAACGTTGTAGGCCTGCTGCTCTCTGTGGCGAGACTTTTTAACGGGGAGATCGGCTCGCATTCGCGCCTTGAAGTTGGGAACCACAGAAAAACATTAGAAACAGAGGAGAATGTTCTATTATTTACGTACTTTTTATTTTCCAGGAGTCCAGACAGAAACAGTTCCTGCAAAATGAAAAGCATTAGAGAAATAAGTAGTGCTGTTCCCTCTCTTGTTTTCAAACACAAGTAATGCAAAAATCCTTCCGTCCTTGTTCTTGGATTCAGATGTAACGATAATAACATAACATTTCAACCAAGTGCTGATGATATCTCTGAAGATGATTTTGAAATAATTAAAAAGTGCAAGAAGATGCAAAAATTCAGTAATGTATTGTCAGAAGTTATGATACTGAGAATGGAGTCTGTTCTATCACAACTCAAGAGACCATGACAGAAATAGCGGGTGACAGAATGCTTGAAAATTATATTAGCTGCCTCAAAGGAACGAAAGAAAGGATTTGTATCAATGCAAAGAAAGTTGAGACAAGAACGCAGAAGAATTACAAAAGAATTTATTACGTCTTCTGGCAAGGTCCATCCAGCAAGGCCTATGAGAGAATTAATTAGAAGGATGCAAAAACAAATGCAAGGATAAAGTTAATTTAAACATAATAGAAGGAATTTATACAGAATACAAGGAATTCCTTTCTCGATATGAGCAAAGAAGCTATATTGCAGGCCTTCTAGGAATAAAGATGAAATCAAGAACGAAGACACGTAACACATCCAAAAGGGAAATCACAGTTCAATATAACATAGAAGGAAATGGGTCCAGAATTGGAGTATGCAAGAAATGTTTTATTGCCATATCTGGAGAAACTCTTGGTTTTCGGAATGAATTAGTAAAATAGAAGAGGGCATCTTTTTCAGTGCAATCATACTTAATGATCAGCGCGGGAACCATCTCCTGCTGTTAAACGTTCTGTAGCAAATATCTCTTACGTGCGTCAGCATATCTTGAGTTTCCCGGGTTATGAGAGCCACTATTCTCGACGACACTCGTCTAAACTCTACCTTTGGCAGTGATCTCACGTTGGAGAAAATGTACGATTTGTACAAGAACAAATTGAAAACTGAAGGCAAATCACACACAAATGGCATCTAGTTAGTAAATCAGTTTATAAAACGGTATTTCTGGAATGTAAAACCTCAAATTTAAGAAACCTCATATTGACGCATGCAGAAAGTGTGACACTCTTCACATACAAATCAAAGCCTCACCTGAAGAAAATAAACCAAAATACGAAAAGGAACTTATTGATCAAGAAAAGGCAAACTTCCATTATGAATGTAAACGTCTTGACAAAGAAAGTGCAGTAAAATCTGAAGGAAAAGTAGTAAAATAGCCATATGTGATCTGCAACAATGTCTGCCAACTCCAGACATCAAGTATTTCATTTCATAAGAGGAAGCTGTGGACATACAATTTCACAGTCCGGAACTGTGCTGAAGGAAAAAACCTACTGTTACATGTGGCATGAGGGCGTCGCGCAACGTGGGGCAAATAAGATGGCTTCATGTTTGATGAAATTTCTGATGGATCTCTCAGATTTAGTCGCGCGCGAACGTATTATCATCTATTCTTACACGTGCTCAGGTCAGAAAGGAAACATGTTTGTCCCTATGCTGTATAACGTGGTTTCCTTTATTTTCAAACCGAACACAAATCAGGTCTACCACCACGGGCAATTTACTACCTGGTAAGTTGGGTGGGAAGTATAAGTGCGTCTACCTAACAATCTGAATGCGTACCAAGTGTTGTGTGTGATTTTTCAGCAATGCCATCTAAATTTCAGAAGTGAAGTGCAATGGTTGAATAATTGTACCATGATGCTCTCGGTCGCGAGACTTTTTAACGGGCAGATCGGTTCGCTTTTGCGCCTTGAAGTTTGGAACCATAGAAAACCAACTGCAGTCAACCACCACTGTGTCGACCGTGAGGTGTGAACCCGGCTCACTATTTTAGTCTGTCACTACGACCACTCGACCACCACAGCGGCGGTGAATAAAACCTTCTTTCTTTCTTTGAAACCGAGCACAACTCAGGTCTATCGCCATCTATGGGCGATTTACTACCTAGTGAGTTGAGCCGGAAGTGTAACTGTGTGTGTGTGCCTAACAGCCTGAATGCGTATGCAGTGATGTGTTTGATTTTTCAGTACTACCACCTATATTTCAGAAGTGAAATGAGTAATGTGTCATGATTGAATTATATTTGCATTGTTTGTAGGTCTGTTGCTCTCTGTGGCGAGACTTTGTAAAGAGGAGATCGGCTCGCATTCCCGCCTTGAAGTTGAGAACCACAGAAAACCAACTTCAGCCGAACACCACAGTGGCGACGGTGGGGTTTGAGCACGGGACCTCGCGACGCTGGTCCATCACTATGACCACTCGATCACCACAGTGGCGGTCAATAAAACCAGTGAATAAGAGATATTTTTCCCGGGAGTAGTTAGAAATCGAAAGCGTGAACCAAGTGGCACCTATGCAATATCTTCAAATGGTAGCTGAGAGAGAAATTGTTTTGTTTTTTTAATAACTCTTATTCCTTTAAGTTTTGTATTTTGTTCCCTCTCATGCAACATGTGCTATCAACACATAAAAAAAACCCCAATATATCTTGTTATTTTGCGTAGAACTGATGCCAAAGACTAATACGATAATTTAGTAGAGAAACAACACACAAATCACCGAATGAATATCCCTATACTTGTTAATTTTTTAAGGAAGGAAAAACTCATCTCTGCAGGGAGTCGAACCCGGGTCCCTTGATTGCCGGACGAGTGCTCTGACCACTAAGCTACAGAGGAGATAGAGATTTTCCTTCGCTAGAGCGTATATATGCCGAACGGAACCGTGCAATGGACGGTGAAACCGATCAGCTAAGCTCATGGACGACGAGCCACCAGATGGCTATATATATGACATGAATGTCGCTCTCCACTTGTTAATACAAGATATACAGAAGACTGGATGTTGTGAAGATATTAATATCTTAAATAATTAATAAATAAGATATTAATACTTCACAACATCCAGTCTTCTGTATATCTTGTATTAACAAGTGGAGAGCGACATTCATGTCATATCCCTATACTTGTTTATTCGTCGCGGAGAATTTTCCCGCAGTTTTTGTCTTCCCTTCATCAACGGTGGCATAAGTTACGACGATGACGACGAGTGCGGTTTGCCTTCCTTTTTGGTTTTCGCTGCAAATAATTCCAGTAGAACGTACACTGCATACAATTTGAATTGCAAATGAAGTGTCGACAAAGAAAACGTTTTTAAAAAAAGAGAAGACAGCGGTAGAGACATTTTAAAGGAAAATAATATTTCGTGCTGGAATCTATTCGAGCGGATTTCGTCTGGCGTCAAATAAATTGAACGAAGGAATCTCATAAAAACGATGCTCTGGGAGATCATGAAGCAAATTTCCCTTATTTGAGGGGAAAATGTAGAAAAACATCGAAGAATGACTGAATATTTGACGGTAATTTTGAAAAGAATCGCTCCGTGGATTGCGTGGGAAAAAGATTTTACGAAGGGAAAATGCGCTCGGTCCATTACGCAATGTACAAAATGAGATCATGTTATCATTCGAAAATAAAATTTTCTTTTAAAATGACTAAATTTTTGGAATATATACGCACTGCACTAGTTAATTATTACTACTGGGAGTAGATAACTGCAATTGCATTTTTTTTTTTCAATCTTATGTGAATCGTTAAATGTTTAAAAAGGGTGTCATGTTACATTTTTTCAATTTTTATGTTTTGATGGATTCGTGTAATAGAGACGCCAACGCATCGTTTTATGGTAAAATGGGTCAAGTCTCGCCTCTAGATGCTGAGAAAAAAGGTGTCAAGCCCATCCATGTCCCCTTTTTACATTTAGTTCTCAAGGCCGCTAACAGGTGGCAGCAGGGTTTTCCTGTTGAGTTACCCATAAGAAGGTTTTCTTCGTTTACATTGTTTTTTTTTTTTGTTGTTATTTATTGTTTTTTGTTTAAAACGTAGTAGTTGTTATTATGTAATTATGTTGTAATTATTAGTACAGAAAATGAGCAAGAAATTTTATGATGCAATCATAGAAGCTAAAGAGCTTTACCAAGAAAACAGCGATATTTTCTGTCTGTGTATTGACTATAATGGCTACTGTATCCTTACCTCGGATTCCAGTGCAAGAAATCTACTATTTTAGGCAGCTGAGTGTTAATACCTTCGGTATTCATAACCTAAGAGATGGTAAAATGAAATGTTTCGTTTGTGACGAAGCAAATGGAGGCAAAAGACCTAATAAAGTTATGTTCTTTTTGAGAAAATATATTGATGGAGCCGAAGATGAGAGGATCTTGTAACTTTCTATGGACAACTGTGGAGGGCAGAATAATAACACATTGATGAGTTTTTTATGTTCTTAGTAGTCTGAACGTTCTTAGGAACTTAAATTTCATTTCCCCATCAGAGGACATTCTTTTCTACCGTGATAGGGATTTCGCCCTGATAAAAATACTTATCAAGAAGAATGTGAGATTATACACAGTGGACCAATATGTGGATTTGATCCACCAGAATGCATCAAAGTTTACTGTACGCAATACGTCAATGGTATTGGCTCACGAATCTTCCCACTAAGAAAACTTGGTGTACCACTAATAACACTCCAAAGCAAAGCTTATTCATCGACAAAACTTCCAATAACCAAAGTAAAAGGGACGACGACTTGAATAAAACAAAAAATATATCCCAATGGAATATAACGATTTCTAGAACCAGATTTTTAGTGCACCAACCAGTAACTCATTAGAGCAACCGGAAGAGGAGTACTTTTGATCCCCGTCTAATAGAAAGTTTGTATAGTATAAAAAGCCTAAATAAAGTTTGTTTCATTGCATACATTTTTTTATTTACGTGTTTTCTTGAGACTTTTCATTAGAGAATTGGGGCTCTAAAATGTTTAGTTGTAAAAAGGGGTCATGTCCGTATCAGATTTTACTCTCTCGTGGCTATTCTTAAGTAATAGAAATTTCAAATCCTCTCTCAGGGCTTCATTAAATGCATTCCACAGACACTGCAATTAAATTTTTTACTAAAAAAAACTATTGGAGACTTATTGGAGTTCTTAGACCGTTGCAAAACATGCTCTGCTTTTGCATCCACGCTGACATTAACCACATCGGTTATTATCATCTATTGGCGGTGTCGCGAATCAGTGTGTGAGTGTGTGCACGTGGGGGGATGTTTTTCTTGTATATTTTGTGGTGTCAGATTTGACTCAGACCATTCTGATGTCATCAACGGAACCCCCCCTCTCCCCCGTGTTTTATTTTTGTTTTTTTTCTCTCTGTATAAGTACAGTGTAACTTCGGTTAACGAGCTTAATTCGTTCCGCCAGCTTGCTCGTTATTCGAATCAAACTTCCCCATAGGAAATAATGGAAATTCGTATAATTCGTTCCACAATTATTCATTCACATAAAAGTAACTAATAAAAATGGCTTCATTAAATAATACAACATAATACGGGTAATAAACTTATTCTCTTTGTCCGACTTTGAAAAAGAACGTATCAAATGACACTTGTTTTTGCCTCCTCCTTAGGATTTCTCAAAAATTGGGAAATTTGCATTTTTCTTGGACAGTTTCATTTCTCGCACACTGCTACACAACTTTATTTCACAGGTTCTTTTCTACAGAAACTTGCACAAATTCCCGCATTTTACACATCTCTCTAACTTTATTTGAAGTGAGGCACTTCTCTCTCTTCCTCCGAAAAGATACCCTCCATATGATCTCGCTGGCTGTTGCAGGCAATGGAGTTCCATCAGTTTGTCTACAGACACCTTTTAACCAAGCATAATTTGTAAAAAAAAATCCTTCAAGAGCGCACATAAGCATCGCTGCTGTTACATCTAGTTTCGTATCGTAAATATTCACTACCGCACGTGTGTTAATTTTCCGACTGAGGCATTCTTACCGGAGACTGTAGGGGAGATTATTACCCTAAATTCCATAACACGTGTGTGGACGAAAGCGAAAAACCATCAGCTCAGTTGTGAAAACGTGACAATGAATAAAGCTCAAAATATTTGCTCGTAATGCGAATAACGCCTGTTAATCGAATCAAAATTATGTGAATTTACTCGTTAACGAGTGGTTCGGTTAGCGAGCAATTCACATAACCAGCAACAATTTTGAACACATTGTGACTCGGTTAACGAGTGATATTTGCGCTTTTTAATTTATTTTCACATTACCACAACGGAGTTGATGGTTCTATTGCTTTCGCCCACACACGTGTTATGGAATTTAGGGTAATATTCTCCCCTTCGGTCTCCGGTAAGCGTGCCTCAATCGGAAAATTTACACACGTGCGGTGTGAATATTTACGATACGAAACTAGATGTAACATAGCAGCGATGCGTATGTGCGCTTGAAGGTTTTTTTAAAATTCTGCTTTGAGAAAACTGAGGACTGATTGCATTACTGAACGTGACTTTGAGGGGCTAGCTCAGGAACAAGAGCCACTAATTGTGGAAGAGATTTTGTGTTTGGGGAAGAGACCATTGACTGGAGGTGCATGAGGATGGCATTTGAGAACTATTGATGAAAAAAATGTCTAGAAGTTGACGGTAGAGGAAGTTATGGATCTCTTTTGCACGAACAAGTAAGAGTTCACATGGACGGTATCTCGTCTAAGGAAGAGAGAAGTAAGGAGGAGTCCCTCCCATAAAATGAGGTTAGAGAGATGTGTAGAATGTGGGAATCTGCACAAAAAAACCACCCAAATAAAGCTGCAGCAATTTGTAATCTCTGCAACGAATATTGCAGTTTATCATTTCCCAGAAATCCTAAGAAAGAGGCAAAACCAAGTGTCATTGGATAAGGTTCTTTTTAAAAGTCACGCAAAAAGAATAAGTTTAATAATCAAACAACAGTGAGTCTGTAAATCGTCCTAAACGATAGTTCTCTTCCTCTCGTCGTTTAGAGTAAGTTAATTTGTAAACATTATCCTATTTAGAGAGAAACGATGTCACTCTCCGCTTTTCATACGATTATCCAGGCTTTCGTACTTCGTATTATCCTATTGTACGTTTATTTATGGTGTTGTTTGCATTACGTATATTTTATTGCATTATGTATAATTATTAATGTATTTAATTATTGATTGAATGCCGTTTTTGTTAGTCATTTTTATATGTGAATGACTAATTATGGAACGAATCATCCGAGTTTCCATTATTTCCTATGAGGAAGTTTGATTCGCATAACGAGCTATTCGTATAACGAGCACGTTGGCGGAACGAATTAAGCTCGTTAACCGAAGTTCCACTGTAATTGAAACGATGCTTTCCTCTCAGGAAGCAGTCTTTTTTGAACGTGCTAAAGAGAATATGTATTAAATAATATTTTATTCAAGTTCATCCTTCGTGTCAATAGACAGCGTTTGCTTCTCAGGTAGAGATTCACAGTTGAAAGAATTTTAATGAACGAATGCGAACCCTTCATAAGAGACGGGCAGCTAAAAACTCTCAGTAATCCTATATTTGATGGTAAAAAGTTTTTAATTTGTTTTAAACCAATATGTAATAAGGAAATATGATCAAAGCAAATACACAAATTCACTGCTTTATTCATACTTTAGAAATGTCAAACATACAAAAAATGGCCAAGCCCTACAAGAATTTGTATTATTCATTAGAAAATTAAAGATCTACTTATTAAAATGCATATAAACTTCTGAGATAACAGAAAATATGAATAAGAGTTACAGGACGAGTATATCTCCAACTAAATTTACATCAGTGCCTATCTAAACAATATTAACCGATAGAGTAATAGTTATCAATAAATTATTATAGTAGCTATTCTGGAAATTATAATCTACGTTCTGGACGCATGGAAACGTTTCCCCTGATTGGTCATTCAATAGCTAAGAATAGTGAAGCCTCATCCGCGAAATCCATGGAAACAGTTTAATGGAATTTTCCCAAGAGCATTGTCAATAATGGGAGTGGATGCTTCCCTTCATTTATGAGTTTTAAACGCAAAACACCAAGGATATAATACACATCCAAATGCTAATTTCAGGATCACTGCATAATCAGTGCATATCAAGGCAAAGCGGTCGTTTTGCAACTTGAATCTAATTTACATTTGAATGATAACTATGCTTTATCTAAGCTATTATTATTAAGTTTGCGCTTTAAAACTTAGAAGCTTCTTGTGCTAACTTTATATCTTCGAAGAACGGAAATATACAGTATTTTGTAGAGAGAGCACATTTCCATAATTAAGGCACTACAAACTGCACTAATTCATTTCGTGGTGTCGTTGTTGCAATGATATGAATGTTCAAAACATGTTCATGTAAAATAACTTGTACATCGGATGACGTAAGTTGACGGATGAGGCTCCTAATTTATTGAGACGTTTGTTGCCATATCCATATTGCGATTCTGCAGAATGCGAATTTTATGAATTTTATGCACATTCTTTGTCTCAGACAAGCAATATAATGGATGAAAAAATACCTTTCCTTGCGGTTTCTCTTCGTAATCTCCCCGGGATTGAATTGTTTAACGGAAAAAATGTCATAAAAATATAACCTATAAGTAAAATTTTTTTTTTTTTCTGAACTGTGAGGAACATTTATGATGTAAAAATATTCAGTGCAGTGTTCTTCAATTGACGGTCCGCGAAACATTTCCCCAAACAATTAGAGCCGCTACACCATTAGGGGAGTTGGTGGCTTTACTGTGGGATGCTTTTGAAATTTTGTTTTATATCGTGTCAGTAATAAAACCAGAGAAATGTAATGTAACTTCATGCACCGGTTTCAGAAGAAACATATCAGTGAAACAACGTATACATAATATTTTCTCACAACGAAGCGGTGGATGTGATTATACTACTAGAATGGAACTATATATAAATGCAGCGCATTATATCACAGAAGCAACATATATATTTATATATTTTTTTCCACAAAGAAACATCGTATGTCACTACTAATTTTCTTTCATACCGATCACAACTCCGGTCTATGTAACACCATGGAAAATTTACTACCGAGTGATTTGTGCCCGAAGCGTGAATGTATGTAAATCGGCACAACAAAAAAATAATTGCTGTACAAAAGATGAAAATATATTAGACGTTATTCATGGCACATAAAATTTGCACCGGTGTACAGCGTAAATATACACAATTTTCGGCACTATAACCATACACTCATTTCCATGTTTCACACTAGCTCAAAACTAAAAGCTGGTTGTATTTGTAGAGTTATTGCAAACAGTTCTGTTTTTACTGAATAGATGACAGCAGGAGACTATGTTTCTCTTGCTGAATTCTACGACAAACATAAAACATAGTCACTGGTACAAAATTTTACCGGTGTGCAGAATTGAAATGGACAAATTTTTTTAATCGTATTTGGAGACGCAAAAGCAGTTGCTCATGGGCTGAATGACATCCGGAACATTATGTCAATTAACCCAACAATTACACCCAACAGTGCGTTACAAGTATCAACTACAAATCCTCCGCTACATATACTTTTGTACAAAGAAGTACAGAAAGCAAATTTAAGGTTCAAGCGTGAAATTATAATAAACAATGTGACATATCTTCCCACAGATGTAGAACATAAAATCCGGCCATGGACAGACCACCCAGTGAAAGATATTCTTTCAACACAGGGCTTGCTCACAGATCCAGAAGAATGAAACCATCGGATTATTTTTACAGATGGCCCCAAGACCGTGGATGGCGTAGGAGCAGCAGCCGGCATCAGTGTCTACTTGAGTGAAGTAACGGACAAATTGGAACTGTCCGTTGCTCAGTAACAACACTATTCCAAACAGAGTTATACGAAATCTGGATGGCGGTCACTTATGCAAAACATTTTGCAGAAAAATCAACTATAAAGACAGACAGCATGTCCTGTATATATGCAATACGGGACGTGGAATTCCCTCATGACCTAGTGCATGACATTAGAAAAATACTAATGGACAACAGGAAGATTACAATACGATGGGTGAAAGCTCATGTAGGCATTGGGGGGGAATGAAATGGCGGACAAATTCGCAAAAGAGGCGACAAAACATCAACATGAAAAACACGTAATGGAATTACCAGCATTCTACATCAAAAATCTACTCTCGCTAGAAGCTTCAGAGAAATGGCAACACCATTTTCAAATATGCACAACTGGAAGAAAGGTCTTCGACGTTATACCAAAAGTGAGTAAAGTGAAAGAAGTCATGCCGAGAGAAATAGTAATGCTCCTCACAGAACACGGTCCATTCGGTGAATACATGCAAAGGTTCAAAATCAGCTGGACCAGCATGTGTAGATGCGGATATCCGGGAAGCGTGATACACTATGTGACACAGTGGGAGTACACGAAAGAGTACCATTTAGAAGCACCACCGAACGGACGAGAGATCCAATGGAAACGAAAAATTATTTTACAAAAATCTGCAACGAGAAAACTACCACAAGTCTTGAACGATCTGGTGAATAATAAAGAAACTGTTTTTGACAATCACTGGAAGCAGTGAACATTCCACTAGTGGATTCGGAAGTAGAATCGGAAACACACCTAGATATTCAAAATAAAAGGGTACATTTAGGTTCATATACCATAATATTTAAGTAATACACACTGTATAATTTATGATGTGGAATCAAGGACTATGTGAGCTATTTTTGAAAGTAAGGATTAGTGTTCTCGCACAACCTATTTTAAAGGCGACACACACACAGCGACCCTTTCGTGAACAATACTAATGTTTCAGGTTACAAGATTATTATAATACAAGGTTGTAAGCTTATTATCATACACTTGCATGATAATAAGCTTGTAACCTTGAATATATGTGCGAGCAGATAATGACATTTGCTCCCAATATGTATTGCTTCATAGTAATGTTTATGTGCATCCCCAATTATATAAAAAATTGGAAACTTATGCTATGCAAATAATATACGTGAGTAATTCAAATGTGAATGCCCAGCACTGTGAACAGAGGCTCTGTTTGATTATGCCCATCGCAATGGAGGCTCTGTGTGTTTTTATGTGCGTGTGTACATATTCATCTTTTGTAACAAGAAAGGGAAGAAAACGGCCCAGCACTGTGGACGGAGGCTTTGTTTCCTCGTTTCCCGTCACAATGGAAGTGCTGCATATATTTTGTATATATTGTGTATTTAGATCATTCTCCAATCTGTCCCACCTCAACATGCCAACTTCATCTTCTCACTTTTTACCACGCAATTCTTCGCCCAAACTTCTTTTGAAATCCCAAGCTGAAGTCTCCAGCCCTGGTGAACCACTGGGCGAACGTGCAATTTTTCTCCCAGGTCATTGGATTCAGCCATCCATTTTTAGTCAAATGGCTTGTACGTTACATCGACTTGATAGCTGTCTTCTTGTGGAGAACGACGCGAGGGATTTGATACTTGCGAGCACGGGACAAGGGGAGCACTACTATTACTTTTACCGACACAACCCTGCCTCTTTTTTAGGTAACGGAAGTAAGTTTTTCTGCATCAGTCCGGAGTTTTTGAGCGGTTCTATCTATCTATTTATCTACATCAACAAATCCCTCAAGCCAGTTCAGAAATTTAAATGTAGAGAACCTATTTACGGTACTTAATGTTTTGAAAAATCGAGCTTTGTGCAGCTCTGCTGAAAATGATTTAAAACCTTTTCAATTTTAATTATAAAATTGTGAGAATTTATGTTGTAGTACAATGTTTACTCTATGCAACAAAAATTTTACTGCGATTACTTTAAAATATAATTAGACAGTACAAAAATCACAGCCTGTGACGCACTGAGATCTGGTTCAAGAGCTCAACGTTTTTAGTAGATGCTTGAACAAAAATTCAAAAATGCAATTATGCTACTATAGGAATCATGTCAAAAAATGTGAAAACAATAGTAGAGATTAAAGTTAGACTGTGTAGCACCGGCAACTATTTTACGTGAAATAAATCTATTTCGTATTCGCTCTGTACTCCATTCAACCATATCGAGGTTTTTAAAACAAATTCCGATATAAATCACCTATTTTAGTCATCACGATTTTGATCACCGATCTCTTCGGGAGCACCAAGAAATCTTAGTAGTGGAATCTGCGGAGCACAGTTTGGAAATCCAGTATTGAATGCTGTCTTATCGCCGGAGAAATTTGAGGAAAGAATGGAATCTCACGAAAAACTTCCCGCCAAGAGCTGGTTATTGTTAAAAGGGAAGAGAACTCTTTTGTGTACACTTAAGAAGTCATCTTTCAGGGGCCCTCTGTTTAACGCGAGTTCGAATTGTTGCTAAAAATTGTAAATACGCAGTTATTCTTTAAAATAAATCCGTATTGTCCTGCAAATTGTTTCTTGTTTTGCCATCTTGAATGCTTGTGTGAGGATATTTTCGCGGAACACTATATCAATATATTTTCCAAATTGTCTCAACATAGATCTTCCGAGCTGGCTCACAACAGATCTTTTAAATTCACACATACGACCCTTCCAACGTGCACTAAATCCTGTAATCCCAAATTTCCAAAAGGAATGTTTAGGCATTGAAATGACGAGTAATTGATGTTTTCGACGAACAAGATCAGGTTAAGAAAATGGACGTTTCAATACCTATTCAAAAGGTTCTTTAATTAGCCATTTAATCAGTTATCAGTCCAATTAGGCTATCAGTATTAACAGACATCTTCCGGTAAATATAATAAAACTTTGTAGAAATGTCCGTAAGCCACTTTCGTTTCCAGTGATGACGCAGCTGTAAAAAAAAATGTTAGATTTACGTACAAATGACGTGTGGATGACATCTAATAATCGATAACACATAATAACTGGGAAGCCAGAATGACGCTCATGATGACAATGATTACTGAAATGAAGTTTTAAAAGCTTTTCGGTCAATCTCATTATTCCTCCACACCAATTACTCACTACGTTAATGATGGAAGTTACTTATTCAACTGGACAAGTCATCCTTAAGAAGAGAACTTTTCCTAATAAAGCACGTACGCTTCTTCGAGACAATTTCACTTGCGTGTCATGTTCCACTCGGCCAACATATGACGTCTGAGATGCTAAGATAAATAATGGGATTAGCGCTGATGGAAAATGTTAATCCGATGAAATAACTATTTTACGCGTTCCAGTAAACTTGGGGCTAACTGATAAAGAGTTGGGAAAATCTCCCCATTCCTATCCCATCAGAAGTTCAGAAATACCAAATAGAGCATGACGCGATGTATAATATAATTACTTGAATGGATGAATGTATGACTTGACGTATTTTGGATTTACGCAGAAATATTTCGGTGTCATCGGGGATAATGAAGTTATATTTATTCGTAGGATTTTTCGGCAATCGCTCGATTAACTTTCACAGTAAGAATATGTTAACTATTTATTCAAAACTCTAACAATATAGTGGCACTTCCTATGAAATATAGAGATCTGTAACTAGAAGTAAGGTCTTCAACGATGGCCCCGAGGGCCAAATGTGGCCTTCGGAGCATTCCGTCGATCATTTTTAAATAATAACGTTAAATTACACGTTACCGGGGCAGTTTCAAGAAGTTGGAGGAGGGTGTAAACACTTTTTTGGGGCGTTAAATTTCATTATTTCTGGAGTGAAAAGCCGACATCCACACAAAAACATACTAAATTGAAAAAAAAAGTTTGAAAACCTATTGATGAAAAACAAACCAATTTCATATTAACTAATGGAAGTAATTTCAGAATTACTGAAAGAAAAAAAAAATTAAGAATCACTGGAGGAAATATTTTAAAATTGGTGAAAGAAATTAAATTGGAACTAATATAAATTTATTTCAGAATTAGGTGATTCCAGAATAATTGCGGAAACTGATATCGGAAAATTATTGGAAGAAATTGTTATTTCAGATTTAACTGAAAGAAATAATCAATCAAAAAATAATTTCAGAGTATGGTTAAAGGTAAATGAAAATTTTGTTTATATCTCGGGTGTTTTGTACTCGATGCTGCGTTGGCTAATACATTTACACGCCACTATACATCGCATTAAGTCCATGCAAATTAGAATTCTTTATTCTTACAATTATATAAATATTGCAGCATTACTTGGTGCAGTGGCCGTTGGTCTTCATGGGAATTTCAAATTTGGCCCACTAATGTGTCTGACAGTTTGGAGACCCCCGAAGTACGATGAAATGTTTCACTGGACATTACCGATGTTATGAAATATTCAGATTAAACTTATCGACTGATCCAAATAATCAGTTTAAGCTATTTTGAAATATTCCGCTGAATTTCGAAGATAGTATGGAATAGTCATATTGAGTCCTCACACTCACGAAATTGCCAGAACAGACTCTCCAAATAGGAGAATCATTAGAAGGGAGGGCATCAGAACACCAACATCTTATCTAGTAGACTTCAATGTTGATCGTTGACGCGTTCGTGGAAATATTTGGACAGAAGTAGGTAATTAGTTTCAAGTCAGTTCGAAGTCTAGTGTCGTGTGTAGTTTGAACTAGTGTAATATCAAACCCATCGATTAACTATCGAAATTGTGTGTACTTGCCTGTAGTTAACTAAACTAAATGTGGAACTTGTTAATGACATTACCAGTGTGTGTGGAAGTAAGTGGACCACAATCTTGGGGTAATTCAACTACTTGGGTGTAAATTAGGAGAACCTTTTAGCTAGAAATCAATATTAGAGAGCAGTTCTCAAAGTGGCCGCTAGATAATTTTATCTTTCAATATATATATAAAAGGGGTTTGCTAAGTCTTCGCAACTAACAATGGTAGTTCAATTTCAAATTCAATCCCCAGAGGAACTTGGACGATCTCGGAAGTTCGGGAGGATCTTGTTGAAAACTTTCATATAAAACTAGCATTGCTGAACGAATTGGTCCATCCGTTCAAAAGTGGCTAATACTCATATGAAATTTCTGTTTATAAATTTCAAAAAATATTAATATTTTACCTGCCGCTGGGTCTTCGTCAGACACTTCAAACTCAGAAGTTCTGCAGATACCCCCCTAGTAATATCTTAAATTTACTCTCCGACTTAATAAATAATTGTATTGTAAATGGCGAATTTCCTGAATCATTAAAATTAGCAGTTGTCGATCGAATTCATAAAAATGGTGATGCAAATGATCTCAACAATTTTAGACCGATTTCAGTTTCATCGTCACTTTCAAAGCTTTTTGAAATAGTCACTAAGAATATAATTTTTGCCTTCCTCTCACATGCAACTTTTTTATTCTGTTAATCAATACTGTTTTCTCCCAAACCGAAACACAGAGACTGCACTTTTGACATTCACTAAGTGTATCGTTGAAAAAATTGAAATCGTCCAAAAAGACTTGCCATTTCCCTGGACGTAAACAAAAGTATTTGAGAGTTTCGAACGTCTAATCTTACTCAATAAATTACATATTTTCGGAATCAGAGGTAACACACATAAATTAATTGCTTCTTATCTTAGTCATAGATCTCAAATAGTTAAAATTGTAAATAACTTAGGGCCGTATTAACCGACATGGTTTAAACTGTAGTCACAATTTTTGGATAAGAAATCAACATAGATTGGTTAAAAACCCGAATTTAACCAATCCGTGTCGATCTCTTATCAAAAAATTGTGACTATAGTTCAAACCATGTCGGTGAATACCACACCTTGGTATTACCTTGGTTACCTTTGTAACCCAATGGAAACAATAAAAGGAGTACCTCAGAGCTCTGTTCTGGCTCCGTTGTTATTAAATATATTCGTAAATAACCTTTGTAAAATTGAATTAACCGTTAAAATCATCGCATTTGCAGATAATACAGTACTGCTGTATGCAACTGATGACGATCATTCACTAGCAAGTCTGATATATACACTGATTTGTTGATAATTCGTAATTGGTTTATCAGTAACGACTTACAAATAAATGTAACAAAATCTAAGTTTATGGACTTCTCTTGTAGAGCTAATGAAACTTCAACCATAATCTGATATTCCCCAATAATAATTTTAAAAATATTTCTATTTGTAACTGTTATAATCTCGTACTGGTTTCCACGATTAAATACCTAATTCATATCGATCATAACCCTAGATGGAAAAAACTCGCGTAAACTATTTGCAAAATAAACTTTGTCATGTAATTTACAAACTGTATTACCATAAACCATGTATAGATCACTTGTTCATGTTAACACTTTATTACTCATTATTTAATTCACTTCTATTTTATGGTTTGGCTATCTGGGGTGGCGACTTTGCTCAAATCTTACACCAGTAATAAAACTCCAAAAAAGAGCAATGAGACTTATCACAAGTGACTTTTTTAACCCCTTTAAAACAACTTTTTCAGTCTTGGAATCCTTCCCTTACGTCAGCTTTACTTCTACAAATTTACTGCAACTATTTTTAAATGACAATTTGCTTTGCCTTTAAACAGTTCTCGTTTCTTAAATATATATTCGTTACCACTTATTCACAAAATTCTTCTGAAGAAGCATTTTACTTACCTCATACAAAAACTTTGCAACTCTTTACCACCTGCTAGCTTTATTACTAATTTATTACCTTTCAAACGACACATGAAGCAATATCTTTTTTCCATCAGTGACACTGAGAGTTTCTTTTAAACTATCACATACGCTCCTTACTCAGTTAAATTATGAATCTATTCGATTTTACGCATTGCAACGTTATATGGATTCTTGTTATTGGTAACATCTCATCTGAATAACATGCAATGTATTATAGTTGCACTCCTTGTCGTTGCCAAAAATACTGCGAAATCATGCGAAAGTTTGTTCTGATATTTGATTTTTCCCCTCATATAACCACTACAAAGAAAAAAAACGGGAAAAGAGAAAAATTTTAATTTTTAAATCACTACTTTTGCGGTTTTTTTTTAATTCTTTTTCCTCCGTTTTAGTTTATTGATAGATATTGTTCTTTAATAAGTAACTGTGTTCATTTGTATTTATTATAAACTTGCAAATACAAATACAACGCCACAACAGGCAACATGCCCAACGAGGTGGCTGATAAAAAGATGCCCATAAAAATATGGTTGTCATATGTTTCAAAAATACAGCAACCCAATTAAAAATGCAATTAACACAAATTATAAACAATATATACACATGATAAAATATTATACAATGCCCATAAAGAATACTTATGGTTGTCTTATTCTAAGTATGGATAGCTTCTCGATTTACACCAACATGTTTATCGTATTTCTTTTTAAACGTGTCAATTGTGCTACAATTTACTACCTCCGGGGGTGAGCTATTCCATTCATTAACAAACAACAAAGAAAAATTCCCTGCGACACCATAGCCTTGCATTGTCCGATACTGGTGTCCCCTTGTAAAAGCAGTCGATTGGCAGTGTACTAAAAGTTCATGGTCCATCCTATCCATCCCATTGAAAATTTTGAACACTTCGAACATATCTCCTCGACACCTGCGTTCATCCAATGTAAACATATTCAAAAAATGAAGTCTCTCTTTATAACTCAAGCCCTGTGTGCCAATAAGGACACGCGTAGCTCTTCTCTGCACCCCTTCAACCAAGTCTATGTCCCTCTGTAGGTATGGTCTCCAAAACCTTACAGCATACTCCAGTATAACAAAATCAAACAATTATGTGAATTGAAATTTTTTGATAGTAAAATGACAGATTCCTTCGAGCTATCGTCTACTGTCTTTGAATTATAACTGTCGAGGTAAATGTGGTAAATCGGTTAATACACATAATAACCGGTAATTACGCGTACTTACCAACCATCTAGGTAAGTATGATAAATCCATCACTTTTACCGGAGAATATGCATGGTACCCAAGCGCCGTTAGTAAATACTGAAAACGTTATCACTTTTACCGGCGATCATGCATAATAACAAAGTGTCGTTGGTAAATTTGAAAAAACCTTGGAATTTACCGCATTTATCTGTGATTGTTCATGATATCCAAATGTGATTGGTGAATTTGATAAATATCAAAAAATTCCAAATGAGTCTACTGTGTTGATGAATATAGTCGGAACCCCCGATAAAATGATAACGAAGTTTACGATCGTGACCCGATATAGTGATACCATTCATGTAAGAACTATCGTGTGCTGTATTATACTGTACGATTTTTCACATATATATATATATCATGTATATATTATGCTTAATCACGGTAGAAGTGATAAATTTAGGGAAATTTGTAAAATTTATCAACGACGCTTGGGTGCTATGCATAATCGCCGGTAAAAGTGATAAATTAAGGGATATTTACCAAATTTATCAACGTTGCTTGGGTACTATGATATGGCTAATCGCCAGTAAAAGTGGTAAATTTAGGAAAGTTTATCAAACTTACCAAAATTCTTAGTAAGTATTCATATAATAACCGGGTATTAGATATAATAATCGCATTTATCACATTTACCGTGACATAACCGCTTGAAAAACTTTTTTACAACCATAAAAGGGAAACTTGCGGAGCGTAAGAGACTAATCATAATGTCAGAATCCCCGAGATGCTGAAGAAGGAAACTTATTAACCCCCCGAAGTTCGGGCAAAATGCCATAATTACCTTTTTTTTGCATGTTTTGAATTCATTTTTTTTGTTTGTAAAAATTCATTTTGAATTTTTCTTGCCGTAAATTCCTAATTCGACTTTTTTTTATACGTCCATTCGTGAATTTGACAGGCCATATTCTGTAGAACTTAGATGTTTTTAGCATTGAGAAAAAGTACTTCAAGAGAATTTTTGTTTTCTTTTTCAAAATTGCAGCTTTCAGTATTCAGGGGGATTGATCGATCACCCTCCAGATGGAAGGATTCGAATTTTATACAAGTTCCCGATACAAGTGGTACGCCCCAGTCTGATTCTCTTCATTGTTGGTGATGGAATGTGGGGGGGGGGCAATTTTAAAACTTTTTAAATATGTAATTTAAACATCTAGTAATCATATGTAAAAATTATCTGCAATTTGGTTTGGAAATCGAAAGAGCGATGAAAAATATGGTGGTTCGTGTGCTGCAAGGAAAAAAAAATGTTTCGTTAGCGCCCTCTGCTGGTTACATAACACATTACTTTCGGAATGAATGAATATTATAGTAATATTTTTGACTCTATAATAAGAGATTCCAAATTGTTATTTTGAATCGTCTGTGTCATGACGAGTGTTTTCGCCTAATAGCTACAAGTTTTTGCGTATCATCACGGATCAACGGTCCCGTTGCTTCCACGGCCAGCGGTTGTCTTCAAGTAACCTACAGCATTTCCCGCGGTTTTTTGGTCGTAGGGTCTTGCCCGGGGTACAAAACCTGGCCCCGACCATAGATGTGGCTCGTCAGAGGTAAATTCTCGACTTTTTTAATCCGGTCATGCCACTCTGCTTTATCTATTCCAAACCCATTGACAGGGCCCAAACTTTGAGACTTAGGCTTGCAGAAATCGCTCACGATGACAAAGGGAGGGATCTCGAAACCTTTGCGGAAAATTCCTTTCCCTGGATTCGAACTCAATATGATGCAGGCGATGATGGTTTTGTTGAGGGCTGCCAAGTTGTTAGAGAGTTATTGGATGTAATTTCAGTGTACGTTGAGTATCTGGTAGAGCCATCGAATGGAAAAATATGCCGTAAACTAGTAATTGAAGCTGTCAGGTTTTTCTAATAATTTTGATGGTTTTGATTGTATACATAAACTGGCTAGTAGTTTCAAAAAAAAGCTTTCGCTTTGAAGGAGATGGTGAATTCCCAGTAATCAGTAAACAAAAGTACACATAAAGCAAAATGTGTTAAGAAAGGTCAAAATGTTTTGGATGAAAATAGTGTTTCCTTTGTTCCAAATTTAAATATTGATACTGCTGAAATGCTTTCGTAGCAGCTGTGATGGTTTATCATCTCCGAGTTGAATTTCTGTGAGCAACTTCTTGATTTTAGCAGATTCAGTTTCGGCAAACTCCTGTGTCAGCCGGTCCGACAGAGCCTGGAATTTCCCGGTCTCAGGGGGATTGACGACAATATCGGCAACCGCATGTAGTGTTTCTGAGTCGATATTAGCGACGAGAGCGGCGAATTTGGTATCATCACTTGTAATGCGGCTGAGGAGGAAAGCTTGCTCGCATTGCTTCACCCAGAGAGAAACGTTTGTCTTCCAAAATGGGGGAAGGCGGAGAGCGACACTGGAAACTTGGGGAACGGTATTGTCCCCTTCTGCTGCGATCATCCTGTTGCTTGAGAGAGAAGAGAACCAAGAGGTCAAGCGGAAGTGACCTTACGAGGGAGGATGCTCCGTTGTCCACTGTTGCTGGGAGAAAAATCCTCTGCTGCTGCTCTCACCGTAATGGCGTCTTTTGAAGAATATTCAGAAGGCATCATTATTTGCGTTTAAACGTCTGCGGTCACCAATGCTGAAATGCTAAATGCTAGGTGGTGACGGTAGTGCAATTGCATCTGACTCCATATGAATGAGACGTAGTTGTAGATACATTATCTTTAATTATGATGCTATATAGAAGATATTATTTACATGGTACATATATTAAGAAAGAGAAAGACGACGTTGGTGCATCTCGTGTGAGAGCTGGAGCTGAACTGATGTTCACACACACATGGCCCTTCGGACCCTCCGAAGAGGCATCCGGTCACGTGATCATCTCGTGTTTCAGTACAGAATGTACTGAGATTCTTTCACGTGACCAGAGCGTGCTTGTTAAGAGAGAGCCAATGTACAAAGTAAAGTAATAATAATAATACATATAAGAATATATATTGAGGCTCTACAATACTAATGGTTGCCTTTTGGTGTGTCATACTCAAACCTCAGTAGTTACTAACGGTTGTGCCTCGCTGGAGGACACTAAATTTTTGTAAACATTGTATTTCTTCTGTTAATCACACAATTAAATATAGTGATGCTAATGCTCGTCATTTATTGTGTAATGCTCATATCTCCGAAGGTATAATTAGTGATGGTGTAACCTTGAATGTCGCACAATTTTTTGATGAAAATAGTATTCCTATTGGTTATAATCCTGACATATATTGTGGCACAGATGATTATAATTTAATGCGTGATGATCAAACTTAAGAAGATGTTCCTAAAAATAGCTCCTCTCTGAATGGCAAAAAAACTTTTGGATGTAAATTGTGTCTCTACTACTAATGGTACCGATATATATGGTTGCTCTCTACTGATTTTCTCTCAGAGTGTAGTGCTCAAACCACTGAAAATAAAATATTCCTAATGATGGTATCACTTCGCATGATAAAGCTGATGTTGTTAATGATTCTTTGCATTCTAACAAAGATTTGTTGAAATATAATGCTTTTGCACATGTTCATAAACGTGCTACTGTGCACACTAATGTTCCACAGCACTGCGTTGCTAGCGTTGGAGGTACTGATTATGCTAAAATTCATAAAATTGTTCTGACATTTTAACTCCCAGAGTGAAATTATCACTGAATGTACATTATTGCAATGCATTAATTGCAATCATTAGCAATGTTCTTTTGGAAGGGAAAACTCATGTGTTGACAGTATACAACTGTCAGCTGACTCGGGAATTAGTGGCTACAACACAGCCCCAAATGAGTGTCACTTCAAACTGTTTCTTGAACGAGAATACGTACGATAATGACAGGTTAGCTACTGTGAAAAGGGGGTGACCACTCTGTCGTGAACATTGTGTGCGTGCGTGCGCGCACTCCTAAAAATTCTGATGCTAATGTCAATAATATCATAAGTGATGTTGAGTGTAAATCTGGCTCCTTATCTGAGATGCAAAATCGTGTGTTAAAAAATAAAACGAGTAAAACTAAAAAACATAAGAAATATCTAAGAATATGACATGAATGTCGCTCTCCACTTGTTAATACAAGATATATAGGAACTGGATGTTGTGAAGATATTTATTATTTGAGATGTTAATTTTTTTAAGGAAACATCCAGTTCCTGTATATCTTGTATTAACAAGTGGAGAGCGACATTCATGTCATATATATAGCCATCTGGTGGCTCGTCGTCAATGAGCTATTAGCTGATCGGTTCACCGTCCATTGCACGGTTCCGTTCGGCACATATATACACTCTAGCGTAGGAAAGTCTCTATCTCCTCTGTAGCTTAGTGGTCAGAGCACTCGTCCGGCAATCGAGGGACCCGGGTTCGACTCCCGGTAGAAGCAGAGATGAGTTTTTCCTTCCTTAAGGCTCAGTTACACTGGGCGAGTTTACTAGCTATTTTCTGACGAGTAAAGTAGCTGGCGCGCGAACCGGTTTCAACTAGCGCATCGAATTTCAATTACACAGGGCTAGTAAAATCGCTCACTAGAGGAGCTAGCAACTCTTTTTCTTTCCCTTTCTTTTTTGCGTATTGTCGTCTTTCTCTTTTGTTACGAGCCAAAGCGAGATAAAAAAAAAGTAGCCACACCCATATTGCACCCAAGAGATAACATAAACGCCGGCGAGTAGAGAGAAAGGTAGCCTACTCTTCAACTTTTCTCGCACTAGCAGAGCGAGCGGCGATTTTACTTGCTAACGTTATTACACAGAGCGAGTTTAGTAGCAGCGCGTAAAACTGCAAGCGAGTAGCTAATAAACTCGCCCAATGTAATTGAGCTTTTAAAAAAAATTAACATCTCAAATAATAAATATCTTCAAAACATCCAGTTCCTGTATATCTTGTATCTAAGAATAAGTCTAAAAATAATTATTGTTATGAAAATCATGCTAATATGAATCTGTAATTGATTTTATGAACAGTAAAGATGTAAACGCTGACCTTGTTGGTGATAATGCGACATTCAAAGGAAATAAAAAGAAAAAAGGGTAAAAGAAAAAGATCCCTACTTATAATGCTGCTGTCCCTGGTACTAGTGGAGCTGAACAACTGAGTTAAAAGCAGCAGAGGAGAAAGGACAGACGGAATTTATTAATTCGAAAAAAATGTCAATAAGAATAAACTGACAAACTCATCCTAGCTCTCTCAGGTGAAGTCTTCCAAAAAACAGGATGTATCTGCGACCCATCAGCTTGATAAAAATAGAATACAGCTTGCTATACCAAGGCTGCACTCATGAGCAAACCTGGTCTTCAAAGATCCACTACGGATACTAGTGCTTCTGCGGATGTAGCTAAAGAGTATGGGGAACTTTCTGACGAATCAGAGGATGATAGTGACCACAACAATGATTACTTCACGCAAGTGAACCGCAGAAGAAAGAAATCAGTTATTCCCCAAATAGTTTTCACCAAATGGTATGAGAACTGGATTAATGACTCCAAAAGAATTAGGGGAATGTGCGAATTCTCCGACATCCATACCAACATCGAGATATATACTATTAAATGTCATTTGTGAAAAATATCATAGAACTGCTACTAAGCACCTAAATGAAAAGAATCTGGGATACCACACATACCAACCAGACAGTTAGAGATCTCTAAAATTCGTCGTCAAAGGCCTTCCGGCCAACACCAGCTTTGAAGGCATTGAATTATACTTGATCAGCAAGGGTTTTTGAGATAAAAAAATCTTAGATATGAGAAATTATTCCTCATGACGTATTCCACCACTGTTCTTGATAAAAATATCTATCAGGAGCAAAGAAATTGCCAACTCAGTTGATATTCAAGACGCACCAATTGAAATAGACCGTTACAGTGGTAATAAATGCCCTCTACAGTGTAGAAATTGTTTATTATTCGGACATTCGTCATACTACTGTTTTAATTCACCAAACTGTGCATTTTATGCCCTTGGACACAGTACCAGAGATTGCCCCTCGAAACGGAATCAATCTAAAATGAAATGTATTATGTGTGGTGGTCCACACACTGGAACTTTCACAGGCTGTCCACAAAGACCTTCCAGTAGAAGTGACAGAGCAAGAACTTTTCTTCCCCAGCCACCAACTGAGGTATTTAGAATTATAAGATGGAGCCCGTATTTTTACAATGGTTTATCTTAACATAAGGACCAACACGGGCCCCAAAATAAAATTGAAGACTTTATTTATTTTGAAATTCTTTACCTCTTATTAATTCTGAAAATATTTCTTAAAAGGTTAACTTCCTTAAGTTATTCGAACTACAATATACGTAGATTGTTTTAGAATGTCATGAACGCATACACAGCTCTCTAAATGCATATTCGTTTTCTGCCAATGATTTTCTTCTTTTTTTTTAACTTTTATTTCTACAATTGCCATCGAAAATAGCAGTATTAAGATTTATAGCAATAATTTTACACGGTCACAGGATCGGGTCGCCTGGTGGAGCCACCATCCAGAGAATGACTTATTGCTTTCACAAATAATAAGCAACTTACTGTTTCCCCCTAAAGGAAAGAAGATGTTATTAATTTATTGATATTGTTATTATAACGAGTTGCGGAATGGTAACAGGGCAGCATTCGAATGCCGGCTCGGTGTTTTTTTCGTGTCATGCATGTCGCTGCTGGAAGTTTATCGAAGTTTTTGCTAGGTTCTCGTTCGTAATCGACGTAGTATCGTATCACTAAACAGTTAGTACGCAGTTCATACTATATAGCGCCTCCCCCGTAATGAGGAAGATCTCTGGATGCCAGCAATACTTTTTTGTATAAACTTACGTGTTCTTATAAGAAGCCAAATTCACATAGCTATGATCGTAAAGGGTTGCAAGAAGTGGCATTTTTTTCTGATGTTGATATTACCGTGACATACGATCGCAAAATATTAACTTTCTAGAGTTATTTGAACTACAATATACTAGATCGTTCCAGATCGCTCTGAACATACTCTATGTAAAATACATCTCTCACTCTTTCTATCTGCATATTCATTTTCTACCAATGTCCCCATTTTTGTACATTTATTTAACAATGTGAAACTGGATACGTAACAAGTGCTGTCTGCATAGAAGCTTATAATTAAGCATATCGGATCAATCTTCGACGATGCAATCAAATCCATATTATTTTTACTTGAATGCAGTCTGCATGGAGAGACGGCCATCAAGGATTCGAATTTATACAGTGTAGGGAGCTATTTCCGAAGCTTATCCCCCCCCCCACTGAAGTGATTGCAGATTCCCAATGCCTAAGTCAGCAATAAATCCAGGAAGTTTCTCCGTCGTGGCACTTATCGGAATGAAGGCAATCACATCAGCGAGAGGGAAGCCATGTTCCGATTGTGCCAACAACTGCAGCTGAATATTCCGCCGGAAATTCCATAATTACGTGCATTTGGCAGAATTTCTGCGATGTATTATTATGTGAGCTGTGCGTGTGAAGGATCGTTTCGAGTGCATGAGAACTTCCAGTCGGTTCATAAATTATTGTAATTATCGATAGACGGATGCAGGTGCATCCGACATCGGATTTTCACCGTGACGAGAAGGAGGAGGAGGATTCGATTTCGCTCGCAAGAGTAATCTAAATACGTGTGGGATAGATTAATTTCTCCTAGGTTTTGCATTAGAATTGCTTTATAATATTTATCGCATAAAACTGCAGTACATGAATAATGAATTATGGAGTGAAAGCTCGGATATATAGTTATTATCTGTGGTTATATGGAGGTAAGTCAATGTCACAAAAGTCAATTTCACTAGTATTCAAACTTTTGACGGTTAATTCGTCAATTTCTTCAATTAATTGCAGTTATGAACAACCCTCTTGTTGCTATTTTCATGCCATTCAAATTCGCTATTCTTGGAACTCGTATCTCTTCGCTGCACTTTGATCGCAGCCTAAGGCCGGAATTACACCATAAAAGTTTGATAAAATCCCTTTGTAAAACTTGAAAAATTAAGCCAATAAAGCTTATAGGTTACATTCGAGCAAATGCAACCCGTAATCTTATTGGTTGAATTTTTCAAATTTTATAAGTGAACTTTTAGAAAACTTTTATAGTTTATTCCCGTCCTAAGACGTGACATTAGACCATTTCATTTGTAGATGAAGAAAAACGTTATCAACTTTGTCAATGTGAAGCATAAATCACTCCAATCTTGTTTATTAATTCCAAATTTTATTACACACACAACCTGTAAACATTTATAACATTCATATAACGACAGCCAACTTTCCTAAAAATAAAATACATAATTTTCTCCTCATTTAACCCTCGCAGACCCTGATGCCAAAAATTTATTGGTTGTTTTTCCTCACTGTGTGTGTATATTTTTAACCCTGTCAAACCCTGTCTTGAAGGATTGTGTCAGTTTTAAGTTAGAAATATGCTAAATATGAACATTGGAGGCTCCCTGAAGTTTCCTCCTTCAGGAAGTTTTTAAGATGGCTTCAAGGAGATAGTACCTCCGGGGGAGAAAAAGGGATTTATTCAGTAAAATTTTGAAATTAAATTCAGGAAAAAATTGTATGTGAAGATGAATATACCCTGGATCATCGCAGCGGGAAAATATTTAAGGAAGTGAATTATTTCTCCACAAAAAAAAAATTGCATTCGAAAAAATAAAAATTTCTTGACATTTATGTTTTCAATGAATTTTTGAGTATCAAAAATACAAAAAACATTATGAATATTCCAAAAAATGAATGCTCGGGGTCTGAAAGGGTTAAGTAAACTGACAAGAAGTTCTTTTTGAAACAAAAATGACAGTCTGATAGAGTAAACATATGAGGAAAAACTGATAAATGATGAGACATATTTTACAGTCATGTTTAAAGAATTTCAAATAAAACTATGTGATTTACAGTTCTCAGATATTTGAAAAAATGAGATTATAGAGCGTCTTCAAAAGTTCTTCAAAATTTTCATGACTGGGAACAAGTGAAAATAGTTGAAATATTTCACGGTACGGCGGAAATGGGAGAATTAGTTTGTTACCGGCAAAATTATACTCAGAAAGCAGAAAAATAATATAATTTTCATACCGACAAAAAATACATAAACACGAGAAATAATTTAATTGTGAAAAAAAATGGAGGACTACTGGGAGGCTAAAGCAACTTCGGGGCTTAAATAGCCACGAAATTTCCAATATGACCCAAGCCTCGAATCTCTCTCAATTGTTGTTGTTTCACTGTTTTCAAATAACATTACATTATTTATTTATTTACCATATTTATCATATTTAATGTGATTGTGTCTGTTTTGAATTTATATGTTGTTTAGTCTCTCATTGCCAATTGATTCGTGGATTTTCAAAAACGAACAGCAATTTCAACAATAATTGGTGATTCTCTAGATCAGTCTTTCCCAACCGGTGTGCCCCGACACCCTAGGGTGCTACGGTATCAGCTAAGAACTGCTACGAGATATTATGAAAATATACAAAAAAGTATTACGGTCCACTTAAGGTCTTAAATTAAGTCGAATCAATTACTCTCGTGCATGACAGAACTATCGGAGATAAAAATATGTTCACTCTCTGGTTACAGTGTCAGCCCTTAGATGGGGCTAGCTGTCCATGTACGGCCCCTATTCAGAGCATATGAGCTCTAAAGAAAGAGGATTAGTTGGTTTTGTGATCTAGTGGTCCAGCAGCTCCAACCGGCTGGGTTTTACAGCTTTGAAGCGTGAATGCGAGCCAGTCTCCCATATGAAAATGTCTGCCCGCAGAGAGCAGGCAGACCTACAACACGATACTGACATAACATGAAAATTCAATCATTTCCATCTCTATTTCAGAAAATGGAAGTTAGATGGACGCACGAACACGAAACAAGCGCAGGTCGACAACATAAATACGTTAGGGGGCTACACATACACTCAGAACATACATTCCGGCATGTGCCGATTCGTTAGAAATCCCGTAGAGGAATGTGTACGAGGTGCATGTACGGTTTAATAATAGTAGTCTAGTGGTCTACGGCGCTCACCCGGCAAGTGAGAGGACGTAGATTCGATTCCCCACAAGGGCAGTTGAATTTTCTTTCTTGGATGTATCTTCACATCAAACCTTCGTAGTAATAGCGGAGAGTGACATCATCTTTGGAAAAGCTAAAAGCCCCCCCCCCCCCCCCCGTCAACAGTTATTAAGATTGCAAAATGCAATAAATATGTAATTTCCATCTTTTTACACTGGGAATTTCGACTGGGTTTCTCAGCATTTGATTTTGCAGAAAGTGCGGAGGAAATAGATTTCACTGCTTGCGAACGACATGAATTTATTTATCTTCGCAATGATTCCACGCTCAAAGGAAAGTTTACTTAGAGTTAGGCGTCGGTGACTGCTTTTTGGCGTCGTCTGCGAGAAGAGTATACTAATCTAATGAACAAACCAGTACGCACTTTTGCCCTTTCAACATCATATCTATGCAAGCCTTTTCTGCTATGGCGACAATAACATACAAAGAAATAAACTGCAAGACCTTGAGGACGATATGAGTGTTTCGTTGCCAACTGTAAGGCCTAATATCAAGTATCTGTGCATCGATGACAAGTTTCACATTAATGATTAATCGAACAAAACTTATATTGATGTATTTTTATTCAGTGACTTTTGTTGTAGTAAACTGTATTCACACAAGGAAGGGTACTCAAGTTTGTAATGTTATTCCGAAGGATGCAGCGAGCTTCAAAAGGTTGGGCAACACTGCTCCAGATCTTTAATATCCCGTTGTGGCGTGATGTCCTGATTTTGTCCCAACGAAACATGGTAAAACTACGAATAAAATTTTTGGAAGTTTGGCCACAGACGTCCACTTATGGAGATGTTTATTGGAATAGTATTCAAAGTTTGGCTATATTTATCTTATATTTCAATTGTTACGTACAATAATATTTTTCTATTTCATGCGGTAAGTGGCTGTCACAAGTAGAAACGAAATTCAAATTTCTCTTAATAGGTGGGGAAAAAAATATTCAAATGAATAAATATTACAGAAATTTTCTCATAAAAATAAAGCTCATCATTTAATAAATTAATGAGCATGATTTTGTGAAATTTATTTCCCTTTAAATAATTTATTCCGTTGAACATCATATTGTGATCGATATGTGAATTTTTTTTGTGAAGAAAATATCATCTGATGTACATAGTAATTATTTTTGAATATTTTTTGATCATTGGTACGACTACGAACTAATATGATGGAAGATTTATTATAAGTTTTTTTGGTTTTTTTTTTTTGGTGCCACCTCCAATAAACAAAAGCATATTCTTTATTGATCTTGGTGGTTTATTTTATACATGAAAATGATCTTTTTATAGTATTTATATAAGAAGCTCTCTCTCTCTCTCTCTTTCTTTCTCTCCGTAGTATGGCGAAGAATCAAACTATGCAACCTTCGTAATCTTGGTTCTCGACTTCCGACTTGATGTCTTCAGGTGGCGCCGATGTCTGATATGTCTTCTCGTTGTGATCCAACTTGACGACGAGATGATGTTTTTCCTGATGTGATGTCTGGCCTTCACCCGGCTGGGATCGCGATGCTTGTCTTCGGAAGCGGTGCATGTTTGTGCCGACCAGTATCAGGATTATGGCCGCGTAGAAGATTACCACGACCTTCGAAGAAATTGAAAAAATAAACACAAATAACTCTCGTATAAATTTGATAATTATTATATTTTTAGCTGGACTACTGTCGAGCACCGACAGCGCGGCTCCGAAACCATTGCCGAGGAAGACCATACTCAGTGCTCCGATTCTTTTGCGAATGCTGAAGACGAGCATTTTCGTGGTACTGCTCATAATTAACACTTATGGACCCCGAGCTCATAAGAAACTGCTGTGGAAGAGCATCCACCGGCAACCCGGTATTTTTGTTACTGCTGAGGACAATGTGCAGGAAGATCACCTATAGCCCTGGGCTTATACGAAACCGCTGAGGACAACCATTCCTAACGCTTCGGTTCCTATGCGATGTTAAGGGTGAGAATCAGCAGCAAATTTCGTGTACGTGTTTGCTCAGGATGATCATCCACAGCTCTCACCTGCGGTGTCACAGCAAAAATGTAATTCCCCGTTCGCTTCTTAAGCCCCGCTTACATTTGCAATATTTGCTGTAGCATTGGAAAGTCTAGCACCAGCTTGACACCTTTTTTTTCTACGAGGATAAAACCACCTAGGGAAAAAATGGAGAATATGAATTGCCCCTTGTTTGCTGGGGAAACTTGCAGGGTGTAACCTCCTTTCCTCCGGCGAATCGAACCGGCCGACCCACGTGATGCCTGACGACATCTAAAAAGTGGTTTTAAAATGCCGGTCCTCGTATTTACAATCCCTACTTTCTTAGTTACACAGGAAACAATTTCACGCCGGTGAGTGGTTACTGCAAGCATAAAAAGCTAGCAAGACATCACGAGAAGCGGAGTTTTGGGCAAAACTGAATTTCAAAGTTCATTAACGAAAAATGAAAGGATATTTTATTGAATCAGTAAATGATAGTTCGCGAGCCGTTATTATCATCTTCTGGATGCACGTGAACCGCATTTCATTAAATCAGAAACAAAAATGGAAACATTTTTTAGTAAATCAGTAAATCACAGCAAATATGGAAGAATGAGAAAAAATATGAATGGGTTTCAGACCGAATCGAACATATAGCCTTCGGTACATGGAGGGGCATTCTGGTCTGAGGCCACTGGTACTGGGCCAGACTGGACGTCGAATTCACTCTTTAACTGATTTGTCTACGTTACACGGGGATACGTCAAAAAGCATGCTAGCCCCGGCTGACAAAGTATCTAGTTGCGGCCTTGATACTAAGGGAAATTTTTTCCACATTTTAGACCAGCGATTCCCAACAGGAGGTAAGCGTACTCCCTGGGGTACGTGAGAGGCGTTAGGGGGTATGGGAAAAGAAAATGGCAATGGCGGTCACTCATCTAAAAAAAAGAACAAAATAATTTGAAAAGATTAAAAAGAGTTTCAAAAATAGATACAAGTTTTTGCTAATATTGTCAGATGTGATATTGACCTTTCTATCAGTAAAACCTTCTATGAAAGAGGTGTTGCGTCCGCTGGAAGGATTGACCTTCCTCCTCCCTCCCGCTCCTATGATCCGGATTCATGCATTCCTTTCTCTCGGCTCACTTTTCTTTGGCGTTTTAGATTTGAGTGTTGACGCATGCTTCGTTTGTGCATAAAAACGAAGAAAAATTAATTCGTGTTGTGTTTAACTTTTGTTGAGGGTGTTTGTATTGAGGCTGTGCGGGATATTCCCACAATTTTCTACGTCAATTTTTCTACCAAGCACCTACTACTCACGTGATTTACGCTATGGATCAGTGGTTAAACACTGGATCTGTGCAGAAGCGGGAGTTGACTGAAACACCAAAATGAAGCACTGTGCACCAGAGTTCTATTTTGAATCTGACAAAAGTGATTCTGTCAAAGCTACCGAGAGGTCTCCTACTACATTAGCTATCGTATGGCGAGAGGAGGAAAAAATCATACCAATGGTGAGAATTTAATTTCACTTGTTCATCAAAGATGCTGTCAGATGCATGGTTGCAAAGGGGAGTGCTCATGTAATGAGTTTAATACCTCTGTCAAATAACACGGTGTCTCGAAGAATATAGGACATGTCAGACGATGTTACGAGCAATCATAAGATTGTGAATTTTTTCCTATAAAAGTCGAAAAAAGTACCGACGTGTTTGTTTTTTTTTTGTTTTTCGCAATATTCTGCTCTACTTGAATTTGCCAAGTTCTTGAAGGAGAATTCGAAGAAAATCTTTTTATTTGTCACCCATTGAAGGGGTCGTAAGACTGTTAGGCTGGTATTACACTATAAAAGTTTGATAAAATTTATTTTATAAAACTTGAAAAATCTAACCAATACGCACATCTGTTACATTTGAATGAACTTATCTGATCCGCCTATTGCTTGCGTTTTTCAAGTTCTATAAACGAAATTTTATCAAACTTTTATAGTGTAATACCGGCCTTAAAAACCTATTTGAAGCAATCGATAGTTATTTCATTGAAAAGGAATTCATTGGTCAAAATGCGAGGCTCACCACAGATGGAAGAAAATCCACGGAAGGTTGCTACTTAGGCCTTCTTGCACGCGTAGCAAAAGTCGCCCCAAAATGGAATTGACTTAGCGCTGTATTCACAGACAGAGCCTTGCATCGAAACCTTTGCCTCCAAATTTGCGAAACGTTCTTGTTGAAATGGTAAAAGTTGTCAACTTTATCAAGGTGAAGCCTACCAACTCCAGGTTGTTCAAATTGTTGTGCGAAAATATGGACAGCCTTCACAACACTTTGCTATTGCACACCGAAGTTAGGTGGTTGTCCCGGGGTTAAGTCGAACTTCGGCACAAGGTAGCCCTTTCTTTGGAAGTGTTTGAAACATTTCACGATTTCTTGTCACAAACCGAGCTAAATTTAACAGTTGGTGATAAGATAATTGAGAGCACGTGGAAGAATTAAAATCTTCTTTTAAAAAATATTTTTTGAGCCGGAAATGGATGATCGGTGTACATCTAATCCTTTCAAACAAGGCTATTTGAACCGGCTTCATTGTCGATTCCAGAAAAGGAGAAATCACTAGAGCTATCATCAGAGTACCACTCTGAAGATCCTCTTCAATGGTGTAATGGTGAACCTAGTCAGTTTTTGGGCTTGTTGCGTAACGAATACGGTGAACTTTCCAGAAATGTCATAATGCTTTTGTTGCCGTTTGCGAGCACGGAGCTTGTTGAACAGGCGTTCTCTTCGTATACTTATATAAAAAATAAATAGCAAATTGAACACAGCACCATATTTGAGTTTATACTCTTTTGAGCCTAATTTTTTAAAACTTTGTAATTCAATACAGTCCCAAAAATATCACATTAATTTTTCTTTTTTCAAATCTTTGTGTTAATTTCAAGGAAACCGTTATTTTCCGGATATTATGCTGAGGTGAACTCGGAAAGAAAAGTCATCACGTCTCCGCCGGGACTCGAACCCAGGCCCTCTTGCATACCGGGCAAGCATGCTACCATGTACACCACTGGAGACACGTGACCCGCCTTCCTTATTTCACGCACTGTGGCGTGAGGCGCTGAAGTAGAGGCAGTAGCCTCTCTTAACTTCAGGAGATGGCGCCCGGGTGGGACGGTTTAGATAGATATAGATGGCTTTTTTCTCAGCCCGAGATATCAAGGAAACAGTTATTTTCCGAGTTCACCTCAGCATAATATCCGGAAAATAGCTGTTTCCTTCATATCTCGGGCTGAGAAGAAAGCCATCTATTATCTCTTTGTGTTAATTTGTTTGCTTCAAAAATAAAAAAACTACATAATGAGAAAATAGACCATTTAATTGAACATATACCTTTTTAGGGAAGTTTTCGGAATCTGTAATGGGTGAAACAGATTGGGGGGGGGGGGATGCCTGGAAGATTCGGTGTTACGGGTACGCGGAAATGAACCGAGCAAACTGGGGGTACGCGGACTGAAAAAGTTTGGGAACCGAACCGCTGTTTTAGACTGATTGAAGAAGAAAAATATGGTAAACAACCAGCACCAAAATTTCTCAAAATAAGTCTGGTTTCAAAGTCTTGAATCCTCGGTCATTTTGAGTTAGCTTCAACCTCTTCTCTTCAAACTAAAATATATACTTCGTAACAAAATCCAATTTCTAGTACAAGGAAACCTGAACAGAGATATATCTACGAACCACATTCATCCAAACTTTCTCGTAATGAATAACCACCCACTCTGTTCCAGCTGTTTGTTCCTAACGGAGATTCACTTACCCAAATTAATGAGGAAAGTAGAGCAGAGCATCTCATACAATCAACAATACCTGTGGAAAACGGAGACAAAGGGAGAGACAGCCACAGAATGCTCGATTCGTGCCTCCCGCTGCTCTAAGCATAATAGGATCCAACTAGCCGAGTAGATGCAAAGCTAAGCATAATGCATGGAGACAATAGTATATCTCTGTCAGAATATATGCGTCCAAAGTTCCGGTGGCACACTTCTAGCCTTTATCTATCTATCTTCAAGAAAAGTCGCTACTAAGGTATACGTGCAAACAAATACAGTGAGAGACTATAAAATTTACTTACCGTTACGTAAATGACAGCATCCGTGGACTGTTCTGGAAAGACGACTTTAACCGTCTGCTGAGGATTTTTTTCACGGACCGCTTTCAGTGCGCTCGGGACGACGGTGCCGTTGCACAGTCCACCCAGCATCATCCTGGAAATGTCGGAAAAGAGAAAGCGTAAGTACACGTGGAAGAATCGATTAATCATTTTCCGAACAAAGCGTTCTTCCGTGCTCCCCGGCACAGTAATTAACCCTCGTATCTGTCATTCTAAACTGCTATGGACGGATAAATTCTTTCTAATATGTGGATCAAGAGCGGTGTTTGACAGTCCCCCAACGGGGAAGTTGGCTTGAATCGTCTGACAGTTATAGAGCCCGTGCAGGCGTAGATATAACGACTACTAGATTGACCAGGCGTAGATATGACAGGTACTAACGACTACTATAATAACAACTACTTGACTGCGCATGCAGAGCTGCTTTGTGTTTGGGGCCATTCAAGTATTACGTAAGATTTTTAGCCATATTTGACCCCCCGTCAGCAAAATTTCGTCAGCAGCTTAGAATATTTCATATCTTCAAAAAGAGGTGGTTGATGACGTAAGCAACCTTCAAACCCCCCCTCCCCGTCATCAAAAGTCAGCAAATCCGAAACCCCCCCCCCCGATGTTGACGTAATACTTGAATGGCCCCTTTCCTGCAACCTAACCACGTGACGAGTGGAAAAAATAAATTCCTTGTTATTACATTGGACACTCCTGGATCGCTTGAATGCTTACGAAATCTTCCGAAAGGAGTCATTCAAGTATTACGTCAGCATCGAGGGTGGTTCCGATTTGTTGACTTTTGATGGGGAAGAGGGGTTCGGATGATGCTTACGTCATCAACCACCCTTTATTGAAACATGAAATATTCTTAATGGCATCTTACTCGGTGCGCCAAAATGGAGGAAAAACCTTTCGATAGTTTGTGGGCACCTGAATTAGCATTCTCCATATTGATAAGTCCTCTATACAGTCACTTTAGTGATCTCTAAATGTTTTGCGGATCCGAATGATCTGGAAATGTGTCCGTGCCGCTTAAGTTCTCTGAAACAGGGCCACATTTGGTCCGCGGGAGAAGAATTTATCAAATATAGCTTAGAGGGTGGGTGAAACGAATAGAAATTGATTATAATACCATATAAAGATATTTTCTTCCGAAATTTTAATTCTTTTAAAAATATTTTTTACATTAAAAACAATTTTTTTGTCGACGGGGGTGGGCACGACCTCCCCTCCGCCGCGTATTTCTCTGATCCCACCAATATGCGTTAGGAGGCAGGGTGGGGGGGGGGGGCAGAGCTGATGACGAAATTTTGCTGACAAGTGGGGGGGGGGGGCGGAGGATGAAAAATGGCTAAAAATTTGCTGGCGTAATACTTGAACGGCCCCAAAGGACAAAATGCAAATGTGTTGTTGAAAGCGATAGAAGATTTATCAAATACAAATACAAATACAACGCCACAACAGGCAAATTGCCCAACGAGGTGGCTGACTTAAGAACATCATGGATCCCCGAGCCCTTTTTTACCCTACCTACGAGCCCTACCTACTACTGCTACACCACACATGCACCCCGCCCACAACCCCCCGCGGAACCCCCCAACGAATCGGTACATGCGGGAATGTGTGTGTACGTGTAGTGAAACCTGACGTGAAGTTTGTTCCTGTGTAATGCTTGTTATGTGTCGTGCTGCCATCTGCCACCAGTTTTTTTCTAACTATGAGTGAAGTGTTATGATTGAATGATTTATCGTTGTAAGGCTGTTGCTCTCTGTGGCGAGACTTTTTAACGGGGAGATCGGCTCGCATTTGCGCCTTGAAGTTGGAAACCACAGAAAACCAGCTTCAGCCGACCACCACTGTGGGGTTCGAACCCGGATCCTCGCATCGCGAGTCCGTCACTATAACCACTCGACCACCACAGTGGCAAAGGGGATAATAATACCTTTCATATACGAAAGCCACATTTTTTCCTCGAATATATATTGATTTTTAGTCAATTATTAAATGTTTCACTATATTACACTTTTCACTCGATATATTGTTTCTAAATGAGTACGTTTTTGGCCTTTTTAATGACTAGAGAAATGCGTAATTTATGTAAATTAGATGTCCATCATCATCTTGCTTCATATTTCACACAAATAACATTTCAATTACTATTAATATTTTTAAAATTGATTATATTAGAAATTTTTCGACGAAATATGATTTTGGCGTCATTTGGCGATTTTTTTTTTTTTTTCACGTCTCGTTTTCAGAATAAAAATTGTCCAATCCATTTGGAACAAATTTGTAAGAAATAGTTTCGTAAATATACAAATTGAATTTTGTACGATTCATGAGTGTGCCCTGTGAGTTTTTTATGACTTTTCAAACACATTTATTTCAGGTAGTTGTAAATTATTTAAAATTTATGTGAAAAGTGTTCAAGTGGGATCTTGCGCAAAAACAAACGACCTCTTCCCACAAAAATCTTCTTATTGAATTAAAAGAATATCAAACTATGAGTAGAGAATATTTTTTTAGTTATTGCTGCTGATTTTGTTTTGGAATCTACGTGTATAAGTAAGTATATTTTAAGCTTCGATTCTCAAAAACGAGTTATGATGAGTATTTTATACATAAAATGTTCTGTTGAGCTAAGAAGGAGACGTTTCCAAAAAGGAAATCGTATTATAAAATCCTATATTTTGAACTTCTACCTATTTAACCAAAGAAAAATTAATAACATTGTAAATAAGAACTCTCTATCAAGCAAGAATAGCGTTACTTTATACATTTTGATTTGCTGTTCTGCCACCTAACCCATACATGCCAACCTTGGAACTAAGCATCTCCGTGGTGGCAATGCTCAACCCTGAAATCACCCCCCCCCCCACTACAATTTTTTTTTTTTTTTTTTGAAATTCAAATCAATTGTCTTCAACTTTGGCAAAAAAATTGTGAATCTGACATTTTGTATCAAACTAGCAGTGCTACCAGCCACACTGCCCAGGTTTGCTCCATACATTGGGAACTGTTTGCGAACCAAGGTAATACACGTAGACATTCCAAAAGTCATTGTTGCTCGATAGTTTTTTGACCCAATCGTGCATTTGCCAGCTCTGACGATTCTTTTAAAGTAGCCTATCGTTTAAGTTGAGACCCATTTCGTACAAATACAAAATTTGGCGCAGATTATTATGAAATTTTAGACTTGTTTATAGAGAACGTACACACACACACAGAAAATCAGTTTTATAAATAAAGATGTCGAGTTTTTCGTTTTGTGTGCAACGCTATCTGTGAGTGAAATTTGAACTTTTATTATAGGCCATGATATGTTATCTTAGTGCAAACCGCACCTTTTTATGTCAGAGTTGGTTTATTTTCCATTAATTTGATATTTATTCTTTGGAAAAGCGGATCTTGATTGACGTCATTTTGTGCTCGATAGGATAAAGGAATTAAAAGAAATCCTTCAACAGAAGAAATTTAAAAAAAACACGATTTTCCGTAGTTCCGTGTTTTATAGTAAAATCCGTAGAAAAAAACTACGGAAATTCCGTAGTAGCGAGAAAGTATGACCTAAGCATACATATATACTACTCACCCTGCGTTACAAGAAAGGTGTCACCAAATACGGATCGCGTGAAGAACACGCGCCTGTTAAGCCTCAGTCCCACGCACAGAGTAAGAATAACATAGAGAGCGCGCGAGGGGTTACAATGTGAAGCAAAGATCCGGAGTCACGTGACTCCGGTCAAAAGGCTGGTCAGGGAATCTCGCTTTCAATGCTTTCCTTATGGCTATTCGTATGACGATCTACACGCGCTGTCTTATTTTTGATTAGAATGGTCAACACTTGCGCAGCTTTCGGATGTTCCGAACGGTTTAGGAAAGGGGGACCAGTATCCTTTCACAAGGGAATACTTTTTTGCTTATTCCCCTTCTTAAAAATTAAAAATTGGAATATTAAATTGACGATTCAATGGATTTCTGACGTAGTCTCAGTTTTTAACGATTCCATTTTGGATTTAATTCAATTAAAGTTCCAAGTTTTGGTAAAATTCAAATGTCATGAGCCATTATTAAATGTTTTAATGGAATTTTTGGTAATAAATGATTGAAGTAATGAGTTTTATTAACTTTTAACTGGAATATACGTCTCCGCAAGATTTGGCGAGCTAGTGAGTTTATTCGAGTTTCGCTCAACTTGAAGAAAATATGCTTTTCAGAATGAGGAATTTATGGCAAATATTTTATTTAAATAGAATGTAATGAAAACTCACCCTCTAGACAATGGCAGTTTTGCATAAAAATGTATAACTACCTCTAAAAATAATATTTTCACCTCTCTTCACGCTTGAGATAAAACTATTACAGAAAAGAAATTTTTTTATTGATTAATTTGTGTTTGTGTTGTATGTGTGAAATTGCCCTCAAACAAGAAAAATCAATTAATTAATTGATTAATTAATATTCAGTCAATATCTTTATTAGGACCGTCTGAGTTAAGATCTGAAGTCACTATGTGTATCTCAGATGTTAACTTGAAGAAAGAATCATTCTAAAAACTACTTAATGCCTAAAAATAATGAAGATTCACATATGTATACTTCTGAAGCGAAGAGGTTACACATATGTCACATGTAACATACATTTACGTACTCTAAATTATTACATATATATACGCTACACGAAATTTCATTTCTTATAATTTAGAAAAGTACTGACAATGAGGTATTGCAATTTTCTTGAAAAATTCATTTTATTCCTGAAATATTATTATAATATAATATTACATTTTTGTGTGATAAGGTTATAAAAGGTTTTTCACGGTTGTTGGAAATGAAACTTTTACTTATTTAAATATTTCATGACTGAATATGGTACGAGTGTGAATGTGTTACATTACATAACATAATATGATGCATTATAATTATATACTCAAAATAAATGTTTGATTAGAGTAATTTTAATGTTCTTAGAAGATAATTTTTATGTTTTAATAACCCCTAGTTAAAATAAATTTTCGAAATTAAAAGTGGCAAAGTGAATGAGAAGAGAATATTTGAAAATATAAATGAAATAGGCTGTATATATAAGAGATAGGTTATATAATAAGATTCAAAAACTCAAAAGTTATTAGGAATTATCCCTTTTGGAAAATAAAACAATTTCGTTTTTCAATATTTGTTTATATTATATAGAATTGATTTTTTTTTCGAATCCCTCATTCCCTAAATATTTTACAAAAGAATGAATGAAATTCATTGCAGAAATGACGGAAAGTTTTCATCAACTCGATCGAGTCAAATTTCGTTACAACAACATCCTAGCATTAACACGAAATCACTATGTTCTGCGAAAACGAGACAAATGTAATAGCGCAGAACCTGTTCTTCCCCCGACAATACTGCTCATCTTTTCTTCACGTTCACAAGTTTTATGAATAGCGTGCGCGGTCTATTTATATCTTTAGTCTATGGTCCCACGAGAGTGGACTAGGGGACCCTTGGTAAGATAATTAAAGTTAAAGATAATAAAAGTCTTTGTCAGGGTCCGCGGTCGCCTCGGGCCTCGGGAAAGCAATAATTTTTATGGCTTTCAATACAAAGGCAGTGGAACGAGTGTCTTCCTTTGTGAATGACCGAACAAGTACGGGTTACTTCACGCCGGCTGTGGTTTTTGCGGTTTATGTCTGACAAAGACTTTTATTAACTTTTATTATCTTACCAAGGGTCCCCTAGCCCACTCTCGTGGGATTGAGGCTTTATTCAATTCGTCAAGTGGGGTGTGCGAGCTTCAAAATTAAAGGGACTTAACAATAGGGATAAGCACTCAATTATAATCGTATGTCTATGCGTGTAAAGTTCGGTTTGAAAGTGAAATTATCCAAGAAGTGACAAAGAAATTCAGTGATTTATGGTCGAATGGCATCAGTGAATTAGAGAAAACTAACATCGTTTCTTGATGTCTTTTAATGCCGCAATCTTTACTTCCCAACGGTGATAGAGCATAGGCGGATACAGAGGAAATGCCCTACCCCTCTGTTCAATAAAGCAATTGCATTACAGTAGAGCATCGGTTATGGTTTTGTGTGTTTAATATCACTGTTATATCAATATCTGTTTCTTTGTTTCGTATTGTGCTTATGACACCGGTACATTTTTTTCCCCGATAATGATCGGTTATCCGAACACCCCCCCCCCTCCCCAGTCACAATCGTTTCGGATAATCGATGCTCTACTGTATTATCACAGGCGGAAAGACATCCTCCTCCAGTTAGATGAGCCTGTTTCCGCTTGTGTCATAGAACCTGGGAAGACATTGGTTTGATTGATTTATAAGTGACTTACCCAAGCAACAGCATGAAATCATACGGATGTAGAAATTGGATTTATGGCTGAATGACGTCAGTCATACAGGAAAACTTGACGTAGTTTTGACATCATTTAATGTTGTTTATAAATTTTCCTACAGTGACAGAGTCTGAATCGATTTTGGTTTGAGAATGTGTTTTCCCAAGAAGTAATGTAGAAATTTGATGTTTTTTGGTTGAATAACATCAGTCAGTCATGAAAACTCAAAGTCGTTTTGACGTCACTTAGTGTCGTGAATTATCCAATGGATATAGAGCCCGGGCAGAGTTCAGTTTGAATATGTTTTTATCCAAGTAATAACGTATGAATTTTATGGTTTTGGTCGAATGTCATCAATCAATCAGGGAAGATTTAACGTCATTTTATGATGTATTTTAATGTCTTAAATTTGTCGACGGGGGCAGAACAGAGTTTGGTTTGGAACACTCCACACCCGAGCAGTAGCCCGAAGTCATGTATGACGTAAAAATTTGGTGATGATTGGTCGAATGACGTCAATTATTCAGGAAAAATTGACATCGTTTTAACGTCTTTCAATGTCTTAAATTTTTCAGCGGAGATATAGTGCTTGGGCTGGTCGTTTTAGGAAGTGTATTTACCGAAGCAATAGCACAAAGCAGTCATATAATGTTGGTAATACAGTCATATAGTAACTTGGTATTCGTTGATCGGATGACGTAAGTCACGAAAACGTGACGTCGTTTCGGCGTATTTAAATGACATAAATTTCTCAAAGGCGGTAGAATATGGGCAGAAATAGTGTGGAAGTGTTACCCAAGCAGTAGCACAAAGTCATACTTAACGTAGAGATTCGGTGGTTTTTTGTCGAATGACACATCAGTCAGGCATGGATCCCCAAATTCGAGTGTCGTAAATTTTCAAACGGTGACAGAGATTGGGCAAAGCTCGATTTGAAAGTGTCTTTTGTCGTAGAAGTAACGTAGGAGTTTTTTTGGTTTTTGATAATAATCATTTACAGTATTACATATCTCAAAATAACCTTATTTATTGTGCATTGCGTCTACTTTGGTAGCTGCCAACGCTTTTCATGATCAGGGCCCCTCATGAACTTTCACCATCGGGTGCCTAATATAAATGCCGTATCGCCAACCAAGTATTTATCGAAATACAAAATTGATTCCAATTCAAAATGAGAAAGTACCGAAAACACTCCCGAAATGAAAATCCGAAATCCATATATACCAATGTCTACTAGACTAGAATCGGATATAACGTAGAAAAAAAAAAATTACCAATCCCATAATTGGAAATACAATTTACTTAAGCCTTTCGAACATACATCGACATGAAAGACCACTAATGGAGATGGATATGCGATATATTTTCTCCGTTTTTCCACTTCATTATCTGCTCATATTGCGATAATAATAGAAGTAGTATTACTACTAAATAATAATAATTCCGGCTATGCGAGTAGTGGATTGGAACGTTCGCAAATATTATCGACCGAAATGCTCGTTCTTATTACTATTTGCTCGGCAAATAAATGTTCGAACTTCCCCTTCGGTAAAGTGATTTCTCTCTCTCTCTCTCTTTCGCAATATTGGATAGTGGTGGCAAATCGTGGGAAAATCTCGGATAAAGCGGGAAATAGTTAATCGCGATCAATCCCTTTTCTTTTTTGATTCCGGATTTTCTTCGGATGTTTTCGCTCCGATTCTCATCGTTTCTTATACAACAACACCAGAGATGCTCGATCAGACCTTGCTTGATACACCAGCACTGACAGAATTCGCAGCTGGAAGAATTCTATGTGTCTACACGTAAATATTGCAGTTAGCTGTCCGAGAAAATGCCGATAAGAAACAGACGGTCTCGCTTTCTCGCTCGTTGTTTCCTTCGAATTAAAACGCCGCGTTTAATTTCGAAATGAATCTCAAGAATTCCGAGAGTTCTGCAATAACTGGAATTAATAAATGAGCGTAGAAATGTCTGATACTAAAAATCTATTAATGGTTGGGAAACATGTCATATATTATAACATCAAGTAAACAAATTCATAACAATTTTTCGGATAATTCATGGGTGTCGTTTCCAAGAGACGCAAAAGAACTTCTGGGCCACGTGAAAACTTTGCTTTCTTTATGTTCAGGTGAAGTTATACGATCCGTTTGATTAGTTGTTAACCAGGGAATTCCGTTATAAAGTCGAATACCGTTATAGCGAAAATCTCGTTTTCACGAACACTTTTCTAATCCCCCAGATAAGTTCACATAGGAACAATGTACGAACCTGGAATTCCTTTATAACGACATTTCGTTACAACGAAGTGAGTCCTCTGGTCTCTTGGAGTTCGTTATAACGGGATTCGACTGTATGTCAAAATACACGGCACAATTCGAAAGGGTCCCGTTCATTTTTCTATGAACACCCCAAAGTAAATTTACTTCGGGCTATCATTTGGGTATCAGTTTTTTTTTTTTTGCCCATGGCTTCCCTTTAGACCATTTTTTGTTACTTGTGGCCAACCGGTCTTATTGGAAGCCCCTCCTCTAGGAGAGACACTTTCTGCTTCTAGGATTGATTTTTTTTATTTCAAAAAATTATAGTGAACAAATATTTTATAAGGAAAAGGTAGGGGCTAGAGTTTCGTGACCTTCCGTCTAGTTTAGTGTTTCTCAATCTTTCTGAAAACAAGGACCAGTAAAATGTCTGAAATAATTTGACGGACCACTCGTGTCCCGTATTACGGGACGTACTTGCAATTTTCGTTGTCCTCATTTAATTTATACATTTGTTCAACGATACTTATTTGAATACATAATTCTTACTGAAGTCGTAACACACACACACAGCGTTTTTGTAATATAAATTATATATTATGATAATTATGGGAAAAATTATAAATTTTCATCTCAGATAGTTGTTAAGTTTAACATTATTTTTGCACTTTTTTTAGCAATTTTAATTACGATCGGTGATTGTACCTACTTTTGGCAATGCTGTTTGATGACAATTGGCGATATCTCATATATTTAGGATCCCAGTTTACCGTATTTTTTTGAATGAAATATGGTCATGAGATCATCTGGATATTTTTCGTCACGTACAATGCATTTTTGTTGATGCTAAATTTTGTAGATAACTGCAATTTGTAGTAACCTTCTATTTCCACAACAAATTTTGCAATAATTAGCAAATTGCAGTTAAAACAATTAATTTTAATTTTTTTTGCAAAATTTAGTCATGTCCCGTATTTAAGTTCGAAATTTCCTGTATTCTCCTCGATGATGTCTGGTGAACCTAAGTTTAAATGTATAATTTTATTTGAACCCACATTTAGATATTACTAATATCAATTACAACGGTTGGATTATTTTATCAAGTCTGCCTGCGGACCATAGATTGAGAAACGCTGGTCTAGTTAGAGTTTTATGCAGGGCCGTCTCAACACCATGTGCCTCTAGAAAAAGGTGATGGTCTGTGGCCCGGTAGAAAACTGGAATAAACAGCTTACATATTAACATACAGGGTGGTCATAAATAAATTGACACTACTCAGATGTATGTACCACCCATTCGGATGGAGGTATTCTGAAGAAACTTGGTACATGAGGTATTTGAACAATGGGGAAAATAAACATTCAATAAAAAAAATATAGTTCAGTTTTGACCACCAGGTGAATAAGTGACGCTTTTGTATCGCAGCTATCTTTTTCCCATGGTCCGAATAGCGCATATACCAAGTTTCCATGAAATATGTCCATCACAACGGACGTTACAGAGTAGTTTTCAGAGTAGTGTTAGTATAATTAAGGTTAGTAGTGTCAGTTGGATTATACTGACACTACTCTGACCTTTGTAGCGCTCGCTGTGGTGGAATTTCATTGAAACTTTGTATATACGTTATTTGTGTGGACCATGTGGGATAAAAAAGGTAACTGCGATAAAAAAGCACTACTTTTTTTCACCTGGTAGTCAAAATATTGAACTGTAATTTTTATTGAATATTTATTTTCCCCCCATGGTTCATATATCCTATGTACCAAGTTTCATCAAATTACCTCCATCAGAATGGGCGCTACATACGTCTGAGTAGTGTCAGTTTATTTACAACCACCCATATTTCCTCAATATCATACTCACAGGGGCGTAGCCAGAAATTTCGTTCGGGGGGGGACCACTTTCATTTCGGGGGGGGACCAAAGTGACAGAACAATGGATTTGGCCATCTTTTTACCTTTTTTCGGTCATTTTCTCACATTTCGGGGGGGGGACCAGACCCCCAAGTCCCCCCCCCCCTGGCTACGCCCTTGCATACTCACCCGTGACTCATTTAGAATAGCCCACGACCACGTAGAGATCGACGTGACCTTAAATTAGGAAACACTGCTTCCTCCATCACCATATTTTAATTAAATAATCTACCGTACTCTCTTTAGAAATGTTTTTGTCAAAATGATTTTTGAGACAACATATATGATTTTTCTAGCCTCAAAACCAGCTGTATTTTAAGAAATAATTTTAAAAATCCCGAATTTAAGAGCTCATAGTAGTTGTGATCGATGCTTTGGAAAACGAAAGCGAAAACGAAAGTGAAAAACTAAAAAATAATCACTCAAAACTCACGTGAACAATGTAATAATACTAAAAAAACCGTCAACGAATAAGGCAAATACTCCAAAATTCCTAATGCATTTCGACACGATATGGGTGGCGTCTTCAGAGGATAACAGTATCACGCTAACAAAGTTTTCCACTTGGATTCAGCACCAAATCTTCAATCTCGATTGCTCAGCGGAACGAATATAACAATTGATAAACAACAAAAATACGTTGATTCAAATTTCAGGGAACGAGAGTTTTCCACAAAGTGAAATCCACGGACGATTTAGACTTTTACGAAGGGGCATACATCCGTGCCTTCAAAAATTAATTAGTAAACGACAGTGAATCAACACCACCAATCGCATGGCCAAGTCTTAAATTCATTACGAGTGGGAATTTAAAAAAAAAATTGAATAGAGAGACCAATCGGATAGCTCCATTTCGCAAGCAGCCAATCAGGTTGTTGCAAAAGACTTACACGCAGTCGCTTCGCTTCGTTCTTGATACGACGTTTGACTTGAACAGACGTATTGTTTTTCTCCGTTCCGCTGAGCAACCGAGATTGAAAATTTGGTACTCAATCCAAGTGGGAAACTCGGTCGGCGTGATACTCATCCTCTGAACACGACACCCATTGCGTGTCGAAATGCATTAGGAATTTTTGAATATTTTCTGGTATTTGCCTTATTCTTTGACGGCTTTTTTGAGTATTATTAGGCAAAGTCACCTACTCTTCCGAATGTAATAATAGCGAAAAAAATCCACACACACACATAAATCGCATTACGCTGACGTATAAATAAAGCAAATAATCGGAGCAAACGTATATTTATTAAACACCACCTCTTCTCTCGAATTCAGACTTTAAAACTCCGTAATTAGTAAAGAGTAGTTCAAGTTGTCGGGTGTTCGAGTTAAGTACGCCTCGTTATTTATCTGCTAAACACGTGTTTAAAAGACAACTTGAACTCGAGAACACACTCCCCAGGAAGAATTTTCCACAATTTTAAAGCCGGCTCCTGAGCAATCCTCCAGGTTTTACCACGAACCGGGAAGAGTCTTAACGAATGTAATATTGACATAGTGAAGAGTCTGCAAAGGATAGAAACGCACGTCACTTTCTAGGAGAGGTTTTCTGGCGTTAATTTGCTTCATCGCCGTCCTCATTTCCATACTTAGTTAATCCTCGTGTTTCGCGACTCGAACTAAACCTAATTGCTCTCTCGTGAGCTTCTCTTGAGCTACTTTTACTCACACACACACACACACTCTCTCTCTCTCTCTCTCCATCTGAGAATGAATTCTCGTCAGCTCGTAAATAGCTTGAGGCTCGACCTTCTTCTAAAAGAAATAACTAGACATTAGAAATTTTCGCATGACGGTATCTGTTTTGCGTTATTGATGTGATAAGTGTGGCAAAAATCACGCGATGAATCTTCTGGGAATACACCGTGTCTGATTGGACACGAATACAATGAGGAAATGTTTTTCGAATTGCTCCGAAATAGCATTGTATTTCGGGTTTATACGCTCTCGTGGCGTTAAAGATGTGCAATTAAATTAATGAATGAATACACTGAGAAAATCGAGCGCTGTTTCGTGGGAAAAGAAAAATTTTCAATTCTAGCTGTTTTGTGTGTGTGTGTGTGTGTGTGTGTGTGTATATGAATAATTAAAAATCTTTCGAAATAGTGGATATTTAAAGGATCGGGAGTGAAGTATTGGGTACGGACTGAAAAAAAAAGTTATTTTTGTGAAATTTGCTGGAAATGAGTTTCATTCCTGTGAAATCCAAAACCAAATATTCCCTTAGTATAAGTGGAAAACACATTAGTTGTAATTTATGGTGAAGAGAGCGATAGCATTTTTTTAAATTATTTAACAGTCTGTAGACACTCATGTATTTACAGATACAGTGCATGCAGCTCAACGTGATCACATCACATTAATTATTTTTTATCAGTTCCTCAAAATTTTGAAGAGAAATGATGGATTGTTGTGAAAAAAAAATTTAGGTAAAATCTTAATACAAATACAAATATACAAATACAACGCCACAACAGGCAAAATGCCCAACGAGGTGGCTGATAAAAAGATGCCCATAAAAATATGGATGTCATATGCAATTATTTTTGCTGCATATGCTGATGTCATATGCTGTTTATTTTGTTTAAATGCAATTATTTTTGCTAAAAAACTCCCAATACTCGAAAGTTACAGGAATAATGCAATAATAAAAAAAAATCGACTCACTTAAATCGCATTACGTTGATGTGTATAAATGTAGCAAACATATTCAGTAACCACCACCTCTTCCCTCGAATATAGTCCTTAAAACTTGGTAATTAGTAACGAGCAGTTTAAGTCGTCGGGTGTTCGACTTAAGCACTTCTCCTTAATCAGAAGCTGAGCAGTGTTTAAATGACAACTTGAACTCAAGAACACACTCCCGAGGAAGAATTTTCCGCACTTTCAAAGCCGGCTCCTGAACAATCCTCTGGGTTTTATCGCGAACCGGGAAGAGTCTTAACGAATGTAATATTGACATAGTAAAGAGTCTGCAAAAGGTAGAAGCGGACGTCACTTTCGAGGGGAAGTATTTTGGCGTTAATTTGCTTCATCGCCGTTCTCATTTCCATATTTAGTAAATCCCCGTGTTTCGCGACTCGAACTAAACCTAATTGCTCTCTCGTGCTCTCTCTTTTAGCTATTTTTACTCTCTCTCTCTCCATCCAAGAATGAATTCTCGTCCAATCGTGATTAGCTTGAGGCTCGACCTTCTAAAAGAAATAACTAGACATTAGAAATCCCCCCATGGCGGTTGCTGTTTTGCGTTATTGATGCGATAAGTGTGGGAAAAACCATGAAACGAAACTTCTGGAACTACACCTTGCCTAATTGGACACGAATACAATGGAAGAGCGTTTTTCGAATTGCTCCGAAATGGTATTGGATTTGAGATTTATACGCTCTCGTGGCGTTAAAGATGCACAATTTAATGAATGGATGGACCGCGAGAATCGGCAACAACGTGTGTTTCTCGTGGGAAAAGGAAATTTTTCAATTCTGTTCGTTCATAAATATTCAAGAATCTTCCGGAGTGAATAATTTGATGATCGGAAGAGTGCAGTATCGCTCGGGAATGAAAATCAATTCTTATGTTTCTGGGAAAAGTAGCTGGAAATAGGTTTCACTTCAATGAAATTCCACATGGGAAATGTTCCCGTAATACGGATGGAAAACGATTAAACAAGTGAAAAACACATTAATTGTAAAGTGTGGTTAAGAAAGCGATATATCTTTTATTATTTACGCTAGGGTATTTACAGATATAACACTAATACAATGAAGCCTCCTATAATGGAAATTACAGGTCAGTGAACAAAATTTTCGGTCCACAGTTATCGGGGTGTTCCGTGCGGGATCTGATTATAACAGTGGTCTTCAATGTGCGGTCATATGACCTCCCATTTGTGCTCTTGAAATATTCTAAAGGCCAGAAAATCAGATAAAAGGGAAATAACGTCAAATGGTGAATGGAGTCACAGAGATCTGTGAAGAGGTAAAGCTTTCAAGTGAGTATATAGCGTGACTACTTTCAGAATCTAGCGGAGTTGTCCATATAAAAATAGCCCGGGAGGCAGTGACGCTTTTGGGTCACATTTTACACCGACTGTGATTTGTGTAACAATAGTTAGCTAATTTATAGGTAATGTTAAAAATTTAATTCAGCTTTCGTGACCGTGGTAGGTATAGGCGGAAGTGTGTTCAGAACATGTTAAAAAAAGTTAAAAAATTATCATATTTTACACCGGCTGAAAATTTATTAACATGTTATTTGGATTATTTGATGATGTTTTTAGGTATTCAGCTAGTATTCTGAGGATGGGTTATAATTCAGCTGCTCGTTTGTTTATGTAAAAAAACACGTTTTTGTAATGATATTTTACACCGTATGAAAATCGAACACGAGATAGTTATTTACAGAATCATCTGCTTGTGCTACAGAATTTATATATACAGTCGAATCCCGTTTTAACGAATACCGTTATAGCGGAAATCTCGTTTTAGCGAACACTTTTCTAATCCCCTCACAGATAAGTTCACATAGGAACAATGCTAAAACCTGGAATTCCTTTATAACGAAGTTTCATTATAAGGAAGTGATTTCTCCGGTCTCTTGAAGTTCCTTATAACGGGATTCGACTGTATATATTTAAAAAAGAAATTAATCAAGAAAATAATGTTCAGCTGGCTAGGTAGTGGTGGAAAGAGTTTCCACCCCGGAAGATACCGGGTGGCGCTGGAATATAAGTTGGCGCGGAACCACTTCATAGCCTCAGCTGATCTCGTCTTTGTCTTTTAATATATCTGTAGTACTTTTTTTTTTTTTTGATGATGTGGCACATGTTCTTTGGCAAAGTGCGGCTTTGACTGTCGCGCCCGCATGTTTCTCCTCGGGTGGGGGGTGGGGGTGGACCGTTTGGGGATGCGGGGGGCTGCAGGGAGGGTGGGAATGGGTGTCGGCGGTCGGGTGGCTTCGTGCGTGGTCGGGAGTGGCGCGTCGGTTGGGGCCCTTGTTGCGAGGCGTCCGTGTTTCTCTTGGTGGGGTAGTGTCCCCGTCCTGTGGCGGGTTCTCTCTCGTGTCCGCGGTGGAGGTTCGTGGGGTTGGTCGGGGGTCTCCCTTCGCGGGGCGTGTTGGGGAGTTGTGGGCAGCGCCGGCGGGGCTGAGGGGGGATTGCGCCCGCGGTGCTGTCCTGGGGGTCTATTACGCTCACGTCGTTATACAACGAGGTCGTTAGTGACGTCACGCCCTTAACGCAAATTCTCAACGAGCCTCATAACGCAAATCTCAGCGACCATTGTCAAAAACTTGATTTTTCTCAGCAACCCGGGGTATGTCGTTATCTATTTTACGAAAAACACCCTGGTCCGAGAGTTGCGTTAGCTCCGAAAGGGATGGACCAATCGGATAATTTTTTCCGCTGCTGATAATCATCATCACTATCAACGAGTGCTGCAGCACGTGCGTTATTATTATTTTATTTACTCGTGCGCGTTGGTTGTCCCTAATTTTCTAAGCTACATTTTTTTTAATTCATCCGGATTCTTTTTACTTTCATCAAATATTTGAGAAAAAGGTAGGCTATACACGCACATGATATTGGCGCGGGGAAATTTTCTAAATTATTACGTTTAAAAAATGATTTTCTATTGAAGTTCAATGATATGAATTTGCAAAACGACTATCAAAAATATCATCATCATCATATATTACCATGTTTTTAACACATTTAATCTACCGTCTTGATATTAAGTCGAAATCAAGACCAAGTAACCTTTTATTTACATCATCAATTAGACAATTGGTTTCCTTGTGTCACACATGAGAATGAAGTGCCACTAAATTTACACTGCTGTTGACATCTTTTTTATACTCCGATCAGAAAATGCACTCAAGGATTAGAAAAAATTTATTTTTTGATTAATAAAATTTACTTTGATTTTTTATATTGTTCTTAGTGCGCAGAGTATAGTGTGTGTGTGTAATGGTGTTTACTGCATTACGCTTCTGTGTACTGCACAGAAAGTAACAATACTTAATTGATATATATTACAAAATATCAATGTTATTAAACGAATTAAGAAGGGGAAAATCTGGAGACGTTTAAATATTGACGTCGATTTTGAACGAGATGTAAAAAAAATATTATAGTGAATTTCAAAATGTCTTGAAAACATCGCGGTAGAGAGATTTACCAGTTAAATAATATTCTTATATTGAGATGAGTTTAAGATTAGAATAAAGGCATTTACATGCAAGATTTAAAAAAAAAAAACCCGTTTTGTAGAGTGATTTATGTTTGTACCGAGTATAATAATTTATAACGATTTACCACTATGAATAATTTTTTCCAATCAGTATGTGTACAGATAACATTTTAAACGATAATGCTGTCTCTAAATCATGTTACTAAATTAAGGAACGTAATTCAGAGAATTATTATTCATTATAATGAACAATTTGATAAATTAATAATGAATGAATAATTTCCAATTCTAACTAATTTGTCTCCGTTGCTCTCACCTTCATCGAAAAATGTACGCGCGAGCGGCCATGTTTATTTCCGTAACGCGAACATAACGAGTGGTCTCCGGTTCTCGTTAGTTAACGTTTTACGCAGCGATGTCGATAACGAAAATCGCTAGTAACGATGTGAGAAAAATCAACCTTTAGCGATGGTGACGTAAATCTATCCCACAATGCACCGCAAACCCCAAACACGTTTGAAACGCGGGCATAACGACATGAGCGTAATAGACCCCCTGGCTTGTCGAGCGGTGATGTGCCCTGGGATTAGATGGTTTGGGTGTGGGGGTGTGGTTGTGCTGCTTGGGGGTTGGCGGGATGTTGGTCCCGGCCGGGTGTGCTTTCCCGGCCGGCTTGCTGGTTTGAGTTTTTTTCCGGCACGCCGACGATCTCACGATCAATGAGCTTATATCGCAAAAGCGACAGAGCCTGGGCGTGCTCGGTTCTATACTATACTATGTATACATAAGTTAGCTGTTACTATTCCAGCTATTTATGGAGGTAGAGCGGGGTAGAACCAACACCCCTTCTAAAGCAGAAGATGGCGCTAGCTAAAGATGGCATTGGTAGAACACGCTTTGCTCCGGAACACGTGATGTTGAAATGGCCATGTATAGAACCCCCCTGCAGAAGGAAGCTCACAGAACTTTTGCCTAGAGCAGTGATTCTCAACTGGTTCTCCGCGGAGCCCTTGGGGCTCCTTGTGCACTCTCCAGGGGCTCCGCGGGCCACTTGAGGAAAATAAAAAAAAAACAGTAAAATTAAAAAAATAATAATTATTAATATTTTTAAATAGAGGAAAAATAAATCAGTAACTTTGATGAATAATTAAGCAATGGGAGCCTACGAGGCTTCGCCATAGACTTTTTTTTACTAAAAAGGGTTCCGCGAGACAAAAAAGGTTCAGAACCGCTGGCCTAGAGTAACCACTGACTCAGTGGAAGTGTCGAGAGGCCACTCATTGCCCCCCCCCCTCCTCCGATGTTCGTTATATTGACCAGTGTATTTTACTCAGACCTATTTTTCCCATACAATTCGGCTACTGGGAGACATTGTCATAATGCCAGACAATAAAACTTTATAAGCTGGATCCACACTATACAGTGACGCCAAAAGAAAAGCTGTCGGAAGTCTTTGGGAAAAATCATCCAAGTTGAAATAAGTGGTTTCCGCCATTCCGGAAATATCAGCGTTAAATAATGGGAATACACTGTATATATACAGTGTATATTCCCATTATTTAACGCTGATATTCCCAAAGACTTCTATGTATAGGTACAGTGTAAACTCGCTACAACGATACTCGATATAACGGTAAATCCTTCTATACGATATTATTTGAGGAGATTGTAGAACTGCTACAACGATAATTTTTATATTTCACTCAAAATCACCTTCAATATATTTTATATTTCCTCACCGGTTCTTGTTTTTTTTGGGGATGATTAAAATAACTTGACTATTTGGCATTTTACAGTATATCTACTCTAAGAAAAGTGTTAATTCAATTGCTGTCAAGCTGCTTTCTGTGTAGTACACAAAAGTGCTGTGACGGAAGAAACTGTGACGAAAGTGCTGTGACGGAAGAAATTGTGACGAAAGAAATTGTGACGAAAGTGCTGTGACGGAAGAAACTGTGACGAAAGTGCTGTGACGGAAGAAACTGTGACGGAAGTGCTGTGACGGAAGAAACTGTGACGAAAGTGCTGTGACGGAAGAAATTGTGACGAAAGTGCTGTGACGGAAGAAACTGTGACGAAAGTGCTGTGACGGAAGAAACTGTGACGAAAGTGCTGTGACGGAAGAAACTGTGACGAAAGTGCTGTGACGGAAGAAATTGTGACGAAAGTGCTGTGACGGAAGAAGCTGTGACGGAAGAAACTGTGACGGAAGTGCTGTGACGGAAGAAACTGTGACGAAAGCGCTGTGACGGAAGAAACTGTGACGGAAGTGCTGTGACGGCAAGTGCTGTACACAAAAGTGCTTACAGGATGAAAAAAAATCAACTGAATTTTATTCATGAACTGATCAATTTGAATTTTTTGCTGCCGAATAAATGCCAAAAAAAAAAAATGAATTTAATGGTCTGGTACTAACAATGCCAATTTGGAAGAGATGCAAATAACAGCATGAATTCGGTTTTGCTCGATGGAAGATTCATGTACCGAACGAAGCGAACGTGTAGGCATATAAGAAAATGCATGCTCGGTCGAAATTTATACATGCCCTGGGCATGTCGGATGATTTGTCCAGCCCTGTTTCCTAAATTAAAAAAACGTAAAGAAATTACAATAGGCATGCATTTTTTTTTAAAGTTATTCGAATGTTTGAGGCTCATGAATGCTGAGAGAACATCGCATTGACCGATATTTTACTATAACCGATTATTTGGTAAATGGGCAAAATAATCAATTAATATATAAAGTATTGATAAATTGATTTCTCGTATAAAAAAAAATCAATAGAATGTGAGAAAATAGGACCAAAATTTATATGTATAAAATAAGAAAGAAATATTCAAAGTCACCGATAGATGACGCTGAAAAACATAACTAATTCGCGCACAAAATCAGAGCCTAAACTGACTCGGAACAAAATTTGTCCACTGACTAAAATGAAAAATAAGAACTATGTCAACAGATATATATATTATATATTTGACTGCATCAAATTTCTCTACAATTATGTTCAACTGTAATAAATTTCGTCACAGTAATACCTGAACATCAATGTCTCCAAATAAAGAGATAAATATTTTTGTGCATAATATTCATTAATTCCGAGATTATTGTTTTAATTCACCTGCAGAGGACGCTAGTGAAAACATTTATTGTCTGGCAGGCGAATCAATACATCAACTGTTGACATGATCCACTCTTTCAATTTCTTGACCAAATTACACATAATTTTTACAAGTTACTCAACATGTTTGAGAAGTTTCGAAATTCCCTTACCCCCCCCCCTCCCCATCCCCTTCAATGAGGAAAATCAGACTGGGGGCAACGACTTGTTGCGAGAACACGTTTAAAATTCAACCCATCCCACTGGAGGGAAATAGACCAGACCCTTAATTCGGGATCCAATTATTACGTGAAAAACTAATTCTAACAATATAAACTGTAATTGTGACAGGTATACTGCAGTTCTTGCCATTATACAAATACAACGCCACAACAAGCAAAATGCCCAACGAGGTGGCTGAGAAAAAGATGCCCATAATAAATATGGATGTCATGTATTTTAAGTGTCATTTTAATGTCATTAAAAATACAGTTATGACCAAAAACTGTGTGGCGATATAAAAATGCAATCATGACAAAAAACATGTAATAAACATGTTTTAGTTATAACTATTAAACGACAGTTATGACAGAAAAACTGAAATTTATTTATTTAAAACTGCAATTATATCACATAAAAGTATTTACCTTAAATAATACCTTAACACAAGGTGCTCAAACGTCAGGAGAGTGCGGGTCGCTTCATTGGTTTGTAGACGTGTCGCGAACCATTTGAGTGATTTCAGAATGTGCCGCGGGTCGCGCTCTGAAACTGATCAACGGATCAATCAAGTGCTCAAGAACTGATCAACGGATCAATCAAGTGCTCAAGAACTGATCAACGGATCAATCAAGTGCTCAAGAACTGATCAACGGATCAATCAAGTGCTCAAGAACTGATCAACGCATCAATCAAGTGCTCAAGAACTGACCAACACATCAGTCAAGTGCTCTGGAACTGATCAATGGGTCACCCAAGTGATCTGCAAATATGCCACGCGTCCCATAAGTGATCTGGAAATGTACCCGAACCACCTAAGTGATCGGGAAATAAACTGCATGTCACTTCAGTCATGCTTAACCGAAACGCGGATAGCTTAAGTGATGCAGAAATGTGTCGCTGTCACTTAAGTGATCAACAAACTTGCCGCTTAGTTCATTTTTTTATAAAATCAGGGTTTGAGGTCTCAGGTCACATGAGATAGCTCCGAAGGGTCGTAGGTTGAGCATATATGTCTTAAAATTATGATTCACTGAAAAATGCACTGTCCCTACGCAGTGACTTTTTCACCTGTATGTAGGGATGAAAGAGTGTAATCAAAACCCCCTCAAGCCTAAGCCTAGACCATTCCTAGACTAAATTGCCTTGAAATGACCATAAAACTCAAAATAGCTACAATGCTTTCGACTAAAAATCATAAATAAAATTAATTTTAAAAGGTATATTTAGACTTTACTTTTGCCAAACATCACGTACACACACAACATCGCGGTTTAAACTGATAATAAAAATAACTGAAATACTAATTTTCCCCAATAGACTTTACTATATTAAACATTTAAATCTCATTACGCTTAATGAAGGCACCAGAATAACACTTTTTTTTTTTATGGACGTGGATTTTCTAGAAACGATGTAATCCGATTAAAAATTCCAAAGGCATTCTGAAATCTCTCGATAGAATAATATATTTTTCTCACGAAGACTTCGGGTGAGAAGTAAATGCTCATTTACAGTATCGTAATGCGTTTCGTTGAAACGATTCAATTAAGTCTTGATTAATTAATGCGAGTCGCTGCCGCAACTAATTAAACCATTACGCCATCGACTGGCACGGAACTCTGTTTCTTATCAAAGGGAAAAATTAACTGGTCCGTACTTTTGTCCTAGGGTATCATTCTGTCGCCATTGAAGCTGAATTTGGATGAAAATTTAATTTCCTTTAATGTAGATTGGATTCATAATTAAAAAAAAACAAATTTTAATGAATTTCTTGGAGGAATTTTAATACGAGTGAAATGAAATGTGAATTATTGTTATTAATCTTTCACGGCGTAGTTTTCAAAATAATTTGAATATTTCACATTGCTTTTTACTGTATTTTACGGGACATTTTCACATAATTTTGGATGTCCTAACACATTTTTTTATAAAATGTTTCGTCTTTACCTTATTTTCAACAAGGCTTACTTGAACTTTTAGAATTAAGAACTGAAATTATTTTCATCACTTATAATTATAACTCGACATAATTCATCATCATGGTCATCAACAACCATTTTCAATCCACTGCTGGATGAAGGTTTCCTCTAATTTTTTTCCGTTTTGCTCTGTCTGATGCTTTAGCCATCCAGTTGACTCTTGCCACTTCCCTGATCTCGTCGATCCATCTTGTGTGGGGACGCCTTTTCGAATGTTTAACATCATCAGGGAACCAATCTAGAATACTTGTGGTCCATCTGTTGTCCCGAGTTCTTGCAATATGCCCTGCCAATTTCTATTTTAAACGTTTGATTCTTTCCATGATATCATATACCTTTGTGTGGTTCCTTATCCAAGTGATTCGTTTTCTGTCTCTCCTTGTGATGCCTAGCATACATATTTCCATGCTCCTTTGTGTTGTCTGTAGCCTTTGTATCGTCTTGCTTGTGAGTGTCCATGTTTCAGCTCCATAAGTCAGCGCTGGGAGCACACACTGGTTAAAAACTTTTTTTTTCAGACATAATGGCATGTGGCTCTTCAGAATTACGCAGTTTTTGCCAAAAGTGCTCCATCCAATCCTGATCCTTCTGTTTATTTCATTAATGATTCCTTTGTGCATGGTAATTTCTTGTTCCAGGTGTGCATAGCTTTCTACTTCTTCTATTTCTGTGCTGTTGAGAAGGATCGTCTTCATCAAAGCAAAGCAGTTGAACATAACTTTAGTCTTTTACAGATTAATTTTCAAAACCACCTCAATACTTGCTTTCGCGAGATCTTGTATCATTTCAGCACTTTGCAGCAGACAACATCAGAGCAAAGAGACATCCGGTATTTGAGGTAATTATTTTAAATTCTAGTTGCTCATATTATTGCCTCAAATGAGTGATCTCTTGTTTATTTACTTTTTTTTATTGTGGTTCTTGTAAATAATGATTGACAAATATGACTTGTTGTGTGATTGTTAACGTGCAAGAACTATACTCGGAAAACAGTTGGTATTCAAGAGACTTATCACACTTTTTTCTAAAGACCAAGAAACTTTAGAAATGTCCTAATACAAGATTCATCGAAAGACTGGTTATTTGTGGAAAGATGATTACAAGGAGGAAAATGCATCGCTGTCCCCACAGGGATTCGAACCCCGGTCTCTCATTTGCTAGACAAGTCCTCTACCAACTAAACTATGGAAACAGTATATTTCAACATTGGAGCGTATATATATATGTTGAAAGGTTCCGTACATGGTACGCAGCAATCAAATAATAGCTCGTAATGACAGGCCACCAGAGGGCTACATGTGATAGGCATATTCAACATAGATATATACGCTCCAAGGTTGAAATGTTCGGTTTCCATAGCTGAAGTTGCTAGAGCACTCGTCCGGCAAACGGGTGACCGTGGTTCGAGTCCCCGCGGGGACAGAGATGAATTTTCTTTCTTGTAATCATCATATCCACAAATAACCAGTCTTTTGATTAATATTGTAATATGGATGTCCGAAGGTAAGAAGTTCGATCGAGTAAAGCAGTAAGTAGGCTCATATTCGTTTCCCATGTTTTGACGTTGCAGTTGTGTCAAGTCCAGTGCTTTAAAGGGCGTATTTTCACCAACACAGTTTAAACTGGAATCGCAGGTGAAAGGGTTGAAGATCGAAACGGATTGGTTAAATTGAAGATTTTAACCGTCAAACCGAAAGATACCCAGGCCACATCGCCATATGGCAATATCGGCTCATTGTCCACACGGACTGGATACCTCTGGCAATTTATTCATAAAAAGCATACATTACAAAATATACATTACAATCATAACCACTATGAAATCATAATCTAAGTGTAAAATCTATTTCTATTTCTATGTGGGAATCAGTTTCTATATGGGAATCAGCCGAGAAAGATAATTACTGATGTTATTGCTCGTTATAACCGAGTTAGATAGTAATTTCTTTTGACATGAATGTTATGGGATTAAGGGTATAACATGCAGGTGGTATTACTACCCAATACCGTGAGATGTTCCGTGATCGATTTATCGGTTAACAGAAACTCCCCCCCCCCCCACCCTGACATTTTTCCCTTGCTCGTTTCGTCCCCGGAAATTTCGCTCCTGACATTTCGCCAGTTCTGACCGTTTGAGTGACCAAGTGACCGAACGTATGAGTGATCAAAGTGAGTTGGAGATTTATTCCTCCCCCCCCCCTCCCCGACATTTTGCCTGTCCTTACCGTATGAGTGAACAAGTGAGTGAGTTGGATGATTGAACAAATGAGTGACTGACTGTATGAGTAATGGAGTTGGATATTTACCCCCTGATATTTTGCCTGACCTGACCGTATGAGTGAGCAAGTAAGTGACTGTATGAGTGAATGACCATGGAGAGTCATCAAATGAGTTGCACATTCACCCTTACTTTTCCCCTGCCCTGACTGTATGAATGGCCGTGTAAGTGACCAAATAAATGACTGTATGAGTGAATGACCATGGAGAGTCATCAAATGAGTTGCACATTCACCCTTATATTTCGCCTGCCCTGACCGTATGAATGGTCGGGTAAGTGACAAAGTAAGTGACTGTATGAGTGGGCAAGTGAGTGACCTTACGAGTGATGAAGTGCGCAGGAAATTTACCCCCGACACTCGTACGGCCACACATTTGGTCATTCACTGATACAGTCAACTGCACACTCACTTGGTCATTTATACTGTCACTCACTCACTCATATAGTCAATCGCGCACTCACTCACTCATGCAGTAAATAGCACACTCAATTGGTCACTCATATAATCACTCACTCACTCATGCTGTCTCTCGCCCACTTATATGGTCACTCACGCAGTCAGTCAATCATACAGTCAGAGCAGGCGAAACGTCGACGACGAACTTCCGGATCCCGATTTATGGCAGTTCAACATGTTTCCATGACCGCCGAGAGAGGCCGAGCTTCCACAGCTCATTCCTCAAGAATCCACATTACATTATCCACAAGTACATTAAGAAACGAAATTCCTCGCAGCGCTACAGAGGTTTCAATTTCTCATCAATTTTTCTTTCCTTAATCGATTAAATCAGATTTGATTGACAATCGAGAAACTCTTATTGGCTCAGCTGTCAGCTTTTAAAAAAAAAAAAAAAAAAACACCGAACGCAAACTATTCGTACTGCGGATTCAATTTTCCACTAAAATTCCATTTTTATCCACAAATTCCACGAACATACCTGATATTTCTTATTTTTCGGAGAAGATCGATTTCTTCTAGTGAAATATCGATGGAAGTACCAAAAAAAATAAGAAATATTCACTTTTTCGTTGTGTGAAAAGGTTTTTCGATTCGAATAGAAATTTTTGTATATTTTAGTTTCATATTATATGGAAAAATTACCATCTGATATTCTATAACTGGGGTGGCCAACAGCTGCCCGCATGCGGCCCGTGAAGTGATTTTGTGCGGCCCGCGAAAATGTAAAAGTACCGGAAAAATTAAATTTGTGATCATTATTATTTTCCAGTGACGAAATTAATTTAATAACTAATTAATTCAGTTGGAGCAGCTTATACACCGAAGTTGCACCGCTGATACGGCCCGCGACGCTATAGATGACCATTATATTGGCCCGCGAACAGAAAGAAGTTGGCCACACACACACAACCCTGTTCTATAACATAATTCTTTTGTTTAGTACTATAGTCATTTCATTTCATACCATGCACCGCCCAGGCTCTATCGACCATTGCCAATTTTAGCCAATGCCCCGGATGAGGGGACTGGGCGGTGTCGGGTGCTTTATTATACCGTTTTCCCTCATTGGCTTGTTGGCTCGGGTGAACGTCCGCTGTGGCCAGGCCATGTCCTGGACCACGCGTCTTTCCTCGTTGGCTTCAGTCCTCTTATAAAGTCTTTCTTTCAAACCGACCACAACTCAGGTCTATCACCATCTATGGGTGATTTACTACCTAGTGAGTTGTGCCGGAAGTGCAACTGTGTGTGTCTAACAGTCTGAGTGCGTATGTAGTGTTGTGTTTGATTTTTCAGTGCTTTTTTTTTTTTTTTTTCAACTCAGGTCTATCGCCAGAGGCAATTTACTACCTAGTGAGTTATGCCGGAAGTTAAGTGTGTGTACCTAACAGTTTGAGTGCGTGTCTAGTGTTGTGTATGATTTTTCAGTGCTGCCATCTATATCTCAGAAGTGAAGTGAGTGATGTGTTATGATTGAATTACATTTGTACTGTTTGTAGGTCTGTTGCTCTCTGTGGCGAGACTTTCTAAAGGGGAGATCGGCTCGCATTCGTGCCTTGAAGTTGGGAACCACAGAAAACCAACTTCAGCCGACTACCACTGTGGCGACGTGAGTCTGTCCTTATGACCACTCGACCACCACAGCGGCCTCTTATATAGTCATAAGATTTAGTTACTGCACTAAGGAAGTCCAAGAATAGTTGTCCGCACTGAGTGACTAGTAGGAATGTGAGGAATAGTTTTGGCCGAATATCAGTTTTTCTCAAAATTCACCCCAATTAAAAATAAAATTATTGGTAATTTCAAACGATTGATAATGAATTTTAATTATGCAATTTATTTAAATAAATACTAAAAAACTGTTAGTTCAAAGATTTTGATAGGCATGACGCTGACAATAAAATTTAATTTAACGATGACACATTCTATTTCAATATTACTCCTACGGAATCAACACTTGGTACCAATTTTAAATCTAAGAAAATTTCAATCTTTATTTTCTTTCAACCAGTAATGCGTCATAAAAATTACGACTTATTTTCTTATTTTTCTTCTCTAGACGTTCTTTGCCCCCGCTTTTGTCTCTTTTCAGTACCTCCAGAGGTTCGAGACCCCGGGTGCAGAGGAGAATATTGAGGCAGCCTTAAATTAGAAAAAAATGAAAAGTTTGTGGTTATCGGGGTCCTTGAGATGTCGGGGCGACCACTGTTAAATCCACCTCTAAATCTATGTAAATCAGCCTATCTTGTCTAGGTACATCCTTCAGTTAGTGAACTGTGGTTCCCAACTTCGAGACGCGAATGCGGGACGATCTCCTCCTTGGCTACAGAGAGCAGCATGCCTACAGCGGTACAGTTATTCAATCACTGCACTTCACTCGTAGTTAGAAAAAATTGATGGCAGAATCACACATAACAAGCATTACACAGTGTAGCGATACTATTGCATAGCAACCAATAAACCAGCAGATGGCATTAGTCATCCCAGATTGCCGCTCCTTCAGTTAGTGAACTGTGGTTCCCAACTTCGAGACGCGAATGCGGGACGATCTCCTCCTTGGCTACAGAGAGCAGCATGCCTACAGCGGTACAGTTATTCAATCACTGCACTTCACTCGTAGTTAGAAAAAATTGATGGCAGAATCACACATAACAAGCATTACACAGTGTAGCGATACTATTGCATAGCAACCAATAAACCAGCAGATGGCATTAGTCATCCCAGATTGCCGCTCCTTCAGTTAGTGAACTGTGGTTCCCAACTTCGAGACGCGAATGCGGGACGATCTCCTCCTTGGCTACAGAGAGCAGCATGCCTACAGCGGTACAGTTATTCAATCACTGCACTTCACTCGTAGTTAGAAAAAATTGATGGCAGCATCGCACATAACAAGCATTACACAGTGTAGCGATACTATTGCATAGCAACCAATAAACCAGCAGATGGCATTAGTCATCCCAGATTGCCGCTCCTTCAGTTAGTGAACTGTGGTTCCCAACTTCGAGACGCGAATGCGGGACGATCTCCTCCTTGGCTACAGAGAGCAGCATGCCTACAGCGGTACAGTTATTCAATCACTGCACTTCACTCGTTGTTAGAAAAAATTGATGGCAGCATCGCACATAACAAGCATTACACAGTGTAGCGATGCTATTGCATAGCAACCAATAAACCAGCAGATGGCGTTAGTCATCCCTGATTGCCGCTGTGAATGCTGCGAGTATATAGTGCTTATATATGTATATGTGTAATACCAACAGAGAGAGTCGAGACTTCTGAATGTTCAATTGTGTTCATACTCGACTGCTATGTAAATACTTTAGTTTAGTTTAACCAATAGTAATTTTAATAGTAATAAATTTATATAATAAAGTATTTTAAGTCAACACGTACAATATAGTGAATCCTTACACTATAACAGTAACAAATCTAACGTTAGGTTCAAAGCACGTACACTCACATTCCAACATGTGTCAATTCATTAGAAATTTTGCAGAGGGATGTGGACGAGGTGCACATGTGTGGTTCAGTAGTAGTAGTAGTTAGTGTTTGATTCATTTAACTTGTGTAATTTTCATACCTTTTATTGCAATAGGATTCTATTATCAATTTCAAGTTTTCCCAGGTCCTAGAAATTCCCTCTGATATAACGTTTTCCCCTTACTTACGTACTTACTAACCGTAATGGCACCCCAGTTCATATTCCGAAGAATTTCTAACCGTTAGGTCACCGAAGGGGTAAAAAACGTTTTTCACTGGAAGGGATATACACCACACAAAATAAAATACGCACTTAGATTTACAATGATATCCGGCCGAATACCTACGCATTATTCGGCGGAACCAAGTATTCGGCAAGTGGGCCGAATACCGACTAACAGCCGAATATTCGTTCCATCTCTAGTGATTAGGTACATGCTTTTTTTGCACAAGTTGTAGGCCAAAGCAAACCATTTCCCCGAACCGATAAGGAACAACCAAATTAGTGAAGGCTTTCACCAATTTATTAAATTTTCTCATTAATTCTGATTTGTTATCATTTCTGGCAAGGGTAGATTTCTGCATAGGCAAATTGGACATTTACCCCGGGCCTCTTAGTTTTAGGGGACCCAAATACGAACAATTCACAGGTTGTCCCGTAGATTCGTAAATTGTTTAAAAATTCACGAAAAATAGCCGATAGGTGGTGCTGACGTACACAAGTCAAAAAAAGATACGCAAATAACGAACAGAATGCCTCCAAATCGTTTATTATAGCAGTATGTGTTCCAGATGACCACCGCCACAGGGGATGACACATTGCAGGCGAGTCACAAGTCCAGCAACGGCAGAGTGCAGCAGGTCCACATACGCGGTTTGCAACGGTGAACTGCATGTGGATTAAGAGCGCAAGTTCTTATAACCGTCTCATTTGCATATTTCCAATGAAGTCGCTCGTACTAGCGCCACCTATCGGCTGTTTCTTTTCCTGTCTTAAAAAAATCCCCTTCACCTAGCGATGCTAACCCTGCAAACCGTTTTTTATTTCGGTTGTTTTGTCTGGTTTTTATTCATTTTTAAATTTTCTACGGACTTTTCGTCTACCCTGTATTTGTAAGTTTTGACACCTGTTCCGTCTTGAGCCGGAGCCCACATTCGTAACGAAATATTTTACGCTATATCTCGGGAGGTTCGCAACACAAATAATGGAGAATGGTATCGTCAGTCCGGGATCACGCTATACAAGTTTGATAAAAGAGCTTTTACAAAACTTGAAAAAAAAACAACCAACAAGCGTATCGGTTACATTCGCTGGAATATAACCAATACTAGTATTGTTCGCATTGTACCGGCCTTGGCTATTCCACAGACAAACCAGATGATACCCTAATATTAGGTAAGTTTCTACCCCGCAATTCATGGCACAAAGAGCGTATTCACTGGCATTCGTGTCTATGACACAGCCTAGCCTGAATTTTTTTATCATGCCTAACGTCAAAGCCATAACTAAGATTTTTGTCAGGAGGGACACCTGATTCTGTCACTGCAATCAAAATCTCCTAAAACTCTATGAAGCAGTGCTTTCGCAATATACAACAGCCGACGATCGTTATAATAACCCTCGTTTTGTCGAAAAAGGGCGTTATATTGAGTGATCATCACCCCGAAAGGAAAACATATAAGATAGTCGTTATCTGAAACATTCGGGACTTGTTCCTACTGGTCGTTGTAATGTAATTGTCGTTACAATGTGGGGTCATAAGCGTCGACTGTATTTTGAGTGTTTATATAGTGTTATTTTTTTTTAGACTAAAAGCATTTGCCACCATTTCAATCCAGTTGCTCCTCGGGATATATTTGTTTTCCTCCTCCTCTAGTTCTACCCCTGCCTCAAATTGTGTGTTCACAGTGAAAAAAAAAGTTAGAAAATTTCTTACCGCGAAGTTCGGTGAGAATATTTCCATCACCGATGGGGGTATTTTATTTTGTAAAATATGTTGAAGTTCGGTACAAAAGCGAGTTAATATGTAGCTACATCACTATTTAGATAAAAGAAGAATCAGCGAGACTGCAAAATTCAACAGCGTCTGCTTTATGACAAGGTAATTTTTCCGAATTTCTAACACTACTACGCAACCTCTATGCAACTGTGTGGTTCCTACAGCGTGGTTATAAATAAACTGACACTACTCGGACGTATGTAGCACCCATTCTGATGGTAGTACCGTATATACTGGTGTATAAGCCGACCCCTAACAAACAGCGCATTTCAGAAGTGTGGGGGTAATTCGAAAATATTCATGTCGTTTTCAGTTCCGTCCATCATGTTATTGATAAAACACGTTTCAAAGAATTAGATGGCGATTTCGGTGGTGAACAGAATTCCACGCCCACAGAATTCCATGTTGTTTCTTTATCTTCGAAATTCATATCCATTCTGTCCATAAATTCCGTAAACCATCTTTAAAAGGCTTGTTGATGCTTACATCTAAAGGCTGTAAAATCAACGTTAGTCCACCGGGGATTAGAAACAACGACATCTGTGGTTATTTTTTTTCATTTGCGCTTTGGCTTTAACATGAAATTTAGCTGAAAATCAACTCTATTGATTAGTAACATCATCTAAAGTAGTCAAATGACGTCGCAGATCTTCAAGCTAGCCGTTCAGAGGCTATATGATTTGGAAAAGTGGGACGGGGGGGGGGTCGATATTTTCTCGCGAAAACAACTTACCCCTGAATAAGCCAATCCAACCCCCCCCCCCCAAATCAAGGAACCAATTTTTGAAAAAAACCAACTTGGCCTGTATAACTGTATAAACACGAATATATATGGTATTTTGATGAAACTTGGTGTATAGGATACGTGTACCATGGGATAAAGAGAAAGATTCAATAAAAATATAGATTTATTTTTTTTTTTTACAACGAGGGGAAAAAGTGGCGTTTTTTTATCGCAGTTATATTTTCCTCATGGTCCGAATAAGTGTTATACACCAAGTTTCAACGAAATACTTCCACCACAATTAATTATGTGTAAAGAACCTGTGTGCAAAGAGTGGCGCCTAAGTGGCGTAGTATTAAGATGCTGGTCTTCGACTATGGAGGTTACCGTCAAGTTCGAATCTGGGCGGAAACATCAAATACAAATACAACGCCCCAACAGGAAAAATGCCCAACGAGGTGGCTGAGAAAAAGTTGCCCGTATAAAAATATGGATGTCATATATTTCAAAAATACAGCAACCCAATTAAAAATGCAATCACAAAAATTATAAACAATATAGACACATGATAAAATATTATACAATGCCCATAAAGAATACTTATGGTTGTCTTATTCTAAGTATGGATAGCTTCTCGATTTACCCCAACATGTTCAAACAGAACCTGGTTCATCAGAAACAAGTTCTTTACGTACCGAGTCCGGGGCGACCACCGATGAATGGCGCCTTCATTTCCCACCCACCTTCACTGGTTGGAAATTGCCGTATGCCGATATGACATAGGAGTTGTTGTGCGGTAAAGTACTAGTTGAATTATACTGACACTTCCACCTATGTAGGTGGCACAATGGTGGAAGGATGAAGGTGGTTTTCTACGGTTTTCCAACTTCGAAGGCGTGAATGCGAGCCTGGGAGAATTGCAGTGAGCAGGCGTGAATGCAGCCCAAAGTTTGGGGTTGCTTGAACAAAGTTCACTGAGAGCAGGAAGACCTACAACACGACGCTACTTAACCACCCATCACTTCCGGTCATATATCGCCATGAGGCAATTTCCAGTGGAATTGGGTGGGAAATGAAGGTGCCATCTATTAGTGGTCCCTCCAGATGCGATAGGTAAAGAACTTATTTCTGATGTTCTTTGCCCAGATTCAAACCCGTGGACCTTGCCGGTAACCTTCATAGTGGAAGACGAGCATATTGCCACTTGGGCACACAACACAATAAATGACAAAACATCAAAATTCCAGCACAATTACCATCTTCACTTGAAAATATGGAAGACAAGAATACGTAACACGAGCACAATTCTGGCAGCACAAATACGTTAGAGCCATATACAGACTCAGAATATACATAACGGCATGTACCCACTCGTTAGGAATCACGTAAAGAAATTTGTACAACGCACGCTGCTAAGTAGTAGGTAGTAAAAGAAACTAAATTACACAGCAGTTTATTTCATGCCTTTTTTTTTTTTTTGAACATTTCAAAATACATCCACATCTCGTGAAAGAAATTCTAGGACGTTATTTTCCGAAGAACAGTACGGTGGTAGTGCTTAAGGGCGGTATTCACCGACATGGTTTAAACCGTAGTCACGATTTTTTGATCAGATATCGACACGGATTGGTCAAATTCAGGTTTTTAACCAATCTATGTTGATCTGTTACCATTTTACCTTTAAAGACCGGACACACCCCGCTTCCCATCTCATAGAGATATCGAAGCGTTCCCGGAGGATGGGTGTATCCGGAAAGTTTTATTATAAACAACAGAACATTGTCATCTCAGACGAAGGCAACCAAAAAAAAAAAGCAAAAAATAAATGAATAAAATATATATGAAGACGATCGTCTATCTTAAATCATATAACAGGTGATTAAAATCGAAACAACAAACGCCACACAATAGACAATCAAAATTATAAGCAAGATTATACGATGATAGCAAATAGTCCCTCCCATAAGAATCTGGCCATCGCCAGTTAATCAAATGATTGTCAATAATATAAATCTGATGATTGTTAATAATCTAAATCGAATGATTGTCAATAATCTAAATCTGAAGGCGCGTATACACTAGCGTGCGGATCATGCAATGAAAGCATTCGCAATTGGTTGTTCGGTAACTTGTACGGTGTTGTGAACGATTATTGAACTGTTTTCACTGAACCCACCTGGAATCGGTTTTTTCAACGAACACAAAGGAAAGAAAAGAACACAAAGGAAATTTGTGTACCCACGAGCGGATTAGAACCGCTGCAGGGGGGTCGTGTGTTGCAAGATCAGCTCGTTAGTGTATACGCGCCTTTATGATTGTCAATAATCTAAATCGAATGATTGTCAATAATCTAAATCGAATGATTGTCAATAATCTAAATCGAATGATTGTCAATAATCTAAATCGAATGATTGTCAATAATCTAAATCGAATAATTGCCAATAAGAAATATAAAATTTCGATGATCTCTTATCCAAAAAATGTGGCTACAGTTTAAATCATGTCGGTGAATACGGCCCTAAGGGAGGCGCAGCTTTCATTTGAATTCAGTGAGATCGTTTAAATTAAAAAAGACATTTAAAAATGTTTATGTACTAAATCGATACTTTTGCTGTTTCTACATTAGTTTAATAAGATGAGAATCAGAGTAGCTGAAAAAAAAATGTAAAATATAATGAAGAAAATCATAAAGCCATATTTCTAGGTTTTAAAAGGTCTTAAATGCTTGCTTATTTTAACGATTTTTTTCGTAATAAAATCCGAGCCCCGTATATAGTAATAAAAATTCTCAGAAGATAGTGTATTTGCCTATGTACCCGTAAGATGATCCTTCTACTACTCATTACTTAACAAAACCATGCGGGAATCCACCTAATGGTCAAAAACTATCGGACATCTCAATTAGTGTCTGCTTTCGCCTCCTTCGTCAAATCTAGAATATTTTCCTGTAGTTACTATGCCCTCAGGCAAGTATAGTTATTCGGAAGTATTTGTTGACATTTTCTTGGTTCATGTTGCTTTGGTAGTTGATTATTTTTGCGAGAGTTTCATAAGTTTTGTGGTTTTTTTTTCGTTTCAAACACGGAAAGAAAGAGCGTTCAGAAAAATGACACCGTATTTAAAATAATAATCATAATAATGCTGTTTTAAATAACGATTTTTATTGCGTCATCCACATCCTACAGATTGCGATAACTTGCGCCACAACTACCATTACAACAAATAGAAATCATGGACATTCCTTGAGAAACGCCTGATGAAGAAAGACTGTCATTTATCTTTCGAACCGGGAATGACAAATTGGCGAGAATGAACGATCTTTAACCTCTTTATACGATAGTACTACGTCCAAACACCAGTGGAACAAATTCAAACAAGTTCTTCTGTGTTTTATTTCCTCTCTCTTAACCATTGCGAAGCTTTATAGTAACCCTATTTATACGGAAGTTGCTCTTGCTTTCTATACTCCTGTTAATGATTTTTTCCCTTCCACATATATCTTTCAACTATATCTCCATTGCACCTTTCTACTAGTATATATGTAAGAACGAAACAGAACACGTAGGGTGAGGATAAAAAAACAAAGGACTCTTTTAAAAAAACTCTGTTACCAACCTTATCTATTATATGTATTTTTTCCTTTTTATATTTTTTCTTTCCCCCTTCTTTCTTTTTCTATCGTGCGGTTAGGTTAGCGCGAAGTTACACGCTTTTACCTACCTAAACTATACAAATGAGTGGCTGACGTGTATCTCACGCGGCGTGATGAGGTATGATAGATATGGATCAAGTGCTTGGGATACAGTGATCATTCTGTCAACCCGGTATGAAATGCACGAACGTGATAAATGCAAATACAAAAACAACGACACAACAGGCAAAATGCCGAACGAGGTGGCTGAGAAAAAGATGCCCATAAAAATATGGATGTCATATGTTTCAAAAATACAGCAACCCAATTAAAAATGCAATTAACACAAATTATAAACAATATATACACAAGATAAAATATTATACAATGCCCATAAAGAATACTTATGGTTGTCTTATTCCAAGTATGGATAGCTTCTCGGTATACCGCAACATGTTTATCGTATTTCTTTTTAAACGTGTCAATTGTGTTACAATTTACTACCTCCGGGGGTAAGCTATTCCATTTATTAAGAACCCTATTAGAGAAAAATGCCCTGCGACACCATAACCTTGCATTGTCCCGCACCAATCGATACTGGTGTCCCCTTGTAAAAGCAGTCGATTGGCGGTGTACTAAAAGTTCATGGTCCATCCTATCCATCCCATTGAAAATTTTGAACACTTCGATCATATCTCCTCGACACCTGCGTTCATCCAATGTAAACATATTCAAAAAATGAAGTCTCTCTTCATAACTCAAGCCCTGTGTGCCAATAAGGACACGCGTAGCTCTTCTCTGCACCCCTTCAACCAAGTCTATGTCCCTCTGTAGGTATGGTCTCCAAAACCTTACAGCATACTCCAGTCCAGGACGAACTAAGCCTCGAAAAAGCGGAAGAATGACTTTAGGAGAACGCGAAGAGACCTTTTTGAAAATGAGACCAAGCATTCTATTCACTTTTTTGACCACCGCTGAACAATGTTCAGAAAACCTAAGTCGCTCGTCAATGAGAATTCCCAAATCGGTGACCCTGGTTGCATCCGGGATAGTGACACCATTCAACTCGTAAGACAACCGTGGGTTGTTCGAACCAAAATGACTGACCATGCACTTATCAACGCTAAACGTCATGCTCCATTCATTTGCCCATGCTGCAATCCTGTTTAAGTTGGTCTGGAGCAACTCCCTATCGCTTTCATTGCCGATTACCCCCATAACAGCTCGTTCAAGTGATGTAGACCAGTGTTTTTCAACCGCTGGTACGTACACTGTCGGACCAGACAAGGCCTGGGTTACGTCTCTTCCAGGATATTAACCCTTTATACTAATGTGGCCTGTGCTAGGGAGTAGACTGGTAGTAGTATACTGGTATATGCGGACTGGAGTCGGTCCGTCAAATTTTTCTCAAGCGGTCCGCGAAACATTTCGGCCAATCTATAGGTTCTACATAATTTTAGATCGGATGACTATTGTACTCTCCCCGGTCTATGTATTATCTTTTGTATCTGTCTCAACCGGAATCTTTGTATCTGTTCTGCGTAGTAATGTTAACGTGGAGGCGTCTCAGCCATAAGCAGAAGTATGAATTATTTCTTTTATTTATTTGTTTGTCGCCGATCCGTTAATTGTTTCTCCCATTTACTTTTTCGCCCATCAGTAATTATAATAATAATTATTATAAATAATAATAATAATAATAATACATTAATATAAATTAATGGAAATAATTAAAAAAATTTCAATTATTTCTCCTATTTATTCCGAGTATGTTATTGTCAGTAAGGGCCTTTCAGTCATTCCCCACCCTGCACACTGCTTTGGTCACTCGCATGCTCGCTGTTGTGAGTACCCACATGCTTACGCAGTGCTTTGGTCTCTCACATGCTTGCATATTGTTTTAGTCACTCACCAACTTGCATACGCTCTATGCCACTCTTTTGGTAACTCACTGACATAGTTTTTTGCTTTATAGTTTTTATAATTATTTTGTCATTTACACGTTTACACATACTCTATTACGTTCTGTTTTAGTCCTTCATATGTTTGCACGCTCTCTAGATCACTCTTTTGTGGTCATTCACATGCTTGCAAGTGCTCTAAGTTACTTACTGACCTAGTCCCTCTCTCTATAGGGCACTCTTTTGTTCATTCACATGCTTGCTCACGCTTTAAATCACTCATTGATCTAGTGAGTGATGGTCTCTTACTGTCTCGGAAGAGGCAGATTTATTTTGGGTTAAACAAATTTCTCCCATTCTACTAACTTTCTTCGTCACTCATCTCTCTAAACTTTCCGCCGCCCTGGGCAACGGCCCGGTAACGCCCACTCCCCCGTAACTACGTCGCTGGCACTACACGTCATTTGAAAACCTTTTATAATTGAAAATATGTTTCTAAAGTCAACAGTTGTAGAAGCTATCCGCTGTGCAAACAGTCTGGAACAACCTGTATATGAGTATTACTTTCATGCTACATGCCATTATGGAACCAAACTGCATAAAAATTTTGCGTCCTGCGTTTATCTTGACAAGTCATATTAGAGCTTATGATCATATATCCCGGAGCACTTCGATCGATATTAGTCGGATTGCGGAGGACGAAAGTTAAACAAAGAGTCCGCTCGTATGGATATACATAGAATTTATTATTCATGGATATTCACTGGCGGCATCCAGAGAAAAGAGAAAATTATGTGTTGCTTATTTTTCCCCCGGAAAAACGTTTTCCTTTGTCTGCCGGGGGAATTTATCTCTCAAAAGTTCTCTGCGTGAGAGATGGCGGAAACCATATTGCTTCACGCAACGAAATGAGAGCAATATGTCTTGCACTAAAAAAAAAAAAAAGCACATGGAGGGTCATTTCTCTTGTTTTTCATCAGTGACGCCATTCATTGCCACGTGGGAAAAAAAGAGAAACAGAAATGATGTCTTCTCTCGACTTACGTCTATATCTCTCAACTCCATTTTCATTTTGAATCAGATATCTTCAAATGTTGCCGAGGTTTAAAGCTTCCGTGGGTATTGGCGCAGGCCGTAAAATTTTTATTGCGGGTGGTATATTTTCAAATTTCCAACAAGTGTGTGGGATGTATGTGATCTGCCCCCTTTCTCTCTCTCTGTATTTGAAGGTCCCCATGAGGTTCATGTCATGAACACCGGAGAAATATAGAGTAAGTTGGTATTCTCTGACGAGAAAGCTATAAACTGCGTACGTATTAAGAAAATGTCTTGTGTTTGCAAATTTTTTTGTGCGATTTTTGTTACTTGCAAAAGATGCTTTTCTCTCATTCTTAAATCTTTTGTAATAACTGAAAAGTCTGATAAATCTATTTGAATAGACGTTAGGAAGAGATGTTTGTCAGCCGAAAGAAGAATCAATGCAGTTTACATATTGAGAAAACACACACACTACAGCGATTCTTCTGTCTGTTTTTTTTATAAATTGTTATCGATGTAGATTCAAGATGACTGCCACGTTTTTGAGAAAGATGATTTCTCGGTCCAAAAGGGTGGCGTCATTATGGGTTTTTTCTCAACATTTTTAACGGAGATGGTTGAATTAGTAGGAGTTGTCGATCTGCTATCGTAGCATGCATTTATGGAACTTTTTGGCTTGGCAGATGCGATTTTTCCTGATCGGTTTGATGTGCCAAGCGGACTCATCACCGTCCATCTTAAGCTGGGATCACGCTAGACCGATACCATAAGAAATAAAACACCAGCAACGATACGGATTGATTACAATGAAGCTGTTCTACAGAACTCCAGCAAATTTTTGAATATTTACCCACAAAAAAAAAGTTTATCTCTAGTGCCGTCTTAGCAGCATAATAGCCCCGAGACAAAATTTAAGAGGGCTTAGGCACCAAATGCTAATCTATATATTTACTATCATAAATAATAACCATGAGGAATTATTAGTAATAATAATGCCAGATCTTATCGTCGAAGCTCCTATTCAACTGAGATCCCGGCATGACCCCTATAAGCGGGTGGATCTGGCAGGGTTCCTACCCTGGCGCACAAGAAGATTCTCATCAGATGTGATTCTTTTTACGTTTTTTATAATACAAATTCATATTAGAGGGGCCCCGTGAAAAGTCTGACCTGGGGAGGCCCATCAGAGACTCAGCCTACAAATAACTTTCTTTTGCAAACCGCATTCAAATACACCAATTCCTTCAATTTTTATGAATTCTTAAACTATTCATGGATTTATAGGACACCTTGTATATCGTACAATATTCTTTATACAAACCGCATCTGCTGAAAATATAGAAGCGTTAAAAAAATGAGAGCATCTTTTGTGCGTTATTTCCTTGAAAAAGGTAAACGTTGGGAGAAAATTGCCTTTCACGTCTACTGTAACCATTAAGTATCTTTGAAAAAAGGGAAGGGAAGACCATCAATAAAACTCAAATCTTTAGTATAGACGTCCCCAATGGAAGAAGTTATTTAGCTGAAACTCAGTTGAATTCAGACCATTATCAAACAGATATCTCAAGAAATAGTTTTAGGCATAGCGATTTTAGATCCTATAAAAGAGAAAACTGTACACTTTCTTCCATGAGAGAGAATAACGCTCGATTGTTCTTTAAATTCAAACTCAGCATAGCTTCCACGTTATTTATTGTGTGTCAAGACGAGAGATTTATCCTCGCATCCATAACGTAGGCGTATCCCCGAAAGACAGTAACTTTTGAAAATTTTAATGCTAAATCGATATAATCTACTCCCTCTCTCGCGAAAAGGGAGAAAATAAAGACTAAAATGCCATTTGAATAACATGCTTGGTAGTTATAGTAAGTATCGTGGCAGGGTCCTTCAACGAATTGCTAACGAACTACGCGGGGGCCCTCGAAGCTTCTTAAAGTGGCCCGCCGTAGAAAAAGTTATATAGTTACAGAATTTATAGAAATTCTGTAAAAGGAGAAACCTTAATAAAAAAATATATACTCCAGATGAAAGAAGTAATTTCACAATTTACTTTTAGAAAACATTACTGAATTAGTGAGAAAAAATGATTTCAGAAATAATGAGAAAAAAATGATTTCAGAAATAATGAGAAAAAAATGATTTCAGAAATAATGAGAAAAAAATGATTTCACAAATAATGAGAGAGAAAATTATTTCAGAAATTATTTCGTAATTATTAAAGAAAATGACTTCCGAATTGATGGTAAACATTATTTTGAATTCATGAAAATTCATAATTAATGGAAAATATTTATATAATTATTCGAAAAAATATTTTCAGATTTAATGAATATCCTTGTTTAATGTGAAAATTATCTTCCCATTAATGAAAAAGTAATCTCAGAAATGTTTGTTCTTTATGAAAACCCACACCGTTCATCGTATCACGCCAAATGTTTTTAGGATTCTTGTATGAGGAAAGAGCTATTATATATACTGCCACCAAAATGGAAAAAAATCCCTTTTTTCCATGTTTTCAATCAGATGCAACAATTTTTCCCCAAAGTTTTTTCCATACAAATGCGAGCATTTTAATGGGTTTTCCATTGCAATTTGAAGTTTAAAAATCGGTCAACAAATAACGGAGTCAAATAGGTTCTTATTCCCATAATAAATCTTAATTTATGAGTGCAAGTGTCGCTATGATCAGTGCATTTTTTTCTCTTTTTTTTGAAAATGTAATTGTATTTAGATAATAATCAATAAAAAGAAATCAATTGTTATACATTTTTAACATTGTTATAAATTTATAACTTTTAACATTACTTCACTTCATCACCAAACATACTCCCGCTCCCTCTTTATTCCAAGATCTCGGTAACTTCAAGCAGATAGAGATGTTCCGGCTTGAACATGAGTAAGGACATTAATCGGAGAAGTTCCCGCTTTGCCGGTCCGATAGGCGGACAGCACCCACTGTACAGTTGTACAACACAATAGGCTAACTTGAAGCCGTCAAGAAAGCACAGCACACGGGCTTGTGTGAGTTATGTGCACCAAGTCGGTACCAGCGCTCTCTCTCTCTCTCCATGGGAGATATAAGCTGGGTACCCCAAGGGGTGTGAGTATGCTGGAAGAGCCGGGCAATGTCCAAGCCCGGAGAGCGTTCCAAGCAGGGTATAACAGATACGAACAAAGTCACCGGAGCCGCCCCCTTACTCTCCCCACAACAACTTTTTTAACATTATGAATCACTTTATGTCAGGTGAGTCTGGAAAATACCGGCTAATTCAGCTGTACATGTACAGGGCGAGCAACGTCACCGAGTATCAGCTAGTAAATAATATCCTACAATAACGTGGGAACCACTCCGTTTGACTTAGAGAGTTGGGCCCAATTGTGGCCAGCTGTTAATACGCCTCACTGTGTGAATCTGTATATGTACCACAGGATGTTTTGTTGGCTTTTGGGCTTCATAAATATTAATTTTCACTGGTGCTATCTTGGACCGCCCCCGCTGAATCGGATTACGGATACAATGCTCTGGAACCAAAATTTCTTCCATAGGCACAATGTTGAATTTTCCGCTAAATAGAATAGTTTTAATAACTTTTGCCTGCTCCACCGACTGACAGAAATGATACTTTGTCGGAGGTAACGGGCGCTTATCATATAGCACCCTTTTTCACTCCTTAATTTGTACAGCTCCGTATGAGCAGGCTATCCGTATTGGAAAAATAAAACCCCTAAAAGGGAGAAAATTTTTCGCACCGAGGTTGACTGTTGTTCAACAGTCAATTCAGTCTTGTCGCTAGACGAAAAAGAGGTCTTGGAGTTGCAAACTGAATTGTTTGCAATTAACGCCTTTATTATTTTGGAAAAAAAAACCCCGTGTAGATGCCTGGACAAGCTTATTTGTTATTTTAGTCTAGTTAGTTTGGAGGCGAAAAGGGAAACATAAAAAGTCCGTGGACTTGTGTATTTCGAAAAATTCACACTGAAAAACAGTAAAATCCCTCTGGTGAAGTGTCATTGGTCGAAACTGAACTGGCCCTGCGTCAGAATTGGCCGAGGACGCGGTCAAAAGCCGTCAAGATAGATTACTAAGAGAAAGTAGAGAAAGAATTTCAAAGTCCAGAAATTGAAAGAAAAAGTGTAGAGAAAGAGAGATATTTTGGTTTTTTCACTTTTTTTTAAAATTTCTTTGGATTTTGTAATGAAATTAGTTACCTATGTTAATTTAAATAATTAAAAATTTTAGTTACCACAAAAAGAAGGAGGACGACACAAAAAGGGAGGCAGTAGCGAAAAAGAAAACAGTTTCACGTCGGCTCCGGAATCCGACGGTGGGCTAGTCCTGGAGAAAAATTGGCCATTTTCGATGGAGGACGACAGAGCTGTTCGAATTGATGAACTTCATTCATCTTCGATTTCAGCCGCCGGATGGCTCGATCAGGGCTGACTTGGTTGTTTCCAGTCTTGAGAATGCCCATGATGGCCTTCTGAAACATAGCGGTGAGAGTCAGCTTTTCCATGTAAGCTATGCTGCCGGGTGGAGTCGAATTTTGCCTGCTGAAACCATAATTCGGGGTTCCGGTGGGTAGTTATAACTCATTAAACTTTTATTGCCTGCTTAAACCAATATTATAATTCATTCACATTGCACGACAACTCTAAACGTACATTATCCACATGGTATTTCGTTAGTTAAAACATTCAAAAATTACAGCAAATAAGTTAAGACTCGTGAAAAAATTGGAACTTCGTGGCTCGAAGAGGCTGAGCTGTCTTCGGTATATTTAATTATTCTATTTTTATTCTCTTTTGAGCCAATAGAAGGCGCTAATCTTTGTAATGAAAGTAAAAATCCCTAAAAAAAAAGTCTGCACAAAAGCCATAAATTCATGCAAATGTCTTGAAATTTAAAGAAAAAAACGAGTGGTAAAAGAAAGGATTTGATTTTAAGCAAAAAATCAAAAGTTTTGGGAGCAATAAATATCGAAATCCCTCCAGTTCATTTTCACAAACTTACCCTTCTGGTAATTACTTAGTTAAGAAATTACCAGAACCTTAGAAGTCATTTCTTCTAAAATGAATATTTGTAAGCGCAGCTGGCGCTTGAAACAACAACCATCACGTAAAAGTCTCCGGAAATTGTTTATGTACAGCCATTAGCGGAAAACTCTGATAATTACGTACCATCTGTCTCTGTCTTTCTCTAATTAATGGAATAAAAACCGTCCAGTATCGGGAACATTCTACTCGAGTGAACTCAAAAAGCCTTTTTATACCTCAGTTTTCCGAGAAACTTCTAGAAATACCCCCGCGCGCACGATATACCTCGAAAATCGAGTGAGAGAAACGCCTTTATAGAATATTTTTCCCATCTAGCTTTCCAGCTGGAATCTTTGGCGCGTGCTGTTCTAGCATTACCATAAATTTGAAAGAAAAAGGCAATCGAGAGGACTTGGACGTTAATAAACTGTTATGGTTAGCTATCACGTTAAATAAGCGCAAAGCTTTCATAAGAAAACTAGTAATATTACTTACTGGAACGCGAATAGATAAGTACCGTGGTACATCATTAAAGCTGCAGCATTTGGCTTCGTGTGAGTACAATATACTACCACCTTCCTCACTCTTTCTGTAACCCATTAAATCCAGTGTTTTCAGAGGATATATTTGTTGGTTTAAAACACGGTGCTGGTTGAATATACCGAGCACCTGGTACAGTCACGAATATCAGATACCGCAGGAAAAGATGGAAATGGAGTCAGAGGAGAAAATACACAGAAAATTCATTCTGAGAGAGATTTCTAAGAGAACATGTGTTCGGGAATATTCCATCGTGGCGTTCCTCCTACTCCTCCTCCTCCAGGAATTTAGTACCCTTCAACGAATCCTTTCCGGGAAGTAATGGGTTAGCGCGCGTGATTAACATTCCGGTTACTTGGATGCACTCGTGGAGGGGAAGGTACCGCAGCATATTCGTATGTCGGAAAACCACTATTCAAAAGGATGTTTCGGATCAGAAAGTCTTGATTGCTCTAAGAAGATTCTGGGAATTAACATGCATATCATTAGCGGCACGGAGCTAGACACTCCCTGAGGGGGGGGGGGGAATTCGGGAGATTATCATCAGGATTGAAGTTCTGCTAATGCTGTTAGTAATGTGTCATCAAATTGGTTCATTAGTAAGGCTTTTACTGAATTCGTCAAGGTTGAACCAGAGCCATGGAATAAGTTTATTAGATTATATTTTATTAGATTTTTAACTTGATGAATGTATTATACTGAAGACACTCGCTATAACGACCCCTACGGTGAAAGTTCCATTACGACGACCTGTATAATATAATTCAAATGTTTTCATATAATGACTATCCTATGTTACCCTTAAGAGGAAACAACCACCCGATGTAGCGTCCGTTTTTGACGAAACGATGGGGATCGTTATAACGAGCGTCGGCTGTATTATTTAAAAAAATAATAATAATAAGGGGTCATTCAAGTATTACGTCAGCATCGAGGGGGGGGGGCGGAAGGGGGTTTCGGATTTGCTGACTTTTTGATGACAAGGGGGGAGAAATCTGTTTACGTAATACTTGAATGGCCCCTAATAAATCACACAACATTTCAAATAACCTTACACACATGCATATTTTATTACAAATATAAAATTCTAATAGTTGTTTTTCTAACTAGATCTCCTCTAAATATCGAGCTAAATCACCGGAATTACTTGAACCAGACTCTAGCTTTCATAAGTATTTTCATTGTTGATGAGGGGCAGCCACCTTGAAATATATATATATATATTTTTGGCATTGTTACAAAAAGCACATCTACTCATATTTTTTTCATTTCCACTAATGTAAGTGCCGGTCATTTGTGCCCGCACCTGTCACAGACCCCTTAAGTTGGTGTAACAAGTTATACAGACGGATGTTTTATGCTAAAAATAAAATGGCGTATCTCTGTTAATGTGCATGTAATTCATTCCATGGGTATCAAAAACATTTACATTACGATTACGTAGGAAAATAATGAATATATATTCTGTATTCTCGCAGATATCTCGAACACTGCGTCATTTCTTCAACCAAGTGTAAGTATGAAAGAGGGAATTCATGGATATCACATGAAATATTCAGTAAGAGAAAGTTCAGTACATGCATGTCCCGTATTCCCGGAGCTCCATTTTTATTCTGTTTCTACATAACAGTTCCTCTTCAAAATTGCAATTCATATTTTCTACTTGTCAGCAAGTTACCAACCTTGTAACAGAAATTCATGATTTAATTTGCTGTTCAAGTATAAATATTCCGTTAGTTATGGAATCGCGTGCCTAATATTGCAAGTTCGCAACACGTTTTATCCTCTTTATTTCTGCAATTATAAGTATGTAAGTTCACTGCATGTTATTTCTCATATTTCTATGTTCATGCATATTTGAAACATGTTCTTCTATCCTACTACTACTACAAAACCACACGTGCACCTCGTCCATATTCCTCTGCGGATCTTCTAATGAATCGGTACATTTTGGAATGTGTCCCTAACGTAAAGTTTCAGTGAAATGCTTATTATGTGTATAGTGTTTTCTTTCTTTCAAACAGAGCAGAACTCAAGTCTATCGCCATCTATGGGCAATTTACTACCTAGTGAGTTGCGCCGGAAGTGTAAATGTGTGTACCTAACAGTCTGAGCGCGTATCTAGTGTTGTGTATGATTTTCCAGTGCTGCCATCTATGTTTCAGAAGCCAAGTGAGTGTAGTGACTGAATATTTTTACAGTTTGTAAGCCTGTTGCTCTCTGTGGCGAGACATTTTAACGGAGAGATTAGCTCACATTTGCTCCTTAAAGTTGGGCACCACGGAAAACTAACTTCAGCCGACCACCACTATGGTGCCGGTGGGGTTGGAACCCGAATCCTCGCGATGCGAGTCCGTCACTATGACCTCTCGACCACCACAGCGGCACTCTATCACACTATTGCAATTATGCCCATGAAGGCAAACATAAAATTACCAGGGCAACGCCGGGTATTTCTGCTAGTTTTCTGTATTTTCGCAGATATCGAACAGCGTCATTGCTTCTTCTAGGTGTAAATAGAATAGCGAAAATTCATGGATATCACATGATTCAGTAAAAGAAAGTTTGGTACAAGCATGGCTCCAATCCCAGAGGCCTTTTTTTTATATTCTGTTTCAACACAACAGTTCATCTGCAATTCCAGTTCATATTTTCTATTTTTCTGTAGGTTACCAAACCAAAACTTGTAGAAGAGATTCATGATTTCATTTGCTATTCGGGCATACATCTTTCGTTAGTTACGGAATCGCGTACCATTCAGAAAGAAAAATAGTGGGTACCCGAGGGTGCATAAAAAGAAAAATATAATGTTCTGATATATGTAAGGGCGGAATGTCGAGCGCTAAAAGCATTTACTTGTCTGGGGGAATGCTCTTTTTTTTCCTTATTCTCCTAAAAATATTCGACCTGTCGCGACTTCTTTTTTTCCCACCGTGAATATTCGTAGAAGTAATGGTTCAGCTCACACATAGCCAAGCGTATAAGTCCAAGAAGGAGAGCCAATAAGAGAAAGCAGAAATGTTCTTCGAAGGAAGTGCTTCTCTTCAAATATGGAAGGGAATGTGAGCCCCCCCCCCCCAGAAACTCCATTTAAGACGTTCGTGGGGGAAAAAAGGAATATGTAAAAGCCAGTTTGCAGTGCATTAGTTTTCCCAGGCTCCAGAAAAAAGGATGGATCGGGGTGTTTCGAATGCCACCTTCCATTTCGGAAAAACGAGTGACTTCTCAAAGAAAACTTCTTCTGTTTGTTATGGGAATTCCTTTGAGAAAAACAGGTGTATCTACGCATATACACTTCGTTTTTATCCATGTGGATTGGTATTTGCATACCGTTTGCCTTTTTTGAGAACCTGTCGGAGACACTTGCTGTTTTGGCCTTAGCAGCTGCGATTTCTCACCAGCCTTGTACTACAGACTGATTGCTGTGGTACAGGGTTGTTATAAAGTGTGGCCTTATTCAGAGCAAAGTACATTTGACTGAACACCCAACGAAGTTCTCCGTTGGAACGGAGAACTTCGTTTTACTCCCGTTAAAACGAAGTACGATAAGCATAATGGGATAAATCGAGAAGCTATCTATACTTAGATTAAGACAAACATAATTTTTTATGGGTGGGTGGTGGGTGCATGATGTAGTATCAATTATGTTTTTTATTTCATGACACTTCATATGCTTTTATACTGGGTTGCTGTATTTTGGTTATATTTGACATCCATATTTCAATGGGTATCTTTTTCCAGCAACCTCGTTTAGCAATTTGCCTGTTTTGTTTGTATTTCTGAAATTTTTACGGCATATGTAATGCTTTTGGATTTTATTGCACTGCATAGTATTATTGAAACAAGAATGCTAAATTTGCTCGTATTCCGCTTTCCATTAAATCTGATCGTATTAGTAACATAAAAACGTTGTTACTATATACAAGATGGCAAGTGTTATCTTCTATTTAGGAAACATGCTTAGACTAAATAAAATATTTACATTCGAATTTCAAAATACCTTCGTTAGATGTTTTCAATGTTATTATAGCCAAGTAAAATTTGTAAACGTTGGAGAGTGAGCAAAATCTTTCTCGAGGATTTGGAAGCATTTTTCGAACGCATAATTTATGTTTAAACACCTTGGGGCAAGACAATAAATCTCGTAACTTTTATCGCGAAATTTTCAGTTGAAACTGTGGGCGACAAAAAAAATAGGCTGTTTCAGAACGCCAACAGCAATAAAAGATAGAAGGAGAGAGAGGAATTCTTTCGTCAGAAGAAATTCCGAAATGTTCCGGGAAAAGTTTGAAACATTTATTCGTGCGATTTTTCTTTCATCTTGTGATGAAGATTCCGATATAAGGTAAACTCTCAGATTATTTTCTTAAATCTACTATTTTCATATCAAACTTCAACTCCATCTACGTATTATGTTTTGGCTGTTGATTCGGAGTCGGTGGGTAGAATTTAATGACATTTCATTTTATTAGGAAACGTACATATAGCATATTGATTTTAATATATTTTTCACTTGATTAAATTGGCGCACTGTCCATTGCAACATCTTGATGGCTTAATTTTTTGCTGCAACAAATATTATCTCGTTATAAAGTAAAATGAGATTGCCATCGAGGCTACAAATCAGAAAATTATTTTCGAGATGGCTGACAGATTTATTCTTCGCGGATTGTTATAAAAAGACTCAGATAAACCGGGTATCTACCAAATTTTAAAAAGAATGGATAATCATATTCGCAATCAGACGAAACTGTGAAGTATGTGAAACCATGGTGGGACAACTGTGCGTCATTGTAGAGACAAGGTTAGACTGAATTGTGCAACATTGGGAGATTGGATTGTGCATTATGAGATAAAATTGAGTATGTGAAATATTACGAGAAAAAACTGGAGAGAAAACACTATGAGACAAAACCTAAAGCACAGTAATGAAAAAATCTAATAAAGCTGGAAGCTGCAATCAAGTTCAAATAAAATTCTGCAGCAGCATCAGACAGAACTGAAGGACTGAAAAAAACCTGTACAACATCGTTAGACAAAACTGAATCGTTATGAGAGAATACTGAAACACTGTAACCAAACGTAAAACAAAACTGTAGCATTATTAAAAATAATTGAATCATTGGAACCGTGGTTACATAATAACGGGGATCTCTGAAACCATTGGCAAAAATTGATGACACGCAAATAAAGCGAAGTAATAATGACAAGGCGAAACTGCGGAACTCGTGAACAATGGGGAAAGAAAAATTTGAAGCATTAATGGATTATGAGACAAAACTGTCATTATTTGAACCATGGGAAAATAGAATTCCAAAGCACAAAAGCAAGATGAGACAAAATTATGAAGCACCAGAATAAGATGGAGGAAAACTTTGAAGTACCGAAACAGGATGAGAAAAAACAGTGGAACACCGAAACAAGATGAGACAAAATAGTGAGGCACCGAAACAAGATGAGGAAAACCTTGAAACATCTCAAGACAAGATGAGAAAAAATTTTGATGCACTAAAACAAGATGAGACAAAACTTTGAAGTACTAAAACAAGATGAGACAAAACAGTGTAGCACCAAAGTAGCACCAATACAAGATGGGATAAAGTTTGAAGTAGAATAGGACTTTGAAAGGGGATGAGACAAAACAATGGAACACAAAAACCAAGATGAAACAAAACAATGGAACACAAAAACCAAGGTGAAACAATCAGTGAACCACTTCAACCATGAATAAGAAGAAAACGACAACGCATAAAAACCACGATAACATCAAAAATCTATCGAACATTCACGCATGCGCGTATTTTTAAAGCAGCGTTAGATCTGAAAGATCTTTGATGAATTTAAATCTAGAAAAACACAATAACTTTTATTATTATAACTATTCATTACCTCATCCCAAATAATAAGAAAAACATACAATCCCGAAAAAATTACCTCAAACAAAATGAATTCCACAAGGACATTTCTTTCATTACAAATCCCTACCAAAAACACACAGTTTTATAAAATTCAACCTGGCAATCCACAGTTACGCTGATCGATCAGAAATAAAGTTAAACAAAAAATATTATTCAAAATAAATAAGAAAACTTTCTTTTCCACGGGAAAACCAAATGATGAAAGTTTAAAAGGTTTTCAAAAAGGGAAAAGAAAAATTCCAACATGTCGCCCATTTCCCAGAAAGTAAAAAAAACTACAAATATTTCTTTTCCACTGTAAAAGAACACACACACACAAAGAAAAAGGTTGATCAAAGGGATTTTGTTTTCCGACTGCAACAGATTTCATTCGGGAAAGAAAAAAAAACAAGTGTTAATAAATTTCATTCATCTTTATGAAAGTCGAATTCAGAAAGAAAAATGAAAGAAAATTTCTCTGCTTTAGCTGTAAGAATGGGCAAAAAAAATCGCACACGTATATATTAAATATTTTAAAAAGAGGAAAACTTTCATAAAAGTCACTTCAGCACGTATATTTGGAGTTTTTGTAAAGAAAAGAAGCTGACAACGGATTTTCTTATGGAATACAAACTACACGAAAAGAAAGAGAAACAAAAGAAATGGATCAAAGACAGATGTTTGCTCAAACCTATATATATTAGCTTTGAAAAATATTTTCTCTTCCTTTTTTTCTTTCAAATTTTGTCGTATGTTGTTTATTTGTTTGTTGTACTTAAAGACAATAAAAGTTGGACTGAAGAAATATTTTCAGTGAAAACCCCAAGGCTGATTTATATATTTCGTATCTTTTGAAGTTAATGAAAAGTTTTTGAATATCTCTTTTTATATTTATTCGAATTCGCTGTTGCTATCGAGCCAACGGAAGTTAAATGGATTTTTTTTTCTATGCTATACAGTCAAACTATGTTGTAGTGACCTCGGTTTTAGCGACTACTTGGCTTTAACGTCAGTTATAAATGAGATGGTCCAGGATGATTCCCATTGGGAATAATGTTGATAAATCCTGCTTTGCCCCCTCTCGATAGGAGGCTCTAAGGTAGAGAGCAATGTAGGCATGTGTAGTGCTTTCAATGACTTTTTCGCGTCTGTTTTTAATGGAGATAATGATATTCGATATACGGGTGTTGCATGGGGTAATAAAACCCTCAACGATATTCAAGTAGAAGACGTGGAGGTCCTAAATCTTCTAAGAAATGTATGTGCAAGCAAAGCACCAGGACCAGATAATATCTATCCCAGGGTTCTCAGGGAAGGTGCTAATGAATTGTTGGGGCCAGTCGCACAGATATTCAGGAGTAGTGTTGCTGAGGGTATCGTCCCGAGAGATTGGAAACTGGTTTGACTGAGTTTGACGAGCTCCCTCTCGAAAATTTTGGAAATTATCATCAAAAGGCAGTTTGTGAAGTAGATAGACGAGAATAATGTATTGTCGGATAATCAGCATGGGTTCAGGAAGGGGAAGTCATGTGTAACTAACCTCCTTTGCTTTTATGATTACGTGACTAAGGCTTTGGGTAAGAGCAAAAATGTCGACGTTGTTTACCTTGATTTCCAGAAGGCATTCGATCGGGTCCAACATGGCAAACTCTTGAAGCGTTTACACGAGATTGGAATAGGGGGCAACTTGCTGAATTGGATAGAATCGTGGTTAAGAGATAGGTCGCAACGAGTTATGGTGAACGGGGAATTCTCTGGTTGGACAGGCGTCACAAGTGGAGTTCCTCAGAGAAGTGTCCTTGGCCCCATACTTTTTTCACTTTTTATCGACAAACTCAATCAGGGTATCCATGGAATTACTAGCAAATTCGCAGATGATGTGAAGCTAATGGGGGTAATCGGGAATGAAAGCGATAGGGAGTTGCTCCAGACCAACTTAAACAAGATTGCATCATGGGCAAATGAATGGGGCATGATGTTTAGCGTAGATAAGTGCATGGTCGCTCATTTTGATTCGAACAACCCATGGTTATCTTACGAGTTGAATGGTGTCACTATCCCGGATGCAACTAGAGTCACCGATTTGGGAATTCTCATTGACGAGCGACTTAAGTTTTCTGAACATTGTTCAGCGGTTGTCAAAAAAGCGAATAGAATGCTTGGTCTCATTTTCAAAAAGGTCTCTTCGCGTTCTCCTAAAGTCATTCTTCCGCTTTTTCGAGGCTTAGTTCGTCCTGGACTGGAGTATGCTGTAAGGTTTTGGAGACCATACCTACAGAGGGACATGGACTTGATTGAAGGGGTGCAGAGAAGGGTTACGCGTGTCCTTATTGGCACACAGGGCTTGAGTTATGAAGAGAGACTTCATTTTTTGAATATGTTTACATTGGATGAACGCAGGTGTCGAGGAGATATGATCGAAGTGTTCAAAATTTTCAATGGGATGGATAGGATGGACCATGAACTTTTAGTACACCGCCAATCAACTGCTTTTACAAGGGGACACCAGTATCGATTGGTGAGGGACAATGCAAGGATATGGTGTCGCAGGGAATTTTTCTCTAATAGGGGTGTTAATAAATGGAATAGCTTACCCCCGGAGGTAGTAAACTGTAACACAATTGGCACGTTCAAAAACAAATACGATAAACATGTTGGGGTAAATCGAGAAGCTATCCATTCTTAGAATAAGACAGCCATAAGTATTCTTTATGGGCGTTGTATAATATTTTATCATGTGTATATATTTTTTATAATTTGTGTTAATTGCATTTTTAATTGGGTTGCTGTATTTTTGAAATATATGACAACCATATTTTTATACGGGCATCTTTTTCTCGGCCACCTCGTTGGGCATTTTGCCTGTTGTGGCGTTGTATTTGTATTAGAAGATACTAATTTTTTGAGATGTTGATTAACAACTCAAATAATTATGTTAATCAACATCTCAAAAAATGTGAACATCTTCACATAACATCTAGTTTTCTATATATCTTACATAAACGTATAGTTGTCTATATATATTGCATAAACATCTAGTTTTCTAGATATATTGCATAAACAAGTGAAGAGCGACATCATGGCATATAGGACATTCCCGTATTTCACCATCATTTTGTTCTTCCGTAATTATTTTATACAAAAAAATTAATGCTTTTTTCCTCTATTCTTTTTTCAACCTCATAGTTTCACATACTTTTGGCACACTATAGCGTTTGTACCATGTTAATCTCTCTTTATTTTCATGGCATTTTATTTCACTCTACAGACTTGCTATAATGATGTATTTCCTGTCATGGTCTGTTTATGACCAATAATTGTTCATTTCTCTGACAATAAGTAATATTTTTGGCGAGAATCGGTGATGATCCGTGTTTTTGATCAAAATTTCTCCAATTTTTTCTTAATAAAATATGGTCACTCTTAGTCGTAATGAAACTTTAATATCATGTGTAGTATTTGATTGCATCTAATTATATTTTGCGTATTTAAAAAGGCTTGAAAAGTCCAGCTCAGTTGTAATGAAAACTCGTTTAAAATGACAAAATTGTCACGTAATCTCTTCAGTCTTTATAACCGAGTTTGACTACATTTGAATTTTCGGCCTCTTGCAAGCGGAATATATTCCGATGAAAGTACGAAGTTTTTCCTAGAACCTCAAGTCAAACTCGTTGATAACGACATCGAAGATTCCGTGAAGTTTTGTCGTTATAACCGAGCAGACATTACAACCATTGTTGGTGTTTTAAAGACTTTTTTTTAATGATCTACAAGCATTTTTTATGACACATTGTTAGTTAAGTGCGTGAAAAAGCTATGTTTCCGACCAAATTTTCGAGAATTCGAGAACGGGTGGAAAGGAATTTCCGCGTGAAAACCCACCCTAGTAGCAATTATAATTCAATTAAAATGTTTAAAAAGTTACTTTTTTATTCAGGAAACCCAGGATGCCGAAAGCGGGATAAGGTGAATATGGAAGAAATTCAGAAAAAGGGATATCAAAGATGAAAAACATCATAAAATTAGAAAGGTGGGGGGGGGGGGAGAAATTCAGTAAGCTGACAAGGGAGGAGAAATAAATTCAGAAAGTTAATATAGAATGGGATAGAAATTCAGAAAATTGGCAAGGAAGGGAGCAGAAATACAGAAAATGGGATAAAAAGCGTGCAGAAATTGGGAAGAATTTTCAACGAAGGCGACAGAATTTTGAAAACTTGACAATGGAGACAGAAATTCAGAAAATCGTCAAGGAAGAAGACATTCATTCATTCAAACCGAGCAGGTGTATCGCCAAGGGCAATCAATCTACTTTCGGTTGAGTTTTGTCGGAACAGTCTGAGTATCTAGTGTCTTATTTTGAATTTTCAGTGCTGCCATCTATAAGTGAAGTGTAATGATTGAATATTTAAACCGTTATAGACCTGTTGCTCTCTGTGGCGAAACTTTTTAACGCGGAGATCGGTTCGCAGAAAATTTACAAAAAAGGAGACACAAATTCAGAAAGTCGTCAAAGAAGACGGCGCAAAATTCAGAAAAATGCAGGAGATAACGGTTCTTAAATACAAATTGAAGAGTTGTTGAATTTTTATCGAATAAGTGAAAAAATAAACCTGCATCGAGATACCGATAAAAACAATCTCAAATCAATCAAATTTCGTTGAAGTTACATACCAGCAAGAAATGAAAAGAATTTCATATTTGTGATAAAAGCAAGCAAATCTGCCTTCCACGACCTTATAAGTGTTCTTGAGGTTGAAAATGTTGCAGTTCTGATATCAAAAAGACGTATCAACATCATTTGAAACGACATGAAAAAGGAAAAGAAACACATTGCAAGGTATGATCCTACTAATGGCTATTTTGATTCAACTTACACGCTTAAAATCAGTTTTTATGTTTTATCTCCGTTACCAATTATTTTCACTGGAGCGATCGTAATTAGTGTATAAGTGTACACTACGTTATAGTATATCATCACCATCTGGTGACATGAAATATCGTTCAAAGAAATATCCCGCTTTTGAGGAAACTTACTTTCAGGAGAAAAAGACATAATTCACGTTCATGTTCTTTTAATTACTACAAATTAACTAAACAAAATGGATGTCATTAGTAAATTTTCGAAGGTATTTTAACGCGCCATAAATTATATTTAGGGAAAGAATGTCGAAAACATATTCTGGGTGTTTCATGAAGACTGTCTGAAAGAAATACAAATTCTACGGTTGAATTTATAATTAAAATTTGAAAAATTACTATCGAAAAGATAATGTAGCAGTAAAAAAATTCGCTCCCTTGAATAAAAATTGATGAAATACATTATTATAATATTTGTGTTTTGCCGACGACATTCTTGTTATCAGCAGTAATCAGACGAACTAGAAGAAATAATACAAGAACTGGCGAAGGCAAGTATTCAAGTAAGTTTCAAAATGAATCTGCGAAACACTAAAGTTAGGTCCCACTCCTTTCCTTTGAAGAGGACAATCTTTCTCAACAACACAGAGATAGAAGTAGAAATCATGTATACCTTGGACAAGAAATTACCATGGACAACGGAATCATTAATGAAATAAACAGAGGGCTCAGGATCGGAAAGAGCACTTTTTGGAGAAAACTGTGTAATTCGGAAGAGAGTCACATGCCATTATGCCCGAGAGGAAAAGTGTTTAACCAGTGTGTGCTACCAGCACTCACTTATGGAGCTGAAACATCGACACTCACAAGCAAGACGATACAAGGGCTACAGACAACACAAAGGAGCATGGAAAGACGTATGCTAGGCATTACAAGGAGAGACAGAAAACGAATCACTTGGATAAGAAGCTACACAAACAAAGGTATATCATATATGGGAAGAATTAAACGTCTAAAATGGAAATGGGCTGGACATATTGCAAGAAGACAGGACAACAGATGGACCACAAATATTCTAGAGTGGTACTACCGTGGTGTTAAACATCCGAGAAGGCGTCTCCCACGCAAGTTGGATTGACGAGATCAGAAAAATGGCTGGAGTCAACTGGATGGCTAAGGCATCAGACAGAATTCGCCAAATGAACATAATATAAAACCTTTGTTTTAACCCTTTTTTACGACAATTTCTGAATTTATGAGACTTTCATATACACCGTGTTTCAAAAAGAATCATCCGATTAAAAAAATCATAACTATTTAGTTTTTAATCCGTTTTCATCGAGCAATGTATAGATAGAAAGAAGGAAATCTCGAGTTTCACGCAGTTGCCAACAGTTAGCGCTAACGCTCTTCCTTCGGACGCCACTTCAGTGTTTGTCAAGATTACGTATAAACATATGCCGTGCATCCTAAGGTGGGCATATTGAGCACCTTTAATTTGGTTTGTAAAAAAAACTTTATGATTAGCCATGTAATATAAAATTAATCTCTAGTGTCTATGTGTTCAATATTTTTCGTAATATACGAATTTCAAATCAGGTGTTCCTTTTGGAAACACCCTGCATTACCCTGTAGGGGTGTGCCTAATGTTTTTTCTGTAATCACTGATATTTCAGCAAATTTCGCTTCAAATACTGTATTTGGGAGCAAATTTCTTTTTTTTTTGATAGAGAGAGAGAGAGGTATAGTTTTCACTTGTTAAGATTACTATTAATTATTGATTTGTTTTTGTTTTAATTAATAATATATTATGAATATATTAATTATTGGTTAACTTTGTCACCGGCATTGACGAGACAAAGCTCGCCTTTTGAAAGTCTCGTATTTTAGTAATGACAGCCAGATATATTTTTTTAAGCTGATTTCTCAATGGAAAACATTTTTCCGTCCGTACTTTTGCAACTGGTGAAAATCGAAAACCTACTTCATAACAACAATAAATTAATTAACTTACATCTTTCAAGGGGTTTAGTGATTTCTGCTATGTTGTTTAAAGCCCTGTTCTTCAACCGCTGGTCCGCAAAAATTTCGCTCAATCAATGTAGTTACTGCATAATTCCAGATTTATAAAACTGCTGACTCTGATATTTCTTGATATGAATTTCTGTTTCAGACGGTCTGCAAATCCTTCGTCCTATTTATCTTTTGCAGGTTCGCAAATAATTTTTTTCCCATTTACTAATTTTTTGATGGTCCGCAAATTAATTTCCAAGTTTAGTTTTTTTGCATTACCACAAATTATTCTTCTCCCCAGTCCGCAAACAATTTTTTTGTTTTTATTCATCTTTTGCCCCCCTTGCCACAAATTATTTCCCTGTATTTATCTTCTGTCGGTCCGCAAATTTATGTCCATGTTTAGTGTTTTTTTACGGTCAGCAAATTAATTTTCAGATTTAGTTTTTCCAAATCAACAAATTATTTTCCTCTATTTACTTATCTTCTGCCGGACCACAGGAAATTCATTTTTTTTTTATTTATTATTTTCCGGACCGCAAATATTTTTTCCTTTTTTTTATATTTTGACATCAGCAAAATATTTTCCACATTATTTTATTTCATAATGGCCGAGGAATTAATCCGCATATATATTTTTTGCAAGTCAGCAAACAATTTAAAAATTTTATTTTATTTTTTGATGGTCCGCACACAAATAATCTCTCCTTTTTTTTATTCATATTTTGCTGGAGTGCAAATTTTTTTTCCTATTTATTTTTTGACGCGTCTTAAATCGTTCCCCTTTTGCATTTGTCATTTTCCTGATGGCAACAGTAGAGGAAAGGCCACGTTTTTATTTTGCTCCGACGCCATCTTGATATTTCTATCGTTTTTTTCCTTTACTTGCTTATTTATTTATTCATGCTTATCTGTTCTCGCTATTAATTTCTCAGGTTCCTTCAGATTTATTGATCAGAATCTCTGTAGAACGTCCTATAATGGGGAATCCTAAAAAAAACAGAGCAAAAACATTGATGAAATTTTCTCGCCTGCAAATCGACTGCTTCATTCACCCCCTCAGGCAGCACCTCCTAGAGATAGAAGGCCTATGCACGGGTTGCCATAAACGTCATTCAGACTACCTAGCTAATTTGCCACATTTTGAAACACGGCATCCTATTTCGTTCCTTCTTATTTTGGCATAGAATCTTCCTGATTGGCTCACAAATACCGCATATTGATTGGATGTGGAGCATAGAAAACGCCGATTCTAAACCCGATCATTTCTTTTCCTCACAACGATGGTACTGGCATGAGCAGGGAATTTTTTCCCCTGAATATTCTGAGGGAAAATGGACTACTTACTGACGTCCAGCAAAGTGCGGAGACCTTCTATCTCTAGGAGGTGCTGCCTCAGGCCACGGGTATCTTGGGAAAACAACAAAGGAACAGTTCAACTGATTCACCTCCCGCCCATCGTAGAACTAACGCCAACACTGCTGACATGCTGATGGACCTCAAATCTATAATGCTGGCTAATTCTGAGACCCTTGCAGATCTTACTGTTAGAATTGATGCCGTGGATGCGAAGCTATCGAAAATCACAGATGACCTCGAGAGAGCTAGCTGGGAAAGATCGGACCTCAGAGCAGCTAACGAAAAATTAAGGTCTGATCTGATGACGATAAAGAGACGCCTAGACCGAGCTGAGGACTACAACAGAAGAAATAATCTAATCCTGGAGAACGTACAGATTCCACCCTCTGATGATGTCCAGGACTGGTGTTCCGTCGTGCGTGATATTGTGAAAAAAAAGCTACAGATATCTGGTGCCGACCGTCTGATGATCGACATTGCTCATCCATTCCGCCGTCGAAAAAAATGGAGACTCTGGTAATCTACAGTGTGTCACTCTGATAGTGAAATTTGTTCGCCGTATTGATCGCGATGATGTGTTTAGTGCCTTTAAGAGTGTACGCCACTCCAACCCCACCGTACTCGATGGTGTACGTGTGAGAGATTTTTGTGCCACAACAAGGAGAATTAGATTCTACCTTCATCCACTCATGGATAGCAAAGCTTGAAGGCAAAAAAGAGGGCGAGACTGATACGGGACTGTCTATTTGTGGACGGTAAATGTTTCTTCGGTTGATTTAAATGATAACTCAATCATCGAGGTCACCACGTCAATATATATATAGCAAAAAAAGCCATATTCGGCAGACCTACTGGCGGTATTATTCTTGCTATACATAAATCAATGACTATCTTGGTAATATTAATGATGTCTGAATTCACAATATTTCTTAAGATCTCCCCATCTGATACGCTATTATTTCAAAATCTAATTATTGGAACTGTTTATATACCCCCAGAGAGCTCCAAAACAAAAAATTTCATTGAAATTTTAGATTTCCGTTACACTCTGGTCAGCAGGGGTCGATGGTTTTTGGTTGGTGGGGACCCGAACTGCGACTGCGGGAATCCCTCCGGTCAGGCACCTCCGGATCTTGCATCTGGAAATTTCAGCAAAAGAGGTTCTCTTGACCGTAAACGCGACAGAAGGGGCAATGCCCTAAATGATTTCCGTGAAACTAATGCAATAGCTATCTTAAGCGGTTCATACCCCGGGGATCAAGATGGTAATTATACTTATGTTTCATCATTTGGGAAATCAGTTGTTGATTATATTTTTTGCCCATTACAGTTCGCAATAAATAACATAATAAACTTTGAGGTCGAGCAATTTTTTTACTCTGATCACTTTCCAATCCTTGCCTACTTCCTTTCGTCGTCATCTGCTCATGTTTTCCCTAACGATAACATTGAATCTAAGCTACGGTGGCACACACACAACCCCAATTCACCCCGAAATTTTCCAAAATACCTTTTCAGATTGCATAGATGACACATCCACTTACAAATCACCGACTCCAATGCTAATTTTGAATATTTCAAAAATAGTGTTTTTCATGCATGTTCGATCATTTCTCTAATCTCTTTGCGGCCCCCTCACCAAATAACCTAACCCAACACACTCCTTTGCCCGCCCTTACTTTAATAACTCAAGCAGATTTTTTAGAAGCGTCCATCTCTTTCCAAATATTTTTCAGTGCTCTCGTTACTGAAACGTAATAAAGCCCCAGGGAGCGATAGCATCTCCAATGAATTCTTGACAAATTTACCTCCTGACGGACATACATTCCTCATTAACTTGTTTAATTTCATTTTGGAAAGCGGTGACATTCCTCGATCTTGGTCCGAAATAATAATCTCACCAATTATGAAAAAAGGCTCTCCGTTGGACCCCAGCAATTACAGAGCTATATCTCTCTTGAATTGCACCTCAAAATTTTTCTCCCTTATACTAACGAAAAGGTTATATCATTGGTCGGAACAGAACGGGATCCTCCCTCAATCTCAGGGCGCTTTCCGTAAGAACGGGTTGCACTGACCACATTTTTCACACTTAGCTCTACTGTTCAAATCCATCACCGAAGACCTGCTCGCAAAGTTTTTGCGTGTTTTGTTGACCTAAGTCAAGCCTTCGATTCTGTTAATCGGAGCGTTTTGTGGTGGAAGCTCTCTGAGAGAGAGACTTAGGAGTAAGCCATAAAATTATTAAAATTTACGATCTGCTTTTCAATGATGCTCGTGCTAGAGTAAGAAGCACTAATGGGTTAACAGATTCTTTCCCTGTAGCCAGGGGAATTTTGCAGGGCGAACCTGCCTCCCCCCTTCTTTTTCCCATTTTTTTGGCTGACATTAAAAAAACCTTCTGTCACCCTCATGTCCATGGCATTTCAATTAATAACTCCAATGAACTCAACATCCTCCTGTACGCAGATGATATTGTAATACTGGGTGATTCAAAAATACAGTTGCAAAAAAAAATCAATCTTCTTGACTCATACTTTAAATCTAACCACCTTACTGTTAATTTTAAAAAAAAACAAAAATTATTGTATTTAGAAAGTCTGGTCATTTCGCAAAAAATACTAACTTTTTTTGGAGTAACGTTAAACTCGAAATAACCAGTAGCTATGTCTTCCTTGGCCTCCCTTTTTCATCTTCAGGAAAATTTTCATTAGCAGCTAATTTCATTATTGAAAATTCATTCGCGGTCATGAACCAACTACTTGACTTACTGCGTAGCTCCAGCAACCCCTCTCCTTCTATGTGTCTACATTTTTTCCGATTTATCGAGGATTGTATAGGGCCTACATGTCCTACAATTTTTATTGTAGGACAAGAAAAATTTTACTTTTCTTGTTTTTCTTGTTTTTATTGTATTTGTATTGGGCGCATGGGCAGAGATGGGGAGCAAACGAAAACAGAAAGGTGGAAGGGCGTCAAAACTAGTAGTTTTGACACCCTTCCACCATTCCAGGTAACATTTTATTTATTTATCTATTTTTTAAATATATTTATCTGTTTTCGAGACTATATTATGCACGTATATTGTTGTGTCTAAACCTTATGCATCTGTTTCTGTCTTGTGTGTGTATCTCCAATAATTTAATCACTAATATTTGTACTTGCCATCCACTGGCAAATCATTAAAGGTTCAGTTCAGTTCATTAGTCATTTTCCAAACGATAAATATTTTGTTTTGCTATTCATTTACTTTTTGTCGATCCACAAACTTTTTGTTTTGAATAGTTATTTTTCGCTGTCCGTAAATCTTTTCCCATACTTCCTTTTTGCCTGTCCGCATATTATTTTCATTATTTATTTTTTGCTGGTCCACAGATTATTCCTCCTTTTTTTCTATCTTTTACCGGCCTGCAAATTATTTCCGACATTTTACTCATCTTTGCAGGTAAGCAAATTATTTTCGTTATTTCTTTATATATATTTTTTTTTTGCCGGTCGACGGATTATTCCTCTTTTTATATTAATATTCTCCCGGTCCGCAAAATTGTTTCTCTCATTTCCACCGGTCCGCAAGTAAAGAAAGGTTTAAGAACTCTGATTTAATGGTTTAAGTCACATATAAACATATTAGTTTTTGTAAATACCTCTAGTAAATTTTCAAGAATCTGAAACTACGGTAGAATCCCGTTTAAACGAATACCGTTATAGCGAGAATCTCATTCTAATGAAAACTTTTCTAATCCTTGTATAAGTTTACATAAGAACGTATATGTATTGCGAATTCCGATATTGCGAAATGAAAAAAAAAAAAAAACGTTTCTGAAAATCAACAAAAGAGTACGGAACGTTCCAAAAAGGATCCCGTAAAATTGGAGTCTCTGAAAATTAACTTTCGGAACAGTTTTGGAGTAATTTCTATGGCTTGTGAAGAGAAATTTCAACCAAAACGATTTGTGAAAAGGAAATAAAATCTGTGGTAAGCCAGTGAAAGAGAGTATGTGGAATGTGTTTCATATACAGTCAAACCTCGTTAGTGCGTCACCCGGTTAACACGTCACTCCGCTTACCGGATCACTTTTTGGAAGTCCCAATTATCTTCAGGCAGGAATTGGCACAGCTATGGCTTACTCCGTTTAACGAGTCACTCCGCTTATCAAGTCATATTTTTGCTCTCCCAAGAGTGACTCATTAACGAGGTTTGACTGTATTCCTTGTCAGGAATACGTTTCATATTTCTTGTTTCAAAATGAGTGACCCCGAAAGGAAAAAGGTTTCAATTAAAGAAAAACTTGGAACCATTTCTTAAGTTGATGCTGGAGTAAATAAGAAATGTGATATCAAAATACGGCATGTCTTCATCTACTCTTTCAACACATTTGAAAAATCGGACAAAATTTGAATTTCAAACCCAAACAGCAGTTATAGGATCCCATAAAAAAAATACTGGACTTTCTCAAATTTTCAAGATGTTGATGTAGCTGTTTTTCCAGGACATATCCGTTCAAGACTTTTACAGAATCATAAATGGTTCCAGGACATTCATTCCCGAAATGTACCAGCCCACTCATTTGAGAAGAGATTTTGGAACTTGCATGTGCTTCTAGATGCGAAATATTTCAAGCATTTGTTTCAAGAATTGCAGACGTGTAATTTGGAGGAATTTGTTTTTTCTTCGGCTTTCATAATCCATGTATGGATCATTGCCTCAAATTATTTGACTTGAACATGTTAAGTAATTCTTATCCCAAAAAATATTCAATTTATAATTGATTCGAGTTGCTTTGAGTTATTTTTTTTTTTAATTTAGCTTAATTATTTTTCACGCCAAATAACTAATTTTTTACTCAGAATTGAATTCCTCTACAATGAAATTATTTTAAGGAATATTAAAAGTCGTAAAATATTTCGTTATATCACTTTCTCGGAGTTTGCTATAACGGGAGTCGACTGTGTATTACAGATCATCTATTGAATTTTTATTTATTTCTATTTTTAGTTCTTTCATATTCTTCGTGAAATACTTTGTGTATAATATAATTATCTTTATTAATAATCTTTCATGAAATTGCATTCGCAAAATCAATATGTTTCCTTTTCATTGGTAGCAAGTACAAATTTGATTCAGAAATTCAATGCAAAAATTTATTTCGAAAATATCCGTTTCGCTTCATGAATATGGGTATTGTGTCAGAGTCAATAAATGTTAACGCAACCCGATATCTGTTCGCATTCGCCATCTTATTATTATTATAGGTGTGAAGATGACAAAGCACACCAGCAAGATTCATAGCGTGTAAATCAGGATTATGCAGTATTCTCTCTCACGTCGGCATCAATCGATAACGCCACAGGCCAAGACCGTCTGTGTTATCGGTGATTGGAAATAAGAATCGATACTTATGGTATCCGTGACGTGTTCATGCACTGAGTATGAGGATGAGAGATAGAGAGGGTTAGTGAAATTTCCAGCGGGAAGATCTAAAAGATTTTTCTGATGTAAAGTATGAAAAAAAGTTTTCCGATAACCCATAACAAGCGAATATCGAATAAATAATCTGGTAACTCAAAAGTGAATCTAATGTTATTTGTGATGCCTGAGTTTATCGTGGTTTTAGACGATTGTCCGCAAGGAATAAAAAGAGTAAAAATGTTTGAGACACTCACGCACATACACTTTTCGAGTAACATTCATATTGCCCTACAGGCGTACTTATTTATACAAACACAACGCTAAAACAGTCAAAATGCCCGGCGAGGTGGCTGAGAAAAAGTTGCCGATAACAAATATGGATGCCATATATTTCAATACGGGGATTTGTTTTTCCTCGATTTTTTGCTTCTATTCAATCGAAATTTCTGTAACACATATTCGTGCTACAATCCAAGCTGCTTAATATGATCACATCGGGAATCTGGGTTTCTGCTAAGAATAACCGATTGATACCTGTATCCAGAAATGATCCTGGCTATAAGTACGAATACCATATGTCCCGTTTGTAGAACATGACACGTGGAAACGGGCAACAGCGTTTTCTTTCCCACGCATAACGTGTTCCCCCGCATTCACCGGCAGGCCTTAAAAATTGAGTGACACTAGCTTTCCAGTATTCCGGGAAAAACGAAGTTTAAAAGGAGGGATCCGGGAATTTCACCTCAGACATTTAGCCCCTGATACGTTTTGTACCCGATACATGTCGTCCCTGATACGTTTCGTCCCCGGAAAATGATAAAATATTGAGTAGTCAATAAAATAAGAAAATTAGTAGAATGGAAGAAGGGTGACAAATTTGGTATAGCATGGAGGCGTAAAGACAATAAAATCGCCTCTGCCAAGCGTGTGAAGAGTCAATGAGTGACGAAACGGGTGACCTAGTGGGCATGTGAGTGAATAAATAGTGACTTCAAAAGCATGAAACATGAGACTACGGTTAGTGAGTGAACAAAATAGTGAACTCGAGAGGAAAGGGTCATTGAGAGAGCGACGGTCGCTCAGCGAACAAAATTGTGACTTGAAGTGTTTGCAAGCATGTGAGTGACCAAAACAGCGTTCAAGCATATGAACGACAAAAAAAGGCTAACCAGAATGTAAGCGGGGGGGGGGGCAGTGTGACTTTTAGTGATGGCTACAGATACGTAAATTTCACAAAACATTTTCAAAATCAGAAATTTCGGATCATCACAAAATCGGATCAAAAATGTTGCATTTATTCGTAATATTGAATTTCAAATGAAAAATTTCGCATTCGTTCGCAGAAAAAGAACCTCCCCCCCCCCCCCGTATTCGCGGGAGTTACTTTCCGGGGGTGACCGCGAATACGGGAAATCCGTGAATAACCGAAACCATATTTTTTTTCTTGTATATCTCGTTTAATGAACAGCATGAGAAGAGCGGGGTAACGCAGAGCTATAAGGGAATGCAGAAGATGGTGCAGCGATTGTTGGCGATGTTTCCTGAAAGAACATTGTGATTTCTGTTTGCCGTTTCTTCTCTTCTTCATATCATCAACTATGGTGAAGTATGTTGACAGGGCTTCATTTACTAATTTTTCTACATGTGAAGAACGTACCGTAGAGGGGATCTATGTCACGAAAACAATCTATTGCTGATTTGAACGTACGAAGCCTTTCCGCTATTTTACTAATGGTGAACTTGTCTTCCACTTCTTTATCTTGATCTGGTACCGCTTCAGTTTCAGAAGCAGTCAACTGCATTAATTCCTCCTCGGTCAATACCTTTGCATTGCTATTAATTAGCTGTTCGACATCTATATCCATATCATTGAACCCTTCTCCACCCACCTGTTTCGCTAACGTAACAATGTCTTTTATAGTCCCTTCAGTTGGTTCTGTAGAAATGGTTGTGTCTTTAGCGGCTAAAGGACACACTGTGCGCCAAAGTTTAGCGCACGACGTGGCCGAAGGTTAATCCAACCCGAGGTCACTATTTCTCTCTTGGGAGCTGCCACCGCTCTACTGATGACAGTAATGTCATTAGCGAGCCATCCTATATACATGCACAACTCAAATTTTGTAAACAAAACACGTGAATGACGATTTCTAAGTGCTGCAAAATACGGGGCCACCGCGAATACGGGGAGGGGGGGGGGGCTGGGGTGACTGTACCTTAATTAACCTTAATTTTCAAATGCTTCTTGCAGAATCTTTTTTCTAAATCCCAAAAAGTTGCATATACAGTCGAGTACACTTACGGCATAACCCGCAGATATAACATACGGTTGCGAAATCCTTAAGTTTTGGCCCTTCCGCGTCTATACATTTTTACCTCTGTTACAATATACCTTGCTTAAAACATACACTGATATAACAAACATTTATATAAAAAAATGGGCTTAAAAGAAAACTAAAATTTAAAATAATCAAAATTTCTCTTTAAAAAATTCATTGCGACCCCACGCCATGGTAAACCCTTGACCCGCGGAACAAATGTGGCCCTGAAAGTTATCTGATATGGCTTGCCCCCCCCCCTCAAACCTACTTTTGTAAAAATGAACTAAGCGGCACATTTACAAATCGCTTAAATGACCCGCGGCACAATTCCAGAGCATTTAAGTGGCCCGTGGAACATTTTCAGATCACTGAAGTAGGCCTCAAAGATCACTTTCACATTCAAAGATCACCTAAGTAACCCGCGACACAGTTACAGAACACTTAAACGATCCGTGGCACATTTAGAGATCCCTTGAGTGACACGTGGCGAAGTTTCAGAGCACTTGAGCGGCCCGGAAACATTTCCAGAGCACTAGAAGGATCCGTGAAACATTTATAGATCATTAAAGTGGCTCTCTGTGTAGGGGACTTATCAATAGGTAGAATGTTAGTTCAGGTGCCCAATAACTATCGAAAGGGTTTTTTTTTTCAGTTTTTGGCGCACCCGAATAAGATGCCATTAAGAATATTTCATATTTTCATAAAGGGTGGTTTATGACGTAAGCATCATCCACCCCTCCCCCCGTCATCAAACGTCAGCAAATCGGAAACCTTCCCCCCCCCCGCCATCAATGCTGACGTGATACTTGAATGACCCCCAATCTTCATCATTTTCATGATTATTCAGGGAAAAAACACAGAAATAACATCTTTTTTACCTAAAGAGTCGAAGAAAAAGTTGTTTGTTTAGTGTTGCATTTCCTTCAAAAATGCTCCAGAGACACAGTCATTGTTGCGAGATTGATTGTTCGAAGCCATTGTTGAATCACCTTCAAACATTGAATCCGACACAATGCCTTTGTTCAGTCTTCCAACAAGCCGTGCACTGGACGGACGCGTATTGACGATCGAGGAGGATCCATCCGAAGAAAAGGTCTGTTTTCTCCATTTCGATTTACCATTACATAATTTATTTTGAATAACATTTAAATTAATTCTAACAGTTTCTCCAACCCCTAAACCCCTATCTTTCTTCCTTTATTCGTTAACATAATTCTGACTCTCTGAGATTATCAGATTATAAATTATTTAAATCCGTAAGGAATCTCTCATTAGATTATTCGACAATAATGAGAGCATAATCTCGCAATTTCAGTATGAATAGTCCACCGAATAACATTAAGAGCCATCAGTAAATAATTATCAGAGTGAAATTCTAAAAATAAAATTAGTCGAGCACAATTTTTATTGCATGGAAAATAATAATCCATAAGTAAATTATCGGGTTCAACGTGATGATTGAAGAAAGTAACTACATTTGAAGCGGGCTAGTGTTCATGGTTATTACTCGTTACCATGCTCTTGGGTTTCCACATTGTAAAGCCCCTGGGCCCTCTGTAGGAAAAGATTTTCCGCGGGCTCAATAAAGAGTGGGAGTTTTTCGGGGCCTTCTTAGGAAAAAGGAGTTTTCACGCTGCCCATAAAGGCCGGGAGTTTCGCGGGGCATGCTCAGGAAGGAGTTCTTCACGGGCCCCATGATGTCCGGGAATTTTTTGCTCATCGGGCTTTCAGGCTAGAGCCCTAACAACCAGAAGAGCTGACACGAAGGAAGCATTGGAGGGGGAGAGCCCAAGGTTGCTAGTCTTCCCGTATATACGGGACTCAAGATCATATGCAGGAGGAGGGAGTGGGGGTGTATATTCATTAGTTATTGGGGGGGGGGGGCTGTGCTCCCTCTTAGAATTCATCGGGAGTGGGGAGCTGAGACAGCCTGAGCTCCGAGGTTTTGGCACTCATGCTATCAACATCGAATTGGGGGGGGGGGAAGTTTACCAGTTTACCATGGTCTTTTCTTTCAACCATTAGTAGGTACTGGCATTAAGTTCTCTTTAAGGAAAGGTGGCCATGAGGGGGAAAATATGGTCCAAACAGGAGCTACGGACTTTTGCTATATCCTGGGGGGGGGGGGTCAACAAATTTTCAGCCAATTTTCAGGTCAAATTTATAGTGCAAAGAATCTCCAACGGAAAGAGTCTTACGGGAAAAATAGCCCAAAAAAAAAAATGTTAGAAACATCAGCACCAGACAAAGCCATAATACAATTACAATAACACCCTCAGTATAACGTCGATCACTTTTAACGTCACACTGCATATAACGTCATTTTTTTAAAGGTCTTTGCACAGAATGGACAACAAATCTGGTTTACTCGTTATAAAAAATCTTTTTTTTTCTTAATCGGTTTCAAACTGTGGCGTTATACCGAGGTCTCACAGTATAACGGAGTAGAACCTCTCGATAACGGATCACCATGGGGGCGGGGGGTTTAATCGACATCGTAAACATTGTGTATCTAGTATATAGAATACAGTGGGTACTTCCAATAAAGGACATTTCCGTTAGTACCCTGTGATAAGACTTTAACGTACTTCAGTTCTTACCAGCGGACACTACCCGTTTAAGGACAATTTCGGTCGTATGGACCTCCGTTATCGTGAGGTTATGGTGCCTTTTTTCCTTTTCGGCACTCCCTGCACTAATAGTAATCATCACAAAATCGCTCGCGACACACTGATGACCACTAACAAGACTTCCAGGATAGTCCTGCACAGGGGAGTAGCGAACGAAAAAAGGGACAGTGGCAGACTCACTTACTTGGCGTAGTGTGAAATTTTACTATTTTTACACTTCTCATTGGATCGTTATTACACTCGGACACACCTGAATGTCATATTAAGCCTTTATAAGCCGGGGTCGAGTGAACGTCGCTCATTGCGTAAATCTTCTCGGAGTAGTCCGCAAAACTCGAAGTAGCCACCATTATGGGTTCGACTATCGCGCTGCAGCGGTACCGCCCGGTGGTTATCTCTGTCCTGTGCGGAAGAATATTCTGTACGGGATGTTAAGGGGAGTAGCGGACGAAAGGGGGAGTTGCAGACTCACTTACTTGGCGTAGTTCCATGGAAATTGGCAGGGCATTAATTCATCACTCTATGGTTCACACCCGGACAAGTCTTAAGCACTTTATAAGCCGAGGTCGAGTGAACGTCGACTGTGCGTAAAACTTCCCAGAGTAGTTCGCGAAACCCAGAGACTCATCGTCACCAACACAACAAGCATGTCACATGTAACATCATGCGGTAAAAACCTGTCAAAGTTGGGCACCTACGGTTCCATTCAAAGTCTATCCAAGTTAGAGAGGTATCCGAAAAAGATATAGAGCAGTGTTTCCCAAAGTGGGCAGTATATCCCCCTTTCCCCCCCCCCGGGATGGTGGAATGGTCCGGGGGACGACGACAGTGGAATGGTCTGGGAGGAGTAGAACCAATGGTTATAAATATAGGATCTTATAGGTTGTGCCTCGAATTCAGGAATAAAGACCAGGGCCAGGAATAGGCGCGAAGGTAAATTTTAGGCTACCGCAAACGCGATAAAAATTTATATTGAGTTACATTTAGACTTCGTAACTTTTATACACGAGACAGGGAAGCACAATCCCAGGGATTTAACAGGACCCTCTAAGCCAATATTTCATGCGGGTTTGGTGCCCCGGGTGCTGAACCAGATAGAGCGCTTAATCCTACCTTTAATGAAGTATTTAAAACTGCGGGGGGGGGGGGGGAATACATTCTTGGATTGGCTGAAAGAGTAGTTGCATCTCTGGGTAAATGACAAGTGTTTAGCACTGTCAGTTCTGCCATTGTGGCATGATATTGTAGACATGGTCCCGCACATCTTGTAGCAGGATCCATAGACTGTGATTTTTGGCTAGCCCCCCCAAGAAACAGATTTTTCACGGGCCGCTGGCTGTGATCTTTGATAGACCCCAGGACAACAACACAACAATTTTTTTTTTGGAAGTGGGGGGGGGGGGGAGAAGGAATGATTATTCAGCAGTGTTTCTCGGCCGGCCTTCAAGTGCCGAGAGGTGCATTCACATTTTCTCTCGCTCAGCCGTGGGTAATATTGCCAAAAATCTTTGCCGAATGGCGTTTTATTATTATTATCATAGTAACATAGTAGTGTACATAGTTTGATAGTCGTTCCCGGGTGTAAATGTAAACCTGGCGGGTGTCAGTTAAGGTACCCCATGACAATGGAGGATCATTTTATTATGACTGGTTACACTCAAAAGCAGTCCAATGTAGGAAGGTGTCCAAGTTGACAGCTTTTACTATAGCACGCGTGTCAGAAGACATCAGGTGGCTCGAGCTTTTCAATGTGGACTCTCTAGGTAGGAGGGGGGGTGTATATTAATTATTATTTTCCTTAATTTTCTCAATTTTCTGAATTAAGTGTTATTTCAATGGGGGTGAGACAATCTCTTTGAATTTGAGCCTACGTAATTTAATTAGTTAAAGCGTAAACTATATGTGCAAATAATAATCACTTTAAGATAATTTTTGTAATTATGCATTATTAATGTATAAATATAACAATTAAATCGATTAGTAGTGATAGTCATAAATAGGAAGTAATTAAATTAATCAATGCATTTCAAGAGTTTGGATTTTTTTCCTCAATATTTTCTTATTTCCTTTCATCCTATGTAATTGGCTTGCGGGTAACTCCGAGGAGACAACCTGTAGGACGGACCTACCAAACGAAGAGGAGTCCTTCACCTAGAACCTGAGGCCATTCTCCCAGAAACCATACGAAAATCCATACTCGTGGGTACAGCAGCAGTGATTCTCAGACGTCGATGGTACGCAGCGTCACGTGTCACGGAAAGAACAATTTGTTCGCGACGTGTGTATATAGCGACAGGAGTTGTTACAATAAATTGTGATGTATTTATGACGTATTTTCAAATGCTTTTATTATTAACACTTTTATTTAGTGCTTATGTGTAAGTACTAAATAAAATTAGTATTATGTACAATTTTAAAACGTGATTATATTAGCTTCAATCGGAACAGTTTCTTAGGGGCCGTTCAAGTATTACGTCATCGATGGGGGGGGGGGTTTCCGATTTGCTGACTTTTGATGACAAGGGGGGAGGGTGGGTTTGGATAATGCTTACGTCATCAACCACCCTTTATGAAAATATGAGTTGGATTCAGAGGGGCAGAGCTGATGACGAAATTTTGCTGACAAGGAGGGGGGAAGGGGGTCAGCATTTTGCTGACTTTTGCTGACGGGGGGGGGAGGGGGTCAAAAATTGGCTAAAAAGTTGCTTACGTAATACTTGAACGGTCCCTATGTAAGCACTTCATTGTACACCTAGCTAATTACACCGTAATAAATTGTTATGTTTTTATAATATGTTTAATATTCTGACTACATTCAGCATCAGGATGAGTGGTGACCTATCTGACTTAGTAGCTAATTTCTTCGACGCCAAATTTTTTACCTGTTTTCATTTCACTTCCGCGCCATGTGCTTTCGGTTCGTGCGTTCTTCAAAGATGGATTATTCTAACTTTCTGGTCTTTTGGATATTTTTTAAGCCCATATGGCGCTACTGAGTCGAGAGAATAACTTACGTTCCTGAAATTAAAGGTGAGGAATAAACTTTCCACTCTCTCGATTTGCCGCTTGTTTATTTTTCCGGCCTACATACTATCTGCCATGGCTCAACCTATTGCATCAGCCGAAGTTTCGCGGGTAACCTTTCGAGCCCGGATGGGCCTTTCTGAAGACCCCTATGTTTGGAGACCTATATGAATCCAGAAGCTTCGAGCATATCCTGACATTTCTGGTTTGGCAACAAGACATTATTGTCCAGGTGTTCTTCAAAAATTGCGTTACGATATTTTTCGTAAATTTTAGGATCTCTTGATTGTAAAGTATTGAACTATGTTTCTAATATCGTTCGCAATCCTGCGCAGCAGCACATGTATGAGACTCTCAAAACTCGCGTACTCGAGCAATCTGAACAGTCAGAATCTACCGAATTGCGAATGTTCCTCCAGGAGCTTAAACTAGGCGACAGACGCCCATCACAGCTTTTGCGACATGCAAATGTTAGCTGAGGGTAAAATGGAAAGTGACATTTTGAGAAATCTCTGGATGCAGAGATCGCCTTTGCACTCCCAGCAAATATTAAAAGCTTCTAATGAACCGTTAATTGAGTTAGCCAAAGTAGCTGACAAAATCTGTGAGGTGTCTCATGTGTCATCTAATACTTCAGCAGTATCTCACACTTCAGAGCTTGATTATTTGATGTTTTTTACATGTTTTATATTCTTACTACACTCAGCGTCAGGATAGAAGAAAATGGTTGTTTTGATCAAACTAAAACGATAGATGATACTCATAAAAGTACTTTAAAGCCAAGTTTATCATTGTAGAGCAGTTTCCCAACCTGTTTTGTCCCATCACCCTCTTCTTCAGAAATTTTTTTTCTCCTATCGCCCCCAACGCAATCTAACCCATAGGATACGTTATACCCGTAGCTTCTACCACCCCCTGGAATATTCCACCGCCCCCAAGGGGGCGTTAACGCCCACGTTGGAAAAATATTTGTTTTCTCTCTAGTATAGCGAAGTCTAGAAGTTTTTGGATTATCCGACGAAAGAAATTTTCAATCAGCATTCCTTTCCGGATATCAATTCATGCACATTTTTTTAAATGACACTGATTACAATAATTTACATATCCATCAATTAATAATATAGATGATAAAAAGTTTTCAATCATAGCTTGGACATTTAATGTTAAACTCCACTTATTTTCTAGAATAGGAAATTCTTCAGAAAAAGAAAAAAAAATAACCCTTTACTTTCATTTATTGTCTTCCTTTCGAAGAACCACGCACGATATTTCATTTGAAGTTCCTGACACGGACAGAAGACACACGGAGCACTTCCGTGCGTAAAGCTGCAATCGTCACTTCCCTACAACCGCCCATTACTACACAAGATAATGACAAATAAATAAAAAAGTATCCTTTGAAAAATGAGGTCTCGGCTGACTTGGTGGAGAATTAATTGCACGAAATGATCTTTATCCAAGACCGAAGCATTCTCTGATCACACAAAAGATTCCCCCTTTTTTTTCATTTATTTGATGTTTTTATTGGATTTTCTCGGAACAGAATTGATATTCTTGAAAGAACTCTCTCACACACACGTCAGGCATAAAAAAATCTTATATTTTGACTGTTTATTAGTTTGTTGTACAGACATAACATAATATTTAGATCGGACAATTGATTGGGAATGAACTAGAAAAACATCACAAGGCTTGCGTGACACTCTATAAACGCATGAAATATGTTTGTGATAGAGTTGAAGTAAACTTCGATGGATTTTTTTTTTTTTATAAGTATCTGTAATATCGAATTTTATTATGAAATGGCCAGCAAGTATTGAACGTGAATGAAAAAAATACAATTCATGAAATTGAATGATATTGCCAAAAATGAATACACTGGAAAACCCGTTTACGCGAAGATGGAAGAACACTATGAAGAGATGGTATTGGCTGGATATAGCAATCAAAAGAAGACACGATCTGAGCATATCACAGTCAAAAGATGAAGCAATAGGGTCTACCACTGTCAAAAGGATAATACTGGCAGATTATAATGTTCGGATGAAGAAGTTGACAGGGCATCGCAACATAGTCGAAAGAAAAGAAAAACTCATATTACTAAGAAAAAATAACCCGTGCCAAAAAGAAAAGTATAACACTTGTGAATAAAGGAAGAAAATAACGCATGACAGAAGAAAAAATATATAATAAATGTCGGGAAAAAATAGTACGTCAAGGGGAGAAAAAATTAATAATGTTAAGGAAAAATTTCACATAACAGGAGGAAAGCATATAATAAATGCAATAAAACAGGAAGAAAAGATTTAATAAATCTCAAGGGAAAAAATAGCACATAACAGAGAGAAAAAATAACAAATGTCGAGGAAAAAATTGCACTTGATAGAAGAAAGAGTAATAATTGTCATTAAGAAAAAGAATGTCAGGGAGAAAAGACTAACGCATGACAGGAAGAAAAGAAATGTAATTGTCAGGATGGAAAGAAAATAACTGTCATGAATAAAAGAAAAATAAATGTCACGGAGAAAAAAAATAGCCCATGTCGGAAAGAAGAGAATGACACGTCATGAAGGGGAAAAAAGAATGGCACGTCATGAAGGGAAGAAAAGAATGACACGTCATGAAGGGAAGAAAAGAATGACACGTCATGAAGGTAAAAAAAGAATGGCACGTCATGAAGGAGAAAAAAGAATTACACGTCATGAAGGGAAGAAAAGAATGACACGTCATGAAGAGGAAAAAAGAATGTCACGTCATGAAGGGGGAAAAAAGAATTACACGTCATGAAGGGAAGAAAAGAATGACACGTCATGAAGGGAAAAAAGAATGACACGTCATGAAGGGGGAAAAAAGAATTACACGTCATGAAGGGAAGAAAAGAATGACACGTCATGAAGGGAAAAAAGAATGGCACGTCATGAAGGGAAAAAAGAATGAGACGTCATGAAAGGAAGAACAATAACTATCATGATTAAAAGAAAAATAAATGTCACGAAGAAAAATACAGCCCATGTTGGGAAGAAAAGAATGACACGTCATGAAGGGGAAAAAAGAATGAAACGTCATGAAGGGAAAAAAGAATGACGCGTCATGAAGGGAAGAAAAAGTGGCACGTCATGAAGGGAAGAAAAATAATTGTCATGAAGAAAAGAAAATAATTGTCATGAAGAAAAGAAAAATAATTGTCACGAAGAATAGAATAACCAATGTCATTAATAAAAAATAAATAAATGTCAGAAAGAAAGGGATAACCCATGTCACGGAAAAAAAGAATAACCCACGACAAGAAGAAAGGAACGACACATGTCAGAGAGAAAATAATAACACACGATGAGAAAAATAAGTAACCAATGAAGGAAACATACATGAGAATAGCCTGATACACCCCGCTCCGCTACACAACAATGAATGACAAGAAGTGACTGGTAGGTTTTTCACCAACGATGATAAAAAAATCTTCGTATTTATAAAAACTATAAGGCAATATAGTGTGACATAAAAAGAAAAAAGTTTCCAACTTCTACGGGGTTCAATCATGATCAGCTGATTATGGTTTTCGATCAACATATAACGATAGTTAAAACTGACGATAGGTCTGGTTATATTTTGATCTTTGTGCGCATTAGCTCTGAAAAAAGAAGGAAAATCAGCCCGTCATGACTGTAGGATAAAAAATCAAATTTATTAATTATTTAATCGGTTAAATGTTGGTTGATTATGTATATAAATAGTGTTTACTCGATCGTAATTAGAATTGTTGCAGAACCGTACACAGAGGTGGGGGAGCAAAGGGGTTCCCTGTCCCCTCCCAAGCCAAGCAAAAACTAGAGAATTTGTGTCAAACAATTTTTCTTCGATGGATTTTCGGCAAACAATTTTCCTTCTACGAAGTTTTGCCAAATCCTTTCTTGAATTTTCGTCAAACAATTTTTCTCTTCGATCAATTTTTTCAATTTTCTATCAATGAATTTTTGTCGATCAATTTTCCATTCGAAGGCATTTCTGTCAATTAATTGTCCTCTAGATGAACTTTTGGTGCTAATTTTCAATTTCAAGGAAGTTTTATAACAGTTATATATAGCCTATATAAACAGAAATTTTAATCAATTTCTGCTAATGTCAATCCTGCGTACGTCCCTGGTTTGTTGATTATTTAATGTCTTATAAAAGAGGATATTTTGAGACAAAAAAATTTTTCTGTGAATTAATTTTTCTTCAAAGTAAGATTTAATGTAGAAAAAATAATAAAAGTAAAAATTTTGAATAGTATATTTTGAACATTTGAAAATGTTCAAAAGAAATGGAACTTATTCCATGTTCCCTAGTAGTTAAATCTATGCAACTTCTTTGACTTTTCTTGGAAAAAGGAGATGAATCAAAAACAAGGCCAGCTGTTAAATTTAGTCTCCCAAAAATTCCGTTCTTTTTTGTGGAATTCCAAATATGTTGCCCATGACCATTTCCTCCATTATTTGTTCTTATGTATTTTTCCTTTTGAATGTTTCAGAGCATAGGATATAATGGCGGTGAGGTTCAGGGATGGAATTTATAGTTCCAGACATTGCCAGATGCATCGTAGAAAACGAATGCGTGACTCGAATACTTTAGTCACTTGTTTTCCCTGTTTACGATCTTCCAAAGAAATATGAAGATATATATTTTTTTTTTTGTTTTATTTTCGCAATTTTTACGTGAATCGGAATCCAAATCTGTGATTTGTTTGAGTTTTCGGAAATATACTTGTATATGCGCTACATTCCGCCCCCATACAAAAACATCTATAATTTAAAATGGAAAACGTGGTGGGTTTGTATTTATCGCGGTTTTTTTTGCACATGGTTCAATAGTTTTAAAGTTTCATTTTCTTTACATTACATAATTTTTTATTTGTTATTTATGTATATATATTTATTTATTTGTTATTTATGTATATATATTTATTTATTTATTATTTAATTGCTTATTTTCGACTTATTTATTTATTTGTTTTTTTATCTATTATTTATTTATTATTTTATTTATTTTTATTTATTTATTTTTCTATTTGTATCTACTTTTTTAACACGGTCATTTTGTGCACGTAAAAACTAAGACTGCGACCTTCCATTTTTTATCTGGGCTCTGACCCGCTTCTCCTTTCAATGTTTGTCCCCAAAAATTGATGCTCTAACAACTCTTTGACAAATTCTGCGAGGATTACGAATTAATGAAACACATATATACTCATTTTTACTATAACGAAGCTCAATCAAGTTCAACGAAAAATAGAAACAATGAAATGACTATCGGGACACAACGCTCATTGTTAATGACACAACGGCTATGTTAAAGTTATTTTCCAGTTGTTGCCTTGTGTAGGTTATTTTCCATTCAATTCTTATTTCGGTAGCCCTCGAGTCGTTGTTCGTTTAGGTTACCCATTAATTTAGATTATTTTTAAATCACTTTTCAGTTAGATTATTATCAAATAACTGTATTTGGGATATTTTGAAATAACTGCATTTGGGATATTTTGAAATAATTTTTCGTTTAGATTATTTTCAAATATTTTTACATTCAGATTAGATTCAAATATTCTTCCATTCAGATTATATTCAAATATTCTTCCATTCAGATTAGATTCAAATATTATTCCATTCAGATTATATTCAAATATTCTTCCATTCAGATTATATTCAAATATTCTTCCATTCAGATTAGATTCAAATATTATTCCATTCAGATTATATTCAAATATTCTTCCATTCAGATTATATTCAAATATTCTTCCATTCAGATTATATTCAAATATTCTTCCATTCAGATTAGATTCAAATATTATTCCATTCAGATTATATTCAAATATTCTTCCATTCAGATTATATTCAAATATTCTTCCATTCAGATTAGATTCAAATATTCTTCCATTCAGATTAGATTCAAATATTCTTCCATTCAGATTAGGTTCAAATATTCTTCCATTCAGATTAGATTCAAATATTCTTCCATTCAGATTAGGTTCAAATATTCTTCCATTCAGATTAGATTCAAATATTCTTCCATTCAGATTAGATTCAAATATTCTTCCATTCAGATTAGATTCAAATATTCTTCTTAGATTTAATATTCTTCCATTCAGATTAGATTCAAATATTCTTCCATTCAGATTAGGTTCAAATATTCTTCCATTCAGATTAGATTCAAATATTCTTCCATTCAGATTAGATTCAAATATTCTTCCATTCTTCTTAGATTCAAATATTCTTCCATTCAGATTAGATTCAAATATTCTTCCATTCTTCTTAGATTCAAATATTCTTCCATTCAGATTAGATTCAAATATTCTTCCATTCAGATTAGATTCAAATATTCTTCCATTCAGATTAGATTCAAATATTCTTCCATTCAGAATTATTTTAAACATTTTTCCGTTTATAGTATTTACAAATAATTATTGCATTTAGATTATTTTCAAATCAATTTTTATTTAAACTATTTTCGAATATCTTTCCATTTAGATTATTTCAAATCACTTTTCGTTTAGATTATTTCAAACATTATTCTCGTTTTGATTATTTTGAAATGCATAATATTTTCAAGTATTTTTTTCCATTTAAACTGCTTTCAAATATGCTTCCACTCAGTTTATTTTCAAATCATTTTACATTTAGATTATTTTCAAATCACTTTCCATTCGAATTATTTTCAAATCACTTTCCATTCGAATTATTTTCAAATCGCTTTCCATTCGAATTATTTCTAAGTATTTTACTGTTCGTATTATTTTCAAATTGATTTACATTTAGATTATTATTGAATCTATATTTGTTTAATGGTGAGGGAAGATATTGCTTGTAACGGTTATTTCCGAGAAATCTTTTTGATTTGGTGGTTCAGTTAATTGCTTTTTTAGATGATTTCCAAATCACTGTTCGTTTCAGCCATTTCAGAGTCATTGTGTCTAGGGTCAAAGAAGCATATTAAACTAAACATATTGAACATATCTGTTATTTCTTGTTTTCTACGTTATCATTATCCTAGACTAACTGTATTTAATCACTGACTTCTGGAAACAGCCATTAATCACATGGAAGACATGTTCAGTTTGGACTTTTACACGACGGTCAAACAACTCGAAAATCCTCATTGTGACTTAAATTATTCTAAAGTTATTTTTCAGTTTCATTTTTTTTCTAACAATACTTTCCAGCCGCCAACATAATCAGAGCTGAGTTAATTTGATATAGAGACTCATTTTTATCCTGGACATCCATAACAGAAAGTATACCAGCTTTAATCAGCTAATTCTCAACTAATTAGCTCTCGAGTGTAAAATAACTCGTAAAAATTTTCATACAATGAAAGTACCTTTGGAGGGAAGTTGATAAATTAGTTCGAATAAGAAGAAAAAAATCCCTTGCGGGGATTGGACCCTAATAACCACATGCGAGCCATTTAATTAAAGAGGTCTGTCTTTAATCGATTTCCGCAATCATTTCGTTTTTTTTTCTACATGGCCTTGACATTATCTTTACAAGATTGAATGTCGATGAGGATTATTGGGAAAATGAAGGATATTTGAAACGTCCATGTTCTCTCCTGTCCCTTCTTTTTCCTTTTGTCCTGATCCAGCAAGTGGTACGTGATCCGAATGGGAGGAGGGAAAACTCATCTGATCTGGTCTTTTTTGTGGCCCTGATAAGCTATAAAAGAAATAAATGCTGGTGATTTGGAAGATGAACGAGTCGGATGTGAGATAAGGGGATATCTATGGACATGAGGATTTCTCTAACGTCAAGAGTCCTTCTTTCTTTTATTTGCTGCCCGTGTCCAAGAAATATCAGTGAAAAGGGAAAATACGTAAGTTAAAGGTATATCGAGCATATATAATACATCCTAAGATCTCGCATCGCCTTTAAAATTTCAAAATATTTTTGTCAACTCTTGTAAGGGAAAGTTAATACTAAATTCATGGAAGAAAAAATTGACAACATATTTTGCTACCCAATTTATTATATTTTTTTATTTAACAAATAGGAAAATTTTTTTGGCGAAAACTACATCAAAAGAAAAATAACCACCTAAAACTTCATTGAATTGAAAATGAATACCAAAAGTTCCTAGAGGATAATTGTTTGACAAAAATGCCTTGAACGAAAATTTCTTGACATAAATTCATCGAATGGAAATTTACAAAAATTCATCGAATGGAAATTTACAAAAATTCATCGAATGGAAATTTACAAAAATTCTTCGAATGGAAATTTACATAAATTCATCGAATGGAAATAATTTACATAAATTCATCGAATGGAAATAATTTACATAAATTCATCGAATGGAAATAATTTACATAAATTTATCGAATGGAAATAATTTACATAAATTCATCGAAAAAAAAATGGTTTGGCAAAACTTCATCGAAAAAATAATGGTTTTACAAAAGTTCATCGAATGGATATTCTCAAAAATTCACCGAAAAATAATGGTTTTTTTTCAAAAATTCATTGAAAAATGTTGGTTTTTTTCAAAAATTCATTGAAAAATGTTGGTTTTTTTCAAAAATTCATTGAAAAAATAATTTGTCAAAAATTCATTGAAAAAATAATTTGTCAAAAATTCATTGAAAAAATAATTTGTCAAAAATTCATTGAAAAAATAATTTGTCAAAAATTCATTGAAAAAATAATTTGTCAAAAATTCATTGAAAAAATAATTTGTCAAAAATTCATTTAAAAAAATGGTTCGACAAAACTCAACGAACGGAAACTCACATAAATTCATCGAAGGGATAAATAATCGGTTAAAACGCATTAAAAGAAAAAAATAATAATCGCCACAAGTGCATCGAAAGTAAAATGGATTGACAAAAATTCATCGATAGGAAAATTTACTACCAAAACCACAATAACAATCACGAACCATTGTTTAACCACCAAAACAATCGCGAAAATCTCATCGCATGAAGGATTCTTCAACGAATATATCATAGCAGGAAAAATCAATAAAAAATACATATGAAAGAGAAGTGATGGACTAAAAAACACCGAGAGAGAAAAATTGATCCCCACAAAAAATTCACCGCTTTATAAAATTGATACACAAAAATTTCTTTGAAGGGAAATTTAAGTGACGGAAATTCATAGAAGGAAAATTATTTGGCGGTATTCATATTTAAGAGAAAAATAATCGAAGGGAAAATTCATCGAAAAAAGGGAAAATTTATTGACAAAAATTAACCAAAATGAAAAGTTACCACGGAAATCACCAGTCAAGAAAATCACATTGCAAGAATTCTTCACAGAAAATTTGATCGCAGGTAAATCAATTGAGAACAAAAATATTTAGAGAAAATTTATCCACTAAAAAAAATCACCGAAGGGGAAAATAATTGAGAAGCACAAACGCTGTTATAAAAGCCGTCTCAGCAATGGTGGATTCATATCTACAGACTCTCCCCGTGGCAAGTGAAATATGCATCAATACATGTCATTTATGCATCAATGCATTAATGTATAGTATTTATTTATCAATTATTTGAGCTAAATCTAGCATGGCCGCGGGGATGAAGGCAGCTGCATACCGTGTCTGGACGACGTCCTTAACGAAGACCATTTTAATAGCATTGTGGAGGTCTCAACTGCGCGTCTTTTTCCGAATTCTGTCTGTGACTGCCATTCAATCGCAGTGAACAATCGCAGTGTCTGATCAAAACTGACTATACAACGAAATGTACTATAAATAGGGCTGGTCAGATTAATTGATAAATCGGCTTGTTTAATCGATAAATCGGCTTGGTTGATCGATAAATCGGTTCGGTTAATCAGTCAATCGATTCGGTTAATCGATCAATTGGTGATTGCAGTTCATTTGATTATTTTTGCCGCCCCACGGTCATTTTGTGCACACGAGGGCTAGTTAGAACGGTACCTACAATTTGTTGCCGATTCCAAATGGCAGGCTTGTTTTTATACTCATCGAGAGGTTGGTGTGTTAACCCCTCGTTGGGGGACTCCGTGCGGTAGCAATTTCTTCTGCGGTCATGTCGCCGTTTCTGTTCTACCCCTGTGTCAGGAAAGTTTCTGACAAGGACGAACCGGGTATCGAACTCGCGACACCTCTAAACATCCTTAGACACTTTAGGCGAGTATCTTATCGACCTGCGCTACGGCGCAAGATAACCGCAGTTAAAGATTTTATTTGAGTTAATCGACTCGACCAATCAAAAATCGATTTTATACATTTCATTAAAGTTGAATTATAAACAGGATTTATTTGACCAAACCGATCAAATGTCTTACATAAATTATGTTCCTATACTGCAGTTCAGATAAGTGGCTATATTAAAAAATATTCGAATCAATATTTCATCTAATTTTTTTGTACATGAGGGAACACAAGTCGGTTCAACGAAAACTAGTGGTGATTTCTAAAATTACTTATTAAAAAGTAATTTGGCAAGATCCAAGTTATAAGAAATTCCAGTATATGACAAGCATGTTCATCATGTCGTCTCTTTTACACCGGAGACATGAATGTGCGAATTTTCACGTTTGGGTTTATCAGCAGGTTGCATCACTTATTTTGCTACTTCAGTTTTTCCAGAAACGAGGAAATGTGTATCCCCGTATTGAAATACATTTTACAAAACATTTTAAGAGAACTACTTTCATAGCGTAACATTCGAAAGTCGTTTTCCAAGTTCTAGAAATTTACACATTCATGGTTTTGGCAAATGGAGACGATCTTAAATAGCTTCAAGCGGGCGCGGTCTTTATTCAAATCTTTATTTCTCAATCTATTTCTGTGTTTGTTTCCATCCATTTAGTGCATAGATGCGTGAAATGAATAGAATGTTTTTTATAGCATTAATTCATGTTATATAGTTACCAACACTATGTTTGATATGAATGAATAGCGATTGAAAATATTCGATTAAAATACGATTCATCAATTAAAATTTGTAATTAATGAGATAAAATTTTAATCGATTAATCGATTCCCGTCTCTAATTATATAAATAATTTGATGTTTCTATATATATATATAGCCAGAAAAAAACTCCCAAAATATTATGAGTAACCCTCTCAGCGGCATTGACGAGATATTTCGCCTTCTTAATTGCTTCATAATTCTTCAGCTCTGATAAGCTTAGATGTTTTGTAAGTTTGGATTCTCAATGGAACACTTTTCACTGTACCCCTTAATTTTGAAACCCGGAAGAAAGCTTGGTTCGAAAATAAAGGTATCGCATTTTACAGGGGGTTTAATGATTTCTGCTATGAAGTCTAAAACGTTAATTTGCAGATTTATTTCTGGGAAGTTTCAACAAAATCAAATTTTATAGGAAATTATCTAAATTCCAACAACGATGATGGTGGATCAAAATACTAACTGAAATTGATGAAATTTCGGATTTTCATTGCATGTCACTATTCCTCCACGCTATTAGAATTTGATCTGCGAAGTTTTATTTAATTAGTTTTAGTAATTTTAAATTTATTATTTTTTATTATTTTTTAATTTTAAAATCAACTTCAGAGATATCGCCGCAAGCGAATGCTGCGACTGACGAATTATTCGGCAAACGATTATTTCTTTCGTCATTTTTTCCTGCCTCGGCTAATGACTACGGATTCGGCTAACGAATATTTCGTCAATATGGATGTACGTGCTAACATAAAATAATTGCGTCGTAAGCTGAATTTTAGCTCCAATCATCATCATCACAATTGCTGATATCCAATCGAGCCTGATTAACTAATGCCCACTTCGAAAATCTTTTTCCAGATGTTTCCTCACTTTTTTATTGGAAAGTTTTGGAATCATATAAGACGTGAAAGATTCAGATAATAGAAAATGCCATTGAAAAAAAAAGAGCTTATGCTTTTAGAGCACGCGTTCTTTCAGTGCAAGACGCTTAGCATAAAGCTGGACAGTCTGAACATCCTAGGGGAGGTCATCTATTTCATCTACATGTATCAGACACGGAAACAATTTGGCTAAAAACACAAATGGATAGGGACAACTTGACTGCTTTCTATTGCCACCAGACAGATGAGAACAGATCCAGTCTTTATTAGGTCATTATCTTTTTTGGGGGGGCTTATTTTGTGTTTTATTGTCATGTGTGCACATATGTAATTTATATATGCATAATAAAGCACCCGACACCGTCCAGCTCTTCATCCTGGGAATGACTAAAATTGACATTGGTCGATAGAGCTTAGGCGGTGTATGGTATGAAATGAAATGTCAATCTTTGTGCGAGAAATCCAGTACATGTTTTTGTTTAGGAAAAAGTCAATATTTAAAACTGATATCATCCTGACTACGAATATATGAAATGATTTAGGTTTTTTGGTAAAACGCATAGATCAAAAAACAGTACTGGTAACGCCAAAAAACTATTACTTCCTCCCCAAAGAAAGTGAGACAATGTAGTGAAAAACTGCTTGAGGCAATACCGGAAACTGGTAATGATAAAAACCAACAACAATTCTGCTGAGGAAAATCAGCCATTGCACTCAACTCCACACAAAACTGTAGAAACTCAATCTCTAAAGGACACTTTGAAAGAAGGAGATATGGTAGAAGTTGCCCGGAACAGGAAAAACATTTTCCGGGAGTTGTTATGAGTGTCGCAGAAACTGCTGCTATTGTGGATTGCATGGAGCTTATATAAAAAAGGCTTGGAAGCGGGGAACAGAAAAAAAAGACACTTTTTTTCTATATGGTCTCTAACATTGCACAAGTGATCAATCCCCCAAAATCATTGAAAAGATTATTTTCTTCTGTGAAAACTGTATGGCCAAGAGTTGAAAGTTGTTTTCGAATCTTTTACAAAGATCATACTTAAGGTACCGTACCTACGTAACACTTCTAATAAGACCCGTAACACCTCCGTAAGACTTCTAATAAGACCCGCAACACCTCCGTAAGACTTCTAGTAAGACCCGCAACACAACACCTACGTAAGACTTCTAGTAAGACTCGCAACACCTACGTAAGACTTGTAGTAAGACCCGCAACACCTCCGTAAGACTTCTAATAAGACCCGCAACACGTCCGTAAGACTTCTAATAAGACCCGCAACACCTCCGTAAGAATTCTAATAAGACCCGCAACACGTCCGTAAGACTTCTAATAAGACCCGCAACACCTCCGTAAGACTTCTAGTAAGACTCGCAACACCTACGTAAGACTTGTAGTAAGAGCCGTAACACCTCCGTAAGACTTCTAATAAGACCCGCAACACCTCCGTAAGAATTCTAATAAGACCCGCAACACGTCCGTAAGACTTCTAATAAGACCCGCAACACCTCCGTAAGACTTCTAGTAAGACTCGCAACACCTACGTAAGACTTGTAGTAAGAGCCGTAACACCTCCGTAAGACTTCTAATAAGACCCGCAACACCTCCGTAAGACTTCTAATAAGACCCGCAACACGTCCGTAAGACTTCTAGTAAGACCCGCAACACCTCCGTAAGACTTCTAGTAAGACTCGCAACACCTACGTAAGACTTGTAGTAAGACCAGTAACACCTCCGTAAGACTTCTAATAAGACCCGCAACACCTACGTAAGACTTCTAATAAGACCCGTAACACCTATGCAAGAATTCTACGCCAGTGAAAAGTAATAATAAATAAAGAATATTTTTGTATTGGTATAGTCAAATCCCGTTTTAAAGAATACCGTTATAGCGAAAATCTCGTTTTAATGACCACTTTTCTATAAGTTTATATAGAAACAATGCAAAAACATGGAATTCGTTTATAACGAAATTTCGTTATAACGAAGTGATTTCTGCGGTCTCTTGGAGTTCATTATAACGGGATTCGACTGTATATGTGAGAGTACTTTTCCTTTAAAACCAGGGGGAATCCAATACTTCTAGCACGTTTTGCAGACTTTTAAAATGGAAATATTTGAAACGTAGGACAAAAAGTTACCCCAACTTTTATGGGCTGCTTTGGCCAAAAATAAAGCTTTTAAAAATATTATAGAAAATGGATTCATTGTACATCACTGTCTTTTTAGAGGTAAAAAGGGTAAAAAATATCAGTACTGAACATTTTGTTTAATTTTCTAGCGTAAGATTAGACAAAAAGGAAAGTTTTATAAAAGTTGGCCAAAGTAACCCGTGTTTACGGTGTCACTGTGGAAGGTAGCAAATGGTGGAAGAGTTGATCAACTTTGACCAAGAATATTAAGAAGACACCAACGAATAAGGCATACATAAAAAGTCCTAATACATTTCAACACCAATGGGTGTCGTCTTCAGAGGAAAAATATTTAACCACTAGTCACGCTGACCGAGTTTCTCACTTTAGCTGAATACCAAGGGTTGCATAGCAGAAGGTATTCAACCCAAGAGGCCTTATTACCTTGTACCAGGTTTGAGAGTGAAAATAGTGTGAAGACATGGTATTTTTTTGGCCTGAAATATACTGAGAAATTGAATTTTCTGGATGTTAATGCCGAAACTGATATTTGGAAAGAAAAGTGATTTGTCTCCTCCGGGAATCGAACCCGGGTCCAGCGCTTCACGCTACTAATGCGTGTTATGAGGAATTGAAAAGATGTCTCTGGTGAATTGTTTACCGCACTTGTGTGCCCGGCATGCAGGGGGATCCGGATTCGATTCCCGGAGGAGGCAAATCACTTCTCTTTCCAAATATCAGTTTTGGCATAACATCCAGAAAAGCCAATTTCTCTGAAAATAGTGCGTCACAAAACAAAAATATCCAAATCTTTATACGGTTCCCGGTCCTCTAACTTCCAATTAGATAGGTGTTACCCCTGTATCTCCTGAGGCCAACAGAAAAAATTACATGTTTTATTTTAAGTGTAATATTCGCTAAGATATTCGAATTCAAAAATCGGAGTATAGTTGGGAAAAGAGCGTTGTTCGTTAGAACTAACTAACGAACAACGCTAGTTTTTGCTGCTCTTTCATATTTTTTCTCCGATATTTCAATTCAAATATCTTAGCGATTACACTTAGAAACTTTGGATTTTTTATGTTGGCCTCCGGGAAATACAGGGTAATAACTGTCTAATTGTAAATTAGAGAACAATACGACTGTATAAAAATTTAGTTTTTTTTTTTATTTTGTTACACATTGTATTTTCACTCTCAAAACTGGTACAGGATAATTTTTGAACGCCTTTTGAACATTCTTTAAACCGAAAGCATTCCTCTACGGCGGACGGTTGATGAGATAAAGGCATGGCCTTCACATGCGTGTCCAGAAAATTCACCGCCAGCAATTCACCGACAACAATTCACCGCCGGAAAATTCACCGACCAACAATTCACCGCTAGGAAAATTCACCGACCAACAATTCACCGCTAGGAAAATTCACCGACCAACAATTCACCGCCATGCAATTCCGCTATAAATTATCAAAAGAAGGGCCCATGAAACGTTTGCACTGGAAGCCCGTAAGAGAACCTAGCCTAGGGGCCCTGCTACAGGATGTGGAGGAGGGGCATGGATAAAAGTCGTACTAGCACAGTCCTCACAGTCATGGTCTAGTTGCCAGAATCTCCACAAAAGACATCACATGCAGCGTCCGATAGCACCAATTACCACTTTTGGTTGGTGGATGTGAGAATTTAGTGGTTTTTCCCCACGAAATCACCTTTGACGCAATAGATGACACATCTTCTAAGAAACACGATAGACACCGTAAGAAAAGCAGCACATACACAGAGACCTTGACATTTTTTTTCTTTTTCCACTGCGAGGTCAATCAGTCACTGTCAGAGAGTTCTTTTGCAGATAAAAATTGCCCAATTCGTAGATGGACGAAAAGTAGCTTCCAGAAATGGGAAAGGAAATTAGTCATAAAACTGGAGGCCAGAAAAGAAAAAAACGTCACGTTTGCTTTTTGCAAAAATGTTACCATGGTTATTACGTGCAAACTCCGATCTTCACGAATGGACTCCTTTGTCGTTTTATGATGCATTGGTGCATGCGGACATATTGGATAAAGAATAATGTTACGTATACATGGCCGTCGGTGGGTACAATAATTTATTTCCGCTTCGTGGGAGAAAGAATCGGATTCTAAACGTTTGATGAAATACGAAAAAACCACTCTGGTATATTTACAGCGCAGAATACCGTATTGATTACTGATTTCTTCCCGTCTGTTATATAATATAAATTGATAGTTATCCGATCTGTATTTTTAGGTAGACAAATATTGGAGAAATTGTATTGCTCAAATAGTTAGAAGCTTTCCTAAAAAATCGTAAGCAATTTGTACATTTTAAAGATCATGACTCGCCATTTGCCCCTGTAAATTCAGGTGCTCCTTAAGGAGCGGTCCTCTCGCCTTTATTGTTCTATTTATATATAAACGATCTCCCTGAAACCCTCAACTGCACCACTAGATTTTTTGCTGATGACTGTAATCTACCGCGTAATTAATCACAAATCCTATCACGAAAGTCTCAAACGTAATCTTGTTTCCGTCTGAGAGTGGTGCTCATTTTGGGCATATGCCTATCAATCTATCTAAAACAGTTTTCTCTCACGAGAGCTTCTCGTAAAATTCTTCCCTTCCAATTCTCGTACTCGATCAATAATGTAACCATATCCCAACTTTCGCAATTTAAATATTTGGGTGTCACAATGTCGGCTGACTTCCGTTGGAATAATCATATTGATTATGTCTACTATATAGAAATGTCTCAACAAACTTTTTTTTTCCTTTGTCGCAACCTCAAACATTTTACTCGTGACGTCCGACTTCCCTGCTGCCAAACTGCCAAATTTATATTTCTCCCGTTCATTCTTATGTAGCTGAGGTGTGTGGGGTTCCCACACCTCTATTAATATCGACAAACTTGAATCTATCGAAAATAAATCCTCTCTTTATTCATGACTGCTGGTCCTCTTTCAGTTCCGTTTCCGATCTTAAACTCGAACTTAATCTCCACTCACTCGCTACTCACCGACTTATCTCCCGGTTAACCATGCTTTATAAGATTACTCATGGTAATCTAAATTTCGATACGTCCGGTATTCTGACTAAGCCTTCCTGTGTTTGCAATAGACTTGACTACACCAAAAGATTAAAACCTACTTTGCCTCTACAGACTGTTTTAAATACAGTTTCTTTCCTAATGCCATAGTTGAATGGAGCAAGCTCCCCTCCACTATTGATAACTTCCCCCCATGATCTCCAATTTCTTGTCAAATTTTACTAAACATCAATGTATGAATCCACCGTACCCTCTTGTGTAGGCCTTTGAAAGGCCAACAATATTGCACAAATAAATAAATAAATACCTTTGGGTATAGGTAGCATCGTGGTATTTTGAAGTTCAATTTTATGGTCTTAAATATGATGTCTGAGGACATTGTGATCAACGTAGAGCGTGGCTTCTTCTTACTGGCTACTGTAGTAACCCTATTCTTTTTAAACTTAATTTAGCTTACAGGTGTCCTAAACTTGAAAGCAATGCTTCTTAGGACATCACGTTATAGTAGCTTTATGTGATTTCTCAGCATTGCGATGTAAATTCAAGCTGCATCTTCGAATGTGACGTAATTGATAACATTTCATACACAATTTACAGGGTCAGGGCTATAACTAGGATTTTTGCCGCCCGGAACAAACTTTATTTTACCGCCCAAATAACTTTAAAATTCGATAATTCGATAACGCTGTTCTTTGTTTCCACCTAAAATTGCCATCCCCTAAACTTTTCCGCCCGGGGAAGTTGGCCCTCCCGCCCCCTCTAGCTCCAGTCCTGTACAGGGTGAATGTCACATCATCTGCTGAACAAAATATATGTGGAACATAAAAGACTTTAGCAACTCTGTGCTATCTCTTACCGTTTTCGAGTTGTGGTGAATTGAAGTAATGCGTCATTTCTGATAAATACCTGAATTTGTGAAGTTCCTATAAAATTTACACTCAAACTAATCACTTATTTTGAAAAAAACAGAAAAAAACTCTTATAAGATGACACCATTCTCATCAGAATATCTGGATCTAATGGCGAGCTACAAGGACTGAAAAATGGGAGAAATGCAAAATTGAATTACCACCAAAAAAAAATATTTTTTTTTCATCATGAATTCTGCTGGCTACAATAGGTCAAATTTACCAATAACTTTACCATTTCACGAGCTTTCAAAAGAGCCTACAATAAATGATATCGGTGTTCTATAGTTCAGGAGAAAAATTCAGCCTTTCCTTTGCAACACATAACTGAAATAGTAATAGAAATGAATTAAATGAACCTTTTGGGTGTGATAATACGATTGAATAATCGACGTTTGCGTGTACCCAAAATTCCAAAAACGAACACGGCTATACGTGTTTTGGAACTATATGAAGTCCCTTCATCAGTAGCAGAAACAAAGAAGAAAGAAACATATTGAAACTCCCTATAGCGGGAGTTAGTCGCTGTTGTAGACAAGAGTCATAACTGAAATGTTTACTTCGACGAACATCCGGAATTGGCGGTTACCGATTTTGGTGATAGTTCGACTTCACTAATATATCAGTTCACTATCAAATATTTTTGTGAATGTGTCACCCTCTATCCTTATTCCCATATAAGATTTGTTTTGTTCTTCCCAAATATGCGCTGAGTTTTGCGTGTGGATCTTTCAGGAACTTCTAAATTCTGTTGTTTTTTCCCTTCAGAGATTTTACGCATTTTCCTTCAATCCAATATAACTCAAAAATGGTAAGAGATAAGACAGTGTTGCTATATAATGTGGAGCTCATCTATCGGTGACTTGAGATCATCTCTATCAGTGACTTAGGATAATCAGCATGGGTTCAGGAAGGGGAAGTCATGTGTAACTAACGTCCTTTGCTTCTATGATCACGTGACTAAGGCTTTGGGTGAGAGCAAAAATGTAGACGTTGTTTACCTTGATTTCCAGAAGGCATTTGATCGGGTCCAACATGGCAAACTCTTGAAGCGTTTACGCGAGATTGGAATTGGGGAAAACTTGCTGAATTGGATAGAATCGTGGCTAAGAGATAGGTCGCAACGAGTTATGGTGAACGGGGAATTCTCTGGTTGGACAGACGTTACAAGTGGAGTTCCTCAAGGAAGTGTCCTTGGTCCCATACTTTTTTTCACTTTCTATCGATAAACTCGATGAGGGTATCGATACATACATGACCGCAACCGAAAGCAAAAAACTGACCACTACTTCACCAAACCTGTCCATCTCGCTATATTGCAATTTACTGCCATTAATGAGATGGATTGGAAATGAAGGCGATGTCTATCGGTGGTCGCCTCAAGTTCTTTTAAGGAAAATATCTTAACTATATCCTCCCTCGGATTCGAACCCGGGACCGTGACAGCAGCTTTCACGGTGGTAGACAAGCATCTTACCACAACGCCACTCTGGCGTAATTACAATGAGACGACCTGGAATCGAACACGCAACCTGTCAGCAAAAATTCACAGTCGCCCTTGACAAGTATGCATTTTGGCATCCCTTCCTGATAATTTTGAAAAAAACAGAAATTATACTCGGTGCCCTCCCTTCCCAACGTACGAGTCACCCCCCCCCCACCCTCCGCCTTACCCTAGTTGCGGCGTATTCAAACATTAGACTTTATTCACAATTCGAAATGCAGATGGCATCACTAACTCTAACCAAACACTAGTAGATACGTATGTATATAGTTAGGTATAAAACATATGCACACTTTAAACTCATCCTCACATCTGAATGAGAATAAAATGGTAGCAAATTGTTAAATGACGGTAGACCGGAGTTGTGCTCGGTTTAAAAGAAGGACCGATGGTACCACTGTAGCGTATTTGGTTATATATGTTAGAAGTTCCAGCGCAAAGGCGATTACCTGCGCAGCAACATTGCAATTTAGATTGAGAAACAATCAAAATGAGATTGCAGAAACTTCAGTAAAACCCTTTTATACTTTTGTAAAAAAGACTGAAAGTAGTTTCCTTAAATATTTCTTAGAAGAAACTAGGCAATAGCAGTTCCTTTTTTTTACATTTGAATTGCATCTCATAAAATTCAGTGCGATGCTGAAAAACAATTAACGTGCGTAAGATACGCGTGGTTTTCATTTGCATTTGATAAGAGAATTTTAATTAAAAAGATTAATTGGTGAAATTTTTGTTTATTTTTTTAACTTCATAACATGGGGGAGAGAGAAAAACCAAAAAAGAAATGAAATTATGGGAAAATTATAATGGCATAATTTTTAAATTTTAAGGTAAAATTTTCATGTTTTTAGGTCATAAAAATCCAAGCCCTAGTCATAATATTACTACATTACTAGCGGGATTTTTTTCGGATATAGTTATCAATCGTTTATTGTTATCAGAATAATATATATATATATATATATATATATATATATATATATATAACGTGCTGTATTTTACCGTGTTTTCAAGAACATTTTATGACCAAATATGCCAATGACCAATATCGCATTTAAAAAATTAGCGTAAAAAACCATTCAAGATACATAACAGTCATAGCAGTCATAAACAGTAGGAATTGAAGTTCGAAAATATTTTTAAAAGATTTAGAGATGAACAAGAAAAGCTATGTTAAAAATCGGTGTTTGAAGTGAATCGGATCCTCGAAAATTACTACGAGCTCTAACGCAGTTCCCCAGACATGCGCCCAATCGAACATTTCTAAAACATTCTTAAGAAAAAGATACCGAAACGCTCTAAATATTCGAAGTACCCTTTTACAAATATCATCAAATTTCGTTAGTGAGTCGCCCGGATAACGCGTCTTTCCTCATACCGGGTGTTGTTTTTTACAATTCCCGATTATATTCTCAACCCCTTAAAATACACCTCTTCCATAGAAAGGCTCAAGGGGCCTTTTCTATGGAAATACCTTCACAAATTTTCGTAGAAATCAGAAGCGCTTCACACAAAGTAATACGATACGTTCGATTCGATGCTCAGCTGTTAATGGTTTTCCGTTTTTCCGTCATTCGACAGAGCATGGGCTCGTACGAAAACTAGCTTCATACTTTCAGCCCAGGCACCAAAGATTACTTTAATTTTGTAAGAGACTGTTTTTTTTACACTAAAAATTTACGAAAACCGCCGAATTTAAAAACTTATACACGATAACGATTGTTTGTAGGATTCAATAAATTGGGCACTTTTCTGCATTCAAAGTTTCAGATCCAGAATATGCATGGTATTCTATACGAATTTTGAAAATTCAGCTATGCAGCAACATACTTTAGGGGATTCAAGATGATTGCGCAGCAATTAGACCATGCAGAATTCGAAATACTGTATTTCGGCTGAGATAGGAGTTTCTTGGATAAAAACTTCAGTTTCTTTAATCAAAAGTAATAGAGCTAACAGAAATCCGAGAGAGGATATAGAGCAAAGTATTTTGTGATATTTTGGCAACTGAACCGCATGAAAAGACATTAACACAATACGATTTGGTTAAGTAGGACATCATTCTCTGGACAGAGATTCAGATTCAGTGAATTGACGCGTTAGCGACTAAAAGTGAGCCGAAGAAACCAAAATTGTCATGAAATTTGAGGTCAACAAATTTGATTAAGCAATTTCACGTTGGTTGTTAAATAAACCATTTAAGAAGATAGATATTGTGCTTTCTGAGAGAGAGAGATTCGGCTGTACAGGGTGCATAGGAAAGTCCCTTTATCCTGGAATAACTCACGAACCGTTGATCGTAGCATACTTCCAGTTGAAAACAAATACCGAATGTAGACCTCAGATGATTCATTCATATTGCAAGGAGTTGTATATCTATTAAAACAAAATAAATATAACTTTTTATTTGGTCACCTTGTCCTAAAACCTAACTAGCGTTATCTGTTGCCCAGCCATTTCTGAGCCAAAAAAAAATCTACGGTCTTAAAGTGCAATATTTGCTTAGATATTTGAATTAGAAAATCGCTGAGAAAATGAGGGAAAGTGAAGTATATGAAACGTACAATAAACTTGTCAGTTCTATTTTCAGCAATTTTTTAATTCATATATCTTAGTGAATATTGCTTTTGGAAACGAGGAATTTTTTTTGTTAGGCTCAGAAGTAAGACCAGGCTCAGGCCCGTCATTTGGGGCGGGAGTCGGGGGGACGGCTTTTGAAAATACACTAAAAATGGTATATATATCTAATATGCGTACATTGAGTACATGATCTTTGCCTCCCCCCCCCCCAGAAAAATTTTAAATGACGGCCCTGACCAGGCTGGAAATCCTTATAACTAATATATATAATATAATAACTATTATATATATATAGGAAAATGTACAAAATGAACATTATGAAAGTAAAAAATTTTTTCGAAACTCACCAATAACAGTGCCATAGGCAGCTGTAATATGCAGTGTAGTGAAACAAGTTTCCAGTTCACATAATTTATTTGTTTTCCGATTTCATAAAAAAAATGATATTTTAACAATTTATATATATATAAGCGGTTTTTAAAATTATTCTGATTCATATTTATTTATTTATTTATTTATTCAATGTTGTTTGGCCGAGGCCTATACAAGGGAATGCGATGGTAAATTTTTACAAAAGAGACGGTTGATGTTACAAAGGAATTCGGAAACTGTTGTACAATCAAAAATGTTTAGTGGGAGGTCGTTCCAATCGGTTATTGTTCGAGGAAAGAAACTAAACTTGAAACCGAAATATTATAATTGTAATAGTCGAAATCACTAAACGTCCTAGAAATTTACACCTATTTTCAAGAATATTTTTGTCCTGATCGCGAGAGCTGATAAATCCCTCCCCCAACACAAATAATAATAATGAAAAAGAAAACAAGGATATAAAAGATGTCAGTCATCCCCCATTCTTTGAAATCATTGCCAGACCATCACTGAGAGAAGACATTCATTATAGAAATTAAAATTCCAACTGCCAAGTGTAATGCTAAATTTCATTGCTTCCGATGTAGTGTTGGAAGAGTACGGAACAGATTGCCACCAGGTCTCGTATGTTCGTCGACATATCACAGATTTTGTCACTCTCTCGGCGCTTCTGATCTCTAATCATTTTTAACGTGCTATGCACTTTAGTTCATCATATTGAGTGTTATCGGTGTGTATATGCTTATTTTATTGAATGTTGTGTATTTTTATTTATTTATATTTTCAAACGATTCATGGGTATCATCTTTTTATACATTTTTTTCCCCTTTGTTTGCGTTTCTTGAGTTAAATCGTATTAATGTTTTTACTGATATCGCTGCTTTTTCTCACGAGTGATATTATTTTGATTTGAAATTACATTCAGTTTTTGTTTTATAATTTTTTATTTCATCATAGATTGAATTTTATTTGTTATCTTCATGTGTATTTTATTGGTTGTTATGTATTCGGAATTATTTTAAGAAATTTATTTGCGTCAACTTTTATGAATTTTTCCCCTCTACATATGTTCGTGTGTCTGATTGAGTTAGTGTTTTTACTGATATCAATGCTTTTTCGTTCCAGTTTTATTGATTGTTTGTATTGTGCACCTAACGAAGTCAGAACCCTTTGGCATGTTTGCATACTAAATTTAATAAAATAAATAAGGAAGAGGAAAAGAAAACATCGTATTCCGTACGGTCAAGAACTATCTCGAAGGATAGATTTATTTTCACAACAACACAGATGGATATACAAATCTAGAGATTAATACCTGAAATTCATGTTGCAAATACGATATTGAAAAAATCATTAATTAATTAGGCAAAGACAAGAGAAATCAAATAAATGAGGGCGAGTGGGCAATTCACGTGATTAAAATTCACATTTTTGATGGAAAAAAGCCTAAGATCATTATGTGAGTGTCATTGAGCTGGCAGCGGGAAAAATATGGCTATTATATATCCTGAATATCCTGGGGGGAAGCATCCTGAGGGAAAAGATACTTTTTTGAAGCCAAAGGAATCCTTTCGCTTCCGTTCTCTTATCTGACTTCGCACGTAAGCTGACTCTGCCAACTGGCAGTTGATTGACAGGACGAGGGGGAGGAGGAAAACATGTTGCCAGGAGAAGAAAACTTACAACGGTATCTGGGCTTGCCGAAAAAAAAAAGAGCGTTTTAAGAACCCGAGAAATTTCGAGATTCTCAAAATAAAGAGGAAGAAGTTAGACGAGATATCTTGGGATTGCCTCTGTAAGGTATTTGGGAAAAAATGCTTCTAGGATCTACGGTTCACGTGTTATTCCAGGATAAAGGGACTTTCCTATGCATCCTGTATAATCTTATAATAAAATTTTTAATTTGAGAAAAAACTTATTAAATATATTTTTCCCCCAATTCAATTAATAATATACACTCACCGTCCACTTCTGCATAGCCTTTCTCTCGCAGTTTCGATATAAAGATACGGCATGGCCCTCAAACGAAACTGAAACCAAAAAAACCAAAACTTGACCAAAGGCACGCGCTCTGAAAGATGTGTCTAAAAGATTAAAACTCGCAAAAGAACACGCACAACGCTTCGTTACTGCTTCGGGAAGAAAGAAAAAAAATACAAGTTGTACACTTTTGTAGGTACAAAATCTCCGATTGGAGGAAGAGTTATGACCATGTACAGTTATAACACATGCAATAAATTGTCCGGCTTGGAACAGAGGTGAGAGATTGAGATAGTTTTGAGCCGAACACTACAGAAACCCCGCGGCTGGTGGGATAGGGCAGCTCAAAGCGCCACCACACAACAAAAACTTATTGATTGATCCCGCACGTGGTGGGCCGGTCTAGTACGCATGCGCTTAAACACTTCGATTCCGAAGTAATGTCGTTTATGTTGAAGCATCTCGAGAGAAAAGTTAATACAAAAAAAAAAACCCTTTTTTGACATATTTGAGAAGGATTTTTTCCTCTTTTTTTTTTTGGAACTCTCTCAGAAGAACGAGCGATTTTTCTCCCGTTATAACGGGAAACGAAATTCAAATTCCGTCTATAGGGATATGATCTAAATCTTCTCGAAATCCCTGGATGTTATTGCTGCGAACATTTCTCAAATAGTATTGGTGTTAGGAAATATGTATCCGAAATCAAATATTTTCAATTCCATATTTTACCGAGAGATTCAAACGTTGGTAATGGTGTGCAAATCTACGAATGATGAATAGTGACGTTTTCTTCTTTTCTTTGGGGGGTTTTTTTTGAGTATCATTCATTTTTTAGGAAACGTATTCTATAAGATTCTAGTTTCTATAGAACCTGCTAAGCTGGATCTATCCTTTGTAGAGATCAATTTTATTGAAACATACATAAAACAAATACATGCAATTCTTTCTGTTGATTCCTCTCCGGTGAAAGGTCTATACATAAGTCTAAAGCATTTCAGAGCAAAGAACACAGAAGATCAGTATTTTTTCGCATTGCTTTAGTTGCGTCACATTTAAATCAGCTCTATTTCTTGATGCGTACGTTTTAGTTCAGTTCGAATTGAGAGTTTTATCGTATTTTTTTGTTATTGTGCTAACAGGTAATGTCTATAAATTGTGGTAAGTAATTGTGGTTCAGAAACCAGGAATCGGAAGTTGATCCCTTTCTCTTAGATGTGGTTTCTGAGCTATACTTCTTCTCACAGTGCTTTATTATACGATGTTTCCGGTATAGCATAGTAAAGTGGCAGTATGCATCAGGAGATGTGATTTAGAAAAATTCTTTCGTAGTGATGATTCAAGTCACATTTTTCGGTGGTTATGGTTGCGTGGCATCTTCTGAAAATGATGTTTAAATATTATTTTGGTCGAGATTGATTACGCCACATGTTCAGGAAATGTGCTTCATACAATGCTTTTGGTAGCGATGGTTTGCGTCACATCTTCCAGATAGGTGGCGATATAGTTTGCACATTATATCTTCCGGAGATTAATTTCAAACGATGCTTTGGGAAGCAAGTGTTTACGTTACAAGTTCTGGAGATGTGTTTGAAACAACGCTTTTGGTGATAATTGCTTGCATACACCTTCAGCAGATAAGGTTCAAGCATTCTTTTGGTAACTTTTATTTACGTTACGCCTTCTGTGCATGTGTTTCTTTAAAGCTTACAGCAACGTTCAAGTCTTCTTTTACCACCTGCTTATATCTCTTCATTGAGGCAGAGCGGTGGGCCATGATTTAGTTAAGAGGAGGAGAACATGCGTTTTAAAGGAATGCATTCGGTAGCAGTGGTTTACGTTACGTCCTTCGTGTTTCAAACAGTTCTTTCGTAGCGTGAGAATTTAGTTGGACCTACTGAAGATGAGTTTTGTAGCGATAATTAACGTTAAGTTCTTCCGAACATGGGTTTTAAAAACATTCATTCAGTAGTGATGGTATAGAATACGTCCCAGCAAAATTTTGCTCATTACTCTAACACCAAGTAGTGTAACACGAGTTGTGGATTATGTAAATATGAAGAAATATTATTCTGTGGAAAATTCCCAGAGTTTGCAACAGCGTTGAGAACGAAAGGCATGGTATCTGCTACCATTTTACTAAATCCCTATAGCTGCAACCTACAAAGGGGGGGGGGGCATATCTAAATATTTGAGGCTGCTCCTGTCTGCGATACCCTTTTTAAGAAAAGTAGCAGAGAAGAACACCCAGGAATATGGCCAGAAACTCAACATGAAGTTATTGGAAATAGCACATGAGAGTTCAAATTAGAGGAGAGTAGATACCCACCATGAGTTTTCAGGTGTTTAGTATAATTAAGAAAATTTATGAAGTTGTAAATGCTGGTTTCATTTATTACTTTACATAGTGTCACCTGATGATCACCAAAGTAGTTCCTTCTCGGGATAGAGAAGGTGGGATATCATCACACATAGTGGAGTGGAGTTTCGTCTTCCTCTCCACACGCAGGACAAATAGGCGAATCTGTGTAGCCACAGTTGTGCAGATGTTTCTTTAGGTTAGCATAACCAGTGATGATCTGTATAACCTGTAGAATCTGTTTTCTGTTCAGTGAGATAAGTTTTTGGCAATATTCGGTTGGATTCCCAAAGCCAGCCGTTTGCAATCCTGCCTCGAGTTCCATCGCCGATAATAGAAATTGCCGTTTAATTAATAAATGGCCGTTTCTACATAAAAGTTATCCGTGAATAAAAACTTTAAGTGTTTTACGAATAACGATATTTTTGTGACATTTTTTTACTTGAGTTTGTGACATGATTCTTGAAAAGCTATTCATCTTCTCATTACGCAATTTTGATATAATATTTTTCTATATATTTCTGAGGTTAAGATCCAAAATCTAAGGCCCATCATATATATTGTTTGAATTACAGTGTTTTATAGACGAAATATAGGACGAAATTTCAAAAATCCACATGTACATTAGCGTATTTGTGTGTAACTTATGAGCATATCATGCAATCCTTTAAATTTTGGTTGACAACTTGCAACATTACCAACTAAATGTGCTGTGCCACTTTTGTCAATGAAAATCATAAAACATTTCATTGACAAAATATTTTTATAATCGTGTTTCGAATATTAGTGCATTTACCTAAAATTTGACATAAACATTACTTTCTCATAGAAAATGGCATAGATAGACAAAAAATTGTTACTGTTTTTACCATTTCGAGACATTTTCTATCAAAAAAATGCTATTAAAGTTCACTCCAGTACCATTTTATAGAAAAGTGACAAGAAAGGTAGTCGGATATCTTAAGCAGTTTTTCGAGTGGTTAAGTGCGATGGTTTACAAAAGAATTAGGTGAGTAATTAGGTTAGTTGGTGAGAAGAAAATACATTTTGCGGAGATATATTTTAAACGATGTTTCAGTAGCGAAGGTTCTACCGATCTTCTGGAGATACCCGAGGATGATGTCACTCTCCGCTATCCATACAAAGGTTTTTTTACAGCTGACTGATGAGAAGATATATTTTGGAAACAGAAAAAATTCAGTGCATGCTAGCTCCAAGGAAAGATTAAGATGTTCGTTGCCTCTGTAGTCTAGTGGTCTAGGGCAATCATGCGGAAAGTGAAAGGACGTGGATTCGATTCCCCGCAGGGGCAGTTAAATTTCCTCTCTTTCCAAAATATATCTTCGCATCAGCCAGCTGTTGAAAACTTTTGTTCAAGAGATTTGTTACAAACAGTACTTTCCGTAGCGATAGTTTACGTTATACCTTCCAAATATATATTTGCACGATGCTTCTATTAACAAATTATAATATCCTCCGGGATGGGTGCAGCAGAAAGGAGAGTAGTAGTGAAATGTGCGTTTCTCGGCCGTAAAAACTCCTATAGGCTAACCCTAATTTCTCCACTACTGTCACATCTCACTACTAATCTCCCATAGAACAGTGGATTGTATTTTAATGGTAAAGATTACATGTATGATGTTATTTTGTACACATAAAATTGTATTTTTCTCGATAAGATAATCTAATTTCTATGATAATATGAAATGTAACGATAAGATAATCTAATATGTAACAATGTAAATTAGATTATCTTGTCTAAGATTTTTATGTTTACTTGTATAATCATTCACAAAATGATTATACAAAAGTGCTTACGTAGTGAACAAAAAAATTTTGGCTTATTAAAAAAAAGGAAAACACTCTACTATAAACAATTAGTTAAAATTTAAATGACCGGAGGTACTTTTTTCCTAGTTGGAAACAAAAAAAAATATCCTCTTCGAAATTTAGAACACCTGAAGAAAAGTTATTTCAGGTGTTCTTGGATAGAAGTGGTGTTTATTTTATGGGGATGGAGAAGATGAACACACAAAAAAATTATGATTTTTTTAAAAGCCAGACAGAAATTGTGACAGAAAAGTGACAGAATTTTTGTAGGTATCAGAAAACAACGAGTTGAAAAGACGTCAGTCTCACGCAGTTGAAAAGATTGATAAACATTTTATCTCTTCAATTGTGGGGGGCTGAAATGAAATTTTCAGAAATCAACCAACAAAACCCTCGAGAGACGGCATAGCTTTTGGAAAGCTATGAAAAAGTAAGTAATGTTTGGATTACCTACGAAGACTGAGTCTCGCGGTGTATGATATGTGCGTTTGTGGGCCGTAGTAGCGTCTATGGGAGAGTAGTAGTGAGATGTGACAGTAGTAGAGAAATTAGGGTTAGTCCATAGGAGCTTCTACAGCCGTGAAACGAAAATTTCACTATCACTAAGGAGCTTATACGATGCTCTTTGTAGCGATGGTTTACGTTGAATTTTTGTGGGGATTTATTTTAAACAATGCTGCCGGTAGCGATAGTTTGCGTTACATCTTGCGGATATGTATTTGAAACAATGATTTTAGTAGCGTGGTGGTTTGCGAGAAAGTTTGAATACTGAGGTTACGAAATAATAAATCTTGCGGAGATGTCTTTCAAACAGTTGTTGTAATAGACGTGTTAACCTCACAGTTCGTGGGATGTGTTTTTGATAATGTTTTCGGTAACAATTGTTTGCCAGCAATATTTTATTTAATGATTGCTTTCGAACATTTTTTTTTAACAGCAATGGTTTGCTAATGTCAAAATCGCACTCTCCCCCCCCCCCCCATAGCGAAACTGCAAACCACACGCTATCACACATAAATACATTAGAAGCAACACCTTTGAATTTTTTTTGCCCTCGCCAGGAATTCTGCAACGCATTTTTCTTGTACTGAGATACGTACAAGTTTGCGCAACATGAGGACATTTCTCTTACAATAGAGGTTACGTTTTCACGCACGTGCCTCTGAGCTAATGAAAACCCTTGATAGATATCAAGCGATTGCTTTCAATCGCTTTATTCACACGATACTTTTTCGGCAGAGATTTTACATGTTGGTCGGCCAACATGTCGCGTTTGAGTATGCTGTAAAACTCTCTCTCTCTCTTTCTACCCCGGGTTAAGGGCTTCTAATGATGACTGGTGGGGGAAATAAATCATCATTAAGACCTCTCGTGGAGGGTATGCATGGATGAGTGAACCTAAATTATTGTATTTTATTGTTTTATACTGAGCGAGAGCTTGAGTATTGTTATCTTACCATGTTTTCGTAAATGCTATTGTCCGTCCTTAAGTGAAAAATTTGAGTTGTTAAAATTAAACGAGTTTAATGTTAACATATAACAAATGTAGTATTATGATCATTTTTCGCAATATCCTTTTCATAATTTCTGTACCATATTATGTTGCGCAAAAGTTTGAGAAAAGCCACTCCGCGACACTAACAACACATCTCATCACGATGACTTCTGAACAATTTGTTTTGTTGAAATGTTTTTGAACAATGTTTGAAAAAATAAGAAGAAATGGTATCCCTCGAGAAAGGTTTAATAGCTATTTTAAAACGATTATAATTCAAAAATGTGGTTTTAGTCGAAATTCTTTCTCATAATCTTATGACTCCAAAACAGCAGTGTTGATATTTTCTTTTCTAAAAGAAAATTATGCATACAGTGACCATATAACATGTGCATACATGTCGTACATATTCCTATTACGAAATTCTAACAAATCGGCCTGCAGGAACGTGTTTTGTGTGTGTGTGTTTTACGTAATTTGAAGTAAATAAGTCTATTTGAAGTCAAAGCTGTACATATCTCGGACAGTTTAGAGTTACTTGTGTGGAAACGAGAGAGTTATTGTGGTTGATGTTGTGGAGAATATATAAAAAGTATTATCGCTCTCTAAAGATGTCTCTCTATGATCTCGCCTCTATTTGCTTAAAAGATACAAAACAGAACAGTGTGTGAGTATGCATGCGTGACCCTACGGTGTCTCCCCCAGCATTATAAGCTTGATTATCATTATTATACAGCTTAATTATTATTTTGGTGCTACTTGTGGCAACATCACAGAAATCTCCAGTCAAAGCCGTCTGGCTCTGTGCTTTTTGTTGTTTACGTTGTCCCTCTCACTTATAGACACGGCGCCTGCTCTCCTCTAACCCATGTTTTATTTCACGTTGTTAATTTGCAAATAAATTGTTATGTTACTCAATCATATGTTTCGCATATTATAGCTATACACAAAGCTATCTCACTTAACTATACCCTAGCGTATCTACGTTGCCAGAGGTGTGCTTGTTTCGTGTTCTTGCTGGTGATCCCATTTTTTGAAGTAGTTTCTTTGAGACTGATCGTCGTCACATTGATTACGCATATGCACGTGCGCGCATCCACTATGTCTGGAAAACGACAAATCCGTAAGCAATCACAAATAATGTCAGACACAAGAAGTACATCTACGATGAATTAATCAATGTAGTGACTTCTGAAGGGAAAAGAAAAAGAGACAGAGGATAAAACACATCTGGAATGGTCAGTTTATCAAGAGCCATCAATAAATAAATAAACGCCTCTGATTTATAAGGACTTGTCTCTAGCGACTTCAACGAAAATCTTGTTGTTTTCAGAAAAGAAGAAATGGCCCAATAAAAACGTCCAAAAGGATAAGCTTAAAATGTGGACACCAAACTTCTGCGAAGAAGGCAGATTTTACGGTCCGGAAGAATAAAATAAAAAAAATAGAATTGTTGAAGGACAAGAATGGCCAGTGATGTGTACATACGTGTGAGGAATTCAAGATGTCCGAAGAGAAATTGGAAATGTCAATAGTTTCCTCGGTATAATAAAACCTTTTGATTATTTAAAGACGTGTCCTGCAGTTCAAAAAGTTCTATCTGGTTCCAAAAAACGATGCCTGATGACTTATTGTGTCACCGGAGACGTAACGTTCAATGCAATTGTGTATCGACCGGTCACGGTGAATCCCTGAACGCTTGTAAACGTGTCTTTTACAATTTCTACATGTTATGCCACCGACGTCATTCCCAGCTGGAGCGACGTTTCGAGCATCACTGGAATCCATGCAATTTTTATTTCTTTGCTATTGCAAATTCATACTAACACAACCGATTTGCCAATCATCGACTCACTCGTGTTACGAACCGGAATATTTGGTGTTCATGGTGACAATTTGAGAAAATGTTCAAATCAGATCATACCTACTCTCTCCATCTTGATTGCAAAACCACGTGCTTTGCAATGAATATGTACCGTACAAAATTTATTCTATATTGTTGTGTGGTTTTTCATGTGTATATATATTTTGGTTACTTATATTGTATTTCAATGTATTGAGTCGTGCATATTGAGTCGATAGGTGTATTAAATGTGCAGTTTCAGAGGAAACCGTAGAAAATCCAGCATTTTTTATGGTTCGACTCACCAAATTACATAAGAAATACCACTTTTGTTTCGGACTTAAAATTTTGTCAAAATTTGTTGTTGAGATTGTTCAATATTTCCATTTCAAATTTCAGTCAAATATTTCGTTGTATTTTGTCAAGTTTCGGGAAATTCGGATGACATTTTTGCGTGTCATTAAGCGAAAGAAATGGATTTTTCCATGTTCCGAAAAAAGCCCTAAAAATATGCACTCAGAACATTCATTCACCCAAAATATACACTAAAAAAATCCTGGAAAACTTGAAAATTCTGAAATATGAACCAAAAATGGGAAATTTTAATACAAAAAATCGCCGATAAAAAAATTAGCTACGTTTTTAAAATGCATATTTTCTAATCATTAGTGCATATTCACTAACAAAAAATACCTCACAAAAACATATTACACATGTATAACATTGCATATATATATGCAAATAATTTCTACATACTATTTATTTAGGCATTTTTAATTTCATGGGGATTGTTGCTGCTCAATAACAAAAGAATTTCGACACTGTTTCCGAAAAAGAACTCTTTTGATGTATCACTAGAAACAGTGTTACAATAAATATATTTCTCAATCACTGTATTACAAACATCATATTAATTCACTAAATCCGAACTATACGGGGGAAAACCGATGTTGTGAAAATATTATTAGTAATAATATTTTCAGTTAAAAAATTGTAAAAAAAAAAAATGATTGAGCTTGAATACACCATATCCAAAAATGTGCCCTTATTCTGGAATTTCTTTGATTTTATGCATTTATATGCATTATTGTTACAAAAGGCCAAAATACGAATATAATCCGGGTTATAATACAGAGCTAGACAAATAACAAAAAAATCTAGGAGCCAGAAGAAATTTGTAGGCGTCAAAAAACCATTTATCCGAAGAAAAGCGTCAAAAATAATGCTTCTTTTGCCTTTTTAAGGGCATAGGGACCCTCTTTCATCGTGGAAGATATGCTACTATAAATTCCAAACGTTTTGTGCTGCTCCCAGCCTGAAACTTAGTAACTACGCAAAGAAAATTTTATGCGCCAATACCATTTTTTAGGCGTCATGGCGACCTGGTGCCTGGGACTCGTCCAACCCTGCTCTAGTAACATATTACACAATATCATACATCGCTATGTAACATGTTTCACAGATATTGAAAACGTCATTCCCAATGTCACAGGCAATCTTTTCCCACTATCATTAACGGGACCATTCATTCTCACATCTTTACAATCTGACACGAAAAAAGCACACGAGCACATAATAACACATATTACACTATATAAGAGATTGGACAAAAGATACGTGGTAACTCCTCGAAAATTTTAGACAAATCTGACGTGAAACTACACTTTATCAACTGAAAAAGAACTTTATTTCCTGGGAAAATAAAAGGTGCGATTACGTTTTTCCTAGTCGTTTCCTGTAATACGTTTTTTTCCTCCTTTCCCGGATTTTTGGGATTCCGTTTTTTATTCCCATATATATCCGTTTTCTTTCTTCATACAGATCACTTGAGTGATTCGCGGGACTGTTCCAGAATACTCGAATGGCCCGCGGCATATTTACAAATCATTTTAGTGACACAAAGTATTTATAGATCAATTGAGTGATCCACATTATATACAGATCAGTTGACTGATCCACATTAAATACAGATCAATTGAGTGATCCACATTATATACAGATCAGTTGAGTGATCCACATTAAATACAGATCAATTGAGTGATCCACATTATATACAGATCAGTTGAGTGTCCCACAGCATATTTGCAGATCTCTTGAATGATTCGCGGGACAGTTCCAGAACACTTAAACGGCCCTTTGCATATTTACAAATCAAGTAAGGGACCCACGGCATTTATGTTGATCACTCGAGTGGCACACGTTATTTACAGATCAATTGTAAGTGACGCTTATTATTTACAGATCAATTGAGTGATCCACATTATTTACCGATGAATTGAGTGATCTACATTAAATACAGATCAATTGAGTGATCGACATTATTTACTGATGAATTGAGTGACCCACTGATCGGTTGAAGAGCACTTAATCGGCCTGCGGCACATTCACAGAACACATAAGTGACCGGAAGAACATTTAATGATCACACGAGTGGCCTGAGGTGCTGTCCCAGGTGACATAAAATGTATAGATAAATCATTTTATTTACTCATATAGAAACGTCCTCTCCACTTATCAATACAAGATTCATCGAAAGACTGGTTATTCGATGAATCTTGTATTTTATTTACTGCCTGATTAATCGATTTCATGTATTATTTTTATCAGCGTCATCTATCGACGACTTCCACAACTATTTGTTCCTATTAAGAAAGAAACATCTCTCTTTGATCCCATTTTCGAAATATTTGTTATTTCTTTTTTCCACAAAATTGAAATGATGAATTGATGAATTTCCACAAAAAAGTTCCTACAAAATTTTGAGGCAACCTGTATTCCTCCAATTTTTCTATGACGGTATATCTCGTCCTTGTGCGGGAAGATGTTAACGAACGTTCGTACATCCCGTGAAATCTGAATCGTTCCAATTTTCACTTGTATCTGGATCAACCAGCTACAAGTTCCGGAATTTCTAAATTTTATCTGATTTCCATCAACTCTTACAGCAACTGGATCGTAATAACATATTACACAATATCGTACATCGCTAATTCCCATGTCTCAGAAATATTGAAAAAGTCATTCCCAATGTCACGGGCAATCTTTTCCCACTATCATTAACGGAGCCATTCGTTCTCACATCTTGACAATCTGACACTGGAAAGGCACAAAAGTACATAATAACACATATTACAGTACGAGATTGGACAAAAGATACGTGATAACTTCTCGGAAATTTTAGACAAATCTGACATAAAACTACACTTTATCAACTGCAAAATAACTTTTTATGTCCCGGGAAAATAAAAGATGCAATTACTTTTTTCTAGTCGTTTCCTGTAATACGTTTTTTTTTTCTCCTCCTCATTTCCCGGATATATTTTTTCCCGGATTTTTGGGATTCCTTCTCTTTTTTTTTATTCCCCCATCCGTTTTCTTTCGAGAAGAAAATATTTCTTCGGTAGAAAAAAAGGGATTACTTTTTGTTTCTTTCATCATCATATGATGATGATACGTTAGTAAATGAAAACCCATACTTGGAGAAATATCTCCATTTTCGGGAGAAAATTTCCCTTTTGCACGTTCCGGCGGAATAAGGGGGGATTGAATTTGTTTTTCCCAATTAAATCCTTGTTCCCCGTGATATTCAATTAACGTCTTTTTGTGGAATGTAGTATTTGCTATTGGTATTTGGCTATTTGGTATTTTATGGCATTTCTTCAAGAAAATAAATATTCTTAAATTTGTAAAAAAGAAAGAAAACGTTATATAAGTGGGGCATACCATAAGCTTTTTTTTCTGAGTTTTCAGTACTCGCGTGTTTTTAACTATTTCTTTGTTATCTTATAATGTTAAAATTTGCATTTTTTTGTGGCAACTTGTGATGCATTCGGGTCTGGTGAGGCGGTTTTTTTTTAATGTAGGCTTTTGGGCAGAAAATAGAGCGTGCATCAATGAACAAACTACGAAAAGAGTCTTTGATGCATGGCCAGAGGGCCACGTTTGACCCTCTGGCTGATCATTTTCAGAAAATTGTTGAAACATTAAAATGTAGAATAAGTTATTGATTGTAGAATAAGTAAATAAAATGATTCTATTATATGATGAATGAGGGAATGAAATGACTCTAGAATGAGTGAATGAAATGCCTCTAGAATAAGTGAATGAAATGATTCTAGAATAAATGAATGAAATGATTCTAAAATAAATTAAAGAAATGATTCTAGAATAAGTGAATGAAATGACTCTAGAATAAGTGAATGAAATGACTCTAGAATAAGTGAATGAAATGACTCTAGAATAAGTGAATGAAATGACTCTATAATAAGTGAATGAAATGATTCTAGAATAAGTGAATGAAATGATTCTACAATAAATGAATGAAATTATTCTAGAATGTATTGAGAGATGGTATTTTGTCGGCCCGAAATATACTGAGAAATTGAATTCTTTGGATGTTAGGGATCATTCAAGAGTGTTACGTCAGCATCGAGAGAGGGAGGGGGTTTCGGATTTCCTGAATTATTATGACAGGGGAGGGGGGGGGTTGAAGGTTGCTTACGTCATCAACCACCTTTTTTGAAGATATGAAATATTCTAAGCTGCTGACAAGGGATGGGGAGGGTCAAAAATGTCTAAAAATCTGCTGACGTATTACTTGAATGGCCCTTATGCCGAAACGGATATTTCGAAAGAAAAGTGATTTGTGTCAGCCAGAATTGAATCCGAGTCCCCTTGCATACCGGGCAAGTGCGCTAACGAATACATCAGAGACACACTTTTCAGTTCCCTATGACACGCATTATCAGAGTGAAGCGCTGAGTGGAGACATTGCAGCCTCTCTTGACTGCAGCAATTTTCGCTCCTGGCGGCGTTTTGTATTGAGAGATGCTAATTTTTTGATCAGAGCTTAAGGGAGGCTGCTACGTTTCCACTCAGTGCTTCTCGCTAATATAATGCATGTTATAAGGAATTGAACATAGAGGTCGCTAACTTTCGCAATGAAAATTTACAATCTCAGGTACAATATTTATATTATGATTATGGTAATTCGATATGAATTTTTACTGTAATGTGACCAGCGACACATTTAAACATAAGTGACCGCAGTCCCTTACACACATCACTTATGTGACCTAGGGCTGCCCGAAACCAATGAAGTGGTCCTCATTCTTCAAAAGGTTGGACACTTTTGGTATAGGATGATGATGATCCACTTATCCGTCGTTATGGTAGCAGAAAATAGCAACGATCAGTGCGTTCCAAGACCCAACCAGCAGAATATTCTCCAGAGCCACAAAGACCATCTATTACGGATATGAGTTAGCATCGGGACAGTTATTGGAAGGTAACGTATAAGTACAATGGAACCTCACGATGACGGGCAGCGAGAGACCAAAATTTTCCAATTTATACAGGGTGAATCCAACCTTTTCTGCCAAACGAAAGGGGGTGATAGACGAGCCAAAGTGGATCATGAAACACCCCACTCATCCCTGTCCTATTTAAAACCGTTATCAAGTTATGATGGATAATCGATTATTGAAAAAAATGCGTCAAATATAGAGAAAAAAAAAACAGAATTTGTGAAGTTTTTTCGAGAAATTTCACATTTGGGAAGAGCAGAAAAATTGCTATAAGAGGTCACATCAATTTCAACGAAAGATTTGGTTTTAATGGCGAGCTACAAGCGCTGAAAGATTGGCAAAGTTCAAAATTGAATTGTCACTAAAATTTTTTATCGCCAATTCTGCAAACACCCTGCTACCCTTCTAGCTACAATCGGTAAAATTGTTCAAGAACTTTTCCCATTTCAACCACTTTAATCAAAAGAGCTTACAATGAACCATATCCGTTTTCTGGTTCAGAAGAAATTTAGTCTTTGTTTGCAATACATCACTGAAATCAGCGTTTGTTCGAAGTAGATATTCGACGAAAACTCGGAATTGGCGGTTTATAGATTTTGGCGAGAATTTGATTTTGCACAAAAAATCCTATAAGGTGACACTGCCTCTATCTACAGGATATGTATCTATCTACAACGCTGAGAACTCGTGAAGTGAAAAATCGAATTGTTGCCAAAATCTATCAAAATTACTTCGACGAACGCAGATTTCAGTGATGTATTGCAAACGAAAGACTAAATTTCTTCTGAACGAGAAAACCGATATGATTTACTGTACGCTCTTTCGAAAGCTGGTGAAATGGACAAGTTCTTGGCAAATTTGATCGATTGTAGCTAGAAGGGTGTTTACAGCCACACTTACTTTTATGCTCCAAAACATTCAGTGTCATTGCTGATTGGTTGAAAAACCTGAATTTAAGAATTTTTTACCATTTAGCAACGACGTTCCATTTTTAGTGCATAAAAATCATAGCCCTAAGAGCTGTCGTTAGAGGCGGGAACCGCAAAAACCTGTCTGAAGCGGGATTGGAATAGCGACGAAAAAAAATTTACGATTTTACCGAAAATCGCGAAATATGATAAAATATGGCTTAAAAATTTTTAAAATATGCTCTATCACGTAAAAGTTGTAAAATATGCAACAAAATTTAAAAAAGAATATGCAAAGGCATGGAAATCCGAGCCCTAGTTATAAGTGTGATCGACTATGACGTTTGCCTTAAAAAAAAGTCACATCCCGTAATCTCATCTTTGTTAATTTCGATAAATATTCAGTCCAGAATACATCAGAGACGCCCTCTATACAAATGCTAACGAATCTTTGAAGTGTTTCGAAACTTCACCGACTGAGCTTCAGAAGGATCCAAATATTGGCAATACGCCCACAGCGAATGATAATGAAGCATTCCGCTCGAGATGGCTCAATTATTCGATTTGCTAATGATATCGCGTTCATTGCTGACTCGATAGTCACTAATTAACATAACGAACAATTCCTGTTGTTATTACTCACGGAATTTCTAAAGATCAAGGATTACAAGGAAGTCTGAAATGCCGCGATACTCGGCAAATTATCCCTAAATTCCGTATGTTTGTGTTTATAATCCCCCCTAATTGAGTGGAAATTTGAATACGTTTCTGTAATAAATAAGTAGGAAATTATCTTTGAAGATTGAATCCCTTATTTCCCCTTTCAAATATTATTTTTCATATTTGAAAGAATGGCATAATTACGTATAATGTAGAGTCAATCCAAAATTAATTCCCTGAATTCGTTGTTTCGTTTCAAATATCTATGTAACAGTAAAATGTGATAAATATCAATTATTATACATAGCAACCGGTTATTATGCGTACTTACAAATCGTTATGGTAAGTTTGGTAAATTTATCCTTATGCATAATACCCAAGTGTCGTTGGTATATTTGATAATACTTGGAATCGCTTTCATGTGTGATTATGCATAATACCTAGTGTAATTGGTTAATATGATAATTATGGAAAAAAATACAAATGAGTCTAGTATGTGTGATAAATATAGTCGGACTCCAATGTATGATGATAAATTTTACTATCGTACCTCGATATAATGGCAGTAAATTTCACAATCGTATAATGACAGCAAATTTTACGATCGTAGTCCGATATAACAATAACAAATTGTACGTTCGTTCCCTGATATAATGATACAATATATGTGTGTGTGCTATCATGTATAGTATATTATATATAGTTTTATCGTGTTATTTATCAACAATGCGACGCTTGGGTATTATACATAATCATTGGTAAAAGTGATAACTTTTTAGAGATTAGTAAATCTACCAATGACGCATGGTTACTGTGCATGATCACCGGTAAAAGTGGTAAGAAAATTTATCAATCTTGACAAAATGCTTGTTAAGTATGCATAATAACTGATAAACTCGATCAGAGTATCGATGGGATTACTAGCAAATTCGCAGATGATGTGAAGCCAATGGGTTAATCGGGAATCAAAACTATAAGGAGTTGTTCCAGACCAACTTAAACAGGATTGCAGCATGGGCAAATGAATGGAGCATGACGTTTAGCGTTGATAAGTGCATGGTAGCTCATTTTGGTTTGAACAACCCACGGTTCTCTTACGAGTTGAATGGTGTCGCTATCCCGGATGCAACTCAGTGATGTATTGCAAACGAAAGACTAAATTTCTTCTGAACGATAAAAACGATATGATTTACTGTACGCTCTTTCGAAAGCAGGTAGAATGGACAAGTTCTTGGCAAATTTGACCGATTGTAGCTGGAAGGGTGTTTGCAGAATTTAAAATTGCAAATTCTGGTGACAATTGGATTTTGAACTTAGCCAATCTTTCAGCGTTTGCGCAGCTCGCCATTAAATCCATATATTTCAATGAAATTGGTGTAAACTTATATGATAGTTTCTGTTCTATCCAAATATGTGCTTAGCTTGCGTGCAGGTTTTTTAGAAACTTCATAAATCCGGATTTTTTTCAGACTTGGCGCATTTTTTTCCACAATCGATTATTCCGCATAACTCGAAAACGGTTCGAGATAAGACAGGTTTGGTAAGTTGTTTCATGATCCACACTTTGGCTCGTCTAGTACCCCGTTTCGTTTGGCAGAATAGGTCGGATTCTTGCCTTGCATAGATTATATGCATGCATTTATATCTTAATTTAATTGATACAAAACTTGTCAGCATTTATACAATAACTTTGAAGGAAAAAACAACAAATAATTTTCATGAGTTTCACTTGTCTCCAAACAACATGCTTTTGCAGTCTTTCAATAGGTAGAGATTGAATGCTCTTAAAAAAGTGCGGATTTCCACTTTCACTGATCACAACAATCATTATCACTGCCATCTACCAAGTGATCCAAAATTAACAGAAATGATAAGCATTCAATAATTTGAAGTTAATGTTGCTGTTCCACAGAAAAATGTTTACAAAGACATCAACTTTTTTTTTAAATACATGATTTTAAATGTTAGAACAGATATATTTGTTAATAACAGGTGGCGCTTTCTATATTTGTACCATTACTGTACTTTAATGCAATTCTTGACAATTAATGTGTCTCGACAATAAATCTCTTTTGTCTTTATAATTCCCACAGTTTTCTGTGAAAAAAAAATCGTTAAGATATCACCTGCATACAATACTATGTTACACAAATAAGTACGTTTTTGGCTGCATTTTCCCAGGTTTTTGCATGTAGTATGTTATATACGAATCAATTTTTTAAGTTACGAGAGTGTTTTCCGTACCGTATATCCACAGTGTACCATGGTATGTAATATCAGAAGTAAAAATATATAGAAGTAACAAAGCCAAAAAATTACTTTTTATGGAAAATCATGGAATATGCAGAATATGCCTTAAAATTTTGAAAATATGCTCTATCACGTAAAAGTTGCGAAATGTGCAAAAAAAAAAAAAGCAGACATAGAAATCCGATCTCTAGTCATTATTACAGTAGGTAGCGGTTTTCGGCCGAGAAACAAGTATTTGGCACACCTCACAAAAATTCTCCGTTTTACTACCTTCATAGAGCAAAAATTTCCCTTTTCAGCAAGATTTTCCCTGCAAATTCAGAATTAATGCGCTGTGATCTATAGGTAAAAATGCCTAGCCAAGTACTGTATTTAGCTTTAGAAAAGCACAAAACTAAATAAATAAATAAACAATTCTTTCTATTAGACAAAAAATATCCCATAATCGCTAAAAAATCCCCCCACCATTGACCAATTTTAGAAAATTTTTCCCACGAGTTACCATCACCGATTCAGATGATTAATCCCTTTACAGCCACACAGGTCATCAAAGGGCCACCAGTGTCATCAAAGGGCTAGTATTTTTATGCTCTGACAATTCAGTTTCATTGCTGATTGGTTTAAAAACCTGAATTTTTCAGAATTTTTTACCATTTAGCAACGACGTTCCATTTTTAGTCCATAAATATCATAGCCCTAAGAGCTCTCGTTAGATGAGGGAACCGCAAAAACCAGTCAGAAGTGGGATTGAAATAGCGAAGAAAAAAATTTACATTTTTACCGAAAATCGCGAAATATGAAAAAAATATGCCTTAAAAATTTTTAAAATATGCTCTATCACGTAAAAGTTGTAAAATATGCAACAAAATTGAAAAAAGAATATGCAAAGGCATAGAAATCCGAGCCCTAGTTATAAGTGTGATCGACTATGACGTTTGCCTTGAAAAAAAGTCACATCCCGTAATCTCATCTTTGTTAATTTCGATAAATATTCAGTCCAGAATACATCAGAGACGCCCTCTATACAAATGCTAACGAATCTTTGAAGTGTTTCGAAACTTCACCGACTGAGCTTCAGAATGATCCAAATATTGGCAATACGCCCACAGCGAATGATAATGAAGCATTCCGCTCGAGATGGCTCAATTATTCGATTTGCTAATGATATCGCGTTCATTGCTGACTCGATAGTCACTAATTAACATAACGAACAATTCCTGTTGTTATTACTCACGGAATTTCTAAAGATCAAGGATTACAAGGAAGTCTGAAATGCCGCGATACTCGGCAAATTATCCCTAAATTCCGTATGTTTGCGTTTATAATCCCCCCTAATTGAGTGGAAATTTGAATACGTTTCTGTAATAAATAAGTAGGAAATTATCTTTGAAGATTGAATCCCTTATTTCCCCTTTCAAATATTATTTTTCATATTTGTCAATCCAAAATTAATTCTCTGAATTCGTTGTTTCGTTTCAAATATCTATGTAACAGTAAAATGTGATACATATCAATTATTATACATAGCAACCGGTTATTATGCGTACTTACAAATCGTTATGGTAAGTTTGGTAAATTTATCACTTATGCATAATACCCAAGTGTCGTTGGTATATTTGATAATACTTGGAATCGCTTTCATGTGTGATTATGCATAATACCCTAGTGTAATTGGTTAATCTGATAATTATGGAAAAAAATACAAATGAGTCTAGTATGTGTGATAAATATAGTCGGACTCCGTTGTATGATGATAAATTTTACTATCGTACCTCGATATAATGGCAGTAAATTTCACAATCGTATAATGACAGCAAATTTTACGATCGTAGTCCGATATAACAATAACAAATTGTACGTTTCTACCCTGATATAATGATACAATATATGTGTGTGTGCTATCATGTATAGTATATTATATATAGTTTTATCGTGTTGTTTATCAATAATGCGACGCTTGGGTATTATACATAATCATTGGTAAAAGTGATAACTTTTTAGTGATTAGTAAATCTACCAATGACGCATGGTTACTGTGCATGATCACCGGTAAAAGTGGTAAGAAAATTTATCAATCTTAACAAAATGCTTGTTAAGTATGCATAATAACTGATAAACTCGATCAGGGTATCGATGGGATTACTAGCAAATTCGCAGATGATGTGAAGCTAATGGGGGTAATCGGGAATCAAAACTATAAGGAGTTGTTCCAGACCAACTTAAACAGGATTGCAGCATAGGCAAATGAATGGAGCATGACGTTTAGCGTTGATAAGTGCATGGTCGCTCATTTTGGTTCGAACAACCCACGGTTCTCTTACGAGTTGTACGGTGTCACTATCCCGGATGCAACTAGGGTCACCGATTTGGGAATTCTCAATGACGAGCGGCTTTTGTTCAGCGGTGGGCAAAAGAACGAATACAATGCTTGGTCTCTTTTTCTAAAAGGTCTTTTCGCGTTCTCCTAAAGTCATTCTTCCGCTTTTTCGAGGCTTAGTTCGTCCTGGACTGGAGTATGCTGTAAGGTTTTGGAGACCATACCTACAGAGGGACATAGACTTGGTTGAAGGGGTGCAGAGAAGAGCTACGCGTGTCCTTATTGGCAAACGGGGCTTGAGTTATGAAGAGAGACTTCATTTTTCGAATATTTTTACATTGGATGAACGCAGATGTCGAGGAGATATGATCGAAGTGTTCAAAATTAGAATTTTATTCAAAATAAAATCTCTCTCTTGTTCCAAGGACATCGGAAGTGTTTTAAACCACTAGGTGATAACCCGAAAATGATGTCACTCCGTTATTACTGCGAAGGTTTCGACAGCTGGCTGCTGATGCGAAAATAAACACAGGAAACAGATTTCAACTGGCCTTGCGGCGGGAATAGAACCTACGTCCTCTCATCACTTGTCGGGTGAGTGCCCTAGGCCACTAGACTACAAAGGCAACAAATCACCCTTTCTTTAGAGATCGTGTGCGCTTCCTCACAATTTCAAACGGGATTACGTGAGTTCGATTCCCCGCAAGAAGCCAGTTGAATTTCCTTTCCCGGATTTATTTTCGCATCAGCCAGCTCTTTCTCTCTCTGTCGAAAGTTCTGCAACATTTCTTCAAAAATTTCAACTAAAAAAAATTATGTCGCTTTTGATACTTTTCTGTGCAAATAGATCAATTTGGTTTTGAAATTTTCATGTAAGTAAATCCAGTGGATGATATCATGTAAAATATTGATTCGGGTATTTATAATTTCAAGTTACATGCCTCGCACTAGGTATGCAAATTTTTTGGAGATTTGTTCTGCACTGCAGGCTACAGTCAAACACGCCTCCAAGTAGTCATCCGGATAACCGACCAATTTCTTTCTTTCAAATCGTAATCACAGATCTATCGCCATGGGAAATTTACTAAACTTTCACACAAATCACCTTGTGAATTACTCACTAGGCAACTCACCTAGTGGGTATGATATATATGATTTTTTTGTTTTCCAGTGCTGACATCTGTCGCTGTGGTGGTCGAGTGGTGATAGTGACGGACTCGCATCGTGAGGATCCGGGTTCGAACCCCACCGTCGCCACAGTGGTGGTCGGCTGAAGCTGAACCACCCCTCCTCCCCCCCCCCCACGTTCATCTCTGATCCTAATAATATGTGTTAGGAGATAGAGGAACAAGCTGACCAAAGTTTGCTAACAAACGGTAGAAAGAGGGAGGTCAGAGTTTTGCTGAAAATTAGGAGGAGGGGTCAAAAATGGCGAAATGTCTGCTGACGTAATACTTGAACGGCCCCTTATTCATACACACTCACCTCAAAACTCGATCAGCCTCGCTCGGACATGAACGACGATTGTACATAAAAAATTCAGCACTTTCATACATTTTCTGGACGGAAAAAAAAATGTCGATAAGACACAACATTTATGATTTAAACCCATAGAATATGAATGTCATATTCGCTTATTCTATCAATCTACAAAGCTTATCTCATTCTTTAAAAGGAAATGTCGCGTGACTTTATTCCTTATATTCAAGTTTCCACTACGAAGAAAGAATGATAAAAATAAGTTCCTTTTTCTCTTAAAAGAAAACCAAAATGACGACCCCGATGATCTCCAAAAAAACATATAAATCGACATGGACGACGAATTCGTCCGAAATTGATTTTGTTTCTTCTTCTTTCCCCAATATCACGTCGTCGGTGACAAGAAGCATTCGTCGTACTATGAATCAAGAGAGCAGCATCATCCGGGCATTTTCACCCATTCCTTCTACATCATCACACTAAGATTCCCCGTAAATTGAAGTTACGTTTCTGTGGAAAAAGAGAGGAAACTTTTCCTTCTCTGTACTGTTCTCGTGAATGGGAAAAAAGTTCATAGAAAGTAGGAGGGAACGTTAAAAGTTGACGTTTTGAAGACAAATAACACAATTTTGTCAAGAAGAGGAAAAAAAATGGACTCAAAATGAAATCTCGAGTCTTGGCACGTCATCGATCTTCTTTCTGTCTTAGATTAATACGATGCAATTCATACAAGATCCAGATTTCCTTTTTTATACATCGAACAGATTTATTGTATTTTAAATCTCTCGTTATTTACAAGGTTTTTTTCCCCTCTATTTTCAGGCTATGATATAATGCCTTGCCATAACCGAACGTTGTACCGTAAACGTGGAATACTCTGGCCCTGGCACCTATCTTTGACTCAAAATGATTAAATAATAAAACGTGGTGTTATTCCAGTATAAAATCACTTTTGGAACTCGCTTCTGTAGTTTCTTCTAGGTAGCTACGCTAACCTGATTAACTGAGTGTATTGGCTGGTTCACAAATTACCTGCTAGGCAGCAAAGTCTTCAATTATTTCCTAGTCACGAGCACTGCCTGTACCCATCAACAAAAGAAGAGCACCTTTACAACAAGTTTGACATGATAGTGCATGTAATATAGATTATTTCAATTCTTCAATTCAATTTGTGCAATGTATCAACATAACTTTTTCATTGTTATTTTTCGTACAACATGTTTTTTGAGAAGGCAGGCGTCGGGGAACAAGGGTTGGCATTTTTGATGCAATCAAGGCATACATTCTTTTCGAACCGTGTGTGTGTGTGCGTGCGTGCGTGTGTGTGTGTGTGTAAGTTAATAAAATCAGTTTCCTGTTTACATATACAAATTTAAGGTAGTCTATCAACGTGAGAAATGCTACTAGAAACGTAAAAGTAGTAATAATATTTGGTTTATTGGAAAATGAATTTAAAAGTTTGAATTTTTTTCCCAAAGTATCACGCGTTTACGGTACTTAAAAACTTTAGTATCTCAGAGATTTTCCAAAGTGACGTTTAAATGTATATTTACCTTTTTTATCCATCTCATCATAAAAATCAGAATAAGAAAATTCTTATTAAAAATAAAAGATAATGATAGATAAATATCGTGTAATTATTTGAGAGGTGATTTTTTAGTTCCAATAAAATACAAAAAACCCAAAAAAGCAAATACTATTTTTCCTACAATTGCTGCATAACAATTTACCCAACTTCGTACTTAAATCCACCGCAAATAGTTAAAGCATTAAACCGCAATGGCACTTGATATTGGTCATTATAACAAAAATAAATCAATTCCATATCCAAAGAGTTTAGTGACGTTATCCCTGGTAATGATCAAAGATAGCATCGATTAATAAAATGGAAAATGTGAGAGGGGAAAGCGGTGATTGATAGAAACGTGCGGACATAGATTCAAAGAAAAATGTAGCAGTGGTAGAAAAGAGGAATAAAAAGAAGAAAAAGGAAAGAAAAAAAAAATTAATGAAGAAAGGAAGAAAGTGGAAGCAAAAAAAAAGTTGAGCAGAAGGAACAAAAGATGAAAGAAAAGGAAGAGAAAGAGGAGTAAGAGACGATACAAAAAATAATAATAATAATGAAAATGAGAAATGTGTGAAACAGCGGGCTGAAAAAATAAAATTAAATGAATAAAATTGGCCTACAGAACAAAAACAGATTAAAAATGGAAAGGAAAGAACACGCTGAAACGAATAAAAAGAAAATGGGGAAAGAAAACTTACAGAAAAGAAGAATTTCATTGTTTGAAATGACAGATACTGAGCAGTTCATTTTATTTGATAATTAACTTTTAAGTAGTATTCTTGAAAAAAAAATGTTAATTTGGATATTGAGTATTATTGTTTAGTGTGTATTTATTATTGATTATTATTGCTTTCGTACAGTTTCAAGGTTGCGAAGAAAATTGTTCCATTTGTGTTACTATTCATGACCCATGTGAGGATTATATCCCTTTGGGTCAAATGGCGATAGCTTTGTAGGTTTTCTGTCTTTCTGTCCTGTGTGTTTTTGTGATGTTTTGTCTAATAACAAAAACAGAGGGAGACAAGAAAAGGAAGAAAACTATTTACGATAAGCGAAAAAAAACGAGAAAAAAGGAGAAAAAAGAATGGACAGAAAAGTGAAATTATGAAGTAAAAGAAGCAATACAGAAAAAAAGTAGATTAAGAAAGATATCACGTAGATAAGAAACGGATAATAAAGGTACAAAACTCGTAGAAAAGTAAAGAGATACAAAGTTGCGCTAAGAGAGCAACATGCAAAAAGGAAAGAGATATACTGTGACCAAAAGGAGAGGTTAAGAGAAGAAAATGAAATGAAGATAAAGAGCAAGGGAAAAATTATTCATAAGATAAAGGAATCAAAGTACTGAGATACTGTAAAACGAAGAGAAGAATGAAGTGCAAGAAATTCATGGGAAGGTACTAGGAAAGGAATATAAGAGAAAGAAAAATATGAGTGAGGATAGGCTTTAAGTCTTTCCAAATGAAGTCTATTTACAATGAAACTCTCCAAGGCGAAGCGTCAATATCTCTGTCTTATGTATAAATGTTAGTACCTGTCATTTATTCATGAGGAAAAAAGGGATTTCATTTAGAATGCATACTGTACTTCAATGATTTCAGATATTATATGTAAGTACGCACTCAAGAGTGACTACTCCATTTCCCTTGAGAATGAAACACACTCGTTCCAAGAGATCTACCAAGAGTTTCATCAAAATGTTTATTCCGTTTTCATACTCCTTATTCACGAGATTTCGAAATGAAGGATTTATTTACTCTGCATCTCTAACGGAAGCAAAGTCTGTATCTCAGTTCTCCCACCAGTTTCGACCAATATCTAGAGAAATTCAACTCTTGGGAGTTCGACTGAAACATAGCGAATCTTGAACGTGGAACTGCATTCTCGCTTCATGAAATTGGTATGCATTTTGTTAACGAAGAATTTTATTTCGGGCATAAGTAAGTATAATCAGTAAAGGGAATGGATTTGATGTTTCGACCCCTTGCAACGGTCGTTTACTTAGCAATACCGTACTTTCAATTAATAATTATTGTTTACAGATTTAGGTTTCGATAAATTTTTATGATTATTATTATTTTAAATTTTATCATTTGTTTGGTCTGCTGGAATATGTATATTTTTGCATCTTTTGCAGGAATTCAATAATTTCATGGCCACCAATAGTTGTATCGTTCTTTGAAGCTTTCACGTTGGAAGCGGGCGATACTACCCGCGACACGGGAGTAGAGAGGAGACCAGCATGAAAAGTCACCAGTCAACTGGTCGTATAAGCAGACCAGTCACCAATTCGTTGGTTCCCTTGGATACAAAATCTTCTGATATCCAGGCAACACACGAGTATCCTCATTAAGATCCTCACACGGGGTAACTGAAGTAATCGAGATACCGGAATACAGGTAAACCAACGTGCGTGGTCCTCCTAACACGGAGATACTCAAAGTGATCTCGAGTAGTCGGGGCGCTCAGGAGACTAGGAGACTAAACGGCCCGAGTTGTCAGTTGTCCCTCACACGGCGCTAATAGCAAAAGAAGTCTCAATGCCCGGGAAACCAATAACAAAATGACGCTGTCGTTTCAAAAAAAAAATCGAATGTTTAGCGATTATAGCACCGTTGAAGATATTATAGGATTACCCTACTATTATCTAAAATATTCGTTGTATATCATGATTTTTCGTTGCGGTCAGCCATAAGGATCAGATTCCAAAATAATCACATTCTACGGAATGAGGAAACAGACTTACACACCTGGAATAAACGAAGCTGATTACTCCTGCCATACATTGTAGGCACACCACGATGGGGAAATGTGTGAGTCCTTATAAGTGACTGTTAATTACTTTGAGTTAAGTCAAATTCACTTAGTAAATATCCCATTATTTCCAAGAAATGACAGTTCTGTAAGGCGAAGAAGCCTTATTTCAATGAAGAACAGATTAGAGTAATCGCACCGTCCAAGCCCCAAAAATAATCTGTGTTCAAATTGAATTATTGGCGACTAGAAAACATTTCCTTACAGTTGACGTGATTTTTCACGCAAGTCTCCTCACTAAACCAGTATCGTGATTTCAAAATATATTTTTCTATGATCATGTGAAGGTAGTAAGATGAAACCTGTGCTCTACTTATGAGTTTTGAATTATTTTTAGTAGCACTATGTGAGGGAGGACGAGCAGTTCCAGTCGTTCAGTTTTCTAGTCTCTTGGTCTCCGGGCTACTCGAGATCGATTTGAGTATCTTTGTGTGAGGACAACTACCATTCAGGGAACTGCAGACTGCACGATAGTTTGTTAGTAAACTTGAATACTCATACATTGAACACAGTAATATATAGTTGTCATTTGCAACCAATATATCACAGATTGGGCAGATGTACCACAAGTCTGTCCAATTTTTCCAAGTGTACAATCAGCGTAATAGGTAAGAGAACACCTGCTTTCAAATAAATAATGGTAAGTTCGTGACGTACTTGTATGTCTAAGGCTATAAACGTCGTGAGAATTCTATCATTTATCTCAAAATGATAGGAAAAGGGGATTTTTTAAAATTTAAATAATTCACATTCCTGGCCGATTCAATTACAAAATGTTACAAGGAAAGTGTATAAAATTGTCATTTGAAAGACATGCAATTACCCTCCCCTAAAGAAACGGAGTAGACGATCTCGAGTGTCTGTAGGTGTGACTTCAAGTTCACCACTCATCAATCAGGCAGGTCCGACGCGACCGAGGTTAATTAGAAATTCATTAGATGTAAAACTCGAGTCGAGAGAAGAGCTTCAGCGTCAATAAATTTCGCATTAGATTGGGTTCGACGAACGACATCTTGCCAGATCGGTGTTTCAATTTCTTGGGCGCCTCGATATAATTGTATCCTTCGGTAGAAAAACAGATCAGTAGAGACATATAGATCGGGGGAATCTCCTAATTAAATGCTCTAGCATTTAGATTAATCGAAGCTATTTTCCAAGATTCTGGAGTGGAATTCCCATTGATTACAAATGGTGTTTTAATAAAACGGTTACCAGAGACCAGGATATGATGGTCCTTCGTTTTGGAATGGAAATTTATTCCAGTCGGTCCCGCTTAATGGAATTCAGTGAAACCCCTCTTTTCAGGACACCTATCGGACAAAAAGATTCGTTCGCAAAAGAGGGGCAACCGCAGCAGAGCGGGGTCTTTTGTTGAAACTGTAAAATACATTATTGGTAATAACCGAAATGGTTCTTGGTTTACAAATAAACGAAATTCTGACAATATAAGATGCGTTATAAATCATGAAAGTACATGTGGTTATTGCATAGATATAAAATTACACAAGAAATATTAAACAAATTTGCATACTGGATTAGCATCTTGATCAATCAACGTTTGGAGGGTTTTGCTGATTATTCCATCTCCTTGAAACATTGGCCGCATGCGATCCGCATTCCAGTTGTTCACCATCCCTGGTATATATCATTGGCTGGATATCCCTCGGTAATTTTTGACAACTTCTTACTCCATGCTTCACACACTTCGTCATCGACAACAGCAAATTCACCGCACAATATCTGAAACACAATTTCGTGACACACACGAAAACGATTCAGCCAACCATTTGAAACTCTGGGGTTGATGAGTCCGAGTTCTTCCGCGGCTTCTTGTGCTTTTTCTTGTAGAATCGGGCCAGAAACCGGCAAATTCTTGCTTCTTGCTGAAACAAGCCAATCGTACACCTGAGTCTATGACAAGTTCTTCCTTGTCTTCGGAAAATTTATTTTTCCTGGCTGGATTTTCGTTATTCGGTTTTTTTTTTTCAATGTTACTTTTGCTTAAAAAATGGGACATATCTGTGTCCTCCCGACATTGAATTCATTTGTAAGAGCACGAACTCCCATTTTGCGTTTTCAACACTGTATTCAATGACATCAATTTCTTTTCCTCTGCGGATTCTCTTCTCGTAGAGAGCTACGATTACTAGAACTGGCCATTTTAAACAGTATACAATCATGTGAGACATGCGAGCACAATCACCAAACTGACATCAGAGTTGCCAGACATTTACAAACTGCAAGCCTAAATTTCATTGAAAAGTAGCTAAAAAGGGAAGTAATACTAGAACTAGCGCTGCTATCTAGGGAGCATAATTTGAACGAAAATTTCAACTATCAATGTCCGTATAGCGGTTTTACTCTAATGGAACTTATGGTGAAAATGGTGTCCGTGAGAGCGACTGTTAAGCAGGAGTTCGAAACGCATTATTTAAATAGGCTTTTATTTGGCCGTAAAATAGGGGTGACTGCATCTGAGGAAGGACCTTTGACGACCGAAAACACCCCGCTTCCCATCTCGGAGATATATTGAAGCGTTCGCAAAGGATGGATGTATCAGGAAAGTTTTATTAAAATCAAAGAAACACAGTCAATTACCTAATACGAAGGCAATAAAATATGAAATAAAATAAATAAAAAATTAATACAATCATCTTAAAACATCAACAATCGTCAATCTGGAATCGTATAACGGATAAATAAGTATACAACAATTGTTTGATTGTTGTATTAACAATCTAAGCCAATAAATATATGGGCGATCAAAATTATTAACAGGATTAAATCGAGTAAATCACACTTGATACGTCCTTGTCGTCGATGATCCAATCCGACTCTATAGGTGAATGCACTTAGACCCTCCTATTGAGTGGCCACCTCTATTGACGTCGACGTGGTCGGACATCATATTTCCTCTTAAGATCAGACGCGGTCTTCTTAGTATGTATGCGGTGTAAGTTGTTATCGAGGAACAATGTAGTCCACCGCACCCGAGCAGCGCTCATAGGGCTCTTCAAAACTCCTCCTTAGAAACAAGGAGGAACTGAGGGAGGACCGTTAAGAGGGGTTTTACTGTATTATACTTCGCAGGTCAACTATTACTATACATCCTCCACTCTATATATATAATGTTTTTAATGAATGAAACATTCGGAATTAATAGAAAATATGTTACTAAGTTAAGATAAATACATTTGAGAGTAGCCACTGCATGTATTCAAGTTGTCTTCTCAATACATATATGCCGCTGTGGTGGTCGAGTGGTTATAATGACGGACTCGCGATGCGAGGATCCGTGTTCGAACCCCACAGTGGCGGTCGGCTGAAGTTGGTTTTCTGTGGTTCCCAACTTCAAGGCGCAAATGCGAGCCGATCTCCCCGTTAAAAAGTCTCACCACAGAGAGCAACAGTCCTACAACGATAAATCATTCAATCATAACACTTCACTCATAGTTAGAAAAACTGGTGGCAGATGGCAGCACTACACATAACAAGCATTACAGAGAAACAAAAAAAACTTCACGTCAGGTTTCACTACACGTACAAGCACATTCCCGCTCTCTCTTAACAGTTATACAGAACTATCTGTTACCCGCGGCTTCGCTCGCATGGATTTAGTCATCTGAAAATTGCTCGGAGATGATTCCCACATACAACATTTGAAACTATCATGATCCTCTTGGGGGGGTTGAAATTTCAGAAATCCTGTCGTAGTGGGTGTCTACATTATAAAATATAATACAACCCAAATTCCATACTCATAGCTTCAGCGGTTTCAGCTCGGCACCGTGATATATAACCTTTGAACCGCCTCATTTGAAAAGTCTCCGCCTAGTGAGTCTTCACATCATAAAATAAAACGATTGAATAAATTTCATATTCATAGATCCAGCGGTGATTGCTCTGTATAACATTTGAACCCCCCCCCCCTGCTTTGCTTAAAATGACAAGGAAAGAATGACACCCCCCCCCCCCTATGGGTTGAAGTTTGAGAAATTCCCGTTTTAGTGAGTCTACATTACAAAATGAAAATACCAACCATAATTTCATATTTTTCCCTTCAATGGTTTCGGCTCGACATGATTTTTCCATTAAAAAAAGGACACACACACGTCTTTACGTTATGAAATAAAACTGCTGACCAAATTTCGTGTTTATAGGTTCAGCGGTTTCAGCAACGAAGTAAGTCCAGCGGCAGAGTTCTGGCGTTCATTCATACAGTTACAAATTTAGGACGGTTTACAACTTTATTCCCAAAAGTACTTATTCTTACTTTTGGGACTTTACTTACTTTAAATAGTTGATAAGGTTTTCGCGGCCATCATTTGATAAAAGTTGTTTTTTCGGGTTCGAAGACCGTCGTCCGTTTGAGTTAGTTCTCAACGTTTCCCCAACACTAGAGGTTGGCATCATCAGGAGAATTGATAAACTGGATCTAAGTCAAGTTTTCCGGAGTCTCAGGTTGTATTTATGCACATAAGTGGCTTGAACTACACTATTGTTTTGCGATTGGTCAGTTGATTCTATGGCTGGCAGCGTATTGTAAACAGTTGTTATGCTGGTAGAACCCGACCGGCAGAGAGATGTGGAGCCATCTGATTGGCTGTTGTCGTCATTCTGTTGCTGGACTTTAGTTTACTTACTTTGCTGGAATTTACTTACTTACAAAATCAATCTGTATAAATAAGATGTGAATGAATCGTCAGCAATCAATAAGAATTTTTAATTGTATTGATTATATATGACGATCTATATATGACGTTCTTAACAATTTATACAGGGTGTGCCGTAAGTGGTAACGCAGCCTTTATCTCATCAACCGTTTGTTGTAGAACAATGGTATAAATTTCCATAATGTTTAAAATGCGAATAATTACCCTCCACCAGTTTTGAGATTGAAAATGCACAGTGTGTTACAAAATGAAAATCTAAAAATTTATATGGTCCCCCGTTCTCCCCAGTCTTTTCCGAGTCCAACAAAAGAGATCTTATATTTTTAACTGCAATATTCGAATTCAAAAATCGGAGAAAAGTTGGGAAAGGAGAGTTATCCGTTAGTTTTTGCTGTTATTTCCCAACTTTTCTCCAATTTTTTAATTGTATTGCCTCAGTGAATATCTCAGTTAAAAACATAGGATATTTTTGTTAGCCTCAGGAGATACAGGGCAATAACTTTATGTTTGGAAGTTAAAGGTCGAGTGAGCCGTACAAAAATTCATAGTTTTTTATTTTGTTACACACCATATTCTCACTATGAAAACTGATGTAGGTTAATTTTTTAAGGCATTTTGAACATTTTTCAAGTTGGAATCATACCTCTACAACAAATGGTTGGTGAGATAAAGGCCGCATTAGCACCTACAGGACACCCTGTATATAGGCGATACTTAATGATTTATTATGACTGATATACATAGATGATACTTATTTCATTTTTTATTTTAATGCGAGCAAATTTGTCAGCTCCCTCTTTTGATTTTGTATCTCTTCATAGAGGGTTTGTCGGACTTCCAGATGCACCCATCCCCGGGAAACGCTAGGAAATCTCCTCTTGGGGATAGGAAGCGCTGAGCTACCGGACTGTCAGTGTACATTATAATTGCGGTGGTCGAAAAAACAAATAGAATACACGGGAGGGGGAAGGGTTGATTATTAAAAAGGTCCCTTCACGTTCTCCTAGATTGATTCTTCCGCTATTCAGGTGCGTAGTTCGTCTAAGACTGGAATATGCTGCATGGTTTTGGAGACCTGTCGCCATAAAGATGTGGACTCAGTTGAAAGGGGTGCAGATGGGAGCCGCACGTGGTCTTGTTGGCACGCAAGGCTCGAGCTAGGAAGAGAGACTTGATTCATTGAATGTATTTTCTTTGGAGCATCATGGGCGTCAGAGAGATATGATCGAAATATTTCAGATTTTCAATGGGATCGATATGATGGATCATAAAGTACTGTTACGCCGTCATTCAACTGCTTCGACTCGGGGGACACCAGTTTCGGTTGATCAGGGAAAATGCTTGGGTTGTGCATCAGAGAGTTCTTTTCCAACAGGATCGTAAATGCATGGAATAATATTACCCCCGGTTGACATGGATTTCCCCACGATAGACACTTTCAAGAGGAAATATGATAAGTTGGATCTTAATAATAAATAATCTACCCGTAGTGAAACTTAATAAGACGTATTTGATGTTCTTAGAAATCCGCTTGTTTCGTGTGCTTGCTCGTGCTGACATCTGTCTTCCATATTTTGAAGTGAAGATGGGTAAATACTTGAATTTCTATGTTTCGTAAGTATCATGTTGCATGTCTGCTTGCTCTTTCTGGAGAGGCTTTTCCAACCAGGACACCGATATATTTGCTACTACTAATACTACTTAACCGAACATGCACCTCGCAGACATTCTTCTGCGGAGTTTCTAACCAATCGGTACTTGTCTGAACGTGTTATTTGAGTATGCGTATATGCAGGGCAGTAAATTTTCCCCCGACTTTTTCTTGTTGACAGTAGGTCCCCGGCTATACTCTATTGCGATTTCAGGGTGAAATAACTGGGTTCTAAACTCCGAAAAGACAAAAACAACGCTTTTTTTTCATTTATTATCCAACTTTTCCAACTAAACCGTCACGTCTCTCTTCGGAACAAACTTTCACACTACTTCTCCCTTTTTTCGAATGTCCCTTTTCGTTCATTTTTTTCTTTCTCTCGCAACTTCTGTTTCCCAGGCGTCCTTCCAACTCTTTTCTCCTGAACTTTACAAGGGACCTGACGTATTTTGTTGTCAGAATTGTGCTTGTTTCATATTCTTGCTAGTGCAGCCTTCCTTTATCTTCCATATTTTGAAGTAAATATAAATACAAATACAAATACAAATACAACGCCACAACAGGCAAAATGCCCAACGAGGTGGCTGATAAAAAGATGCCCATAAAAATATGGTTGTCATATGTTTCAAAAATACAGCAACCCAATTAAAAATGCAATTAACACAAATTACAAACAATATATACACATGATAAAATATTATACGATGCCCATAAAGATTACTTATGGTTGTCTTATTCTAAGAATGGATAGCTTCTCGATTTACCCCAACATGTTTATCGTATTTCTTTTTAAACGTGTCAATTGTGTTACAATTTACTACCTCCGGGGGTAAGCTATTCCATTTATTAACAACCCTATTGGAGAAAAATTCCCTGCGACACCATAACCTTGCATTGTCCCTCACCAATCGATACTGGTGTCCCCTTGTAAAAGCAGTCGATTGGCGGTGTACTAAAAGTTCATGGTCCATCCTATCCATCCCATTGAAAATTTTGAACACTTCGATCATATCTCCTCGACACCTGCGTTCATCCAATGTAAACATATTCAAAAAATGAAGTCTTTCTTCATAACTCAAGCCCTGTGTGCCAATAAGGACACGCGTAGCTCTTCTCTGCACCCCTTCAACCAAGTCTATGTCCCTCTGTAGGTATGGTCTCCAAAACCTTACAGCATACTCCAGTCCAGGACGAACTAAGCCTCGAAAAAGAGGAAGAATGACTTTAGGAGAACGCGAAGAGACCTTTTTGAAAATGAGACCAAGCATTCTATTCGATTTTTTGACAACCGCTGAACAATGTTCAGAAAACTTAAGTCGCTCGTCAATGAGAATTCCCAAATCGGTGACTCTAGTTGCATCCGGGATAGTGACACCATTCAACTCGTAAGAGAACCGTGGGTTGTTCGAACCAAAATGAGCGACCATGCACTTATCTACGCTAAACGTCATGCTCCATTCATTTGCCCATGCTGCAATCTTGTTTAAGTTGGTCTGGAGCAACTCCCTATCGCTTTCATTCCCGATTACCCCCATTAGCTTCACATCATCTGCGAATTTGCTAGTAATTCCATCGATACCCTGATCGAGTTTATCGATAAAAAGTGAAAAAAGTATGGGGCCAAGGACACTTCCCTGAGGAACTCCACTTGTGACGTCTGTCCAACCAGAGAATTCCCCGTTCACCATAACTCGTTGCGACCTATCTCTTAACCACGATTCTATCCAATTCAGCAAGTTGCCCCCTATTCCAATCTCGTGTAAACGCTTCAAGAGTTTGCCATGTTGGACCCGATCGAATGCCTTCTGGAAATCAAGGTAAACAACGTCGACATTTTTGCTCTTACCCAAAGCCTTAGTCACGTAATCATAGAAGCAAAGGAGGTTAGTTACACATGACTTCCCCTTCCTGAACCCATGCTGATTATCCGACAATACATTATTCTCGTCTATCCACTTCACAAACTGCCTTTTGATGATAATTTCCAAAATTTTCGAGAGGGAGCTCGTCAAACTCACTGGACGATAATTAGACACCACTTCTCTACTACCCTTCTTAAATATCGGAACAACGTTAGCCAGTTTCCAATCTCTCGGGACGATACCCTCAGCAACACTACTCCTGTATATCTGTGCGACTGGCCCCAACAATTCATTAGCACCTTCCCTGAGAACCCTGGGATAGATATCATCTGGTCCTGGTGCTTTGCTTGCACATACATTTCTTAGAAGAATATAGCAAATGCTTGAATTTTCACGTTATGCTTGTTTCATGTTGAAGGTCTGGCTGTTCTCTACCGAGAGACTTTTTCAAATGGAAGTCATTGCCACATAAACGTAAAAGATTGCTTAATAGAGTGCATGTTTCCTCGGACTGGTAACGTCACATACTGTAGCAAACCCATCGATCGTGCTGGATCTTAAGGATCTATGTTCGAACCTTGGTGACGCATCCATGGTGGTCGGCTGAAAATGGTTTTTTTGGTTAACTTCGAGGTGAGAATGCAAGTCGATCTTCGAGTAAAAACGCCTCACCACAGAGAGCAACAACCTTACAAATATTCAATCATTACACCTTCACTCATAGTTAGAAAGATTCATGGCAGATGGCAACACGATATAACGAGCATTACACAGAAACAAACTTCATGTTAGGATCACAACACATGCAAATGCCATCGGTGATAAATAACCTATAGTGACTCTCAAAAGCACTATGTTCTTTGGCATTACGCACTCACCCATTTGTTCATGCCATTTTTCATGAACTACATTTCCTCATTCATCACAGTACTACAGTAAAATTCTTCTCGGTACCAGGTCATGTTGGAATAGTAAACGCCGCAATTTGAACGGCATCTAACATCGAAAATACCCTTTGGGTACCTGTTATGCTCATTGCCGATGTTAACAAGGATTATCATAACATTGCCGATGTTAGATGCTGCTCGTTGCCTAAAATTGACCACTTCTAAACATTATGGGAAGTGATGCATTGCCGCTGGCAGTTCCGTTGGGGTAACCGAATAGATAATAAATTCAGCCATTGGCGTTCGAGCTGCAAGTTCTGCTTGCCCGATTGCACATAAGATACAGTGGCCTCGCACAATCATACCTCCTATAATGATTGTGCGAGTTGTGTTCTCATCCTAATACGAGAAAGTCAATCCTAGTGACCCCATTGCCAAAGTTCATTGACCATTTAAGTTGTCCATTTCATCGTCATTGGTTTATAATGGCTTTTGGTCAAAATCATCTTTCGCTTCACGATTGCATATATGATAATAGCGATGCATCTCGATTGTTCAAATTCATCAGAGTCATTGATGACTAACTATACATTTTTATGTTTCGCATTTTTTTACGTAACTGTTTTTTCACTTTTCCGTCATTGTTTTTACATTTTACACGATATTGTTTTTTACATTTCCCATGTCATTTTCCACATCATTAGTTTTACATTTTCCACGTCATTAGTTTTACATTTTCTGCGTAATTATTTTCACATGTTCTACGTCACTGTTTTTTCATTCTCCACGTCATTGTTCTTACATTTTCTACGTTACTGGTTTTGTATTTTCTGCGTAATTGATTTTACATATTCTACGTAATTTTTTTCACATTTTCAATGTTTTTGATTTTACATTTTCCCGTCTTTTTTCCATTTTTTACGTGATCGTTCTTTGTATCATACATACTTTTTTCTTTCTACCATGGCAAGAAAAAAATGTTATCTTAATTTTTGCGTGGTTATATATATCTATATCTATATTTGTTGTGTCGCAGGTAGTTTTTCCGACAGGATTGTAAATGCATGGGCTAGCTTATCTATTAATGTTAATTCCCCCAACATAGACCCTTTCAAGAGGAAATATGATGAGATGGGTGGGAGTAATTGAGAGTTATTATCACATCGGCTATATTGTTGAGCAATTAATTTTAAAATTGAATATTTAAGCAATGTCAACCTTAGGGGCCGTTCAAGTATTACGTCATCATCGATGGGGGGGGGGGTTCCGATTTGCTGACTTTTGATGACAAGGGGGTAGGGGGGTTTGGATAATGCTTACGTCAGCAACCACCCTTTATGAAAATATGTGTTAGGATTCAGAGAGGCAGAGCTGATGAGGAAATTTTACTGACAAGGGGGGGGGGTCAAAAATGGCTAAAAATTTGCTTACGTAATACTTGAACGGCCCCTTACTTCTAAGGGCAGGTGTATTAGTTATTTACTTACTTTTTCTGGCTTAGCATTCTTCGGTAACTGTATTTAGACCTACGACAACCGTAATTTTACGGGTGTTTTTCCAGTACTATCTATTTTTGTTTTCTCCTTCTACCAGCCACCTTGTTGAGCAATTTGCCTGTTGTGGTTTCTAATTTGTATTTGTATTTAGTTGGTCACAGAACAGTTGAGGTCAGCCAGGTTGTTTTGTCGCAGTTTGACCTAATTTTCCCTTGCACCAAAAAACTAAAATCAATCCAATCCAGATTTATACAATATTGCTTGACATTTTATCGGTTTCACGAAAAAACCTTTTGCACTGTTCTCAAATTTTCTGAGGAGTCCTATTGCCTCTACTGCAGCGCCTCTTGCCACAGTGCGTTAAATAAAGAAGGCAGAGTCGTGTCTCCAGTGGTGCAGATAGTAGCATGCTTACCTGGAATGCAAGAGGGCCTGGGTCCGAGTCCCGGTGGAGATAGAATGACTGTCCTTTCCGAGTTCACCTCGGATTAATATTTAGAAAATATATTTCCTTTAAAAGTCCTAAGTGTTTTGAAAAAAAAAGACTTTCTTCTCCATATTTTAAAATTGAATATCGGTACAGTAGAACCTCTCGGTAATGGACACTCATGGGACCGAAAATTTTGTCCCCTAACGGGGAGTGTTCGCTAATGGGGGCGGGGCTATATATAGTGTAACCTCGTTTATACGACTTCCCCATTTATACGATGCTTGACTTCGGTCGCAATTGATTCCTATATATTTTAATTAGCTGTTACCCGCGGCTTCGCTCATGAAGATTGGGTTATCTGAAAATTGCTTAGCGATGATTGTTTCCAATAACATTTGAATTTCTCACGAGCCCCCTTGGGTGTTGCAATTTCAGAAATCCCGTCTTGGCGAGTCTTCTATATTATAAAATATAATACTAACTGAATTTCATATTTATAGCTCGCAGCTGTTTGGGTTAAGTGATGATTGTGTCCCATGTAACTTTTGAACCCCCCCCCCCTTCCCAGTGGAATTTTTTTTTAAATTAGTGATTTTTCACATTGCAAAATAAACCTACTGACCAAATTCCATATTAATAATTTCGGAGATTTCAGCTCAGTGATTACTGTTCCATATAATCTTTGATCGCCCTCATGACCCCTTAAGGGGCTGAATTTTGAAAAAAAAAAAACCCTATTGGTGGGTCTTTACGCGTTATGAAATAAAACTACTGACCAGATTTCATAAATATAGATAGCTCCAGCGGTTTCAGCTCGGCATGATTTCTCTGTACAACCTTTGACTCTCTTATGATGACCACCTTATGACCCCCCTTAGGGGTCAAATTTTGCAAAATCTCCTTCTTAGTGAGTCTTTACGTCATGATATAAAACCACTGACCAAATTTCATGTTTATTGCTTCAGCAGTTTCGGCTTGGCGAAGATGAATCACTGAATCAGTCAGAAGATGTTATTTTATATATATAGATTACCGTGAAAGTGATACATCGATGGCTATGCATAATCACCAATCGTGTCGGTAATGAAATTTTAGTTAAATTTCACCACATTTATCACTTTTACCGGTGATTATGCGTAATTCCCAAATGAAGTTGGAAAGTCTAAAAAAATGTGGAAAAATTTCTAATCTTTCTTCTCTTCACTAAACAAATTAATTATTTTTACCAGTACATGATACAAACACTACATATATTTTTGCAATAAAATTTAAAATAAATGTGAAGGAGATAAAAACATTCACAACAACATTATCTCTTGTAATTTTGGCTTTCTTCACACGTATCAAGAAAAAAAACCAACATTACCACCTGAATTTACCATCCTGGACCCATAGTCATGTTCAGTTAATTAAACAATTAATTGATGATTTATCCATATCTACCAACACGAGCTTAGAAGGTAATAATAGTTGAATATGTGATAAATCCTCCGTTTATCATATGACTAATAATGCTATTATATGGCCAACAATTAATAAATTAGAGTTAGGAAAAAAATTAGGGTTTACCTGATTTTATTGTCCGCTAACGGGGAGTGAAATGCATTAAAGCCTTATTACACGGGACCCGGAATCGGAAAGTGTCCGTTAACGGGAGGTGTCTGTTCACTGGGAATTACCGTTCGTGGAGGTTCCACTGGACAGTATTTCCGACGCTTCAAAGTCCATTAAATTCATATTAAACAGGATTCTAATTTCATTTTCAAATTCTACTTTAACATAAGGATCATTAATGACGTGTCATTGATTGAAAATCTAAAACATGACCGCTTGTTAATTATTACTATTAATGAAGATCGTATAAAAACAATAAAAACAAAATGAGTTGATCCCCTTGGAACACACACACACATCCACCGTTAATTATGAATTATTATTACGATAAGATTGTTTTTCCCCCATCAATTCATCTTCTTTGATCATTCGGCGGATTATCACGTGAACTCGAAGCAACTTATAAACTAAGTTACGGATTAAATTGGTTGAGCAAACATCTCATAGAGTTTACTGATCAATAATTCAATGAAGTGTTTTTAAGGGGGTACTTATCTTTTAATAGCTTCATCTTAAGACCGTTCGGAAGAAAGAAAACGATTGCTCGAAAATTAAATTCAATCAACGCGAGAGAAGATACTTCCTTGTTCATGTACTGAAGAGATAATCTCTCCTCTTTTTTAGTGAACTTCCGCAGAAATTTCTTAGGGAATACTTTTTGTTATCAAAGAAATTATTTTATCTATTATTAAATCACAGGAGGGGGGGGGGAAAGACATTTTTCTCAGAATTTCATTAATTGGGGAATGGAATCATTTTTAATACTTTATTATTGAATACTTGGAAAATAAATCATTTGTGATTTTATGTGAATACTATGGAGGCAAAGACACCCCCCCCCCACGCGATGCCTTCGGCGTCTACCCCCCCCTCTCTCCAGCAACACAGCATGCGATGCAATGCTATGCGTAATACATGTCAACATGCAATGCATATAGTAAATCAATTTAAAGTGAACCACAATACAGCACGATATTCAATGCACTAAAATCCGCAATAAGCACTGCATTACAATAAGTAATACATCACGCAATTTATTATAATCAGCAATGCAGCACAATACGTAATGCACCGCCATCGACAATACAGCATAATAAGCAATGCACTACTTCCTACAGTGCACCACGATAAGTAATACAGCACAATAAACAATGCACCACTATATGCAGTGTACAACGATAAGCAATGCACCTAAATATGCACCATAATGCGCAATGCACCACCGTCGGTAATGCAGCACGATAAGCAATGCACCTAAATATGCACCACCGTCGGTAATGCAGCACGATAAGCAATGCACCTAAATATGCACCACAATACGCACCACAATACGCAATGCACCACCGTCGATAATGCAGCACGATAAGCAATGCACCTAAATATGCACCACAATACGAAATGCACCTAAATATGCACCAGAATTCACAATGCACCAGAACATGCAATACAGCACAATATATATCACGTGATTTATCGCATTAAGCAAAGCACAATAATACTCAGTGAACCACGATACTGAATAAGAGCACTGCATTACGATAAGCTATATAGCATACAATGCACCACTATTTGCAGTGCACTACAATACGCAATGCAAAACTACTTATACTACAGTACAATAAGCAATACAGCACAATACGGAATGCACCACAATACGCAATAAGCACTGCATTACGAAAATCAATACAGCACGCGATGCACTACAATAAGCACTGCATTACGAAAATCAATACAGCACGCGATGCACTACAATAAGCACTGCATTACGAAAATCAATACAGCACGCGATGCACTACAATAAGCAGCGCCCCACAATCAACAATGTAGCCCAATACGCAATAAATAAATGCAGCACGCGATGCGTTGCAATACGTGACACATAATCACACATCAGCGATTTACAACAATTTAATCAATATCGCACAATACTCAGTGTACTACATTACGCAATACAGTTCAATACGCCATAAGTATTGCATTATAATAAGCAATGCAGCAGGCGATGCACAAAAATACGTAATGCATAACAATAGTCAATGCACTGAAATCAGCAATGCACCGCAAAACAGCGGAAAAGGTAATGAACCACAATTTGCAATACACCACAATAAGCAATGCACTACTATATGCGGTGCACCACAATAAGCAATACTTCACTATACACTGTGCACCAATAAGCAATACAGCACAATACGCATTGCGCCATCATTTGCCCATTCGCGTCTATACATTTTTATCTCTGTTATACCCTGCTTAAAACACACGCTGTGGCAAAAACAGTCTTTTATGGACAACATTCCTTGTACACGGGTGATATCTTAGACCTAAATTTTTTCAATAAACGCGAAAATACATGGATGGAATAATTACACTTCCTAATCAACAGATAGCACTGAATATTATGATTGGCAAACTGGCGCCACCTGTCGATAATAAATGTGGAAATATTTTGGAAATAAAATTTTTGACATTCAATAAAATCCCGTCTTCCCGTGCAGAACTGTATCGTCTATGCCTTTGGAATTATGGAATTTTTACTTGTTTTTATAACTTTGTGATATTTTCATTGGTGGTCTCCATTCAAGTTGAGACTGGTGGCTAATTCAAGTGTATTATTAATTGGTGAATTCATGGACATCACAGTGGGATTATTTTTTCTGAATTTTTTAAATGTACAATACTGTCAACTTCAAAGGAAAAAACCATTAGCATAAACTCAAAAATCTCTCTCTCTCTCATTAACATTTCAAAAAATATCTGCATGTTGTTGTATATTTTATCTCGTTTTCTAAATAAATTTCCAACATTTCTGGATACCAATCAAAAACTATATTCATGCTATATTTCAGTTATGTGAGGCATAAGCTTATTTTTTCCACGACAATCTCAATAATGCATATATGTCATTGCTACGTATAGTCTAATTTCAACACATCCCTATAACATACACGTCGGTTATTACATGCACTTCTCGAATCACCTAGGGCTATGTTATAACCGAACTCGACTGTATTTACATCTAACACAACGCCAAAGGGGGGAAAAAGTGATGTTTCGCTTTTAAGCACGCTCACCAGTGCTGAGCAAAATTACGACTTTCCACTTTAAAAAGTATAAATTGCCTAGATTTCGCGAAAAAGTAGTTTAAAAAAAAATCAAATTTCAGCATTTATTCGTCAAAGTTTGCAAATTTCGCATTTATCGCGGTTATTTCGTAAATACGAAATTTACGTATCCCTAGTCATGATTGATAAATGGAATTTGCATGTGTGGGTTATAGCAACTGCATTATACGGTGACATATTGGTATATATACCTAAATGAAGATATATATATGGCTCAGGATAACGTGTAAATATTATCAGTATACATGCATATAGCAATATGAATATAACAATGTGCATACAGCAAATGTTGTGTGAATAGTGACAAGTAACATGTTAAAATTTTGTTGATTTTAATATTTGAATATATTCATGTTATATAGGAATTTTATTTATTCATGACATATTATTTGAATAAATTTGTATTATTTCGAACTGGTTTGCGTCAGGATGTTCCAGTCGATGTTACATAATATGAATGTATCATAAATTGAACATTTGGGAGACTGATAAAACGCATGCATATTAATGTACAGGGTGATTATAAAAAAACTATCCCGACGTATGGGCCCCTAACTATCATACCATTCACAGAAACTGAATGAAATTTTGGTATAAGGTATTTTGAGGTATGCGCTCAAGAATGATATAGAAAACAACAGTGTCACTCTAACAGTTACGGTTACAGTGAGAAAATTTCGAAAATATCAAATGGCAACACCAAGTTTGTTGTATTGGAATGTGATCTCCATTGTGAAAAACCCTAAATAGCGTTCGAACGGCAACTGTAGCATGAAAATCACCGGCGGTAGATAGGCTAAAAGTGAGGACAACCAATAAGGACAGAGAAGCAGCATAAAATAAAGCATTTTATTGTGTTTCACAAATTTTCCACATGACCTTGTGGAGGACTAATCAGGCTGGGATCTCAGCCGAAGTGTGACGAATGAAACGAACATTAATGCTCTGGTGCACGGCAAAGTCCTTTTTACTTTTTCCGTGCCTAGCTCCGGGGATTTTCGTGCTAAAGGTGCCATTCCAACGCTATTTAGTGTTTTTCAGTATGGAGATCACATTCCAATACAAAAAACTTGGTGTTGCCATTTGATATTTTCGAAATTTTCTCACTGTAACCGTAACTGTTAGAGTGACACTGTTGTTTTCTATATCATTCTTGAGCGCATACCTCAAAATACCTTATGCCAAAATTTCATTCAGTTTCTGTGAATGGTATGATAGTTAGGGGCCCATATGTCGGGATAGTTTTTTATAATCACCCCGTATATGTATTAAAGCAATAATGACGTCTTAATGTAATAACCTCGGGAGCATCAAATTCCTGCTCGCGTGATGTTAATGGTGCTGCCCGAGGTGTAATGTAAGCTGTAATAGTAGTAGTAATCTTTTGTTCTTTTATTTTAATTGTAATGCAATGTAAATTGTTTTGTAAGGTGAATTGTCAACCTTGGGCCAATGGTGCTCCGGGGATAGAATGTATATATATAGGCCTATATTTTAACATATGAAATTTTTTTTTTTTAATTGAAAAAATAAATGGTCCCTCCGGGGAACCCCCGTATGGCGAATGGCATTTGCCATACGGGGTTTAAGTAACTGCTCGGGGTAAGTTATTCATACGGTGACATATTTCTTATACCGTAAACAGTAAACAGGAGCTACTTCGTGGCAGTTTTTGATGTTTTTGTAATGTTTCTAGTTGAAAATATTAATATTTTTTAAAATGTTTTTATAAGCGTCATAACCACCACTCATCTTCAATAAATTTTTATTTCACGAAAAATTGCATCACAAAATTGTACTTTCACGTGGTTAGTTAAGGACTCTGAAGAGGACAAAAAGGAAACATGTTGTATAATTTTGGCAAAACTTTAACAGAATTGAATGAGTTTATTCATTTCAAACGAACATCTAAACACTATAAATGAAAGTATATACAAGAAAATAATGTAAAAAAACAAAAAAAAAATCGAGTTGTAAACAAAAGTTTTTAATAGCTAATATTTCTTACTTAACCATACATCCACCTCGTACACATTCCTCTACGGAATTTCCAACGAATTTGTGCATGCCGGAATTGGCGTCTACGTATTGTGAACTCAACGTGAAGTTTGTTTCTACGGAATGCTTGCTTTGTATAATGTGCTGTAATCTGCTATCGATTTTTCTAACTATGAGTGAAATGTAATTGAGTAAATAATTGTGTGTGTGTGTGTGTGTACCGTTGTAGGCCTGTTGCTCGCTGTGACGAGACTTTTAACTGGGAGATCGGCTTTCATTTGCCCCTCGAAGTTGGAAACCGCAAAATAAAATACCATTTATGTGCAATATTACTCAATTTCTGTTAGTTTAAATACTTTTTTTTAAGGATGATAACTAAATTTCTTTGGAACAAGAATTGTTGTGCTCCCTTAGAAGGTTGATCCTGCACACGCCCCTTTATTTCAGGAATATCGCAAACGTTTCGCTTCTCTCTTCGCTTATCGCAGTTATCCTGCACATTATTTCTTTGCCTTGGTACCAGATTTCGCAGGAATGACATTGACTTTTCTGATCCGTAGTCTGCTTCACACCAGCTGCTATCCGACACTTCAAATGCAACGGACTCCGCATCACTTTCACATGATGGAGTTTCTATACTGGTTCTTTTTGTTTTCTGCTATAGATGCAGGTTTTTGGGTATTTGCGCCTGACGAACTCTGTAAATCCAACGCAGATATGCTCTACCAAGAATTCACATTGATTCTTCTGTTTTTTATCTGAATTTTCTCTGTCAATTCGGTTCTTTGCTGATTCAGGAACTCTGTAGAGCTTTTCAACTACATTTTCCTATCACAGATTTCTTTTCTCTCTCTCTCTTGAACGTCCACATAATAGATTTGAAACTTCTTCTCTGTTCAGAGGATGTATTCACGCTTTCTGAAATCCAGAAGAAAGTTTTTTCCTCCGATTTCGTTTTTTCTCAACTTTCTGTTGTCACAAAGTTGTACTACACTTCTGGAAGCCACACATATTTTGTTGAAAAATTCAAACTAATAAACTCGTACTTTAAAATGAATAGCTGCTCTATATTTCGTACACCAGCACAAAGTTTCGACACTTTCGTGAAAATCACTCAACGCGCACGACCTAAAATATGATTAGGCTGCGCTCATAGTGGGACGAAGAGGTACGAGTGACGAGAATTGCGACTAGGAAGAAAAAATTGCATGGGGTGGAGGAAGAGATGTTTCCACGTATTAAATGAAAAGAGGGATAGAAAAAAAAAAGACTAGCTTGAAGACAATTGGTTTGTTCTACACCGCACATATTCGAAAAGCGAGGTAGGCAAAGGTGAGAAAGAGGTCATTCAACGAGGTGCGCGACTTGAGCAAACTTGTTTATTTTCACCTTGATCTGCTTGATTTTCACTATCTCCTTTCTTCTTCTGCGGAGGGTCCATCATCATCATCACACTCTTACATTTCATAACCCCTCCGGTCATTTTCTCTATCTTCCTCTTCCTTGACGGTGGGCGGACATGTCTTTGTCCTCCCCATTGCAATTTTTCTTCCCAGTCGCAATTCTTGCATCGCGTTCCTCTTTGCTACACTATGTGCTTGGCCTTACAAAATTGTTCCCGCTCCGCCTCTATGCATGTACTTCCGGGAGTCACCAACTGATAGCAAAACTTCTGGGCACATTCTGGTGAAATAATTTGTCCCTCAACGGGGCTTTGGAAAGCCTCAAAATTTGAAAGCGTGTTGTTGGACATATGTGTCACAAAGTAGCCACGGTTTACGTTCGTATTGAGCTTTGCATCACCTACGGATAATACACAGAAAATTACAATTTTTTATTTTTTCTTAATTCCTATTAACTGGTCCGAATTTTATTTCGATGTTGAAGTTTATTATTTTGGTTCTCGAATGAAAATCACGTGCGGCTTATACGAAACTATCATAATGTAAAAGACGTAATTCAGTCAAATCCCGTTTTGACGAATACCGTTATAGCGAAAATCTCATTTTAACCAACACTTTTGGAATCACCCAGATGCGTTTTCATAGTAACAATGCAAAAACCTGCAATTCCTTTATAACGAAATTTCGTTATAGCGAAATGATTTCTCCGGTCCCTTGAAGACTGTTATAACGGGATTCCACAGTATTTCACAATTGACGTAACCATCCGGAAGAGCTTACGTCATCGTTAATTTCCACAAAGAATGTTTTCATTTGAAGGAGGGTTTTATAATGGTATGTGCCAAATCCTTCAACAATTTTTAAATCGTTTCTCTTTTCTCCGCTTTTATAAGACACGATTTCCTCGTTGATAGCCCCGAGCTTCTTCTTTATGAGACATCTACGTGACATTTACTTAATGCTAAGCCGAAGTTATTCCGATGAGCGACAAATTTTTTCTTCTCTTACAACGACTCCAGAACATTACGCCATTCATTTTTGTTTCTGACTCTTTCTTCCCTAGACATTTAATTTGCAATTCAAATTACAGTATGTGATATACATACATTCCACACGTTTTTATTTCCTCGAGCAACTGGAAAAACAGGGAGACAAAAATTTAATTTTTTTTTCTCGCAACTTATGTCATCGTTGATGACAATGAAGAAGTAATATTCATTGGAACGTCTTCTCTTATATGAAGAAATTTAAAGAAAAGTTATTTTGTTTCTTTAATAAAGTTATCATATCAGCTTTGGGCGTGATTTTGACATGAAGTCGATCATGAATTTTTTTACTAGTGCTTTTACGATTGCTATTCTCTATGAAAACAATTCTTCTGGACAGTTATTTTTCTCCTATGTATTTCAAATTGCGCGATTCAGTTTCATTCAAACAATTTTATATTATAGTTCTTTGTTTTATTTTTAAAAAACTTGGTTTTGCCCATGGCTCTGATATTGAAAAGTACAGTGATGCCTTGGTTTTTTGTCGATAATCCGTTCGAAAATCGAAAACAATCGGCGGAATCCGAAACTGACGAAAAATTAGGTAATTATTTCTATATGAATGAATGTAAATCCAATTAATTCGTTCTCGAAACTCCAAAATGACACCAAAATACATTTCCTAGGGAATGAAATGTATGTGATACTGAAAGCAATAAGAAATTAATGTAAAATCAATATAAAAGTCTAATGTAAGCAATAAATGAACATTTAATGGCATTTACATTTTTATACCTTTCTGAAGACTCGTCATGACGTATGGAAGACGTTGAGAATGGGGGAGAGAGAGGGGTGCAGATATTATTGTTTGGAAGGGGAATATCCCCTCCATAATTACTTTAGGTATCAAGGCACTATCAGGGTTCACTACCCTTCTTGGTGTTTTGGCACTCGGACCAGCTTCAAAGTCAGTGGACACATGTCGCACAAGTAAACTGTCCAAAGGGTTCTGGTCGTTTCTGCCACCTCTTCAACATTTGCCTAAAATGAGGCGAGGCATTATCATTAACAAGTTGCTGCCCTCTTCGAAGGGCTACTTGCACTGGAAACTTTCTTTAGTCCCATGGAATTGTTTGACGCGTTGGGTGATGCTGAGACAACGAGAAAGAACGCCACACTGAACAGGAGAACGGAATACGAACGAATTAGCAACGAGGTCACGTGAGCACACCGAAGAAATCCGAGGCAAATGTTTTACGAAAAAAACTGAGGAAAACCGAAACCGACGACAACCGAAGTCAACGAAAACCGTGGTATTACTGGAATAGGAATGTTATTGGTACGTAGTGGAAATACCCAGTGCTCACGCGTGTATTCCTTATACTGGCAGCATTAAAGAAGTGACAAACCAATGCAAAGGAATATTCATGTCTAAACACGTTGTTTATTAAACCAAACTTAGTTCACCGGGACTTCTGCTTGGGTTGTACTAAGTCCATATACAGCCAGGGTCTCTTAACCTATGACAGCGGTTCACAGCCGTTTTTGACTCGTGGAGCCCTTTCTGGTAATTTCTATGGAGGAGCCCTGTAGGCCTATTTTTTATTCATTCATTAAATTTACTGTTTGTTGTTATTATTCAAAGGTACTTATAATTATTTTTTTTTCAGAATTTACTATTTTTTTATATATTGGAGCTGCTGCGGAGCCCCTTGGGAGTTCACAAGGAGATCCAAGGACTCCGCGGAGCACCGGTTAAGAATTTCTGACCTATGGGGCACGACCAAAATTTGATTTACAGTGTCTTCCGAGATGAGCCAACACTTTCCTTAGCAGAAAGTCTCCGCATGAAGCTTTGGCGTCACTGAAGTCGCCCATTTCACCTGTTACCATTGGTTATAGTAGACCGACGTATGCAAAATCTTTACCTTTTTTTTGCAGTGCATTCAATGACTGTAGGTGAAATGGACGACTTCAGTGACGTCACGAGCTTCGTGTGGAGGCTTCCTGCTATAGAAGGTGTTGCATGAGCTTGATTCGCAGTGACTTCCGAGATGGGTCAAATAAGTCCATTTACATCGTGGTGGTTGATCTATGCAAATAAGTGGCATCTGTGATGTGCACAATCATTTTGATGTTTTCATTCTCATTTCTTCACTCGTTTCATATGTTGTTTAAGTTTGAATTAAAAGCATGTTGTTTAAGTTTAAAAAAGTTAATAACCTGCCATGGAATCCTTTTGATTTATGGTATTCATCACCCTCACCATAACATAAAGGTGTTCTCAACCTATGGATCGAGATTACAACCTAATTCGTAGCGGATTTCAATATGGGTAGCACTCAAAACTCGATTTTCAAGAGGCTTCTGTCTTGGGTACGAGCTGCTAACCAGCTTCGATTCACAGGAACTTCCAGAATTGAACCACTAATCCACTCACAGCCCATGGTTCTCAGCTACGAGTCGCTTCTCGAACTTGATTCACAAGAGCTTTTGAGATAGGTCGTACAAATCCACTTACATTTGAGGATTTCAAACTATGGGCCGTGACCCAAACTTGATTTACAGTTGCGAACACACCCACATACTGAACTGAGTTCCTTTAGCTATGGGTCACGATCCAAATGAAATTCGCAGGGAGCCTCGAAAATATGCCGTACAAATCCACTTACATTACCATAACAAATGCACTTATTGCTCACTAGTATCACTGATTTCGAGAAACAAACTGCGCCACGGATCGCGAAGCTGATCATCATGCCGATGTTCCATGACTGAAAAGAAGGTTTAAGGATCCTTTGATGAAGAACCCTAGACCTGCTCCGACTAAACTCCGTATGTTGCGTATCTTGATCAGCATGCCACTCAGACGCTTCTGGAATGCAAGCTATTACTTTACCGCACACCACTGTCGGTCATATCGCCTTATAGCAATTTACTACCGATCGAATTGAATCGGAAATGTAGGAGCCATCTATCGGTTGTCACTCCTGGTTCATCAGGGAAACAACTTGTCATCTATGTTCTTCCCTGGAATGGAACCCGTAAACCTGACGTCAACCTTCATGGCGGTAGATGAGAATCTCACCACTGCCCCACTCGGGAGCTACCACCCCTCTGGGTAGGTATCTTCAGCGAAACCTTCTCATGAGTTGATATTGTAAAAATAATGTCACTCATTAGAAAAACAATTATAAACCCGTATACCATATCTTTTCATTGATCATAGTAATCACGGCCGTAATATTATTATTAAGGGAATATCAGACAAATGTTACACGCGTGAAACACTGCCATGGATTTCCACGTCTTCCAAAAATATCCGAAATTAATAATCGGGAATAGTCTCGACTCCAGTAAGTGCCGAAACATGCAAATATTTAATGATGTAGAGAGAGCACGCTCTCTCTCTCTTCACGGGGACGCGTTTGAAAGCCATTAAACAAACGAGAATTCCCTTTCGAAAGTAATTATCTGGGAAACCCATTAAAACGCGATGTGATGGCGATGATATGACACTCAACTACATATACCACCATTTATCCGTAATGCGCTGTTTGAATACCTTTCCAATATTCAGAAATGGTTCTAAATAATTGCGTCCTCAGTCGGTGTCCGGGAAGGAGGCGTGAACAGGTGTTTATAGGAAAAGCGATACCCGTGGCGTCACTTCAAGTGTGAAGTTTTGAGGACATCTATCGGTATATATCAAAACAACGCGATACTGAATTTTCTTAATATTTATCCGTTGTTGACGGTGTCGTTATTGCATCAGGAAGTGTTGAAGCTAGAGCTTACCCTTTCACTGGACTTCACAGTGATCAATACTAACTACAGAAAATTTTCGATTAACCTCCCAGATAACAATGCAATTTCTAATATCGGCTACTTCCCGTTAACGCACAATCTTTTCAATGACATGGAATATGGAAGCCTCAGTGTATTTTACCATATTTTAACGGACGTTTCTCGTTAGCGGACAAATTTTTCGGACGAAAACAAAAGAAATGTCGTTTGAACACGAGAGCAATATAAGCAGCAAGAGGAATGGGAGCATAAAGCGAGAGCGATGGGAAGTTCAAAACAAGATCAATACACGTGGGAACACAAGAGCGAATAAAAGCATTAAATGAAAACGGGAAGGATAGAAGCTGAAAACAAAAGCATTAAATGCATAAAACGAGGTAATAAAAGCATCAAACGAGAGCAATCGCATCTGAAAACGTGGACGATAAAAGCAGAAAATAAGAACATTAAATGCATAAAACAAGAACATTAAGTGCATAAAGCATGGACATTAAATGGACATATTTAATGCACAAACCAAGAATATTAAATGCATAAAAAAGAGCATCAATGCATAAAAAAGAGCATTAAATGCATAAAAAGAGCTTTAAGTGCCTAAAAAAGTGCATTAAATGAATAAAAAGAGCTTTAAGTGCCTAAAAAAGTGCATTAAATGCATAAAAAATGCATTAAATGCATAAAAAATGCATTAAATGCATAAAAAATGAATTAAATGCATAAGAGACAAGAGCAATTCAACCATAAAACAAGATCGTCATACCAGCAAATAATGCAATTTCACGGGACCCCATGGACAATCCCAGAGTGGTGTGAAAAATTCGCTCGATTAGAATCATGTTTAATGCTGTATCAGAGAAGGGCTGTTATTCTCCAACCAATGAATTCTGCCGTTTTTAAGGCTGCCCAATTATGTTGATTGATCAAGGATACCACGAAATACTTAAAGTTCCCGCAGTGGTAAAAAACTTGTACCATAGGTATCTAAAATAGGGCAATAGTGCGCCATGAAGAAAAGCGGAGGGAAACAACTTTTTTCGCCCTCCATTTTTATAAATTTCAGAATAATACAGAAGATCCTAGATACGGGCAATGCGAATCCAAGGACAATTTAATTCTCGTTCCCGAAGAGAAACTCAATTTTATTTCCAACGTTTTGAAAGGCAATAAATCTTGAAATATGAAATAAGTTGAAAACAGAGTTATGTTCTTTCGAGTAACTTCTCATAAGAATTTGCTCTTTCATAAATCTTTCAGCAGGAACAAGAGAAAATTTCATTTCCTGTAAGAAGTTGAAATTCCAATAAAAGTTGGGATCGAAATAGTGTGTGTGTGTGTGTGTGTGTGTGTGTGTGTGTGTGTGTGTGTGTGTGTGTGTGTGTGTGTGTGTGTGTGTGTGTGTGTGTGTGTGTGTGTGTGTGTGTGTGTGTTTTTGAGAATTTCTTAGGCTGTGTAGTTGTGTTATAAATCTGTGTCATATCATACTTCGCTACATTTCTTAGCTTGGAAGTGCAGTCAAACACTGTTATAACGACATCGAAGATTCCTCAGACTTTTGTCGTTATAACCGAGGGTGACGATTTTGACACTTTTCTGAGAACAAGAAATATAATTAGATGCAATAATATGATATTCACACAGTGGCGAAAATATTAGGAACACCCTCCGCTCACCACTGATATCGTGTGGGACCTACTCTGGCTTTGATGACAGCAGATATTCTTTCAGGCATGGACTCTACAAGTTGCAGAAACCGTTGAGGAGGAATATTAGCCCATGGTAACGAAATGGCATCCCTTAATTCCCTCAGATTAGAAGGTGGTATTTAGGAGCTTTTAACAGACCTTTTAAACTCACAAATGCTCAATTGGGTTGAGATGGGGTGTCTGAAAGAGACCATTGAAGCAACTGAAACTTTGGATCGTGTTCCTCAAACAAATCTAAGATAATTCCAGATCCGTAGGAGGGCGCATGGTCCTGCTGGAAATAGCCATCATCATCAGGGAACATTATGCCCATAAATGGGTGCAAGTGGTCAGCAACGAAGAGGTGGTGGGCGCTAGCTTTGATGAATGTTCCTAATGAGACTAAGCGTATACCAGGGAAATGCTCACCAGAACGTGATTCCGCCGCCACCCGCTTGAACAGTTGTCATGTGGCATGTCGGATTCATGACTACGTGCTGCTTGCACCACTCACGGATCCTGCCATCAACTTTTTTTGCCATCTTGACTCGTCATACCAGACAACCTTCTTCCATTTGTCAAGTACCATATTTCGGCGTTTTCCGGACAACAAAAGCCGTTTGCTTCAGTTGTGCAGCGAAATCAAATTGACTCTTGTTAGTCGCAGGCAATTGAAACCACAATTCGTTTTAAGAGCAGTCTTGTAAGAGCATATGGTTATGCTTTGAGAGGATCCTGAGTTGTATTACGCTGCAATTTGTTGCGTTGTAGCTCTTATGTGACTGCACACAATGCTTGTCATTCTGCTGGCACTACAATCGATTTCGCCCACTGTATAATCCGCTTTCCGCTCGAATGTTTTTGGCTTACCTGCCATTCCTTAAAGACTCGAGATACTGTTGTACGAAAAAAGCCGAGGTTAGCTGCATCGGAGATACTGGAACCGCCCCTTCTGGCGCCCACAATCATACCGCGTTCAAAGTCACTCAAATTTCTTGTTTTCCCCATTTCCTGGTCAGAACCGGTGCTTCTGACCAGGACAAAATATTTTATCAGCAAATCTCTCTCTCTCTCTCCGGCTTATTACGTCAGCACACGTGCTGCACGGACGAGTAGAAGTTTGAGTGAGGGGTGTTCCTAATTTTTGGCCATTGAGTGTATACGAAGCCGCTATATCATGCAATGTGCTAGGCATTATTGATTATGATAAACAAAGGGATACATACAGTCGAATCCCGTTTTAACGAATACCGTTACAGCGAAAATCTCGTTTTAAAGAACACTTTTTCTAATCCTCCAAATAAGTTTACGTAGGGAAAATGCAAACAACTGGAATTCCTTTATAACGAAATTTCATTATAACGAAGTGATTTCTCCGGTTTCTTGGAGTTCGTTATAACGAGATTCGACTGTATATAAGCGCACTTGAATGCGAATGCTTTGCATTTGGTACATGGAACTGTAATTCGGATACTTTGGACTGATAATTTGATAAACTCTAGTGGATATTTAAGATTTGACTGCAGCCAAATTAAGTGCCCTCTGGTTATAATTATTTAATAATTACAGTTCAATAACTGGCTAATGAATAAATTAACCGCTATAATAAATAGATTAACATACTCATTGTGGTAAAAGCCCGTTTGTGATGTTACAATTAACCATCGTGTTCTTCTACCATTATTTGATGAACTTGGTCGCTCCTGACACTTATTAATTAATAATCATAATTAATTAATAATTAACTGATCGTATATCATCACGTTTTTCTCATATCTCAATATATATTCTTCTGTGTTGTTCTTTAGGACGTAGTTGGACGGGTTTAGGGGAGTCGTCCCCGAAACCACGAATTTGGCGAGACTGGGAGAAGGGGGACCTTTGCGAAAGTGAGAGCCACAGTTCTGACTATAGTGATTATCTCTATATTATAGTGATTATCTCTATATTATAGTGATTATCTCTATATTATAGTGATTATCTCTATATTATAGTGATTATCTCTATATTATAGTGATAACTTTTATATTGAGAGATTCACACAAGATACTGTGAACCCTGCGCGTTGCGTGCCGACATGACAAAATAAAAACGAAATCGCTAATTAATATTCCCCTTTGCAATGTCATAACTAATGAGTAACAACGATAATAAACCATTGCAAAAACTCCGTTGGATTTAGTATAATTTTAATGATATAATAATGATATCACTTTTATTGTGTCATAATTTTAATCAACAAGTTTTCCATGCAATAGTAAACGTGACGATCTTTGTACCGCCATCTTTCGACGGATATTACAAATACAAATTTCCAAGAGTGTGTCCCATTAACCCGTCCAGTGTTTCTGTCGTAATATTACGTCGGGAGTTCTACGGGAACAAATACAAATACCATTCTTTTAACTTGCGAAATATTTGCGAGAATCTCTCTAACCTTGAGCATTTCTGATGTCGAGTAGATGAAAACACGGTTTTTCACTCGAAATCTTCGCTTCCCGTTTTTCTATTCGCGTCTTTGCTTGAGGGGTCGTACATTAGAATAATTTTGTAGAGAGAGAGAGAGGATTTAAAACTCACTAGTGTGTTATCAAGTTAGAATTAGGCAATATGCGAAGGCGTGAAGTTATTGAAAATATTTTGAGGGCTCTCAAAAATGTTGCTCACAAAAATATCGTGGTGTGGAGGAAGGGCTTAAATCAAATATTTTCAGTTGTCTTATAGAGATGGTGGCAAATATTGAGTGGGCTTGTAATAATGGACGGGATACAAGTTTACGAATATGATAGATAGATAGAACCGCTCACAGCCCCGGACTGATGCAAAGCACCTTATTTGTACGAATATGATAGTTTGGCATTATAACGTTTGCTAGCAGTTTATGGGGCATTACATCATACCCAATAGTTTTTTTTGACAGGATGTGTGAACACACTTCAGGATCAATTTCTCATTTAGTATTTCTTCTTTGATATATGCTTCATTCAACGTCGCATCTTCATGCATGATGCCAATATCTAAGTGTGCAGTTGAAGTGGAGAAGATTTAAATTCAGGAGCGTCGGGGAAGATCAGATCCATGGTGCTTGGCTTGAGCTTTATGTAAAAACTCTGATTTTTTTTAATAATTTTTTTTTATAAAACGTACAGCAAAACGGGACAAATTGCGGGACATTGTGTGCTCGGATGCTTTGCAAAAAATACTGGGGGTGCTTTACCAACGAAGCTATATAAACAGTCCCTAACGTAAGAAGTTTTAAAATTTGTCGGCCGAAAATCGCTACCTACTGTAATGACTAGGGCTCGGATTTCTATGTCTTTGCATACTTTTCATTCTTGTTGCATATTTCGCCACTTTTACGTGATAGAGCATATATTTTAAAATGTTAAGGTAAATGTTTTCATATTTCACGATTTTCGGTGAAAACGTTAATTTTTTCGTCGCTATTCCAATCCCGCTTCAGACTGGTTTTTGCTGTTCCCGCCTCTGACGACAGAGCCTTACATATTTATACACTAAAAATAGAACGCCGTTGCTGATTGGTAAGAAATTCTGAAATTCATGTTTTTCAACAATTCAGTAATGACACTGAATTTTTGAGAAGCATAAAAATACTAGCCCTTCAAGGACACTGATGTGGGGCTGCAAAGGAATTAATGAATCGGTGATGGTAATTCGTGGGAAAAATTAGCTAAAATTGGTCCATGGTGAGTTGTTTTTAGCGTTTGTGGGAAATTTTGAGTTTTTATCAAATAAAAAGAATTGTTTACTTATTAATAATTTTTTTCTTCATTTTTGTGCTTTTCTAAAGCTAAATACATTACTTGGCTAGGTGTGTTTACTTATAGATGGCAGCAGAATTCGCAACTTGTAGGGAAAAACTTGCTCAAAAGGGAAATTTTTTAAGGGAAAATTTGGCTCGATGAGGTTAGTAAAACGAAGAATTGTTGTTCTAAAAACCAAGTAAATGGTTCAAAAAATAGTTTAGACTGCATCAGCACTTCTCACTATCATAATTATTCTGCTAAAACTAATGTTATTTGAGATGGAAATAAAAAAAAAAAATTAGGGCAATTTTCGTTTTATAGGGCATATTTACAGTTTTTTGAGTGCATAAGTGCATATCATATAGAGAATTTTATAGAAGTTTTTAAGAGCATAAAAATCCTAGCCCTAGTAATGACGAATATAGTCAAATCCCGTTGTAACGAACTCCAAGATGCCAGAGAAATCACTTTGTTATAACGAAATTTCGTTGATTTTCCATTGTTCCTACGTTGGCTCCTAAATTTTACAATGCATTACTTTTAGAAATACAAAATTTACCTACTTACACAAAATTTAAAAAAGTCATTTTCCAATTAATCTTATCAATAGACGATTGAAATTTTCGTCAATAGAAAGCGCTGCATGAAAGGCTCGCAGATGTTATTGGACCTGCACCTTTCTTCAATTGCTTTTGCGTACAAAATGATTCATGGCTGAGGTAAAAGAAATTCACCAATAGTACTTATTCACCAAATTCCAACGTCATAGTGAAAATCTCCTGTGTAAGCATCAGCAGTAGGGAAATATAGAAATGAACTGTTAATCGATCATCGTGCATTTTATAGGACTCTGATTTGCATAATTCCTGGGATCCGCTTTCGTGCAGCGCTCTCTACCAATATAAATTTGAACTAATTTCTTTTCACTACCAAAAACAAAGTTGCGGTTTTGAAGAAAAAATTATTCCCACGAAGGAACATTTTTTTTTTGGACGAGGAAAAGTAGTTGAAAATTTCGTCGATAGAGGGTGCTGCGTGACAGTCCGGCAGAAGTTATTCCACCTGAAACTTTGTGTACCCCATAGACCAGCGATTCCCAACGTGGGCGTTAACGCCCCCTTGGGGACGATGGAATGCTCCAGGCGGGTGGTAGAAGCTACGGGTAGGAAGATACATAGGATTTTATGGGTTAGATTGCGTTGGGGGGCGATGTGAGAAAAAAATTTCTGAAGAAGGGGGCGATGTGTGTGGGACAATAAAGGTTGGAAAACTATGCCATAGACATATTTATAAATCATACATTGAAAACATCAGTCAACAATGCCGATTTTGTAGTAGTCGTCATGGTCACTTGGCACCTAGGATATGTCAAACCTACATATTTTGACAAGCATATTTGTCAATATATGTTTAAAAAAATGATCATACTAACCCCTTTTTCACAATAATAAATTAGAGGGTTCACAAAAAGAGATGTTTACACGCGGCGACTTGTTCCTAGTTGTTGGCCGAAGGGACCAACAATTACTGAAGGCTATCACCAATTCTGGAAAACTATTTGTTTATTAATTCTGAATTCCCATCAATTCCATAATTCCCTTTTGTGAGAATTACTTTTTATGCCAACCGCATTCAAGTATACAAACTCTTTCAATTTTTACGAATTTGGAAACTTTTCTCTTTCTGTAACTGTTCAGTTAATCATCAGCATGGAGATAAATGCAAAAATACGCACAATGTATATCCGAGAACCCTGATTAGAAAATTGAGCCACCCTCTTTCTTTTTGTCTTTCCCAAGTCTTTGGAAGAGCAGCAGCAGAAGAGTTAACCAGAGTGAAAACAAGAAATCCGACTCGGGGATTATTTAAATTAGTTTTGTTTTGTGTTTTCTATCAACAAAAGATTAATTAGTTCTCGGAAAGAAAAAATATACACATTGTATCTTCTTTCTATTTCCGTGTTTCAGTGACTTTCTCGCAGTGTAATTTAGTCTACGCAGGTGTAAATCCCATTTTCTTTCGCGTCTGGTAACGTTTACTAATTAGACATCTGAGGGAAACCAAAAAAACTAAATTTTTCAAGTTTTCTTTCCGTAGAAAACTACATGCGTGGAATTTCGAAGCGTGCACCGTAATTTCCGTAAAATAAGTCACTGTTTTGGGAGGAAACAGTTCAACAGTTCCTATTAGATTTGTTCGAACTCCATTTCCGTATTCGTGAATACAATCACCAATACACTAAATGTACAAGGATGACGTCACTATCCGCTACCATAGGAAGCTTTTCAACAACTGGCTGTTGCGAAGATGAATTTTTGGAAAAAGTTCCCCGCAAAGGCAGTTGAATTTACTCTCTTTAAAAAATTCATCTTCGCAAGTTGTTAAAAACCTTCACACTAAATGTGTGCTTATAATTTTCTTTCAGTGCCAAAGGTGCCCTTTATGGATGTGCGACCGGTCGGTGGCACTGGACCCAGCGCTTTAAGAACACCCTGCACTTATTGATGAAAATTCTGAATTAATAAAAGAAAAACCCCATCACCTATGCAAATTGAAAATAATTGAAAGAAATAATTCCAGAATCGATGTAAATTCTGTGAACAAATGAAAATAATAATTCCAGACTCGATGTAAAAATTCAGAATAAATGAGAGAAATAATTCCAAAATCGACGTAAATTCGGAATAAATGAAAGAAATAATTCCAGAATCGATGTAAATTCAGAATAAATCAGAGAAATGATTCCAGACGATTCAAAATCAAAATAAATCAGAGAAATGATTCCAGACGATTCATAATCAGAATAAATGAGAGAAATAATTCCAAAATCGATATAAATTCAGAACAAATAAAAGAAATAATTTCAGAATCGATGCAAATTCAGAATAAATGAGAGAAATAATTCCAAAATCGACGTAAATTCTGAATAAATGAAAGAAACAATTTCAGAATCGATGTAAATTCAGAATAAATGGAAATAATAATTCCAGAATCAATGTAAATTCGGAATAAATGAAAGAAATTATTCCAGAATCGATATAAACTCATGATAAATGCGAGAAATAATTCCAGAATCGATGTAAATTCTGTGAACAAATGAAAAAAATAATTCCAGTATCGATGTAAAAATTCTGAACAAATGAAAGAAATAATTCCAGAATCGATGCAAATTCAGAATAAATGAGAGAAATAATTCCAAAATCGACGTAAATTCTGAATAAATGAAAGAAACAATTTCAGAATCGATGTAAATTCAGAATAAATGGAAATAATAATTCCAGAATCAATGTAAATTCGGAATAAATGAAAGAAATTATTCCAGAATCGATATAAACTCATGATAAATACAAGAAATAATTCCAAAATCGATGTAAATTCTGTGAATAAATGAGAGAAATAATTCCAAAATCGATATAAATTCAGAATAAGTGGAAGAAATAATTCCAGAATCAATATAAATTCATAATAAATGCGAGAAATAATTCCAGAATCGATGTAAATTCTGAATAAGTGAGAGACATAATTTCCAGAATCAATGCAAATTCTGAAGAAATGAAAGAGAAAATTCCATCACCTATGTAAATTCAGATTTGATGAGCGAAATAATTCCAGAATTTATGAAAATTCATATTTCATGGAAAATTATTTCACCTATTTAAATTTACAATTTTTGAAAGTAATAATAGTTCCGACACTGTGTAAATTCAGAATAAATTAAAGAAATAATTCCAGAATTGATGGAAAGTCAGAATTAATAAAGAGATAATCCCAAAATTGGTGAGAACCTTCAGTAATTTGGGGTCTCTCTTTAATTCGGGCTCTGGGTCCCTCCGACATGAAAACTTGGTCCCTCAAACAATGCGTTAAATCGGCCTGGACAAAGAGCTATTTTTGTGAGTTTTCTGTTTTGGTAAATAAAGGGTAAATACACGGTAAATTTTTTGAACATATATTTTTTCAATTCTATTTTTGTAAGGGTATATAATCTATTTTTCATTAAATCTGAATTTTCTTCGATTGGAATTATTTTTCTCATTAAATATAAATTTTTCATCAATTCTGTAATTATTCCTTTCATTAATTCTGAATGTACACAGTGTTGGGATTATTGTTTTCAAAAATTGTAAATTTGCATAGGTGTAATATTTTTTCATTAATTCTGAATTTTTGTCAGTTCCGGAATTACTTCTCTCATTAAATCTGAATTTTCATAAACTGAAATTGTTTCTTACATTAAATCTGGATTTTCATCGATTCTAGAATTATTTCATTCACTAAATGTGAATTTTCATTAATTATGGAACTATTTTCTTCATTAAATTTGAATATTCATAAATTCTGCAATTATTTCTTTCATTTATACTGATTTTTAAATAAGTACTAAAATTACATTTTTCATTTATTCTGAATTAAGGATGGAAGTATTTTCTTCATTAATTGTGAATTTACATAGGCGCTAGAATCATTTCTTTGATTAGGTTCTAATTTTCTAAATTATTTATAATATCGGAGCTTAAGGGGCTCCCAAACGTATTTGTGGCCCGAAATTGTCAAGAGGTCCCAGGACGCATACATGGCAGATGGAATATGATCCTACCAAACACGGGCTCAGAACTTTGGGATAGAACTAATCGAAATGACGCCTTTGAGACAACGCGGCACGGTGAGAAAATAATAGCGAGGACAGAGGTCTCTCTTGATACGACCACGTCCTCCAATGAGCTAAAATCGCTTAATAGACAGAGCCTGGTTGTGCTCAGTTTGCTATTTTCTGTTCTGTGAATGTACCGTTTAGTTCATTCTTACTTGCTTCTGTTAGCCTGACAGAAATTAACGTGAAAATATATTCTCATATTTCTCGGTGACTTGGTTGACTCGGTGACTGTCCGGTAATCCCAATACAGTTCTCAAGTCGAGGTCAAAATTGCGCCAAAAAATTATCTACAAGCAATAATTTAACCACAAAAGACGAAAATTCAGTTTCGGAACTACACTCATGTCCATAAATTAAGGATATTTCAGAATCACACGGAAATCGAAATCAAAAGTAAAAATTTCACCTGTAGAATTATCACACACATCTGCAAGAATGATATGCAAATTTCAGGAAGCCACCAGATGATGCCGATAGTACGTCACAATGACGAGAGTGTAAGACGGGGGTATATAAGGAATGGTGGCAAAGAAGTAAAATTGTTCACAAGAGTTCTGTAAGTCGCTCAGTGCCATAAACGAATAGTTATGGCACAGAGGACGCATGTGGATGATTTTTTACGTGGTAGAATTATCGGCCGCCTGGAATGTGGGCGTACTCAGATGGAAGTATCCGAGGAACTTGGAATTGCCCAAAGTGTCATCTCTAGGCTTTGGCAACGATTCCAAGATAACGGAAATGTCAGTAGACGTTACAGTACAGGTCGCCCGCGAGTTACAACGCCGAATGAAGACCGGTATCTGGCAGTAACTGCCAAGAGAAGCAGACGGAGCACAGCATCCGACCTGTCTCGTCAGCTATCTGCAGCCACGGGTACCACAGTTTCAAGGCAAACCGTGTACAGACGTTTGGGAGATATTGGTCTATATGCTCGCAGGCCTGCCAGATGTGTTCCGCTCACGGCAACTCACTGTCGGCAGCGATTAGCATGGAGGAGAGAACATGCAATGTGGACATCGTCACAGGGGACTTGTGTGATGTTTTCCGACGAGTCCAGGTTTAGCTTGCAGTCTGATTCACGTCGGACTTTCATATGGAGAACTCCAGGTACCACCAAGACAACACATTGAACGACACCGTTACGGTGGTGCAGCATTGCTCGTTTGGGGTGGAATTATACTGGGTTCCAGAACAGATCTGCATGTTCAAACCGGAACCATGAAAACCCAAATTTATCGGGACATCATTCTGGAACAACATGTACGTTTGTTTAGGGGTGCCATGGGCGCAGAATTTGTGTTTATGGATGACAACGCCCGTCCTCACCGAGCAAACATCGTAAACGAATGCGTTGAATGTGAGGATATAACCCGTATGGAATGGCCAGCATTCTCACCTGACTTGAATCCGATAGAGCATGTGTGGGACATGCTTGGCCGACGAGTTGCAGCCCGTCAACCACCTCCTACATGTGTACCGGAACTTCGGAGAGCATTGCTTGCTGAGTGGAGTGATCTTCCCCAAGATCAGATCGATAATTTGATACTCAGTATGCCTAGGCGTTGTACGGACTGTATTTCATCGCATGGGAGACATACAACCATCATACCAACCATGTAATAGAAAGTTTTTGTAAAGGAGATATTTTTTACAATTGCTCCAGGGAGCAAAAATCGTAGTTTTTATGAATGGTATTATACATACACCATCGTTTTTGTTCTTTATCTTTTGTTTAATAAATGGGCTTTATGAATAAGTAACGTTTGTTTTGTTTCTGAACCTTTATTCGTCGGAGCTGGCATTATCCTTAATTTATGGACATGAGTGCATATGGAAAACGGTTCAGTTACTAGGAAAATTTTCAAAACTCCTAATTTCAAATTCAATTGGTTTTTACAAAAAAATGGAAATGAATTCTTTCTTTTCAATTCAATTTGAAAGACCTCTTAATGGGAAATTACTTTCTATTTTATTGCAGTTGAATTTTTTTCCACATCGTGAATTGAATGGAATATATCTTTAAATTAATTTTAAAAAAACTAAAAAAAAACCAAAACAGTAGAATATCGAATATTCGACAGAAAAACTTCCAGGATTAAGCTCAGGATGAAATAATCAAATAAACGCTAGGAAATTCAATTAACATCTTTTTTTTTCAAATTTTTATCCGTGTGTGGATATAATTTTTTTAATTTAAAATAAAACAAGGATTCAATTAATTTTAAGCAAATAAAAGACATAAAAATTGATTGTAGGGTAATTAAAAATTTAAAGGTTATTTACACAAAACCGCTTTCGAGATTCGCTTTGTATTAGCACTTAGCGAATATCGTGAATGGTAAATGGTAATTACAGGTGCGTAGTATTTGAATATTAAAAAAAAATGTTTCGCGTGGGTTGAAAAGTTCTCTCGTAACTCTTCTAGGGGGCGCTTTTTATTTTTCGCAGTATTTAATGAAATTACTTGATAAATGCAATATCTGGGCGTTATAAGAGTCAAGTATGGTGGGATTTGTTCCATACATCAAGGGGGAGGTGGGTTAGCGACATAAAATGTATAGTAATAATTATTTATCATTTTGTTGGTAAATATATCAATAAGGAATGAAAATTTTCAAAAACGTTTATTTTGTTAAAAAATAAAATTGAAAATCTAGTAGTTATATATTCTCTAATTCTATTTCGTACAATGTAGCACAACTAGAAGGAATGTGCGAAATAAGATTATGAATTACAGAAAGTTATCTAGAGTTATTTAAGAAAAATTTCTATTCGAAATTATTTTATGAAAATATTTTCTTCTGACTTACTTTTTACAAATCATGAAATTTCTAAAAACGTGCAACACTCCTCTCATAAGAATTCAGTGGCACTTTACAAGTACTGCGCATACTACTTGTTCAGTGAGGCTTCTCTTTGGTACTACGAATGGCGCATATATATGTGATGCATAATTTGCTGGTACGTGTATGTTAAGATTTGTCTTTTACTTCAAAAAAGGGCAAGAATACCATGCTACCCAAAATATGGTCTGGTTCAGTCTCCCCAGTTGCTAGCATATCATACTGTTACGAAAAAATGAAGTAAATAATCATTATTTATAGTTTATTACGCCATATTTCGCCTGTAAATAGTCATTAACCCGTTTCTCTGTAAATCCTGCCAAACTTACGACAAACGTGGCGAATTTAGTGACAGCTCCGATGATTTGGCGATGTCATGACACCAAACAATTTTTCCAGAAGCTTTTTAACTTTTCTTTGTATGTATAGAAGCGCAGCCAAAGCGGAACCCTTGGCAATTTGTTAGTGAGTACACTTAAAGACATAATTATACATCGTATCAAGGCCGTAACGAGAGAGGGGACCAGGGGGTATGTCCCCCCCCCCCTCCCGAAATGTTTTAAAATGACTGATATATAGGGACAATAAGAATGCTTAAGTCTATTATTCTACCATTTTGGTTTCCGCTCACCCCCCCGAAATGGCAGTTGTCCCCCTCCGAAATAAATTTCTGGCAACGGTCTTTAAGATCACCAAAGTTACCCGCGATGCAGTATCCGATGGCTTCAGTGATCCGCGGTACATTTCCAAATCACTTTAGTGACCAACGACACATTTACGTATTACTTGGGTTGCCCGCGGCACAGTTTCAAACCAATGAAGTGATCCGCACTGTAAGAAAATTTAAGCAACCTTGCCATATTTGCTATGAAAAATGGTCATATACTAGACTGAGTAGTATAGAAAAACTAAGCACATCAGGTCACGATGATTGTCAGAGAAAGTGTCCAATTTCTGGTATCCGAGAGGGAATATGGTCCTAGAGTCCCAGCTCCAGGATGTAAAGGGTCCAACCCTGCTTTGAAGCTTACGTTGTATTGTATTCAAAGTAAGCAATGTTAGAGTGGTTTGGACTTCAAAAAAAGATTGTAAACATTAATGGACATTCCTCGTTTGTAGATTCTCATGGGTGTCCGTTATTGCAAGGTTCCACTGTATGTTGTAAATTTTGTGAAAATTAAATGTCTCCAGATCACAAATTTGAGTGGGAACAAGCCGATAGACAGTATCACGGAAAACCAGAAGTCAGTGAACCATTAACGGGAAATTAGTTTTCGGGAACGTTGACAATAATAATCGCGTAATCGGAAAGCCTAACCAAACTACTCAAAGTGTCGTCGTTGGCAACGAACATGGCCGAAAGATTGACAGAAGAGAAGCTGAACGAGTATAGAGAAGCCTTCGCCTTGTTCGACGTAGATGGCGACGGCATGATCTCGACCGAAGAGCTCGGCACCATTATGCGATCGCTGGGCTTGGACCCGACCGAGGACGAAGTACAACAAATGATCACCGAAGTGGACGTCGACGGCAACGGCACCATAGAGTTCCAGGAGTTTCTCAACCTCATGGCCAATAGGACGATGGACTACCTGACGGAAGACGAGCTCAGGCAAGTGTTCACGGTCTTCGACGAGGACGGCGACGGGTTCATCACGTTCGAGGAATTGCGGCACGCCATGGCCAATCTCGGGGAGAGGCTCACGGACACCGAACTCAGAGAAATGATCAGGGAAGTGGACGTCGATGGTGATGGTCGAATCAGTTATGGAGAATTCATTCGTTCCATGATGTTTTAATGAACGCTAAACGTATGTAACCAGTGGGAATAAAGCTGTTCATTCAAAAAAAGTTGATTATTTTTATTAGATATTCAATATTTCCCACAAAAACGGTTTTCTATTACGATAAATGTAATAAATCAATTATTATGCATACTTACCAATCGTCTTGGTAAGTTTCATAAATTTATCACTTTCACCGGTGAATATGCCCAAGCGTCGTGATAAATTTGGTAAATATTGAACACATTATCACTTTTACCGACGATTGCACGCAATAACTAAATGTCGTTCGTAAATATGAGAAAAACTTGAAATTTATCTCCTTAATCTGTGATTAAGCATAATGCCCTAGTGCAACGGTTCCCAACCGGGGGTACGCGTACCCTCTAGGTTATGTGAAAGGTCATCAGGGGGTACGCGAAAAGAAAATGGTAATGGTGGCCACCCATTTAAAAAAAAGAACAAAAGAGAATTAAAAAGATTTTAAAAAATATATTAAATAGGTGGAGGTTTTTACTAATATTGTCAGTTGTAATATATGTTGACCGCCCAATCAAAATCTTCTATAACAGAGGAGTTGAGTCTGCTTTAAGATGATTGATAAGCTTGATCAGCTTTCCCTCCTTCCGCCCGCGCCCAACTTATGATCTGGATTCGCACACCCAGGCTCTGTCACACTCGGTGATATAAGCACATTGTCCAAGGGGACTCGGGCGCCTCCGGGTAACCTAACCATTTATTGAGCTTGAGAAAGATATATTACATACATAGGCAGGTGCCATTACGCACCTCGCCAGTAAACAAGTATAAAATTTATGATCGAAAAAATAGTGATTCATGTAAATAAATCACAAAATCACAATTATAAATCACAGGTTATGAATCACGAAATCATCCTTATAATCGTCATAAAAAAAATTTGATCTAATTCTGTTCAGGGATTTTCATTGAATCAGTAGCTATCACATCAACGAAAGCTGTCAATCTGCTGCTGGATTGATCTAATCGCTGCAATCTCTTATAAATGGTTAGGTTCCCCGGAGGCACCCGAGTCCCCTGGGACAATGTGCTTAAATCACCGAGTGTGACAGAGCCTGGATGTCTCTCGGTTCCTATCACTATCACTCCTTCCTCTCGGCTCACATTTCTTCCGCGTTTTAGATTTGATTGTTGACGCATGCCGGGGGTTATGCATAAAAACGAAGAATTAATTAATTCGTGTTGTGTTATTAACTTTTGTTGTGGGTGTTTGTGTCTAGGAGCGTGTGTGTGTTACTCCCACAGTTTTCTACGTCAACTTTTCTACCAACCATCGCGTGATTTACGCTATCGATGTGAAAAGTGGAGTGAAAGAAAAGTGGCTAAAAACTGGATCTCTGTGTGGAGGCGGAAGTTGACGTAAACACCAAAATGAACTACCGTGCAACTGTAAACGTGAAAACATATTTTGAATCTGCCAAAAGCGATTCTGTCAAAGCTACCGAGGTCTCCAACTACATTAGCTTTCGTATTGCGAGACGAGGAAAATAATCACACCATTGGTGAAAATTTAATTTCACCGTGCGTTAAAGATGCTGTCACACGCACGCTTGCGGAGGAAAGTGCTCATATATAATTATTTTAATACCTCTGTCAAATAACACGGTGTCTCGAAGAATACAGGACGCGTCAGACGATGTTGTACAGTCATAAGCCATGTCAAAGATCGTGAATTTTTTTCTGTCCAAGTCGACGAAAGCACCGACATTGCGCAATATTCTGCGAGAATTCGAAGAAAATCTTTTTATATGTCACCCATTGAAGGGGGGTCGTACGACTGTTATGTACAAATACAAATACAACGCCACAACAGGCAAAATGCCCAACGAGGTGGCTGAGAAAAAGATGCCCATAAAAATATGGATGTCATATATTTCAAAAATACAGCAACCCAATTAAAAATGCAATTAACAAAAATTGTAAACAATATATGCACGTGATAAAATATTATACAATGCCCATAAAAAATACTTATGGTTGTCTCATTCTAAGTATGGATAGCTTCTCAATTTACCCCAACATATTTATCGTATTTCTTTTTAAACGTGTCAATTGTGTTACAATTTACTACATCCGGGGGTAAGCTATTCCATTTATTAACAACCCTATTAGAGAAAAATTCCCTGCGACACTATAGCCTTGCATTTTCCTTGCTTATTGAAGACTTATTTGAAGCAATTGATCATTATTGAGTTGAAAAAGGAATTCAATGGTCAAAATGCGTTGGACTCACCACAGATGGAGGAAAATCCACGGAAGGTTGCTACTCTTTGGCCAAAGTCACCCCCAAAATGAAATAGAGTCACTGCTATATTCACAGAGCCCTGCATTGAAACTTATGCCTCCAAATTTGCGAAACGTTCTTGATGAAGCAGTCCAAATTGTCAACTTTATTAAGGTAAATCCTACCAAAACTACAGGTTGTTTAAATTGTTGTGTGAAAACATGGGCTGCCTTCACAACGCTTTGCTTTTGCACACCGAAGTTGGGTGGTAGTCCCGGAGTAAGTCCTGACGTTGCTTGTTCGAACTTCGGCACGAGGTAGCCCTTTTTTTGTAAGTGTTCGAAACACTTCACGATTTCTTGTCACAAGTCGCAATTTAATAAATTCCTTGATCGTACCCCGATATTACGTAATACAGTAAAACCTCTATTTTTGCGGACACCAGTGGGGCAAAAAAATTCGTCCATAAAAAAGTGGTGACCGCATCTTAGGGGGGGTATCAGTTAAGAAGGTACTTAACGGACCGCACTGTACTTATGCTAATTGTCATTAATTATAATTTTTTTATAAGAGATTATTGGAATATCCCACAAAAAATTGTTTTATGTCATTTTACCGTACATGTGATAAGTCCGTTATTATGCATAATCGCCGACACAAACTCATTTTACTGCCCATATATCAAATTTACCAATGACACTTGGACCTAAAGTATAATCACTGGAAAAATTTATAATTTTTTTAGTGCTTATGAAATTTACCGACTAGAGAGTATTTGGTACTATGCAAAACTGTCGGTAAAACAGATAAATTTATTTAACTTACCGAGACGAATAGAGATCATACATAATAACCATACATAATAAGTGATCATACATAATATCACTTTTTCTGTAACACAATGGGTTCCCAAAGCACGACACCGTTTTCACAAGTACTTTAATGGGTTACCCAACCCCCCCACCATTTTTTCATTCAAATTTCAGTTAAAATTTGACGTTATTTCGTCAAACATTTAAATTTTATAGGGATATCTACTACCGCTACTAAACCAAGCATACAACTCGCCCATGTTCCTCAGCGGAACATGTACCGAATCGGTGCGTGTTGGAATGAGTGTGTGTTGGAATGGGTACGAACTGTGAGCATGACGGGGGGTTTGTGTCCGTGTACTGCTTGTTAAAGTGCTGCCATCTGTTTTTCAAACTGTGAGTGAAGAATAATTATTGAAAAATCTGCACTGTGTTGTATACGGGGCTGTCTACACAAAAGCATGAGAAAATAATGATTTCGTCTTCTTTTTCTTTCATCTATTGCCTTTAAGATTCTCAATTTCTTTTCTAGCCACCCTGTAGTTTCTAACTTATTAGCTGTGTGCTTTACTATAGACTAGTGAATGAGTACATGCATATACAGTTGAATCCCGTTATAACGAACTCCTAGAGACAGAAAAAATCAGTTCGTTACCGCAAAATTTCGTCGTGAAGGAATTCTAGGTTTTTGCATCGTTCCTATGTAAGCTTATCTGGCGATTAGAAAAATGTTCGTTAAAACGAGATTTTCGCTATAACGGTATTCGTTAAAACGGGGTACGGTTGTATTAAGTAGTACAGATAAGGGTTTAAAGTGTGTTTTAGGTTTTACATATATTTATTTGCGTTGCGAAAGACTAGAATAAATTTATTTTAAGATGTTTGTAGGGACACGCGTTCAAATGAATATTTCTTATGACTGTATATTTCTTGCTGAAAATGATTTAATGACATTTCAGTATCATTATAATAACGATTCCAGGCCTTTCATTTTGGAAAATACGTGATTCAACAAGCTTGGCGCTTTATTTAGACACAAATAGGTGCCAAATTGCAATTGCCATTTTTGGTCATTTTTTGGCCGTTGAGTCTCAAAATTTCATTGAAACGCATTTTTTCGTTACTAAATTTGCACTGCAGGCATAAATCAATGATTTGTAGCATCCATTTTACTGTGTAGTTTTATTTTCATGACAATTTTTTCAGAAAAAGTTGGAAATGTGTGATGAAAAATTCCCAAATTCACGCAAAAAAAACAGGGGTTTATATTTTTTTTATTCATTAAGAATGATTAGTCATAATACAAAATGGATGCTACAAATTACTGATATATGTCGTGCCTGCAGAGTGAAATAAACGAAAAACAATTGATTGTTTTTGATGATATTTGAGACGCATGGGATCAAAAATTACCGTTCCAGTTTGGCACCTCTAAATAAGGCACCAAGCTTGTTGGAACACATATTTTTTACCCGCTTCGCTTACAAGAAATTGGTGAGAAATTCGGATGATATCTATTTGACGAATGGGCGAAAAATATGGCAACCTTGTCCTAACCAAACCACACGTTATAGAAAGGTAAAGAAGTTGAAGGGGAATAAAAGAATGAAAACAGTATAATACATAAGTGCAGATAAGAGAGAGATAAGAGAATAAAGTTATTATATGAAGTAGATTTCGCTTTTCACCATCACCCAGCCAGCTCTTTCTTGCTCTTATATGTATACATTAGAAGGATACATCATATGTGGGGGAAAAGTCACTAATAAATGTATGGAAATAAAAATAACGACTTCGTAGGGTTACAACAAAGATTCACGATTATGAAGAGAGAGGAAAGAAAACAGAGAAAGCTTTTTGGTGTTTGTGACTTTATTCCACAGGCGTTTGAACGCAAAATTACGTTTTTGATCCTAAAGTGGTTAAACGAAGAGTTCTAAAAAATGTTATTATATTCATACTGAAAGGTCATCAAAGCATTTTTAGCAAGAAATATACAGTAATAAGAAATTTTCATTTGAACGTCAAGCGCGTAGGCGGTGATAGACTTGGAAGTCCGTGGGGGCACGGTCAATATTGCTGGGGGGGGGGACAAGATGATGATGATGTCTATACATATATACACTGCTCAAAACAATTAGGGGAGCAAGCAAAAAAGTGAAGAAAATCGTGCGAGACAGCTACGTATTGGCATACAGTGGATAGTACACGCGTGTCAATGCGCAATACAGAAAAAAGACGTAAAAAAATTTGGAATTAAGCTTTAATTCTTTGAAAATATGGAAAAAACATGAAAAGATGATTAGGTAACCAACAATTTGGTTACATGTGAACGATAAAAAAAAGTACTGTTTAGACATGATGCATGAGTTTTAATAGGGCGTGTGGTCTCCTCGAACAGCTAAGACTGCTGCACACCTGTTTGCCATGGATGCGATGAGGTTATCGATCAGACTTTGGGGAATACTGTTCCACTCCTCAACAAGTGCAATCTGCAAGTCTCGGACAGTAACAGGCGGCCTTGGTCGCGCAGCAATGCGTCGTCCGAGCATGTCGATTGGATTCAGGTCAGGAGAGCACGCTGGCCATTCCATACGCTGTATTGTTTCAGCTTCAAGCATGTTCTCTATGTTCTCCACCAGACGAGCTCTATGCGGTCGGGCATTATCATCCTGGAAAACAAAGGAATTTCCAATGGCTCCAGCGTAAGGGATGACATGAGGTCGCAGTATCTCGTCTGCATACCTTCGGGACGTCAAAGTGCCATTCAGAATGATATGCAGGTCCGTACGTCCGCCTATGCTGATTCCACCCCATACCATCCAACTAGCTCGTCTGTATTGTGACCTTTCACGAACGAATGCGGGGTTATTTCGAGTGCCCCTGTCCCAGAACACGTCGGGTGTCACACTCCAGACTGAATCGGGACTCGTCTGTAAACAGCACTTGGCTACAATCATGTTGCTCCCAATCTCGATGTTCAGCAGCCCATCTTCTTCGGGCCGCACGGTGGCGTGGAGTCAACGGAATGCAGACCATTTGCCTAAGTGCATAGAGCCCTCCCTCATGAAGCCGATTACGTACTGTTTGGCTGGACACCATTCGTCCTGTTGCCAAGAGCAACCGTCTTTGCAGCTGCGTAGCATTCTTTGTTCTGTTTCGACGGGCTGTTAACCGTACATACCGGTCATCAGTCGCTGTAGTGGCGCGTGGCCGACCTTGCCCTGGTCGACGTCTAACATTTCCTGTTTCTTGGAATCGATTCCACAGCCTTGCAACAACACTTCTGGCGACTCCAACAGCGTCCTCGACACTACGTTGTGTTTGCCCGGATTCCAGTCTGCCTATAACACGCCATGCCATGGATTCCGGTAAATCACGTTGTTGAGACATCCTCAAGTCACCTTGTCTCAAAAAAAAATACTGCGCAATTGAATTTCACAGTTACGGCAGTAAAACAGACGTTTCTGCAACATCCCGATTTCTGCCCTTATCTCCTTTTTCTGGTTTTTGACGTCATGAACTTTGATTTGCGTATGAAGTTTTCTTCTTCCGTTTCCTGCTAGGCTTTAAATTATGGATGATTCATTTTATGTTACTTATCGGTATACACCTTTGCGTAATTTTGTTAAAACCATGTGTTCCCCTAATTGTTTTGAGCAGTGTACATTAGATCAGTCGACTCCACCTTTGAAGCTGGGGGGGGGGGCAATGTCCCCCACGGTCCTCCCCGTATCTCCGCCCATGGTCAAGCGTTCACTTAAATTTTGGAAAATCATTCGTGGCCCTCCAGGGTATCGCGACCCACAGTCCGAGAACCACGGCCGTAATATATATAAATGAAACCACATCGCAAATTTTTGATTAAATACAGTATTTTCTCAAAAAATAATATCCTTAGGTATACGATAAATATTTCAGAATATGACACGACACTTGTTATAGCGGAGATTTTAAGATACTTCAAAGATAATTTAACGTAAAAAAACTAGTTTTCTGCTCAAAACTGTCATTTAGTGACAATTTGACAATTAAATTAAATTTCGTGTTATTAATGGATGTTGGTGTCTTCATTAAAATTGTACGAATAAATTTCTCGACAGATGTCTCTTTTTCCCAGCCAAAAAAAAAAACATGTATTTCACTCATGAACGATTTTTTCTTCATTTATTTATTCAAAAAATGAAGACACTAATGATGAAAATTTCCTGTCACTTAAATTACACACCGCTTTTAAGACCCATCGTGCGTTTGACAGATTATATTGGATATGAATTATATATGATGCCTGCTTACGTTCACTGCCAAAAGAAAATTTTAAAATCACTCGAAGCAAAGTGAAAATTTCTAACTGAGGAGACGCCGCTTATTATAATCGCCGATGATGTTATCAATCAGGTATTTTTATCACTTTTGGTAACGTACGCAACAGACCAATATCGTAACAGGGGAAAAATTCGTTTTGTAGTTATCATTGATCATTTTTGTCGCACAACAGTCATTTTCTGCACACGAGGGCTAATTATACCGAGACCTACAATTTATGCAGCCTGTTATTTTTTTTATACTCACCCAGAGGTTTGTGCGCTAACCCCTCGGTGTGGGACTCGATGTGGATTAAGTGTATTATAAAGCGTGTTTGTGCATCGCACCCTCTATGGTTCTCGGATAGCGTGCGTAACCTTTATCTTGAAAAGAAAAGAGCATTCAGAGAGTATAAAAGTGGACGAGATGACCTATCATTGTTTACTGATAAAAGAAGACTGTTGAAGAAAGCGATAAGGGATGGTAAAAAGGAAGTTGAATCTAGGTTGGCAGATAACATTGGCTCTGACCCAAAATCATTTTTTCGATACGTCAATAATGGATGTAAGGGGACAATTGGCCCCCTGTCGATAGGAGGCTCTAGGTTAGAGAGCAATGTAGGTGTGTGTAGTGCTTTCAATGACCTTTTCGCGTCGGTTTTTAATGGTGATAATGATATTCGATATACGGGTGTTGCATGGGGTAATAAAACCCTCAACGATATTCAAGTAGAAGACGTGGAGGTCTTAAATCTTCTAAGAAATGTATGTGCAAGCAAAGCACCAGGACCAGATGACATCTATCCCAGGGTCCTCAGGGAATGTGCTAATGAATTGTTGGGGCCAGTCGCACAGATATACAGCAGTAGTGTTGCTGAGGGGATCGTCCCAAGGGATTGGAAACTTGCTAATGTTGTTCCGATGTTTAAGAAGGGTGGTAGAGACAGTGGCGGATCCAGGGGGGGGGCGATAGGGGCGATCGCCCCCCCCAAGAGCCTTCAAGCAAACATAACTCCAGTTACCTCACTTTTTTTCTTTATTAATCCTTAAATTTTTTAATTAATTTCCTTTTTTTCTCAAAGTTCCTTTCCCTAAAATTTGTTCCCCAAGTTCCACCTTGAGATTTCTTCTGCTGGTAAGGTCAAAAAAATAAAGAAGTCATAGCCGGAGGAGGGTCAATTGTATTCCCACCAAGGTTCTACAGGGATTCAATGCGATTCGGCTGCCTAGCGCCTAAGGGCTCGTGTAGAGAGGCAAAAAAATGTACACCCTTCAGTTTTCTTGGTAATGCGCAATAAAGCACAAGCCATCCAATAAGATGAATCATCGTTTTCTAGCCTTTGTTATCTCTTTTTTTTAAATTCAGTCCTGAAACACGCAAGCTTGACGAAGATCAAAAAATGGAAATATCTTCGAAAAAAACTGTTTTTGGTAAGTAAAAATTTTAAAATTTTTAAATAAATGGGTGTTAAGAAAATTAATTCTATTACTTTTGTAGCACATCTGGGGTTTTCCCAGAGAATGAAGCTGCATTCGCTTACGGATTCACTGATAATGACATTAACGGGGGGTTCCCCACAGAGTGAGGCTAACAGGGCTCAGGACGATTCTCATCATTTTTTGATTTTCACTCTACAAATTCACTATAGTGGGGCCTAAAAGTATGAAAAATCTCAGCAAAGCCCCCCCCCCCTCCTCGAAAACGTAGCTCTCACTATATGAAAATGTATGTCTATATGTAAATATATCTATGAAAATATAGGCCTCGGCCCCATCTAATAATTAAAGCCTTTGTAATTTGAAATAAGTACCTGGATTAAACATTATAAGTGGATCGCACGTATAATGGTTTTCCAAAAACCGCCATAAAATCGTTTTAAGCGGAAAAACGCTTTAAAGCGTTTTTCCGCTTGCAACGTCTCTATAGTCTGAGCATTAGTTGAAGATGGAACCACGAAAATGAATCGCACTAAGCGGGAAAAGGTTCTAAGAGCAGTGCCGCAACCAGATGCTTGGTCAGCATCTTGGTGTCCCTTGTAATGTTAAAGGGCAGGTAAAAGGTTGAAATTCACGCCCCCCCCCCTCCGGTCCAGTGCCCGGGGCACCAAACCTACCTCTTCTTCCCATGTTTCGGCCTTGAGGAACGTTATAAGTGGAATCTACTATATAAAATTGATTGTGTGGTGTCGGATGTTCTGCGGGAATTAAATTTAACCACCATCTTTTCAGACAAAACATCTGAAAATTAATATTGTGCACTTGATAATCATAATTAAATATTAATGAAAATCATTCCAATTTGCATGAAAGTAAGCTTTTGCTATTTAAAAAAACTGTTTTTGAATAGGTTTTTGACAACCATATAGTCTGCACAAAATTGAATAAGAAATTTATTATTTTAAATCGCGCAATATTAGAATTTCATTAGGAAGTTTTTTTACTCTTAAATTTTTCTTAATTATGCAGACAAATTAGTACCCACATATTTTATTGAAATATGCGTCAATTATTTCTTGTTATCGAAAACAGTCTATACTTGTTTCAACTTTTCAATGCTATATTTTCATATTTAAAAATATTTTCATATTTTATCTTGACGTCCTATTCGAATAAGCAAGATTTACCATTTAGTATTTCGCGTATTTGTGTTTCCAAGATTTTATATTTCCTGATTAGTAATTCCCTGAAATTCGTGCTAAGGTGGTTCCAAATTAAAGTTTTCATCCTTTATGAGTTGTTTATTTGAAACCGAACCAGAGATTCAGGTTAGAAGATTGAGAGTAATTTTGATGTTCAGTCAGAAGCGCATTTATGGTCTTGCCGATTTGAAGGCTATTCAAATTTCACCGCCCTTCCACTCAAGTCTAATTTTCTCGACTACTCTATCCACGAATTTTCCATCCCATGTTATAGCCCCCTTCCCCCCACTCCTGCAAGTACACCTGTATTAAAGTCACTTTTTTAAATTTCTGTCCCACGAGAGTTTGTTAGGGGACGCTGGATAAGATAATTAAAGTTAAAGAAAATAAAAGTCTTTGTCAGGATCCGCGGTCGTCTCGGGCTTCGGGGAAGCAATAATTTTTAAGGCTTTCAATACAAAGGCAGAGGAACGAGCGTCTTCCTTTGTGAATGACCGAACAAGCACGGTTTACTTCATGCCGGCTGTTATTTTTGCGGTTTATGTCCGACAAAGACTTTTATTAACTTTAATTATCTTACCCAGCGTCCCCTAGCAAACGCTCGTGGGACGGACCTTTTAGTCATTTACATGTTTGCACCCTGTTTTGGTCACACGTGTTTGACGCTGGTTTTGGTAATTGTTTCGTTACTTACACGCGCTCTAGACAATACCGTCTTAACGCATTCCCCGCGGGCGGGGGCCTCAAATGCAGAGGGGCCTCTGGTTTAAAATTTTAAAAGTAAACGTGTCTCGCCAGGTAGGGGGCTTAGAAAAATTACTTTTTCCGAGGGCCCCAGTATACGCTTCTGACGGCTGACTCTAGGCCACTCACTGAACTGGTCCCTCACTCTTTGTCACTCATTTGACCATTCACATTCTTACTCCCGCTCTAAGTCACGCTTTTGCTCATTCACGTGCTTGCAAACTCTCTAGGTCACTCACTGACACGGTCACTTGCTGTCTGGGAAGAGGTGGGTTTATTTGAGGGTTATAAAAATTTCACCGCCCTTCTCCCATTTTGCTAATTTTCTTGGCCACTCAATCCTCAAATTTGCCGACCTTCTGAACTTGCCGCCCTGGGCTGTAGCCCATTTAGTTCTCCTGTAAATAGGACATTGTCTTCAGTAACGGGGCATGAGGATGGTTAAAATCAGTGTTGCAAAAAAAAATTGAGGGGAAAAACTGAAAAATTACCAGCTAAAAAAAAAGACTGATGGAATTCAATTTTTCTAGAACAAATAGAGATATGAATTATTAGTACAGTAGACTCTCGCTAATCTGGCACATATCACACCAGGGTGTACTGGGTTAACGAAATCACCGAATTACTGCAGATTGATTGAAAAAGTCCATTTAAATAACAAACTTCTGCTCATAAACATGTGCGCACTATGTTTTCCTCTTCTATGCTCGGAGAAAAACACCGGATTACTGGAGGGATTATTGAAAGTCTGACTCTATACGTAGTAGGATGGGAAACTTTATTTGCAGACAAAAATGGGTTTCAGACGCAAAATATTTCCATAAATCGGGTATACAAAGCTGGAAATTTGTAATTTTTTTAATTTTATCGCCTCGTTTGAAAATTATAAGTGATAAATGAGGAAGTTAAAGGTATTATTTGTAAATACAGACATGTCATAAATGGGTGTTTTATTGTGTGTAGTACTTATTTTCATTTTAAGAAAGGATACAAGTTTGGTGTGCTATAAAATTGTTCACAGAAAGAAAAATTAATTGTCTAGAACGTGAGTAACTGAAAGAAGACTGCTTAATGTTCTCTACACCAATCGCCAAGTCCTCGAAGCGTATACGTGAACACGAAAAGTTACTGGAGTGAGTGTAGCTCGGCTTTGGATGCTTGAGTTTCCAGCAGCGGTTCCGAACCTTTTCAGTGCATACGCCAAGCAGATCATGAGTAAATACTAAACAAAGTATTGAGCGAAACAAGAGGGACCACCTTAGGGACCCCATGGATGGAAACAAAGTCCCTTTGGTCGGGTCCAGTGCCGAGTGGGGAGTACTGAGCTGATATGAATTAGTACGAGACAAGCAGAGCCAGTTGAGGGCCCCACATGGATCTGCCGGCAAATAGATAGAATTCTCTATCGAACGAGACAGACCCCAGAGGGCTCACCTGGAATCACTGATGTAAACAAAGCTCATTTGGCCGATCCCATCACCGGCATTCAAAATCTGAACAGGGAAAACATCTACCCTGTGCTGTACTGAAACCGAAACTGCCTTATCACGGACCCTACATATGAGAGGACAAAAGCTGCGCCGCATAGGTTCAGCTTTTTATCTGAAGCCATGAAGTCATTTAAAGTTTGAGCGGTCACAAGAATTTTTCGCAAGCTCAGTGCGACCCGTTACGGGTAAGGGGGCTGTCAATGTGCGCGTAGTGCTACCTATTTATTTGATAACTACTTTGTTGTTGTGCGTAAAGTTCATGTTCCCAAGGGTGGAGCTGACAGGGCCGGCGACGATTCTCATCATTTTTTTTGTTTTTTTAAGCTATAAATTAACTATAAAGGGGCCCTTGAAAAGTCTGGTCTGGGGGCCCACTAGAGGCTTTAGCCTAGGGGCCCCGCTCTAGGATGTGGAGGCCATGGTCAGGGCTTTAGATAATTTTTTTTCCCTTCAAATGTTCAAGGATCGTCTCTATTAAACGAGGTTTCTTGTATCCGAGTTAGCTTAGAATTCATTTCCTCTGGTTGACCGAGATCCTTATTTTATTCATATTATTTTGCCTAATTGTTATCATAACGTCACAAAGAGAAACGTTTAATACTTTCACAGGGATAAAAAAAATTAAATTTAAAAGGAAAGTATCTCTCTACTTTGACTTGAAAAGCTGGGAAAAAGCATTTATCGAATACATTCGGATGAATTTTTATTTGTGCACATTGTTTTGTCCGGTTAACTGTGAGCCTTAATTTTTAATTTTTATCAAGCGAAGGAGGAAGTAGTATTCTAGGAACATTTTAAAATACCAATTCTTCATACGCTTTTCATATTCTGCTCTCTTTTCATCTGCAAAGTTTTTATTTATTTGTGCAATTGCTCATGATACTGTTAATAAAAAAACATTTTTAACTGGTAATGTGCATCAGAATTCCTTACAATGTTTATAAATATAACACACATTATTCAGTCTGCACCTCAAACTTTTTTTTCGTACGGTATTTTTTGCGAGGGTAGCCGGCACAAACGTTCAAATTTATTATCAAAAACAGCTTATTCATTAATTGTAACACCAGTTGCTGCAAGCAAGTTTTTAAATAAGTATGTTGCATATTGAAAAAATATAATTTTTATAAATATAAATTTTAATTTAGATTTAATTTTTAACTGCCTTCATTTTTTAATTAATTTTTATTTTCAATTAAAATGTAATCGTAATTAATTTTAATCAATTAATTTTTTAAATGAAAATTAATTGAAAGTTTTAAATAATTTTAATTCTTAATTAATTTTTTATTAGTTTTTTTATTTCAAGTACGTTTGGCACCTGTGGACACTAGGTTGGGTCTCACCGATCGACATCTTCATTGTAAAAAATCGCCCCCCCCAACACATCACCCTGGATCCGCGCCTGGGTAGAGAAGCGGTGTCCAATTATCGTCCAGTGAGTTTGACGAGCTCCATCTCGAAAATTTCGGAAATTACCATCAAATGGCAGTTTGTGAAGTGGATAGACGAGAATAATGTGTTGTCGGATAATCAGCATGGGTTCAGGAAGGGAAGTCATGTGTAACTAACCTCCTTTGCTTCTATGATCACGTGACTAAGGCTTTGGGTAAGAGCAAAAATGTAGATGTTATTTACCTTGATTTCCAGGGTTTACGGAAAATTCACCGACAACAATTCACCGCCATGCAATTCACCGCTAGGAAAATTCACCGACCAACAATTCACCGCCATGCAATTCACCGCTAGGAAAATTCACCGACCAGCAATTCACCGACCAGCAATTCACCGACATGCAATTCACCGCTAGGAAAATTCACCGACCAACAATTCACCGCCATGCAATTCACCACTAGGAAAATTCACCGACCAACAATTCACCGCCATGCAATTCACCGCTAGGAAAATTCACCGACCAACAATTCACCGCCATGCAATTCACCGACGACATTTCGATGAGAGTCAGTTAGCGAGGGAATGAGCGATTGAGTTACTGAATGAGTGACCCAGTGAGTGACTGAGTGACCGAGTGAGTGACCCAGTGAGTGACTGAGTGGCCGAATGAGTAAGTGATTCAGTGAGCGAGTGGGTTACTGATTCAATGAGCGAGTAAGTCAGTCCGTGAGTGAGTGAGCGAGCGAGCTGCTAAGTGAGTGAGCGATCTAGTGAGTGAGTGATCTATTGAGTGAGTAAGTGCCATATCCTAAAGATATGGCGGAAAGTTTAAATAATGACTTTATGAGAAGAAATTCAGATGATACGGATTCGGGTTGCTGTATTTTTTAAATATATGACATCCATATTTATTGTGGACATCTTTCGCTGGGCATTTTGCCTGTTGTGGCCTTGTATTTGTGTAAATTACAAATTGCTGTTGCCCAATACAAGATAGTATATTCAACAAAATTCCATTAACTCTGTTTTACTCAGAAACTTCTAATGAAATGTTAAAAGGGATAATAACAGAATTAAAAGATAATAAAGTAAGTGGATACGCGATGAATTAACTTCATAGAAATGCTTAAAATCATCTCCTGTTATCACTTTGATGTTATAAAAAACATCGCTGATCATCAGTAACCAATGGACTTTTTTTATGCTGAACTAGCTGTTACCCGCGATTTCACGTGATGAACTTTCAGAAATCCCGCCTTAGTGCGTATCTATATGTACTCTATATTTACTATATACGTATATATATATACTTCCTATGCAACGGAAATTAGTGACGATTTTTTTATTACGGGAGTCGGTGACGTTTTTTGAGTGATGGAAATCTGTTACGTTTTTGTGTTACGGAAGTCGGTTACGATTTTGGGATCAAGTTTTCATTTAACTCTTGCATATATCGAGACCCATTTGACACATCGGGACCAAGTTATGTGCATGTACCCAGAGGTTCCCACATCCTACAGCAAGTCCCCTAAGCTGAAATAGATGGCTGGCCCCCAAACCAGCTTTTTTGGGTCCCCGTTACTGGATGTGGGCCCTGGATTTTATTCGTTTTAAAATTGATAAGAAATAAAAATTTTCGTGGCCAATCACTGGGGGTATGGCCGACAAGCCTTCAGGTCGGGGCCCCATGGAAAAGTTGACAGGTTTCATTTCGGGTGTCCCTGGATGAATCTCATTGATTTTTGTTGTTTAACATTGTAAAATTTGCAACACATCGGTAGCCCGAGATAAATCCAGTCAGGGCCCCCACTAAAATTCAACGAATTGGAGTTTGGGGAGCCCCATGGGGAAGTTTTCTGGGGTTACTTGATGAATCACATTTGTTTTTTGTTGCTTTATTATTATAAAATTCGCTTCTTCTGTAAGCTGGTGCTTTCACGTGTCCCTTTCCATAGCACGCTGATGAAGTAGGACGAAATAAACAAGATATGTTGTGAAGAGAAAAAGGGCGGGGGGGTTGGCCGCTAAAGGTGGTAGAGGGTGCCAGAGCCCCTAGTACTGTATATAAAATAACATGTCCTGACTGATTCATCATCGCCGAGCCAAAACCGCTGAAGCTGTAAATATCAAATTTTGTGAATAGTTTTTTTCACGACGTAAAGACTCACTACTCACTAAGAAATGGTTTTTCCATATTCGACAACCTAAGGGCGTCATAAGAGGGGAGGGGGGGGGGGTCAACGTTGAAATCATGCCGAACCGAAACAGCTGAAGCTATAAATATGACATTAGATCAATATTGTAATATAGACTCATTGAGAAGGGATTTTTCCAAATTCAACCCCCTCAGGGGGGTTTCAAAAGTTATATGGAGCAATCAGCACTGAGCCGAAGTCGCTTAAGCCATAAATATGAAATTTAGTTAGTATTATATTTTATAATGTACATACACACTAAGACAGGATTTCTGAAAGTTCATCACCCATGGGGGTTATGAGGTGAGAGTAATTTTGAGATCGCAAAATCCACGCGAGCGAAGCCGCGGATAACAACTGGTAATAAAATATAATGCTTACTAAATTTTATATTTATGGCTTCAGGGATTTCGGCTCAGTGATGATTACTCCATTTAACCTTTGAACCCCCGTTTATTAGGGGGAGGGTTGAATTTTGACATTTGAGTCAACATTGAGACATTACAGTCTTAGACTTAAAACGAACATTCGATTATGTTGATTTAAATATTCTAACAAATAAAAACACTTCTCAGCAGGCAATGTACTATATTGGTTTAAAACATATTACTACAATATGAAACAAGCTGCCACACATAATAAATGGTAAAATCAGCACATCTGAAATATAGTGAAAAGAGTCCCACAGGGATCGGCCCTTGGGTCATAATTATTTCTAGTTTATATTAATGATTTATGTAAAATAAAGTAGAACGGTAAAATAATCTCATTCGCAGATGACACAAGCCTATATGTTGAAGACGGGGGTGGATTTAGAGCTCGCTGTTGGTAGGGGGGGATTTTAAAAATCTTTAAAAATCTAGTCTAAGCATCGGTGACCACATGTCCTGCATTTTGTCTCGTATTTTCCGTGACAGTCCGGTTTTTCTGTTTTTTCTTCTCCATCCAGACTTTTTCAAAAATGTCACGGTTTTACTCGTTTATAGTCGAAGTTTTCTTGAATTTGTTGTTTAATTTGTTGTTGCAATATTACCATATAGAAGTTCCGAAAATTTCATAAAATATCGCATTTCGTTTGAGGGGAAATCTAAGGAGGACACCTACATCCACCAGCAGTGGATTGAAATTGGTTGTTGATGATGCCACACCTATTAAAACCAGTATTTTAAATACAGTTAAACTCGGTTATAACGACATCGAAGATTCCGCGGGATTTCGGCGTTATAACCGAGTCTGGCTGTATTGCTTTCACTTTTACAATATTGTTCTAGAGCTCTTTTAGTTATTTTCTAACATTTACCGGTGATTATGTATGATCCCCACCTCATATTAGTTCGCTACGACGCAGTTCGTTTTGTAGAGGCCATATAATTATGTCCTACTACTGATGCTGGAAAAAAAATTAATGGAATAAAGTGAATATAAAGATAAGTTTGATTTTCTCCATCAGCAAAACTGGTAAAAGAAAGCCATAGCCTCATATTGTTTAAAGTTATATGCGTGAGTTCAAAAATCGTATGAAATTATCTCGTTTTAAACATCCAATTCTTGGGCATAAAACCTCTTGGGTGACAAATAACATTTTCGAAAACTGAAACTCACGGAACCATAGCTTCAAAAAACGATACAAAAAATGGCATTCTTTTTGGGCAATGTTAGAGGAGTATTTTAGAAGGATAATTTTCACACAGCTTTCATTACATGCATATTTAATTGATAATCTTCAACCAAAACCTACAACATTTAATTAGTAATATCTGACATAATTTTCATTCAAAACATACAGTATTTATTTAACAATTTTCGACATGATTTTCTTCCTTACATATTTATAATTAAAGGGTTCCAATCTACTAATATGGAAAAACGGGAGAAAAATATTCATTTCTCACAAATATTGATATCATAATTAAAATGATACATTATGAGCTATACCTCTCAAATAGTCTTAAATGTCACATCCTTGATGATACTTATCAACTAAATTCTTTAATCTCTGCGCAGAGTCCCGGTATTTCTTTCTCCTAATCAATGTGATGGTTTTGTCCACTTACAATTTGCTCCATCCGAACTTCATTCAAACTCTGTTCTCTTTTTATGGCACCGATGAACTTCCATATATCTGGGTGGTGAGCAGATAATTGCTGTTGGAACGCTCGATGCCATCCTTCTATAGAATTGTTGGTATTAGGGAAATCGTTACGCGATCAATCACTTACTCACTCGGTCACTCAGTCACTCACTGGGTCACTCAGTCACTCACTTGGTCACTCACTCACTCGTTCACTCAGTCACTCACTTGGTCACTCACTCACTCGTTCACTCACTCACTGGGTCACTCGGTCACTCAATCACTTACTTACTCGGTCACTCAATCACTGACTCGGTCACTCAATCACTGACTCGGTCACTCAATCACTTACCCACTCGGTCACTCAGTCACTCACTGGGTCACTCAGTCACTCACTTGGTCACTCACTCACTCGGTCACTCACTCACTGGGTCACTCGGTCACTCAATCACTTACTTACTCGGTCACTCAATCACTGACTCGGTCACTCAATCACTGACTCGGTCACTCAATCACTTACCCACTCGGTCACTCAATCACATACCCACTCGGTCACTCAGTCACTCACTGGGTCACTCACTCACTCACTCGGTCACTCAGTCACTCGGTCACTCACTCACTGGGTCACTCGGTCACTGGATCAATTACTCGGTCACTCGCTCAATCACTTACTCACTCGGTCACTCTGTCACTCACTGGGTCACTCAGTCACTCACTGGGTCACTCAATCACTCACTGGGTCACTCACTCCCTCGGTCACTCAGTCACTCACTGGGTCACTCACTCCCTCGGTCACTCAGTCACTCGGTCACTCACTCACTGGGTCACTCACTAGGTCACTCACTCACTCAGTAACTCAATCGCTCACTCCCTCGCTAACTGACTCGCATTGAACTGTCGTCGGTGAATTGCTAGTCGGTGAATTTTCCTAGCGGTGAATTTTCCTAGTGGTGAATTGCATGGCGGTGAATTGCCGGTCGGTGAATTTTCCTAGCGGTGAATTGCATGGCGGTGAATTGTTGGTCGGTGAATTTTCCGGCGGTGAATTGTTGTCGGTGAATTGCTGGCGGTGAATTTTCCGGACACGATCGAGAAGCTATTCATACTTTTTTATTTTTGTTTTTTTCTTGTTTTATTCTTGTTTGATTGAAAAACATATATTCTGAAGCGAAATGTGGTTTCCATTTGCAGGGGAATTATTTAGAAGTTGTGGTCAGAGATTCGATTAAACGACAAGTTAAATTCATATTTTCGGTGCTCGAGGAGCAGCGTCTTGTCCCGCAGAGCATAAAGCTCTAAACTAAGGATTTAGCAGCAGTGCAGAAGGAAAGAAAAGTTCCACGCAGTTTTGTTATGTCTTCCCAACGTTAGATCCCGCGCCCCAGTGACGGTAACCAGTGATAAATTTCCCATATTCATGGGAAAAATAGGCTAAAATTGATATACGTAGGAGTTTTCTTGACATTTGTGGAGATTTTGAGTTCATCAAACAAAAGAAACATATATATATGTTTATAAAATATTTTTTTAATTAAAATTTCGAAAGGGAATACCTTTTTATGTTATTATAATAAACTAGCTTGATGAGGCTTTTTGGATCACGTGACATCTCAATTTCTTTGAGGGACATACAAACCGGGTCTAAGTTACCAATATGGTGACTTCCTGCGCGACTCATGAAATAAACAAATCTAGATTTACAGAAACGTAGAAATTAATATATTTTTCCCCCTTTTTAAGGTGCACTAGGTATTCAGATTCCCCCCCTCCCGAACTTCAAGTTATCCATCTCTGCCTGTTTCTGCTTCCAAAAATGCTTAATTCAAGCTATGGAATTTCTTCAATGTACTTTATGGGTCCGTAATTAATTTTAAAACAATCTAAACTATGTGAAATTATGCAATTGGATATTACATAAAAGACAATACAGACATTTTCATTTTCGAGCATGAGAAGATGTAAATAAAAAGTTTAAATCAATGTTATTTTTTGCATGAATATCCAACTCAAAAGTACGTCGAGCTAATTACTGCATATTTAATTTTCTGGGCTTCGTATCTCTAAGCGTACTCAATATTTCAAAAAAACTATTATACATATATACTGGCAGCATTAAAGAAGTGACAAGCCATTGTAAAGACATACACGTCTGAAACGCATTGCTAGGGAACCACGGTAACCAAAGTAAACGTTCAGAAAGTGATTGTTGAAGCCCAAAAACCATTGTTGCCCAACAGTTTTTTGTCCATTTCGGGCATTTGCCCTGGTCTGACGAAATTTTAAAGTAGCCTATCGTTCAAGTCGGGTCCCATTTGGTATATATGCAAAATTTGGCGACGATCGATCTAAAATTGTAGATTTTTATAGAGAACACACACACAGAAAATCAATTTTATATATATATAGATTTCTGTTAATTTTCAATGCTATTTGAAGGATAAGAACTCAATCTCTCTAGAAATTCATTTCGACCCACGCTTTAAACCATACATGTTAAATCCTTGACCCACAGACCAAATGGGACCCTGAAGGATATCTGATGTGGCTTGCCCCCAAACCTATTTTTGTAAAAATTAACTAAGCGGCACATTCACAAATCACTTAAATGACCCGTGGCACAATTCCAGAGCATTTAAGTGGCCTGTGGCACATTTTCCAATCACTCAAGTAGGCCTTAAAGATCACTTTCACATTCAAAGGTCAACTAAGTAACCCGCAACACAGTTCCAGAACACTTAAACAATCCGTGGCACATTTAGAAATCACTTGAGTGATATGTATCACAGTTTTGGAGCACTTAAGCGGTCCAGAAACATTTTCATAGCACTTAAGCGGTCCAGAAACATTTTCATAGCACTTAAGCGGTCCAGAAACATTTTCATAGCACTTAAGCGGTCCAGAAACATTTTCATAGCACTTAAGCGGTCCAGAAACATTTTCATAGCACTTAAGCGGTCCAGAAACATTTTCATAGCACTTAAACAGCCTGGACACATTTCCAGAGCAGTTGAAGGATCCGTGAAACATTTAGAAATCACTAAAGTGGCTCTGTAGGGGACTTATCAATAGAGAGAATGTTAGTTCAGGTGCCCAATAACTATGGAAAGGTATTTTTTTCCATTTTTGGCGCACACACACACACACCGAATAAGATTCTATTAAGAATATTTCATATCTTCATAAAGGGTGGTTGATGACGTAAGCATCATCTAAACCCCCCTTGTCATCAAAAGTCAGCAAATCGGAAACCCCCATTGATGCTGACGTAATACTTGGATGACCCCAAATAAAAGAATTCATTGTAACTGCATACTAAATCAATGAAAAAATGCATAGATTAAATTTTTTCCTAAAAAACAAAGAAAATTCTCCTAATATATGGCCCATCGTTAAAAATTTCTTAAGGGCAATCGCACTACTCTTTCGACTTGAAAAAATCGAATTTTCAAATATGACTTGAAAACATATTTTATTAAATTGTAAATAAAATACTAAAAATTTCGTTATGAATCTGTTAATTTGTTCTTTCATAATTAAAGGAAGAAATAATGTGAGTTATAGTTTAAACGTATACAAGAGAAAACTTTGAACGCGATTTTCTCAGATTGAAGTTTTTGAACTCATCCGTAAGATTTAAAGAAAACTGCCCCGAAAATTCTGAATTTTTGCAGGAAAGTTTAGTCGATATGTGTTAGCAGAATAAACCTCGGACTATGATATCTGACCATTTGTTAGAATTTTATGAATTTTTAAAGTTTGTAAAAATATATAAATTTCAAAAATCTAAATTCAACATTTTTTTAAAAATACTTCCTATTAGTCAAATTGCTAAATCCGAGGTCTATTCTACTAACACATGTTGACTAAACATTCCTGCAAAAAGTCAGAATTTTTGGTGCAGTAGTTTTCTTTAAATCTTACGGATGAGCTGAAAAACTCCAATCTGAGAAAATCGCGTTGAAAATGTTTTTTCTTGTATACGTTTACACTATAATTCATTATTCCTTTCCTCAATTATGAAAGAACAAAATAAACGATTGGCACAAAATTTTTAGTGTTTTATTTGCAATCAATTGAAATAGTTGTTGAAGTCATTTTTGAAAATTCAACTTTTTCCAATTCGAAAGAGTAGTGACTCCTTAAGGTATCCGACTACATGTTCGAAAGCACTTTTCTACAAAATGGTACCGGAGTGAATGAACTTTAATGGCATTTTTTGATAGGAAGTGATTCGAAATGGTGAAAAGAGTAACCAATTTTGGTCTACCTATGTAACGAATTGTATTCATTCATTCTACCTATGTCATTTTTTATGAAAATGTCATTTTTATGTCAAGGTTTAAGCAAAGTTCTCGTGATATTCGAAACATGATTGCAAAAAATTTTGTAAATGAAATGTTTTGTGATTTTCACAGTACATTTAGCTATTAATGTTGCACGTTATGAAGCAAAATTTGAAGGATTGCATGACATGTTCACATAAGTTATTACCAAATACGTTAATGTACGTATGAATTTTTTTTAAATTTCATCCTACATGTCATCTATGAAACACTAATTAAAAATATGTAAAAAGTGATAGACCTTAGATTTTGGTTCATAGCCTCAACAGTATATGGAAAAAAATATACCAAAATTGCGTAATGATACAATGAATCATGTTTCAAACTCAAGTAAAATGTCAAAAAGCATTCCTCATGAAACAAGTTTAAAATTTTTATTCACGTATTACTTGTATGTAGAAACGCAACACTAAAGTGGACGTAACTTCAATTCTAAGCGTTATTAAAAAGAAATGAAAATTGATATTTTCTTCCGAAATGACGGTTACAGCGTAGTTGGATACCTTAAAACAGGCCTCGGCAACCTATGACCCGCGGGACATCGAGTGACCCATTTCATAATTTCACGTAGCCCACTTGACTTCCGAAAATAAAGTATAATTATATATTCGGGGCTATATAAAGTACATATATAAGCGAAACGTCGTCTTATTTTGGTTGATTTTGACCAGCAGCCAAATATGGTTGCTGACCCCCTCCTTAAAATGTGATCAATACCTCGAAAATGCCAAAAATATGACTTGCTTAAAAAAAAAAATATGACGTCAAAAAAATCCGAGCCGTAGTCATCACAAACAAACACACTTCTCGGTAGCATGTATTTCAATAGTAAAAACGATGTTAGAAATTTTGAGACATTCTGAAAATGCTCAAAGCAACTTATACGGACCTGATAGTCTTTCTCTCTCTCTCTCTCTTCATAACCATTCAGAGTTCTCACTTTTCATTCCAATTGCTTCCTAAATGTGAAGAATATATACAACTAGCTATAATACCCGGCGTTGCCCGGGTTTTCTTCAGTGAGGCTTTTTTGGATCACTTGATATCTCCCTCGTTCTTTGAGGGACATGCAAACCGTGTCTAAGTTCACCAATATAGCGCCTTCCTGCGCGACTCATGAAAGAAACAAATCTAGATTTAAAGAAACGTAATTTCTTTGTTTTAAAGGGTGCTAGGTATTTCGATTCCCCCTCCCCTCTGAACTTCACGTTATCCATCTCTGCCTGTTTCTGCTTCAAAAAATGCTTAATTAATGCTGTGGAATTTTTTCGATGTACTTTACGGACCCATAATTAATTTTAAAGCAACCTAAACTATATGAATTGATGCAGTTGAATATCAAAAAACAATACGGAGACATTAATTTTCATGGTTGAGAAGATATAAATAAAAAGTTGAAATCAATGTTATTGCATGGATAGTCAACTCGAAAGTACATCCGGTTAATTACTTCATATTTAATTTTCTGGGCTTCTTATATCTCTAAGCGAACTCAATATTTCAAAAATCAAATATTTAGTCCAATTTTTAAAATTTTTGATGTGACAGAAAACCCCACTAAATTTCTGCATTCCTACATTATAATCGGCAATTTTAACACTGATTTCTATGAGGATCACCCTTTCCCTGACCCTCAAAGCGATGCTGATGATGATTATGACGTCATTCAAAAAAACCTAATTACTGGGAGTATTGAAAATGTGGCAAACCATTATAAAGGCATAAATATTATATATATACTGACAGCGTTGAAGAAATGACAAACCATTGTAAAGGCATAAAACACGTCTGAAACGTGTTGGCTCCTAAGGAAAATGGCCGCGGCTTCAATTCAAGTATTCCGGGATTTTACTAACGTTTTCAAAGAACCAGACTTTATTCGAATTCAGAACATTAACAAGCGTAGCCTAAATACGACTACTGTCCTCTACCATCCCTTAATTCAATCTCTGCCCTACTACTTCTCATACTTTCTTTTTTTAAGCTTGACGTTCTTACAAATCGCTCGTTCGCTCGAGCACAAAGTCACGTTACATTTCTTCCTTTTCAGCGGCTGCTCAACAGCTTCCTACACTCGGTCATCCTGACCTGCAATCGTCCCGATTGCCCCACAGTACTGGTCTTTACATGTCGACCTCTTCGGATTACGTCTTGGTAACACTGGCTCATCTTTTTCTTGCACTGAAATGTCTTCATCATCGGACTCAGACTCACACCTCCAAGCTTTTAGTTGGCTCACGTGCGCTGTTGTCGTGTATAGATGACCTTTCACTGTTGATTCCAATTCAGTCACCCGATACGTGTCATTTGGTAATACAGCCGTGACAGTCATGGGTCCTCTATACTTCGGTTGAGTCTCCGTCGGTTGCCCCATGGCTCTCGGACTTTTCTTCATAACAACAACCTCGCCTGGTTCGAACACTATTGTAGCACATCTGCGCTTATCGAAGGTGCTCTTCATTTTTCTTTGATTCTCCACGATTATATCTCGAGCTTCTTTTCTTACTTCCTCTGGATCCATCCACGAGTTATTCTCCTCATCTGCTAACCGTCTCAACATTCCATCATTGAATCTTGGAGAATACCCATGCAACATCTCAAATGGTGTCTTACCAGATGACTTGTTCACAAAGTTGTTCAGATTTCGTTCTACCAACTTGATTTTCACGTCCCAGTCCTTATGGTCTCTGTTCTCCATACCTGTAGTTATCGACGACAATATAGTCCTATTTGCTCTTTCGACCATCCCATTTGCTCTAGGGTGTTTCGTTGAATTGAGCGTATGGTGAATTCCGTTATCCTTGCAGTACTTTTCAAACTGCTGTGACGTAAAACAAGAACCACGATCGCTTATAATTCGGTCCGGTAGTCCAAAGTCATTCACAAAGATGTCGACCGATTTCATTACACAAGTAGTTGAAGTATTTCTAACTGGAAATAATCGTACGAATCTGGTAAGGTTGTCAATGATCACTAGTAGCTCCTGATTTCCCTTCGAACTTTTGACAAAAGGTCCCAGATGATCCATATGTATCACTGCAAACGGTCTTTTCCCGGGTTCGATTGCGTGCAGCAATCCCTGTTGCTTACCTGCCGGTAACTTATTGACCAAACATTCCAGACACATAGCTATATGACGTTTTACATAGCGTTTCATGTATGGGAACCAGTACATTTCCTTGATCTTCCCAACTGTTCTGTCTGTGGCGAAATGCCCCATAAGATCATGAAATTTGATTACAGTACCTTTCCGCATGCACTTCGGAATTACATACAGTAGTTTCAATTTTTCTTTATCGTCCACCTTCCTGAAGAGTCGGTTATTCTTCAGCTCGTACCCAAGAACTAATTGTTTTTCCTCCTTGGTCCGGTCCGTATCGTTTTTCTGTAATATTTCTATCTTTTTCTTCAGTTCGTCATCTGTATGCTGGATCATTAGGATTTGATCTTCCTCAGTGAGAGTTAAGCATATCTCTAATTTCTGATCGATAAATGAGTCTAGAGTATCTTTTGACTCTGCAACAGGTGCTCTACTAAGTGCGTCTATATGTGCCATTTTTGATCCTGATCGATGTTTCACCTCGAAGTCATATTCCTGAATTAGATCAAACCATCTGGTTATCTGTGGATTCATGCATTTCTTTGTATTCATGTAGACCAAAGCTTGACAATCAGTGACGATAGTGAACTTGGTCCCAATTAAGAATTGTCGCAATCTGTCCAACGTCCAAACAATCGCCATCAATTCCAATTTACTCGAGTGATATTTACTCTCAGTTTCAGTGGTCTTCTTGCTCACACAATATACTAGATGCCACTTGCCGTTCGTCCCTTTCTGCAACAACATTCCCGCTAACCCAATTGAGCTCGCGTCACAATGGACTTCGGTTTCCGCTCTCGCATCATAGTGTGATAGTATGGGTTGGCACATCAACGCATACTTCAGTTCTTCAAAAGCTCTTGTCTGTTCCTCTTTCCAAATAAACTCTTCGTTCTTTCGAGTCAATCGTGTCAATGGATCAGCTTTCTGTGCATAGTTTTTTATGAATCTTCTAAAATAACTAGTCAATCCTAGAAATCTACGTAGTTCATGAACGTTACCGGGAATCGGAAAGTCTTTGACAGCTTTCAACTTCCTCGAACCTGGCTGAATGCCTTCTGCATTGACAACGAATCCTAAGAACTCCAGTTCTCTTTTCCCGAATTCACATTTTGTCAACTTCAGCGTCAATCCGGCTGTTCTCAGTCTTTCAAACACTTCTCTAATTCGCTCCATCATATCTGTCCAATCCTTCGCTGGTATCAAGATATCATCGAGATAGCATAAGACCTTAGTGTTCATGAGTGGACCCAACATTTGACACATCAGTCTTTGAAACTCTGCTGGTGCATTTGCTAACCCGAATATCATACGTTCAAACTGTCCTGTTTCATCTGGAGTGATGAATGCTGTTTTCAACTTCGCTTCCTCCGTTAGCGGTATCTGCAAGTATCCATGAGCTAGATCCAACGTCGTAAACACTTTACACCCAGCCAAATTTTCCAGTAAATCATCGATTCGTGGCAATGGGAATTTGTCTTTCACTGTCTGATTATTCAATCGACGGTAGTCCACAACTAATCGATTTTCACCTGTCTTTTTCTTCACCAATAATACTGGACTAGCATACGGTGACCTAGTTTCTGTAACTATACCATTATCTTTCCATTCTTTCACGATATCGCTGATTGCCGTCCTCTCAGACAAACTTGTTCTATACGGCGGTGCACAAATAGGTTTGCTGCCTTCCACTTCCTTAATGTCCATCTTAGTCAACGATGTACACCCAAGTTCCTCAATGGACAATGCAAAAACATCTCTATACTCATTCACCAATGACCAAACTTCACGCTTTTCTTCTTTCTCAGTTGAATCGTCGAACTTTATCTCATCTAAACGAATTCCTCTTCTCTTACGTCCTCGTCCCTCACACGTAGTACCCACATTAGCAAATTTCTTATCGCGAGACTGTAATTCATCACACAGTTCATCCTTCAAGGCCACACTTGAAATGATATCATCCTCACAGATTACTTCAGTGTCCCTTGATCCTATGACGGCCTCACTCACGCAGCAATCAGTCGAAGGACTCACTTCTTCATCCACCAGAACATCCAAGTTTTCACGTAGTTCATCACACACAAAAGCGTTTCTGACTTCGGGGTTTCCTACAGCTTCATCAGATTCTTCTAATTCCCAATATACGGACCGATACACTGTCCTTCACCAAACTTCACAACATGTTTCCCTAAATTCAAAATAGGAACCTTCGTTTTCCCCTTCACGACTTCTAGCAAGACATCAGTATTTCCTTGGCTTCCTTTCATCAGCACCAGTCCGTCCTCCACATCTTCTATTCTGGCATCGATGACCTCCATCGTTGCACCGTCAACTTCTTCTGGATTCATGGTCATCAGCTCTATCCTTTTCTCCTCGACTCCGACATCTCGAACACATGGCAACTCACTTGCGTGCCACACGCGCAGTCTTCCTCCACTCCCGGCAAACTCAATTTCCGGCGACATCAGATAGTTCCGTCCAACTATCAAATCATACGACTGTGCATTATCATCGACGACCAACACATCCACAGCTGACTTTGCACCATCCACTTCCAAATCCACGTTAAGTTTCCCAAGTGCAACTGCTGATGGCTTCACCAGATCTCCATAACCGAATAATTCTTCTGTTTTCGGCACATACTTGAGCTTCATATCCTCCGCTACGGACTTCTTCAACAATGTCACACTACTTCCAGTGTCGATCAAACATGAGATGAGACGCCCATCATTGATCCTAGCATTTTTGATGCAGTTCCCTTCGTAACAATCAGCACAACCATTTGCTGCCAAGTTGACTTTCTTCGTTGTAGTCTGATCACAGTGCTTTTGAATATGACCGGCCACACCACACAGGCGGCATGTTAAATTCTTCTTTCTTGGACAATCACGCGACACATGACCCAGGTATCCACACGAAAACATCTGGGCTCCCAGTCTTGCCGCTTATTGTCTCTCGGAACCGTTGGCCTGACACGTTGTCCCTCGCCGTCACGAACTTCACTCATACGAGGTCGATTGTTCCGGTTCAAAGTCGTTCCCATCATCATGTCTCTCCTTGGATCCACGTGCACAATTCGATCCTGAGCAACGGTTCTTCGGTGAGCATCTACCCTTTGGTCATCCCAAAATCCGGATCTCCGTTCATCAGTCCCGGTGAACTTGTGACTTTTTACATCCTCGATCTCGGATCTCACGACTTCGTATTCATCGAGCTTCTTCGCTAATTCATCAGGGTTGACAAAACTAGACCATTGATCGATGAAATGTTCACGAATTTTCGTCGGTACCCGCGATTTCATCTGTTCTGTGACGATCAGTTTCTTCAATGATTCAAACTCGGTAACATTCAGAAGAGATAGCCACTCGGAAAAGAAGACATTCAATTCATATCCAAAGTCCTTCCAAGTCGACTTCAGACGTCGGGAGTGCTGGATAAACTTTTGCCGTATCTTCTCTGTCGTCAGCTTGAATCGATTCAGCAACAGTCCCTTGACGAAACCATAGTCGTTAATCCTCTCTTTGGGTTCACGGATCACGATTTCGGAGACTTCGTAAGGCAGTAACACTAATAAGCTAGTGACCCATTGTTCCTCTGGTACTCTCGCAAGTTCGGCCTGGCATTCGAAGTACTGTAAATACAGACTCAAATCCCCGTTATCCGCGTCGAACTTCTGTATCTTCTTCGTCAAATCGCACGGTACGATGCGATAACTTTCGGTGTCATCATCGATATTTCGCGACGCCGCACATGTTATCCGAAGACGCTCCAGTTCGAACTGCCGCTCGGCCTCTCGTTCCTGTCGCTGAGCTTCATCTTCTTTCTTCTGTCGCAGAGCTTCGGCTTCTTCTTTCCGTCGCAGAGCTTCGGCTTCTTCTTGACGGGTTTCGATGATCTGCTCGAGGAGTCCTCTAACAAAGTCCTCTTCATAGTTCTTGGACATGACGATGAGATTCTTCAGATCGGCGACTCTGTCATCTGAAGACGGCTTCTCTCCCAACTCCAATGCCAGCATCTCCAAGTCTTTCTTTCGTCCTCTCACGAGAAATGACATTTTCTTCTATCGCAGTCCGGTGCTAAATCCCGCTTCTGATAAATCTGTTGGCTCCTAAGGAAAATGGCCGCGGCTTCAATTCAAGTATTCCGGGATTTTACTAACGTTTTCAAAGAACCAGACTTTATTCGAATTCAGAACATTAACAAGCGTAGCCTAAATACGACTACTGTCCTCTACCATCCCTTAATTCAATCTCTGCCCTACTACTTCTCATACTTTCTTTTTTTAAGCTTGACGTTCTTACAAATCGCTCGTTCGCTCGAGCACAAAGTCACGTTACATTTCTTCCTTTTCAGCGGCTGCTCAACAGCTTCCTACAAACGCATTGCTAGGGAACTACGGTAACCAAAGTAAACGTTCGGAAAGTGATTGTTGAGGCCCAAAAAAGTCATTGTTGCCCGACAGCTTTTTGCACTGCTCTGACGAAATTTTAAAGTAGCCTATCGTTTAAGTCGAGTCCCATTTGGTATATATGCAAAATTTGGCGACGATCGATCTAAAATTGTAGATTTGTATAGAGAACATACACACACACACAGAAAATCAATTTTATATACTGTACATAGATTAATTTTAAAAATAATAAAAATCGTAACATGTTTCATTTAAAAATAAATCGAATTAGTTAATCTTCAAAACAAACAAATTTCAATAATGGTATAATATTAATTAATGGTAAATAATTTTTTAACCTCGTTAATCCATCTTATTCGCACACTTAAAGGAATATTTTGAACTCCATGTGAGTGTGAATCTCACTCAATATTTTTTCCTTCCGTTTCGTTAGAGATTTCAGTGAGTTAAGAAATCAATAATTCAATAATTTTTTTCTGAAACTAATAACTTGCAAAGCGCGGATTTGAAGATAAAAAGTTGAATTCAATAAATGCGATAAAGTATTATCTTAATTTATCGAGTTAATCTCCCCTATTTTAGATTAGATTTTTTGCGAACTTTCTCTCAGTGGACACTTTTATAAGAGGGAAAGTAATTTGTTATTAAATCATAGGTAAAAGTATTTTTCGGAAGATTTCCATTAACTTTCAGACAAAATGGAATTTTTTATTTCTTGGGGTTTTATAACGAAATGAGAGGTATTTCTTTCAAAATTACTGTCTTTCTGAACTTAAATACGTGATACGCTCAAAGCAGAATCCAATGTAATTTTCTGTGAGGAATGAGAAATTTTTCTCGAAATTGGAATTTCCCATTTATTTTTATGGTGTAACTTCCAATTAAGTTCTTTACATTAATAAATAATTTGAAAACATGTAATCTTCTGTTTCAATCAGAAATCGAATTTTGGAAAATCTTCCTTCGCTTGTAAAAACATACAGGGTTGCTCAAGTTCCATGTCCGCAAATTACTGGAGAACCGTTGATCCTAGAGGCACTTTCTATTTTTAAAAAAAAAAACAACCTAAATAACGTGTTGACGTGAGAAAAGTCATTTATATTGCGGTTATTAAAAAGAACCCTTCATACGGACAGACTTTCTTAGAAAATCAAATTATGAAGTTGTTGCCCTGTCTATCCTGAAGCCAAGAAAAAAAAAAATTTGTTCTAAAGTGCGATATTTACTATAATATCGCAGGTATTTACTATAATTCGCATTGCATTCATAGTGGCAACCCCACTGCCTTGATTCATAACAAATTGCTTCACGCTATATCTCAAGAAGTAAGCAACGCAAATCAAAAGAAATAGCATCGTCAGTTGCAAATAGCAAAGATGCATTCAATGACATCGCCCCGGTTTCAATGTCTCTTCCCGTCTGGGTACAAGGCCCGCAGCCCTGATTCGTAACAAATTGTTTTCCGATTTATCTGTAGCAGTTTCCAACGAAAACATGTACGACCTTGGTATCGTTTATTAGCTATTCTAACGACAACCACGCGATTCAAGGTACGAAACACGTATTCACGTCAAATTTCGGGGACGTGTCTACGGCACAGCCTACCGCATTTTGTTTTTATTTTAATAACCATATACACCCACAATTTATTTCAATATGAATAACAAATCTTAACCTCTTGACAGTGCAATTCATTTCAGAAAGCTGCTCCAAAAATGCAAATCTCTTTCTTTGTTTGTTGTTGAGCATTATATCAATAAAAAAGATAATCGAACTCGATCCGGGCTTCATGTGGGGGAAAAGCCCAACTTTTTTGAAAAATAATCCTTACAATATTGTTATAAAATGACAAATGTAAAATTTTTCTGTTGCTCGAACTGGATTCTGTCGTCACCGTCAATGGGATAAATCTACACGTTATTTGGAATCTTTTTTCCAATTGGAAGTATGTCTCTAGGATCAACTGTTCCCTAGCAATTTGCGGGAAAGCGACTAAACTTTAAAACTCGAAAACTGTAATCACTAGAGCCTCGAAGTTGTCAAAATGCCATGTGAATGCCTTTTTTTTTTCTTTTGCCTATTTTCAAACATTATTTTTGTAAAATTGTTATTTTTTTTAATTTTTCTTGCTGTAAATGCCTATTTCGATATTGTTTTATATCTTATCGTGATTTTTACAGGATTTATTCTATAGAACTTAGATACTTTTAGCATTGAGAACTGCAAAAGAATTTTTATGTTTAAAATCTTCAAGTCTAACTTTCAATTTTCTACTTTTCGAAAAGAAGCAGTACGGTTTTTAGCGCCATCTATCTTTGACTTTGAATGTCATTTTCTAATTTTTATTCGTATATATTTTGTAGGCATTTTTTTTTCTAACTCTCTTTCTACCGTTTTTTTTACTCGAGAAGTATTTTTTTATAATTTACAAAGTAATTGATTATATCGATAAGTTGTGTACATTTATAAAATAATCAGATACAGCGAAATGTCGGTTAATCGTAGGCTGACCATATTTTCTCGAGAGAAATACGGGACACCGGGATTCCAAATACGGAAAAATACGGGACATCGCCAATTATCGCTAAAAACGACGCCAAAACCAAACACGGTTGCCAAATATTGTTGAAATTACGGAAAAATCACAATGGCGGAAAATGATGCATTACTGCAAATTGCAGTGGATTAAAATGTATTCCATAAGTTTACCAAGGCAAATATGGGAGATTAATATTCCCATATATAGTTGTAATTATCATAAAATAATTTATGACTTGACAAATAATTTCAATCTTTGACTTCAATAAGGAATAAAAATTCAAGTAGGCTTCGTGTAAAATACGGGAAAAGCCGGGACACTTTTGCCAAAAAGTCGGGACGGATAAAAAAACAGAAAATACCGGAACTGTACCGGGGAATACGAGACGTATGGTCACCCAAGTTAATCGGATGTTTCTTCCGCCTTGATGAATCAGAGCCATTAAAAATGCTAAAACAAACTTGATGCCCGGGTACTAGTACTCCCTCAGGTACGCGTATTTCTTTATGTTTGAATGTGAATGATCTATTGCCCGAGGATTGTAAAAATTTTTACCAGACACATATTTTTTCATATGCCTGTACATTTGCTTCCGTTTGATACATAAATTTTCAATAGACTATAAATCTTTACCAAAGATATTTTCGGAATAGCGAGAAGCTCTGATTTATTTTTTGAAGATTTTCTAAAAAACTTCCCACAGCTTTCTCTTTATCGGCATTGTCGATTATTGTTTGTATCCTGAGATCATTTTCCGGCTCGTAATTATGAACATAATCCGACTTGAAAATTTCTTGTACCACTTTTGTCGGTGTGTACTTTCCATTAGTTCATCTGCAAATAATGCATTTGATCGTTTAGCTATATTTACGAACTTATAATTAAAAAAATAAGAGAATCACAAAATTCCCCCCCCCCCGTGCTTAATACTTCACGAAACACCAAATCTTGCCATATCGCTATGTTGCAATTTACTGCCATTAATGAGATGGGTTGGAAATGAAGCCGCCATCTATCGGTGGTCGCCTCAAGTTCGTTGGAGAAAATATCTTGTCTATATATACTCCCTCGAGTTTGAACCTGGGACCGTGACATGAATGAATGCCAGAACTTTGCCACCGGACTTATCCGTTGCCGAAATCTCTTGGCAGAGTCTGGAACACTTTATTTTGCATCAAAAAAGAACAAACAAAAATTTTTACAACATATTTTCCCCGGAAAATTGTGTACTGTCGCGATTGCTGGGATCGTGACAGAAATGCTTCACGGTGGTAGACGAGCATCTTATCACCACGCCCCACTCAGGCAAAAATGAACAAAACCACAAGCTGGGTTCGAACTTGCAACCTTTAATACGCTAGGTTCAAACCCTATTCAATCCAACAACTACGAACATCATCCCGTGCTTACTGGAAACGAGCTCTATATCCACAGAAATGAAGATCGATAAAAACGCAGTATTGTCTATGCTATAAGTAGAGCTCTGAGAAATAACTAAAAAATATCTGGAATGAAACTTGTTCTAGTCTTTTTACCTTTATCAACTGTCCCATATTATACTGTGATAGGAAAAAAAGGGGACGAACGACGTTTCGCTTGCTGACCGAGTACGGATAATCTGTCTAATAATAATTTAGATGAAGCATTTACCTGATATGTTAAAAAATTAGGAAGTGAAGTCAAACGACCTGTTTTTCTAAAACTGGGGTGAGGGCAATCGACTCATTTTTTATGAAAAACAATCGAATGTTAGGACAATCGTTCTATACCCAATATTAATTATTATCAGTACTCCCCCCACCATTTAAACGCAAATAGGCGTGAGTATCTGAGAAAAAGGGATGTATGTGTTAGGCATAAAAGTGATAGACTTTAAATCTCTTTACATAGATTTCAGATAGCCGATTCTCATCAAGATTCTAAGAATTTTAGTTCTAAACGAAAGCAACACATGTATAAGTAGCTGAGAATAAATTGGAAATTTCCTTCCTCCACATGCTTTACATAACATATCTTGCTCACATATCACACAGCATTATAGATCAATAGCTGACCAATGACTGTCCCAATCACCCAACAGTTAACGTCATGATTCTAACAGGTAGGGGTGAAAGCTGACAGAGCTACAGCACGTGAATGGTCGCCAGAACTCTACCAACGGATATCCCGCTGCCCAGATACGTTCCAGAGTAGCTTCGTGGCATTAACAGGACTACCACTAGAACCCATGTAATCTTGATTATATTTTTCCCACAGAATAATAATAAATGCATTGCAAAAAGAAATCATGGCAAGGAATTTTAGATAAAATGCAAAAATCATCTCCAGAATTTGAGAGATATTTTTTTCCAAATCTATGCAAACCGAATACAAAGTTTAATATTAAAAAAAAAAATTAAGAAGCATATTTCGTTATTATGTAAATGTTTCATTTTCAAATAATGCCATGTGAAAACTTCAAAGATCACTCAAACACTTTTTTGGCATAATAATATCAACTTAGCTATTAGCTTAGCTCGACCACCACAGCTTGCCGCTGTGGTGGTCGAGTGGTTATAGTGCCGGACTCGTGATGCGAGGATCCGGGTTCGAACCCCACAGTGGTGGTCGGCTGAAGTTGGTTTTCTGTGGTTCCCAACTTCAAGGCGCAAATGCGAGCCGATCTCCCCGTTAAAAAGTCTCGCCACAGAGAGCAACAGTCCTACAACGATAAATCATTCAATCATAACACTTCACTCATAGTTAGAAAATCTGGGGGCAGATGACAGCACTACACATAACAAGCATTACACAGAAACAAACTTTACGTCAGGTTGCACTACACGTACACGCACATTCCCGCATGTACCGATTCGTTGGGGGGTTCCGCGGGGGGGTGCATGTGTGGTGTAGCAGTAGTAGGTAGGGGCTCGGGGATCCATGATGTTCTTAAGTCAGCCACCTCGTTGGGCGGTTTGCCTGTTGTGGCGTTGTATTTGTATTTGTATTAATGCAAATATTATAATTTGGTTCCGATATTTAAGAAGGGTAGTAGAGAAGCGGTGTCAAATTATCGTCCAGTGAGTTTGACGAGTTCCCTCTCGAAAATTTTGGAAATTATCATCAAAAGGCAGTTTGTGAAGTGGATAGACGAGAATAATGTATTGTCGGATAATCAGCATGGGTTCAGGAAGGGGAAGTCATGTGTAACTAACCTCCTTTGCTTCTATGATCATGTCACTAAGGATTTGGGTAAGAGCAAAAATGTAGACGTTGTTTACCTTGATTTCCAAAAGGCATTCCATCGGGTCCAACATGGCAATCTCTTGAAGCGTTTACACGAGATTGGAATTGGGGGCAACTTGCTGAATTGGATAGAATCCTGGTTAAGAGATAGGTCGCATCGAGTTATGGTGAACGGGGAATTCTCTGGTTGGACAGGCGTCAAAAGTGGAGTTCCTCAAGGAACTGTCCTTGGCCCCATACCTTTTTCACTTTTTATCGATAAACTCGATCAGGGTATCGATGGAATTACTAGCAAATTCGCAGATGATGTGAAGCTAATGGGGAGTAATCGGGAATCAAAGCGATAGGGAGCTGCTCCAGACCAACTTAAACAGGATTGCAGCATGAGCAAATGAATGGAGCATGACGTTTAGCGTTCATAAGTGCATGGTCGCTCATTTTGGTTCGAACAACCCACGGTTCTCTTACGAGTTGAATGGTGTCACTATCCCGGATGCAACTAGGGTTACCGATTTGGGAATTCTCATTGACGAGCGACTTAGGTTTTCTGAACATTGTTCAGCGGTTGTCAAAAAAGCGAATAGAATGCTTGGTCTCATTTTCAAAAACGTCTCTTCGCGTTCTCCTAAAGTCATTCTTCCGCTTTTTCGAGGATTAGTTTGTCCTGGACTGGAGTATTCTGTAAGGTTTTGGAGACCATACCTACAGAGGGACATAGAATTGGTTGAAGGGGTGCAGAGAAGAGCTACGCGTGTCCTTGTTGGCACACAGGGCTTGAGTTATGAAGAGAGACTTCATTTTTTGAATATGTTTACATTGGATGAACATAGGTGTCGAGGAGATATGATCGAAGTGTTCAAAATTTTCAATGGGATGGATAGGATGGACCATGAACTTTTAGTACACCGCCAATCGACTGCTTTTACAAGGGGACACCAGTAATGCAAGGCTATGGTGTCGCAGGGAATTTTTCTCTAATAGGGCTGTTAATAAATGGAATAGCTTACCCCCGGAGGTAGTAAATAGTAACACAATTGACACGTTTAAAAAGAAATACGATAAACATGTTGGGGTAAATCGAGAAGCTATCCATTCTTAGAATAAGACAACCATGAGTATTCTTTATGGGCATTGTATAATATTTTATCATGTTTATATATTGTTTATAATTTGTGTTAATTGCATTTTTAATTGGGTTGCTGTATTTTTGAAATATATGACAACCATATTTTTATGGGCATCTTTTTATCAGCCACCACGTTGGGCATTTTGCCTGTTGTGGCGTTGTATTTGTATGTAATCTATTGTTGAAACAATGGATTCACCCAGTGTAATCATTCTTTTAGCGAATTTCCGGACCCTTAATATCATAGCGCTCAGTTAATTTTCCTATTTTGCCATTAATTATAAATGTCTTTTTAGTGCTTATACGTAAAAGAAATATCAGCTTTTTTTGCCTGCTACTTTAACCAATTTTAGTGAATAATGTTCCTGTCTGCTCTAGTGATCACCCTTTAAAACTAGATTATAATTGGATCCAGATTCCGAGAAATTTTTTCGTGATAACCGAGGAATCGTTACAATCGTTTGGTGGACACATTTACAATCGTTTCTGAAGCAATCTCAAGCTCTTGATCATCATCATATTGGAATTTTTTAGGTTGGCCCCAAATTTTTTTACTGTAAAAAAATGTAAAATGGACCTTTTCTATAACTTTGAATACAAAATGTTTAATAAGCGGTTTTTTTTTCTCTAACAGTTAAAAGAAGTTACAAGCACATAAGTTGCTAACCCTAATATATCATCGTCTATGAATTGTCTTTCTTCTTCCATTTCCTCGTCATTCGTAATAAATCATAACCTGAGTATCCCGATGACAAAATTGCTTCATCGGAGTCGTCGGAAGAACTAAAGATGGGCTTTTCTTTTCACCGATTCTGTTATTTTTTACTACGCTCCTGCCTTTCTTAAATGACTGTTTTTAGTGATTTTATCCAAAAATGTTTTTTCAATGGTTTGTGTTTTTTTTTTGCAGTGTCGGTCGAGACGAGATTTTCCTGGCTTTATCCCTCGGTGGGTTTCCTTCCTAGGCGCTGGGGGCACAATTGTTTTGCCCAAAGATAGATCGCCAGTGTCCGAAGGTGCATTGTAAGCCATTTTGTTTTCAAAAGGGAGACAGAACATCGAAAGATTTCGATGACTTTAAAATAAAAAAAATAAATCTTCAAAGTACAGCTGTCCTAAGGTACAGCGGTCCCCCGCATGTATTTTTGTTTCACACTGATCAAATCGCATTCTCTCCCTCTTCAAACTCACAGATCTTCACTCCAGAAAACTGATTTACTTATCGATACAGTTACAGTGAAAAACAAGGCAGGGAAAAAAAAATATTGTTACGAACTGTGGGCGATAGATGGCGCAATCCTTTATCGCAACCTTCCGTTGGCAACGAGAGCTGACACCGAGTTGCTGTAGACCAGCAACATCATATAGAGGACCATCCCACGATTCGTTACTGCCCATTGCGGGCCAATATGGAGCTGCTCAAAACCATCACGAAAGCAGAATTTCAAAAAGCACTCTCATCACTCAAGGATGGAAAGTCTGTAGGCCCAGATGAGATCCCTGCCGAGCTGTGGAAAGCTTTGAATGAAGAACAGAAGGAATCTTTGCGAAAAGAATTTAACACATTTCTTTCTACAAGAACCGTTCCATCTACATGGAAAACAGCAACAGTGAGTTTGATACACAAAAGAAATAAAACTTCCACCACGGACTTGAAAAACTATCGTCCGATAGCCATTACATGCACAATCTACAAAGTCTTCATGCAAATAATTAAACATCGTCTTGAGACCCACTTGGAAGACTTGGGAGCTCTTGGAGACCTTCAGGCTGGCTATAGGCAAGGCGGAAGATTGGAAGATCACGTCTTTTGCTTGATGACAGCTACGAAATTTCAAGGAAAGCAAAGAACGACCATTTCCTGGCTTTTTTAGACATCAAAGGTGCCTATGACAACATTCAACGAATTAATATTTACAGAAAACTTTTAGCATGCCAAGTTCCTCATGAGATGGTATTACTCATTGCAAACATATACACTAACGATAAAATAAAAGTACGATGGAATGATATTGTGACCGACGAGATAACTTGTCAAAAAGGAGTCCGCCAGGGATGCGTGTTGTCACCTCTGCTTTTCATCCTTATAATGTCTGACCTGGAAAAGCTTCTACTAAGATCAGGTTGTGGTTTCAAATTCGACGATTTCACCAATAATGACCCGAGACCTATGAGGATGCCAGCTCTGCTTTTTGCCGATGATATTGTGCTCATTGCCGACAATGCTGAGGAGATGCAGCGGATGCTGGACGTAACATATGCATTTGCCGAAACACAGGGGTTGCAGTTTTCCGCAGGCAAATGTAAAATTATGCATCTGGTCAGTACTGAAGATCTCGCTCCCAGATCCAATGAAACAACCTTCCACCTTGGCGACATCACTGTAGATCCCTGCAATGAATACAAATATCTTGGAGTCAAGATCAGTGCTGGCCCGGGAATATGGAAGACCCACAACCGGGATCTGACCACAAAAGCCTTAAAATTCCAGGGGCTCATCAAAAGTAGAGCACTCTACTCCTACAACAGATATGAGGTTGCAAGGAAGGCCGTGGCGGTACCATCTCTTTCTTGTGCAGATGCAGTTCTGGTCTTGGACCAAACAACCAGAAGGGCTCTGGAAGCTGCTCAGACCTCGGTTTGTAGATTCGCCCTCGGAGCGACCTCACTCGCAGCAACGTGCGCAATTCAAGATGAAGTTGGTATCTCCACCTTTGAAGTAAGCGAAGCAAGATCAAAACTATCATACGTCGCCCGACTTTGGTCACTGGATGATCGTAGAGTGGTGAAAAAACTCTTCATCTACTCCTTCTATTGCCTCCAAAGTACAACCTGGTGGCGTAGGACCAACTTCCTCGGTAAAAAGTATCTTAACACGCTATTGCTACAAAACATCCAGCGACCAGGTCGAGCAATTAAAACATCGATTCGCAAGAAGGCCCACGAATTGTGGAGGCAAGAAGTACTAAAGAAATCATCATTGAACTACTATTGCAGGAAGTTAGCCTATTCCTGGGAGAGCGCGTATGATGGATCTCTTCCATCAACACTCTTCTTCAAAGCTTGGACTCGCTCACTGGAGACAAACCACCGTCTTGCTAAGTTCACTGTGAACATGGTCGCTACATGCCCTCTCTGCAGGATGAACGAGGAAACCATAGAACACATCCTATTACACTGTCCTGAATTGTCACGCTGCCAAATGTACCTACACGAGCCTCCAGATGTAGATGAACGTGTTGCTTTTAGACTCGGTCTAAACATAAGAAGACCATCTGACAAGGAAAAAATCGTGAATGACACGAAAGAACTGCTAATGCAGTGGCATAGCAAAAGAAATTAACTACGATGAGAAAAGGCACCGGTGGTGCGGTGCTAGCCGTTACAAAGGCATCCTTATCCTTATCCTTATCCCGGTTTCGGTAAAGCGCACGAATGCGTGATTGGTGGAGAACTGGCAGGGCGTGTAGAAAAAAATCCAGAAAAGTCCCGCCCCTCCAGACATTGGTTCAACCACCTCCGTACGGTGGCGCTGCCGACTAAAAAACTGTAAAATATAATTTTGTGGAATGTTCTTTTTCTCGAAGTTTCTCCGGGGTTATAAATACCGTGGCGCTCACAAGATGGCAGGCACAAGGAGATTCAGTCAGTTGTGTTTAAACTTTGCGAGAAAGTTGTTAGCTCTCTGACTAGCCTGTAAATACGTGTAAATTGCTGTTCTGTAAATAAATCTGTGTTTGTCCGTCGAATCACTTCTTGTTTTGCAACCTCGAAGTCTTGTGGAAAATTATCTGGAACAGTACATATATATAATGCTTGGGTTAGAGGAAACTAATCGAATGTCTTCTTAGGCTTATCTTAACGAAAGGTCGCGATGATGAGAGGGAAAGAGAGCTCTAAATTATTTCTTCCAACTACTCTAGTACAAGGTACCTCGCCGCCGTAAGGGAAGCACTGAAAGCATGTTAGTTCGGCAATACTCCCATAAATCTTCAAAGCTATGCACCAAAAAATGAGCTTAATAATCTAACACATGGTATTTGTTCAAATTAGTCAACGGTTTATTTAAATGGGTGAGAGGAAGAAGCATTCGGTCATAAAGATTCTAGAAGAGAAGGGGCTGATTAAATTCAAGTAGTTAGTAGAGAAAAGTAGTTAATTTTCCAAGTAGTTACTTGGAGAAAATGGCAAAATTCCACTTTTTGATGAGAGAAAAAAAATATATATATTCGAGCTTCGGTTCCATTTTCTTTTGGTAATACCTTCCTTAACATCAATACTGGACTCTATTCGTAGGAATATCTCTTTTGTGAATCACGTTTAATTTCAGACGGAAAGTCTTAATGTCTCACAGATAACAATAAGTAATAATAATATCAACACTGATATTCGATACAAGATATTAATCCCGAAAAAGCTATTTTCTGCGAATTTCTCTTACGTTATCACTGTTTCGGAATGGTTTTGAAGCTTACAAGGAAACAATCGAAAGAAGGAAGAATTCACAAATAGAAAATCTCCCGAATCTATACTTTTCCTACCTCTATAATAAGAAATAATGTTGTTTTTTATTCTTATTGCTTTTTTTTGGGATATTCAGACTAGACATTTAAAGTCTAAGGCCGGCATTGCACCATAAAAGTTTTGCAAAAGTATAAAACTTGAAAAGTGCAACCAATAAGCGTTTCGGTTACATTTGAGTAAACGTAACCAATAGGCTTACTGGTTGTTGTTGTTTTTTTCAAGTTTTACAAAAGATATTTTATCAGACTTTTGTAGTGTAATACGAGTCAGCGCTCTTCAACCTTTCGGACATCGCGGGTCATATTCATACTTCCCGCTAAGCCCGCGGGACGCCAACTGATACTGAGTTGTTTATAATTGTAAAAAAGAAACCCCACACACAGATTTGAAGAATACATCTAATTTATAGTGACATCTTAATAGATATCCAACGAGGCCCCATGTTAAACAGAAAGAAAAAATATACTAATAATAAATAAAGACTTTTATTTATTCTGAAATTATTTCTATCATTACTAATTTTTATTAGTTCTGAAATCATTTTCAATATATTCCGTCGTACTTTCCCCCCATATCGCCACAGTGGTGGTCGGCTGACGTTGTTTATCTGTGGGTCCCAACTTCCAGGCGCGAATGCTAGCCGATCTACCCTTTAAAAAGTCTCGCCACAGACAGCGACAAACCTACAAATGTAATTCAATGAAAAATCAGACACAACACTAGATACGCACTCAGACTGTTTGGTACACACACTTACACTTCGAGCAAAACTCACCAGGTACCAAATTGACCATAGATGACGATGGACCTGAGTTTGAAGAAAGAAATAATGTCGTGATTGCCGCTTTGGCTCAGTGGTCGGTGGCTGTAAGGCTTCTAAAAGCTCCATCTAATTCAAATGAAAACAAAAAGATAATCGAAAATTATCAGAAATTTCGTGAGGTAATTAAAATGTGTCTCGAGAGAGCTTTCAAGAAACCCAATTTAAATTACATAACGTATGTGATTCAACTGAAACTATTCTCAATGGAAGAATTTTTTGAGATATTATGGCGCATTCGGTTCTGTTTGAGCAATGACGTCACGCATCACGTCGAACGGGAACCGACACCGGCGCGTCACGAAACAGCCCTGAAGAGGTTTTTATTCCCGATTTTATATATGCAAAGCCGTTAAGTTCGTTGATAATTCCGTCGCTGGAATAAGAATGCGGTGAGACATTGTTAACAGATGGCGATCCAGTTTGACACGTACATCCATTATATTAAGGTTACTCTCGCGATTTTGACAAGCTGTCGGAGAGGAAAATGTAAATTTAATATTCAAAGTTGTTCGAGGGTCTTTCATAAATTTAACAGCTGCGGTGAATGAGTTTAATGAATTCATTATCAAAATTAATATCAATGCCTCTTTTTCACGACATTTTTCTTCTTATGTCTTGCTTTTAATCATACCTAAAAGGAAAATAATTTTGAGCATTGATCAATCATGCGAGATAAAAATGGTTGGATTCATCGTTTATTCATGCGAAGAAGATAATAGCTGGAAGTGTCTTTATACAGGGTGTCCTGTAAGTGCTGATGCGGTCTTTATCTCATCAAGTATTTTTCGTAGAGTTTTAGTTTAAAAATTGCTCAACAGGCGTTCAAAAATTACCCTGTACCAGTTTTGAGAGTGGAAATACAGTGTGTAAGAAAATTTAAAAAAAACTAAATTTTTATATGGTTCCCGCTGTGGTCCTCCAACTTTCAAAAAGGAGATTGTTTACCATGTATCTTCTCACGTCAAAAAAAAAAAATTCCATGTTTGCTAATGTAATATATTCGCTGAGATATTTGAATTCAAAAATCGGAGGAAAGTTATGAAAGAACCGGAAAAAACTAACAGAAAACTTCCCTATCCCTCATTTATGCTGTCCTTTCCACCTTTTTCTCTGATTTTCGAATATTGCACTCAGAAACATGGCTTTTTGTTTTGGCCTAAGGAAATATTGGGGAACAACTTCCTAATTGGAAGTTGGAGAATAAGGGAACCGTGTAAAAATTTAGATTTTTTTACTTTATTTTGTTGCACACTGTGTTTTAACTCTCAAAACTGGTACAGGATAATTTTCGAAAGCCTTTTGCAATTTTTTTTTTAAATCGGAAACGTAGGGGTCATTCAAGTATTACGTCAGTGTCGGGGGAGGGGAGGGGGGTTTCGGATTTGCTGACTTTTGATGACAAGGGGAGGGGGAGGGGGAGGGGTTGAAGGTTGCTTACGTCATCAATCACCCTTTTTGATGATATGAAATATTCAAAGCTGCTGATGAAATTTTTCTGACAAGGATCAAAAATGGCTAAAAATCTGCTTACGTAATACTTGAATGGCGCTATACCTCTACGACGGATGGTTGATGAGATGAAGACCGCATTAGCACTTACAGGACACCCAGTGTACGTGGCGGGTTGGAGTTTAGGCAGTTGCTTATTCCCCAACCTATAGTCCCGCTTTTCTGTTCCAATCGCTGCTAGACCTGACTTGTCCTTACCGGTCATCATCTGTTCGGTTGTTTTATCCCCTTCTGTCAATGCTATAGCGAAGGACCTTGCAGACGTTTTTGTTTCTCCGTCGTGCAATTGACTCTGACCATCCATCTCTGTTTCCCCTCCCATTATTTTTGGCCATCTATCATGCTCTGTGAAAGTTCCTGTTTCAAGTTCTATTGATGGCAGCGTGGAAAGGTCTAACACTGACTTACGTCCGAGGACTTACCACTGGGTTATACTTGGTGAAAACTCTTGGTATATGTGACGGTAAAACCTGGGTTATTTTAACGTAAGACAGGGGTGCACAACCTCCAGCCTGCGGGCCAAATGTGGCCCGCCAATACGGCCCGCGAAAGTTGTTGCTGTGGGAAAGTATCGATACACACACACCACGATGAATGGCTAGCATGATTGTATTTCCTTCACAAAAATGCGAGAAATTGCGAGAAATACGATCCATATGGATTATACCCAATTATTGTTAAACAATTGTCAGAGACAAGTAAGGTTTGTCACCAAAAAATTGTCGAAGATAAATGAAGTTGTAAAACACAGCCGAAAAAATAAATGCTAAAGAATAATAGAATTTCCAGTTACAGCCAAGAAATTGTCAGACGGAAGTACTTTTGCCAATCACAACTTGTCAAGGGCAAGTGGAGTTGCAATTACGTTACAAGAAATTTTCAAAAACAAATATAGGTGCAAATTGTAGTGAAATAGATTTGTCAAAAACAAATAGTTTCCAATTACAGCTGAAAAATTGTCTTGTTACAAAATTCAGCGTCGGGCACTCCTCGTACAATCTGGGCGGACGAAAATACGAAGGAATATTTCAAGAGTCGCGCTACTTTTGTTGCTTTTTCACTAGCATGTAAGTTGCCAAGTGACTCCGTTGAGTAGGATATTTCGTCTCTAATATGGCGATGAGTGTTCGATCTTCCGGATACGGAGTCTCCTGTCAATAGCCAGAATTTAGTATTATACCCTTGTGAGGAGACTCTTTTTTTTGTTTTCGCTACTCGTTTTAATAAAAGAATATGTAAAGTTCAGAATGTAAAACTCACCAACTCCACATAAATATTTCTATATAAAGGGTGTAGTAAGGTTCCGGGACGAATCGTCAGGGAAGCTGCTAAACGAAGAAGTAAAAGAGGGAAAACTACCCTGAAAAATATAGCGCGGAAGCCACAGAGAGAAGAAAAGAAAAACACTCCCCCCTGGGGATTCTTCTCTTTATTATTATTATTATGAGTGTGGTGTTGTAAGGTGTGATGTGCTCGTTGTGTAGCACTTTTCTCTATCCTCCTTAATCAAAATAAATATGATTATTGTTTTGAAAGACGACTCATCAATGAGTACGTGTTCAGTTACTCGACCACGAAGAGGGAGGATCGTTACTGGCGCAGTCGGTAGGATTTAGAACTGAAAAAAAAATCGGGGGAACATTTTGAAGAATAACACTTATGAAGAAGGACAAAATGGCCACAGCGTCTCTCCGTTGTCAAGCTGAAAGAGAAAGCATGGACTGCTGATGACGGGTGGTTCCTGAGAGCACCATTGCTCTGCAGTTGAAAGGTGACGAGCATTGACTCCACATTATTGCTCCATAGGTATAGGTGACGAGCATCATTGCTCCATAGGTATAGGTGACGAGCATCATTGCTCCATAGGTATAGGTGGCGAGCATCATTGCTCCATAGGTATAGGTGACGAGCATCATTGCTCCATAGGTATAGGTGACGAGCATCATTGCTCCAGAGGCGTATTCAGCGAGCATCAGCTCCAGTGGCGTATTCAACGAGCATCAGCTCCAGTGGCGTATTCAGCGAGCATCATCTCCAGCGGCATAGATCTCTACGGAGGAGCGAACCGGCCCAGGGCGGAAACGTAGCCTCGAGAGCTGTCGCCACCAGTACAATTGTCAAATCATAACAATGTTGCCACTGCAAACTACCAACGCACATAGGGAGGGGTATTTGTTGGATGTAGCTGATCAAAAATATTTTTAGCGGAAAAGTGTAGCAAATCGTATATTACATTAGTTTATCACATTATAACACTTTTGAAGTAGTTTTTCTTTGGAAAATATATTTTTCCCGCCTAAACTGAGTTTTGGAAAAACGTACTTTTGGCCAGCTACATCGGAAAAATAGCTCTATGTGCACTGTTGCAGCAGTGCTTTTGTACTAAAATTTAGTTAAAGCTTTTATTTTTAAGTAAATTATGTATATTTTTTTTTTCGCCTTAGCATTAATTTTTTACAATAGTACAATTAGGCCGTGGAACTCCATAAAAAAACCATGGATCCCTGGGATCCAGGCACCCCTAATTGTCAGATCTGTAGTGTAACTTCTCGGGGCCCCGGGCAGACATTTTTTGTTGGGGTCCCTTGAAAATGAAAAATTATGCGAAATAAGTGTACATTTCTTGTTCGCCCCCCCCCCCCATTCGGCTCGTGTCCTGGTTTCCCAGCCTATTGACGGCCCTGCTAATTGGGAATCGCTGCCCTGTAGCCATGGCCCCCCACATCCTGCAGCAGGACCCTAGACTGAGATCTTTGACGGGCCCCTGGCCAGACTCTTTAAGGGCCATTTTATAGTCAATTTATAGCGTGAAAAAAAAATGATGAGAATCAGGATCGGCTCGTGAAGGAGGCGCGTAGGTGCATGAGCCCCACCCCCTGAAAATTACGTCATTAATTTAATTCTTTGAATGTATTTGATACCAACTTAATACCATTGAATTTCTTTCTTCCTTTTTTTTAAATGAATTTTTATAAATTAGAAAAGAAAATTTTTCGGAAGCATTGATAAAAAACAAAGTCCCGTAAAATACGGGTCATATGGTCAAGGTTCGGCAGCGAATTTAATTATCTATGAATTGGGAAGGAAGTGTTTGCCTCTAATGTATAACCGCCTCACTTCTACACATATAACTTCTCGTGGTTTGTTTCTCTGCTCCTCCTATTATTTCGCGCCCTGTGCACGGGTCGCACTGCCCTAAGACCGTCACGGCATATAAGACGAGTTTTTTTATTGAAAAATTCGTTTCTATAATTTTGATGTTTATACTGGTACTTTTTTGGAAAATAATTCAGTAGTTCCAGCTGTAATTTGCAATTTCTTGAATGCACACACACACACACAAACAAGAAATTTCCAAAATTTCCTAAAGGTAAATTTCCCGTCGACATAGTAGGAGAAAAAGTGACAATGAACTATTAAGAATATGGGAGAATGTCTGTCTAAGTGCTTACAATGAAAGCTATCTTTCGAATTTACCAACAATGGGCACAATTTCCCATAAAAGACGAGAACAGCGAGTGTGTTGGGATCAGACTCTCATTTAACCTTGGTGGAATTCGTGTATTTGGTCTGGTCACACAAAAACATGCACACAGAAAAGCGCGCGCTCACACGTACACGCACTTGCACCTATAAAACATACAACCACCACCACGCCACGTGTGCCAGCCATTGCAGGTCGAGAACTCTCAAGGATGTTAGTGTAAAGTGTCAAGAAGTTCTATAAGCTAATTGCCACGCGATTTATTTTACACTAGCGGAGGAGACACAGGGTTTTATAGCAATGGACCAGACTGGGGAGCGAGTTGTCCGGAATCGCGGTACCCCTCGGGCGGTGATGCCTTAGAAGGTGAGTACATTTTTCCAGTGGATGACTTGTTTTCCGGAGGAGATCGACGCTCACATCTAGGGAGATGTGGAATTCTCGCAGTGGTGTGCACTGCTTGAGATATTCCCCTGGTTCTAAGTCCTGTCTGAGTTCAAGGGAATGGAGTCCACCTACTGAATTTCCATATTAAGAGACGTTGTTACTATGTGAACCGTATATTATTACTACAACCCGGATTATATGCAAATGCATAAGAGCATATTTTACCACTTTTTATAGTTGATGCATATACAGTATAAGTGCATGAAATCACTGAAGTTTTAGAATTGAGTGCAAAAATTTTAGTATTTCTTTTCTATCCATTGCATTGTGACAACATATTTTCAAGATTATTTTTATCTCTTTCCATTCTTCAAATTTTATCAATTTCTTCAATTTTTCCTAGAAAATACTTCACTATTGAGTATCGATCATTCTGGGGCATATTTTTAGGCACTGCATTTATTTAGGCGCATTTTAATGCATATTTTCAGGTATTTTTAAATGCATATTTTTTGCACTTCTGAATGCATGCGTTCTTCATATATTGCGCACATTTTTTAGTTTTAGTGTACGTTTTCACGTTTTCCTTTTCTTACGTTAGGCCCAGTTCAGTGCTTTTGATAGAGTATAGAAACTTCAGCATTTTTAAAAATGCATATTTTTTTCAATTTCACGTATACTTTTCATAATGGCCTATTCAAGTATTACGTCGGACGATTTTCGGACATTTTAGACTTCCGTCCCGTTAGCAAAATTTCGTCAGCTTCGCCCCCCCCCCTATTAACGCATAGTGGGATCAGGCACATACGTGAAGTGGAGGGGGGGGGGGAAACACGAGCCCCCCAAGAAAATACCTACCTTTATTACTACTACAATCAATTTCTGATCATTTCAATGCTATTCGAAGGCTAAAAACTCAAAATTTCCCTTTAGGAAATTCATTGTAATAACGTAAAAATAAATATAGATTCATCGTGAGGCCCCCAGGGTTGTTGCACAATCAGCCTTCCGATGGAAGCACTGCATGTAGTCAGGGCAAGAACCATCTTAATGCCTGGGCCCACCAGGGCAGGGCCCGAAGATCCCAAGTGCAGAATGGGCCTCATGACAACGAGATCCAGTCAAAAATTTCGACATTCAGAATGCAAATTGGTTAGCAGGTGTGTCCAATCAAGTGGAACCCTAAACAAAAAACATAAAACCCTTTTACCCGGGGTAGGGCCGTAACTGGATAGGTAGGGCAACTGTCCCGGGTGGAAAAATTTAGGGCGGTGAGAAAAAAGAACACCGTTATAAAATTACCGACAGAAAACGCGAAGTGTGGCTTATACAAAGAAATTAAAATTTCAAAATTTTATTTGATCGAAATCTATCATCTTGATTAGCGCCCCACAACGCCCCCTAGCCGCGAGAAATGGAAATCTCGAGAGAAGTTGCGAAGTGCGGCGTATACGGTAACACTAAAATTTTCAATTCGACCCTGTTGGGATTTTGACCTGTCGCGAATATGACCCAGACCCTACTACTGATACTGGAAAAAAAAATTAATGGAACAAAGGGAATGTATATGTTTAATTTTCTCCATCACCAAAAATGGTAAAAGAGAGCCTCGGCTTATTGTTTAAAGCCATGCTTGAGTTCAAAGACTGTGTGAAGTTTATCTCGTTTTAAACTTACAATCAGGGCCGGACTTAAGCAGGTGCGAAGGGTGCAGTCGCACCGGGCCGCTAAATTTTAGGGACCGAAAAACGAATTACATATACTTTGTTTACAATGAGAAAATACGTTGATTGCATTGAGTTACATTTTGACTTCTTATCAAAGCAATATTTTAAGATTCTGTCCGAGATCAAGGGACCCTCAAGATCTAGGATTTTGACAACCCCTATACCGAACCCATGACCTGCATCTCATAAGTTCACGCCCTAGGCAAGTACTATTTTTGGGACGCTCTTGTACAGTTTTCTTTGAGGCAGAGGCGTGGGGAGGGAATTTGCCTGTAATGAAAAAAAAGCAGCCAAATTCTACGCCCTGTAAATTTTTGGGAACGTGCCCACAAAATCCGGAGTGCTCAGGGGCGCTGGACAAGAAAGAGCGCTGAATTCTCACTCTAACGACGTACTTATTTAAAACTACTGGGGGAGGGGGTGCGTGCGGCAAAATGCATGCTTGTCACAGCTGAAAGCGTATTTAGTTGTAACTCTGGGCAGATAATCCGTCGTCTATAGCCCTGACAGCCCTTCCATTGCGATGTACTGTGTACAGATGTTGTAGAAATGGCGCCCGCATTTTGCAGCAGAATGGGTCCGATGCCTATGTCAGAGAATAGCATATGAATGGCATCGGAACCTGGGGGCTGAGTCTTATTTCAGCCCCCCTCAAGGATCTTGAAGAATAATTTCGGAGGGCCGCAAAGCAGCTGTTTTCGCACCGGGCCGCAAAATGGTTAAGCCCGTCCCTGCTTACAATTCTTGCACGTAATACCACTTGGGGGACAAGACTTTTGCTCTCGGTGGTAGAAAAATTGCGAGACCGAGGGCGATTCCTCCATTATTTTTATTTTTTACTGCACGAAAGAGGAGAAAGAAATTGCGTCTCCCCCTTCCCCCAAAATCTCCTGCAGGAATAAACGAAAAGAGCTCGAGAGAGAGAGTATTTTTATCTGAACAAAATCGCAAATCGCTATGTACTGTACGTATATAGGTTCAATGCCCGTCGATTCTTTTCTTTTCGAAAAATAACGTGACAGACGTGCAATCCTTCCGCAAATTGCTGCAGATTTCAATGCTGGGCCATCAACAAGTGTCAGCGTCCGAACCATTCAACGAAACATCATCGATATGGGCTTTCGGAGCCGAAGGCCCACTCGTGTACCCTTGATGACTGCACGACACAAAGCTTTACACTTCGCCTGGGCCCGACAACACCGACATTGGACTGTTGAGGACTGGAAACACGTTGCCTGGTCTGACGAGTCTCGGTTTCAATTGCTTCGAGCTGATGGACGTGTACGGATAGGGAGACAACCTCATGAATCCATGGACCCTACATGTCAACAGGGGACTGTTCAAGCTGGTGGAGGCTCTGTGATGGTATGGGGTGTGTGCAGTTGGCGTGATATGGGAACCCTGGTACTCTGACAGGTGACAGGTACGTAAGCATCCTGTCTGATCACCTGGACCAATTCATGTCCATTGTGCATTCCGACGGACTTGGACAATTTCAGCAGGACAATGCGTCACCCCACACGTCCAGAATTGCTACAAAGTGGCTCCAGGAACACTCTTCTGACTTTAGACACTTCCGCTGGCCACCTAAATCCCCAGACATGAACATTATTGAACATGTCTGGGATGCCTTGCAACGTGCTGTTCAGAAGAGATCTCCACCCCCTCTTACTCCTACGGATTTATGGACAGCCCTGCAGGATTCATGGTGTCAATTACCTCCAGCACTACTTCAGATATTAGTCAAGTCCATGCCACGTCGTGTTGCGGCACTTCTGAGTGCTCGCGGGGCCCCTACACGATATTAAGCAGGTACCAGTTTTTTTGGCTATTCAGTGCATATCTAACGCGTTTCAGCGCCTCTTCTCATTTGACGCCCGGTGGAACTGCCCTAAGACCGCCCCTGATAACAATACTTTTCAACAGATTTTTAAACCTCTTAAGGCATTTTTTTTTTTTTGTTTCGCTCAAAATCGTCTTGAATTTAATTTTAACGTCGTCACTTGTTGTCGTTCTTCCAAGGGCATCAAATAACATCAGTGTTTTGCACCACATGACCACCGAGTTTTGATAAGTTATTGTTATTTTCTCTCTGTAGGACAAAGAAGTACAATGAGGTACAGGGTACTCTGACTATGAGAAACGATCTTAAATAACTTTGAGGGTGAGGGGAAAAAAGCTTCCCGAAAGATGGGTGCATCGGGAATTGAGAGAGAGAGAGGGAGTGAGAGTGCGCGCGAGCGTGTGTATGTGTGTACAAATATGTGTAACAGAATAACAAGTCCGAATACAGGAGTATAAATCAACGAAATAGTTATGATGAATCGTGGTCTAAGAATCGATGTCTGAATTGATATTGTAGCAATCGATGTCTGAATTGATAAAGTTCCGTTGGTGGCGGTCCGTCCGCGTTCGTTGGAGTCACAAGTTGTAGTCGTGTAGGCCATTCACAACGACAAATCTATGTCATATTTGCGTCACATGGAGTCCTGGTCCAAGTCGGCCAATGTTCGGACACCCAGGTGTTATAGCTCGTTCTAGGCGTACATCTCTGTTCTATAAGTATCCTACTTCTTAATTCTCCTTGGCGAATATGAAAATTTCATCATTCCCGAAGCTACATCGGCTGGCTAGCTTGATTATGGGTGGCATTGATTCTCCAGGTTTACATGTTGTTTCTTTTTTTCTCCAATAAATGTTCACCATTTAACGCCTTATCCGTTTCGTGAATTCCCAATACTAGGCCCTAGGTGGCCGCAAATTGTAGACACTCCCTGATATCAGCTTTACGGGAGTAATAAAGTACTTCAGGTAATAACTGGTGTGGAAGGCTGAAATTCATCCTGCTTCTTCCGTAGCCCACACTTTTTGTGGTGCAGCAAATATAGGTTGCGGTCTAAAAATTGGATCAAATTATGAATGCGCGAGAAGTTCATCAAACTTTTTAGTATTCTTCTCTTGAATGCCGTCATCTGACTTTGTGACATCTGACCAAATTAAACGCTGATGTGTGTGGACATTGGCAGACGTAATGCCATAGCGAGCCCGTAGCACCACACTTACAAGCATTGTGAGATGATCGTCTATAGCGCTGCAAGTATGTCGGAAATGGACCATGCTCAGTTAAAAGGACCGTTTTTGCTCGCATCCATACACACTTGCGCAAAACCACTCGGCGTTGTATCTTGTAGGCGTCTTTTACTGAGTTCTTGTTCCATTTAGCTTGCCATAGATGAAGCATTCTGTTTTTCAAGATATTGCGGGTATCACTCCTCGGAGAAGTTAGAACAACCAAGTCTTTTAATGTTGTCGCCTCCTTGGCAAGTTGATCCACTTTTTCGTTTCCAGCAATACCTACGTGCGCTTTGACCCAGACTAATCTTATGTTGTCGTGAGAGCGTAGGATAAGACGAATACTCCGTACGTCCGGGTTAGGTGAACGAGGATCTTGCATGGCGCTAGGAGGCTAGATGCGCTATCTGTCAAGACTGTCATTGGACAAAACATCTTTTCCGCACGTTTAACAGCACTGCGTATCGCAAAAATCTCGGCTTGGAATACGCTGTTCTCTTTTGCTAATCTTTGACTCCATTACTCTTCTATTCAACCATCTTCCGCTAGTACCACATACGCGCAGCCAGTAGCCGTTTCTGTTTTAGAGCCATCAGTGAATATTTTCTTAGAGCCTAAGGAATCTATGTTATCAATACCAAATGGAATTATTTGAGACTTGGTGAGATCACTGCTAGGGTGAAACAGCCATTGCTTAAATTGGTTTGACGGAATTTGCTGCCCGTCTACTATTATGTCCCTTTCAAGATGTATCAGTCTGGTCTTGAGATCCTCTTATACTCCATGTAAATACTCAAAGCTGGGTTGCCAGTAGCCACATACAGAGCTTTGTTCGCGGTTGTAACATATACTCCTGTAACATATAGAAGAAAGGGACGCTGTACGATATCCAGAGCTCTCTTTTGCTTTTGAGTTGGGTGCAATTTTCGTTTCATTTATTCGTTTCGTTCTGTTAATGAGGTGGGTTGGAAATGAAGGCGCTGTCTATTCGTTAGGGAAAATATATTATCTATATCACCCTCGGGTTCGAACCCGGAACCATGACAGCATCTTACCACCACGCCACTCGGGCATCTGCCTATTACCAGTTTACATCCGCTAGGAACCACCACCCTTAATTAACCCAATTTTCGAATTTTAAAATGAAATGTCCGTAGGTACAACTGTCCTAAGTACAGAGGTCTCCCCCTACATGTTTTGTTATCTTTGCGGAATCGATCATTATTTATCATTGTATTATTTTTCCTGTAATTTAGAGTTTGAGATTGAATAGAAAATTAAACTCCTGCACGTAATAAGGAAAGGAACGATACATGAGTGATCTTGCGTAAAAGAAAAAAAAACTAGTTACAAGTAACAATTATTTAAATTATCCTCATTTATGTCAATATAAACGGGGCAAAATAAATTGCTTTGGTAAATCGAATACTCTCGCGAGTAATAATCAGAATTGTTTCTCCGTGAATTCCGGAGAAGATTCACGCGAATGAAGACACGAGGGTGGGACATCGACGAGGAAATAGTTCTCCATATTTAATTACGTTAGGCAGTTAATTTCATGTGAAGAGGAATGCCATCACCGCTGGAGGAGAAATCCAGTGACGTCGTCAATAGATGGAAACCGAGTTTACGAGCACGTGATTGGATAATATTAGGTGAGGCTCGTGATTTTGTCACGCTGACGAGAAAATGTGAATTTAATTTTCAAAGTTATTTGTGAGGATCGTCTATAAATTTACCGACAGTGCATGACACGTTTGAGGATGTTTTCGATATAATAACACGTCGGTAGCCGGGAGATCCGGAAGATTCTTCCCTGACGTTTGGCCCCCGTGTTTCACCTTCGTCTCCACTACACCAACTCTGACCATATCGCTATATTGCAATTTACAGCCATTAATGAGATGGGTTGGGAATAAAGGTAGCGTCTATCATTGTTCTCTCAAGCTCGTTAGGGAAAATATATTATTCATATCCTCTCTCTGGTTTGAATCTGGGACCATGACAGCAAACTTCGCGGGGGTAGACGGGCATCTTAACACCACGCCATAGGGCCCCACCGTTTTACCTAGGGTTTCCAAATGTCCGACATTTTTTAGCCTTCAGGAATTGGGAACGGGAAATCGTATTTCCCGAGAATTCGGAAAATCCCCTATATACAGTGAACCCCGTTTATACGACTCTAATTAATATTATTTTCTCATTTATACGACGTATATGTTTGGCCTCAATTATTCTCTACACTTTTTGATGTTAAAATATTCCATTTATGCACCACATAACTTCACGACGTTTTCACTGTGACTCGAATCATAAATTTTGGCGAAAGAGTCATTTCACTTAGTTGATGTACGTGGGAATTTTTTGAAATGTCACTGAACTTATCGTGTATGTAAAATACCGCACTTAGAACGAATACATTTGATACCTTAGATTTGGGTTTATAACACTTAACTATGAATGGCAAAATATAATATTAAAATTTTGCTATTTTTAGAAATCATGTTTCACACTCAAGTAAAATGCCAGAAATAACATTCCTCTAAAGTGGATGCAACTTCGGTCTAAGTGTCATATAAACAAAACAAGGCTTGGTTTAGAACAGTGATTCCCAACGTGGAAGTCAATGTCCCCTGGGGTGCGATAGAATGTTCCGTGGGGGCGGTAGAAGCTACGGGTATAACATAGGATCCTATGGGTTAGATTGCGTTGGGGGCGATGGGAGAAAAAAAATTCTGAAGGGGGCGATGGGATAAAAAAGGTTGGGAAAACACTGGTTTTTTTAGAATTACAAAAAATGGGGCTTTCATAAAAAATGAAAAAAAAGCAATATTTTCTTCCAAAAAGAGGTTTTAAACGTAATCGGATACCTTAATTGATATAAATACCTTCTATTGCTTTTAAATGTTTTTCCAAGGTGAGTAATTTAAGGGGTCTCATACTTTTAAACATGATGAAAAACTACGCTCTCTAATAGAAATTTCATTACAAATACTATTTAAACATCGATTTATCCCAAGTTTTTTACACATGTTTTTGATTGTATGTGCTATCTTATGCTGCTATAATGTTTTACATATCTTAGATACTTAATTTTTTATAAATTTTCAAAAAAATGCATTAAAAACAGCTTGTGCGTATGGTAAAATACCATGACATCAATGTAATTGAATAAAAATTGATTAAAAATAAAGGAAACTGTTCAATTCATGAAATGAAACAAAAGGATGAGATTTCATTGAATCAATCTTATTAAAAATTAAATTTTAATTAAAAAATATTGGAATTTAAAATTTTAATTTTAATTAAAAAATATTGGAATTTAAAATTTTAATTTTAATTAAAAAATATTGGAATTTAAAATTTTAATTTTAATTAAAAAATATTGGAATTTAAAATTTTAATTTTAATTAAAAAATATTGGAATTTAAAATTTTAATTTTAATTAAAAAATATTGGAATTTAAAATTTTAATTTTAATTAAAAAATATTGGAATTTAAAATTTTAATTTTAACATTTAAAATAAGATTGTGTCAATGAAATCTCCACCTTTTGTTTCATTTCATGAATTGAACAGTTTCCTCTATTTTTAATCAATTTTTATTCAATTACATTGATGTCATGGTATTTTACCATACGCGCAAGCTGTTTTTAATGCATTTTTTTGAAAAGTTACACAGAATTAAGTATCTAAAATATGTAAAACTTTATAGCAACATAGGATAGTACATACAATCAAGAAAATGTGTAAACTATTTGGAATAAATCGATTGTTGAATAGTATTTTTAATGATATTTCTATTAGAGTATTGTTTTTCACCATATTAAAAAGTATGAGGCCCCTTAAAGTTTCTTTGGTAGAGAATTCCCCTAATTTCCCTAGCAATCAAATGACATTTTAACATTTTTTTTTATTTTTCTTATTTTGAATACTATTCGAATACTATTTTGAATACTATAATCGATTCGTTGGGGGTTCCGCTGGGGGGGGGGGGCTCGGGGAAAAATGGCTCGGGGATCCATGATGTCTTAAGTCAGCCACCTCGTTGGGCAATTTGCCTGTTGTGGCGTTGTATTTGTATATTCCGAAGGCAAAGAGTACTATGTCCATTTTCGTCAACATTGGGATAACGCTATTAATCTGCAGTGCTTTCGTCACACTACACACATGTGTAAGACCACTGAGAGAATCCTTTTTAAAATAAATAACAGATATATTAAAACAAACGTGCTCCATGAGAGACATACTGTAACAGAAAAGAAAATTGTTTGCGCCTAAAACAGGAGAGATAAACGACTGTCCTGTTCCCTTTTGTGACTTTGGTGCCTTTACCTCTGGCATACAGAAGACACATCCCTTTGATAAAAATAACTATTCGTTCTATAACTATTTTGCACAAAATAACAAGAACCGCACTGGGGGCCACTTAAGTGCTCTAAAACTACGTCACATGTCACTCAAGGGATCTCTAAATGTGTCACGGATCGCTTAAGTGTTCTGGAACGGTGTCCCGGGTCATTTAAGTGAACCTAAAATGTGCCACGAGCCGCTTAAATGTTCTGGAATTGTACCACGGGCCGCTTAAATGTTCTAGAATTATACCATGGGACACTTAAGCGATCTGTAGATGTTCCGGTTAGTTCATTTCTTTTACAAAATTAAGTTTGAGAAGGGCAGGCCGCATCAGACAACCCCCTCCCCCGGGCCATATTTGGTCCGCGGACCAAGGGCGTTTATGCGATTATATTTCTTAGAGGGTGGGTCGCAATGAATTTATTAAAGATAAATTTTGAGTTCATAACCTTCAAATAACATTGAAATTAACAGAAATTGATTATAAAGGTATTGTCTTCCGAAATTTCTAATTTACAAAAAAAATGTATTTTTTTGCATTAAAAAAATAAATTTTTGATCGAGGGAAGGGGGCACGAGAGAGAGCCCCCCCCCTCCCCGTGTGTCTCTGAACCCACCAATATGCGTGAGCTGATGACGAAATTTTGCTGACAAGGGGGGGGGGAGGGGGTCAAAATGGCAAAAAATTTGCTTACGTAATACTTGAACGGCCCCTAATGACCATTGGGTCACCCCACTTTAAAAAAAAAGTTAAATGAAAAATTCCCGAATCACTCTTTCCCTCCTAAAGTGAGGCTGTTGTTTCTATATGTTACAGGATGAAAATGTCCAGCTGGGCATTTTCATCCCGTATTGATCTTTATCTGTCTTGACGATTTCTTAAAAATCAAGGTGTTGTTCTAACTTGGCCACATAATGTATAGCCCATGGGAATCCTGCTGTTTTCTTTACATTTATGGCCCCTCTACTTACGATTGTGAAAAGCTTCTCATTGTGATGCCGACAGGAAAATGAAATTAATCGAAGAAATCGCAAACGGCAGAGTGCTATCTAGGAGAGTACCGTATCCACCAAACTCTTTCTACGTATAAGGCAATGCTTCTTTTCAGATCTTATCTCGTGTTCATCTTTAGTGTTTCCCAAACAGGCTTATATATTGGAAGAGGAAAAGAGGGACTTTTTTTTGCTTCAGACTCTTTGTATAGTTCTCTCAGTATTAGGATTTTATACTAGGCACAAGGTTACTTGCAAAGTTTTTAGAACTGGAAACTGGAGCCCCCCGGCCACTGTCCACGTATCTTTCTTTCCCGTATTTCTTTTTCAAGTAATTTTTGCAACGAATATTCCCTATTGATTTATTATTTTTTGGAAATTTTTTATATTCTATTACAAGGATTCCTGTGTTGCAACAGCATTTTTTCCGAATTCTCGGGATTTCGGGAACGGGAACAAGGGAAATCGTAAAAAATTCCCGAGTACCGGTGGGCGGAAATTCTCGTCTGAAAACACTTGTTTCGCCCCTAGCATTTCACCCACAGATATTTCTTCCCCGAGTTTTGGCGCCCTCGACGTTTGTGGCAGATTTGTTCACTAAAAATTTCTGTTGATAATCGAGGTCGGCTCTAAATCAGAAGGAGGTGAGGCCTTTAGTGCACGAGTGAAAAGTAAGAAAAGAAAGAAAAACGTGAAGCATGGATGTATTCTGCGTTATGACAGCACAGCCAATTAGGAGCTGGCACTGTGATGTCGAAAAACTTGCATTCGCGGACGAAATATACTCTCGAGTGACCAGGGGGTGCGGTGTCATGGGGAGTAGGGAAAGGTAATAAACTGTCTTTGTCCAACACGAACCGTCCAAACCAACCCTCCCACCCAACCTTATTTTCTTACACGGCCGAAAATGTCTATTGACACTTCTCCCCCCTCCCACCACCATCACCACAACCCATCTGCTTCTCGGAACGTCATCACACAATCAATGTGTGATGAATTCTAAGGAACGGATTTTGAGGGTGAAAAAAAGAAAGCGTTTCACTATTTGTGATGAAAAATTGCCTTTTCCCTCAAAAAAATATTCACTCCCCTGGCTAAAGAAGTTTCATTTCAATAAGTGACATTATAGCAGAGATATCGTTAAAAGCGTGGTCCTTATAACCGAGTTTGTCGGTATCCATGAGAAACAATGAAAATTGTTTATAAGGAATGAATGTATAAATTCCTCTTCTCATGACAGAGAACTAGGTTATTATTATAACTGGATGCATTACTCTGAATGTAACGTGAGAAAGACGTTATACACGACATTTCTCTGCAGCTATGGATATCAAACAAATTCTGCTTACTTAAGTGAATAATTAGTTTTTTTTATGGCTGAGCGGCGATGTTTTTTTTTTGTAGATTACATATTACACTATCCTGTAGATGTTACGCAACATAACCAATTACTCTTATTTTATTTTCTTGTAAAATTAGCTCTGCGTGGGTAGAAATTTCCTGGGACGCATGAGGTTTCTTCTTTTTCTGGCGCTAATTAAACCTTCGGCGTATACCCAGGAATCTACTTTTCTATTCCCTTATCAGACAAAAAAAAACTTTGGTTAATGACACGGATTCCGAAAGAAAGCTTTTTTGCTCTGTTTTCCTATCAAATGGAAAAACTTAATGATAAAGCAGGAGGATTCTGCAAGAAATCCCTCTCCCAGAGATAACATGCTCATGGGGGCATATTCGTTATGTCCAGATGGTAAAGAAATGGCGCTAATGTGGAGTAAAAGACACGAGATCTCTCAAAGACATCCTAATAACATGCAATTCAAAATGGAAATGTCTCAATACAAATTACATTGTAAGCTGTAGTGCTCTAATACAAGTACAAAAGCCACCACAGACAAAATTCCCAACGGGTGACTCAGAAAAGATATCTAAAAAAAATATGGATTTTAAATATAACTATAATATAGCAAACCTCAATAAGAGCAATTTTCACGGAAAACTAAGACACTAAAAAACCCCAATAAAAATACTAATGATTATGGATAAAATAAAATGCACTGCCCATAAAAAATTATGGTTGTCCCACCTAAATATGGATAGATTCTGGATTAATCCACACAAACACACACACATTTATAAACATCGTATTTCTTTTTAAACCGTGGTAGAATTCACGAATCCCGGTGGTAAACAATTCAATTTAATCACAACCCTATTAGAGAAAAACAACCTGAGACACCACAACCTTCAATTCTCACCTTGACGTAGCAGTAGCTTCACGGTGTGCAGTAACCCATGGCTCATCCTATCCATCCCACTGAAAATTCTATACACTTCTATCGTGTCATCCCGACATATTCAAGAAATAGTCTCTTCATTGCTGAAGCCTTGTCTGCCACCGAGATGATTCGTATCTTTTCTGTGCACCCCCCAATTAAATTTATGTCCATCTGTAGGTATGGTCTTCAAAACCTAACGGCATACTCCAGTCCAAGACGAACTAAGCACTTGAAAAGCAGAAGGATGACTTTAGGAGAACGCGAAGAGACCTTTACCTTTTTAAGAATGCAACCGAGTATTCTATTAGCTTTTTTTGACACCGATAAACAGTGTTCAGAAAACCTAAGCCGTTCGCCAGAGAAAATTCCCAAATCAGTGACCCTAGTTGCATCCGTGATAGTAATGCCATTCAACTAGGAAGTGAAACGCAGGTTTCTCGAACCAAAATGAGCGGCCTTATCGACACTATAAATATCATGCTCCATTCATTATCCCATGCTGCAATTATATTAAAGTTTGTCTGGATCATCTTCCTAAGGCTTGGATTCCCCACTACCCCCATTTTTCTGTGGTTCCCCACTTGTGCGAATGCGAGTCGATCTTCCTATTGAAAACTCTCACCGCGGAGAGCAACAGACATAAAACGATGGAATCTTCAAACATTACACTTCACTCATAGTTCGAAAAATATGTGGTAGATGGCAGCACTGTAACAAGCATTACACAGAAACAAGCTTCACGTTAGGCTCACAACACGGACATGCACATCCCAACATGAACCAACTCGTTAGAAATTCGAAGAGGAATATGGACGAGGTACATGTATGGTATAGTAGTGGTCCGTGGCTTCTGACCTGGTGTTTCTTAAGCGCAATTACTTTGTAACGCGTACACACAAATACGTAACTTCGAGACCGAAGAATTTTCTCGATCTGAGATCAGCGCTCGGCCTAGGATCGAAAGATGAAACTTGAGATTCAAGTTTAGTATGCAAAAATTGTTACTCAGGAATTCCCTCACTTTCTCACTGCACTTGTCGGGAGACGATGTTCGGGATACATGCAGATCACGAAGCGTCAAATTGTTTCTTCGACCATTATCTTCCTGAATCTAGACGTTCCTTAACCCTTTATTTGGTCGTGAGCTCTCAAGCAGCACGAGCTACTTATATTTTCCAAATAAAGTCATTATATTATTACGAAAATTATGTTTAGCGCAATTTGTTGAAAACCCCCTTGGGTTAAAAAAAAATACATGAGGAAATAGAAGACACCACGCGGTTGACCTAGATTAGAACGTTCTGCAAGGTTTCTTTGGCAAGGACTGAAGCGCCGCTTGTTCGGAACTAGAAATTTATAAATAGAATCATCTCGAACTTTCCATGGTACTGTGGCGCTACTTGTCTTTTACAATTTTTATATTTTTATTATATTTTTTATGCCACTTACTAGCTAGGCATTATCTAGTGTGTTCTTGTATTGGAGTTCAGTCTGGCTCCAACTGTCGACCGAACATGTCCTAAAAGTCTCTCTCTCTTCTATTAAATAACTAAAAAAAGAAAGGAGTCATGACTGTATGTTTCCGAAATAACAACCAGACACATCCACCAGCACTAGCATCACCACAGAATTGGTGACCCACGTAAAGCAGATGTTTGACAGCCACGAACTCGAAAGCAGACGAAAACAAGTACTCTTTCTCGCTTCGTAATATGATACTTGCTGCCTTTCTTCTTTTTTTCCCTGTGTGTGGTGCGTTTGCTGACTGATTGAGGGGGCATCTCCTCAGTTCTCTTCCTGGATTGTGCTGAACTTTTTTTTGGATATGCCGAACGCTACCGAAGAAACAGGTATGTCTTCTGAATTAGAACTTTCGCGTGTTTCTTTTCGCGCGCCTTCGATTTGGAAATCCGATGTCGATCTTTGGTTTCTTCAGATTGAATCGAACTTTAAAATTGCCGGAATTACTGATCCTAAAACGCAATTTCACTGTGTTGTGACAGCTCTCGATTTTGAAGTGTTATCATATGTTAGTGATTTGATCATAGCTCCTGTTACAGACGATTCTTACAACCAGTTAAAAACACGCATTTGTCAACAGTTTTCACTGTCGGAAACTTCCCGCTTACGAGTTCTACTCCAAGAGCTCACTCTTGGGGATAAGCGACCTTCTCAGTTGTTGCATGAGATGCATACATTAGCTGGCAAGAAAATTTCAGATGAAGTGCTTAAAACCCTTTGGTTACAACGTTTGCCTATCCATACACAGCAGATACTTTCTGTTAGTAAGGATACATTGCCGGATTTAGCAGAAATGGCAGATAAAATTACCGAAGTCACTGGGCACTCACCGACTATTTCTGAGGTCAGCCGTAATGAAACCATCAGCTTGCAATCACTTCAAAGTCAAATTTCGACTTTGACCGTTGCTGTTGACCGCTTATCCCGCTATAGAGAGAAAAATTTTAACAAAAAGGGAAGAGTTCGTTCAAATTCTCGGTCTAGAGAGAGGTCTAGTGGTGATGGTACACCCAAACGTAAACCTTATTGTTGGTACTATTTCAAATTCGGTCGAAAAGCATCAAAATGCATTAAACCCTGTGATTGGTCGGAAAACTAACTGGCCCATCTGTTTTGGCGACAGCAGGTGATGGCCGGCGTTTAGTTCGCCTTTTTGTTCATGATCGAAAATCCGGTACTGGTTTTTTAGTGGACACAGGCGCTAGCATTTCGGTTTTCCCACGAGATACACAGGTACATAAAGCAGCAGATACAAACTTTTCGCTATACGCAGCTAATGATACTAAAATTTCTACGTATGGTTGCAAATCTTTATCAGTGGATTTAGGGTTACGCAGACTATTTAGATGGTCCTTCGTTATAGCTGATGTTAATCGCCCGATATTAGGTGCTGATTTCTTAGAACATTATGGTCTATTAGTTGACGTAAAAAAGTCTCGTTTGATTGACAGTTTGACTTCACTTTCAATCAAATGTAGCAATGCCAGTTGCCCTACATTAGGCTTAAAGACCATTAGTGGAGATTCGCCCTACTTGAAAATTTTATCTAAATTTCCTAATCTAACGAATCCTTCTATGCTTGGGGCTACTTCTAAAAAACACTGCGTTACACATTGCATTACTACTAAAGGTTCTCCTGTCTTTACCAAAGCCCGCAGACTTTCTCCAGAGAAACTTGCTATTGCAAAGCGTGAAGTTCAAACGCTAATGGATCAGGGCATACTGAGACCTTCAAAAAGTCCATGGGCAAGCCCGATACACATTGTTCCTAAACGTAATGGAGAATACCGTTTATGTGGGGATTACAGAAAACTTAATTCTATAACGTGTCCAGACAGATATCCTATACCACATGTACATGATTTCAGTTACGGTCTGCAGGGAAAAAACATTTTTTCTAAATTGGACTTGGTTAAGGCTTATCATCAGATACCTTTAGATCCCGAGTCTGTTGAAAAAACTGCCATTATTACCCCATTCGGACTTTATGAGTACTTATATATGTGTTTTGGATTGTCTAATGCGGCACAATCATTTCAACGGTTCATAGATATTGTCTTAAGAGACTTGAACTGTTATGCATATTTAGATGACGTACTAGTTGCATCAACAACAGAAGAAGAACATCTTAGAGATCTAGAATTAGTTTTTGAACGTTTAAACAGTTTTGGTATAATTCTTAATCCAGATAAATGCATATTTGGGAAATCTGAGATAGAGTTCTTAGGATTTTTGGTTAACAGCAATGGCATTTCTCCTTTGCCAGAAAAAGTCGACATTCTTCGTAATTATCCGCAACCAAAAACGGTTGATGAACTTCGAAGATTTCTAGCAATTCTCAACTTTTACCACCGTTTCTTAAAAAACGCAGCATCTGACCAGGCTCCCTTACACGATTTGTGCAAAGGAAAGAAGAAAAAAGATAAATCTCTCATCGCCTGGTCGGGGGAAACTATTGCTGCTTTCGAAACGTGTAAACATGCTATTACCAATGCCACGCTTTTGGCTCATCCTAAACATGATGCTCATCTTTCGTTGACAGTCGACGCATCAGATTTCGCTCTCGGATCTGTTTTACAACAAACTTCCGATGGTGTCGTCGAACCACTCTCATTTTTTTCTCGAAAGTTAACGACAACTGAAAAGAACTATAGTACTTATGATCGCGAGTTGCTTGCGGTTTATAGTTCTATTAAACATTTCAGACACATGTTAGAAGGCAGACCATTTACGATCTACAGTGATCATAGGCCTCTAACTTATGTTTTTCACAAAGTTAATGATAACAGCTCTCCCAGACAACGACGTCATTTAGAGTATATATCACAATTTTCTACGGACATTCGTTACATTCAGGGTGAGCGAAATGTTGTAGCAGATGCTTTTTCCAGATTATCCGAAATTAATTTACCTGACTCGATTGATTACGCAGCTATTGCTACTTCACAGAGTACAGACGCTGAATTAACAGCCCTCCGACAACCAGGTGGGGTGCTCGATATAAAACCTATCAAATTCGGTCCTCAGGGTACAGAACTTTTTTGTGATTTATCCACTGGAATTATCCGTCCCTACGTACCAGAAAAACACCGATATCACGTGTTTACGGTCCTTCATAACCTCGCCCATCCAGGCGTTAAATCAACTGTAGACCTTATTCGTCAACGATTTGTGTGGAGTTCAATACGCAAGGATGTCACACGATGGACCAGGGCGTGCATCGAGTGCCAACGCTCAAAAGTGCATCGCCACACTCGATCTTCCATCGGTGCATACCCTTTGCCCCAATGCAGATTCTCGCACATTAACATCGACATTGTTGGTCCTCTTCCTCCTTCTCGGGGTTTCACCTACTGCCTTACCTGTGTGGATCGATACACCAGGTGGGTAGAGGCTTTCCCGATGGAAAACCAAAAAGCCGAAACTGTCGCAGAGACATTCTACTCTGGCTGGATTAGCAGATTCGGAGTTCCGGAATCGGTTACCACCGATCAAGGGAGACAATTCGAAAGTGATTTGTTTCGCGCATTCGTTCGTTTTCTTGGAACTCAGAAAACACGCACGACAGCGTATCATCCGTCCTCCAATGGCATCGTTGAAAGATTCCACCGGCAGCTCAAAGGTGCCATACGCTGCCATGCCACGGAACGTTGGACTGAAGTGTTACCTACCATACTTCTGTCCATCCGAGCCAGCATCAAACCGGACATCAACACTTCTGCTGCTGAGATGGTTTACGGATCACCATTGCGCCTACCTGGTGAATTCTTCCGTAGTTCCGACCCTCAGCCAACACAGCCGGAATTTCTACGTGCTCTACGAGATCACATAAACACTTTACGTCCGATCCAAACTTCAAGGCATGGAACTCACAACGTTTTCGTTCATAAAGAACTTGCTGTTTCTTCCCATGTGTTCGTGCGGCTGGACACCGTACGAAAGCCCCTTCAACAACCATATTTGGGGCCATATGAAGTGATTGAACGATCTCCAAAAGTATATACAGTGAACATGAAAGGCAAACTAACGAAAATCTCAATAGACAGATTGAAACCAGCATTTTTGCTTGATAGCACTTTTAATGAGCAATCACCGTTCGCTGAACCGAAACAGCCTTATGTAACTCGATCAGGGCGTACGGTTCGTATAAGAATTCCTTAATATTATTCTTATTTGCATATTTTTTCAAATGAATAACATTATTTTTGTTTTTTGCAACATTTTTTAAAATTTATATTATGTTTTGCAAAATTTTCATTCTTCAATTTTCTTATATGTATATATGTCTATTATCTATTCTAGTAATCGTTTTTGCATATACATACATTTACTAATGTTTGATCATTTGTAAATTATTTTTTTTTGCTCGACTATTAATTTGTGCATAAGGTATTTTCGTATTGCGTATTTTTTGAATTTTTCGAACAAAATTTTTTTTTTGCACATGTCAATGCCATATTAGTTGCTGTAACTATATTGTCAAATCATCGTAACTATACTGTCATATCGTCGTAACTATATTATCATATTTTGTACATTGTGCCATATGCCGTCCTTCAGACTCGTGGGGGAGTACTGTGGCGCTACTTGTCTTTTACAATTTTTATATTTTTATTATATTTTTTATGCCACTTACTAGCTAGGCATTATCTAGTGTGTTCTTGTATTGGAGTTCAGTCTGGCTCCAACTGTCGACCGAACATGTCCTAAAAGTCTCTCTCTCTTCTATTAAATAACTAAAAAAAGAAAGGAGTCATGACTGTATGTTTCCGAAATAACAACCAGACACATCCACCAGCACTAGCATCACCACAGTACCTATAAAAAGTGATGCCGTGCCGTCACAAGAGAAGTGTGAGAGTTGTTGGACTTTAAGCACGAGAAATCTATTTGTAGCGTATTTCTCTCTCTCTCTCTCCCTCTCGTGAAATTGCTGTCTGTGATTACATGCAAATTAGCTGTTCTGTGTGAATAAATCTGTGGCATCCTGCAAATTATTCCATCCTTTGCTCATTTTAAGGACTTGTGAGAGATTATCCGGAACAATATATTTTGAGCTCGTTTCGGCATTGATGCTTCTAAGCATTCGATTGTTACTTGTGATCTGTTTCTGTAACAAACAGCAGAATGGCTCAAACGTACACGTCTCCTATTTATTGACAAGCCAAGCAAGAACGAATTTTAAGAACCTTTTAATTCTGGAGGGGGATGCCTTATGTGGATGAGACATATTGCTATATTGTACATTCTTCAACAATGATGGAAAAGTAATTTGGCAAACAATAAATGGAATTTTTAAACGATTTAAATCTATGTAAATGATAAACCTGTTGTGCGTTGTATTTGTATAAATACAGTGTGTTCCGTGGAGTTGCAATGACCATTTTGTTTTGCAATATTGACAATGTTATTTTTTCTTGTATCGCTTTCAGAGTTCCTCATTTGCTTGATATATAACCATTCAAAATTTTTCTCTTCTGGATATTTCAATGCTTGTCCATTAAAGGGTTAATGCCATTCACTCAGACCGTTTTCAGCTTTCTAATTTTCACACTCACCTTTCTCTGTGATCAGATCCTCCGTAGAAACGAGTCGGAGGTTTGTCTAGGCCTGAAAAGAAAGAATGGAAAACTCAGAATTTCTTTTTTCTTGCCGAAATCGATCCCCCCCCCCCCATTCCCTACGTGATAACTATAATACAAATTTTTGAGATTTGCAAATTGTCCGACTTAGTTGTCAATAGCCTCTTCGTAAAGGGGTTAAGGCAGTGATAATGGTAATTTTATTCAAAAGAAACAAAAAGGCGATAACAGTCGAAGTTCTCAACGAGTTGGCTGAAAAAAGACGCCCATAAAAATATGGATGCCAAATATAACCAAAACACAGCAACTCGATATAAAATCATGTATCACAAAAGGTAATAATAATTAATAATTATCATATACACTGACCATAAAAATAAAGTATTGTAATTGTCTCTCATTCCCGATTTATCCCGCTATGTTTATCGTACTTCTTTTTAAACGTGTCAATTGTGTTAGAATTCACAACTCCCGGAGGTAAGCTCTTCCGTTTGATCACAACTATGTTAGTGAGAGTTAACACCCTGTGACAAGATAACCTGGAGTTGTCACTTACTAAGCGATACTGGTGTTCCCTTGTCGAAGCAGTCCATTGTGTGATGCAGGGCGTAACTAAGATTTTTACCGCCCGGGACAAATATGGTTCAGCCACCTATGGGAAACATTATTTTGCCGACCCCACAATTAAAAAATTTGATAATTTTATATACCTGTATTCATTTTTTTCACCTAAAGTTGCCCCCAGCAACCCCATAGTCCCGGCCCTGGTGTGATGATACAAACACAAAGGCCACAAAAGGCAAATTGTCGGTATTGGTGGTTCAAAAAGGTGGTTCTTATTTTTGAACCGTACTGAAAACATGTTTTACCGAAATATAGTGCGTGTCTAAATTGTTGGTAGCAGTAGTGTTAGGAGCGTTCTGGAACAGTCGGTTCTATTTCGGTGCGTTTTTTGGAGTGGTGCCTGCAATAACCCCTAACGTCCAAAATAGAACCGGACCACCTCAGAAACGCCCCAGACACTGCTATTGTTGTTATATATGGCCAAGCGTGACATACCCTCTCGTGACGACACGTTGATAATGAGTATTTGCTCGTTAGAGGAAATAATATCCGAGGGAGAAATAATTATGGCTTAACAACTGAGAATCTTGCTACATCGTCTGAAGGCACGCCAGGGGGAACTAATCACAGGGTTCGCAACGCAAACCAACACTTATTAAGTTCCGCACAGGGAAAGATTGTGTAGAACTCCGTCGGCATACTAAGTATGACAAAAAAAAAAAGAAGCTTGTGTTCTGTCCGCTCAAAAGAAAAACCCAACATTGGTAGATGTATCAATTCTTTTCAAGAATTCATGGAAAACGACTGAAATTCCTCAGAATAGATCGAGAGCACGATTGTGAAATCACAGAATAAGGAATGCCACGAGTCCCTTGTGTGTTTCGGCACATCATGGGTGTCACAAGCACCACACTTGTGATCAGCTGAAATTTGTTTTCTGTGGTTTTTTCATCTTCAACGCGCGCGAGTGAGGTTGTTTTCTTTTAAACGAAAGTCAAATGTACAGAGAATAGATGTTGATATCACCACTATTGAAATAGAAACTTAATTGGCACAGAAATTTAGATCCTCAACTGAATAGCGTTTTACTGTGTCAAAGGTGTATGTAATTTATGCTCTAGTTCAGTAAAAACTTGTTATACTTATAATTCCCAAATGGATATCGGATTCTAAGAGACCGGTCAAAGGTGTTACGTGATACAAATAATTATTTCCGCATATTTAAAATAGAGAGAGATTTTTATATCAATGAATCTAGTGCTGTATTAGACATACAGGGTGGGCAAAAAGTCCGTAGAAATTTTAAAAGTGAATAAAAACCGTAAAACTTACCGAAATAAAAAAAACGGTTTGCAGGGTTAGCACCGCTAGGTCACGGGAAATTTTTTAAGACGGAAAAATAAGTAAAAAACAACCGATAGGTGGCGCTGGCACGAGAGAATTCGGTGGAAATATGCAAATGAAACGGTTATAAGAACTTGGGTTCCTAACCGACAACCAGTTCACCGTTGTAAACCGCGTATGTGGACCTGCTGCCGTTGTTGGATTTGTGACTCGCCTGCAATTCGTTATCCCCCTTAGGTGATGGTCATCTGGAACACATACTACTGTGATAAACGATTTGGAGACATTCTGTTCGTTATTTGCGTATCGTTTTTTCGAATTGTGTACGTCAGTGCCACCAACACCTGGTTTTTGTTATTTCTGTCAAAAATGTTTTGACAGGAATTAACCTGCAAACCGTTTTTTATTGCGGTTATTTTTCCGGTTATTATGAATTTTGAAAATTTTAATGGACTTTTCGTCCACTCTGTACTTTTTGTGCATTCATCCCAAATGTTTTGTGAAAATGCAGTCCAATTCATCTTTCTTGCTGACTTAAAGAACATACAAACCAGCGTTTTCTTTATACAGGGTGTAACGAAAGTCTTAACTCGACCTTTATCTCATCAAACGTTCGTCGCACAGGTATGGCTTAAAAAATGTTCAAAATGTGTTCAGAGATTACCCTGCATTAGTATTAAGAGTGAAAATGCAGTTTGTTACCTAACAAAAAAAAATCTCAGTTTTTATACAGTCCCATAACTATTAATTGAAATCTATCTCTCCTGAGACCAACAAAAGAAATTCCATGTTTCTAGCTACAATATTCACTGGAATATTTGAATTCAAAATTCGGAGAAAAGTTAGGGAAGAGCAACATAGATCAACGGAATACGCTCATTTCCTTCATTTATGCTGCTCTTTCCCAAATTTCCTCCAATTTTTGAATTCAAATATTTCAGCAAAAGTTTAAAAATTACAAATAGCAAAAAATCACAAGTCTATGGCTTCGTAGCTCGAGTGAGCCCTTTGTTGCATTTCATCGATTTATTCATATTTTACCGGTCAGGAAATTGTCTCCCATTTATGTATGTTTGTCAAACCACAAATAGTTCCCGCGTATTTTTGCATTTTTTCACCACTATACAGTTGTTCCAAAGTTGAAGAATATTGAACTACACTGCAAATTACAAGCAATTTATGATTCATATTCATTTTTTTTAAACAAATCACAAAAACACAGACGTATATATCAATACAAACATACACATAGGTACAAACATAAAAACACATGAATACAAACACTTTGTGACCCCAAGGGACTTAAAAATCCTTCCAGCAACTCTAAAGGGGGTTATAATCACATATGCTTCAGACAACAGCTTTTATAAAGATTAGACATGTTATATTGTACATATCTTTATATATTTACGATTACGGTATACGTTAAGTTGTTAGATTTCTCATTTTGAGTCATAATCACGGTTATATAATTAAATTACGTATTATGAATATCAGTTAGTACATTACATGTAACATAATACTGTAATGTAACACCATACATTTATTGCTCACAAAAAAAAATGAAAAAATACACATAGAACCTATTCATTCAGATGAAATACCAATCTAATTTACATACAAATATTCGTACATATTTTTTCCAAAAAGAAAATTTGCATTCACATTTTTTTCCCGTATACAAAATTCACATTTTTCTTGTCGGGTAACGGACCACACACACACTTTGGGATATAAGTGAAGTTGCCATCATCAGATGATCAATTAAATTTGAATCTGAAAAACATATTTTCTCTATATAAAATGTATCGAGAGCTAACGAAATTTAACACATTATATCCACTACCGAATTAAATACTGACGTGCTCTGCCAATTGTTATTCGTGTAAAAAGTCAATCAACGATTCTCTGTCATTGACAGATATGACAGTTCCCATCTTGTTGCAGAAAACATCATTGCATACTGAAACTTGTACGTCGGAAATTACTCTTTTGAATTCCAACAGTTATCCAGAACATTCAGATCCTATTCCCATACCTCAAAAGACTAAATCTACAGTTGTTCTCGTTCATCGTAACGCCCCTCAGCCATCTTATAGTTGACAATACCCTTCAGTTCACGCCAAAAGTTAAATTATTGTCCTAGACTAAAGCTTAACATCTCCTCTATTATTAAACGGAAGCTTTAGAATTTCCTCTGTCTCGCACATTTGCACACATGCATCGCATCATCGCGAACAACAAACGATCCAAACACCGGAATCGTGAGACAAAAACGAAGCAAACAACTTGCAAATGCGTGCCTACCGCTCCTGAAATTTTAGGATGTATTTTCGTGTTTGCGGCGAATTCCGGCGCAAATTACCCGAGTCGATGCCATTCAATTTTGTAGCGTGATGCTTTGAAAGAGGAATTCGAACTGCATTTTGAGCGTCAACGGATTTTATCAGATATAGGGAAACTATTTCCGTATTTTCTGATAGCAAAACGTCGTTTCGGTGTCTACGGATTTGGATATATTTTGAAATTATTTCCGGAAGGGAACAAAGGAATGAATCCCATCGTCCGTAAGAGGCCTTCATTCGCATTAATGAAGTTCGTTTGAAATGGAAATACTAGTCGATATCATACCTTTATGAATGTTAGCGAATTGATATCTCCGGTAAGCGGCAAGATTACGGCCAGATTTGTGAAAATTTCGTGAAATTCTCATGAGAGAGAGAGGGAGAGAAAAATAATCTATTATAAGTACAGTCATGATTATAGATCCCATAGAAATTTTTGGCAATTCATAATCCCCTCCCCCCTTCAAAGTTAGTAAAACTTTCCCCCACAAACGTCATGTCTGAAGCATGATCTTTTTATCATTTCGTGACCGAGAGTTCAGGAATTTCTACAGTAAGTGATACATTTTACGTGACTTGTAATGCAATCTGGAAATGAGGGGGTTGAGAAATCAAGTGGTTCTCACACGAAGGGGTATTTTTTTGGAAGAGCTTCAGATTCAGGGTTCAGAAGTTTGTCATTAAAGAGGGCGCTGAAGAAAATCAAATAACAGAGTTCTGAACTCGAACCCTTCTTCACGGTCTTTTGCGTCCGAAACGTCCGTAAAGCTTCAGTCGTAAATTCGTGACTGAGGTAAAACAACTTCGCTGACAGTGCCTCTAATGTCAACATCACAAAGTAAACCTTATGTAAGCTCCAGGAAAATTCAGGAAATGAGTTGTTAATGTACACCCATGCATTTTATAGGACTCTGATTTGTATATTTACAATGATTTGCTTTCTTGCAGCGACTGCTACTGAAAAAAATTACAAAAATTTAACTAATTTGTTTATTTTTCAACAAGAAAAAAATTCTTCTTGAGACTAATTTTTTTCGCAAACAGCATTCCAATATACCAAGCAAAATTCATTATTTTTTTTAATTTTTCAACCACAGTCGAATACGGTAATAACGACCAAAGAAATCTCTTCGTTATAACAAAATTTCGTTGTAAGAGAATTTCCGATTTTACGAATTTTGACATTCATTGTAGCAGAATTTGGTTGAAACGGAAAAATTCTTCATTTACATTTTAGATAATAAAAAGAATGAAGTTAAATTCCAAAAATAACTCAAAACAACTTAAATCAATCAGGCATTGGATTTGTTTTGGATAAGTTTTACTTTCGGATTATTTGCCTTTACTATGCTAAGTAACTTGGAATCCAAGAAAACCACAAATTCTTCTAAAAGCGCGTTCAAACGCTTGAAAGAATTCGAATCCAAAAGCACATGCGAATTCCGAAATCTTTTCCCATACGAGTGGGCTGCTAACTTGCACATTTCGGGAATGAATGCCCTGAAGCCATGTATGTTTCTGGAAAATGTCTCGAACGAACGTCCTGTAAAGACAGCTACATCAACATCTTGGAAATTTGAGAAAGTCTAGTCTTTTTTTCCATGGGATCCTATAACTTCAGCTCTAATTTGAAATTCCAATTCGGTCCTACTTTCCAAAAATATTGAAAGAGTAGATAGAGATATGTCGTATATTTTAATGGTGTAATAACACAGGCAGACTGTTGACAAGGATGTACAGCAATACTTTTATTCACGAGACACGTGAGGTAGAAATGGTATCGGGAGGCAAAGACATTCTCCAGGAGTTCGATTTTAACCTTTTCGACGAAGGGCTGTCAGTTTCGCATGTTAACGTACAGTTGTTCTGCATTAATGTAGAATAAAGGAATTTTCCATGTTCGCCGCTCCGTATACACCACACCGACCGTCACAATAGCACATTGTTTTTCTATTTACTCCAGCATCAACTTCAGAAATGCCCTTAAGTGTTTCTTTAATCGAAAACTGTTTCCTTTCGAGGCCACTCCTTTTAAAAAACAGAAGAAATATAAAACATTCCTAACGCGGAGAGAGAGAGCACTGGTTTATCACAGATTTCATTTCTCTATCCGTATATCTGGAAATTTCTTCCCGCACCCCCACAAGCCATGGAAGCGCACCCCTTCTCTGAAACCGATATTACGGAGATCATTTTCGGAACGTTTAGTACTTTTTCTGTGGATTTACAGAACCTTGTTTTTGAATTGCGTTATAACCGATTTTACATTTCCTAATATCGGAAATCACAATACATTGTTCCTATGCAAACTCATTTGAAGATTAGAAAAGTTTGCGTTGTAAGGGTCCGTTCAAGTATTACGTAAGCAAATTTTTAGCCATTTTTGACCCCCTGCCCCCCCCCCTCCTTGTCAGCAAAATTTCGCCATCAGCTCTGCCCCTCTGAATCTTAACGTATATTGGTGGGATCAGAGACGTACACGGGGGTGGGGGCACGAACCCCCCTCCCACGATCAAAAATCTATTTTTTCAATGCAAAAAAAAATATTTTTTTGAAGAAATTTTGGAAAAAAAATACCTTTATATCTTATTATAATTAATCAATTTCTGTTAATTTTAATGTTATTTGAAGGCCATGACCTCAAAATCTATCTTTAATAAATTCATTGCGACCCACCCTCTAAGCCATATAATGATAAATCGCATAAAGGCCCTTGGCTCGCGGACCAAATATGGCCCAGGGGGTTATCTGATGCGGCCTGCCCTCCTCAAACCTAATTTTGTAAAAATGAACTAAGCGGCACATTTATAGATCTCTTAAGTGTCCCGCGGTACAATTCCAGAACATTTAAGTGGCCCGTGGCATATTTTCAGATCATTTAAATGACCCGGGACACAGTTCCAGAACACTTAAGCGATCCGTGACACATTTAGAGATCCCTTGAGTGACATGTGACGTAGTTTTAGAGCATTTAAGTGTCCCCCAGTGCGGTTCTACATCACTCAAGTTAACCGCGACACATTCTCAGATTATTTAAGTGATGCGTGGCACAATTTCAGAGCACTTAAGCGGCCCGGACACATTTGCTGAGCACTTAAGCGGCCTGGACACATTTCAGAGAACTTGAGTGACCCGAACACATTTCCATAGCAATTAAGGCCCAGACACATTTCCAGATCACTTGGATCAGCGAAACATTTAGAGATCACTAAAGTAGCTCTGTAAGGCACTTATCAATAGGGGGGCATGTTACTTCAAAGTGCCCACAAACTGTCGAAAGGTTTTTCTCGTTTTTGGCTCACCGAGTAAGATGCCATTAAAAATGTTTCATATTTTCATAAAGGGTGGTTGATGACGTAAGCATCTTCCAACCCCCCTCCCCCTTGTCATCAAAAGTAAGCAAATCGGAAACCCCCTCCTCCCCATCGATGATGACGTAATACTTGAACGGCCCCTAATGAGATTTTCACTATAATGGTATTTGTTGAAACGGGATTCTCGATTTAAGTTAAGAATTTATTCGACACGAATAAATATAAGGATATCATAGAAATTTTCACGCTGTATTCATTTATTTAACGAGGAAGCGAGATAAAAATGGTTCATAGCCTTAGTCGTTGCTATATTCAGTGAGTAATAGTTTTCCCCTCTTGTACTAGTGAAAAGCCTCATTTCCTCAATTTATTTGGGTTTTAAATTAAGGCTGTGCGGACTCAATACGGCAACGACGAATTCTTAATATAACGAAAGAATGTTTGTAGGTGTTCTCTATAGAGGGGAAGCTTTGCCTGCGGTATTTGGATAAATCTACATATGCAACTACTCTCTGATAATAACCCACTGTTATGAATAAATACTGAATAATGAATAATACTGAATAATATGAATACTGAATTTACTGAATAAATTCAAAGGATTTATGTTTATCACATAGCATTGATATAGCGGGTCGATAGATCTTCTATTTCACTGCGGTAATTCGGCCTAAAATGTGGATCTTATAAAGCAACGTTCTTAAACCTTTCTGAGACTGCGGATAGGTGAAAATAGTTGAAACATTTTGCGGAAGTGGGAAAAATGCAGACCGCGCGGTAAAAGTAAATACTATGGCCTTTGCATTGGTATACAACTACCAATTCAAAGGCCGCAACATACAAAATGCCCAACAAGATGGCTGAAAAAAGATGGTTTCAATCTAGCGCAGATATATGCGATTGGCGGAGAACTGTCGAGAGCATTCTAGAAAGTCCCGCCCCTCCAGACAGTGGTTCAACATCCCCGGACGGTGGCGCCGCCAAATTGGGAACTGTAAAATAGAATTTGGTGGAATGTTCTTTTTCTCGAAGTTTCTTCGGGGTTATAAATAGCGCGGCGCTCACAAGATGGCAGGCTCAAGGAGACTCGAATAAAAGAGGGACTGGATGAAAAGTCAGTCGTGTTTAAACGTTGAGAGAAAGTTGTTAGCTCCCTGATTAGCTTGCAAATACGTGTAAATTGCTGTTCTGTAAATAAATCTGTGTTTGTCCGTCGAACCACTTCTTGTTTTCCAATCTCGAAGTCTTGTGAAAAATTATCCGGAACAATATCAAGTCTTTCTTCACAGCTTAAGCCAGTGTTGAGCAAACTTTTTTAGGAGTGGGCCAAAAGACAAATACACAATATTTGGCAGCTGGACATGGCATATATATCGTCGGATGTATTAGTAATTGGAACTTTTATGCTTAGAAATGAAACGGCGGGCGCGATCTATCAGCACCTCCTAGAGATGGAATGCCTGCGCACGGGTTGCCAAGTTCATCTGAACGTCATGAGAGTAGTCCGATGAGACTTGGCGTAGAAATCTTCCGGGTTGGCTAACAAATACCATGCGGTGATTCGATGTGAGGCATAGAAATCGCCAACTCTGTTCCCGATTGTTTCTTTCCCTAAAAATACTAGCACGTGCACCGGAATTTTTTTCGTCTGAGTATTCTGACTGAGAATGTGGACTACTTGCGTTACGCCACGAGCAGCGTGCGGTGGCCTTCTATCCCTAGGAGGTGGTGGATCTATACCAGTGATTCCCAACGTGGGCGTTAACGCCCCCTGGGGGCGATGGAATGTTCTTGGGGGCGTTAGAAGCTACGAGTATAACATAGGATCCTATGGGTTAGATTGCGCTGGGGGGGGGGAGCGATGGGAGAAAAAGATTTCTGAAGAAGGGGGCGATGGGACAAAAAAGGTTGGGAAACTATGATCCATATACGATCTAAACTGCAACGGTTTAACTGCAAATGAGAGTAATTTACACAGTAATGGTTTACCCTTTAAAACTTTGAAAAAATATATATACAGTCGAATCCCGTTATAGCGAACTCCAAGAGACGGGAGAAATCACTTCGTTAAAATGAAAAATTTCGTTATAAAGGAATTCCATGTTTTTGCATTGTTCCGTATGTAAACTTATCTGAAGGATTAGAAAAGTGTTCTTGAAAAGAGAATTTCGCTATAACGGTATTTGTTAAAACGAGATTCGACTGTATATATAACTACTTCTACACTTCTATTTTGAAATCTGTGGTGATTCGGATAGAACCCCTACGCGGGCCGCATCTGTCCCGAGGCCGTAGCTAGCCCATAACTATCTTAAAGCCATCCAGAGTACGCGTGGCTCTTCTCTGCACCCCCATAATTAGAAAAAATAATTTAAAGACGAAGGGAAAAAATGTCAAAAATAAATAGGAGTAATCATTTGCGGACAAAAAAATAAATGTGAGGAAAAATTGGCGGAACAGAAAAAATTACTGAATGTGCGAAATAATTTGCTGTCATAAAAAATGCGTGAAAAATAATTTATACGGGGGTAACAAAAAAATTAATAAATGTGTTGCAGACCAGGAAATAGAATTAAATACGAGAAGTAATAAATAAATGGGAATCATAGTGTGTGTGTGTGTGTGTGTGTGTGTGTGTGTGCGCGCGCGCGCGTCAAATGGGAAAAAAGAGATAATCGAGATAATCGTTCTAGAGATAATCGACCAAGTCTGCAAATTCTCTTAATTTCTTACACCAGTGTATTTAAAAAATAATAATACCAAAGCACATTCTAAACAAAACATTGCCGTGAAAACTTGGGGGGAAAACACTTAATTGAAGTTTAATATTTAAAAAAAATCAAGATTTTCACTCAAAAAATAATAAATTATTCTCTTATAACACAAAACATTAAAAATAAACAGTGCAGGTAAACAAAATATATGATTTGTGGGCTTGATTACCCCCCGATTGAACATTTCAAATCGGAATTTTTCATAAAGAACAATCAAACTCCGCTGATTATTAAATACTTACAAATTTATACTCGCAATAATACAAACACTTAAAAACATATATTATTTCATTCTCGAAATTAATTTACGTTTATGTACAGTAATTTTTTTATACAAATTTACCTAAAACGCACCCACCTTATGCGTAGTGTGAATCACTGTAAGACTCTGAGGATGTGCTTTCTTCTGCCTTTTCGGTCTCGCTAAATTTTAGTAAAGTCAAAACCTCTTTTGGCAATGCTGCTCCCTTGTTTTTTGTGGACAGTTTTCTTATAGAAGGATCTGGTGGTATAAGAAGATAGTTCACCAAATCCTTATTAGTTGCTTGACATGAAATTTTTCTTGATCTATATTGCAGAACCTTGTGGATCCCGAACCTTGCTTTGAGATATCAATCAACAATCCAGTTTCCTTGCGGGAAAATTTAACTATTTTGTTTTTTCTTTGTTTCATGTTCTATTTTTCTTCTTTGGTACGAGCTTTCCACTTCTTGATGCCCTACCTGTAAGAAATGTGCAACAAGCACTCAAAAATTCTTATATGTGCATGGAGCACAGATAGTCCGAAATTATTGCTGGTGGAATCAATATTCTTATTTTTGAAGCTACTCAAATCCTTCATAGACTTTGGTGATGCTCCACAGATGTAACAAATTTGAGATGTTTTACTTACTCAAAGAACTGCAGAGTGTCTACCATTGTCATCATTAGTTTATGGTTGACTTTTATGTTGTCATCACCAAACCTTATTTTAGTGGGGATTAGTGCTCTGATTTGAGCCTCTACACGGTCCACTTCTTTTGTTATTGTGATAATTGTTTCTTTCTCAAATTTGAAACGTATTGAACGGCAAAATCTCGTCGATGATGTTCTCTACTACTCAAAACTACTCAAAAATAAGCCAAACTTTAAAGACGAATTACGAAAATTATTCCCTCTACTCGAAGCTTGGGTAATAACGAACCGAAAAGGACAGAGAACTAAAAATGAATAGCGAAAAGAGTTTCATGGTTCCAACTCAAACGCAACCGAATGACAGTCAAGGAAAGTTAATATTTTCATCACATTTCGGCGGGAGCCCCATCTGAGTGAGTCATTACCCTACTTTGACCCCCCCCCGGGACCCCCGATGTAAACAAATATCACCCCAAGATGCACCAGACACTTCTCTACACACCCATATGGTTTTTTCTCCGGAACAAGAACTTCATTTTTTGTTTTTTTCCATCTAATTTCCCGATTCGGACCACTGTGGGGCGTTTGAAAAACACTGAGCTAATACTCACATCAATAAAAACACTTATATGAAGAAATGTATGTTTTTCGTGTTGATCATATTCTCCCAATGTTGAGAATGCGATCAAGCGTTTAAATGTTTGGTTAGGCCTTTTTAAACATACAGCCTGAATCTTATTCCACACATTTTGTATAATATAGACCGTGAAAATATTCCTAAAGCTAATGAATGCCATTACAATTTTTTTTCCCCAGATGTTTTTGTTTTTCCAACTAATCCGCCGGAAAATCCTTTTCTAAGGAAAGATTCCAGCAAAAATTTCAGTTATTTTTTTTCTTCAAATGCGTTTCCCAAGACAACCCTTCCCTTCGTTTCCCTTCGTAAGAGACAATTTGTTCCTTGATGTCCTTAAGCGTTGTTTTTATGAGAATTCCGCGTGTCATTTACTTGATGACAGGCTAAAGCTGCTCGAATAGATACGAAGAGACATTTTCTTTCCTTAAAACTATTCCAAGAGATGGCAGGAGCCGATATTTAAAATGTTTTCATCCCTAGACACTTCATTTACAATTCAAATTATAGTTTGCGTTAAGCATATACTCCGCACGAATCATTTGCAGAAAAAACTAAGCCAAATAAAAGCCCGTCGTCATGGCTTATATTAACGTTGATATGGGATGAAATAAAGAACGACATGAGTCGTAAAACTCGTCGCGGATTTAAAAACTAAAGCAGAAATCTCCGTTCGGAAACTTTTCATTCCTCTCCACCAGATTATCACTTAATACCGGTATGTTCAGCATAATTATCATGAGTTTTTACTCTCGTAGGAGTTTTTTTCTCACTATTTTGTGCGGTTTTTTTATTTGCTATACAAATAATCTGGACAGATATACGAGAAAACTCCGCAATAATTACAATACCTTTCAGATATTACGGGCCAATAAAAAAAATTTCATGAAGCACGAGGACCAACAAGTCATACTATGATATCTAGACTAACATAATGGTGCGTTAACGGATTGGCCCAACGGGGCCCGGGACCAATCTTTTTTCCGAAATTATTTCTCCGATTATTATCAAATTATTCTTTCATTTGTTTTGAATTTTTTTTTTCTTTGCATTTTTTCTGTTTTTTTTTTTGGCATTTTTTCTGAAATGATTATTTTTTAATTATTTTACGACCCATAGTTTTCAAGAAAATGCGAAAGAAAAGTATGACGTCATATCCGGTGCAAGAAAAAATACTTTATTATAAATAATGAACATCGGTATTTGCACATGTATGCATGGGAAGATATTCAAAATATCCACCGCGCATATCGAGGCATGCATGCGCGCGCCGTGGAATGACGTAGAAAGGTTTTTTTTTGCACCGGATATGACGTCATACTTTTCTTTCTCATTTTTCTCGAAAACCATGGGTCGTACCAGGTATAATTCTCTGGAAATTTTTTATGCCTTACAAGCGAGGAATCTGGATGTGCAGAGTTTCGGTGATCCTGATGGAGCACCCTATATATACACTGGTGTAAGAAATTAAGAGAATTTGCAGACTTGGTCGATTATCTCTAGAACTACTGTACCGATTTTGATGAAATTTGATATGTACATACATTGATACAATACAATACAAATAACCATTCAATAATTGTAATACACACGCGTGATCGTGCGTAACACTCGTTGGAGTTGGAAGGTATGAAACAGCGGTTGCAGAATAAACAAAAAAATGTGTATGGTCCCTTCTTACAGATATACAGGTCTCGCAGCGTGATTTCATACTTGAAATAAGGCAGTTTATCATTTCCTGTGGCAATTGGTCCCACTCGTTCAGCAACGCTGTTTTCATTCCCTGGATAGTTCCCGGAAGGGGGTTGCGAGTTGCAATTGCCCTCCCCAGAGCGTCCCAGACATGCTCTATAGGGTTAAGGTCTAGAGATCTGGCTTGCCAATCCATCCGGCGGATATCCTCACTCTCTAGAAAATCGTCGAGCAGAAGAGCTCTATGTGGCCTCGCGTTATCGTCCGTTAAAATGAACTCAGGGCCAACTGCACCCCTGAAAAGGCGAACATAGGGCTCCAAGACCTCATCCCTATACCTCACACCAGTCACAGTGCCTCTTTCAAAGACATGGAGAGGTGTGCGGCCATCCAACATGATGCCTGCCCAGACCATTAAACCTCCTCCGCCATAATGGTCGATTTCGCGGACAATGGAGGGTAGGTAGCGAGTTCCTGGTTCACTCCATATGAACATACGGCGAGAATCGGTGCTTAGGCTGAACCAGGACTCATCAGTAAAGAGAACGGTCGCCCATTGATACATACTCCAATTTCTATGCTCTCTGCACCATGACAAACGGATTCTTCTGTCCGTAGAAGTGAGCGGGACGCAAACAGCAGGTCTTCTTGCAAACAACCCTCTCTCACGAAGTCTTTTGGAAACCTTGATACGCGGGTTCCTGTGGCTGCATACAAGTCACGAGAGAGCTGAGAAGCTGTAGCACTGATGTTACGCCTCGCTATAATCGACAAATGGCGATCTTCTCCGGCCGTCGTGGCTCTTGGACGACCTTGCCCAGGCGTTCTCTCGATGGATCCGGTATCCTGGAACATAAGTTACACACGACGCTGGGCGTTAAATTGAACTCTCTACAAATATGGACTTGAGATTGGCCTGCTTCTAGCCTCCCCACAATTCGCCACCTCATTCCATCATCTAAACTTTGGTGGTTACTCATTTTTACTGTCACAATTTGAAATTAACCGATTGCTGCAAAATAACGCCAAGAAATTCGCCGAGGTGTGCTAGCGAACGAAATGCGTCTTAACTTACGCGCGCTTATAAAGCCTGTTTCTCTACTGGCAACGCCTACACACACGTGTACGCTTACGTATTTGACGGACAAGATTTCCATTTTTGTCTAGAAGCAGTGGTTTTACATTCAGTTCTGTTCTTTCATGAAATTCGATAAAATATGCAAATTCTCTTAATTGATTTCACCAGTGTAGATAGAGACTCGCCGAGACGGGATTTCTGGAATTGCAACACCCGATTTCGGCTCAGCAATTATTGTCCCACATAACCTTTGATTCCCCCTCATGACCTCTTCAGGGGCCGAATTTCGAAAAAACCCCTCTTGGTGAGTCTTTATGTCATCAAATAAAACTACTAACCAAATTTCATAAATATAGATAGCTCCAGCGGTTTTGACTCGGCATGGTTCCTCTGTATGACCTTTGAACCCCCTTATGACCCCCCCCCCCCATTAGGGGTGGAATTTCGAAAAGCCATTTCTTAGTGGGTCTTTACTTCATGAAGTAAAACTACTGATTAAATTCCAGACTATAGCTTCAGCGGTTTTTGTTCGGCATGATTTCTATATACACACATCTTACCTTCGAACCCCCTTAGTTTTGACCCCCTTAGAAGTCGAATTTCGAAAAAAAACCCTTGTTTGGTTTTTTTTTACGTCATGAAATAACACTTCTGAACAAATTTCATGATTATAGCTTCAGTGGTTTTGACTCGGGATGATTTCAATATATTACCTTTCAACCCCGTTTTGACCACTTTAGCGGTCGAATTTCAAACAATCCCTTTTTTAGTAACTCTCTTTACGTCATGAAACAAAACTATTCACCAAATTTAATATTTATAGCTTCAGTGATTCCGGCTCGGTGATGATGAATCAGTCAATATAACTGATATTATACAGGGTGTTCTGGTAATGGACCGACAAACTCAGAGGATTGTTAGTAGACATGAAGAGGAACAAAAATTGCAATGGAACATGGTGTCGCGAACCACGTTGAGAGGGTGAAAATCTCGAATGAAGCATGCAGGTTTCGACGTTACGCTGGAACGACAAAAAGTATAATAACAACTACAAAAATCTATAATTTTTTAATTATTACAAGAGTTGTTGTAAGTGGCGGCCGCTGACGTCATTGCACCGTCTACAACGACGTAAAAACGATTTCCGGACGCGCTCGAAGGTACCGGGTATGTTTTTACGTCTGCAGCAGCGAGGACATGTGTCCACAGGAGTGGCATAAACGAGTGATTTAAGCTGACCCTTCATAGGAAAAAGTCACACGGATTAGGATCCGGTGAACGTGCAGGATACTCAATGGAACAGACAACTAACTGCTACACGTGCTTACAACCGCAATAGTGCTAATTTACGTTGTCCGCAGCGCGTGATCCTACCCCCAGCGCATGCGTTTTGTGACGCTACTTGCGTCGGATATGTTGAGCGAACCCGCGAACGTATTCAGCGATCAACTGACATCCACCTTTAGTCTCCTCTGGACTCAGAGCCTGCGTGAGCTTTTCGCGATTTCCACCCTCGCAACGTGATTTGCGACACCATGTCCCATTGCAATTTTTGTTCCACTTGATACCTTCTAAGAATTCGATATCTTGATACGAATCGATAGATCTTGATACCTTCTAAGAATTAGAGTTCGTCGGCCCATTAACAGAAAATCCTGTATATGCGTAGATTAGAGGCAAAAAACCATTAGGACCGAGCTGGCCCGCCGTTGTAGAGCACCATTTTAAGTTAAACAAGCCAGCTCTACCGATTCATATATGTATATGAAAGAGAATTGGAAAAGCTCTACGTCTCGACATTTCAGCGATAGAAAAAAACTAAAATAACAAAATAATGAAGACAGTTTTGTCTCTGAAAAGTGTGTTCCGAGAAATTTAAAGTAAAATGAAATTCAAAAAGTAGAGAGCAAACACGGTGGCAAAATAAAAAAGGATGTAAATGGACACAAACTAGAGACTAAAATTCTCTCGAATCCTGCTGTGGTCGATAATTGTTGATGATATGATATTGTGAATGTTAATTTCTGAAATTCTCACATCATTTAGTATATTCTTGTCAAGCTCATTCTCTTTCCTCAAACTGTTTGCTATTTTTCTAAAAATTCTTCAAAAATGCCGTTCGTGTATATTTTCAATTTGTTTTCGACTGATAGATAGATTTATCGAGAGAAAAAAAGGTAATTGTGTTGCCGGTAAGTTCCTATTTCTTGGCCTAGGGGACACAGTTTCAAATAGATTCTGCATTCATTTTAGCTTTCTGCTCCTGTTATTAGGTATATGGTAGAGAGTTGGAAGCTATTCCACGTCATTCAAACGGTGAAAAAAAATTACAACAGAATAACAAAAAGCGAAGGTAATTTGGTTCTGAAAAAGTGCGTTCTGAGAAGTTAAAAAAAAAGATTTTTCTCAGTGAGATCGGCGAGAAAAATCAGCAATACCTTACCGCGACCGTGCATCGATACATCGGTTGAAAGGCTTTTGTTGTCATAGCAACGCGTGATGCGGTTCCCTCGTAGCTTCCCCTTTATTGTATAGTTAACTTGAAACAAACTACAGTGAGTGGCAAACTTTCCCGATAAAGATCTGAAAAAAAACCAGAACCATCATCATGAATTAGTGCGTTGTAAATAATACCAAGTCGTGTCCCTATCACAACCTCTACCTACCGAATTTAATCTTTCCGTCGTTTCCTGGCCAATCGGGCTACTTACTAACTGCCTCGACGGGCGTATGAAGAGAAAGACAAGATTGTACGTGTATAATGTGCGTATAGAAACGTCCTCTCCACTTGTCAATACAAGATTCATCGAAAGACTGGTTATTTGTGGAGATGAAGATTACAAGGAAGAAAATTCATCACTGCCCCCACGGGGACTCGAACCCCGGTCTCTCGCTTGCCGGACGAGAGCTCTACCATCTACGCTATGGAAGCAGATAAAACATTTTAACCTTGGAGCGTATATATATATGTTGAAAGGCACCGTACATGGACGGCGTCAACAATCAACTAATAGCTCGTGAATGACAAAGTTCAACCAGATGGCCATATGCATATGGCCCCGTGGGGGCAGTGATGAATTTTCTTCCTTGTAATCTTCATCTCCACAAATAACCAGTCTTTCCATGAATCTCGTATTGACAAGTGGAGAGGACGTTTATATATGCATATGGCCATCTGGTTGGCCTTTGTCATTCACGAGCCATTAGTTGATTGTTGACCGCGTCCATGTACGGTGCCGTTCAACATATATAAAGGTTGAAATATTCTATCGGCTTCCATAGCTTAGATGGTAGAGCACTCGACCGGCAAGTGAGAGACCGGGGTTCGACTCCTCGTGGGGGCAGTGATGGATTTTCTTCCTTGTAATCTTCACCTCCACAAATAACCAGTCTTTCGATGAATCTTGTAGTGTAAAAAGTGTTGTGTGTAATGAACAGAAAGACGAAGAGAAAAATTCGGTAACGTCGATATCGAAAGGGTGCAAGGATGTTTTGAAAATTTAACCGAAGCACTAGTTTGCACTCATTTATTCAGCACCCATTTCTCCAGCTGCTCCACGCTCGGAAGAAGAAAATACCACCACCCAATATACCAACAAAGGGTGGTGATCTCAATCTAAAATTTTGCTCACTTATCAAAAATTTACTTATCGATACTGTAGCCATAACTGTGTCACGTGGAATCCTTACGATCGCCATAGACAGTATGTGCGGGTAAATGTGTTTATGTTTATGCACAAACTAGAACAAAAAGTTGCTTTCATTTTATGCAACAAGAACACGTAATATAATAAGTCAAAATACACCTTCTGTTTGCTAATAATTGCACATTTACAATGAGTCCAACAAGTTGAAAGAATATTAGTATATATTTTATGCAGAAACAAAATTGCTGAACGAAAATAAAATTCATTACTCGTATATTTCTATATTTGCACATTTTTTCCGACTAATAAATTGCACTTTCTCCGAGTTCCCAATCATTACATTACCATCTATCGACAATAAAATGAATGATGTTGCCAATAAATCCCTGTTTCTTGTGCTAGGTGACGTACTTTAAATATATATCCTGCCTTCACTTTGGCTTCCGGTTCTTGTTAGTAAGTACAGTAATTCTGGATAATCCGACCGTGTGCTAGTTCGGTTCGTCCAGTAATCCGGCGTTTTTAGGTGGGTTTTCTTCGCGAATAGAAGAGGAAAACATGTCACTGTATGTCTGTGCACAGACGTTTATATCTTTTAAATGGACTTTTCCAATCAACTTCCAGTAATCCGGCACACCTTGGTCTGTTACGTGCCGGATTAGCGAGAATCTACTGATCTGATACTCTCGTATTACTTTAGTTGTCTTTTTTCTATACGGATATAAACCTGTGACATATATTTCGGTTCGAATATGTTTGCATTAGAAGAATGCAGGTATGGGGGGAGATATATATATATAAGCGAAGTGTTTAAAATTTTCAATGGGATGAGTAGGATTAATCACTCATCATAGGGTGATATGGTGAGTTATTAATACACCGTCAATCAACTGCTTTGACAAGGGGCATCAGTTATCGTTTAGTAAGGTACAATTCCAGATTGTGATGCCGCAGGGAGTTTTCACTATAAGGTTATTAATATATAATTATATATATATAATTAGAGATGAAATGAGAGAGAGGGGAGAGAGAGAAGACGTAAAATAAAAATAAATTAGAAGAAATTGAAAAAAAGGAAAATAATATATGGATCGATGAGGAGGTCGTTCTCAAGGGGGAACTACCCCCCCCCCTCCTCTTTGCTCCAAACTGCAAAAATGTTTCTAATGATGGAGGCCAAGAATAGGCATAAATTTACCATCAGTTCCCCCGACATTTTTGCGATAAACAAGCTTTGGAAGTCAACAAGCAAATATGAGAAAATACGAAATTATAACCAAAAACACATGAAAATCACATGAGTAGTAAAATATTCAATAGATCTTTACACAAAAGTGTGTTTAAAAGTTGAAAATATAAAAATTAAAAATTAAAATTAATATAAAAATTAAAAATTAAAATTAATATGAAAATTAAAAATTAAAATTAATATGAAAATTAAAAATTAAAATTAATATGAAAATTAAAAATTAAAATTAATATGAAAATTAAAAATTAAAATTAATATAAAAATTTAAAATCAAACTTCACCCACGTTTTTTCAACTTGTTAGCTCATGCCACGCGGTTTAAAGACGGCATTTGAAGTGTCGAATTTTTGATATTTTTCATTTTAATTTATTATTCAATTTTTATATTTTCAACTTTTAAACACACTTTTGTGTAAAGATCTATTGAATATTTTGCTACTCATGTGATTTTTCATGTGTTTTTGGTTATAATTTAGTATTTCCTCATATTTGCTTGTTGACTTCCAAAGCTTGTTTATCACAAAAATGTCGGGGGAACTGATGGTAAATTTATGCCTATTCTTGGCCTACCATCATTAGAAACATTTTTGCAGTTTGAAGCAATGTGGGGGTTCCCGCCTTGAGAACGACCTCCTCATATTGATCCATATTATTTTAATTTTTTTTTTACATTTCTTTTAAGTTTCTTCTAATTTATTTTTATTTTACGTCTTCTCATTTCATTTCTAATTTTATAATTTCGAGTTATGTGTATAAAGCTGCCTTTTTGGCGCTATACTGTGACTTTCGAAGTGTTTCAAATAAACCTGGCTTCTGTCAGTTGCTCTTTTATAATGCATGCTATATATATGAGAGACAGGGAGAGGGGGGGGGGGTCATGAATTCTAACACAATCAACATGCTTAAAAAGGAATACGATAAACATAGTGGGATAAATCTAGTATCTATCCATACTTAGATAAGACAACCATAACCTTTTTTTATGAGCAATGTATTATATATTATTACTTATTATTAATTTTTGTAATATAATTATGATAATGTTATAACAAGTATAATTATAATAAGTATTATAATATACGCTTTTATATAGGGTATATTTTAGTGATATCGATGTTTGTTATAGACATTACTTTTCAGCCACCTCGTTGGGCAATGTGCCTGTTGTAGCATTTATATTTGTGTTCGTATTCTGTTATAATATTGCTGGAACATTCCTCATAAAATTCTCCAGCGATTCATTGAAAAATAAATAAATGCATAATTGTGTTTCAATCATTTCTCGCATGTGAAAAAAACATAACTGCTCAATTAGATGAAAACAGTATAATAGGGGATGTGCCTAGGGGAATTCCTTGAAGTTCAATGCACTCCTAAATCATTCATCTACCGTATATAGCGACATATTGATCTCCAGGATAGAATTGACACATGATTCACTCCAACGCATGGAATTAATTATCTCGATACCTTCGGAATTATATGATAGCTATGTATTAAGTATCATTTCGTGAAGATATATTGCGATATTGGTTCTGTTTACTAAACGCTTCAGCATCGACGCCTAGCGAATAATCGGACGAACGCTCATGAACATATTAGATTATTCTTGGATCCCAGGCGTTAATTTTGCATTAAATCTTGATGAGTCGAAAGTCTTTCTGAGAACATTTTTGTTGAAGTTCCAATAACATTTTCCAATTTAATGCGCTTAATTGGCAATAATATAATTGCGATGATCTGAAATTTCACAAAATATCAATAAAAGAAATCAAAATATATCTTTTATTAGTTAACGGCTGATGATAAAGCGTTAAAACTAACAGAAACGTTTTCATTACGCTTAACTGCAAGTAATACGTTTTACATGAAAATAGGTAGTTTTCAGCGAACGTTTTCTTTTTTATAGGAAAGTTTTGTATCCCTAATGTAGTCTGCATTTGACAGTGTTAAATGTCATTTGAAAAATTAATTAAGTTTTTTTCTGATTTTTTAATGATTCAGTAATTACCTGATTCGATTTCTCTACTGTCCGTGGGACTGTAATAAGAGAGAGAGGGCAATTATATGCTGTTTTGTTAATGAGTGGTTTATTTTCATTACCTATTCGACTAATGCTATGAAACTTGCATAGTATTTTCAGGGGGGAAATACCCGAAAAATAGTAATACCGATGTGCTTAGTTAAGAATTAATTATGCTTACGATACGTATGAATTACGCTCCTACACACGTATAACTATCGTTATATGTGTGCAGGACGCTTGCCTAGTCCTAGACATGCGTGAAATGCTTCCTTACCCCATATATTATTTGAAAATCGAATCCCTGGAAACGCGTAGGAGGCTTACCCACTGAAATGCAGGGTTGGTTCGTTTACTCCTCGAAATGCGTTGGAAGCTTGAGTATCCTAAAAAATAAATATGCTTCGGAATCTTCTGTGCCCCCATAAATACGTCAGAAGCTTGTATATCCCCAGAAATAATTGCTTCAGAACTTTGTACATCCCAAGAAATACGTTAGAAGCTCGCGTATCCCTAGATATAATTGCTTCGGAAGCTTGTGTATCGCTAGAAATTCGTCGAAAGCTTGTGTATCCATAGAAATAATTACTTCGGGATCTTGTGCATACCTCGAAATTCGTAATATGCTCACTACCTTTATTATTGTTTACGACGGTTGCCTATTTCTAGACAGGCGTGGGATGATTCCCCGATCCCCCCCCCCTCTTCTTGAAATGTCGGAAAGCCGTATGGTAATGCGAGATAGGTGCACGCACTCCTAGAAATGTCTAGGAGTTCATATAGTATACTTACTTATCATTATAAGTGTGTACAACACTTGCCCATCCATTGAAATGTTGGAGAAGTGTACCCTCAGAAATGCCTGGGTGGCCTGCTCTGTTAGAAATACGTAATATACATAATAATGCATAGTAAAAATGCATAATAATGCATAGTAAAAATTCATAATAATGCATAGTAAAAATGCATAATAATGCATAGTAAAAATGCATGATAATGCATAGTAAAAATGCATAATGCGTAGATACACGTACGCTCTTAAGTGCGTCGGAAGCTAGCGTACCACTAGAAATACGAAGTGCGCTTATTTACTCTTATAGGTACTTGGGCATGAGTAAGATGCTTAGCCAGCACCATACTAGAGATATTGTGGTACACAACAGCACACTGTCCCTAGCATGGTGTTGGCTTAACCACCCTTTGAAATGTTTAGGGAACAAGTTCCATTGGAAATGCACTGCAGCTGCACGTTTTCCTAGAAATACATTGGAAAACAGCTTGCATATTACTTCAAATTCGTAGTATGCTTACTATTATAAGTTTGTATTAGGATTGCCTAGTCCTAGACATGCGCACGATGCTTGCCCAGTCCTTTCAATATGAAATATTGAAAAGACTTATCCCCAGAAATGTTGGAAAAGCGTATTCCTAGAAATTTTGGAAAAGCGTATTCCTAGAAATGTTGGAAGTACATATTCCTAGAAATTCTGGAAAAGCGTATTCCTAGAAATGTTGGAAAAGCGTATTCCTAGAAATGTTGGAAAAGCGTATTCCTAGAAATGTTAGAAAAGTGTATTCCTAACAAGGCTTAGGAGACATGCCTACTTGAAATACTTAGGAAAATTTCCCAATAAAAATGCATAGGAAACATTCCTACTAGAAATGCATGGTAGCAGCACGTACTCCTAACTATTCGTTGGAAGCTTTTGTATGTCTAGAAAAAATCGTGGTATGATTTCTTAACATTATAAGTATGTAGGACGCTTGTCTAGTTCCGCTTGCTAGTCTTAGACAGGTTCAAAATGTTTGCCTACCTCTTTAAGTGCTGGAAAGACGTACGCCTAGAAATACTCAAGTTGCATGGCCGTTGGAAATACATACTAGATTCCCGTACCCGGGGAAATACGTCGGAAGCTTCCGTATCCCCAGAAATACGTAAAATGCTTGTGTAGCCCTAGAAATAAGTAGAATGCTTACTTAACCTCATAAGTGCGTAAAACACTTTCCTAGACCCACAGGAAGCTTGAAATGCTTAAAAGTCGTATCCCTAGAAATGCCTAGGAGGCTTGCCCACTGCAGATGTTTGACAAGTGCACGTGCTCCTAGAAATAAGTCGCAAGCTTGCGTTTCCCTAGAGTTACGCGTGCTACAAATTGGGAACCACTATCCACACGTCACTGTAAATATCAGAAACACCCCCAAATAAGAGCAAATCAAATTGGTTCTTCTTTTTATTAGAAATGAAAGAAAATAATTATTTTATTGAAACGGGAGAAAAGACTTCTCTCTCTCTCTCTCTCTCTCTCAACGAAAAGAAATCAATGACGAACCAAGAAGTTTCCGGTAAAATAAGTAAATAAATGGTCAAATTCAAAATAAAATGAAAAAAAAAACAAAAAAACTTCTCTTCAATTTTTCCAAGAATGAAAACAAACAGCTCTTTTAGTTCAACTCAATCATTGAAAAATACAATTCAAAATTCTTTGCTCTTCCCGTCCTTTAAAGCAGAAATTGTAAAGAAACGAGTTTTTTCTGCTTCATTTCTCAAAATACGCTTTTCATAAAAATCCAATTTTGCCACAAAAAGAAAGTTACTTTTGTCTGACTCATGCGGAATTCGGAATCTAAAGCTTACGCAAGACCGCGGTATTAGAACCAAAGAGCTTTTCTTTTTTCCAATTTCAGTTTTCCTAATTTTTGGATAAAAGTTTTATTCTATTTCCTGATCAATTTCCCCTTCAAAACTCTGTTATTTATTGGGATAAGTCAGCATTTCTCAGCCTATGGTCCACAACCAAATTCTGTGATTCAATTACAACTGAATGAAAAATCATTGAATTGTTCTCATTTATATAAATTCAATCGTGACACTTCACTCGTAGTTAGAAAATTTGATAACAGATGGCAGCACTACACCTAACAAGCATTATACGGAAACAAACTTCTCGTTAGTTTCACAACATGTACACGCCCATTCCGGCGTTTACCAATTTGTTAGAAATTCCGTAGAGGAATATGCATGAGGTGCATGTATGGTTAACTAGTAGCTCCGACAACATACGCACTGAGACCTAGAAATTTTCCCCCTTGCTGCCACTCTTGCTGCTTTAGCAGCTATAGGATACTTTTAAGATCCTATTGAACGTTTTGTATCCTATCTAGGATTTGTATAGAGAACATACACACAGAAAATCAATTTCATGTATATAGAACATTCACCATATTTCATTGAGAAATATGTAAGAAATGGAGAACTCACACGAGTGCGACAGCCATGGCCAATTTTAATGACAGACGTTGCCATAAGTGACCTCAAAGGTATGAAACAGCCCTTATTATATAGCGCTTTGGAAAATAAACCTTTTGTATAACTATATAAATAACTAGCTATAATACCTGGGTTTTCTTTAATTACTGGGAGGATTGGAAAGTGACAAACCATTGTAAAGCCATGTGCATGTTGGAAACACGTTGCTAGGGAACCACGGCAATCAAAGTAAACATTCCGAAAATGATTGTTTGAGGCCCGGGGGGAAACCATTGTTTCCCGACTGTTTTCTGCCCATTCCGGGCATTCGCCCAGCTCTGGCGAACTTTTAAAGTATCCTATCGTTCAATCCGGGTCCTGTTTCGTATACGTGCTAAATTCGGCGACGATCGGTCTAAAATTGAAGATTTGTATAGAGAACATACACACAGAAAATATACACACAATTTCCAGCTTATGTTCCCCTGCAGAGAATGTCCCGGCATGAGTTCACGTGTTCTCAACCGGGGATGTCTTAATGCATGGATCCACACGTTCCCAGCCAGAGACGTCTTTAACGCGTGTGTTTACACATTCCCTGCTAAGAAGCTTTTAATGCAAGGAGCGCCCTGCTCATGGGCGTTTTAATGCATTGGTCCATTTCCCAGCAAGGGAAGGGTTGATTCAACCTATTCCCTGTAAGAAACGTATCAATGCATGGATCCGATTGTTCTTGCTTATAAACGTATCAATGATGGATCCTACTGTTCTTGCTTATAAACGTATCAATGCGTGTATCCGACTGTTCTTGGTTATAAACGTATCAATGCGTTTATCCGACTGTTCTTGGTTATAAACGTATCAATGCACGGATCCGACTGTTCTTGGTTATAAACGTATCAATGATGGATCCTACTGTTCTTAGTTATAAACGTATCAATGATGGATCCTACTGTTCTTGCTTATAAACGTATCAATGCGTGTATCCGACTGTTCTTGCTTATAAACGTATCAATGCATGGATCCGACTGTTCTTGGTTATAAACGTATCAATGATGGATCCTACTGTTCTTAGTTATAAACGTATCAATGATGGATCCTACTGTTCTTGCTTATAAACGTATCAATGCGTGTATCCGACTGTTCTTGCTTATAAACGTATCAATGCGTGTATCCGACTGTTCTTGGTTATAAACGTATCAATGCACGGATCCGACTGTTCTTGGTTATAAACGTATCAATGATGGATCCTACTGTTCTTAGTTATAAACGTATCAATGCATGGATCCTACTGTTCTTAGTTATAAACGTATCAATGCATGCATCCTACTGTTCTTAGTTATAAACGTATCAATGATGGATCCTACTGTTCTTGCTTATAAACGTATCAATGCGTGTATCCGACTGTTCTTGGTTATAAACGTATCAATGCATGGATCCGACTGTTCTTGGTTATAAACGTATCAATGATGGATCCTACTGTTCTTAGTTATAAACGTATCAATGCATGGATCCTACTGTTCTTAGTTATAAACGTATCAATGCATGGATCCTACTGTTCTTAGTTATAAACGTATCAATGCATGCATCCTACTGTTCTTAGTTATAAACGTATCAATGATGGATCCTACTGTTCTTGCTTATAAACGTATCAATGCGTGTATCCGACTGTTCTTCCCAACTGTCTTGATTCATGGTTCCGACAGAGCACGATTTGAAAAGCCGTGCATGTGGGGGGGGGGGGGGGCTTGTGATAATGATACTTACTGTATTTGTGCTATTGTTTTAAAGAATAAGCATGAGAATTGGTAGCCGGGTATGACCTGCTGGGTAGGGAAATCCCAAACTTTGCCCATGGTGATGTAAAAAGGGCTCGATGGCACCAGGGATCTCCCGCCCCCATGACATCTGATAATATGATTTTCGAAAGTAAGTATTTGAATTGGTATTTCCAGCTAGGTGGTGGGGAGGGGGGGTGAAGCCACTTCGTCTGAGGGCCCGTGATGTTCTTTAGACTAGTGGTTCTCAACCGGGGGCCATGTGGCCTCAGGGGAGCCCTAGGATATTCCAGGGGGGCCACGGATGAAAATCTGACAAAAGGGGAGCCACTGCTACTGATACGGGGGGCCACGAAGAAGTTTGTGGAATTGAATTTTTTTAGTCACTCTGACTAAAAAAAAATTAATTTGAAACAAAAAATGCATAGAATATATTTTTCGCAATTTTTCCGCTATTCAAGTTGATTCCGCTATAACATTAACATGAGGAAGGAAATAAAAAAAAGCGTTGCATGTAATCTCGGTGGGTTTACGAATTGGGGGTGACAGTAGGCCCTGACACAAACTATAGAAGAGGTTTAAAGCAAAATGGAGTAACTGTAAAGACAGAAAGTGTTCGTGTTCGAAAACTTTTCATTCAAAGAGGGCTGCCATAAAGAAATCAGACAAAGATTTCTTGACCATTCATTGACATTCTTTTGAGTGCTGGTAGTAAATGCAATCCAAGAAGTAAATGGGTGCAAAATGAAAGCTTTTAAAAAACCCCCATCGTTTTCATGCAATTACAGACGGATAGCCATCTAGTTTATCACAAAGCTATCTTCAACCGGCACTGAGTGGTCTGATCATTGATCATTTTTGGCGCACGACGAGGGCTAATTAGACCCCGGGACCTACAATTTATTGACGATTCCGAACGGCAGGCTTGTTTCTTATACTCATCGAGAGGTTGGTGCGCTAACCCCTCGATGGGGGACTCAGAAATTTTGTGCTGCGCTCAAGTTGTCATTTTTTGTTGTACCCCTATGTCAGGAAAGTTTTCTGACAAGGACGAACCGGGTATCGAACTCGCGACGCCTCTAAACCTGAGTGGTCTGATGGGGAATATATTTATAAAAATCGAATAAGGAATGATTGCTCTGGGGTATTTTTTATGAATTTTTGGGGAGGGGTGTGCCAACCCATTGCCTCCACTGAAAAGAAATAAAGTCGAATTCAGTTATAACGAACTCCATCCAAGAGACCAAATCATACATGAGGAAAAATACCCACGAAATTGCATTTTTTAAAACTACATTGCTGTATAACTTAAGAAACTGTAATTGCATAAATTTGCTTTTGTCTCAATCGCAAGTGTTCTTATGCCATTCCTTTCAATTTAACAGGAAAAACGTGATTTTAAACACATTTAAGACGGTCTTAACGTCATTTGGTTTGCTGATTGGTGTCTATATGCAATCCTAGAAGATAATGTATTGGGACTTAGTAGGACTAAGATTCACTCCACATCTTTAAAGTTTTTTTAATCTATACTGTAATGCTTCCTATTAACTGCCCTACTACGTAAGCCTGCTGCTGGCCTATTACTGGCCTGCAACATCCCAAATAATTTCAATGCAATTTTCCTGTACTGCAAGAACAATGTTGTGGGCATTAGAAAAAAAAAATTCTAGAATGGCGTATGACTACATTTAAAGCAATTTAAATCCGGTTATTTGAGAGTCAGGGCATCTGCTGATTTCTCAGAAAAGTGTAATAAATTCTCACGCAAGTCTTCATTTTGAAATGTCCATAACCCGCTCATTTCGTATCTTTGTATCTGTCAACCTAAAATTTATGGTTTTTAGTGTTGATAATACGCATGCAAAACCAATTCAGCGACTCATTTTTCACAATCTGCAAAAACCTCGTGGATTTGATAGTTGGAAATGATGTCTAAATGCCAAAGATTTGGAGTTCGAGTCAAAATGAAAATGCCAAATAATTGAAATTATGTACTTCGTATAAATGAAATATTTTAATATTGAAAGCTATATAGAGAGATTAATCGTGACCGTAGTCAAACGTCTCATAAATGTGAAATTTTGTCATAAAACTGAGAGTGAGGCCCGAATCCCCTTGCGCACAAGTGGAATTTCATGGCATTTACGCACAACCGAGCCCCTCTTGGCCATTTTTCTTTTTTTCTCCCCACCCTTTCTTCCTTTTGTTTCCTTCCGAAATTTATAAAAGTAAAATGACATAATCATTATAAAAAGGACTGTTTTCAGATGAAATTGCAAAAGTTCAATTACTTTAGTGGAAAAATATCAGATTTTTTTTGGTGGGAATATAGTCAAACCCCATTATAATGAACTCCAAGTGACCGGAGTAATGAAGAAATTTCGTTACTAAAGAATTTCAAATTTTTATATTGTTCCTATGTAAACTTATCCGGGGCATTAGAAAAGTTTTCGTTAAAACGGTATTTTTTGCCGTTATAACGGTATTCGTTAAAACGAGAGTCGACTGTATTTCGTCTCAAACTATTTTTTTACGTGCGTATGCAGACTGCATGGGTAACAGGGCGTATGGCACTTTACTCGCGAGTCGTTAGTCTTAAAGACATACCCAACTAGAAAAAGTATCCAAATCACGTGTCCAACTCAGATATGTCATTCATGTTGTAAGCGGTTGTCTAGTTATAAAATAAAATAAAAAACTTTTTATACCATCCCCGTGTGCCAAAGAACCCAATTAAGAAGTTGTTGCTCTGTCTTTCCCGATGACAACTAAAATAATTTCACGTTTCTAGGTGCAATATTCACCGAGACAAGCGAATTCGAAAAATTGAGGAAATTTGGGAAGAAACAGCATTCAATGCGGGTAAAATGGTTTCCTCGCATTTAATGATGTTTTTTTTCCATCTTCCTTCGAATATCTCAGTGAATATTGCACTTAGAAACGATGAATTTTTTTGTTGGAGACCGGGAAACAACTTTCACATTGGGTTTTGGGGCACAGGGTGTCCGCATAAAAAGTTAATATTTTTATTTTAATAACTATGTAACCCCTGGCAACATGAATCAAATATCTGAGTACTACACATTATTAGGGTACTTTTTCCAATTGGAAGTATGCTTCTAGGACCAATGGTTCACCAGTAAAATGCCATATGCCCCGTTACCTATGCACCTTGTATATTGTATATTAAATATAGTACGGACTGTCATGTGAAATATTGTGTTGCGTTCAAGCCAACACGCACGTTGCTTCGTTCGCCTGCGAGAGAGCGGTCACATTATGAACCAAAAAGCCACTTGAAGGTAGCTTATCATCAACGAAATATATCAGATCTTCACCGTATCGAAATTAAAGTCAACAAACTGATAAGAGGGGGTTTCGGTTTTGGTGACTTTTGATGACGGGGGGGGGGAGGGGGGGGTCGAAGGTGGCTTACGTCATCACCCCTTTTTGAAGATATGAAATATTCTAAGCTGCTGACGGGGGGGGGGGGGGGGAAAGGGGTCAAAAATGGCTGAAAATCTGCTTACGTAATACTTGAATGGCCCCTTATTTATATTTTCCGATAGACTTGAAATCCTGATAATCAATCATTATTATGTTCACATGAACAGTTTTGTCACTGCGTATGCAATGACAAAATCCGTATATACCGGGTGACTCGAAATGTTACGTCGTCCGCCAAAGCAGTTTTTTTTTTTTTTGCCTTGTAGCATTTGCAGCGAATTCACAATGGCACTAACAATTTTAAGGGAATTAAAATTAATTTAATACTCTAGAATACTTTAAGAAATTCATTTTTAAAAATATTGTTGGTGCTGCTACCTACTTTCAAAATCAGAAGTGCCTTATGTGGTGATGACGAGAAGCTCAGGTATAAAAAACTAAATTCTTCATTCAGCTACGCTCCTTATAAACAAATCTTACAAACTGACCTGAAAGATCAAAATTCCAGTTCAATAATTTCTTCAAGACCCAAAGAGACATCCAAAATAAAGGTCCTCCACGTCGGACGACAGGTAAGATCGTAAAAAGTGAATTTTTCCACACTGCACCTTACAGCAATGTGCTGCCATCTAATGTCAAATTTAAAAGTGACTCACGTGGTGATGATGAAGTTCAAAGTGAAAAAAACTATATTCTTTATCCCACTCAGTTCCTTATAAACAAAGCTCGTGAACTGAACTGGAAATTTAAACTTTAAGTTCGGTTATTTTATTTGAGCATAAGGAGACGTCCAAAACGAAGAGCCTCTTAATGAGCAGACGACAGAGAGGAAGTCGGTTCCCTTCAAGCTAAGCCCACAAACAGAACTGGAAGTTCGAACTGCCAGTTCAGTCATTTTGTCAGGACACAAGGAGACGCCCAAAACAAGTAACCTGGAGAGAAGCAGACGACAGAGATTATACATTACTGGAGGGAGCATCCAGCCACCGCGACTGCAGCGACATCAAATGCAATGAAATTACGGGACTCGGTGAAAACAAAATTACCGCCTGGCAATTTTTCCATAGAAATGTGCAGTTCGGTCTCTAAATATTGGGTTTTAAAGATTTAAAAAAAGGATAGAGAACTCTCTCAGCTAAAGGTGAAAAAAGATTAAATTATTTTCATTTAATACCGGAATCATTTCTTTCATCATTTCTTGAATTTCCCTTCATCAATTACGGAATTTTCCTCCATTATTTTTTGAATATTCTTTCATTAATTCTGGAATTATTTCCTTTATTATTTATTATTTCTTTCATCAATTCTGGATTTGTTTCTTTCATTAATGCTGAAATTATTTCTTTTATTAATGCTGAAATTATTTCTTTTATTAATGCTGGAATTATTTCTGTCATTGATTCTGGAATTATCTCTTTCATTAATTCTGGAATTATCTTTCATTAATTTTATTATTATCTCTTTCATTAATTCTTTCACTAATTTTGGAATTATCACTTTTATCAATGCTGTAATTATCTCTTACATTAATTCTAGAATATTTTCTTCCATTAATTCTAGAATATTTTCTTCCATTAATTCTAGAATATTTTCTTCCATTAATGCTGAAATTATCTTTCTTTAATGCTGAAATTATAACTTTCATTAATTTTGGAATTATCTCGTCCAAGCTGAAATTATTTTTTCATTTATTGTTTTAAACTCCTATTTATGCCATAAGAAAATAACCGGGGGGGGGGGGGGGGAGATCGTGTTTGTTTTCGCCGTGTCACGCGATGTTCCGACGAAAGATATTGGGGGACACAGTTCTTAGCACTGCCAAGGCGGAGACCGCTGACGTCCTACTCTCTCCGGAGGCTTGATTTATATACTGTTGGTGCTGCCATTTAATCTCGAAATTTCAGGCAACTCATGAGATGATGAAAGAGAGTTCTTTGTCATTTTTTGGCATGAAATTTTTTTACGAGGCGAAAATTTCGGTAACAAAATTCGTACATTTGCAACAATCGATTTTATGTAGAAAAAGTAATTATTTTTTTCTACAAAAACATTCGGACAATATGGATGATCGAACAAATAAGTGAAAACACGGATTATGTGGTCTTCAGATAGGGTTACCAGATTCAATTTACGAATTTTTCGAGAATTTTTCTGGTAGGGCCTCCAAAAAATCCTTTGGCTCGGGGGTGCCAATGATACTATTACGACGATCCTGCCTGTCAGCCCCACTCTTGTGGGGGGTCATGGAATTCCACTGCTTGGTTCCTTTACTTCTATTAATTTACATTAATTACACAAAAATAGCAATAAAAAATTGCGAAAAATGATCAAAGTTATCGAATTGCAACGTATATTTGATAAAGAGATGATGAAGCGCCTTTTAAAAGCATGACAACAATTTATGTCTGTTCAATATGATTCGAGCCACGATGAAGTGTCAGCAGGTGGACCGCGCGCCAATTATTATTAATAATCTATGAATTTTGTAAAATTAATTTAAATGTCATTCCCTCTCAATGGATCGTGTTTGATTACGATCCAGACTATCGACGCGTTCCTGAAATAATGAAAAAAAAATGAGTGTGATAGAATTCGTTCTTTTCATGAAAACAAAATTTCAAGATTTATGTTCGTAACTCGAAAAGTTTGTAAGTCGGGGAGCAACTACATAAAAAAATTTTAGAGAGGGCCGCAATTTTTTTTTTTTTTTTTGCATTGGGCGGTGAAATTCTCCTAAGCCTGGACTGGTCTCAGATTTTTGAATTTGAATATCTCAGGAAATAATGGAGTTGAAAACATGTAATTTGTTTGTTGGGCTCAGAAGAGAAAGAGCAACAACTGTCTAATTGGAAGTTAGAGGACGGGGGGAGGGGAAGGATCGTATAAAAATTTCATTTTTTATTTTGTGTACACTGTATTTTCATCCTCAAAACTCGCACAGGGTAATTTCTGGTCACATTTTTAGAATTTTTAAAATTAGAGCCATACCACTACGACGAACGGTTGATGAGATAAAGACTGTAACAACACTCCAAGGAGAAAACTTTGAATCTTAGAATGGCCATAATATTACCAATAGGCAGGGCCGCAAGTAGTTGGGGGGAGCAAGCGAATCTGGTGCTCCCGGCGCATTAAAAAGGGGGCGCAGATTTAACCATTTAACCTATCCTTCAGCATTACGGGGGGGGGGGGGTGTGCCTAAATGAGTGGTTGCCCCGGCTAACTAAGTATCCAGTTGTGGCCCTGCCAGTAGGTATATTATTTCTGACGATTCACCGTTATATATTTTGGGTATTTTTTATTTTTAGATACATCCTCAAGTTCGTAATTTACACACCTCTGGTAGCATTTCTTTTACTTCTATAGATCAAACTACACAGTTGATCCACTAATAACCCACAAAAATCATGCCCTCATTGTGTAGAACTTGGTTTACTGCGTGGGCCCACCTGAGGAACTTCTGGCAACCAAGTGACAATTAGATCTGGTTCCGATTTTCAAGAGTAAATATGCAAATAGGTAGGTAGGAATTTTTAGCTAGGTAGTAGTGCCTCTCTCAAAAAAATCGCTTTGTATGCGGGCGTGTGATAATGTTAAGAGACAGCCCTGGGCGTACTTTATGAAAATTGTGAAAAGCTAATCAAAAAACTCAGCAAAATAATGTGGTCTAGTTTTGTTAGTTTCTCATCTTTTGTGCCATCCTTGTGATAATGATCTTCAATTATTACAATCAAGTGTTCTTAAAATTTCAAGCCGGGTTTTCGTAGGAATAGGTTTGTTGCGCAGCGTGAACCGAATTAGACTATTTCGCGCCGACAGAAACGTGTTACATAATCACGCCACGCGTTTGTGTTTTCCTAGCGAGACGCATCAGATCAGGGCGGCTATATAAAGTATATGGCTTTGGCATCAGCTACTCTGTAGTCTGCATGCTCCGGTTTGAAGGGAAGGGAAAGAAAACACAGAAGAGTGAAGAGAATATCGGCAAAACCGCGGCGCACGACGCATTTGACTCCTCCAGAAGCAGTCGGCCAATCACGCCGGACGTAAAGCGCTGTCGTCAGGCGTATTGCGCTCTGTGGGAAAACAGTCATGCTGCTTTTCTTACTGGTGAGTGGACGGCGTGTCGCGCTGGGTGAATCACGTTGCGCGTGGCACAGGAAACCTGCTCCTAGGAAAACCCGGCTTTAGAATCTATCGGATGATCGATGTTGAAAAAAAAAATCGCGCATTAAAAAAAATACCATATGATATCTTTTTGGTGGTGCCCCTTTTGTACTGATGCCCTAAGCACGTGCTTATTTTGCTTAATGGTTAATCCAGCCCTGTGACTGCGCACATGATTTTTCTGGAATGAATGTTTCAAACAAATACTTAAAAATTTTTCACACGTATTTTAGTTCATTTTTTTAAGTTTAGTATGGCTACAACATTAACCTATATCCTTGATACATTATTGAAAACGATGTGAAAGGTTGAACTTTTCATTGTGATTCTTTCTGTGTGGCTTTATATACTACTTTTATCCGCATGAAGAGAATAAAACTAATAAAACTGCTTGATACCACTCTTGGCGATTTTTATCACTACAAGAATGCGTATTTTGGAAGCCACAGCTGACATTTTCACAACGAAACCATAATCATTCACACAAAAATAAACTAATTTGAAATAATACAAATTTCATCCATGGTGAATTTTCCTACATGTGTAAGCGTAAGAGGGTTCTCATACTAGGGGATTTCAATTACCCAGGTATTGATTAGGTGAACCTTTCATCTAGGGATCAGTATGAAAGAGACTTTCTTAAGTTGGTGTTCGAAAATGTTTTGTATCAGCATGTATCAGTCGCCACTACGGGTACTGCTATTTTGGATTTAGTTCTTACTAGTTCTGAGTGTCTTGTTGAGCATGTTTCGGTGGGGGAAGAGTTTTCTTCCAGTGATCATCGTATCGTCAGATTTCACTGTAACTTTTCCTCGGGTAAGGTCGATAACAAAAGACTGGTTCCTTGTTTTCGAAGAACTAACTTTGATGTTTTGAGAGGAAGGTTAGCGGAAGTTTTCAAAGACCGGTTGGAATCAGTAGGGGTGGTAAGTGAATGGGAAGAATTTAGTACGAAGCTGTCCTCTGTTGTGCACGACGTCATACCCTTTGTTCGAAAAAAGCGTATTTGTACATCACACCCTCTAAGGTTCACGGATAGCGTGCGTAACCTTTATCTTGAAAAGAAAAGAGCATTCAGAGAGTATAAAAGTGGATGACAAATACAAATACAACGCCACAACAGGCAAATTGCCCAACGAGGTGGCTGACTTAAGAATATCATGGATCCCCGAGCCATTTTTTGGAGGCCCTACCTACTACTACTACACACGTGCACCCCCCCCCCCCTCGCGGAACCCCCCAACGAATCGGTGCATGCGGGAATGTGCGTGTACGTGTAGTGAAACCTGATGTGAAGTTTTTGTTGTTTCTCTGTAATGCTTGTTATGTGTAGTGCTGCCATCTGCCACTAGATTTTCTAACTATGAGTGAAGTGTTATGATTGAATGATTTATCGTTGTAGGACTGTTGCTCTCTGTGGCGAGACTTTTTAACGGGGAGATCGGCTCGCATTTGCGCCTTGAAGTTGGGAACCACAGAAAACCAATTTCAGCCAACCACCACTGTGGGGTTCGAACCCGGATCCTCGCATCGCGAGTCCGTTACTATAACGTGACGTGACCTATCATTGTTTACTGATAAAAGAAGAGTGTTGAAGAGAGTGATAAGGGATAGTAAAAAGGAAGTTGAATCTAGGTTGGCAGATAACATTATCTTTGACTTAAAATCATTTTTTCGATGCGTCAGTAATGGATGTAAGGGGACGGTGGCCCCCTCTCGATAGGAGGGTCTAGGTTAGAGAGCAATGTAGGCATGTGTAGTGCTTTCAATGACTGTTTCGCGTCGGTTTTTAATGGAGATAATGATATTCGATATACGGGTGTTGCATGGGGTAATAAAACCCTCAACGATATTCAAGTAGAAGAGGTCCTAAATCTTCTAAGAAATGTATGTGCAAGAAAAGCACCAGTATCAGATGATATCAATCCCAAGGTCCTCAGGGAATGTGCTAACGAATTGTTGGGGCCAGTCGCACAGATATACAGGAGTAGTGTTGCTGAGGGTATCGTCCCAAGGGATTGGAAACTTGCTAATGTTGTTCCGATATTTAAGAAGGGTAGTAGAGAAGCGGTGTCCAATTATCGTCCAGTGAGTTTGACGAGCTCCCTCTCGAAAATTTTGGAAATTATCATCAAAAGGCAGTTTGTGAAGTGGATAGACGAGAATAATGTATTGTCGGATAATCAGCATGGGTTCAGGAAGGGGAAGTCATGTGTAACTAACCTCCTTTGCTTCTATGATCACGTGACTAAGGCTTTGAGTAGTATTTAAGAGCAAAAATGTAGATGTTGTTTACCTTGATTTCCAGAAGGAATTCTCATTGACGAGCGGCTTAGGTTTTCTGAACATTGTTCAGCGGTGGTGAAAAAAGCGAATAGAATGCTCGGTTTCATTTTCGAAAAGGTCTCTTCGCGTTCTCCTAGTCATTCTTCCGCTTTTTCGAGGCTTAGTTCGTCCTGGACTGGAGTATGCTGTAAGGTTTTGGAGACCATACCTACAGAGGGACATAGACTTGGTTGAAGGGGTGCAGAGAAGAGGTATTCGTGTCCTTATTGGCCCACGGGGATTGAGTTATGAAGAGAGACTTCATTTTTTGAATATGTTTACATTGGATGAACGCAGGTGTCGAGGAGATATGATCGAAGTGTTCAAAATTTTCAATGGGATGGATAGGATGGACCATGAACTTTTAGTACACCGCCAATCGACTGCTTTTACAAGGGGACACTAGTATCGATTGGTGAGGGACAATGCAAGGTTGTGGTGTCGCAGAGAATTTTTCTCTAATAGGGTTGTTAATAAATGGAATAGCTTACCCCCGGAGGTAGTAAATTGTAACACAATTGACACGTTTAAAAAGAAATACGATAAACATGTTGGGGTAAATCGAGAAGCTATCCATTCTTAGATTAAGACAACCATAATATTCTTTATGGGCATCGTATAGTATTCTATCATGCATATATATATATTGTTTATAATTTTTGTTAATTGCATTTTTAATTGGGTTGCTGTATTTTTGAAATATATGACATCCATATTTTTATGGGCATCTTTTTCTCAGCCACCTCGTTTGCCTTTTTTGCCTGCTGTGGCGTTGTATTTGTATTTACAGTAACTTGATGACATTGTGTCGTCTTCAAGCGCAGAATTTACATTGATTGAAAATAATTTATTCTAATTTTTTTACTGAATTCTTTACGTTTATTTTGCTCTTTCGTTATTTTCATAAATTAAAAATTAATCAAATTAAATTCAAACATATTTATATATTTTAGACAATTTTTGAATAACTATCTTCTAATGGAAAAACGGGGGGGGGTGGTAGAAAATTATTCATGTTCGCAAGAGGGGGGCCATAGGAATAAGAAATGGTTGAAAGGGGGCCATGGACAAAAAAAGGTTGAGAACCACTGCTTTAGAGGACCGAAAAGATTATTCATTCAACTTCTGTTTTTCAATAGCTTTCGAAAGCATTGAGTCACTGTAACCCCAGCTCATTTCAATGAGATGGAATTTAAAAATTTCAGCCAACCAGTGCTTGTGGTTTAAAAATTGTGCCCAGCATAGATTAAATCATGTTCAAAAAATCACTTACTCCATCAAAAGAAAAGAAAAATATTTTGAAATATTGCTTTTGATCTCTGATCAGAGGTATACGCAGAATTAGCCTACGGAGTGGGCTCAAAGAATTTCTTCCAGAGAAATTTCGAGTTTTATAACCTGAAAAAAAAAAAAAAACTTAGTTAAACAGAAATAGATTAAGATAGCATAAAAGGAATTTTCTTTCGAAATTTTAATTTTTTTGCAAAAAAAATATTTTTCATTTTTGATCGTCTTTTGGGGGGGGGGAACCTTGCGTATGCCTCTAGTAGGGCAACCGGGGAACCAGACCCACCTGTCCCCCACTAGCAGCAGCACTGAATAACTAATTAACTTTTTAATAAAATACAAAACGAAGCAAAATTTAAAAAACGGGGAAAAAACTAGTTATTCAAAATAGGATATATGGTCATGCTTATAACGAAATCGCAATAAATTAAAAGATTCTTAAGAGAAAAGCCGCCCGTAGGGGTGTGCGGTCGGACCTGCACTTACGGTAATTGAAATAACAAATATATCAATTAAACCATTTTTTAGTAAGTAAAGGTGACTGAGCTTCAACTAAGAAAATTAAAAAAATATATATTTTGGAAATATTCGCATCGCAAAGAGAACCCCACCACCCTGGATGAATAAATACATTTATACAAGATATACAGAAGACTGGATGTTGTGAAGATATTTATTATTTCAGATGTTTATTTTTTAAGGAAGGAAAAAACTCATCTCTGCCTCAACCGGGAGTCGAACCCGGGTCCCTCGATTGCCGGACGAGTGCTCTGACCACTAAGCTACAGAGGAGATAGAGATTTTCCTTCGCTAGAGCGTATATATGCCGAACGGAACCGTGCAATGGACGGTGAAACCGATCAGCTAATAGCTCATGGACGACGAGCCACCAGAGGGCTATATATATGACATGAATGTCGCTCTCCACTTGTTAATACAAGATGGTGGCTCGCCGTCCATGAGCTATTAGCTGATCGGTTTCACCGTCCATTGCACGGTTCCGTTCGGCATATATACGCTCTAGCGAAGGAAAATCTCTATCTCCTCTGTAGCTTAGTGGTCAGAGCACTCGTCCGGCAATCGAGGGACCCGGGTTCGACTCCCGGTAGAGGCAGAGATGAGTTTTTTTCCTTCCTTAAAAAATAAACATCTGAAATAATAAATATCTTCACAACATCCAGTCTTCTGTATATCTTGTATTAACAAGTGGAGAGCGACATTCATGTCATGTCAAATACATTTATGATCCTCGTTGTTGGCCAAAAGAACCCAGAACCCCAAATAAAATCGGACCAATGGGGAAGAAGGGGGGGGGGATGCTCCGATTATTTGCATAGCGTGTCGCCGCTTTACGCGAACCGGCTATTTTAAAAGCGGAAAATTCCCGGAAAGAATTACAGATTCCGCGCGTGTCGAACTAGCATTTGAACTAAGATCGTGAGCAACAGAAGATACTGATTTATTGATTAAAAATAAAGTGTTATTTGCGTTAAATGTTATTTATTTTATTTGAGAATTTACTTTTGAAAGTCAAACTTGGTACTCTGGTAAACTTTAAATTGGTAATTTGGTAAGTTTGAAAATATTGAGAGAATCGTTGAACATATCATTATAATAATAGTAGTTAAAAGAAAAGATAACATCCACATGTTTTTTTGTTTTTGCTTCTTTTGTTTAAGGAGAACTTAATCAAAATATTTTTTATAGTTATAAAATAATTATACTAGGCATATATTTTGTTTTTCTAAAGGCAATAAATACCCGTCAAAGATTAATACCATACCAATCCTACGGTTGACATGCATGTATTTTGTGATCTGAAAGGATTTTCAATCTTACACATCTATTCAACAGATTGATCATTTACTATAAATATTATTAATTAACGAATAAAAAAAAAGTGATTATAATAACTTTATTATTTAACTGAACCTCTTCCCCCGAGGCGAGTTTACTTAGCCCAGAGTAGATGGGAGAAATAATCTAAAAAGATTCTCTCCCTCCTTCATACTTTATGGCAGGATTGGCCAAGAGCTATCCCGCTGACCTCCGATAAGATAAAATTAATTATTAAATTAAAATTAATAATTTACAAGGTGTTAAATCAAATTTGTGAACATTATTCGTGCTAGCGGAAAACTACTTGCATTCATTATTGTTAGGCCGGGATTGCACTATAAAAGTTTTGTAAAAGTGCTTTTATAAAACTTGAAGAATACAACCAATAAACTGATCGGTTGCATTTGCTCGAATGTAGCCGATCAGCTCATTGATTGTATTTTTCAAGTTTTATAAAAGCACTTTTACAAAACTTTTATAGTGTAATCCTGGCCTTAGTGACGAAAATAATTTACTATGTTATCACCAAGGCCCGGATGTTGTTGCAAGTTCTTCTTGAAAACAGGTTATGTTCAAATGCCAAAAGAAAAAGGTTTTGACAGCATCAAAATCATATGAGAATTTTTTCTCAAGTTTTTTTTCTCTCTCGTTTAGATTTCATCAAAAATAACAATTTTTCTAATAAACGAGCTATAATGCATGAATTGGTTAGAAACACTGCCGTTTAACCTCACCTACAAGGGTGGGGCTGACAGGCAGCGCCATCTTAACGCGTGGGCCAACCCGGGGGCCTCAAGAGAAGAGGGGCCTTCACAAAAATGAGATACGGTTGAAATTTTCTAGCATTTACCAGGTAGGGCCTCCAAAACACCACTTGGCCCGGGGGCCCAGGATACTCTTAAGACGGCCCTGCTGACAGGTCTCCGACTTGGGGCCCGAGACGAATCTCATCATTTTTTTTGTTTTTTCCACAAGAAATTCAGTATTGAGAGTCCCGTGAAGAATATGATCGGAGGGCCCTGTTGCTAGATGTGGGGAGGGGAGCCATGACTGGTGTACTGAAGGAAGGGAAATAGGATTCTTCCAGTAAAAAAATTAAAAATTACCCCCCCCCCCCCCACCGCGAGGAAATCCCGTGTATGCATGCCTATGGTTAGGAAGCTGAAAAGCATCTTTTATTTTATTTTCAAAGAAATTCAAACGCATTTTTTCATAAGTGCTCAATGCAATCAGTATTCATATAATTGTCCCACTTTTCCATCTTCAAAGGTGAAAGGTGAAAAAAATATCGTGAGAATACCAAAAAAATGCCCCAAAACTAAAACGAATGCTTACAGTGGAAAAAAAAAAAAACCCATAAAAATGCAAGTCATCAACATCCGGGTCCTGGTTATCACCATTCTAACTCTTCACCATTTTCATCATACTCCTTTTATGACACAAATTGCTCATAAAACTTGGCACATGGGCAATTTGTTTTCCTATTTTTCTGCCACCCGTTTGACAAATTGCCTATTTTGCCAATATAATAGTTTAAAAAAAATGGAATAAATACTTCATTCATGAGAAAAATTCAAACTATGAATAGATGGGATGAAATAATTTGCAGAAGAAACTAATTTTTGATGCATTAAATATGGCTGGGAACGTAACCAAATAAACAATGAATATGTTTTTGAAGATATAAAAGGGAATACGTACAATACCCACGTAGTGTAAAACCAAATCGAAACTTTGTTTTTCTTCAAGTCAGCATGTTTTTTCGCTTTTTTCCCCTCCCGCCTGTTTGACAAGTAAAAACATTATGCAGTATGAATTATAGCAGCGGAAAACCGGCTCATACTATGTGCACCCTCCCGGAGCGAATAAACTACGCCCACACTACTGGATCGGAAACACACGTAACTATAAGCTCCTCTTAGGAGTGTAACAGGTGCGGTCGCACTGGACCACGACCACCTAGATCAGTGGTTCTCAACCGGGGGCCATATGGCCTCAGGGGGGCCCTAGGATATTCCAGGAGGGCCACGGATTAAAATCTGGCGAAAGAGGAGCCACGGCTACTGATATGGGGGCCACGAAGAAGTTTGTGGAATTAAATTTTTTTAGTCACTCTGACTAAAAAAAATTTAATTTCAAACAAAAAATGCATAGAATATATTTTTCGCAAACTATAGAAGAGGTTTAAAGCAAAATGGAGTAACTGTAAAGACAGAAAATTGTGTGTCTTTGAAGACTTTTCATTCAAAGAGGGCTGCCATAAAGAAATCAGACAAAGATTTGTTGACATTCTTTTGAGTGCTGGTAGTAAATGCAATCCAAGAAGTAGATGGGTGAAAAATGAAAGCTTGTGTGTAAAAAAAACCCCATCGTTTTCATGCAATTACAGACGGATAGCCATCTAGTTTAGCTCAAAGCTATCTTCAACCGGCACTGAGTGGTCTGATCATTGATAATTTTTGTCGCACCACGGTCACTTTCTGCACGCGAGGGCTAATTAGACCCCGGGACCAACAATTTATTGACGATTCCGAACGGCAGGCTTGTTTCTTATACTCATCGAGAGGTTGGTGCGCTAACCCCTCGATGGGGGACTCAGAAATTTTGTGCTGCGCTCAAGTTGTCATTTTTTGTTGTACCCCTATGTCAGGAAAGTTTTCTGACAAGGACGAACCGGGTATCGAACTCGCGACGCCTCTAAACCTGAGTGGTCTGATGGGGAATATATTTATAAAAATCGAATAAGGAATGATTGCTCTGGGGTATTTTTTATGAATTTTTGGGGAGGGGTGTGCCAACCCATTGCCTCCACTGAAAAGAAATAAAGTCGAATTCAGTTATAACGAACTCCATCCAAGAGACCAAATCATACATGAGGAAAAATACCCACGAAATTGCATTTTTTAAAACTACATTGCTGTATAACTTAAGAAACTATAATTGCATAAATTTGCTTTTGTCTCAATCGCAAGTGCTCTTATGCCATTCATTTCAATTTAACAGGAAAAACGTGATTTTAAACACATTTAAGACGGTCTTAACGTCATTTGGTTTGCCGATTAGTTTCTATATGCAATCCAAGCAGATAATGTATTGGGACTTAGTAGGACTAAGATTGACATCACATCTTTAAAGTTTTTTTAATCTATACTGTAATGCTTCCTATTAACTGCCCTACTACGTAAGCCTGCTGCTGGCCTATTACTGGCCTGCAACATCCCAAATAATTTCAATGCAATTTTCCTGTACTGCAAGAACAATGTTGTGGGCATTAGAAAAAAAAAATTCTAGAATGGCGTATGACTACATCTAAAGCAATTTAAATCCGGTTATTTGAGAGTCAGGGCATCTGCTGATTTCTCAGAAAAGTGCAATAAATTCTCACGCAAGTCTTCATTTTGAAATGTCCATAACCCCCTCATTTCGTATCTTTGTATCTGTCAACCTAAAATTTATGGTTTTTAGTGTTGATAATACGCATGCAAAACCAATTCAGCGACTCATTTTTCACAATCTGCAAAAACCTCGTGGATTTGATAGTTGGAAATGATGTCTAAAAGCCAAAGATTTGGAGTTCGAGTCAAAATGAAAATGCCAAATAATTGAAATTATGTACTTCGTATAAATGAAATATTTTAATATTGAAAGCTATATATATATATATATATAGATTAATCGTGACCGTAGTCAAACGTCTCATAAATGTGAAATTTTGTCATAAAACTGAGAGTGAGGCGCGAATCCCCTTGCGCACAAGTGGAATTTCATGGCATTTATGCACAACCGAGCCCCTTTTGGCCATTTTTCTTTTTTTCTCCCCACCCTTTCTTTCTTTTGTTTCCTTCTTAAATTTATAAAAGTAAAATGACATAATCATTATAAAAAGGACTGCTTTCACATCAAAAATTGCAAAAATATCAGATTTTTTTGGTGGGAATACAGTCAAACCCCATTATAATGAACTCTAAGAGACCGGAGTAATAAAAAAATTTCATTAAATTTCAGATTTTTATATTGTTCCTATGTAAACTTATCCGGGGGGATTAGAAAAGTTTTCGTTAAAACGATATTTTTTCCGTTATAACGGTATTCGTTAAAACGGGAGTCAACTGTATTTTTTTACGTGTATATGCAGACTGCATGGGTAACATGAGCGTATGGCACTACTTGCGAGCCGTTAGTCTTAAAGACATACCCAACTAGAAAAAGTATCCAAATCACGTGTCCAACTCAGATGTGTCATTCATGTTGTAAGGGGTTGTCTAGTTATAAAATAAAAAAACCAACTTTTTATACCGTCCCCGTGTGCCAAAGAACCCAATTAAGAAGTTGTTGCTCTGTCTTTCCCGATGCCAACTAAAATAATCTCACGTTTCTAAGTGCAATGTTCACCGAGATATGCGAATTCGAAAAATTGAGGAAATTTGGGGGGAAAAAAAACAGCATTAAATGCGGGTAAAATGGTTTCCTCGCATTTAATGATGTTTTTTTCCATCTTCCTTCGAATATCTCAGTGAATATTCCACTTAGAAACGATGAATTTTTTTTTTGGAGACCGGGAAACAACTTTCCAATTGGGTTTTGGGGCGCAGGGTGTCCACATAAAAAGTTAATATTTTTATTTTAATAACTATGTAACCCCTGGCAACATGGATAAAATATCTGAGTACTACACATTATTCGGGTACTTTTTCCAACTGGAAGTACGCCTCTAGGACCAATGGTTCGCCATTAAAATTCCATATGCCCCGTTACCTATGCGCCTTGTATATTGTTGGTGCTGCTACCTACTTTCAAAATCAGAAGTGCCTTATGTGGTGATGACGAGAAGCTCAGGTATAAAAAACGAAATTCTTCATTCAGGTACGCTCCTTATAAACAAAGCTTATAAACTGACCTGAAAGATCGAAATTCCGGTTCAGTAATTTTTTCAAGACCCAAGGAGACATCGAAAACATAGGACCTCCACACAAGCAGACGTAAAAAGTGAATTTTTCCACACTACACTTTAAAGTAATGTGCTGCCATCTAATGTCAAATTTAAAATTGACTCATGTGGTGATGATGAAGTTCAAAGTGAAAAAACTATATTCTTTATCCCACTCAGTTCCTTATAAACAAAGCTCGTGAACTGAACTGGAAATTCAAACTATAAGTTCGGTTATTTTATTTGAGCATAAGGAGACGTCCAAAACAAAGAGCCTCTTAATGAGCAGACGACAGAGAAGAAGTCGGTTCCCTTCAAGCTAAGCTCACAAACAGAACTGGAAGTTCGAACTGGCAGTTCAGTCATTTTGTCAGGACGCAAGGAGACGCCCAAAACAAGTAACCTGGAGAGAAGCAGACGACAGACATTATATATTACAGGAGGGAGCATCCAGCCACCGCGACTGCAGCGACATCAAATGCAATGAAATTACGGGACTCGGTGAAAACAAAATTCCCGCCTGGCAATTTTTCCATAGAAATGTGCAGTTCGGTCTCTAAATATTGGGTTTTAAAGATTTAAAAAAAGGATAGAGAACTCTCTCATCTAAAGGTGAAAAAAGATTAAGTTATTTTCATTTAATACCGGAATCATTTCTTTCATCATTTCTTGAATTTCCCTTCATTATTTTTTGAATATTCTTTCATTAATTCTGGAATTTTATTTCCTTTATTAATTATCATTTCTTTCATTACTTCTGAAATAATTGCTTTCATCAATTCTGGATTTGTTTCTTTTATTAATGCTGGAATTATTTCTTTCATTGATTCTGAAATTATATCTCATGAATTCTGGAATTGTCTCTTTCATTAATTTTGGAATTATTTCTTTTTCATTGATTTTGGAATTATTTCTTTTTCACTAATTTTGGAATTATCTCTTGCCTTCATTCTGGAATTATCTTTCATTAATTTTATTATTATAGCTTTCATTAATTCTTTCACTAATTTTGGAATTATCACTTTTATCAATGCTGTAATTATCTCTTACATTAATTCTAGAATATTTTCTTCCATTAACGCTGAAATTATCTTTAATGCTGAAATTATAACTTTCATTGATTTTGGAATTATTTCTTTTTCACTAATTTTGGAATTATCTCTTGCCTTCATTCTGGAATTATCTTTCATTAATTTTATTATTATAGCTTTCATTAATTCTTTCACTAATTTTGGAATTATCACTTTTATCAATGCTGTAATTATCTCTTACATTAATTCTAGAATATTTTCTTCCATTAACGCTGAAATTATCTTTAATGCTGAAATTATAACTTTCATTGATTTTGGAATTATTTCTTTTTCACTAATTTTGGAATTATCTCTTGCCTTCATTCTGGAATTATCTTTCATTAATTTTATTATTATAGCTTTCATTAATTCTTTCACTAATTTTGGAATTATCACTTTTATCAATGCTGTAATTATCTCTTACATTAATTCTAGAATATTTTCTTCCATTAACGCTGAAATTATCTTTAATGCTGAAATTATAACTTTCATTGATTTTGGAATTATTTCTTTTTCACTAATTTTGGAATTATCTCTTGCCTTCATTCTGGAATTATCTTTCATTAATTTTATTATTATAGCTTTCATTAATTCTTTCACTAATTTTGGAATTATCACTTTTATCAATGCTGTAATTATCTCTTACATTAATTCTAGAATATTTTCTTCCATTAACGCTGAAATTATCTTTAATGCTGAAATTATAACTTTCATTGATTTTGGAATTATTTCTTTTTCACTAATTTTGGAATTATCTCTTGCCTTCATTCTGGAATTATCTTTCATTAATTTTATTATTATAGCTTTCATTAATTCTTTCACTAATTTTGGAATTATCACTTTTATCAATGCTGTAATTATCTCTTACATTAATTCTAGAATGTTTTCTTCCATTAATGCTGAAATTATATTCAAATACAAATACAACGCCACAACAGGCAAATTGCCCAACGAGGTGGCTGACTTATGAACATCATGGATCCCCGAGCCATTTTTTGCAGGCCCTACCTACTACTGCTACATCACACATGAAACTCCCCCCCCCCCCGCGGAACCCCCCCAACGAATCGGTACATGCGGGAATGTGCGTGTACGTGTAGTGCAACCTGACGTAAAGTTTGTTTCTGTGTGTAATGCTTGTTATGTGTAGTACTGTCATCTGCCCCCAGTTTTTCTAACAGTGAGTGAAGTGTTATGATTGAATTATTTATCGTTGTAGGACTGTTGCTCTCTGTGGCGAGACTTTTTAATGGGGGGATCGGTTCGCATTTGCGCCTTGAAGTTGGGAACCACAGAAAACCAACTTCAGCCGACCACCACTGTGGGGTTCGAACCCGGATCCTCGCATCACGAGTCCGGCACTATAACCACTCGACCACCACAGCGGCATAATTGTTAAGAGATAGGATCTCTCATCTTTTGGATGACAATTCACAGCTGGTTTGTGGATTCCAAAAACGTATCCCAATACATCTTCTGGGAAATTTATAGATAGATGGTTTGAGGATTTGAATGATCAGAAATTGAACAAAAAAATTTGACTTCTATAAAATTAATTTTACTCTGAATAAATTCACTTTTGATGAACAACAACACGGAAGGCAGCGACGTCACCCCGATGACGCTTCTAAATTTCAACTGAATATAACTTTCATTAATTTTGGAATTATCTCGTCCAAGCTGAAATTATTTTTTCATTTATTGTTTTAAACTCCTATTTATGATATAAGAAAATAACAGTAGGGGGGGGGGGTGTCGTGTTTGTTTTCACCGAGTCACGCGATGTTCCGACGAAAGATATTGGGGGACACAATTCTCAGCACTGCGAAGGCGGAGACCGCTGACGTCCTACTCTCTGCAGAGGCTTGATTTATATACTGTTGGTGTTGCCATTTAACCTCGAAATTTCAGGCAACTCATGCGATGATGAAAGAGAAATAGAGAGTTCTCTTTGTTATTTTTTGGCATGAAATTTTTTTTATTAGACGAAAATTTCGGTAACAAAATTCGTGCATTTGCAATAATCGATTTTTTTATGTATAAAAAATAATTATTTCTTTCCACAAAAACATTCGGACAAAATGGATGATCGAACAAATAAGTGAAAACACGGATTATGTGGTCTTAGATAGGGTTACCAGATTCACAACTGAAAAAGAAGGACGCCTGGTGCGAACCTTAGGCAGTGCCGTCTTAACGCATGCCCCCCCCCCCGGGCCGTGCCCGAAGAGCCTCAAGAGAAGGAGTGCCTCAGAAAAACGAGACGTAGGTGAATTTTTCGAGAATTTTCCATTTAGGGCCTCCAAAAAATCCCTTGGCTCGGGGGGGTGGGGCTATGATGCTATTACGACGATCCTGCCTGTCAGCCCTACTCTTGTGGAAGTCATGGAATTCCAGTGCTTGGTTCCTTTACTTCTATTAATTTACATTAATTACACAAAAATAGCAATAAAAAATTGCGAAAAATGATCAAAGTTATCGAATTGCAACGTATATTTGATAAAGAGATGATGAAGCGCTTTAAAAGTATGACAAAACTTTATGTCTGTTCAATATGGTTCGAGCCTCGATGAAGTGTCAGCAGGTGGACCACGTGCTAATTATTATTAATAATTTATGAATTTTGTGAATTTAATTCAAATGCCATTCCCCCTCTCAATGGATCGTGTTTGATTACGATCCAGACAATCAACGCGTTCCTAAAATAATGAAGAAAAAAAAATGAGTGCGATAGAATTAGTTCTTTTCGTGAAAACAAAATTTTCCCTTCAAGATTTATGTTCGTAACTCGAAAAGTTTGTAAGTCGGGGAGCAACTACATAAAATGTTTTTAGAGGGAGCCGCAAATTTTTTTTTCTGCATTGGGCCGCGAAATTCTCCTGATCCCGGACCTGTTTCCGATTTTGAATTTAAATATCTCAGGGAATAATGCAGTTAAAAACATGTGATTTGTTTGTTGGACTCAGAAGAGAAAGAGCAACAACTGTCTGATTAGAAATTAGAGGGGGGGGGGGGATCGTACAAAAATTTACATTTTTTATTTTGCGTACACTGTATTTTCATCCTCAAAACTCGTACAGGGTGATTTCTGGTCACAATTTGAGAATTTTTAAAATTAGAGCCATACCACTACGACGAACGGTTGATGAATAAAGGCTGTACCAACACTCCAAGGAGAAACCATTGAATCTTATAATGGCCATAATATTACCAATAGGCAGGGCCGCAAGTAGTTGCGGGGAGCAGGCAAATCTGGTGCCCCCGGCGCATTAAAAAGGGGGCGCAGATTTAACCATTCAACCTATCCTTCAGCATTACGGGGGGGGGGGCCTAAATGAGTAGTTCCCCGGCTAACAAAGTGTCCAGTTGCGGCCCTGCCAATAGGTATCTTATTTCTGGCGATTCACCGTTATATATTGGGTATTTTTTCTTTTTAGATAAAATTGTCAAGTTTGTAATTTACACCTGGTAGCATTTCTTTTACTTCTATGGATCAAACTACACACTTGATCCACTAATAACCCACAAAAATCATGTCCTTATTCTGCAGAACTTGGTTTGCTGCATGGGGCCCATCTGGTCACTTCTGGCAACCAAGTGACAATTAGATCTGGTTCCGATTTTTAAGAGTAAATATGCAAATAGGTAGGTAGGAATTTTTAGCAAGGTAGTAGTGCCTCTTTCAGAAAAGTCGCTTTGTATGTGGGCGTATGATGATGTTAAGACAGCCCTGGGCGTACTTTATGAAAATTCGAAAAGCTAATCGAAAAACTTGGCAATAATGTGAAGCCTAGTTTGCAACATTATTAGATTCTCATCTTTCGTGCCATTCTTGTGATAATGACCTCCAACAATACAATCAAGTGTTCTTACAATTTTAGGATCTTTTATCGGATGATGGATGGTGAAAAAAAATCGTGCATTAAAAAGAAAATGCCATATGATATCTTTTTGGTGGTACCCCTTTAGTACTGATGCCCTAAGCACGTGCTTATTTTGCTTAATGGTTAATCCGGCCCTGTCACTGCGCACATGATTTGGAATATATCAGCCACCTCGTTGGGCATTTTGTCTGTATTTGTATTTCTCTGGAATATGAATGTTTCAAAAAATTATTTAAAACTTTTTCACTCGTATTTTAGTTCATTTTTTAAAATTCATAGTAGGGCTACAACATGAACCTATATCCTTGATACATTATTGAAAACGATGTGAAAGGTTGAACTTTTCAATTGTGATTCATTTGTGTGTGTGTATGTATTCCCTCATTACTACTTTTATCCGCATGAAGAGAATAAAATCAATAAAACTGCTTGCTACCACTTTTTGCGATGTTTATCACTATAAGAATGCGTATTTTGGAAGCTACAATTGACATTTTCTCAACGAAACCATAATAATTTACACAAAAATAAACTAATTTGAAATAATACAAATTTCATCCAGCACAAGTAACTTGATGACATTGTCACATCTTCAAGCGCAGAGTTTACATTGATTGAAAATAATTTATTCTATTTTTTTTTTGTTACTGTATTCTATTACGTTTATTTTGCTTTTTCGTTATTTTCATAAATTAAAAATTTTATAAATATGTTTGAATTTAATTTAATTTACTTCAGACAATTTTTGGATAACTATCTTCTAATGGAAAAACGGACGGGGTGGGGGGTGTTAGAAAATTATTCATGTTCGCAAGAGGGGGCCCACAGGAATGAGAAATGGTTGAAAGGGGGCCATGGACAAAAAAAGGTTGAGAACCACTGCTTTAGACGACCCTGCAATCAACAAAAGATTCCATTTGCATAGAAATTGAAACACACCATGCTTTTTACCCCCCATCCATCATCAACCACTGTTGCCTGTACGTCCTCGTCGGACACATGCCATGGACTGGCCACTTCCCATTCTGCTTCTACAATTGCAGCTTTTAGTGAACCCGTCAAATATTAGTGTGATCAGATGAACAATAGATGACACGTAAATAATACCCTAATTAACTCTTTAATTAGTTACAACTTATACCAGGATGGTATACAAAAAAAAAGGAATATTACAACGTGTAAGAAGAATATTCTTTGTTACTTCCATCAAAACCAAGATCGCGTGACTGTATTTCATGTTAAAGCAAAGATTTCGTGATAACCGCATGAATAAAAGTTTGAATAGAATTTGAATAAACTGAATACTCTTACAGAGAGGATAAATCTAATTTAAAATATACATCGGTTTACCTTAAGTATAACGGCAGTGATGGCCGAATAATTCGCCAGGGAATCCTTAAAGATTTTTTTTTTGAACACTTAAATCGCTAATTATGGTGACATGCTAATTCAAGATCATTAATGGATATACGATTTCAATACCATAATTGAATAAAATTTTAAAAGTCACGTAAAATGACGAGTTATTTGACATCAAAACGCATCGCCTGGCATAAAAATGTCTGACTAATTTTAAGAGATGCAAATGTCAGATTGCAAAGTATTACCTCATCTAATACGTATGTATATGTTTGATAAATTTTAAGAGAAATTTATCAATTTTACAAATGCGTGCGACGATTACGCATAACAACCGATTATTACGCATTATAATCGGATTCATCACAATTACTACATAACGTACAAGGTGCTAATGCGGCATTTATCTCATCAACCGTCCGTCATAGAGATATGATTCCGATATCAAAAATGCTCAAAAGGCGTTCGAAAGTTATTCTTCACTATTATTGAGAGTTGAAAACACAGCGTGTATAACGAAATAAAAAAATCTAATTTTTATATTCCCCCTCTCTCGTCCTCCAACTTCCAATTAGAAAGTTGTTTCCCCGTCTATCCTGAGGCCGCCAAACCCCCCCCCCCCAAGTTTCCAAGTGCAATATTCGGCGAGATATTCGAATTCAAAAATCGGAGGAAAGTTGTGAAAGGACAGCATAAATGAGACGTTACATCCGTTAGTTTTGCCGTTCTTTTGTAACTTTTCTCTGATTTTCGAATTCAAATATCTCAGCGAATATTGATGGGACTTTATAAATTAATTGAGGAATCGGCTTCACACACTGAAGGAAAACAACAAAGAAAGAAAAAGAGAAATAGAGAAAGCGGGAAAAACAGTACAGAAAATAATTACAATTATAATTTGATTTTTTCCTGATTTCCCACTCCTGCTTGAACAACGGGACTTCATTTCAAGATCATTACTGGCTTTCTGATGGACCTTCCTTGAGAGTACAATGTACTCACATAAATTATTTACGGTATCCGACTACGTTAGAAAGCACTTTTCTATAAAACGGTTCTGGAGTGAACTTTAATGACATTGTTTGTTGGAAAGTATCTCAAAATGATGAAAACAATAATAAATTTTGGACTAGCTTTGCCATTTTCCATGAAAAGGTCATTTTTATGTCAAATTTTAAACAAAATTCAAGTAATATTCGGAACCTGATTGCAAAAAATTCTGAGAATGGAATGCTTTGTAGTTTTTACTGTGCATTCTGACAGTAATGGTGCAGGTTATGAACTAAAATTTAAAGGATTGTATGATTGGCTCATAAGTTATACTCAAATTTATTAATGTACGTGTGAATTTTTTTGAAATTTCATCCTACATCTCGTTTATACAACACTACAATTAGACAAATATATGTGATAAATTTTAGATTTTGTTTCATAACCTCAACAATGTATATTAAAATATTATATAAAACTAGCTATAATACCCGGCGCTGCCCGGGTTTTCTTCCATGAGGCTGTTTGGATCACGTGATATCTCCCTCTTTCTTTGAGGGACATGCAAACCGTGTCTAAATTAACCAATATGACGACTTCCTGAGCGACTTCATGAAATAAACAAATTTAGATTTAAAGAAACATAGAAACGAATATATTTTTCCCCTTTTTTTAAGGGGCGCTAGGTATTTTGATCCCCCCCCCCTGAACTTTAATTTATCCATCTGCCTGTTTCAGCTTTCAAAAATGCTTAATTGAAGCTGTGGAATTTCCTCGATTACGGGATTACCATAATTAATTGTTAAACAACCTAAACACTATATGAATTTATGTAGTTGAATGTTAAAAGCCAATACAAAGACATCAATTTTCATGCTTGAGAAGATATAAATAAAAAGTTGAAATTAATGTTATTGCCTGGATATCTAACTCAAAAGTAGGTCCGGCTAATTACTTCATTTTTAATCTCCTGGGCTTCGTATATCTCTATGCGAACTCAATATTTCAAACATTGAGAATTCAATACAATTTTTAAAATTATTGATGGGGTGGAAAATCCCACTAATTTCCGCATTTCTACAGTAAAATCGACAATTTTAGCACTGATTTCTATGAGGATCACCCTTTTCCTGACTCTCAAAGCGATGCTGATGATGATTATAACGTCTATTCAAAAAGCCTCATTACTGAGAGTATATTGAAAATGTGGCAATCCATTACAAACAAATACAACGCCACAACAGGCAAATTGCCCAACGAGGTGGCTGACTTAAGAACATCATGGATCCCCGAGCCCCTACCTACTACTGCTACACCACACATGCACCCCTCCCCCCGCGGAACCCCCCAACGAATCGGTAAATGCGGGAATGTGCGTGTACGTGTAGTGCAACCTGACGTATAGTTTGTTTCTGTGTAATGCTTGTTATGTGTAGTGCTGTCATCTGCCCCCAGTTTTATTAACTATGAGTGAAGTGTTATGGTTGAATGATTTACCGTTGTAGGACTGTTGCTCTCTGTGGCGAGACTTTTTAACGGGGAGATCGGCTCGCATTTGCGCCTTGAAGTTGGGAACCACAGAAAACCAACTTCAGCCGACCACCACTGTGGGGTTCGAACCCGGATCCTCGCATCACGAGTCCGGCACTATAACCACTCGACCACCACAGCGGCATTATAAAGGCATAAACTATTATACATATACTAACAGCATTAAAGAAGTGACAAACCGTTGTAAAGGCATATATACGTCTGAAACGCATTGCTAGGGAACCACGGTAACCAAAGTAAACGTTCGGAAAGTGATTGTTGAGGCCCGAAATCCATTGTTGCCGGACAGTTTTTTGCCCATCTGGGGCATTTGCCCTGGTCTGACGAGATTTTAAAGTAGCCTATCGTTCAAGTCGGGTCCCATTTGGTATATATGCAAAATTTGGTGACGATCGATCTAAAATTGTAGATTTGTATAGAGAACATACATACACATACACACACAAACAAAAAATCAATTTTATATATATAGATAGATTTTAAAAATCACATAATGAAAATTTTTGAAATCAAATTTATTTCAAAATTGATTCAAAATCAACTAAAATTTCAAAAATAACATTCTTCGTATGAACATCGTATGAACGCCGTGATTAAAACATGTTTAAAGACTTTAATCACGGCCTACAACTATGTAAAAATGCAACACTGAATTGGACGCAGTACTAACTCCATAAGTGTCATATAAACAAAACAAGGTCTGTTTTGGAAATAAAACACACAGTGCTTTCATAAAAATGGAAAAAAAGAAGTAAAAATCGGCATTTTCTTCCAAAATGACGCGAATTCAACGTAATCGGATAATTTAGATAATTAAATTTTCTACCTTTCCTCTTCTAATACAAACACGCCCTCTCGCCATCTATCGACGCAAACGAAAGATATACTGTAAGTCTTCATCAAGCTCGCATGGAGCAGTCCTAATTAGGCGAGAACAAGAGTGGCGTATACCGCTCGTCACCTCCAACATGATCCATTTCAGACTGAAATGCGTGTAATATAAATATAGGTCCCGCAAACACGTGCGACGGGAGGATACCGAAAACTCCACATTCCCACCTCCAATATAAACACAGTTATGTGTGTGTGAGGGACAGAGAATGAACTTTACTTACCTTACACAATATAATTATGCAGCCACTTATCAGGACTGGAAGGTAATCAACTGATTGATAGGATGGCGTCACTCTCCGCTACCAAACGAAAGTTTTTAACAACTGGCTGTTGCGAAGATGAATTTCCTCTCTTCCCACAAATTCAACTGCCCCTGCGGGGAATCGAACCCACGTCCTTTCACTTTTTGGGTGAACGCACTAGATTACAAATGCACCTTCGAGCTCGTGTGCACTGAACGCGAGCTCCATCATCCTTTCATAAGTCGCCATCTGGTGGCAGCGTCAGCAGTTGTGAGCTTGGCCAGAGTCAGGTCCGGCCGTCCATGTAGGGCCGTTCTAGTATTACGTAAGCAAAGTTTTTGCCATTATTGTTCCCCCTCCTCCTTGTCAGCAAACTTTCGTCATCAGCTCTGCCCCTCTGAATCCTAACTCATATTTTCATAAGGGGTGGTTGATGACGTAAGCATTATACAAACCCCTCCCCCCCCCTTGTCATCAAAAGTCAGATCGGAAACCCCCCCCCTTATCGATGATGACGTAATACTTGAACGGCCCCTGTACTGTCTCTTTCAGTGCTCACGAGTTCCAAGGAAAGATTGAGAGATTCGTTGCCCTTGTATAGTCTAGTGCGTTCACCCGGAAAATGAAAGGACGTGGGTCCGATTCCCAGCAAAAGCAGTTGAATTTTCCTCTCTTTCCAAAAATTTATCTTCGCAACAGCCAGTTGTTGAAAACCTTCGTAATCAAATGATTTATTAATGTTATTGGTAAGTCTTTCTTTTCTAGATCCGTAGAATGCAAAGAATCCGATTCCCGTTGGCCGTAACGAATAGTGTACGATGAATGTTGTTTTTCAATGTATGGATTTACCCATGGCCCCCTTACAAGGGTGGGGCTGACAGAGCTTGAAGATTCAAGCCTAGGGCTCCTGTTTGAAGATATGGGCGCCATGAATGTACCATAATTTTCGTCTGCTCTTATTCTTTTTTCTCATAAATAATGATGTAGGATAATAATTATTTGTAATTATAATAAAATATCAACTTCACCGCTACTAGAATCGCTAAAAATGCGGATTTTTTTTTTCCTACCCCGGGGTTCATAATGCACAGGGAGATAAGGAGGTGTACTAAACACTGCGTCGTTTCTACTCATTTCCCCGAGCTTTCAATTCCACCCCACCCCCCTATTGATAAGTGCCCTAAAGAGCCAATTTAGTGATCTCTAAATGTTTCGCTGATCCAAGTGATCTGGAAATGTGTCCGTGCCGCTTAAGTGCTCTGGAACTGTGCCCCGCATCACTCAAGTGATCCGTAATTATATGCCGCGGATCACTTAAATATTCACAGAATGTGCCGGAGGGAACATGAGTGATCTCCAACCGCACTGGGGGCCACTTAAGTGCTCTAAAACTACGTCACGTGTCACTCAAGGGATCTCTCGCTTAAGTGTTCTGGAACTGTGTCCCGGATCATTTAAGTGATCTAAAAATGTGCCACGGGCCGCTTAAATGTTCTGGAATTGTACCACGCGACACAAGCGATCTGTAGATGTTCCATTTAGTTCATTTTTACAAAATTAGGTTTGAGGAGGGCAGGCCGCATCAGATAACCCCCCCCCCCCGGGGCCATATTTGTTCCGCGGACCAAGGGCTTTTATGCGATTTATCATTATATGACTTAGAGGGTGGGTCGCAATGAATTTATTAAAGAAAAATTTTGCGTTCATAGCCTTCAAATAACATTGAAATTAACAGAAATTGATTATAATAACACATATAAAGGTATTTTCTTCCGAAATTTCAATTACAAAATTGCACGAGATCCCCCTGTGCCCCCCCCCCCCTCGTGTACGTCTTATCCCACCAATATGCGTTAAGATTCAGAGGGGCAGAACTGATGACGAAATTTTGTTAACAAGGGGGGGAAAGGGGGGGGGTCAAAAATGGCTAAAAATTTGCTTACGTAATACTTGAACGGCCCCCTTAAGAGCGGATCCAGAGGTGGGTGCCTTCCTCGTGGATCCACGCAATGAGCATCTAACCAATGCAATAGATTTTTGGAATATATTTTAAATATTTAAGGATTTTCCAGAACCTGCGACTAGAATACCCCGTCATCATTCCGGAAAATGCTGGTATTCACGCCATGCTGAACCCCCTTCGATTTTTCCCGGCATGCCAGATAATTCGGGGGGGGGGGAGGAGAATACGTCAGTTCTGAAGCGCCCTATAAATATTCTCTGAATGTGAACGCATTTATTAGCGTTACCAGTCATTCAAAAGCCACGTTTGTCCAGTCCGAAAACAGGCGAATCTTAAAGAGGATGACTGATGACCAGCCGTTGTAACAAATCCCCGTTTAGCACGAGAGACTTATTCTTCTCTAGGGGAACATTCATTCCGTGTTAATTGCGTTCGTAATTCGAGAGAGAGCGGAAACGCGAAGTATACAAAGGGACGTGTCTTGTGGGATTTCAAATAAAATCGGTGACTTCAACGAGGGGAGAAAAGAAAAAAAAAACCCAATAATGGCCGAAAAATTACCCGAAGCGAAGCTGAGAGAGTACAAGGAATCCTTCAACTTCTTCGACACCGACAAGGACGGGAAGATCTCGACCCAGGAGCTGGGCAACGTCATGCATTCGTTGGGCTCGAACGTGACCGAGGCCGAGATCCAGCAGATGATCGGCGAAGTGGACGCCGACGGAAACGGCACCATAGACTTCGATGAGTTCGTCAACCTCATGGGCAAAACGGCCAACATCACCATCACCGAAGACGACCTCAAGAAGGCGTTCGCGTCCTTCGACAGCGACGGCGACGGGTTCATCGACGTCGACGAATTGAAACAAGCCCTGGCCAATATCGGAGAGAAGCTGGAAGACGCCGAGGTGGCCGAAATGATGAACGAGGCAGACGCCGACGGCGACGGGCGGATCAGCTTCGAGGAGTTCGCCAAGATGATGAAGCCAACTGTTTAAGAAAGACAGCCTCGGGGATATCTTCGGGACAGATTCTTGGCGACTTTTTCTCTCGAAGTATCCAGTAAAGTGTTAAAAAACAACTGTTTAACGGATGAAAGTTTGTTTTATAGATTTCAATGTTTTTTTTCTTTATAGGAAACTTTTCAATATTTAGGTATTTGGCGACAACGTGAAGTTCGTGACCAATAATGAAATTTCTGTCATTCATGAATTGGATATACTTTCATTAAACTTGTGTTGGTGCATTAAACTTTCATGAGTATTGTATAGTTGAGTAAGTTGAGCTTTAGCTTTTATAAAATTAGAAGCCATGATTTTGAATCATCAACAGGTAAAATAACCTAACATCCAGGAAAACTTTATAATTATGTCAATTTGTCGCAACTTGGCGAGAATCGACTGATTTTCGCCATTTCGCAATGATTGCATCTCACTGAACTCTTATTATCTGTAATAGCAATTTGGCTAATCTCAGAAGAAATATGTAGCCAAACGGGGGTAAAATGTGAGGCCAAACGGCGGTTGATGGACACTTGTTTTCTTTTGAGTTTTATCTTTCTACGTTCCCATTTACTCTTGAAATGAATACTTCCGTCGCCATTTGGCACGATGGCGATCAGTCTTTGGTAATTATACAATATATATGCATACACATATTTTAGAATAATCTCCCGAATTATTGTGTTCACTCATCTTCGACCCTGGTCCAGCCCAACAGGAAACAATTGGGACCGTGAAGCTTCTTTTGCGACTTGTCTTCACGTGGACACAATGTGCATAATTTTTTATTTCTTAGCCACTCAGTGTATGTGCTTGCCCGGATCAGGGCCATCTTAACGCATAGGACCCCCGAGACTGTCTTTGGAGCCCCAAGAGCACAGCGTCTAGAGATAGCGTCCGCAAAATTACCCGCCACGTAATTCACCAACTGTTCCACGTGAGTAAGTGAGTAGAAGAGTGAGTGAGCAAGTGAACGAGTACGTGAGCAAAAATGAGTAAGTGAAGGAACAATTAAATGTGAATGAGTAATTAGATGTGAGTGATGTAGTGAATAACCACATAACTATGAATGAATGAGAAATAAAGTGAGTCTATGCATGAGCAATTGAGCATGCATGAACGAGAAAATGAGCAAGTCAGTAACCAAGTGAGTGAGCAAGGAAATGAGTGAGTAATCAAAAGAGTGGGTGAGTGATAAAGTGAAAGGGTAAATGAGCGAGCGAGTGACTGATGGAGTAGAAGAGGAAGTCAGTAACCCACCTGTAATCAGAAATACCTACCCAGCTAACTCACTCACTCACTAGGTCACTCACTGTCACTTGTTTGCTCATTCACTCACCAGGTCGCTCACTCACAAACTACTTTGACACACTCACTCAGTAACCACTCTCTCACACTCTGACTAACTTACGGCCGTATTCACCGACAGAGTTTACACTGCAATCGCAGGTTAAAGGATTAGCGATCGACACGGATTGGTGAAAATCCTCAATTTAACCAATCCGTTTCGATCTTCAATCCTTTCACCTGCGATTCATTACTCACCATTCACGCCTGTTGAACTGTTATCGATGATTTGTTAGTCGATGAACTGCTGTCGGTAAATTCCCCCTTACGTTCAAGTCCAGAAGATCAGTTGGCCTGGGGGGCCCCCTCTTGTTACTCTTTTAAAACGACCCTAACCTCCGTGTATTACGAGCTACGTTCATCACTTTACAGCAGGCACTGCATGACTAGCGCTGTATTTCGGCATGTTAGAGCGGAAGGCAGCCGCGGAGTGGGCCCCGTGAATCTGGGGCCCTGACGCAGTTGAGTTCTAGTGTTGGGTTAGAGTGTACGACGGCGGGCACGGGTTTTCCTGGGGCTCGAAGGACGTGCTGGTGGCTATTCTTGAGTTTCGACTCAGCCCCTCGTGGTGTAGCCAGGAAATCGCTCAGCGATTGGCCTGAGTCGTTGTCGGCCCTTCCACATGTTGCATGTATTTTTTTGCATTCTGGTCCGGGTCATGTGAGTATACCGAGGTCCCTATTTCAATGCCCCCACAAGCGGCACAGTGGTGGTGTCATTACGATGCGAGCACATCTCCCATTTGAGAGAGAGAAAAGAGTAGTCTCTCAGCAAAGAGCATGCTTTCCTTCAACATGACACTTACATAATACAAATCACGCATTTACCGTCTTTACTTGAAAACATGGGGGACAGGTGGCGGCAGCAGCAGGAACTCAAATCAAGCGCAACTCTAACAGTGATATATGTAAGGGCCGTACACACACACACATACACAGCATGTTTCGGCATGTACCGATTCGTTGGAAATTCCCCAAAGGAATGTGTACGTGGTGCATGTATGCACATATGGTTTTGAATAGTAGTAAGGGTTGATTCATGCCTTCGAAGTCGCATTTGCCGCGTTGGGTCAGTGATACTGGGGGAAAGGCGTTCATGTTCACTACGTCATTACTTTCGAAGCATTTTTTTTTTAGCAGACGACATGAGCACGTGCTCTTTTTTTTTTTTTTTACATTGTAGTTGCTTATTTCACTGTTTTAAATGAGTGATCTCTTGTTTATGGGGGCTGTTGCAGTGTCGCAAATACGTGCGTGTGGTATTTTTGCAATATTTTTATAATCTCTAAGCTTTGACCTTTGAAGACCGGGCCCACCCCGCTTCCCATCTCAGAGAGATATCGAAGCGTTCCCGAAGGATAGGTGTATCCGGAAAGTTTTATTAAAAACAACGTAACATGCCCACCTCAGACAAAGGCAGCAAAATAAAATAATTTGCATAAAAATTGATCGTCAACTCCCGAAGTCATATAACAAATAAATGAAATCTAAACAATCAACGCCAATGGGCAATCAAAATTATACACGGCGATTATAAGATGGTGGTGTATAGCCGTCCATCCCATAAGAATATAGTAATCGTCAATTGATCGAATGATTGCCGATAATCTTGGAATATAAAATTTTCGAATCACGGTGAATTAGTCGCAGATCATCATCGTCTAAGCCGCAAGTCGTTACCGCAATCGTCACTGGAATCGTCACCGGGTGAACTGAGATAATCTCTAAGCTGAAAAATTGGTTAAATCCAAGGAATATTTGATACGTAATAGCATCTTTTGTTTTTTTTTATAATATATAATATAAAAAATAATATAATATATAATATATTAGCATTCACACAAAACTATAATAATAATTTCAAACATTTTACATTAGGAAATTTTCTTTTCATACCATAGGCAGAGATAGACTTGGATAGTCTGGGGGGCAAGATGATGATGATGATGTCAATTCATATATACATACAGGGTGATTATAAAAAACTATCCCGACATATGGGCCCCTAACTATCATACCATTCACAGAAACTGAATGAAATTTTGGCATAAGGTATTTTGAGGTATGCGCTCAAGAATGATATGGAAAACAACAGTGTCACTCTAACAGTTACGGTTACAGTGAGAAAATTTCGAGAATATCAAATGGCAACACCAAGTTTTTTGTATTGGAATGTGATCTCCATTGTGAAAAACCCTAAATAGCGTTCGAACGGCAACTGTGGCATGAAAATCACCGGCGGTAGATAGGCTAAAAGTGAGGACAACCAATAAGGACAGAGAAGCAGCATAAAATAAAGCATTTAATTGTGTTTTCCACATGACCTTGTGGAGGACTAATCAGGCTGGGATCTCAGCCGAAGAAACGGTGTGACGAATGAAACGAACAGTAATGCTCTGGTGCACGGCAAAGTCCTTTTTACTTTTTCCTTGCCTAGCTCCGGGGATTTTCGTGCTACATTCCAATGCTATTTAGTGTTTTTCAGTATGGAGATCGCATTCCAATACAAAAAACTTGGTGTTGCCATTTGATATGTTCGAAATTTTCTCACTGTAACCGTAATTGTTAGAGTGACGCTGTTGTTTTCCATATCATTCTTGAGCGCATAACTCAAAATACCTTATGCCAAAATTTCATTCAGTTTCTGTGAATGGTATGATAGTTAGGGGCCCATATGTCGGGATAGTTTTTTTATAATCACCCCGTACATACATTAGATCAGTCGACTCCACCTTTGACGCTTGGGGGGGGGGGGCTTGCCCTCCATGCCTCTCCCCCCGCCCGTATCTCCGCCCATGTTTGATACCTGCTTCCCCTGCTTTTATGTTGCAGTTCTATAGTAATAACGAAGCCCACAAGGCTTTTGAAAGCCACACCTAATTCACATGAAAACAAAAATATAATCAGAAATTATTAGAAAGTTCGAATGATAATTGAAATTGTGTCTCATGTTGGCTTTCAATCAACCCAATGAAAGTTAAAGCGTACGTGATTCTAGTGAAATGGGGATCCGAGAAAAATATTCAGTGGTCACTGAGAGAAAATTAGTGAAAGTTACGTCATAAGCAAATGCAAAATTTCTTAGTTTAAATTTCGAAATAGTTGGAAAAATCGAACGAATCAATAGGCAGACGCTAACTGCAGTAATCGAAAAGATAATTATGCAAATAATTTCAGTAGAATAGGCAGTAGAGCGATTGGAAGCTATTGTAATTGACATGGTAGCAATGCGGGCTCAATCGGCTCTGTTTGGGCAATGACGTCACGCATGACGTCAGCTGGTACCGACTCCTGCCAGCACCTCCTAGAGATAGAAGGCCTCTCTCCGTGGTTTGCTTGTGACGTCAGTAATAAGTCCATTTCCCTCAGAATATTCAGGGAAAAAAATTTCCCTGCTCGTGCCAGTATCATCGTTGTGAGGAAAAGAAATGATCTCGGGCTCAGAACTAGCGATTTCTCTGCCCCACATCCAATCACTATGCGGTATTTGTGAACCAATCAGGAAGAATCTACGCCAAAATAAGAAGAAACGAAATAGGATGATGTGTTTCAAAACGTGGCAAACTTGCTAAGTAGTCTGAATGACGTTTATGGCAACCCGTGCGGAGGCTTTCTTTCTCTAGGAGGTGCTGATACCAACCAATATTCCCAGGCCTAAATTTCCGCAAGACGATATACCCAGTTTTTAGTCGCTTATTAGATAAGCCGGTGTCCCCTTGGAAAAAAAAAATTTGTCACAATATCAATGGGAGACATTATAACATCTAAATTGCGCTCATAAGTATCTTCATGAATTGCCAGCCTTGTCTTTCAAAGGTAGATGGCAGGACTTGATTATATACATGCACGAAACTTCCACAATAATTTTATATCGGACAGATATACTGAAGTAAAATAGTAGTAAGATGCGTCCGTGCCGATAGATCGGGTGAAAGCGATTAAAGAGGTCTTTATAAGTTACCCACGGTGGCACAGTTTCAAATCGCTTAGGTGGTCTATGGAAAATTTGCATAACTTGAGTGACCCACGGCACAGTTCAAAGTCACTTAAGTGAGTCAGTTAAATCATCAATAGGTGTGCAGCGTGACAATATAGTAATCTGGAATTGTGCCGAGGTCCACTTGAGTGATCTGGAATTGTGCCATGGGTCACTTAAGTGATCAGATAATTTGCCGCGAGCTACTTAGGCGGTCTTTAAATGTGCCGCGGGGTGCTTAAGGGCTCTGATACGTGCAGCATGTCATTTAAAGGCTCTAAAACTGTGACGTGTGTTTGTGATCTCCATGTAAATATACCGCGAGTCACTTAAGTGATCTGTGGGCTACTTGGGTGATCCGTAACTTTGTCGCGAGTAACTTTAATGTGGACCTTTACCGCGGGCTGCTGAAACACCACTGTAGATCACTTGAGTGATCGATAGATATGCCGCGGTATACCGTGCAACAAGCTGTTTAAGGACTGTGAAACAGTACCGTGTGTTGCTCAAGTGATGTCTCTGTAAATATGCCGTTGGTCACTTAAGTCATCCGGAAATGCTCTAAAATGTTGAACATGCATGCTCTAAAAGGGTGAGTGTGTGTGTTGCATGCTCTAAAAGGGTGAACGTGTATGTTGCATGCGCTAAAAGGGTAAACGTGTATGCTCTAAAAGGGGAGCATGAATTTAAAGGTTGAGCATGTATGCTGTATAATCTAAAAGTTTGAGCATGTTTTAAAACGTTGGGCATGCTCTAAAAGGTTGAGTATGTATGCTCTAGAAGATTGAGGATGTATGCTCTAAAAGTAGGGAGCATGTATGCTCTATAAAAGGTTGAGCATGCTTTAAAATTTTGAGCATGCTTTAAAATTTTGAGCATGCTTTAAAATTTTGAGCATGCTTTAAAATTTTGAGCATGCTTTAAAATGTTTAGCATGCTTTCAAATGTTGAGCAGGTATTCAACGTTTTGCGCTCGAGGGCCACATAGAACACTTGTGGCGCTCCGCGGGCCACTCATTAACGGCGTACGGGGGTGCACCCCCCAAAGACGATCACAAACTAAATATGTTTTAAAATATTTTTAAAAATTTAAACATTCACTTCAATTAATTTTAACTAATAGTAATTTTGAATGATTTTAAAAAAAAACATTTCAAATTATAGTGTCAAAATATGCCTTTTTGCTATATTAATACATTTCTGTTTCTTGAAAATGCTTTTGAAAGTTGGTAAATCGAAATTTTTCTCAGAGATTCCTTGTGCCTCCAATCAATCTCATCTCAGTGTGTCCCACCCCCCCGCCAAAAAGGTTGATCCTACATTACGCTCAGATCAGCACTGCGACGCGTACTACATATTTTATGATTCCATTATGTAGCATTTTCATTTTAAAAAATTGAGCGGAATTGGGGTAAAACCAATTATTTTAGGTATTTTTTATTTTGTATGAAACAGAATGAAAATGTATAATTTTTGTTTATCCATGTATTGAATTAACTAAGTCTTTAGTTACTTACATTACGAATGCGAATGGATGTAATTTCTAAATTAATGCGAAACTTGACATTGAGCTTGACTAAAGCTTCAATGTTAGGTAAAATTTGTGTTGTTGCTTTTCATTATGTATTGCCCAATTGCCGATCACAGTCAGACGTGTTCCAGTTTTTAATTTCGTTCTCTTCATTCAGTGGAAAGCCATCATCTTCGTATTTCGGCATTTTTCGGCATCTGGCTTTATCGATGCGATTATCCCTTTCTTCTGACCGGTCATAGATGGAGCACCATCTGTAGTTATGGCAGATATGCTGCCTAAAAGTCCAACTCACATTTGACCAATGTTTCTGCCAAACTTGAATATAAGTCGAACTTCGTACTAGCTGACTCCTAATTTTGACGTTTTTGTCAATACCACGAATGCAAATGGCTGCTTGTGCGGTGTCTGTTGCATCTCCTGCAGTTCATCCATAGCTGCTGAGTAAAACAAAAATTCCTCACATTTGGATTCGAAGGTCTTGAATACATCTGCCGACAGATCCTTAAACGAATCTTGCTACTGTCACCATACAGACTAATGTTCGAAACAGCTTGAGCCTGTGATGGGCAAAGCACATCAACTGCAGACTGAAGACATTCCCTTTAACGAATTCTCCATCAACGAACGGCTTCCCACGTTTCGCAATTTTTTCTGATATTACATACCTAACACGAACACAATTTTCAGACTGTTCATTTCTTCCGAAGAATAATGACTGTTGACAGTTCAGCTTCGATTTCAGTTCATTGACTTTTTTCTTTCGGAAATGTCCCTCCAATTTAGAATACTTCGCACTATTCTTGGTATCGTAATGTCTCTTAATATTGTATTCTTTCATTATGGCTACGCTCTCGTTGCAAATGAGACAAACTGCTTTAGCCTCGTGTTCGACGAAAAACTAAAGTGATGATCCCATGTTCTTGGAAAAATCTCACTTTTTCTTCAACTTTCCTTTTTATTTTTTTGCTATCACGATTCGACATCATGCATTCATTTAATGACTAAAAGGCTTCTGATCAAAGGCTTCAAAGACCAAAAACACAAGTAAACTAACTGTACCAAATATTGTACAAATCCTTCTTCCAACCAATCAAGATGCACCACCATCCACCTTTTTTTCCCCCAACCATGCACCCGAGAAATACGATTCCATGGAAATTCCGTTCATTTCTGCTTTCTCCCACTCGAGGAATGTACTCGAAGTTATTTACGGTGAAGAAGTGTATGGTGTGGTTTCTTTTGCGTTTAAAGGCCTCATTAAGAAGCTAACCGCTGTACACTGATCAGCCTGTCCTTGTTATACGTCTATATGAAGCTGGGTGACTTTTTTTATTGTCAAAATCTTCGTTTTACCCTATTTTTGGAAGATATTGCGTCAATCGATCGAAACGTTTTGGCGGGCCACCAAAATATCGACGGCGGGCCACGGGTTGAAGACCCCTACTCTAAAAGGTTGAACATGTATTGCCTAAAAAGTTGAGCACCCTTGGACTTACTCTACATCGCCCAGCCCCCTCATCCGGGACAATGGCTAAAATTGACAATGGTCGATAGAGCCTGGGCGGTGCACGGAATGAAATGAAATGAAAATGAAATGGACTTACTCTTAAGTTAATGCTCGCATCAAACGTTAAAGAGGAAGGACTCCTGCAGCATTAGCGTAACGCGTGCCTTTCAAAACGTTTTTGTTCCTTTGAAGATCTAAAGATTTCGATATTTATCGGAATACGTCACAATAAAACTAGAAATGACGTCTTTCAATGGTTTATTAGATTCAATTTTATTGAAGTAGCCGAGATACGCCGATTGCCCCCGAAGCAGTGATTAAATACGCACCGATTCCCCCGGTGTCGAGTAGAAATGGATGGGTGATCGGTGCGCATCGGGTTTAATTGGCAATGACTTCAGTAAAGCACGACTCGCAGAGGCTGTGTTTGCATTGATCGTTTTCGCCAGAGTTTTAGTCCCTACTATACTCTTTGGTCATTAGTCACTGACTGATTGGTATTGAAGCGAGCTCCATCGCGATCTTCTAGTTTATTTGGAATTTCTCGTGGAAATAATTTGTCGTTCGTTACAAATGTTCTGCGCGTTCATGTTACAAGGCGCATGTTTTAGTTGTTTGTATTTATTTTTTATGAAATAAAATGTGCATTTTTTGTGGAATGACTGGGATGTTTTGAAAACCCGTTGTTTACATTCTGGCTTTCATAGCAATCGGTGTGAAAGTAAGGGCAAAAGATAACGCGTACGGTGAGGGTCAAAAGAGAAATCTACAGCATATTCTCTTATTTACATTTTATTTCCCTTCTACTTTTTTTCTAATGTATGGTTAGATTAGGACAAGGTTACAAGATTAATAGCCGATTCATCAAATGTAGATCATCCCCCATTTTTTCCCGAAAGCTTGTACGCGAAGAGGTTAAACTATTTTACGAATTTACTAGACACGCTTGGAAATTTAAAATACCTCCCAAAATTATTCTTCCGAAAATGCAAAACATTATCGATTGGTTCTCTTACCCTGGACATGACCGAGGTTTATAGCAATTCGCTTCTAAAGCTACGCAAAAGTCCTACTTCACAACATTACATAATAGACCGGAAGAATTTCCAAAAAGCTGATGTCATCGTTAATTTCCGCGCGGGTCATTATTTGTTCACTTTCTGGATTTTTTAAAGAGGATTGTTCTTGTGATGGTTCCGGAATTCTTCTCGATGTTCTCATTTTTACAAAAGCCAATTTACAGTCACCTGATGTCTCTGAGCGTCGTGTTTATGAGACATCCAACGCCAAGAGCTTAACGAATAGAAATTTCTTTCCTCTCACGACAATTTTACGGGATTATGGAAGAAAGTTGTTCTCTCTGTCGTCACTTAATTTGCAATTCAGATCGCGCGGTGTGTATGTGTGTGATGATATTCCATTTTTTTCCTCTCTCTCTTCGAGAAAACGTGGAAAGTCAAGAGAAGATGCTGAGGAATGTAAACTTTCTCGCACAGGCTTATGTCAACGTTGATGAAAAGAAAAGGCCCGTTCGTAAAACTCGTCGGCGATGGATATAAAGCCATTTAAGGGATCTTCACTAATGTTTTTCCAACGTGTTATCGCTTCAGATTTGAGCATGATTTTAATTCTAGCGAAAATAGCTCTTTTTTTTATATGTTTTTTTTGAACAGGGAAATGGAAGTTATTTTTGATCTTGGAGAAAATTATTTTTCACGAAGAAGTTCTTTTTGGTCGTGGAAAATGTTTTTAGAGGATATAATATGCTGCGACATGTATCATATTAGCACTTTCGGAACCTGGTGCCACAAATGTGTGGGTTTTTCTAACTGTAGAATTTTTTTTTTTTATTATTTTAACCTCAGGGAGTTATTCCCTGTCTTAGAAGTATGTGCACGTTTTGGGGTAGAAATATGGTGAATATGAAATTTGGTGGTTTTCACCAGAAGACGGCACTTACAGTTGAGTTTTCAGGGTATTTTTCAAGATGACTTTCAGGAGAAAGTGCAACCTGAAAAAGTGTGATTTATTACATACAATTCAGCAGTAAAATTCTGGCGATGAATTAGTTATAGTGAAACCCCTGTCTGTGATGTGATGACTCTAAAAAAACTAAATGCAATGTTCAAACATTTATGCATGTTTCTTTCGATATTGAATTTTATTCTAAATGGCTTGTTTCTCTCTCTGACTATAAATAAATTCGAAAAAATTGTTTGCATAGAGAGGTGCATCATTGTATGTATATCCTGCATCATCTTGGCTGAGAAAATTTGTATGAAGTTAATTACTTCTTGAAAAAAAAATTGAAAAAAAAAAGATTTTTTGACATTTTTATGTTTTTAATGCATTTTTCATATTGAAAAACATTTTGAAAAATTGCACAGCAAGTATCATGTAGGAATAGTAAAAAAGAATAATCAAAACTGTGATGGAAGGTGAATTTGAAAGAATAATTTTCATAAGAAATGGAAATGTTTCATTTTGAAAATAAGATCACGGGTGATGGCGATGTTTGGCGAATACTCAAGCTGAGCTGCTGAATTCCAGTGGTACCAGATACCCTCTTCAACCACGATATTTTCTCCAAGATTTGTTTGGTAATGGGTATATTCATATGTTAAACTGTTGCCTCTCGATATAACGATATATATAATCCCTCTATAACAATATAGTTTCTTTTTCCGCAGTGTATCTTCATATCACTTTTACTTTACGTTATTTGGACCATGGAAAAAGATAACTGCGACAAGAAGAGCTCTTTTTTTCCAGATGGGCAAAAATAGGATTATTGTTTACTGAATCTTTCTTTTTCACATTGTCCATATATCCTATACTCCAAGTTTCATCAAAATACCTCTATCAGAATAGCCGCTGCATACGTTTGAGTGTTTGGAGACAGACATTCACAACGTCATTTTCCCGCAAGTGTAATTTGGAGACATTTACGCACAATCAAGCCACTTCTGAAATTTCTTTTTTTTTTCCTTTATATTCGTACGTAACGACTTGTACAGTCGATTCCCGTTTTTAAAGAAGACCGCTATAGCGAAAATCTTATTTAAATTTATACAGGCCAGACATTTTCTTCCTTAAGAACACTGCATTCCTTTGGGCTGAACGGCACCGTGTAATAAACAGTCTCCTAACTCAGCAACAGCTTGCAATGAAATTAGCCCCCAGGTGACGACATAGAAAGAAACGATGAACCTCTCCGATAGTAATACGAAATAGAGAAGACACTGGATATACCAAGCAAAAATAATTAGAAAGAAAGGTCACATTCCTGCGTGAAGAATAGAACCACTAACCTCGCACTTTCCGGGTGCGTGCTCTATCATTAAGCTACAGAGGACAGAGACACACCCAGAAAGTGCGAGGTTGGTGGTTCGATTCCCCACAGAGGAATGTGATGTTTCTTTCCGATTATCTCCTCTTGGTATTCAGTCATATGTACTTAGGGTATTTTCCTTTTATAGATGAAACCATCTGGAATCAACAGGTATCGTAGAAATTTCCACTTCTTCATACTTGACGAAAAGGTAGCAGCACATTTCCGCTCTCTAATTTATTTCAAAAAATATATATTCCCAAGATTTGAATGCAGATAACTCCCTTGAATGTGGATCAAGAAATATATATATAATCTATATATATAAAATTGATTCTCTCTCTCTCTCTCCCCCCCCCCCCCGCGCGCGCGCGTGTTCTCTGTACAAATCTACAATTTTAGATCGATCGTTGCCAAATTCAAATGGGACCCGACTTGAACAATAGGCTACTTTAAAATTTCGTCAGAGCAGCACAAATGCCCCAAATGTGCAAAAAAACTGTCGGGCAACAATGGTTTTTGGGCCTCAACAATCACTTTCGGAACGTTTACTTTGGTTACCGTGGTTCCCTAGCAATGCGTTTCAGACGTGTTTTATGCCTTCACAATGGTTTGTCACTTCTCTAATCCTGTTAGCATCTGTATATGTATAATAGTTTATGCCTTTATAATGGTTGGCCACCTTTTCAATACTCTCAGTAATGAGGCTTTTTGAACATACGTCATAATCATCATCAGGATCGCTTTGAGGGTCAGGAAAAGGGTAATCCTCATAGAAATCAGTGTTAAAATTGCCGAGTTTACTGTAGAAATGCAGAAATTTGATGGAATTTTCTGTCACATCAATAATTTTAAAAATTGTATAGAAGTCTTGATTTTTGAAATATTGAGTTCGCATAGAGATATACGAAGCCCAGGAAATTAAATATGAAGTAATTAGCCGGACCTACTTTTGAGTTGGATAATCATGCAATAACATTAATTTCAACTTTTTATTTATATCTTCTCAAACACGAAAATTAATGTCTCCGTATTGTCTTTTAATTCATTCATTTCTACGTTTCTTTAAATCTAGATTTGTTTCTTTCATGAGTCGCGCAGGAAGTCCTTATATTGGTAACCTTAGACACGGTTTGAATATCCCTCAAAGAAGGGGATATCACGTGATCCAAAAAGCCTCATTGAAGAAAACCCGGGCAGCGCCGGTTGTTATAGCTAGTATTTAAATATTCTTTTACACCACTTCTTCATGCTACCTGTTGGGCTGTTTCTCACTTCCGTAAGGCAGTCCATTGAGAAAGCAAGTTTCTTACTTGTGCTGCAAATTTAGCAAAAGTGGAAATGTTTCCTTCTTATATAAAAATGAGCTCCCCATTTATTCTTAATTTTGTTCGAACTCTCTTCGATATCAGAATAACAACATCATAATAATATCCCCCGATGGATTTCAATATCATTCTATTTCAGTAAATTACATACAAATGCATGGCATTTATTTTTATGATGAAATAACATAAATACTCTTGTAGATTTTTCGTAAATCGCGTTGTTTACTTTCGACGTAGAGAATTCCTTCTCTTTCAGAAATAACGATGAATATTCCGATAAACGATTATTTTTTATGTGAAACAATAGAGAAAATTCGATTTTCTTATTTATTTTATTGCCTTCTTGAAATTATCGAGAAAATTCGGAAGAAATTTCAATTCTTTTTGACATCAAGGGCTCTTATTGCTTTCTATTTTTATTGCGTTTTGGACATGTTCGTGCTGTATATATTCCAAACTATTCAATAAATATATGAGAGATGAACTCAATAAGATACGGATATTGTCAAAACGAATATCACAAACAACCTTATTGGAGATTTTAGTATTTGACAATAAAGAAATATACTTCAATTACTTCAAATATATATATATATATATATATTTTTTTTTTTTTTTTTTCATGTTTAGTGAAATTTCTTTTCACATGTTAAAAGGGCTTATACTGATATGATATGAGCATATATGTGTTGAGAAATGGAAAATACATTTTTCCACCATTATTTCGGGAATTTTGCAGATGAGATATTTAGATATATGAGCATCGGAATAATAATAAAGTCAATTCAAGCAATAAAATCGAAATCGGAACAATCAGTAGTTTTATTTACATAAATACTATAATAGCTGGATTGAAAGAAATACAGGGTTTGCGCAATACAGGGCATGGCACGATTTTAATAATTTATATTTTCAAAACTATTACACATAATACAGGGGTATCCTGTAAGTTCTAATGCGGCCTTTATCTCAGCAATCGACTATCGTAGACATTTAATTTAAAAAATGCTCAACAGGCGTTCAAAAATAATTTTGTACCAGTTATGGGAGTGAAAATACAGTGTGTGACAGACACACAGACATGGCCGCTGACCGCCCAGAGAGACCATCTTGGGATGGTTTTGCGCTCTTTCCCAAAGCGATGGACGGTATCGGAGAGCCTGATATCAGACTCGATTGTGGAGGAAAAAATAAACCACCTATTTCACACAAGGTAGCAAGCACCATTAACATTTCACGAGCAGACATTTAGTGCCCCTGAAGTTTACATTCTTGCACATGAAAAAACAAAACAAAAAAAAACAATAATAATAACAACAAAAATACAGTATTCTAACAACTTTTCAGTATTACATTCACTGGCTGAAAAATACTGTCGAAATCAGTCCGGACCGTCATACCTCGACACACAAGCTCTCAAATATTGGCACGTTGATATAAATACATACAACTATTCTTATATTCCAATTTATATACATTGTATGCGTATATTACCTGCATCTTTTGCATACACTTTCGATTGCAAAAGAAAAAAAATTGTCAGGCCCAGTTGAATCAGAACCAGAATCCAGCTAGGGGCCATTCAAGTATTACGTAAGCACATTTTCATCCATTTTTGACCCCCCCCCCTTTGTCTGCAAAAGTCAGCAAAACACTGACCCCCCCCCCCCCGTCAGCAAAATTTCGTCAGCAGCTTAGAATATTTCATATCTTCAAAAAGGGGTGGTTGGTGACGTAAGCAACCTTCAAACCCCCTCCCCCTTGTCATCAAAAGTCAGCAAATTCGAAACCCCCCCCCCCTCGATGCTGACGTAATACTTGAATGAGCCCCTAGCATGCACCAGAGCAGCGCGTTATATCACAGTATACCAATATACACACGCGCGAGAAAAGTCACAGCACAGATCACTGTCCCCCCACGGGTGTGCTTGCCATATTTTCAACTTCCTTTCTTCGTTGCAGTGGTGTATAATATCTCTCTTGACGTGGTTTCGGCGTCGTAGGGCTGGTCTTCGGAATCCTCAAGCGAGGCCCTCGGCCTTCTGATGAGGAGGTCGTCGTGTTGTTCTAAACAAAGTCATCATATCATATGTATTTTGTTGCAGTCGATGGGATTATTGAAGAGTACTTTTTTCCAACTTCCTGCGCGATCTTCAGCTCGTACTTTCACGTGATAGGACGATGTAGTCACGCACTCCGTCATGTAGTGTCTGAGGTCTCCCTTTTGTCCACATACACACGTTATAGTGGGGACAATGCGGAATCGGTGTAGGAACGCCTGAAAGGGCCTCATGTTCAGTTACGAACAAAGTGTTGCTTCGTCTCCACGGATGGTTTTGAGATTCACCCTTTGTCGTACAGTGAAGGTGGACCTTCCAGTTATTGCGTGTGTCCATCTCTCCTGCCATGTCGAGAGCAGGTCCCGCTGGAGGATTCGTTTGGTCTATGACCTGCGCGGCAAAATGGAGCTATCCCCGATGTTGCAGTCGTGTGGCCTCCTTAGCAAGCTGGTCGGCCCTTTCATTGCCGACGTTATTATTATGAGCCTTAACCCACTCTATAGTGATGTGGCTGTTCGTAAGAAGTTGCTGTCTCTTGACCAACTGGTTTGTGTTTTTGTTGATGTGGAATGATTTGAAGAAATCCAAGTGAGACGGTGAGGGACATTTTTGGATGCTTTTGGCAGAAGAGAAGTCAAATTTATGGTTAAAGTACCAGCAGTGTTGGCTATGGATAAGTGGTTAAAGTCTTGGTTGCTTACGTGTCTTCTATGCTCCTTTAAACGGTATTTTAGGGCACGTTTAGTTTGGCCTATATGTGATCATCCGCATTAGCATGAATTTCTTGGTAACATTATAATGAAAATTCATCCTGATATCGGTGATAACAAATTTATGTAATTGTCACTTTTTTACTGCTGAAATGACCGATTGTGAAGAAAAAACAGTAAAAACATTAGAATTATGCTATGACCAATATATCGGGGAATTTCTATGAAATATTGTTTAAATGTGGCACAATTTTAGAGTTCTTAAGCGGCCCCCTGTGCGGTTCTACATATCTTTCAAGTTACCCGCGAAACATTCTTTCGCGGGTAACTTGAAAGATATGTAGAACCGCACAGGGGGCCGCTTAAGAACTCTAAAATTGTGCCACATTTAAACAATACATTTACCCGCGAAACATTCTTTCGCGGGTAAAAATTTACTATTTTAATACAAAAAATATTTTTTTAATTAAAATTTCGGAAGAAAATACCTTTACATGTAGATTATAATCAATTTCTGTTAATTTCAATGTTATTTCAAGGCTATGAACTCAAAATTTATCTTTAATAAATTCATTGCGACTGACCCCTCTAAGCCATATAATGATAAATCACATAAAGGTCCTTATCCCGTGGACCAAATATGGCCCTGGGGGTTATCCTTCATAACTAATTTTGCAAAAATGGACTAAGCGGCACATTTACTAATCGCTTAAGCGGCCCGTTGAACATTTTCAGATCACTTAAATGATCTGGGACACCGTTCCAGAACACTTAAGTGATCCGTGACACATTTAGAGATCCCTTGAGTGACATGCGGCGTAGTTTTAGAGCACTTGAGTGGCCCCCAGTGCGGTTCTCCATCACTCAAGCCATTCGTGGAATTTTCTCAGATTATTTAAATGATCCACGGCATATGGATCACATATCCATGGCACAGTTCCAGAGCACTCAAGCGGCCCGGGCACATTCCCAAATCAAGTGGATCCAAGAAACTGGATTGGACAGAACTGAAATTGGATTCAATGGGGGGGGGGGTGTTACTTCAAGTGCCCACAAACTACCGAAAGGTTTTTCTCGTTTTTGGCGCACCGAGTAAGATACCAGTAAAAAAATTTCGTACTTTCGTAAAGGGTGGTTGATGACGTAGGCAATATCCAAACCCCCCCCCTCCTTGTCATCAAAAGTCAGCAAAACGGAAACCCCCTCCACCCCCATCGATGCTGACGCCATACTTGAATGACTCCCTTGCATGTGAGATACAATGGCATGAAACGAATGTAATTGTATAAAAATTGATTCATAACAAAGGAAACCGTTCGGTTCATAATATGATGAAAAAAAATTGAGATATTTTACCGACTCAATCTTTTTTCAAAATAAAAATTAAATATGTAAATATATTTTTTTATAACCTAAAGTATGCATTTGTAAATGGATCTCCAAATCTTTCTCGTCATTTTATGAATCAGACAGTTTCCTTTATTTTGAATCAATTTTTATTCAATTTCATTGACGTCATCTTATTTTATCATGCGCGCAAGTTGTTTTTAATGTGTTTTTCTTCCAATTTCTAAAAAAATAAGTATTGGAGATATGTAAAATCTTATTCTGTCATAGGATAGCATACACAATGAAATATATATTTTAAAAAACTTGAAATAAATCACCAAATCGATAAATAATATTTTTAATGATATTTCTGCATAAGAAAATGTTTAACCATGTTAAAAGGAAAGATACCCGATAACTGTAATATTTACAAAAGCCACAGATAAAGCGTAGAATGAGCTTTTCCATCAGTTTCTATGCGCTTCTTTCCAACATTTTCAGTGATTTTTAAATTAAATATCAAAGTGAATATGGTTTTGAAGACATGGGATTTTTTGGCTGGACTCGGGAGAATTAGAGCAACTCCTTTCTAATAGGGTTTTTTGAAACATTGAAGGACCGGACACACCCCGGTTCCCATCTCAGAGAGATATCGAAGCTTTCCCGGGGGATGGGTGTATCCGGAAATTTATTAATTTATGTGAAAATAACAATGATATACATATATACAATAAATAATCTGGAATAAATAATCGTACAAATTGTGATCATATAGCATCATCCACAGATAATCAGTCCGTAATCGTTATAGTCCTTATATAAATAATCAAAAGATAATTTTTGTCTTGTATGTGATAGAATCTGGAAGTGAGTTTATCCAATCTAGAATATAACAATCTCGGCAATCAAGCTGTAATAAGATATAAATTGACGTCTATATGTACAGGATGAACAAATAAGTAATTTTTTTGCTTTAATAACTATACAACCCCTTGCAACATCAATGACATATCTGAGGTCTACACGTCATTTGGATACATTTTTCAGGTGGAAGTGGTTCGTGAGATATTTCAGGATAAAGGCACTTTTTCCCCCCATGCATCCTGTATAATCTAAGAAATACAAATGTTATTTAAATCTATATATGGAATTCACAGTTTACACGGCAGAGAAATAGCCATTGTAGCATTCAGAAAACGTGACACCGAAACTAGAACAACACAAAAACCAAATGTTCTCCCACAAAAAAACTGGAAACAAAAGTAACCAAAAATGTATTTAGATATCGCATGTGTACCGCTATATTTTAAGAAAAATTTTAATCTAGCGTTTGACGATTGTGAAACCCACGAGAGACGAATATTTGAGTTGAATGATTCTCTACAGAGCAATGTTTAATCTTCCAAGTTTAATTTCTCTCAAATCAAGCATTACCTTATCCCTCACTTCAGTGAAATGAAACACTCACGGAAACATTCCAAATTAAAGCAGTTTGATGAATTTTCTTTCGGAATTTATGAGAAAAATGACTCGTATTGAGGAAAGTAATAAGAAAATGTTGATCGAGAGAAATAATAACAGTTTTCTTTCTCATACATTTACAGATTACTCTATGGATTTTATTTATTCTAGAGGGAGAAGAAATTTATGTACCAATAACAAAAATTCTAAATAATCTCGTTTTATTTTTTGTTAGTACCGTATTTCCCTACGTATAATCCACGGATTGTACATTAAAAAATTCATCCGGAATTTTTAATACGCAATGGTATATAATCCCCATTATCTCCAATTTTTTTTCTTTCTTCTGAGAGATTGGAATAGAAATTATTCCCTTTTTTGATTAATTTGTAAAAAAAAAAAATTTTTTTGAAAAAAATTTGTAGGCGTGTGACGTGTAGATGCGAGTAGAGAAATCGATATTTTTTGCACAAAAAATGTCAGAAACTCCTTCTGTTCTTTGATATTTCGTTACCGATGAATGAGAAATTTGCATACGCCACTGCGGAATATGCAATGATAATTTTTCCCTAGATTACTGGAATTTGCGTCTGCAGGTCATACAACAAATACAAATACAACGCCACAACAGGCAAATTGCCCAACGAGGTGGCTGACTTAAGAACATCATGGATCCCCGAGCCATTTTTCGGAGTCCCTACCTACTACTGCTACACCACACATGCACCCCCCCCCCAGCGGAACCCACCAACGAACCCCCAACGAATCCCCCCCATGCGGGAATGTGAGTGTTCGTGTAGTGCAACCTGACGTAAAGTTTGTTTCGGTGTAATGTTTGTTATGTGTAGTGCTGTCATCTGCCCCCAGTTTTTCTAACTGTGAGTGAAGTGTTATGGTCACGCCATACGAATATGCGTAAATAACCAACCAACTCACATAAAAAGGTGCAGTTGGCTCTAAAATACGCTCGAGGTATAATAATTACTTTGGGGCCGTTCAAGTATTACGTAAGCACTTTTTTTAGCCATTTTTTACCCCCTCCCCCCCCCACACTTGTCAAACTCTGACCCCCCCCTCCTCCTTTGTCAGCAAAATTTCGTCGTCAGCTCCGCCCTTCTGAATCCTAACGGATATTGATGGGATCAGAGACGTACACGGGGGAAGGGGGGCATAGGGGGCTCTCGTGGGCCCCCCCCCCCCACAATCAAAAAATTATTTTTTTAATGCAAAAAATTTTTTTTTTTTAAATTTGAAATTTCGGAAGACAATTCCTTTATATGTTATTATAATCAATTTCTGTTAATTTCAATGTTATTTGAAGGCTATGAACTCAATATTTACGTTTAATAAATTCATTGCGACCCACCCTCTAAGCCATATAATGATAAATCGCATAAAGGCCCTTGGCCCGCGGACCAAATATGGCCATGGGTGTTATCTGATGCGGCCTGCCCTCTTCAAACGTAATTTTGTAAAAATGAACTGAGCGGCACATTTTCAGATCACTTAAATGACCCGGGGCACAGTTCCAGAACACTTAAGCGATCCGTGACACATTTAGAGATCCCTTGAGTGACATGTGACGTAGTTTTAGAGCACTTAAGTGGCTCCCAGTGCAGTTCTACATCACTCAAGTTATCCGCGGCACATTCTCAGATTTTTTAAGTGATCCGCGACGTATAATTACGGATCATTTGAGTGATGCGTGACAGTTCCAGAGCACTTAAGCGGCCCGGACACATTTCCAGATCACTTGGATCCGTGAAACATTTGAAGATCACTAAAGTGGCTCTGTAGAGCACTTTTCTATCGGGGGTGGGGTTGTTACTTCAAGTGCCCATAAACTATCGAAAGGTTTTTCTCGTTTTTGGCGCACCGAGTAAGAGGCCATTAAGAATACTTCCTATTTTCATAAAGGGTGGTTGATGGCATGATGGCATTGTCCAAACCCCTCCCCCCGTCATCAAAAGTCAGCAAATCGGAAATTCCCCCCCCCCATGATGACGTAATACTTGAACGGCCCCTTTCCAATAATTCCTGGCCTTCAGATATTCTTTTTTTCCATAAATTTGAAAAAAGATTTCAAATTTCACTCAAGGTGGCTCCGTAGACCAAAAAACTAGACATAACACATAAAATGCAACACAAACAGCGCATAATTAATGTCAATTGCAATTTGCGTTACATAAAGCTACCATATTGCAACATGATTGCTATTAGACCCATTTAGATGTAGCCCGAAACTAAAAAGGGCACTGTTATTCAAATGTGATAGTCTTATGTAACGCAAATTGTCATGAATATTAATTATATGCTGTTTGTGTTGCAATTTGTGTTCGTTCTCGAGTTTTTCGTTTAACAGCGCCACCTGTGAGTGAAATATAAAACTTTTTTTTTTTAATTTGTAATAAAAAAAAAAGAACGCTTTAGGCCATAAGTATTTTAGTGTAAACCCCACTTTTCTGAAATACGTCCAGGACCTCTCGTCCACCCTGTATTAGTGAATCAAATTTTCACATGAGAATTATACAACGTTGCGGATTACACAGGGCGTCCTGTAAGTGCTTAAAGCGGACTCTATCCCATCAATAGTAGAGATTTAGTTCCAGAAATGTGCAAAAGGCGTTAAAAAATTCCCCTGAACCAGTTTTCAGAGTGAAATTACAAGGCTTTGCAAAATAAAAAAAATCTAAAATTTTATACGGTTCCCTTGTCCTCTGACTTCAAATTAGATAGTCGTCACTCTGTTTCTCCTGAGGCCAGCAAAAAAGATTCCATGTTTCTAAGTGCAATATTCGCTGACCTATATTGACCTTTTATACAGGAATGTAGGTTTCGATCGTGGCGTTTAGATTAAGAATGCTGTGGAGAGAGAAAGAGACGGTAAAGGAGTGCCAAACTTGGTCGCTGTGCATTGAAACCCATGAGAAGACCATATAGTGCAAATAAATCTAGTATCAAACTTGACCGAGAAAAGCATGGTTTCCGGTGTGAAAAGTTACTAATGACGAGATGCTATTACTACGAAATAATGCATATGCGCCTCGTGCACATTCCTCTGCGGAATTTCAAACGAATTGGTACATTTCGGGATGTGTGTGGTCTAAGTGTATGTGAGGCCGTGACACACGTGTTTATATCGTGAGAGTTGCGATTGTTTCGTATTCTTGCTAGCGCAGCGACCTGTCTTCCATATTTTGAGGAGAACACGGTAAATGCATGAATTTTAATTCTCATGTAAGTACAGTATTATGTTGTAGGTCTTTCTGCGGAGAGACTTTTTTCAAGTGGAAGACCGGCTCGCATCCGAAGTTGGAAAACAACAGGAAACGGACTTCAGGCGGCCACCAACGGGGTTCGAACCTGCATTCTCAGGATGAGAGCCCAACATGATGATCAGACGACCGCATAGCGGCAATGATGTGATGCTACATGATCAATCGATTATGAACTTTGTTTTAGTACCACTATCTTATAGTATTATTCGTATTTATTGTTCTCGTAAAACAACATTAGGAGCCATCCAAGTATTACGTAAGCAGATTCAGCCATTTTTGACCCCCCCCCTCCCCGTCAGCAGCTTAGAATATTTCATATCTTCAAAAAGGGGGTGGTTGATGACATAAGCAACCTTCAAAGCCCCCTTCCCCCCCCCCTTGTCATCAAAAGTCAGCAAATCCGAAACCCCCTCCCCCCCTCCCTCGATGCTGACTTAATACTTGAATGACCCCTTAGCTGTAAAGCACGTCCACGGGACGAACGGCAAAGCCATCATCTAAAAATGTTATCCCACCCGTTCTTTGATATGAGTAAAATCGTTCATTTTCCCAGCATATCTTCTTCTTGAAGATTCAAGGGGAATGTTAACGCTTGCGTTTGAGCATACGAGTGTCGTTTGGCAGTCCAGCACGAACATCTGATGAAATTTGTCTGCTCCGTAGACAGCACACAGACCTTCAACACGATACTCACCTAACATGAAAATTTGCCAGGCCGGTGGTTAGCATTTCTTACATAACATGAAAATTCTGAAACTTAGGATGAGAGATGGGCTTAGCGGGCTATAGCGTAAGGTGGTAAGTTCGAAGGGCCGGCAAATTTTAGGAAGCTAAGAAAATTAGTACATAATATGGGTTAAGGGTGGAGAAATTGTATGACCATGAATCCGCCTCTTCCCAGAGAGCGAGAGACTAGGTCCGTGAGCGACCTGCAGAATTTGAAGGCATGCGAGTAAGCAAAAGCATGTGAATGACAAAATGAGTGAAACAAAGGGTGTGCAAGCATGTGAATGACCAAAACAGGTTGCATTCATGTGCATCACTGAAACACTGCGCAATCTTGTGGATTATCAAAACAGTGTGCAAACATGTGGATTATCAAAACAGTGTGCAAACATGCGGATTATCAAAACAGTGTGCAAGCATGTGGATTATCAAAACAGTGTGCAAGCACGTGAATGACCACAACGGTACATGCATGTGAATGACTGAAAGAGTATGCAAATGTTTGAGTGACCAAAAGGGTATACAAATGTTTGAGTGACCAAAAGAGTATGCAAATGTTTGAGTGACCAAAAGAGTATGCAAATGTTTGAGTGACCAAAAGTGTACGTACGAGAGCTTGTGCATTACCAAAACAGTAACTCATGTGGATGACCAAAAGATTACGCAAGCACGTGAGTGACCAAAAGAAGGACTTGGGGACACAGGGATATTTACTGGTGTTGGAGGGGGGGGGCAAAGCTCTTTATAACGCAAGATGGAGAACTCGCGTAATGAGTGATGAAGAAAATTGAACTAGAACGAGAGAACAGCGGCAAAAATTCGTGTAGTCCAAAGGCGGCAAAACCGTAAATACGCCTCTGGCCACCACTATCCCTTACCAACCTTGCCTCGTATCATGCATATATGGGACTTTTGACATCTGGAGGTCACATCGGTGTTTACTTCATACCGGTGCCTCTATTACGTGAATGTAGATCTAGGACAGTGTTTTTGAACGTGTGGGTCCTGAAGCTCCGAGACGATCCTTTTTTCTTTTTTTTTTGCACACTGTACATTCACTGTAGAAGGTCTCTAAAAACTCTGCCCAGGGGCCTAAGAGATCACAGCCTAAGGACTCTGTTGCAGATTTCGCTACAGGAGGGAGAGTGGAGAGTGAAGGTTTCGTGGAACATTGCCTTCCACTGTAGAGGGTCCACCGTGCTTTGACCTTCACTACAGGTGTTCCACGACATCAATGAGGTTGGGAAACACTGTTCTAGGTTATGAGAAGTCTACAAATAATTACTGGTGATATGTTGACGCGAAATATTTTTTCCAACGTTGAGGAAAAGCGCCATCTTGCATAAAACAGGTAAAATCTATACACACACTTTGTTCCACCTAGAGTGAAAGTAAGTTTTGGACCATCCACTATACATCTAGCCGCAGTCATGGATCACATATGAAGATCACTGGCAGTAATATCTTCCCTAAAATAAGTTCATGGAGGTTGACCAAAGCCTCCTACAGTAGTATGTAGGAGGCCTTGGGTTAACCCATGCCACCCTGGTATAGAACGAACTTCGCCCGGTGATTTTGTGTGACTAATTATTATTTTTAGTTGCAGAATCGTTGAGTGAATCTTTTGACGGTAAGAAATTGTGAAATTGATCTAAATCGGTAGAATGCTCTTAATGCATTATTTCCACGCTCACACCTTCACTAGGATAACACATTAGGATGAGAAGAGCAAACCACAATCAAAATGAAAGGAATCGGAGGGGAAGAGCCAAACGTCGATGAGATCTGTGAAACATTCACAATCAGACAAAAGAAAGTTGCATTTTTGAGGAAATGTATCGAACAAATTGCTAAAATTAAACGACGATTTAATTCAATGTCCTAAATACACTTTCTTTTCCATTTCAAAGATCGATTCTTAATATTGTGTTTGCGTGTCCTTCTAAAATGTTTCGAAGAACATTTCATTCCATTTTCCATCATTCTTCGACCAAAAAAAAGAAAAATAATAACACATGATTTCTCAAAAACCTAAATTACATCAGAAGAATACTGTAGTAAAACACGTACGTGATACAAGTTTCCTCGGGAAACGGTGTGCGATCACCGTGATATTTCTATTTTTCGATAAAATTCTCATTTTGATACCATTAATGAGAGAGAGACACGCAATGTGTGCTCATCACTCTGTGTCTGTAAATCTTTTCTTCACTCGTGAATCAAATTACGCTGTGTTTATACTGTGAAATCTTCAGCTAAATGAAATCAAGGAAATATATAATTTGCCAATACTGATGATTTCGGTAGGTGTTGTCTTCAAGTTCACCCCTAAATCTTTGCATCATATGAATATGAAATGAACTCACTTTCTCAACCCACTCACCCGAGCTTCTCCATTCATTCCTTCAGTAGCAAGGTTTAAAGTCGTTACTTTCACGTCGGCTGTAGAAACAAAATACAGCGCTGTAAAGTCATTTCGGCTGTAAAAATGCTGAAGAAATTCTCGAAGTAATGACAAAGTAAATGATGAAATCATTTTCAGCGATCATAACACTCAGTGGCCAATGTAACACAATATGTATAGGTAGTTGAGAACGCAATTCGAACGGTAAAAACACTTGTTTCACTTGTTTAATTTAATTTAATTAAACGGTGTCAATTAAGATCTCGAATTTTTCGAGAACTTCTGAATAGAAAACGAACGAAATTCATTTTTCCCCATTCTTTAATTAATATCAGAATGAACGTTAGGTCTGATAGACGTAACGTGCTACCTCCAGCCCAAATGTTAACACGCTCGTTGCATGGGTCTAGCTATAGAACATAATTCTTTTGGTTTGCGAAACTAGACCATCGTTTTTCCTACCTAAAATCCACGGAAAAGTGGTGGTCTGTGATGATGGCATATGTGGTCCGCAAGCAGACTTAATAAAATTATTCACCTGTTGTAATTGATGGGGTCAAATAATAGTATACCTTCATACTTGGGCCCCTTTCACACGGAGCGGATGCGGGTGCGGGTCTGCATACGCTTTCACACGAGCACTAAAGATGCGGGTGTTTCGGCCGCATCTTTAGTTTGAAATTCATGCATAAAAACTATTTCTTCGCAATTTTTGTAAGTAGTCATTCCACTTAAGCCATCATAATTTTTCGATAACTTGAGGTGACGACTTATCGAGGTTTTACTGTATTTTTCTCCTTTATCCCGAATTCCGAGAAAGTGCCCATAGGCAGCGATACAAAAAAGGTTTATTGTACAAGCGCGGAATATAATCAAATACTAATTGCCAAACTATCAAAAAGTTTTCATTCCTGCCTAATTCGAAGTCACATAATTGATAAGAATCTAGTTAATTATTTCAGGAATAACGAAACACACGTCTCACGTAGCATTTTTAATTAAAGTTTTTTGGATTTTTATAATGAAATCAAATTACTTCCATGGCTCAACGCGTGGGGAGAATCCTCGGGAAATTCAGCTCAAAGCTGTACATTTTTATTTCATTGCCACAAGCAAAGGCTTCCAAATGAATTCTCGTCCGAATGGGGAAGAGAAAATATTTCTCTTATTTGTGATTGCGATCTAAATTCCAAAAACATAACTGGTGATGTAGAGAAAAATTTTAAAATTTAATCAATCTGCAAATGCAGCATTCGCGAGGTATGTTTTTTAGCTTCTTTTCTTCAAGATTCAATTTGAACTTTCCTACTTTTTAGGATGTCCTTCCTTGATGGAGAAATGCTACCAAGAATTTTTATTTAATTAAGGCTTTGCTTTTGAATTATTTAGAAATTCAAAAAAGCGTACTTAACTATATTTTCAATTTGCAATATTAAATATCTGTTTTAGTACATGTTCATGTTGCTAGTCTCCAATGCCAAGTACATACTTTACCGTGAGTTTTATTATTACTTGTTATTAGGGCTAGGATTTTTATGCTCTAAAAGCCTCTATAAAGTGCTCCGTAAAATATGGTCTTTAAAAACTGTACGTATGCCTCGTGAAACGAGGTGTCCTAAAAAATGTCCTAAAATTTTTTTTCATTGAAATAACATTCGTTTTAACAAAATAATATGATAATGAGAAGTGTTGATGCAGTGTCTAAACTATTTTGAACCATTTACTTACTTTTTTGTATGAACAAAAATTCTTCATTTTACTAACTAATCTCATCGAGCCAAAATTTCCCTCCAAATATACCTTTTGAGGAAGTTTTTCCCAACGAATTCAGAATTAATGTGCTGCCATCTATAGGTAAAAATACCTAGCCAAGTAGTGTATTTAGCCAGCATCTGTGTGTGTGTGTGTGTGTGAGTGCTAGAGATAGAAGGCCTCCGCAGCCTGCTGAATGAACGGCAGGGGCTCTGCCGCCGGACTTATCCCGTTGCCGAGACCTCTTCCAGCCCAGCTTCGTGGCAGAGTCTGGAACAGAGTGAGTGCACCTAACAGTCTGAGTGTGTAGCTAGTGTTGTGTCTGATATTTCAGTGCTGCCATCTATACTTCAAATTGTGAGTGAAGTGTAATGAGTTAGTGTGGCCTGTTGCTTGCTCTCTGTGGCGAGACTTTTTTAACGGAGAGATTGGCTCGCATTCGCGCCTTGAAGTTGAAAACCATAGAAAAACAACTTCAGCCGACCACCACTCTTTCGCCAGTGGGGTTCGAACCGGGATCCTAGCGATGCGAGTCCGTCACTATGACCACTCGACCACCACAGCGACATCTCTCTGCAGCCTGCTTGTGACGTCAGTAAGTAGTCCATTTTTCCTGAGAGGAAAAATGAACTACTTACTGAAATGGAATAAAATTACTTTTCTTTCGAGATATCATGTGCAACCCCCCGATGTATTTCATCAAGTCATTATTATTTTGATCCACACACACACATCTTACAATTCCAAATAACATTCTATGACTTAGTGCCCCGCTGGCTTCATGTTAAGCTTCAGTTTGACCCGCAATATCGAAAACGTTGCAGACCCCGGAAATAGTCGATCTTTGTGGTTACTCATGACATGACGTTTCAAAGACAGTTCAGTTCGTCTCAAAGCACCAGCATCTATGGGCGATTTACTACCCAGTGAATTGTGCCGGAAGTGTAACTGTGTGTGTACCTAACAGTCTGAATGCGCATGTAGTGTGGTGTTTTATTTTTCAGTGCATCCATCTATATTTCAGAAGTGAAGTGAGTGATGTGTTATGATTGAAGTACATTTGTACTGTTTGTAGGTCTGTTTTTTAAGTGGGAGATCGGCTCGCATTCGCGCCTGAAGATGAGAACCACTGTGGTGACAGTGGGGGTCGAACCCGGGATCTCGCGACGTGAGTGCGTCACTATGATCACTCGACCACCACAGCTGTGGGGGGGGGGGGTAGTAACCCACAACTTACTAGGTATAAGTCAGACATGCTCAACCAATGACCGTTGGGCCAAATGTTTCTCTCGGAGTGTATTATTTTAATAATGAATGCAGCCCGCGACAATAAATCTTATTTTGTAGAAATGAATAAAGTAGCACCTTTTACTTATGTGTTATATGGAGCCCGCAGTACATTCTTGAATCACTTAAGTGACCCAGGGCATAATTACATCACTTAAATAATTCCCACCACATTTATAGATCATTCAGTTATCTGCGGCACATTTACAAATCACAACTTTCCCGCGTCATGTTTACAAACCATTGAAGTGGCCGGCACTCTCCTAAACGTTGCGCACGCTTAGTTTAAATATACAGACTTGCCTGGCAAACCCTTGAATTCTGTCTCGGGACTTTTCGGACCATCTTGTACATGCATGAATTCATTATTCGACAAACTTTAATTCTGTCCAAACTCATTTATTGCTTTCATTCTAAACCAGTTTTTTGGTTTTCCACTGTAGCCAAATTACTTCTTCTCTGCGGTTTGACAATTCGTACACATTTCAAACCACATCCAACGGGATTCACAAAAAACATATGCAAATAAGAATCAAAGTGAACGGTGACAAATTATATCGCTATAACAAAACGAATATCCCTGCCGAATCCTGGCCACTAAATGAATTTAAGACCACAGTTTATTCATCGGTAGAATCGTGAAATTTTTCTTGGTTTTTGAGTTTAATACGATTTGAACGAGCACGTATTTGCTACCCCATAATCGAATTTACATCGGGTTCGATATTCTTAAGACGTTCAAAGGAAATTTTCTCTATTTCAGACACCTTCAGACAGATTTTGCTAATTTGATTTCACGAATGTTTTCGAAATAGACTTATCGATATTTCAAGCTATTCTCAAATTCCACTTGAAAGCTTTCAAAAATATTATTCAATAATAGCCACGAATCAATGAGAGAAAAAAAAAAACCCTATTTTTATGAGAATTGTCTTCTACAAAACGCGTCTTATTTTGATTTAGTCACAGACTAAAGATTGATCAAATCCACGCGAATTGGTCCTTGCGCTACAAAAATCAAAATACACAGACTAAATGTAATTATACGTCTGGGCGTTTGGTGGTTCAAACCTTTTTATGATTCAAGTACACGCTCCACTGGAAATGTTTAAGGGAATCACGTGATTCTAGAAATGCGTGCGTATGATGTGTGCCTACTTCCAAGAAATACGCAACATGTGTGCTTACTTCCAAGAAATACGCAAGATTTGCACCTACTTCCAAGAAATACGCAAGATTTGTGCCTACTTCCAAGAAATACGCAAGATGTGTGCCTACTTCCAAAAAATACGCAAGATTTGTGCCTACTCCCAAGAAATACGCAAGATGTGTGCCTACTTCCAAGAAATACGCAAGATGTGTGCCTACTTCCAAAAAATACGCAAGATTTGTGCCTACTCCCAAGAAATACGCAAGATGTGTGCCTACTTCCAAAAAATACGCAAGATTTGTGCCTACTTCCGGAAAGTACGCAAGATGTGGGCGAATCTCCCAAACAAATGCGTTGAAGTACTATTATACTGTTGAATTGTAACGTAAGGATCAAGTTGATTCTCGCAACGAAAGATTTCATAGGTGTAGAGCATATGCTCTACTAATTCATCGCACACAAACTTCAGTCATACCGCCGTACATAAACGAGTTCGGTAGATATGAAGGCGCCATCTATCATTGGTCACCTCAGGTTCGTCGGGAAAGAGTTTGCTATCTATGTTCTTTCCCTAGGGTCGAACCGCGGACCTGACGGAAACCACCTCGGTGGTGGACAGGCATCTTACCACGTCTTTACTTGGGTGCCAAAGGAATTACGAGGAATGTGTCGAGCTGATCCTCCTGGAGCAATGAAACGTCACGCTCCCAAAGAACAGTTTAGAAATGTCTAAGACACAGTTAGACAACTCGCAGACATGTTTATTGTCTGAGAAAAGCTATAGAAAATGCAGCACCTGTTGAGTCACCCGGATACCGAGTGTTCTAGTTTCTAGTTAATACGAACACACTAATGCTGCCTAGTTACCAGAAGACTTGGTACCCAAACGAACTAGCACGTTTATTTCTATGAGGCCACTCATACGAGGGATTTGAAGCGTGTCCGGAAAATTCACCGCCAGCAATTCACCGCACATGCAATTCACAGCTAGGAAAATTCACCGCCGGAAAATTCACTGCTAGGAAAATTCATCAACTAACAATTCACCAACAACAGTTCGATGCGAGTCAGTTAGCGTGGGAGTGAGCGATTTTGAGTTACTAAGTCAGTGAGAGAGGAGTGAGTGAGTGACCTAGTGAGTATGTGAGTGAATGAGTGACCTAGTGAGTATGTGAGAGTGACCTAGTAAGTGAGTGATTAAGTGACTGAGTGAGTGAGTGAGTAAGTGACTGAGTGAGCGAGTGAGTGATTAAGTGATTGAATGAGTGATTGAATGAGTGAGTGAGTGAGTGAGTGAGTGAGTGAGTGAGTGAGTGAGTGAGTGATTAAGTGATTGAATGATTGAGTGAGCGAGTGAGTGATTAAGGGATTGAGCGAGTGACCTAGTGAGTAAATGAGTGAGGGAGGGAGTGAATTAGTTAGTTTTAACATAGTAGTGTCCCAAATGATTGATTCACTCCCTCACTCATGGACTCAGTAGCTCGCTCGCTCACTCAATCCCTCACTCACTGACTCAGTAACTCAATCGCTCACTCCCTCGCTTTCTGACTCGCATCGAACTGTTGTCGGTGAATTGTTAGCCGGTGAATTTTCCGTAAACCGATTTGAAGTACTGGTGAGCAAAAAACTATGGCGACTGTTTGACTAGCGACGCGGCGTGTTAGTCTCCTCGCTACTCAAGTATCGTGATTCCAGAAATATTTCTTTATATTTGTAGTGCGTTATTTCCAATGTGGATCCCCCCCCCCCATCTCTCTCGCTTTTTCATGTACGCCAACTGCTTGCTTTTTAAATGATCGTTCTCGAGCCAGGAGGTGTCCGCGAGCATATACTAATCCAGTGGTTCCCAACCGGGGCGGGGGATCGGGAGAACATTTTTGAGGGTATGAGAAAAATTAACTGTTGACTGATTATTCAGGAAAATTAAAATGATGATAAAAATTGAATTTTTCAATTTCTTAAAAGAAAATATGAATCATAAGAATATTTTCACGTCTCATCTTTCGACTTCTACTCGCAGAAATGTGTCACGCGAATTTGTCGTTGTGAAAGTTTCTTCTTTAATTATCGATTGTGCTTGTTTTCCATTTCGATTGAGAAAAAATACCGTTATCTTCCTAAACTATTTCTCGGTTTGTTTAACATCGATACTTCGCGTTGTGCTTTGCATGTTGTGCTTGGATTTGCTGGGTTGTGCTGTGTAGTCCAGTATTTAAAACATCTGACTCCCATCCTGACGACCCGGGTTCGAGTCCCGGAGTGACAAAAAACGCTACTTCTGTGCAAATACGGAACACAAACTACTTTTCAATATTCCAAATATCCTCACATTCTTCCTATATGAAGTTTAAGTTTGTGTGGTTCATTGGTTAGCGCATCAGGATGGAGATCGGGGTTTTATCAGCTGTTATGGGTTCGAATCCCGACATGAAAAAGTTTTCGCTGTGGTGGTTGAGTGGTTATAGTGACGGACTCGCGATGCGAGGATCCGGGTTCGAACCCCACAGTGGTGGTCGGCTGAAGTTGGTTTTCTGTGATTCCCAACTTCAAGGCACAAATGCGAGCCGATCTCCTCGTTAAAAAGTCTCGCCACAGAGAGCAACAGTCCTACAACGATAAATCATTCAATCATAACACTTCACTCATAGTTAGAAAAACTGGTGGCAGATGGCAGCACTACACATAACAAGCATTACAGAGAAACAAAAAAAAACTTCACGTCAGGTTTCACTACACGTACACGCACATTCCCGCATGTACCGATTCGTTGGGGGTTCCAATATATTCTTGTCATCGTGTGAAAGCGGAGGGAATCAAAAGTTTTTTCCCCTTTATCTCCTGAGTTTTGAAATTGAAATGTTTTCAGTGGTGCCGTGTGAGGGAGAACGAGCGACTGGAGTCATTCACTCGACCAGTATCTTGGTCTCCAGGCTGCTCGAGATATATTTGAGTATCCCCGGACGAGAAGCTGCGGTTGGTATCTGAATCTATATCGCACATTATAGTGATATCTTACATGCATATCGTCTCCCAACTTCTCGACGCATCTATGATTTAAAAATAAAGATCACGTGATCAATGTATGCTGCTTTATCCATGTTTCGAAAATGTCGTATTTCTCTGCCGGTTAATGTACAGGATGTTTCAAAAAGAATCGTCCGATTTAAAAAAAAAATAACTATTCAGCTTTTAAATCGTTTTGATGGAATAATTTATAGGTAGAAAGAGGGAAATCTCGAGTTTCACGCAGTTGCCGACAGGTAGCGCTAAGGCCGCCACTTCAGTGTTTGACAAGATGGCGACTGCACAACAAAAATCGTTTTGTGTTCTAAGCTTCGTGAAGTGCGAGTCCGTAACGACTGTTCATCGTGCCTTCCGTTGACAATACCTTGGTGTTGAACTTCCTACCGCTCAGAGCATTAGGCAATAACATAAAAAATTCCGAGACACGGGTTGTCTGTGTAAATGGAAACCCCTGGCCGTCCCCGCATAACAGACGAAAATGTGGAGCGCATCCGACACAGTTTCACACGTAGTCCACAGAAATCCACTCGCAGTGGATGCAAACGCGCTCGCAAAAGTTTGGGACGAATTTGACTATCGTATAGACATATGCCATGCATCCCAAGGTGGACATATTGAGCACATTCAATTTGGAAGAGTTGATCAACTTTGACCAGGGAAATTAAGAAGACACCAACGAATTAGGCAAATACACGAAAATACTAAAATCCTAATGCATTTCGGCACCAATAGGTGTCGTCTTCAAATAAAAAATATTTAACCACTAGTCACGCTGACCGAGTTTCCCACTTGGGTTGAATTCCAAATCTCAACGCTCGTTTGCTCAGCGGAAAAAAATGGCGTTCTGACCACAACGTTTGACGTGAACAGACGTCCTTTTTCCGCTGAGCAACTGAGCGTTAAGATTTGGTATCAACCCAAGTGGGAAACTTGGTCAGCTTGACTAATAATAAATTTTCCTCTTAAGACGGCACCCATTGGTGTTGAATTGCACATTAGGACTTTTTGTATTTTCGTGTATTTGCCTTATTCGTTGGTGTCTTTTTAACCTTTAATTTGGTTCGTAAAAAAACTTTATGATTAGCCATGTAATATAAAATTAATCTTAAGTGTCTATGTTCAATATTTTTCGTAATATACGCATTTCAAATCACATGATTCTTTTTGAAACACCCTATATTTCAATGTTATCTTCAATAAAATGCCTAATAAAATCTTCCTAAACTTTATCACAATCGATTTCCCCTCTCGTCCATGAACGAAGAAGGGATTGAAAATTTACTAGTAAATAGCTGTTTTGGGAAAAGGCAACGACGTTTGATGGAAGTTCTTACAATTTAGGGAAATTGAGAATCAATTCTCATCGAGATTTCCCTTGTGAGAGGAGTTTACTGTTGTTTGTTTATTTTCTCCTATAAGAAACAGAGTGGTCTAATTGGATGGATAGGCTAAATGAAACGCGTTTTTGAGAAGATGGCAATTGTTTCTCCTCCATGATCGGTTCTGAGCTCAAGCGACTCCAGAAACACAGTCAATGATGACACAGTGGATCCTACCATAACAGACACACACCCCCGAGAGGACCTCTACCGTTGACGGACGCTTTTTTCCAAAAATATCAACATAATTCAATCTATGTATTTTTACTTCCTAATAACGAACACACCTCGTTAGCAGTAAAATTTATACAAATACAAATACAACGCAACAACAGGCAACATGCCCAACGAGGTGGCTGAGAAAAAGATGCCCATAAAAATATGGATGTCATATATTTCAAAAATATAGCAACCCAATTAAAAATGCAATTAACAAAAATTGTAAACAACATATACACATGATAAAATATTATACAATGCCCATAAAGAATACTTATTGTTGTCTTATTCTAAGTATGGATAGCTTCTCGATTCACCCCCAACATGTTTATCGTATTTCTTTTTAAACGTGTCAATTGTGTTACAATTTACTACCTCCGGGGGTAAGCTATTCCATTTATTAACAACCCTATTAGAGAAAAATTCCCTGCGACACCATAACCTCGCATTGTCCCTCACCAATCGATACTGGTGTCCCCTTGTAAAAGCAATCGATTGGCGGGGCACTAAAAGTTCATGGTCCATCCTATCCATCCCATTGAAAATTTTGAACACTTTGATCATATCTCCTCGACACCTGCGTTCATCCAATGTAAACATATTCAAAAAATGAAGTCTCTCTTCATAACTCAATCCCCGTGAGCCAATAAGGACACGAATAGCTCTTCTCTGCACCCCTTCAACCAAGTATATGTCCCTCTGTAGGTATGGTCTCCAAAACCTTACAGCATACTCCAGTCCAGGACGAACTAAGCCTCGAAAAAGCGGAAGAATGACTTTAGGAGAACGCGAAGAGACCTTTTTGAAAATGAGACCAAGCATTCTATTCGCTTTTTTGACCACCGCTGAACAATGTTCAGAAAACCTAAGCCGCTCGTCAATGAGAATTCCCAAATCGGTGACCCTATTTGCATCCGGGATAGTGTACCATTCAACTCGTAAGAGAACCGTGGGTTGTTCGAACCAAAATGAGCGACCATGCACTTATCAACGCTAAACGTCATGCTCCATTCATTTGCCCATGCTGCAATCCTGTTTAAGTTGGTATGGAGCAACTCCCTATCGTTTTGATTCCCGATTACCCCCATTAGCTTCACGTCAGCTGCGAATTTGCTAGTAATCCCATCGATACCCTGATCGAGTTTATCGATAAAAAGTGTAAAAAGTATGGGGCGAAGGATACTTCCTTGAGGAACTCCACTTGTGACGTCTGTCGATAAAAATACCGCTAATAATAGCATTATTTAGCGGTGTCCATTATCTAGAGATTCTCCTGTATTAGAAGCGCAGTGCTTCAACTGCTGGTCCAAGGACCTAGCTGGTCAACGAGCCATTTCAACCAATTCAAATTAATTCGAATTGGTTGGTGCTCAAATTATTTATCCTGTTAATTTCTTTTTCACCAGTTCGTAAATTATCGTATAATAAAGTGTATGAGGAACCCCGGTGGATTTTTGGGGCCTAATGTTTGGAGAAAAATTGAAGATATATCTATAAAACTGTCCATGTATAAGAAACCTCTCCTATTTTTGGGACAAAATTTTTGGTGGAAAAAGAGGAGTTCCTTATATACGTTAAAATACGCATTTTTATCATGTTTATGCATTTTTGCCGCGGTCTTCGAATTATTTCTTCAACTTATTTGCTTTTTTTTTTACCAGGTTCTTAAAACTATTTCTTCTATTAATTTATTTTCGGCTGATCCGAAAATTTTCGTCAATTAACTGACTTTTTGTCGGCTCTCAATTTATTCCTTCATTCCACGGATTTGTTGCATAGAATGAAATCTTCATACTACAGTGATCTCTTACCTGCGCGTCAGTGGAAAGGAACAACTAAACTACACGCATAAGTAAGAGGGGCCTATAAGTTATTATAGCATTATTATATTTTTGACCAAGAGTGCAGAAAATTGCCTTTCCGTTGAGACAAACGTGTAAGAGAGAGATCACTGTATTTCTCTTACTGCGGACCATATCATTTTGTCGATGAAAATAATAATTCAAGAATTTAAGCGATACGGTGTTTGTGTTTAAACTTATTTTATCTCAGAATTTTCATTTTTACGTCGGATGAAAAATAGATTTGATCGTGATTTTGAATCTCGAACAACGTACAGGAAATAGATATACAGGGTTCGTAGCCAACAGGGGTATGGCATTTTACTGGTGAACCAGTGATCCTGGAGGTATACTTCTAATTAGAAAAAAAACAATTTCAAATAACGTGTATTACTCAGATATGTCATTCACGTGTCAAGGGGTTGTATTTGTTACTCAAAGCAAAAAAAATGTTTATAGTCCCTGTGTGCCTAAAAACCCAATTAGTACAGTTACTACAATGTTTGTCCTGGACGCAAATGTGTATGATTATTGAAACACACGTTACAAAACATTTTAGGAGAATATCTTCTATAGACTAACCATTCAAACGTTATTTCCCACGCCCTTTTTTTGCAAGGTCATTACACATTGGTGATTATGGCATGACGGAGGAGAGATATATTGATTATTTTACAAGTATAATTTGATAAAATTTCATTGTGTGATACATGGCAATTAACTAAGCTGAATAAAGGCATTCTTTAGTTTTTTGTATTATAATTATAATTATATTTATAATTATAAATTATAACAAACTACGATCGCTAATCGAAAAAGAAACCTTTACGACGCAAAGAAACCACTGCTCTAGACCCACGAACATAGAGAATCGGTGTCTTGACTAAATCTAGATTTGTCAGTGATGGAAAGTCGATGTAATGAAATACAACAAGAATGCACATGTCACTGTTCTATCCGTCAATCGTCCATCAAGATGGAGTTTCCAATTTACATTCGCAAAGCTTTGTTTCTTCAAGTTATTTGAAACTGAACTTTAAAGGAAATTAAATTGTTTCGTATTCTCGAGAATGGGGATTGCAACTATCTTAAACAATTCTCACGATATTATATTACTTGAGAGACCAATGGAAGTTTCGCAGAGGAAAGAGCTACGAGTTATGGTAGCTCTTGGCTCGAGTGGATAGAAGCATTTATCTGTCCGTCGGATGCAATGGCTGTCTGAGCCTCAAATTGATGGCAATGAGATGTTAAACGAGCCGTTTCTTCTTGGAATGCAGTCAAGAAGCTGCATCAGGTTTAATTTTATGAGACTCCGGGATATTTTTCTGTAGGATGTAATCCTGAGTACGATCGGCCCCACTTAAACGAATTTTCAACGGTTTCATCACACGATATCCGATTAAGCGAAGTATTCGATTATACGGAAAACAATTCAATTGCTGTTCAGTATAGTTTGTACATTTCGAAAACAGATGAAAGACCAATATTAATCATGTTTCCGGAATAAATAGGACATCAAAATGAAATTAAAATTATATTCAATTACAACAATCTTAATACCTAAGATTTTTAGTTTCCATCGCGAAAGTTCGCGCCCCCTATGGGCTTAACAGAGAACAAAAATTAAAATAATTAAATGTGCGTTTGGACACAACTTAGATGTTTCTAGTTCAGTACCCACTCTCAAGTCTAAGTTTTTTGCAAGTCTTAACTTAGGAACATGTATGCCATTCCAAATGAAAAATATTGTATAAATAGTGGTTGATGTGTATTGACAATTATCGTGTGATTCGTAGTGTTCGGTTAAGCGAGGTAAAGGTTGCTGAAATTATTCGATTACGGGGAACTTTATATCGTCTCAATGAGAGAAGTTTTGGTTCCAAGAACTTCATCTGTAATCTACTCATTAGTAGTTTGGTTAGAGAATATACAGGGTGTTGTCTTCAAGTGGCGACAAACTCAAAGGGGGGTGATACTAGGCATCAAGAGGAACAAAAATTTTCATTGCTCTGCGGAACTTCTAGCGAATTGGTAAATGTTGGAATGTGCACGTACGTGTTATGAACCTAACGGGAAGTTTGTTTCTGTGTAATGCTTGTTACGTGTAGTGCTACCATCTTCAGTCAGTTTTTCTAACTTTGAGTGAAGTGTAGTGATTGAATAATTGTATCGTTGCAGGTCTGTTGCTTTCTGTGGCGGGACTTTTTAACGGGGAGATCGATCCACATTTGCACCTTGAAGTTGGGAACCAGACGTAGTGACTGAAAAAACAAGAAAAAACCGTTCAAATTTCCCCGTAAAAATCCACAAATCATTTGAACATGTGAGGCTTCAGGGTCAGGTTATGCAATGAGATTATCAAATCCGACCAGGAATTACGGTTCCAATGGGATTCCGGAAGGCAGTTCAAACGTTTTCGTGACCAAGTTGGGATACGATCTTAAACGTTAACTAAAGGGGTCTAACAGAACTAATTTTCTGTAGATTATTCGTGACAAATACAATATATTTTTACAAAATTAGGTTCGAGTTCGCAGGCCATGAGTTGAGAGCGGGCGTGGCTTGAAAGACTGAAAAGCCAGAGCCCGCAGAATCGAAGAACTTTCAGTTTTCCTCTTCAATTTCCCAGTATGAGACAAATAATCTGTCTTTTCTGTCTTCTGTAATATGACAGTTTTATTATTTCTTGAAAAAATGCCCTATTCCGAATTTTCCATGACATTTATTTTCCGTGTATCTTGATCTTCAAGGATCTTCGTAATCGAGACATTCGTTCCTACTTGATATCGATGAGGTTTTAGATAACGATTGAAAGGCAATAACTTGTGAAATATCTAGTAAGAAAATTTTCCCCCTTCGTCATCCTCATAAGCTCCGTTTTGAAGCTGGTTAGACTTCCAATAGATGCTTTGGTTAAATTTACAGACCACAGAAAGTCATCAATAGTTGAGTTTTCTTGTTTATCTTTTGTGGAGCGCTTATCATGACATATATTAATAATAATAATCAGTACTCTATGTTACGCGCTTGCATGCCTTTATCGTAGAATTGCACGCGACATATATGACACTAAAATATTGGAAGGACATTGCGAAAATAATCATGACACTTCACCTTCATTTAGAGAATTACAAATTAATTTCATTCATGGTTATCCCTAATCGTGGTACATTACACAAATAACTCGATATACTAGAATATAAACGAATAACGGCACTCTCAACAGTACACAGGATTTATGCAGAAAAAGGTCGCTCTCATAATAATCAATAACGAAATTTCGTCGTTGATTGGCTCAGAGGCACGTTTTGAAAAACGTGACTTTGCCTATTGTCTGTCTCAGATGATGTGATCATGTTGCGCAATCTTGTACGTACCTCAACACAAGAAAAATGCGTCGTAGAATTCCTGCGAAGGGAAACAAAAAACTCAAACGTGTTGGTTTCCTGATGTGTCTGTGTGTGCAAGCGTGTGGTTTGTGGTTTCGCTATGGGGAAGAGAGAGATAGAGAGTGTATGAGTGTTTGATCGTGACACTTTTGCATACCTTCTCTTAAAAGAGCTGCATATTAATTTGAGGAAAACACCAATTAAAGGGTTCGACCGAATAGGTGTGACATTTATTTTACAAAATCTTGTTTTTGACTGAATAACGTTATACGTCCCTTGAGAAAATTCCTGAAGGAACCAACAGATGTATTTGCTATTATTCTACTTTACACAGCTGCAATCCAGACACAAAAAGTGTTTTCTTAACTCAGCGATGACTTTCATTGTGTCTTCTCTAAAGTTAAAAATAAAAACACATATATATAAATATATATAATATACTGTATATATATATATATATACCAGGGGTGCACAACTTTTTCAGACCATGGGCTAGATATGTAGTGCACATGAGGGTGACCATAAGACCAGTATTTTACGTGGCATTTGCGTAATTTTGGACGTCCGGACTATTTTATAAAAATATACCGGTTTTTTTTCTCGATCTTAGATGATTCCGATGAGTTTTTATGTTCTACTGAAAGATTGAGATTGCGAATTGCATGATGGGAATTATTATTCTAATTATCACAATTAATTAATAGTCACATAAATATATTTATTCCACATATTTGTCAAACAAGCACGCCTTTTTGATGAATCGCATTTTAATCGATTGTGAGTTACTCCTCCATTGGCGATTTTTCAGCATTTTTAGCGATAGTTGGCAACTATACGTACTTATCTTTGACAATTTTTTAGCTCTTTATCTTTGACTTCCCCCCCCCCCATTGATAGTTGGCGATGGCTGGCTCGTATAGATCCCAATTTCCTGTTTTTTTATGGAGGCAATATGGTCAGCCTTTAGCCACTGATATTTTCTACCGGTACATCTTTCGCGGGCCGGATGGAACCCCTTGGCGGCCACATTTGGCCCACGGGAAGGAGGTTGTGCACCTTTGACATAGATCATTAATCAAAATGAGCTATTCAATAATGGAATCGAACAGAGACAAAAAATGTTTAATGAAATGTGAGAAGCCCATTCCAATATTCTGTCTCTCCCTTTGTAGAGTAAATCTCATCTGGCGAGTTTCTGCAGTTGCCAAATGCGGATATAATTTTTCCCGACAAATTGCAACTTTATATTTCAGTGCCCCATAACTTTATTACTTCACAGAGCCTGACTTAAGGCCCGTTTACACGACGCAAGCGCTTTAGTTGGTAACTTAATTTTTAGTTGCCAAGTACGATACAATGTATGCAGACGATAAGGGCCGTTTACACGGCTTTAGTTGGCAAGTGCACAAGTGATTTAGCGGTAAGTGAGATAAGAACGGTTCTATTTTTTCCGGTTAAGTAGACGTATGCGCATGCGCCAGTGGGCGTGACCTGCCGCGCTGGAGGGGTCATTTTGCTATCTCACGGAGGGGTTTATTTTGATCTCAAGCGTGAACCTGTTCATGCTCCGTCGTCTCCTGAAGTTTCGCTAGAATTCCGCGGAAATATTGGATGGTGAGGTGGCCAGAGGACACAACCTTCAAGTTTGTTGAAAAATATCTTCGCTATGAATGTTTGTTGAACTATTGAAATGAAAATTACCTTAACAAACAAACTAAAAATTATTCGATGTTGGAAAAAGCTATGGAATATTCTGTCGACGTGATATCAGGAGTTGAAAAAAATTGAAGATTCAAAAATATATATCAGGTGGGGAGGATTAATATATTAAAAACTGGAGGGGGAGTCTCTCGTCCAGAACGAATTTGCTGCCATCTGTTGTAAAAATACATGATCCAATATTTAACATAAAGATGTCATCTCTATAGATTAAATTAAAAAATAATAATGATTTCGGAAATTTGGAAATAATTTTTGTTTAATGAATTTTTATTATTTAATTTTTAACCCTTAGAATTTCCTACGAATGCCAAGAATCTTCTCCCGTATTTTCGGCTTCCATAATTCATAATTTATCTCCTCTTCAACTTCGATTAAAATATCATAATCGATATTTAGAACTTGGAGGAGAAATAGAGAAATCTTATATTTCTTCTCGATGACTTACATAAGTTTATAATATGTTGTGTATTCTTTTTTCGCCTGTGGCGTCATCTCTCGCCCCCCCCCCCTTACGTGGGTGGCAGAGGCGAAAAAAGGGGACAAGCGAACTGTTTCCCTTGCGTGACCTACTTCTTGCTCAGTGTGTTGCTCTCGCGCAAGTGAGAAAAAAGTTTCTTCTTTTTTATTGAATAAATTTATTTAAGTGAATAAATTTATATTCTTTAAAAAAATATATCATATAATGTATCTCTGATCACAGTATTCTTAAGTTCTACCTGATCATCTTCATCCATCGTTACGAAAGCTATGAGCTTTAAAAAAAGCACCTCTCTGAATGCCAGATAAATAAAAAATTATTACTATTATACTCCCGCGCTTTGTGCGTCTGTCTCTCTCCGTGGATTTGAGTAGACTGAAGCGCGCATGCGCTAACTGCTCTCGCCTCCGTAAAAATTATCCAATGAGCATCTACTTGCCACTTATACGTGTGGACACTTTCAAGAAGAATCGGTAAGTTAAAATTAAGTTGCCCACTAAAGCGCTTGTCTCGTGTAAACGGGCCTTTAGACGTGGGTGAATAAGTAATTGGGTGTCACCCCACCCGTGTCGGGACAAAGATCTTTGGTTAATCGTTGAATACATATTGTTTGATTATAGGGAAATTTTCTGATGGTGAATTTTATTCTTTGATGAATTTTATCCTTTGATGAATTTATGTCAGTGAATTGCTTGTCTAAGAATTGTCTTTTTCGAAGAAGTTTTTCTGTTAGTGAATTGTTTGTATATCAATTTTCCTCTTCGACGAATTTTTTTGGTCGGTGAATTTCCCTCTAATATCATTTTATCTGTTAATAATGCTTTTTCCCTTCCATGAATTTTTTCTCTGGATTCATTAATGAATTTTGGTTTTTTTTTTTGGATGAATATTTCTGTCATTGAATTGCATCCTTTGATGAATTTTCCTCTAATACATTGTTTCTCGAAGTGTGCGTCGATTGTTCTGTGTGCGTGCCTATTTACGATTTGAAATGGTTCTTTTATGAATGCACGCAATGTCTAGTAAATTTTTATGGGGAACCGCAGGAGAATCATGAATAGGGCTAAGGAGCCGTTGGTGACAAAAGTCTGAGAACCGCTGCCCTAATATGAATTTATTTGTCTATGAATTTCCCCCTCGGGTGAATTTTTCCCACGATGAGCTATTTGCTTGTCTGTGAATTTTTCTTTTCAGTGAGTTTTTCCCTCCGTACGTTGTTTGTCGGTGAATTTTCCCTTTCGAAAAATTTTTCTGCTGATGAATTTTTTTCCGATAAATTTTCAATCAGTGAATTTATCCCTTCGATGAATTTTCCTGTCAATGAGTAGTTTATCAGTGAAATTTATTCTACGATGAATTTCCTGTCAGGGAATTTTCCTCTTCGACGAAGTTTCCTGTTTTGGTGCATTTTCTCCTTCAACCAATTTCTCTGTGTACGGATGAATTTTCCCTTTCGACAATTTTCTGTGGATGAATTCTCACCTTCGATAAATTTTCTACTGGTGAATTTACACCTTCGAAGAATTTTTCTGTAGTGAGTTTTATGCTTCCACGAATTTTTTTTATCAGTGCATTTTTTCTTTCCATGAATTTTTCTGTCAGCTTGTCTGTGAATTTTCTCCTTTGATGAATTTCTTCGACGGTGAATTTTTCCCATCGACGAATTTTTTTTTGTCAGTGAATTTTTTCCTAATATGAAATTATACGTCTATAAAGTTTCCCTACCGACGAATTTTCTCTTTATTAGTTAGTTGTTTGGGATGAATTTTCCTCTTCAATGAGTTTTCGTATTGGTGTCTTTTTGTCGGTGAATTTTCCCCTTCGATGAATATTTCTGTAAGTGCATTTTGTCTTTCGACAAAATTATCTGTTATTGAATCTTTCCTTAAAATGAATTTTCTTGTCGGTGAATTATCCTACTCGAAGATATTTCCTCTCAGTGAACTTTCTCCATTCGAAGAGTTTCTTCCTCGTAGTGAATTTTTCCCCTTCGACGAATGCTTAAGTCAAAGAATTTCCCTTTTAAGAGAACTTTTTTTTGTCAGGAAATTTTCCCTTGAGAATTTTTTATCGGTAAATTTCACTTTTTCGACGAATTTTTCTGTGAGTGAATTTTAATCACTCGATGAATTTTTTGTGAGTGAACCGTTTACCTGTGAGGTTTTTTCGGGCGAATTTGTCTTTCTGTGGTTCCCCCCCCCCCCACTATGCATTTACCTGTCAATGAATTTTTCAATCTATGAGTTACTGTACTTGTTTGTCGGCCAATTTTCTCCTTCGACGAATTTTTCTTTCAGCAAATAGTTTTATCGGTGACTTTTTTCCTTCGTTGAATTTTCATGTCGTGTATTTTCCCTATAATTTTTTTTTGCGGGGAATTTTTTCCTTCAACGAATTTTTCTTTCAATGAAATTTTCTCCTAGGAAATTTTTTCTTTGGATGAATTTTTCTGTCAATGAATTTTCCTATCAGTGAATTTTTTGAAGTAGGAATTTTCTGTCAATAAATTTTTCCTTTGTAGAATTCTTGTGTCGGCAAATTTTTTCCTTGATGACTTTTTTTTGTCGGTGAATTTTCCTTCCTTCTCTCTCGGTGAGTTGTTTGTAGATGAATCTCCTTCGGAGAGTTTTTTCTCTCAGTAAGATGTTTATCAATAAATTTTATCCTCCGATGAATTTTTCTGTCGGTGAATTGCGTGGCGGCAAATTCTTTGCAGTGGACAGTTTTGATTCCTGAATGATTCCACTCGATGTAGCTAAACGATTTCAGGTAGATTAGCCCTCCCCCGCCCCACCCCAGGAGAGAATAAAAGCCTTTCTCTGTGGGTTCGTTAACCGATCTGTCCTCAAGACACATTTTCTCCGGATAGGAAAGAAACAAGAAAAACTTCCCTGGAATAACACAGATGGGTGCAATGCATTTCCACTGTAGAAGTACTTTCTCTCGAGAGAAAGAATTCCTATACAATCGGTAGTAAATTAATTGTCTTATGGCGATATATGGCCCGGAATTGTGATGTCCAGTAATTTCATCGCCCACCTAAGAGATTGGAAGAGAAGCCAGCGGTGGAAGATAAGCCCTCTTCATAAAGAAACAGTGATGAGGTTTCTTGCCGAATATAACCGCAATCAAGCACATACTACATATGCGAGGCAATTGTTTGGATTGTTCCCGGATGGAAGAGAACAATCTGTTACAACTTTCTTCGTTTCGCCTTCCGCAGATACGATTCCCAGTATAATCAATAGTAATGGAAAAGAAACCTTATATATTCCCTGCATCCTGTTCTACTTTTTCATTTTTTTTTTTTTTAGATACGAACAATTCTTGTTAAACATTGAATATGCTATATGAACCGTAATATTTTGCTGGGATGAGTTCCGAGAATGTCTTGGGCTATAACTGTTGTCGATGGTTTACGATAAATTCACCGCTAACAATTCATCGACAAGAATTCACCGCCCTGCAATTCACAGCTAGGAAAATTCACCGACAACAGTTCGACACGTGTCAGTGAGCAAGTAAGTCAACGAGGATTGACCGAATCAGTAAATGATACAGTAGTTAGTGAGCGAGTGACAGAGTGAGCCACCAAGAGGTAGAGTAAATGGCCTAGTGAGTGAGTGTCAAGATCATGGTCCCCACAAACGGGGGGGCTGACAGGGCTCTAGCCCTGGGGCTCGGGACAGTTCTCGTCATTTTTTGCTTTTTCACGCTATAAATTAACTACAGAAAGGGCCCGTAAAAGTCTGACGGGGGTCCGCAAAAGATTCCAGCCTGGGGGGCCCCTCTCCAGGATGTGGGGGCCATGATCAAGATGAGCGACCAAGTAGTAGTGAGTAAGCGAGTGAGATTGAGCGACCAGGTGACTGAGTGTATGTGATAATATGTAAAACAGAGTGAGCACCTTAGTGAGTTGATGATAGAATGAGTGGTCTAGTTAGTGAATGAAAAAGTGTGCGACCTAGAGAGTAGGTAATAAACTTAGGGAGTAAATGAGTGACCTAGCGATCAAGGGAATGACCGGTCAAGAATCGTGATCGATTTACGGTACGGGACCAGACTCAGCAGGTGCGGTCCTAGGATAAGTTAGCCAAATCATGCGATTGAGAGACCGGAGGATATCTCGAAAAAAAAGTTTGAGTGGACATCATCTTGTCGAATCGTAAGGCAATAGATAGAAATTACCTATTGCCACCAAAAGAATGTGCCTACTGGTATACGTGAAATTCACCGACAGCAGTTAGCCAATTATTAGTGAGCGAGGAGTAACCGAGTGAGTGAGTCAGTAAATGATACAGTAATTAGTGAGTGAGTGATAGAGTGATTAGTGTTGGTGAATGAGCAAACTAGTGAGTGAGTGACCTAGAGATAGAGTAATTAACCTAGTGAGTGGATGGGTGACCTAGTGAGTGGGTGGATGACCTAGTGAATGAGTGTCATGATGAGCGACCTAGTGAATGAGTGTCATGATGAGCGACCTAGTGAATGAGTGTCATGATGAGCGACCCAGTGGTAGACTGAGGGGACCTAGTGAGTAAGTGCATGACCTGGTGATTGAGTTCGTGTGACAGTGTAAGTGACCTGGTGATTGAGTTCGTGTGACAGTGTAAGTGACCTGGTGATTGAGTTCGTGTGACACTGTAAGTGATCTGGTGATCGATTTCGTGTGACAGTGTAAGTGACCTGGTGATCGAGTTCGTGTGACAGTGTAAGTGATCTGGTGATCGATTTCGTGTGACAGTGTAAGTGACCTAGTGATCGAGCTCGTGTGACAGTGTAAGTGACCTAGTCAGGGAGTAAGAAAGTGAGCGATCTAATTAGTGAGTAAGCGAGTGAGAGTGTGCGACGTAGTGAGTGAGCGACTGACAGAGAGACCAACTCCGCGCTGAGCCAAGACAGCCGAAGAAGCAAAAACGAAACACGAAAAAAAAACTTTTAAGTGACTTTGTGACTTAAGTGACTGAAAACTTTGTGAGTTAGTGATAGAATGAGTGACCTAGTCGGAAAGCAACAGTGTGAGTGACCTAGTTAGTGAGCAAGTGCGTGAGAGTATGCGATCTAGTCCTTACGTGAGAATGCTTGACTAGGTGATTGAGTGTATGAGTGAGCAACCTAGTAAGGTGATGATAGTATGAATGACCTAGTGAGCGAATGACAAAGTGAGCGACCTAGCGAGTAAGTGAGTTATCAAGGGAATAAATGAATGACCTAGAGATCGAATGAATGACCAGCACACTGAGAGAGTAATTGAGAGACATAGTGAGCGACATTGAGTGATTGGCCTATAAAGTGAGTGACCTGGTGAGCAAATGTGTGATCTCGGGAGTAAGTGAGTGATACAATGAGTAACCTAGTGAATGAGTGATATAATGAGCGGCCTATAGTGAGCGAATAACAGAGGGAGCGACTTCGTGAATGATTGATAAAGTGAGGTACACCTAGTGATTGACTGTGACTTGGTGACCTTGCGAGTGAGTGAGCGAGAACGAGCAAGCTCTATGTATAGTGAAAAAGGTCGGTTCCACACACATTCATTCACTCACTCGTTCACTTGCTCATGCGATCATTTATTCACTCTCGTTTCATTCACTCACTCGTTCACTTGCTCACTCGATCATCCATTCACTTGTTCATTGACTTATGTCGAACTGATGTCGGTGAATTGTTTGTCGATGAATTTTGCCAGCGATGTATTTTACATTCGGTGAATTTTCCTAGCGGTGAAATATTGTCGGAGAATTTTCCGGAAACGGTGCCTGGTACAGTTTAGTTGGGGTCCCAACTTCGAGGCGCAAATGCGAGCCGATCTCCCCATTAAAAAATCTCGCCACAGAGAGCAACAGGCCTACAACGATAAATCATTCAATCATTACACTTCACTCGTAGTTATAAAAACTGGTGGCAGATGGCAGCACTACATATAACAAGCATTACACAGAAACAAACTTCGTCAGGTTCACTATACATACACACACACATTCCAACATGTACCAATTCGTTAGAGGTTCCGCAGAGGAATATGGACGAGGTGCATGTGTGGTTTAGTATAGTAGTAGTAGTACAGTTTAGTTGGGTCTTCTTTAACCTTTAGCAGCTAGAAGATCGCTCAAATTAAGTGAACGAACCAGCACAAATGGGAGGGAATAACTTTTGAACCAGTGAAGAAGATAAAGGAGAAGAAATACCTTTTCTGATCTATTGTATTTCACATTTTTCTATACTTTGCTGTTATAAATACGATAGAAAGCTTTATGCTAGAACCCTGCTGTCACTAATGCCCTGCTATGTAATAATATCAAAACTGTCTGTTATAATTTTCAAAACAAAATGATTGTTGCTTTTGAAGAATCATTCGAGTTAAAAAAATCATAACTAATAATCGTAACTAATCATAACAGCATTAATGAGATATAGATCAGTTTTGATAGAATAATGTATGTAAAGGTAAAGAGAGGGAAATCTCAATTTTTTTTCAAGCAGTTGCCGACAGGTAGCGCTAACGCTCTTCCTTCGGCCGCTACTTCAGTGTTTGTCAACATGGTGGCTGCACAACAGAAATCGTTTTGTGTTCCAAGCTTCGTGAAGTCAGAGTCCGTAACGGCTGTTCATCGTGCCTTCCGTCGACAATACCTTAGTGTTGAACTTCCTACCGCTCAGAGCATTAGGCGATGGTATAAACAATTCCGAGGCTCGGGCTTTCTGTGTAAAGGGAAATCCCCTGGCTGTCCCCGCATGTCAGACGAACAGAGTTTCCGCACGTAATCCACAGAAATACACTCGCAGTGGATGCAAACACGCTCGCAAAAGTTTGGGACAAATTTGACTACCAGACATATGTTGTGCATCCCAAGGTGGACATATTGAGCACCTATAATATGGTTTGTAAGAAAAATTACTGGTAAAGTAATTACTGGTTTGTAATTACTCAAATTACTAATTCAGGGATTAGCCATGTAATATAAAATTAATCTTAAGTGTCTATGTTCAATATTTTTCGTAACATACGCATTTCAAATCGAATGATTCTTTTTGAAACACCCTGTATATATATATATATATATATATGGTATCTCAGAACATTTTGTCCTTTTGTTATTATGTGTGCATAAAGCAACAACTAACTTCACTTAAGAAATTGCACCATATAGTTTAGTATTGATTTTATAGGTGGCAGCAGAGGTCCCATATTTTTGTAATGGATATTTTTTCCGATATGTTTGTTTAGAAGAGACATAAAAATCTTCCACAATTTCAGAATCAATCTGAGAAATTCTCTATTCATGCCGAACACTCTAAATAATAGGATCGTGTAGGACAAATATTGTTTTTTACGTTTTTATGCGAGGTAAGAAGTTTTGTTTTTTTCTTCTTCCATTAGGATATACGATTTCACTGGAAGTGAGGCTTTCCGTTTTCCAGAACAGCCCAGTTGCAGTGTATGATTCCATTTTGAGCCCAGTTTCACAGAGCGCATGACCGCGAACGTTAATCAAAAGACTTATTACCCTCGAGCTTATATTACTGGAGAGAGTATGATGTCAACGGTCTCCGCCTTTTGGCAGTGCTGAAAACGGTGTCCCCCAACATCTTTCGTCGTGGGAAGATCACGTGACTCGGTGAAAACAAACACAGTCCCCCCCGTTATTTTCTTACGGCATCCACAGGAATTTAAAACAATAAATGAAGGAAATAATTTTAGCATCGATGAGATAATTCCAAAATTAATGTAAGAGATAATAATTAAACGGATGAAAAATAATTCCAGAATGATGAAAATGATAATTCCAGAATGATGAAAGTGATAATTCCAGAATGATGAAAGTGATAATTCCAGAATGATGAAAGTGATAATTCCAGAATGATGAAAGTGATAATTCCAGAATGATGAAAGTGATAATTCCAGAATGATGAAAGTGATAATTCCAGAATGATGAAAGTGATAATTCCAGAATGATGAATGATGATGAATTCCAGAAACAATAAATGAAGGAAATAATTTTTCAGCATCGATGAGATAATTCCAAAATTAATGAAAGAGATAATAATAATACGAATGAAAAATAATTCCAGAATGATGAACGTGATAATTCCAGAATGATGAACGTGATAATTCCAGAATGATGAACGTGATAATTCCAGAATGATGAACGTGATAATTCCAGAATGATGAACGTGATAATTCCAGAATGATGAACGTGATAATTCCAGAATGATGAACGTGATAATTCCAGAATGATGAAAGTGATAATTCCAAAATTAATGAAAGCGAAAATTTCCGAATTAAGGAAAGAGATAATTTCAAAATTAATGAAAGAAAAATTATAGAATTAATTAAAGAGATAATTCTAGAATTAAGGAAAGAGATGATTCCATAATTAATGAAAGCGATAATTCCAGCATTAATGAACGATAATTTCAGATTGATGAAAGTGATAATTTCAGATTGATGAAAGTGATAATTTCAGATTGATGAAAGTGATAATTTCAGATTGATGAAAGTGATAATTTCAGATTGATGAAAGTGATAATTTCAGATTGATGAAAGTGATAATTTCAGATTGATCAAAGTGATAATTTCAGATTGATGAAAGTGATAATTCCAAAATTAATGAAAGAGGTAATAATAAAACGAATGAAAGATAATTCCAGAATGATGAAAGTGATAATTCCAAAATTCATGAAAGCGAAAATTCCAAAATTAGTGAAAGCGAAAATTTCAGAATTAAGGAAAGAGATAATTCCAAAATTAATGAAAGAGATAATTCCAGAATTAATGAGATATAATTTCAGAATCAATGAAATATAATTTCAGAATCAATGAAAGAAATAATTCCAGCATTAATAAGAGAAATAATTCCAGCATTAATAAGAGAAATAATTCCAGCATTAATAAGAGAAATAATTCCAGCATTAATAAGAGAAATAATTTCAGCATTAATGAAAGAAACAAATCCAGAATTAATAAAGAAAATAATTCCAGAATTAATGAAGAAAAGTTAATGAAGGAAAATCAAGAATTAATGAAGGAAACTTTTAAGTATTAACGAAAAAAAAATTATTCAAGAATTAATGAAAGAAATGATTCTAGTATAAATGAAAAATAAATAATCTAATCTTTTTTTCATCACACAGATGTATCTGTTATTTCTGGCCAAAATACGAGAGAATCTTCTTTAAAAAAAATGATATTTTTCAAGTTGGAAAATTTTTAGTAATCTTAAATTATATCCACACTCTTTATCAATAAATAATTCGATTCAAATGCTCAGAATATAATCAATACGAAGCTCAAAGTCCCAAGAATGCATGAAATATTCAGCGATGTTTAATGGAAGCATCCGAAAAATAGTACATTACTTATTCACGAAGAACTAGACTCGAGTTTCATGTAGGTAATATGAAAGAGACATTAGCATTTTCATAATGCGCGAGATTAACTTCTTTTCCGGAATAAAATATTCCATTCGTTTTAGAAATTGTTTTGAATTCGTTTGTGTGTTTCCTTGGAATAAAGAAAACATAAAAGTCAACTATATTCTTTTCAGGAACATTGAAGACATGAAAACCTCTTGAGTAAAGAAACAAATGCTGCGCGTAGGCAAAATGCAAATGGGATTTTTGTTCATGAGAAAGAAAATTTTAAATATGTATTTTTCTTTCTAAATTTTTCATACGCGTGAGTTTAATTTGAAAAGTATGATGTAATTACGTACACATAAAAGGAAATAAAAAGCATCAAGGAGATAGTAGTACAGAAATACAGTCGAGTCCGCTTATAACATACCCCCCCCCTTAATGATTCGAGAAGTGTATGTTAGGGAACGTTCAAGTATTACGTAAGCAAATTTTTAGCCATTTTTGACCCCCCCCTCCCCATTGTCAGAAAAATTTCGTCATCAGCCTTCTGAATCCTAACTCATACATTCATGAAGGGTGGTTGATGACGCAAGCATTATCCAAACCCCCCTCCCCCCGCTTGTCATCAAAAGTCAGCAAATCGGAAATCCCCTTTCCCCCCCCCCTTCGATGATGACGTAATACTTGAACGGCCCCTTATAAGCGAGGTCTTGAAATTTGTATGTGGTACAGGGTGGGCAAAAAAGTTCGTAGAAACGTGAAAAATTCACGAAAACTTCCAAAAAAAAACCGAAATAAAAACGGTTTGCAGGGTTAGCATCCATAGTTCACGGGAATTATTTTAAGATATCAAAAAAATACTAAAAAAAATAGCCGATAGGTGGCACTGACGTACACAGGTCAAAGAGAAGATACGCAAGTAACGAACAGAATGCCTCCAAATCGTTTATTACAGCAGTATGTTCCACATGACCACCACCACAGGGGATAACACATTGCAGGTGAGTCACAAATCCAGCAACGGTGGAGTTTTACATACACAGTTTCATTACACGCTGAACTGGTTGTAGATTGGGAGCGAAAATTCTTATAACCGTCTTGCATATTTCAACCGAAGTCACTCGTACCAGCACCACCTATCGGCTGTTTATTGAGTTATTTTTCCGTGTCAAAAAAATTCCCGTGACCTAGCGATGCTAACCCTGCAAACCGTTTTTTATTCCGGTAATTTCTCCGGTTTTTATTCATTTTTGAAGTTTTTACGAACTTTTTGCCCACCCTGTATAACAAATGTATACATGCATAAAGTGTATTGTTGAGATTGTCGCACACAAAATAAGCTTATACGTAGCAAATAATTAATATGGAATGAATATATTTTTTGGTTTGTATATGCCCTGAAGAATTTTAAAAAAATTATCGGAGTACATGATATACCGAACTTCCACACATTTTTGCATAATTTAATTGATCTGACTGGCATTATTTGGGTTTATGCTGATAATTTGCATTCATATAAGTTGTAATATTTATAATTTATTTATAAAGAAGCAACTAATGCTGTCATCAATCAGCATCATGCTCTTGCATATTCTTTCAACACGTAGAGATTTGATGCTTTTAAAACCGTGCAAATTTCTGCTTCACCCAATCACAACAGTTGTTTTATTATCAATGCCATCTACCACGTGATCCAAAAGTACTAGAAAAAGCAAACATTCGATGATTCAGGAAAGCATCGATGATGCAGCTTTTACAGGAATAGAAGGAAAAAAAGTGTGTTTTTTTAAATAACACGAAAATCACCAGCAAAACACAGTACGTATAAACAGGTAATACTTTCTAGTCACTGACATACACCACAGGTGCGAATCCAGAATAATATGTCGGGAAGGGAAATTTAGTGAAAACGTCGGCGAATATACGTCCCGTATTTTACGGGCGAAACAACATTTTCAATTGTATTTCGTGCTCTGAGAAGCTATCTATTCTGGATTTAGATAGAGGAAGGTTCACCCGTCCACACCCGTGGTTATTACAGAGTCATGTAAGCAAATTTAATTATTTTGATAAATTTTTTAATATTAAAGAAATTCCCATAACTTTTTCCGTGAAAGACTGCAACATATCACCCGAATGCAACGAATATTGCACAAATAAGCCACTTTTTTGGCTGCCCTTTTTTTCGCAGTATGTTATATCCGAATCATTCTTTAAGTCAAGAGATTGTTTTAGGTACGTACATGTTTTAAGGGGGTATGTAATAACAGAGGTAGAAATACAGTCGAATCTGGTTATAACGAACTTCAAGAGACCGGAGAAATCACTTCGTTATAAAGGAATTCCACGTTTCAGCATTGTTCCTATGTAAACTTATCTGGGGGTAATTAGAAAAGTGTTCGCTAAAACGAGATTTTCGCTATAACGGCATTCGTTAAAACGGGATTCGACTGTACATAGAAGTGAATGGGCCGAAAATCGGGGATTACGAAAGTGTATGTCATATCCCCACCAGGGTATGTTATAAGTATACTCGGCTGTATAATGTTTTCCTACGTCTTATAAGTTTCAAGCATATGCTTGCGTCTTTATTCCACTAATTTAAATCGTATACATGCGATAGAAAATTTGAAATGTGAGAAAAAATTGTGTCTTTTATATAAACTCTTTATTCAGGACAAACTTCTCAGTCCTCGGACCAGATATACGGTCTTTCTGCCGCTCGCGGGCCAGAAACTTGTATAAATGGGGAGTGGCCCGTGTTTCAAGGGTCATTTATGTAACTTTGGCCGTCGCAACTTTTTTATAAAACGTACCGTTTTTTTCAACAAGGCTTACCTGTCGGCTTTATCCATCACACACACCCATGTATATATTTTTTACTCATGTGATTCCCACGTGTTTCCAAGGGATCCGTATGAATCCATCCTGTGAATTTGATATTATGACGGCCGTATATTCACCAACACAGTTTAAACTGCAATCGCAGGTGAAAGGGTTGAAGATAGAAACGGATTGGTTAAATTGAGGATTTTAACCAATCCGTGTCTCGATCGCTAATCGTTTAACCTGCGATTGCAGTTTAAACTGTGTTGGTGAGAGAATACGGCCGTTAGTATTCCACTCCCGGACAGGGATTCGAACTCAGGTCTGCGTGCCAGTCCAGTTGCCTAACCACTCGACTGCCAGGCGGCAAAAAAAATCAAAACAAATATGTCAAGGCTATTCATTTTTTTGTGAATTTTTTTACCCCTTGCGACTTGCAGTAGTTTTCACTTTCCATTAGCAATTTTTCAGCAATATTAGCGGTGGAAGGCAACTTTCCTTGTCACTAACAATAATTTTGGCTGTAATTGGTAACTTTGCTTGCCTTCTACAATTTTCGCCTCTGATTAGGCTCCATGGCCTTTTCACCCGATCCCGATTATTATACATCATTTCACTTCCGACTCATCCCACTTTAATGTTAATTTTTTTCATAAAAATGACTGTAGTTCATAGTGTCAGTCAGCGGATAGTGCTGGGGCTCCAGCACCACACGACCGTATCGTGTTGCTCCGATGGGGGACGGATGTTGTCCGACTGTCCAGTTGGCCTTCTCGACGAAGTGTTTGGACATCCCGGACTGTTGGACCAGCGGGTGGGAGATCTACAATTCCTGGATCCGATTCTGAAACAGGCACAGGGCGTTCTGTTTTGTTAAGGTGGAACTGATTACTTCTCACAGATCCTCTTGGAGTCTTGATGATGAACTATCTCAGAGGTATCTGCCCTGAGGTCGATTTCACCCCACGTCTTCATGTCCGCCACCCACACTGTGTCTGCTACATTCAGCTGGTCTCGAGTGCAGATGCCGTGGCGATTATTGTAATTTTTCCTCTGCTTCTCAATCCTTTCCTTCTCCTCCTCCCTTATGCGATCTTCATCGGGTTGGTAAAGCTTTAGCAGATGAGGGTAAATCGGAACCGTTGTTCTAAGGCAACGCCCTATCAGTAGTTGAGCTCGACTATAGCCATTCTCCAATGGCGTGTTCCTGTACTGCAGCAGTGCTAGGTATGGATCTGAATTTTTCTTCATCAGTCCTTTGGCCACCTTGACCATAGACTCGATGAAACCGTTTGCTTGCGGAAATCTTGGACTCGACGTCACGTGCTCAAATCCATACGTCCGTACAAATTCTTGGAATTGGGATTTTCTCAGTAGAGATGACGAGTCTCACGCATGCCTTGGTCTCTTCCTCCATTTCGCCGCAGTTGTCACTTTCAAGAGGGGGCTCTTAAAAGGGCGTCTGATGCTAAAAGCGGTTTACCTGGAGTGTATGAGATTGAGATTGAATATTTCATCATCCGTAGCCTGAAGCGTTGTAAACGAGGCGTAATTCATCCACTTGCTTCGTTGAAAATGGTTGGGGAGAGCGGCCCCTTGCTCTAGCACTCAGACAATTTCCAAATTCACCAGTAACGCTGTGCATTTAATACTTGTTTTACCAGGGCCGTCTTGTGGGCTGCTACCACCTCTAAAAGTCGAAATTTCACAAAAGTGATTTTAACAAATTATTTCAACCAATTTTGCAAATCAAATGCAAAAAAAATTGTTGATCATTGATCGTTTTTCTCGCACCACGGTCATTTTCTGCATACTAGTGATAGTGATTGCAACCGAGAGACACCCAGGCTCTGTCACACTCAGTGATATAAGCACATTGTCCCTGGGGACTCGGGTGCCTCCGGGGAAACCTAACCATTTATTGATCTTGAGAAAGATATATTACATACATGGGCAAGTGCCATTACGCACCTCGCCAGTAAACAAGTATAAAATTTGTAATCGAAAAATGTTGATTCATGTAAATAAATCACAATTGTAAATCACAGGTTATAAATCACAAAATCATCGTAATAATCGTCATAATCGGGAATAGTTCTTGATAAAATTTGTGATCTGCTTCTCTCTTCAGGGATTTTCATTGGATCAGTAACTATCACATCAATGAAAGCTGTCAATCTGCTGCTGGGTTGATCTAATCACTGCACCGTGTAGTTTGATTTGGTCCAAAGACATTCGCTGCCTGTATCCAGCTTTTCGATAAGCCAACGTGGATCAAACTATTCTCGACTACTCTCAGACTCCTCTTCTTCTTCCTCTTCTCTAAACATATGTACGAGATCGCTGTCTGAGTGTGTGTTGACGTCGTAGTCTAGTGGATCTCCTAACTGGCATAGGTGGTTCTCTATCTGGTTCTGACTCCGGGACTGTAGTTCTGATATCCTCAGGGTGCTGCTCTAGAAAGCGGACCAGTTTACGTATTTTACTTTTCGAATCTTCCCGCTTCAGGATGCACTCAAGCCAAGGTAGCACACTAGTGCTAATTAAGACCGGAACCTAAAATTTATTGCCGATTCCGAACGGAAGGCTTATTTTTATACTCATCGAGAGGACGGTGCGCTAACCCCCTCAATGTGGGGGGGGGGGGAGTTCCTGCGGTAGCAATTCTTTCTGCGAACTCTTTGGGGGTTCGGAAGGAAGAATCGTGTGTGTGTGGCATCCGTAATTAGAGAATTTGCATAGATTCTGAAATATGTAGCCGCAAGAATTAATGAAAGAAATTATTACGTAAACTGATGAAAATTCAGAACCAATGAAAAAAATAACTTAATTTTAGAATGAATGAACACATGAAAATATATAAAGAAAAAAAATCATATTGATAATTTTTCAAAAAAAATTGTGGAAGAAATAGTTTCGAAATATTTGGCGGAATGTGTTAATATCAGCTGTGACATCTATGGAAAATTAATTCAAATGGATAATTTTGAGGTTTACATTTTTGCCGACAGATGACAGCACATGATCTTCGAGGGAGGAAAGTTGTTTTGACATTCGTTGACGATGCGTTCTCAGTAGGGTGACCATACGTCCCGTATTTCCCGGGACAGTCCCGGTATTTTCTCTTTTTTTGGCCGTCCCGACTTTTTGGCAAAAGTGTCCCGGTTTTTCCCGTATTTCACACGACACCTACTTGAATTTTTATTCTTTATTGAAGTCGAAGATTGAGATTATTTTTCAACTCGTAAATTATTTTATGATAGTTACAACTATATATGGGATATTAATCTCCCACATTTGCTTTGGTAAACGTTTTTTTTTTCGTGGAATACATTTTAATCCACTGCAATTTGCAGTAATGCATCATTTCCCGCCATTGTGATTTTTCCGTAATTTCAACAATATTTGGCAACTTTGTTTGGTTTTGGCATCTTTTTTGGTGATAATTGGCAATGTCCCGTATTTTCCCGTATTTGGAATCCCGATGTCCCGTATTTCTCTCGAGCAAATATGGTCAGCCTAGTTCTCAGGAAAAATATAGGTCTGAGTTGGTTGACCGTACGTCACGTATTTCCCGGGACAGTCCCGGTATTTTCCGTTTTTTTGGCCGTCCCGACTTTTTTGAGAAATCTGTCCCGGTTTTTCCCGTATTTTACACGAAGCCCACTTGAATTTCTATTCTTTATTCAAGTCCAAGATCGAAATTATTTTTCAACTCTTTCTTTCTATAAATAAGAGTATTAATCTCCCACATTTGTCTTAGTGGACGTTTTTTTTCGTGGAATACATTTTAATCCACTGCAATTCACAGTAATGCTTCATTTCCCGCCATTGTGATTTTACCGTAATTTCATGAATATTAGGCAACTTTGTTCGGGTTTGGCGTCGTTTTTGGCGATAATTGGCGACGTCCCGTATTTTCCCATATTTGGAATCTCGATTTCCCGTATTTCTCTCGAGGAAATATAGTCAGCCTAGGTCTGAGTAGGCTTATCATATTTCTTCGAGAGAAATACTGGAAAATGGAATTCCAAATACGAGAAAATACGGGACATCGCCAATTATCGCCAAGAACGACGCCAAAAGTGTATAAAGCTGCCAAATATTGCTTAAAATTACATAAAAATCGCAATGGCGAGAAACGAAGCGTTACTGCAAATTGCAGTGGATTAAAATGAATTCCACGAAATAAAACGTTCAACAAGACAAATGTGGGAGATTAATGTTCTTATTTATAAATGTAATTATCATAATATAATTTATGAGAGGAAAAATAATTTCAATCTTTGACTTCAATAAAGAATAAAAATCCAAGTAGGCGTCATGTGAAAAACCGGGACATTTTCACAAAAACGGGACAGCCATAAAAAGAAAGAAAACCGGGACTGTCCCGGAAAATACGGGACATACGGTCACTCTAGGTCTGAGATGAGACGTAAAATAGAAAAATACGGGAAATTGCCACAGAAGTGACGCCATAATAAGCAAACGCTAATTATTCACTGAAAATTACCTGAATAGCAGGGTAATTAGTTAAAAGTAATTCATGAGAAAAACGTTAAACATAATAAATATTCGAGATTAATACAGTAAAACCCGTCTTCAACGAAATCCCAAGGGACCGAGATTTTTTTTTGCGTTGAACACGGGTTTCCGCTTAACAGAGGTTAAATTGACATAATGTGTGAAATTATGTAACGGCCTCATATATATGTGATGGAAATACAGTATAATCAAAATATAAATCAATTAAAAATAAACTAATTAATTTGAATGCACATAAAATAAAGTAATGCATATTATTCACTCTATAATTACTAAATATTAAGGTTTTCACATCTATCTGAAACTTCACCCCACAATGTTCTTCATTTAAAATGATTACGTTTTTTGGCTTTCACTGAAATTTGCAATGAGAGTGTCAATATCTGTCGTGTTAGGTTCAGTTTGTGCATTGTCGTCTATGTTTATGTAATACTCAGCACCCGGGCTGTTACAAGGATTTTTGTTGGTGTGGGGCCGTTCAAGTATTACGTAAGCAAATTTTTAGCCATTTTTTACCTCCTCCCACCCCCCGTGCCAGCAAAAGTAAGCAGAACGCTGACCCCCCCCACCCAATCGCTTTTCTCTAATTGCGACCGTGCTCAGCACTTGCGATCACGGAAAGCAGCTTCCATACAATTTTGTAAGTCATTGTATATCATTTTGAAATTGCATTAAAAGTTTCGATAGAAGCACTAATATTTTGTTTGATTCCTTGATCATGGTCGCTTAACAGTCGAAGTGTTCGTGTGAAATTTTCCTTCTCAAAGGGTAAAATTTTCCTTTCCGTTTTTTACGCGTTAGACAGGTTCCGTTTAATCCAGGTTTTTTAATTTGTATTTTGGAATTGTGAAATCACGGGGGCCACGATTTTTTTCCCATTATACATATAGAGGTTTCCGTTTTATATAGGTTCCGTTAAAGACAGGTTTTACTGTATTTATATTTTTTATCATAATTGTGATAACATAAGTTAGGAGAGTAATAGAATCCGCTCATTTTTTTGGAATTACGGATAATGTTATCAGTTCGGTTAAGTACAGAGCGTACCAATATCATAGCCGCCATGCCAAAGAATTTATTTTTCGTTATCAAGACGCCGGTTAATATCATCAATTTCTTTTTGTAGACGGCATTATGCATAGGTGCCAATCACAGAGTTGAAAAATCTGTAGTTTATCCCGCTATGACACATTCCACATCAAAGAAAACATGTCAAACAAATAAAAGGGAATAACCGGGGACTTTTTGAAATTGCAATGTGTGACCATATAAAAATCCCGTTTTTCCGGGAATCGTTTTTCCCTGTCCTGATTTTTTTTAGCAATAATTACCCACTTTGCTTTCCTTAATCATCATATTTTAGGACAATTACCGATTTTTCTTACTTTGATATCCTGGTTCCCCATATTTTTCAAAATGGTGTCAGCCTGAAATTGCAAAGACTGGAAGAGAGTTCTTTAGGGAGATTTTCCATTCAAACAAAGCTCAATTTGAGGACTTTTAGGGATTTTTCCATGAAGATACGAAAAATCGGAAGAATTAGATTTCCGACCGGAAGGTTTTTTAATAAGGCTGAAAAATCGGAAGACTTCCGGGTAAATCGGAAGCATTGGACCTATGCATTATGTATATTTTGAAGCTTAGTTTGTTCCAGACTCATTTATTCCCTATTAGTTATCGTTATCAACCTACGAGACTGTGTACAACAGGGATCTTCACCGCAATGATCGCGGGCACACATATGGCCTTCGGAGCCTTTCATTGTCACCCGCCGATAATTTTTAGACAATATTTAAAAACATTAAAGATGTCCAAATTAGTAATAAATTATTTCATTGAGCCCACAGTGAGGACACTAATAGTTATACTGCGGCATTATATTGAAATAAATAATTTCGAGATTTATTGTAAGAAACGCTTTCGAGATTTATTTGAAGAAATAATTACGAGATTTATTGTGAGAAATAATTACGAGAAATTTGAAGAAATAATTACGAGATTTATTGTGAGAAATAATTACGAGAAATTTGAAGAAATAATTACGAGAAATTTGAAGAAATAATTACGAGATTTATTGTGAGAAATAATTACGAGAAATTTGAAGAAATAATTACGAGATTAATTTGAAGAAATAATTACGAGATTTATTTGAAGAAATAATTACGAGATTTATTTGAAGAAATAATTACGAGAAATTTGAAGAAATAATTACGAGATTTATTTGAAGAAATAATTACGAGAAATTTGAAGAAATAATTACGAGATTAATTTGAAGAAATAATTACGAGATTATTTGAAGAAATAATTACGAGAAATTTGAAGAAATAATTACGAGATTTATTGTGAGAAATAATTACGAGATTTATTGTGAGAAATAATTACGAGAAATTTGAAGAAATAATTACGAGATTAATTTGAAGAAATAATTACGAGATTAATTTGAAGAAATAATTACGAGATTTATTTGAAGAAATAATTACGAGATTTATTTGAAGAAATAATTACGAGAAATTTGAAGAAATAATTACGAGATTTATTTGAAGAAATAATTACGAGAAATTTGAAGAAATAATTACGAGATTAATTTGAAGAAATAATTACGAGATTATTTGAAGAAATAATTACGAGAAATTTGAAGAAATAATTACGAGATTTATTGTGAGAAATAATTACGAGATTTATTGTGAGAAATAATTACGAGAAATTTGAAGAAATAATTACGAGATTAATTTGAAGAAATAATTACGAGATTAATTTGAAGAAATAATTACGAGATTTATTTGAAGAAATAATTACGAGATTTATTTGAAGAAATAATTACGAGATTAATTTGAAGAAATAATTACGAGAAATTTGAAGAAATAATTACGAGATTTATTGTGAGAAATAATTACGAGATTTATTGTGAGAAATAATTACGAGATTTATTGTGAGAAATAATTTTTCAAAATACATGTAGTTGAGAAGGAAAACCGTTTCCACGACAAATATATGAAACATGAATAAGAACTCCGGAGAAATTTTTTTAGATGTTTATAAATAAAAAACATGGCCACATGCAGAGGTGGCGACATGAAGAAAACACTGGGTGGCTGAAAGTCGCTGGTCGCCCCTTATATACGGGACTCCTCGTACGCAGGAGAGGGGAAACTGCATTACATTGTTTTTGTAGAAATTATTGGGGGTTGCGAGGGGGGAGGTTCAACCCCCTTACAAATTTTATTGGGTGAGGGGGTCCCAAATGGCATCATCCCCCTATACTCCGGTGCCCATGGCCACATGGATTTCTTTTCAGAAATACAATGGGATGAGAAATATCGGGTAAAATTTACGATAATCGATCATAATTTCAAATCTACCAATGATGTACAAATTCATGAATCAATTTCAAAATGAAATTTTTTTTATCGAAAAGAAAATGAATTAATTGCTGAAATGTGCGATAAGAAATATAGTTATATAGCCAATCTGATATAATGCTCTTTTTCTTCAAGTAATCGATAGGATACTGATAAAGCAACGTTGGTAGATTTCATTTGGGAAACTGCCATATGCTTGATATCAATCACTTGTAACCTGGCTGGTGGTTATTGCGAAAGTCTCCTAATCTTTCTTCAACAGATCCGTCGAGGTAAAGTAGAAATTTAACAAATCTTCATTTCAAAATACGTGCGATTTAGCAATTTCAATTTTTTTTCAATTTGTGATCGAAAGGCCGGACTATACGTTATACCTATAAGGGCCCTCTTGCAGCCATTTTGACTGCTGTTTCTTTAAGAATAAATTTATTCAATCACCCTAAATTTTTCTAACAAAAACAACAAGCTTAGTTCCACGTGGTTAGTTTATTGATTTTGGAGAAATTTACCTTTTTTTAAGCATACAGGGTGTCCATAAAATGACACTCCAACTTTATACTTGAAAATATAAATGACAGTGTTGTTCACAAGATTCACCACGAAAAAATAGATAGAAGCACTTTGCGTGCGTGCGTGTGTGTGTGTGTGTGTGTGTGTGTGTGCGTGCGTGCGCGCGTGTGTGTGTGTGTACTAACATCACATCGTACATTGTTTCATTTTGATGATGTGTACTTATTTTCATGTGTGCTTCACAGTCACTTCTATGCGGATTATTTAGTTGTTCGTGCACGCTATGGATAACATATAATATCATGCCACTATAAATTTACACTATTGAGGAAAACAGTCACAATGACTGCTTCAGCTGTTCCAGTGTTGAAATAACAAAAATAGTATAAAATATAAACTATATAAGAAATGAAACAATATTCAAATTGATGTTATATTTGTTACTCTGTGACACTTCATTAAAAATTTAATTGGAAAACGTTTTTTTTTTGAGGAAAAATGAAACATCAATAAATATTCGTGGCCAAACAAAATATCTCGTTGTTCGATAACCCCAAAAGTCATACCTCAACTTACACTACCCCGACTTACGTCACTGCGGAGTTAAGTGATTTTCTGTAAAAAAAAAAAAAAGACTGGTTCTTGAATTCATCACAATTTGTAAGCTTTTATGGGGTTATAGCTGAGATGAAAAACATATTTCTCAATTATTATGTGATAATCAGGTTAAAATACGCAAATTGGGCGAAAATTTCATAACACAATTTATTTAAAAAGTCTATGTTGAGTTATAAGCTAGAAGTATATAGAAAAGCTGGAATCAATACAAAATAAATCAGCCCATTTCATAAACGACAGTTGGTCCTCTTTTGTGTGTGTTTCCAAACTAAAACGCCAACTTAATCTCCTCCCTCCAAGTACCCACCGTCTTTTTTCTCGATTAACCATGTTTTTTTTAGAATTCTCCATGGATATTTAAATTTCGATACTTCCGTTATTATCTCCAAGCCAACATATATCTCCAGCCAAATTGACCATCCACACAAGATAAACCCTATCTCTGCTTCCACCGACTGCTTTAAATTTAGTTTCTTACCGCATACCACAGCTAACTGGAACTTACTCCCCTTCATTGTCGTTGATTCACCCCATGCCTTTCATATTTTCGAAAAATGTAAAACATTATTTCTGTCACCATCAATCGCATTCTCATGTATAGTCCTCGGCCAACATTATTGTATAAATAAATAAGTATTTTAGTGCAAACTACACTTTTATGGGGGGTTTTTCATTAATTTTTTAATTGTGTTATGAACTTTTAGCCCACCCTGTATTGTCTATTAAATCAGAACAACATATGTATTAAAGCTGGGTTGATTTTTAAGGTTGTAAAAGTATAACCGCAAGTAGCTGGAGATATAAACTTTGCCAGAGATTTTGAAAATCAATTTTGACATCATTTGGAATCAAAATTTTCAGTTTTTAGTAAGTTTGATCACCATTAAATACATGATTGAGCTAAACGTTATTACCGGTCTAGAAAAATTTCGTTTAAAATAATGCTAGTTTAACCCTTAATGTGCTAAGACGAAATATCTCGTATCTTAGTTGATGGAAGAAATAAATTCGCGATGTTTCTCCCTTCTTTCGAGAGTCTTCATTAGTTAACGAAAAACTTGAACTCGATATATTCCTAAGTATGGATAATATTCCATCTCATATCGTGCAAACATGCAGTGATTTTCTAGTTTATCCTCTGCTTGTCATTTTTCATCTTTCCGTTAGAACAGGGATGTCCGGCACCGAATGGAAAAAAATCTAAAGCGGTTTCCATTTTTATAAGAGGTGGAAAAAGCAATAGCTTTTTCAATCTTCGTTCGTGATTCATACCAGTGTATAGCCATAGATGCATAAAACCCTGAATAAGGAAGTCATGTCAAAACATAACCTTCGGACTCTCCTTACGTGCGTATGCGTACTACTGTCACAATTTTTGCTTCCGACTGATTCGCTCCCCACATTGATTTCTAAACGACGTGCCACATTTCCTTGGGATGCTGTGCTATTTGTGCTGCAAATATTCTGTGGATAGTTTTATTAAACAATGTAGTCGACGAAACAGTGAGTACTGAGTTTGTGTATAATATACGCACACTCAGTGATCTCCCCCCCCCCCCATACAAAGAGCCTTGTCAGAAAAAAAGTCTGTCTCGGAAAGTCCCGCTATGGCCCTAGCATTGATTGCTTAAAGGAGGGCGACCGTCCTCCAGAGGCAAAAAAAATGAAATAGGCCCACCCCGGTTTGTTGCGTCTTACAACCGACATCTCCCCACTACATATAACGTTCATTTGTGACAATTATTACGAGTATTTTGAAGTAATTTAACGTTAATGGCAATTTTTCAATTTTTGAGTAATTTAGATATAATATAAACTGAAGAGCCAAAAAAACTGGTCCAGGCATGCGTATGCAAATAAAGAGATATGGAACCAATCAGGTTCCATATCTCTTTATTTGTACTGCGCTGCGGTCGGCAACGCCTATATAACACAACAAGTGTCTGGCATAGTTGTTAGATCGGTTACTGCTTCTACAATGGCAGGTTATCGAGATTTAAGTGAGTTTGAACGTGGTGTTATAGTCGGCGCACGAGAGATGGGACATAGCATCTCCGAGGTAGCGATGAAATTTGGATTTTCACGTACGGCCACTACACGAGTGTACCGTGAATATCGGGAATCCGGTAAAAAATTAAATCTACGATATTGCTGCGGCCGGAAAAAGATCATGCAAGAACGGGACTGACGAGAATCATTAAACGTGACAGACGTGCAACCCTTCCGCAAATTGCTGCAGATTTCAATGCTGGGCCATCAACAAGTGTCATCATGCGAACCATTCAACGAAACATCATCGATATGGGCTTTCGGAGCCGAAAGCCCACTCGTGTACCCTTGATGACTGCTCGACACAAAGCTTTACGCCTCGCCTGGGCCCGACAACACCGACATTGGACTGTTGAGGACTGGAAACACGTTGCCTGGTCTGACGAGTCTCGGTTCCAATTGCTTCGAGCTGATGGACGTGTACGGGTATGGAGACAACCTCATGAATCCATGGACCCTACATGTCAACAGGGGACTGTTCAAGCTGGTGGAGGCTCTGTGATGGTATGGGGCGTGTGCAGTTGGCGTGATATGGGACCCCTGATACGTGTAGATACGACTTTGACAGATGACAGGTACGTAAGCATCCTGTCTGATCACCTGCACCCATTCATGTCCATTGTGCATTCCGACGGACTTGGACAATTTCAGCAGGACAATGTGACACCCCACACGTCCAGAATTGCTACAAAGTGGCTCCAGGAACACTCTTCTGACTTTAGACACTTCCGCTGGCCACCTAAATCCCTAGACATGAACATTATTAAACATATCTGGGATGCCTTGCAACGTGCTGTTCAGAAGATATCTCCACCCCCTCTTACTCCTACGGATTTATGGACAGCCCTGCAGGATTCATGGTGTCAATTACCTCCAGCACTTCTTCAGACATTATTCGAGTCCATGCCACGTCGTGTTGCGGCACTTCTGCGGGCTCGCGGGGCCCTACACGATATTAGGCAGGTGAACCAGTTTTTTTTTGGCTCTTCAGTGTATGTAGGGAAAACTGCAATATATTGTCCGTCCCACCTAATGCGTAACTTCGAAGTATTACTGTATAGATCTGCATTTCTTCTAAATTAAGATATTTGACATCATGAAAAATTTAGATAAAGTTATTTATGAAGATTTTTATTGCATGATTCGTGGAATAGGTTTAAAATCATGACGGTCGTGTGGCATTATGTATTGCCCATGTTACTTGGACGAACATATGACATGCGGACGGACAGCCCCGGTGTGGACGTGTTTCCGCTGGCTGAAATCGATAAAGCTGAAGTGAGTATTAGTCACTAGTTCAAAATATCTCTCCTTTAGGAATAATTATAATATTTACCTATGTCTCATCAAACCGAAAAATATGTCAAGCTTATTTTGTGCTTACAGATATTTCAGAAATTATCTCACTTACATAGTGCCATGTGGTTGAAGAGCATCGAAAAAACTAAAAATAGTCAACGATAGCATGTCCTTATACAGGGTAGTAACTATCGACAGTATAATAATTACACGTGTGATTCGTGCTGGAAAACTAATATCGGAAAAATTCTTTCAGTCTCTTGATTTGAGTCGTAATTAATGAGTTATAACACTTCAAAAATTGATTACATCACTTCATAATCCTGCCAAATTCACCGAACGTACACCAAACGTATGACTTGGCATTTTCAAAGGTGAACAATAATGATATAGCCTTTATAATTGAAGGAAAAGCACCCCAGTTTTTTTCCCCCTCTAGTGTGTTTGTAGCACTTTTCCAATTTTTACGAGGTTGTTATTATGATTTTCTTAACCCGTGAGTGTAAAAGAAAAAACAAAACAAAAGAACTACTGCCCTAAAAATTCTGAAACTTTGCACACTTGCCATGTGTGTTAGTAAAATGAGCCTCAGATTTAGAAATTTAACTATAGGAAGTACTTTTTAAAGAACGTTCAACAAAATTTGAAAATTCTTAAAATTCTAACCAATAATCAGATATCGAATTTCAAGGTTCATTTTACTATTACATGTAGTATAAATGTTGCTACAAAATTTCAGAATTTTTTAATTCACGGATGAACTCAAAAACTTGAGAAAACCGCGTTCAATTTTTTTCTTGCTCATGTTTCACACTTATATAATTCATTAATTTTTTCATTTTATTTTGAAAAACAAAAATTGACCCGATTGATTTTTAAACATTCCATTTGAGGGGTCGTGACACACCTTGAATGAATAAAGTATCACTAACAATTTTGGGATGGCATTTTTTTTCCCGGTTCCATTCGAATGTTTTGAAAGATGCAGAAGCTTTTGCGCGCATCACAGCTTTTGATTGTAATTCTGGAACACACACACTCAACTTGATTAACACAAGTTAAAATTTTCATGGCATCTCAATTTTGTGTTACACACACATTATCTATATATATAAAATTGATTTCTGTGTGTCTGTGTGTGTGTGTGTGTGTGTGTGTTCTCTATACAAATCTACAATTTTAGATCGATCGTCGCCAAATCTTGCATATATACCAAATGGGACCCGACTTGAACGATAGGCTACTTTAAAATTTCGTCAGCCCAGGGCAAATGCCCCAAATGGGCAAAAAACTGTCCGGCAACAATGGTTTTTTTGGCCTCAACAATCACTTTCCGAACGTTTACTTTGGTTACCGTGGCTCCCTAGCAATGCGTTTCAGACGTGTATATGCCTTTACAATGGTTTGTCACTTCTTTAATCCTGTTAGTATATGTATGATAGTTTATGCCTTTATAATGGTTTGCCACATTAGTTTTTGAATAGACGTCATAATCATCATCAGCATCGCTTTGAGAGTCAGGAAAAGGGTGATCCTCATAGAAATCAGTGCTAAAATTGTCGATTTTACTGTAGAAATGCGGAAATTAGTGGGATTTTCCGCCCCATCAATAATTTTAAAAATTGTATTGAATTCTCGATTTTTGAAATATTCAGTTCGCTTAGAGATATACGAAGCCCGGGAGATTAAATACGAAGTAATTAGCCAAACCGGCTTTTGAGTTGGATATTCGAGCAATATCATTGATTTCATTTATATCTTCTCAAGTATGAAAATTAATGTCTCCATATTGTCTCTTTTGATATTTATTTGCATAAATTCATGTGGGTTAGGATATTTTAAAATTAGCTATGAGCCCGTGAAAAGTGCATCGAAAAAATTCCACAGCTTTAACTAAGGATTTTTGGAAGCTGGAACAGACAGATAGATAACTTGAAGTTCAGGGGGGGGGGCGGGATCGACATACCTAGCGCCGCCCCTTAAAAAAAGAAAAAAATATATTCATTTCTACGTTTCTGTGTAAATCTAGATTTGTTTATTTCATGAATCGCGCAGGTCGCCATATTGGTTAACTTGGACACGGTTTGTATGTCCCTCAAGAAAAAGAGAGGGAGATATCACGTGATCCAAAAAAGTCTCATTGAAGAAAACCCGGGCAGCGCCGGATATTATAGCTAGTTTAATATATATAGAGAGAGAGCGAGCGAGTGTGTGTGAAGTAATATATTAATTTTTTAATTTTTCTGCATGTACATAAAATGAATAAATTTCATTATATTTGAAAACGTAAGCTATTGACTACTCTCTCCGAGCGTCTCTTTTTTTCTAATTTTTACATTAAAATGAATTCATTACAGGTTATTGAGAGGCATTTAACGGATTCACAGTATCGAATAGTTGAAGATATAGAAGAAGCTAGAGATTTCCTAGAAGTGACGGGGGATTTATCATTGAAAGTGAAAGCTGGTCGACTCAACTTAGAAGGGCTTGGAGATTACCTGAAAGAAACCAGATCGAGAGCACATATGGTGGAAATTCTCGTGAAAGTTCATTATGAGACTGTAAGTTTATTAACTCGTTCAAATATGTTAACGGACACACACACATACGATCACTTCTCAGATCAGTAAATCAATCAATACTGAAACTGATTAATGATTTTTTTTGACGAATAAGAGGGAACTTTGAGGGATGCTTGAGTCGTTGTGGTTTCTTCAATTTTTCCTAATGTTTCACCCGTTGTTATTGTGATTCCCTGATACATCACGCACGCGCGTTTGATAAATCGACATCGCCAATTTTAACTTGATGTAAGGATATCGCACATGCGCGTGAGCAAAATCGGCACCGGAAATTACGATACATCTCTGTGTACAAAATCGTGAAATTGGAATATCGATGGAATATCGATTGGAATATCACCTTACATCGGTGATACATCACCCATTCCTACTGTGCATGGATGAACAAAGGTTGTAACCAGAGGGTTTTAAGCACTTCATCTGAAATTTTCTTGCCAGCTAATGCATACAGCCATCACTTCCTAGAGATAGAAGGCCTCTGCACTGTTTGCCATAAACGTCATTCAGACTGCCTAGCAAGTTTGCCACATTTTGAAACACAACATCCTATTTCGTTTCTTCTTATTTTGACGTAGAATCTTCCTGATTGGCTCACAAATACCGCGTAGTGATTGGATGTGGGGCATAGAAATCGCCAATTCTGAGGCCGATCATTTCTTTTCCTCACAACGATGATACTGGCACGAGCAGAGAATTTTTTCCCCCTGAATATTCTGAGGGAAAATGGACTGCTTACTGACGTCACAAGCTGAGTGCGGAGGCCTTCTATCTCTAGGAGGTTCTGATACAGCCCATGCAGCAACTGAGAAGTTCGCTTATTCCCTAGAGCGAGCTCTTGGAGTAGAACTCGTAAGCGGAAAATTTCTGAGAGTGAAAACTGTTGACAAATGCGTGTTTTTAATTAGTTGTATGAGTCATCTGTAACAGGCGCTTTGATCAATTCAATAACATATGACAACATTTCGACATCAAGTGTTGTCACATCACAGTTAAATTACGTTTTTGTGTCACGCCAGCAACTTTGATTCGATCTGTAAAAGCCACAGATCGACATAGGATTTGCAAATCAAAGACGCGCGATAGGAAACACGCGAAAATTCGAGTTCTAAGACAGACAACCCTGTTTCTGCAAAGTGCCACACATCCAAAACATGTTAAGTCCCACATCCACGACGACAATTAAAAAAAGAAATCTCTCAATCAGTAAGCAAACGCACCACACACAAAAATAAGAGGAGGCAGCGGGACGACAATACACATTACAGAAGCTAGGAAGAGTAGTTGTGTTTATATACTCAAACTCGTGGCTGTCAAATATCTGCTGCCATGTCCTGGTGCACCAGTCCTGTGGTGACGCTTGTGCTGGTGGATGTCTCATTGTTCGGGAATAGACCGAGTCCCTACATGAGTCTTTTTTTACAATGTCGTGTTTATAATGGAACTGGTGTGCCACTATACGGATGGAATTGTTTCCACTCACAGCTTTGGATGCCGACATACCACAGTATTTGGAAACCAAGTAATATTTTAGCTCTTTTACATCGGTTGTTTTTTTTAGTTATTTTCTTTTCCTGGCTTAAAATTCCCGTGACCTAGCGATGCTAACCCTGCAAACCGTTTTTTATTTCGGTTATTTTCCCGGTTTTCATTCATTTTTAAAGTTTTTATGGACTTTTCCCCCCACCCTGTATATGTTTTTGGTAAGTTCCATTAAAATCCACGCAAAACCTTTTGGAATTTTCGGCCTTTTTTCGAGCGCAAGGACCTTAGACCTTATAAGATAATAAATACAAAACTTTTTGGACCTATAGCTAATTCAGTGATTTTTCCCATGGGAATCAATGTGTTTTGAAAGTAAAGACATTTCATATTCACAGATCACTCTGACATTGAGATCATCAGCAAAGCCAAGAGACGGATGGAAGACGCTCGATAAAGTTAATATTGGGACTCACTATGTAAGAAGTATCACTTATGGAGGAGATCTCGTTGCTTCATTAAAGTTCATCGGTAAAAGAGCTTCAGACCGGCAGAGAATTAAAGCAATTGTCCAAGCCAACTTACAGGCCGATAGTGGTTCGTTTGGTCTAGGAATTTCCGGTAAAAATTTGATCAGTCTTTTTTTCTTTTTTACAATGTCGTGTTCATTAATTAGAAAATAACGTATCAATAATCGTACATAAGTTGATGGAAACGAGTCCTATGCTACATGTAATTCTTGTATGTTTCATGATTCTGTTAAGGAAACTTTTCACAGCTTCACGATGATTTGAAAGAATCGACATCTATAGAAATCAGTTACTACGCAACAGTCCCAATAAAAAGCGTTGCAAATACTATGGATGCCTTGATGGAGCTCGTCGATGATTTCCCTAATCAAACTGCGTTAGTTAATAATGGAACTGGTGTACCATTAAGGATGGAATTGTTTCCACTCACAGCTTTGGATGCCGACATACCACAGTATTTGGAAACCAAGTAATGTTTTAGCTCTTTTATGTGTCAAAAAAAACTCACTGTCAAAAAAAAATCAAAAACTATGAACCAAACAATAATTGCCGCTATTATCTAAAACTCCTACTACAATTATGTCTGAAGCAGTCATGCAATTTATTGAAGATCAAACATTATTTGGTGAACGTGCTTGCTACCATAGTTTCTAAAAGTGTCTTTTTGCGCTAACACAGTGTTTCCCAAAGTGAGCATCACCAAGGGATGTTCCAGGGAAGTGGTGGAAGCTACGGGTTTAGTATAGAATCCTATGGGTTAGCTTGAGTTGGGAGCGATGAGAACAAAAAAATGTTGGACGAGGCGATGGAGCAAAACAGTTTGGGAACCTATGCTCTAACTCTTTTAAAGGCTACTTGTCTGTGCATGAGGAAGGTTTGATCATTACAACATGCTCAAGAGACAAAAACAACATGAACGCACCCCAGACAGCTACACTTCCCCCTCTTTGTTGAAGCTTAAGGTAGCTTAGCTCTTCCTCTCTCAATATCATTTCCAGTCATCTGGACTGTCAAAATTTAACTTTTGAAGTGAAACTTCTTTAGTCAGGGAAGTGAATTTGAACATCCGCTAGAAAAGTGTGAAATTATATACGTATGCTAAAGTGAAACGCTGGACTAACGGGGAAAAAAATAATCCCTTTCTTGTGAAACGGAAATGACGTAAGCTTTCGTTTCACTTAAAAACCAGTTCTATATATACATGCCAGTCCTTACCACACACCAGAGTGGCGTGGTGGTAAGATGCTCGTCTACCACCGTGAAGGTATGGTTATAAAAATAAAAATGTCAACATTTTATACATCTCCGTATTCTCAAGAACCGAATTAGAAAGTTGTTTCTCTGCCTCTCCTGATGCCAACAAAAAAGAAATTCCACGTTTATTACAAGTTTATTATTAGTTGGGAAAATTCTAAAGAAATGCGGAAAACCCGTTTTACCCGCATCTAACGCTGTTTTTTCCCAAATTTCCTCCGTTTTACGAATTCGAATATCTCAGTGAAGCAGTAGGCCTCTTTTATTTATTTATCTATCAAATTTGCTGATTTATATTGTTTTCCTCGAGTCGCCGCGGAGCCCCTGGGTGGTGCACACGGAACCCTTGGGGCTCCGCGGAGCACCGGTTGAAAACCCCTGATCTAGTGACTCTCTCATTGGTTTGGTTGAATCCATGCCAAATCGCATTTTCGGTTTGATTTGCAGCATAGGTGGTTGCACAAAATATTGATTTTTGTAAATTAATGTGATTTTGCTTTTGTTTAAACTTTAGTTTACTTTTCCTCAAACATCAGTAGGTGTCTTATAATTTTGTCCACACTATATTCTTTTGTTTTACCATAAAATAGTGTGAAAATATTTAAGTTCTCAATACAGTCGAACCCACTTAGAACGTTTTCCCACTTTTTACGATGACTTAGACTTATTTTCGTGGTCTCAACCCTAACTATATATATATAATTCTCATTAAGATTTCCCGTTTAAAGCGTTTTTTCATGACGGTTTTTTCGAAAACGTTATAAGCGGGATCGACTGTATTTGTAGTTATTTTGCACCTTCATAACACAGCTCGGAGTTTTTGATATTTTTTACTCTCTTCGCTTCTTCGTGTAATTTCACTAAAATTTAAGGATGTCTTATAATTTATGTCTCGTGCTGTGTGACTGACTATTCAAATGAATGCTGGCTTTCAGAGCTCTTGTTGACCAATTGGATCTCATAGAAGAACAGTTCGATGATATTAGATCTACGAAAGCGGAACTACAAGAGTGGATGTTTGCTGTCCCACCAGTGCTCAGCGAAGCTCTCGAAAACGAGGTAAAATTCGATTGATTGACCAATATCCACGAAGATAAATTATTCTATTTCACACAATATATGGTACACTTCATATCGGTCATAACGACGGTTTATTGCCATTTTTTAACGGATTTAGCTGTATTTTATTTCGATCTATCAGCCATGTTTGATTTTAGAAGTAATCAGAGCTACCCTTAGGGATGTGCGTCAGGAGTAGTTGCACCGGGCACAGCGTTTTTGGGGTCGTTACCGGTCACACAATGATTTCTTTCGTAAATTCTGGAGATCTTAATTTCCATCTAGACAGAAATAATTCTGGATCTATGCATTTTTCATCTCGAAAGAAGCAATTCTGGAATTATTTCTCTTATAAGTTCTGAATTTCCACCCTATCTGGAGTTTTTTTTTAAATAAATTCTGAATTTTCAAAAAAATTCTGAAACTATTTCTTTTATTTATTTTCTGAGACTTTATCTATTCTAGATTTCTGAACTTTCATCATCTTTGGAATTGTGAAAATTTTCATCACTTCTGAAACTGTTTCTCTTTTCTTTATTCTGAAATTATTTCTTTCATTTATTCTGAATTTTTATCAATTCTGAAACTATTTCTTTCGTTCATTCTGAATTTTCGCCAATTCTGGAATTCTGAAAAAAAAACCCATTTCGTTTAGTTATTCTGAAACTAATTCTTTCATTTATTCTGACACTATTTTATTCAGTTATTCTTCGTTTTCATCAATTCTGGAATTCTGAAAAAATTTTCATCAATTCTGAAACTATTTCTTTCGTTCATTCTGAATTTTCGCCAATTCTGGAATTCTGAAAAAAAAACATCAATTCTGTGACCATTTCGTTTAGTTATTCTGAAACTAATTCTTTTATTTATTCTGAAACTAATTCTTTTATTTATTCTGAAACTAATTCTTTTATTTATTCTGAAACTAATTCTTTTATTTATTCTGAAACTAATTCTTTTATTTATTCTGAAACTAATTCTTTTATTTATTCTGAAACTAATTCTTTTATTTATTCTGAAACTAATTCTTTTATTTATTCTGAAACTAATTCTTTTATTTATTCTGAAACTAATTCTTTTATTTATTCTGAAACTAATTCTTTTATTTATTCTGAAACTAATTCTTTTATTTATTCTGAAACTAATTCTTTTATTTATTCTGAAACTAATTCTTTTATTTATTCTGAAACTAATTCTTTTATTTATTCTGACACTATTTCATTCAGTTATTCTGCATTTTTATCAATTCTGGAATTCTGAAAAAAATTTTCATCAATTCTGAAACTATTTCTTTCATTTCCGTCATAATTACCATGGGTACTGGAATTATTTCTTGCGTTTATTCTTAATTTCCATGATTTTCACCTCCTCAATTCTTCTCTTTCATAGAAGAGAAAAACCGGGGCTAAGGGGCCCCCACTATTATTTTCGCACTAAGCACCGTATCTGGTGATGGCGGATTCGGTAGTAAGTCATGTTATATAGCAAAAAGCCACACACAAAAAAACTCTCAACCATGTACACAAGGGTTGATTTAGATTTAATTAGGGAATATAAAAATTATTATTGTACTAAGGGTTATACATGAAATAACGAGCATTTCTACGTAAAATAATTATTGCGACACTATATAATTATTATACAAATGAAAAACAAGAGGGGTCAAAACATGACGAAAATTTCTTCTCTTGAAGGTAGGTCAGTTCAATGAGAAATTGGAAAAAATCAGCGCTGTTTTCTTTGAAGTTCTTGGAAATTTGAATTTGGCGAAGGATGCTGGAACCATTCAATTTGATAAAGCTTTCAAGGCATATGAAGATAATGGCGGAAGCCTTCCGATGAAGTACTACAGACAACTTATAAATCTGCGGAATAAAATTGTAAGTATCGATTGCCATGAATTTTTTTTTCTTGTGTTGGTTTTTTTTAAATTTGGAAATGCAATTTTGATATATATGATTCCCTTTGCTATGAACGTGAGTTAGTTTTTGTAAAATTTCTTCAGCATTTCAACAATTTAACGGAAATCACGGGAGTTATGCATTGAAACTATAACATTTGTTAGGATTCTTAACTATGAGCGAGTTAGGACAGATTCTTAGACTTCTTTTTGCAACTTTTAATATACTAGTTATAATACCCGGCGCTGCCCGGGTTTTCTTCAATAACTGGGAGGATTGAAAAAGTGGCATACAATTATTAAGGAATAAACTACAGGGTGTTTCACGAAGGACCCCCTAACTTTGAAAATAAATAACTCGGAAACGGTGATAGAAGCATGAAACCATTGGTGTTATCAAAAAAAACCGTAAGAATCCTTACAGAAACCTCAAAATTTTAGTTACGAATATACAATTAAAATGGTGGATAGATAGATGGCGCCGCAGGCGGAATTACCATAAGTAGGCTGTACGTAGTGGATAATAATGTAGGCAGCCCTCGTTGCATTCACATCAAAAGCGATTCAAAATGTGCACCTTTTACACCACACACATGTCGCAAACGAAGAATGAAATTGTCAGTGACTCTCTGTGGCGTGTCACCGGAAATCGACACACAAGCTTGACAAATTATTTATTTTCAGTTAGGGGTCCTTCGTGAAACACCCTGTATCTACTGTACATTATACAATGAGTATAAATATGTATAAAATTGGAATTTTCATGATTTTTGTATATAGAAACATTTAATGGATATTCTTTGTTATTTTCTATTTCAGATGGCTGAAACACCCGGTAAGTTTTTTTTTCTTGTGATATTTCTTTTTGTATCCATTGAGTAGTGCAGGGGTTCTCAAACTGCGTGCCGCGGCACCCTGGTGAACCACCAAACTTATAAGGGCACCATGGAGTGGTGACGCCGACAAAGGTTCTTCGAAGCGATTCTTTGTTCGTTTATTCTACTGTCTAAACGTATAAAATAACATGTCCTGACTGACCGACTGATTGATCATCGCAGAGCCAAAACCATAGCTGCCAACTTTGAAGAATGAGAATTTGGGAGGTTTTCGCGCTGATCCAAATTCCGTATAGAAATAAATAAAAGGGATCTTTTAAAAAAAGCGATTTTTCATTAGTAAAAGGCGAATTTTAGGGATATTTCCCGTTGCAAAAATCGTGGCACGGTGCAAGCCATCGCCAATCATGACCTACTAGTAGGTTAAAGATTACTGGCCCTATACATATTCTAGAAACCTTCGGGTAAAGTCCTCGGGTAAAAGCAGATACTGTATACGCAATCGTGCCAATTTTGGATTTCGAAAGGCCGGATTGGCGCTTGCTGATTGACGAATTTTCTGTTTTCTCTCCAAAAATGAAATATTTTTTGGGGTTTGACGAAATGGCGACAATTTACAAAACGCTTATGAAGCAGCAGGTTTTTGGGGGTTTTTTTTGGGTAAATTCTTGGGGAATAATTTTTTTCCTAAATGTATGGATATTTTACAATCACTGGCAAAATTCGGGAGATAAAAGAATTTTCTGGGAGTCCGGGAGATAGAGTAGAAATTCGGGAGCGAATTCAGCTATGCAAAACCACCGAAGCTATAAATATGAAATTTGGTCAGTAATTTCATTTTATGACGTAAGGACTCGCTAACAAGGGGTTTTTAAAAATTCAACACCGTCATAACAGGGTTCAAATACTATACAGAGAAATTATGCCGAGCGAAAACCGCTGACACTATAAATATGAAATTTGGTCAATAGTTTCATTTAATGACGTAAAGGCTCACTAAGAAGGGGTTTTCCAAAATTTATTTACACAAGTCACAGTTTCTTTCGGAAAGTTCAGTCTGAATACGTGAGATGACTATCATTTAGAGACACGGTTAATAATTCATAAGGGAAACATATTTGTTTAGACAAAAATAGATAAGAAAAATTATACTGTACTGAGACCAACTCAAGTCAATATTTGTTTTACTGCGATGTATTATTTTTTTTAGAACATGTTTAAATATCAAGTGTTTTCATGCAGCATTAAAACTTGATATCGGAGGAACTTTCTACACTCACTGGGGCCAAGATACGTGCACTTCAGATGGTACGAAAACCGTGTACACTGGAGTTGTCGCTAGTACAGATAGAACCAAAGGTGGATCAGCCGAGCTTCTTTGTTTGAATGAACAAATTCAATTCGATCCCGAAGCTGACAAAATCACCAAAAATCCAAGGTATTCATTCAGTTGGGTTTTTTTCGATATTCCTCTCGCATCCGAAAACACGAAAACATTCTCCCTATCTTTTTGGGTACACTTATTGTTTTATTTTTTTTTCTGTCTTAGATACTATTCCCGATTGGCTCTAGTTCGATTCCATGGTCGTGGAGATTTGAACGAGAAACCGATCGCTTGCGCTGCCTGCCAGAACAATGAACGCACATCGGCCATGACATTCCCAGCCCAAACAGAATGCCCTCCTGAATGGACTTTGGAATATAGTGGTTACTTAATGACCAAAGATTTTAAGAGTAGGAAAGGAGACTTCGTTTGTGTGGATAAAGATGCTAAAACGACTCGAAAATCCGTTCTTGGACAGTCGAAATCGGAGAGAGGGGATTACGTGGCTGATGTTAAGACAAGCTGTGGCACATTGCCATGCGATGAATACATCAAAGACAACCTTGTACACTGCGTTGTTTGCTCTTTCTAATAAACTGTAGCTGATGATTTCATGATTTTTGTACATAAATATTGATTGCTTACGTTCACAAATACTCAGAATTAGATTATTAAACCTCGGTCTGTTGATGTTGAGCTTGCATTTAACTCAAGACATTCCAATTTTTTTTTAATTTGATTTAAAACCGTTTCCACTGATTAATCTGAATAGGCATTGACTCCAAGCCAGCCAGGGTTGGCACGGTATTAACCGGTTATTTTTTTTACCGTCTTAATAGAAAGCTACCTTCAGAGAAAAAAATCTCTGTTTTCACCATAATTTACAAAATTTGACAACTTTTATTCATTTTTTCTTGAACAAATAATTTTAAGACATTGTTGTACGAACACAGAACATTATAATTACTAAATTATTATTGTTGCTAGTGTGAATAATAAAGTATAATATGCTCATTTGATCTTATTGTTGTTATATTGCTTGACAAAAGCTGAGGTTATTTTTCGTCACACCTAACGAAAGGCATCCTTCAAAATATAAAACTTGGCACGTGTTTAATAGATATCCTGAAGTATTATTAAAAATAGTACAGATATCGTCACGTGACGAAAAAAAAATAAGCAAAAGAAAACAAGATGCTCCTTACAGCAATCGTAAACAGTTACGAAAAGTGCGCGTTCTGCTGGGCAGACATGGGTTCGTCAGTATAATGTGTGACCCCCTCAGACACTGATGCACATTTGACATCTGTTGTGCTCGCTGTCGGCTAAACTGTTGCGAAAAGCTTCAGGAATTTTACCCTATTTGTCTTTCAAGGTGATTTTGAGTTCTTGTATGGGTTCGAGGAAGAAAACTTAAGCTGGGGAGAAATGCTATGCGAAAGCATTATATATGCTAGAGGCCGTGGGGGAACATCACCACATCTCAAGAGGATAGATATGCATAAGCGTAAAGTTGTATGCGGAACATGTGCAAGAGGCCCCCCTTCCAATAACTTTGGAGAGCCATCTCAGCCCCCCCCCCAAAAAAACGAAATTGAGTGGATACGTTACGCCTCGCCTAGGCCCGACAACACCGACATTGGACTGTTGAGGACTGGAAACACGTTGCCTGGTCTGACGAGTCTCGGTTCCAATTGCTTCGAGCTGATGGACGTGTACGGGTATGGAGACAACCTCATGAATCCATGGACCCTACATGTCAACAGGGGACTGTTCAATCTCAAACTTTTTTATCAAAAAAATTGAACCAAAAAAAAAAGTTTAGTAAGAACATTCGGCTCAAAATTTTATTTTAATACTTTTTTAACATCACAATTCACTCTTTCTTGACTTTCTTTCTTTCGTGACAATTTTTAGTGTTTTTCTCGTGGTCACCCCCTGTCACTCTATCTCCAATTTCATTCCACCTTGGTGCTACTCGTTACTGTAAACTCAGAAGCAACTCTTCTTCTTTTGTTTGAACGTGACCCTTGGCGAAGGAAGCGTCCAGTCGATGCAGGAGGGAAAGAAAACTTAAAAATAGGTTAATAACGAATGAAACTGAAATGAGTAAAAGTACACTCTGAGCATATTTTACTTATCGAGTTCGGAAGCCCGGGGCCAAAACATTTTTGACAAAATACTGTATGGCTGATAACGCTGAAACAAATAAACAATAGCTAAATGAAATAGAGTGAAACTTCGATATAACGATACTCTGCGAACCAAGAAAAAATATCGCTGTAGAGGAATTATCGTTATATCGACAGTCAATATTATCATCACATGCCCTCAAATTTCTGTTGCTGTTGGCATCTTTTTTCAATCGGCGTTGTTAGTACCACCAAAAAATGCGTTTTTGTGTGTTTGGGCCACGGCAAATATTTTTAATTGATTAATTGATAAACAAAATTCAGTTGGATGTATTGCCCCTGTAAATTAGTTAATCGCAATACATTGTAGTGTATCACACGCAAAGTAGCGATACCGAAAAAAGTCAATCCATCACGCAAACGATAATCAATGGTATCAAACACCCCAGAGGCAGAAGAGGATTAAGGTCGGTTGAGGCCCCGGGCGCAGAAGAAAATATTGGACCCATTAAATTAGAAGAAAGTGTAAAGTTAGGGTTTTGATGGGCGATTTAGATGTCGGGGCCTAGGACGCGCGCCTACCGTTAAATCCGCTTCTGCAAATACCGATCCCCAGTAGCACATCGACATACAACGACGTAGAGATTTCGATGTCGTTTACCGATATCGTACTACGTAGAAATAGCACACATTTGTCGACATAGTTCGACGTAGAGAATCCTATGATTAACTATATCTCACACGGCATCGTTTACCGATATCGTTCGATGTAGAAAATGACATACATTTGTGGACGTAGTTCAACATCGGATTCTCTGCTCCGAACTATGTTTGGCCCGACATCGTTCGACGTCGTTCGACGTAGAAATAGCATACATTTGTCGACGATTGATTTATTTTTATCCAAAGTTTTATTTTTTAAACAACAGAAAGGGCCGATGTTTATTTAAAAGCGTCTAGATGCCTTATGTTGTTTTGATTATTATTATATTTAGTAATAATTATGCATATAGAAATGTTCTCTCCACTCATCAATGGGTATTTGTGGAGATGTAGATTACAAGGAAGAAAATTCATCTCTGCCTCCACGGGGACTCGAACCCCGGTCGCACAATTCCATAATGTACTCAGGTTTTACCATGGGATACGCTCATTGGCGAAGGCCACAATTACGTCATTAAAGATCGAGGGAAATTCTAACTCCGAGCCTATCTCGTGACGTAGTAGCCGAAGAGCCAATCATAACCGATTCGGAATTACGGCTGTTACGTTTGGCAACTTATCGCCAAACACCAGGATTCATTAACGATATCGCTTTTATTTCGTCATGACTGCTCGCGTGATAATATCACAAGGATCTAAAATTTTATAGTAATATAATGTAACATAATTATCATAATAATTATATATAATATAATATCACAACGCATAAAAAAAGAATGTTTCCGACTACTTTATTAGTAAGTACCCCTGTAGGCCGAACTTCGTTCGCCGCGGGCCTATGGCAACCCCAACCGGAAATATGGCAAAACTGATAAGTTGAAACAAAATGTTCCAAAAACCGACCTTGGGTAACACTATTAGAAAAAAATTCGAGCGAGTTTTTGATGGATTCGAACCCACAACCTCCAAAACAAATCCCATGCTCTAACCCAGTGTTTCCCAACCAGTGTGCCCCGGCACCCTAGGGTTCCGCGATATCAGCTAAGGAATGCAGCGAGATATTATGGATATAAATAAAAAAAAATATTAATCCACTTAAGGTCTTGAAATAAAGCAAGTCGAATAAATTAATCTCATGCATCACAGACTTATCGGATAAGTCGCCATCTATGGCTGCAGTGTCAGCAATGTGAGCTTTTGCCTCGAGCTTTTTAAGGAAAGATGATTCGTTGGCTTTGTAATCTAGTGCGCTCACGCGGCAAGTGAAAGGACGTAGGTTGAATTTCCCCTCAAAGACAGGTGAATTTTCTTTCTTAGATTTATCTTCGCATCAGCCAGCTGTCGAAACCTTCGCAATAATAGCGGAGGCAGACATCCTCTTCAGATAAGATATGAAACAGTTCATTTTTTAACACTCATCAAGATTGCAAAATGCAATAGATATGTACTTTACATCTCTTTCCACTGAGAATCTCGAATGGGTTGTCTCACCATTTGATTTCTCAGACAGTGAGGAGAAAATAGATTTAACTGCTTGCCGAATTTACTGATGTTTGCGCTGATTCCACAAACGTAAGTTCACCAACAGTGAACAAGCATCAATCAAAAGTTCCACATTAATGATTAATCGAACAAAACTCTACTGATGTATTTTCACTCAGTAATTTTTGTATAGTAAACTCTGTATTCAAGGAAGGGTGCCCCAAATTTTGACGTTATTCCCAAGGGAGCCGCGAACTTGAAAAGGTTGGGAAACACCACTCTAACCATTTCACCGACTGGCACATGCCGATCGCAGGTAAAATTAGGTATATCTATCATTAAACGTTGCCAGGAAATATATTTGCGCCAATAACTATGTCGCGCATGCGCATTACATCGAGGCCCGAAGTTCCGGTCACGATCGGATGTGACGATTTAGTGACGTAATAGTGATCTTAGCCAATGAGGCACATCCCATGTTAAAAAATTTTATGTACGATATGGAATTATCTGATTCGCCAGACCTACTTTCGAGGTGGATATCCATGAAATAACATTAATTCCAGCTTTTTTATTTTTATCTTCTCAAGCACGAAAATGAAAATTAATGTCACCGTATTGTCTTATATTATCCACTTGCATCTCCCAATCCATTTAGTTTAGGACAGTGTTTCTCAACCGCCGGGCCGCGGCCCGGCACTGGGCTGTGACATCATTCATACTGGGCTGCGACTGATCTGCCCTTTCCCCCCCCTTTCCTTTCGTCCCCCCCCCCCTCCCTATTCAGGTTCCGTTAATCATGTGTTTGACCGGGCCTTCCACTTACAAAAATAAATGAAACCGGGCCGTGGGCTTCCAAAGGTTGAGAACCACTGGTTTAGGATGTTTTGAAATTAATTATGGGCCCATATAAATTAATTGAAGAAATTCTGCAGCTTTAATCAAGCATTTTTTGAAGCAAAAACAGGCACATTAATAACTTAAAAACAATTTCGAAATTTTAACCAAAGATAATTTTAGCATTAATGAAAGATAATTCCAAAGTTAATGAAATTGATACTTTCAGCATTGATGAAATTGATAATTCCAGAATTAATGAAAGTGATAATTCTAAAATTAATGAAAGTGATAATTCCAAAATTAATGAAAGATAATTCCAAAATTAATGAAAGAGATCATTTCAGTTCCAAAATTAATGAAAGAGATCATTTCAGTTCCAAAATAAATGAAAGCAGTACCTAAATAAATACCTAAAATAACTGCAGCAGTAATGAAAGATAATTCGGAATTAATGAAAGATGATTCCAGAATAAATAAAAGAAAAATTCTAGTTTTAATGAAACAGATAATTTCAGTTCCAAAATAAATGAAAGCGATAATTTCAGCATTAATAATTAAAATTCCAGAATTAAGAAAAAGGGATAATTCCAAAATTAATGAAAGAAAAAATTATAGAATTAATGGAAGAGATAATTCCAAAATCGATGAAAGAAGTAATTTCAGCATTAATGAAGTGATAATTCCAAAATTAAAGAAAGCGGTAATTCCAGAATTAAAGTAAAAGATAGTTCCAAAATTAATGAAAGAAAAATTCTAGAATTAATGAAAGAAAAATTCTAGAATTAATGAAAGAAAAATTCTAGAATTAATGAAAGAAAAATTCTAGAATTAATGAAAGAAATAATTCCAGCATTAATGAAAAAGTGATAGTTCCAAAATTAATGAGATATAATTCCAAAATTAATGAAAGAGATAATGCCAGAATTAATGAGACATAATTTTTCAGAATCAATGAGACATAATTTTTCAGAATCAATGAGACATAATTTTTCAGAATCAATGAGACATAATTTTTCAGAACCAATGAAAGAAATAATTTCAGAATCAATGAAAGAAATAATTTCATCATTAATGAAATAAATAATTTCAGCATTAATGAAAGAAGCAAATCTAGAATTGATTAAAGCAATTACTCCAGAATGAAAGAAATAATAATTAATAAAGAAATAATAATTAATAAAGAAATAATTCCAGAATTAATTTCAAAACGGATTAAAAAAATGCAAGTGGATAATATAAGACAATACGGAGACATTAATTGTCATTTTCATGCTTGAGAAGATATAAATAAAAAGCTTAAATTAATGTTATTGCATGGATATCCACCTCAAAAGTGGGTCTGGCTCATTATTTTATATTCAATTTTCTGTGCTTCGTATCTCTAAGCGAACTCAATATTTCGAAAATCGAGAATTCAATTCAATTTTTAAAATTATTGATGCGGCGGAAAACCCTCATAAATTTCCGCATTTCTATGCTAAAATCGGCAATTTTAACATTGATCTCTATGGGGGGGATCGCGTTTGTCTGCAACGAGTCACGTGGTATCCTTGCACTATATGTAGACGACGTCGCGGCGGCTGGATGCTCCCTCCAGTATTATAAGCTCGATGGATTCAGCTGATAGAAAATGCATTGGGGGGAAAAAAAACGGAAGCCTATAGGTTTGTGGACCGATGAAAGTAGAGAAATTCTACAGACCGCTAGAAAAATGGGAGTAATAATGTGCGGACTGGCAAAAATTGAATAGAAAAATGTTTCACAGACCCTCTGACGGACCAAGACGGCATAATATTCAACTAAATCTAAAAATAATGCAGCAGCTACATAAATTGAACGAAATCTGGTCCTGCGGTTGAACACTGTTGCAGACGGCAAAACAGATCAAAAAGAGGGATTTCCATTCTTTATTTTTCGGGATCTAGAATCCTTCCGGGTTTTGCATTTTTACATGATTGTTTGCATCAAGTTGCTAAGCGCAGTTGGAATACAACCCAGGCTGGAACTGTGGGCAGGGGAAGCAACTGCCCGGACGACAAACTTTAGGGAGCGGAAAATTTCAGGAAAAGGACAAAAACACAATGATAAAATCATCGGATATCACCACAGTGTAGGGCAGGGATCTTCAACCTGTTTCTCTGGAGCAATGCTGTGCTCTCTGAAGCACCCGTGGTGCTCTACGCCCGTGTCCGATTTCGAGCACTCAATCACTGTTCGATTAAACACCTTGTGCAAATTTTATTCAAGGATTAAAATCATCCTGATTTCATACGTTCGATGTAAAACTTGCCGTAAAGGGTGCTCTTCTTTTGATGATGGGTACAGGCAGTGCTCGCGACTATAAAAAAGTTTAAGGCCTCTGGTGTAAGAGGAGGAAAAATAACGTTTGCGCCTCCCCCTGAAAAATCCTAGTTACGACACTGATGCAATCTCAAAATATCACCTATCAATACCGTCCTTATGATGTTCCACCATTTTCGGGGAAGATTCACTCAATTGTACGAGATCCACTCAATTAGGAATTCCGTGACCGACGGCTTGGAACCGGAGGGGCTGCCAAACTTGACAAAGTTTACACCTCACGCATACCAACTTCGACAACTTGATGACGAGATTCATGGAAGTGATCGAGACTCTTCCGCAATCGACCATTTTTGTCACACCACGGTCATTTTCTGCACACGAGGGGTAATTAGACAGGGACCTACAATTTATTTCCGATTCCGAGCGGCTGGCTTGTTTTTATACTCATCGAGAAGTTGGTGCGATAGCCCCTCAATAGCGGACTCCCTGCGGTAACAATTTCTTCTGCGGTCATGTCGCCGTTTCTGTTGTACCCCTGTATCAGAAAAGTTTTCTGACAAGGACGGAACCGGGTATCGAACTCGCGACAACTCTAAACTTCCTTTGGTACTTGGCGGGTATATTATCGACCTGAGCTACCACACGCTTCCGCAATCGATGTTAGCAGATACGTGAAATGAAATTGAGCAATTTTTACATTGTCGGGGGGTCGCCTGTCCTTCGAAGCGTTTTGCCTTGTGTTCCGCCAACCATTTTTTATAAAATAAATAAAAACATTGAAAGACTATATCAAGTTAGAATAATAATTCAGTCTCACCCGCAGGTTATACTGCGGTATTGAGAATTTTCGAGATCCACCAACTACGCTATGCATCTAATACTTCCATGGCCATCTTAACAGTTGTTGGAGCCCCCCGCTCCCGATTTCATGTATTTCAAAAAAGCATACCTAATCACCGAACTCACAATAATGCTGGAAAAAAAGTAAAAAAATGAAATTTGGAGTTTTTGAAATTAAAAATTAATGAAGGAAATAATTTCAGAATTAGTGAAAATATTTTGTGATTCATAAAAATCTCTAATTAATAGAAGTATAATTTGATGATTGTTGAAAGAAAAACTGTTTTGAAATTTTCGCAAAACAAATAAAATTCAGAATTAGTGAAAAAATAACATTTAGAATCAATAAAAGTAATAATTTTGAAATTAGTGATAGAAATTAATTCATAGTTATCATAAAAAAAAAAAAGATTGCGTAATTGTTGAAAAAAATACCTAAAGATTTATTGAAAAAAGTAATTTCAAAATATTTGAGAAAGAAATAATTTCAAGATAAACTGAAAAGGGAATATCAGTACCGCCATACCGAAATTATTAGTTACGCGACCAAATAAAGACCCTGTATTTAGAAAGCAATTTTTCACCAATTCGGAAAATGTTTTTGATTAATTACGTTTTCAAATTAATCTGTAATTATTTATTTTGGTAATTATGTAACGTACAGCGTCACGTAATTATTAATTTCGGTATTTCTGTACCGAAGTACCGGGTCTTCTAAAGACCCTGTATAAAGTACAGGTCTTCTAAAGCAGTGTTTCTTAACCTTTTTCAGCTCATGGCCCCCTATGGATCACATTTTTTTCTCCTATCCAGGGCCCCCTCTACCCTCATCCAAGAGTGAGATACTTTCTATTTTTTTTTATTATGAATGGCATTTTAATAAATCAGATCAATCTCTGGAATCCTGGGTAGGCACGGATTCAAATGGTTGATTATCATCTCAGTAAAAAACGGTCTATGTAAAATACGGGGCGATCCAGCGAACCTACACGATAAATCGACTCTCCTAACACAACCGTTGCTCTGGCGGCCCTCCATACATAGCTGGAAGTAACAGCTTACGTATGAAAATAATAGTACCAGATCCCATATAGTGCAGTCCCCCTCCCTTCATTATAGACATGAAGACCCCGGTCATGCCCACATAGACCCAAGGGTTAGGATGTCCCTGGTTCTTTGGACGGATCTAATGGATTCTGAAAGTAGTAATATTTTTCAACCATGTTTCACTTTTGAAGCTGTGAGCTCTCTCTATGACTCCCTTCAGCCCCTCGTCGGGGATCACCTTTCTTCTGATTTTCTCCCGTGGCTCCCCTAGAATATCCCAAGACCGCAAGGGGGCCATATGGCTCCAGGTTGAGAACCACTGTTCTAAAGTACCCTAAGACCCCTAAAATTAAAGTTCCACTTTGAAATGGCCATAAAAGGGAAAACTACTGGGGCAAAATGTTATCAAAAATGGTAATAGTTTACAGGTAGTCATGGGATTCAATCTTCCGCAACAAAAAAAAATTGTTCAAAAACTCACCACCAGTGGGGGAATGGCGCTGTATGCAATATTGTTAAACGAAATAAGACATGAAGACATCGGTTTAAAATGTTTTTAATCGTTTCTAAAACGTGTTAGAAAGTATGTTCAATGTGGCGTCCACCATTTTCTGGAAACAAGTTAAATCGCATTACTGCGTTCTCAACAGTAGCTCTTAGCATATCAGGAAGAATGTTACGGATATGTATGGGATTTTGCATAGCCCCACAAACAGTTTAGTTTTAGAAACGATTAAAAACATTTTAAACCGATGTCTTCATGTGAATCTTATTTCGTTTAACAATATTGCATACAGTGCCATTCCCCTGGTGGTGAGTTTTTGAACTTTTTTTTTTGCGCAAAATTGATTCTCATGACCTCCTGTAAACTATTACCAAGTTTGATAACATTTTGTGTCTAGTAGTTTCCCTTTTATGTCCCTGTACATCAATATGAGTTGGTAGCCTGAGAGTTTCATGAAAAGTTATTTTTCTCTTAGGTTGAAGACGCGTGATGTACCCAAGCTAAATGGTATTGGGCTAATAAACATTGAGTGATTACTAGGCTGACCATATTTCCTCGAGAGAAATACGGGACATTGGGATTCCAAATACGGGGAAATACGGGACTCCGCCAATTATTGCCAAAAATGACGCCAAAGCAAAGTTGCCAAATATTGTTGAAATTACGGAAAAATCACAATGGCGAGAAATGAACTATTACTGCAAATTGAAGTGGATTAAAATGAATTCCACGAAGAAAACGTTCACCAAAGACGAATGTGGAAGATTAACATTCTTTTTTACAGTTGTAATTATCATAAAATAATTTATGAGTTGAAAAATAATGCCAATCTTCGATTTCAACAAAGAATAAAAATTCAAGTAGGCTTCGTGTAAAATACGGGAAAAACCGGGACACTTTTGCCAAAAAGTCCGGACGACCAAAAAAAACAGAAAATACCGGGACTGTCCCGGTAAATACGGGACGTACGGTCACCCTAGTGATTACACACTGTTTGCGACGCATTTTGTTCTATTCCGTTTTCTTAATAGAAAGCGAAATCTATGAGTGAAATTTTCAACTGTTTTTTTTTAATTTATCACAAAAAAAAAATTCTGCGCCATGACAAGTGTTTTAGAGCAGTGGTTCTCAACCTTTTTTTGTCCATGGCCCCCTTTTAACCATTTCTTATTCCTATGGCCCCCCTCTTGCGAACATGAATAATTTTCTACCCCCCCCCCCGTTTTTCCATTAGAAGATAGTTATTCAAAAATTGTCTAAAATATATAAATATGTTTGAATTTAATTTGATTAATTTTTAATTTATGAAAATAACGAAAGAGCAAAATAAACGTAATAGAATACAGTAAAAAAATTAGAATAAATTATTTTCAATCAATGTAAATTCTGCGCTTGAAGACGACACAATGTCATCAAGTTACTGTAAATACAAATACAACGCCACAACAGGCAAAATTGCCAACGAGGTGGCTGAGAAAAAGATGCCCATAAAAATATGGATGTCATATATTTCAAAAATACAGCAACCCAATTAAAAATGCAATTAACAAAAATTATAAACAATATATATATGCATGATAGAATACTATACAATGCCCATAAAGAATATTGTGGTTGTCTTAATCCAAGAATGGATAGCTTCTCAATTTACGCCAACATGTTTCTCGTATTTTTTTTTAAAACGTGTCAACTGTGTTACAATTTACTACCTCCGGGGGTAAGCTATTCCATTTATTAACAACCCTATTGGAGAAAAATTCCCTGCGACACCATAACCTTGCATTGTCCCTCACAAATCGATATTGGTGTCCCCTTGTAAAAGCAGTCGATTGGCGGTGTACTAAAAGTTCATGGTCCATCCTATCCATCCCATTGAAAATTTTTAATACATCGATCATATCTCCCCGACACCTGCGTTCATCCAATGTAAACATATTCAAAAAATGAAGTCTCTCTTCAAGCCCCGTGTGCCAATAAGGACACGCGTAGCTCTTCTCTGCACCCCTTCAACCAAGTGTATGTCCCTCTGTAGGTATGGTCCCCAAAACCTTACAGCATGCTCCAGTCCATGACGAACTAAGCCTCGAAAAAGCGGAAGAATGGCTTTAGGAGAACGCGAAGAGACCTTTTTGAAAATGAGACCAAGCATTCTATTCGATTTTTTGACCACCGCTGAAGAATGTTCAAAAAACCTAAGCCGCTCGTCAATGAGAATTCCTTCTGGAAATCAAGGTAAACAACATCTCCATTTTTGCTCTTATACAAAGCCTTAGTCACGTGATCATAGGAGCAAAGGAGGTTATTTACACATGACTTCCCCTTCCTGAACCCATGCTGATTATCCGACAACACATTATTCTCGTCTATCCAATTTACAAACTGCCTTTTGGTGATAATTTCCAAAATTTTCGAAAGGGAGCTCGTCAAACTCACTGGACGATAATTTGACACCGCTTCTCTACTACCCTTCTTAAATATCGGAACAACATTAGCAAGTTTCCAATCCCTTGGGACGATACCCTCAGCAACACTACTCCTATATATCTGTGCGACTGGCCCCAACAATCCGTTAGCACATTCCCTGAGGACCCTGGGATTGATATCATCTGATACTGGTGCTTTTCTTGCACATACATTTCTTAGAAGATTTAGGACCTCTTCTACTTGAATATCGTTGAGGGTTTTATTACCCCATGCAACACCCGTACATCGAATATCATTATCTCCATTAAAAACCGACGCAAAAACGTCATTGAAAGCACTACACATGCCTACATTGCTCTCTAACCTAGACCCTCCTATCGAGAGGGGGCCCACCGTCCCCTTACATCCATTACTGACGCATCGAAAAAATGATTTTAAGTCAAAGATAATGTTATCTGCCAACCTAGATTCAACTTCCTTTTTACTATCCCTTATCACTCTCTTCAACACTCTTCTTTTATCAGTAAACAATGATAGGTCACGTCGTCCACTTTTATACACTCTGAATGCTCTTTTCTTTTCAAGATAAAGGTTACGCTCGCTATCTGTGAACCATAGAGGGTGCGATGTACAAATACGCTTTTTTCGAACAAAGGGTATGACGTCGTGCACAACAGAGGACAGCTTCGTACTAAATTCTTCCCATTGACTTACCACCCCTACTGATTCCAACCAATCTTTGAAAACTTCCGCTAACCTTCCTCTCAAAACATCAAAGTTAGTTCTTCGAAAACAAGGAACCAGTCTTTTGTTATCGACCTTACCCGAGGAAAAGTTACAGTGAAATCTGACGATACGATGATCACTGGAAGAAAACTCTTCCCCCACCGAAACATGCTCAACAAGACACTCAGAACTAGTAAGAACTAAATCCAAAATAGCAGTACCCGTAGTGGCTACTGATACATGCTGATACAAAACATTTTCGAACACCAACTTAAGAAAGTCTCTTTCATACTGATCCCTAGATGAAAGGTTCACCTAATCAATACCTGGGTAATTGAAATCCCCTAGTATGAGAACCCTCTTACGCTTACACATGTAGGAAAATTCACCATGGATGAAATTTGTATTATTTCAAATTAGTTTATTTTTGTGTGAATGATTATGGTTTCGTTGTGAAAATGTCAGCTGTGGCTTCCAAAATACGCATTCTTGTAGTGATAAAAATCGCCAAGAGTGGTATCAAGCAGTTTTATTAGTTTTATTCTCTTCATGCGGATAAAAGTAGTATATAAAGCCACACAGAAAGAATCACAATGAAAAGTTCAACCTTTCACATCGTTTTCAATAATGTATCAAGGATATAGGTTAATGTTGTAGCCATACTAAACTTAAAAAAATGAACTAAAATACGTGTGAAAAATTTTTAAGTATTTGTTTGAAACATTCATTCCAGAAAAATCATGTGCGCAGTCACAGGGCTGGATTAACCATTAAGCAAAATAAGCACGTGCTTAGGGCATCAGTACAAAAGGGACATCACAAAAAGATATCATATGGTATTTTTTTTAATGCGCGATTTTTTTTTTCAACATCGATCATCCGATAGATTCTAAAGCCGGGTTTTCCTAGGAGCAGGTTTCCTGTGCCACGCGCAACGTGATTCACCCAGCGCGACACGCCGTCCACTCACCAGTAAGAAAAGCAGCATGACTGTTTTCCCACAGAGCGCAATACGCCTGACGACAGCGCTTTACGTCCGGCGTGATTGGCCGACTGCTTCTGGAGGAGTCAAATGCGTCGTGCGCCGCGGTTTTGCCGATATTCTCTTCACTCTTCTGTGTTTTCTTTCCCTTCCCTTCAAACCGGAGCATGCAGACTACAGAGTAGCTGATGCCAAAGCCATATACTTTATATAGCCGCCCTGATCTGATGCGTCTCGCTAGGAAAACACAAACGCGTGGCGTGATTATGTAACACGTTTCTGTCGGCGCGAAATAGTCTAATTCGGTTCACGCGGCGCAACAAACCTATTCCTAGGAAAACCCGGCTTGAAATTTTAAGAACACTTGATTGTAATAGTTGAAGATCATTATCACAAGGATGGCACAAAAGATGAGAAACTAACAAAACTAGACCACATTATTTTGCTGAGTTTTTTGATTAGCTTTTCACAATTTTCATAAAGTACGCCCAGGGCTGTCTCTTAACATTATCACACGCCCGCATACAAAGCGATTTTTTTGAGAGAGGCACTACTACCATGCTAAAAATTCCTACCTACCTATTTGCATATTTACTCTTGAAAATCGGAACCAGATCTAATTGTCACTTGGTTGCCAGAAGTGCTCAGGTGGGCCCACGCAGTAAACCAAGTTCTACACAATGAGGGCATGATTTTTGTGGGTTATTAGTGGATCAACTGTGTAGTTTGATCTATAGAAATAAAAGAAATGCTACCATGTGTAAATTACGAACTTGAGAATGTAACTAAAAATAAAAAATACCCAATATATATAACGGTGAATCGTCAGAAATAAGATACCTACTGGCAGGGCCGCAACTGGATACTTAGTTAGCCGGGGCAACCACTCATTTAGGCACACCCCCCCCCCCGTAATGCTGAAGGATAGGTTGAATGGTTAAATCTGCGCCCCTTTTTAATGCGCCGGGGGCACCAGATTCGCCTGCTCCCCCCAACTACTTGCGGCCCTGCCTATTGGTAATATTATGGCCATTCTAAGATTCAAAGATTTCTCCTTGGAGTGTTGTTACAGTCTTTATCTCATCAACCGTTCGTCGTAGTGGTATGGCTCTAATTTTAAAAATTCTAAAAATGTGACCAGAAATTACCCTGTGCGAGTTTTGAGGATGAAAATACAGTGTACACAAAATAAAAAATGAAATTTTTATACGATCCCTCTCCCCGCCCCCGTCCTCTAACTTCCAATCAGACAGTTGTTGCTCTTTCTCTTCTGAGCCCAACAAACAAATTACATGTTTTCAACTCCATTATTTCCTGAGATATTTAAATTCAAAAATCGGAGACCAGCCCAGGCTTAGGAGAATTTCACGGCCCAATGCAAAAAAAAAAAAAAAAAAAAAAATTGCGGCCCTCTCTAAAATTTTTTCATGTAGTTGCTCCCCGACTTACAAACTTTTCTAGTTACGAACATAAATCTTGAAATTTTGTTTTCACGAAAAGAACGAATTCTATCACACTCATTTTTTTTCATTATTTCAGGAACGCGTTGATTGTCTGGATCGTAATCAAACACGATCCATTGAGAGGGGGGAATGGCATTTGAATTAAATTCACAAAATTCATAAATTATTAATAATAATTAGCACGTGGACCACCTGCTGACACTTCATCGTGGCTCGAATCATATTGAACAGACATAAAGTTTTGTCATACTTTTAAAGCGCTTCATCATCTCTTTATCAAATATACGTTGCAATTCGATAACTTTGATCATTTTTCGCAATTTTTTATTGCTATTTTTGTGTAATTAATGTAAATTAATAGAAGTAAAGGAACCAAGCAGTGGAATTCCATGACCCCCCACAAGAGTGGGGCTGACAGGCAGGATCGTCGTAATAGTATCATAGGCACCCCCGAGCCAAAGGATTTTTTGGAGGCCCTACCTGAAAAATTCTCGAAAAATTCGTAAATTGAATCTGGTAACCCTATCTGAAGACCACATAATCCGTATTTTCACTTATTTGTTCGATCATCCATATTGTCCGAATGTTTTTGTGGAAAGAAATAGTTATTTTTTCTACATAAAAAATCGATTGTTGCAAATGTACGAATTTTGTTACCGAAATTTTCGTCTCATAAAAAAATTTCATGCCAAAAAATGACAAAGAGAACTCTCTATCTCTCTTTCATCATCGCATGAGTTTCCTCGTGATTAAATGGCAGCACCAAGAGTATATAAATCAAGCCTCCGGAGAGAGTATGACGTCAGCGGTCTCCGCCTTGGCAGTGCTAAGAACTGTGTCCCCCAACATTTTTTGTCGGAACATCGCGTGACTCGGCGAAAACAAACACGATCCCCACCCCCCCCCCCTGTTATTTTCTTATGGCATAAAGATGAGTTTAAAACAATAAATGAAAAAATAGTTTCAGCATGGACGAGATAATTCCAAAATTAATGAAAGTTATAATTTCAGCATTAAAGAAAGATAATTTCACCATTAATGGAAGAAAATATTCTATAATTAATGTAAGAGATAATAATAAAATTAATGAAACATAATTCCAAAGTTAGTGAAAGAATTGATGAAAGATAATTCCAAAATTAGTGAAAGAATTGATGAAACATAATTCCAAAATTAGTGAAAGAATTAATGAAACATAATTCCAAAATTAGTGAAAGAATTAATGAAAGATAATTCCAAAATTAGTGAAAGAATTAATAAAAGAGATAATAATAAAATTAATGAAGGATAATTCCAGAATGTAGGAAAGAGATAATTCCAAAATTAATGAAAAAGAGATAATTCCAAAATTAATGAAAAAGAGATAATTCCAAAATTAATGAAAAAGAGATAATTCCAAAATTAATGAAAAAGAGATAATTCCAAAATTAATGAAAAAGAGATAATTCCAAAATTAATGAAATAGATAATTCAAGAAATAATGAAAGAATATTCAAGAAATAATGAAAGAATATTCAAGAAATAATGAAAGAATATTCAAGAAATAATGAAAGAATATTCAAGAAATAATGAAGGAAAATCCAAGAAATTATGAAAGAAATGATTCCGGTATTAAATAAAAATAATTTAACCTTTTTTCATCTCTCTTTAGATGAGTTCTTCTCTCTATCCTTCTTTTAAATCTTTAAAACCCAATATTTAGAGACCGAACTGTACATTTCTATGGAAAAATTGCCAGGCGGGAATTTTGTTTTCACCGAGTCCCGTAATTTCCTTGCATTTGATGTCGCTGCAGTCGCGGTAGCTGGATGATCCCTCCAGTAATGTATAATCTCTGTCGTCTGCTTCTCTCCAGGTTACTTGTTTTGGGCGTCTCCTTGGGTCCTGAAAAAATTACTGAACTGGCAGTTCGAACTTTCAGTTCTGTTTGTGGGCTTAACTCGTAGGGAACCGACTTCTTCTCCGTCGTCTGCTCATTAAGAGGCTGTTTGTTTTGGACGTCTCCTTAAGCTCAAATAAAATAACCGAACTTATAGTTTGAATTTCCAGTTCAGTTCACGAGCTCTGTTTATAAGGAACTGAGTGGAATAAAGAATATAGTTTTTTTTTCACTTTGAACTTCATCATCACCACGTGAGTCACTTTTAAATTTGACATTAGATGGCAGCACATTACTATAAAGTGGAATGAGGAAAAATTCACTTTTTACGATCTTACCTGTCGTCTGCTTGTGTGGAGGTCCTTTGTTTTATTGAACTGGAATTTTGATCTTTCAGGTCAGTTTATAAGCTTTGTTTATAAGGAGCGTAGCTGAATGAAGAATTTAATTTTTTATAGCTGAGCTTTTCGTCATCACCACATAAGGTACTTCTAAAATTATTAAATTAATTTTAATTCCCTTAAAATTGTTAGTGCCATTGTGAATTCGCTGCAAATGCTTTATCTTTATCTGAAACCGACTATAGCTCAGGCCTACCACAATGAAGTGATTTTCTGCCCTACTGCAAATGCTACGAGGCGGCAAAAAAAAACAAAAAAAAAAACACTGCTTTGGCGGACGACGTAACATTTCGAGTCGCCCGGTATATACGGATTTTGCCATTGCGTAACGCAGTGACAAAAACTGTTCATGTGAACATAATAATGATTGATTATCAGGATTTCAAGTCCAGCGGAAAATATAAATAAGGGGCCATTCAAGTATTACGTAAGCAGATTTTCAGCCATTTTTGGCCCCCTTCCCCCCCCGTTGTAAGCAAAACACTGATCCCCCCCCCCGTCAGCAGCTTAGAACATTTCATATCTTCAAAAAAAAAAACGGGGGTAGTTGCTGACGTAAGCCACCTTCAACCCCCCCCCCCCCCCCTCATCAAAAGTGTCAGCAAATCCGAAACCCCCTCTTATCAGTTCGTTGACTTGAATTTCGATGCGGGGTGAAAATCTGATATTTCGTTGGATGACAAGTTACCTTCAAGTGGCTTTTTGGTTCATAATGTGGCCGCTCTCTCGAGGGCGAACGAAACAACGTGCGAGTTGGCTTAAACACAACACAATATTTCACATAATAGTCTGTACTATATTTAATATACAATATACAAGGTGCATAGGTAACGGGGCATATGGCATTTTACTGGTGAACCATTGGTCCTAGAGGCATACTTCCAATTGGAAAAAGTACCCTAATAATGTGTAGTACTCAGATATTTGATTCATGTTGCCAGGGGTTATACAATTATTAAAATAAAAATGCTAAGTTTCTATGTGGACACCCTGTGCCCCAAAACACAATGTGAAAGTTGTTTCCCGGTCTCCAACAAAAACATTCATCGTTTCTAAGTGCAATATTCACTGAGATATTCGAAGAAAGTTGGGGAAAAAAAACATCATTAAATGAGAAGAAACAATTTTACCCGCATTTAATGCTGTTTTTTTTCCCCCAAATTTCCTCAATTTTTCGAATTTGCATATCTCGGTGAATATTGCACCTAGAAACGTGAAATTATTTTAGTTGTCATCGGGAAAGACAGAGCAACAACTTCTTAATTGGGTTCTTTGGCACACGGGGACGGTATAAAAAGTTGGTTTTTTTTTTATTTTATAGCTATACAACCCCTTACAACATGAATGACATATCTGAGTTGGACACGTGATTTGGATACTTTTTCTAGTTGGGTATGTCTTTAAGACTAACGGCTCGCAAGTAGTGCCATACGCCATGCAGTCTACATATACACGTAAAAAAATAGTTTGAGACGAAATACAGTCGACTCTCGTTTTAACGAATACCGTTATAACGGAAAAAAAAATCGTTTTAACGAAAACTTTTCTAATGCCCCGGATAAGTTTACATAGGAACAACATAAAAATCTGAAATTGTTTTGTAACGAAATTTCTTTATTACTCCGGTCTCTTGGAGTTCATTATAATGGGGTTTGACTGTATTCCCACCAAAAAAAAAAAAAATTCTGACATTTTTGCAGTAAAGTAATTGAACTTCGGCAATTATGAGACGTATGACTACGGGCACGAGATTAATCTCTATATATAGCTTTCAATATTAAAATATTTCATTTATTCGAAGCACAATTTCAATTATTTGACACTTTCATTTTGACTCGAACTCCAAATCTTTGCCATTTAGACATCATTTCTATCTATCAAATGCAAAAATGCGTCGCTGAATTGGTTTTGCATGCGTATTATCAACACTAAAAACCACAAATTTTAGGTTGAGTGATACAGAGATACGCATTGAGCCGGTCGGTTATGGACATTTCAAAGTGAAGACTTACGTGAGAATTTATTACACGTTTCTGAAAAATCAGCAGATGCCCTGACTCTCAAATAAACGGATTTCAATTGCTTTAAATGTGGTCATACGCCATTTTAGAATTTTATTTTCTAATGTCCACAACATTGTTCTTGCAGTATAGGAAAATTGCATTGAAATTATTTGCGATGTTGCAGGCCAGCAGCAGGCTTACGTAGTTGGGCAGTTAGTAGGAAGCATTACAGTATAGATTAAAAAAAACGTTAAAGATGTGATGTCAATCTTAGTCCTACTAAGTCCCAATACATTATCTACTTGGATTGCATATAGACAGTGCCGTCTTAAGGCATGGGCCTCACAGAAATCACTTGCCCCGGGGACCCATGATGCTCTTAAGACGGCCCTGCATATAGAAACCAATTAGCAAACCAAATGACGTTAAGATCGTCTTAAATATGTTTAAAATCACGTTTTTCCTGTTAAATTAAAAGGAATGGCATATGAACACTTGCGATTGAGACACAACAGCAAATTTATGCAATTACAGTTTCTTAAGTTATACATTTTTAAAAAATGTAATTTCGCGGGTATTTTTCCTCATGTATGATTTGGTCTCTTGGATGGAGTTCGTTATAACTGAATTCGACTTTATTTCTTTTCAGTGGAGGCAATGGGTTGGCACACCCCTCCCCAAAAATCCATAAAAAATACCCCAGAGCAATCGTTCTTTATTCGATTTTTATAAATATATTCCCCATCAGACCACTCAGGTTTAGAGGCGTCGCGAGTTCGATACCCGGTTCGTCCTTGTCAGAAAACTTTCCTGACATAGGGGTACAACAAAAAATGACAACTTGAGCGCAGCACAAAATTTCTGAGTCCCCCATCGAGGGGTTAGCGCACCAACCTCTCGATGAGTATAAGAAACAAGCCTGCCGTTCGGAATCGTCAATAAATTGTAGGTCCCGGGGTCTAATTAGCCCTCGTCGTGCGCCAAAAATGATCAATGATCAGACCACTCAGTGCCGGTTGAAGATAGCTTTGTGATAAACTAGATGGCTATCCGTCTGTAATTGCATGAAAACGATGGGGGTTTTTTAAAAGCTTTCACTTTTCACCCATTTACTTCTTGGATTGCATTTACTACCAGCACTCAAAAGAATGTCAACAATGAATAGTCAACAAATCTTTGTCTGATTTCTTTATGGCAGCCCTCTTTGAATGAAAAGTCTTCGAATGCGCACAATTTTCTGTCTTTACAGTTACTCCATTTTGCTTAAACCTCTTCTATAGTTTGTGTCAGGGCCTACTGTCAACCCCAAGTCGTAAACCCGCCGAGATTACATGCAACGCGCTTTTTTTATTTCCTTCCTAATGTTAATGTTACTTGAATAGCGGAAAAATGGCGAAAAATATATTCTATGCATTTTTTGGTTCAAATTAAATTATTTTTAGTCAGAGTGACTAAAGAAATTTAATTCCACAAACTTCTTCGTGGCTCCCCTTTTGCCAGATTTTCATCCGTGGCCCCCCTGGAATATCCTAGGGCCCCTCTGAGGCCATATGGCCCCCGGTTGAGAACCACTGTTTTAGAGCAAACCACACTTTTTTGTATCGAATTGTTGATTTTTAATTTAAATATTTCAAAATATGTGCCATGTACTTTTCTCCTGTATAATCCTGTTTCAAGTGTTACGCAGGCTTCGTCAAATGCTGACATTGTTTTTCCCTCATATCAACGAAAGTGAACAGCCATCATTTTTCGAAACATTTTTTATTGTTTTCACACAAAAAAATAATTATCCCCACCGTTACAAATGGATGAATGACGTTTCCGACTGTCACATAAGGAATGTGTTTATTTATTCATAATGTGACATCGTTATGATACATAAGAAAGGTACCGCTGTAGAAAAATTGTCTTTACTATATGCAAGTCCATAGTCAAATCTAACCTAAAAATTCAGCAATGAGGATGTCTTATAATGAAGCTCGAATGATTGTAATGAAGCTATCGCAATGATACAATGTGGCGGGCATTTTATACGTTTTTTCCTAGAAGCACAGTTTCACATTAAAAAGAAAACCTGTGCGCAACCTGCCGCACACACAGCAGTGATCTCTGCGTATGTCTTCCCGGCCAATCCTGCCATACCGATACTCTGCAGGACAGAGAAGGCGCTCCCAGAAGCAACTGTGGAACCCCAAAAGTAGCCTTGCGCCCAAGCTGCTATACTACCGGCTCCTACTCCCGCTGCACCGAAGCCTAGCCCTGCAACGGCGGCGGTTGTTCCTCCTATGGCCAGTGCCGTGCAAGCTGCTGTACAAGTTGCCGTGGCTGAAATGAGAAAATACCAAAAAATTAATATTTAATAATGTCACAAAAAAAGAATTTTAACGTGTATAAGGACCCTCCCCCCCCCCCTCGTTTTTGCCAATGAAGTCTTTGCCAAAATTCGGTCTCAAGAAATGGGAGGATTTTTATGAATGAATACTGGTTATAAACTGACAGCTACTTCAGACGTATGTAGCCCATTCTGACGAGGATATTTTAATGAAACTTGGTATATATGATAATAGTAGATCAGGCCTCGGCAACCTATGACCCGCGGGGTCACTGAGTGACCCATTTCATAATTTAAAGTGACTCAAGGGAGTTCCGAAAATAAAGCATAACTATATATGATACATAATTATAAAGCGTCTTCTTAATACACACATTTTGGTTAATTTTGACCCGCAGCCCAAAAAAGGTTGCCAACCCCCTGTTGTAGAGCATGGGGGGGGGGGGGGAAAGATTCAATAAAAAAATAGTTCGATTTCTTTTACCACCAGGTGAAGAAGTGGCGCTTTTTATCGCATTGTTATGGTTCATGTAATCATTATGTTTTCCCTATGGTCCTAATAACGTATATGCCAAGTTTCAATGAAATGCGTCTACCTCAACGGGCGCTACATTGGTCGTAATAGCGTCAGTTTAATTTTATACAGTCGAATCCCGTTTTAACGAATACCGTTATAGCGAAAATCTCGTTTTAACGAACACTTTTCTAATTCCCCAAATAAGTTTACATAGGAACATTGCTACGCAACCTGGAATTCTTTCATAACGAAATTTCGTTTAACGAAGTGATTCCTTCGTTCTCTTTGCGTTCGTTATAACGGGATTCGACTGCATACTGACACTTCTCTGACCTATATCGCGCTCGTTGTGATGGACGTATTCAGGGACGAACCTAAGTATTTTGTGACCCGGTGTAAAAGCAGCTTAGCGACCCTCTAAAATTGGTTTTCTTTCTCTTTCCCCCAGTGTCCGTGGGCACCCTGGTGCACGCCAAATTTCCACTGTCACCCGAGAAAATATGACTATCAAACTACTATTTCGGCGTTTCTCAACCTATGGTCCGCGACGATGGCATAGATGTTACTCAGGCAGACTTAATTAAATTATTCACACATTGCACAATTGATATTAGTAATATCCATAGGGGCTCAAATAAAATTATACCTTCAATACTCAGGTTCACCATACACCATCGAGAAGAATGCAAGAAATTGCAATCCTAAATACGGGATATATCGCTAAATTTTGCTGAAAATTTTAATTTGTTGCTTTATATGCAATTTGTTGATTACTGGAAATAGCCTTCACAACAAGCCAATGAGGAAAGACCTGGGCTGGCCACGGCGGAAGGCCCACCCGAGCCAACGAGGGTCTAGGACCTGGCCTGGCCGCGGAAGAGGGCTCACCCGAGCCAACGAGGGAAGACGCGTGGTCCAGGACCTGTCCTTTTAGCCCAGCCGCCTCATCCGGGGCAATGGCTAAAATTGGCGTTTTACAATGGTCGATAGAGCCTGGGCGGTGCACGAAATGAAATGGAAATAGCCATCATCATCATCAGGAAACATTATAGCCATAAACGGGTACACGTGGTCAGCAACGATATGAAGGTAGGCGCTGGCATTGACGAATGTTTCCAATCGAAATAAGGGACCAAAAGAATAGCAGAAAAATGCTCCTCAGGCAAAAATTTCGCCGCCAACCGCTTGAACAGTTGTCACACTGTAGCATGCCATCAAAGTGATGGAGAAGAAATCTTGACTCGTAAGAACCAGACAACCTCCCTCCATCACATTCCCGCTTTCAAAGTCAAGTAGTAAATTGCCCATGGCGATAGACCGAAGCTGTGCTCTGTTTCAAAGAAAGAAATTGTTTCAAACATTTTACTGGTCATTGTTTTCTGAAAGGTTGAGGAACACTGTACTAAAGTATTTCATGGTAGTTAATAAGATAGCCATTCCGCACTAAATTTGGACAATAGTGTCCGCTGCCCAGTGAAAAAAATTATAAGTGCTCTATGCAGAGAATCATAGTGGAAGGGTTGCTGAGGCTAGAAAACCGATCATCTATCCAGGACCGCAAATGAATACTGTTTCAGCCAGAGTAAGCGCACATTTTACCCCACCCGGATAATTTTTAATAATTTGTTAAAGGAATTCAGCTCCTCTGTTGATACAGCGCCCGGGACCTCAGGTCAACTTGCACCCCCTCCCTCTAGAGCAGTGTTTCCCAAAGTGGGCGATAGAAGCTACGGATTTAACATAGGATCCTATGGGTTCACTTGAGTTGGGGGCGATGAGAAAAAAAGATTTCTGAAGAAGGGGGCGATGGAATGAAAAGTTTGCTAAACTATGCTGTAGAGCATAATGGGGGGGGGGGGTCGAACCCTTAAGTCATGAGTGATCAATGTCCGAATATTGAGGGTCGCCTGTCTTGAACAGAGATTTTTAAGCTATTACATACTTTCTTTGTTAAGCAGTTAAAGTCAAAATGCAATCAAAGTATTTTTATTCCATTTTGCGGCCCCTAAAATTTAGCGGTCCGGTGCGACAGCACCCTTCGCACCTGCTAAAGTCCGGCCCTGGACGTATTTGATTGAAAGTTGGTATATACATTTGGACATGCGAAAATGTAACTGATAAAAAAAAGTGCCACATTTTCACCTGGTGGAAAAAAATCTATTTTTATTTATTTTTTTTCTTCAGGTGGGAAAAGAAAGATAGATGTGTAGAGACCCGACACACTTCTTAATTTCAATTCCCCCCCCCCCATGGTCCATATATCCAATATACCTCCTCCTAACTAGATCGTGGCCTACCACTCTGTCTCAGAGATGACATTTCAGCAGGTGGTTGAAGACCTAGGCCCTGCTGGGAAATGTGCTAGTATGTGCTGTGAACCTAACGAAAAGCTTGTTTTCTGTGTAATGCTTGTCGTGGTGCTGCCATCTGCCATAAATTTTTCAAACCATGAGTGAAGTGTTATTATTGAATAATTTTATCGCCTTGAATAATTGTATAATTTTGTAGGCCTCCGTTGACTTTTCAACGGAGAGATCGGCTCGCGTTCGCGCATATATGCCAGGCCTATATATACAGTATATCAATTTTCATTAAAATACCTCCATCAGAATGGGCGCCACATACGTGTCAGTAGCATCAGTGTGTTTATAACCACCCTGTATTATAGATATTAACAAATTACTCAATTCTTTGCAATTTACGATGAGAGTGACTCTGATGATGATAATTGACAAGTTGATGTAGCTGATTGTGGTGTATCAGATGAGAGTGGTGAGGAATTTAATGGGTTCTATGATAAATATTTTTCATTATATATCTGAAAACAAAAAATATCTTTAAAGAAAATTTTACCAAATTTTAATCCAAAAAATGGGGGCTCCTTATACATGTTAAAATAAAGAACAAAATTCAATTAAATATTAAATTTTTTTATATTTCATTACTCATTGAAACATTCGTCCGAGTGGAAGACGAAGTGAACTCTTTGAATTATTACATTTAATACACATACACATGATAAAGGAAGAAGCACGAAAGAAATAGATGTTAACGCGTTGGCTACATGATTGCGAATGCTCGAGAGAGCGGGAGACGCAGAACAGACAGCAATCTTAAATCACTTGAACATTATAAACAAAGCACAGAATAAGGTCTATTAGATGCTGCCATCTATATTAACGAAATAAATCACAGAAAAATTAATATTATCAACTGCATTATATCGTTTTGAATTTTGTGATTTAGGAATAAAAAATTTACATAGTTTATGTGGTTAAGCATAACTATGTTTATTAGGGTTACATTGTTTTCTTTATCACTAATGACTAAAAATATAATTGAAATTATAATATTTTATGATTGATCATTATCCAAAGTACACAAACCTGCCATTTTTGACTTATCCCCAAAATTTGATTAGATCTGGCTGAAGAGGACAAGATTACTATGCAGATATACTCTGACGAATTCCAGGAAAAACTGCTGTAAAATACGAGAAAAATATTCATAAAGTTGGTCCATGAGTATCTCATTACAGAGCAATAATAATCAGTGAACTGGATTTTATGAATGATTGGTTAAAATATTAACATATAGGCGACTATTATAGGCTACAAATTGATTTTGTAAAATTGAACGTTGAAACCTACCCCCTTCCGAGGAAATCCTGTGTATATGCTGTGATTAATAAAGCAACAACAATTATGACAAGATTTCAAATTTATAAAAATTAGAAAATTCGCAATTTTACTAATTTTCATGAATTTGAATATCTAATTAGTTAATTCATTATTATTTAATTAGCATCAGGATCGTTGTGGTTAATAAATGATAAGTTTTCAAAAAGTTTTCTAATGGAAATTAATGAAATCGCATTTTCACTCATTTTCATGAAAGTTTGTACATTTACCGAAGTGCTTAGTAAAAGTCCGAAATGTATGCGTTTACAAGAGTTTTACCACTCTTCGGGCTCTTTTGCCGTAATACAGGGTGATTATAAAAAAAACTATCCCGACATATGGGCCTCTAACTATCATACCATTCACAGAACCTGAATGAAATTTTGGCATAAGGTATTTTGAGGTATGCGCTCAAGAATGATATGGAAAACAACAGTGTCACTCTAACAGTTACGGTTACAGTGAGAAAATATCAAATGGCAACACCAAGTTTTTTGTATTGGAATGTGATCTCCATTGTGAAAAACCCTAAATAGCGTTCGAACGGCAACTGTAGCATGAAAATCACCGGCGGTAGATAGGCTAAAAGTGAGGACAACCAATAAGGACAGAGAAGCAGCATAAAATAAAGCATTTTATTGTGTTTTCCACATGACCTTGTGGAGGACTAATCGGGCTGGGATCTCAGCCGAAGAAACGGTGTGACGAATGAAACGAACATTAATGCTCTGGTGCACGCCAAAGTCCTTTTTCCTTGCCTAGCTCCGGGGATTTTCGTGCTACAGGTGCCATTCCAACGCTATTTAGTGTTTTTCAGTATGGAGATCCCATTGCAATACAAAAAACTTTGTGTTGCCATTTGATATTTTCGAAATTTTCTCACTGTAACCGTAACTGTTAGAGTGACACTGTTGTTTTCCATATCATTCTTGAGCGCATACCTCAAAATACCTTATGCCAAAATTTCATTCAGTTTCTGTGAATGGTATGATAGGGGCCCATATGTCGGGATAGTTTTTTTATAATCACCCCGTATATACATGCCAATACATAGGAAGCCAAAAAAAACATCTTTTATTTTATTTTCCAAGGAATTTTTAAGCATATTTTTTCATTAGTGCTCAATGCAATCAGTATCCATAAAATTTTCTAAATCTTTTCCATTGTCAAAAAATTTTAAAAAGACAAAAAATATCGTGAAAATGTCAAAAAAAAAGCCCCAAAACTAAAAAAAAACTAACAGTGAAAAAAGCATAAAAATGCAAATGTCACCAACATCCGTGTCCTTGTTATCACCACACCGTTTTCGAAGACACAAATTGCTTCTAAAACTTGACACGTGAGCAATTTGTTTTCCTACTTTTTCTGCCACCTCGTTTGTCTATTTTGCCAATATAATAATTGAAAAAAAATTGGAACAAATGTGTGTGTTTCATTTGTGAAATTCAAACTGTAGATAAATAGATCTGAAGAAATAATTTGCAGAAGAAAAACTAATTTTAGATGCATTGCACGTGGCTGGGAGGGGGAATACAACGCCCACAGTGTATAAAGGCCAAATAGAAACTGCTTTCTTTTCCCTAACAGCATTTTCTTCTATTTTTTCGCTGTTTTCCCTCCCGCCGCGCCGGTTTGACGAGTAAAAAAAATATATACGGCATAAAATACAGCAGCCGAAAACAGGTATGCACTATGTGCACCTTCCCGGCACGAGTAAAAGCGCGCTCACTACCTGATTCGGAAACACGTATGCACTATAAGCGCGCCCTAATGACGATTCCAATTAGTTAAATACAATTTAATCGATTGGGATGATGCACTTTAATCATGCTATAATGCAAATTGGTTCATTGGTATTTCGAAAATAATTAAATTGTTATAATGCAAATTAAGAAATTGATATAATACAGATTAATAAACTGGTATAATGCAAATTAAGAAATCGGTATAATGCCAATTAAGAAATTGATATAATGCAAGTTAATAAATTGGTATGACGCAATTTAATCACTTCGGATATTTCTATTTAATCGTTTGGTACATTGCTATTTAATCAATTGGTATGAGGCCATTCAAGTATTACTTCAGCGTGGGGGGGGGGGATTTCAGATTTGCTGACTTTGGATGCAAGGGGGGGGGGGAGTTTGAATAATGCTTGCGTCATCAACCACCCTTTATGAAAATATGAAATATTTTTAATGCCATCAAAACAGGAAAAACCTTTCGATAGTTTGTGCGCACTTGAAGTAATATTTCCCCCCCCCCCATAGATAAGTGCCCTAAAGGACCACTTTAGTGATCTCTAAATGTTTCACGGATCCAAGTGGTCTGGAAATGTATCCGGGCCGCTTAAGTGCTCTAGAACTGTGCCACGGATCACTCAAGTAATCCATAATTACATACCGCAGATCACTTAAATAATCTGAGAATGTGCAGCGGGTAACTTGAGTGATGTAGAACGGCACTGGGGCCACTTAAGTGCTCTAAAACTACGTCACATGTCACTCAAGGGATCTCTAAATGTGTCACGGATCACTTAAGTGTTCTGGAACTGTGTTCCGGGTCACTTAAGTAATCTGAAAATGTGCCACGGGCCGCTTAAATGCTCTGGAATTGTACCACGGGACACTTGAGTGATCTCTAAATGTGCCGCTTAGTTCATTTTTACAAAATTAGGTTAGAGGAGGGCAGGCTGCATCAGATAACCCCCAGGGCCATATTTGGTCCGCTGGCCAAGGACCTTTATGCGATATATCATTATATGGCTTGGAGGGTGGGTCGCAATGAATTTATTAAAGATAAATTTTGAGTTCATAGCTTTCAAATAACATTGAAATTCACAGAAATCGATCATAATAACATATAAATTAAAATTTCGGAAGAAAATAACTTAAGAAATATTTATGGCATTAAAAAAATAAATTTTTGATCGTCGAGGGGGGGGGGGCATGAGCCCCCTATGCCCCCCACCTGTGTACGTCTCTGATCCCACCAATATGCGTTAGGATTCAGAGGGGCAGAGCTGATGACGAAATTTTGCTGAGGAGGGGGGGGGGCGTCAGAGTTTTGCTGACTTTTGCTGACAAAGAGGGAGGAGGGGGTACAAAATGGCTAAAAATGTGTTTACCTAATACTTGAACGGCCCCCTATGCTGTTATTAAATCAATTGGTATATTGCTATTTATCAATGATATAATAAAAATGCAAAGACCACAGCAGGCAAAATGACAAAGGAGGAGGCTGAAAATAATTGCAATTGAATAAATTGGTACATTGCAATTTAATCAACTGGCATTTTTATACGACACTCTTGATCAATTTCCGATGTACGATTTTTTTAGAAACAGCTTATAATGAAATCAGATACTACGAAGTATCTGTAATAATAAATAAATATCTCGAATGAATAATAATCCCGGGTCGGACATGGATGTCTACTAACATTAACAAATTCCCTGGACAGATCGTAGCGATCTCTTGGGAATACGTGCTGATCGCATATTTAAACAGAATAAAAAATAAGTAAATATCCATCCCAGTGAACCTGCAATACCGAAATAATGTAAAAAATATCATTTACAGTGAACTGCTATATACTTTTCCCACCAGTGGCACTCCAAAATTTAAAAGAGAACCACTTCAAAGCAGGCTCAAATCAGTATCGATAGCTCCCCTCCAATTAATGTTGGAAGCTCTCCTATATGGAAGCTGCGACGCACACGCTGAGAGCCATTAACTTGCAGTATATGGGTCTATTACAGTAAAACCTTCCTTTTGCGGTCACCGACGGGGACAAAGAATTTCGTCCGTAAAAGAGGGGTTACCGATAAAATCAGGGGTTTGAAATGCATACTTTTGTTATACGAGGAGAAAAAATTATTATTTGGCCGTAAAAGGGGGGGGGGATTACCGCATCGGGGGAGGGGGGTCCGTTAAGAGAGGTTTTACTGTATTTTTTTTCAGCCCTATTTACAAATACAATTGTGTTACAATTTACTACCTCCGGGGGTAAGCTATTCCATTTATTAACAACCCTATTAGAGAAAAGAGCATAGTTAGAGAAATTTGAGCATAGTTAACATTGTGACACACGTGAATAACCATTATTTTAATTTTCAAGTCTGTCCGAGGACAACCTGTCCCTTCTTTACGGACCATATTTTGAGAAACATTTCTAAACAGGTTCCCCTCATTAAACTCAAGAATTTATCATAGATCGGTCATAACAAATACCAGATACAACGAAAGTTTTACACGTTCTCGGGCGACTTCGTTATATCCGGGTTTGACTGTATGAAAATTAAAATCTATTTAAAATCATCGCGTGATTCGTATTCCACATTTCCAACACGCAATCAATTTCAAATAGTATTGAGTATTATCATATAAATAAGGAAAATAAATATTTATAATTCTATCATTTAAAATATACATATAAATATATTGGAATAAGACGCACCTCTCTCCGAGAACCTTTTTGTTCGGGAATGAGTTATCTATTTATTTCCAGTGATTCCGGGGGTTGATGATTTATTACTTCAGTCTGTACGACTAATGACTTCAACCGAGAGATTGAATGTTCGTCGTGGTGGTTATCTTAAATATTGCCTTTCGTTCTGCCGATATATTTGGATCTGGCCATTGTTTTATATTGATATCACGCCAAAAATTCCTATTAGGGTTGCTATAAATCTGGTGAAGGGAATTTTCCCTCTCACCCATATCAATTACCTGTTATCTTTTATTATGAATCCGTTCAGAGACCTGCGTATCATCAGTATGGATAATATACATTCGAGAAAAAACAAAGCTTTTCGTGTGAAAGAGCGATTTGCTATGGATATGATATTTTTCTAACGATAACAACCATGATAATACGATTAATATTAATCTATTTTTTTTTGTTTGGAAATTATCAGTCGTGCCCTTTGCGTCCTCTAAATTACGAGAGGCATTTAAATGCAAAACTACATTATTTTCTTTATATCAAATGGGGGGGGAAAAAATCAAACCCACGAGTTTTCGGAAACGAAATCGATAGGAAAAGAACTCAAGCTTCCATTTATTACTGATAGAACAGATAAAATAAAAAAAGGGGTCCAGTCATATCATCTATTATTTGTTAAAAGTGAACAAAAATTTGGCAACAAATTGTGGTTCCACGTCTCAAATCACGCCAAACGCACTTTTTTACACCGTAAAAAAAACTCTACCCTTGTATACAAGCTGCTATGATACCGAAAAAAAGGGAATATTCCCGATTTCTTTTTTTCAGTCTGCATCTCTCATACTGCCGCAAAACAGAAACGCAAATAATAGTTTGTTTCGTGAGTTTATGTACAATTATACAAACATGTATTACTTAATTAACTTTTGGGGGGGGTTAAAAATTAAAAAAAAATCATATGGACACCGCATAGGCACCTTTTGATAGTTAGTAGTTGATGCATACTTAATCTATTCAACGAGACTTTCAACAAAATGAATAGTTGCAACATTATTACTGATACAGTAATACAGTACAGTCCCCGTGGGGGCAGTGATGAATTTTCTTCCTTGTAATCTTCATCTCCACAAATAACCAGTCTTTCAATGAATCTTGTATTGACAAGTGGAGAGGACGTTTCTATATGCATATGGCCTTTGTCATTCACGAGCTATTAGTTGATTGGTGACGCCGTCCATGCACGGTGCCTTTCAACATATATATATACGCTCCAAGGTTGAAATATTCTATCTGCTTCCATAGCTTAGATGGTAGAGCTCTCGTCCGGCAAGCGAGAGACCGGGGTTCGAGTCCCCGTGGGGGCAGTGATGAATTTTCTTCCTTGCAATCTTCATCTCCACAAATAACCAGTCTTTCAATGAATCTTGTATTGATACAGTAGAGTCTCAATAGTTCGTGTCTAGAGATTTCGGATAATCCGAAGTGCTGGGAATGTTTCGAAATTCCTTCTCAGAATATCTGTTTTCCGCTAAAGAACGAGTTTCGTTACATTTTGTCCCCTTTTTTCAATGAATGTGAGTAATTTCAGTATGAAGATGTTTTGATTCCTAGACTGGGATCTTTCGGTGGACTTCCCCCCCCCCCATCATAGAATTTTTGGGATCCGGAAATTTCGCCCCTGGAACGTATCGTCCCCGTCACATTTCATCCCCGGAAATTTCGCCCCTGACATTTTGCCCCGGTACATTTGGCCCCTGGGACGTTTCGCCCCCGAAATTTTCGCACCCTGATATTTCACCTGCCCTGAACGCATGAGCGACTGTATGAGTGACTAACTGAGTGACCATATAAGTGCATGAGTAGCCATGTGAGTGTGAAATCGGCCTTAGGAGTGAGTTAGTGACCGTACAAATGACTAAGTGAGTGACAGAATGACTGACCACGTGAGCGACAGTATCTATGAGCGTGGAATTGACTGTATGAGTGAGTGACAGTATATGTGTCCAAGTGAGTGATTGAGTGATTGACCATATGACTGATTGTATGAGTAACCAGGTGAGTGGCGGTATGAGTATCCAAGCGAGTGATTGAGTGGTTGACCGTATGAGTGCCCAAGGGAGTTACTGAGTGATTGACCGTATGAGTGACCAAGTGAGTGACCGACTGAATACTTGTATGAGTTTCCAAGTGACTGATCGGCTGAATACTTGTATGAGTTTCCAAGTGAGTGACTAATTAATTGGGCGTATGAGTGACCAAGTGATTAACTAATTAATTGAGCGTATGAGTGGCCAAGTGATTGACCACATGAGTGGCCGAGTGATTTACTGTATGAGTGACCGAGTGATTGCTTCTATGAGCTCCAAAGTGAGTGATTGACCTTATCAGTCACCAAATGATTAGCCACATGAGTGATAGAGTGATTCACTGAGTGAGTGATCAAGTGAATAACCGAGTGAGTGATCAAGTGAATAACCGAGTGATTGACCGTGTAAGTGTCAAAGTGGGTGAGCGAGTGATTGAACATATGAATATTGTATGATTGACCAAGTGAGTGACTGTAGGAGTGACCAAATGAATGACCAAGTGATTGACCATATTAATGATTGTATGAGTGACCTGGTGAGTGACAGTATGAGTGTCCCAATTATGCTGCTTACACATCACTATTGATAAACATGATAATTCATACCCACTAATACAGAAGAAAAATTCGAGAATTCTGCGTTTTAAACTGCGTCTAATTCGCGACTTGTTAGCTCCTACTGTATAAAGTGATTTTTCTCCCACTTGTACGTCAAGGTCTCCCCAGTGCCGTCTTAACGTATGAGGCCAACCCGGGCACGGCCCGGGGGTCTCAAGAGAATAGGGCCTCAGAAAAATTAGTAGCAGTTGAATTTTTCCAAAATTTGTCAGGTAGGGCCTCAGAAAAATCACTTGGCCCGGGGGCCCATGATGCTCTTAAGACACGGCCCTGGGTCTCCCCCCTTTACTTTAGCATTTAAAGCCGTTCAGATTGAAAGGCAATCGTGATCAGTTGTAATCCCCTCCATCGATCTTTTAGTTTCGGGTAGGAATTCTTAATAAAACGGGCTGGGGTTTAATAAACGGGCAAATTTTCCCAGGGAAGGGATTTACCAAAGTGGGCAGCGTAAAGCCATAAAACTTCCTCTCTCAATCACTTGTAGGTGGTTACACGAGAAGGACAAAGGGGATAATTTTTTAAGTGTTAAGGAGAGACGAAAGGCAAGAAAGCATTGGAGGGTATTACATGTATCTCTAGGAGGTAATGATATTACGCAATTATTCTCCTTAGAAAAAGGGGGTCCCCTCAAGTAAAGTCATAAAGTAAGGGGTGCTGATGAGTGAAGAAAATATATTACGTATTAGGAGGTCATTCAAGTATTACGTCAGCATCGATGGAGGAGGTGGTTTCCGATTTGCTGACTTTTGAGGACAAGTTGGGGGGGGGGGGGTGTTTAGATGATGCTTACGTCATCAACCACCCCTTATTAAAATATGAAATATTCTTAACGGCATCTTATTCGGTGGGCCAGAAACGGAAAAAAACTTTCGATAGTTATTGGGCACCTGAATTAACATTCTCCCTATTAATAAGTCCCCTACAGAGCCACTTTAGTGATCTCTAAATGTTTCACGGATCCTTCAAGTGCTCTGGAACTGTGTGTGCCACGCATCACTCAAGTGATCCGTAATTATGCCACGGATCACTTAAGTAATCTGGGAATGTTCCGCGTGGAACCGCAACGGGGGCCGCTTAGCTCTCTAAAACTGTGCCACATGTCACTGAAGGGATCTCTAAATGTGCCACGGATCGTTTAAGTGTTCTGGAACTGTGTTGCGGGTTATTTAGTTGACCTTTGAATGTGAATGTGATCTTTGATCCCTACTTCAGTGATTGGAAAATGTGCCACAGGCCACTTAAATGCTCTGGAATTGTGCCACTGGTCATTTAAGCGATTTTTAAATGTGCCGCTTAGTTCATTTTAGGTTTACAAAATTAGGTTTGTGTGTGTGTGGGGGGGGGGTAACCTTCAGGGCCAAATTTGGTCTGCGGGTCAGGTTTTACTATATATGGCTTAAAGGGTTGGTCGCAATGAACTTCTTAAAGAGATATTTTGAATTCTTACCCTTCAAATAGCATTGAAATTAACAGAAATTTATTATAATAACACACATATAAAGGTATTTTCTTTCGAAATTTTAATTTTTTTAATTTTTTTTTCGTCGCCCCCCTTCCCCATTCCCCCTCCCGCGTACGTTTCTGATCCCACCAATATGCGTTAGAAGGTAGGGGGCATTGCTGACAAGGGGATGGGGGTAAAAAAATGACAAAAAATTTGTTGACGTAATACTTGAACGGCCCCTTAGGCATGTTTGACTTTGAATAGCAGAGAGCTTCAGTCTTTTTCAGAAATGGAGGGACCCCACACATAGAATAATTGTGATAGCTATTGACGCCCTATAACAAATTTTGAAATCACAAGCCTGCAATCGTAACACCATGCCCTTTTTTCAGGTCTTATCTCCTTCGATCAACTGTGTTTCCACTTCCTGAGAACAGTATTAATACTGTATTAATACTATGAGAGATCCTCTCATAGTAGACAGGTTCGCTAGTACAGTTTACACGAACTGGAAGGCCCCTCTCCCCTCCACTTTTTTTCAAAATCTATCCCCCTCCATCTTTTTCCCAAGCAATGCTATGCTGTAGAAGATTTTTACTTCCATATTAATTTTTTTTTAATCCTATATATTTCATTTTCAGTATTAATGTGTCACAACTAGGCTGACCATATTTCTTCGAGAGAAATACGGGACATCGGGATTCCAAATATGGGAAAATACGGGACATCGCCAATTATCGCCAAAACCAAACAAAGTTGCCAAATATTGTTGAGATTACGGAAAATCACAATGGCGGGAAATGATGCATTACCATAAGTAGCAGTGGATTAAAATGTATTCCACGAAAAAAAAAAACGTTCACCATGGCAAATGTGGGAGATTAATATTCTCATATATAGTAGTAATTATCATAAAATAATTTCTGAGTTGAAAAATAATGTCAATCTTTGACTTCAATAGAGAATAAAAATTCAAGTAGGCTTCGTGTAAAATACGGGAAAAACCGGGACACTTTTGCCAAAAAGTCGGGACGGCCAAAAAAACAGAAAATACCGGGACTGTCCCGGGAAATACGGGGCGTATGGTCACCCTAGTCACAATAGTTATTTCCCGATTTCCCGGGAATTTGTTCGGGAATAGAAAACCGCAAAAAATTTTCGCGCGCGAACGGGCGGCGGGAATTCTCGCCCGAAAACGCTACTTTATTCATTCTTGCGTAATAAGTCTAAACTTCTTGAAAGTAGTGGTATTTCCGAGTGATAGCAATACTTTCAATGGCAAGTAAAACATTACATGGTATCAGTGACGGCTCGTGGTCAGATATTATGGACGGCGCAGATTTCGAAATATTTACTGCTATCTATCGGTGAAAATATGTAGTCAAGTATTTACAATTATGTATATTGTAAAGCATTGCACTGCATTGAAAAAATTTATTTTTGCATATCGAATTGTTTTTCACATTATCTGCATATCTATGCAGTACAAAAAAAGGATGAATTTTCGAGTGTAATTATAATGCTCTATCAACAAAACATTAATGTAAATAATTTACGCAGTGAGTAAAGGCGTAGCAAGTGCGGGGGACTTGGGGGGGGTCCCCCCTCTCCCTGCTCGAAATGTGAGAAAATGGTAGGAAAACAGATGGTCAAATCTATTGTTTTATCACTTTGGTTCCCCCCCCCCCTCCCGAACGAAATTTCTGGGCTACGCCCTTGGCAATGAGCCTAATTACGGCCGTCTCTATTCTACCCTAGAATAGGCCCTGGCCTAATCGATATTTTAACAAAGTTGAAAATCATCATTTAGGTTCACCAGTTGACATCGGCAATGGTATTTCGCAAATTGTGAAAATTCACTCTTCTTTCAATATTATATTCTAGTTTATATAGAATGATAAAGTTATGAATATAAACTGAAGAGTCAAAAAAACTGGTCCAGGCATGCGTATGCAAATAAAGAGATATGGAACCAATCAGAGTACGGCGCTGGGGTCGACAACGCCTATATAACACAACAAGTGTCTGGCATAGTTGTTAGATCGGTTACTGCTGCTACAATGGCAGGTTATCGAGATTTAAGTGAGTTTGAACGTGGTGTTATAGTCGGTTTACGAGAGATGGGACATAGCATCTCCGAGGTAGCGATGAAATTTGGATTTATTTTCACGTACGACCACTTCACAAGTGTACCGTGAATATCGGGAATCCGTTAAAAAATTAAATCTACGACATCGCTGCGGCCGGAAAAAGATCATGCAAGAACGGGACCAACGACGACTGACGAGAATCGTTAAACGTGACAGACGTACAACCCTTCCGCAAATTGCTGCAGATTTCAATGCTGGGCCATCAACAAGTGTCAGCGTGCGAACCATTCAACGAAACATCATCGATATGGGCTTTCGGAGCCGAAGGCCCACTCGTGTACCCTTGATGACTGCACGACACAAAGCTTTACGCCTCGCCCCGACAACACCGACATTGGACTGTTGAGGAATGGAAACACGTTGTCTGGTCTGACGAGTCTCGGTTCCAATTGCTTCGAGCTGATGGACGTGTATGGGTATGGAGATACGTCTAGATACGACTCTGACAGATGACAGGTACGTAAGCATCCTGTCTGATCACCTGCACCCATTCATGCCCATTGTACATTCCGACGGACTTGGACAATTTCAGCAGGACAATGCGACACCCCACACGTCCAGAATTGCTACAAAGTGGCTCCAGGAACACTCTTCTGACTTTAGACACTTCCGCTGGCCACCAAAATCCCCAGACATGAACATTATTGAACATATCTGGGATGCCTTGCAACGTGCTCTTCATAAGATATGTCCACCCCCTCTTACTCCTACGGATTTATGGATAGCCCTGCAGGATTCAATGTGTCAATTACCTCCAGCACTACTTCAGACATTAGTCGAGTCCATGCCACGTCGTATTGCGGCACTTCTGCGGGCTCCCTACACGATATTAGGCAGGTGAACCAGTTTTTTTGGCTCTTCAGTTTATATTATTTTTTATACTCAAAATATATTCCAATTTGAAAGATAGATGGCGGCATCAGTATTAGCGGCGCGTTTTAAACGCGGCCAAAACGAGCGCAATAACCTGTGCTAACAATCCCCTTTCTCTCGTATTTCTCAAGAGTATATCGTATCGACGGGAAGCGCCTATATATAAATGAGGAAAAGGATAAAGAGGAAAGAATAATACAAAACTCTCTCCGCGGAACCTTGATGGCCCGTACTTTAAGGAACAATTTTTTTTAATCAGTGCCTTCCCCGAAAATATTTTTCTAATTAATCAAATTCATTTGAAAAATAAAGAAATCCAATCGTATTAAGTTCGTATCAAATACATTTGAAGAATTCAATTAATGACGAAATTTTCTGGGGGGGACGCGCCTCCTTCACGGTATACATTGGACCTGTATTTTTCCGTATTTTGGCGGTACCATCTTTTTTTTATATTAATGTCCTGTTTTTTTTCAAAGAAGCTTATTCAAATTGTTTTTGTTTTTTTTGTCAAATTTTTCTCTCACAAATTTATGTTCAATTTTTTTTCAAGAAATACATTTTAATACACTGTGGTTTGCAGTAGCCTTTTAATTAACGCCCATCTGCAACTATTCACCTGCAATTGACAATGATTCCCCCATTTGACAACTTTATCAGTCACAATTGGCAATATCTTGCATCCATAGGGGAAAAAAAGTTAAATGCATTTCGAATTGACAAAATAATTTGGAACATTAAAAAGCTTTATTAAACACAAACATATATATTACATAGCATCTTTTTTTTTCTTACAATATCAAGATTAACAAGTTAATAATAACAAGCCAAATTTCACATGTCTTGCAACAAGCCCATTGTTTCTGGTTTCAAATAAGCAATCTCGCTTTCAGGTGTAGCATCTTCAACATCCCACTGCAATGTTAGAAGTGCAGCTGGCATCAGTTTCAGATTCACTAATGACTTATCTAGATCTGTGAGCTTGACGGCAGCTGGACCTAACAGAGAAAACGACCTGTTTGGATCTTCGAGATTATCTCTGATAAACTCGACAAGGGCCTCTAGTTTCTCACGTACATTGAATGTACCCTGAAATTATAAACTTTAGCTGTGACATATTACAGATTACACTTGCAGTTTAACTTATTTTATACAAGTGAAATATCGCCCTAGCACATGTAGAGAGCAGTGGTTCTTAACCTTTTCCCATCCTGCAATCCCCCCCGAATAATATTGTCTATTTGTTGGAATTTTTTTTTTTTTGCAATTAATTATATTAACTATCCACTAATTAATTGTCGCAAAAATTCTAAAATTGAAAGATAATTGCAAAATAAATCTATTAAATAAGAAATACACAGGTATCAACGCAACAAAATTCAAATTACTGTGCATGTCGATTTTTAGCGACTAATCTGTTACTGTTTTTTCATTATAATGTATTTTTAATTGAGGTTATTTCTTTTTCATCTGTAAAAAGTGGTGAGAACCCCAATTCGTGAAAATCACAAAAGGCTGTGGAAAATTTTAGAAGTGTTGGCAAAGCTTTTTTTCTCTAGTTTTGGGAACGATTCCAACAAAAATTGTTTCAAGTAAGAATTTTTAAATTCAATTTGAATACATGAGCTGGCTCACATTCCAATGAAACAAAAATTTACTAAATTACAATCATTTGTAGAATTAAAGTAAAAAAAGAAATGGACATAAAATATCGCTAATAGAAAAAGAAACTTTACAAACACAAGTCTAAAAATTACATAAAGGAGTGTGCCCTTTAAATCTCTTCAACCATTTCAGTACCACATTACAAAAAATTAAATAATTATTTACATTTTTTGATAGGTCATTTCGGTTCTAATTAAAGCCTAAAAACAAAATTCAAAATATTGTCTAGTACAGTGGTGCACAAACCATGGGTTGACAGAATCACGAATGTGCAATGTCCTTGCAAAAAAAGAATGTGAGAAATGATGTTTGAATATTTACTCCACCCATGTTACTCTATGGAAGTTGTTTTCCTAAAATGTTTGGTAGCATGTTTCAAAATAGGGATACACATTCACATTTCAGGTACAACTTAGATAGCAAAACAAGATATCCAAACAGCAGATAAAAGAAAAGGTGAAAATTTTTGTACATTCATGCTTCTTGCATGTGGACGACAATATCAAGTTAGTGCTTTTACAGAGTGACTTGGAGAGAATCACTCAATTTCAAAATTGTATACTTCTTGAAAATATTGACTAATCAAAATCGAAACAAGCAATCCGAAAAGAGCTTTCGGGAAAACATGTTTACTGGCAAAAAATGGGGTCACGAGACATGTGTCAGCTTATGTGGGAGTCATGCTCCAAAAAGTTTGTGCACCACTGATCTAGTAAACAATGATTTAACTAACCTGGTACTTGAAAGTTTTTTCAGCACTATCGCTTATAATTAAGAATAAAAAAAACACTGATTCAAATGTGTTGAATAATATATAATAATGAATATTTTCCTATTTTGAAACAAAGAAAACCATAACTTCTTTTATGCATTTGTTAGGGAACACTTTGAAAAAGCAGTGTTTTAATGCATTACACTTTTGTGTAATGAGGTAAACATCTTAACGGGGCAAAACATCTTAATGGAATTTTATTAATTAACATATTTAAAAAACTAGTTGTCCCACACTTGTGCTGTCATCTGATAATTGTAAAGTAGTTACAATCTTTATACTTCACAATATTCAACACTCAACAATACAGGGCCGTAATAAGGATTTTTGTTGCCCAAGGCAAACATTATTTTGCTGCCCCCAGAACTTTAGAAGTCAGTAATTTTATAACAGTGTTCTTTGTTCCCAATGTTCCCATCTAAAATAGTCTGCCCATAATCTTTTCCGCCCTGAGCAGTTTCCCCTCCCCCCTGCTCCCCCTCCCAGTTCCGGCCCTGCAACAACATATGTAAGAAATGTTTATGGGGGGTTTGTGAGGTGTGAAAATATAAGTACGGTTCGTATCTTTGAATTTAAAATATGTATCATCATTTCATGTAATTCAGACGAATTGGAAGAAATGGATACAAGAACTGGTGAAGGCCAGTATTCAGGTGGGTTCGAAAATGAATCTGCAAACGACTAAAGTTATGTTCAACTCCTTTGCTTCGAAGACGAATATCTTACTCAACAACATAGAGATAGAAGAAATAGAAAGCTATGCATACCTGGGACAAGAAATTACCATGGACAACTGAATCATTAATGAAATAAACAGAAGGATCAGGGTCAGATGAGCACTTTTGGCAAAAACTGTGTAGTTATGCCTGAAAAAGAAAAGTGTTTAACCAGAGTGTGCTACCAGCACTAACTTATGAAGATGAAATATGGGCACTCACAAGCAAGATGATCAAAAGCTACAGATAACACAAAGGAGCATGGAAAGATGTATGTTACGCATCACAAGGAAAGAATGAAAATGAATCACTTGGATAAGAATCCACACAAAGGTACATATCATGGAAAGAATTAAATGTTTAAAATGAAAATGGACTGGACATATTGCAAGACAGGACAACAGATAGACCACAAGAATTCTGGATTGGTACCCCCGTGGTGTTGAACGTCTGAGAAGGGGGTCCCCACGCAAGATGGATCGACAAGATCAGGAAAGTGGCAGGAGTCAACTGGATGGCTAAAGCATCAGGAAGAGTAAAATGGAAAAATTTAGAGAAGACCCTCATCCAGCACTAGGATTGCAAAATGGTTGTCATCCATTGCCAATCTGTCATTTCAATTTCTCTGTGAATGTTTCAAATTTCTCTGTGAATGTTTCACTTTTCATCTCTATCTCGCACCCCAGAAAAAATGCTTTACCTGGTTAAGACCCGCTGATCCAGCCTTTATTCTATTAACAGTTACTCATTAAATCTGAGAGAGAATAAGCAATATTGTACAAATCAAAAACCACATTTTCCTGAATCATCATCTACCAATTGTAAATGAACATACAATATGGTGCATTTTTCCCAATCAGCACATGTTGAGAGACACTCTTGGTTGGTTATGTATTGAGTGAATTGAAAAACCTTCAGCTGTGATACTTAGCCACCAGTAGGTGTTTTTCCATACAATACCTACCACTGACGTTGGGGAAATAGTGGAAAGAAAATGAACTCATACGTCTCACCTCAAAAAACTCATTCTTTATTTGTGTTTATTTCAAGCTGCTTGTTAGGCCACTTTAATATCTGTTCTGGGACATGGAAGACATCCCTATTCCAAGTGATTTTCTGCCTGGGAGTAAAAGGTCAAATTTTTGGGTACTTCAATTATAAAAACTCTCTATTCTTTGTAAAGTTGGTGTGCTCCAAGATACCTACAGCCTCATCACAAAATAATTAAATCCAGGTGCTACCCCCCAAACCAAACAAAAACCGATTTGGAAGCATGGATGAGGACAATGCAGGTGATTTTAAGGTGTGATAGAATTAATTAAACGGGTGTGGGGGGGGGGGAGGAATTTGCATATACACTCAACCTAGCATTCTCACGAGTGAAAAATTTGTATGAGCTAGCAAACTGGTTTTCTGAAACATTGCACACAAAAAACAGGTAAAAACAAAAATCAGTTTTTTCGCTGATGCCAGACGAGTGATTACAGCCGTAGGCCGAAGATGACGAAATGCACAATCATCGTCAGTCAAGGGTTGTTTTTCACGAAGGATCCCATTTCGTAGTAGGGAAAAAAACTCCCATCCATCAAGAGCTCAGTGATTTTCACCATCCGCATCATCTGGCAACTCTGTTTCAATGCTTTTGCAAGGCATTTCTAACACCTTTGCTCAATCAAAAATGACAAATGGGAAGAATCTTTAGATTTCTCCTGACATTTTTGCCAAACCCCCCCCCCCCCCATGCTACCCTAAAAAATTTTACTACCAACTCTATTTACCTAATAAAAATTCCTCTGTGAAATATCTAAAAATTTTGACAGCAATAAAACTCATAAAGCGAATGATTAATTTTAGAAATGACATGGAAGCATACAGTCATCCCTCCATATTTGTGGGGTTGCATTCAAGGGGTGACAGCAAATAAGTAAAGTCTGCCAATAACCCAAACCCTAAAATTTTGTTCTTTAGGCATTTAATTTGCATAGCACCTGCTTTTTGTGGAAAAACTGGGGGGAGGTTATCCAGTGATTCAAGGTGGTTCTTTCTGGGGAAAGACCAACATAATGTCAGTCATTTCTTCTAAATTCCAGTTAATCTGTTAGAATATAGTAGCAAGGCTTAATTTAACAATTTTACTACATGTGAAAAACGTACCACAGATGGGTCTATTTCATGGAAACAGTCGTTGATTTAAACTTACAAAACTCTTTACCATGTTGCTCATAATGAACGTGTCTTATGATTTGCAATCTTGATCATCTCCATGGGGGTCTCGCTTCGGTTTCACAAGCAGTCAGCTCCATTAATACCTCCTCTGTTAATTTTGGAATTGCTATTAATTAATTCTCTCTAATTGCTTTTATCTTTACACCAGTGAATCCTTCTCCATTAACAATACAGACAAATTGTTTTCATAATCCAAGCTTTCCCCTGCTGTTCATACAAAATACTACTACTACTGAACCAGACATGCACCTCGTCCATATTCCTCTGAGGAACTTCTAACGAATTGGTACATGTTGAAATTGTGTGCATATGTGTAGAGAACCTGACGTAAAGTTTGCTTCTGTGTAATGCTCATTGTGTGTAGTGCTTCCATCTGCCATCAATTTTTCTAACTATGAGTGAAATGTAATGATTGAATAAATGTATTGTTGTGGGCATGTTGCTCTCTGTGGCGAAACTTTTTAATGGGGAGATAGACTTGCATTCGCGCCTCAAAGTTGGGAACCACAGAAAACTAACTTCAGCTGACCACCACTACAGCAACGGTGGTGTTCGAACCCAGGTCCTAACGATGCAAGTCTGTCATTATGACCACTCGACCACCATAGGGGCTCATACAAAATACTGGGAGATGTAGCTTAATCTTTTCATTAATATCTCACGAATTTGCAAAATAAATAATGGTGGCTATAGTGTGCAAGTTAATCAATACATAACTTGCATACCTTTTTTGTTGCACCCACAAAAAAACAGCACATTCTACATGAGAGACACAGGGATCCAGGGGTGTATAGTAGCAGCAACAGACAATTGAATTTTAATTCACTATTTCTTGATGTATTTGACTGTAGAGTCATTGATGCCGTAATAACAGAAAACCACAGCAATGAAGCAAAACTTTGTCAATATTTCAATTTTTCCTTGTAAGTTTTTCACTTTTAGAAACATTTAAACAGTCTTGTATAAATATTTTCAGAAAAGCCTTTACCAGCGATTTTTAAAATATTCATTTAACATGTACAACTTATATTTTGTTCCGATATGAGAATTATCACTCTGCAACAGTGTTTTCCAAAACAAACTGGGAAAGAGATCGTTAATATATGAAATTCACGATCAATTAGAGCCGACTGGATTACCGGGACATATAGCAACAGTTGTGCAAAAAAAACTGAAAAATAAACCTGATAGAGGGAATGCAAATAATTTAACTAAAGTAAATAATTATTCTCACACAACATCGAATCATACATAGTTTAGGAAAACATTTGTATGAATTACCTGTAATATTATGTTATCCGGAAATTTAACCCTGACTAGTGAATACCGGTAATAGCGAAGCTCTCTTATGTCATCCCTCTGCCTCATCGCTTTTGTTCGAAGTTGGCTGTTCAGCTCCACTGCTGCTACTCTGAAAGGCAAAAAAAAAAAAAATCAATAAAAATGCTCATAGAAATTATACAGATTGGCTCGAAGAAGGCCATAATACCTAAAGCAATGACAGGAAATTCAGTTTTTTTTTCAACAAGTACAGTAGAAACTCCCTAATCCAGACCGATTCATAATTCAGACATATTTGTCAGCCCACATATTTTTTTTCCCTTAGAGATCTCTGATGGGGTTTTTTTCCCCAATTAATTAAAAATCAGTTTCAAATATTTTTGGCTCACTTTTCTTTTTTGTTTGAATGAAAATGAGAAAGTATTTCAAAATACTCTTATTTTGAGCGAGAGAATAAAATTCGCCACTGTACTTCTGTTTGCAGCCAATAGATGAGTGCATTCACTGATCCATGCAATTCACTACGGGATCACTTTCCTGTACAGAACATTGACTTTTGTCACTCTATAAAAATGGGCACAATTATGTCTAACAGGTGAACATGAAAGATGTGGATTGGAGTATTGTACAAGCTTGGAAAAGTATGACTTCTAAAACTTCAAAGAATTGTCTAGCATAATGTAAGGCCTTCAACACTGCTAGACAACCATGGTCATGCCAAATTTCATGTTTCCACCAAGCATGAAGCACCAGTGATATTGTATATCCTACAAATCTGTGAGTTTTCTGGATTATTTTACTACTGTGACTTATACATCAGAGGGTACTGAAAATAAATCTCGCAAGGCAGGGCTGTTACTGGGGGGTGGGGAGAGCAGGCTAGTCTGATGCCCTGGGTGTTAGACCAGAGGGGACGCTGAATTTACCCTTTAATTACCCCTTCTATATTATGTGGGGGAGGGGGCCAAAATGAACGCTTGCCCTGGCTGAAAAAGTACCTAGTTGCTGCACTGCTTGCAGGGGTGAGAATTTTGTTGAAAAAATATGAAATGTAGAGATTATGATTTTTTTTATAAAATCCAACAGATGCTGGAAAAACACAAGTCTATGAGACAACAGAAAACAACCAATGTATTCCAAGCGGCTCTAGCAAAAAAATATATCTTGGGAATAAGTAAAATAATTTACATATTGGACGTAACAGTAAATGAAATAACATAACATATTCAAAACAGTAAATGAAATAGAAATACAATAAAAAAAACTTTTTACTGTGTAATTATTCATACAGGGTGATCCTAAATTCAAGGGGCAAACTTTAAACTTTGGTATTAGAGTGATAAACAAGAATACTTTGTCGTATGTGTGGTTGAATCGCATTAGCAAAGGTGGTAGAGGGTGTTTTTAGAGAGAGAGCACAGCAGCACTTCACCAAAAATCAAATATATTTTTCTGGCAGATTTGCTGCAATAAGTGCAATAAACCATTAGAGGATGCAGGTTATTGTAATGTGCCCTTTAGCAGATTATGCCAAAATCTATGACCTACATCAAAAAACGATCTGGAAGAATTTTAAGAAAAGTGTAGAAAACATTATTATGGGAATTTTTACTACTACTAACTTAACCACACTTAATGCACTTCGTACACATTCCTCTGTAGAATTTCTAACAAATCGGCACATGTCAGAATGTGTGTTGCGAGTGTATGTGTGGCCCCTAATGTATTTATGTTGTTTAGTTGCGCTGGTTTAGTGTTCATGCTGCTATCTGTCTTCCATTTTCTGAAGTAAAGATGGAAATGCTTGAATTTTCATGTTATGTCTGTATCGTGTAAGTCTGCCTGTGCTCTGAGTAGAGACTTTTTCAAATGAGAGACTGGCTTGCATTTGCACCTTGAAGCTGGAAAACTGCAGAAAACCAGCTACAACCGACCACCACTACAGCATCAACAGGGTTCGAACCTGGATCCTCAGGACAATAGTCCAGAACGATGCCCACATTACCGCATATTGGTGGGAATTTTAACTGCAGAACATTTCCAGTCAGCTGAGGGCTTGTTACAGAACAATGCAAAACATTTTGCTTTGGAGATAATGTGGCAGGACTTCTTACGGTGCAACACAGGTAATACAAATTCTGTGTTGGAAGTGAGATGAAATAATATATGGTAAACGGATCAAGTTGTAGGGCCAAGGAGCCGAAAAGAAAGGTTGTTGACAGTTCGACAAGAGAGCCAGACAAATTTGACAGTAATGAAAAATACATATTATTCAACTGCTATTTTTAAATGAAGTACATAAGCTAACCCTTCAACTGTGATGCATATTTCAGTGAAATGCATATAAAATGGACATTGAAGTATATAGGCTAACCTGAAAATGGACATTTTTCCCCCCATGTTCAGTTCCATCTATTAAACAGTGGACGCTCATATAATTAACACATGTAATTGCAACCTTCTGTTATAACTAGATCCTGGATTATATGCAAATGCATATTTTGGCTCTTTTTTAGCATTAATGCATAAAATCAAAGAATTTTCAGAATAAGTGCATATTTTTGAAGCTTTATTTTAGCTCAATCACTTTTTTTTATTAACAATATTTCAAATATAAATATTCCTTATATTTTCATAACATTGCTTTTTTTTGCCTCGCAGGTGAGATTTAGTGAATTACTAGAGAGATGTTTATAGCACTGTATTTTCAAAACATCAACCCTTTTATTGTAAGGTTACTTCTAGATATATGTCAAAAATGTTCAATTTTTTAGAAATAATGTCAAAATTCTTTTGTTACTGATTATGAATTTTAAAAAATATCTTTTTTGCATGGTGATTTTTTAATGCATATATTTTCTCAATTTTGGTACATAATTTGTAAAATTGTAACTTTTCTGGACTTTTTAGTGCATATTTTTAAATTTTTAAGTGCTTATTTGCATATTCTTAGAGCATATAATCCAGGCTCTAGTTACAATGGTGTTACAATAAGTCTAAAATTTTTCCCTATTCATTCCATATTATTTTTCATCCAATTTAACAATTTACAAAGACCATCCAATCAAAATGCCAGAACTCAGCACAGCCCTGCCTTTTTTAGCAAAGAAATGTACAAAATCTGTTTTTTTTATACATTGGAGAATTGGGTTCTTCTTTTCTCTCTCTCTCTCTCTCTCTCTCTCTCTCTGCCACTGCTTACATTATAACAAAAATGATATAATTTTTTTTCTTCTGAATTAGTTATTATGCACCAATATAACACTGGACATCAAGCTAACCATATCCAATAAGTAGAGCCCGAAAGTTCAGACAAAATGCCGTTAATACCTTTTTTTCTGTAAAAATACCTTTTTTGACCTTTTTCTGCCATAAATGCCTATTTTAACATAGTTTTAGGTTTATTGGTGCATTTCAGTGGCCATAATATGCAAAACTTAGATATTTTGAGCATCAAACACTAAAGAAAAGGGTTTTTTTTAAATTCCAATACCAATTTTCATCAGAAAGATCCCTCTCCCACTTCCAGCTCCATTTAAATGTGAATAAGTGATCTGAGAAATAAGGAACTTAATATTGCCATGAGTTAACTTTGCCTTAACCAGATGTTGTTAGTATGACTCCCACATCCTGCAGCATGGGCCCCTAGGCCGAGACCTTTCGTGGGCTGCCTTGTCAGATGTTTCACGGGCTCCAAAGTAGTGAATTTATTGCATGAAAAAAAATTTTAAATGGTAAGAATCGTCCCGGTGGCCTCCAGATAAAGCCCTGTCAGCCCACCCTTGTGGGGGGCCATGGGTGTTAGACGTGGGGTTTCAGATGAACGCAGCCCATGTTAAAGAAGCCGAGGAAAATTAAAAATTTCCCCTTCTCCACATGCTTTACATCACGTCTCACTCAAGCATTGAATTGCATTGTATATGTATAGCTGACCAATGAATGTCTCAAGAGGTCATCAGTTGACATCATGACTCACCCAAGATAGGGTAGGAGAAGACAGAGTTCTGAGAGGCCCATGTTATTTTGATTTTGAGAGATTTTATTTATTTTTACACCATAAATGCAATGCAAACAACTATGGCTATTTATTTTGCATGCATATTTTTTGATATTCAATTAAATTGACCAGTCGCCCTCAGGGGTGCATGACAGATGAGGCAACACACAGGGTCCCGTTGCTTGGAAGTCTGGAATATGTGGGAATATAGAAAAAGTAAAGTTTTTACAACGACAGAACAAGGTAGCTATACTTTAACTATAGAAATGATAGTGTGGTTATTCCAAATTATACATCAAATAAATGAGAATTATTCGCAATTCGAAGGAGCCCCCTCAGATCATTTTCTCTTTGGGCTCTACATTTGGTAATGATGGCCCTGGAATTGACCTGAGGGACCTGAAATACTTTATTTTGGGCTTGAAATTCAATTTAACTTAGATAATAATGCAGTTGTTATAAACAATAATTAAAACAATAGACCAATTAAGTGCAACTAATTTTTCAGCTAGTTTTTGGACCCTTTTTTAGTTTTTAGTTATATTTCCTTCCTTCCATAATGCCTTTTCAGTGCCTATTTCAGGTATTTTTAGTGCCTTTTTTACCTGCCTATTTCGACCATTTTCAGTGTTAAAAATTCTGAGCTCTACCAATAAGCATCTAGTGTACGAATTTCTAAATAGTGTGCTGCTGTACTTTAGGGTGCCACAAGATCAGCTATGTAGATATACCGCTGCATATCTTGAGAATAGCATAACATCAAAAATATCAAAAGCAATTTCCAAGTGTGTGAGATATCTGGCTGTTTTGCAATGGGTCATCAATTAGATTTTGATATTCAAAATTAAGTGCTGAAAGTTCTGCTTTTGATACAATGGACAGGGCAGAGATAATATAAAGAAAGAAAATCTCAAGCCTTACACGTTAATCTTATGATCTCATGAAAAGATTTCTCCAATCATGAAGAGATCTATCTCTCAAGATAAAATTAGTTCAAGTAAAAAATAGAGAAGGATTTGATCACTTACAGCACAACTAGATCTATCTTGATTGTGCAGAACAGGACACCAAAGTGACTTTTGGGGGGCCAAGAGGATTATTGCACTTTTAATGATAAGGAACAATCACCATTCAGTGGACTATGTGCTTGGTGATAAGGGACAATGAATATTCATCAAATATTCTGGTTGTGAATACAAACAGGTGAAATCAAAAAAGCACATATCTGGCAGTGAAACATACCTTTCTTCTTGTTCTTTGACAAGTTCTTCCACACTCAGATTGAAGAAATCATCTGGCAAGGTGATTTCCTCTGCTGCTGCAGATGGTAAGAGAACTTTAACATTACGATCCAAAGAAGGACGAATTGGTTCAGCGGAAAGCAAAGCTTCCTTCAACATCATCAAATTTTCGATATCAGCCAGTTTTTCTTCAGGAAATATGTAGAACTGCTCAACTTCACCTCCATCACTCGTTTCCAGCTCCTTCAATTCGAATCCCAGGGCCAGCAAATAATCATGGGTCCCTTCCAATGAAGCAACACGTTCTCTGAAAACTTTGTTGTTGACACGGATTTTGCGATATTTCTCTTCTGTGGGATCATCAATTATGTTCGTCAGATACCTGGACAGAACTTCGATACCTCCCTTCACCTATCAAAATAAAGTGAAAATATCATAAGTTGATAGAGCTATAAGGAGCAAAATGTTGAGGAAAAAAATTTCAAAATGAAGCTAATAATGACACTTACTTTTTCTTTGTCTTTATTACAAGTATGGATTATCAAACACGAAGTTAATCCTCGTTCCTCCGGAAGCTGTTCATACAGAAACTCCTTGATCTTATATTCCATTTCAGATCGCGGTAAAACATCCGGACCAACCAATGGGCAATTGAAGTAGACTCCAGATACAGTCAAGACCGGACAGCTTTCTTGAACTACCTACATGATACATAATACAAAACTTGTCTATAACAATATTATAAGGATCTAGAAAAATATACTTATAGATGCAGGTTATCATTGTGTGTGTGGAGACAGCTTGAGCATTCGCACATCCAATGTTTATATAATATAATGTATGCATGTAGTACAGTGGAGCCTCTATAACTTGACACCCTAAAAGTATCGATAAACATGTCAGCTTTAGCAGATATCAAGTTAGAGAGGTTTCATTTGATCTTGCTTTCACATAAATATAATTTATGTATGTATGTGTGCTTATGGTGTATGTAGTTGAACAATTCTATTCCATCATCTATAAATTAACAAAAAAAATTATCTGCAGTTTTCAAAGAAATGTTTCAACAAGCGTGGTGGTGCTTCAAGAAGGGGTGAAAAATGTGTACATATAGAACTCAATGCAATTCATGTTGAAGATCATGAAACCCCATGACTTCTTAGCATTTTTATTTTCATGTAGTGTATTAAAAGAAAAGAACTAAAAAAAATTAGCAATATACAAACCTCTTTCGGACCCTTTTTCGCTCTCTCAGCAGCTTCTGCTTCTTCCTGCAATTCCTTTTTAGCTTGAGCTCTCACAGCTGACAGAGACCTGGGAAGAAAGACTAAAATTAAAACAATGTAATATTTTCTATTCATTTTTGAGCCAGAAAATAGCTAAAAATGTTGTATTTAGTGAAAAAAAACCTAGTTCAAGTCTATTACTTTTGCCCTCATCGGGGCTAGCATTTTATCGAACCATGGTCCTCACCAACCCGTTCTTTTTTCAGAGACACACAGAGAAGGTTGTTAAGCCAGATGTGTTTTAAAACAAAACAGAAAATTAAAAGGGGAAAATCCAGAACCAGTGTCTATGCTTTGAAAGGCCCTACCTTTGTAGGGCTGACAGGGCTCCAGACCACGGATCCAAGATGATTTTTATAATTTTTCACACTATAAATTCACTATATAAGGGCCTGTAAAAGTCTGTAGTGAAGATCCATCAAATAGCCCAGAATAGAGGGCCCTGCTGTTGAGTGTAGGGGCTGTGTTTGCCACCCTCAGGGAACTGAAGTAACAGTATATGCTAAGTGATGGTAAGAAAGGGGTGTCACTAATGAAAATAGTGAATAAATCAATAAATAAAAATATATATCGTGATTTTGGAAGTGGAGGTGCATATACAACCCCATAAAAGTTCTTAAGGGAAATTTCAGACGACTCTGTGCATGCAGGAAAATGTTGCATAGTACACATGATATACATTGGATCAATCAACTCTGTTGCTGATGTATCTCTCCCCAAAAAGTGTTGCGAGTACTGGCCATGGGCCCCCCCCCCCCTAGCGTCAAAGGTGAAGTCGACTGATCTAATGTATAAATGTATATGTGAATTTACATCATCATCATCGTGCCCCGGCAGCAATAATGATGTGCCCCCCCCCCCTAAACTTCCAAGTCTATCTCCGCCTATGGCAGGAACGGATCTAGAGCTCACTGTTGGGAGGGATGATTTCCCCCCACATTGTGAATGGGGTGGCCACACATCCCATATTGTACTGTACTTTCCGGAACAGTCATGGTTTTCATTCTGTTCTGACTTGTTTTGAAAAAATGCCCCGGTTTTTTCCGTCGAATTTGTTATTTAATCAAAAACATTAATACAGGTAATTTTCAACGGATTTATTAAATGCAATATTATCATATTTGCATTTCGTTTGGGAGGGCGATCACCCCCCAAGCGAAATTCAAATATCATAATATTGCATCACCCCCCCAATCCCCCCTCCCCCCATAGATCAGCACCTTGAGTGGTCGTACAATATTTACCATAGAGTTATGCAAAGCTTCGTTTTTCAGAAGTGCTACCAGAGCCACTCCTACCAGAAGTGGGATCAGACATGTCTCAATTTCGGGGCACCAAAAATGTTTAGGACTTCTTTGCCCAAATTTTATATATTTTATGGGAGAGGGGAAATCATCTATTATTTCAATATACATAGTAATGCTGCAAATATTCTTTTACAAAATTTAAAAGCACAATCAAATGTAAATTAACACAAAAAAATTGATGAAAATTCAACACAATGTTATCTAAAGCTGAGAGAAACAGGTTTATGGAATTTTCTCTTTGTCCTTGATACATTTCATCCAGGTACATTTCACTCCCGGAAGTTACGCCCCATTTCCAAAGCAGATTGTTCTTCATTCTTCTGCAACCACCCCTCGGCTAACTGGACAGTAAAAATTTGCATAGTAAAAATTCCCATATTATTTTCTACATTTTTTCTTTGAAATTCTTCAAGATTGTTCTACAGTAACACTAATTGTCTGAGACATAGGTCACAGATTTTGGCATATTCTTCTTTGGGGCACCCCAGAAATTTTGCCTGCTCTGACTTCGTGAGTGAGTGGATGAGTGATCAAGTGCGTGACCGTATGAGTGCGCAAGTGAGTGGGTTGGGTAACCCATATAAGTGTATGTGATGATAGTATGTGACCATATGAGAGACCAAGTGAGTGTGGTTACTCATACAGTCACTAACTACTGCTTAATCGCACACATTCCCTACAGAATTTCTAATAAATTGGTACACACAGGAATGTGCGTGTATGTGTGATGAACCTAAAGTGAAGTTTGTTTCTGTGTAATGCATTTATGTGGTGCTGCTATCAATTTTTCACACTATGAGTGAAGTGTAATGATTGAATAACTGAACTGTTAAAGGCCTGTTGATCTCTGTGGTGAGAATAATGAGGAGATTGGCTCACATTCGTGTCTCAAAGTTAAGAACCACAGGAAACCAACTTCAGCCGACCATCAGTGTGGCAACGGTGGGGAGTTAAAACCCAGGTCTTCGCGATGCGAGTCTGTCACTATGACCACTCACCCACCACAGCGGCTATGATCAATAACTTGATCATGAAAACAGTCACTCATATGATCACTCACCTAATCAGTTGGTTGTTCACACAGCCACTCACTTGGTCACTCATAAGGTGGGAGCAGGCAAAATTTCAGGGGCGAAATGTACCAGGCACAAAACATCATGAACAAACCGTCGGAGGAAAAAATGTCTGAGGCTAGATTTTCGGGTCCAGAGAAACAATTCCTGAAGCTAATATAAATTTTAGAATTGATGAATTAAAATAATTACAGATTTATATAAAATAAATAACAAAACAAATAATTAAAAAAACAGTGGACACACCAACACATAATTGACTACACCAATGCTCAAAAATTTAGCAACAAACTGAAAATTTGTCACTGTGTTACAGTAAGAACAAAAAGCTACCATATTTGCAATTTTGCCCGAAATGAAAAACATGAGCCAAAACTAATACAGCAGAAAATTTGCTTAGCAGGATTTTCTGGGTGGCATAAATTTGATACATATATGGCATCATTTGAACAGGTTCCGTATCTTCTCATTGTGTTGTTGTTAAGGAAAAGCCAAATCTTAAAAGACAAATACATATCATTTAAGTGAGAATATTCCACGAGCAGCAATAGGGAGCACAAACACCACCGCTATACACCAGTAGTAGCCAATAAATTGCTATCAAAATGGAAGGACAGTATCCCAGAGACTCGCGATGTCTAAGAGTCACAGCTATTCGACAATGATCATTATTAATGTTTTTAAGCCTAATGTCACAGATCATACACAGCTTGTCGAATTGGTTCAGGAATAATATCAACAGAAAGAGTGGTATGACACTACACAATTTCTCTATGACTGTGTGAAGGTGACACAACCAATGGTTGCCATCTCATTAACGTCCTTACATCACATGGCAAGGTTGAACTGGTATCGAGATCACCTTTTTTTACAGTCCACAACAACAGGGAATGTGCTTCATGTGGATCATTCTTGGTTCACTCTACACACTGACTGTCAGCGGATAGAAATGTGGAAAACGTCTTGAAATCTTTATCGAACCTGTGGCATCCACAACAGGCACACCTGCAGAGATAGTACAGTAGAACATTAATTATCCGAACATCAATTTTCCGAACAACTCGGTCAACCGAACACCTTTTCAACCTAACTCATTTTTAGTTTTCTAAAGTCAATGATGCTCAACAGTTTGTATTTTCTTAGCTTTGATAGCTTCATTTCTATTGTACAATAATCCACTTCCACATATCGTACCTGTGAGCTATAGACGTAAACAATCCAAGTACAGTGTATATAGTTATAAACGATTCGTAAGCAAACAAACCCTTGAATAGGAGCAGATTTAGCTGTCATTTTTTTTTTTTTTTTTGTCTATGAATTCATCTTAATCCTGTGGGTGTGCCTTAATGAAATGGAGGCAAGGGTCTTCTTGACAACAAAAGTTCTTATCATGGTTTTGTCGGGGGGATATATTTCCTTGCTTGCTTTTTAAGCAGATATTTTTCAATTTTTCTGTAGCTTTAGTAGTGTCAACACTTTTAGTCTCTCTCAAGTGCAGAATGGCGACAAAAAAACCCACGTTGTTTTAAACATTGGAAAAAAAAGTGGAAATAGTGAAAAGATTGAAAGCGGGTGATGGTGGAAACTTGCAGCTGAATACGAACTAGGTGTGGCAACCATCAGTAATTTAAAAAAAAAAATTGCAATAAAATAGAAAATTTTGCAGCCAGTTTGAAAACAGCAGACGGACTAAAGTCTCGCAAAGTTTTAAGAAGTTATGCCCATATTTTCATGGTTTTAACGCAACCGCTGAAGACGATCAAAATCTTCCAGATTCGAAAGAATGCTTAGATATGCTTCAGGAACTCCCTGTATTCCAGTCCTGTCATGAAGAGGATGTATCTCAATGGTTGAAAATTGATAGTAACGATCCGGGATATAATTTTTTTGGATGACAGGGTTACAAAAGTGAACAATCAAGTTGATCAGGATGACTGAAAGTGATGAAGATGAACCAACGGCAGATGTATTTATGCACAGTGAGGCAGAACAGGTTTACGGAAAATTCACAGACAACAGTTCAATGCGAGTCAGAGGTAGTGAGCGATTGAATTACTGAGTCAGTGAGCGAGGGATTGAGCGAGTGAGCTACTGTGTCCATGAGCAAGTGAGTGAGCTATTGAGTGAGTGACTGAGCTACTGAGTGGATGAGTGAGTAAGTGAGTGACCTAGTGAGTAAGTGAGTGAGTGACGCAGTGAATAAGTGAGTGACCTAGTGAGTGATCCTAAAGATATGGTGGAAAGTTTTAATAATGACTATAAGAAGAAATTGAGATGATACGAAAAAAATTACAAATGCTGTTGCAGAAGAGAATATATTGAATAATTCCATTAACTCTATATTTTATTCAGAATCTTCTAACGAAACGTTAAAAGGAATAATAACAGAGAATTAAAAGATAATAAAGTAAGTGGATACCAGATGAATTAACTCCCTTAAAATGCTTAAAATCATCTCCTGTTATCACTTTGATATTAGAAAAAACATTGTTGATCATCAATAAGCAATGGATTATTTTTTCATGATGAACTAGCTGTTACCAGCGACTTCATTGGTGTGGATTCTGCAATCTCAGATTTACTCAACAATGATTCCCAGTATACCACTTTAACACCTCATGATCCCCATGCAGGGTTGGTAAAAAAACCAAAAAACCGGGTTTTTTTTGGTTTAAACCGTTTTTTTTGTTTTAAATAGTATTAACATTAAAAACAATGAAATTTCTGAAAAATCATTCAAACTTCCAATAATTAACAAAAATAAAATGTTTATTAATGTAATTAACACTATTCCCATGCTAATTAATCAATAAATATTTATTACATTTTAACAAAAACCAACTTTTGCAATTCAATTATTTTTTGCTTAACTCAATGGATTACTGTGTTTGAAAATTCTTTTAATGCTATTATTAATCATATAACATATAAAGGTTTTTCCTTAGTTACTTTCAGTATACTTAATTAGGAAGCTATTTTGCAAAAAGTAATAAAAATTAGGTGAATATAATATATTTAATGAAGCATAAATAATGCAGATTAATTAGCAATGATTTACGATATACAGGGTGATTATAACTAAGGTTCTGATTTCAAAACACTGTAAAAAAAGAACGATTGTCAGAATGACTTGAAAATTGACATGAATATTCCTGAAAAAATTCAATTTTATTTGATAAAGGGGAAAAAAATACTTAAAAATGTAAAATTAGAACGATAGCCAGTCATGGCAGAATGATACCTTAATTATAGCATTTCACGATTTCATAATTCATGGAAACATCACAAAAAACAAAGTAATTGAACAAATAACTACAACTTACTTAAGAAATGTTCAATATGTTGTCCACAACATGTTCTGGCTATGAGGTTGAAAGCACAAAAATTCTTGTTCAACAACAGAATCGGAGTAGGCCATGGTCATAATGTGGATGTGCTTGAAATTCAGCTTTATTAAACCAAACGTGCCCCCCCCCCCACCGTTAATATTCCTGAGGAACTTCTAACATATAGGGAATGATGTGCTGGAGATTGCAATTCACCAAAGTTTGCAATCTGACCACTGTTTATCACATTTTCAGGTACCCCCTCAGCCAGAAGTTGCAAGGGTTAAGGTGCATCCTGTCAAAATGGGTCTTCAGCAGCTGCTTTGCTGGTACTGCAATGTGCATCTTGATAGAAGTTCTATCCACACACTGATGCTGTGGAAGTGCCGAAATAATGTGGTTGCACAAAATAGATTATACTGCTGGCCAAGTAGTACAGCATCATCTACTTGCACATTTTGCACTTTTTTCTTTTGTGAAAGAAACTTCCATTGCTTCAGGAGTATCCGTGCAAATTTTCAAGTCATTCTGATCAGTACTTATTGTATAGTTTTGGAATCAAAACTTAAATTATAATCACCCTGTATATAGCTGATTATTTTTCATAAATCTGTTACTACTTTACAGTAGAACCTTGATTAACTGGGCTTAACAGTGTGTGTGTGTGAAAGTATAAAAAAAACAACTATTGAATATTAAGACTGGGAGATATACAGTAGGAGATGTGCTACTTCTTATGGGAAAGAAAATGAAAATGTATGTGAGGTAATGTAACAACTAGTACACTAGTCTTTGTCCTTTAAGGACAGCTGGTGTCTTTCTTGGATTATAGGACCACCTACCCCTAGCATGATGGTGTCACTACTGTAGCTGCTTCTTTGTGAAGGGGAAAAAGAAACCCTGTGAGATAATACACCACCACATTTAGATGTGTGATGCAATCCTTATTCATGAATTTGCTAAAGATGGAGCATCAGAATGTAGCCAAAGGTTAGAAAATGTTGTAAGAATGAGAAATTTTGGCTTTTATATATAACTTTAAATAACTAAGATACTTCATATGAAAAAATATATATATATTCAGGCCACTTTTATAAGACTTTTGAAAAAAAACACATATAAAATGTTATGTCATTTAAAGATATACCATCAGAATGTACCCCAAGGATATAAAATGTGGTAAAAATGAAACATTTTGGCTAATAATGAACCAATATGATATTTTTCAAGGAAAAAAAATGATATTTAGGCAACTTTTATTTGATTTTTTTTAAAAAACCACTTGGTTTAAACCAAACAACCCTGTCTCCGACTATCATTTTTTTTTTTTTTTTGGCAATTTGCAACCAACGAGTTTTGGTTTTTGAGTTTGTTCCTCTGCTTTATACTTGTTTTCAAAGTTGACACAAGGGATATCAAACTGTTTTTGCAAAATCAACTTACATAATTAACAATTATTATTTTTAAATTATTTACATTATTAATTATAATAAAAATTTCGGTTTTTTTTAAAGATAAAATGGTTTTTGTTTTCTCGACATTACACAAACAACAGATTTGGCACAGCCAGCAAGCGAAGCCCCTCAATGGAGGAAAATTCTACAAGAAATGAGAGAAATAACTTACTGTATGTACCGGATGTGTCTCTTATTGGCAGACTTGTACCCTCTTAATGCTTACAATGTGGTCTTTCTCGCCCTCTAGGGATAACGCTGAAAACATTGGGAGAAAAAAAATTCTGAAAAGACCACGGCCCCTCCCCACAAGGGCAGAGCTGACAGGGCTCCAGCCCTGGAGCCCAGGACAACCACCATCATTTTTTGTTTTATGATGCTATAAATTCACTATAGCACAGGGCCCGTGAAAAATTTCAGCCTAGGGGCCCAACTCCAGGATGTTGGGGCAATGGAAAGGACATATGATTATCAAAACAATTGAAACCTGTTTCTTTGGGGCTCACATCATCTACGTATTATCGCAAACAAGCAGTAAACAAAGCACTTGAGTGTCCATTCTGAAGGGCCATCAGTCAGTTCAATGGCTATTTTCATACACATCAGCAATAACCCTAAAATTTATTGCTTTTGCGCTGACAGTATGCAAGAAGAACTGTTGCAGCATGGCGTTTTCACTGCATACAAAAATTTGTGTATTTGATGGATATAAATGGCGTCTTTTCAAAAGATTTGGGGTTTGAGTTGAAGTGAAAATGGTGAATACAGTCGAATTCAGGTCAGGGTTTAAACTGGATAAAAAATTCCTTTTGCAAAAAAGCGAAAATGAGGGGAAAAGCTTTAGCAAAATGCTCCAATGCTGATGTAATGATTGATGGTTGGACGTCTACTCGTTGTACCTCCTGTACGCATTTTTGCGAAAGTGGTTGCTACTTTCTTCGCATTCTACGATTTTGTTTCACATTTTGCGAAAAATTCGACCGTAGCTCAAAAAGCCCGTCATTTGGGGAGGGGGGGCATCCCCCCCCCAGGTTTTTGAAAATACACTAAAAATTGTATATATGTAATTATAAATACATTGAGTACATATTCTCTGCCCCCCCCCCCCCCGGAAAAAGTTGAAATGACGGCCCTGGTCGAATCCCATTTTAACGAATACCAATATAGTGAAAATTTTGTTTTAATGAACACTTTCCTGATCCACCAGATAAATTTTTATACTAACAATGCAAAAAACCTGGAATTCCTTTATATAACAAAATTTCATTATAACGAAGTGATTTCTATGGTCTCGTGGAGTTTGTTATAACAAGATTCGACTGTAATTGAGGTTTTGAGTGGAATAAATGAATTATTTTAACATTAAAATATATAGGAACAAATTGTGACAGAAGCCAAATGTCGTATAAACATGAAAATCGTATAACTGGGTGATGTAAAAACAAGGTTACACTGTACATCGAGCAACAAATTCAACAAGACATAAAAACTCTATTGTAATTTTTGTATAAATCAATAAGTAATAAAGAATCACCAATTGACTGGTTTGTTCTGATTTCGCTCTGCTCGTGACAGTGCCGCTTCAGCTGCTTTTCTTCTAGCCTCAGACTGCTCCTGAGATGAACCAGCCCGAGGTTGTTTCCCGCTATTTCTCGGTGCCGACACTTGTTTTGGTCTGTCATCAGTGAGTTTATAACCCCTGCCTGCCTTTTTGAATTTTCGGTTCAATTCTTTCTCCTTGAAGAAATTCCTTATTTTATCCATGTTTTCAGCTGGCGGTGCTGTAATTCCAGACGTTCTTGGATTAAATCCTAGGCGTGTGCTCTGATGGGAGCTTTAATTCTGCTGCTTCTCTTTTCAGGTCTTCGGGACTAGAAGCTGGAAGAAATTTGATGCGAATAAAACAAATTTAAGCACACAGATACAAATCAAATGTAGGACACAAATATAATGCTGACACATCCCGTCCCCAGTGCTTTATGAAATCTATTTTTTGCTCCTGTTATTAATATGGGAGTGAAGCATTTCCATCCCTCTCCCCAGCACATATGACAGGTGACAACAGTTCCATTCTAACAATATGTATTGCCCTGGAGAAACACACCCAAAAATTGACAAGAGTCTCGCCACAGACCTGAGTACACCCGAGTTGTGCTTGGTTTGAAAGAAAAGGTTTAGATAGGTCACAGTCCCCTTTATAAATAATCTATAGCACAACAAAAATGAGAATCGTCCCAGCGATCCCAGGGCTGCAGCCCTGTCAGCCCCACTCTTATCCCTTTAAGACCGAGCTTGATTTATCAGTCAGGTGAACTACTCTACGAACATTCATGTTTTAGTTACACAAAACAGCATAAAATAAACAAGAAATTTATTCATACAAAAGATAAGACTTTGTTGAGTCGAGCAGAATGGCAACTGATTTCTTTTCTTCCTCTCCGGAAGAGCGCTTTCCATTAACGACCGCACTCACAAAGTACCCCACTTTCAGTGCAGATAACACGAACTAATTATAGACAACAACAACAAAAAATGTATATATAGTCGAATCCTGTTATAAGAAAAAAAATCTTGTTTTAACACTTTTCTAATTCCCTCAGATAAGTTTACATAGGAAAAATGAAATTTCATTATAACGAAGTGATTTCTCCAGTCTCTTTATCTCATTATAACAGGATTCGACTGTACATATAAGTACAAAATTATACATGCATTTATAAAATGAGACGATTCGGGAGACAACTTAACCTGCCTTAACAAATCACAATGGGCTCGCCGTTTGCACTGTCACTCTCTGTGGCAATGTGTGGTATTTAGTGGCATGAGCAGTGATTCCACATGCCAGGAACTGAGAATCCCATTGTTTGAACCATAGATGTGATTGTATGGATGACCCTGTTGAGTGCAGGCGGAATAACAACCGATTTCTTTTCTTCCTCCCTGGAAAAGCGAGCTTTCTGTTAACGACCACAGCACCAAAATTTCCCAATCTCAAAGGGTTATGGCAAGGCCTTAACTAGGATTTTTGCCACCCAGGGCAAGCATGATTCAGCACATGACCCAACACAACTTTTAAATTCGATAACTTTATAACATTATTCTTCATTTAAATTTTGCCACCCGGGGAAGTTGCCGCCTCTAGTGACGACCCTACTTATGGGGGGGGGGGCATTCCCATAAGTTATACCTCTTCCATGACCTGATTTTAAAATTGTGACTCTTCAACAATAAACATCGAGCTGAGGCTATTTCAGTCCCTCCCTTAACAAATCTTGTGAGGTTGCTGAGCAGCACGATAATTAATGAATACATAATGCAACACCCCCCCCCCCCCACAATCTTACAAAGGAAGGAACTTGACTGGCAACTCTCAACCCCAATGTTTACTTCATGTCCTACCACCCAAGTCATTGAATGATAATAGCCATTACCTGGGCGCATGAAACGTTCGGTTATTATGTCTCCATACTTCTTCCACGAAACGTAGATGCAAAACAAATTGAAACCGAGGACGCACAGGAGGACCCGTATAATGACCAGTTGGAATTCGTCGACCTCACGAAACGACGTGACCAGGAAATTGATCAAGTCTTGCACATGAACAGGTAACGCATCAAACAAACTGTTCAACCCGTCGCTTTTCGAGGAGGGAATCAAAAACGACAGCAAGTCGAGAAGAGGCATTGAATCTTCTTCTTCTTCTCGATCGATGACATGAGCGGGGAGAAAAGAAAAAAACACACCAATCCGTTAACAAGGGCTAATGAAAACCCATTAAATACTGTAGTCATTGGACCACAGCATCATCATCATTCGTGGATGACTGTTGTTTTGTTGATCCTAGACCGTAGAGCAGTATTGCCAGATTCTTAAAAGAAATTTCCAGCCTACCTTCCTGGAAAGTAGTACCGAAACAATCAAACTCTATATGGTCAGCAAAGTAAAACTCCAATTAGAAGTCCAGGAAGCTTTTTGCTGTCACCTATCCGTCCCGTATTTTCCCGTATTTGGAATCTCAATGTCCCGTATTTCTCTCGAGGAAATATGGTCAGCCCACCTATCCAGTAGTTCGAGAACTGCGCTCAATGTAAATGAGCTTGAAAAAATGAATCACAGACGGAAAATATAGAGTTTGGATGACCATACATACCGTATTTCCCGGGACAGTCTCAGTATTTTCTGTATTTTTCGCCGTTACAACTTTTTGGCAAAAGTGTCCCGGTTTTTCCCGTATTTTACATGAAGTTACTTGAATTTTTATTCTTTACTCAAGTCAAAGATTGAAATTATTTTTTAACTCAGAAATTATATTGTGATAATTACAAATATAAATGAGAATATTAATTCCCCCACATTTGTCTTGGAGAACGTTGTTTTCCGTGGAATTCATTTTAATCCACTGCAATTTGTAGTAATGCTTCATTTCCCGCAATTGTGATTTTTCCGTAATTTCAACAATATTTGGCAACTTTGTTCGGATTTGGCGTCATTTTCGGTAATAATTGACAATGTCCCGCATTTTTTTGTATTTGGAATCCCAATTTCCCGTATTTCTCTCGAGGAAATATGGTCACAGTAAAGTTTCCCCCGACTTCTTATCGGTCGTAGGTCCTCGGCTGTACCTCCACTACGATTCCAGGACGAAATAACTGGATTCTAGACTCCCAAAAAGAAGAAAGCAACACTTTATTTAATTTATTATCCAACACCGGTACAAACTTTCACACCTCCCCATCTTTTTCGAATGTCTCAAAACGTTCTCGTTTCTCTCTCTCGCGACTCCTGTTTCCCCTCGGCCTTTTTCCAACCTCTTTTCTCCTGAACCTTACAGTCACCCTATGCTATCATCGGTGTGTAATTTTTACGCGCAATAACATATAGGCTTACATTGGAACCAATGGTGACCGAAGCCAAACGTCGTATAATTATGAAAGTCGTATAAACGAGGTTACCGTGTATATTGTACCTCCCCTAGCGGACACTACCCCATTAACGGAAAAAGATCTTAGTCCCACGGGCGTCCGTTATCGAGAGGTTCTACTGTAGTGATATAGTTAAGTTTTATGATTCCAATCGTACCTATAGTTCGTTTCAAGTTAACTTTGCAGTAAACGGGAAGCTACGAGAGAACCGCATTACACGTTGCTATGACAACGAAAGCCTTTCAGCCAATGTATCGATGCGCGGTACCGGTAAGGTATAGCTGATTTTATCGCCAATCTCACTGAGACAAATCTTTTTTTTACGTATAATGGTAACCAATATTTTTTCTAATTTAAAAAGTTTAAACGAATAAAGATCGGTTCAGAACGATATTTTCTCAGTATTTTTGTTCAATCATTCAAAAAATTGAAATATTCTGCATGAATGATCATCGTAAGCCTCCGATACATGGGAACTATATTTTGCGGCAAAGGAATACATTCTTTATCTTTCTTTGCACTGCAAAGTTAACATGAAACAGACTGTAGATCTGTTGCTCTGTTGCTGTCGAGACTATAAGCGTGCTGACTATATTTCATGGAGAAAAATGGGGATATTTCCCGAAAAGAAAGGATTCGAAATTCGGGAGATTGTCGATTACCGCCAAAAATGATGCCAAAGGTAAGCAAGTAAGTAAAATTGTCATCTACTGCAGTGTTTCTCAACCTTTTTCAGTCCGTGGCGCCTTTGACCAATATTTTCTTCTCGTGATCTCTGGTCTTATCTATTCCCCCTTCCCCGTATTCTCATCTGAGACTTTTTCGACTTATTGGATTGAATTCCATCAGCACTAAATTTAAAATGAAAATTTTTTTACAAAAAAAGAGTATCTCTGGACAGTGCCGTCTTAAGGCATGGGCCCACCCGGGCCTCAAGCGAAGAGGGGCCTCACAGAAATGAGATCTGGTTGAAATTTTCGAGAATTTGTTTGGTAGGGCCTCAGAAAAATCAATTGGCCCGGGGGCCCATGATACTCTTAAGACGGCCCTGTCTCCTGAACCCTAGGTCAAGCACGGATCCATTTTTCATCCCACCGAACAAGGTAATTGTATGGGGAAAATTCAACGAACCTAAGCAATAAATCAATCCTCCCGACCCGTTGGGTCCTCAGCCTGGATCCGTGCCTACCCTGGACTAGATTTCAGTGAGTATCCTTCATGTGGGATTCTATGCATGGCAGTCTCAATATCATAGGTGCCCAGGTAGAGTGGTGTTCTTGTGGCCCATACTTGGCTGGGTAAAAGCTTACATATTTGCATACTTCACTCGAAAATCATATAGCACCAGATAGCATCATGTAGGCCATGGTAGGGTAGTTTCCCAAACATTTCGTTCCATCGCCCCTTTCATCAGAAGTTTTTTCCTCTCATCACCTTTCCCCCAACTCAAGTGAAAACTCATGGGATTCTATGTATTCTATATAACTTCTGTCACCCCGGTTCATTCCATCTCCCACCGTGGGAGGGGCGATATGGCCTACTTTGGGAAACACTGATGTAGTCCCGATGGACACACCCCATAGTTGGACCATCGCCCTCACAAGGGGTGAGCTGACAAGCTCCAGCCTTGGGCCCGGGACGATTTTCACAATATTTTTGCTTTTTCACGCTATAAATTCATCATAAAATGAGGTCAGTGAAAATCTGGTTGGGGAGCCCCGCAAAAGATCTCAGCCAGCCCTGCTCCAGGATATGGGGGGCCATGCTATGGGCACAAAGATTAAAGTTGCTCTGGTACCAAAGACAGCTCTGCTAGATTTTGAAAGAAGTCACCTTTCTGTCCACCATATTTCACATGGAAGCTTTATTTCTTCACACTGCATTGTGGCCACTTCAGCACTTGTCGTGGCTCCCCCTTTCATCTGATTTTCACCCGTGGTCTTCTTAGAACATCCCAGGGCCACAAGTGGGCCACATGGCCCCAGGTTGAGAAACACTGATCTACTGTATCTAGACTGACCATATTTCATCGAGAGAAATACGGGACATTGGGATTCCAAATACGGGAAAATACGGGATATTGCCAATTATCGCTAAAAATGACGCCCAAAAAAGGTTGCCAAATATTGTTGAAATTACGGAAAAATCAAAATGGTGGGAAAGGAACCATTACTGCAAATTGAAGTGAATTAAAATGAATTCCACGAAGAAAAACGTTCACCAAGACGAATGTGGGAGATTAATATTCTCTTTTATAGTTGTAATTTCATAAAATAACTTATGAGTTGAAAAATAATGTGAATCTTTGACTTCAATAAAAAGTAAATATTCAAGTAGGCTTCGTGTAAAATACGGGAAAAACCGGGACACTTTTGCCAAAAAGTCGGGACGACCAAAAAAAACAGAAAATACCGGGACTGTCCCGGGAAATACGGGACGTATGGTCACCCTATGTATTACTAAAATCAGTGGAAAAATCACCATACGGGACGTATAGTCACAGCATGTGAAGTGAACATATTTTATAAGCACACTGTACGTGACTATTTCTACGATCTAGGAAAACATTTGCGCCGATCAGCTGTTACTTAACAAATATATATATATATATATATTTTAAAAAAAATTAAGAAATTTCATTGAAATAAATTCAGCAATTGTAAAAATTTAGATTTTCAAATTTATTATCTATTTATTATTATTTTCTTTTTTCCCTTCTCGTTTCAACTTGATCCACGGATCCTCCTCGCCGGTAGCAACAACCGAAAGAGACAAGGACGCCATCAATAATTTTATTATTATTATTATTCAGCGAAAGCACGCTGTAGTAGTTGATAGTTGAAATAAGACATTTTTTCCCCCCCTTCTTATACATAAATCGTTAGGAAATAATTAATAATTATTATTTAATAAAAATAATTGAATTATTCATGCATATTATTGTTACAATATTGTGAAAAATGAAACTAGTAACATGCGTCGTTCAAAGTTTCCAAGTAGCTAAAATATTCAGGGAAAACACAGACCGTATAAATAGCATTGATTTCACCCCTGACGGAAAGAGCTTAATTTCGAGTAGTGATGACGACTCCATAGTGATCTATGATTGCGAGAAAGGAACGTGAGTCTCACCATTTATATAATTTATAAAGAATTTATCATAAATTAAGCTCTCTGTGAAAAAAATATATATATTTGAGGAGGGGGGGGGGGTTCAAATGATACAAATTATACGCGAAGTCCCAATTTCGTTAATTTATAAATTGACTACGGCCGTCTTTATGATGAGGTTTTAGGTGATTGTAACTATTAATGCTTTACGAAATTGCATGTGCGGAATTGGGCGTTGCCGTGTATGTGGGGGAAAAGGATGAGAGGCTTTCCTCATCGGCATATTGGAAGATGGCCGTACCAGGCGCGGATCCTAGACCATGTGGGGAGGTGGGGTGAATTTTACGGGATGGGAAATTTTTTTCCTGTGTTATTCAGCTCTTGGGGGGGAGGGGTCATTCCCAATCGGCCACCTCCCCCGGATCCACACCTGAGTGGAAGCAGATACCTTCAGATGTGAATGGAATGGAGGCAGGTATCTTCACTTTCAAATGGAGTGAATGCAGACATGTTCAGCTTCAAATGGAACGAATGCAGACATCTTCACTTTCAAATGGAGCGAACGCAGACATGTTCAGCTTCAAATGGAGCAAATGCAGACATGTTCAGCTGTGAATGAAATGGAGGTATGCATTGTCAGTTGTGAGAGATAGAATGAAGGTAGAATAGAATAAAGGATAGAGGTAGACATCTTCAGCTTCAAATAGAATAGAGATAGGCATCTTCAGCTGCAAATAGAATCAAGGCAGGTATCTTCAGCTGCGAATTGAATTGAGGCAGACATGTTCAGCTTCAAATGGAGCAAATGCAGATATCTTCAGCTGTGAATGAAATGGAGGTATGCCTTGTCAGTTGTGAGAGATAGAATGAAGCATAGGTAGACATCTTCAAATAGAATAGAGACAAGCATCTTCAGCTGCAAATGGAATTGAGGCAGGTATCTTCAGCTGCGAATTGAATTGAGGCAGGTATCTTCAGCTGCGAATTGAATTGAGGCAGACATCTTCTTCAAATGGAGTAAAGGCTGTGAATTTCAGCTGCGAATGCAGACATCAACTTCAAACGGAATGGAGGCAGGCATCTTTATCTGTGAGAATGAAGCCTAGGCAGATATCTTCAGCTGTGTGAATAGAGTGGAAGCAGATATCTTCAGCTGTGAATGAAGCAGTGGCAGGTGGATCCAGGGTGATGTGTTGAAGAAAAGACTTAGCATGTAGATGCATTGGATCATCCCGTATTGTACAGTACAGACAGAGGCAGTCTTAGGGCAGTGCGACTGGTGCAATTGCACTGGGCACCAAATGAGGAGGGGTGCAGAAATGCGTTAAATATACATTATTACAGAAAAATATCTTTAATATACGTATTTATACAAAAATAACTATAAAATATATGTAAAAAATGACAGAGACATGATGCTTGGTCAGCTGAAGCAAGCACACATTTTGGCGCCACCTCATGATGTTGAAGGATAGGTTTGCCCGGGGCTCTAGAGCCACCTACATCCCCCTAGTTGCGGCCCTGAGCAGTGCATCTACATATGTACAGTACATTTTGGGCAGATAAAAATACACTCTCTCGAGCTCTTTTTGTTTACACTTTCCTGCAGGAGACTTTGGGGAGGGGGAGAAGCAATTTCTCTGTTGTTGTGCAGTAAAAAATAAAAATGATGGAGGAATCTCCCTTGGTCACCCAATTTTTCGACTAGCGAGAGCAAAAGTGTTTTCCTGTGTTGTGGGAGTACTACAGGGATTGAAGGTGTCTTCTGATGTGGGAAAGATTTTGAGCCAGAGGCCTTTCACGCCTCCTTTTTCCCGACTTGTATTACTTTTATTGAAAATGAGGAATCGAATCTTCAATACAGTACAGTATTTCGAAAAAAAAAAACATTTAAGAAAAATGAATCAAAACCTATGATTAGCTGACTATTTTAAATAGGGATCCTGCACTTGGGCCTTGTTCCTACCTGTCACACGAGGAGAAGCAAAAATGTGCTCACACGAAAAAACCCATGCACTTTTGCCCCCCCCCCCCCAATCACTGGCCAGTCTCCAGACTTTCATGTTAGTTGAACCAGGGGCAGCCCAGTGTCACTGGGTGTGCTCCAGAAGGGCGTCAAATCTGAAGTGAAAGGGCAAAAAAAAAAAAAAACAATTTGGAAAAATTATTTGTGCCCGCTGTAGGAGAGTCACCAAGTCTGAGGTAGGCAGGGCAAAATAAAGTTAAAGGAAATGATTTCTGTCCCCTTTAGTAAGAGTGCCAAATCCGGCGTAAAAGGGTAAAAGAAATTACAGAAAATTATTTCTGCTCGCTCTATAGGAGGGTTGTTATATCCGAAGTGGAAATGCAAAAAAAAATTAGGAAAACTTATTCGTGCCCTCTCTAGAAGGGGGCGTTAGGTTCGAGGTAAAAGGGCGAAAAAATGGGAAAATGATTTCTGCCCGCTCTAGCGCCAAATCCAAGGTAAAAGGCCAGAAGAAATTCGACATGATATGTTATGACAAAATATTGCTGTTCTTTTGAATGCATCAAAATGAAGCAATTGAACAAGTTTTTTTTTTAATTGGGGGAGATCGGGGGGCCCCAAAATGTCCCTCTCGGGTAAAGATTTTGCCTTGAGTTGCCCCTGAGTGCAACATATGTGTGTGTGGAGAATTTTAACAAACCGTACATATACACAACTGAACATCTTTTAGGAGTTCCATTGATTTTGTTCCAGATACCCGGTGAGTAACGGTAAAGCCTCCTATGAAGCTCCTAGACAGTATCTCTATCTAGGAGGCCTTGGTAAGGTGTGGCCACAACTGGACTCTAAAAAGACATTTTTTCGCTTTCAAGGAAACTAACGAGGAATGTATGTTGGAAATTGAATTTGCTTTTTTTCCCAACCGACTATCAAGAAGGGCCGAAAACTTCAATATAAATTCAATCGAAATGAAAACCTGTTGATCCTAGTGTAATTTGCGATTTTAATTTTGGTTGTATTAGTTTTCTATAAGATTTGTAAGAGTTTTAATCATCTTAAAGTCATTTTGAAGGCAAGTCATTTCCTTGACATTAATCTTGAATAAGAATTAAACAAAACCTATTGAATTTTGCTGCTTATAATCTGCAGATGCAAACTTCGCTAATGTGAGGGGAAAAAAAAGCACCATGTATAGTCTGCAGCGGTATATAACCCACATGAGAAAATTTCATTTATCAGTATAAAATCTCTCAAGGTGGAGGTGAGGGGTGGTTATTTAACATGGTTTTGTAGAGAAAATGTCAATTTTTTGTACTGGCATCTACCGAATCCATAAATATTTAAAAAAATATGTTTTTGTTAATAAATTTTTAATATAATTATAACTAATGAAACCTCTCTCTCGAAAAAAATAAAGCCATAGGTAAGACGCAGTGGTTTATCCGCACTAAAGCCACTTCTCAAGTTAAGACTCTTCTCATGCAACTTCGATCCACAATAAGAAATTCATTTCCGACGTTTTGTTTTTATTTCAATGTAATTTTTTTTAACGTATAATCTACAGACTATATGCAGCAGAATAGGTAGATTAATTTGGACTTCCATGGAAATAAAGTAGTGTACCTTACATATACAGAACAACAAGGAGGGGGGGGGGCGGCAGCAAATCCATTTCGTATAAGAGAAATTTTGGATATGTATCTTCTTATATTTGAAATGAGATTTTTGAAGCTGATGAAATATGGAATTAAATGTATGTTATGGTAAATGCGTTGAATCTGTAAAGCATATCGGTAATGCATAATCACCAATTGTCGTGGTAAGTTTGATAAATTTCACAACGTTTATCACTTTTACCACGATTATGCATAACCTTTTTAGACCCTGGATGCCCCAATGCAGAATGTTTAGCACTGTTCTGCGACGAGCCCTCAGCTGACTGGAAATGTTCTGCGGTAAAAACCCCCATACATGTAATAGTGTTTTTTGCACTTTTTCTTAAAATTCATCCGAATTGTTCTGCAGTAGCGCCAATTGTTCTGCGACGTAAGTCGCAGATTTTGGCACATTCTGCTTTGGGCCTGTATGCACAAACGTGTGGATTGCTTCTTTTCACTTTAGATATTTTTTTAACCTCAGGGATGTTCAGCCCAAAAAAACAATCCCTTCTCAGTGCCGTCTTAACACATGGGTCCACCTGGGAGCATCAAGTGTAAAGGGGCCTCACGAAAATGAGATCTAGTTAAAATTTTTTAGAATTTACTACGTAGGGTAGTGGTTAATCGAGTCAAGTGGTTACGACTGCGTTTGCCGTCGCTGCCATATGTAATATTGGTGCCTATGACGGCATTTGCAGACGCGCAGACTTTTTTCAATCTTTTTCACCAGTCAAGTGGTCAAGACGCCATTTGCCGTCGCTGATATACGTAATGGTGTTGCCTACGACGGCATTTGCCGACACGCAGACTTTTCTGTCTTTTTCACATAAATATGAAGAAATAATTTATCATACATGTGCTGCCATCTCTGTACAGCCATCCTTCTACTTTATTATCTCATCACTAGAGGAAGTTGACAATTATATTTCAAGGTCTGAGATTATTACTACTATTATCTTTGTCATGTTTTGCAAAGCTGCATCCCCATCGCTTTTGTTTCAATTTCCAATTCCCTTGCGAAGATGCATCTGTTTTATTACTCATATGTCTTTTAGCAAAGGTTCAACTATTATGGGTCCATATAAATCCATCAACAGCATTTCTTTTAGTCAGAGGACATTATGACCGCCCCTCCCCACTTTTGGGGTGTCATTATGTCTGGACACATTCGAGCTATAAAAAATATTTTAATATTTCAAACTTCCAAAAAAAGGGAAAAAGCGCGCGCATCTTCAAAAAAAAGTGGGCACTGTGGGTAACGCTCGGAGAAATGAATTGGACAGTTGACTGGTTAATATCCAACCAAGAGGTGGGGGGGGGGAATGGGGATGATCACCACACCAAGAGTCTGATAATATAGTAGAATGAATCTCTCCTGTATTTTACGGGACAGTAATGACTAGCAAAAAATGCTTCCTCTGACACATCACTCTGGATTCACGCCTGGGGGAAGGGGCACTGACTACTGTTTTTGCACCGGACGCCACTAGGTCTAAGACCGGCCCTGGGTACAGACAAATGTTCTCCATATTATTTGGCTCTTGGGAGGGGTCATTGTCCCAACTTTGAATCTGTGCTTGGGTCTTTTTCAGCCCACAACCCGGTTGAATTCATTTTTTGAGTGTAAGGTCCTATCATAAGCATGACTAAGGAGAAATAAATGACATAATAAAATGGTAAATCATTTGTAGCCCTCTTCGGCTGATGCCAGGACCCGGTCGAAACATTGTTTACTAAAAGGTTCTTTTGCAGCATGTGGGGGGTCACCACATTCTGGGGCAGCCCCTCCCCTTATCCTGTAGTACACTTATAATGTGAAAAAACAAAATGACGAAAATTGTAGCCCTGCAGTCCAGTCAGCCCCACTTTTATGGAGACCATACATATTTTAGAATTGATATACATATTCTCTGCACATTTCTATAATCACTGGAGTAGTCTACGAATTGTGTGGGGGGGGGTGTAATCCTCATTTTCGGTGCAATTCTGTGTTCACTCAAGTCTCTTACGTATTTTCATGGCCCCAAATCCTGAAGCAGGGTCTCTCATGGTGAATTTATAATGTGAAGAAACAAAAAATGATTAGAGTCGTCCCGGGTCCTATCAGCTCCACCTTTGTTAGGGGCATGCCCCAAAGCAGAATGTGCCAAAATCTGTGACGTACGTTGCAGAACAATTAGCACTACTGCAGAACAATTTGGAAGAATTTAAGGAAAAGTGAAAAAAAACACTATTACATGTATGGGAATTTTTACCGCAGAACATTTCCAGTCAGGAGGGCTCGTCGCAGAGCAGTGCTGAACTTTCTGCTTTGTGGGGGAGGGGGGGGGCGTGAGCATTTCAGAGAAGGGATATCCAATTTTTTTGTTTTTTGTATATTTCTGCAATCAAGAGTTATCTACACATCATGGAAAGGAGTGGGAGTAATTCACATTTTCTGTGCATTTCTCTCTTACATATTTCCATGTCCCCACATCCTAGAGCAGAGTTCCTAGGCAGAGATCTTCACTATGCTCGCCCAAAAATGAATTTCTAGTGTGCAGGAACAAGAAATGATGAGAATCATCATGGGGCCCCAGGGCTGGAACCCCCAAAGCAGAATGTGCCAAAATGTGCAATGTACGTCGCAGAACAATCTGGAAGAATTTTAAGAATAGTGTAGAAAAACGCTATTATGTATATGCGAATTTTTACCGCAGAACATTTTCAGTCACCTGAGGGCAAAACATTCTGCTTTGGGGGCTGGAACCCTTTGAGGGTGTATGTGCATTTCAGAAAAGGGATATTCATATTTTTTGCACATCTTATGGCACATCTTTATGTATTTTCTGCGGTTAAACAAGTCTCATATGCATTTCCATGTCCCCACATCCTAGAGGAGGGTCCCTAGGCTGAAATCTTTGCCTTCAGCCCCCCCCCCATAGTGCATTAATAGTGTGAAAAAAATGTCATGGGAATCACCATGGTCTCCAACCTTGAAGGGGGGGGGGGGGAAGGGCAGGCATTTTTCAGAGAAGAGCTAACCACATTTTTTGTGCAATTCTACAATCATGCGAGTCATCTACGCATCACAAAAGGATGCATTATCCATATTTTGTTTGCATTTCTGAGATCATGTGTCTTACACATTTCCATCGCCCTCACATTCTGGAGCAGGACCCCTAGGCTGGGATCTTCCCTTGGGGGTGCCTTCATAGTGAATTTATAGCTTGAAAAATAAAGTTTAAAATACAGAACATAATCTCCACCTCAGCATCACCAACAAAATTTGCCATTTGTGAGCCATTCACAATTTCGTAAGGATTCATTAATCATTACGATTAATAATCAAATAGAAAATTAATCATTAATTAAATCAGTTTAATCCTGGATGTTTTGCTTACTACGAAAAGGAAAAAAATTAATGTAAAACACATATTTTTTCACTTTCGGTGTAAGTGTGAGGCTCGGCGTGACCACATTTGTCGCACACATCTAAGTGCGGCTCTGCTATTAGTGGCTGTCCGAGTTGAAAATGAGCTATCAAACTAGAGGAAAACACTGTGAGTGTCAAGTATAAATATCAAGTTGGTGCTGAAAAGAGGCATTATTCGACATGCCATTTTGTGTATCTCTTAACATGGTGAAACATACATACTTAGTTCAGTGCTTGACAAATCCAAAACAATTTAGGTGCCAGCCAAATTTCTTTGGAGCAGAGCATGGTCTTTACCCAAGAAAAACAGTTAATATTTTTTTTTACTTTTTGACTTTTTCAAAACTTAATGACATGTTTTGATATTGGAGGCAACAATTACGAAATTGAAAACTTTGTGTCATCTTTAGACAGCAATTTAAAAATTTCGTACAGAGCATTTTAGTCTCCAATACTGGTTTTCTAGTTGCTGTTGCATCCTGGGATTTGTCAAGCTCTTACTTGAATTTTTTTCATTATCAATTTTGGACGAACTTCACTACGGTAATTATATTGGATTGACCAGCAGGTAAAGAAGTGTAGCGTCCGAGTGGCGTGGCGGTAAGATGCTCATTAGGGTGGGTCAAAAAAATAAAAGTAACATTTTTAAGGAGCGCAGTGATAAAAAGGTGCTAAATGGTCTCAAAATAATAGCCGGGTGGGCCCGGGCACGGCCCACACATAAAGATGGCACTGCTTCAGATTGCCTTCTTGCACCACTGGTCCAGGCTGTTCGTCCGAGTATTTTTGAAAAAAAAAATTACAGAAAATGTGTCAAATTGCTAACACAAATATGTATTTTGATATGAAATTATGAAAATTAACTTTACTTAACTTTAATTTTATTTTTGTTTGATTTTTTTAAGGCACAAGAAAACATTGCAGAGTAAAAAATATGGAGCAGATCTCGTTCGCTTCACTCATGCCGAAAACTCAGCTGTCCATAGCTCAACAAAAATCGATGGTAGGTGTTGAAATTGATGTTTTGCAAATTAAATTGTTTGTAATCATTTACCTCCAAGCCTTGTTAAAATTAACTTGATGAGAGTCTTCGCATAATGCAAAGTAAATGTTTTTCACTTTGGGTGTAATCAAATCTTTGTTGGTTAAGTTAGTGCTAAATATTTCGTTGGGACTTAGTTTATTGAGGTTCAACTGTGATCCTATAGACAGGTGGCCAACTTCTCTCTGTTAGAGGGTCAACATATAATGGTCAGCTGCAGTGTCGGGAGCTGAACCACGTGTGTGACATTCCGGTGTATAAGCCACTCCAGTAAAATGACCCAAAAAAAACTTTCAGATTTGTATGCTCCATAAGTAATATGGTGAAACACTGGCAATTTAGTCATCACACTTTTACCCTGGTCTTTCCATTCCTTCACTTCTTTTATAAACTGACTCATATTCATTGTTAGTCTGGTTTGGTTGAGGGACGGATAAATGCTCAAGGCATTTATCCGTTCCGCTCAAGGCATTTATCATTGATTCATGCACTGGTAGACTTCGAGAAGAGTTTTATTATTGGGATAATAGCTTTAAATTTGCCTCTCAATTAGCCTCTGTCTCCAAACCTGAGCCCTCCTGACATTCTTTTGCGGGTTGTTGGGGGAAAACATTTTACAGTAAAATATTCGGAACTGTAGGGCAGACCTAGACCAGTGTTTTAATTCATCTCTAAGAAGTATAGAATTTATTAAATTGGAAATAAATATGAGTGTTATATATATATGTATATATATTTTTTTTTCCCCCACATATATGTGATTTTATATTAGTGTTTCACGCAATGAAAAAATATTAACTTCCTTTTTCATTAAATTTTTCAGATACCATCAGGTATTTATCTCTTCATGACAACAAGTACATCAGGTATTTTACGGGGCATTCAAAAAAGTAAGTACAACATGTTGAATGATATGTATGTGTTGTAGTATTATAATCAAATCTCTCCAAAAAACTGCCTCCTTGCTGTTCTTTGAAATAGTGGTTGTCTGTGGGGGAAGGAGGGGGGGGGGTAAATAGAGGTATCAAGCATGATTATGGTGAATGAGAGGGGAAAAAATAGGCATCAGTGTTGGACTCCCAGTAGTCCTGTTCTACATTGGTTATGTATCTGGGACTGCTTAAAAAAATTGGATATTCTACCTTCCTCTTAATTAACAAATTAAGAGGAAGAGCACTCGTCCGACAATCGAGGGACCCGGGTTCGACTCCCGGTAGAGGCAGAGATGAGTTTTTCCTTCCTTAAAAAAATTAACATCTCAAATAATAAATATCTTCACAACATCCAGTTCCTGTGTATCTTGTATTAACAAATTTTATTCAAAAAAGTCTCTTCACAGAGCCCAGGCAGACAAACATGGTACATACATAATATGAAAAATTTATGAATTTACTATCTTCACTTCAAATATGGAACACAGATGGTAGAACTATCAAGAACATGAAACAAAAACAACTCTAACAACATAAAAACATTAGGACCATGCATATAGGACTTACATACACTCTAACGCAACATGTTCCAACGTGGAAAGATTTGTTAGAAAGTCCTCAGAGGAATGTGTACGAGCTGTTTGTTCAGTTAATAGTAGCCCTTCACTCAGTCCGAGAAAAAAAGAATCATCACACAATCATAGGAGCCTCTGTCTCGGGGCTTTTCAACCTGTGCTCCACTGCTGTTCCAGGACAATAAAATAAATCACTAAATTGATGAATAAATGACTTGTAGGCTAAAGTCTCTGCAAGTCTAAAAAGGTTGAGAACCACTGCTCTAGATGATACAAATCTTTTTCTGTTTGGTATGTTTTTGTTGTTTTTTTTTACTCTATCAGAAGTTTACTATATTCTCAAACAAACGTCATAAAAATCTGCTCCATGTAAGAAAAAACCAAACTTCTTGCCCATTTGAGTGGCTTCCATTGTGTGTCTCACATTACATTTTAATCAAGGTCCATCTCTATAAAAGGTAACTGACTGTAGATTGTACATTTCAGAATCATCCGCTGTGATTGGTTGGTTGTCACAACATTGAGGTCGGAAAGCCATACTGGATAGCTTTTTTTTTCAAAGTCATTTAAAGTAAAGAATCAAATCATTAACAAAAGTTTTTCATTCATCGATTAAGAAAAAGTATTTTTGCGCTGCAAATTTAGCAACTGACAGTACAGGGTATAGATGCCAGTTCAGCACTTTGTGTGATATTATTTGTTGGCTTTGTTTCTTTCCCATTATTTGTGGAGAAAGTTGTCGCATAAGTGGAGGAGCCAATGGCTTGTTTCTAGGAAAACTGTACATGAAATGAAGATTAGCTCTCAAACAAGAAGGTGGGGTGCATAGGGAGGTTTCACTGTATATTTTAAATTGTATATAGTGTTATCTATACTATGGAGTTTGATCATAAAGTATGGTGAATAGGCAAAGTCACTGGTGCGATTTATTGTTACATGCCAGAAATTTTGGGAAGAAGACATATAAAAATTAAATTCACCCATCCCACGGTACACTTTTGCTCTATAGAATCTGAGATTTCTAATAACGTGTTGCTTGGTTGAGTCTGTCTGTTATCAGCTATTCAGCGAAGTGTCGTAAATCAGATCACAAATAATGCATTGGTACGAGCGAGTGCATCGATTCTGAGCGCATCAAATTCTATCACCAAAAAACATTATACTGTGTCTTATTCACTATATTCCCTGGATCTATTTAATATACAACTTCTAGTTCCATTTAAATCAAAATTTGAACATGTTGCTTTGTATCTATTTGGTACACTAAGTGCCAGAATATCATAGCTGAAAATAATAACAAAAGATTATGTCTGACTTTGTCTCAGGAAGTGACAAGAGTGGTTGAATAAGTGGGTTTGAAATTAGAGTAACAAGACCAGTTATGTTTTACTTGAATGCATATATATATACACACTGTGCAATGGCTGTATAACAATACCCAGGCCCATTCACTTCAACTTTTTCTCGAGGGGGAGCCAAGAAAATATACTCAATATATGTATATATATTTCCCTTGTTTGTCTATTTCTGTGGTATTCTATTGTATTTTTAAATTTACTGTAAAAGAGTGGGTCCACCCTGACCCCCAAAATGACGGGCCTAGCAGTACTGAAGGTACTGGAATTGGAGAAAGATATTGTTATAGGTGAAGTATATCAACATTATGAAAAATGCAACACCACCAGACAGTAATATAATTATTTACTAATTAATTATTAATTATATTTAATATATATAGTATTGCTGTATAGAATTTTCACTGTATTTGACTATCATATTTTGTGATCTCATTTCATGTTTGTGCTGTTGTCATCTTCTAGAAAAATTTGGGTTGGCCTGATAAAACATCATACATCAATACATCATTCATATCTGCTTTGTTTTGCTCAACCAAATTACTCATAAAATTGCTTTTGATTTGTTAAAATGTCGTGAAATTAATACTAGACCTACACATATATATATTTTTTTTTTGTGTTGTAGAGTTATATCGCTCAGCATGTCACCTACAGATGATACATTCCTCTCTGGGTCATTGGACCGGACTATTCGTCTCTGGGACTTGAGGTCACCTAACTGTCAGGTTGACTGAATTTTATTTTACAATTTTTATGCTCCGATGTTTCTGATAGGTTTGCGTTCATATAAAAGTTTCTATAAATGCTTATAATTTTACGTCGATCTCTGAGCTCAAAGTTTCCATGATTTTACTGCTTAGAGATAAATGGGAGAAAAAATAGTTATCACATTTTTGAAAAATGCCTGCATTAATTCTTTTTTAAATTCATCGACGTTTCATTTTCTTTCAGGGTTTTTTGTCACAAACAGGTCGACCGGTGGCAAGTTTTGATCCAGAAGGCTTGATATTTGCTGTTGGAATAGATGCTGAAATGGTAAAGCTGTATGATCTTCGTTCATTTGATAAGGTAAGAAGGTTTTGTGTCAGACCAATAAAAACAAAATTTGATTCAATCACTTTTTCACACATCACAGTAAACAGTTTTCAATCTAGTTCTGAGTGTTAATTTATTTCAAGATTTTTACATTTTGTCTCTTTGGTGCGTTTTCCTATCCAATTATACTCCCACCAACTTCCTAACTTTTAGATAGATAGATATTTCCTTTGTTTAAAATTTTGAAACACAGTTACAAGGGGTTTACAAGCCTGTTTTAGGGGCTAAGCAAGCTTGTGAGTCCACAAAACAATAACAGATACATATCTGTTGGCAAAAATAATAATAATAATCTGCATATATATAACACCAAGAAATAAGTGGCAACAGGAATGGAGATGATAGACAAAGTAAAATTGGCATTTAGTGGCGTATGCAAGATAAGGAAAGATTACATTACAGTGTCAAATAGATTGTTTACTTATTAACTGAGAAAGTAAATTAAATACTTTGGGAGCTAAATAAAGGAAATATTTTTGGAAACAAGTTTCATTTGGCTTTGGTACTTATATAGTATGACGTCTAAATTGTATTCCAGATTTTTGCAATTTCAGATTGTGAGATGGCCACTTCTTTTATAAAGCATTTTTAAACTTTTATAAACTTACAAATGCTTTAAAGGGAGCATCTTTAATTGCTTGAAAAGTGGAAATGTATGTGTGAGTCCATTTTTACTCAATGATACGGATGAAGGACTTCAAAGGTGTGAAGGACCTTCGTCACAGTCCTTCACGAAAAGTGTAGAAAGATTGCTGAAGTATGCCCCCCCCCCTCCCCCAACATGTAATGTCATAATTCAATCTAGATTCTACTAACACAAAATAAATCAGTTTTAAAATGAATTGGGAACATTTATTCCTGACAAAATTTCCTAATGTTACGATTTAATTCTACACTCAAATAATTAATATTTATATATATTAATCCACAGGATAGTTTTGAATTTAAAAAAATCCCTAAATACTTAAAGGTGTCTACTCTATTGACAACTGTGCACATACAATCCGAGATACAACCATCTGTCATAGTATGATATTTTAGAACATCATAATCATTAAAAGTACCAGAACCAAATAACATAAATTTAGTTTTATCTATATTTAATTTTAATTTATTATTTTCAAATCGGATATTTATTGAGTTAAGATCATTTTGCATGTTATTTCTCAAGTTAATTGAAGAGCTTTTGAATAACAAAGAGCTAAATCATCAGCAAAAGCAGTGATTTTTCCTTTCAAATTAAAGTTATATGGGTCATTTGTGTATATTAGGAATGAAATAGGTCCATGTACTGATCCTTGAGGTACACCAGATGTAATTTGTCTTTTAGAACTCAAAACGGAATTTACTTTTACACTTTGAACTCAAAGTAAGATATGTTTTGTAAAATATAAGTTGCAAACCCTGAATTCCTTCATATTCAAGTTTGGTTGAAAGAATACTATGATTCACAGTATCAAAAGCTTTGCTGATATCTGAGAATAATGATGCAACTTTACAATTATTGTTATCTACTATATACACATTTGAAAGAAAATAAACAAGAGCGCCCTCTGTACTTTTTGCCTTTCTGAATCCAAATTGTTTCTCACTAAAAAAAATTAATGCTGTCAAGAAATTTAATTATTCTGGATTTAATTATTTTTTTATGGCCTTTGACAAGACAGATAGTAAAGAAATCTATCTGCAATTATTAATACACTTTTTATCCCCATTTTTGTGTATTAAGCAAACGAATACTAGTTTCGGCCACTCTGGAAATTCACCAGTGATAAAACTTAAATTGAAAATAAACTATAAACATCACTTACATATGGCTCAATGCATTTCAATGTTATGGAATTAATTTCATCAAATCCTGATGATTTTTTGGAATGTAAAGAATTTATAATACTCAATATTTCATGACTATCCGTAGGGTATATATAAAAAGATTTCTTAAAAATTCAAATATGAACAATTTAATGAATTACAATTAATAGGAAAAAATTTGTTACAAAAATCAGAAAAAAAGTCATTAAAACATTCAGCAAGATCAATTGAAGTCGTAGTTTCACCAGTTGTTTCAGTAAAAACTGTCAATACTGCTTTATCTGTCTTTATATTAGACTTTATCTATCCATATGCTTTGAAAGCGTTTCCTTGAATGTTTTGAGTTTAGGGAATAAATATTCAGAAAATGAACAATTACAGACCGATTTTGATTTTACCTATTGTGGCAAAATTATTAGAGAAATGGGCAAAACAACAAAATAGTTATTTACACTCCATTGCTTACTTATCACTTCATCAATTTGGCTTCAGGGAAAAAAATAAATACTGAAATGGCTTTGGTTAAATTAATGGATTACATACAAATTAAAATAAAAACAAAAAATAGCAGCTGTATTTATAGATATTAATAAAGTGTTTGATACAGTAAACTGGGATATCTTATTAGAAAACCTAAAAAATATTGGAGTAAAAAAGCTCCCACTTGATTGGTTCAGATCTTTTATAACAAATAGAAGACAGACCATTAAAATAGATAATAAGATAAGTGGGATAAGGGCAGTAGATACAGGTGTACCTCAGGGATCAGTTCCAGACCCAATACTTTCTTCAATTGCTTTGCTCATAATAGCAATATTTTGAGAGTAGTAATGGCAGGGGTGCAATAATTAAACCTACTGGTAGGCAATGATTGGTGACTTGGTGCTAATTGGCGATGCCTTGAATAATCTTATTTTTTAAAAGAATACCTGTAATTTGACTTTTATTAATGAAAAATTTCTACGTTTTTCAAAAACTCTTTTCATTCATTTTTGTATGGAGAATTTGGACTCGCCACAAACCTTCCTAATTCTCACTCCCTAATGTTGACAGCTATGCTATGGGATGTTATCAAGAAGCTCAACGAAAAAATGCTGAAGTGAATGAATGAGATGGTTGTTTCTTTTTGGTAGAAACAACTAACTTTACATCAATATTTTTATCAAAAACATTTTTGATTCAGATGCACACTCTGTTGCATAAGTCGATAGAGCTCATCCCAAAGATTCAGAAACCATTGAAAAGTGGATTTTGAAAAATGTGGAAATGCTCCCATTTGAAAATAAGCTTCTCTCTTGTGTCTTATAGACCCCTATCTTTTTCAATTTCATGAGTAAAGTTTTGAGATACAGTAGATTCTCACTAATCCAGAACATATCAGACCAGGGTGTATCGGATTACCAGATTTAAGTTAATTCAAAAAGCCCATTTAAATAATATAAATTTCTGTAGAAAGACACGCAGTTATGTGTTCTCATTTTCTATGCTCGAAGAAAACCAGTCTAAAAAACACCAGATTACTGGGCAGGGTATATTAGTGTATAGCTGGATTATCAAGAGTCTATTTTCTTTCTTATTTTTCTTTCAAACCGAGCACAACTCAAGTCTATCACCATCTATGAGGGGTTTACTACCTAGTGAGCTGTGCCGCGGAAGTGTAAGTGTGTGTGTGTACCTAAGAGTCTGAGTGCTATGTAGTGTTAATTTGACTTTTCAGTGCTGCCATGTATATTTCAGAAGTGAATTGAGTGATGTGTTATGATTGAAGTACATTTATACTGTTTGTAGGTCTGTTGCTCTCTGCGGCGAGACTTTTTAAAGGGGAGATCAGCTCGTATATTTTCCATCCAATTCACAATCTTTTGCTTGAGAAAAATTTTGAAAAATTCTATTTTTTTTTAATCTCAAATTTCCTCCTGGCCTTAGTTGTTTTTTTCCCCCTCCCACCATTGTACTTTTTGTTAATCTTTGTATTTTATAATGTTCAAAAAAAATTTGTTACAATGATCATTATTTTTGTTCTTAGAATTGAAATGCAGTAATGTTTTTTACCCCATTTTTTTTAATATGTTTGCATTGGTTTTTGCATTTACAGGGCCCATTTAACACTTTCAAATTGCCAAAGAGTAATGAACATGATTGGACTGGGATGAAGTTTAGTCCGGATGGTAAGATGCTTCTATTATCCACCAACAGCTCTGTTGTTCATCTTCTAGATGCATATCAGGGTGTTCACTTGCGCACACTTACAGTAAGTTATGTTCGGCATAAATTTCCATTTCTATATTTTTTTTAAATATACAGTTGACATTCATTATAATGATTATTTGTTATAGTGTGACTGTTACATTATAATAATCATTATGATAAGTACCAAGTGTTTTTATGTAATCAATATCATGTGTTTATCCTTTTGATACAACAATCACCCAGTATAACATCCATTTTTGACTGAATGATTAGTTCGTTATAACAAGCATAGACTGTATAAGGTGCATGAGTATGAATGAATACAATGCAAGTTGAGGCAAGAGCATATTTAAAATCTGTATATATGAAATTTATCTTGTGTGTGTGTATGTTCTCTGTACAAACCTACTTTCAGGCCGATCGCCAAATTTTTCATACATACTAAACAGGACTGGTCTTGAATGATAGGATACTTTGAAAGTTTGTCAAATCTAGGCAAATGCCCGAAATGGGCAGAAACTGTAGGGCAACAGTGATTCATGAGCCTCAACAATGACTTTTTGAATATTTACTTCGGTCGCTAGGGTTCACAAACAGTGTGATTCATACATGTTTATTCCTTTGCAATGGTTTGTAACTTCTTCAATGCTCCCAGTGTATGAAGAAAACACGGGAAGCACCAAGTATTTTTGCCAGTTGGATGTTATATTGTGCGACGGGGGGGGGGGGCACCTTTTAAAAGAAATAATTGTTATTGAATCATTGTTAGTTTTTAACAACGCAATACTCACATATTCCCAAGGGATCAGCACGATCTGTCCAGGGAATTTGTTAGTTTTAGTAGACATCCATGCTGGAGCTGGGATTTAAACTCAGACCTTCACAGTGAGAGGCTAGCTCCCTAACCACTCAACTTCCAGGCGGCATAAAAGGGATTTTCATTTTGTTTTTAGGTCTGAAGGCGATATTTCTTGTGGTGGCTGATTTTGATTTGAGTGTAGTAATAAGAGGTAGTTTAACTCACTATTGGGTGGTAATCTGTGACTTATGCTGACTAGCGGTATCTAGCATGATGTCACGTTTTCCCAAAATTTGAAAAAGTCTGTATAATTTTGCTTTTATTAAATAAAAATCCCTTTTATATTTGTGTGATTTTTTTGTGTGGAATTTTGATCGACAAGTAAACTTCCCTAGTTCTCATTCTCCAAAATTGGTAGCTATGCCATTTAAATAAATAAATCTCAATATCGTCATTTACTGACACTTGATAGTTTCTGACCACAAACAATAAAACTTTTGTCAGGAATTTTTTTAACCGAATTAGGTCTTGTCTCAGCACAATTATTGCAGGCAAAGAACTTGCAGGGAATAATGTTTTTTTGGTTTTTTTTTGCTGCTGCTATCAATTTTTTAATGCATTTTCCATCCACTTTATTAATTTGATTTTAGTTATTCGATTAAACCCTATCTTTTTGGAAGTAGGAGGAGTTATGTTAAAAATTCAATGCAACTTCAGTTCTTCATGTTGATGAACATTGATAACAATATTTGTATGCTCTATTACAGTAAATACAGTTAATTTGTAATAAGTCAAACTCTTATAACTCCAATGGCTGTTTAAGTCAAAGTTTTCACTCAGCCCCAGAACTTTTTTCATATTTTAGCGTTAGAATTTTTCCTTAACTCGAAGTTTTCTCCTTTTAAGTCTAAAGTTTTCCGGAATGAAAGAAATTTAAAAAATAACATTTAGTAATAGAATTTAGCAATGGAACATAGCGTTTTGTAACATAATTCAACATTTAGCAATAGAATTAAGCATTTATTAGTGGAATTTAACAGATTCGTTTAGCAGATTAATTTGTCTAACAAAAATAGAATGGCTTTCTCACAAAAGGACAAAGAGAGAGAGTCAAAAATCTCTTTGCTTTTTGACAGAAAATAATCTTGGGCATTCACATTATTTATAATTCGTTTCATTTATGCGATTATGTGTATGCGTCCATTTTCACAATACAGTATGTACGTCTAGTTTATTTCTTGATATTCTAATTCAATAACTATGCATGATTAAATAAGAACAACATCTTTCCAAATTTCTTTATATCCAATAGTTTGACATGTTTTACGTTTTACTAATTCAATATTAGTGAATAGTAGCACTTTTATTTTAATCTTTTTTCTCACTGTAAAATCAGAATTTGTGATGTTGAACTAATGATAACTTGAAGTTGTTTGTCTGCCACTTCACATTCGACTTATCAAGATTTGACTGTATCATTATATTGAAAAACTAGAGGTATTTATTACAAAATTAGTTAGGATAGTGTGTGTTGAATTTGAAATTCTAATATTTTTAATGTTTAATTTCAGGGGTTTTTGAATAATAAAGGAATCCCGCTTGAGGCATCATTCAGTCCCGATTCTCAGTTTGTGTTCTCTGGTAAGTTTCTCTCACACACTCCCAGCTTTATTTTATTTTTTTAAACTGCTAATCTCAACTGTTCTTGATCAGTTGAATATTAGCACATCGCAAGTGGGGGAATAAGATATCAGTCCAGCTTTGTCTGACTTGAATTTAAAACTCATTTTTATGCTGCAGGAAGTTGCTGAAAGTGGAATCCTTTGCCATATTTCAAAAACGGAAAAGAAATAGTGTCCAAATCACTTTTCCTTCCCTTTTCTTTGTCTAATTTTAGTTGGGGTGCAAACATATAAAATGGGGGGGGGGGGGACAAGAACGAGATAAGGGTGTGTGTATTAGGATCTTGTCTTTAGTGTTGCATTATTGCACCAGTGTTGCATCTAGAAGAAAGAATAAAAAGCCTACCACATTGCAGCTGAAAATCACCCATATAAGACGTGTTAATGACACTTTTTTTGGATAGGGGCCGTTCAAGTATTATGTAAGCAAAATTTTTAGCCATTTTTGACTCCCACCCCCCGTCAGCAAAATTTCGTCATCAGCTCTGCCCCTCTGAATCCTAACTCATATTTTCATAAAGGGTGGTTGATGACGTAAGCATTATCCAAACCCCCCCCCCCACCTTGTCATCAAAAGTCAGCAAATCGGAATAGTGGTACCACAAGTAAAGCCATGTCCACACTCGTGTCAAGGCTGGTCCAATAGCCATTGCAAATATTTGCTAAAAAACACAGAACCAGTTTTTCCAGAAAATATGGTGGTTGTAACTGTTGTTCTTCGACCAATGTATGGCCATATACACGGATTGGAAGATGGGGGAAGGAAGGCAGCTTCTTTGACTTGGGTTGGAAGCTGACAGGTACTTGACTAGTTTTTCAATACCTTCCAGCGTCCAGCGTTCACTGCTAGTGGCCACGCACTACTTGCCCGTGGAACATGTTGGGGCAGTCTTGACAGAGAGTGTGGCCTTATGAGAGTGGCCCTGACCTGAAGAATCTTGATTTGCAAATAATCTCCAAGTTACAAGTGAAACTATTAACTAAAAACACTTCTACTTGCACTCAAATATTTTGTATGTGAAAGCTTTAAACAAACCAACAGCATTTTTTCTCATTGTACTGTGCACTGCATTTCCTGTTTGTGACTAAAATTTTTTTTTGTTTTGTATTCTCTGCACAGGATCAACAGATGGTGCCATTCATGTATGGAATGCTGAAAGCGGTTTAAAAACAGCTGTTCTGAACTGCAACTACACGGGTCCTATACACTGTGTTCAGTTCAATCCAAAGCTTATGATGTTGGTCTCAGCATGCACGAATATGGTAAATTCTTTTTATAATTCCCCCTCCCACAATTGGTGCAGATATTTCAACTTGATGAATTATTTGAATTCAGGATATATATTTTCATACATATAAAAATCTTAGAATTGATTTTTTTCAATTAAAAAAAATATATTTTAAAAAAAGGCTTACTGAGTGTATTATTTTCATTAAACATTTATTAAAAAATTTTCAATTAAACATTTATTAAAAAATTTTCAATTAAACATTTATTAAAAAATTTTCAATTAAACATTTATTAAGAAATTTTCAATTAAACATTTATTAAAAAAAATTTGCCAAATTACAGTGATACTTCAGCAAACGAACACACCTTATCAGCTATTTAAGGTTTTTACCAAGCTTTTCCAGTCTTGGCTGAATGCAGATTCAACTAATGGACATTTTATTCACATAAATGCACTCACTCACGTAACATAGCACCATTGTGAGCTGAGTTTTTGCACACTCATCAGGATTACTGTCACTTGAGCCTGATTAATTGATGGGTAAAAGTGGTAAGGGTGTGTTGTGTATTTGCTAAAAGTGAAAATGTTGGAAAATTGCAAAAAAAACTTTGTGTAGCCCATAGCAACGTTTACACTTGCAGGGGTGGGAACTCTGCGCCAATTGCGCCGCACTGCGCCAAAACTAATATCTTGCGCCATCCTGCTCCAATAGCGTATTTTCGCATTTTTCTGCGCCAAATAGCGAATTTTGCTTCAGTATGTCCGGAATTTCGGAAAGGACGCCAAAAAAATTTTGTTCCTGCTAGCCACGAAACGTTTCTTTACGAGAGAGAAAAGCGTGTTTTATCCCACTATACTTAAACTATCGGCCCCTGATCGGGCTTAACCATCGCGAAACCCCGATATTGTCCGTGATCGTGGAACTGGAGATGGCTTGCAATGCCTTTCAGCTTTAAAGTGCAAATTCGAGTGTTCCCGTTTAAAAAAAAAAAAAAAAAGTCGTCACTGGAAGCAGCAGAAATTACTGTAGTCGATTGTCATTGTGTTAAATCCCGATGTTTCGTGAAAAAAAAATTTCATTCCGGGAGTAAAAAGCGCATATCCGCCAAATTACGAATGTTAGTTTAGAAACTTTGCCGAATAACGAGCGTCAAATCGCTAATTTTGCCGAATAACGAGCGTTAAATCTCTAATGTTGCCGAATAACGAGCGTTAAATCGTCAATATCGCCAAATAACGAGCGTTAAATCGTCAATCTCGCCAAATAGCGAGTGTCAGATCGCCAATCTCGCCAGATAATGAGTGCTAAATCGCCAAACATCGAGTTGATTGTTCCGAAATTCTCTCCCATTTTGCAACAATTTCTTTCCAAGTATAAAAAAATTAAAAACTTATAAAATTTTTTTAGCTCATTTGAAGTGCTGCTGTTCAAGGCAGCAAATAGTGCCCACAGTAAGCAAAAATCATCTTAAATAGACAGGTGCAAAAAATTTTATGATAGCCGCTCTTTCAAACAAGGTGTCAAAAGCCTTAAACACCAAAAACAAAAATCAAGCTGACGAAAAGATGTTTGATAACAAAAGACAATGCAGTTTTATTTTGAAAAGGGTTGAGGGTTAACGAAAATATTCTTGTTAATTTCACTGTTCCAATTTATAAATATCTGCTCCAAATCCCATATTTTGCTGCTCCAAATCCCGAATTTGCTGCTCCAAAACTGCTCCGAATCCTGAATTTTGCTGCTCCAAAGCTGCTCCGAAATGGACTTAGTCACTTCCCACCCCTGCACTTGCAACCTCTTTACATGCTCTTTTAACTACTTGAAAGACTACCAGGCACTTTTCACGAGACAGCATTGTAAAGCATTGCTCATTTGACACTTTAACGTGAAAAACAGTGTTTGAATTTTTTGTGGCCCTTTCATCGTTTATTACTTTTACTTGTCTATTTATTTCCACCTCAGACTCACTTTCCAGATATACCTCTTCTCAGAAAGCATTCAAGTCATTTTTATGAAGTGAAAAGATTGAGCTAAGAGAAATGCATAACAAAAAGAGCTTAAACTTGAATGTTTTCGTTGCACTTGCTCTTTCCATGCAAGACTCTTAGCATCAAACTGAAGTCTTTATGTCTTTCAGGGATATTATTTTTTGCATAAGTATGATATAAAGCATATATAAATATGAACACGAAAATATGGACCACATTACATACTAAGAATCCCATCATCTTGACTAGGTTGTGTATATCATGTAGAATAAAAAGAAAACCCTAAAAAATCTTCAGTATCTCATTTTTCTCTCAAATTCCTTCATTCAACTATAAAGCTCCACTTTGCAGTATTTCGTAATGTTTTTATAAAACTTAGCTTCAAACTTTTGGCAGAATATACTGTGGAACCTTGATATAATGAATTCCTCTACAACAAATTTAAAAAAAAAATCTCGTTAGGAATTGCCTGTAGTTTAATGTAAAACTCTTGATTGAACGATATCATCTACTACGACAGTTCCCTCTATAATGATTTTTTTAGAGATTTTAAAACAGCCACAAAGATTTTTTAATTTCAAAATCATCAGGCCCGTCATTCAGAGGGGGTAGGGGTGCTTGCCCCCCCCCCCCGGCTTTAGAAATGGAAAAAGTTATATATATATATATATATATATATACATACACATACATACCTTTTTTGGCTTCTTCCAGTGTAGGAATTGTCTTTGACATTTATATAATTCGTGCTGCTTTTAGCGTTGTATTGCTAAAGAATTAGAGAGAGAGAATTCTTATATTTATTATTTTGGTATTTTTGTGACTAATGTGTTTTCTTTGCACTTTTTCAATAGGCTTTCTGGTTACCTTCCTTGAGTGAAGATAGTCCCCTGTGATGCTGTGATAATCTATCCCAGTAGCACAAAACTTGTTTTTTTTGTTTCTTCGTCGTTAAAAGTCTTTACATGTATTTCATTCTGTGATAATGTCATTGTAAAGCGATTTTTCATGTCAGAGTTCTGTTCCTCCCTCCCCTTGTTCTGTAGATTTAGAAAATATTCATTAGCACTTCTAAAGATGACCTCTTATGTGGAAAAGTGTGTGTGTATGTATATCTTTTGATCTGTTTAGCTTCGGCAGGATCGGAGACTCTACCCAAAACAAGTTCCACTATAGATTTGTTGTTGTGAGCATGGTGACAAAATGTTGATGTATTGTAGGGTTGTCAAGTAACCCTTGATATAGTAACCTTTATGAGTGTGACCCCCTCTTTTTTTTCAAATCGCTACTACTATAATTTAGTTTTTTTTTTTTTTCCTTGCTGAAAAGAGCTTTGAAAAACTTTAGCTAGTTCTCTTCTTTGTCGTGATTGTGAACTAATTTCACTGTGGATGTGTTTCTCAGGTATGCTTTGTATTCTTAACTGGTAATAATTGGGTTGAGAGAGTTGAATCGCAGACATCTGTCGATGAGGAAAGCCCTGTAGAATTTTTTTTTATGGGATATGTTTTTATCTAGTTTAAACTAATCATTCCACTTGAAATTCTGTAGGCTTAACGTGTACAGGAATGTGTGTACTGTTTGAGTACCAATACGAAATCTGAACTGATGATATTGACTTTCATGTATCCACATTCAAAATTTGTAAAGTTTATCAGAAACTATGAAGTTAATCAAATACAGAAAATATTTTGATAGGAAAAAAAAATTGGAAATGTATGGTTATTTAACAAAAAACAGTATTGTTCCAGCAGTAATGCGATTAATACTATATATTTGTGTATTTTTAAATGTCTTCAATTTGTTACGGCAAAACATTTCCACTTATGTTACTGGATTGGCATTTTCTGATACAGTCAAGATTTATTTCTGTGTGTTTTAATCATTTTTTAATACTGTATACCAGTTGTATTGTTTCATCGAATAACAGTGAGACCAGTTAATCTTAATAGAATATACAGTCGACGCTCGTTATAACTCCCACTATCATTCCACTGAAAAATAGACTTTATATTGGGAACTTATGTCAAAAATGTTTTTGAAAAAAAAATTAGTTTATCAAGAAAATTACATATTTGAACAGAATAATAGTGTGATCTTCATGTATTCCCAAAAGATCTGGAGGGCCTACCATCCCCTGATGTTTATAAAGAATAATCCAAGAGACAAGATAATCAGCACCGTTCATGAAGAAAAAAGAAATTTTCATATACCAGTTTGAAGCTTGAACAAGCATCGTTTTTGCTTTGTGTGACAAGGAGTGGGGGTGAACCACTCACTGAGGTTCCAATTACAGTATTTTGCACTTGCGGAAAAAAAATGTAATTTATTTTTGAAAAATAATACAATACGATCACAAAAGCATTAAATACTTTAATTTTGTTATCCGTAAAGTAATTTTTCTTGTGAAATAAATGGTCTAATGACGAATTTGGCTCGCGAAATTAGGAATTCATTCAACATTTCACACAATTGATCAAACTGAATTTCAAATTCACGTATTAAAATGCACTTGCATGAAAAAAGTTGTATATCAACTACAGATGGTTGTATGCAATATAGATGTTACGTTGGATGAAAAACATGAACAAGATGAGGTACAATTTGTTAAATTCTTGAAACTGTTGGCCTCAATCAATCAAAATCGATGCGTGAGTAATAATATCACATTACAGAAAACCTAATAATTTTAACTGACCACTGCAAAATTATTATATATTGCAATAATGAAAGGCAGAAAGGTTTGGGGAGGTGAATATAATTTAAATTATTCCTCAGTTCTCTCTTCAGGAGTCAAGGTACATTTTGCAGGAAACATTACAAATGATAAAATTTATGCTGAAATATATTTAAACTATGAAATACTCTTAAAAAAACACTTGCTACACTTGTGAACCTCAATATTTGGATCAAATAATAAACACGTGAGAGAGTGCAATGATAGTATCTCTAAAAATTAAAAAAAAAAATTAATGCATGCCTGTTATTGGCTGTATGAAAAGGGGGGAAAAATTCCCTGAATATTCCTTCTTTATGTCACATATGAACAGATTGACATGCACGTCTTTTTTTCATAATATCTGTGAAACAATCTGAGAGAACAGATTATTCTTTATAAGCATCAGGGGATGGTAGGTCCCCCTCCCCCAGTATGATCTGTCCAGGGAATTGTTAGTGCTAGAAGACATCAATGCCTGAACCATAATTCGAACCCAGGCCTGCATAGTTTCCCTAACCACTCAACTGCCAAATAATGTAAAAAAAATTATATATTAGCCATTTTATTGTAAGGTAGGCAGTTGGCAATGAAAATGCATGAGGTTAGAAAATAATACTATTGCAATAATTAATTGCATGCATGCATTATGTACCAAATTATCCAGTATCAAAGGTTGAGGTTAGATGCACTAAAGTAGTGTTCTTCAATCTTTTTACAGCTGTTGACAGGTGAAAATAGTTTAAAAATTCTGCTCACCTGCAGAAATGAGAAATAATTTTCAGACCAACAAAAAATAAATAAGAGAAATAATGTGCAGATCTGCTGACAGCTAAGACAGGAATAAAAACCAATATAGTGATGATATATGCCAATGTATAAATTGGTTGAAATGTTTTGCAGACTAGGAAGGAAATTCTCCTCCCAAACACAAAAAAGACAGCGGACTGGTGTTGAAGAGCACTGCACTAAAGAACAAATTCTATTCATTTCTGTGAAAAAGGAAAAAAAAAGATTGCGGAAAAAAATGAGTGGAGAAAGTAAAGCATAGCTGAGTTCTGTTCTTGCATTGGATGCAATGATATTTCTTGGTGGATATATTGCATGAGAAATAACATTGTGAATAGGACAACATCTGGAACTTATCATACCAGTTGTTATATTGGAGTAGTCACAATAATGCACGGTCATTATAATGAGCCTCGACTGTATTTGCTTCAAATGCAAATGAATTCACTTCATGCAAAAAGGGCATTAGTCTATTTTTTTTTCAAAAATTTAGTTTTTTTACGTTTTTCATTTTTGTTCTTGTTTTTCATGTCTTTTATGCTGAAAGGGCATCATTCTATTGAACATGGTAGACATGATATATGCATAACTCTTACAATATAAATATGTTAGACACACACACAGGTTTCGACCTGCACCAATTCATTAGAAGTTATTCATTGTTTACGAAGTGTATGTATAGCTAAGTAGTAGAATACATGGTGGATGATCTTTAACAATAGTTTAACGATTTGTGTTTGTCCTGGAAAGTTGATGGGGGAACATTTTTTTTCCCGTGGGTGCCAAGTTTGTCGAAATGAGCATTGTGTAGTTTGAATGAATATTTCCAATTTTAAGAAAGGTGTGAGTTAGTACGAGATGCTGTTTTTAATGAAGAAAGGGGTGGAAGAGTATCCAGATGCAAAAAGAATTTTGATAAAAAAACATTATTGTTCATACATCGGGAGACCAAAATTTGTCCTATATCTTCTGAACCTTGATTGAAATCATAGGATGTAAATTGAAAAATAGGGTATTTAGAAACGTGAACTGGTTGTAATTTCCATACTACAGTAGTCTCTCAAAAATCCAAGTCTAAAAAATTATGAGTTTCCAGATAATACGAGGCATTTTCAAATTTGAATTTCAAATTTCCTCTTGAGATCCTCATTCTCTTCCCCCCCCCCCCCACGAGAACCCAATTTCTTTTTCTCCAGGGATGCTACATAGTACTTAAGTTTTGTATAGTAATTTCAGTTTGAAAGGGCAGCCCCCAGCCTTATAATGGGTATGATTGGTGTAATAAAATATTAAACTCCTTTGAATGGATATAGACCATTTTAACTTTCAAGGGGTCCCTGAGAAAGAGGGGCAAGTTTGACCACTTTCTTTGTAATGGTGGACAATGGCATTGCTTTAATTGCTTGTGTAAAATCATTGGAAAGGCAGTTGAAAGCTATCAGTGTCTTAGCATCATTCACCATCGATCCCATCCCTAACACTCTTCTCAATCATTCTCTCATCTTCGCACCCTTTTCACATTCTAATTTTTTGAAGCACATTGTATGGCATCTATATCTTATAGTCCTATATCTATTATCTAATAATCTTATTCAAGACTAGTAAGTATGCTAGTATTGTTTTTGTTTTTTTTAAAGTAAAACCAACATTCAAAGCATTTTTTGTTTTTCGGATAATTTGAGTTCACCTCAGATCAACGAAACTCTACTGTAATTTGTTCCAGAAGCGCAGACAAGAAATTTTGTTCAATTTTGAAAAACCATCACCAAATGTCTGAAAAAGTCCAAAGCTAATGATATGCTTCTTTTCCCCACAAAACTTACGTAGACCAAAAGAGATGCACAAACACCGAAAGTCTCCGAAGTTCATTTATGGAGTTTGCCTGTAGACTCTGGAGCTTTGATGTCGACCAGTCATAAGAATTCCTCTGTTCAGAATAATTAGGCAGGGATTCTAGTTTGTTAGTTTATGAGGAGGAGAATTTTGTAATAATTATAAATATTTCACGATATGTTGCCATGTCATAAAATTGCTTGAGAAAAGGCAGTATTGATTACAACAGACTTGCTGTTTTCCAAAAATTGGCTTTTATAACTAATGCCCTTTTGTGAAGCAATATAAATGCAGGTATCGACATTTGTTTTGCTTCGAGATGCTGACTTCGATTACATGAACAACTGACCACCTTGGCCGTTCAAGCTGAATTTCTAGACAGACAAATCTTATTTTTCAGACATTTTTAAATTGTTCAAATGTTTGGTTGATGAACTTTAAAATACTTGTTTTTTTGTAGTCAGACCATTTAATTTCTTCATCGAGAAAGAAATTGGTGCAATAAATGTATATTAGTAATCATTATTGATTTGAGATTTTCAATGTTTTTTTTTTCACTAAAGCTGACCGAAATCATCTTTGAAGCACAAAATTTATTCTAAATCATGTCTCATCTTTAAAAAAAAAATCTTGCATATCAACTTGTACGATTTTTAGTATATACTTTTATCTTTTTTAATGCCAAGATGTTCAAAGGCTATTAAGGATTTTGATATTGAATTTTTAATGTTTCATAATTTTGTTAAATAAGTTCACCAATCAATATAAGACTAATAAAATATTAATTGCATTGCAATCAGCATTTAAAACAAGATTTTTTTAATGGTAAAGTTCTGGAAAATGTTTTTACTGAGGTCAATGTTCTTCCCCAGAACTTCTCTTCACAGGCAGGTGTTGAGGTGGATTGAGGCCCCAAGCACAGAAGAAAATATTGGGCCTGTTAAATTAAAAAAAAAGTGTAAATTTGAGGTTTTGCTGGGCTACTTAGAAGTCTGGCCCAGGGTGCTCACACAATCAGTTTCTGGCTGGGTGGCAGCTTGTGTACAGAGCAGGGTTATAAAATTCATAAGCTTTTTGCAATTTGATGAAGTCTTAGCTTATTTAGCTGAAATTGCCGTTTAGTCCACCTAGTGAAATGGCTCAGGGAAGAACACTGGAGGTGAATCAGTATTTAGTGTATTATTTGTAATATATATATTATGTCTTCCGTCGTTTAGGTTAGAGTTGGCTCTTATTATATTGTAGTAAGCAAAACTCAAAAAAAGATGAATATGTTAAGTTACAGTGCAAAAGATGTTTCAAATATAATTTTACAGGTAAGCATAAGAAGGTACTAGGTATTGTAACAACCTTTTCTTTAGACGTTAGCTTAAAAATAAATGTGGGCTTCAATGCAGATGAGGTTACGTGTGAGGTTCTCTATTTGCTGTCATGTTCATAAGCCTGGGCTGTCGTTATTTTTCTTTTGCTAATTATGTGTATGTTTTGCTGATTTTGTGAACTGTCTATTTTAAATAAAGTGGTTCCTTTGTTCATTGTGCCATTATTTTGCCTTATAGACATTTTTTCCTAAATTTATCGTAATCTTTTTCTATAATTGAGGTTCTTTCCAGTTTCCCACGCATTCGTTATTGATATTTATGACCCTTGGAAGATGGATTTGAACCTGTTAGGCATGAAGTTATGTAAAAGATTCACAAATCCCAAATGGAAAAGGTCTTGGCTCTGAGTACATAGACTTGTGTATGAACGATTTGAAATCTACATGCAGGAAAATACCATTACCTCAAATACATACTTAGGAGGAAGCTTGCTGATTATAATCAACACCGCATAACCCACCTTGATTCAATCCATAATGCAGCACTCATAATTTAAAGAACCTTCAACCAAGCTTTTCATAATTTCTTTTTTCGGCGTCCGTAGTGTCTGACGGCCTTGGCGACTCTTCGTCGGGCCATCAGACGTGTGGCGCCAAATAATCGCCAAGTGGCGGACCATACGACAGCTGTTCCTGATATTTTTATTATAATTATGCTTGTTGGTTTTAACATTTTTTATGCTCGCTTGAGCGTCAATAGCGTCCCACAGCCTCATATCATATTTATTTACGGACCCAGAAATCATATTTATAATCCAGATCTTATTTCTTTCCATTTCTCTTGTGTTTCATGATATTTTTCATATTGTTTCCTATGCTGGCGATTTTTTTTTTGGCGCCCGTAATGTGTTTAACGGCTTTGACGACTTTTGATGGGGTCGTCTGACATGTTTGGCACCGAAAAAAAAAATTTCGCCAAAAATCGTCAAGCTGCCCTTTATCTGTTCCGTTTTTATTATTGTTTTCCATGCTGGCGATTTTTTTTTTTCCGACGTCCGCAGTGTCTAACGGCCTTGGCGACTTTTGATCGGGTCGTCGGACATGTTTGGCGCCGAAAAAAAAGTCGCCAGAAATCGCCAATCTCTGGATTATACAGCACCTGTTCCGAACCGAAAAAAAATTCGCCAAGTTGGCACGAAACCCGATTACGGAAATATAGCCCAAACAAAGCCTGGGAATGGAAAGAAAAAGGGATAAAAGCGCGGGAAACATCCGAGTATCTCAGTAGTAGTTGTTTTCTTTCTTCCGAAAAAAAGTTTGGACAAATAAATCCGAAGAAAGATTTTTTATCTACTTACAAACTTTAACATTTGCACCAGACGCGGGCGTTAACGCCCCCTTGGGGCGATGGAAAGTTCCAGGGGGCGGTAGAAGCTATGGGTAAGGATCATAACGTAGGATCCTATGGGTTAGATTTCGTTGGGGGCGATGGGAGAAAAAATTTTGTGAAGAAGGGGGAGGTGGGACAAAAAAGTTGGGAAACTATGCTTTAAACGATGGCTTTTACGGCCGTATTCACCGTCCAGGTTCAGAACGCGATCCAGGTTCTAAACCGCGTTTCACCTCAAAATTGGTATTCACCACCTCTGAATCGAGATCCACGGACCAGCTTTTCGAGCCTGAAACTCAATCTCCGATATCGGCGATCCAGCAGGGTGGATCGAGTTTCAGCGCATGCGCAGTGAACATTATCATCGCCGCAAACATCGACATAGTAATGGCAGTCGCGCTGAATTGTTTTTACGATGACCCGGAATGAAATAGGGAATTTAGAATAATTTATTAATTATAAGGTGATGAGTGACCGCGTTTAGGTATTAAATATATGTTAAGTAATTATCCCCGATCAATGAAAGCTTTCAACTACTACTTGAAGCCATCAACAAGTGACGAAAGAAGGTGAGTAATGATACTTTTCTATGATTTCCTTCAAATCTGAACTTCATTCGCTAACAAAATGATCATTATCAAATAATGATTATTTAATAATATGAGTAATATACTCATGTATTGATATTAATGACAGTGTTTACAAAAAAAAATTTTTTTTGTATTACTTGTATACAAAAAAAAAAAATTTCCCTAACCAGGACCATCTTAAGAGCATGATGCCCCCCCCCCCCCGAGACGAGAAATTTTTCTGTGGTCCTACCTGGTAAATTCTAGAAAATTTCAACCAGATCTCATTTTTGTGGGGCTTTTTTTTCTCTTGAGGAGCCTCGTACATTAAGAACTCGCAAACTGTACTAGGCAAAAGCGATCATTGCAGTAGTGCATTTTAATTCCTAAACAATACAATATTCACCAACACTCTAAAATATAGATTTGTGTATGAAATGTTTCGTCTCTAATATGAAAATATTTATATTAATGCCAAGCAAAATATATTACCCTTTTTTAGCTTTTACCTCTTGGCAATAATATATTTATTTGATACTTTGCTGCTGTGTGTAAACATGACATTTTCCTTCTATATTCAGTCGATCTCGCTTATGACATTCCCATGTATAATATTTTCCTGCTTAGTACTCGAATTAATTTTTATTAAGATTTCCTGTTTAAAGCATTTTCCCCGGTTACATTTTTCATGGTAATTTTTTGAAAAAAAAACCCTTTATAAGCAGAATCCACAGTATTTGCACAAATGAAAACACGTGCACAACAAAAAATATTTTCTGTGATGCACTCTCATTATCCAAAATCATATAATTATCAGCTCATTTCATTCTATTTGTGCATCAGTATTTTGCATATAAATATTAGTTCATTCGTTTATTATTTACAGTTAAACCTCACTACAATGATACTTGATATAAAAATAAATCCCTCTACATCAATATTTTGAAAGTCTTGTTTGGAAATTCCTATAGTATAATGTTAAACTGCTGCCACTCGATTACAGATGTGAGATGAGAATATTAATATGAGAAATAACTTGAGAATAATTATTATTTTTGATAAGAATATTCCCCAGTAATTTATAAAAGTAGTCTTTCCTAAGAATATTCTCTAGGATATTATATATAATTATATTATAAATAACTGGAGAATATTCTTATTAAGAATAATAAGAATATTCTCAAGTTATTTACAATAGTAGTCCTTCGTTATAATATTCTCAAGAATTTTACATCTCTAATCTTAATACAACAGCAATCCCTCTACAATGATATTTTTTCTTGATTTGCAGAATATCATTTTATTGAGATTTTAGTGTGTGATCATACCTTTCGTGCTCAAAACACCAATTCAAAAATTCATGAAATTACTTTTTGGAACCTTATTTATGTGCAGTTCATGCCAGCATTGGGCAATGATTGAGTGAAATTTATAATATTTAAGTAATCTATCATTACATAACTAGTACCACGTGATTGCTGATTACATGTGCTTTATTCGTATTATGCAGTATGATTTCACTGTATTTGAAATCACAACACATGAGTATGATTTGCTTCATTCTTTAGGGAAATTTTTTTTCATGAAAACTATGTTTTTAATTTTTCAGATGAAACAAGTATTTGGGAGCAAAAGTAGGGTAAAAACACATCTGATAAAATGTGGCCACTGAAGACGAGCTGACTCAATCACGGAAGAAAATCTCAATATTTATTTACAATGTTTGTGTGTGTGTTATACGTACCATTATTTTTTTTAGCAATCTCAAATACTTCCATATAAATATGAATAAATTATTTTTGATAATTGATTTGTCGTTATTTCTTAAGTGAGGAAAATGTTAGCTTTTTTTTACGTAGTTTGAATTTGTGCCTTAATTATGTTCAAGTTACAGTGTAAATTTTGAAAGCAACGAATTACTAGATTGTGATTATCATGTAAATACAGTATATATTTTAAAAAAATCCAGATTTAACTACCAATCCTGCTAGTAAAAAGAGGGATGGAAAATGATTTTGTTGATGAATAATGACGTTGAATCTATCAATATATGTCAAGTTTTTTTTAATTTTTAATCTTGGCTATTAGTTTATCCTTCAGTTAAACATGATTCAAAGGCAATGCATTTTACACATAAAAAAAAAAAAAATTGTGCATACACTAATGCTTGTATTGACTGTCAGATTTGAAACTTTGTTTACAGATTTTTTATTTTTAAGAATCTTTCAACTTAGATTCAGTTCAAAACAGTTCATTATATTATTAAATATAACTTTTTATGTAAGCTAATAAAAAAAACTAGTACACATGTTGGAACAGTTTTTTGTTGAAAAGAAAACTGTTTGGTTTAGCATTTTATACATTGAGAGGGGGCACATCTTGTGTGTAGGAAGGATTGCATGCAACTATCATACAAGTTTCAACAAATATAATTACAAAAAATCAGTCTCATTTTTAACTTATTTGGCTAATAGGAAATATAGCTATTAATGTTCAGTAATTTAATATTCAATGTGCATCACAAGAATTACTATTAGCATAAAAAAAATTTTTGGAAATCAAATTCACTGAATTTTGTACTTTTTCATTTTAATATGTGTATCTAAAAATTTGATTTCAGGTACAAAACAATCATAATTTAAAAAATATTCAGATAAAAATTATTTTTTGAAAAATTTCCAAATTTATTAGTATTTTTTAAAATATAAATTTTACACAATTGCGACCGTCCTTTTTTCCTTCATTTCATTCACGATTAATAAAATTTGAATGTGTTGATACTTTTTTTTTTTTCAAAGCAATGAAAAGCGCATAAGCTGATTGTACGTGCGATATATAATTTATCTAATCTGAGAATATTAGCAATTCCGTAGCGAAATGAAAAACCATCATTACAGATATAGCGGAAGTAGGAAAGAAAACCGTAGCTGGAATGAAATGGAATTTCCATTAAAAAGGGGATGATAAAACCATATTTTGCTTATCGAAAAAAAATTGTTGAAAAACGTAAACACAAGAATCCTACCGTTGAGTTTTCTACTTCATTAGAAGATCAAAAACCCTTCATCCAATCAGCGTCGGATCTACTTTCGCCAAGCTAATATACGCCAAATACTCGCCAACTGAACCGAGTTTCACTTGATACGCACTCGAGACTCACTGGTGAATGCCAAATTCGTTCTAAAACTGAAACGGGTTTCAGGACCGTAAGTGGTGAATACGGCCGTAAAAGGCGCGTATACACTAGCACGCGGATCATACAATGAAAGCATTCGTAATTGGTTGTTCAGTAATTTGTACGGTGTTGTGAACGATTCTTGAGCTGTTTTCACTGGACCCACCTGCAATCGGTTTTTTCAACGAACACGAAGAAAAGAAAGGAACACAAAGGAAGTTTATGCACCCACGAGCGGAATAGAACACGACCACCTAGATCAGTGGTTCTCAACCTTGGCAAGCCCGCTCCCCGGTTTCATTCATTTTTGTGAGTGGAAGGCCCTGTCAAACACAAGACCAACGGAAAATGAATGAGGAGAAATGAAACCGCTGATCACTCGCGGCCCGGTATGAATGATGTCAGGGCCCGATACCGGGCCGCGGCCCGGCGGTTGAGAAACACTGACCTAGATAACCAGATTATATAGGAGGTCGTGATTAGAACCGCTGCAGGGAGTCGTTGCAAGATCGGTGCGCTAGTATATAGGCGCCTTTAAATACACTACGAACGCGCCGTTATATACGGAGAACGCAAAGGTTTAAATTATAATAAAACGTTTATTTAGACATGAGCAAAGATACGACTGACTCGAGCCGATACAAGAAAACATTGCTTCAAAGGGCGGGAAAAATCTCAGATAAATTGTATAAGCGGTGCCATCTAGTGGTGATAGAGAAAAACAATAATAGGAAATACTACAGCTACATACAGGAACACACGGTTTCACATTATTAATAAAATCTCGAGTTCTAATTGACGTACAGCCAAAATATTGGTATCAAAACGTTCAGAAAAATGCGATTCATTTTTTAAAGAAATTTAAAAAATGAATTTTTTGAAGGTTCAAAGGTCCTGTGTCAACTTAGGGGTCATTCAAGTATTACGTCAACATCGGGGGGGGGGGGTGTTTCAGATTTGTGAATTTGATGACAAGGGGGGGGGACTTTGAAGGTTGCTTACATCATCAACCTCCCCTTTTTGAAGATATGAAATATTCCAAGCTGTGCTGACGAAATTTTAATGACAAGGGGGAGGGGGGTCAGTGTTTTGCTGACAAGGGGGGGGGGGGAGTCGAAAATGGCTGAAAATCTGCTTACGTAATACTTAATGGCCCCTTTAGAATATTTCATATTTTTCTAAAGGGTAGTTGACGTATAATAAGCATCTCATATATATATATATAAGCATCATTTAAATCCCCCTCCCCACCTTGTCATCAAAAGTCAGCAAATCCCAACCCTCTTTCCCATCGATGCTGACGTAATCCCCCCCCCCAATGGCGCCTAACGTAAAAGTATTTTTCAGGGAAACGCTGGTATGACGAGATGATCTAGAAGACGTTTTAGTGTAGATCATGCAGCAAATTTCAACAATTTACTGACAGAACAAAATATTGAAATTTTTGCTTTTCTCTCGCTTATGATGGTCTGTCGTTATAGCTGATTTCAATTGCACAAGCAAGAAATTTTCTTTGAGAAAAATGAGAACAAAAGAAGATAGTAAATCCTTACATTGTTTACTGGAATATGTGTTTCCAAGGAGACTAAGTCAATAAGCTGTTTCACCGTTGCAACCTTATCAACACTTAATACTTGCACCTCAGGTAGAAAGAAAATTCTCAAACCGGCAAAATGTATGTTATATACAGTTTTTATTAGAATCATTTAATTGGGTTTTTTTTCTTATTATATATTATTTCTTAATTCATTTCTTAATTATGGTTGCCTACTTAAATATAACAAACTACAGTTATTAACAAAAAAAATAAAAATAAACGCATCAATTCACCAGACCAATACTCATTATTCTTTAAAGGAACCAAGCAATTCCTAGGGGGAGGGGAAGTCACTCGTGTGGGGGCTAAACATTAATTTCACCCAAACTCAATCGAGGAGCTCCCGCCAAACGCTCTCATCGACGTGAGCAGATTTCATCACTCAACGTTGCGAAGATAGCCATTAGGGAGGACCGGTGGTGGCGAGACGAATCGGCTCACATTCGTGTATGGAAGTTGGAAACCACAGAAAACAAACTTCAGCCGAACAAAGCTTTGCGCAAAATACTTACACACACGGACACCTCTCCATTGGACCTCGATCGAGGATTTTTACCAAAATGTTAGGGGAAACACACAACCTATATAATCACTAATTCCACTTTCTTTTCTTAACAAATGCTATCGATAGCCAGGGAAAAACACGGGGACCACACAACTTTCAACTTGTCCCCAGATATCCCCCAAATCCAGCTCCCCCCCCCCGGCCGTGTCCGGGTGGACCCATGCGTTAAGAAGGCACTGCGCGCTCACCTGGCATGTCAGAGGATGTAGATTCGATTCCCTGTAGAGGCAGTTAAATTTTCTTTCCCGAATTCATCTTCACATCAGTCAGCTATGAAAAGTTTCGTATACATTGTAGCGACCTCTACTTGAACTTTTACCGATTGCGGAAAAATAACGACGTCGCACTTCGCAATTTTCTGGTGCGAATATTTGTTACCTAGCAACGCAAGTTGCGATAAAATCGAATGTTTTTCTTCGCAGTCGGCAAGCAACCATTGTCATGTGATGTCTTTCATTTTTATGTGTCCGTACCAAATTAAACATGTATTATATAAAACCTTCTGATTATTATTATATTTAATAATGGAGCTCAACAACCGGTCCTACAGATAGGCGCCTACACACCGGTGCCCTGCATCGGTCCCTAAACTGGGTGCCTAAACTGGCGACGCCGGACGTGATTTCGAACAGCGCCATGATTTCGAACAGCAAGCTTCTCAAGGTAAGCGAGTAATCGTTTCCTCCGTTCCAAATGGACAATCCGCCGAATGTCGATCGCGTCGCTATAAAGCCGCCTCCATTTTGGAGAAACAATCCAAACTTGTGGTTTATCCAACTAGAAGCACAATTCTCGATCGCAGCGATAACTGCCGATGCTACGAAGTTCAACCATACTATCGCTGGTATCGATGCCGATATTTTATCGACAGTCCAAGATTTAGTTCTAGAACCTCCCCAGCAGAATAAATACGACGCGCTGAAGACACGATTGATTCAGGTTTACGCGGAGAGCGAATCCTCGAAAATCCGTACGCTACTGCAAGGTTTAGAACTAGGAGATCAAAAACCATCGCATCTGCTTGCCCGAATGCGTGAGCTTGCTGGACATAACTTCAGTGATGACTTGCTGAAATCGTTGTGGTTAGTGCGACTCCCCGCTAACGTCCAAGCTATACTAGCTGCTTCGAGCGAAGGGCTTCCACAACTCGCTTCGATGGCAGATAAAATCGCTGAGTTGGCCATTCCAAATATCTGTTCAGCATCCGGTCGACCTGAGAACGCAATCAGCCAATCACCGGAGCAACAAGTCGCAGCTCTGACCAAAGAGTTGAGTGAGCTGAAGGCCGCCATTCACACTTCACAGCGACAGCCTAGACCTCGATTCCGTCATCGAGAACGGTATTCTCGCTCGCGATCCCACAGCCGAGCCCAATACAAACAAGCTGAAAATGGCTTCTGCTTCTATCACACCAATTTCGGAGCTCAGGCTAAGAAATGTCAACAGCCCTGCTCCTTCAAAACCTCACCGGGAAACTAATAAGGCAGTCGTCCACCGGCCAAGGCCACGGCTGCCAATTCGTCGACAGAGTCATACTGGCCGATCCTTCCACCAACTGGACTTTTTTGATCGACACGGGCGCTGATGTGTCAGTCGTCCCGCGAACTGTCGTCAATACCCACAAGAAACCCGAGAAGTTGATTCTTACAGCCGCCAATGGTTCCTCTATCTCAACTTACGGTACCAAACTTCTAACATTGAATTTGAACCTCCGAAGGACATTTGCTTGGCCATTCATCATAGCCGACGTAACCCGACCAATTATTGGTGTAGATTTTCTATCGCATTTTAACCTGTTAGTCGATAGCAAACATCATCGCCTCATCGATGGAACGACCTTGCTATCCACCACTTGTTCCATTGCAAAAAATATCGCAGCTCCATCTTTTTGCTTGAACGGTATCGATCTATTATCATCGCCATATCGGGATATAGTCAAAGAGTTTCCTGATATTCTCCGTCCACACATCCAAAATAAGAAAATTAAAGAGCACAATATCAAGCACTTCATTGAGACTACAGGTCCACCAGTTTTTGCCCGACCTCGACGGCTTTCCACGGAAAAGTTAAAAGTTGCGCGAAAAGAGTTCGAGTTCATGATGCAACAAGGACTTTGTCAGCCTTCGAAGAGCAGTTGGTCTAGTCCACTCCATCTAGTGCCAAAGAAATCTGGCGACTGGAGACCGTGTGGAGACTATAGAGCACTAAACAAAATCACAGTTCCTGATCGTTACCCGATTCCTTTCCTCACAGATTGCTCGCACATTCTCCACGGAACGACAATATATTCCTCAATCGACCTGATTAGAGCGTATCAACAAATTCCAGTGCACGAGCCGGATATTCCAAAAACAGCAATTACTACACCGTTTGGACTCTTCGAATTTCCGTATATGACCTTTGGATTACGCAATGCAGCGCAGACCTTCCAGAGATTCATGAATACGATCCTACAAGGATTGGAATTCGTATTCTGTTATTTAGACGATATCCTGGTAGCTTCTCCAGACGAGCAAACTCATCTCCAACACTTACGTGAAGTATTCAGTCGACTTGACGAATACGGACTGTGCATAAATGTGCCAAAATGCATATTTGGCGTCCCGACCATCAAATTCTTGGGATATGAAATTAGCAAGAATGGACTCAAACCGTTATCCGCCAAAGTAGATGTCATCAAGAACTTTATGCAACCCACGTCCGCCACTTCCTTGCGCGGATTTCTGGGCATGTTGAATTTTTACCACCGGTTCATACCTAAGTGTGCAGACTTGCAGCGACCACTCACCGCTATGTTAGCAGGTCATGCGAAAAACAGCCGGAAACCACTCAATTGGACTCAACCAGCTTCACAAGCCTTCGCAGATGTCAAGGAAGCGCTATGCAACGCCACTTTGCTCGTTCATCCAAAGCCAAACGCGCACATTTCTCTCGTAGCAGATGCATCGGACAATGCCATCGGTGCAGTGTTACAGCAAGAGCATGACGGTGTGATCCAACCCCTCAGTTTTTTCTCTCGCACACTCTCCCAGTCTCAAGTAAAATACAGTGCGTATGACAGAGAACTTCTAGCTATTTATAGCGCAGTTAAACATTTCAAATGCCAGCTAGAAGGACGTCATTTTACCATTTATAGTGACCATCGTCCATTGATGTATGCCTTCAAACAAGACCCGAACAAAGCTTCGCCTCGACAACTACGGCAATTAAATTATATCGCAGAATTTACTACTGATATCAGGTATATTCCCGGACCAAACAATGTAGTTGCTGACACTTTGTCACGCATCGCAACTATTGCTTCTCCATCACCAATCGACTACGATGCGATTGCCGACTCTCAATGTGACGACGAATTACGTGAACTCCAACAAAGCTCATCATTGAAAATCGTCAAACTGCGTTTGCCGGACAGTAATATAACGAAGCACTTGTTTTGTGACATTTCTACGGGACACATTCGTCCTTATATTCCAGAATCACACAGAAGACAAGCTTTCGAATCACTCCATACGCTTTCTCATTCAGGTATCAAAGCTACTACCAAGTTGGTTTCTTAACGCTTCATCTGGCGCAACATCAAAAAAGATTGTCAGGCGTGGACTAGAGCATGCATTGCATGCCAACGTTCTAAAGTTCACCGACACACTCGTTCCGCTCTGGCCGAATTCAAAGTACCAAACAATAGATTTCAACACATCAATCTCGACATAGTTGGCCCATTGCCATTATGCCAAGGCTCACGGTACGTCCTAACGATAATAGACAGATATTCCAGATGGATCGAAGCCACACCTATGCCAGACCAAACTGCCGAAACAGTCGCCAAAGCCCTAATTGCGACCTGGTTTGCCAGATTTGGCATACCACAGAAGATTACCACAGACCAAGGAAGACAGTTTGAGAGTCATCTTTTCCAAACCTTAAGCAGATACCTCGGATTCCAACATCACAAGACGAACGCATATCATCCTCAGGCGAATGGACTCATCGAGAGACAACACCGATCTCTGAAAGCTGCCCTAAGATGCCGAATCCAATCCCATGCAGCTTGGGTTGACGCTCTTCCATTAGCACTACTAGGCCTGAGATCCGCAGTGAAAGAAGATTTAGGATGCTCCTCCGCCGAAATCCTCTACGGATCACCATTGCAACTGCCTGGCGAGTACTTCTCCGCAATACCAGACATCAAACAATCCGATTTCGTCCATCAACTTCAAAAACTAATGCGTTCAATGAAACCCATACCTACAACAACTCACGGATCTACGCCACCATATGTTCCTACATGTCTACAATCCGCATCTCATGTCTTCCTGCGTAACGATGCACCACACTCTGCCTTGCAACCAACGTATCAAGGCCCATTTCTGGTCAAAGATCGACGAGATAAATTCTTCGACATCGACTTCAACGGGACATCCAGGAGAATCTCCATCGATCGGTTGATCCCAGCTTTCTTAAGTGACCAGCATACCCAAGTGCCTTCGACGTCACCCGTCCATCCAAGTACAGTACCAGCAACTGTGACTCGTTCCGGTCGTCATGTCCACTTCCCCGACAGATACTCGACCACGACATTTCGTTGACACTAGGGGGGGAGTGTGTAGCGACCTCTACTTGAACTTTTACCGATTGCGGAAAAATAACGACGTCGCACTTCGCAATTTTCTGGTGCGAATATTTGTTACCTAGCAACGCAAGTTGCGATAAAATCGAATGTTTTTCTTCGCAGTCGGCAAGCAACCATTGTCATGTGATGTCTTTCATTTTTATGTGTCCGTACCAAATTAAACATGTATTATATAAAACCTTCTGATTGTTATTATATTTAATAATGGAGCTCAACAACCGGTCCTACAGATAGGCGCCTACACACCGGTGCCCTGCATCGGTCCCTAAACTGGGTGCCTAAAACATCAATTCAGGGCCAGTGTTAGCCCAAGTGGTGCCCTGTGCAAAACCAGCAGATAATGTGTCGGAGGGGGTAATTTATTGTTCATTGCTAGTCACTAATGCTCCCTAAAATATGAAACTGATTTATTTCTCGATATTATCGGACTCTTGGGGTCACCCCCTCCGCAGGACCGGATCTAGAGGAACGTAGAGGGAGCAACTGCCCCGGGTGGCGAAATTTAAGGGTGGCATTTTAGGTGGAAACAAAGAACACCATTATAAAATTATCACATTTTAAAGTTGTTGAGGCTGCGGAATGAAGTTTCCCGGGCGATGAAAATCCTAGTTGCCGCCCTGCCTTCCTGATTTGTGCTTTACTTCCCCCTTTTTCCCAGTTGATTAAATTAGAGAAGTAATAATTATATTGATATTTTATACAGGTAATTGGATGTCCCGTTTTCCTCGTGCTGGTACAGTTATTAACAGAAGAAAAGCTGTTCTAATCCATCAGAAAATCCGTTCTCTCCAGAATTCCCTCCGCGAATTATTCTTCAGATTACTTCCCGGATGTTGCCAGCAATGTCGATGATGACGAGACTATCGGAAACGGTCTCATAGAAGTCGTTGATTTATCTGATTGATAATGGGTAAGAATCTTAATATAAGTAAGGTGACCATACGTCCCTTATTTCCCGGGACAGCCCGGTATTTTCTGTATTTTTTCCGTCCCGACTTTTGGCAAAAGTGTCCTGGTTTTTCCCGTACTTTACACGAAGTCTACTTGAAGTTTTATTCATTATTGAAGTCAAAGATTGAAATTATTTTTCAGCTCATAAATTATATTGTGATAATTACAACCATAAATGAGAATATTAATCTCCCACATTTTTTTGTCTTGGAGAACGTTTTGTTTTTCGTGGAATTCCTTTTAATCCACTGCAATTTGCAGTAATGCTTCATTTCCCGCCATTGTGATTTTTCGGTAATTTCAACAATATTTGGCAACTTTGTTCGGATTTGGCACTATTTTTGGCGATAATTGGCAATGTCCCTTATTTTCCCGTATTTGGAATCCCAATTTCCCGTATTTCTCTCGAGTAAATATGGTCACCCTAAATATAAGTATATATGATAATTATATTGGAATGTGCGTTAATCAAAATTATTTCACGTGAATATAAACGTAACTGTTTACTGAAATATAAATCTTTTTATTTTGTAATGATCTGTTTTCATCTGTTCCCCTACAAAATAGTCTGATAACATATAGGCCGAAAACAATTATGTATGATATATTGGAATGTATATTAAGTACCTAAATGTTATTCAGTTCTAATCGTATCTCTTTTTCTTTTCGGGAGGTCTCAATGGCGAGGCTGCTGGTAACAGACTGTAGATGACGAGAAATTCGATTAATCGTCATCATTGACTGCTTCACACAGCAGCCGAGAGAGAAATTTAATATACGTACCTTCCTTGTGTGCGTCGAGTTCGTTGGCGTGTGATTGGTGTGATTTATCCCTCTCGTTCTTCAAGGGGGAAAGTAGAGACACGACGAAGATATCTTCCTTTTTCCTTAAAAAAAAAATTATTATTATAGTAATTTTTTTTTCGGATGATTAGATTGCGTTGTGCGCATCGAATCCCTGCAGTTGCTGAGGGAGAGTTCTAATGTGTAGGTGTACTCTTAGGACCGTATTCACCGAGGGCCATATTCACCTGAGGATCTAAGATTTAGCTGGCTAATCCAGCTAAATCTTAGATCCTCAGTGTGTTTTTCCTTTATATTACTGCTGCGGGCGATTGCACTGTGTTAGCTTAAAAAAAAAATATATATATATATATATTATACATAATATACATATAATAATATACATATACATAATATACATATAATAATATACATATACATATAATAATATACATATACATATAACAATATACATATACATATAATAATATACATATATAAATACATATGTATATTATTATTTTGAAAACGTTTTGTTTCTATGTAAACAATTCATCCTTGATTTTTAAGAAAAAAATTTCATCCATTACATAGAAACTCAAAACGTTTTCAAAATAATAATAATAATATTTTTCTGAGAGTGTTATGTAAACAATGGATGAAAAATTTTCCTTAAAATTCAAGGATGAAGTCGAAAAAAAAAAAAATTTTCACCGTGGCCCACCAATTTTCACACGAGCAACAACCGCTCCAACTTCAGGAGAAAGGCGAGTGAGAGATATTTTATTTAAAATATGTTTTTTTTTTGTTTTGACGGATTGTTTCTCTTTCCTCCTGCATTGTGGTGTAATATTCACGAAAGGGTGTTATTATATAAGTAAGGGTGTTATATTATTAAGTAAGTAATAAACGATGTAATTCGATAGTTTATTTCGTAATAACATCGATGAAAAATTGTTAAGACGAAACATCGAGCCAAACCGAACTAATGAAAGGGTTGAAGACTGAATCAACGATTACAGAATCATCGGGCCAGTGCGAACCAATGAGAGGGTTGAAGACTCAGTTCCCACCAACTGAAAGATTGACTCAGTTCGAACCGAAGATTGATTGAACATTAAATACAAAAATGTCAATGCTGTAACTTCAAAAATTATTAAAAAACATGTACCTGTAATATATTTGTAAATAAATCTAAAAACTGTGCGACTGATATTGTTATGTTTGAATGTGATGTAATATAAAATGATAGAATAAAGACGGTAATACGTGGTGCGTAACGATCTGGGAACGAACAAATTCGATTTCATTCTAGATAAAAAAAAAAGTACTCTTAGACTCTGGATATATTCTGAGATTTTTCAGGCAGATCTATTCAAACAGTGGATGAATCAGAGCCTACGAGCATACGTCACCATTCCATCATCTCACGGACCTTTTTAATTTCCCCGAATCGGTGCTGATTGATATTTTCGAACAAAGCTTAGTTTGATGAGAACACTGAACAAAGCTTAGTTTGATGAGAATACTGAACAAAGCTTAGTTTGATGAGATCACTGAACAAAGTTTAGTTTGAAGCTATCACTCTACACTCTTGGCTTTGGTGTTGATTGGACCAGTGCAGGGTGGAGGTCGCCGGGTCGTGCATTTTCGAAATCGATGTGTGTAGCTTGAAAATCGATGTCAGTAACTCAAAAACTAATGATTGCAGACCCATCGTGTTTGGCGTTAAACTCGAACGCATCGAGCCAACTAATCGAATGGTGAAGGTCCGAGGGTCGCTCATTTCCGAAATCGATGTGAGTAACTCAAAAGACCCTCCAAACGACTCTCATCGACGTGAGCAGATTTCATCACTCCGAAGTTAGCCATTTGGGGGAAAGGGGAAACATTGCTCTTTGTGGCGAGACTTAATGGATCGGCCCACGTTCGTGCATGGAAAGTGGAAACCAACTTCGACCGAACACAGCTTTACGCCAGTTACCTACACACTCAGACACCTCTCCATTGAACCTCGATCGTTGTATACCTCGATAGTTGAAAACGTAGGGACATTAGACCTCAAATCACGCACCGGTGCAATCCACACCGAAACCAAGAGTAATAGTTTCAAACTAAGTTTTTTCCGTATGAGTCATCAAGTCAAAAAAAAACGTTATAAAACATCTTTTGGAGGTGTATTGAACGGTAATCTTCCAAATTCAAACATTGTTGGCAGGAAAAACACGACCGCACAGTCACTTCTGAAATGAAATCAAAAGTTTTTAACAAAAGTTTTTTTATTACACAACCTGTTACATTTATTGGCAAATTATTTGGGCTCATTGTCAATACTTTCTTGCACATCGTAATTTCTTTTATTAATTCTGAATTTGCATAGCACTGGAATTATTTCTTTCATTAATTATGAATTTAGTATAAACTGGAATTATTTCTTTATTAATTTTTAAATTTGCATCAATTCTGGAATTATTTCCTTCATCAATTCCTGAATTATATCTTTCATTAATTCTGAATTGACATTAAAGAGTACGTAAGTCGAAGATAATCCTAATCTTCTGTTTATTAACAATTAATTAATACATAATTATAATGCTACTATTATCCCCAATTCTAGATTATTGTCAAAATTAAACATGAACACTTAACAAATTTTAAATGGAGTTTGTACGGAGATAATCCAACGCCATTCCGATACTAATGTAGACTATATCCAGACTACTCTCGAAAACTTTTCCTACACGCTCACGCGTTTTTTGCACCCGGCGCGTCTTTATATATGTAATCATCAATCAGTGGGCCGCTGCAACATCAATTCTGGAATTATTTCTTTCTTCTCGTTCTCGATGGGGGCCAGATATCTCGATGGAGATAGGTGCTCTCAAATCGGATCCATGACGATGGATCTGTAGACGATGCTAGACAGGATTAAGTGTGTTCATGCTACTGACGGATTAAAGCACTTACGGAAGGACCGATGACATTGCGGTAACAATGAATGATATTAGTCAATAAACTTTAATATTAATATAACACAGTAATATATTAATAATTTATCTGTTATTAAATGCCTCTGCATCTACTTCAATTGCTACTGTTTGCGACAACCGAATCGCGGGAAATTCCCGCTTACCCGGGATTGAGGAAAAACCTGGGAAACGTTAATCCCTAGCATGAGTATACTTGCTTGACGAGCAAAGAAACTGATGAGATGTGGTGAAAATCTTATCTGAGAGAAACTAAGGAGATAAATTTGACATTGTGTATGTTCATAATAAAAGTAAAGTTGAATCTCGATATAACGATATTCTGTGGACGAAGAAAAATATAATAGTAGAGCTGTTATCGTTAAATTTGAAAAGATCTTGACATTGAATACCAGCTATCAAGGCCGCAACTAGATGCTTGATCAGCCGAGGCAAGTACACATTTTATCACCCCCATTTAATGTTCAATGAAACATTAAAAGGTGAAATTTACGCCCCCTTCTGGTCCGGAGCAACACAGAATACTGTAGTGTAATTGTTCTACCTTGTTGTCCACCTTGTTACCCTCATCCTCACTTACGGCCCTGTGACCATGGACACCACCGGAAACTTCCATACTATAAAATGATTTACTGAACAGCCTTTTCTGTAGGCCTACTACTACTACAGCCTACTACTAAGTAATAGTAGTAAGTGGAAAGTAGCTTCGCGGCAACTTAATAAACACTTTCGAAAGGTAGCGCAAAATACCAATGTTTATCAAACACGCTAAAAAGGACAAAAACTGTTAAAGAATTTAAAAATATATAGGACAGGAATTTTTCTCGAGCGAAATATGAAAAAAATATCTTTGTATCTATATATAGCCTACACTGGTTTCAAATTCTATAAAACAATATCATTATAGAGGGGATTTATTGTAGTAAAGGATATCGCTGTATCGGTAGATTAACATTATACTGGGCAATTCAAAACAAGGTTTAAAAAATATTGTAGAGGCATTTATCATCGAGTGTCATTGTAGCGAGGTTTTACTGTACGTATATACAAACTTCGTTCCCTGTGTAGGATTTTTTCATTACTGGGAGAAGTATACACTCAGCATTTTTTTCTTCCCGAAAGAAATTTCGTTTTTTTTACTGCAAAAATAAACCATAATGTCGGCTCGGGGGATGTGCAAAAGCTTTCGGGGAGGGTGGGGGGGGGGGGGAGAGTGAAAAATTCTGTCCTCGGAGCCCGGCACTAGCATGTGGGGGCCATGTTTGGCTTGTAAGGCCGGGATCACACTATAAAAGTTTTGTAAAATTAATTTTGTAAAACATGAAAAAATCAACCAACAAGCTTATCGGTTGCATTTGCTCGAATGTAACCTATGAGCTTTATTGGTTAGATTTTTAAGTTTGGGGTCATTCAAGTATTACGTCAGCATCGAGGGGAGAGAAGGTTTCGGATTTGCTGACTTTTGATCACAAGTGGTGCTTACGTCATCAACCCCACCTTTTTGAAAATATGAAATATTCTAAACTGCTGACGAAATTTTGCTGACAGAGTGGGAGGGGGGTCAGTGTTTTGTTGACAAGGGGGTCAAAAATGGCTGAAAATCCACTTGCGTAATACTTAAATGACCCTTTTATAAGAGTGATTTTATCAAACTTTTACAGTGTGATCCCGGCCTTAGGATCTGAACTGAACTGAACTAGAACTGAACTTTTTTATCCTTGACGAAGACTTGATAATCACTACATTAGTCTCTTCTAATTTTAAAATTACATGACAGTACGATTACTATAGATCGAACAGCAGAGGAAACTTCATCTTACACTGTGGTTCGCTTTTTCTGCGGCACTTTCTCTTGTGTGCCTCCTTATTTGACATGAAAATTGCACTGAATTTTTTCCTGTGGGGCCGTTGAACGTCATCATCGATGGGGAGGGGGGGGGTTTCCGATTTGCTGACTTTTGATGACGGGGGGGGGGGGGTTTGGATAATGCTTACGTCATCAACAACCCTTCATGAAAATATGAAATATTTTTAATGGCATCTTACTCGGTGCGCCAAAAACAAAAAAAAACCTTTCGATAGTTTGTGGGCACTTGAAGTAACATTCCCCCTATTGAGAAGTGTCCCACAAAGCCACTTTAATGATCTCTAAATGTTTCGCGGATCCAAGTGGTCTGGAAATGTGTCCAGCGGGTCGCTTAAGTGCTCTGGAACTGTGCCACGCATCACGTAAATAATCTGACAATGTGCCGCGGGTAACTTGAGTGATGTAGAACCGCACTGGGGCCACTTAAGTGCTCTAAAACTACGTCACATGTCACTCAAGGGATCTCTAAATGTGTCACGAATCGTTTAATGTTATGGAACTGTGTCTCGGGTCATTTAAGTGATCTGAAAATATCGGGCCGCTTAAATGTTCTGGAATTGTACCACGGGACACTTAAGTGATCTGTAAATGTGCCGCTTAGTTCATTTTTACAAAATTAGGTTTGAAGAAGGCAGGCCGCATCAGATAACCCCAGGGCCATATTTGGTCCACGGACCAAGGGCCTTTATGTGATTTATCATTATATGGCTTAGAGCGTGGGTCGCAATGAATTTATTAAAGATAAATTTTGAGTTCATAGCCTTTAAAATGGCATTGAAATTAACAGAAATTATTGTACTAACATAAAGATATTTTCTTCCGAAATTCCAATTAAAAAAATTTTTTTTTTGATCGGGGGAGGGGGGTGGGTGTTTATGGGCCACCCTACCTATGCCCCCCCCCCCTTCCACCGTGTACGTCTCTGATCCTTCCAATATGAGTTAGAATTCAGAGGAATCAAATTCATGACGAATTTTTGCTGACAAGGGTGGGGAGGAAGGGTTCAGCGTTTTGCTGACTTTTCCTGACAAGGGGGGGGGTCAAAAATGGCTAAAAATTTGTTTACGTGATACTTGAACGGCCCCTTTTTGACACTGTTCAATAATTCAACCACTTTGCGTTAACCGCATCAGTCACTTCCGTCTCTGATAATAGATGGCGGAACCAAAACTGCGGAAAAATTTACCCGTTTTCTGCTCTTTAACTCTATTTATGATACTTTCTATTCGATGACATATTGACAGCTTCATCAATCGCCAACTCTGAAATGTGAAAGCTTGATTTTTAATTGGTCACCAAGCTTCCACCCACCTGCCATAGCGCAAACTCCTAGGGGAGAAATTGAGTTTAAGTAGTCTCGCGGTGGCATCGCAACGGACGCGGGAATCATTTTGCTTCCCATTTTGTTTACCATTTTGGTGAGTGCTGGCTTGGTATATTGTAAACAAAACATCAGCCCTCGACGTAAGTGTGGTTTTTAGTCCATTTAATTAGTTTGTGTGATTAGAAATAGGATTCCTCCGACCATTTCACAGCGCGAATCCTTTTCCGTGATCACTCCCTAATGATCCATATGCCTATATATTGCAACGCTAGTTTCATTCCATTGTAATATTCATTCGCGCTTTTCACTTATTGGAGCCTACGTGTCTCGAACCTACGTCTTTGAATCGTTTAAAATAAATCCAATTATTATCATGTATGTTCAATTTAGGGGTTCGAACCCGGAACCTATAGATTCGGAGTCCAGAACCCTGTCAGTATCACCATTTAATCGACATCCGTTCCTCAATTAGATCAGTTTTTTATTAGACTGTCAGTAAATACACCCGCGAAATAGCTGTAGCTGTATAAATTTGGCGATTTTTCGGTGGAAAAGCAGTACAAGCACTCTTCTTGGCACTGCTGTGGTGCCAAGCAGTGCTGAGTCTAATATAACCCCGCGAAATTGAAGTAAAAAAAGTTTTTTTACATCCTCCACCGCACAGCAGTAATTCCATAGAAATTTGAATAATTCTTAAGGCACAAATACGTGAGATAATCCTTAGGGCACACACATATGAAATAGTCCAAAATGCTCGTAATAAATTGAAATAACCTACGCGGAATTGAATGGGTGGTAAAATACTATCGAATTTTGAAAAGAATCACGACAATAAGAAATCAAAATCACTAGAAAAATAAATTCCGAAGAGTTTGAAGTTATTAGGCCTCGGCCCAACAGAAGGTATTTAACACCGTTAAAAATTTTAAAAAATCGGTGCTGAAACGCGACTGTGAGCAGAATATCCTACAACAATGCACGGTGGAAGTGAAATGACGCATATGAAGGTTTTTTTTTTTGACAACTGGCTGTTGCGAAGATATATTTTGGAAAGAGAGAAAATTAAAAAAACTAGGGCGTTCACCCGGAAAATGAAAGGACGTGGGTTCGATTCCCAGCAGGGCCAGTTGAATTTTCCTCTCTTTCCAAAATATATCTTCTTATGGTAGCAGAGAGTGACGTCATCCTTGTATATGGACGCCATCTGGTGGCAGCGTCCGCAGTTGTGAGCTTGGCCTGAGTGTGGTCTGGCCGTCCATGTACGGTCCCTTTCAGTGTACACGAGCTCCAAGGAAAGACAGAGAAATTCAGTGCCTCTGTAGTCTAGTGGTCTAGGGCATCACCCGGAAGTGAAAAGACGTGGGTTCGATTCCCTGCAGGGGCAGTTGAATTTTCTCTCGTTCCAAAATATATCTTCGCAACATCCAGTTGTTAAAACCTTCGTATGGTAGCGGAGAGTGACGTCATCCTTGTAAATGACGCATAGTTCAACGATGTATTAGCGCAGAAAACATTTCGTCTAATCGCTAACATAAGTGCATGCGAATATGCAAATCGGTGGCTGCACCTGTAGGCCGAACTTTGTTTCAGGACCAGGACGTCGCTTCGCTCCTCTGGCCGTTAAAGGGGGCCCTTGCCCCCAGACTGAAATTATCAACTCTGTTTTCACCACAACCAGAAACATGGCAATATTACTTCACTAAGCAGGATTAAAGCCCTAGCAGACCGAGAAGGCAGTATAATCCAGTAAACAAACGTTACCAAGTTGCCACAGTTGGCGACTTTCTTATGAAAATAATTTATTGCTGATTTCAGCTTGCGAATCCCTTTCGCTATGTTACTTGTGGTGAACTTGTCTTCTACTTCTTTATCTCGATCTTCTTTATCTGGTACTGCTTCAGTTTCAGTAACAGTTAGGTGCATTAACTCCTCCTCAGTCAACCCAATATCAAAAGAACTTTGAATAGCATGTATTCACTAACAAGGTACCTCCTGACTTCCGAAACGAAAAACCGTTTTAAACTAATCCAGGAAAAGTGTTTTCATAGTCCAAGCCGTTTTATTGTTCGTCCAAAATACTGGGAGCTTTGGCTTATCCTTCCCTTCAACGCTTGCGAATTCGCAGATTTGAAAATGATGGTGGGCTTTATCATGTACCCTTTCGCATTTGCGCAAAACAACATAGTAAGTCTATCTCTACTTGCCTTAAAACCAGGAGCTCGCTTTCTTCCTGTTGCTTAACTTCTTTGCGGCATTTTCTTCCAAAATAGTGTAGTTTCGTCAGCGTTAAACACCTGGTGAGGTGCATAACCTTTCTCTTTATTAGTTTTCTACAAATTTTTCGAAATTTTCTAGCTGCCTCCTGGTCGGCAGAGGCTTGATCGCCAGTGCTTTTTACATTGCGCAATCCGAATCGTTTCTTAAACATATGAAACAACCTTTACTTACATAAGATTCTGATGAAATAGATGTTTCACCAGCCCTTTCCTTATGGAATAGTAAAATTTTTCGCATTTTCTGTTATAATATTACAACCAATTGAAATACTTTTTTGTGTCAGTCTTGTACTCACAAAAAACAGCATTTTCTGAACGTGAAACACATGGATCCCGTAGGTGCTGCAAAGTTTTGACTGCCACAGGTGCGGCTACAGCTACGGCTGAATGAATTTCAGATTCCATTTTCTTGATATAACTCACCGAACATTCGTTGATTCCGTAATGGCGGACCACAGAAGGTATTGACTTTGCCAAGCAGTCAATATATCAAATTTTTCTTGTCAAGTTTTCATTTTGATTTACCTTTTCAAAGCATTATCAGTAGCACTAGAAAAATGAGCCATCCTAAACAAGCACAACTCAAATTTTGTAAATAAAACACGTGAACGACGATTGCTGAGTATTTTAGAGAAAAATTCCAATAAAGGGAAAAACCGCGAATATGGGGGGCCGACTGTATAGATACAGGACCCTGATTGGAAATGAAGTAGCATATAAAATGAACAATAATAACATGATTTCACCAGTGCCCAGCAAATGTAAGCTTGGCCTGAGGTTAGATCCGACCGTCCATGTACACTTCTATTCAGTGCACACAAGCTTAAAGGAAAGATTGAATTATTCGTTGCCTTTGTAGTCTAGTGGCCCTTTCCAGCTTTGAGATGCGAATGCAAGCCGATCTCCCGTTTGAAAAAGTCTCTCCTCAGAGAGCAGGCAGACCTACAACACAATACAGACATACCATGAAAATTCCAGCATTCCCATCTTTTCTTCAGAAAATGAAAGACAGATGGCAGAATGAGCACTACTGAACAACATAAATACGTTAGGGGCCACACATACACTCAGAACACGCATTCCGGCATGTGGCGATTCGTTAGAAATTCTTCGGAGTAATGTGTATGAGTTGCATGTGGGGTTAAGTAGTAGTGGTCTAGGATACTAACCGGGCAAGTGAGAGGACGTAGGTTTGTTTCTTTGTCGGTTCCCCCCATTTGAATTTTCTCGTTCTTACATCCATCTTTTCGCATCAGCCAGCTTTTAAAGATCTTCGTATTGATAGCAGAGAGTGACGTCATCCTTTGATTAATGACTAGTATACGAAATAGTGATGAAAACGGAAGTATTAAAGGGGTACTACCTGAGAAACAATGATATCCTAAACAAAATAATCTAACAGGAAAAACTAAACGTAACATACTCCATAATGGAAAATTTTATATACCGTATGAGGAAGGGGGGAAAAAAGCTTGCATTTTTTCAATTCATTTAAACACCATGGTAGTAACAAAAGCATAATATCGTCAAAAAAGGAAATATACCATAGCCCTTTTGTCTGTTATAATGAGAGCTCATAATCATGAGGAAAATTGCCATTATAACAGATTTTCTCATCATAAGGGAATGTAAATTTTTTGGTTAGTCAGGATATAAATTGTTGAAAACTGCTTCATCTGCATTGAAACGTCTTTTAGATAATTTCATCCATTGAATGAACAGAACTCTCTAATTGTGAGATTGACTTTTGGTGATTATCTTACATATTTTTCAATACATTTTCAAAGAGATTTAATGCTGAGCAATCACACAAATAAAAAAATTCATGGTTAAATCAATGCTCACTTCTATGGATGCATGACATTGTAATAACGTATGGAATAACATATTTCCACTAATTGAAAAGTTCTGAGTGCTGTTTATTCAGATGTTCAGGAATGTGACTTCATACCATGAGTTTTAATCAAATAAGCCTTGTCAGTGACTGTGGAAACTTAATCACTAGGAAAGACAAAGGTCAAATAAAATTTTTATGTATTCAGTGTGCATAGTAGGAAAGGCTAAAGATAGTAAGTAGCCTAGTAGGTAAAAAAAATAGTTCTTTGTGTCCAGTCTTTGTTAGAAGTAGGGGAAGGTGGAGCGCAGTGGACCACCCCTTAAAAAGGTATTTATTTTTCATTTTTTGAGCTTGATATTTTTATTTATGTTAGGCAATTAAGTAATGAAGGTTTACAACCAAAAAAGTATATGGTCAAAACATATCTTAGCCATTTTTCAGAAGTTTGCTGTTTTCAGCTGCATAATTATTGCTCCATCAATATTTGAGATTTCTTGACAGCAAAGACAGAAAAGATGCAAGAAAAAGTACTTAACGCTGAAGCGTATGATCCTTGTTTACTTTTAAATTTATATGAAATACATCTATTAACAGCAAGTAAAAAATCTTGGAAAAATTTCTTACTCATAGTCTACGTGGGGTACAGTGGACCAATTAAAAACAGGGTAGTGGACCTTATGTTACACTGCTACCCCTTAAGCAGTATATGAATTTATTTGTAAAAATTCTTTATGATTTCAATTATTAAAACCTGACAAACAGATACAAAATGCAAATAGTTGAAAAATATTGTTGTACAATGAATGCTATTTCAAGAATAGGTTCACGATACAATAATAAAATATTGAAATACCGTGTTATTTGGAAATTTGAAAACCACTGTTAAACCTTAAACTAGTATTACATATAATGTGATTGTCAAAAGAAATTACTAAATCGAACATTATCTCAATTTGTTAATTTAAAATAAAGACCAGTAAAATGCAACATTTTTTCCAGTCTTTAAAAAATAGTTCGATCGTTGCGTTCTCATGTGATAGGAAGAATAATATTTTTGAATGTGCAATATCTAAATAAATTATTTAAATTAATAATCATTCTTTTCAACCTATGTACCCATGCATAAACCAGGGTTATTTAACCTTCTTGTAGAGATGTGAAATTCTCGAGAATAATCTTTAGGAGAATATTCTCTCGAAGGATTATTATTATAAATAACTTGAGAATATTCTTACTCTTGATGAGAATATTTTCCTGTTATTTATAATATATAATATCCTTGAAAATATTCTCTGGTAGGAGTACTTTTACAAATTACTGGGGAATATTCTTATCGAAAATAATAAGAATTATTCTCAAGTTATTAACAATATTCATTCCAAAGAATATTCTCCTTGATGAGAATAATCTTCAGTTATTTATAATTGTAGTTCTTCCAAAGATTATTCTCAAGAATATTTGTAATAACATAGATTATAATAATCTCTACAAATAACTTGAGAATAATTCTTATTATTTTACGATAAGAATATTCTCTGGTAATTTATAACAGTAGTCCTTTTCAAAAATATTCTGTCTTCCATCTCTCTTCCCGTCAAGAAGACAGGGAATATTGAAGTTTCTAGCCCACAATGTTAAAGTTTAAAGCAAGAAAATGAAACCAACATGGCTGAATTGCACGACTTGCAAAGAAATGCGATACAGAATTTAAGTGTATGTGCATTGAAGAAAACAACAGTTCTGTATTTTAGAATGAAGGTGATTGTATAAGAATAGCTTCTTTTATCAATCAACTTTGACTTTTGTGCTTTGCTTTGAACTTATTTCTGAAAATTTATCTAATTTTAAAATAATTTTTTAAGGTTTTAATCTAAAGGTTTCTAAAATCTTCATAATCAAATTTTGAAAACCTCACATAATGACTCGGACTCGAACTGAAAGTTGTCATTGGAGGTGGTTATACCAAAAATTGCTTTGTTGTAAATGTTTCGGGCAATGAAAACTGATTTATATTTCATTATATAAACAAAATAAGTAAAAAAATTTAAATTATTTAAAAAGAAAATGAATATTCTCGATTATTCTCTAATTTTTACATCCAATTCTCGTTCTCTGAGAAAATATTCTCACCTCGCATCTCTACCCTCTTGAAACTAAGGAACAAAAATGCAAATGGAAGTCGCATAATTTTAGAATGACTTTTTCTCATACACATTTCAATGTTCTCTTGTTGAGTTTCAACCTTTCATAATTTAAATCTAATTTCCAGTTTTCTTGTTCATCAATTCACACTCAAAACCTGTATTTGTGTTGAAAATATTTATTTTTATTACATGGTCCACTATGCCCCACGTCTGGGACACATTTTTTTTTTTGCTTACAAAATATTTTTTATACAAATACTATTGAAATTAATGCTTTGAGAAAATTCATAGGTAATAAGTAATAGAGGGGTATTCATGATTTTTTTCAGATAGATTGGTTTATAAATTTCAGAGAAGAAAAGAATAAAGTCTTCAAAAAAGCAGTCCACTGTGCCCCATCTTCTCCTACCTGAGACCGCAGGGTTGGGAGGTTTTTGACGGTTTAACCTGTCAGGTCGAACACCTTCAGCTGCTATGCTGTCGTCGTCATTTCCCATCGCTAAAATCAGGAGTGTGTATGCAGAAAAGGCAGATTCTGTGTGTGCAATCCTTAGGGGCACATAGAGATGTAAAATTCTCGAGAATAATCTTTAGGAGAATATTCTCATCGAGAGGAAAATATTTGAGAATATTTTCTCTGGAAGGACTACTATTATAAATAACTTGAGAAAATTCTTATAGATTTTTGATGAGAATATTTTCCTGTTATTTATAATATTGTTATATATAATATCCTTGAGAGTATTCTCTGGAAGGACTACTTTCATAAATTACTGGGAATATTCTTATCGAAAATAATAATTATTTTTCTGAAATTATTAACAATATTCGTTCCAGAGAATATTCTCCTTGATGAGAATAATCTTCAGTTATAGAAGTCCTATAGAGTATTCTCAAGAATATATGAAATAACATGTATTGTAATAAATAATCTCTATAAATAACTTGGGGGGCCATTCAAGTATTATGTCATCATTGATGGGAAAGGGGGGGGGTTTCTGATTTGCTGACTTTTGATGACACGGGAGAGGGGGGTTTATATAATGGTTAGGCCTACGTCATCAACCACCCTTTATGAAAATGTGAGTTAGGATTTAGAGGGGCAGAGCTGATGACGAAATTTTGCTGACGGGGGTGGGTCAAAAATGGCTACAAATTTGCTTACGTAATACTTGAATGGCCCCTTGAGAATAATTCTTATTATTTTCAATAAGAATATTCTTTAGTAATTTATAGTAGTAGTCCTACGAGTGAATATTCCCTGTCCCCATCTCCCTTCCCATGAAGAAAATGGGAATATTGAAGTTTGTAGCCCACAATATTAAAGTTTGAAAGAAAAATTGAATCAACATCGCCGAATCCCACAACTTGCAAAGAAATGTGAGTGATACACAATTTACGTGTAGGCCTATGTGCATTGAGGAAAACAACTGTTCTGTATCTCAGAATGAAGGTGATTATATAAGAATAGCAGCTTCCTTTGTCAATCAACTTTGACTTTTGCGCTTTGCTTTAAACTCATTTCTGAAAATTTATCTAATTTTAAAATAATTTTTTAAGGTTTTAATCTAAAGGTTTCTAAACTCTTCATAACCAAACTATTAAAACCTCTCATCATGACCAAGAGAATATTCTCAAACTAAAAAGATGTCGTTGGAGGGGGGGGGGTTGATTTTGTCAAAATATGTCCCCCTCCCATAATTCACTGGTATCTATGCATTTTTTCCAGCATGGCCTAGGTCTTTGATCACCTACTTATATCTTCATAGAGACAGAGCGGAGAGCTGTGTTCTGGGTAGGAGAAAGAAGAAGGTATCCGTGACTCAAATAAATCATTTCTAAAAACATGTTCTATCCAAAGGTTCATTTACATTCATTGTTTTGTCTACTAGTAGTAAAATCTTACAAGGAAGCCCATTAACACTGAGAATTAGATGTATGGAATTTAGAATATGCAATAAATTTAAAACAAATATACAGTCGATCCTGCTTATAACATCCCCATTTAGAATGTTTTTCCACTTAGTATGACTTATTTTCGTGTTCCCAACTCTAAGTAATTCTCAATAAGATTCCCTGTTTGAAGTGTTTTCCTGCTTACAATGTTTTTTATGATGGTTTTTCAAAAAACTTTATAAGCAGGATTCACTGCAACTAAAAGTTAGAGGCAGAAATTGTTATATTTACCAATAAATCAATCTATAAATTCCCTCCTGATTGATTTTTCGTTTTGTTAAAAAAAATCTTAGCTCTATCAATATCTTCTAATTAAATTTAAAGCAGGTGTGAGATTCTCTCTCTCTCTCAGACACTTATCTTCTGATTCCCTATTCATATAAATCCTTTCGATGAGATTTCCTGGTAGAATGATTTAATTTTCTCTCCCTGATGGTCCACCACTCTGATCTGTCGCCTTATAATTGCCATGTATTTTCATACCTGAATATGGGAGCTATGTATATCAGATTTGTGTTGGTGAAACTTGACAGTGTGCTTGTGTGTGTGCCCAGCATTTGGCATGTTTTGTGTGTTCAGTAGGTGGTGCCATCTATCTAGGGCTGCAACTAGATCCTTACAAAAATGGGCCAAGCACACATTTTGGCACCTGTGTAATGTAAAGAAGAAGAAGATATAAAGTATTCAACAACCCCTCTAGTCCAGAGTCCGGGGCACTAGACCCACCTGCTGTCCCCCTTCCCTAGTTGCAGCCCTGCATCTATCCTTCAAACTGCTAATGCATGGATTTCAAATTTAATGTATGCATATTTGAGCATTATTGAGCACTAGCTATAATACCCGGCGCTGCCCGTGTTTTCTTCAATGAGGCTTTTTGGATCACGTGATATCTTCCTCTTTCTTTGAGGGACATACAAACCGTGTCTAAGGTAACCAATATGAGGACTTCTTGCGCAACTCATGAAAGAAACCGATCTAGATTTAAAGAATGAATGAATTAAAAGGCAATATGGACACATTAATTTTCATGCTTGAGAAGATGTAAATAAAAAGTTGAAATCAATGTTATTGCGTGGATATCCAACTCAAAAGTAGATCCGGCTAATTACTTCATATTTGATTTTCTGGGCTTCGTATCTCTAAGTGAACTCAATATTTTAAAAATTGAGAATTCAATACAATTTTTAAAATTATCGATGTGGCGGAAAACCCCACCAAATTTCCGCATTTCTACAGTAAACTCTGCAATTTTAACACTGATTTCTATGGGGATCATTCTTTTGCCTGACCCTCTAAAGTGGTGCTAATGATGATTCTGACGTCTATTCAAAGAGCTCTTATTACTGGGAAGATTTAAAAAAATGGCAAACCATTATAAAGGCATAAACTATTATACATATAGCATTGAAGAAGTGACACACCATTGTAAAAGCATATACACGTCTGAAACACATTGTTAGGGAACAACGGTAACGAAAGTAAATGTTCAATCAAATTCAATCGAGTTCAATCAAATTCCATGATCTTACGGGGCATTTTGCCATAGACAGAATAGTTGGGAAGATCAAGAAAATGTACTGGTTTCCATACATGAATCGCTATGTAAAACGTCATATAGCAATGTGGCTGGAAAATTTAGTCAATAAGTTACCGGCAGGTAAGCAACAGGGATTGCTGCATGCAATCAAACCCGAAAAAAGACCATTTGTATCATTTCGGACCTTTTGTCAAAGTTCGAAGGAAAATCAGGAGCTACTAGTGATCATTGACAACTTTACCAGATTCGTATGATTGTTTCCAGTGAGAAATACTTCAACTACTTGTGTAATGAAATCGGTCGACAACTTTGTGAATGATTGGACTACCGGACCGAATCATAACTGATCGTGGTTCTTGTTTTACATCACAGCAGTTTGAAAAGTACTGCAAGGATAATGGAATTCACCATACGCTCAATTCAACGAAGGAGTAAATAGGACTATATTGTTGTCGATAACTACAGGTATGGGGAACAGAGACCATAAGGACTGGGACGTGAAAATCGAGTTAGTAGAACGAAATCTGAACAACTTTGTGAACAAGTCATCTGGTAAGACACCATTTGATATGTTGCATGGATACTCTTCAAGGTTCAATGATGGAATGTTGAGACTGTTAGCAGGTGAGCAGAATAACTCATGGATGAATCCAGAGGAAGTACGAAAAGAAGCTCAAGATATAATCGTGGAGAATCAAAGAAAAATTAAGAACACCTTCGATAAACGCAGATGTTCTACAATAGTGTTCGAACCAGGTGAGGTTGTTGTTATGAAGAGAAATCTGAGAGCCATGGGGCAACCGAGGAAGACTTAACCGAAGTATAGAGGACTGATGACTGTTACGGCTGTATTACTGAACGACACATATCGGGTGACTGAATTGGAGTCAACAGTGAAAGGTTATCTGTACATGACAACAGCGCACGTGAGCCAACTAAAAGTTTGGAGGTGTGAGTCTGAGTCCTATGATGAAGACATTTTAGTTCAAGATGAAGATGAGCCAGTGTTACCAAAATTCTCTGCCCAATAATTCACCACTAGGAAAATTCACAGACAACAGTTCAATGTGAGTTAATAAGCGAGTAAGTCAGTCCGTGAGTTAGTTAGAGTGATCCAGTGTGTGAGTAAGTGATCTAGTGAGTGAGTGAGTGACTTAATGAGTGATGCTAAACATATGGCGGAAAGTTTTAATAATGACTTTATTAGAAGGAATTTAGATGATACGGAAGAAATTACAAATTGTGCTGTTGCACAATACAAGAGTTATATTCAATAATTCCATTAACTCTCTCTCTCTCTCTCTCTCTCTATATATATATATATATATATATATATATATATACATTTTACTCAGAATCTTCTCACGAAACGTTAAAAGGAATAATAACAGAATTAAAAGATAATAAAGTAAGTGGATATACGATAAATTAACCCCTAAAATGTTTAAAATCATCTCCTGTTATCACTTTGGTATTATAGAAAACATCGCTGATCAACAGTAGCCAATGGATTTCTTTTTATGATGAACTAGCTGCTACCCGCGACTTCACTGGTGTGGATTCTGCAATCTTAAATTTACTCAGCGATATTTCCCCCATACCACTTGAACACCTCATGTCTCCATATGTGATGAACTTCCAAAAATCCTGTCTTAGTGGGTATCTACATATATATATATATATATATATATATATATATATATACTGGATATAAAATAACATGTCCTGACTGATTCATCATCGCCGAACCAAAACTGCTGAAGCTATAGATATGACATTAGGGCAATATTGTAATATAGATAATATAATATAGAACAATCAGATTTTTTAATCATTTGTGACACTACTAGGTTAAAAACTAACGAACTAATTCACTCACTTCCTCAATCACTTTATCTCTAGATCACTCACTCACAGACTCACAAGGTTGCTCATGGACTCAGTGGCTTGCTCACTCACGGACTGACTTACTCGCTTATTGACTCAGTAACTCGCTCCCTCTCTCACCGACTCAGTAACTCAATCACTCACTTCCCTCGCTAACACTGACTCGCATACTGTTGTCTGTAAATTGTTAGTCGTCAATTTTCCAGCGCTGAGTTTTTGTAGCGGGGTGAATTGTTGGTCTGTAAATTTTCCTAGCAGTCAATTTTCCGGCAGTGAATTGTTGGTCAGCAAATTTTTCAGCAGTGAATTGTCTGTGAATTTTCCAGACACAACCAAGTCATAATCCGAAGAGGTTGACACATAAGGACCAGTATTGTGGGGCAATCGGGACGATTGCAGGTCAGGATGGCAGAGTGTAGGAAGCTATTGAACAGCCACTGAAAGTTGATTCATTTTTCAACCTTGCTTACACATTATTAGACCACGGCCACCTCGTTGTATTCTACCAAAATTAGTGCATTTGCTTGGTCACGTGTTAATACTTATTTGACTATATTACTGATGTTTTAGCTCTTCTTAATGTTTTTTTGCTGTCTTGAGAATTTGAAGAGTTGGAGTTCGGTATTGTAGAACAATCCAATAACCTGAATGACATACGATGATTTATAATGTGATAGCAGAACGCTAGTTAAGCTGCTTTTACACCACAATATTGCGCATGCGAACAGGGATGGCAATGGTTCAAAATTAGTTTGCCGTCCTTTAGTTACATAAAATATTAACATTACAAAAATATAACAGTGAAAAATTCCTAGCATAATATCCAATGTAGCTAGATGTAAAATTAGAAAAATATTGAGAGTAATTCAATTTTATTGTGCAAGCAGAAAGCAGGATAAACAGATGTCCTGAAAGCCTTTTTTAGGGACGGCAAAAAATAGTGAAAAACTGGGACATCTGTCCACCCTAGTTCCATCTGTAGTTCTTAATGAATCCAGATTCTGTAAGTCATGGTTTTTGAAATTTGTGTGTTCACATGCCATGCTTGAGGTTTGGGACTCTTTCAAACCATTAATGCAAAGCTACTTTTGGAATGAAATGCTTTTCAGAAATGTAATTTTTCAATTCAGTTTCATTTTTTTTTTCAGATACAATGAGCTCGAATGAGTGTTATAAATGTCACAGAACTGGACATTTTGCAAGAGAATGTACGCAGGATGGTATGCGTTTTCCCGGTTCTCGTGGTAGAGGATATAGAGGTGGGCGTGTTGACATGAGGTCGATACCCAGAGGTATGTGGAATGATCTTTGATGAATTTAAAAAAAAAAAATTATATGTGTTCGATTTTCAATGGTTAAAATAATTCCTTGATGGTTTCTTCCCAGATGCATGTAAAGTAACTAGGATGAAACTATTTGACTCACTAATAAGTAGGATATTTGATTAATTATAATTTGATATTTGAGACTAATTTCAAACTTCTGGTGTTTTTTTCCTGACAACCAACCCAATACTAATCAGATATCATACTAGATAAAGTGATTAGGCTATTTCGTTCGTTACCTTACATATTCAATCGTTTCAATATTTTTGTTTGAAGTTTCTGTTTGAAGTGATAACGATCTTGCATTGCTGCATCCCAAATAGTTTTCAACTGCATGATTTTTAAAATTTGCTGTAGTTGCCAGTTAAGCTCTATATACTGTAGGCCTAACTAGCTTTTTTAATTGAAACAGTATGTTACTTAAGATTCAAAATTGTTTAAAAAATTGAAATCTTAATTCAAAATTGAGTTATTTTTGTGTAAGAGTATCCGATTATATGAAATGCAATATACAGTTTACAATCGATTTTACGAACTTCCAATTTACAAAGACGCTCTTTTATGAACCGGTCCTCTGTCCCGAACAGCATGCCATAGAGCAAATGTTAAAATATGTACTATTTTAAAAACTCTCATTTCTATAAGCGCTCTATTCTATGAACGTCATTTTTATTTCGCTATTTTTTTCCCCAGTTATTTTATTCTTGCTGCCACCTATGAGTTTGTTGTAATCAAAAGTAAACTTCAATTCAGATGTTCTATGTGTCTTAAGAGAAAATAGAGGAAGAGAGTTCATCACGTTGTCATCACAAACATACAGGTGTTTTGTGAACATGTGCTAGGAAAGAGGATTTGATTGTTGGCGGTAGTGATGCAATTCATGCCTCGTGCATCATGATTAGATAAATTGCCAATTTCAGAAATGGTATGATACATTAGGTTGTTGATAGGCCATTTCTAAGTCGAGAGTGGATCACACTCTATTTCAGCCAACTGCTGTTAATCTATTTATCTCTTCGCAATGCAAACAAAATGGAAAAGATCGAGCTTGACAGTGGATAAAAAATATTTTGAAAGAAATTAATGTTCAAACTCTTACACAAAGACAGAAATTGCCAAAAAGTATGGAATTCAGAAAATTACATAGAGTCCTCTAATTAAAGATCAGCAAAGGTCGTTTCTATGGCAAGTGGTTCCAATGGCATTCTACAAACTTGAAAATATTTTTGGGAAACAAAATTTTCACTTGAAATGTTATTATCCTACATCAATTTTATGGAATCGTATATGTGTAAAAATGTTGCGAGAAAGCAAACAAAAATAAGCGATTTTTATACAAATCATCAATAAAAATGAATGACTAACTGATTTTTTATTTCACTTATATTTTTTTCATAGTCTCTCTCATTTACAAACTTTTGCTTTTACAAACTAATTATCAAGTTTGTACGGGTTCTAAAAACAAGCATTAGCTGTACATAGAAACGGACAAGGATTTTTCCCTTTGAATTCTGATAAAATTGCCAAGTCAAGGCATTGTGTGTCACTGAGAAAATACTGTCCGGCTCTTTTATAATGAACAAGACTATAAGACAGACAGACATGACCACAGCCCAGAGAGACCATCTTGAGATGGTTTGCGCTCTTTCCGAAAGGGATGGACGGTCTCGGAGAGCCAAGGCTGTAACAAAGTTTTTTTAGATTGGATTTTGTATATACCTTTTCGGTGTTATCTTGATTGTTTAAGGAATTGTTATTAGGAATAACTAATCTGAGATGGTGAGCATATTTGAAATATTTTGAATTGTTTTCAATCAAACATCATTACTATTTCTTCATTGAAATCTAAAACGCACATTGTTACTACAGTTAAAACCTTTCATAACAGATATTCCTTGTTAGTGGGCACCTTCTGTTAATGAATACTTTTTGAATTATGCCAATGAGCCTTAACATATTCTACTACCTATTAATGGATACTCCCTGTTAGTGAACAAAATTTTTGGTCCCAAGGGTGTCCATTATCGAGAGGTTCTATTGTAAATTGGTGTATAAAATGTAGGGGGAAGGATGGGTCCTTGAGCCAAGATTATAGTGTATTTTTTGCTATGAAACCATAAACCTTGGCCCTTGAGAAGAAAAAATGTGAAACCCCCTGCCCTTCTTGAGAATTTGAGTTATGGTACCGCTTTGCTTTATGCTTTGTTGGAACTCCAAGAGACTGGAGATCACTTTGTTATACAGAAATTCTAAGTTTTTGCATTGTTCATATGTAAACTTATCTGAGGTATTAAAAAAGTGGTAGTTGAAGATTTTTGCTATAATGGTATTCCTTAAAATGGGATTAGACTGTACAGTGAAATATCTGTAAGATCTCTTTTGCTACAGAGATGCGGAAATACCATATGTATATGTGGTATATTACAAAAGTTTAGGCACTAAGAAAATTTCAATAAATAGAAAACACTAGATAATATAGTGAATGAAAAAATCTCATAGTTTATTCACTAACTTGTGCATGTTTATAAGTAGGCTTAGTATCAAATTTCAAAAAGTAAATGGATTTGTGTCTGCAGCAATACTTCGTTTTACATCAGATTGGTTTATGTCACCCTACATTTACACTGTTTCATCTCAATTTTTTTTCTCAATTATACACACTCAGCAAATCCTGAAAGCACATGATATTGTGTTAGAGTAGAAACATTTTCCCGTGAGAGTCACATCAAAAACACGAATGGAAAAGAAACAATTGAAAATCTGCACATTTACAATTTATGTTTTCTTCTTTCCTTCCTCCTATTTACATTGGCTTCTAAAATTTTAAATGTGTGATCATATTGAATCATAGTCTAACGGCAACAAAAAATTCATAGAAATTATCTGTATGTCTAACAAAAAATAGAGGAGGGTCACAGTGTCTCGAAAATAGGAGGAAAAATCATAATTTTGTTATCATTTTTGTCAAAAAAAGAAAATGTTTTTCTTCCTAAGATATATCGATGGTGCCTAAATTATTTTTGTAATTTGTCAAGCCCTGCTATAAAGGTTTTTTCCCCCCAAAGAATTTTATAACCGAAACACTGTTAGCAGTTTAACATACATTTGTTACCTGTTAGATTCATACGTTGATTCAGGGCCGTCATTTCAACTTTTTCCAGGGGGGGGGGCGGGGCAAAGCACATGTACTCAATGTATGTATATATATATATACATACCATTTTTAGTGTGTTTTTAAAAACCACGGGGCAACGGCCCCCCCACCCCCGTAAATGACAGGCCTGCATTGATTGGTGGTATTGTGCTGGATTGGACAAATCCCAGGCGCCAGGTCATTACAGTGACCAAAAAATTGGTATTGGCCCCTGAAATTTCCTTTGTGCAGTTACTAAATTGCAGGCTGAGAGCAGCACAAAATGTTTGGAATTTATAGCAGCATATCTACTAACATGAAAGGAGGTCACTATTCCTGAAAAAGTCAAAAGCAACATTGTTTTGGACGTGTTTCTTCGGGTGAAGTAGTTTCTCGGTTAAAGCCAAGTTTTTCTGGCACCTACATTTTTTTGCGATTTGTCCAGCCCTGGTATTGTGTGCAGAATGACAGAATTTTTAATCACAAATGATTTTCATTGCTTTGAAAAAAATGAATCAAATAAGTGGAAACAACATGAAGAAATTCAGTATATTTGTTGGAACTTGTTATAAATGATTTTGAAAGAAATAGAGCGTTTGTAGAAATTTTTTTAGGATGAATAGATTATGGAAGGAAGATGTATACAAAAAACATGTATTTTCAATAAAATATTTATTATATCGCATAAGATTTTAATTGAATTTTTTATTCCTTCATTTTTTATAAAAAGTTGTGGTATGAAAAAATTTTCCTTTGTCTGTGTTCTTTGTTTTTTTTTTTCGCCAATACTTATGATGGATTCATTTCTACAATTTTTGGAGCAGTGACTTCTTTTAACCCAAGTAAGTACAGGCTGATACGTGCGTGTGCATCACACTATTGTCCCATGATTGTGTATTTGTGTAAAGATTTCGTTTCATGTGTTTGATGGTGTTGTAATGTGTTCTCTTGAATGGCAAACATGAGACATTGGATAAAAAAAAACAGTTGGTTTTTATTGGTTAAATTATGTTTTGGAAGAAAAGTTCAAATAAAATTTAAGAACGTGGCTGGAAGATCAAAACTACAATAAGATGGAACTGCATGTTGGTTTTTAAATGTGAAAATCACTGAATTCAAATTTGTTTCCTTTGTTGTCTAGTCTGTTCAGCTGTCTTGATGGAATGATAAATTATGCATGCTTTCTGCTGCACTTTTTCTCTCTCTCTCTCTCTATATATATATATATATTGAACCTGCATGTGATGTCCTTTTTTTCATTTCAGTTGAATGCTTATTTGAAAGTTTTTATATGGTGAAAGGAGACAAATTAAAAAGAAAAAATATGAATTTGCAACAAATTTTTTCCTAAATCATTAGGAACCACAAGGAATAAAATGCAGCAGTTTTGTTTTCCATAGTTTTTAATTTTTCCCTGTCTTCTTCATGATTGTTACCTAAGACATAGCTACTATTACACCACACATGTACCTCGTCCATATTCCTCTGCGGAACCTCTAACAAATTGGTACATGCGGGAATGTGTGTGTACGTGTAGTGAAACCTGACGTGAAGTTCGTTTCGGTGTAATGCTTGTTATGTGTAGTGCTGCCATCTGCCACCAGTTTTTCTAACTATGAGTGAAGTGTAATGATTGAATAATTAATTGTTGTAGAACTGTTGCTCTCTGTGGCGAGACTTTTCAATGGGGAGATCGGCTCGCATTTGCGCCTTGAAGTTGGGAACCACAGGAAACCAACTACAGCCGACCTTCACTATGGCGACGGTGGGGTTCGAACCCGGATCCTTGCGATGCGAGTCCGTCATTATGACCTAAGACATAGCTGCCACTTTTCCTGTATTTTCTCAAATTTATACTCCATCTCCCAGACTCCCCAAAATCCCCCAAATTTTGACAGTGACTGCAAGAAATCCTTACATTTGGGGGTGGGGAAATATTCCAGAGGAATACATCCAGAAACAGGCTATTACTTTTGTAATATACATTACTAATATACTATTACTTTTGTTGAATACATTTGATGTCTCATAATGTAAATTGTCACTATTTCATCAAATCACCACAAAATTGTTTTATTTTGGCAGAGAAAAGACAAAAATGTACCAAATATCAATCCTCAATTCTGCCTCTTGACACTGGAATTATCAAGTTTACTCATATATGATCATACATCCTGTTGAGTTGTATGTCCGGTTTTTGGGTTCGATGCAGTTTTTGTTGCATTGATTTGATTTTAGCTGCCATATTTAATAGGAGATTCAACCTACTGATGGATGATGATTCACGGCTTTATGCTAATTGGTGATGAACAGGAAAATATCACTTTTTTTCCGATGGAAAAAAAAAAAATTATATGATTTTACTTTCAGGAATGGAAAATCCCTATTTACTTTTTTTTTTTCTCAAAAAAATTCCTTTTATAATAGTTTTTATGCTGTATTCGGATCGGTGCGGAATCTTCCTAATTCTCATTCACCAAGGTTGGCAGCTATGCTAGGATAAATGACAGACATAAACTTAAGTGAGAAGGAACCATTATAACTAAAAGGTTTTTTTTTTGTATTTATTTATATGTGAAGCATATCAGAACGTTTCACTGTTCTTTGGTAATTCGCCAAATAAATTGCAGTAGGAATGTAATTTTTTTACCTTTTTAAATGACCTTTTTTCTTTTGTAAAATTGCTAAAGCTCAATGTGCTTTCACTTTTAGTCCACATAAACTCAGAACTTCAGGCATTTGCCCCTTTTACATCAGATACGGAAGACAGTATTTCTTGAGCGCAAACTGTACATTAAAGTATGCCCCCAACCCATCATTCACCGGTATCCATGTGAATCAAATAAATAATTCATTTCTAAAAACATGTTCAATCTAAAGGTTATACCTCTGACATCATAAATACATTGGGATTGGGGGATGTCACTCACGCCCGCGCACAAAAACGTCCCAGCATGCATCAATTTGTTAGACATTTTTTAGAGTAATGTGAACAAATAAGGTGCATTGTAATTCACTATTGCTTATTTAACCCCTGGTTATTAGAAAGCAAGGTTTAGTAGAATTGTGATTTCCCCCCCCCCTCTCATGACCAATCAATAAGTGAATAATTCTATGTATAGATCAGGCATATCTGAAAGCAGGATATTCTCCATATCAGGTATACCTAGCTTTATGTGATTTTTTATGCCATTTTCAATAGTTAGGAGGGTTTTAATGTAGTCTGAACGAGTGGTTTGCGGTTTGTGCGTCGTGGTATTGATCTGCTCTCTGCCCATGGTTGGATGAAGTTGATATGCATAGCTATATTGAAGGTCTTGGGGCAGTTCATCTGATGTGGGACTGATGTGACTCTAGACTCTGGATGCTAGTAGCCTAGAACTACAGTGGCACTTTGATTTGCAAGCATAATTCATTCTGTGAAAGTGCTGGTGATTTGAATCACTTGTATATTATATGAAATTTTTTCATATGAGAAATAATTGAAACTCTGATGTAATTACTGAGAAACTGAATTTTTTAGATGTTATGCCAAAACAAATATATATTTGTTTTGGCATAACATCCAGAAAATTCAATTTCTCAGTATATTTCGGGCCGAAAAAATACCATCTCTGATAAAATTCATTCCACAATTATTCGTTAATATAAAAATTACTGATAAAACGACATTTAATCTATATTGTCACACAATAATAATATAATAAATATTCATACAATGAATATATATTGATTGGAATAATTTGTTGAGAAAACTAATTTTTGATGCGCATGCATGGCATATGCAAATCCAAATACAGTAGAACCTCGATTAACTATGCTACGACAATTTCAATTTCATGTTTAGCTCTTCTCTGTCCATGTTGTTATTTTTTCATCGGTTATGTAAGATTTTGTGAAGGTTTGTGATGAAAATAATTATTTTTATATTTTGTAGAACTGTATTTCTTCATTATTTTACAAAACTGCCCCTCCCACCTTTTATTCTCAGAGCTGAACTCCCATGTCAACGCGTTGAAATGGCAGCCCCATATGCACTCATAATTACTGGACATTGTCCTGGAGCGATCAGCACTTGAAGATTTACAGCTAGTTGCAGGAATGTCAGGCAGTTAGTCGAAATGTATTGTTTTGTTTTTGTAACTGAAAGATAAGACACAGGAATTGCGTAACTTTGGATGCGGTCGTGTGACCACATGGCTCATTGGCTGGACCGGTGCTATTCCTTGTTTGCGTCATTCTCATAGCACATTTATAACTGTGCAGAATGGCTGATAGAAAAAGGATAAATGGGGTTTTTGGTTATTCGTGATCACCTTCCCTAACATTAGCCCATATAATCGAGGTTTTACTGTATTTCTGTCATCAATGAAACCCAGTATATTAGTAGCATGGCTCTCCTTCAATAAGTGTAATTTTTTCTTATATTTTTTTTGCACGGATAATATATTAATATATACAGTGGATAGTCATTTTAAACAGGTAAAATACATAAATACTACTTTTTTCCAATGTTATTATTTTAAATCATTTTTTTACTGACGGTCGTTTAATTGTGTTTTCTATTATCCATGTTCACCATTAGCCCCGATAATCGAGATTCTACTGTACCAATTTTCTGGGTTATTTTACTGATGCAATTTATACACTGGAGAAGTGCGAAAATATATGTCTTGCACGGGTAAGAATTTTGCCTAGAATCGCCCTTGCTCTTCCTCCTGAAGTGAGATCCTGTCCACATGCTCGTTATTTTCATGCAACAGAGATGTATCAGTTCGTTATTGGTCAAATCCTGGCCATGTTCCTTCACTGGTTCTTGAAATTTAGATGTCCTCATTTACCTCCAGTCTTGAATTAATGTCAGAACTCTGCTGTCAGACTTATTTCGTTTGCCCTGATCTCTTCCAGCCCAGCTTCAGGGCAGAGTCTTCACCTCCAGTTCTATGGTCTTCCCCAAGGGCAATCTCAGACAACTGATGGCTCATGTTTATGAGCCAACCCATCAAAATCATCGTTCAATCATCCAACAGCTTTGTCCAAGCAGGATTGAGGGTTCCTCTCAATAATCACATCCCGGGTTTCATTGATAATTTTGAGGCATTGCACAATGTGAAATGGTTTTCCTAAAACTTCTGGGTTAGTAAATTTTGTTCAGTTTGGCATGCTGACTGGAGACTGGATGAGAAATGAATACCCACAGTACATGTGTGAGCAAAAGCGATGAACCATCGGTTCAGTTCTGATCTCTTGAAACAGAGTAAACAAAGCACAAAATATTTGCTCGCAATGTAAATCATCGCTCATTTATCGAATCAAAATTTGTTCAAAACTTTTACTGGTCTTGCGAAACACTTGTAATTCAAAGTTCCACTCTAATTTTGGGCAGCCTCGTCTAATCACGATATCAATACCTACTCTAATGAGCAGGTTTTTTTGCATCAGGAATACGATTTTTGAAATTTATTCAAAAATTAAAAAATTTTTGGATTAGCCAAAAAAATAAAACTCAAAACACTTAAAAATCTTATCTTTATTTTGTGTTGTTCAAATCAATTGCTGTTTATAGCTGTCACGAGTTCGATACCCGGTTCGTCCTTGTCAGAAAACTTTCCTGACACAGGGATACAACAGGAACAGCAACATGACCGCAGAAAAAATTTCTAATGCAGGGAGTCCCCATTGAGGGGCAGGGTTTAAGCTACAGTCGCATTTTTTGCAAAATGCAATCTTAGAATGCGAAAGAAGTGGTAGCTACTTTCGCAAAAATGCGTACAAGAGTTACTGAATGAGTAGACATCCAACCATCAATCATTACATTAGCATTGTAGCATTTTGCTAAAGCTTTTCTCCCCATTTTCGATTTTTTGCGGAAGGAATTTTTTATCTAGGTTAAACCCTGTTGAGGGGTTAGCACACCAACCTGTCGATGAGTATGAAAAATAAGCCTGCCATTCGGAATCGGCGATAAATTGTAGGTCCCAGAGAGTCTAATTAGCCCTCGTGTGTACAAAATGACTGTGGTGCAACAAAAATGATCAAATCAATTGATCATATGTGGATGAAAAACTTATTTTCATGCCATGTAATTTATCCATTGAATTAAAGACAAATTTCATTTTCAGTTCCTGACATAACTTATTTACTGTTGTCATATTTCAATTTAAAAATAACAAGAATAAATTGATGAACTGTGTTGCATTTACTTACCAAACGTACACAACTCTGGTCTATTGCCACAGAGTTAATTTACTACCATTTCACACCTGAATTGGTGGCTATGTCAAAACATACTTTTTATAGGATGAACATGATGGTGTGCATATACTGTAGGCCTATATATATATATATGCATGCACATTTTGTGCATGCATGTGCATAGGTATAGCCATTGATATTCCAAATTGGAAGCTGGCAATGAATGAATATTCTGATGTAGGGCATGACAAATATGATACCAGTTTCACACCCAAACTAATACTAAACCACACATACACCTTGCAAACAATGTGCAAGAATCATTCATCTGGATGTTCGAATCCTGTGAGTGGGAAGACTGGAAATATGGTGATGCATTTTGTATTCTTTGGGCACTACTGTAATGGGATTGTGTGACTTGCTTGATTCCTGGATGGGTGAGATACTGATAAGGAATGGAAGAACAAATTGTTCCAGTAGACTTCTAGCATTTAGTGTTCTGCCATCTGTATTTAAAATTGTGGGGGAAATGTAATAATCAAGTTTTTGTTCCATTATGGGAGTCTGTTGGTCTCTTTGAATAGACTTTTTAACTTGATTAGCACCTCACAGTTGAAAGGCACAGCAAACGAACTTCAGCCAAACATTAACTGTGGGAATGAATCTGATTATATAAATGAATTTAATCTGATTATATAAATGAATTTAATCTGATTATATAAATGAATTTAATCTGATTATATAAATGAATTTAATCTGATTATATAAATGAATTTAATCTGATTATATAAATGAATTTAATCTGATTATATAAATGAATTTAATCTGATTATATAAATGAATTTAATCTGATTATATAAATGAATTTAATCTGATTATATAAATGAATTTAATCTGATTATATAAATGAATTTAATCTGATTATATAAATGAATTTAATCTGATTATATAAATGAATTTAATCTGATTATATGGAGTTTAATCCCTTGATATGAAGACGGCATGATTCCCACATGCTATACGACGACGCTCAAACTGTAAAACATGTTAAAATCAATGAAGAATTGATTGGATTTGTGCTAATGAGATGTATCTGTTGTATGTTATCAACTTTTACATGCAGTGTGAATTTTGAAAAGTGCTTGAGATTGTGATCCAAGTTGCTTACTTTAGCATAGCACCTTAGTATTTTCAAGACATGATGCAAATTGTCAAGATTATGTATCAATAAAGATATATATATTTCCATGATCAATACATATTTTAATGTGTTGGTTTCTTTTGCTTTTGCTTATCTTGCTAGAAAAATGTTACAAGTGCAATCGAATTGGCCATTTTGCTCGGGACTGTAAAGAGACAGAAGACAGATGCTATAGGTGCAATGGGACTGGTCATATAGCAAAAGACTGTGAGAATGGACCAGATGAAAGTGAGTATCACTAGTTGAAAATGGAAACCAAACTACACTGTATTTTGCCAGCATATAAGACGTTTTCTTTCGAAACCAGTCCCAAAAAATAGGGTGCATGTTATACATTGCTACTAAGTGTTTGTGGAAAATTTATACCAGAAAGACTGGGGACATCTCATACACTAGCAGATACAGTAATTGATAAATTTCTGAATAAATATTTTTCAAATATTTTTTATGCCTCTGATGTTTTCAGTTATGTTAATACAGTGGATATAACCTGGATAAACCTGGATATAACGATACTCTGTGGACCAAGAAAAAATATCATTGTATAGGAATTTGTAGTTGTATCGAGTAGCGTTGTTTCATTAGATACACATAAGTACAATAAGTATATTGTACAGTGGAACTTCGGTTAACAAGCTTAATTCATTCCACCAATGTGCTCATTATCTGAATAGCTTGTTATTTGAGTCAAACTTCTGCATAGGAAATAATGGAAACTCTGATAATTCGTTCCACAATTCATTCACATAAAATTCACACAATATTCATTCACATAAAATTCACACAATATTCATTCACACAATATTCATTCACATAAAATTCACACAATATTTATTCACATAAAATTCACACAATATTCATTCACATAAAATTCACACAATATTCATTCACACAATATTCATTCACATAAAATTCACACAATATTCATTCACATAAAATTCACACAATATTCATTCACATAAAATTCACACAATATTCATTCACATAAAATTCACACAATATTCATTCACATAAAATTCACACAATATTCATTCACATAAAATTCACACAATATTCATTCACATAAAATTCACACAATATTCATTCACACAATATTCATTCACATAAAATTCACACAATATTCATTCACATAAAATTCACACAATATTCATTCACATAAAATTCACACAATATTCATTCACATAAAATTCACACAATATTCATTCACATAAAATTCACACAATATTCATTCACATAAAATTCACACAATATTCATTCACATAAAATTCACACAATATTCATTCACATAAAATTCACACAATATTCATTCACATAAAATTCACACAATATTCATTCACATAAAATTCACACAATATTCATTCACATAAAATTCACACAATATTCATTCACATAAAATTCACACAATATTCATTCACATAAAATTCACACAATATTCATTCACATAAAATTCACACAATATTCATTCACATAAAATTCACACAATATTCATTCACATAAAATTCACACAATATTCATTCACATAAAATTCACACAATATTCATTCACATAAAATTCACACAATATTCATTCACATAAAAATGAATAAAAACGGCATTCAAAATCAATAATTAAACACAATAATAATACATAATACAATAAAATATATCTCATAAAATAATGCCATAAATAAATATACAATACGATAATGTATTTATAAACATTTTTGACTATTTACTTACTGTAAATGACGAGAGGGAGGAGGTCTATCATTTAGGACGATTTACAGATTCACTGTTTGCAAATTTATTCTTTTTGCGTGACTTTCAAAAAGAGCCTCATCCAATGACACTTGCTTTTGCCCCCTTTTTAGGATTTCTGGGAAATAGGAAATATTGCAGTGTTCGTTGGACAGACTTATTACACTCCTGCAGCTTTATTTTAGTGGAGTTTCGCACAGATTTTCACATTCTACACCTATCTAATCTAATTTTAGTTGAGAGAAAGGCGTCTCCTTACTTCTCTCTTCTTCAGATGAGGTACCGTCCATAAACTCTTGGTGGTGCGTGGAAAAGAGATCCACCACTTCATGTACCGTCAACTGTTACATTTTTCACAATAGTTCTTGAATGCCATCCTCATTAACCCCCGGTCCATAGTCTTCTCAATGTACACAATCTCAACAAATAGTGGCTCCTGTTCATGTGCTAGCCCCTCAAAGTCATTTTCAATAATGCAAATCAGCCCACAATTTTTTCCAAGCAGAATTTGAAAAAAACTTCAAGCACACAATGCTATATCTAGTTTCATATTGTAAACAATCACACTCGCACATGTGGTTGTTTTCCCAGTGAGGCACACTTACTGGAGACTTTAGAGGAGAATATTATCCATAATATGTATGGGTGAAAGCAAAAACCATCAGCTCAGTTGTGATTACAGGAAAATAAATAAAGCAAAAAATTTTTGCTCATAATGCGAATCATCGCTCGTTAGCCGAGTCAAAATTTGTTCACAATTTTTGCTCGCTATGCGAATTGTTCATTAACCGAAGTTCCACTGTACTTTATATAATATTGTTCTCAACCTTTCATGATTCAAGTACTGCCGGGAAATATGTAGGAGGCTTGCTTACTCCTTAGAATCCTTAGCTGTGCATATATCAAAAAATGTGTGGCGGGAATATTTAGTACCCATGAATATTCTCCCACTCTTAAAATTCATAGGAGGCTAGTATAGCCTTACAGTGACATCACCCAGAATAGAATGGGTAGCTTATTAAAGCTCTGTCATACTTCAACAACATCACTGCCCTTAGGTATACTAAGAGACTTGCTGACTCCTAGACATGTGCGCGAAGCTTACATACCCCCAGGTTCTAACAAATTCCAGGCATCAAGTTGCTATAGCAACTATCAGATTTGTTTGGTACAAACTAAAGCACTTTAACATGTAATATTAGTTATAGCACAAAGTTTTCATCACTTGTGTCAGCATGCCTACCAAAAAAGGTGCTATGGGAGGAGGGGGGTGGTGTCTATGTAGATAGGTAACAGGGTGTATGACATTTTACTGGCGAACTGTTGGTTTTAGATTCATACTTCTGATTAGAAAAAGTATCCAAATAACGTGCAGTACTCATATGCCATTCATGTTGCAAGAGGATATATAGTTATAATCCTAGGGGATGATATAAAAAGTCTTTTTATATCATCCCCTTCAGCCAAGAAACCCAATTAAAAAGTTGTTGCCCTGTCTCTCTTGATGCAGACAAAAAAAAAAACCTATGTTTCTAAGTGCGATGTTTGCAAAGATATTTTAATTGGAAAAATGGAGGAAAGTTGGGAAAAAACAGCATTAAATGTGAGTAAAATGGGTTTCCTGCATTGGATGCTGTTTTTCCCAATTCTTCTTTATTTCCTCAGATATTCATATTCAAAAAACATTGTGCTTAGAAATAAATTTTTTTAGTTAGCATCAGTAGTGACAGGGCAGCAACTTTTTAATTTGGTTTCTGGGCATACGGAGAAGGTGAAAAAAGTTAATTTTTTTATTTTAATGTAACTATACAACCCCTTGCATTATGAATGATATCTCAGTACTACCAACACCATCTACAGCAGAAGGCCTCCGTGTGAAGCTCATGATGTCACTGAAGAAGGGCCTATAGCCATTGGATACAGCAGGCCAATTGCATGCGTCATCTTTACCCTTTTTTGCAGTATATGGCTGTAGGTGACATCACCTTCAGTGACATCATCAGCTTCCCGTAGAGGCCTTCTGCTATAGAAGGTGTTGGTACTACATAGGTGCGGATCCAGGACAATGTGGTGGGAAGGGCAAATTGTATGGGTTAGTTTAATCACCCCATATTTTACCCCAGGACCAAAAAGTTTCCCATATTATTCAGCTCTTGGAACGAGCGGTTGTTCCCCTCGCCCCCCTTCAGGATCCACGCCTGAGTGAAGGCAGACACATATCTTCAGCTGCAAATGGAATGGAGGCAAACATCTGCAGCTGTGAATGAAGCAGAGGCAGATATCTTCAGCTGCAAATGGAACCAAGGCTGATATTTTCAGCTGTGAATAGAGCTGAGGCAGTGGATCAAGGGCGATGTGTCGGAGAAGCATTATATTGTGTAGCTGCATCGGATGATCCTGTATTTTACGGAACAGATAAATTTTCTCCATATTATTCAGCTCTTAGGTGGGGCGATCACCTCCCATTGCCCCCTCTGTATCCGCAAATGGTACTACATGTTATTTAGATACTTTTTCTAATTGGAAGTATGCCTCTAGGATCAATGGTTCATCTATAAAATGCCACATGCTCTGATACAGGGTGATCAGTGAATAAGTCCTTATTTCAAAATTAAATATCTCTACAACAAAGATCAATAGAATTATGCGATAAACAGTACGTTTATTAGCAAAACTGTAAGAATGTTGTACAGAAATTTCGAAAATTTCGTTTTTTTAAAAAAATTTTTTAAAATTAAAAAAAACAAAAACAAAACTGGAGATTTTGGGGTTCCGAAAATCCTCATTTGTGTGAAGAGAAACCACTGCATTCGCCTAAAGTTACTGCATGGGCTGCGGTATGCGCCAGAGGCATTATCGGCCCCTTCTTCGTGCAAGAAACGATTACTACTGAACGTTGCGTTACAATTTTGGAACAATTTATCAGCACACATGGCGCATACCGCAGCCCATGCAGTAACTTTAAGCGAATGCAGTGGTTTCTCTTCACACAAATGAGGATTTTCAGAACCCCAAAATCTCCAGTTTTTTTTTTTTTAAAATTTGAAAAAAATTAAAAAAAAAAACGAAATTTTCGAAATTTCTGTACAACATTCTTACAGTTTTGCTAATAAATGTGCCATTTACCGCATAATTCTATTGATCTTTATTGTAGAGATATTTAATTTTGAAATAAGGGCTTATTCGCTGATCACCCTGTACCTATGCATCCTATATAGCATTGCATATGCAGTAAAGTTTGACATTTGACAGGGATGGTTATTACTTCATGCTCTGGTCAATTTACTGAGATCACTACTGTTAGAAATATCTTTGTAAAAACATCTCTTATAATATCACTGTACTTCTCTTCTGCAGAATCCTCATGAGATTTTTAATGATTTTTTTGTTGCCATTTTTTAGGGGAGGAGGGTAGAAATCTTATAGTGCTCTAATTCAGTTGAATATCTTTCATTATTTAGATTTATTTCACATTTGATGTTCTTAAATTTTGCAGTGTCCTGTTACAACTGTGGAAAGACTGGTCATATAGCCAGAGACTGCAAAGAGAATGAGAAAACTTGCTATATATGTGGTAAGCGAGGACACATTTCTCGAGATTGTATCCAGGATGACCGAAAGGTGAGTTTTCATGTTAACATGCTTATGGTTTTGCTGTACTGGATACAAATTTCAGTATTGTCTTGGTTATGCCATTTTCATTAAAGTACCATTAAGCTATTCAGATTCCTAATTATCTGACATAATTCACATGAGTAAGTCAGTAAACAAAAATTTCTGGATGATGAAACATGCTTTTATTCAACCCATTAACCAGCATAGCAGGAGTTGCTAAATTTCCTGTAAAACAACATATCTTTCTTTATAAAGTAGGCTTTCTTCCGATTTTCAGTAGGTGCAATGTAAGGTGATAGGCAAATGAGTTCCATAGAGGAAAATCAGCCTTACAAAATATCTGGGCTTGTCATTGCCAAAATAAAAGACTTTTAAGAAGGCAAGATTTATATATGTTGTCCATGCTGGTGTGCATTAAAAGCCCCGTATTATGCATGATAATTATAATCAATGTAAGTTCAACAGACGCGTAGACAATTTGGTGAACTTTTCTTTGCAGCAGCATTAAAAAGTTTCTAATGATGTTATTTATGATGAGATAATGTTCTTGCTACAACCAAGCAATTCCTCAAATGTGTTATCGAAAGATCTATTAACCCAATTTCGCTCATTTACATCGATTGGAGAATCTTGGACTTCAGTGATAATCCTCCCATTACTGTGGGGGAAAAAATTGTCACAAAAGGAGTCAACACCAATTAAGAGTTTCAGATAAACTAGGGTTGGATATACATTCAAGGTTCCACTGTACTTCCCATCAAATTTTACTGAGAAGATCAGTTGTTTGCTCTGATACATTGGGACAGACATTACAGCGCAATAACACAACACCCACTCTCAACATTCCAGTATGTTGTTCTCGCTATTAATGGATACTTCCCAAAACATTTTTGGCTCTCAAAATAGGGCTTCATTGTATTCTGCAATATATATTCGGACACTCCCCGTTAGTGGACAAAAAGCTCAGTCTCATGGTTGTGTGTTATCAAGAAGTTTCCACTGCATTTCAGTGTCTCAGAGTGAGATACCGCTATTAGTGGGGTTCCCTTTTCTTCTTATTAGCAAGCTAGTTTTTTGATATCAGAGGAGACATGATGATCTTTCCAGCTCCTTGTTCAGCTTTGAATTTCTATGGGTCTTGGTGCTGCTGCATAAATATGATTTACTATAAAAATTGTGGCACTGTTCTCATTTTACCCATTGAAAAAAATAGATACTAATTTTCAGTCTCAACAAATTTAGTAGAAGCCAGTTTTTCCACATTTATAAAGTTAGTGTGTTGAATATCCATGAAACATGATTAACCAGACTCAAGTTTTATTCATTATGTGATCAGATTTATTCAAATAATTTTCATGTTTTATACAGGGTTGTTTGGTTTAAACCAAGTGGTTTTTTTTTTCAAAAAATCAAATAAAAGTGGCCTAAATATCATTTTTTCCTTAAAAAATATCATATTGATTCATTATTAGCCAAAATTTTTTATTTTTATCATATTTTATATTCTTGGGGTATATTTTGATGGTATATCTTTAAATGGCATAAGATGGTATAAGTGTTTTTTTTTTTTCAAAAGTCTCATAAAAGTGGCCTGAATATATATATATATATATTTTCATATGAAGTATCTTAGTTATTTAAAGTTATATACAGAAGTCAAAATTTCTCATTCTTACAACATTTTCTAACTTTTGGCTACATTCTGATGCTCCATCTTTAGCAAATTCATGAATAAAGATTGCATCGCACATCTAAATATGGTGGTGTATTATCAGGTTTCTTTTTCCCTTCACAAAGAAGCAGCAACAGTAGTGACACCATCATGCTATGGGCACAGGTGGTCTTATAATCCAATAAAGACACCAGCTGTCCTTAAAGGACAAAGACTAATGTACTAGTAGTTACATTACCTCATATTTTCATTTTCTTTCCCATAAGAAGTAGCACATCTCATACTGTCTATCACCTAGTCTTAATATTCAAGTTTTTTTTTATACTTTCACTGTTAAGCCCAGTTAATCAAGGTTTTATTGCATAGTAGTAACAGATTTATGAAAAATAATCAGCTATATACAGGGTGATTATAATTTAAGTTTTGATTCCAAAACTATACAATAAGTACTGATCAGAATGACTTGAAAATTTGCATGGATACTCCTGAAGCAATGGAATTTTCTTTGGCGAAAGAAAAAAAAGTGCAAGTAGATGATGCTGTATTTGGCCAGCAGTATAATCTATTTTGTGCAACCACATCATTTCGGCACTTCCACAGCACCAGTGTGTCGATAGAACTTCTATCAAGATGCACATTGCAATACCAGCAAAGCAGCTGCTGAAGACCCATTTTGACAGGATGCACGTTAACCCTTGCAACTTCTGGCTGTGGAGGTATCTCAAAATGTTATAAACAGTGGTCAGATTGCAAACTTTGGTGAATTGCAATCTCCAGCGCATCCCCTATATGTTAGAAGTTCCTCAGGAATATTAACGGTGGGAGGGGGGGGGGCACGTTTGGTTTAATAAAGCTGAATTGCAAGCACATCCACATTATGACCATGGCCTACTCCGATTCTGTTGTTGAACAAGAATTTTTGTGCTTTCAACCTCATAGCCAGAACATGTTGTGGAAAACATATGTAACATTTCTTGAGTAAGTTGTAGTTATTTGTTCAACTACTTCGTTTTTTGTGATGTTTCCATGAATTATGAAATCATACAATGCTATAATATATAAGTTATATTTTTGCCATGACTGGCTATCGTTTCCATTCTGTGAGCAAATTTCCCACGTGTTGGATGATGTCATTAATTTTACATTTTAAATTATTTTTTTCACCTTTACCAAATAAAATTTCATTTCTTCAGGAATATTCATATCAATTTTCAAGTCATTCTGACAATCGTTCTTGTTTTACAGTGTTTTGAAATCAGAACCTTAGTTATAATCACCCTGTATATCGTAAATTATCACTAATTAATCTGCATTATTTATGCTTCATTAAATACATTATATTCACCTAATTTTTATTAGTTTTTGTAAAATAGCTTCCTAATTAAGCATACTGAAAGTAACTGGAGAAAACATCTTTATATTATATATATGATTAATAATTAAAACAAATTTCAAACCTATGAAGTAGTCCATTAAGTTAAACAAAAATAATTAAATTGCAAAAATATGTTTTTGTTAAAATGTAAGAAATATTTATTGTGACTAACTAATATGGGAATAGTGTTAATTACATTAATAAACATTTATTTTAATTAATTATTAGAAGTTTAAATGATTTCTCAGAAATTTTATAGTTTAAACCAAAAAAACAGTTTTTTACCAACCCTGGTTTTATATTATCCTTTGGCATATGCGGAGATGCTAATGACATGCTATAATGTACCAAATACCTGGAATTTTGGAAAAGGAAGCATAAAATTTAGTTGACACGTCCTCTGCACCATGTGCTTTCTTAGTTCAAAGAAGAAAAAAATAGAGAGGGAAAAAAACCTCCCCTTTTTTTCTTCTTTTTACAGTCTATCATGATCATGCGACCTTGAAAAGGTTGTTTTACTACTTTGTATACTGTACTGATATAAACATGGGTTATTGAAGAATAAAATGCCGGATATCTAGTAGCTTTTCCCTGAATCAGGGGCCGTATACCAAATTTTCAAATTTTGGAATTTTTATTCCCCTGCAGATTTTCTCACCTTTAGTGGCCCAAGGATTTCTTCCACAAAAATTGTGGGTCACTAACACTTAAAAAGAATTTTAAATTGACGTAGTTTATTAAGAATGTATTTTTTTCCCATTATATTAATTTTTGATCTTCTAGAGGGTATGGGCCCCCCATAACCCTCCTTCAGATTTTGCATTTGGTGAAAATCCGGGTTTGGAACCTGCGATTGCGCAGTGGTAATTGCTAAAAATATGATTTTCTCAAGTTTTCCAATTTGGAGTTGGATATTCCTTTGAAAAAAAGCTCTGGTTGCCAAGACAATCACAGTTACTTACAGCACAAATATATATACATTAAATTTCAAATCCATGCATTACCAATTCTGAGTATATATGCAGGGCTGCAACTGGGGGGAGGGCATGCGGCTCTGGGCTATGGGGGTGCAGAATCCACCCTTTATAACTTTTTTTTGCATTACACGGGGTGCAAGATAATTAAAAAGAGATCTTTTTTTTCTCTGAAAAAGGACCCAGATTTTTCGAATAACCTGGGTCCCGGGACGCAGGTAAATTGGAATACAGTGGCATCTCTGTATATGTAATGATCATAGTGCACATTGAAATAGAAACAAATAATGAAAAATTTTTTCTTTGTTTTTGTTTTTCAGAAGAAAGATGCATATCAAAGAGTAAGTTAGCTTTGAATGTTATTTTCTTCATTTTTAATAGGGTTAAGAAAAATACCTATGTGCACACATACAGGGTGATTCCAAACTCATGATACAAACTTTGGAGGCAGTGAAGCTCACTAAAGTCAACTCTTTTATCAAAGAAAATGCATGTCCAAAACTGAAGCATAAATATGTTAGGGGTTTTTTCAAAGCGAATGTGTGGGGTGAAAATTTTTTTTAAAATTTTTCTTAACATCTTTTCCATATTGATGATAGTATTGAAGAACCTCTGCGAGCAGTTTCATATCATGTTCACTCAGAGCAAAATTTCTAGAATAATAATTTAAATGAAATCCAACTCGGCTCCTGGTCTTGACAGTTTAAACGCTTAATTTTATAAGATATTCTGCTCAAGAATAAGTGCTATCCTGTCAGGAGTATTTTTTACCTGTTTCAATTCCGGTCGTATGGCAGGTGTCTGGGCACCATGTAATTATCACTAATACACGAAAAGAAAGGTAGACCTGAATTGGCTGAAAATTATCGTGCAATATCCTTAAAAAATGCGGATGCAAACATTTTCGAACAGAATTTACTACAAGAATTATTGCCATTTTTACTGGGAAGACGTATACTAACGCATCATCAATTTGCTTTTATTCGCGTCAAATCCTCAGTGGTAGATGCTTCAATGTCGTGATGACTGGAGCAGGGCTGTGAGAAATAATGTATCTACTGACATAATGTACATTGATTTTGAAAAGGCATTTGACAAAGTGAAAAAATCGGTATTGTTGAGTAAACTTAACTCTGTTGGTTAACATGTTGTCAGAGCTATCAGTGGCTTACTGTCTACTACTACTAAACCAGACATGCACCTTGTCTGTATTCCCCTGCGGAACCTCCAAAGAATAGGTACATGTTGGAATGTATGTACGTATAGTGAACCTTCTGTGAAGTTTGTTTGTGTGTAATGCTTGTTATGTGTAGTGCTGCCATCTGCAATGAATTTTTTAAACTATGAGTTTTTTCTCAACTCATAGTGAGCGAAGTGTAATGAATGAATAATTATACAGTTGTAGGGCTGTTGCTCTTTGCTGCGAGACTTTTTAACAGGGCGATCAGCTCGCATTCACGCCTCGAAGTTGAGAACCGCAGAAAACCAACTTCACCTGACCACCACTGCTGTTTACTGTTTGGAAGAACTCAGCAGGTCCGTGTCGGAAGCTGTCTGTTGAGACCTGTGCAGGTTGTAGGAGTATAATTCAAGGATCCGTTCTCGTGCCTATGCTCTTTTCAATTCTTGTTCACGACCTCCCACCTGCACTGGGTTCCATACAAGTTTCCATGTAAGCAGATGATGTAAAATTTCATACGAACGTACATGACTTCAACTCATGCTTCAACCTTCAGGCTGTTTGTGATGGGCTTCACAGATGGTGTCAATTCAACAAACTTCCCATATCGCTCCCAAAAAATGTGGTTATTAATCTTGGGCACAGCAACCTAGGTTGTCAGTACTCAATTGGTAACATCTGTCTTCTATCGGTCACTGAACACAGTGATCTCGGCATCCCCATAAATATCTCCTTGAATTTTTCAGGCTATTACTGTGAGATCTCAGCTCGTGCCAAGAGACTATCATATTTGATTTTTTATACATATCGCAAATGCAGCAACTTGATACTTATTCCGGCATTAAACACATTTGTACGACCTATGCTAGAATATGCTTCACCTGTATGGTCCCCTCACAGAGTGGGAGGTATCAAATAGCTTGAAACAGCCACAAAAAAGATTTACAAAGAACTTACCTGCACTCCGCAAAAAAATCCTATGGGGAATGATTGGAACACCTAAATCAACACCCACTCAAATGGCACTGACTCTTCCTTGATCTATTATTGCTCTAAAAAATACAGAGAGGACTAACATTCATAGTAGTCGATCCCCTCACTTACATCAACTCAACAACAAGAGCCCACAAATTTTACAATCAGACTTCTATTCTTCCAAAATAATACAAGATACCATAGTTTTTTATTTGCACAGCCCGCATATGGAAGTCATTGCCCAGTGAGATTGTAACGGAGCCCACAATCCATCAGTTTAAGACTGCTTTAAAAAACCATGATCTGTCTCCCAATCTTTGATGTGCTATACTTTTTAATTTTATTACTACTATTTTTTTCTTTTTTGAGGAATTTTCAGTTTTTTATCATATTTCTGAGCCAGCTACTGTTATGTCGTTGTGGTTTTAACTTTTCATTGTATTCTTTTTATGTAATTTTACATACACCTCTCTTAATTATATTGATAATTAAGATATTAACTCATAATTTCAATGATATTGAAGTAAAAGAGTAACCTGGAATGGTATGCATGTTATTGATCTGTGGTAAAGTTCTTAATTAAAAGAAGTATAGAAGATCTTTGGGGGTATAAATATAGACTTGAACTTGACTAAATACAAAAAGTGCAGAAAGAAAGCTGCTCTATTCCTAGATTTTCTGCATGGAAAAAAATATAGAAAAATGTAGGGAGTTCAGACTTGCCAACTCTCCAGATTTAGGTGGCAGAACCTCCAGATTTTTCACCCTTCCTCCCATTCTCCGGATTTGTTAAAAGTTCTCCGGATTTTCGCAGAAAATTAGATTTTATGCAAGCTTTCATGTAGTCGTAACGTCAATGACTGCCGTCGTCGTTAGGGAAAACACCCATAGAGGACAGCCGTGGTCATTCCCATCGAGCAGCCATAAAAAAAAGTCTTGGTGACTGCATCTAAGCAACTGGCAAAGACGTGACTTTGTTTACGTAGCGTTTATCGGCAGTTATTTATCAGGGGCATGACCTTGGTTGCAGAAATTCCGGTATAATCGTTATTGTATATTCCATTAACAGCCGTGCAGTGAACACAAGTTTTTTCATCAGCAGCTTTGTATTTTGAAGTTTTTAATTGTTTCCTCTAATTAAATATGTCTTCAGAAATGAAATACAAAGCTTTAAGCTCTTATATAAAGCTAAATATAAAGCTTTTAAGAGTTCATATACCCAAGATTATCAATCACTGATAGCATCCAAGAAAGGAAACTTATGTTTTATAAACAGTATATGTAGATGTGATTTCTCTATTCTGCATGGACAGACTGACATGGAATTATATTCTGCTTGGGGGGGGGGGGAGGAATGGAACTTTTTCTTAATTTCTTAATTAATTGAATTTTTTTTTTATCGAGTCTGAGTGCGGGGGGGGGGGGGGTCAGTGCATTACAATGAGGCACAAGAGTTCCCCTGATTGAAAAACAGGAATTATTTTTTGTATAAAGCCTTGAATTCTGTACCTTAATTGCTGATTTAAATAATAGATGTTGCACCAACATAAATATCACTGGGCATTTCGACTTTAACGTGTTGACTTAGGACCTCTGAGAGTGTGAGGATAGTAGTTCTGTAAAAAGAATGAAGAAATAAAGTTCTATGAAATGAAAATGTTTGCTTTCATTTCAACCTTCACAAAACCTTACGTTACTAATGAAAATAATAATAATTATTTTTGAAAAACACCAACAACACGGTAAGGGAAGAAATTAAGAAATTAATATGAAAATAAAATTTCCTTACCTGGTTAATCTGCTGTTTGTTGATCCGCACCTTCATAATTGAGGTTCTACTGTAGTTTATTTCTGACTTGAGTAATAAATTAATAAATGAAGCGAATGCTTATAATTTATTATATTATAATTATAATATAATTTTGCCCATTTTTTCAAACATAGTGTTATGGATGTGGTAAAGTGGGCCATATTTCTCGAGAATGTCCAGAAGTTGGGAAAGATGATAGAAAATGCTACACATGTGGAGAAACTGGGCATATAAGCAAGGACTGTCCGGAATCCATGGCGACTTTTGAGAATGATGATACTGTTTGCTACAGGTATGTTCTTTATTTTCAGTGCCATTTACTCAAATCAAATAAATCTCAGTTATTACAGTGCAATGCGACCTATTTGGTCTGGTAAATCTAAAGAAATAGTATACATAGGGTATTGAGCAGGGTTTAACCAGTCAACTGTCCAATTAATTTCTCCGAGCGTTACCCGCAGTGCCCACTTTTTTTTTAACATGCACACGCTTTTTCCCTTTTTTTTCCTTTTCTTGGAAGTTTGAAATATTAAAATATTTTTTTATAACATGTTTTTTTATAGCTCGAATGTGTCGAGACATAATATGACACCCCAAAAGTAGGGAGGGGCGGTCGTAATGTCCTGTGACTAAAAGAAATGCTGTTGATGGATTTATGTGGAGCCATACTAGTTGAACCTTTGCTAAAAGATATATGAGTAATAAAACAGATTCATCTTCGCTAGGGAATCGGAAAAAAAAAAAGCGATGGGGATGTAGCTTTTTGCAAAACATGACAAAGATAATAGTAATAATAATCTCAGAACTTGAAATATAATTGTCAACTCCATCTAGTGATGAGATAATAAAGTAGAAGGATGGCTGTACATAGATGGCAGCACATGTATAACAAATTATTTCGTCATATCTGTGAGAAAGACAGAAAAGTCCTCGTGTCCGTTAATGTTGCGTAGGCAACGCCATTATGTATATCAGCGACGGCAAATGCCGTCTTAACCACTTGACTGGTGAAAAAGACAGAAAAAAGTCTGCTTGTCGGCAAATGGCGTCGTAGGCACCAACATTACGTATGGCAGCGTTACGACGGGCGGTCGTAACCACTTGACTGGTTAAGCTAGATAAAAAATTCCTTTGGCAAAAAAGATTCATGGATGGATGTCTTCTCGGTTCGTAACCTACTGTAAGTTTTTTTGTGAAAGTGGCTACTACTACTTTCGCATTCTACGATTTTCTTTCGCATTTTGCGAAAAATGCGACCATATCTTAAACCCTGGTATTAAGTGATTTGTCACAATGAGATCTGTTATCCAAAAATATATATAGTGTAAAACAATTTTGTTACGAAAAGGACCGGTGCCCAGACCGGAAGAGGTATTAACACCACACAGTGAGGTATCATTGGATTTGTCTCAACAATAGCTATTAGATCAGTGTTTCTCAATCTTTCTGAACTCAAAGGTCACTAAAATTTCAGAACAATTCAACTGATCACTAATTTACAGTATGTGGGCTTAATTTATTCAAAGCTATGCGAATATCAATATTAGGTGCTTACAGTATAATTAAATAATTTTTGCTCAATCAGAATAATATTTTCATCCTGTGGACAGCCTGTTGTATCCTCATTGACCACAGGTGGAGAAATGCTGTGTTGGACAATAATAAATACCATTGGCTTTTATTTGTGTTGCACACTTCCTGAAATATAGCGTCAAACACAATCAATTTCCATACAAAAAAAAAAAAAAAAAAGAGCAAGCCTGGTGTCCAGACCAAAAGAGGCACTAAAACCAGTTGGGTATCATTGAATTTCTCTTAAGATTTCAATATTTAATCTGATATTCTTAATGTTGCAAAAGCTTATGTGTATGGTTGTATGTTTCAGGTGCAATGAAAAAGGCCACATAGCTAGAAATTGCCGCAATGCACGTGGTGGCAGCAAGTGTTATTTCTGTGGTGAAGTTGGTCATATCGCTCGAGAATGCGAATCTAAGGCTTAAAGTTCACGGTGGTGGATTCTTGGAGGCTTGAAATATGATCTTCACAAGTAAGATATATATAAAAAAAAAGTTAAAATAAATATGAAAATTGCATCTATGAGCAATTTTTCTTGTATGATGTCATGTGCACCTTGGATGCACCTTTTCAAAGTAGAAGCCGTGGAGGTGCTTCTTGTGCACTTGTGCTTTGAAGTTGTTGAGTCGTTTCCTTCGTGTTGTTGTCGCTGCTTCTATTGCCTGTTTGCTGAGGTGAGCTACTATTGACTTTCGTGGAAAAAAAATGGTACTGCTATATCCTTCAGAAAAAAAAAAATTAAAAAAAAAAATGGTAGAAGTTAGATATACATATAAATAAATATATCTAGTGAAGAAGTATTTGTTATTGTTGAGAGTATTTATGATTGTAAGCCAATGCACAGACGTGAAATGTGTACCTGGAAAGAGATACGTAAAGCTATATAGTATTATATATAAGGTTTTGAGAGAGAGTGCAATACTTGAAATGTGCTTGTGAAAAACCGGTGATATCTGAAGTGTGATTGATGATTGTGATGTGATGGTTATGTGTCTGCAAATTTGAGTCCATTGTATTTCAAGATGGTGTGATGGCTGATTTTTTTCTCTTCTTTTTCTTTTCAAAATGTTCTTTGCCATCTGTACATGTCTGTATAATCGTAGTGTATGCATATGGTTGTGTCTTTTTCTCCCTATTTGCTGTGGTAATCTTTCAGAATCTCTTGACTGGCGACGATGTGTTCAAAGTTTTATGCACTTTCTATTTCCTATTGCACCGAACATTGACTGATATATAAGTGTATTAGAGATGTTGCACACTTTGAATAACTGATTTTTTTTACGTCTACCGCCATGTTTAAATCTTAATTTGATTGTTAATTAAAAAAATATATTTTTGTCAATAATATAAAACATTATGTCGATTATTTTAAAAGCATTTCTTTTGTTTTTCTGGAGGTTTTTTTGAAAAGTTATTTTGTTCTTGTTAATTTTCTCTAAGTCTATGGCTTGTTAAATCCGTTCCAGTATTGTTACCTGCCATTTGCTGTAATCTAGATTAATCTAGAATGTAATCGTAAATCTGTTTGGTGTAGGTCGTCATTAATATAGTAACTCTTTTTCGCGTCTTCTGTGTCCATTGTTTGCCATCTCAATGCCAAAATATTGTTATTGTGGATTTGTTGCGATTTAACACATTTTGTTTTTAGCTGTAGAATATACGGATCATTAAGAGCTTTCATTGTTTTCACTCTATCTTTTATATATACATTGTTCATGGTTTTTAAAGATACTATTGCACATTGTTGTTGTTGAATCCATTGAACACATCTACTTTTCTGGGTTAGAAATGAACTTTTTCCCTTTAAATTGCCTTAATTTTTTGAAGATAAGCCAATGGTAAAAGAATCAAAGGGGTAAAAAGTTTCTGGAGAAACACAATTTTCCTATGTACTGAATTTTTACATTAGTACCTTGATTTTAGGGGGGGGGGGGGAAAGTTAAAAGTATCCTGAAAATATTAAAATAAAAATTTCATATGTAAAATAAGGCTGTATGTCTTTGAAATATTGGCACTTACATGAAAAATAAATTGGCTTGGTTTAAAAATAGTTTCGCTCACAAGAAAAATATAAGAATGTTGTCAGCTTCGGCTTTCTAGCTGAATACACTTTTGGTCTGTCAAGTCACCACAGGGACAATTTAATACCATTTTATCTCTGAAGAAGTGGCTGTGTCAGGATCAGTTATAATGGAACCTATTCGTGCATTTATGTGAGCTTTTTGCATCTTACCATTTGGTGCATTTCCTTCTCCCTCACTCTTCTCTTGCATTACTTTTACTGCAAGACACCCTTAGATTGTGGTACTGATGTGGGAATTGAATAGCAATGTATTTGGGAATCCAATGACTTCATCTACATTTTATCAAAGTGTTTTTTTGAGTCTGATTTGAAAAATTTAATAGTCCTTTCCACAAAAGTCTGAATTATTATGAAGTAGACTTAAACAAAATTTCTAATCACATCCTTCACACACATTTTTGGAGAGAGGTCATTCAAGTATTACGTCAGCATCGATGGAGGTGGGGAGTTTCCGATTTGCTGACTTTTGATGACAAGACGGGAGGGGGGGATGTGGATGATGCTTACGTCACCAACCACCCTTTATGAAAATATGAAATATTCTTGATGGCATCTTACTTGGTGCACCAAATATGAGAAAAATCTTTTGCTAGTTTGTGGGCACCCAAACTAACATTCTCTCTAATGATAAATCCTTTACAGAGCCATTTAGTGATCTCTAAATATTTCACGGATCCTTCAAGTGCTCTGGGAATGTTTCCAGGCCGCTTAAGTGCTCTGGAACTGTGCAACGCGTCATTCAAGTGATCCGTAATTATGCCGGGATCACTTAAGTAAATCTGGGAATGTTCCGCGGGTAACTTGAGTGAAGTAGAACCGCACCGGGGGCTGCTTAAGTGCTCTAAAATTCTGCCATCATTCACTCAAGGGATCTCTAAATGTGCCACGGATCGTTTACGTGTTCTGGAACTGTGTCTCTGGTTACTTAAGTGATCTTTGAATGTGCCACGGGCCTACTTTAGTGATCTGAAAATGTGCCACAAGCCACTTAAATGCTCTTGAATTGTGACACAGGTCATTTAAACGATCTGTAAATGTGGCGCTTAGTGCATTTTTACAAAATTGGATTTGAGGGGGGCAAGCCACATTATAACCTTCAGGGCCACATTCGGTCTGCAGGTCAAGAGTTTACCATATATGGTGGGTCGCAATGAATTTCTTAAAGAGAAATTTTGAGTTCTTACCTTTCAAATAGTATTGAAATTAACAGAAATCTATTATAATAACATATAAAGGTATTTTCTTTCGAAATTTTAATTTTTTAAAAATGTTTTTACATTAAAAAATATTCAGGGCTCCCACTCGTCCTACTTTTCCTACTTTTTGGTAAAATGTCCTACTTTTGTCCTACTTTTCCTACTTTTGTCCTACTTTTCCTACTTTTGTACCAAATCCTATCGACAAAATTTGTGTAATTGATTTTAATTGAGCAGGAAATTATTGATATATTGCCAAATATTACAAATGTTGGAGAATGCAATTAATGATTGTACCAAAGCAGAAATTGTATCATTTTTAAGGTAATTTAGAGGGGGGGGGGGATATGTGGACCATTTGATTGATTAATTTTTCATTTGCTTAGTTTTAGGGTTCAACAAGTATAGTAGTCATTAAAAACTTCTGTCTGGATGGAAAAAGAATTTTGTATTTATTACTTCGTGGTCATGGACAGTAACTTTCATCATTCAAAATTATGGTGCAAATAGGTGAAACAACAGTTTGCATTTCAAAGCAGTTGGATACATAGGCCTATTCTAGGTTTGGTGATTCTGATGCTACCCAATAGCATTCAGTTGTCTTCTGTATTTTTAAGTCATGAACAGGCATAAACAATATTTACAATGCTCAGCAAAGAGCAAGAAATGGAAGTGCTTTATTTGTCAAAAATGATTACACTGGCATTGAACAGTAAAATTTAAAAAATGATGAGCAACGCAGTAAAACTATCTGGTTCACCTTGCCTTATATACGTCGGATCTTGTAATTTACACATTTTTTGCATTGTGCTTTCGAAAGTGGTCTCGAAGGTGCATCATTCTTAAAAAATGTATGTCTTCAAAATTTGCCGTGCCTTGTCGAAGAGAGTTGACAAGCTCGTCACTTTGGAATACTCCAAAAAGGAATGTAATATATATATGAGGAGAGACAGCAAAGAGTTATCTGTGGTTGCTAGTGCACTGTTTTGGCCAAAAATTGGTTTTGTAGCCAAGTCATTTGTCATTTTGTTTTGGCTTGACTGAAATAGTGCTAGGGGGGGGGGGGGAAGTTAATTCAAAATGAAAAAATTTTTTTTAGGGATTCTTTTCTATAATGCTATGATTATGTTGTCTAAGGGGGTTACCCTCTCCTATCCTACTTTTTAGTCCTGCGTTTTCCTACTTTTTCTCATTTTTTGAGTGGGAGCCCTGAATATTGTTTTTTTCGTCTGGGAGGAGACACACGAGCCCCCCATGCCTCCCTCTCGCGTATGTTTCTGATCCCACCAATATGTGTTAAGATTCGGAGGGGCAGAGCTGATGAAATTATGCTGACGGGGGGGGGGGGGGTCACAAATTTGTACAAATTTGCTTATGTAATACTTGAACGGCCCCAGAGCTGGAATGTTTTTAGTCTATAGCAAGTAATATTTGATTTCAGTTCATATTGGGCAATTTATAGAAGAAAAATTGAGATAGATTTGTTCATTCAAGCTCCATTTCCGAGCCCCTTATGACTGTATTTATTTCTTTGAAGTTGGTGATGTCACTGACCACTATAGAGTATCTGAAAGAAAGACAAATGAAAATTTTATTTTTTTATTTATCCCAATGTGCACTTTTGCTCATTAAGGACCCGGTTTATTCTATAACCTGCAATCCAGAAACATGGGAGAGGACAATGGGATGCCACTCTATTCTGAGTGCACTCTGAGCAAATGGCATTGCATTTATTTGTTATATGCATTGTTACTTTAATTCCAGACATTTAGTCAGGAATCCCAGGTGCCAGGTAGCCACTGCAATTAAAAAAATCGAGATTGGTGCCTAATTTTTGTATATTTGCTAACTGAATTCAAGTCTCAGGACTACAAAATTTTCTGAAATTATGTCATCCTGTCTGTTAGCAGGGAAAGATCTCTAAGTTCCAAAGAAATCAAAGATTATACTGTTTTGAATCAATTTTGTTGGGGGAAAATGCTTAGCACCTATGAAATTTGACTGGGATCTGCACATTTTCCTGATTTGTCAAACCCTGCAGTGAAAGTGGTAAAAGAGAACAATTCTCTAAGATGTGGTTCAAGTTTGTAACTTTGTCTCGACAAGTGGTCATTCTATTGTTTTGATCATTGTGTAGATCGATACCCAGTGAATGAGAAAAAAATAAATTGCCATGGCATCTTTGGTTGAATTGTAGGAGCTATAAAACACTTTTTAGAAGTGCAATATGTGCGATATATATAAAGGCTTATCTTTGAAAAATTACTGTAATTTCAGTATTTTTTTTCATTTTTAAGGTATTACTGTGCACGCCGCTTAATGTGCAATCCGAGCACAATTATAGGCAATTTACTACCAATTGAATTGTGCCGGAAATGTGTCCTCCCTGAATCCCCAGGGTCTTCCAGATCTACTGGAACCCAAAATCTTTGGGTGGGGCCTTCAGAAATGATTAAATACAAAGTATACAATCTTGCGTCGCAGCATTTGGCCAGTTGTGCCCTAACCTTTAAGGTTCAGCCGCCTCACAAGCAGTTACCTAATTGGTTTGGGTTTTCAGGGTGCTGCCTTGCTACAGTTGCCCTTAAGGCACAGCTCTTGCCCTCCCACGAGTGATTCTTAAAGTGCAACCATTTGGCCTCTGTGTGGGTAGTGGGCTCCCAAGTGGCTCTCTTCCTCTTGCTGGCCAGCTAGTGGATCTTCAGGTGGTGGGTTTCTGATATTAATAACTTATTGATAACTATAGTTCCATGAAACAAACGGAAATATGATAGCCATGTGTTCTGTCTCTCATGAAAAACCGGATAACTTTTATACACAGAATTTGTTGCTAAATGTTCAATCCTGCTGCTGTATTGCGCTGACTTATTTTTATATCAAAATCATACTGCTCTAAAACAGGACCCCCCCCCCTCCTGCTTTAAGCTGAGATCCCGTTTTTTTTAAATTTAATTTAGTAGTTGAGATTTGATTTGTGAGGAGTTAAATTTGTTCTCATGTAGATTACAGCATTTTCTTGTGTGTGGTAAATTCCCTTGAGAGTCTTTCAGCTGAAAACCATAAAACTGATCAACTGAAAGAAAGTGACAGAGAACTGAAAGAAGGGGTTTTTTTTTTTACCTATTTTATTTGGTTTCTCTATAGGAAAGCGAATGTGAAAGCAGTGACTACTGCCTGATTGGGGCATCATGAATTACGGAAGGAAGTACACCTTCTGACCTCTTACATACTTTTAAAGGTACATGACTAACTTTGGGGGTTCTAGTTAAACTGTAGCTTCGAAATGTACAAAGAAAATTTGGACGAGAGAAAAAAGATAACAAACCTGAAGACTATAAAAAAATAATTTTCCAGTGTGATTGTATAGCTCAGTTCCATATTTTGTGGAAGTAATAAAAATACCTGAATGATAATCCATGATTCCAATAAGCGGTGTCCACTGTATTTACAATTGGTTCTTCTGGGAATTTTTTTAAAATAAATTGGTTTTTAAATATGTAACTTCACTCTGATTGGGATTTTTAGTTCTTGTTCTGAGGACTAATTTTAGTTGTCACATGGTCAGTGTTAAAGTCATGTTTCAGAAGCATATTTTTTTAAAACATTTAATGAGAGGCATATGTTATTGTAGAAAACATTTCGTAAGTCAAACTTTCAAGCGTAGATTGAATAGATTGAAGTAGATTGAGTATATAACGTGAAATGGAATTGTTTAGTGATGCATGAACTAAATGTGAAACTTCAATGATAATTCACTCTTTTGATGTATGAGCTGTATATTGAAATGAGAAAACAAAAAATCTGTATCAATCATCTTCATCGCTGTTTGTTTTTCTTGTATAGAGCTTAAACTCTGTGACTATTTTTCCCGATGTAAAATAAGGATTACAGTCGAGTTCAAATGTGTAATGTGTAACAGAGACATGATGCAGCAAGTAAAAAAAAAAAAAAGGGTACAAATTCTTGATTTATTTGTTGTAAAATTGTTATTTCTGGAAAAATGATCTTGAATTGATTATTGAGAAAAGTGTGTCCTGTTTCAGATTTTTTTGTGTTGTTATGTTTGAAATCAATCAAAAGTTTGGAGCGATCGGTTAAGTTTATAAGAGTCTTCTTCCAAGTTTTCCCACCACCCTCTCTCCTCCGATAATCTTGTTCCTTAGCGAAGTTGAATGTAATATAATGTTGAAACTGATCTGAAAATGCTTGTTTGAAATTTTGCTGGTGCAATTGATCGCTAATGTGACGTTTTTGTTATGCTTGTATGTATATATCTATGTTATCAGCTTTTCGGAAAACCCTGAAGATTAATTTAGTTTTTTTGTTTCAGTCATGCAGTTATTTTCTTTCTTTATGTATCATTTTTATTTTATAGTATTTAGAAAATATTTCATCCTGGTGATTCACTGCGTGTGTTTGGTTTTATTGCCGCTTGAAAATATATTTGTTAGAAGTTCAAACGCCATATGTTTGTGGCCTTTTTTACAAGGGAGATAATCATGTGAATTTAATGATGTGTTTGAGCTTTTTGATGTATTTCAATGAAAATTTAGGGTTAAAATTTAAGAAAAAAGGGAGTATCGGGCGTGGCAACACTAATGGAACATGAAACCAAAGTTTCCGTTGTGTGAGATGATTTTTTATTATTTGATGACTTTTTTTTAATCTTCATGTCATTTTCTTGAAAGGGATATAACTATTTACTGTTTTGAGATTATTTTTGAGATGAAGTTTTCTTAAAAATGTTCAGAATTATTTCGTGTGTTGCTGCTCTGTGCATCCAGTCTTTTTTTTTAAATATATAATTGGAAATAGATTGAGAGCTACAATTCAAGCACACACTGGTGCCTCGACTTATGAACTTAACTTTTTCCTCTTGAAATTGATATATGTTGAGAATCAAACTTTGTTCAAACTATATTGTCAATCTATATACATTGTGTCCACAGTCCTAAAGCTGAATATACCAAAAACTATGGCATGTGCTGCAGAACAATTAATTCTGCTAGGAAGACCAAGACCAGATGAACCCCGCTCCCCCATCTGGTGCAAATAAAATTAATGCAGCACTATCTCATGAAGATTTAAAGAAAATAAGGAAAAAGTTTTCTATGTAGAAAAATTTTTGTTATGGGAATCTTTTGCCGCAGAACATTTTCAGTCAACTGAGGGCTTGTTGCAGAACAATGCAAAACATTCTGCTTTGGAGTTTCCAGGATGTCCTTACCCAGACACTTTTTTTTTCTACATCGTTAGTTATAATAGACTGTAAAAATGTTTTGAATGTTTGCAATTTGTGTTTCTTGTTCTTAACCATTACAGCTGCAATCCCAAAATATCTCGTTTAACTTGATTCACTTTATTTTGGCAACCACAAAATATATTTTTAGTTCTTAAAACCCGCTCATTTCGGCATTGACAAGCCCGGGTAACAGTTGTAAAGTTTTCTACTCCTGATAACATGTTTTCCTTCCCGTCTCTTGTCAATCACCTGCCAGTGGGCGGAGTCAGCTTTTCTTTGTCCGATAACAGAACGGGAAAGGTTTGTAGGATTATTACCTACCTTCGAGGTAGTGTAGAATTATTGCGCACAGCAAAAATAAGAGAAACTCTATAGTTTTTTTCTTTTCCTTGTTTTATTATTTTCCATTTGGGGGGGGGGGGGAAGAGAACATTTATCAGCTCACACAATCGTAAAAAAATCTTCTTGCAATTAGTTGGCAATTTCTAGAAGGTTGAGTCATTTCCACTGTGGCCTGTATAATTTGGATTAGGAAAATTCTAAAAAGTGCTTAAATTAAATGTGCCACTTTTTCATCTGATAACTCTTGTGAGATTGGGTTGAAATCTGAACTATCATTTTTTATCACGGTTTTCTTTTCCCCCATGGTCCATGTAACGTATATACCAAATTTCAATGAAATACATCAAACAGAACGGTTGGCTCTACATAGGTCTGACAAGAAAAGCCATCCAATTTAAATACATTCATCTCACCCAGAAACACAAAAATAAATGCGGAGTGCAGTTATTAAAGCAGCAAAAAAATATTTAAAAATCGAAACGGGCTACTTATTGCTTTTCACACTTCTTGGCGATATCTAAAAAATATCCCCACTTTCACATACACTCTAGATTGGTGTTTCTCAACTGCCAGCCTACGGCCCTTTACCGGGCCCTGACATCAGTCTAACCGGCCGTGAGTGGTTCACAGCTTCATTTTTTTATCCATTTATTTCACAGTCATGTGTATGACCGGGCCTTCCACTCACAAAAATGAAATCAACTGGGCCGTGGGCTTTCGAAGGTTGAGAAACACTGCTCTAGATCTCATCTTTCTTTTCCCCCTTCCAGATTCTCTCTTCTATAGGAGCTAGTTAGTTTCCCCCCCTCAATTTCTTTGTCTTCACTGTTCATGTGTTTGAATGATGTCATTCTAACACTATGGTTGCAGGATTTTCAAGTCCTTTCTCGGCCTCTATTGGCATTCAAAATATTGATAGGTTTTTTTTTGAGTGAAACATAATAATTACTAGGGCTAAGATTTCAATGGCTTTGCATATTCCACTATTTTTACATGAGAGAACTTTTTTTTTCATGATTTTCAGTAGTTTTAGGGCATTTTTGAACATTTTCAGAATTTTAGGGCATTTTCAAAGAGCTTCAGAATTTCAAGCATATTTTTATATTTTGGAGCATTATTTTGCATACTTCAGCAAAACAGTGAGGTGGCCCCCCCCCCCCAAAGCTCTCTCTTCCCTTGCATCATTTCCCACGATTGGCGATTTTAGCAGTAATTGGTAATTTTACTTAATTAACTCTTGCATTGTTTTTGGCAATGATTGTCTACTTTTCGGTGAGTTCATTTGTGCACCTTTGACAGTGATAAGCAGTTTCCTGAAATTTCCCGAATTTTCTCAATTGAATAAGGTCAATATATTTATAAAAGCTTATTTTTATGTTTTTTAGGGCGCAAATACATTTTTTTATGGAGCATATTTTATTGGTTTTTAGGTCATAAATATTCTATCCCTAAAAATTATGCTGCACTTTTTCTATATTTTTGTGCACATTTAAATGAGTAGTGGGGTAATTTTTTCAAAACTTCTTGAAGATGCCAACTCGGGATCCTTTCCTTGTGAGTAGGGTCAGTTTAATTATGACTACCCTGTACATGCAAAGTTAGGAAGCTCATAGGTCGAGGTGCTGACCTATATATATAGTTTTTTTTTGCCTCCCAAAAATGTTTCATCATTAATTTTGTATACAATAAAACAATGTATTGAAACATAAGTTAATAAAAATGATGTAGTACTTAACAGCAGAGCTTGTATGAAACATTTCATCATATATATATCAAAAATCACGATCATGTTGCTTCATGAAGAATTGTAAAATAATAGCGATTTGAGAGAGACTATTGATAACGTAACGGAGTGGTACTGTTTGTGTGCTTTATTGAAGGTACGAGATTGTATTTTCTGTCCATATCCTCATCAGTCTGTACTTTTACTTATTCAATTATATTTGATGAAAAATGCACAAATATATATATACATATATGAAAAAATGAAATATGTTAATTGAAAAATGTATTCTAGTTTATAGATATTAGGGAGAGGATGTCGTGTTATGTGTCCAAGTAGAGTTGTATGCATCTAAGCTGTTATATTTGGATCAAACTTGATTTTGACGACGATGAAGATGCTGTTTTTCATTGTTATTATAATTATTGATTAATCAATGGGAAGATATAATACATATTATACATAAAAAAAAGTTCTGTATGTGGTTGTTGTGACTGAAATAAAAAAAACTATTTTTGTTGTTCATATGCTGGTTAGTGTTCAAGTTATTTTATTTCGGTAAACTTAGATGTGTTCTTTGCTTTTTGATTTCGATTCTGATTCAGAATAGTTTTCAATGAAAAGAAATGGTTGTAATTGATCTATCGATAAGTTTCATTAAGCACTTCATTGTCATACACTGAAGCGCTACTTTATTGAATTGGTCTTGACGTGATTTTACTTTTAACTGCATTAGAGTCTCTAATCTAAGGTTAATATGGGACCAAGACCACATCAGATTAATGAAAACTTGGATTATCCGAGAAGTAATGGGAAACAAATTGCTAAATGTGGGCGCAAAAGGTATTTACTCTGTCCTTAATTCATTATTCAATACACAATTGCCAAGACCCATAGCCTCTTTATGTATAAGCGAGACTGACGGGCTCAATATGAAGGATTTTTTTTTGTAAGTGATAAATTTACTAAAGAGCAGTCCTGTGAAAAAATTGACATGAAAGGCTGCCAAAGAAACCAATCTAGGGATCAAGACCCCCATAAGACAAATTATTTTTGTAAGAAAACTGAGACAATGAAAAAGAAAACTTGTTATTAGCAGAAAACAGGCTTTAAAAAAGGAATTTTGAATAGTCTGAGCACCTCAGATTAACTGGAACGTTTTTTGAGACTCTAATTATTGAGACACATATATGTTGCTGCCAAAACCTGAAGTCGGCCAGTTTGCGAATTGGCCAACCCAGTTGACCCGTCCAATGTCCGAAATTCAGGCTTTGGCCGGCCCCTATGTCAACCCCTATACATCTGTATTACCATGTGTTAACAGTGTTCCCATCAACCAGGGATGATAAGCGTAGCAATGTGCTCCATCATCCTGAGATGAGGTGGATTTTTTTTTCAAAGAATTTTTTTAAAATGAAGCTCTTAAAATTATGTATAGATGGCATGCATATATATATATATATATATATATATTACTGCCAAAGCCCGAAATTGGCCACTTTGCGAACTGGCCAGCCCAGTTGACCCTGCCAATGTCCGAAATTCAGGCTTTCGCCGGCCCCTGTATATCGATCTTCAGTACATGGATCGCTAAGATATCAATATTCGAATTCCATTGATCGTTAGGATTGCCATAGCTAATATGGCTAGCTATGGCTAATTATAAATGGCCGTAATTAGCACACAAAAAATATGCCAATGAAGTCATGATCTAAATGTGGTTGCTAAATTGGATTCTATGGGTGACACAAAATTTTCCTATTTCATTACACTACGTCAGGGGTCGGCAACGTGCGGCTCTTTGGATGTGAAGCTGCGGTTCTTTAGTTCCATACGCAAATATTATTTATTTTATCAAAAAAAAAAAACCATTTAAAAATCGTTTTGAATCGATTAACGAGGATTAGGCACCGATTCTATCTCTCAGCCACTTGTACTCGCTTTTCACCGCACCCCCCCCCCCACGTGACACACGTCGTTATTGTCGTCAGTCCATCGGAAGCTCTCGAATGACGCCGTCGTCAGATGTTTCTATGTAGGTTTTAATTCGCTTTCGACGCAAGACAATTTGGCATCTTCACCAGTGCTTTGACTGTGACGTATAGTTTGTTGTTTCAAGTAAAAGAGTTAGAAGCGAATTATCTTCTCAAAGTTATGTATGTACATATATATATATATATATATATATATATATATATATATATATATATATAATAAAAAAACCGAAGTAAAGGTAGGTAACATAATAAGTATTGTATTTTTAAAATACATATTACACATATTTTTTTCCAAATAAGATACCTAACTACTTTTTTGAAGTCAATAACAATTGTCAAAAAAGAAACAAAGTACTACTGTTGGATATTACCGCGAAAGTGTTTTATTAAAATATATATTTAATAAATTACCTATTTTATTTTTTGTCTATTTTACAGCTTTTATTATTTAAAAATTAGCGTTAAAATAATAATTATAAGTGTAAGTACCTATAAATTGTTATTTAATAAACCTATTTTCGAACTCTGAGGATCAAAGTAGGTAGGTATTTGCAGTTTTAGATTGTTTATATGTTTGGCAATTTTCATTGATTTCGGCATAGCTGGGCATAACACCTTTACTCGTAAACTAAGTATCTAATATTTGCCAAAATTGAAAAAAAAACTAAAATGTGCAGATTGCGCCGTGATAAACACGTTCTGACAAGTCCGTTCGTGCCAGTCTGCGATCACCGCACATGGGAGGCGATCACAGATGCGACGAAACTATGTACTTATAGTCAATCAGTACGTGAGAGAGTGAGACAAACAGTGTTTCGTGTCTAAATTATTTATTTTAGTAATTAAATTATTAGAGAATTATTTATTTTATTTAGGTAAGTATTTTTAATTGGGAAATATCGTTGTAAAATGTTTTTCGATAAATTATATTTCATTATGTCCAGCTTCTCGTATGTATTTACTTAGGTATACGTTGACATAGTAAATAACTGCAAAACTTGTCATCTGCTGTTTTGGATACCTAAATAATAATTTTAAAAATTCTTTATTGCAGCTTCACCGCAAGCATGGCATCTACAAAAAAAAAAAGATAAAACATACTCAGTTTGCTAGTAAATATCCAGCCGGCGAAGAACGAAAAAAAGCTGTCGACGAGCTCCAAAAACAAAAACAGCAATCAAATTCCATGTTAAGTAACTGGATGCAATCTACAAGTAATGTTAATCTGGCAAGCTTCGCGGTATCAGTAGAAATTGCAAAAAAAGGCAAACCATTCACAGATGGTGAGTATGTCAAGGATTGCTTCATACGTGCATCTGAAGAACTGTTTCGTGATTTCAAAAACAAACCAGAAATCTTGAAAAAAATCGAAGATTTGCCACTATTTGCTAAAACAGTACAAGATAGAATAGCTAAAATGTCTTCAAATGTAACATATTTGCAGGTGGAAGATATTCAACTTTCTTCTGCCTTATCACTTGCTATAGACGAGTCTTGCGACATAAAAGACACGGCACAAGTTGCCCTTTTTGTCAGGTATATGTCTTCCCAAGGTCCAAAAGAAGAACTTCTAGGATTGCTACCGCTCTCAGGACAAACTAGAGGGGAAGATATAGCGAATGCCGTGCAAAAATGCCTTGAAGACAATAAGATCGATTTAAATAAAATCGTTCCAATAGCAACTGATGGAGCCAGAAGTATGACAGGAAAAAATAAAGGGGCAACAACGATTCTTCAGAGCAAAATTAAACATAGAAATTCTTATGTTTCACTGCATAATACACCAAGAAGCGCTTTGTGCCCAAACATTTCCGGCCGAAATAGTTGAGGTCATGAATTTGGTAATCAAGATTGTTAACAGCATCTTGTCAAAAGCACTCTACCATCGTCAGTTTAAAGAATTCTTAAACGAAATGGAGACTCAGTATTCTGACCTCCTTCTTCACAATAAAGTGCGATGGCTTTCCAAAGGTAAGGTGTTGAAACGTTTTGCTTTGTGCTTGAATGAAATAAATACATTCCTAAATGAAAAAGGCATTAATCACTCTGAATTAGAGAACGACAAATGGTTGCAAAAATTTTACTTTATGGTGGATATCACAGCAAAATTAAATGAGTTGAATCTAAAACTGCAAGGAAAGGGAAGGGAAACCCAGCCTATGTTTTGGTAGAAGAATTGGTTTGTTTTGAAGAAAAATTAATTCTTTTTGCAGAAGATATTCAGAGTGGTAAATTACTTCATTTTCAATTTCTAAAGCAATATCGCGATAAAACCAGTGCAACTGTTGACACGAATTACTTCAGCACAGTTATAAAAAAAAATTAAAGATGAATTTGCTGACAGATTTGAGCAATTCAAAACCAACAAAACCACTCTAGCATTCATAGTAAATCCTCTCAACACAAATAGTAACGAAATCCACATTGAGCCATTTGGAATTGATACTGGATCTCTAGAAATGCAATTGATCGATTTAAAAAGTAAAGCTTTGTGGAGTGGAAAATTTACAGAGTTGAAAAGCAAGTTGGAAGAGTTGGAGGTCCAGAAATGTATGTATGTAACGCAACAAAAGTGGACAGCTTATGCCGCGAGTTGAGGCACTTATATTCGACGCATGGAATAGTCTTCCAGATTGCTACAGTGAGGTGAAGAAGTTGGCATTTGGAGTGCTGACTATCTTCGGATCGACATATTCGTGCGAGCAAGCGTTCTCTTGCATGAATATAATTAAAAGTAAAGTAAGAAGCCAACTAACAAATGAAAATTTAGAGTCGTGTTTGAAACTTAAAACAACAAGTTATGAGCCAAATTTATCCAAACTTTCTAAAACCATGCAAAGCCATCGCTCCCATTGAATTTGTTTGCTCAATTGTTTGTTATTGAAGTACAAGTTAGTGTTGTAAGTAAATGTTTAATTGTTTTAATTTTTTACTTAAATAATAAGTAATTATCTAATAATGCCATATATATATTATCTAATTTGTTGTGAAAAATACTACTTATATATGAATAAATAGATATTTTTTCTTTTGAATAAATAGATTAGTTTTTTTTTGTCAAAAAACTTTATTTATGCGAGTACTATTTATTGTTGGCAAGAAAAAATTTTGTGGCTCTTTAAAAACTTTGAAATTTTGTAAATTGTAATTTTTGACTTAATTTCTTCCGACTCAAAAGGTTGCCGACCCCAGCACTACGTCTTTTAACATGGAAAAGGTAAAATAAAACCATAATAATGGCAGTTTTTCTTGAGCAAAATACCATGCTTGGCTCCTAAGGAATTGGGCTGGCACCTAAATATTTTTTCGATTCGTCAAGCCCTGCATTGAACAATCAGAAAAACCCAGTTATTATTATTTTTTTTTCACAATGAAAAATTCTGACATAATAAGAGAACCTCTTCAAAAATAAAATAGTAAAATTATACTGTCAACAAATATAATTTTACTTTTAAAAGTTCTGTTTTACTAATTCAGAATTTTTCATTGCGATTTTTTCACCCGGCCATTTTGCCTGCCCTGACCAAGTAAGTGACTATGAGTGACCAATTGAAGGGTGGAATAACCGTATGAGTGAGTGATAGTATGACAGGCCAAGTGAGTGTGGTCACTCATATGCCCAAGCTCTTGGTCATTCATACTGTCACTCACTTGATTATTCATGTGGCCATTCACTCAATCATATAATCACACTTACTCATATGGTCACTCACTTGATCACTCATACATTCTATCACAGTTGATCCCACACTCACTTGGTCACTCACAAACTCATACGCTCACCCTACGAATCGAATTATTTGGACACTCACTCACCCACCCACTCATATGATCCACTCATACGGTCAGGACATTCGCAATGTCAGGGGCGACATTTCCGGACCCCATTTCAAGGACCCCACACAAATGGGGGTATACAAAACTATACCCCCAGTATACCAGTATATACCCCCAAAAAACCAGTATAAACTCAATTTCGAATTTCTTTTGTCAGTTTTCTATAAAGATTCAATTATTGGGAGCAATAATTTCCCAATTAATGAAACAAATAATTTCGTAATTATTGAAAGAAATAGTATTAGAATGAAGGGCAAAAAAAAAAAAAAAAATTTCCGAATAAGTAATTTTTATAATTATTGAAAGAAGTAATTTCAGAATTAATGGAAGAAATTTTATAGTTATTGAAACAAATATTTTAAGAAACAATGGCAAATATTCACAGCATCATTAAAAGAAATACTTTTAGAATTAATGAGAGGAATCATTCCGATTATTTAAAGCAGCGTTTCTCAACCGGTGTTCCGTGTGCACTCTCCAGGTGCTCCGCGGCCACTCGAGCGGGGAGGAAAAAAAAACCCAGTAAATTTGAAAAAATAATTATAAATATTTTTAAATAGTAAAAATATAAATCAGTAATTTCGACGAATAAATCAAAGGTAGTCCTATATTATAGGGCTCCGTCATCAAGGGCGTAGCGAGGGGAGGGGACTTGGGGGGGTCTGGTGTCCCCCCCCCCGAAATGTGAGAAAATGACCGAAAAAACGGAAAAAAATGGCCAAGTCCATTGTTCTGTCACTTTGCCCCCCCCCCCCCCGAACGAAATTTCTGGTTACGCCCCTGTCCGTCATAGAAAATTTGTAACAAAAACGGTCCCGCGAATTAAAAAAAGGTTGAGAACCGCTGATTTAAAGAAATAATTTCAGCACTGACGAGCAATTCCATAATTACTGAAAGTACTTTCTTCATAATTATTGAAAAATAATTTAAGAATTGTAAGAGATATATCTATTCTATAATATAAAATCACAAACAAACTCGAAAAGGGCCTGTTGCTAAGCAACCGAGTGACGGAAGTGGGTGAAATTTTTGAGTGACGGAAACTCTGTTACGGAAGTGGGTTCGATTCATATATCGATATTCACATTCATATATCGATATGATATCATATATCATATATCGATATTGGGTCGATATTCAGATATCGGGACCCATTTGACCCATCGGGACCATGTTATGTGCATGTACCAAGAGGCTCCTACATCCTACAGCAGAGCCCTTAGGCTGGAATTTAGATTTCGAGCCCCCAAACCAGCTTTTCAGGGGCGCCTCTGTGAATAATTTATAGTGTGAAAAATCAAAAAGTGATAAGAATCGTTGTGGCCCCTGTCAGCCCTTCCTTTGCGGGGGGGGGAGGTCCATGCCGAGAGGTATATATATGTATAATATACACACACAACAGCAGTGCTCCCAACACAGGGTCGGGGTACCCGGGGAAGATTTCACGTATAAGTAAAAAGTTTTCATTTCCAGGGGCCCTTGATGGATCTCATTGTTTTCTTGCTGCTTTAACGTTGAAAAATTTCGATAGCGGAAGCAAAAGATATATCCAGTCTGGGGCCCCACCAAAAGTATGCGAATTGGTGTCCCTAGTAATTGGTTGGGGGCCCGGGATTAAAACGAATACAAATGAAAATTTTTCATGGCACTCGCTCCGGGGGATGACCGACAAGCTTCCAAGTCGGGGGCCCCATGTTTACAGGTTTGATTTTGGGGCCCTGGATTTTATTCGTTGGTAAAACGAATACAAATGAAAATTTCTCATGGCACTCGCTCCGGGGGATGACCGACAAGCTTCCAAGTCGGGGGCCCTATGTTTACAGGTTTCATTTTGGGGGCCCTGGATGAATCTCATTCTTTTCTGTTGTAGAATTTGCAACAGCCGAAGCCCGAGATAAAGCCAGTCTGGGACCCCACCAAAAGTATGCGAATTGGTGTCCCGGGTAATTGGTTGGGGGCCCTGGATTTTATTCGTTGGTAAAACGAATACAAATGAAAATTTTTCATGGCACTCGCTCCGGGGGATGACCGACAAGCTTCCAAGTCGGGGGCCCTATGTTTACAGGTTTCATTTTGGGGGCCCTGGATGAATCTCATTCTTTTCTGTTGTAGAATTCGATACAGCGGAAGCCCGAGATAAAGCCAATCTGGGGCCCCACCAAAAGTATGCGAATTGGTGTCCCTAGTAATTGGTTGGGGGCCCTGGATTAAAACGAATACAAAAGAAAATTTTTCATGGCACTCGCTCCGGGGGATGACCGACAAGCTTCCAAGTCGGGGGCCCCATGTTTACAGGTTTGATTTTGGGGGCCCTGGATTTTATTCGTTGGTAAAACGAATACAAATGAAAATTTCTCATGGCACTCGCACCGGGGGATGACCGACAAGCTTCCAAGTCGGGGGCCCTATGTTTACAGGTTTCATTTTGGGGGCCCTGGATGAATCTCATTCTTTTCTGTTGTAGAATTTGCAACAGCCGAAGCCCGAGATAAAGCCAGTCTGGGGCCCCATCAAAAGTATGCGAATTGGTGTCCCGGGTAATTGGTTGGGGGCCCTGGATTTTATTCGTTGGTAAAACGAATACAAATGAAAATTTCTCATGGCACTCGCTCCGGGGGATGACCGACAAGCTTCCAAGTCGGGGGCCCCATGTTTACAGGTTTGATTTTGGGGTCCCCTGGATGAATCTCATTCTTTTCTGTTGTAGAATTTGCCACAGCCGAAACCCGAGATATAGCCAGTCTGGGGCCCCACTAAAAATCTGCGTATTGTGTCCCCGCTACTGGATGTGGGGCCCTGGATTTTATTCGTTGTAAAATTGATAAAAATGAAAAATTCTCACAGGGGGGTGTCCGACAAGCTTGCAGGTCAGGGCTTCATGGAAATGTTGGCAGGTTGTAATTCGGTGCCCCTGAATGTATCTCATTGATTTTTGTGGTTTAACATTGTAAAATTTGCAACACATCGGTAGCCCAAGATATATCCAGTGTGGGGCCCCACTGAAATTCAGCGAATTGAATCTGGGGACCCCCATGGGGAAGTTTTCTGGGGATACTTGATGAATCTCATTTGTTTTTTGTTGCTTTATTATTATTTTCATTAAAATTCGCTTCTTCAGTAGGCTGGTGCTTTCACACGTCCCTTTCCCCTTTTCCATAGCACGCTGATGAAGTGGGACGAAATAAACAAGATATGTCCGGGAGAGAAGTGGGGGGGGGGGGGGGGGTTGGCCGCCAAAGGCGGCAGGGGGGCAGTGCCCCCCTAGTATATATATATAATTCGCAGAATCGTGGAAATAATTTTAGAGTTAATGAGAGAAATAATTTTAGAGTTAATGAGAGAAATAATTTTAGAGTTAATGAGAGAAATAATTTTAGAATAAATGAAAAATACTCTCAGAATAAATGAAATATTTTTAGGATAAATGAAAAAATATTTCCAGAATTATTGAAAGAAATAATTTAGGAATTGAGAAATATACTGATACAGAATTACAGAAATAATAATTTTATTTGAATTCAACAATGAAAGAAATAATTTTATATTTGTTCACAAAAAAAAAAAATTTCTCATAATTATTGAAAGAAATAATTTAAAAATTAATGAGAGAAATAATTTTGTAGAAAAAATGAAAAAATATTCTCAGAAAAAAAATAAATGGAATATTTTCAGGATAAATGACAATTTTCACATTCAATGAAAATATTCAGATTCGTTGGGAAAATAATTTGAGAATGAATAAAATTTCCCATTAAAACGCAGGGCGCCGCTAGAAGACGTCACTGTGTGAATAGACATACCATAGTATCACTTGTTGGCCGATAGAGCTTCATGGAAATTTTTTTTTTGTCCTTAATGCCTGAAAAGATGAGTCCCTTCACGTGGTACAGGTTGCATGCCATCAATCTTCAGAATCAGAAGTGAAAAATTGGCATTTTCTAGTTTTTTTTTTCTGCAGATTTCTGTGTTCTCTGTTACTGCGCACACCATTGTTGATAGCTAGCTATGCAGGGTGTCCTGTAAGTCCTAATTCAGCCTTTATCCAATCAACCGTTCGCCATAGAGGCTTCAATTGAAAAAATGCTCAAAATGTGTACAGAAATCAACCTGTATCGGTTTTGAGAGTAAAAATACAGTGTGTGTGTGTGTAATAAAATAAAAAATCTAAATTTTCATACGGTCCCCCCGTCCTCTAATTCCCAATTAGAAAATTGTTGCCCTGTCTCTCTTCTGAGGCCAACAAAAAAGTTCCATATTTCTAAGTAGCAATATTCGCCGAGATATTTTAATTCACAAATGGCAGATATGCAGTAAAGGTGGTTTGGAGGTTAGATTCTCTTGGGAAGAAATACAGTCGAATCCCGTTTTAACGAATACCGTTATAGCGAAAATCTCGTTTAAACGAACACTTTTTTAATCACCCAAATAAGTTTACATAAGAACAATGCTAAGTAACTTGGAATTCCTTTATAACGAAATTTCGTTTTAACGAAGTGATTCCTCCGGCCTCTTGGAGTTCGTTATAACGGGATTCGACTGTAGCTTCAATCCTTTTTTCCTAATAAGTAGGGCTAGTCCGATTAATCGATTAATCTGGTCGGTTGATCGATATAAGTTGTTAATTATAGTTAAAAGTTTTACTCGAGTTAATCGACTCGATCAATCCGATCAAAATTCGATTAAAATTTTTATTAAAAGTTTACTTATAAATCTTATTTATCTGATTAAACCGATTAAATGTATTATAAATTATGTTCCTATACTAAACATTTCAGATAAGTGGCTGTATTTAAAAATATTTGAACCAATATTTTGATCAAATTTTTCGACATGAGGAAACACAAGTCGATTCAACGAAAGTGATGATTCCTAAAACTATTGAATAAAAAAAAAACAAAACAAGAGCCAAATTAAGAAATTCCAGGACATAACAAGCATGTTCAGCACGTGGTCCGTTTTATATCAGAGACATGAATGTGCAAATTTTCATTTTGGGTTTATCAGCTGGTGTTGGATCAGTCATTTTTCTATTCAAGTTTTTCCAGAAATGAGAATGTGTATCCCCTGCCTATTGAAACACATTTTACAAAACAGTTTAGGCGAACAACTTCCGTAGAGTAACATTCAAAAGTCGTTTTCCAAGTTCTAGAAATTTGCACATTCATGTTTCTAGCAAAGGGGAAGATATAAATAGCTTCAAGCGGGCGCGGCCTCCATTTTTTAATCTACAACTAGGGTGTTGGTAACTATGTAATATTAATTGATGTTATAAAAACATATTCTATTCATTTCACACATCTATCCACTGAATAAGCAAATACAGAAATACAGGCCGTCCATAATTGAAAGATCCTATTTTAAAGTAGTCTACAGGTGAAACCAATCATCACAGAAAAGTATGAAATTTTGTGGAGGACTTCATGAAGTGATGGGAATTTGTTTCGGGGGATTAGTTTCACATGTTGCCACCAGAGGGCGTTTAACTTTGAATAACTGTAGTAAACATGTGAATTTATGTGATGTCACGCAGCAGCTGTTATAAATCCTAGAAACATTCGCGGAGATCTTGTTTCTCAATGTGTTTGCTGCTCACAATGACGATAAGTGTACGAGATCGCGCTTTCTTGGTCTAATTGTTTTACCAAAACAGCAATTCCGTAGTAACTGCTCTACGGAAATATCGGACTTCGAAAAGGTCCAATGAATGTTAAAAACCTTCGGAGTGTGATAACGAAATTTGAAACCACAGGATCGTTGGCTGTTTCTATTGACGCAGCACTAAAGGTTCCGCTTTAGGTGGAAGAGGACAGAGCTTCAAATTCTCGTGGTAGTGTCAGTCGTGTAGCACAGATTTTGGACAGGCCGCGTTCATCTGTCCATAAGTTAATGCTACTTTACCGCACACCAACTCCGGCCATATATCGCCATACGGCAATTTTCAACCAGAGGAGTTGGGTGGGAAATGAAGGCTCGGTAGGTAAAGAACTTGGCCGGATTCGAACCCATGTCCCTTGATGGTAACCTTCATAGTGGAAGACGAGCATCTTACCACGGTGCCACTCGGGCCCCTGTATAAGATCATGCTGAATACCCTCCGATATTATCCGTACAAACCTTCACTTATGCAGCGGTTGCTTCCACATGATTATGACGCCGGTTCTCACTGCAGTCTCCAGCTCGCGTCGAGGTCGAATCGGAATGGCTTTGGAATATACTCTGGACAGACGAAGCGCATTTTCACTTGGATGGTGCAATCAATACTCACAACTGCCGGATTTGGGAATCAGAAAATCCGCACGCTATCTTAGAGGTTCCGTTGCATTCACCAAAAGTGACGGCATGGCTTATATTTACTGCATCATTTATTATCGGTCTCTACTTCTACGAGGAGTTATGTTCTACAGGTCCATGTGGGGACATGTTCGATCATCGGGAGGGAAGCGATATGCATTGCTGTTACAGAACGAAATTGTTCCGGCTCTGCAAGCACGTCACTGCCTTGGAGACACAATCTTTATGCAAGACGGAGCTCCTCCACACATTGCAGTGTGTGTTAAGAATGTTCTTAAAATACATTTTACAGAAGAACGTGTCATCAGCCGGTACTTCCCTAATCTATGGTCTCTGCGATCCCCGGACTTTAATCCATGCGATTTTTGGCTTTGAGGGCATTTGAAACGTCTGGTAAGTCGTGACAATCCAAGAACTTAACTTGACCTTAAACGCAGCATTTCACCCCACGTGCTGAACATTTCCTCGCACACACTTCGGTCAGCTGCGGAACATGCTATCTTGCGATTTCACATGGTATCTGAAAATGATGGCCATCATGCGGAACTTGTTTTGTTGCAGTAACAACTGTAAAAGTGTTTAACAATTGTTAAAATTGTAAACGTTTGCGTAAATGTGTCATTTCTTAATAAAACGCCTTCTGGTGGCAACATGTGTAACTAATCCCCCCCTCCCCCCTCGAAACAAATTCCCATCACTTCATGAAGTCCTCCACAAAATTTCACAATTTTCTGATGACTGGTTTCTGCCTGTAGGCGACTTTAAAATACGTTCTTTTAATTATGGACGCCCTGCATTTCTGTATTTGCTTATTCAGTGGATAGATGTGTGAAATGAATAGAATATGTTTTTATAACATCAATTAACATGAAAAAGTTACCAACAACACGTTCGCTATGAATGAATAGCATTTGAAAATATTCGATTAAAATTCGATTAATCGGTCGATTTATCGATCAAAAGTTTTCGATTAAGCAGTTAGAAAGTTTAATCGATTCCCAGCCCTGCTAATAATGTTTTCTGCAAACAAAATAAGATTTGACAGAGAAAAGTAGAAAAAAAGAAGCAAAATAGGAATTTACAGTACCGAAAACAGCTCAAGTAGAATGCAAAAAAACGTATAGAAACGAGACATTATCAGTTACGGAAAAGTAAATTGACAGGCAAAAAGATTTCGATAAAATTACAAAGAAATTCGTGACAATGTTACATTGGAAAATCTATCGAATATTCGTTATAGGCGTACTCTGATCAAATCGATGTTCGTTATAAGCAATCCAACTAGAATAGATAAGCAACACGAAATTTACGGGACACTCAAAAGTTTCGTTATATGCGGAAATTCTTGATATCCATGTTCGTTATAAGTGAGTCCGACTGTATATAAGCTGTTATTTTCCAACTTTTCAGTGATTTTTGAATTCAAATATCTTAACGAATATTGCACTTAGGAATATGGGACTATTTTGTTGGCCTCAGGAGAGACAGGGCCACAACTTTCTAATGGGAAGTTAGAGGGGGGGGGGGAGATTGTATAAAAATTAGTATTTTCTTTGAGACACACTGTATTTTTGAAACCATACCTCTACGACGATCGGTTGATGATAAAAAGGCCGGATTAGGACTGTATAATAGTACATCAGGGGTTATCAATTTCTCTCTGTTCGAGGGCCAACATAACGGTCAGCGGCATCATCGCTGACAACACTCCGACGTATAAGTCACACCTGCAAAATGATCCGGAAAACATGCAGATTTGTATCCACCATAAGTATATAATATGGTGAAACCAGGACAATATTAGAAATCAAGCTTCTCTCCACTTCTTCGTTAACTGATACACATTCATTGTTAATCTGACTGTGTTTCCAGCTAGATGCAATGCATTAAAAATATTACATAGTTTCTCCTTTTTCAAATTATCCCATTTAATGCTAGTTTTAATTTTTACAGGAATAACTTTTTTTTTCAAAATGTTTCTGCAATTTTTTTCTCGTTTCCCTTGAGGAGAAAACAGCGACCTAGACAGAGGGTGTGAAAGTATGTGAACGATCAAAGGAGCTAATTTAGAGGAATGAATAGTCCAGCAAACTAACTAGAATGGATGAATTGTGATAAAGTTTGTATAGTCCACCAGGGCCGTCTTAAGAGCATCATGGGCCCCCGGGCCAAGTGATTTTTTCTGAGGCCCTACCAGGCAAATTCTCGAAAATTTCAAACAGATCTCATTCTTGTGAAGTCCCCTTTTCTCTTGAGGCCCCCGGGATGTGCTCGGGTGGGCTCATGTCTTAAGATCACACTGTAGTTCACAGGGGATCAAAACCATAAATCCACCTCCGGAGAACTCCTCGAACAAAGCCCAAATCGGAGGACCCTAAAATTATGTGGCCCTTGTGAGTTGCTCGAATTTCCTCGTGGAAAAATGAAGTATTCGCCCTAGAGGTGCCTGCAGTTTACCATACAGCACCTGATCCTTTCTCGTGGAGTGCCCCCTATGCACCCGAGAAGCCCCCGCGGGCCGTGACTAATGAGCCCTTGCGTTAAAACAGCCCTGGGGTAGTTCATTAGAAAATCAGCCAATCTTTCTCTTCAATTCAGAAACAAATAAAATGAGTGAAACAACTTTCAATCCCCTGATCTTATATATAAATGTGAAAGTATGTATGTATGTATGTATGTATGTATGCTCTTTATACAAATCTACAGTTTTAGGCCGATCGTCGCCAGATTTTGCATATATACCAAACAGGTCCGGGATTGAACCGTAGGCTACTTTAAAAGTTCGTCAGAGCTGGGCAAATGTCCGAAATGGACGAAAAACTGCCGGGCAACAATGGTTTTGGGGCCTCAACAATTACTTTCGGAACGTTTACTTTGGTTACCGTGGTTCCCAACAATGCGTTTCAGATGTGTATAATGCCTTTACAATGGTTTGTCACACCTTTAATTCTGTTATTATAACAGTTTATTCTTTTATAACGGTTTGTCACTTTTCCAATTTAATTGCAGAAAACCCGGGAAGCGCCGGGTATTTCTGCTAGCCTATATACAGGTTGTCCTGTAATCCTGTAAGTGATAATGCGGCCTTTATCTCATCAACCGCCCATCGTATAGGTATAGTTTCAATTTTAAAAATGCGTAAGTTTGAATAATATTCGCTGCACAAGCTGGACGTATGACGTCGCTAACAACAGAGAACAACAACTACGGTGACAAAAATGGGAATAAAAATGTTCAACGCCAACTGATGAACTCAATGCTTGCCTCAAATCATCAACACTCCGGCACGAAGTTAAAAAATTATCATTATCCACCAACATGCGAGTTCAACTGAAAAATTACTCAGCGCTGCTATCATTTTCACATCAGTTGACCAACCAGTAGACCCAAGCACTGGACCGATTACGTTCCCAAATGGATTTTGCCAGTTGTTAAACTCAGTTCAAGAACTTGCAGACAAAGTCTTCCCAAAAATTCAACAAAATGACCAAAACCATGAGTGGCTTTCTGAGAGCGATTCTGGCACCGAAAAATGACAGTGTGAACAAGATCAACGAAACAAATCCTAAAAATTATTCCAGGAAACTCCACATCTTACAAATCGGTTGACACTGTCACAGACACGGCACAGACATTTAGTTCTGTATCCTGCAGAATTTCTGAACTCCTTTGGATATTCCGGGTGTGCCACCACACAATTTGACCCTCAAAGTCGGAGCACCTATAATGCTTTTAAGAAATTTGGACACACCGAGACTCTGCAATGGCACCAGACTCTGCGTGAAGAAATTGCACAATTGCATCATTGAAGCAACGATTCTAACTGAATGTGACAAAGAAAAAGAAGTCTTCATTCCACGTATCCCAATTATCACCGAAGAAATGCCATTCACTTTCAAGCGATTACAGTTCCCGATTCGTTTAGCTTTTGCCATGACAATCAACAAAGCGCAAGGCCAGTCGTTAGCAATGGCAGGTATCAACTTATTTGAGCCCTGCTTTTCACACGGACACCTTTTCGTCGCCTGTTCGCGTGTTGGTAATCCCAAAAATTTGTACATCTACACACCAGATGGAAAAAGAAAAAATATTGTGTATCCACAAGCGATTGCCTGAAGATTTTAATTAGATTTTTGAGTAAGAAATAATTAATAAACTATACATATATAAATTTTTTACGGGGCGGGCAACGTCGCCGGGTATCAGCTAGTAATTAATAAATACCTTCCGTTGGAAATAACCGTTTTAAAAATGTTTACATATTAAAAGTGGTTCTGTTTTGATTGAAAAACAGTTGTCGTTCATTGTTGGTGTAGTGGCGCCCTCTGTTGTAAACATATCTAAGGAACATAGCCAAAAATGAGTGCGCATGCACCCTCAAGTCCAAGTTTAGGAATATATCTCTTCCCCCTACTTCAACGCTTTCATTCGCATATTGTCATAAATACAGTCGAATCCCATTTTAACGAATACCGTTATAGCGAAAATCTCGTTTTAACGAACACGTTCCTAATTCCCCCAGATAAGTTTACATAGGAACAATGCAAAAATTTGCAATTCCTTTATAACGAAATTTCGTTATAACGAAGTGATTTCTCCGGTCTCTTGGAGTCTATTATAACGAGATTCGACTGAAATAATATCGCTACATTAGAGACCCTGCTGCCATCTATAAATTATAAAAAATACTAAACATCAGTTTGCTTAAAACACTAGGCTGAGCCGAGGTGGAACAAAAATAAGAAAAACAATTACGTTGGTAACGAGAAGTATACTTCTTTTTCGAGATGGGGGTACATTCTCTTTTATTTTACCTGCACTAACCTATTGTTTCTCTGCGCACAGAATTTCGATATCTTTGCGAAATGATATAATTACATGCAACCATATAGAATTTTGGGAATTTTTCTCTCTGCTCAGGAACAAAAACTTAGTTATTCTTAGACTCTCAACGTCCACATTTTGCAAACTTATTCACGAAGAAAAAATGATGCCTTTCTTTGTTACATTTGTCCACAACCAGTAAACGGGTAAAAAATAAAATTTTATCAGTAAAAATGTGCCTTCTATGAAATATTGAAAACTAGTATATAGTGTAGTATATGGTGGTGCGGGGGGGGGGGGGGGGTTGCGTAGCAAACAGGTTAACAGGTTGCATGGCATTGCCGCTGTGGTGGTCGAGTGGTCATAATGACGGACTCGCATCGCGGGGATCCGGGTTTGAACCCCACCGTCACCGCAGTGGTGGTCGGCTGAAGTTGGTTTCCTGTGGTTCCCAACTTCGAGGCGCAAATGCGAGCCGATCTCCCCATTAAAAAGTCTCGCCACAGAGAGCAACACGCCTACAACGATAAATTATTCAATCATTACACTTCACTCACAGTTAAGAAAACTGGTGGCAGATGGCAGCACGAAACATAACAAGCATTACACAAAAAACAAACTTCACGTCAGGTTTCACTACACGTACACACACATCCCCGCTTGTACCAACTCGTTAGAGGTTCCGCAGAGGAATATGGACGAGGTGCATGCGTGGTTTAGTAGTAGTAGGTTGCATGGCATTTTACTGGCGAACCGTTGATCTAAAAGACATACTTCCAATTAGAAAAAATATCCGAATAACGTGTAGTAGTCAGATATGCCATTAAAGCTGCAAGGGGTTGTATAGTTATTGAAATAAAAATGCTAACTTTCTAAATGGTCACCCCGTGTTCAAAAACCCAATTGTTGCTGCCCTGTTTCTACTAAGGACGTTCTAAATCACATGGAAAATGAGGACGTCTCGTAATCTGAAGATCGGCACAGCTTATTGATTTTTGCATTCATGAATGGGGTTTCATTAATTACAATTAAAAAAAGAAAAATTAAAATTGAAAAATAGGAGTAAGGAGGAATAATTCTGAACAAAAATAAAATTTCAAGTGTAGCTTCGTTACAGCCTAAAATAATCAAAGCGATTCCTTTCCCAGCGATAAAGTTTCTCTTTTATTGAAGATTCGTGTATTTTTTGGAGATGAGAATTATAAATAAAATATATATATTTTTTTAAATTTTTGATGACTCTTCGTTTTCTTTTTGCCCCTTTAATTTAATTTCCCGAAAGTACCCGGGAAAGTGGTATTTTTTTTTTGAGAGGAAACGGGGGGAATACAGAGGCTTATAAAAGCCGTCTCCTCATTGGTTGGAACCACTGTTGCCAAATCGTATCTAAAAAGAAAATAAAGAAAAGAACCCTTTCGATTTCTATAAATGGTTTCTTTTTCTTTTGTTTCGTGATTTTTTTCCGGAAATTTTTATTAATTTATTTTTTCTCATTCCTTTTCCTTTTGAAGTTGGTTTTTCTGTCGTTGAGAATCGTCTCGATCAATGTTATTCGTTCGAAAGCGCCTCTGAAAGATGTTTAAAAATGTATGAATTTCACGTTTGATTCACCGCGAATTTATTTTTCCTTTAATGTTAGAGTGTTTCGTGGATAAGAAAGAATATATATCCGAATGCATATATTTTTTTAGTTGCTTTAATGAAAAAAAAAAGAAAAAAATCAGATATTTTTCTTCAAGTTATCTAATTAACGTCATTGTGTACCATGTAACAACATGCACAAGGTGGTGGGAAAAAATTTAGGGGCAACCGAAAAATCATCACACCTCGAAAACTTGTGGATGTAAATTTATGAAAATTTTAGAGCGATAATTACAAGTGGAACTAAACATTTTCCTATGGAAATAATGCTTAGGGGTGCTGCACTTTTTCAGAAAAAAATCGTTCAAATTATAGTGAAAATCAAAACCTGGGAAAAAGTACAAAGACACGTGGTGTTCCTGACGTCGAAGAAAGAAATTTGTATTTTTGTCATGGCGTAACAGCCGAGACTGTTTTTATCGGTCGTGAAGACACTAAATGACAACATATTTATTGGACATTGAAAAGGCAAAATACTTGCTTTCAGAGAAACTGCGATGCATAGTCATGAAATTTCAAGAAGAATTAGAAGATTGAAGACTGTTAAAGGTTAAAGTTTCATAAATGAAGATTATGGACTAAAAGCTTGCACGAGAAGACCTTTTCTCTCTTACCATTCGTCAAAACAAAAGACGATTATTCACAGTTTTTGCGTGATAAAATATTCTCTGAAATAAATTCAGAGGGACTACAACTTGCCTTGCACACGCCGAATTGTGCCTAATGCGATAAAAAGAAATTTGAATGCCTGGTATGCAAAACTGAATTATGTACAACCAATCCTTACAAAACAGTACAGAAAGAAGCGATATGAATTGACCAAACAGAATGCATCTTTCGCAAGCAAATGGCCTCATAGAGGAGCTACACAGACCACTCAAAGCTGCCATCAAGGCATATAACACAGAGCACTGGTGTGATATGCCTTGCCATTACTGCCTTTGCCCACTATATTACTCGGTTACCGAGTAATTAGCGTCTTCAAAGAAGACCTGAAAGCTACCACCACGGAATTGGTATACGGCACTCTAGTCTCAGACTTCCCGGAGAAATATTCGATCCCACTCCGAGGGAAACATCATCAAAATAACATGTTGAGACTATCAAAGAACATTTTTCAAAATTACGAGCACGACCAACATCTTGTCATGGACCACAAAGTATTTTCGTCCACCCTCATCTGAAAGACTGCTCACACGTATTCATTCGGCACGATGGAGTGCGGAAGCCGCTTCAAGCTCCATATGACGGACCGTTTCAAGTGATCCAACGACGTGAAAAGACATTCGACATCGATGTCCATGGAAAAAAAAAACGAACAGTTTCTCTGAATAGAGTGAAACCCGCCTTCTTGGCTTCAGACGTGAACGATTCCAGTCCCTCATTAACAAGAATTACCTTGCGTACGCCCCCCCCCCCGTTCCTCAGACAAGAAAAACACAGACGAACTGTCCATTTCGTGGACCGTTTCGAACCGTAAGTTCGCTACTGGGTGTGCGGTGGATCATCAAAGACAGCGGCCAACAGTCACCAAGTGCGGGGACGGCCACGACCACCTAGATAATAGTGTAATTTAGGCGGTCATGGGACGGCACGAGAGGATGTTTGTGACTCGACAGACCTGAGCTTAATGCCAATTCAATATGTTACGTTGTCTATGATACATTAAAAGCGGATTTTTACAGAGTTTTGCTATTGGGATGGAAAGCATGCAAAAGCCCATCGTGTGGATAGTACTGACTATCATTTTTAAACCCGTGATGGTACCAAGATAAATGGACTAGCTTCACATGTACCATTCAGAATATCTGTAGGCGAGAAAGGATGTGCACACATATCATTTAGAGAGAAACGATGCCACTCTCCGCTGTTCATACGAAGTACAAAAGCCTGGATAACCAAGCGGAGATCGAGATGTAGCTTTAGAAGAAAATTCCCATTTTCCCCGCATAAAATCCCCACAGAGGAATGTGAATTTTCTTTCCGAACTACATCTCGATCGTACTTCGTACACATATCATTACCTGGTGCTCCTTATGTCTATGGCATTATACGGAACCAGATTTCCGACACATGTACTGAGTTACAGACTTGAGTTACCTTCACGGAACAAAGAATCGGTATTTTTGTTTGAGTAAGTGTTAGTTTGCTTCAGCGGGAGGGGGGGGGGTGCTATAAATCTGCTATGTCGAATTTAGAGAGGACTGCTTCTTTGTTTCCGGCAAAATAATCATGTCTGTGTTAGTCTGGAACTCTTATTCACCGCCTCAATATGGCCCCAACCATCCTATATCACACATTTTCGCTCATTGGAATTATTGGTTGTAATTTCAAGGTATCATTGTTCGAAAAAGTTTCATCATTGTAAGCGGAATACCAAATATACATTCAGTTACAAATACAGAGGTCACAAATAACTAAATTGCCCAACGAGGTGGCGGAAAGAAATGGAGTGAAAATGCCCGTAACAAACTTTAAGAACAATACGCGTGACGAAAACGGAGTGTGATGAGAACATGGCTAATTACTAGAGCCGGGAAGTTTAGGCACAAAAAATAATCGAAATAGGCTGTCAAAAATGCTCTACAAATGCCTGAAATAGGCATTAAAAGGGCATTTGTAATTTATAGAAAAAATGATAAGTAACTAATAGCTACGATATTTAGGGGTCCAAAACTGGCTGAAAACTTCTATTGTTTCAATGATAGATTATAATAATTTGGCTTGGAAAAACAAAAAGCATAGAAAATATATACAGGAAAATAGTACAAAAATAGAAAGTCCACGCCGATGAACATGGTCCAAGAAATTTAAATTCAGAATTATCAGGTGCATTGTCCGAGCCGGTAGATAATCTCGAGACAAATTATATACTCGATCCGGCTTATAACGTTTTTCAAAAACCCATCATGAAAAAAAACCGTTGTAAGTGGGGGGGGGGGGAACGTTTTAAACGAGAAATTTCTATGAGTGTTAATAAAAGTTTGGACCCGAAAATAAGGCCGAATACATAGTGCAGCGGCGGAAACAATTGCACTGTTTTGTTGTACCCCCTCTTTCCCCCCCACGAACATACTCGAGCAGCGAGAAAAGAAGAGAAAGGGGCGTGCCCCCCAAGCCGACCAAATATTAGAGAGAAGAAATTGATATATTTCGGTGAAAAAAAATTAAAATATCGAAAGAAAATACCCTTTATATGCTATATTAACTGATTTCTGTTAATTTAAATGCTGACTGAAGGGTGCTGACTCAAAATTTCTCGGGAAGAAAATTTTTGTATCTCCTCCAAGCCTTTTGTGCCCCCTGCATAGGCCGAGTACGCGCCTGGGTCCATTTGGAAAATTAATAGTACGAAAAGACAGGAAATGATAGAAATGCACCGTTTGCTGCACATGGTGAAACAGTCTGATTGACTGACTGAGGTAAATGCATTTTCTCAGCCGTACCGAGTCTATTGACTCCCATAAGCTTCTATGTTCGATGCCGCTCCGTATAAGCTGGATGAAGAAGATTGGAAATTGTTTGTACGTGGGAAAGTTGAGCGTGTGAGTGCAAGATGTGTGTCAATTGAAGATGTTGTTGAAGTGTGCAGCTCAAGCTGAACAATGGTGAAACAGCATTTTCTATCGACCGGCTTATAACGTTTTTCAAAATTAGTTACGAATTTTTGCAGCAGATAGCGTTTCAGTCTGGAAGAAACTAAAATACGACATTTTTGCAATGTCCTCCATTATTTGCAGCGGCGGAAACATGGTTTAGTCACAGAACAAAAATATTCGCAGAAACCCGTGAAAACGTTTCAGTAAGGATGACCTGAATTGAATTGAGAGAGGATTCCAAAACTAATTCCAAAGTTCGTTAAAAGATGGCGCTGCAAGGCAAAAATTAAAATTCATTAGGGGCCATTCAAGTATTACGTAAGCAGATTTTTAGCCATTTTTTTGACCCCCCCCTACCCCCCTTGTCAGCAAAAGTCCGCAAAACACTGACCCCCCCCCTCCCCCCTTTCAAACAAAATTTCGTTAGCAGCTTAGAATATTTAATATCTTCAAAAAGGGTGGTTGATGACGTAAGCAACCTTCAAACCCCCCCTCCCCCCTTGTCATCAAAAGTCAGCAAATCCATGTTGCCCCCCCCCCCCGAAAAAAATTGAAATGACGGTCCTGAGTCAGGGCCATCTATGTGCCCATGTGGGTATGTTCCGGGGCTTTATATCTATAGGGGGCATACATGGTATGTTGATTTTCGTGTATTTCGTTATATATTTATATTTCGTATTTTTGTTGATTTTCATGTCTGGTATGTTGATTTTTATCTCTGGTATGTTGATTTTCATGTCTAGTATGTTGATTTTCGAGTGTATGTATATAGGTAAGCTGTTACTACCAGCTATGACTTCTGTTGCAAAAATTTGTAAATTTGACAAACCATGAAAAAATATTTTATTTTGATGAGGGAAAAAAAGGCAGAATTCGCCTAAAACAGCCAGCTTTAAAATTTCGCCTCTCCACAGTCGAATAGGAGAAATGACATGTGTCCCAGATGACCATAAGTTCTCTCGACGAAGGTTGTTGGTTCGAACCCCGCTCTAAGCATTTATCTCTTCAGCAGGGCCCAACTATTCGGTGGTACATCTCTCATGGGATTGAGTCTAGGCCATACCTGATTTTACAGATGACCATAGGCCTGAAATTTGATAGAGTATTTTCACTCCTCGACAAAATTTGGTGGAGTAAAATTGAATTTTGATGCGTGAATCACGCATCTAGATGAGTATTGGTAAACACTGTCCCCTATTTAGTTCCCTTGCACCCCCCAGGGCGATTTTTTTTGTTGGCGTGATTTTAACTTGACTGACCCTAATTCCTCGAGAAAAAATCGAGAATTTTTGGGACAAAAAATACGGAAAAATTGCAAATTTTCCCCAAAATCACATAAGGAAATGAGAAAAGAAGCTGATTGTTCTAAACAATGAGTTGTATTAAACATGAGAGTCGGGACAGCCAAAATTACGTGAAAATACGGTAACGTCCAGGTAAATACGTGCAATATGGTATCAACCTACGCGTGTGTAAGGTTTTTGTACGGAATTCGATAGCGTACGAAAAAAATCTCCCTAATTTTCATTCCCCAAAATCGGCTCGTAGGTATGCATTGGGATAGAGAAGATGAAATTTTCAAGACGGCTTCAGTATTTTCCCCTCCTCGAACACTTTTCATTTCACTAATCTTGTTTTTTTCTCCCCCGAGAACTGACAGACAGCCGGAAATTAGGCGTGAAAGAACGGATCTCGAAAGCCGACAGAAATTGAATGTGGAGCCAACGGGGTTCCCTGTAGGATCCAAACTGATCAAAGAAAAGAAAAATAATGAAGAATAGTCCAGAGATCTCTATCAAAAATCCGACAATGACATAGGATAAGGGGGAAAAAAACAATCTCACGGTCAAGCTGTTCTTGTATGACCGTGATTGCGGCTGACCGAAAGAAAAAGAGGTCGGTCACGGACTGAAAAGAAAAATGTCGAATGTGTGCTAAGGAATTCCCTCGTCATGTGTATATATAAATGCGATTTTCTTCTTTTAGGGGATTCTGAGAAATATTATCCAGGATAAGTTTCTTTTATACGTACGAAAAGGAACGATTTCTTTTCTTTCCCTGTGTTTTTTTTTCTCCCGTTTCCATCAGGAGCGTCACCACTGACCATTGTCCGGTAGTTTATTGTGGGAGGTGAAAGGTCCGGTTGAACACTTACTTCATCCGCATTTACTTCTGTGCAATCGATGCGGTTCATCGTGCCTAGAAAATCATTATCAAGTGGTATTGAGTAGATAGTTCTTGTTGCGTGAAGATCGCTGTACTTTTTAATTAAAAAATAAGCTTTGAGAATACAAATACAAATACAACGCCACAACAGGCAAATTGCCCAACGAGGTGGCTGACTTAAGAACATCATGGATCCCTGAGCCATTTTTTGTTGGCCCTACCTACTACTGCTACACCACACATGCACCCCCCCCCTCCCGTGGAACTCCCAACGAATCGGTACATGCGGGAATGTGCGTGTACGTGTAGTGAAACCTGACGTGAAGTTTTTTTGTTTCTCTGTAATTCTTGTTATGTGTAGTGCTGCCATCTGCCACCAGTTTTTCTAACTATGAGTGAAGTGTTATGATTGAATGATTTATCGTTGTAGGAATGTTGCTCTCTGTGGCGAGACTTTTTAACTGGGAGATCGGCTCACATTTGCGCCTTGAAGTTGGGAACCACAGAAAACCAACTTCAGCCGACCACCACTGTGGGGTTCGAACCCGGATCCTCGCATCGCGAGTCCGTCACTATAACCACTCGACCACCACAGCGGCAAACTACGAGTATATATACAATATATTCGTAGCAATAAATGAGTCTGGAACTGGTCAGTGGAAATTTGGATCTCAACTTTGGAGATGTATGAGGACTAATTTATTACACGTGACCATTACTACTTAACTGTACATGTGTGCCTCGTAAACATTCCTCTGGGAGAATCTCTAATGAATTGGTACACGATGGAACGTGTTGTGTGTGTATATGCGGGGCCCTGATGCATTTATGTTGCTAGAGTTGTGATCGTTTCGTATAGCTTACCGCACGTCAACTCTTATCATATCGCCATACAGCAATTTACTGCCGATAGAATTGGGTCGGGAATGGAGGCTCCAGCTATTGGTGGTTGAATCAGGATCGTCGGGAAAGAACTTGTTGCCGATATTCTTTCCCCCAAGATCGAACCCGCCGACTTGACGGAAACTTTCATGGGAGTAAACGAGGATCTTACTACGGCGGGTGCTGCTTCGTCTTATACTACTCCACGGCAAACCAACTCCCGTCATAAGCCATACAGTAATTTCCAACCGATGTGAGTTGGGTGGTGAATGGAGGCCCCATCTATATCGGTGGTGATCCCGTAGTACATACGGGGTGTTTCAGAAAGGGCTCGCAAACTTTGAAATGGCGTACCGTGGAGAAAGTGAAGGATAGTCCGGAATTTTAAATGCTCCTATTTATAAAATTTATTACAGTTTGAAGTAACAGAGGGAACCGCATCCCTTTTATCTCACTACTTGTTTCTTTGGAGTCATTTGAAGGTCATTGTTTGCAGCGAGAGTCCTCATACGCTGTATCAGCTTGAACAATTTGTCCGTGCCTGCATTCGCATCTGTTACAGTTGAGACATTGCAGGAAAGTTTCTTTATCCGAAGATGTATATTGTATATTGTGTATTTTATCTTTCAATCCTGAATATTAAAATCTAATACTAATTTTATTTATAAACTGGAAAAAGAAAAATATACAGAAAATAGAAAATATATTCACGAAAAAGAAATTAATCTAAAAAAAGTTTTGCTATTCCGGGATGAAACACGTATATTGGAATAAGCATAATCTATTTCGAACTCCCCGAACCGAAGCCGCCGTTTCATTGAGAGCGGCTTATTAAAAATTAATTACATTAAAAAAAGTTACATAAAACGAGATTGGCATCAACGGCTTCGTGGAATCTTCTGGAACGTGCATGGATTGATAAAAAAAAAGGAAGAGAAAAAAAAAAGAAGTGAAATTGAATTTTCGGTACGAGAGAGAGGTTCTGAAATTAAAAGCATATTTTCAATTCGGTTGGATGACATGAAACTAATCGGATTAAATCGGATCAAGACAACATTTAATCAAATATACATCGAGGAGAAAAAACATTGGGGATTACAATTTTTGAAATTGAGAATAAGTCGGATTATATTACCCCAATCTTTTTTTTCAGAATTCATTAAGTGAAATTCAATGAGGTGAAATCTTGTCCAATTCGCTTTTATTATTATTATTATCACTTGAAGCTTTTATACGTATGAAACTCTATCAATATCTATGCAATCCCACAAATACATAAGGATATTATTCTATTATTTGCATACGTATATTATTTACTATTCCAAATATACTTATATGACTTCAGAGACTTCTGTATAATTGTCTTTCTCATATCATATGAATTGTGTATAGTCAAATAACATTCAGAAATGAATTACAACGATGTACAGGGTGGCCCGAAACAGATGGGCCTATTTCATAGATAAATTTTCAGATAAAAATAAGTTACAAATATATTACACTAGCAAAATACCCGGCGCTTCCCGGGTTTTCTTCAATTGCTGGGAGAATTGAAAAAGTGACAAACCATTATAAAGGAGTAAACAATTATAATGCAGCATTAAAGATGTGACAAACCATTGTAAATGCATGTGCATGTCTGAAACGTATTGTTAGGGAACCACGGTAACCAAAGCAAACATTCCGAATGTGACTGTTGGGGCCCAGAAACTATTGTTGTTCAACGGTTTCTCGCCCATTTCGGGCATTTGCCCAGCTCTGATGAACTTTTAAAGTAGCCTACGGTTCAATCCCGGTCCTGTTTGGTCCCTGTAAAATTTGGTGACGATCGGTCTGAAATTATAGATTTGTATGAAGAACAGACAGAAATAGAAATACTTCCACATTTATATATAAGATTATAAAGTTATTATATATACACGACGCTTGTTTTAGAATGAGGAACGAATGAGAAAAAATATCGTTCTTCGACCGAAAACCCTACCTACTACTGTATAAGGGCATACTACTGGCTGAATAGAGCTCTTTAAGCCGGGTTTTCCTAGAAGCAGGTATCTACAGTGCGTGCAGCGTGAAAACTCTGATTGGTCAAAATTCCCGAATTTCAAGTTTTTAACCAATCAGCATTTTCACGCTGCACACGGCGCAGAAATTCTACTCCTAGGAAAACCTGGCTTTTTACTGAAAAAATCGTGTAATCGTGCACTTACAATACGATGCCGGATCCATTCTTATAATCCAGCTGTTCCGTTTTCTCCGTCATGTTTCGAACTTCGATATTACTTGAACTCGCACCCGCTCCCTTACTCCTTCACTTTCATACAAGTGCGTGGAGCAGTTCCTCTTCTTCTTGTACCTCCTTGTCTACTTCATAGATAATCACTTTAGGGCCACTTTTTGTGCTGGTGTCGTTGAACTTCGTTCCAAGATCCTTATTGGACTCAAAGTTTGATAACATATATTCTTGACTTTATCTTTCTCGCGTGTTTCCAAAAGAAGGGAAGTCCCTTTCCCTTCCTGCCCGTTAATTAAAGTCTGCCCGTTATCCCTTATCTTTACTTTCGCCCTTTTAGGGTCAAAACTCTTCTCGAGCTCCTTCAATGTATTGTCATTCTCTACAATTAATTCATCTTACAACTTGATGGATATCAGGTATTTCTCTGACTTCTTAGGCTCGTTTCCTTTTTTTGCTACTGTCACATATGTCTTTGGTGTTGTCACATGTTCTTTCTCTATTACCTCTTCTTCCTTATCGGAGTATTCATAAGGTTTCTCCGATACTCTAAGACAGTGTTTCCCAAAGTGGGCAATATCGCTCCCTGGGTGGCGATGGAAGTTTCCGAGAGCGGTAGACGCTTTGAATCGAGTATGGGATCCTACCAGTTGGATTGATTTGGGGCGATGAGAAGAAAAATTATTTGAAGAAGGGGGCGATGGAAGAAAAATTTGGTAAATTATGCTCTAAGCTAATCCTCAAACACCACTTCCGTGGATATTTGTATATTCTCTATGTACTATTGATTTTCTACCGTGTCACCCGAGTGCTTAACCTTTTCTAAATTTCTTAAAATTGAGCTATGGTGCCGATAAACTTGCACCAATCCTTCACCAATCATCTCTTCCAATCCTTCCTTCTCTCTTTCAATTCTACTTTTCATGGGAGGATTTTTCAAAGGTCTTCTCCATTTCTTCTGTTATTCTTTTCGTCACTTCAATCTCAGAGTTAAGAACCACTCTATCCAACTGAACAGTCTTAATCTCTGCAATTTTTCCTTCAACTTTGGGTCCTCGCGTATGAGGGCCTTGTTTCTCTGGGTCTCCTTCTTCACCATATCCCTTGAGCACTCATCAGTAATGCACCCAACAAATTCTTCTCTCCACACTTTTAATTGGCTAGGAAAGGCAATTTTCTGTTTTTCTATTTCGGTTTGGTATGAGGCTTCCATAATTTTTACTTGCTCTTTCGAAACATGTCGCGCTTTTTTCTGTAGGAGCTCAAGTTTCTCCTCTTCCCATTCCTTCTGGAGTTTCACACAAGCTCTTCTTCCTTTTCCCCAACATATGCGTTCTCTTTTCCTAAAGTTTTTCTTTCAATCTGTTTCGTTCCTTGTGGACTGCTTATAATTTCTCTTTACATTTGACCGCTTTTTCCTTGTATCTCCTTCTTTCTCGCCCCGAATCGAAGAGTTCTTGCACTTTGAATTCTAGTTTAGCTTTGAGTTGCTACGCACTTTCGAAATCAATTTGATGGTCCCTTCCCTCAACGCTTTTATTAGTTGCTTTGGCATTCTCGTCGTTGGGTATCCTGCACTTACCCAACTTTAGTGCCACCTCCCCGCTAGCTGGCCCAAACCATGAGGAAGTAAGGGTAAGCTCCCTACTCGCGAACCAGTAACCACTCTTCACGTGGTTTTTAATAAATACAAAAACAACGCCACAACAGGCAAAATGCCGAACGAGATGAAGTTTCTAAATTCACAGTCAGTGAATTTAAAAACTTTCCATCCCGGAAGTTCCTATGATTGTTCGAACACTTTTCCGATCTTTTTCTCTGAAAAACTCGCGTTCTGGTTCACTGAGGCACTTGGGCCAAACCATTTGTTATTTCCAGTTAAGTATGGCGTCGCAGAACATCACTCTGCCTGGGGACCCACGATGTTTAGACGGGCATGTATAAAATTCTCACAGGAGGGAAGTTCAGTGAGCTCCAGGATTAGTCGCGGACACAGGGTGATGTGTCTGGAGGTTCGATTTATTGCGTAGTTCGTCCCGTATTTTACGCAAACGCATTTTCCCAAAAACTCGGCTCTTGGGAGGGATGATCACCCACATTCTGGATCCATGAATGGCCCAGGGTTCCTGATAACGATCTTATTTATAAAATTTTTATTCATTTCAAATTTAGTTTTTATTAAATCCCCTGGGTTTACATTTACACTCTTTACCTACACAAAGGAAATCATTCTCAATTGCCAAATATAGTCAAAATCGGTTATAACTTAACAAAGATTTCTTGAAATTTTGTCGTCATAACCGAGGAATCGTTACACACAACGTTGATATTTTAAATATGAAAAAAAAAAAACCCCAACAAAAACTCAAGGCAATCAAATACAAAAATGTGAAGTTATTCACTTATAATTGGGGTGACCATATATTATTGAGAAAAATACGTGAAATTGGGCCCATATTAAACACGGGACGTTGGCAACATTTTCGGAGAGCATTTGCAATTTTCGGTGAAATCGCAAATTATTGCCTATGAATAACTCTTGGCTGAAAATAACGTGCTACAGTAGGTCTGCCAGGAATTCGAATTATTTTACGGCAAAAAAAAAGTTATACATGACAAATATGCAATAACTTTTTGCTATTTATATTCATATACTTCTTTTGTGATTCATAAATTATACAAACTATATTCATCCATAATTCTGCAAGAGAAAAAAAACGAGACGTTACTGTATTCAAGAAAATTTCGTAACTGATTGCATCTGATTATATTTCTCATATTTAGAATGTCTTGGAAAATATCAGCCTCGGATGTAACGACCCCGCGAACGGAAAAATATCAATCAATCTTCGATGTCGTTATAACCGTGTCTGACTGTCTCGACCGAACAAACTTCCACATTTAACAAAAGATAATCAATTCCCATGATAAGGAGAATTTCCGAAACTGAACATCAACACCGCGTTGCAAACATTTGTAGAAAGCAAATTCGCAAATTGTTGCATTTTTTTGTCAAAAGACAATTTTTTTTTTTCGAAAACAAAAACCAATTTGAAATCATGTTATCCTAATGGAGAAACAAGATTTTCTTCATTTTCAAAAGATTTGATCGATGATCAATGAACAGAGAAGAAACTCTATCGATGAAAACTACAAAATAAAAAAAAGAACCTAAGCTCTATCTTTATTATCTTGAAAACGATGTAAGGAAAAAAAAAAAATCGAATTTTTCCGTGTTTGCAAGGAAAAAATTTGGTACGATTTTAAGTTGTTTTCCGATAAATATCAAGAAATCCGAGGATTCTCGGGATGATTATTTCTTCGATTAATTATCGAACATATCTTTCATTTTCAAAATCGATGAAATTAGGTTAACGTTGATATTTGATAATCGATGATACAGAAATTCAAAAAAATCGATAGTACTGAAATTTAAAAATCGATAGTATTTTATTTCGTTATTCATAATTTATGGAACATGATCAGAAATACAAATACAAATACAACACCACAACAGGCAAAATGCCCAACGAGGTGGCTGAGAAAAAGATGCCCATAAAAATATGGATGTCATATATTTCAAAAATACAGCATCCCAATTAAAAATGCAATTAACAAAAATTGTAAACAATATATACACGTGATAATATATTATACAATGCCCATAAAGAATACTTATGATCAGCTTATTCTAAGTATGGATAGCTTCTCGATTTACCCCAACATGTTTATCGTATTCCTTTTTAAACGTGTCAATTGTGTTACAATTTACTACCTCCGGGGGTAAGCTATTCCATTTATTAACAACCCTATTAGAGAAAAATTCCCTGCGACACCATAGCCTTGCATTGTCCCTCACCAATCGATACTGGTGTCCCCTTGTAAAAGCAGTCGATTGGCGGTGTACTAAAAGTTCGTGGTCCATCCTATCCATCCCATTGAAAATTTTGAATAGTTCGCTCATATCTCCTCGACACCTGCGTGTTCATCCAATGCAAACATATTCAAAAAATGAAGTCTCTCTTCATAACTCAAGCCCCGTGCGCCAATAAGGACACGCGTAGCTCTTCTCTGCACTCCTTCAACCAAGTCTATGTCCCTCTGTAGGTATGGTCTCCTAAACTTTACAGCATACTCCAGTCCAGGACGAACTAAGCCTCGAAAAAGCGGAAGAATGACTTTAGGAGAACGCGAAGAGACCTTTTTGAAAATGAGACCAAGCATTCTATTCGATTTTTTGACCACCGCTGAACAATGTTCAGAAAACTTAAGTCGCTCGCCAATGGGAATTCCCAAATCGGTGACCCTAGTTGCATCCGGGATAGTGACACCATTCAACTCGTAAGAGAACCGTGGGTTGTTCGAACCAAAATGAGCGACCATGCTCTTATCAACGCTAAACGTCATGCTCCATTCATTTGCCCATGCTGCAATCCTGTTTAAGTTGGTCTGGAGCAACTCCCTATCGCTTTCATTCCCGATTACCCCCATTAGCTTCACATCATCTGCGAAAATTTGAATAAAAATTCCAGCTTTTTCCACAATAACACAGTGGCATTTTGTCATGTACCTCCCCCGAGTTTTCCGTGAACATTCACCATTTAATGGGGTGTCACGATCCCCTGAAGTAGATTTTTTGCAAAATAACATTAGATAATATTTCATAAAATGCAAATCAAATGCAAAAAATTTCCTGTCCGTCAGTTAATTTGTTCTTTCAAAACAGTAGAAAGAAATAATGAATTAAAGTGTAAATATGTACACACAACAAAGAGAGACAACAATTGTCTCATATTACAATTTTCGAGATCATCTGTAAGATTGGGGGGGGGGGGGAACTACTGCACACCAAAAAGTCTCAAATTTTGCAGAAATGTTCACTCGAAATATTTTAGCAAAATGAACCTCGAACTTTGATATCCAACTGTTTGCTAGAATTTTATGAATTATTAAAGTTTGAAAAAATAAATTCAAAAAATTTGAATTCAAATTTTTTTTTTTTGAAAAAATACTTCCCATTAGCCAATTGCTAAATCCGAGGTCTATTTTACTAACATGTGTCGAATAAACATTTCTGCAAATGTTCAGATTTTTTTTTGTGCAGTAGTTTTTCTTATAGAGGGCCATTCAAGTATTGCATCAGCATCATCGAGCTTACTGGAGGGAGCATCCAGCCGCCGCGACGGCAGCAACATCGAATGCAAGGAAATCACGTGACTCGGTGAAAACACAGTTCGTTACCGGCAATTTCCGCATTAAAATGTAGCTACAGTCAAGTCTCTAAATATTGCGTTTCAAAGATTAAAGGAAAAAGGATAGGGAACTCATCCAAAGATGAAAAAATATTAAATTATTTATTTCATTAATACTTAAAAATTTCTTTCATCAATTCTGGAATTTTCCTTCATTAATTCTGGAACTTTGTTTTAATAATTGTGGAAATTTCCTTTTTAATTTTTATTTCCTTTTTAATTATTATTTCTTTCATTAATTCTGGAAAATTATTTCCTTTATTAATTATCATTTCTTTCATTAATTCTGGAATCATTTCCTTTAATAATTATTATTTCTTTCATTGATTCTGGGAGTATGTCTCATTAATTCTGGAATTATCTCTTTCATTAATTTAGGAATTATCTTTCATTAATTCAGGAATTAACTTTCATTAATTCAGGAATTATCTTTCATTAATTCAGGAATTATCTTTCATTAATTCAGGAATTATATTTTTAATGCTGCAATTATCGCTTTAATTTATTTTGGAACTGAAATTATCTCTTTTATTTATTTGAAACTGTGAAATTATCTCTTTCATTAAAACTAGAATTTTTCGTTCATTAATTCCGAATTATCTTTCAATAATTCCGAATTATCTTTCAATAATTCCGAATTATCTTTCAATAATTCCGAATTATCTTCCATTAATGCTGGAATTATCTTTCATTAATTCTGGAATTATCTTTCATTAATTCCGGAATTATCTTTCATCAATGCTGGAATTATAACTTTCATTTATTTTGGAACTGAAATGATCTCTTTCATTAATTCTAGAATTTTTCTTTCATTAATTCTGGAATTGAATTATCTTTCGTTAATGCTGGAATTAGCGCTTTCATTAATTTTTCTTTCATTAATGCTGAAATTATCAATTTCATTAATTTTGGAATTATCTCACGATGCTGAAATTATTTTTTCCATTTATTGTTTTAAACTCCTATTTATGCCATAAGAAAATAACGGGGGACATTGTGTTTTCACCGACTCACGTGATCTTTCGCCGAATGATGTTGCGGACGACGTTCTCAGCACTGCCAAGGCGCAGACCGTTGACGCCATACTCCCTCCAGTAATATAAGCTCGATGGTCAGCATCGATGGATGGGGGAGCGAGGGGGTTCCGGGTATGATGACTTTTGATGACGGGGGGGGGGTTGAATGATGCTTACGTCATCACCACCCTCTAAAAAAATCTGAAACATTCTTAATGGGAGCTTACTGGGTGTATGCCTAAAATGAGAAAAACCTTTCCCTAGTTTGTGGACACCTGAACTAACGTTCTCCCTATTGGTATGTCCTCTACAGAGCCACTTTAGTGACCAGTGCCGTCTTAACGTATGGGTCCACCCGGGCAAGGCCCGGGGGCCTCAGAAAAATGAGAAATAGTTGAATTTTTCGAGAATTTTCCAAGTAGGGCCTCAGGAAAATCACTTGGCCCGGGGGCACGTGATGCTCATAAGACGGCCCTGTTAGTAATCTCTAAATGTTCCGCGGATCCTTCAAGTGATCTAGGAATGTGCCACGGACCGCTTATGTGCTCAAGTGATCCGTAATTATGCCGCGGATCCCTTAAGTAATCTGGGAATGTGCAGCGGGTAACTTCAGTATGCAGAACTGCACTCAGGGCCGCTTAAGTGCTCTAAAACTTTGCCCCATGCCACTCAAGGGAATTTATAATCGTGCCTCGGACTACTTCAATTTTTAATTGAAGTAGTAAATTTTTAATTGAAGAATTTCAATTTTTAAAGAAATATTTTTTGCAGCAAAAAATAAATTTTTGATTGCCTTGGGGAGCGGGGGTTGGTACGAGCCCTCCCCATGCCTCCCCCCCCCAAATGCATCTCTGATCCCAATATGCGTTAGGAGGTAGAGAGCAGAGCTGGCGGAATTTTGCTGACAAGGTTCCCCCCCCCCCCTGTCAGCAAACCCGGACAGAGTTTTGCGGACTTTTGATGATAAGGGAGGAGGGGGTCAAAAATAGCTAAAAATCTGCTGACGTAATACTTGAAAGGCCCCTCAATCTTACTGATGAGTTAAAACAAACTGCAATCTGAGAAAATCGCGTTCCAAGTGTTTTTTCTTGAACGCATGGTGATTATAATTAAAGTTTCCGTGTACTCTGAGTAGTTACTCTTCCGAATACAGCCAAATTTTTAGGATAGCTTAATGAGACCATGGAAAAGAGCTTTATGAAACAAAAAAAGTTCAATTTTTGACCACCTGGTGAAAGCGTGGCGCTTTTTTACCGAATTTTCCTTTTTCACATGGACCATATAGCATATATAACAAGTTTAAATGAAATACGTCCTTCAGAACGGGCACTATATAAGTGGAAGTAGTGTCAATATACTCACGGGTGCTACATTGGTATGAGGCCTATTCACCGGAAGAATTATTACAGTAAAACCCCTTTTAACGGACACCCCTCTTCCTCTTTTACGGCAACTAATAATTTCCCCCTGCACGGTATACATGTCGAAGCGCTGATTAACTATCACCCCTCTTTTAGAGACGAAATTGTTTGTGCCGCCGGTGTCCGCAAAAGAGAGGTTTTACTGTATTAGCATCTTTCTATCTGTCTCTGTTTCTGAGTTACGCCATTTCAAAGTTGGGGGGGGGGGGTCCTCTCTGAAATATCCAGTATTTCAATAGTACACGGTGTCCAATAAATTCGTAAATGGTTTGAAAGTTCCTTAAAACTGAAGGAATCGGTATACAGTAAAACTTCTCTTTTGCAGACACCGGCGGGACAAAAGAATTTCACCCGTAAAAAGAGGGGTGACTGCATTGGCGGGGGGGGGGGTTGTCCGTTAAGACGGGTTTTACTGTATCTAAATGCGGTTTGGGGAAAAAGTCATTATCCCGAAGAGGGATTTTTCGGAACAGAAAAAAAACTTGGTTCAAATTTTTGTTGATAGAGGGCACTGCACGGAAGCAAATAATTGGAAATATGCAAATCAGAGTCCTATAAAATACATTGTACACGATCAACAGCTCCTTTTTGTGTTTTTTTTTCTGTTACGCGTTGATATGAAGTTTTTATTGCGATATTGGTGAAGTCGTTTTGCTTCAGTGCATAGGCGGAGATAGACTCGGAAGTCTGGTGGGGGGCAAGGTCATTATTGCTGGGGGGGGGGCACGATGATGATTATGTCAATTCATACACGACATATACATTAGAGCTGCCCCACTCTTTTCTTAACGCTGGGGGGGGGGCAATGCCTCCTCACGTCCCCCCCCCCCCGTATCTCCGCCCATGGTCGCGAATCAGCGGCTTAAGACCCTTTCGGACAGAGAAGAGATTGAAGAAAAGTTCGGGCCAGGATTTCTGTTATTTCCTTTCACGTAGCACCTTCTATCGACGAAAATCGAAACTATTTTTTTGAGTCCAAAATCCAATTCGTGAGAATACATTTTTCGCATACTACATTCAAATATGCCATTTTCTTCGGTTCTCATGAATTTTTCTAACTACACTGGTTAAGAAATTAAGAGAATTTGCAGACTTGGTCGATTATCTCTAGAACTACTGTACCGATTTTAATGAAATTTGATACGTACATACATCGATACAATACAAAACAAATAACTATTCAATAATTGTAATACACACGCATGATCGTGCGTGACACTCGTTGGAGTCGGAAGGTATGAAACAGCGGTTGCAGAATAAAAAAAAAATGGGTTGATAGATGGGTTAATAGGGGGTACGGTCCCCTCTTACAGATATACAGGTCTCCCAGCGTGATTTCATACTTGAAATAAGGCAGTTTATCATTTACTGTAGCAATTGGTCCCACTCGTTCAGCAACGCTGTTTTCATTCCCTGGATGGTTCCCGGAATGGGGTTGCGAGTTGCAATTGCCCTCCCCAGAGCGTACCAGACATGCTCTATAGAGTTAAGGTCTGGAGATCTGGCTTGCCAATCCATTCGGCGGATATCCTCACTCTCTAGAAAATCGTCGAGCAGAAGAGCTCTATGCGGCCTCGCGTTATCGTCCATTAAAATGAATTCAGGGCCATCTGCACCCCTGAAAAGGCGAACATAGGGCTCCAAGACCTCATCCTATACCTCACACCAGTCACAGTGCCTCTTTCAAAGACATGGAGACGTGTGCGGCCATCCAACGTGATGCCTGCCCAGACCATTAAACCTCCTCCGCCATAATGGTCGATTTCGCGGACATTGGAGGTTAGGTAGAGGGTCCCTGGTTCTCTCCATATGAACGTACGGCGAGAATCGGTGCTTAGGCTGAACCGGGACTCATCAGTGAAGAGAACGGTCGCCCATTGATCCATACTCCAATCTCTATTCTCTCTGCACCATGATAAACGGATTCTCCTGTCCGTAGAAGTGAGCGGGACGCAAACAGCAGGTCTTCTTGCAAACAACCCTCTCACATGAAGTCTTTTGGAAACAGTCACCCTTGATACACGGGTTCCTGTGGCTGCATACAACTTGGCCTCCTTCTAGCCTCCCCACAATTCGCCACCTCATTCCATCATCTAAACGTTGGTGGTTACTCATTTTTACTGTTACAATTTGAAACTAACCGATTGCTGCAAAATAACAACAAGAAATTCGCCGAGGTGTGCTAGCGAACGAAATGCGTCTTAACTTACGCGCGCTTATAAAGCCTGTTTCTCTACTGGCTCCGCCTACACACACGTGTACGCTTACGTATTTGACGTACAAGGTTTGCATTTTTACCTAGAAGCAGTGGTTTTACATTCAGTTCAATTCTTTTCATTGTACGCGTCTCTCTCAATTGTCGTCTCTCTTAATTTATTTCACCAGTGTATTTACTAATTTATGGGACACTTTGCATATAAAGCTCCAGGAATCAGAATTGTCTTAAAAAATATATATTTTGTTCTTCAAAAGCGTGGAAGCATCGAAACGTACGACAGTAATAATTCCAGCGATCAACAATTAGTTCATTTTAATTTCGGAACCGTTGTTTTCAGATGACAAAGGGATGCATGAATTAGACGCATAGCCCCGTAATTACCGCGACTGTTGACGCATAACCAGCGACGCATAAAAGCAAATTCCTTAATCCGCGACGGCAGCATTTCTCGGATCGACAATGTCAGCTTTCCCGTCTTCATTGGCCCTTGTCGTCTCTCTGCAGAATGACTTCCATTAAATGGCCGCGGATTCCTGACAGCGTGAAGGAGAGCGAGCCATCTCCACCTTTGATGCAGATTTTCATAGCATGAAATGGTGGTGTGCGAATAGTGATTCATGCATTTTGACAAAGTGAGAACAGCTCATCATATAATCATACTACGTTAACCCTTTATTTAGCCGTTGTTGCTCTCACAAAAGCGACGTGACTTTCTTATATTTTTCAAATAGGGACATTTCTTAAACATTCGATTTTTACTCGTGAGCGTTTCATGAAGTTTCTATAATTATTAGCAGAATAGCTCAAAAAGTTGCACCTTTCATATTTCTGGACCAACCAAGCAAGAACGATTTTTTTGACCCTTGCATATTGGAAGGAATTACCATGTGTAGGAGACACATTGCTGTGCGTTCTTCAACAATGATAGAAAAGTAAGTTGGCAAGCAATAGAAGACTTTTTTAAACTATTCAAATCTACGTAAATCATATAAATATGGTGTGTTCCTTGAAGAGCGCAACATCCCATATATTTTCAAATATTGACTATGAATTTTTTCTATCATGTAATAGCGCGCATTCAGGGTTCCTTATTTGCCACATTTAACTCCTCGAAATTTTTCTATTCTGCATATTTCAATGCTAGTCAATTAAAGGTTTCATATGGATTCAACGTCGAAAACAAATCTATATATAAGGCAAACTATATGCCTATTACGGCATATAGTTTGCCTTATGCTGTAATAGGCATATAGTATCTATACAGCAAATCTATATGCCTATTACGGCATATAGTTTGCCTTATAGGCTTTATGCCGTAATAGGCATATAGTTTGCCTTATAGGCCTTATGCCGTAATAGGCATATAGTATCTATACAGCAAATCTATACACGGCATAACGACATTGAAGATTCCGTGAAATTCTGTCGTTATAATAGTATAACGACCGACACTTATATGAAATTGTAAGTGTCGTACTACTGAAGGCGAACTTGAAATTTCATTATGATCATAGGTGATTATACTTAATCCAGAAAAATACGGCGAATTGGGATCATGAACACAGGAAATCGCCAATACTCGTCAGAAATGTCACTGAACTAGAATGAAGTAGCCAATTATAGCTTATAAACAGCTCTTGACGAGAAATTAAGTTGGCACAGCAAGTCTGCAGTGAATTAGAAGTATTCACGGTCACGGACAAAAGTTTGAAAATTTCAAAACTACGTGACGATAGATACATAGTCAGATGTAGTGTAATAAAATTCCTAAATTATGAAAATATTCTTTACCGTCTTATAAACGGAAAAAAAAAGCAGCGAAAATGTATCGTTATATCCGAGGTCATTGCGTAGATGAGGCTGTAACAACTCATATACCTTCTTTTCATCATCCAGGTGCACTGAAGCCATGGTCGGTATAAAAAAAAGATAGGGATGATGGCGATCGAAGAACATTGATGTGATTGAGATTTCGATTCCTATTACATTTTCCGTTCCGATAGATTTATAGAAGGGTAATGCGTTTATAAATATTGTGATTAAAAAATGAAGAAATTTTGCACCAAAGAGGATCTCTGCTAACAATTGCTAAATGAGCACAAAGGTATTTGTTATAAATTCTCAAAGTAAAACTTCTACATGGCATGCAAATTTGAATTTGCCGACTGGAACGCTTTCGGTTAACCGATGATTCGATTGATCAGCATTCTGATAATCGAGATGTTCTACTGCAACGGTTCTCAACCTTTTCTGACTCGCGGAGCCCTTTTCAGTGTATAATTTCTATGGCGGAACCCTTTAGGCCTCTTTTTTTCGTTTATCAAATCTACTGATTTATTTTATTATCCTCGAGTAGCCGCGGAACACCGGTTGAGAACCGCTGATTTAGACCATTCTCGAATCTCTCCCGCTTCAACATTCCAACTTCTTTTTCTTACTTGCCCATAAGTCTTTTCGCCACACTTCTTTTGAAAGCCTAGGTTGCGGTCTCCGGCCCTTATGTGCCACAGGGCGCACGTGCAATTTTTCTCCCTAGTCATTGGGTTCAGCTGATGGAACTTGGGTTCAGTTGATGGTTGTCTGGGAAGAACGACGGTTGTTCATGGTAGTAAGATGCTTTCTATCAGTCCGGGGTTGTGAGCGTTTCTATCTATCCATCTATCTACACCAATATGTAATACTATAATAAAAAAAATTATGGCATCTTCCTTGTATAATGTTTATTTTTATACTGCGCACCGGTATAAGACTAACAATAAATTTTACTTCAAAATTTATAACAATTAATTTGTTTTTATTTCATAGATGGCAGCAAAATCCCAGCACAATTGTTTTTCTTTTGCTTCATGCAAAAAATGTTTGCATAAAAGCTGTAGTACTAGTAACTGGTATATGAAGCAGCAAATTTACACCGGTGTGAATCATAAAGTGAAAAATACATTGAACCAAACTATAGACCATTCATTTTTATGGTGCACACCTAAAATTTTACTTGAAGAATAGTAGCAAATAGTTTGTTCTTATTTAATTAAAATTATTTATCCAGTTTACGCCGGTTCGTAAGTAGAAAAAGTTGAAGAACACTGATTTGGATCATGGAGCCACTTAAACCGTAGACTACGCGTAACTGCAGTTTAGTCTTGTAACCCAGTGTCAAAAATTGATACGAAATTGCATCTTAAAATTTTAAAAAGCAAATTAATGTTTATCAAATTCATTCATCGCATCTCAATTCTCCACAATTCTATGTACAGTTACCCCCCGATAAGTCATCTATGCAGTATCACAATATCACTGACAGAAAAAAAGCATCAATATTCATCACACTGAGTTTTAATTGACATTTCTCGATGTAAAATTATTTGAGACTTGAAATGCAATGTCTAACTAGGTCCCACAAACTGTAATGTAACACAACCCAAACTCCATAAAAGAAGATGAATGGATACTAAAACGAGAAAATGGTCTACGGGAATGACTTTTATTACTGCTTCGGTCCTACTATTATTGTCCACATAGTGATGCGTGCGTCCGTATCCGGGGGGGGGGGACCACAGGAGGATACGGAAGGAGGTAGGACCACGACTTCTGAATAATTCAGGACGTATTTCTCATCTCTTTTCCGCTTCTTTCCGTGTCAATGGATCCATAAATTCCACACAATCCGAGAACTTCTCATTTCAATGCCCTGAAAAAAGACGTTTTTCTAAAAAAAAAAAATATTATTCTGCCGTATTTTTATCAGATAAATATTCTGTGTTGTACAGTGAAACCTCGTTAATGAGTCATTCTTGGGAGAGCAAAAATTAGACTTAGTAAGCGGAGTGACTCGTTAAACGGAGTAAGCCATAGCTGTGCCAATTCCTGCCTGAGGACAATTGGGACTTCCAAAAAGTGACCCGGTAAGCGGAATGACGTGTTAACCGGGTGACGCACTAACGAGGTTTGACTGTAATTGCATTTTTTCTACGGTTAGTCTCAATACATTTGATGCATTTCTTGACATCGAGTACCGTTTGAAGTTAACTGGATTCAATGGCAATGCATAACTTCCAGTCACTTTCTTAATGATCACTGGATCATGGATTGTATGCGCTAAAAAAGTGGCAAAACATGCACTAAAAAATGCTGAAATAAGAACCAAAAATTAAGATAAATATTTAAAAATGCTGAGGTATCACATGAAATGAAAAATATGTGCGAAAAATGGAAACAAACACATCTAATAATGCTAACGTCGTCGTCATCATCAACCATTTTCAATCCACTGCTGGGTGAAGGCCTCCTCTAAATTTTTCCATTTTACTCTATCTGATGCTTTAGCCATTCAGTTGACTCCAGCAACTTTTCTGATCTCGTCGATCCATCTTGTGTGCGGACGCCTTCTCGGACGTTTAACATCACGGGCGTACCAACCCAGCATGCTTGTGGTCCATCTGTTGTCCTGTCTTCTTGCAATATGCCCAGCCCATTTCCATTTTAAACGTTTAATTCGTTCCATTATATCATATACCTTTGTGTGGCTTCTTATCCAAGTGATTCGTTTTCTGTCTCTTCTTGTGACGCCAAATATAAATCTTTGCGTTTTAATCTCTCCATTGTGTTACAATTCTTGTAACTCTCGTACCTCTTCGCTACACTATGAGCGCAGCCTTAGTCACTTGCTGTGTTCGTTTCTTCCCTGTGTAGAAGAACATGATTCAATCACGATGAAATGATGAATATCAACGTGGTCCAGAAGATTTGATGGCACGGTTCTTAAACAATTACAGCTCGGAATGTTTGTTGTGGTAAAGCTTTTGGGGAGAAAAAGTGTCAAGAATTATATTGTTGGTAATCTCACTCGATTCTATGGAGACGAGGAGTTCATATTGTCATTGTTATATCTTCGTACGACCTGAGAGAGACACAGTGGGAATTTCTTTTAATTCCTAAACGAACCTGATGAAGTCTAACTCAATGTACAAGACATCGCATACATATAAATGATCTTCCTTACAATGAAAACAGTGCAAAATTTACCTTTCCTGACGAAAATATCAAAAGTTTGTTTGAGCTTCAAAGTTTATGAATTTTAAAATTTCTGATTTTAATGTGTGTGTGTGGGTTTTGCATATTTTATCTGTACCTGTTTTTACAATAAAGAGTTAATACTAATGTGTGAGGTGTTTTCATAGTTAAAAAAATATTTTTTTCTGGTGATTTTCACTGGTTTTACCACTTTTTTTAAATTTTTTTAACGTATAAATCAGGAGTCTTTAACCTTTCAGATATAGTGGGCCAAATTAAAATTTTCTTGAAGCCCGCGGGACAGCCACCAAGTCAGACGGTGGTTAGTTATCACAAGTCATACCCACTATTAATCAAGGTTTCCCAAATTATTAAACACTCTTATTTACTGTGAAATTAATATTTTCATTAAATTTGAATTTTTATTCATTTGGAAATAAACTTATTTCACCGATTCCGATTTTTTTTTAATTCATTCTGAAATTATTTTTTCATTAATTAAGAATTTCCATTTATTATGAAATTATTTCTTTCACGGAAATTCCTAATTTTTTTTCCATGAACTACTGCTCCGAGGGAACACATTTGGTCCTCAGGCCATGGGTTGAAGACCCCTGGTATAAATGTTTACTTAAGTTGTTCATGTTTCCACAAATTGTGAAACTATAGATCAAAGCTAATGGTTTATCAGGGTTTGAAGAATTTTCATATATTATCGTTGAATATATCATCGGTCATATATTTCCATATATGTTAAAAGAAAAAAAAAAAGTGGCAAAGTTGCTCTCCGGTTGACGATACGGTAAATGTGATAAATACGATAATTATGCATAATAACAGGCCAAAACGGTAGTTATTATGCATAATTACCAATAAAAATTCGGTTATTACGCATAATAATTGATTTATCGTATTTATCGTGACATTTTTTACATTGTACTCAGCAAAGTCCCTTTAATACTTTGCGGACCGTTGATTCTAGAGGCATGTTTCCAAGTAGAGAAACGTATCCAAATAACGTGTAGACTTCAGATACGCCATTCATATTGCAATGGGTTGTATAGCTATCAAAATTTAAAAAGAAAATTATCTTTTTATACAGTCCACGTGTGTACTAAAACCCAATTAGTGAGTTTTTCCCAATCTCTCCTGCGCCCCCAAAAAAAAAAAAAAAAAAATGCTATGCTTTTAAGTGCTTTGATATGTCGTCGAGATATTCGTCGTCCAAAATCCCTGAAAATGAGTGGAAGAAAATGAAGCGTAGAACGAGCTTGTCCGTTAGTTTAAAGCGGTTCTCTCCCTCATTTCCAATGGTTTAGAATTCAAATGTCCCACCGCATATTGCTCCTCAAAACATGGAGAATTTTTTTTGTTGGGCGTTGCAGAGACAGGACAAAAACTTTCCAATTGCGTTTTTCAGGACAGGGCGTACGCAGTGTTCGCCAATACGCATCTAGACGCGCGATTCACGCATCGAATTTCAATTTTACCCTTCCAAATTTCGTAGAGAAGTGAAAATTCTTCAAATTTCAAATAGGTGTATTTCTTTAGTATTACTCTGTTTTTTATATAAAAAAAATACCCCTTACTTTACAAATATACCTCTTAAAATTTTGGAGAGGAATGAACCTACCCTTCAAAAATTTTCTTTCGGATAATACTGGGCGTACGTACATAACTATACAACCCCTTGCAATATGAATGACGTACCCGAGTTTTACACGTTATTTAGATACTTTTCTAATTGGAATCATGCTTCTAAGATTAATAGTTTGCGAGTTATTCCAGGATAAACAGACTTTACTGTGCACTCTGTACATGCATTAAATATATATATTTCAAGATATTATCTACATTTATTTGAGTGATGACTGAATATGGATCATATATAAAATATATGTATTGTTTCTGGAGAGTGCAAACAATATATAGTCGGAAGAATTCTTTCAAAAGATACGTGATATATATTGAAAGTATAAATCTTTCTCTTATACGCTTTTCTTCTTTCGTGAAAGTGGATATTTTCTTTTCTCGAATATTCTTCCTTCGGATAAAGTTATCGATTTTTAAATAGAGGAGGAAAAAATAAACCACAAAATATATATACTGTACTACATTCATCAAACTGCACTAAATTTCCGTGCGATGTTGTTTCACAACCGGTATTTACGAGCTCTCTTTTACGTGTTTTAAAGGGACGTTGGTTGCCACGATTAATGGTTTGAGTGTTTGATCTTTGAAATATGGCACCACCAACGAGAAGAAAAGTTCGCGGTGTTGTTGAGTTTGAAGACAAGCATTTCTTAACGTACGTTTCAAGTTACGTCGAGAATTAATATTTGCCCGCGAGCGATGTTTTCGGAAACTTTCCGAAGCAGTGTCCATGAATAATCTACTATGTACTCTACAGAGTGAAAATTCGACTTTGTTAAAAACGTGGTTATTTAATCATATTTTAATCTGAAGTTCCGTCTGGTTGTTGCTTTCTGCCCATTAGAAAAGTAAAATTATCTGGTAAAAATTACTTTTTGTTGAAATTATCAATGAAGATCTTTATTGGATCGAAAAACATTACGTTTCCGATTTATTGTAATATTTGATTGACTTTTTTACATTTCCCATTTTTTCTATTTTTAATATTAAATACACTGCTGGCCACCGTAAATGCAACACCCTGAAGGAAGCATGCAAATAATATGAAATTTACAACATGCATTAGCGGAGGTGAGATATGCAAATGATTAGAATTTCAGCGCAGACGCACATCACGCGCGCCTGTGGCGCCACCTCAAAGCGCTATTTAAGGCTTGGAGATTTCGACGATTTGAAGTACGGCAATTGTGTTTTTCTTGTGGTTTTTTCAAAAAAACGATCAATTATGCCTCGTAGAAAACAGCGATCATCTTTTGATCAAGTATCCGAGTTCGACAGAGGAAGGATAGTGGCCTACCGAGATTGTGGATTATCTTTCAGGGGAATCGGTAGTCGTGTTGGACGAAACCAAACAACTGTAATGCGGATATGTGATCGTTGGATGCAGGAGGGTACGACGGACCGACGTGTTCGATCGCATCCACCTCAGTGCAGCACTTCACGTGATGACAGGCGTATTGTGCGTATGGCAGTGACGGATCGCTCAGCCACATCACGAACCATAGCACAGCACATTCAGTCTGTACCGCATCATCCTGTGTCTGCGCGTACCATTCGACGTCGTTTACAGCAGAGTGGTCTGTCCGCAAGACGTCCATTGCTTCGTCTACCCTTGACGCAGAACCACAGACGTCTCCGCCGCCAATGGTGCGATGAAAGAAGGATGTGGACGGAACAATGGAATGAAATTGTCTTTACTGACGAGTCACGCTTCTGTCTGCAACACCACGATGGTCGGATTCGAGTCTGGAGACACCGTGGAGAGAGGATGCTGAACAGCTGCGTTATGCACCGCCACACTGGTCCTGCACCGGGTATTATGGTATGGGGCGGTATTGGATATCACTCTCGCACTCCTCTAGTACGCATTTGCCGGTACTTTAAAAAGCCAGCGCTACATCTCCGAGGTGTTGGAGCCAGTTGTCCTTCCTTACCTTCAGGGCTTGCCCACAGCCGTATTTCAACAGGATAATGCGCGACCACACGTGGCACGCATTGTCCAAAGGTTCTTCGTCAATCGCCAGATTGAATTGCTTCCCTGGCCAGCTCGCTCTCCGGATCTTTCACCGATAGAAAACATGTGGTCCATGGTTGCTCAACGATTGACCCAGATTACATCCCCAGCTGCCACACCAGATCAACTTTGGCAACGCGTGGAAGCTGCTTGGTCTGCTGTACCCCAAGAACACATCCAAAGTCTCTTTGAATCAATGCCGAGGCGTGTGGCAGCGGTGATCTCCAACAATGGCGGCTACTCTGACTACTGATTTTGGCAGGAACCACACTTCACAGAAGTCTAGAAATTTAATCATTTGATGCTTGGTCAACATGTTATCTACAAAATAAATATTGTTGCGATATCTCTTGTCTTTCTTGGTGTTGCAATTTGGGTGGCCAGCAGTGTATATTCACATTTACATTTTTATCTATTTATTTAAATATTAATAATTAATATACTATTTGTAAGTTTCTACATTGACTTTGAAATATTAAAAATATATTGATTTATGGGAAAGTAGATTCAATTTTAGTTCTCAAATTACTTATTTATTTCACATCTCAACAGGCAAGGATTGCCCAATTACAGGGATGGATAAGAGAAGACAAATACTAGACACAAATACAAAACGTCAATACAACAAAGCACAAAAAAAAACAAATGGAACAATGATTAAAAATACGATACTGGCAAATACATACGGAAAAGCATAATAACATGAACATTCAATATACTCACATATAATAACTTTTAAGAAATTCTATTATAGTTGAATTGAACATATATCGGGTTTCATATCACACTGATTATATATTCATTTTTAAATCTCTCAAATAATATCATTTGAATATTTCATGTCTTGTTTTTTTGACGTACAAGTTATTGATTACGTCACCTTTACATTCAATTCATTGATAATATATGCGTAAAATTTCTTGGTTTCACATTAAATTCATCGACTTATTTTATCAATAAATCAATTTCGATAATTGATTGATGATCAATTAATCAATTATAATTATATATATATATTTAATAATTTAGTTGATTGATAATTAACCGATGATTATTGATAATCAATCAATTCAATTCAATCAATCGGTTAATTATCAATCAACTGAATTATTCAAATTGTCAGTTAAATGAATTATTTTAATTTTCAATAAAATAAAAGTGTTTCAATTTTCAATAATATTCAATTTAGTGAGATAACGCATAATTTCTTTGTTTTATATTAAATTTATTGACCAATCATAACTATTATTTTATATTCAATCATAACTATTTTATATTCAATCATAACTATTTTATATTCAATCATAACTATTTTATATTCAATCATAACTATTTTATATTCAATCATAACTATTTTATATTCAATCATAACTATTTTATATTCAATCATAACTATTTTATATTCAATCATAACTATTTTATATTCAATCATAACTATTTCAACTCCAAGTATAATCTATTGATCATTTCAATTGTATGTAGAATTTATCAATTTTGTATCCAGGGTTACAAAACTATTTACCGCAATTTTTCATACGGTCTATAGATTGTTTCAAATTTATATAAAATTTATTGACTTTCTATTCACTACACATTTCAATTTGGTCAAAAGGACTAGAAGACAGTTCGAAGTATTTAAATACATTGTACAGTATATTTTTATATACTGTACAATATATAATATATATAAGTACAATGTAGTTATTACGTTTATCTAAAACTCAATTTTATGCACAAATTTATCATATCATTCGCATTGATTTCATATTCATTTAAACAATTCATTAATTAATTTCTAATTCACATCTTTTTGATATACAAATTATTAATACTTTGAATTTCGTACTAAGGCTATATATTATTTCAAATTCCACATAACACTCGAATCATACAATTTGTTTTACGTATAGATTTATCAACTATATACTGTACTCACAATACACGTGCTATTAATATTTTTTCGCTTTGAATTTCTCTTTCACATTTTTATTCTTTAGAATTATTCATATCAACAAAATATTCAGTTTTCTTTTGATTTCGATACAAATTTACTCTGAAATTACCAGCTACGAATACTTTTAATAAATATACAAAATACTAATATAGAATATACAAAAATATTCAAATATTTTAGTGAATCTTTTAGGATCAGAAGATCTATTTTAATCATATGTTTCTTTTTTTTTGCCAAAGTTCCAAATACTTTCGGAATTATATTCCATAAACCAACTAAAAATTCTGCAAAAAATTTATATATATTCCATCACGTCACCGCAAGCTCCTTCTTTTTTCCTAGTGGAAAATGATAATGGAATCAAATTTAACGTAAGTGAATTAACATTCACGTGAGTATTTAGAGGATCTCATGACGAAGATAATGAATACTAACATTTTAATACCTTCTCCAACTACACAAGAGTTTCAAAAATGTATGAAAACAGTCTGTTCTATTTTTCTGTCATACTTTTGTGAACATGCTATCTTAAAGAGAAAAAAAAAAAATGATGTACCAAGAGACTCTCCGTGGAAAGTTTTTATTCGAAGTCGTGACAGTGACCATTATCACACGCCATGTTCTTCATTATATTCTTAAAAACGGGAGAATTTTTTAAAGGAAAACGTATATGGAAGATAAGAAAAGGACTGAAGACATATTCGCGTGATCCTGGGACATCCCCAAAATTTTCAGCTTTTTTTTTTTCCCATTCTACTCGTCTCCTAAGAAGAAGAAAAAAAAAAAAAACTGGAACAGCTGCTTTCTATCCCATGTCACAGGAACTCGAACGTCTTAAAACGATGAATTATGACAAAATTATATTCCTATAAATGGTGTCTTGTCTCGAGTCCTGAGCACAAATGGTGGAAAAGATTTTCTCCCGCGATGAAAAATTTATGAATAAAACGTGTACTTTTTTTTGCCAACTTGATATTCATGAATGTATATTAGTTTGTAATTGAAGTTATATTTGTGTCTCGTATATATAGAACAGTAACTGGTTTTATGAGGGTACCATATCGATTTGTGTTTTTAAATTAAACATGAGTGTGAATAATGTCCTTCATGAATATTTTTAAATTTTTAGAAAGCCAGAGGAATTATTAATAATTGAAAACACGTATATCCGATAAACCAAAAATAGCGAATTCATTAGCTGTTTACTTGTCTTCCATGGAAAATTTGTTTGGATATTTTAGATAAAATTTGTATACAGGGTGTCCTGTATGTGCTAATGCAGACTATCTCATCAACCGTTTGTCGTAGAGGTATAGTTTCAATTTAAAAAATGCTCAGAAGGAGTTAAAAAATTACCCTGCACCAGTTTTGAGAGTGGAAATACAGTGTGACTCAAAGTAAGAAAGCATTTTACGCGGTCCTTCTGTTCTCTTCATAGGCGGAGGTGAAAGTCTGGGGGGGGGATGGTCATTATTGATGGGGAGGCACGATGATGATGATGTCAATTCATATATACACATATGCGTTAGATCAGTCGACTCCAACTTTGACTCCCCTCCCCCATGGCCCCCCCCCCCGTATCTCAGCCCATGGTTCTCCAACTTCCAATAACGAAGTTGTTTCCCCTGTTTTTAACTGCAATATTCGCTGCGATATTCTAATTAAAAAAGATCAGCAAAAATGTGTGAGGTTCAATTTCAAATATCTTAGCGAGTATTGAACTTAGAAACATGGAGCTTTTTCTGTTGGCTTCAGGAGATACAGGGCAACAACTTCGTAATCGGAAATTAGAGGACCGGGAGACTGTATAAAAATGTAGATTTCTTATTTTGTGATACACACACACACACACACTGTATTTTCACTTTCAAAACTGGTACATCTATCGGCTGCTTTGAGTTATTTTAAATTCTGGTCTTAAAAAAATTCTCGTGACCAGTGATGCTAACCCTGCAAACCGTTTTTTATTTCGGTTATTTTTCTGTTTTTATGAATTTTTAAAGTTTCTACGGACTTTTTGCTCACCCTGTACATTAATAGATAGATAAAAAATGTACTTATAAATACAAAAAACACTGGATGCGATATTTATTTATCAATAAAAATAAATAATATATAAAACGTATTGATCAACATTATACATAAATAAATATAAGTGAAAAATTTTCTTAAAAATACAAAGACATAAATGAAAAATTTACTTATAAATAAAAAAAATGAATAGATGTAAATTTTATTTATAAATAAATGAATAGATAGATATTATTTTAACGAAAAATAAATTATCATTACGAAATTTATTTAAAAAAAACCTTTACCATTTATTTATTCAATATTGTTTGGCTGATGCCTTATACAAGTGAATGCGGTGATGAAATTTTATAGAGGTGACGGTTAATGGATGTTACAGATAAATCCAGAAAAATTGTGGAGCATTAATATAAATCGATTGATGCAAAATATGTACTTTTAAATAAAAAAATAAACGGTGACAAAAAAATTACTTTTTATATACAAAAATAAATTGATACAAAATTTGTTTATCAATAAGAATAATAAGATACAATACATATTTAGAAATACAAAAATAGGTGAACGCAACATTTACTTAAAAATTAAAAAATAAATAGCAACAAAATTTACTTATAAATAATATACAAGATACAAAAAGTTATTGTCGAATAGAAAATTGAATAAATGCAAATTTTTATTTATGAATACGTAGATACAAAATCGAATACATAGGCACATAGATACAAAATTTATTTATGAATAAACAAATAAATCGATCCAAAATTTATTCATGAATAAAAAAATAAATCGATACAAAATTTTGTAATATAAATTAATACTAAAATAAATGGATACAAAATTTTGTAATATAAATTAATACTAAAATAAATGGATACAAAATTAATTTATATATACAAATATAAATACATACAAAAACATGCAAATACGAAAATAATTATTAATTATGAATAAAGAATAACGGATGATTATAATTAAATCAATCGATACAAAATTTTCTTATAAAAAGAAATGAATTGTTGCAAAATTTATTTATAAACACGTGAATAGATACAAAATTTATTTATAAATACATAAATTGATACGATAGAAAAATGTACTCACAAATATATAAATAGATACAGAATATACTAATACATGTATAGATAATATACTTATAAATCCAAAAAGAAATACAAAATTTACTCATTAATACTAAAATAAATGGACCCAAAATTCACGTATATGTACAAAAATAGATACATATAAAATTTACTCATAAACACAAAAATAAATAGATGTATGTACAGAAATTTTTATAAGAACAAAGATTAGATGAAATATAAAGAAATAAATATAAATGAAATGTGTACTTTTAATTAAAAAAATAGATGAAAAATTCCTTTATAAATGAAAAATCAAATACACACAAAAGATTTTATGGATATAAAACTTATTTATAAATAAAAAAATATATACTTATCAAATTCACTTGCAAATACGAAAATAATAGCTGATTATGAATGAAGAATTATGGATGATAATTATTAAATGAAAATGTATACAAGATTTTATTTATAAATAAGACTACATAATAATAGATACGAAATGCACTTATAAATTAAAAATGATAAGATGCAAAATTTTTTTTCCGTAAATACAAAAATAAATAGATTCAAAATTTATTTTTAAATACATAAATAAATAAGTACAAAATTTACTTACAAGCACAAAAATAAATAGACACAAAATGTAATATGATTATAAATATATACTGGATTATAAATACAAAATAATAGGTAAAATTATAGATTAAAAAAAAAAGGACATGGTTTTTTTTTATAAATGGATACAAATCATACTCACAAATGCAAAATACTGTAAGACATAATTGCAAATAACAATATCAGTATATACAAAGTTCATTTATGAGATAGTTGTATGAATGAAATAATAATTCTCTCTGGGTGTGGAACCTTCAATTGGAACAAGACGCGCATCACAAGAAAAATAAAGTATAAAGAACCTTGTGTGTGTGTGTGCGACTTATTTGCAATAGTACTGTTATTGCAAGGAACTGATAATTGAGGATTTACAGGAGCATATTTAACTTTTGTTAAAAATGCCGTATAAAATCTATACGTTCGGACGAAGTAATTTTTCTGTATCTGATTGTTATTCATAGCCCTTATTTGAAATGTGGTAAATGAGTCTAGACTCTAGACGTTACTCAGTTTTAAAAAAATTCTAGACGCATTACATCTGGAGAATAGGACGCGCTAATGCCCCCACCATGGAATTTTATCAAACCAGAGTTATATCCAGGCTTAATGATACGCACATTCAGAACGTCTGCAATTTTCAGTTATGGCGCTATTGTATTACATGCGCAGCATGGCGATTTACGCTCATCTAGTCTAGAATTAAATCAAATTTATCGTGGCTATATTTTTAATTACAATGCTCATAAAAAGAACTCGACTCTAGTACCAACATTGATAGCCACACAAAACAGCAGCTAGTTAGTTTAAGCGCAAGATGAGGCCAATTTCACTCCGAAATTTCAATTCTACTAAATGAAAACCGAGGCAGTCTTCCAATTTGGTCTCGTGCTTTGTTCAGAATTTAGAAAATTCTACCTCTTTTTGTGTTGTTTTTATTTAATTTCCAAAAAATGAAAAAAAAATGCACATTTCTTTTGTAACAGTTTTATTGTTCATCAATAATATTTCGAAAGATACCGTGACTGATAACACTTTTATTATTCAGAAATGAGTATAAAGCAGATATTAAGTTTTTTCCCTAAAAAAATGAGTGGAAATGACTATTTTTCGCGTGTTGAATATGAATATAGTTGAAAGAGGAGAGAGGGAGAGAGAGAGAGAGAGGATGAGAAGGAGGGAGAAAAAAAGAGAGATGGGGAGGGAAAAAAGAGGGGGAGGGAGTGAAGGAGAGAGAGAGGGAGAGACAGAGGGTGGGAGAGAAAGAAGGAGAGAGAGGAAGAGAAAGGAAGGGAGGGAGAGAAAGAAAGAGAAGCGGAGGGGAAGGGAGGGAGAGAAGGAGAGAGAGGAGGGAGAAAAAGAGAGAGGGGGAAGAGAAAGGAAGGGGAGGGAGAGAAAGAGAGAGAAGGGGAGGGGAGGGAAAGGAGAGAGAGAGAGAGACAGAGGGTGGGAGAGAAAGAAAGAGAAGGGGAGAGAGAGGAGGGAGAGAGAGAGGGGAAGAGAAAGGAGGGGAGGGAGAGAAAGAGAGAGAAGGGGAGGGGAGGGAAAGGAGAGAGAGAGGGGGAGGGAGAGAGAGAAGGAGAAAGAAAGAGAGAGAGGAAGGGTGAGAGAGGAAGAGAAAGGAGGGAAGGGAGAGAAAGAAAGAGAAGATGGATACAAATGAGAAGCTTATTTTAAAAAGGGAACATTCCTACTTTTGCTAAATTTACAGTAGAAGTAAAAAATGTTTTTATCTTCAGAATGGACTGCTTTTTACAAAAGTAGGAAGTAGCCAAGCACTAGAATGAGGGAGTGGTATAAGAATATTCAAACACGTATTATGTTTGTTGCTCAACATTCAAGAGAGTAAGTAATCCACATTTGAATTTTGGAAATGTTCTGTTTTGTAAGGAAATCAGTGGAAATGCTACCTCTCCATCAAAATAGATTTGGTCAAGCCTAAAAAATTATAATATACAGTATATGAAAGAAATAATTTCAGAATCAATGAAAGAAATAATTTCAGAATCAATGAAAGAAATAATTTCAGAATCAATGAAAGAAATAATTTCAGAATCAATGAAAGAAATAATTTCAGAATCAATGAAAGAAATAATTTCAGCATTAATGAAAGGAACAAATCCAGAATTGATGAAATCAATTATTCCAGAAGTAATGAAAGAAATAATAATTAATGGAGGAAAATTCCAGAATTAATGGGGGGAAATTCCAGAATTAATGGAGGGAAATTCCAGAATTAATGGAGGAAAATTTCAGAATTAATGGAGGAAAATTTTAGAATTAATGGAGGAAAATTGCAGAATTAATGGAGGAAAAATTCAAGAATTGATGAAAGAAATTATTCCGACATTAATGAAAGAAATTATGCCAGTTTAAATGAGATAAAAAATTTATTCATTTTTCATTTTTAGATGAGTTCTCTATCCTTTTCTTAATCTTTAAAACGAAATATTTAGAGACCGAACTGTATGTACATTTCTATGGGCGAATTGCCAGGCACGAACTTTGTTTTCACCGAGTCACGTGATTTCCTTGCATTTAATGTCGCTGCCGTCGCGGCGGCTGGATGCTCCCTCCAGTAATATAAGCTCGATGAGCAAACCAGGTAAAGGTTTAAGCGCGGGGAACCACAATTTGCTAGTCACTTTCACAAAATGCGTGATTGCGATAACTTGATCACGATAATTAAGCCTCCAAAGCCTATGAAAAGAGGTCTTTTTTGTAAATTTGTGAGACATAAGACTTAAGTGAAAATGAAAAAAAACAACAACAACATGTAAATATTGCAGTTTTTATGATGAATACAAGTTGAAATACAAGTTTACTTTCAAAAAATTGCAGCTTTATTACGAGCCCAGCTTCAAAAAACACTCTAGCTCTCCATTTAATGCTTTAAGATAGGAAAAATCGGAATGGGCTGAAAAGTACTCAAATGCAATGATAACATGGGCCCAAAATTATTATTTTTTTAAAAATTGGCTTAAGTTAAAAAATCTGTTCATTATTAAAATATAAATAATGCAAGATAGGCTATCGATATAAAAAAGATTACCACACCTTGACAGTAGTAGTAATATTAGGTATATTGGAAAGTGAAGTTGAAAATTTTCATAAGTCGCCCGCGTTTACGGTATTGTCGGAGATATTCAGCACTAGGGTTCATCTTGCTCACGCATCTGAGGATAATAGACGCATGGTAATAAATTAATAAGATGAAGTCAGGAGATATAGACTGATCCAATAATTTCAAGGAAACCTGCATTTTTCTTTGAATAATTTGTTGGGTTACGAAAAATAATCCAAACAATGTCGGAAGAAAGATTGCTTGTACCAATGGCCTTCGAATAAGAGGTGAGAACGAGGAAGGGTGGACGCGAAAGGTTTTAGGAAACAACTAACAGTTGAAAAAGAATCACGCGCGAGGCCCCCATTAACAAGGGCAACGGAAAGAATACGTGATTAGAATTATAAGTATCCTCAAAGGGAAGACCTTACTCTCTCTCTCACATTCCTCTCTCTCTCTATACCGAAACTACGAATGGCGAGCTTTTCGCTAACGAGCTCACTCCAGCAATTTACGGATTTAAAAGCAGTTAGCAATACTGCTAGTACAGAAGCCCTCGTTCGTACCTCTGTACCAAAATCCTCGAGGGACAAAGAAAAACATCCTCGGGACTCCGTGTTTTTGGCTAACTCTTTCTTCTTAAACCCTCCCGTCAGTGTTTTTCTCATTAATTTTCTATCTTGGAGAAAATTCTTCGGCGTGAGGAAAGAAATTAATTTCTATCTTCACAGCGATATAGAAATGGTTTTACACATTAAGGGAATATAAATTTCTTGTTTATAACATATTTTGACATTTGTGTGTTGCTGAAAACACTCATAAGTAAAATAATTGACGCACAACACAATGCATTTTTGTTTTAAAATTTGTCACTTCGGTATAAATGTCACTTTTTTGTCACTGCAACGGAAATTGGTTACGATTTTGGGTCAAGTTTTCATTCAACTCCTGAGTATATCGGGAACTGTTTGAATCATCAAGACCAAGTCATGTATATGTACCGAGAGGCATCCTGCAGCAGGGCCCATAGGCTGGAATAGTTGACGGGCCCCAAAACCAATATTTCACGGGCCCCCCGAGGTTAATTTATATTGTGAAAAATCAAAAAGTGATAAGAATCGTTCCGGCTCATCTCAGCCTTGCCCTCGTGAGGCCATGCCGAGACACATATATCACCAACGCTCCCAACACACAGGGTCGGGTACCCAGAACGGGGCATTGCACATTGCTTTACACTGTAAAATTAGCACCAGTGGAAGCCCGAGATAACTCCAGTCTGGGCTCCGGTAAAATTCTGCGAATTAGGTCACGGTTCCTTGATTGAAGGCCCTGGAACTTGTTTATTGGTTAATAGGGAGATGCCTGACAAGCCTCCAGGTCAGAGCCCCCCATGGAGAAGTTCACAGGTTTCATTTCGGGGCCCTGGATGAATCTCGTTTTTTTTACATTGTAAAATTTGCAGCATCGGTAGTCCGAGATAAAGCCAGTCTGGGGACTCCACTAAAAATATATGAATTTGGTCCCGGGTAATTGGTTGGGGGGGGGGGCTGGATTTTATTTGTTGTTAAAATGAATGCATATGAAAATTTTTTGTGACCCTCAGATGGAGGATGTCCGACAAGCATCCAGATCGGTGGCCCCATGTGGAAGTTGACTGGTTTCATTTTTGGAGCCCTGGATGAATCACATTATTCTATTGTTATTTTCCACTGTAAAATTTACAACAGTGGAAGCCCGAGATAAATCTAGTTCGGGCCCCCCGCTAAAATTCTGCGAATTGTGTATGTCCCAGGTCCTTGATTGGGGACCCTGGAACTTATTTTTTGGTAAAATGAATACAAATGATACATGCAAACTTGCAAAAAATACAAAAAAACGATGAATTCATTTCCCTAAAAAATACGTTAACAGTAGAAATAATTTGCGGACCGTCAATAAATAGGAGGATTAATTTACGAACCGGAAAAAAAAATACCTGTTGGGGAGAGGAAATAACTTTTCACCAGTTTCAAACGAGAGTTGGCAACTTTATCCATTGACAATTTTTTGGTGATAGTTGGCGATGTCTCGAATGGATCCTAATTTGCCGTATTCTTATGCAGGAAATACGGTCAGCCTAAAGATAATTATACCGTATTGTGTGTATCGATATTTTTCTACCGGAACACTTTCCGCGTGAAAGATGAAACCCCTTGGCGGGCCGCATTCAGCCCGCGGGCAGGAGGTTTTGCGGTCCCTGATGTAGAGAGTATTAAAAAATATCTTATAATAAGTAGGACTGTCACAGACAGTTAACCCTGAACTGAATTATTGCTCATCCATCCAAGATCTTTCTTGGCTCGGACGCAAAACGATATAACGGAATGTTCCATCATCAGGAATGACGTTGGAACTTGTACTTGTTTTACTCTTGGAACCGTTCCATGAGGGGGGGGGGGAAAACGGAACAAGAAATGTTCTGGGCTTAGAATATTTGACAGTTAAATAAAATGAGATTCATTGTACCGAGGAATCTTTCATTCATGAATGAATGGATATCCATAGCTTCTGTGATGAAATGTGGGTATCGAAAATAAAAGGCTATATAAATGATACCATAAATTTGAAGGCGAAATGTCTGGAAAGCGATTTACTTTTTGGCGCGATTTTGGCGCATTTGCATTTTTTGCTTCTTGGATGGTTTTAAGTCCAGTTGGATGCGTTTGTGCAATTTCCAAAGTATTAAGAATCTGAATATATGTATATTTAATTGAATTACCCGGATGAAAGTTTTTGAAGCTAAATTACTATGATGTATATATGTATGAATGAGTAGGAAATTTCAGTGCGAATCCCAAATTACTTTTTCTTAATGGTAGTATCTTAATTATTTCTTCCATAAATTCTGAAATTCATGATTGATTATTTCTATTATGAATTCTGAAATATTACTTTAAATGATTCTGATATTATTTTCCCCTAATTCTGAAAAAAAATATTTTTTTTTCCAAATTATTCTGAAAATATTTTTTGTTCTTCAATTACTTTGAAAATAATTTATTTTTGTAATTCTGAAATTACTGAAGTAATTCTTTCACTAATTTTGAATTTTTTTTTCAATTTTCCAATTTTCAATTTTATTAATCACATTTAACAAAACGTACAATTCCGGAAGAAAATTCATCCAAGGGTCGTTTTCGTTCCATACTGGTGGATTCATTTTTTTAATAATGCTGAAATTGTTTTTTTCACTAATTCTGAAATTATTTACGCAGTAGCTCCTAAATTATATTTTTATCAATTATGATTTTTCATCACATCTGAAGTAGTTTCTTTCACAAATTCTGAAATTATTTGTTTCACAAATTCTGAAACTATTTGTTTCACAAATTCTGAAACTATTTGTTTCACAAATTCTGAAATTATTTTTCCCATTAGATCTGAAATTACATTTTTATTAAGTACGAACTTTTATCAATTCTGAAATTATTTTTTCGCCAATTCCGAAAAATTATTTTTTCACTAATTCCGAAAAATTATTCTTTTCAGAAAATATCTTGAAAATATTTTTTTCGATTATCTTGAAATTTTTTTTTCCGATTATCTTGAAATTATTTTTTTCGATTATCTTGAAATTTTTTTTTCCGATTATCTTGAAATTATTTTTTTCGATTATCTTGAAATTATTTTTTTACTGATTTCTTCTCATCAGTTCTGAAGTAATTTCTTTCACCAATTCTGAAATTATTTCTGTCACTAATTCTGGAATTATTTATCACAGCAGTTCTGAATCTGTATTTTTATCAAATACGAATTTTCATCAATTCTGAAATTATTTATATCTTCACATCTGAAATAGCTTCTTTCACTAATTCAAAAGTTATTTGTTTCATTCATTCTAAAATTCTTTCTTTCACAAATTCCGAAATAATTTCTTTCATTAATTCCGAAATAATTTCTTTCATTAATTCCGAAATAATTTCTTTCATTAATTCCGAAATAATTTCTTTCATTAATTCCGAAATAATTTCTTTCATTAATTCCGAAATAATTTCTTTCATTAATTCCGAAATAATTTCTTTCATTAATTCCGAAATAATTTCTTTCATGAACTCGGAAAAAATTCTTTCATGAACTCGGAAAAAATTCTTTCATGAACTTCGAAATGATTTCTGTTATCGACTCGGAAATAATTTCTTTCAAAAATAGTGGAATTACTTCTTTCATTATGAGATTTTCACTCATTTTTTCCAGAAAATTGTGTTATAACGCATGCCTTTTCGGATTCCGACCTGTCCCTCCAGATAATTACAATCAAATTACGGGCTTAATTAAAATTAAGTAGTTATAATGAAATTAAGGGACGCAAATGTGTTGGGGGAGGCAACTTGTTGAGATGATCATCTGATGCATTATCAGATGAGCAGCGTTAATGATTTATTGTTTTTCAATGTTTGTGACTATTTCTTAAAAGTAGCCAGAGAGCCAGGATTAAAAGCTCTGAGGGTCGTATTTGGCCCGCGGGACATGTGCCGAAGACTACTTAATGTAGAAACTCTTTCAAGCGAATCGATTGCCAACAACAGCTCTGGTGTGTTTGCCAAGCAATATCATACAGATACATATTCGCATTCTAATTCATGTCTCGCCGTGCGGCAGTCGAGATGGCCTTCACTTTAAATTAATCTTCAATTCGAAACATGAAAGCCAGATGGCAGCACCAGCAATAACACGAATCAAGCACGACTCTGACAACAAAAATTGTTTTGGCTCAGGGTCTTCCCCCGAATTCGTTATGACGGGAATTTTATTGTATCAAATGCACCGCATTACTGACCATTGAATCCGGAAAGTTCTCGTAGATCTAAATACAGCAGTGTAAGTTCTTTTTTTTGTAATTTAATCCTTTCAGTGGCATTAACGAGATATCTCGCCTCCACAAAAGCCACTTATTTAAGCATTTACACATGCTCAGATGTTTTGTAAAGTTTATTTCTCAATGGAAAACTTTTTCTTATACTCCTTAGTTTGCACCTGCTGAATATCAGAAGAAAGCCTTCATCATTAAAAAAGATATGGCATTTTGAAAGAGGAGAGGAGATTTCTGCTGTGCCACTTAAAGGATCAATAGCATTTCCTAGTATAGTAGTCCTACAATAAGTAGCTATCTTCTCAAAATGGTCAACGGACCACGGCAAAAAAAGCTCGGACGGCCACATTTGGCCTGCGGGCCGCGAATTTACAATTCCTACATTCTTAGCAACACAAGATTCATTAGCGGGAAGGTGATTGGTTACTACGAGGAAGAAAGATAGCAAGACGTAACGAGGGGCGGAGCTTTTGGCGAAACTGAATTTTGCCAAATAATTCGCTAGGCGCTTTTTAGTTGACATTACAAAAATTAATGATATATGATATGATATAAGCCGTTTTGAAATTAATAAAATAAAATAATGAAATTTAAGGAATCGAAAAAACTGCCTGAACCACGTGCGAAAATAAAGAAAATAGAGTGGAAAAAAACACCACTCAACTCTTCGCCAAATTTGAATTTCGCCAAGTATTTCACTATGAGTGACGTAATGGTTCATCCCTAACTCTTCGACCAATCACGATGAGCGAAATTTTTACAATGTTGCTAGAAAAGTAGGATTTGTTTATGCGCCTGCGGGTCATGGGTTGAAGACCCTTGGGTTAAAAGGGTAATATTTGCTTCCGCCCCCCCCTCCCACCAGTTACAGTCCTGAGCTCCAGAAATAAGCTTCTAATCGTACACCCTGCATTTTATAGGACTGATTTGCACATTTTCAGTGATTTACTCCCTACACAAGGGTACAACAAAAATGGCGACATGACCACAGAAAAGATCGCTACCGCAGAGAGTCCCACATCGAGGGGTTAGCGCACCACCTTTTCGGTGAGTATAGAAAAAAAAGCTGCCTTTCGGAATCGGCAGTAAATTGTAGGTCCCGGTCTAATTAGAACTCGTGTGCAAAAAATGACCGTGGTGCGATAAAAATGATCACCCATGCAGCGCCCTCTATCGACAGAATTTCATTTTTTTCTTCGGCAAAAAAAACGATCCCTCTTCGTGAGAATAACTTCTTTTTTGTAAACGAAACGAAAATCACCATTCTTTTTTTTTTTTTTTGAATTTTCAAAATAATTACGAATTTATGGGACACCCAGTACCACTAATTCAGTGTATATTTGCTCTTTTGCAAATAATTGATAGCAAAAAAAAAAAAAATTTCAAGCATCAAACGATATTTTCTGCGCGTTCATTGGAACAAAAAAAAAATATGGAAAACGCATTTCCCTAAACTAAAAATAAAATAGATAAAAATTCCCATAATTCTTGTCAAATAGGCCGATTTGATGACGCAACGGCTGAAGAAAATTGTTCGATTTTCGTACGAGTTGCATCTAAAACACTTTCCGTTCGATTTTTTTCCGGCGACGGCAAGACTCAAGGACTCTATACCATCGCCGCCGCCACCACCACCGGCAAAGAAGCTTCCACACACAGAGAAGGCGATTATATCTCTTAAAAAAGACGACGTCCATCAGTCTTTTCCGAGCAACAACAAGTCGCAAAATGCTCTCTTCCATCCTCGTGCTCCTCCATTCTAGAATGTTCGACACTCAATCCTTGACTATCAATCATCTTCAACCGGAAACATATAATAACGTCTTACAAGGGATCCTCTAACCACCATCTCTATAATCATTATTTATCCTCTAGATGATAACGCGTGACTGTTCTTTTATTCCTAAATAGGGATCGTGGCTTATAATGTTTGATAGTAATAGTTGATCGCGGATTTATAGTATTTACTAGGCCCCTCTCCTGTCTCACCTTCGTTGTGCAATTCCCCCTCCTCCTCCAATGAACCTAACTACTCGTCACATGTTTATTTCTTCAAGCAAAATATCCCTCAAGCATTGCGAATGCCTGTAAAAATAATCATTCAATTGCCAGTTTCCCACTCCAATTTCGATATAAGCAATGCACCGCCATCATAAATATAGCACAATACACTATGCATTGCAAAACATACTTGATGCACCACGATATTCCACACGGCATAATAAGTGATGGTCGAGGGGCCATAGTGACGGACTCGCATCGCGAGGTCTCGATCCCACCGTCGCCACAGTGGTGGTCGGCTGGAGTTGGTATTCCGTGCTTCCCAACTTCGAGGAGCGAATGTGAGCCGATCTCTCCTTTAAAAAGTCTCGCGACAGACAGCAACAGACGTGGAAATGTAATTCAATAATTACACTTCACTTCTGAAATATAGATATGACACCACTAAAAAAAGCAAACACAACACTAGATACGTACTCAGACTGTTAGGTACATACACTTCCGGAACAATCCACTAGGTAGTAAATTGTCCATAGATGGAGATAGCCCTGAGTTGTGCTCGGTTTGAAAGGAAGCATAATAAGCAGTACAATACAGCACAATAGGCAATGCAACATAATACGTGATTTATCCAGCACATCATAGAGATAGAAGGCCTCTGCACGGGTTGCCATAAACGTCATTCAGACTACCTAGCAAGTTCACCACATTTTGAAACACAGCATCCTATTTCGTTTCTTCTTATTTTGCGTAGAATCTTCCTGATTGGCTCACAAATACCGCATGGTGATTGGACGTGGGCCATAGAAATCGCCAATTCTGAGCCCGATCATTTTTTTCCCCCCACAACGATGATACTGGCACGAGCAGAAAATTTTTCCCCCTGAATATTTTGAGTTAAAATGGGTTACTTACTGACGTCACAAGCGTATTGCTAGGAGGTGCTGATTCATCGCACTAAGCAAAGCACCATAATTCAGAATGAACCATAATACGGCCCTACATTGCAATAGGCAATACTGCGCGCAATGCGCGGCAATATGTAATGCATCTCAATCAGCAACGCACGACTATTTACACCACAAGTTTGCATTTCTTTTTTTTTTAACTTGAAGTTTGGAACCCGAATTTCTTTCATTACTATAGTTTAAATCACCAAGAAGGTAAAAACGAGTACACTTATTACATACGATTTTGTAATCCTCAAATTTTGGCCCATTCCCTTCAATGTATTTTCACATCTATATTAGTTACATACCCCCCCCCCCCTAGAACATCAACTGTAGATACAACATACGAAAAGCATACTTGCCGTTGCCAGTCGGCTGTTTTTTTTTTCTGGATGAACTGTATAATGCTTGTCTTTTCAAATAAAAACCCTTAGCTCCATACATAAACTTGAAAAATCATTAAAGCTACCGAAAATGTATGTACGTTGTTGTGTGTCACGTTTTCTAATAAGTTTTCAAACATTTTCAGATATCAATCAAAAACTATATGCATGCAATATTACATTTCAATTACGTGCTACATAAACTCATTTTTCCCGCGATAATCTCAATAATGAATTTTATACATGTACTAGCTATAATACCCGGCGCTGAACGGGTTTTCTTGATTGAGGCTTTTTGGATCACGTGATATCTCCCTCTTTTTTTGAGGGACATGCAAACCGTGTCTAAGTTAACCAATATAGCGCCTTCCTGCGCGACTCATGAAATAAACAAAAATCTAGATTTAAAGAAACATACAAATGAATACTTTTTTTTCCTTTCTTAAGGGGCACGCTATGTATTTCGATTCCCCTCCCCCTCGAACTTCAAGTTCAATACTATTTCTGCCTGTTTCAGCTTTCAAAAATGCTTAATTAAAGCTGTGGAATTTTTTCGATGTACTTTTTACGGGCCCATAATTAATTTTAAAATATCTTACCCCCACATGAATTTATGCAGTTTGAATATCAAAAGACAATACGGAGACATTAATTTTCCTGCTTGAGAAGATATAAATAAAAAGTCGAACTCAATGTGTGTAATTGCATGAATATCCAACTCAAAAGTAGGTCCTTCTAATTACTTCATATTTAATTTTCTGGGCTTCGTATCAGTATTTCAAAAATCGAGAATTCAATAAAATTTTTGAAGTTATTGATGTGGCAGGAAATTTCCACTAAATTCCCGCACTGATTTCTATGGAAATAATCCTTTGTCTAATCCCTCAAGTGATGCTGATGATGATTTGGCGACTATTGAAAACGTGGCAAACTATTGTAAAGGCATAATACACGTCTGAAACGCATTGCTAGGGAACCACGGTAACCAAAGTGAACGTTCGGAAAGTGATTGTTGAGGCCCAAAAACCATTGTTGCCCGACAGTTTTTTGCCCATTTGGGGAATTTGCCCTGCTCTGACGAAATTTTAAAGTAGCCTATCGTTTAAGTCATGTCCCATTTGGTATATATGCAAAATTTGGCGACGATCGATCTAAATTTGTAGATTTGTACAGAGAACACACACACACACACACACTAAGTGTATATAATTTTATATATATAGAAGAAGATACTATTGTTACTTGAGCTAATTTCAAGACCTCACTTATAAATGCACGGCGCCTATAGTATACACTTCTCGCATCACCAACGGGGTATGTTATAGCCGAACTCGACTCTCTAGTTATATATTTGGAATGTATAATATTACATCGATACATTTATTTTACGAGTGATTTTTTTAGGTTCAATAGGGACTCGTTAAATCCCGGTATAAGCAATACAATTCGAGATGGATTTTTTAAAATGATTTTTCAAGCTTTCTATATACGTGTCATTAATTGTGAAAAACTATCTATACGAGCTCGAATAGAGGTCTTCAACCTTTCTCTACTCGCGAACACTGCTTGTACCCATCATCAAATGAAGAACACCCCTGACGGCAAGTTCGGCATACGAATATGCGAAAAATCAGGGTGATTTCAGTCCTTGAATGCAATTTGCACAAGGTTTTTTAATTGTAAAATTGATCAAGTGCTCGCGAGCACGAAATCGAACATGAGCATCGAGCACTCCGGGTGCGCACGAGCAACGGGTTGAAGATACTTGTCGTAGAGCAGTGGTTCTCAACCTTTTTTTGTCCATGGCCCCCTTTCAACCATTTCTCATTCCTGTGGCCCCCCTTGCGAACATGAATAATTTTCTAACACCCCCCCCCCCGTCCGTCCGTTTTTCCATTAGAAGATAGTTATCCAAAAATTGTCTGAAGTATATAAATATGTTTGAATTTAATTTGATTAATTTTTAATTTATGAAAATAACGAAAAAGCAAAATAAACGTAATAGAATACATTAACAAAAAAAAAAAAAAAATAGAATAAATTATTTTCAATCAATGTAAACTCTGCGCTTGAAGGTGTGACAATGTCATCAAGTTACTTGTGCTGGATGAAATTTGTATTATTTCAAATTAGTTTATTTTTGTGTAAATTATTATGGTTTCGTTGAGAAAATGTCAATTGTAGCTTCCAAAATACGCATTCTTATAGTGATAAACATCGCAAAAAGTGGTAGCAAGCCGTTTTATTGATTTTAATCTCTTCATGCGGATAAAAGTAGTAATGAGGGAATACATACACACACACAAATGAATCACAATTGAAAAGTTCAACCTTTCACATCGTTTTCAACGATAATACATGTATCAAGGATATAGGTTCATGTTGTAGCCCTACTATGAATTTAAAAAAATGAACTAAAATACGTGTGAAAAAGTTTTAAATAATTTTTTGAAACATTCATATTCCAGAGAAATACAAATACAGACAAAATGCCCAACGAGGTGGCTGATATATTCCAAATCATGTGCGCAGTGACAGGGCCGGATTGACCATTAAGCAAAATAAGCACGTGCTTAGGGTATCAGTACTAAAGGGGTACCACCAAAAAGATATCATATGGCATTTTCTTTTTAATGCACGATTTTTTTTCACCATCCATCATCCGATAAAAGATCCTAAAATTGTAAGAACACTTGATTGTATTGTTGGAGGTCATTATCACAAGAATGGCACGAAAGATGAGAATCTAATAATGTTGCAAACTAGACTTCACATTATTGCCAAGTTTTTCGATTAGCTTTTCGAATTTTCATAAAGTACGCTCAGGGCTGTCTTAACATCATCATACGCCCACATACAAAGCGACTTTTCTGAAAGAGGCACCACTACCTTGCTAAAAATTCCTACCTACCTATTTGCATATTTACTCTTAAAAATCGGAACCAGATCTAATTGTCACTTGGTTGCCAGAAGTGACCAGATGGGCCCCATGCAGCAAACCAAGTTCTGCAGAATAAGGACGTGATTTTTGTGGGTCATTAGTGGATCAAGTGTGTAGTTTGATCCATAGAAGTAAAACAAATGCTACCAGGTGTAAATTACAAACTTGACAATTTTATCTAAAAAGAAAAAATACCCAATACATATATAACGGTGAATCGCCAGAAATAAGATACCTATTGGCAGGGCCGCAACTAGACACTTGGTTAGCCGGGGAACTACTCATTTAGGCACCCCCCCCCCGTAATGCTGAAGGATAGGTTGAATCGTTGAATTTGTGCCCCTTTTTGTAATGCGCCTGGGGCACCAGACTCGCCTGCTCCCCCCCCCCCCACTAGTTGCGTCCCTGCCTATTGGTAATATTATGGTCATTATAAGATTCAATGGTTTCTCCTTGGAGTGTTGGTACAGCCTTTATTCATCAACCGTTCGTCGTAGTGGTATGGCTCTAATTTTAAAAATTCTCAAAATATGATCAAAATCACCCTGTACGAGTTTTGAGGATGAAAATACAGTGTACGCAAAATAAAAAATGTAAATTTTTGTACGATCCCCCTCCCCTCTAATTTCTAATCAGACAGTTGTTGCTCTTTCTCTTCCGAGTCCAACAAACAAATCACATGTTTTTAACTGCATTATTCCCTGAGATACTTAAATTCAAAATCGGAAACAGGTCCGGGATCAGGAGAATTGCGCGGCCCAATGCAGAAAAAAAAATTGTGGCTCCCTCTAAAAAGATTTTATGTTTGTTCCCCGACTTACAAACTTTTCGAGCTACGAACATTAATCTTGAAGGGAAAATTTTGTTTTTCAAAGAACTAATTCTATCACACTCATTTTTTTTTTCATTATTTCAGGAACGCGTTGATTGTCTGGATCGTAATCAAACACGATCCATTGAGAGGGAATGACATTTAAATTAATTTTACAAAATTCATATATTATTAATAATAATTAGCACGTGGTCCACCTGCTGACACTTCATCGAGGCTCGAACCATATTGAACAGACATAAAGTTTTGTCATATTTTTAAAGCGCTTCATCATCTCTTTATCAAATATACGTTGCAATTCGATAACTTTGATCATTTTTCGCAATTTTTTATTGCTATTTTTGTGTAATTAGTGTAAATTAATAGAAGTAAAGGAACCAAGCACTGGAATTCCATGACTTCCACAAGAGTAGAGCTGACAGGCAGGATCGTCGTAATAGCATCATAGCGCCCCCCTTCCCCGAGCCAAGGGATTTTTTGGAGGCCCTACATGGAAAATTCTCGAAAAATTCACCTACGTCTCGTTTTTCTGAGGCACCTCTTCTCTTGAGGCTCTTCGGGCACGGCCCGGGGTGGGAGGAGGCATGCGTTAAGACGGCACTGCCTAAGGTTCGAACCAGGCGTCCTTCTTTTTCAGTTGTGAATCTGGTAACCCTCTCTGAAGACCACATAATCCGTGTTTTCACTTATTTGTTCAATCATCCATATTGTCCGAATGTTTTTGTGGAAAGAAATAATTATTTTTTCTACATAAAATCGATTCTTGCAAATGCAAGAATTGTGTTACCGAAATTTTCGTCTCATAAAAAAATTTCATGCCAAAAAATGACAAAGAATCTCTCTTTCATCATCTCATGAGTTGCCTGAAATTTCGAGATTAAATGGCAGCACCAACAGTATATAAATCAAGCCTCTGCAGAGAGTAGGACGTCAGCGGTCTCCGCCTTCGCAGTGCTGAGAATTGTGTCCCCCAATATCTTTCGTACGAACATCACGTGACTCGGTGAAAACAAACACGACCCCCACCCCCCACTGTTATTTTCTTATATCATAAATAGTAGTTTAAAACAATAAATGAAAAAATAATTTCAGCTTGGACGAGATAATTCGAAAATTAATGAAAGTTATAATTTCAGCATTAAAGAAAGATAATGTCAGCATTAATGGAAGAAAATATTCTAGAATTAATGTAAGAGATAATTACAGCATTGATAAAAGTGATAATTCCAAAATTAGTGAAAGAATTAATGAAAGCGATAATAATAAAATTAATGAAAGATAATTCCAGAATGAAGGAAGGAGATAATTCCAGAATGAAGGAAAGAGATAATTCCAAAATTAATGAAAGTTATAATTTCAGCATTAAAGAAAGATAATTTCAGCGTTAATGGAAGAAAATATTCTAGAATTAATGTAAGAGATAATTACAGCATTGATAAAAGTGATAATTACAGCATTGATAAAAGTGATAATTCCAAAATTAGTGAAAGAATTAATGAAAGATATAATAATAAAATTAATGAAAGATAATTCCAGAATGAAGGAAAGAGATAATTCCAAAATTAATGAAAAAGAAATAATTCCAAAATTAAAAAAAAAGAAATAATTCCAAAATTAATGAAAAAGAAATAATTCCAAAATTAATGAAAGAGACAATTCCAGAATTCATGAGATATAATTTCAGAATCAATGAAAGAAATAATTCCAGCATTAATAAAAGAAATAATTTCAGCATTAATGAAAGAAATAATAATTAATAAAGGAAATAAAATTCCAGAATTAATGAAAGAATATTCAAAAAATAATGAAGGAAAATTCAAGAAATTATGAAAGAAATTATTCCGGTATTAAATGAAAATAATTTGATCTTTTTTCACCTTTAGATGAGAGAGTTCTCTATCCCTTTTTTTAAATCTTTAAAACCCAATATTTAGAGACCGAACTGTACATTTCTTTGGAAAAATTGCCAGGCGGGAAGCTTGTTTTGACCGAGTCACGTGATTTCCTTGCATTTGATGTCGCTGCAGTCGCGGTGGCTGGATGCTCCCTCCTGTAATATATAATCTCTGTCGTCTGCTTCTCTCCAGGTTACTTGTTTCGGGCGTCTCCTTGTGTCCTGAAAAATTAACTGAACTGGCAGTTCAAACTTCCAGTTCTGTTTGTGAGCTAAGCTTGTAGGGAACCGACTTCTTCTCTGTCGTCTGCTCATTAAGAGGCTCTTTGTTTTGGACGTCTCCTTATGCTCAAATAAAATAACCGAACTTATAGTTTAAATTTCCAGTTCAGTTCACAAGCTTTGTTTATAAGGAACTGAGCGGGATAAAGAATATAGTTTTTTCACTTTGAACTTCATCATCACCACATGAGTCAATTTTAAATTTGACATTAGATGGCAGCACATTACTATAAAGTGCAGTGTGGAAAAATTCACTTTTTACGATCTTACCTGTCGTCTGCTGGTGTGGAGGTCCTATGTTTTCGATGTCTCCTTGGGTCTTGAAAAAATTACTGAACCGGAATTTCGAACTTTCAGGTCAGTTTATAAGCTTTGTTTATAAGGAGCAAAGCTGAATGAAGAATTTCGTTTTTTATACCTGAGCTTCTCGTCATCACCACATAAGGCACTTCTGATTTTGAAAGTAGGTAGCAGCACCAACAATATACAAGGCGCATAGGTAACGGGGCATATGACATTTTAATGGTGAACCATTGGTCCTAGAGGCGTACTTCCAGTTGGAAAAAATACCCGGATAATTATGTAGTACTCAGATATTTTATTCATGTTGCCAGGGGTTACATAGTTATTAAAATAAAAATGCTAACTCTTTATGCGAACACCCTGTGCCCCAAAACCCAATTGGAAAGTTGTTTCCCGGTCTCCAACAAAAAAAATTCATCGTTTCTAAGTGCAATATTCACTGAGATATTCGAAGAAGGTTGGAAAAAAACATCATTAAATGCGAGGAAACCATTTTACCCGCATTTAATGGTGTTTTTTTTCCCCCCCAAATTTCCTCAATTTTTCGAATTCGCATATCTCGGTGAATATTGCACTTCAAAACGTGAAATTATTTTAGTTGGCATCGGGAAAGACAGAGTAACAACTTCTTAATTGGGTTCTTTGGCACACGGGGATGGTATAAAATATTTTTATATTTTATTTTTTAACTATACAACCCCTTACAACATGAATGGCATATCTGAGTTGGGCACGTGATTCGGATACTTTTTCTAGTTGGGTATGTCTTTAAGACTAACGGCTCGCAAGTAGTGTCATACGACCTGTTTCCCATGCAGTCTGCATATACACGTAAAAAAATACAGTTGACTCCCGTTTTAACGAATACCGTTATAACGGAAAAAATATCGTTTTAACGAAAACTTTTCTAATCCCCCCGGATAAGTTTACATAGGAACAATATAAAAATCTGAAATTTAACGAAATTTCTTTATTACTCCGGTCTCTTGGAGTTCATTATAATGGGGTTGACTGTATTCCCACCAAAAAAAAAATCTGATATTTTTTGCAATTTTTTTACAAATACAAATACAAATACAAATACAATACAAATAATTTTGATGTGAAAGCAGTCCTTTTTATAATGATTATGTCATTTTACTTTTATAAATTTAAGAAGGAAACAAAAGAAAGAAAGGGTGGGGAGAAAAAAAGAAAAATGGCCAAGGGGGCTCGGTTGTGCGTAAATGCCTTGAAATTCCACTTGTGCACCTCTATATATAGCTCTATTAGTTATATTGACCTCTATATATAGCTCTTTCAATATTGAAATATTTCATTTATACGAAGCACAATTTCAATTCTTTGACATTTTCATTTTGACTCGAACTCCAAATCTTTGGCATTTAGACATCATTTAAAACTATCAAATTCACGAGGTTTTTGCAGATTGTGAAAAATGCGTCGCTGAATTGGTTTTGCATGCGTATTATCAACACTGAAAACCATAAATTTTAGGTTGACAGATACAAAGAGACGCATTAAGCGGGTTATGGACATTTCAAAGTGAAGACTTACGCGAGAATTTATTGCACTTTTCTGAGAAATCAACAGACACAGTGAGTCTCAAATAAACGGATTTAAATAGCTTTAAATGTGGTCATACGCCATTTTAGAATTTTGTTTTTTCTAATGCCCACAACATTGTTCTTGCAGGATAGGAAAATTGTATTGAAATTATTTGGGATGTTGCAGGCCAGTAGTAGGCTTAGGTAGTAGGGCAGTTAATAGGAAGCATTACAGTATAGATTAAAAAAACTTTAAAGATGTGATGTCAATCTTAGTCCTACTAAGTCCCAATACATTATCTGCTTGGATTGCATATAGAAACTAATCGGCAAACCAAATGACGTTAAGATCGTCTTAAATATGTTTAAAATCACGTTTTTCCTGTTAAATTGAAATGAATGGCACATGAACACTTGCGATTTTGAAACAACAGCAAATTTATGCAATTACAGTTTCTTAAGTTATACAGCAATGTAGTTTTAAAAAATTTAATTTCGCGGGTATTTTTCCTCATATACGATGTGCTCTCTTGGATGGAGTTCGTTATAACTGAATTCGACTTTATTTCTTTTCAGTGGAGGCAATGGGTTGGCACACTTCTCCCCAAAAATTCATAAAAAAATACCCCAGAGCAATCATTCTTTATTCGATTTTTATAAATATATTCCCCATCACACCACTCAGGTTTAGAAGTGCCGCGAGTTCGATACCCGGTTCGTCCTTGTCAGAAAACTTTCCTGACATGGGGGGGGGGGGTACAACAAAAAATGGCGACTTTACCGCAGCGGAAAATTGCTACTGCAGGGAGTCTCCCATCGAGGAGGTTAGCGCACCAACCTCTCGATGAGTATAAGAAACAAGCCTGCCGGTTCGGAATCGGCAATAAATTGTAGGTTCCGGAGTCTAATTAGCCCTCGTGTGCAGAAAATGACCGTGGTGCGACAAACATTATCAATGATCAGACCACTCAGTGCCGGTTGAAGATAGCTTTGAGCTAAACTAGATGGCTATCCGTCTGTAATTGCATGAAAACAATGGTTTTTTTTTTACACACAAGCTTTCACTTCTCACCCATCTACTTCTTGGATTGCATTTACTACCAGCACTCAAAAGAATGTCAATGAATGGTCAACAAAGCTTTGTCTGCTTTCTTTATGGCAGCCCTCTTTGAATGAAAAGTCTTCAAACACACACAACACTTTCTATCTTTACAGTTACTCCATTTTGCTTTAAACCTCTTCTATAGTTTGTGTCAGGGCCTACTGTCACCCCCAAGGCGTAAACCCACCGAGATTACATGCAACGCTTTTTTTATTTCCTTCCTCATGTTAATGTTACTTGAATAGCAGAAAAATTGCGAAAAATATATTCTATGCATTTTTTGTTTGAAATTAAATTTTTTTTAGTCAGAGTGACTAAAAAAATTTAATTCCACAAACTTCTTCGTGGCCCCCATATCAGTAGCCGTGGCTCCCCTTTCGCCAGATTTTCATCCGTGGCCCTCCTGGAATATCCTAGGGGCCCCCCCCCCTGAGGCCATATGGCCCCCGGTTGAGAACCACTGTCGTAGAGTATGCCTTGTATTGAAGGAAAATAATTTCCAAGTTTGAATCCTTGTACAGACCACACTGACCGTCACAAGCTTAGAATGTGACACTGATTATCTTGCAACCGCATGATAAAGGTGTGTCAAATTTAAAATAAGGCCGATTTCCAAGTAGGCTAAGTAATAAAGATTCATCACATATCCAATCCGAATCTACAACCATACTTGATGCCTTTTTCCCTCGGCACTCCCCCTCTCAATAACAGCCGCACATCCTATACGTGTTTCATGCCGCTCTATCCGAGTATCATTTAATTATTAAAGCGACATGTCAAACGTTTCACAAGTACAATACACGAAGAATTCATCACTCCTCCCACGAGGGGATACATACAATCCAAGAGAGTGGTGCTCCGGTCGATATATACACGGACTTTCCTTTTCGAGTAATACATGATTCAAAGCAATTTCTCGTGGAACTGAAATATAGAATCGTTTCGCGATAAATTGTATCGTTTGGTACACGGCAAAGAACAGAGAGAGAAGATACTCGAGTATATTATGGATCAAAACGGACACGGAGTAATAATAACCTTCATCAATAATTTATCTTCAAGAAAAGTATTAGAAGGGAGAAAGAGATACGCAGCAAAAGTTTCATTTCAAATAAATAACTCTCTCTGGATGTTGTATGTGTTGTGTTAATACGGCCCAAGCCTGTTTAATGTTTTGTGGCAATATGAATACTGTATGGATTTCGTGCTGGAACAGGTACAGTGTTTCCGCCGTTCGGGTACGATATATATCGTTTTTTTATCCTTTCGTAATTGATGCTGTAGGACAGGGGGGAGGGGGTCTTCAAGTTTTCAGGCCAAATTTGATCTTTCCACGAAGCCCACGGGGCCAACAAGTCTTATTTTGGTATTCGCGGTTATTGAACCGGGTTCTCACCGAGTTCAATGAACACTTTTATTTACCCTGAATTTATTTCTTTCATTATATTTGAATTTTTATTTATTTCAAAATAAACTCGTTTCATTAATTAATGACTTAATTTATTTTAAATTAATTATTTATTTCAAAAAAAAAGAAACCGGTGTCCAATGTTTTTGTGTGCGTTCTCTCTCTCGTCTCCTTCTTTCACCGAAATGTATTTTTTCCTCCCTAATGCAAGTATCCGCCAAAAGTGGTTTTAAACTGGGGTTTTTGGAGAGAATAGGAAAGAATAGATTATATATCGCCTTTTTTTTTGAATAGTTAGATTACTTGCACAAAAAACAGGTTTTAGCGCTTCGATAACAAAGGCGATGTGTATGTACAGATTGTGGTACGGTCCATGATTGAATATTCATCATTACAATAGGTAGCGATTTTTGGTCGAGGAGCAAGTATTTGATTGCTCCAAAAGAAGTATTTAGAAGTATTTGATTGTTCCAAAAGAAGTATTTGATTGCTCCAAAAGAAGTATTTGATTGTTCCAAAAGAAGTATTTGATTGCTCCAAAAGAAGTATTTGATTGTTCCAAAAGAAGTATTTGATTGCTCCAAAAGAAGTATTTGATTGTTCCAAAAGAAGTATTTGATTGCTCCAAAAGAAGTATTTGATTGCTTGAAGCAGGAGCTTCATTTTTTTCCCTTTTGAACGACAAATTGTAAAACTTCCTGCATTAAGGACTGATTTTACAACTGTTTATATTATTGGCATGCGTCCGAGAACGCAAAAATTTATTCAAAAATTAGAATATTTTTATAGGTCACTCTTTTGATCATTTACATGTTTACACATGCTCTAAATCGGTGGTGGAAGCCCGCGGCCCGGTTGATTTCTTTTTTGTCAGTGGAAGGCCCGGTATTACACACGACTAATGACAAATAAATGGGTAAAAATGAAACGGCGAACACTATTGAGTGCTCTATTCTTATCAGAACAATGTTTGAGTTCTCTATTCTTATCAGAACAATGTTTGAGTTCTCTATTCTTATCAGAACAATGTTTGAGTTCTCTATTCTTATCAGAACAATGTTTGAGTTCTCTATTCTTATCAGAACAATGTTTGAGTTCTCTATTCTTATGGTGTAAACTCTATTAATGTTACTTCGCATAGGTAACAGCGCGCACCGCAAATTACTGGCGAACCGTTGGCCTTAGAAGCATACTTCCAATTAGAAAAAGTATCCGAATAACGTGTAGATTTCAGATGCGTCATTCTTGTTGCAAGGGGTTGTATAGTTATTAAAAAAAAGTAACGTTTCATACAGACATCCTGACCTCAAAAACCCGATTAGAATGTTTTTGCCCTCTTTCTTTAAAGCTTCACAAAAAAAATTTCACTTTGCAATATTCGCAGAGATATTTGAATTCGAAAAACGGAGAAAAGTTGAGGAAAACGCCATAAATGGAGGTAAAACGCATTTCACCAGTATTTATCAGAGAATACTGGGGAACTACTGGAACGGTTCACCAGTAATTTGCTGGGTGTGCTAATGCCTATCCACCCCCGTGTATTTTACCAGAATATACGTTTTATAAGCATGCAATATATATCATTTATCCTGTAAAAGTTTACCTAAATTATTTATGAAATCAATGAAACATTTTATCGCTAGACAGCACTGTGTCGGTGAAATTTAAATGGCCATAACGGGCTCTGAATTTTTCGACAAGAAACCGCCATTTTGATTTAGATACACGAGCAGAAGCCAACTGATAGAACAAATCCAAATACAGTCGAGGAAATTGGAAATATTAATCACCAATGCACGTGTGGGGATTCTAGCCGACACATGTCAAAATACAGAACAGAATTTCATTCTTCTACTTAGTCGCGTGAATAATTAATGTTTGTAGCAGATACATCGACTTGCATTTTACGACTTCGGAAATAGAGAAAATGTGTCGTCATCTATTGTCGAAATCTGTACCACGTACACATAATTTCATTAAGTCAGTTAATTAAAATTTCACGGGCTGTCAGTAAAATATGCAACACAAGTATCCTTTTTCTGACACCCTGTATTTCTGATGGTATGGTAGAATTAAACAACCCATAGGGTGACACGTATTAGATACTTGCCGCTTCCTGAAAGATATTGCATGCAAGGTACCAAACTGCATAAAAATCATAACGATATACCTGTGAGTAATTGTAGTAACGTTGACTTGACTCGATAACGGGTGCAAAGGAACTAACAGACCCCATTCGTTATAAAGTCATTTCAACTCCCGCATATGAACTCTTTCATTCAAATACAAGTACTAGGACACACAACAGGTAAAACGCCCAAAGAGGTGACTGAGAAAAAGCTGCGTCACAACAAATATGGATGTCATATATTTCTAAAATACAGCAACACAATTAAAAATGCAATTATAAAAAAATTGTATATACATAATCAAATATGTTATAATGTGCCCATAAAAAATATTGATTGTTGTCCTATTCTATGTATGGATAGCTTCTCGATTTATCTCGACATGTCTTTCGTATTTCTTTTTAAACGTGTCAATCGTGTTAGAATTCACGACCTCCCGGAGGTAAGCTCTTACATTTATTTACAACCATATTAATGTCCTGCGACACCACAACCTAGAATTGCCCCTTACCAATCGATACTGGTGTTCCCTTGTCGAAGAAGTCGATTGACGGCGTACGTATGAACGGCGTATTGAACGGCATGATTCATCCTATCTATCCCGTTGATAACTTTGAACACTTCAATTATATTCTCCCTGACACCTGCGTTCGTCCAATGTAAAGATGTTCAAAAAGTGAAGTCTCTCTTCATAACTCAATCCCCTTGTGCTAACAAGACACTCCTTCAACCAAGCCTATCTCCCTCTGTTAGGTATGGTCTCCAAAACTTCACAGCTTACTCCAGTCTAGGACTAACTACGCCTCGGAAAACCGGAAGAATGACTTTAGGACAGTGGTTCTCAACCGGTGCTCCGCGGAGCCTTTGGGGCTCCTTGGGCACTTCCCAGGGGCTCCGCAGCAGCTAGAGAAAAGTAAAATAAATCATTAAATTTGATTAATAAATAAATAAAAATGTCTGAAGGATTTCACCGAACTTAAGTTATATATTAAAAAGGGCTCCTCGAGCCAAACTCGGGGCTCCGCCTCAGAAATTATACGTTGGAAAGGGCTCCGCGAGTCAGAATAGGTTGAGAACCGCTGCTATAGGAGAACGCGAAGAGACCTTTTTCAAAATGGTACCGAGCATTCGATTCGATTTTTTGAGCACCGCTGAACAATGTTCAGAAAACCTAAGCCGCTCGTGAATGAGAATTCCGAAACCGGTGACCCTAGTTGCATACTGGATTATTCACAAGTTACTCGATAATTCACGAAGTTCCTAGTGTCTGAGATATAGGCAATGTGAGAAATATATATTAAAATATTAATATTCAACGTTGTGTGGCTTCAAGGAAATTAAATTCCCATATCGTGCACTTGAAATGGAAAATATCATCAATTCTGAGAGAAGCCTTTAGGGAAGTAAATTAATTGGAAAATAGTGAGTTTTCTTGTGTGATTTATAGAACTATAACAACTAATTGCTTTCATTAAAACGGAATCAGTGTTAAATAGTTGTTTTCAATTTAAAATTGCGCATGTGTTTAATTTATTTTGTAGTTGAATATACAAAATAAATATGAACATATATTGTACATATATATATATATGTTGTTTTCACTCATTCGCCATACTAAAATGCAGAAGAGGAAAATGTTCAAGCATTTAGACTTACATACAATTAAAAAGACTTACATGCAAATTGTTTTGCATACAAATAAATTAAGAAAAATATTCTTCAACGTTCCTCAAATAAGAAGAGATTCCCGTATGTTCCCAAAAGGAATTCCCTTTTGGAAATGGTTCTTCTATACATATATATATGTTTTATAAAAGTTCCATACTTTAAATAAAAAACTGCAAACAAATTAATTATGTGAATTAAAAAATGAAAAATTGAAATAGGAATTAAAAAATGAAAAAAGTCATAACCAATGTCTAGGACTCTCATCGGGGGAGGGGGCGGGGAGCACCCTGACATTGACTTAACACAGTCCCCTGACGTTCTGCTATAGTACCATTGAATTCAAAAATCAAAATAAAAGCCAAAAAAAATGATTTTTTTAAATTGAGGAAGAAAAGCAAAGTTGCAGTCAATATAAAAATATATAAAATAGATAAAAAATAGATGCAGAAGGTGCAAGTACATACCATGTGCTGGTCCTATATGGGGACTTGTTTTTCTAGTGCTTTTGCAAATATTTTCTTGCATTACTTTGGAAACAAAAAATTAATTTCACTTAATATTGCTCGTTTCAGATACATTGATGATTTAATAATCCTCAACTACAACAACTTTCAGCAGCAAGTTTATCCTAGCCCATTAAATCTTAAAAAAACTAATCACAACAATAATCAAGCTGATTTCCTTGACTTAAGAAGAAACATTGCTAACAATATGGTCTTAACTGGTATTCGCGACAAAAGAAAGGACTTTAATTTCAAAATCAATTTTCTAACCAATCACAATTCAAATATCAGCAAAAAGGGTTTCATAAATATTGTATTTTCTTAAATTTCTCGCATCACAAACATATCTGTTATAATTCCTCCGATTTTCAAAATACATTAAATAATCTCAACAAAATCTTAATATGCAACGTGGGTTTCCTCCTTACACCTTGGACTTACTCCCTCCTCACACTAATAACTATAACTGTTCACTTTGAATACAATGCGCCATACCTAGGACTAGCACATGGTATGTACTTGCACCTTCTGTATCTATTTTATATATTTTTATATTGACTGCTACTTTGCTTTTTTCTTCAACTTGACAAAAAAAAAACATTTGTTTTGGCTTCTATTTGGATTTTTGAATTCAATGGTACTGCAGTAGAACGTCGGGGGATCTAGCATCTATTTAGGCTATGGAGGCCAAGAAATGCTCTCAGAAACGTTCTGTGTTAAGCCAATGTCAGGGTGTTTCCCTTGATGAGAGCCCTAGATATTGGTTATGACTTTTTTCACTTTTGAATTTTTCATTTTTGAATTCTCCGATATTTTTCTTTTTGAAATTTTCAATGTTCATATTTTTTCTTTCGCTTTCCAGTTCACATAATCAATTTGTTTGCAGTTTTTCATTTAAAATATGGAACTTTCACAGTGTTTTTTTCACTACACTGCATATTACAGCTGCTATGCGGTTACCTCAAAGCCACTGTTTATGGTGATAACATAAACGATTTGACGGGATTGAAAAATGAGATACACCGACATGCCCGTAATGATATGCCAAGAGCTACTGTTGAGAATGTAGTAATGCAATTCAACTTGCTTTAAAAAAATTGTGGATGCCACATTGAACATATTTTGTAACATGTAATCGTTTCAGAAACGATTAAAAACATTTCAATCCGATGTCTTCATGTCTTATTTCGTTTAACAATATTGCATACAGCGCCATTCCCCACTGGTGGTAAGTTTTTGAACTTTTTATTTTATGCGGAGAATTGAATCCCATGACTTCCTGTAAACTATTACAAAGTTTAATACCATTTTGTCCAGTAGTTTTCCTTTCAATGGCCATTTCAAAATGGAACTTTAATTATAAAGACTGTATTTCATAGGGAAAAATATTGAACATGACAAATATGTGAGATGAATATTTATAGTCATATTACTTGCAACAAAATTTTTTGAATTATGGAATTACCTTCATCCTTCATTGTAGTCAAGATTGAAAAATTGCTGGAAAGTACGAAAGTTTCGATGAGCAAGTTAAAGCGTCATACATGTAATAAACTTTTTTTTTCATGTTAGGTATCAACAACAGACACGTCAATGTGATGAGCTGTAATTCTAGAAGTTTCTATGAAAAACGCACGCCATGAAAACAGAAGCAAACTGGACAAAAAATTGTCGTAATATCCGAGATCGTTGCGGTTTTAACGACGCTATAAGAGACGTTAAATTAACATTATTCTCTATGGGAACTATCTCGGACAACCGGTAGTTAACCAGCACCTCCTAGAGACAGAAGGCCTCTGCACGGGTTGCCACAAACGTCATTCAGATTACTTAGCAAGTTTACAAAATTTTGAAACGCAGCATCCTATTTGGTTTCTTCTTATTTTTGGCGTAGAATGTTCCTGATTGGCTCACAAATACAGCATAGTGATTGGATGTGGGGCATAGAAATCGCCAAATCTGAGCCCGATCATTTCTTTTCCACACAACGATGATACTTGGGAATTTTTTCCCCAAATATTCTGAGGTAAATATTCTGTACTACTTACTGACGTCACAAGCAGCGTGCTGAGGCCTTCTATCTCTAGGACGTTCTGGGTTTACGCTGCGCCCGACGGGCGTGGTGATAAGATGTTCGTCTACCACCGTGAAAATTGCTTTCACGTTCCCAGATTCAAACCCCGAGGAAGAATATCAATATGATATTTCCCCTATAACGAGCTTGAGGCGACCATCGATAGATAGCGCTTTCATTTCCAACCCATCTCATTATTGACATCAAATTGCAAAATGGCCAGAGTTGGTGCTTGGTTAAATAGTTGGTTTACGCTATAGCCGAGGTGTCGTCGCAGTCGAGTTCGTTATAATCGAGTTTCACTCTATCTATCCATTGTTCGGCGGAAAAGAAGAATTTTCTGATGTTACAGAAAAAGTATCAAATTTAATCTCAACGATTTCTGAGAGGAAGAAAATACTGCACTCGATAACAAGCGTGAGAAATCGATCTTCATTTCGAATAACCTGGAATTTTTCTCGAATTTTATCGGGAAACAACTTAAAATCGTATCAATTTCTTTCTTGGAAACAAGGAAAAACCTAATTTTTTTTTTTGTGATATAATAGAGAGCGCTTATGAAGTTTCTTTTTTTCGCAGTTCCGATCGATAGAGTTTTTTCTCTGTTCATTGATCATCGATCAAATCTTTAAAAATAACATAAAATGAAAAATATTTTATGTTTCTCTCTATATATATACATTGATGGGGGACAAGATTCCACAAATCAGTTTTCTTCATTTCTTTAAAAATGATTTCTAACAAGAAAATGAAACCATTTTGAATTGGTTTTTACAATGTTAGAAACATGGTGTTGATATTTTGTTTCGAAACTTTTGTCTTGTAGATTTAAGAACTGATTAGTTAAAAAAAAAAAAAATCAAATTTAGAATTTGTTTTTTAGAATTGAATTGCATTTTTGAATTTAGAATTGCAGTTGAAGCTCTCGTATATAAAGTGGTACTTTGGTTCGGTAATGAATATTAGGGATATCCATATGGATTCAAATGAAATTATAAATTCATACTTAGTTTCGGGGCGGAATGAGCTTACCTGCAGCTCCGTTGTGAAGCCTCATAATAGTGACCCTGGCAGGAGGCTGACAGATTTTCAGTGGACCACGGGATAAACCTGGGTTTTTTTTGAGAAGAAAGCCGCATATATCATTGTTTACCGTGTAAAATGTGCGTGACCATACGTCGCGCTTTTGAAGTAGATATTTTTCTGATTTTTTTTTTGTTTTTTATTCCAGAATTATCTTACCATTCTTAATAATGACAAATAACTCAATCCTTGAAATAGCACTTATTTTTGTAAGGCATCAACACTAACCTGTAAAGATGATATATACACTTAAGAGCCAAAAAAACTGGTCCAACTGCCTGATATCGTGTAGGGTCCCCGCGAGCACGCAGAAGTGCCGCAACACGACGTGGCATGGACTCGACTAATGTCTGAAGTAGTGCTGGAGGTAATTGACACCATGAATCCTGCAGGGCTGTCCATAAATCCGTAGGAGTAGGAGGGGGTGGAGATCTCTTCTGAACAGCACGTTGCAAGGCATCCCAGATATGTTCAATAATGTTCATGTCTGGGGATTTAGGTGGCCAGCGGAAGTGTCTAAAGTCAGAAGAGTGTTCCTGGAGCCACTTTGTAGCAATTCTGGACGTGTGGGGGTGTCGCATTGTCCTGCTGAAATTGTCCAAGTCCATCGGAATGCACAATGGACATGAATGGGTGCAGGTGATCAGACAGGATGCTTATGTACCTGTCACCTGTCAAAGTCGTATCTAGACGTATCAGAGGTCCCATATCACGACAACTGCACACGCCTCATACCATCACAGACCCTCCACCAGCTTGAACAGCCCCCTGTTGACATGTAGAGTCCATGGATCCATGAGGTTGTCTCCATACCCGTCCATCAGCTCGAAGCAATTGGAACCGAGACTCGTCAGACCAGGCAACGTGTTTCCAGTCCTCAACAGTCCAATGTCGGTGTTGTCGGGCCCAGGCGAGGCGTAAAGCTTTGTGTCGTGCAGTCATCAAGGGTACACGAGTGGGCCTTCGGCTTCGAAAGCCCATATCGATGATGTTTCGTTGAATGGTTCGCACGCTTGCACTTGTTGATGGCCCAGCATTGAAATCTGCAGCAATTTGCGGAAGGGTTGCACGTCTGTCACGTTTAATGATTCTCGTCAGTCGTCCCGTTCTTGCATGATCTTTTTCCGGCCGCAGCGATGTCGTAGATTTAATTTTTTACCGGATTCCCGATATTCACGGTACACTCGTGAAATGGTCGTACGTGAAAATCCAAATTTCATCGCTACCTCGGAGATGCTATGTCCCATCTCTCGTGCGCCGACTATAACACCACGTTCAAACTCACTTAAATCTTGATAACCTGCCATTGTAGCAGCAGTAACCGATCTAACAACTATGTCAGACACTTGTTGTGTTATATAGGCGTTGCCGACTGCAGCGCCGTACTCTGATTGGTTCCATATCTCTTTATTTGCATACACATGCCTATACCAGTTTTTTTGGCTCTTCAGTTTATATTTAACAAGGTTATTTTTATTAATAAATTTTTTCAAAGGTTTTTCAGATACTCCAGGGACTGGACAAGTGAGAAGCCGAATTTTTCCTTTGCTTTTATTTGACTATTCTTGAACAAATTCTGGGTGAGGGCATGTCCCCCTCCTCATCCTAGAGCAGGCCCTAGGATGGGATCTGTCGCGGGCCCCCTCAGTCAGACTTCTCACGGACCCTTCTATAGTTAATTTATAGCGTGAAAAAGCCAAAAAAAATTATGAGAATTGGTTCGGGCCCTGCCAGCCCCGCTCTTGTGGGGGGGGGGGGCATGGGAGGGAACTGAAATGAATAAGTGCCCCTTGTAATCGGCGTACTTGGCCATGCGACCCATTGCGGGGCACTGGGCGCCGCTCAAGACGAGTGCAAAATTCGAGGTGAATGAGTAAAAAAAGTTCCATTGGCGAAAAAAATCAAAGAAAAATTTTTCTGTCTGCTCTTACAGTTCACAGCAGTGGACAGTTCACCGGCTTACAGTTCACTGCTGTGAACTGTAAGCCGTGCCAACATACCGTTTGTCACAGCACGCCTCCAGTCGGGTCAGAAGAATCGCCTCGGACACCATTCGCATTCATGCAGTCGAAAATATAAGAAGTGGGCAATCTCTGAGAAAGGCAGCTGCCGCTTTTGCTTTTAATTTCAAGACACTTTCTAATTATTGTAAAAAATTCAATGCCCCAGAAGAAGGTGCCAATGTTCCAAAAGATGTGACGTCGACAGTTCCCTCAGCACCACGACCAGGGAAGTCTGTAGAACTTTGGCACCGGAACCAGTGTCTGGTAAGAGCTTGGGCCAGGACCAGGTTTCTTTCGGACTAATTTGTTGTATTTTATTCACAGTAAACCTCATATTTCATCATTTTCAGTGGTGCGTAAATGTACTCCAGGCATTGTGTAATCTTGCCCCGGTCACGGGACAAATATACGCAGGTGACATCATGGTAAAGAAAACAATTTAATTGAAAAAATTGAATAATTTAAGGTACATAAAATTATGCACCATATATCTTAAGGCCTAACTATTAAATTACTAATAAAAATGAGAAAATTTGTGTAATGGCTAAAAGTAGGAAAAACAACAGTTTAAAAAGTGTGTAAACCTGCCTAGATCTACCTTATAATTTATAGAAAAAAAAATATAAATTCTAATCAGAATTAAATTTATAAGTCGAACTAAATGTTTTATCTTTACCGATATACAAGCTAATTAAATGTTGAGACAGACTATCACAAATAGAGCTGGCTTCTATATCAAGCTCGCGCAACTACCAGCGAAGTAGCTGTTTATTGCAAAATGATTTTCTAATTTGTTTTCAAATTACAAATTTCCGTTGAAATTTTGTTGATTAAATATTCCGCAATTTACAATGAATTATTCAAAATAGTTTTCCTTTTTTGAAAATTTTATGTACCTCTCGCCGATGATTCAAGGTTTTTCAATGCCCGTGGAATGAAGAGGAAAAGTTGTATTTCGATCACCGGAAGGCTATGGATTTTCTTGTAAGGTTTATTTTGTTCTCGAAGGTCTTTTCATTGAATTGGATAATAAAAGAATAGTTCTTACAGCAGACATATATTCATTTATAATGGTATGTGTGTGTGCTGTTTGTCGCCGTCTGCATTGAATCTAGTCGCCAAGAGCACAAAATGTCTGACTAGAAATAAAATTAAATTCGCAATCGTTAACTCTTACCGATTTTTTTCGCTCGTTAATACAGACATACGTCGGTGCTCAAAATAACATTACATTAGATCATGAAAGAGATCGACCGTTTCATTCGTATCGACTAACATATAAAAACAATATGGCATTCGATACTAATAGGAAATTTATAACGAACGTTGTTTCTTAGACTATATGAAATTTCCAAAAGTTAACTGTATACAGGGTGTTTCACCAAAGCTGTTTAAAACCAATTAAAATTTATTTTAAAATGCAAGTAAAATATGAGAAATGATCCGCAAAGAGAGCAAAATCGTTCTGTAATTCCCCAGAAAATCATTGTTGGTAGAAAATCCAAAAATTTGAATTTTAATGTGGTCCTCAATAAAATAAATGAAAATTAATAAATTTTGCGTGTATTTTTATTGTACTAAAAAGAATTCACTTCAAGAAATTTCGACGAAAATTCACCGAGATGCTCGAAATTGAAATTCTTGATTTTTGCGATTCTTTTTCGCTTATTTTCGAGGTCCTTTATTTAGTCTCACTTCATCAGTGTTATGAAAAGTGACACGTGAAAGCACCAGCTTACTGACAAATTTTACAATAATAAAGGACGAATGAAAAGCAAATGTGATCATCAAATACCCCAGAAAATTCTCCATGGGGGTCCCCCAGACTGAAGCCCTGTTGGACCACGAAAAGTTTTCACTTGTATTTATTTTCCTACAAATGAATTCCAGGACCCCCAATTAAGGACTCGGGACCCAATTTGCGGAATTTTAGCGGAGCCCAGACTGGATTTATATCGGGCTTCCACTGTTGCAAAAGCGATTCATCCAGGGCCCTCAAAATGAAACCTGTCAACTTCCACATAGGGTACCCGACCTGGAAGCTTGTCCGACATCCCCTCTGTGAGGGCCACGAAAATTTTTCATTTGTATTCATTTCACCAACGAATGAAATCCAGGGCCCCCAACCAATTACCCGGGACCCAATACGCAGATTTTTGGTGGGGCCCTTAGACTAGATATATCTTGGGTTTCCGCTATTGCAAATTTTTCAATGTTAAAGCAGTAAGAAAACAATGAGATCCGTCAAAAGCCGTTGGAAATGAAACCTCTTAACTTCCCCATGAAGGTATATGTGCCATGCCACGTCCGGGGCACCCCGACCTTGTGTGTTGCGAGCTTTGGTAATATATGAAAATGCATATTATATATATATACATACCTCTCGGCATGGCCCCACAATGGCAGGGCAGACAGGGGCCGGAACAATTCTAACCACTTTTTGATTTTTCATACCATAAATTAACCACAGAGGAATCCCGTGAAAAAGCTGGTTTTAGGGCCCGATAACTATCCCAGCCTAGAGGCCCTAGTGCGGGATATGGGGGGGGGGCATGCCTCTCTGTACATACACATAACTTAGTCCCGATGGGTCAAACTGTTCCCGATACATTCAAGAGTTAAATGAAAACTTCACCAAAACACACAACCGATTTCCGTTGCATAAAAACAGGCTCTTTTCGAGTTTGTGATTTTATATTATGGAATAGATAGATTTACATCATTGAAGGTTTATTGTCTTCCCTGGGGTGCTTGAGATTTTCAAGAACGGTAATATGATATGCTGTTTCTCCTAGAAATGTCTGAAAATGATAAAAATGGAAAGCTGACCATGCTGACATACATTCAGAGAGATTTCCAATCCCTCAATTCTCCAGAATTCCACCAATTCGATCTTGGCTGTTCTCTTGATAAATCATCCGCCACGCACTCCCCAGCAGCTGTCGAATGGACGGCAGTCATCTTGGATCTATCTAAATGTAAAACCCTTTTTGTGTGAATCCTACTACAGTCGACGCCCGATATAATGACTCCCACCCCCCTCGCCCCGTCGAAAACGGACGTTATATTAGGAGGGCCATTATATCGGAAGTAAAACGTATATAATAGTCGTTCTATGAGCACATTTGGGGACTTATCTTACCGGTCGTTGTAATGGAATGGTCACTATAAAGTGGGGTCGTTATAACGAGCGTCGACTGAATAATGTTTCCGGACCATCTTGCCGTGTCTCTGACTATATAGAAAGGTTTTTCCGGATACATTAATGTGATCCAGCCGCGTATTAGTATCCGACCAAGCTCCTAATATCATATCACAATTTATCACGGTTTTCCCCGAAAGACTTTTATCCTTTAAATGACTTTCACGTTCGCAGCTTTACATAAAAAAAGATTTCATAGGGTATAGTGTCCGCAAGGGTACATTCTAGGACACATTTACTATACAGTAACGTCCTAAGAAACTACGAAGAAGAAGATAGGTAATTGAGTGTAATCTAATATCTTCTCCTGAAATAACCATTTACTGAATTAACTCGATAGCGGAAGAAAGAAGCCCCAAAAAGCTCTGAGAAATTGAGTTCCTTTGAGCACGGAATGATAAAAAAGAAGTTAATACGAAATTGGGGGATGCAATTATCACCATAATCCGACCTTAAATTCTGAAATAATAGTTCATTTATGTTGAGGGAAAAACCGGTTAAAAATTTTTTTCAGGTAAAAGAAAACAAGAATTTTCAAGGTGTCTATGCAAAGGATTATAGTAAACGGTAGTGTAAACTACCATCATTTACTAGCTGTTGTTAAGGTACCAATCGTTCACTGTCCACTATTGGCACACGGGGCTTGAGTTATGAAGAGAGACTTCATTTTTTGAATATGTTTACATTGGATGAACGCAGGTGGCGAGAAGATATGATCGAAGTGTTCAAAATTTTCAATGGGATGGATAGGATGGACCATGAACTTTTAGTACACCGCCAATCGACTGCTTTTACAAGGGGACACCAGTATCGATTGGTGAGGGACAATGCAAGGCTATGGTGTCGCAGGGAATTTTTCTCTAATAGGGTTGTTAATAAATGGAATAGCTTACCCCCGGAGGTAGTAAATTGTAACACAATTGACAAGTTTAAAAAGAAATACGATAAACATGTCGGGGTAAATCGAGAAGCTATTCATACTTAGAATAAGACAACCATAAGTATTCTTTATGGGCATTGTATAATATTTTATCACGTGTATATATTGTTTATAATTTGTGTTAATTGCATTTTTAATTGGGTTGCTGTATTTTTGAAATATATGACATCCATATTTTTAAGGGCATCTTTTTATCAGCCACCTCGTTGGGCATTTTGCCTGTTGTGGCGTTGTATTTGTATTTATCGTTAAGGATACTTGTAAGTGATAAATAAGGCCACGGTCCAACGATGTCTGAGTGATGATACTGTCAAATGATGACTGGTGTAAAAAAGCTACTGATAAACGAGTTGAGTGAGGAAGTTGGGAAACGATGGTATGTGAGACAGCTAGTAAACAAAGCCCGAGTAGCGTGGTTGTAAGATGCTCGTGTACCACCGTGAAGGTTGCTGTCACGGTCCCAGGTTCAAACCCGAGGGAGGACATAGATAAGATATTTTCCCTAACGAGCTTGAGGCGACCCCCGATAGATAACCTTCATTTCCAACCCTTATCATGTTGGCAGTAAATTGCAATAGCGATATGGCCAGAGTTGGTGTTTGGTGAAGGAGCTAGTAAACAATGGCTGTTTAAGGCTCATAAACGGTAAGTAAGGCCGCTGTCCAACAACGGCTAGGGTGAAAAAGTCACTGGTAAACGATGGCTGAGAACGGAAGCTGGGAAACGATGGCTGTTAAATGTTACTCAAAAACGATAATTATCTTAGGTCGCTGTTCAACGGGGTCTGAGTGAGAGCACTGTGAAATGATGGCTGAGGCAAAACAAGTCACTGTGGTGAAACGGCAGCTAAATAAAACACTTGTGAATGATGACTAGCTAAAGGCATTGGAAAATTAAGGTCTCTTAGGCGAAATAGCTACGGTTAAATGATGATCTGGGCGAGAGAACCACGAGTAAATGGTCACTAGGGTAAGGATGCGCCCAGGCGTCAAAAAAGTCGGAGAACCACTGCATTAATGTGACTCTACTACGTATTACTAAGCTCCATTAATACCATATCATTTCTAACAGTTAATTAATAATAATTTCTAACAGTTTTCCGAAATATTTTTATCCTTTAAATAACTTTCACGTCCGCAGCTTTACATAAAAATAGATTTCATAGGGTATTGTGACCACAAGAGAAACTCTATAAGTGACATTTACTATACGGCAACGTCCAAAGAAACTACGAAGAAGAAGATAGGTAAATGAGTGTAATCTAATATCTTCTAATATTGTTTACTCCTGAAATAACCATTTACTGAATAACTTCGATAGCGGAAGAAGCGCAAAAAGCTCCAAGAAGCTGAGTTCCTTCGAGAACAGGAAAAGCCAAAAAGAAGTTAATGCTAAATTAGGAGTGCAATTAACACCATAATCCGACTTTAAATTCTCAGGTAATCGTTCATTTAAAATAAGGGGGAAAAAATCGATTAAAAATCTTCACGAAAATGTCTTTTTTTAAGGCAAGAAAGAGGATTTTTCAGGTGTCCATTTAAAGGATTATAAGCTTTTCGTGGAACTGACGCCTGTTTTCGAGACCAGTGATAGCTGCTAATATTTAAGCCTTTTCCTTCTTTTTTTCTTAATACCTATCCTTATATTAGTTAGTGGGCGTCATCTCCGGAGAGTATTTTGGAACTGAAGTACGTCTTTTAAGTGAGAGGATTAGTTCGGAATGGAATGCGAATAAATCAAAATGGGCGTGAGCTTAATGTAAGTACATTTATTGGAGAAGCTATCGTCAGTTTAAAAAAAGAGTTTTAGATTCATATTTATGACTTGTGCAATAAGTTTACCAAATTATTGATGAATGGGAAGAAATATAAATCAAACTGAGAATTGTTTCCAGTAACAAATTCAATTTAAAGCATTTGGATTTTTGTTAAACATATTAATTTTATATATTTTTGAGAAAGCTATATTTACGCTCTACAGGAGAATTGAAGAGTTCCCTTGTAAAAGCAGTCGATTGGCTGTGTACTAAAAGTTCATGGTCCATCCTATCCATCCCATTGAAAATTTTGAACACTTCGATCATATCTCCTCGACACCTGCGTTCATCCAATGCAAACATATTCAAAAAATGAAGTCTCTGTTCATAACTCAAGCCCTGTGTGCCAATAAGGACACGCGTAGCTCTTCTCTGCACCCCTTCAACCAATTCTATGTCCCTCTGTGGGTATGGTCTCCAAAACCTTACAGCATACTCCAGTCCAGGACGAACTAAGCCTCGAAAAAGCGGAAGAATGACTTTAGGAGAACGCGAAGAGACCTTTTTAAAAATGAGACCAAGCATTCTATTCGATTTTTTGACCACCGCTGAACAATGTTCAGAAAACCTAAGTCGCTCGTCAATGAGAATTCCCAAATCGGTGACCCTAGTTGCATCCGGGATAGTGACACCATTCAACTCGTAAGAGAACCGTGGGTTGTTCGAACCAAAATGAGTGACCATGTACTTATCAACGCTAAACGTCATGCTCCATTCATTTGTCCATGCTGCAATCCTGTTTAAGTTGGTCTGGAGCAACTCCCTATCGCTTTGATTCCCGATTACCCCCATTAGCTTCACATCATCTGCGAATTTGCTAGTAATCCCATCGATACTCTGATCGAGTTTATCGATGAAAAGTGAAAAAAGTATGGGGCCAAGGACACTTCCTTGAGGAACTCCACTTATGACGTCTGTCCAACCAGAGAATTCCCCGTTCACCATAACTCGTTGCGACCTATCTCTTAACCACGATTCTATCCAATTCAGCAAGCTGCCCCCAATTCCAATCTCGTGTAAACGCTTCAAGAGTTTACCATGTTGGACCCGATCGAATGCCTTCTGGAAATCAAGGTAAACAACGTCTACATTTTTGCTCTTACCCAAAGCCTTAGTCACGTGATTATAGAAGCAAAGGAGGTTAGTTACACATGACTTCCCCTTCCTGAACCCATGCTGATTATGAAGACAGACATGATTTATTGAATATGTTGACATTAGAGAAACACAAGTGTCGGAGGAATATGATCGAAGTGTTCAAAATTTTTAACGGGATGTATAGGATGGACCTTGAGGTATTCCGTCAATCAACTGCTGCGACAAGGGGACACCAGTATCGTTTAATAAAAGCAATTCCAGGTTGTTGTGTCACAATGAGTTTTTTCTAAGGGGTTGCTTAGCTTACTTTGGAGGGTGGTGAATTCTAACACAATGATGTTAGAATCGCTTAAAAAGAAGTACTATAGACATAGTGGGATAAATTGAGATGCTGTTCATACTTGGATAAGACAACGTTGATAAACACGCTGGAACATCGTTCAAATGATTTTTATATATTTTGCCGTAATTACGTAGCCGGTGCATGAAAGGTGAGAACTACTGATAGATGAATCTATCAAATGCCTAAAAAAAATGAAAATTCATTCATATTATAAATGTTACAAATGTATAATCAAGTTAAAAGAGTTTACTAAGCAATTGTAATAGCGACAAACAAAAAATGTGAAGCCATCTAGTGTGGAAATTTCAAAATAAGAACTGAATGGAAGCCCAGAGAAGTTTTACAGCGTGTAAAGTGCTTGTGAACAAGCTTGAAAATTTCTAAAATATAAAACTGTAAAAATCTTATGCATCCTATTATTTGTGGGGCAATAACTAAGGCAGCATTCCGAAGAATGTCTAAAGTAAAAAAAGCTGCCTTTAATGGGAAATAAAGACTGCTGAAAATGAAAATATGTTGAAGACCGATCAAAACTCAGATGTTCGACTCAATAAGTTGGAGAAAGTTATTGAATATCTCCGACATGACAAGAAAAATATGTTTCACTAAGTTAACAGACAAACATGCAGAATTAAACAAAGGAAACTCAGAAATATCGAAAGCAATATCATACAACTCTCAGTGCGTGAAGATCTTCGTAGGAATATAAATGAAAATATATACTGAAGATATATAGACAAAGAAAATAAGATCATAAAATCTGAAAACAATATATTACAATATCTATACAATAGCTATATTGTATATATGTATATACACAATATATGACATTTTTTTGGCAATATTTGGCTTTATGGCGTTACAAGAATCAATAACGAGGAAAATGAATGGGCGTGGTGTGGTACTTGTATAGATTATGCATTTCACAGAATAAAAAACACATTATCCAACAGTTCACTGTCTTGAAAATCAATATCACAAATCATTATCCAATAGTAGGGTACATTGACTATAAAGATGATAGTAAGGTAAGAAGTGATAACGAGATTTCTAAATAAAAATAGACTAATTTATACAAAAATTGCCACGTTTTCAAGACAAATAAATTCAATTGGTCGAATGGTCGACGCGTTTCGGCTCTTCAATGGAGAGCCGTCATCAGGACCTCGTGGTCAGAATTCACACGAATCAGTCGTGGAGGGGTGATGTTTATGTTTCTGTATAAATTAAAACCAGGCGCAGTTTCTAATTTTTCTGATAAAAATAGACTACATTAAATTTGAGAAAAAAAAATTTATCTCAAATATCTCTTTTCAAAATATTTTTGATGAAAATGAAATAGAACAGAAATATAAACGTTTCACATTGACGTGACTACATGAAACTCTAACAAAAATTAAATAAATTGAAGAAAGATGAGAAAATAAATGGATGTCTAATGGGATATAATACAAAAAACAAATTAACCTCAAAGAAAAGCTGTATAAAAAACATAAAATGTATCCAGATATACTTGAATGTGAAATTCAATACAAAAACCATAATAGAATGTCCAAGACTGAAATGAAAAAAAGCCAAACAAATTCACGATAAGAGAAAATTTCTCTAATGTGATAGAGATAAACGAAAACACTGGAAATTCTTAAAAACTTTTGTTTTGAATAAAAACACATGTAAAAAAAATTCTCTCCTTACATCAAAATGAAGAAAATCTTGTTAATGACTTCAATAAGAATTTCATTGAAAGGAATTTGAATGTTAAATCAAACAAAATTGTATATCATGATGAAAATGAAAACAGTATTGTGCAAATTCAATGGTATGTATGGAAATAGATATACCTTATTTAAAAAAAAAACAATAAACAAATTGAATGAACCCAAAGCAACTGGATACGATGGAATAACTGCAAAAATGTTAAAAATCTTTGCATTTTATCATATTGATCTATCGGACACGTCAATAATTAAAATCATTTTTATAATGAATTGAAATACGTATTCCCTTGTTCACCCAATCGCCAAGAGAGGAGAGTCTAATAACATAGCAAACTATAGACCAATAACAGTTATTCCGATCTCTTCAAAGTTTTTCGAGAAATTTGTAAATCAACAACTAATTGAATTTTTGAATAAAAGTAAATTCTTTGCTCCAAATCAATACGGTCTTCAACAACATAAAAATGCCGAAATCGCCAGAGAGAAAATTAATATTTACCTTAACGCAGGTTAAAACAAAAATACATATTCCATTCTAGTTTATACAAATACAACGCCACAACAGGCAAAATGCCCAACGAGGTGACTGAGAAAAAGATGCCCACAAAAATATGAATGTCATATATTTCAAAAATACAGCAACCCAATTAAAAATGCAATTAACAAAAATTATAAACAATATATACACATGATGAAATATTACACAATGCCCATAAAGAATACTTATGGTTGTCTTAATCTAAGTATGGATAGCTTCTCGATTTACTTCTAGCTCTCGGATAGCTCTCGTTAGATTTGATGCAGAATGTGCTTATAATTTAAATAAATACAAATTCAAATACAAATACAACGCCACAACAGGCAAATTGCCCAACGAGGTGGCTGACTTAAGAACATCATGGATCCCCTAGCCATTTTTTGGAGGCCCTACCTACTACTACTACACCACACATGCACCCCGCCCACACCCCCCCCTTCCGCGGAACCCCCCCAAAGAATCGGTACATGTGGGAATGTGCGTGTACGTGTAGTGAAACCTGACATGAAATTTTTGTTGTTTCTCTGTAATGCTTGGTATGTGTAGTGCTGCCATCTGCCACTAGTTTTTCTAACTATGAGTGAAGTGTTATGATTGAATGATTTATCGTTGTAGGACTGTTGCTCTCTGTGGCGAGACTTTTTAACGGGGAGATCGGCTCGCATTTGCGTCTTGAAGTTGGGAACCACAGAAAACCAACTTCAGCCGACCACCACTGTGGGGTTCGAACCCGGATCCTCGCATCGCGAGTCCGTCACTATAAATAAGATTTGATTTAAAACAAACTTTTGATAATGTTGATTTAGATATATTAACCATAAAATTATATAAAGCTGGTGTCAGAAGTATTAGAATGTTTCAGAACCTATTATTTCAGAAGACATCAATCGGTTAATATTGATCAAACGTTGAATAAATATCGTCAAGTCAAAAAAAAAGTGTACCGCAGGGATTGGTTTTGGACCCTACTTTGTTCCCAATCAAAAACCATTAATATATATAATTTATAGATTTTTGCAAATTGAAACTGAACGAAAAGCTAGTAACATTTGCTGATGATACAGCTTTATATTTTGAAAACGACACCATTCAGCGAATCTAATACGAGGTACAGAAGATTATCTAAGACGAATAAATCAGTGGATGAATAATAACAGATAATTAAATGCACAAAAGACTAAATATCAGCGCATAAAAACAAGACAAATAGCGACACAGAAATATATATTATAAATTATTCTGTGCCGTATATATTAAAGTTCATACTTGTGATCCAATCACGCAGGAAAACTGCAATGGCCAGAAAACAGAAAGAGTATGTACTTATGAATATTTGGATCCAAGAAGACTTGGAATATTGACAAACTAACAAAAAAAACCTGATTCAAATCAGTCATTCTATATAAACAAAGTGCTTGATTGATGACAAATTTTTGAAAGATGTATCTTTATTGCTAGAGTTTTTCTCTCCTAGAAATTATCAGAGCAATATCGAAGAGCTGGAAAATATTTACAACAAAATAAGGGACACGATAATACAGACAGACAGTGAAAATAGCAATAATATCTAGAGTCATGCTCTAAATATTTGTCAGCTGAATGAATGAACGCCAGGGTCTCTGCCACCGGACTTATCCCGTTGCCGAGATCTCTTCCAGCCCAGCTTCGTGGCAGAGTCTGGAACAAAGTGAGTGCACCTAACAGTCTGAGTGTGTAGCTAGTGTTGTGTATGATATTTCAGTGCTGCCATCTATACTTCAAATTGTGAGTGAAGTGTAATGATTGAATATTTGTAACGTTGTAGGCCTGTTGCTCTCTGTGGCGAGACTTTTTAACGGGGAGATCGGCTCGCATTCGCACCTTGAAGTTGGGAACCACAGAAAACCAACTTCAGCCGACCACCACTGTGGGGTTCGAACCCGGATCCTCGCATCGCGAGTCCGTCACTATAACCACTCGACCACCACAGCGGCAATATTTGTCAGCTATATACTTATAAAGTAATTAACTTTGTAATGCGAAACACCGACTGGTTATCTTTGAAAACAGGCAGAAAATCAAAATTATATAAGAATTAAACATACGTTTGAAGTGCCAAAAAAAACCGAATGAATATATATTTCAAAAGAGTTTTTTCTTTCACTGCTCAAAAATTAGTGAATAAATTTCCCTTAAATCACTAGATGACAAATAATATCCCTTCAATGACATCCAAGTGTATAGTTATGCAACAAATACTTTAATTTATGAAAATATATCAACATAATTTATGTGCGTATGTATGTGTTCACTTACTATACAAAATTGAATGTTTTTGTGAATGATATATTTTTGTATTTCGATGTTATGTCTACGTATCAGGATTATGAGAAAAATTTTCTTTTTTCATGTTTCTAAGACAAAAATTATAGAATTGGTAATTATTATATATCAACGGGGAGGGAATAAAGTCCGTAAAAAATTTTAAAATTCATAAAAACCGGAAAAATAATCGAAATAAAAAACGGTTTGCAGGGTTAGCATCGATAGGTCACGGGAATGTTTTTACGACAGGGGGAAAAAACCTCAAAAAACAGCCGATAGGTGGCTCTGGTACGAGCGACTTCAGAGGAAATATGCAAATGTGATGGTCATAAGAACTTGCGCTCCTAATCCACAATCAGTTCACCGTTGTAAACCGTGTATGCGGAGCTGCTGCACTCTGCCGTTGCTGGATTTGAGACTCGCCTGCAATGTGTTATCCCCCTGTGGTGCTGGTCATGTGGAAACACATCAGGGGCGTAGCCAGAAATTTCGTTCGGGGGGGGGGACCAAAGTGACAGAACAATGGATTTGGTCATCTTTTTCCCTTTTTTCGGTCATTTTCTCACATTTCGGGGGGGACCAGACCCCCCAAGTCCCCCCCCCTCCGCTACGCCCTTGGAACACATACTTCTGTAATAAATGATTTGAGGCATTCTGTTCGTTATTTGAGTATCTTTCAGTTTAAAAAAATGCTCAACACGTGTTCAAAAATTACCCTGTCCTCTAACTTCCAATAAGAAAGGAGTTGTCCTGTCTCTCCTGAGTCCAACAAAAACAAAATTCGAAGTTTCCAAGTGGAATATCCACTGAGATATTCGAATCCAAAACTCGAAGAAAAGTTCAGAAAAAAAAAGGCAGCATAAATTGGAATTCGACTCTTTCGTCTACAACAGCGAGTAACTCCCTCTTCTTTGTTTTTGCTACTGATGAAGGAACTTCATATAGTTCCAAAACGCGTATAGCCGTGGTTCTTTTGTAATTTTAGGTTCATCTACGTCGGCTTCCAATTGTATTACCTAACCCAAAAGGTAATTCATTTCTATTTCTATTGCATTAAAAAAAAAGAGTTATCCGCTAGTTTTTGCTGTTCTTACATAACTTTCCTCCGATATTTGAATTCAAATATCTTAGTGAATATTGCACTCAGAAACATGGGATTTTTTTTTTTTGTGTTGGCATCAGAAGATACAGGCCAACAAATTTATAATTGGAAGTTAGAAAACGGGGGAGGGGCGTATAAAATTTAAATATTTTTATTTTATGGCACACTATTGTGACTCTCTCCAAACTAGTACAGAGTAATTTTTGAGCATTTTTTAAATTAAACCTCTTCAACGGACGGTTGATGAGATGGACACCGCATTAGCACTTACAGGACATCCTGCATGTTATTATTATTATTATTACTAGCTATAATACCCGGCGTTGCCCGGGTTTTCTTCAATGAGGCTTTTTTGGATCACGTGATATCTCCCTCTCTTTTTCTTGAGGGACATACAAACCGTGTCCAAGTTAACCAATATGGCGACCTGCGCGATTCATCAAATAAACAAATTTAGATTTACACAGAAACGTAGAAATTAATATATATTTTTCTTTTTTTGAGGGGCGCTAGGTATTTCGATCCCCCCCCCCCCCAACTTCAAGTTATCCATGTGTCTGTTCCAGCTTTGAAAAATCCTTAGTTAAAGCTGTGGAATTTTTTCGATGCACTTTTCACGGGCTCATAACTAATTTTAAAATATCCTAACCCACATGAATTTATGCAAATAAATATCAAAAGAGACAATATGGAGACATTAATTTTCATACTTGAGAAGATATAAATGAAATCAATGATATTGCTCGAATATCCAACTCAAAAGCCGGTTTGGCTAATTACTTCATATTTAATCTCCTGGGCTTCGTATATCTCTAAGCAAACTGAATATTTCAAAAATCGAGAATTCAATACAATTTTTAAAATTATTGATGGGGCGGAAAATCCCACTAATTTCCGCATTTCTACAGTAAAATCGACAATTTTAGCACTGATTTCTATGAGGATCACCCTTTTCCTGACTCTCAAAGCGATGCTGATGATGATTATGATATGACGTCTATTCAAAAAGCCTCATTACTGAGAGTATATTGAAAATGCGGCAAACCATTATAAAGGCATAAACTGCTATACATATACTAACAGGATTAAAGAAGTGACAAACCGTTGTAAAGGCATATACACGTCTGAAACGCCCGGTCCCATTTGGGTCCCATTTGGTATATATGCAAAATTTGGCGACGATCGATCTAAAATTGTAGATTTGTATAGAGAACACACACACAGACACACACACAGACACACACACAGACAGACAGACAGAAAATTAATTTTATATATATAGATTACTAGCTGATACCCGGCGACGTTGCCCGCCCCGTAAAAAATTTATATATGTAAAAAATTTATATATGTATAGCTTATTAATTACTTCTTAATAAAAAAAATTTCTGCATCAAGTAAGAGAAAATTACTTTTATATTTAAATATTTTAATTAAAATCTTCAGGCAATCGCTTGTGGATACACAATATTTTTTCTTTTTCCATCTGGTGTGTAGATGTACAAATTTTTGCTATTACCAACACGCCAACAGGTGACGAAAAGCTCCGTGTGAAAAACAGGGCTCAAGTTAGTTGATACCTGCCACTGCTAACAACTGGCCTTGCACTTTGTTGATTGTCATGGCAAAAGCTAAACGAATCGGGAACTGTAATCGCTTGAAAGTGAATGGCATTTCTTCGGTGATGATTGGGATACGTGAAATGAAGACTTCTTTTTCTTTGTAACATCCAGTTAGAATCGTTGCTTCAATGATGCAATTGTGCAATTTCTTCACGCAGAGTCTGTTGCCATAGCAGAGTATCGGTGTCTCCAAATTTCTTAAAAGCATTACAGGTGCTCCGACTTTGAGGGTCAAATTGTGTGGTGGCACACCCGGAATATCCAAAGGAGTTCAGAAATTCTGCAGGATACAGAACTAAATGTCTGCGCTGTGTCTGTGACAGTGTCAACCGATTTGTAAGATGTGGAGTCTCCTGGAATAATTTTTAGGATTTTTCCGTTGATCTTGTCCACACTCATTTTTCGGTGCCAGAATCGCACTCTCACAAAGCCACTCATGGTTTCGGTGATTTTGTTGAATGTTTGGGAAGACTTTGTCTGCAAGTTCTTGAACTGAGTTTATATATATAATAACTGGCAAAATCCATTTGGGAACGTTATCAGTCCAGTGCTTGGGTCTACGGGAATTCTTCCATTGCCAAGTTTGATCAACTGATGTGAAAATGATAGCAGTACTGAGTCATTTTGCAGTTGAACTCGCATGTTGGTGGATAATGATAATTTTTTAGCTTCGTGCCAGAGTGTTGATGTCCTAACAAACTCGAGGCGACCACCGATAGACAGAACCTTCACTTCCAACCCATCTCACTAATGGCAGTAAATTGCAATGTAGCGATATGGCCAGAGTTGGTGTTTGGTGAAGTAGAGTGCTGATGATTTGAGGCAAGCATTGAGTTCATCAGCTGGCGTAGAACATTTTTATTCCCTGTTTTATCGTCGTAGTTGTTGTTCTCTGTTGTTAGTGACATCAGATGTCCAGGTTCTTCAGCGAATATTATTCAAACTCCTTTTAAGCACTTTTTAAATTGAAACTATACCTCAACGATGGGTGGTTGATGAGATAAAGGCCACATTAGCACTTACAGGACACCCTGTATACATGCAAGCAAAAATATCTGGCGCTTCCAGGGTTTTCTTCAATTACTGGGAGTATTGGAAAAGAGCCAAACCATTATAAAGGAATAAACTGTAATGATGGCAGCGTTAAAGATGTGACAAACCATTGTAAAGACATATACACGTCTGAAATGCATTGTTGGGAACCACGGTAACCAAAGTAAACGTTCCGAAAGTAATTGTTGAGGGCCCCAAAACCATTGTTGCCCGGCAGTTTTTCGCCCATTTCGGGCATTTGCCCAGCTCTGACGAACTTTTAAAGTAGCCTACGGTTCAATCTCGGACCTGTTTGGTATATATGCAAAATCTGGCGACGATCGGTCTAAAACTGTAGATTTGTATAACGAGCATACATACATACATACATACATACTTTCACATTTATATATAAGATTTTTCTATGATTCGGAATTCTAGAAGGCATCTTCGTAAGTCGGAATGTTGCTGCGTAGAGGAAATAAACCTGTCAAGACAGTAAACTACCAGAAAAAAAAACTCGGAACGGCAAAGAGAAGAACGGCATCGAAAAGTTTTGCAGTTGAATTATTTGTAACGTGTACATTTTAGTCGGTATGAATAATAAAAGAAAAATGAAAGGCCGACAAGACGAAGAGAATCTTTTCTTCTCCATCATCAGGACATGTTTTTTAGTTTCCACCAGAAACAAAAAAACAACAACCCTCAACTCTTCAATCTAAAACCTTTAAGAAAACAGAAAGAAGTTAAGATCTCCCTTTTCCCTGAGAATGGAGGTAAAAAACAAAAAAAAAAAATCATAAGAAATTGATTCTTATAAGTATTTTTATTTCTGGCTTTTTGTTGCTTGGCAACAGGATGCGCCGCATTACAACAACTTCTTCTTGCTTATTTATTTCATTTTTTGTTGGTGTTGTTGTTTCTCGTGGTACAGCCTTTCTCAAAAAAAAAAGAAGAAGCCATACATAATAGATGGACCACGTAGTGGGTTTGATGACGACGCCATGAAATCTGGGGATTGCTTTTCCTCGTACTATACCTACCTACCGAAGTACTGTACAGCGAGTTATCCATCCCCACGATCCGTCTCTTCTTATTTCCAACGCGAGCGCATTTCTTTTCTGTCTGCATTTCCATTTTTTATATATATACTCTTCTCCTCTTTTAGGTCTTTTTATCATACTGAGTATTCCTGCCCTGATATATTTCCCGAGAAAAATTTCGAAATATGTTTTTCTTTACCACCTTTCTCTAAATTTCTCATGGTGTTTTATCATTTTTTACTTATTCGGAATGCTGCTCTTCATTGATATCCCTCGCTAATTTTGTGGATGCTATTAATATATATGCTATTACATGACGCAGATTGTACCAGCTATTACTAACTAGAAATAACAAAGCCCAAGAGAGAGATGAGTCGCGACTGCTCAACATGACGGCGAAACAGTCTCATGACCATTCATGTCTCAGGGGTATCATTCATGATTTTGATTAACCCCTTAAGCGGCAATTAGAAATCACTAAACCACCCTTCAAAATCCCATATTTTTTTTTTAATGAAGTAGGCTTTCTTCCGATTTTCAGCTGGTGAAAACTAACAGGTACAGGGAAAAGTTTTCAAATTGAGAAGCCATTTTTACAAACTATCTCAGCTTGTCAATGCTGAATTAAGACGCTTTTATGGGGGCGAGATATATCGTCATTGCCAATTAAAGGGTTAATATACGCGTTTAAAAAAAATTCACCTCTGTTAATACAATTCATATGGAAAACTGGCCGCGTGAAGGAATATTGATATATAAGAAAGGAAAATTATTCTTTGCGCCCTGACGGAGACTTCAACCTCATCTCGCATGCCGGAGAGACGAGTGCTCAACCTCTAAAAGCAAATAGAATATTCCCTCCTTGTACCGTACATACATGCTAATTAGTTCCGTGCGATAAACGGTGGAAACATTCCACTAATACGAAGGCTTTTAAAAACTGGCTGTTGCAAAGATGGCTTTTTTTTGAAAGAAAGAAAATTCAACGGCCTTTACGAGGAATCGAACCCACGTCTTTTCACTTTCCAGGTGAACGCCCTAGACCACTAGACTACAAAGGCAACGAATCTCTCAATCTTCCTTGAATCTCGTGTGCACTGAACGAGACAACTGCTTTCTTTCTTTCAAACTGAGCACAACTCAGGTCTATCACCATCTATGGGCGATTTAATACCCAGTGAGTTGTGTAACTGTGTGTGTACCTATCCGTCTGGGAACAGCTTTGGTATAAGGGACACGCCAAATTGGCGATTTTTTTCCGGCTATAAGTTGCCATCGTTGCCGCGCTCTGGTTCATTGTTGTTCTGCTGGGTTGTCGTTGTTCCAGAATGTTCGAAGAATTCTGCCAGTCGGTGGCGCTGGCTGTTGTTTTTCCGTGTTCTTAGCGTCCTAGCGCGTCTTTCAAACGGGTCCTACTGCCATTTTCAAACTGGTTTTCCCTTTTTCCATTCTATTCTCTCTCTTTTTTTTTCTTCCAAATGACGTCACCTTATAGCCGCGGCGTTTTGAAAAACCGTTGGGATCAAAGCATTTTCTCTTCCTTACGTATATATGATGCAGTGTGTGTCTCGGATTAATTATTTTGGATATCTTTTCCCTCTTGGTTGTACCTTTAATATTTTCCAATACTTATTCTTTTCTACATGCAGGATGCCCCTGCATCCTATTTATTTTATTTATTTATTTTATACCGTTGATAATTTATAAGAACCCGGATTCCCGGAAAGAGAGTCCGGGGTTTAATTTATAATACATAGAATATATTTATTTAAACCCTGATTTATTTATTTTTATCTAGTTTTACTTTTTAAACAATCCAGAGCTTATTTTTGTATATACCATTTGTTTTTATTGTTTTTTACTGTTTTCTATGCTGGCAATTTTTTTTTCTGGCGCACGTAGTGTCTGGCGGCTTTTTCTCGGGCCGTCGGACATATTTGGCGCTGGAAAAAAAGTCGCCAACCTGTCCCTTATACCAAAGCTGTTCCTCAGTCTGAGTGCGTATGTAGTGTTGTGTTAGATTTTTCAGTGCCGCCATCTATATTTCAGAAGTGAAGTAAGTGATGTGCTATGATTGAATTACATTTGTACTGTTTATAAGTCTGTTGCTCTCTGTGGCGAGACTTTTTAAAGGGGGAGATCGGCTCGCATTCGCGCCTTGGAGTTGGGAACCACAGAAAACAAGACAACTGCTGACACTGCTACCAGAGAGTCGGCATCAAGTCGCCACCTGGTGGCAGCGTCAGCAGTTATGAGCTTGGCCTGAGTCAGCTCCGGCCGTCCATGTACGGTCTCGTTCAGTGCACACGAGCTCCAAGAAAAGATTGCGAAATTTCTTGCCTTTGTAGTCTAGTGGTCAAGAGTGTTCACCCGGAAAGTGAAAGGAGGTGGTTTCGATTCCCCGCAGGGACAGTTGAATTTTCTCTCTTTCCAAAAAATCCATCTTGGCAACAGCCAGTTGTTAAAAACCTTCGGATGGTAACGGAGAGTGACGTCATCCTTGCATTCCGCTAATATCTCGTAAGAATCAAACAAGCGTTATCAGTGATGTAGCAACTGACATATGAAAAATATATGAATAAAAAATGTAGTTTCCATCTCTATTCATGAGGGATTCATGGGTAAGGTCCAATTCAGATCTATTCAGGGCAACAACTTTCTAATTGGGGTTTTTGAGGACAGGGTGCCCGTACGAAATGTTAATTTTTTTTCATTTTAGCATGTATATGTATACAGTATATTCGACTTACTTGATATGTATAGTTCGATTTATTAATTTGTATTTTAAATTTCTTATAAAGTTTCTGAAATTTTCTTCTTTTTGAATTTTTGGAATTCCATTCTTAAATTTCTGAAATTTTTCTTTTTGAATTTCTCAAATTTGAATTTAGCAGGGACATTATGAATTTAAATTTTGAAGGAAATTTCTGAATTTCTGAAATTTATTTTGTCTCATACATGCATTTTTTTTCTGGAATTTCTAATTCTCTGATTCATTTGATATTCGTTTCAAGACGCCGCATGTTCGATATGAAATTTCTCAACTTTATTTTTTAATTCGAATCAACTGAGACGTGAGTTTGTTAATTATTAATCAATCAATAATTAATTATTATTGATTAATTATTAATTACTTAATATGTTAATAAATTTATTTCTTGATTCATAAGTAAATATGTATTCGTAATTTCTTAACTTAAACTTTTAACTTTTTTTTAATATAACAAAACACATAGATCCAAACATATAAACGTAAAAAACATACTCTTTGTGACCTCAAGGGACTCGAAGGTCCTTCTAGCACGTCTATAGGATTAGAATTTTGAATATGTTACATGCAACAACTTATACAAAGAAGACTAGACACGTCATATTGTATATTTGTTCGTGTATTTACGATTTCTGCATACTGTATATCAGAGGGGGTCTTCTACCTTTTTCTAGTCACGAGCACAGCATGTACCCATCATCAAAAGAAGAGCACCCTCACGGCAAGTTTGACATACCAAAGCGTGGAATTAGGATGATTTCAATCCTTCAGTGCAGTTTGTGTTTACTTGAGACGTTGATCAAGTACTCGCGAGCACGAAATCAGACACGAGCATCGAGCACTGTAGGTGCTTCAGGGAGCAGCACCGTGGTGCTCGCGAGCAACGGGTTGAAGACGCCTGTTTTGTATATAGCTAAATTATGCGATTTTAAGAACATTGTGAAGTACATATCGTTATATAATTAAATTACCCTTTGTGAACATCAGTGCAATGCAATGTAAACATTACACGTATATATTTACAAGCATGTATGTATGTACTTATTCTACATATATAATTCACATATACAGGGTGTTCTGTTAATGGACCGACAAACTCAGAGGGTTGTTAGAAGGCATCAAGAAGAACACAAATTGCAATGGAACATGTGTTTTTCGCGATGTTTCACCCTCTCTCAACGTGGTTCGCGACACCATGTTCCTTTGCAATTTTTGTTCCTCTTGATACCTTCTAACAACCCTCTGAGTTTGTCGGTCCATTAACAGAACACCCTTTATATATTCATTAAACACTGTACTATTTTTCTTTTTGTTTTGTACTTTTTATATCTAATTACAATGTATTTGCCATAATCGTTTCGTAATCAATATTTTTAACAAAATCAAAAACTAAATGATATATGTTTTTTTTTTATTGTTAAATTTATTTTCAGTATAATTTTAGCACCTTAAGGGAAGAACAAGAGTTGTTACCTTACCTTAAGTAACTTTAGTGCTTTACCAATATAGGAGAAGCTTTTTTATGTAGTGTTTTATTATGTTTCGGCACTTAGTACACTCAGTTCCACCTAGTGGTTCTATTTTGATTTTTTTGATGAATATTTTTCATTTATTTGTGAAAATTTGATAATTCGGTACGAGAGAGTAGTTTTGTCTTAGAGATACAGTATGACACTGTATTATCTATTATTTATTGGAGATCTTACTCTGTTGAAATTTTGTCTAATTTCCAGATATTGTCGTAATGTGCTAATCTTAATGCCATAATTAATACTTGAATAACCACGGATGAAATAAATCTTTAGAAATATTGTAATTAATCAATTGTTACCACATCAGTAATTTTGAAAATTGTATAGAATTCTCGATTTTTGAAATATTGAATTCGCTTAGAGATATACGAAGCCCAGAACATTAAATATGAAGTAATTAGCCGGACCGGTTTTTTGAGTTGGATATTCGTACAATAACATTGATTTTTAAATTTTTTATTCATATTTTCTCAAGCATGAAAATTAATGTCTCCGTAATGTCTTTTGATTAAAATTAATTAATTAATGATTTAAAATTAATTATGAACCCGTAAAAGTACATCGAAACATTCCACAGCTTTAATTAAGCATTTTTGGAGGCTGAAAACAGGCAGATCTCGATAACTTGAAGTTCAGGGGAGGGGCATCAAAATACCTAACGCCACTTAAAAAAGGAAAAAAATGTATTCATTTCTACGTTTCTGAATTTGTTTCTTTCAAGAGTCGCCATATTGGTTAACTTAGACACGGTTTGTATGTCCCTCAAAGAAAGAAGGGGAAATCGCGTGATCCAGAAAGCCTCACTGAAGAAAACCCGGGCAGCACCGGGTATTATAGCTAGTATAGATATATTTTGTTTTTTATGCCTAAGATGTAGTTTGTTTTATTAACCAGATTTTAAAGTTTGTTACATCATTTAGCTCTTTTACTAGACTTATTGCATCTGTATCTTCTACGTAAAGCACTGTGTCGTCAGCAAAGCTTATCAATTTACCATTTAATTCTAGATTACATAAGTCATTTATTAATGTATTAAAAATAATATTGGGCCCAGTACAGATCCTCTCTTCAGGTACTCCTTTCTTCACTTTTATATAACTCTTCAGTTTTTTTTCAGAAATTTCCAATAAATTCATGTATATTTATGAATATTATGTATATAATTCCGAATAAATGCAAAATTAATATTTCCAATGACCGTAATTTGACAAATGGAGGGAAACAAAAACCTGACTTATTTCTAAAATATAGAAATAAAAACCTTATCTCTAAAATTTATTTGGACAAACACCTGCCTCAAATGTATCATTTTCTTCTTTGGAATTCATCCAGAATTTTTATGTTTCCCACAATTTATTTCGTGTTATAATTTCATTACACGAGCAAAAACAAAAATTTTCTTTTTTCTATGAAAAAGTTATTTTGGAAAATATTGCAAAAAATATATATATATAAATTTTTTCTTTTGATAGATGATAGGTACTTGGTAAAAGACAAGTCATTGCCAAATTCTTTTACTTCTTCATTATTCGTATAATACGTTGTTATTACGTTTTTTTTTTTCCCGTTTTCACGTAAAAATGGAATTTTTTGGGTTCCGTCTTTTTTTTGTGACCGACCGCTCATGGACGATTGCCAATGAGAAGCTTTCAAAGTTATCTAAAATGGAAGTGAAGAAACATCTGTTTCTTGAGGAGGAGAATCCCACTTAATATTTCAGGAGGAATCTCCTAATATTTTATAAAGAAAGGGAAAATGCATTTTATTGTTTTTTTGTGGATACGCTTTTTTACGTGTTTCTAAACAATTCCTCTTTTCTTGTAATATCAAGATGGCCGCGCGTTTTTATGTGAGGAAAAAGAAATATTCATATAATTTGATCGCTGAAGTTTTCAACAATGTTTGGTATTTTCATAAAATTTTGGTATTTTATTTTCTTGAATATATTTCTGACTTATTCTTGGATTTTTTATGCACAGTAATTCATTTTTAGATACCCTATGTACTGTATATGTATATAGTATATGTGAATTTGCCAAATTTATTTTCTCTTGATTATTCAATTTCATCCGGCTGACAGTAATACGCTTAAATTACAATACGATTGAATACAATTGAATATTAAGACAGAATTAAGTTGAAATGCAATTGAACCAAACAGAAATAAATTGAATCAAACAGACGAATTTCTTCAATTTCTAAATTTACTTAAATTTCCAATTCCGTAAATGATATAAATCCATGAAAATGAATTTGTAATTCCCATAACTTTTGTTTGATTCTTTAATTTCTGAAAACTCAATTTTTTCTCAATTTTCTAATAACTTCAATCTATCACACACACACGTACACAATCTCATACAAATTTACCAAAAAATAAATCACCAAAATTTAAAAAGAAGCCAAAACTTCCAGTCAGTTATCAAAATAACTGCAGTAATTTTATTCAGATAATGGGATATACATTAATGCACAAATATATATTTTAAATTTCTGCCATTTATAATTTCATTAGATTACCTCTATATTTACTGTACGTTTATAAAAAAATTAAAATATTTATATATATGTTTAAAATTTGTATAGGCTTATATGTGTGTTTGTAATTTCTCATATTACTCTAAATTTCTAAAAAAAATTTCTTAAATTCCTTGATTCAATTTGGTTGACATAAATTAAAAATATATTGTAATCAATATATGTATTTGAGATATATTTTTTGAATTCTAATTCCATTGGAAGAACCAGTAAAAATTCATTAAAAAAATTTAAAATTTTTACCTATCTAAGAACATTGCGAAAGATATCATCAAATGGAATTGCTATCAGTTAAACTGAGTTAGAGAAATTTAATAAAATTTTGCGTAATTTGATAAAATACTTAAAGAAAATTTCAAAAATACTGGCATACATCACAAATTTACGTTCTTAAACTTTTTAGGTTAATTCCAATGATATTTGTATATGAAGATGTAGGCTATCTTAAATTTCTAAAATGTGTCTGATTTCTTTTTTTTTTGATAATTTGATTTTATTAGTTAATTTATAAAGTAAATATATGCATATGATCTTAAATTTCCATTTTTTTTAAAACTTTTTTCCAAATATATTTGAATTTTACCATTTTTTAACCATGGGGTCTGATGTTGGTAGGGCACTACATGGGTTAGGCTGACAGGGGTTCTATATATCTTGGGGGGGGGAGGGGATCAGAAACCAATGCCGTCTTAACGCATGGGTGCGACCGGGCCTCGGGTGCAGAAGGGACCTCGTAAAAATTAGAGCTGGTTATAATTTTCGAAAATAAATATATCTCGTCAGGTAGGGGTCCCAGGTGCTCTTAAGACGGCCCAGCCAGAAACCAGTATTATTATTTTTTCGATACTTTTGGATTGTTGTAATTTCCAACCAATTTGTAAAATTGTGGTGATTGAAGACATTAGCATTTTATTTATTTTAATATTTGCGTAATACACGAAATTATTTATTGATGAATTTATGAGAAATTAATTCAATAATATTATTAGAAATTTAAAAGAAAATTAAGAAATTTCGGAGAAAAAAATATTAGTATAGTTTCTTCTCTCGGGGGCAACAAAAAAATGGGTCAAGATTGTGGAGGAAAACTTAAATCAGTCATAACCTAGACATTGATAGTTCGTTCATACTTTACTACTATACGGTGGGTCCAATACCGGCACCCTCTCCGAGAAGGATACCCACCTATTGCAATATCGTATCGTTCGCAATTCGAAAACTAGATGGCAGCACCTGTTAAAACACGAAATTCGAATAGAACAAAACACGGTAATAATATCCTAACCTAACTCACCCCTTCGAAAGAAAATTGTCTTGATGGCATTGTGTGTGGATATAGGTTATGAATAGTGAGGAAAAGTATCGGTAGCACATATATTTACCGATCGCCATCACAAGGAAGTTACTATAATCAGAGATGGCATCACTGGAGGTGAAAGGAACTTGTTGCTAATACAGCAGAATTGCCATTCCAAGAACAATGCCCGGAACACATTCAGCAACGGCTCACACACACAAGTTCTTTCTAGAATTTCAGTTCTCAAAGTCACATCCATTCATTCTACATAAATATGTATTCGCCGGTGTAGAAACTTATTTCTTCCAACTATTTTTACCCCGGGACAATACTATATAGCTCTGTTGTTACCCTGTCTATACGGTTTTTTTATAGCTCTCTCCTATGTTTTTTCTTTCGTGAGAGAGCTCAGTCCTAATCTACATCTCCGAAGGAAAGGTCTCGAGAGGATATCACTTCATTCTTATTTTATCACTTGTGCCGGTGATTATGTGTAATACCCAAGCGTCAATGGTAACTTTAATGAATTTTTAAAATATTCTCACTTTTTTTTACCAGCGATTATGCATAATACCCAATTGTCGTTGGTAAATATGACAGATGTTTACTAAATTCATCATCATCACATTTGCCAGTTATTATTCATAATCGTTATTATTCATACCGGTTATTGTTTCATATTGGTAAGTATGATAAGTCGAACCCATTGCCAAAAAATATTTGTTATTGATATGATTAGTCTGAACCGGATACAATGAACTCGGATTTAAATAATGTTTTTGGACATTCCCGATATAACCCCTATTTAACGAATTCTGAAATCGAACCTGGATATAACGAACTCTCATTTAGCGAATTTTACGATCATATCCCGATATAATGAACTCTCATCTAACAAATTTAACTCTTCTGACTATTATTACCTTCTGCACATGAAATTTTTTTTAGCTCTCTCTCCTCCATTATTCTCCTTCGTTGCCATTGAGAAAACCCGGTCCTAATCCCCATCTCCGCAGAAAAGTTCTCGAGAGTTTATTACTTCGCTCTCATTTTATCACTTTTACCGGTGGTAATGCTTATTAACAAGGGTCGGTGCTAAATTTAATAAATACTTAAAAAAATTATCACTTTCATCGGTGGTTTTGCATAACAATTGGGTATGATGCGTAATCGCTGGTAAAAGTGATGCATTTATCCAACTTACCAAGACGATTGGCGATTATGCATTATAACCGGATTTATACCGTAGCAGAAGCAGCTGTAACAAAACGCAAAATGCAAACAGCACTAGACACAAAAATATCCTATCCCAACTCAACCATTCTCGAGTTAATTGCCTCAATGCCATTGGACATAGGTTACGAATAGTCAGGAAAAGGACTGGTGTGGCACATATTTACCAATCCTCATCAGAAGGACTTACCATAATCAGAGATGGCACCACCGGAGGTGAAAGAAACTTGTTGCTAATATAGCAGAATTGCCATTCCGAGAACTATTCGCGGAATACATTCGGCACCGCCCGAGGTTCTTTCTAGAATATCTCAGTTGTTAAAGTCGCGTCCTTCGTCGTCGTATTCTTCGGTGAAGAAACTTAACTGTTCCAACTATTATTATTCTCTGTATATGAATTTTTTTAGCTCTCTCTCTCTCTCTCCATCTCTCTGCCCTACTCTCTTTCTTTGCCATTGAGAGAGAGAGAGAGAGAGATAGAGAGAGCCCAGAGTCCTAATCTCCATCTCCGAAGAAAAGTTCTCGACTATTTTCCTTCGAGCATAAACTTTTTCCCATTGCACCCATTCACGGTTGACAAATATTAGTTTTAGAAATTTGACCTGAAAAGTTTATCAGCGAGTTCCCATTGCTATGCAAATTAGTCCCTTACCGAGAAAAGAGAGAGACACACACACACACAGAGAGAGAGAGAGAGTTGGAGCCCATTAAAATGTAAATGTGGTAAATGAGTTTCGACTCACGCTCCCTCCTTATACTTTTTGGTGTATAAAAGTGAGATGGAACAAGAAGAGGTGGGCAAAAGCCTTTAAGCTCTTACCTTGGGCTTAATCTTTTGCCTCCTTGCAGAGAGCCTCACATACCCAGTCTATGCATCTTATTTATCTTCATCTCTCTGTGTTCTCTCTCTCTCTCTCTATCTCCATTGTATCTTTTGTGTATGATCTCCTTGATTCATGAACCAGTCCCCTATCTCCTACGTTCCCCGGAATGTTATTCGCTCGTGTGTACTTTAGAGACTCGATTTCCATCCGAAATTATAATTTCTGTATAATTTTGAGATTTTTTTTCCCCCTCTCAAGTTTTTTCTTTTTAAATAAATTTTAAATTCAATTATTTTTTGGTTGCGATGTCGAGAGATAGGTGTTGGTTTTAGCAAAATTATACGAAATATTTGGATTGAAGATTTTCTTGGTAGGAGAAGCAGGCTTGAGAATTCAGGCGTTCAGCTTGTTTTAGAAATCTAGACTCGTCATTATAGGCCTATTCATAAATGACATAAATAATAAATTTAAAACAAACGGAGAGTGATTTTTACCAGGACTATATAGTAAAAGCTTTTCCATCTCTCTGTAAAAGTACTCGCCCAGCACCTCCTAGAGATGGAAGGCTTCTGCACGCTGCTTGTGACGTCAGTAAATAGTCCATTTTCTCTCAGAATATTCAGGGAAAAATTCTCTGCTCGTGCCAACATCATTTCAGTGCGGAAAAGAAATGGTCGTGCTCAGAATTGGCGATTTCTATGCCCCCCACATCCAATCACCATGTGGTATTTGTGAGCCACTCAGAAAGATTCTATGCCAAAATAAGAAGAAACGAAATAGGATGCCGTGTTTGAAAATGTGGAAAACTTGCTAGGTAGTCTGAATGACGTTTATGGCAACTCGTGTGAAGGCCTTATATGTCTAGGAGATGCTGGTTCGTCGCACTGTCTCAGATAGGCGTCGTCTCGGAGCGTGAGTGACGTCATTGATCAAGCACTTTGTAGTGGACGACAAGCAAAGTGAAGAGCAAAGAGTAGTAGCCTACTGCATTGAAAAGGATTATTTTAAATTTTAGTTTCTTATTTTACTGTTTCAACTGAGTGATTTCTCGTTTATGGTGTTGTTTTAGTTGCGCTTTTGTGGTGTCTTCATAATATTTTTTTTTTGTGATTCTGTTGAGAAAATGAGAAAACAAATACGAGTTCCTGTGCGATAGAAACGTGCAAAAACTCGGAGGACAAGGAAACTTGGGATATTCAAGTTATTTATCGTAATTTTCCTAAAGACCCAGAGACTCGAAAAATATGGGTGTCCGAATGTAAGAGGCTCGATCAAGTAAACTAAGCGCGCTCATATTTGCAGCAATCATTTTCAACCTAGTGATTATGAACGTAATAATCTCTGAGGAATCGTCTTCTAGGTTCACCTCAAAAAAAAAAATTGAAAGCCTCTGCTGTAACGTCGGTGAATCTGCTCGGTCAAGATATACCAAAATGATCAATCTATTTTAATTTGCTTATATTTTTAACCAGTGACGTTACCCACCCTGTAAAAAATGTATACAGGTTGTTCTGCTAATGGACTGACAAACTCAGAGGGTTGTTAGTAGACATCAAGAGGAACAACAATTGCAATGGAACATGGTTTCGCGAACCACGTTGAGTGGGTGAAAATCGCGAAAAAATTTATGCAGGTTTCGACATCACTCGTGAGCGACAAAAAGTACAATAATAACTACAAAAAGGTTTATTTAATTTAAGCATGCACGCTCTGAGTCCAGAGGTGATAAAAGGTGGATGTCAGTTGATCGCTGAATGCGTTCGTGGGTTAGTTCACCATCCCTGCAGTAAGCAGCGTCACGAAAGGCATGCGCTGGAGTAGGATCGCGTGCTGCGGACGACGTAAATTAGCGCTATTGCGGCAGTAAGCACGTGTAGCAGCTAGTTGTCTGTTTCAATGACTGTCGTGATGGCTGACTACACGAACGAGGAATACGGTGATATGCATCTGATTTACGGTCGAGCAGATGGCAATGTCGTTTATGCGATGCCTGTGGACACATCGGAGGATCTCATAGCGTGGAATGTCGTCGCTGCGGCAGACATCAAAAGCATACCTGGTATCTTCGAGCGCATCCGGGAATCGTTTTTACGTCGTTGTAGACTGTGCAATGATGTCAGCGGCAGCCACTTCCAACAACTCTGGTATGAATTAATCAAATAAATATTTTTGTAGTTATTATTGTACTTTTTATCGTCCCAGCGTGACATCAAAACCTGCGTGCGTTTTTCGCGATTTTCACCCTCTGAACGTGGTTTGCGACACCATGTTCCACTGCAATTTTTGTTCCTCTTGATGTCTACTAACAACCCTCTGAGTTTGTCGGTCTATCAACAAAACACCCTGTACATGAACACATCAATTAGCCAGAATTTTCCAGGCTCATCTGAAAGAAAGTGATTCAATAATGTTAAAAGTGGAATTTTAACCTTGTTTTTTTGGGCTAATTACATCCGTTTTGCTTCAGTCGAAATTTTTCCAACTTCTGCTCGTTTTTTGGGAGGCATCTTATACAGCCCCCAGTATAAAATGAAATCACAAATTTAAAAATCTATGAAAAAAGGGCGTTAAATACAAAAAGTCACCGTTTTAAAGAAGCCTAACTTTGTGTTGTGTGTGTGTGTCTGTCAATGATAAAATGTGTTACGAATCAGGAAGTTAAAGCTAAATTTTTCCTGGTATTATTTTAAAAATACAATATTTTGTCCAATGATTGTACTCAAATACTCACTAAAGATTTATACGCGTGATTGCATTTGACCGTATTTGTATTTGACTCACAACAGAGCAGAAAAAAAAAATACACTTGTACACACACCGAAAAAAAATGCATTGTTGTACTCATGAATTAAGATTTAGTGTTGGAAAAAAAACCCATTTGAGAGACTCGGTTATTTGTTAACTGGTTTTTAAAACTCAAATTGCAATAGAAAACCCATTAACATGTGTATATTGTGTAGAAAAAATTGGTTGTATATCTGATTGAAAACACGAAAAAAAATCGTGAAAAAACGGCTATTTTTCGAGAAATATTTTCAATAGAAAATTTAATAAAAGTATTTAATTTTTAGCAGGATTAGCAGGATTTTAATTTATTTTTAGCAGGATTAGCAGGAATACGCTTACGGTTCCTTCCACACAGCAGCGAAGAATCCTAAAAACATTTGTGGAGTGATACGATCGTCAGTTTGAATTTGCATAAGGAACATTCATATATACTTTCACATTTATATATAAGATATTAATTAATGTTAATATTTAATAAATATTAATATAAATACTTTTAGTTCAGTTTTTCGTAGCTACAACAACTTGTCTGCGACTGAACTACCAAGTGTTGATTTTGCGAATAGTTGTTTTTTTGGTTCCATTACGGAACATGATTTGTCTGCTATAAAAAAACTCAAAAGTCGTAAAGGCCAAAGTGATGATGATGATGATATTCTCCCATACACAGTTAATCCATTTGCATCATTCGAAAAAGTAGAAAATTGGCCCATATCGGCAAAATTCGTTTTATTGTATAAAATTAGAAATATTTCAAAATTACTTATCTTTGATCACTATCGTCATTGTCAGAAGATAGCGCAATAATACGTCTACGTTTTGTAGGCCTAATTGCTCCTTCACTACTATTTGAATCAAACCCCTCCATTTTTATCAATTTTTGATTGTTGCTTTCTTCATTTACTAATTTAGTCGAATTTTCTCAAGTTGTAGAGCAAACTATAGATAATATGCAGCAAATTGATGTTGCTTATACTGATTTCTCAAAGGCTTTCGATTCAATCAATCGTATTATTCTTTTTTAGAAGATCAGGGGTTGGGGTTTTTCTGGACATCTGCTCAAGTGGATTGAGTCATAACTTACTGGGACATCTCAGAGAGCAATTTTTAATGGTCGCAAACCCTCTTATTATGCATGTTATTCTGGTGTTCCCCAGGGGTCGAATTTGGGTCCCTTACTCTTTGTTTGTTTCTCCATATCGTTCTAAATGTTTTGAAAAATTCTCCATTGTACCGATTTCTAAGATGCAGTAATACTGATGATGTATATTTTTAAATTTTTATATTGTATATATACATGTTTTTATCTTTATCTTGTATTCATATATGCAAACTGTAACTGGGCTTTTGCCTGTAGTTTGTATTTTAAAAGAAATTTTAAAAATATAAATAAATATTATATATTACTTTTATATATATAATTTTATATATATATATAATGTATAGTTTTTTATATTTGCTTCCCATATTTTTATGTTGCAGTGGTATTGGTAATAACGAAGATAACATTTCTGAAACCGATATATGTAGGTCTACAGCCAATTCAAATGAAAATAACAAGAGATAATTTAAAATTATATACAGCAAGTTCGAATCAGATAATTTAAATTATGTCTCGAGTTGGCTTTCAATTAAAATTAACTAACGCACGTGATTCAACTGAAATGGAGCCGAGAAAAATATTCTCAGTGGAACGCCCCTCATAAGAAAATGCTAAATATCTTATTTTAAATGCTTCGATAGTTGAGCGAAGCAAGCCATTAAATATGCAAACACTATAATGACAATAATCGAAAAGATAATTTTGGTAATAATTCAATATAATGGGTAGTAGAATGATTGCAAACTATCGCAATTAACAGGGTAGCAAAGCGGACGCGCACTCTCTGTTCTGCTTGATCAATGACGTCACGCACGACGCCAGTGCCTCATCTTTTCACACCGGTAGATGCGCCATGTTTAAAAAGTCGGTAACTTTTTTCAGTCAAGAACTTCTATTTTGTTTACAAAGACCGGCAAATGATGGCGCTGCTTGATGTTTTCAAAATGCCCGCCATCGACATCAAGGAAATTGCGCATGAGAAAATTCGGTTACAATTCGGTTTACTATCAGTGATCACGCCAGTGTAGTGATCCTCATGATCAGCGATTCCCAACGTGGGCATTAACGCCGCCCTGGGGGGGGGGGGGAAGGTCGATGGAATGGGGGATGGAATTCATCGCCCAGGAGGCCGATAGAAGGTAAGGGTATAACAGAGGATCCTATGGGTTATAATGCGTCGGGGGCGATGGGAGAAAAAATTTCTGAAGAAGGGGGCCATGGGACAAAAAAAGATTGGGGGAAACTATGATGAGAGGGATGTAGACCTTTAAATTATACATTTTTATTAAATTCTACATTGGGGGTCATTAAAGCATTACGTAAGCATCGATGGGGGGGGGGGGCGTTCGGGTTTGCTGAAATTTGATGACGGGGGGGGGGTGAACAATTCTTCACATCATCATCACCCTTTATAAAAATATGAGGTATTCTTATTTAGATACCTTACTGGGTCTTTCAAAAAACGAGAAAAAACTTTCGCTAGTTTGTGGGTACTTGAACTAACATCCTTCCTATTGATAAGACCTCTATAGAACCAATTTAGCGATCTCTAAATTTCCCGCTGATCCTCCAAGTAAGCTGGAAATGTGTCCGGGCCGCTCAAGTATTCTAGAAATATGTAGCGGCCACATAAAGTGCACTGGAATTGTGCCGCGCGTCACTCAAACGATTTGTAACTATGACGTTGATCACTGAAATAATCTGTGAATATCCCGCTGGTAACTTGAGTGATTTAGAACTGCAATGGAGGCCACAGGACCGTCATTTCAACTTTTTCCAAGGGAGTGGGGGGGGGGGGGGGCAAAGAGCATGTACTAAAGGTACGCATATATATATATTTGTATGTATATATATATATATATATATACCATTTGTAGTTTATTTTCAAAAGCCAGGGGGGAGACAACTTAAGTGTTCTAAGGGATCACTCAAAATATCCGTAGATCTGTCACGGGCCACTTAAGTGATCTGTCAACGTGCCACAGGCCTACTTGAGTGATCTGAAAATGTGTCACGGGCCACTTTAAGGGGTCTCACTACTCTTTGACGCTTCAAAAAATCGATTTTTCAAAAATAATTTTAAAAAATTCTTCATTTCATGAGGAATCGAATGCAAAAAACCGCTTGTCGATCGGCCATTTCTTTCTTCTGCTATTTAAGAAAAAAGAATTGTAAACAAAGAAATTTAAAGGTCCTTTTAAATGGCCCTTTAAACGCCACATTGGTGATGGTGATGCAAAGACATTTCTGGAAGTGAGTCGATGTAACCCCTATGGAAAAGATGTGCCAATCGCCAAAATAGAATGTGTGGGACATGTTCAAAAGCGCATGGGGACTAGACTTCGCAAATTAAAAACCGAAATGAAAGGAGTGAAACTTGAAGATGGGAAACCGCTCAGTGGAAAAGGACGTCTAACTGACAAACTTATCGATAAGTTATCATGTTATTATGGAAATGCAATAAGAAATAACAGTGACTCGTTAGAAGATATGCGGAAAGCTGTCTGGGCAATTTACTGCCATACTTGTTCAACTGATGCTGAACCGATGCACTTCTTTTGTCCCCAAGGTTCAGACTCCTGGTGTAAGTACCAAAAATATAAACAGTCACCCAAAGGTCAAGTACATCAGTATCATCATAGGAACCCTATTCCTCCAGCGATTGCAAAACACATCAAAAAGGTTTTTATACATTTATCAGAGCCTGAGCTTCTAAAGAGATGTTTAGGAGCTAAAACTCAAAACAACAATGAGTCGCTAAACAACTTAATTTGGAAATTTTGCCCTAAAGTGTCAGGATGTGGGCGAAAAATAGCAGAAATTGCAGTCAATGAAGCTGTAATAAGTTTTAATGAGGGAGCAACTGCTAGGGCAAAGGTTCTGAGTGCACTAGGAATGGAGCCTGGTTGTTTTTTTCATACAGCAGCTACGAAAGCAGATCAGCAGCGTGTGCGAGTTGCTGAAAGACGTGCTGACTTGACCACATTAGAGGCCAGGAGAGCAAGACGAATGCATGAAAGTGAAGCAAATAAACATATCCTTGACCAAGAAGGTTTGGTGTATCAAAAGGGGCACTTTTGATTGAGTGAAAACAAAAAGTATGCAAATTACACTTTAAAAAAACTTTGAACGCGATTTACTCAGAATGTAGTTTTTGGAGTTTATCCGTAAGAAAAAAGGAAAACTATTGGACTAAATTTGCTGAAACTTTGCAAGAATGTTTATATAACATATACTAGTAGAATAGACCTCAGTTGTAGATATCCGACAATCTTTTCAATTTTTATAAATTTATACATTTTCAAAAAAATAGTAAATTTTGAAAATTTGTGTTTAAAATTTTTTTTTAAATAGTTCCTTTTTGTCAATTGCCACAATAGAGGTCTATTCGATTTGGGCATTCACATAGTTTAATTTCGTGCCACAAAATTTAATTTATCTGATTTTTTTCATTGACAATCTTACGGATGGTGGGATACTGCGGTTTAAAAAATCTGGAATATTTGTTTAATTTAAATTTTTTTTAAAAAAAGTATACAAACAAGAGTGACAAATAAAAAATGTTTATGAATATATGAAATGTTCTTAACAACATATAAAGTTTTTGAATTGATTGAGTGATATTTACTATTTAAGAAAACCACTCAAAGTAAGGGAACATTTTTCTCCTTTTTTCGTACTGAAAGAGTCGTGAGACCCCTTAATACTCTGGAATTTGCCCCACGGGTCACTAAAGCGATCCGTAAATGTGCCGCTTAGTTTATTTTAACCAAAATTAGGTTTGAGGTGGCGGACCACATCTGATATCCTCGAGGGCCACATTTAGCCCGTGGGCCATAAGTTTGGCACTTGTCTTAGAGGGTGGGTCACAATGAATTTCTTAAAGAAAAACTTTGTGTTCTTAGCCTTCAAATAGCATTGAAGTTAATAGAAATTGATTATAATTGATGTATAAAGATATTTTCTTCCCAAATTAAACATTTTCAAATATTTCTCGCTTCAAAAATTTTTATTTAATCATCGGGGGGGGGGAGGGGAGGGGATAATGAGGGCACATGACCCCCCCCCCCCGCGTACGCATCTGATTCCGATATTCCTTAGGAGAGGGGGGGGGGTGCTGACGAAAATTTGATGACGGGGGGGGGGCCGAGTTTTGCTGACTTTTGCTGACAAAAGGGGGGGGGGTCAGAAATGGCTAAAAATCTGCTAACGTAATACTTTAACGGCCCCATTACTATTTCACGGTCACAGCGAAAATTCGCAGAAACTCCTGAAACATTTCAACTAGGATTGGCTGAATTTGCGTTAGACAAAAACTTTGGAACCAGCTATAATGTTCGCCATCAGATGGCGATATGACGGAAAGCACTAAAATGCAGTACAGTCGGTCCCCGTATATATTCGCGGTTTTTTTCCTTTATTGGAATTTTTTTTTTGTAACACTCAGAAATCGTTGTTCATGTGTTTTAGTTTAGAAAATTTGAGTTGTGTATGTTTAGGATGGTCGCTAATGGCATTTCTAGAGCGGTGGTAGCTCCCATGAGAGAAATAGGCACCTCGGGTTGGATTAACCTTTGGCCACAATGTGCACTAAAGGACGCAACCATTTGCATAGAGCCAAATAAAGACACTATAAAGGGGCCTCTCTGTTTACAGTCATCTGCCGCCCTCGAAGCGGGCTCCTGGGGGGTCCATGTGAAGGAAAAAGACAATAGAGTATGCGTGTATGTGTATAGTGAAAATGCATGTATGTCGGTCAGAGTCGGGTTTGGTCATAATCGGGATCCCATAATTAATTTTAAAAATTAATTATTATAGGCTTTACAAACTCAAAATGTCCTTCCGAGCAGGTAAGTATTATTAATTATTAAATAATTTCGTCAGGAAAAGTGAACTGCTTCGTGACGTCATCATCATCTGCGCCATGGTCTCACCTCATTGATCGGTGGAGTACCTAAAATGTGATTGGCTGAAAGTAAACTCAAAAATATTAAAAGAGACTATAAGGGGCCGTTCAAGTATTACGTAAGCAAATTTTTAGCCTTTTTTGACCCCCTCCCCCCCCCTTGTCAGCAGAAGTCAGCAAAACGCTGACCCCCCCCCCACCTTGTCAGAAAAATTTCGTCATCAGCTCTGCCCCTCTGAATCCTAACTCATATTTTCATAAAGGGTGGTTGATGACGTAAGCATTATCCAACCCCTCCCCCTTGTCATCAAAAGTCAGCAAATCGGAAACCCCCTCCCCCCCCCATCGATGATGACGTAATACTTGAACGCCTCCTAAACGACATTGTCACGTTAGCGAAACAGGTGGCTGGAGAAGGGTTCAATGATATGGATATAGAAGAAGTCGAACAATTACTTAACAGCGATTAAGAGGTATTGACCGAGGAGAAATTAATGTAGGTTGACTGCTCCGGAAGTGGTACCAGATGAAGCCACCGACAGATGGCGCCTTCATTTCTAACTCGACTGGATCGTTAGTGAATTGCTCAATAGTGACGTGACCGCAGTTGGTGTGCGGTAAAGTAGTACTGGTATGCAGGATACAGGGATGGTTAGGAGTGTGAAGACGCCCCTGGAACCCCCTTCCATAAAGACAGGTGAAATCACCTGAAGGATTTTCGATCTGGCAAGCGTCTCGTCGGAAAACACTTCCCGGTTCAGCCTCTAAGCTTCCACAGAATTACGTCTACAGCACCATACATGAAATGCTTGTCCGTCTTTCCATTCTTCCCGCAATCTACTATAGAAAATATGCGATAGGTGGCAAAACCAGTGCTTTGTGTGTTAAATGACAGTGCCGTCCAGTGATTCACCGCATGCGTTCCGACCATGCATTGCGAGAACTCCTTGTTTAGACGTGTTCTATCCCCTTAAAGTTTTGTGCATGAGTTCTAAATCATCCTGTATTATTTGAAAATACGAATACACATCAGTTGAATGGCCATGAATATTCATCGTTATTGCTTTGGATCTATTGTACCGTGCATGTAAATAGGGACGGGTTACTAACGGATCCAAATAATATCTCGTGGATATCCGTACAGTGCAAAATTGAGGATAATGGTCCACCCACGGCATCAAGAAATAAAAGTAAAATTCCTTTCTCGCAATCGACTAAAGCCTCCGAAGAAAAAACATTAAGAGAAAGAGAGGAAACAGGAGAAAGATGATGATGAGAGAAAGGGAGGAACAGATATAGTAAGTACATAGGAGAAAGTAGAATGGTGCAAAAACCGGTGAAACACACAGCACACACACATATATGTACAGTACGGTATAGCCTGCTTGATATTCCACAAGGGTATAGCGTAGCGCGGATTCTGAACGGAATCGCAACCAGCCGAGATCAACACTAATCCAGGGTATATGAGCGCAGAAAAGGATGGTGTATATATACGGGGACGGAACGTGCTGAGCCGGATTGATCGGGCCACGTGAGCCTTCCCTCAGCCAATCGCCGTCGTCGGTACGTTAACTCTGGATCAGTTTTTGGGGAAAAGTAAGGATTGGAAAGAGGAGAAAGAAACCCCCCCCTTTGCCATATAAGGGATTAAGCCGAGGAATCGGAGGCTGGAACCGAACTGCCGGAGCTAAATCTAGTTTTAGTGGCATAACGATAGTTTTTCCATAACTATTGACTTTCTTCAGTAGATTCTTTCGAAGTAAACACCGAAATTTTTTCCTCCTGTGTTTTTTTAAGAGGGGAAAAAGATATGGAGAAAAGTTTCATACGTATTTAGCATATTTTTAGAATATTTGTCTCTTTGTTATACGAAGTAAATCCTTTTTTTTAGGAGCGAAATACTCTCTTGTTAGTTTTTAGAATATTTCAACGTCATGCATTTTGAATGAAGGGGGATACATACAGTTATGCAATGCGAAATGGCGATTTGTCTACTGGGAAAATTGTACAGATAACGTTTGTTCGATAAAAATGGTGTTTTCTCGTTATATTTTGACGTTCTTTGAATTCTTTTGCCGAGTTTGCTTCCATCATTACTTATCGTAAACTGGGATAACTTTAGGATGAGAATTGCACAATTTTTGAATATGGTATCGGTACTGCGATTGTTAACATGATTTCTCGAGGAAAATATAGTTACAAGCCCTCACTTGCTTACCCTGCCCGGATATTTAAAACTATTTATAAAATAAATAGGGAGAGAGACAAAATTCTGTTCCCTTACGGTTACCCCGGAGTGCGGGGTAACTTTAGGACAAGCATGTTTAGCTCATGGCCCAATTGTGGCCCTGGAAGTCTTCTTATGTGGCCCGGAATCTCAAGCCTAATTTTGTAAAAATAAACTAAGCGGTACATTACTAGATCATTTGAGTGGCCATAGTGCATTTCCCCATAACTCAAGTGGCATGCGGTGCAATTTCAGATCACTTAAGTGTCTAGGTGCACATTTACATATCACTTAATCGACCTGGGGCACATTTACACATGTCTTAAGTATACTGGGACACTGTTTCATATCACTTAAGTGTCCCGCGACACATTCTTACTTCAATTAATTGGTCCGCCGCACATTTTCAAATCAATTGAGCGACCCCTAACCCAATTACAGTCAAACCTCGTTGGTGCGTCACCCGGTTAACACTTCACTCCGCTTACCGGGTCACTTTTTGGAAGTCCCAATTGTCCTAAGGCAGGAATTGACATAGCTATGGCTTACACAGTTTAATGAGTCACTCCGCTTACTAAGTCATATTTTTATTCTCCAAAGAGTGACTCATTAACGAGATTTGACTGTACTTGGATTCGATGAATGTATTCAGGAAACCAAAGTTTATAAAGACACTGCGCAGCAGTAGCCTTTTTCGATCTATAAAAATCATTTGATAAAGTTTGGCATGAGGGGCTTCTGCTCAAGATTATTCACACGAATATGCCACATGGCATCATTAAATTCGTGAGCAATTATCTCGACCTGCGTTCTTTTCGAGTACAGATGAATGACTCAGTTTCAAGTTATAGACCTATTCACTCTTCGATTGCTGAAAGAAGTGTGTTGGGTCCTATTCTACACAACTTCCATGTGTATGATTTTCCGGTTGCCTCTAAGGGGCCGTTCAAGTATTACGTCAGCAAATGTTTAGCCATTTTTGATCCCCCCCCCCCTTGTCAGTAAAAGTCAGCTAAATTCTAACCCCACCCCCTTGTTAGCAAAATTTCGTCATCAGCTCTGCCCCCTGCCTCCTAACGCATATTGGTGGGATCAGAGACTTACACGGGGGCTGACGATTAAAAATTTATTTTTTAATGCAAAAAATATTTAAAAGAGAAATTAAAATTTGGGAAGAAAATAGCTTTATATGTTAATCAATTTTTGTTAATTTCAATGCAATTTGAAGAACTCAAAATTTCTTTTTAAGAAATTCATTGCGACCTACTCTCTAAGCCATATATGATAAACCCATGGCCTACGGATCAAATATGACTCTGAGGGTTACGTGATGCGGCCTGCCCCTTCAATCCTAATTTTGCAAATATTAACATAGCGGCACATTTATAGATCGCTCAAGTCACGCTTGGCACAATTCCAGAGCATTTAAGCAGCCCGTTTCACATTTTCAGACCACTCAAGTAGGCCCGTGGCACATTTTCAGATCACTCAAGTAGGCCCGTGGCACATTGACAGATCACTCAAGTAGGCCCGTGGCACATTGACAGATCACTTAAGTGACCCGTGACACAGTTTCCCGCTTTCTCTTTGGCTTAGGTATAGGATTGTAGATGTCTGGTTGTGATCCTGGTTGGTGTAAATTTGAAATTGTAGGTATATACATTTAGGTGCATACCCATATTTAATCATATTTAATCGCAATTACATATCTATTGTATTTTACGTTTTCCAAGGAATTACTTTCTACAAGTCCTGGTTGGGCCTGTGTGATTATGCTTATTTTCGTTAAAAAAAATGCTCCTCAGGGTGTTAGGTGAACCTACGTATTCACCCACTTAATGTATATAAAACAGTTATGGCAAAGCGTACTATTACTACATGAATCGGCAGAGTAATGATGGGGGGGGGGGGGGGATTTGATTGGTTATAATTGGAACCCCGGAATCACCAATTATGGTTTAAAGGCTTTCACATGGATACCGGAAGCTATATTGTAAAAATTTTGGTTTCAGAGGGTTTTACCTATTTAAGCGGATAGGATCCGATTATGTTGAAACGTCATTTAGGAAGAAAATATCGATTTCTATGCTTTATGAGACCTTTGATTGTTTTGATTCTAAAACAGGCCTTGTTTTGTTTAACTATGACGATTAAAATGGAAGTGACGTGTGTTAAAATGGAATTAGTGTTGCGTTTTCACATACAAGTAATACGTTAATGAAAACTTTAAACATGTCTCACGAAGAATGCTATTTTTGACATTTTAATGAATTCGACACCTGATTTCTGAATAATGTAGCATTGCATCATTACGAAATTTTAACATGATATTCTGCTGTATATTGTTGAGCTTATGAACCAAAATCTAAGGTCAATCGCATATACAGGATCTCCCTGAACTGATGGCTCAAACTTTGAGGGAAGGTAAAATACACATAAAGCTAAGCATTTCTTGTATAGGAATGTGGGGTCGGAAATGGAAAGTGTTGGTGGAAAAACGCGAAATGCTGAGGAAATGAGAAAAGCTTGTTTTGCTGTAATTGACAACTTTTCTCTCATTTGACCATTTTATTTAGCTGTAATCTACCCTTTTTACTCGCATCAGCATACGATAAGGAGATATTTCTCGTTTATGGTGTTGTTTTAGTGTCCCAGGAATGCGCATGTAGTATTTTCATAATCTTTTTTACAATCTTTTGATATTAACATTCAAAATAATAATAATTTCAAACATTGTATACTAGGATTTTTTTTAATATTTGCTACCCATGTGGCGTCGGAAAGTGCTTGGAACTTGCGGATGCTCGTCTTGATATTTACACAGGACGTTTAGACTTCTGAAGCAATTTAGTTGGGTTGCTCAGACGAATACTATCAGTTACCGTGGGTGCTCCAGCACTCCACAGCACGCGCGGCCCCGACGCCACTGGCTTCCCTTGTTTTATGTTGCAGTTGTATTGGTAATAACGAAGTCTCGACATTTCTTAAATCTACACCTAATTCAAATAAAAACAAAAAGATAATTAAAATCTAAGAAAGTTCAAAAGATAATTGAAATTATCTGTCTCGAGTTGGCTTTCGATCAACCAACCCAATAAAAATTAACTAACGTACGTGATTGAACTGAAATAGATCCGAGAAAAATATTCTTAGAGCAAGTTACTTCATAAGCAAATGCGAAATTTCTTATTTTAAATGTTTAAATGATTGAACGAAGCAAGCCAATAAATACATAGATACTAATGAGAATTATCGAAAATAATTTTGTAAGTAATTCATTAAAATTTGCAGTACAGATATTGTGCAAACTACCGTGATTAACAAAGTAGCAAAGCGGGCGCACTCGGTTCTGCAGGATAATGACGTCACGTGTGACGTCGGCTGGTACCGACTCCCTCCATCTCCTCATAAGACAGCTCTTGTTATATGACCCTGCATCACACAGCAGCTTCGAGACCACGCCCACTGAGCCAAGCCGGAAACCGCAACATCAAAGAGATGGAACAGCCCTTACTGTATAGCCCTGGGTTCACGTACGTCCTAAGAATTCAGATCATAAAAGAAAATCAAATTGTATGGTAAAACCATTTTACGATAATGCCGATTCCACCAAAAAAAATTGCGGAAATTGTAATTATTATTTATTTATTTATCATCTCATTCCAACAACAGAAAAATCCAGTTACAGTTGTAGAGGGGAAAAAATGAACACATTTGTGCACATCAAACGAGAAATAAATAGTAACAAATAAAGCTGAAAAATTCATGAATAAATATCCGAAATATAGTCCCGATAGTCTTAGAAAGGTAATTTCTAAAATTTATTAAAGGGGAATCAAAAATATCTAGATTCCCCCCGTTCGAAAATTGTATAGCTGGCTGAATCCATAAACAGGATAAAAATTACATAAATTTGTTCTGTATCTCTTAATTGCGAATAAATTATAACATCTCGTTCGGTATATTGGAACATTAATATTAACTTCCTGTAAAATTTGCATACAATCAATTTTATTATGGAACAACTTATGGTAAAATGATATCAATAAAAAATCTCTACGATCACTTAGATCAACATCATGAAATAACGAGTAAGAATATCATGATTAACACCGAACATTTTTGAGAAACAAATGTTTGAGTAATCTGTATTGGACTGACGCCAATAATTTCATTTGGTAATCATGAACTGGGTTCCAAAAATAATGCAAGCATATTCAAGTTTAGATCGAATAAAAGAGCTAAACAGCACACAGTTAAAACTTTAGTATCTTTAAAATCTTTGGTAATTGTCATAATGTAGCCCAGTTTTTTGTAAGATCCAAACAAATATCATTAATGTGTTTTGAGAAAGTAAAATCCGAAGAGAATATAGGACACCAAGATCAGTCGTCGAGTCAGTCCTTGACAAAGGAATATTATTTACATGGTATGAATGAATTACAGGTGAAACTTTGCGGCCATAAAGTGATTACAAAACACACACATTTACCAATATTCAGATACAAATTATTTCGATCACACCATTGGGAGAGATGGTGACATATCTACATAAGGTAAGGGATGGTGATTAAATCTACATAAGATTTAAATCTTGTTGTAGTTTATTGCAGTGTTTCTTAACCTTTTTTTGCCCGTGGCCCCCTCTGAACCACATTTTTTTTCTCGTGGCTCCCCTGAGCCACGTGGCCTACCCAGAGTCTTCGACCCTCATCTAATAGCAAGATCCTTTACATGTATTGGATTTTTTCAGTGAATTTATACTGAAAGAAAATTTTGCAAATGAGATTGGTCTCCCCCCGACCACTGGGCTAGAATTTATTGAGCTCCCCGCTAGTCCGAGTTCTATTCAGGGCCCCCTAGGTAAAGTAATGCTATGGTAGTCTCACACTTAGGTGTAAATAAACAGCCTACATATTCCCTACTTATTTTCAAAATTTATTGTACTATACAAAATATCATGAGGTGGGGTTACTTATGGACCTGAGACCCCCGGGTTTGACCCCCCCCCTCACAAAAGTGGGACTGACAGAGCTGCAGCTCGGGGGGGGGGTGATATAGTTTTCATCATTTTTTGTTTTTTCACACTACGTTTATTTTAGAGGGGCCTTGCGAAAACCCCCCATCCTAGGGAACCTGCTGCAGAATGTAGGCGGTGAGTCCCGGGTTTGTCCATGCCCTAAAATGGCCCTGGTTTTTTGGGTAGTTTTGTTGGATTTTGTAAGTGTCCAGTCACTAATATAAAAGCTTTTTTTATTTCTTCACACCTTAATTTTTCTTCTCAGCTCTCTGCAGCCCTCCGAACCACCTGTCATGGCCCCTTTTTCAATTTTCTTCCGTGGCCCCCTTGAAGTATCCCAGTACCACTAGGGGGCCCATGTGGCCCCCGGTTGAGAACCACTGGTCTATTGCACGATTCCACATTGTCAATAATTCTGAAAATTTTTAAATCATCAGCGAACATTAGACACTTTTCAAAGACTTCAGCAAGATCATTGATGAATGTCAAATTGTCTTGTCTTCGACATAATCCACATCTCTCCACGAAGACATTCCTGAAGTTTCGTAGGTGCTTCTACAGTACCTATGGAACTTCAGGAATGTCTTCATGGTGAAAAGCTAGTATAATTATTGCAGTTAATCTCTCGAAAGAGAAGAACTTAAACTACAGACAACCCTGTAAATAATAAACACGTACCATTTTTGAAAACATTTGCTTTTAAAAATTCCGGAAAGTTAGAAATAGCAAGAAAACGCAATTTTCCAATACATCCCGAATTTGAAGGGATGAACACGAAACAACCATCATGAATACATTAAAGTTCCTCTTTCCTCCATTCCCAGTAACACACGAACATACATCATCTTTTATACATTACTGCATATATTCGGTATCCAAAGTGGAAGAAAAATTTAATTTTTGTGTTTCCAGTTTTTCAAAAATGAGAAAAATTCTTTGAAACAAAAAAAAACAAACAAACTTTAATTAAAACTTTTCTCTTGTTCCCAGAGAAGAAGAAGAAGGAAAAAACCACATTACTCCGTTATTTAAGGGAAAGTTTCCAAGATAACTGAATACATTTTTGGTTTATACAGTTTTATGTTCCAGATTAAACTTCCAGAGTTTTACGGACTATATAGGAGAAAATGGAGATTTTTTTATTTTTTTTGTTCAGGAACTTCGGGTCAGTTTCAAGATCAAACGTAAGTTTGAAATTTCTCTTCTTACCCTCCTTATTTCCTGCATGAATTATTCAGAAAACGTTCCGAGATTCCTGATAATGCACGGATATAGTGTCAGGGAAAATACTGCTGCATGCAGAATGGAAACGAGAGGGATGAGAATGAACATCCGAGAATGTTGCGAATACGAAAATTATTCATGAAACTCTTTCTGAGAAAGAAACAAAGGGCTATAGGGGAAAGAGATATTCTTATGCACTGAAGCCGTGATTTCTCAGTCTGACCAGATGCCGTCATTTCGGAATTTTCACACATACAGGGTGTTTTAATTGAACTGACGCTAAGAATCATCTGTACAGTCATACCACGGCTTACGAATTTTTTTGGATAACGAAGATTTTTTTCATGATTCTCTACCTCGGCTAACTAATAAGTATTCGGCGAACGAACATTTTCGTTGATATACATGCACATGCTTAGGGTGGCCAGATGAGATACCTTAGAAATCTGGATATACTCCGGAATTATTCATTAAAAACCGAAACAAAACACAGAATCGATAAATAAAAACCGGTACATTTAAGAAACAATACTTTTGGGATATATTACAGTACAAAATTGCAAACTTGAAATTACGAAAAAACAAGGTGTTTCAAAAAGAATCGTCCGGTTTAAAAAAATCATAACTATTCAGCTTTCAATACGTTTTGATCGAATAATGTATAGTTAGAAAGAGGGGAATCTCGAGCTTCACGCAGTTGCCAACAGGAAGCGCTAACGCTCTTCTCGCGGCCGTCACTTCAGTGTTTATCAAGATGGCGACTGCACAACAGAAATCGTTTTGTGTTCTAAGCTTCGCGAAGCGAGAGTCCGTAACAGCTGTTCATAGTGCTTTTCATCGACAATATCCTGGTGTCGAACTTCCTGCCGCTCAGAGCATTAGGCGATGGCATGAACAATTCAGAGGCTCGGGTTATCTGTGTAAAGGGAAATCCCCTGGCCTTCCCCCCATATGTCAGTCGAAAACGTGGAGCGAATCCGGCAGAGTTTCGCTCGTAATACACAGAAATCCACTCGCAGTGCATGTAAACATGCTCTCAAAAGTTTGGGACGAATTTGACTACCGTATAGACATATGCTGTGCGTGCGTCCCAAGGTGGACATATTGAGAACCTTTTTAAAAAAAGAACTTTATGATTATTCATGTAATATAAAATTGATCTTAAGTGTATATGTTCAATATTTTTCGTAACATACGCATTTCTAATCGGGTGATTGTTTTTTAAACACCCTGTATTATCACGCCGCTTCTGCACAAAGACTTCAAAATGAGTGAAACATCAGGATAGAAGTATGCATGTCAGACATTTCTTATAGCCTACACAGGATTGAAGAGCGTACACCATAGAGACGGGGGTAATATCTTTTGGTTTTTTATTGCATCCAAAACTTTTAATTTGTTGCACAAACCGAAATCACTTCTTTTTTAAGATCATTTTTCTAATTTGAAGAAATTTTATGAAGCCATGTTGTTTGTGAAGATTTTTTGTGATTTTTACTTTTATTTAAAAATGTTAGCAACCTCTGTATATTGGCTTCGCATAGAACAAAAATAAAATAAAGTATTTAAATGTATGTACTGAAGATAGCTTAGATACACTTCGAGCCTTCAAGTTTTAACTGAAAATGCATTCGTCATAATTTCCAAATGTTTTATTTAATAAAAATATTATGTACATAGTGGTTAATACACATTTACAGTTTTCGTATGAATTCTAGCATTCGATTAAGAAGGAAAGAAAGCATGTATTGAGCGTAAGTACTGTATGTATATACACTCATTGCCATAAAAATTTGCGCAACAAGAAATAATTGTGGGATCGAAACGAAAGTTGGCCTGAAGGTACATGTCGGACAGATATGCAAATGATTAGAAATGCAGCGTGATTGCGCATTGCGTAATGCCACTAGAGGGCGTTGAACTTCGTTCTCCTTGGAGTATAAAACAGGTAAGCAGAGTTTGCTGGAGTGTATTTAATCGTTTGCAAAGGAAATGCTGAGGTAGGCATGCCGTTACGCCGCCGTCGAAGACCATATGAGCAGTTGTCAGAGTTCGATAGGGGAAGAATCATCGGGATGATGGAAGCTGGGTGGTCAGCTCGGCGAGTAGCTCGTCAACTAGGCCGTTCTGATTTTACTGTGAGGAGGTGTTGGGACCAGTGGACAGAAGAGACGTCATTTACACGGCGACCAGGTTCAGGACGCCCTCGACAGACCAGTCGTCGAGAAGACCGTCACATCATCCGACTCGCATGCGTAGAGCCAACTGCCTCATTGGCCGCTATCCAGACACAGGCAGCAGCTTCACTACGGGCCCCTGTGTCTTCCCGAACCATCTCGCAAGGCGCCTGGCTGAAGGACATCTGGTATCGCGGCGCCCATTACGTGTGCTGCCAATGACACCCACCCACCAACGCCTCCGTTTGGAGTGGTGTCGAGCACGACGGGATTGGACTGCAACGGAATGGAACCAGGTCGTCTTCAGCGACGAATCGAGATTCAACTTGAGCAGTGATGACAATCGTGTTCGTGTGTGGAGGCCCCGTGGTGAACGCTTCAATCCTGCCTTCGCTTTACAGCGACACACCGCTCCCACAGCTGGTGTCATGGTATGGGGTGCTATTGCTTACGATACACGGTCACCCCTAATATTGATCCATGGCACAATGACAGCCCAGCGGTACGTCCATAACATCCTTCAGCCACATGTGTTGCCACTCATGGTAGGGCTCCCAGGAGCCATTTTTCAACAAGACAATGCTAGGCCACACACAGCAAGGACGTCACAAGACTGCCTCCGCCACATTACCACCCTTCCCTGGCCTGCTCTATCCCCAGATTTGTCACCAATCGAGCATATCTGGGATCATTTGGGACGGCAAGTTGGACACCCTACGAGGTTGGTCGAACTAGAGGCGCATTTACAGCAACTGTGGAACGAGATGTCTCAGGACATCATACGGAACTTGTATGCCTCAATGCCCGCTCGTATCGCATTGTGTATTCGCGCTAGAGGGGGTCCAACAGAGTACTAAAACTTCTGTTCATCTGTACTTTTTTCTGCAATAAATGATCCTTTTTCTTGGATTTTCTAATCACTTACTTATATCAACGTTGTACTTACATGTGTAAAATTTCGTTTCATTTTGACGACTTCTTCTGGGTGCGCAAATTTTTATGGCAATGAGTGTACACACCAGCCTACTTTCTTCGGGAAACAATTAAAATTCTGTTGAATTCTTAAAAAAGTAATTTTTTTTTCTGTGAATGTTTTGATGAAAATAAACTTTTGTTGAAACTTGAGGGGAGACTAAACTTTTTGATGAAATTGAAACTTCGCTCAATCTAGGTAAAAATGATTTTTGTGTGAATCCGGAAGGAACTGAAATTTTATTGAATCTTGATGACACTCAAATTTTGTTGAACCTTCAAGAAAATAAAATTTTGTTGAATCGTTATGAAAATATTTCTTTTTTGAATCTGGGAAGAAACTAAAACTTTGATGAAACTTGAATTTGGTTGACTCTTGATTTTTTGATAAAATTGAAACTCTTTTCCTTCAATCTAGGTAAAAATTATTTTTATTTTAAAGCATACTAAAATTTTGTTCAATTTGGAAGAAACTTAAATTTTGTTGAATTCCCTGATGACACTTAAACTTCGTTGAATCTTGATGCAACTAAAATTTTGATGAATGTGGAAGAAACTATAATTCTATTGAAATCTTGATGAAACTTGAATTTGGTTGACTTGTGTTTAAAACTAAACTTTTGATTTGTCTTGACAAAACTAAAATTCTTGATAAAATGAATTTCCTGTGAATTTTGACAAAACTAAAATTTCGTTTGAAAATTTTACCTACTATAACGAGGAGAAAAAGAGCGTATATATACAGACTTTAAGGAACTTTTCAGAAACACAGTATACACACGACAATAGTATAACCTAGAAAATACGATTTATTTCTTCCCTTCAAAATTTATTTATTAATAATATTTTTTCGAAAGATATTTGGAATTCAATGGATTTCTTTTTCCGAGAATTCGCGAGATACGGTTTATATTCGGTACGTACGTGTGTGTACTCGCAGTGCAGTACAGTAAAGAATTCTAACCAAGTCGTCAATCAAATATCCTTATAGCGTTCTTACCGAAGTAACAAATTATATTTTGAAGATCGAAAGTTCCAGGAAAAAGTTCGGGACACACGAAAAAGTAAATAGATAATAATTTGTTTGTTTTTTGTTGTTTTTGATGTGACAGTGTTTCACGATTTCTCCAAAAAAAAAAAACTTACCACGAAAGGACGTGTTGGGAATGATCACTGTTTCTACCCCATGTACTGAGAGTAAGTACTGTATATTTATACACACATCAGTCCACTTTCTCCGGGGGAGAAATCCGGTGCTTGGCACGGTGCCCACAGAAGCACCGAGAAAAATGATTCTCTCTCTCTCTCCCTCCTCTTTCAATTTTCTTCTCGAACCTTCTATGCACATCCCCCCTTTTCCCAAATATTCCATGTCCCGTTATTTTATTTTGTTCCCATTTATTTTCCAGGAGATGTGTGTGTGTGTTTTTATCCGGGACACGGGTCACGCGTTTCAAAGTCGGATCATTCCCGGACGTGTGCGGTTCTTTTTTTTTTATATTTTATTTTTCGTGTTTTGGGTCTGGGAGAAGAAATGGATATTATACTGGACTTTTTCAATGAGCTGTGTGACCCGTGAAGAATTTGTTTCCCTAAGAGAGGATATGGAATCATATTTCTTGTGTCTTCTATGAAATGACTTATTTTAAAATTTTGATGGAATTAAAATTTTGTAAAATCTCGATGAATTTAATTTTGTTGAATCGTGGTGATCAAAATTTTTTATTGAAGCGTGATGAATCAAAATTTTTTTGAAGCGTGATGAATTTAATTTTATTGATTCGCGACGAATTTCATTTTATTGAATCATGATGAATTTAATTTTATTTGAATCTGGATGAATCAAAATTTTATTGAATCATGATAAATTTAATTTTATTGAATCATGATAAATTTAATTTTATTGAATCATGATAAATTTAATTTTATTGAATCATGATAAATTTAATTTTATTGAATCATGATAAATTTAATTTTATTGAATTGTGACGAATCAGAATTTTATTGAACCGTTTTTTTAAAATTTCATTGTGAATCATGAATTTAATTTTATTGAATCGTGACGAATTTGATTTTATTGAATCGTGACGAATTTGATTTTATTGAATCTTGATGAATTTAATTTTATTTAATCTTGATGAATTTAATTTTATTGAATTGTGATGAATAAAAATTTTACTGAACGGTTTTTTTTAAATTTTATTGTGAATCGTGAATTGAATTTATCGAATCGTGAAGAATTTGATTTTATTGAATCTTGATGAATTTAATTTTATCGAATCGTGACGAATTTGATTTTATTGAATCTTGATGAATTTAATTTTATTTAATCTTGATGAATTTAATTTTATTGAATCGTGACGAATTTGATTTTATTGAATCTTGATGAATTTAATTTTATTGAATCATGATAAATTTAATTTCATTGTGAATCGTGAATTTAGTTTTATTGATTCGTGACGAATTTGATTTTATTGAATCGTGATAAATTTAATTTTATTGAATCATGATAAATTTAATTTTATTGAATCGTGATGAATCAGAATTTTATTGAATCTTGATGATTCAAAATTTTATTGAATTTTTATAAATTAAAATTTCATTAAATTGTTATGGAACCAAAATTGTGTGGAATCTTGATGAAAGTAAAATTTGTTGAATTTTGATAAATGTAAAATTTTTGATGAAACAAATTTTATTGAATTTGGATTCCAAACTAATTCATAAAACAAAAATTTTGTGTTTGATCTTGTAAGAATTATAATTCTATTTAATGTTTATGAAGTTAAAATTTTTGGTGAAATTGAAACTTTTGAAATGTTGATGGAACTCAAATTTTGGTGAATGTTAAATGAAACGAATCGAAATCTGTTGAATTTTGATTAAACTGAAATTTTGGGTAAATCAAAAAATTTAGTTGAAATCTTGATAAAACCAATTTTTATAAAAAAACTAAAATATTTGATAAAATTAATGAATATTTAACTAAAATATAAGTTTCAAATCTTGATAAAACTAAAATTGTTGATACATACACAAATACAAGGCCACAACAAGCCAACGAGTTGGCAAAGAAACTGCCCGAAATGGGTGAAAAACTATCGAGCAACAATGGTTCCTGGGTCTCAACAATCACTTTCGGAATGTTTACTTTGGATACCGTGGTTCCCTAATGATGCGTTTCAGACGTGGATATGCATTCACAATGGTTTGTTACTTCTTTAATGATGCTAGTATTATGCATAATAGTTTACCCTTTCTAATGGTTTGTCACTGTTACAATCCTCCCAGTAATTTACAGAAAAATTCTCTGCGTCACCACAACCTAGAATTGTCGGAATACAATACAGTACTTACACTCAGTACATGAGGTACAAACAGTGATCATTCTCAATACGTCTGTCTTTTCGTGTTCATAAAAATTCATAAGTTTTTAGAGAATTCGTGAAATATACTGTCAAATAAAAAACAAAAAAAATTATTATCTGTTTTCTTTTTCGTGTATCTCGAACTTTTTCCTAGAAATTTCGATCCTCAAAATATAATTTGTTACTTCGCTAAGAACGCTAGCGCTAGGTTGGTTCGAATTGTTTACTGTACTGCGAGTACACATACGTACGTATCGAATATAAACCATATCTCGTGAATTCTCGAAAAAAGAAATCCATTAAATTCCAAATATCTTTCGAAAAATATTATTAATAAATAAATTTTGAGGTAAGAAATGAATCGTGTTTTCTATGTTATACTATTGTCTCGTGTATGTGTGTACTGTGTGTCTGAAAAGTTCCTTAAAGTTTGTATCTACGCTTTTTTCTTCTCGTTGGTAGTAGGCAAAAATTTCAAATACAATTTTAGTTTCGTCAAGATTCAAAAGAAATTGATATTATCAAGGATTTTAGTTTTTTTAATAAAGAAGCAAACCAAAAGTTTAGTTTTAAATACGAGTCAACCAAATTCAAGTTTCATCAAGATTTCAATGGAATTATAATTTCTTCCACATTCAGCAAAATTTTAGTTGCATCAAGATTCAAAAAAGTTTAAGTGTCATCAGGAAATTCAAAAAAAAATTAAGTTTCTTCCAAATTGGAGAAAATTTTAGTATGCTTTATAAAAAAAAAAAAAATTCAGAGAGTTTTATCAAAAAATTTAGTTTGATCAAGATTCAACAAGAGTAGATTTATATCAAAAGATTCAACAAAAAATTATTTTTCCCAGAATTTAACAAAATTTTAATAGTTTCCCGAAGAAAGAGGCTGATGTGTATATAGGTATATCTGTAAAAGCCCGAAGACTGATAAAATGTAGTTTTTACTGGTAAGTAAGTTGGTAATTAGTTGGTAACTCATCAATTCACTCGATTAGTGATACAGTTACTCACTTACTGGGTCACTCACCCAGTCACTTGATCACTCATATGATCACTCACTAAATCGCTCACTCACATGGTCATTCATGTGGTTATTCAATCGTTCGCTGACTCTGTCACTTATGGGGATACTAACCCACTTACTCGGTCACTTATTTGGCCATTCCCTCACTCTTTCGCTTGCTCATTCACCATCTTATTCGGTCACTCGCTCCCTCGCCCATGCATTCACTCACTTACTCAATCACTCACTCATTGGTGACAAACTGTTGTCGGTGAATTTTCCTATAAGTGAATTACCATGGCGGTGAATTTTCCGTGAATCATTCATTCTAAGCAAGAAACGGAGACTATAATAGGGCCATATAAACTGAAGAGACAAAAAAACTGGAAGGGCATGCGTATGCAAATAAAGAGATATGGAACCAATCAGTGTATGGCGCTGCGGTCGGCAACGCCTATATAACACAAAAAGTGTCTGGCATAGTTGTTAGATCGGTTACTGCTGCTACAATGGCAGGTTATCGAGATTTAAGTGAGTTTGAACGTGGTGTTATAGTCGGCGCACGTGAGATGGGACATAGCATCTCCGAGGTAGCGGTGAAATTTGGATTTTCACGTACGACCATTTCACGAGTGTACCGTGAATATCGGGAATCCGGTAAAAAATTAAATCTACGACATCGCTGCGGCCGGAAAAAGATCATGCAAGAACGGGACGACTGACGAGAATCATTAAACGTGACAGACGTGCAACCCTTCCGCAAATTGCTGCAGATTTCAATGCTGGGCCATCAACAAGTGTCAGCGTGCGAACCATTCAACATCGATATGGGCTTTCGGCTCCGAAAGTACTCGTGTACCCTTGATGACTGCACGACACAAAGCTTTACGCCTCGCCTGGGCCCGACAACACCGACATTGGACTGTTGAGGACTGGAAACACGTTGTCTGGTCTCACGAGTCTCGGTTCCAATTGCTTCGAGCTGATGGACGTGTACGGGTATGGAGACAACCTGATGAATCCATGGTTTTACTGGTAAGGTCTTACCAATGCAAGTTGGTAAAAGCCGAAATACGCGTGTGAACGTTTTTATTTCATGTCAAGTCAAAGCGCCTGTTTTCAATGAAGTGGTTAACCATCATGAAATTATTAGTTCCTGACTCTTATTAATTAATGGTAATTATAATTATCTTTAATAATTATAACTAACTAATAATTAACAAATGAATTAATTAACCGCCTTTCCTGAATTAACTAATTTTCCTAACGCAAATTAATCAGTTATTAATTAGAATTATTTTACTTCTGACACTCATTAAGCGATTATTAATTAATTTTAACTAACAAATCCACTCTGACCATCAATAATCATCATTACCATCTCAGTTCATGGTCAATTAATTCATTAAAAACACATTTCAACTGTTCGGAGTAAATTAATTGATTTATTCTGAACAGTATAAATTTTAAATCACAATCATGGCAATCTGCCATTATTTAGTTATCATCAGGAACTAAAAAGTTCCTGGTAGTTGATTGATTCAATAGGTGATTATTAAGTAATTGTAATTATTAAATAATAGTAAATATCATTAATAAATTAATACGAGTTAGGAACGTAAGTTCATGATGGTTAATCGCTTCATTAAAAAAACGGGCGCTTTGACCGTAAAATATACATAAGACGTACTTTCGTTTAGGATTGTGCCAAAAGTACAATCAGAAACGTTTTGTTGAACGTTTACGAACGTTTCAGACATAGAACAAATTGAAAAGGTTTTAGGTCCAATCACTTCGTATTTGCTTTCATGCAGTACCCTCTATCGACAAAAAATGTGAACTAAATTCTTTGATTGTACCACCAAGAAAAATCCCCCTTCGTGAAAATGAAGTTTTTGCCAATCGCATTCAAATCATTCAATTTTCATGAAATTTTTAAACTATTTATGAATTCATTGGACACCCTGTATTTGACATGAATGACTTTTGGAAGATGTCCGAGAACATTTAATAACTACATTGATTGGACGTTTCCTCTGAGTCGAACGGTCAATGAATTCCCAATTGACACGCTGTATCTCGATTACACATTGTTGTCTCATTGTTGTCACATTGTGTCTCTCTTGAACTATTGAAAACCCTGTTTTATCAAGTTTTCAATAAGTGATAAAGTCGCTCAAGAGAGTTCAAATAATAAAATGCATCAAGAGATGAAACTTATTTCTCCCACTCAATAAGTACAGTAGTCTTTCTGCTATTCGCCTATAAATTACGGCGATAAATTGGTATATTCATCACAAATACAAGATACAATTTCAGTCATTTCTGGTAATAACTAATCCAACATTAAAAAACATCCGAATAAGACAGAGAGAGAGAGAGGAGAAAAACACACACTTACATTCAATTGACGAGACACGGTCTACCAATTGCCCGTAAAAAACTCATTACACGCTCATGCAGTTTTGGGTTCTCCCAACATCGTTTTCCCTAATTGCGGCCCTTTCTGGTACGAACAAGACCGAGAAACGGAGGTGGCCGTGGTGGAGATGAGGCCCACGGTGGCCGATCGAACACACAACCAACCATCCTCCCTCCCTCCCATCCCTTCAAAACACATAGAAAGAGGTAAAAAGACCTCGTTTTCTCTCGAAATATATGATCGTAGGTAATTGATATGAATAGCCTTAACTCGGATATGTTATTCATTAAGTTCACGAAATGGTAGTGATTGCGTTTTAATGACCATGAGATATTATTGCTTGTAATGAATTCCTACTCGGAGGATTTCATTTTTGTTGGAAAAGTTGTTATTGCATTTTTTTCCCCCTTCTTTTGTAAATTATCTATTACTGTTCAAATTAATCGGTGGGAATTGTTTTCCCTTCTGATTCGATATTGATACTAATCTGGACTAGATACATTCAAGGTATGTATAACTGGAGGAAAAACTTTGGAAATTTTTCGTCATTCGAGTCGGTTGTTTATGTGTGATCCGAATACTCAAGGTCTATACCAGGAGTGACCGACCCGAGGCTCGGGTGCCGCAAGTGGCACGCCATAGTATCCGGAGTGGCACGCGAACATTTTTTAAAAACTGAAGTTCTATTCCATTTTTTCAATCAAGGGATTTCCCTACAACTTTTAAACAATCCTTTTCTTATGAATGATGGTCTTGTAGGCTGCCAAACCTATATTTAGTGTGAAAAGTACTCTTAAGATAATACAATTTATGTGATGACTTTCTATTCAAAGCGTTTCTGTTCGGTTTTCTCATCTTTGGGCCCATTGGCGGAGATAAACATGGAAGTCTGGGGGGGGGGGGGGACGATGATGATGTCAATTGATATATATGTTACCGCTAAAGTGCAGAAATCAGTTATTCTACAGATTATCCAGGTATCAAATCCGTTAATCTGCAGATTAGTTAGGTAATGTGCATATTAACAGCTTTCGAGCTTTAGCGGTAACATTTACACATGTACATTAGATCAGTCGACTACATCTTTGAAGCTGAGGGAGGGCATTGCCCCCCCCCCCCATGTTTGGGCATAGTTGCTGGACGTCCCATGGGCACGAGATTCAGGACCGTCCGCAAGGAGTACTTGCATTATATAATACGATTACGTTAGCTATCCATGAATTCTTGGGTGTGGGGAGGCTAAGTCCTGTTAAAAAGTTCATTGGAGAAGGGGAGGCATAGACCTTAAGTCCTCAGTTTCCGATGTCTATGCCAATGTGGTGTAGACAAGATGAATATCTTACCGATATACGAGAATATCCGAGGATGATGCCACTCTCCGCTATCCATACAAAGGTTTCTAACAGCTGGCTGATGCGAAGATATAGTTTGGAAAGAGAGAAAATTCAACTGTGCCCCACTTTTGGGAACTCCACGTTAACAAAAGAAAAATTTATACCGCTGGGTGCCTAGATTCACCTGGAAAGGGAAAAGACGTGGGTTCGATTCCCCACAGGAGGCACACACATACGCACAGTTGAATTTTCTCTCTTCCCAAAATATATCTTCGCATAAGCCAGCTGTTAGAAACCTTTATACGAAAATATACAATGGCATTGCGGGTACGGAATTTATGACTGAAAAAAAACAAAACTCAAAAGAGTGACAAACTGAACATTTTTACGGTTCAGAATAATATGTTGGAGGAGCGGAAACAATACTAATGTCCCGTAAAACGGGACGCATGGTCTGCATATTCAGGCATGCGCATCGAAAATAAGTACGATTCCGGCGCAACTCGGGAAAAGGTCGGTAATTCCCTACTCTATGTATACCATAGAAATCTAATCGACTTTGCTTTCATTCATCTGCATTGAAGATGGAATGGAGTATAAAAGATGAATTCGTTTACTTTCCCTGTCTATCACCACTTCTCATGTTTACAAGAGAATTTCTGAATGATCCACCAATTCAGAAAATTCAAAATTTTTCCCTCATCCTCAGAAAAATCACAGGTGCGAAATCGGGGAAAAGTTAATAGAATAATTGTCCCTTTTCCTAAGGACTAAAATACGGCTTGAGAACGAGAAATGGCACGCGCCGCGCTTTGGGCAGTCATTCTCGTGTGTGGAAAATTCAACGTCAACCATTCACTAAAACGCAATTCATTGGAAGGGAAATTTTTACCGCTGGGAAAAATCACCGACAAACAATTCATCGTCAAAGTCACATGGTGAGTGAGTGGATGAGCAAGTGCTGAGCCAGTGAACTAGTGAATGACTGATCAAGTGAGTCAGGGAGTTGATGAGTGTGCAAATGAGTGAGTAGATGTTAGAAATGAGCAAGTGAGCGAGTCGTTCAAACGGTAACTCGCTCAATCACTCACTCTCGATCATTCAACTGTCTCTCACTCACTCACCTGTAACTCGTACGGCTACTCACACACTATCACTCATACGGCTACTCGCTCATTCTCTGACTCATTTACGGTTACTCACTCATTATCTCACCTCACTCACCGAGTCACTTGGTCACTCATATGATCACCGATTCAATCGCTCACTTAGTTGGTAACTCATCAACTCACTCGACAACTGATACGGTTACTCCCATAGGGCCGTATTCACCGACATGGTTTAAACCTGTAGTTACAATTTTTGGATAAGAGATCAACATAGATTGGTTAAAACCCTGAGTTTAACCAATCCGTGTCGATCTCTTATCAAAAAATTGTGACTATAGCTTAAACTATGTCGGTGAATACCGCCCTTACTGGGTCACTCACACAGTCACTTGATCACTCATAATGGTGAGTCAGTGGATAAGCAGGTGCTGAGCAAGTGAACTAGTGAATGACTGATCAAGTGAGTCAGGGAGTTGATGAGTGTGCAAATGAGTGAGTAGATGTTAGAAATGAGCAAGTGAGCGAGTCGTTCAAACGGTAACTCGCTCAATCACTCACTCTCGATCATTCAACTGTTTCTCACTCACTCACCTGTAACTCGTACGGCTACTCGCTCATTCTCTGACTCATTTACGGTTACTCACATATTATCTCATCTCACTCACCCAGTCACTTGGTCACTCATATGATCACCGATTCAATCGCTCAATTAGTTGGTAACTCATCAATTCAGTCGATAACTGATACACTTACTCACCTACTGGGTCACTCACTCAGTCACTTGATCACTCATATGATCACTCACTGAATCGCTCACTCACATGGACATTCATGTGGTTACTTAATCGTTCACTTACTCGGCCACTTATTTGGCCACTCCCTCACTCTTTCGCTTGCTCATTCACCATCTTATTCGGTCACTCGCTCCCTCGCCCATGCATTCACTCACTTACTCAACCACTCACTCATTGGTGACAAACTGTTGTCGGTGAATTTTCCTATAAGTGAATTACCATGGCGGTGAATTTTCCGTGAATCTCATTCTAAGCAAGAAACTACAAAATTTTGTGGGCAATATTCTCCTTAAGAGACTGTAATAGGGCAATATACGCTAATTGAAATAATAGTTAGGGTTTTATTTAATGTATTGGTGAGCAAGTGGATATAAATCAAGAACTTTTATTGAAAAACTGCACATTTCCAAATTATTTTCATCCGACACAGTTACAAGCTTCATTCTTTCCAGCAAAAACAAAATCCAGAAAACATATTTATGAGTTTTTCCTTTAAAAAGTTTTCATGGCATCGATAATGGCAAACATGACCTTCGGATGCTTCTCAAATGTCGCCCGGTGACATTCCAAATCGACGAAATCCCTATTCTTACAGAAGAAAAGGGTCGCATATTTCTTCAGCTTAGCTGCCTTGAAGATTTCCGCGTAATGCAATAGAAGCGACGCGTTGTAATAATCGATCCTGGCTATCAATATGTTGGAGCAGTAGGTCTTGAGGTCCTCCATACCGTATTCGTTGGCCGCCTTCAGTAGCTTCAGGCACTTGACGGTGCTGACGGGACCGATCCTGCCGGTGTAGATGAACTTCAGCAACAAGTTGATCGTTTCGATGTTGAAGTTGGATACTTCTATCGGTTGGTTATCCGCGGCGCTGCGCTCACGCAGAACAGACGCGAAGTGTCCGCACCGAGCTGCCAAGATGGCGCTGTGCACCGCGACGTGATTGATCATCGGCTTTGGTAGGAAGTCGACCTTCAGTCGCTTGTTCTGCCATCTTATGTAGCCGCGGTTCACTACCGCTATCTTTAGGTCGCAGCTACTCGCGTCTCCTAGAAGACTTCCGAAGTCTTCCGCGAGTTTCGCGTAGGGACTGGTGACATCCGGAGCGTATTTGGTCTTGCCGTCGACCGCGATCGTCGAAAAGCCGCAAGTCCCCTCGACGGAAACTGTCAAGACATCATCGAGTAGATTCTGGACGAGCTCTTCCCTGGATATGAAGTTCGGGAATCCTGAATCCGACCCGCTGTGCAATACCTGCCACGTCGCGTTGGTCCCAGTCTTCAAGATCTTCCCGCTCGCGTTCTGCAACGTCAGCTCGTACTTGACGCTGATCCCGGACGGGGGCGACCCCGTGCACCTGATGAAGCACGACACTTGCCCGTAGTTCTGTCGCTTTTCGCCTCCTGGGAACAACGTGAGGTGGAACGACGAGCGGCTACCCTCGGGACTAAAAGTGGAACTGCAGTAGCCCTTTCCGCGACTTGATTCCAACGTACTGAACTGCCCCAGCTTCCAGTGACTTGTGAACGTACTCAGAAGAGTCCCCGAACATTGGAATTCACCGTTTTTTATAGGCGGCGCATCTGGCGTATCTGTCATGTTCAATTTGCTTATGTTTTTTAGAAACACGAACGCAGTATCAATGTGCAAAGTACCGACAGCATTCAACACTGAAGTTTCGTTGAAATACTGCTTTTTAAACGGCTGGTACTATTTTGTTGAGGAATCTTTCGGCTTTTAATCATACTGGGTTTTTGTGGAATCATGAATAAGGGCTGTTTCAAGTATTACGTCAGCATCGATGGGGAGGGAGGGGGGGGGGTTTCCGATTTAAGCATTATCCTAACCCCCCTTTCCCTCCCTCTTGTCATCAAAAGTCAGCAAATCGGAACCCCCCCCCCCCATCGATGATGACGTAATACTTGAACGGCCCCTTATTCGGTGCGCCAAAAACGAAAAAAAACTTTTCGATAGTTATTGGGCACCTGAACTAACATTCCCCTATTGATAAGTCCCGTACAGAGCCACTTTAACGATCTCTAAAGGTTTCACGATCTTTCAAGTGCTCTGGAAATGTGTCCTAATGATCGCTTAAGTGCTCTGGAAATGTGTCCTAATGATCGCTTAAGTGCTCTGGAAATGTGTCCTAATGACCGCTTAAGTGCTCTGGAAATGTGTCCTAATGATCGCTTAAGTGCTCTGGAAACGTGCCACGTATCACTCAAGTGATCCATAATTATGCCATGGATCACTTAAGTAATCTGGGAATGTTCAGCGGGTAACTTAAGTGATGTAGAACCGCACTGTGGCCCCCCTCAAGTGCTTCAAAACTGCATCACATGCGATTATTGAAATCAATAATAAATCAAATATAAAATTCATAATACGATTTCATCTTCAATTTAAATCGTTCGATTTCCACGGCATTATACTCTTCCTTGTGTCATCAGTCAGTCTTCTTTATAGTTGATCACTTTCTTTTCTCTTTACGAACAGCGAGGTGGTGATGCAGTTTGTACACTATTGGTTGGTATGGCGTCTGTGGGATCACTCTTTGTCATCTCATTGTCTTCTATCCATATAATTATTTTCTTGACTTTATTCACTCTAATTTTATTTTTAAAAATCTCTGTGATCCAGAGTGACATTTTTAGCAGCGGGCACACACATGTGCGTTAGACAATCTAAAGTACATCGCTCTCTTTTCGATTTACCACTAAATGTTTTTGATGTTTGAATATTTGTACTGCTGTAAGCCTGTTGCTCTGTGTGGTGAGACTTTTTAACGGGGAGATCTGTTCGCATTCACCCCTCGAAGTTGGGAACCACAGAAAACGAACTACAGCCGCTCAACACTGTGACAGCGGTAAAGTTTGAACTCGGGTCCTGGCAATGCGAGTTCGTCACTCTGATCGCTCGGACCCCCCCCCCCCCACACACACACACACAGCGGTTGAGCTATAGCCTCACTAAAAAAAGCCGCCGCCCCCCCCCCCCACATAAATACGGCACTGGGCTTCCATCAGAGGGCAGCTTTTAAAGTTGAATTTACAGAGATTTTTTGTGATGTCTTGAAGGGATCCTTTTGTTGTGTCATGTCCCTTTTGCCGCTGTGGCGGTCAGAGTGACGGACTCGCATCGCGATGATCCGGGTTCAAACCCCACCGTCGCCGCAGTGGTGGTCGGCTGAAGTTGATTTTCGGTGGTTCCCAACTTCGAGGCACGAATGCGAGCCGATCTCCCCGTTAAAAAGTCTCGCTGCAGAGAGCAACAGGCCCACAACGGTATAATTATTCATTCACTACACTTCACTCTCTATGAGTTTTAAGATTTCGATTGCAGATGGCAGCACTGCACATAACATGCATTACACAGAAACACACTTCACGGAAGGTGCACTTTACGTGCACACACATTCCAACATGTACCAATTCGTTAGAAGTTCTGGAGAGGAATATGTACGAGGTGCATGTCTGGTTTACTTGTAGTAAGTAGGGGAAAGTGCCTACGGGAGAAGTGTTTTTTTTTTAAATTTGTTGAATTTATTATATAAAATTTAGCAATAAAATCCTGGAAGTGTGCGCAAAAAAATTGTATGTGAATATTAATATACACTGCATCATCTTTTCTGAAAAGAATTGAACGAGAAGTTGAATTATTTCTTCACAAAAAGGGAAAAAAATTACTTATATCTTCTAATATATATTCTTTGCGGCATCCGTGTTACAAATAACATGGCATGAATGAATGAGCTACGCCACCGTGCCCGAGTGGCGTGATGGTAAGATGCTCGTCTACTACCGTGGAGGTTGATTGTTTGATAATTTTTGTCGCACCACGGTCATTTTCTGCACACGAGGGCTAATTATACCGGGACCTACAATTACATTATTGCCGCTTTCGAACGGCAGGCTTGTTTTATACTCATCGACGGGGTGGTGAGCTAAAACCTCGATGGGGGTACTCCCTGCAGTAGCAAGTTTTTCTTCGGTCATGTCGCCCTTTCTGTTGTACCCGTGTGTCAGGAAATTTTTCTGACAAGGACGAACCGGGTATCGAACTCGCCACACCTCTCAACATCCTTCGATACTTTCGGCGAGCATCTTATTGACCTGGACTACCGCACCTCCGTGGAGGTTGTCGTCCCGGGTTCAAACCAGAAGGAGGATATAGATAAGATATTTTCCCTAACGATCTCGAGGCGACCGCCGATATATAACACCTTCATTTCTAATACATCTCATTAATAGCAGTAAATTGCAATATAGCGATATGGCCAGAGTTGCTGTTTGGTGAAGTATAGATACCGAAGAATGACTTGTTGGTTCTTGGGCTTCATGAAAATTCCTTTCGGCCCGTAATGTTCGGGTCGTTTAAGCGTTCCCTTGCATAGACACGGTGCTCGTTACTTATTATTAAAGAGTATGTACATATAGCATGTTAAAACATCCCTAATATATAAGGATCTCACGAGGTTCCTTGCACAAGTCCCAAGAATTTAAATACAAATACAAATACAAATACAACGCCACAACAGGCAAATTGCCCAACGAGGTGGCTGACTTAAGAACATCATGGATCCCCGAGCCCCTACCTACTACTGCTACACCACACATGCACCCCCCCCTCGCTGAACCCCCCAACGAATCGGTACATGCGGGAATGTGCGCGTGCGTGTAGTGCAACCTGACGTAAAGTTTGTTGCTGTGTAATGCTTGTTATGTGTAGTGCTGTCATCTGCCCCCAGTTTTACTAACTATGAGTGAAGTGTTATGGTTGAATGATTTACCGTTGTAGGACTGTTGCTCTCTGTGGCGAGACTTTTTAACGGGGAGATCGGCTCGCATTTGCGCCTTGAAGTTGGGAACCACAGAAAACCAACTTCAGCCGACCACCACTGTGGGGTTCGAACCCGGATCCTCGCATCACGAGTCCGGCACTATAACTTCTTGAGAATATGACGAAATCCATAACTTATTACGACGCTGCGTATTTTGCCCCCCCCCATCCTGCCTGTACTTCTAACTAAGAAGGCAGCTCCCTCTACTGTCTTTTTATCAAATAATCCTCCACGGTATGATATGCCTGTATCACAAGACAATGCCTTCGAGAGACATCAAAGACCCTCCCCGTGATGTCAGTGGCTTTTCAAATAACGGGGCTTTTGTCTGAAGGGGGAATTAAATGCCTTTTCGATGAACATTGGGAATTGATTTATGGTCCTCACCCCTCCCCTACCCCCATCAGACAGAGGCGTCACAGGATTTACTCTTTGACGTCAAGGGAATGGTAAACTAGACAGGGCTTAACACCACCACCGAGAGTGAGGACTTAATAGGGTAGCCTCTCATTTGCATAGTCATTGGAATTTTAGAAGAGATTCCTCTTCTCCCTCTTTTTTTTCTGACGCATCGTGTGGATTCCATTAAAATTAGATTTCGAGATTTTTACTGCGGGGGGGGGGGGATGGGGGAGAAACACACTGTGTTCCGCAATTTCCTAATCCTTACGCGTTAATTATTCGCGTGCGTATAAATACGCTTCCGAGTCTATTTGCTGCTACGTGTTCGTTTTAAATGGGTTTCCCATTTGGAAATGCGGTCGAGATCTGTGGGTGTTATTTAATTTTTTGAATACACACGCAAAAGGCTACGAGAGACGAAAATGTCCAACGAAGTGGTTGAAAAGAGGTGCACATAGAAAATATGGATGTCAAATACAATACAGCGACCCAAAATAAGAGCAATTACCACGAAAAAACAAATGTACACTAAAATAAAACAAACCATTATGATAAAATACAGTAAAATACTCTACCTATAAAAACTTATAGTTGACTTATCTAAGTATGGATGGATTCTCGATACATCCCAATATGTTTATCATATTTCTTTGCTGAACGTGTCGATTGTATTGGAATTCACGAACCTCGAGGGTAAGCTATTTCATTTATTCACAGTCCTATTTTTAGGAAAATTCCTTGCGACACAATAATCGAGAATTATCCATTACCAATCGACACTGACGTCTCCTTCTCGAAGACTTAAAGACTTGAATCTTCGAACCTTAAAGAACCGACCACGCCCGGCTCTATCGCTATTGCAATATAAGCACGATGGTCCTAAGACCGCAGGCGGGACGGGATAACCAACCGGTGCCACCGATCCAGGCAATCCACCCAGAGCCAGGCAGACACCTTCACCCCCAGGCACCCTCCCTTTTATTGAACATATATACCGTCTAATCATATTCAAGTTGCCACGCGGTTTGGCCGCATTCGGCGCAACCATCATATTTCGGGTTTTACACACATACGGTACCGCACCGCTTATCGAAATTGTCCTTCTTGTCTCATACCAGCAGCTAGGCTCTCCGCCAGTGCTTCTTCACATGCATGGCCACCCCGGCCTGGATGCATGGGTACTGACCTCCTTGTCTGCCTCACGTGCAGGGCCCCTTGCCTGACTACACTGGTATTGGTATTGTCCTCACATACATGGCCTCCTTGGCCATGATGTACTAGTACTGAACTCCTATTTTGCAAGTCCTCATTCCGGCCTAACCTTACTATATTATTTTCCTTCCTTCATATCCCCATTGTGTATCGCCGTCTTCCTTTTCTATCTATCTAGGGAAGCTGGTGGGTGAGGTTTCCTCGTCCTCTTTTCCCATTCGGGCAGCCGGGCTTCCGCCTCTTTTACCTCTGTGTTATGATTGTACAGTATCCCAGGGAAGCTGGTCGGGTACAATATCCCCTATTACTATCTGGTCAGCAGGGCTTCTGCCTCTTTTCCCTGTGCATTGCACTTTCTCTCTGTATCTCTTATTTATCTGGCCATCTCGAAGACTAAACTGGCCCCCGCTCTGTCCCTTGCGAGATATAAGCGGATTACCTTGCGGCTGGGACATGCTAGAAGAACTCTCCTGACACACATCCAGGCCCGGCGAACATCCCCCGACTCGCAAGCCACCGGGTCCGTCCCGCCGTGACCCCACTCCATCCCAAGCAGCCACACTCTGAGAAGCTTCCGGAAACCTCCGATGGTCAAGAAGGAGCACAGGTGGACCGCCCGCCAGATCTCCGACCCAGCAAAAACATTCCGCCGGCCCTCGACTCCACTAGTTCACGAAAGAACACCCCCGTCCGCCACTCATCGCCCAAAGGAGCAACAGAACAAAACCAAATGTCCGTCCCCCTCCGGCAGCCCGCACCCGTCCATGCCACCACCGCACTCCGTCTCCACCAATGCATCCGCAGATGCACCCGTGGGATCTCAGTTGCCAATCACTCGCTTCAGCTCCTTTGCCACCTGAAAGAAAACATACATACATGCCATCTCGAAGACTGACGCTGTATGAATAACTCATGTTTCATTCTACTCATCCCGTTGAAAATTTAAAGCACTTCAATCGCACCCCTCCCCCCCCCCATCCCCACCGGCGCTATTCCAATGTGAACATGTTGAATAAAAACCAAGTCTATTTTCATAGCTCAAGCTCCGTGTACTGACAAGAGCGTGCATAACTTTTCATTACACTCTTTCCACCAATTAATTTTACTTCCCTGTGTTGGTATGCCTTCAAAACCTTTACTCCAGTCCTGGACGAACTGAGCCTCGAAAAAGCGAAAGAATGACTTTAGGAGAACGCGAAGAGACCTTTTTCCGAAACCGAGCATCGTAATCCATTTTTTGACAACTGCTGAACACTGTTCAAAAAACCCAAGCGGATCGTGAATGAGAACTCCCAAATCGGTGACCATCAGGGAAAATAACGCGACCACGCACTTATCAACACTAAAGAACATGCTCTATCCATTAGCTCATATTCAAGTTCGTCTGGAGCATCTCCCTATCATTTCGATTTCCGATTATCCCCAATACCTTCATGTCATCTGAGAATTACTAACTTGCAATCAATACGCTGATCGAGTTTATCGATAAATCGTGAAAAAAGGATGGGGACCAAAGACACTTCTTTGAGGAACGCCACTTGTGACACCTGTCAAATTATAAAATTCCTAGTTCACCATAACCCGCTGTGACTTACTTCTCAACCACCATTGCATCCAATTCAATAAATTGCCACCAATACAAGTTGCATATAAACGCTTCAAGAATTTACAATGCCGAACCCGATCGAATGCCTTCTTGAAATCGAGATAAACAACGTCGACATTTTTGCCATTTCTCAAAGTCTTAGTCACGTGATCACAGAAGCAAAGGAGGTTGGTTCCCTCCTTTCTGAAGCTAAGCTGGTTTTCCAACAATACATTGTTTTCGTCCATCCACTTCACCAGTTAATTGCCTTTTCATATTTAAGAGCATTTAAACAACAACACAAATAAGTATGAACATTATGTGATATCCATATCACACATACATGGTACGAAAATGTATTTTATATCGATTAAAGCAGTGCGTGCGAGTGTGTTGTTCAACCTTTTTACTGTTTGCGACCGGTGAGATTAAGTGAACAATTTCGAAGGCCGGCATAAACAGGTCACTTACGGCCGTATTCACCGTCACAGTTTAAAAGGAAATCGCAGGTTAAAGGATTAGAGATCGACACGGATTGGTTAAAATCCCGAATTTAGCTAATCCGTTTCGATCTCACCTCCTTTTCCACCATCTTTTACTTACGATTGTAGTTTAAACTGTCGGTGAATACGGCTGTAACTCTCTCAACCACTCACTCACTAACCACTCTGTCACTCTCACTGACTTTCTAACCATTCTGTTTCTCACTGACCTCCACGCTTACTTACCAAATGGTGGCTCACTCGATCAGTTAGGGTATTAACCGACATGGTTTAAACTGTAGTCACAATTTTTGGGTAAACCAATTTTGAAAACCTGAATTTAACCAATCCATGTGGATCTCTTCCAAAAAAATTGTGACTGTAGTTTAAACCATGTCGGTGAATACCGCCCTTACTGACTTACAGTCTTACTTACTCAGTCTTTGTTCGCTCACTCTCTTGCTCAATCACTAGCTCTCTCACTCGTGTCGTACCGTTGTCGGTGAATTTCACGTCGATGAATTGTTCGTTGAATGAAATTTTTCAGCGATGAATTTCCCTGTCAATGAACTATTGCTGTTGGTGAAATTTCCGTAAAAATCGTCGAGACGAAACCAAGTGGCGTTATTAAAATGAACTCTGTTTGGCTTTTTCCTGTCAAAGAAAATCTGGAAGCCGTTCCGGAAAATCAGACTCGATTTAATCCACAAAAGAACTATTAATACACGGAGGACTCCTTCTTGTTTTTTTGTTTTCCTGCGTGAGAAAAACCGAAGCTTTCGAAATGGCTTTCACGCTATCGAAACACTAGAGAATAAAAGACAACTTATAGGGACAGTAAAAAAAAGCCGAGAACTAAGCTTAGGCCTACAACACGAGAAATAGTGTCGTTCCTTTATGAAGTCTCCGGAGCGAATAAATACCGACATGTTTTCCGCGACACAAAAGAATTGTTGTTTTTCCGCACTATTTTTCCGTCGAAGAAAGATTTCAGAGGCCAAGAACTCATGGATTCTCAGTGATTTCCCAAGAGGCCGGACCTTGGACATCGATCCTTGCTCTCTTTATTCTTGACACCACATATTTTCTATTTCTTATACATTTATAAAGAGATGTTTATAAATGTGGGGCAGAGGCCAGTGGTTAGACAAGCACCTCCACACTTGTCCGACTCTTTTCTAGTGTCGGATTTAATTGGATAGTTAGTATCACGTGATCAATGACGTCTGATTAAGGATTTCCTCTCTAGTTTTGGCTGTTCTTCGTAGTTATGACGATTTTATTTATATTTTTGACATTATCAGCCGATCAGAATAAGGCTATTGTGACGTTATAGAAACATCACCGTATGTGTAAAGTGTACCTCCTGCTGTTACGTTTGGCAACTTATCGCAAAACACCAGCGTCTATTAACGATTTCGCTTTTATTTTGTCATTACGTCTTGTTTGCTCACACGATAATAAATTACAATGATATAATTTAACTATAATACTATAACGATCATAATAATAATGATATAATTTAACTATAATACTATAACGATCATAATAATAATGATATAATTTAACTATAATACTATAACGATCATAATAATAATGATATAATTTAACTATAATACTATAACGATCATAATAATAATGATATATATTATATAATAATAATCATATTGACATGCAATAAATACAGTGGCTTGCCGAAACACAATTTCTATGTTTGGTTTTCTAATGAATCTATCAGCATTATGAATCAATAAATGATAGCAGGGCCCAGCTTCGCTGGGCGCTCGCTTCGCGAGCCGTTACTATTGTCAACTTGATGCAACTGAACCACATTTTGATTAAATCAGAAAAAAAAACAAAACATTTTTTAGTGATTCAATAAACGATAACTTATTATACGGGGGTGGCCCCCCATTCCCCTGTATCGCCAAGTTCGCTGTTTGGGAGACCCCCCCCCCCCCCATTCCCGTGCATATGACAATTTGTGGTGAATTATAATATAATAAATCATGTTTATCCCGTGCAACGGTTAAAAGAAAAAAATTAAATGTGATAAGAAATTAAACTTTTCAAACGAAGATGCTAGAAAAAAAAAAAAATTGGATTTTTACGAAGGGACTCGAACTCATAACCTTCGTTTTAAGCGTCCCGTGAACTTCCCACTGCATCAATCCTGGTTGCCGAACTGAGGTTAAATTTAGAATATCCATTATTAAATGTCGCTAGGAAATATGGTGGCGCCAAATGGATCAAAAGTTACGGTAGCCTCGCGGTCTACTGTGACGTTTCTATGACGTCACAGTTGCTTGAAAAAAAAATAGCGCCAAAGCCACATGCAAAAGGTTACAAGGAAGAAAATCCTGATTTTACGTCTATGATCACGCACGTCCAATCAAATTCGACACTAGAACAGAGTCGGACAAGGATTGAGGCGCTTTCGTGGTTAGGGAGATGGCGTCTGAATGTGCAGGTGATATAAGTGATGGGGAACTGAACCGAGGGATAGACCTTAGATTTTAGTGCATAATCTCGGTAATGTATAGCAAAATATCATATTATACATTTCGTAAAGATAGATTTTTAGAAATCGTGTTTCGAACTCACGTAAATTGCCAAAAATAGCATTTTTTCGTTTTAAACACGTTTAAAGTTTTATTCATGAAAATTACTTGTATGTGTGTAAAAACGCTAGACTAAAGGCGGTATTCACCGACATGGTTTAAACCAGTCTCCCAAACTTTTTGTTCCATCGCTCCCTTCATCAGAAATTTTTTCCTCTCATCGCCCCCAACTCAAGTAAACCCATGGGATCCTATGTTAAATCAGTAGGTTCTATCACCCCCTTGGACCATTCCATCGCCCACTTTGGGAAACACTGGTTTAAACTATAGTCATAATTTTTTGATGATAGATCGACACGGATTGGTTAAATTCACTGGTTTTTCAACCAATCTACATTGATCTCTTATCCAAAAATTGTGATTACAGCTAAAACCATGTCGGTGAATACGGCCCTAAAGTGGTCGTAACTTTAGTTATTAGCGTCATACAAACAAAACAAGGCCTATTTTGGAATCGCAACAAACAGGGCTTTCATAAAGAATAGAAATCGATATTTTCTTTGAAAACGACGTTTTCAACGTAGATACCTTAATAAAAGATAATACAAGTACAAATACAACGCCACAAATGAGGCAAAATGCCCAACGAGATGGCTGAGACTGTTGTTCATAATGAAAGCCATCATTATGATTTGGAAGTGTCTTTGGAAATTAAGCTTTTCCAATTCCATGAGCAACGAACGTCCATAAAACAAAACTCAGAGAATCATTTTCCCTTTCTTCAATTAAATAATGCTGACTAGTTAAATTACGTCGAGTACGTTCCAGATCGACTTCAATTCAGTGAATTACGTGGTGATTTTAAGCAGCGCCATCATATCCCCTAAACAGATTCCGTCATCAAGTAAATGCGGATAAACTCAACTGAAACAGTGAGTGTATCACCAACGAACTCACTAAATGGCGGAAATTGAGCCGAGCTTATCGCTATAAAGACGGAGGATTAAGTTCCCTCGGTGTTATCGGGAAACGAGAGACGCTTGTCATTACAATTTGGGTCCGGCTTTTTGAATTATTTGCTGCTTTTTTAACTGGAAACGAGATCGATTAGAGAGAGAGAGAGAGAGAGAGCTCTCCTGAGTGTGTGTGTGTGTGTTCATGCTCCTTTTTAATTAATCCCGTCTAACTAAGTTCAAGGAGCAGGAGACTCAGAATAACGTCACATCCAATCAATGGCTTCCGATTCCGCTTCCATCGTCTTTCGCTAAAACTCTCGGCTTGTTGTTGTGAGGCTCTTAACGCTCTCCAGATTTCAGATCGGATTTAATTCGCGATCGCATGTTTCAAAGTTCGCTGATAATTCTCAAGAACCAATTCGCCTTGGGAATAGAATGTTTTTGGTACATGAACGGCTTGCTACTTTAGACTTGTGATGGCCGAACTACGGCCCGCTCAGAGACATTATCTGTCCCAACGGAGGTGGGATCGTATTTCCGAATTCTATAACGAATTTTGAAAAGTTTATCGAAAACATAAATAGGTAACCAAGGTAAAAATTTGAAATATCTATTATATAATAAAATAAAATAGATAAACCAAGAGCGTGCCGTTTATTATATATAGACATTTTTTAAGCTCTAGGACGGAACAAATGGGTTCCTAAGAGCTGCATAGTGCATGTTTTGTCTCACCTGAGGGACATTTTGGGTGTTACTATATATCGTGTAGCGCATGTCCGATTTGGTATATTTAGACACTTTTTCTATCTTCATCCACTCAAAAGTTATGACCACTTGAAGATCTGGTATGCAGGGGCATATGCGTACAGCCTCATTTTCAATCTCTAAGATTTATCATTTCTGAATCTTCCAACATATAGGCTTGTGTCGTCTGCGAATGAGATTAATTTACCGTTTAACTTCATTTTCCAGAAATCATTAATATAAACAAGAAATAATAATGGCCCAAGCAGCTTCATTTCAATTGTAATAGTCTTACCTGTTCAAAATTATTATTTGAGGAAACCTGAAAAATCAAAGATTTTATGCGATTTATGGAAGAAAAATGCAAATCGGTAAAATTTGCAACTCTCAATTTTAAGAAATTTAAAGAAATTTCTCCGAGACATCGATGGTTGAAAGTAGCAGTACATGGTATTAAATGCTAAAAATTTTGACATACGAGTACGCATTCTGAGTAATCTTTACACTTTATCGTCTCATTGAATAGAATTTCACAAATTTAAGCTGTAGTTCAAAGTTCAAAGCCCGTTCATTCGTCAAGACAAGGTGAAAAAGTTCAAGTATTTCTCACCAGAGGGAAATTTTAGGTGTTAATATCATGTAGCGCATGTCCGATTTGGTATATTTAGACACTTTTTCTATCGCTCTATCTTCATCCATTCAAAAGTTATGAGTTATGACCACTTGAAGACCTCGTATGCAGGGGCATATGCGTACAGCCTCATTTTCAATCTCTAAGAATCATTTTGGGATGCCTGGGAGCAAAAAAAAAAGGATAAATATTGAAAGCACTAAAGAACTTTTAAATTTTTGAAATTTCACCTAACCTTGAATAACCCCTGAAATATGGCAGATAGAATCATGGAAGTAGCGTAGTGTTATATCATTACGAGTACGTGCATTATGATAAGGAAGGTTAGAGCACCACCTGGAAGACAATTTGGGAACTTTTTTATGCTATCTTGAAATCTAAGCCAGATAGACTAAAATTCAAACAACCAGGTCATAGAAAGGCTTAAGTTAATGAAAAACACACTTGATTATGAATAATGAGTATGAAGTAATTGAAAAAATAAGTCGTGATCGCTATATTCAGTGTTTTACTGCCTATTTAAAGTTAATAAACCTTTGTAAGTTGTTGTTACTATGTAAGTTGTAATATAGGTCCCTAAAAACTTTTTAGCTTTATTTTGGCAAATCCAGATCTTCATGGCAAGGGATATGGAAACGCAAAAGCAATAGTCATGTATATAAACCTCATTAGTGGTTCATGTACTAAATGACATTTTGAATAGCATATCAGTTCAAGAGCTCCAAAATGCTTGAGGAGGTGGTTGGGAAAAAGTCAAAAGCGTGCATTGGTGCCAATAGAGTGAAATGTTATCAAAAATTTTGAAAATTTTCAAAATACATACACAAAAAGTAAGAGAAGAAATTAAATGTATTCTGGGTTCGGAGAAGTACCAACAAGTGTTTTACGTGAACAAAAATCCTGCCATCCAAGAACCAATATCTCCGTTTATACCGCAGTAGTCGTCTAGAGCAGGAACCACTGCTCTAGAGGATCAGTTGCACTTCCGGCAAAACCTGTCAATCGAATCCGAGGGTCAATTGCACTGGATTCCCCTCTTATCACACGGGTTGATTGCACTGAAAGGGGAGGGGAGAGGTGTCACCAAACTCTACGTATGAACCACCAATAGATAAGATTCACCGAACTTTATCTATGGTAGACGAAGCCGCTTGAAAGGTAGCAGCACTCTTAATGCAGCTTTGATGGTAGATGGTGTTGGCAGCACAATAAAGCAGTGCTTCTTAATCTTTTTTTCTCCCGTGGCCTCCCATTGGACTATATTTTACTCTAGTTATTATCTCGTTATTCTTGTTATTCCCTTTGTCTTATCCAGAGGTTCCCTGTCCATCCCCATCCAGGAGTGATACCCTGCCAACTTTTTGTTTTGATTTTTTGAGTAAATTTATAATGAGCAAAAATCCCATAAATAATTGGCCGATCTCTGGGCTCCTTATCTCAAGAGGGTTCCTGGGAGTGGGAGGACCATATGCATGAAAATACCATCTCAAAAAAGCCGAAGGCCATTGGGCAAAATGACGTTCTGTGGCCCGGTTCTCAGCTAGAGAAATAAACTGGCTGTCTGGCAAATTGGGTATGGTGCTGACATAGCATATTAGGAAATCCTAGTAACATGCACGCTACAATGTTTTCCGTCATCATAGCCAGCGTTAGGATATTGGTTGAGGAAACATGCGAATATCCCTACATAATTCACTTCAGATCGTGGAGAATGTTTCCCCGTGCTATGGAAACAGACAATTCATGATCATTCATGGTTGAAGTTAGTAATTAGCAAAACTTCTATATACGGAACAACACAACACTTCCAGATGTAACGCACAATGTACGGGAAGAGATAGAGATTCCGGTATACAAGTGGTGCTTGTTCGTAGGTTTATAGTAATACAATTTAGTTAACATATTATATCACTGCTGAATTGCTCGTCCGTCATCTAAAAACAAATCGATATTACGAAGCAGCACTAGCAGGCGTCAGATGTATGCGCAGGAATACGAACGAAGCAGCAATCTATATTTAGGGGAAGATTAATCGAATTCATCACGTATATTGAAATTAATTTCAGCAAATCCGAAATTAGCGATGGAGGTTAATAAGAAGCTACCGTGACCATCAATCCTTCAGGATTGTCTGAGGAAGTTCCCTTATCCATTGGGAATTTCTTATGTAATGCAGTTGATACTCAATCAGAGATCCCTGTTACTTATATCTTGAATTTATTCTGAATATCTGATAGGGATATTTTTACTTGTGATAGGTGTGTACTAAAATCAGTAGACACAGACACGCATACAGTGTGCGTGAAATTTATATAACTTCATTCTAATTTCTGGTTTGATTCATTCTAATTAATTCTAATGTCAAGCATGTGAGTGACCGGAAGAGCACGGAAGTATGTGAGTGACCAAAAAAGTAACTTAGAGACACATGCGTATTTACAACAGTGTGGAGCCAAGCGGGATATTATTGCCCAGGACGGTGAATGCGAGTAATTAGTGGTCGAGAAAATTACACTAGAATTGGAGACATAGGCGGAGATAGACTTGGAAGTCTGGGGGGGGGGGCACGGTCATTATTTCTGAAGGGGGCACGATGATGATGATGTCAATTCACATATGCATATATACATTAGATCAGTCAATTTCACCTTTGATGCAGGGGGGGGGGGTATCTGCGCCCCCCGTATCTCCGCCCATGATTGGAGATGGTGGCAAAATTCATGTAGCCCACTGGCAGCAAAACTGTAAATCCGCCTCTGTACACCTAGGTCTGATTTCAGCAAGGGCAAGTTGGACATTAGCCCTGATGCCCGTCCATAATTTAGGGGATTAGCCCTAAATTTGAACGAAATTAAGTCATCGAGCAATCAAATATCTTTGACCATATTCGTGAATGCCTCCGAATTTCTATTTCCCAAGGCACCCTGAAGTCACCCCCCAATGTAGTGTTTTTGTTCTCTGTTGCTGCAACTTCTGTTAGCAAAGGAAAAAGAATCGAATTTCAACACTCAATATGATTCGTTTGTTTCTCCAGACAGTATTATGAAGATGATGATGACGCCACTGTTGAGAGGGTATAAAAGCGACGGACGTGATAGAGTTCCTTGAAGAGTTCGGGAGGTTGGTTGGGAACTTATGTGGTTGGGTGCCGAGTAGAGTTGGAATCTCTTTGGCTCCTCTTTCTTTTTCAGGTACCCACCATTTCACCAAATGGTCAACCTTTCTACTACAGGTCTGTAGTAAGTAGAATGAACATTTCCTATATTTTTACTAAAAAGTCTTTTTTTTTTTTTACGATGAAGATTACTTGAATGATAATTATGATTGTAATTATGAATTTTTATCGCATAATTTTTTAAAATATATTTTTTGGAATACATTTCTAAACCAAAGAAAATTTTGTAGTAGCTCTTTATTTTTCATTATAGGAAGGATGACCATATAACCCGTATTTTTGACCGCCACGACTTTTTTATCCTTCAAAGAAATGTCCCGTTTTTACTCGTATTTTCAACGAAGTTTATTTGGGCTTATATATAACCGTGACTGAAACCGTAGATGATAATTTTCATTAATTTGTAATTTTTATGACTGGGGGAGGGGAATATGACTCGAATTTCACGAGATATTTTCCAGTAATTTTGGCCACCCGTACTTTACAAAAAATGTCCCGTTATGTCCCGTATTTTCAACGAAGTCCATGTGGATTTTTATTCTGGATTGGGGAATTCTGATGGGATAAAATTTCCGAAATAATTGCGCTGAATACCCTTCCTCTCCTTACCGGGGTGTACTTCCGTCATATTTCTTTCGGGGAGGTCCGCGAGGGAGCTTACCATGGTCCATAAATCCTAAAGGGCTGTGGTGTCTCATGCAGACGACCCCCCAAGAGTCGGGTCAACGACCTCGGGTGTGTCACGTGATCCCGGGTACTGGAGACGACCGTCTGGAAAACAGCAGAGCAGAGAGTCACTGCACACGAAAGCGTGAGGTTCAAAAATTTCTATGCCTGTCTTTTTCATTAACCCAGATTATCATTATGTGTCGTCGTAATAAATGTTTATTCCAAAGCTGTGGCTCTGTGTAGTGACTCCGCAGTGGTGACCAGCGACGTTTAGGAACATTAACCATCAAAAAAAGTCCATCTTCATTGAAGATTTAATCTCATGCATTTTCGGAAATTTTCTTCTTTCCGAGCCTCCATTATGTCTGTGGTTACGACGACTCGATTCTTCCCTCAAAGAGGCCCCTGAAGAACAGACCCCTCTCGCCCACGCATCATCGTCTGCTCTTCTTCTCTTCTGGTGTGTGACCTCCTCCTCCTCCTCTCTCTCGTCTTCTCTTCTTTTTTTCTCTCTCTCCCGTTGGAGCTGAGCGATGGCGGAAGAAAATGCTCAAGTTTCGAGGATTGGACTTCGATTACCTCCGTTTTGGGAATCCAATGTCCAACTATGGATTCAACAGTGCAACAGTGCTTTTCAACTCAGTGGAATCACTAACGATGACACGAAGTATGCAGCCTTGGTCTCTTCCTTGGACGGAGAATGCTTGTCTTTCGTCTCGGATCTGATATTAAATCCTCCGGCAATCAACCGCTATCAAGCCTTGTCGGATCGCCTCATAAAGGAGTTCGCCGCGACGGAACATCAAAAAGTCAAGGAACTTTTGAACGAGCTACAGCTGGGTGATCAAAAGCCAAGTCAACTGCTGCGAAAGATGAAAGAACTCTCCGGCAACAAAGTCACTGACGAGTTCTTACGCACCTTGTGGATGCAACGCTTACCGCAAAATATTCAAGCAGTGTTATCGGTTTCCAGTGAGCCATTAGATCAACTTGCTGTCCTAGCCGACAAAGTGGCTGAAGTCACTACCCAAAATTACGTGTGTCGAATCCAGCCATCGTCGTCATCTCAAATGCAGTCGACTCCAGATCGAACCGATTCGACATCAGCCATCGAAACGCTCACCAAACAAGTGGCAGAGCTAACGGCTACGGTGAATCGACTCTCTAGAGGGAGATATCGCAATAACTCCCAACAGCGACGATCTAGGCGTTCAACATCTCGTTCAAGTCGAGCACGGGATATCTGCTTCTATCACAACAAGTTCGGTGAGAATGCCCGCTACTGCCGTCAGCCATGTAAATTCCAGAAAAAAAACGACGACCTTCCATCATCGCTGGTATGATGGAATCGTACAACAAATCCAGCAGGCTCTTCGTGATCGACAGAGTTACGGGTGACCATTTCCTTGTTGACTCTGGCAGTGAAGTTTCTGTTATCCCACCTAAAAAAAATTCGTCAGCACTACATCCAAGTTTCCATTTGTTCGCCGCAAACAACAGCAAGATTCTTGCTTATGGTTCCACGGTCAAGAAACTAGATTTAGGTCTCCGGAAACATTTTTCCTGGACATTTCTCGTAGCTGACGTCACTTCACCAATACTTGGAGCTGATTTTCTCAGCAACTTCAACCTAATCGTTGATGTGCGAAACCGACGACTCATCGATTCGCAAACATCATTACGGGTACTCGGATCGATCAAGCCCACAACACAACCTTCCGTCACTACCATTGGAGATTCTGAATACAGTGCTATATTTCAAGAATTCCCAGATGTCTTCAACCCTTCACAGATCGGTAAAACAGTGAAACATGTGACGCGACACCATATCATCACTCGAGGACCACCGGTGGCTTCCAAACCTCGCCGTCTCAATCCAAAAATTCAACAACAGGTGAAAACCGAGTTTGAATTCCTTTTGGAACAAGGGATTATCCGGCCCTCCAAAAGCCCTTGGAGGTCTCCGTTACATATCGTGCCCAAGGCAGATGGTACTGTACGTCCTGTCGGTGATTATCGTCGTCTAAATAGTGTTACGGAATTTGATTCTTACCCGATACCACATATTCAAGACTTTTCTCAAGAATTGCACGGTAAGTCTATTTTTTCTAGACTAGATATCTTAAAGGCATATCATCAAATTGGCATTGCCGAAGAAGATATACCAAAAACCGCAATCACAACCCCTTGGGGTTTATTCGAGTATACAAGATTGAGTTTCGGTCTCGTAAATGCCGCTCAAACTTTTATGCGGTTCATGCATGAAGTTTTACGAGGTTTACCATTTTGCTATGTATATCTTGATGACATTCTATGCTTTTCTGAAAATGCCGAAGAACACAAAATTCATTTAAAACAAATATTCCAACGTCTTCAACAGTATGGCTTAAGTTTAAATGTGTCAAAATGCATATTTGGTGTTTCTGAGCTTGAATTTCTGGGACATGTGATCAAACCATCGGGTATCACACCTCGTCCAGACAAAGTACAAGCTGTACTCGATTTCAAGCAACCGGAAACAATTGAGCAATTGCGTAAATTTTTAGGTCTCATAAATTTTTATCGCCGTTTCCTACCGCATGCAGCTGAGACACAAGTGCCACTGCATGATCTATTGAAAGGTTCCACGAAAAAAAGAAAAGACAAAACAAAAGTTGTGTGGTCTACATCAACTTTGAAAGCATTTGAAGATTGCAAAAAGCTACTAGCTAATGCCGCATTGCTGGCACATCCATCCCCGTCTGCCCAATTAGCTCTACACGTAGATGCTTCCGACTATGCTATAGGCGGTGCATTGCACCAGGTGACGGACAATGGTCTTCAACCGCTAGGTTTTTTCTCACGCAAACTTTCACCCACCGAAACACGATATAGCGCATACGATCGAGAACTTCTTGCCGCATATTCTTCCATAAAATTTTTCAGATACATGCTTGAAGCTCGTGAGTTTATACTTTTCAGTGACCATAAACCACTGTGCTATGCATTTCGACAAAAAAGTGAAAAATGCTCACCTAGACAGCTAAGGCATTTAGATTATATATCGCAGTTCACAACGAACATTTGCCATATTCCTGGATCGCAAAATATTTCCGCTGATATCTTATCACGCGTAACAGCAATTTCAGTTCCTGGACCTCTCGATTTTACTGCCATCGCTGAGCAACAAGAGAGGGATAAAGAACTAGAGGAACTTCTAAAGAGCAAATCAGCTTTGCAACTGAAGAAAGTATTTCTTCCAGACGCAGCTAAAGCGCTCTACTGCGATTTATCAACAGGTGCTGTTCGACCTTATATTCCAGAAAAATTTCGATATGATGTGTTTTGGAAAATGCACAAACTCTCACACCCAGGAATTAGACGTACTATTGATTTGGTCAGAAAACGATTCATTTGGCCATGTCTAGCTAAAGACTGTGCTAAATGGACAAAAGTGTGCATACCATGCCAAAGATCCAAAGTGCACAAGCACACGAGATCCACACTACAATCGTTTGTGGAACCTTCCCAACGATTTCAACATATTCATTTGGATATCATTGGCCCACTGCCCATTTCCGATGGATATTCTTATTGCCTAACAATGATAGACCGGTTTTCACGATGGCCAGAGGCGGTACCTATCCGCGACATCACAGCAACCACGGTAGCTACAGCTTTTCTTTCCACCTGGATTTCTCGATACGGCACACCTTTGACAGTAACAACTGATCAAGGTCGCCAATTCGAATCGCAGCTATTCCGAGAGCTGTCCAAATTCATCGGAGCAAAACGGGTAAGAACAACTGGATACCATCCACAGGCGAACGGTATGTTGGAAGAGTGGCATCGCCCTCTCAAAGCCGCGTTGAAATGCAACCAAACCCATAAATGGACCGAAGCATTACCTACAGTTCTACTCGGTCTTCGGTGCTCTCTGAAACAAGATTTGGGGTGCACACCTGCAGAACTACTGTACGGAGAAACTTTACGATTACCTGGTGAATTTTTCCAAGCACGAGCTAATTCCAACTCAACTGACGCTTCCGAGTTTCTACAAATGCTGAGAACTCACGTCCAAACTTTCCAGCCACGACCAATCAAACGGCATGGAGGACATCCTACATTTGTTCACCATGATTTGAAAACTACTTCTCACGTTTTCGTAAGAACTGATAGGGTGAAACGTCCTCTGGAACAGCCATTTGAAGGACCATACAGAGTGATCAGCCGGACCGACAAAGTGTTCAACGTGGACATAAGAGGAAAATCAGTGTCAGTTTCAGTCGATCGGCTTAAACCGGCATTTCTTGTGAATCCGACGGTGGAGCCGGTACCTGTATCTCCAAACGTACCAACTGCAGTTACGTCTGACAGACTCGCAGCTGATTCTGCTGTGAAACCAGTCAGAACCACTCGTTCTGGACGTACTGTCCACTTTCCAGATCGTCTACAGTGCTCGTGATCACTGATGCTACTCCATAGTACGCGATCACCTATTATTACTCGTGATCACTGGGGAGGGAGTATGTGGTGTCTCATGCAGACGACCCCCCAAGAGTCGGGTCAACGACCTCGGGTGTGTCACGTGATCCCGGGTACTGGAGACGACCGTCTGGAAAACAGCAGAGCAGAGAGTCACTGCACACGAAAGCGTGAGGTTCAAAAATTTCTATGCCTGTCTTTTTCATTAACCCAGATTATCATTATGTGTCGTCGTAATAAATGTTTATTCCAAAGCTGTGGCTCTGTGTAGTGACTCCGCAGGGCCATGGCCGCTACGCTGATGTCTGGCAATTCGATACTCGGATTTTTCATGGGCCTTTCTATAGAAATTTTTAGTGTAAAACAGGAGTTTTTAACCCATGGCTCACGGGCCAAACATGACCCTCCGAGCCTTTTGACGTGGTCGGCCGACCATTTTAAGAAAACAGCTATTTTACAAAAGAATCGTTGGCCACTAAAATTTTTACTCTGTGAGATACTTCCATTTTCCTACATTTAGGACTGTGAGATACTTTCCAGATTCAATAGTAATGACGTGCATGTAATACGCACGGGCCGTTTTTAATGAATTCGGGGGACCCGGATCCAAAACACTTTTGAGATCTATGATTACAGTCACGCTCGTTATAACGACTCCTATCGTCCCGTCGAAAATGTACGTCATATTCGAATTTCGTTATATCGAAAGCAAAAACATATAGGTTATTCGTTACATAAAACATTTATGACTTATCCTACCGTTCGTTGTAATGGAATGGTCGCTATAACGTGTGGTCGTTACAACGAGCGCCGACTATATTTCGAGAGGCAAAATTCGGGATCCAAAAGGTATACATCAGAAGTCTTAAACCTTTTTCTAACCACGAGCTGACTTGGTGGCCCGCGGGCTTCATGGTAGATTTTAATTTGGCCCACAATGGGGCTGAGATGTTGGAAAAAAAGACCCATGTTCTTTATTAACTTCTTCACCACTTTTCTTACGCTTCATTCTGATCTTAATTCATTCATTGATTTCTTCATAATTTCTGATGCTTCATTCTAACTTCATAATTAGGTAAAGATGACGGCCATTAATTTGATCACGATTTCTGGCACTTCATTTATTTTTTGATAGCGATTTTCGACATTCTAACATCATTAATTTATTCATAATTATGATATTTCAGCATAGTATCTGATACTTCATTCTAACCTCATAATTATATGAAGATGATGATCATTTATTTGACTATTTGATCACAATTTTTGGCATTCGAACTTCATGAATGTCATTTCTTTCTAAACTTCGTAATACTCTTCATGTTCTAATTATATATATATATATGCAATTAGAACATGAAGAACATATAGAATGACATTTTGTGGAAGAGAAGAGAGCAAAAGTTGTTCCCGTCTTCTAAAAAGGTGACAAATCTTGTGTTTAGAAGTATAGATCTGTTGTTGTTTTATCTCCGTTCGCTAAAATCTTCGAATCGATATTACACACAAATCCTGTATTTCCGCGAATCAACATGGTTTTGTCAATGGTCTACTGTCACTAATCTCCTGAGTCTTAATGCCTGTATTATCGACGCCATACATAACAAACGACAACTTGATATCATATATACTGATTTTTCAAAAGCTTTTGATTATATCGATCATGGAATTCTTATTAGTAAAATCGGTTCTAAATCTTACTTATCCAATAGAGTGTTGTATGTATCCTATAAATGCAATTTAAGCCAAGGTTTTGTTGCTATTTCTGGTGTACCTCAGATATCTGTCCTAGGCCCGTTGTTATTTATCATTTTTGTCAATGATGTATCCGCACTTTTCAAAAAATTGTCTACTCTTTGCTGATGATTTGAAGATTTTTAAAAGTATTGATTGTATTGACGTCTGTTATAGCCTACAAAATAAGTTGTCTTTACTTCACGAATGGTGTTTACTTAGTAAGTAAGTGGTATTTACTTAGTTAGTAGGTAACTTTACTTAATAGTCTTAATCTCAATATTGATAAATGTTTTGTTCTTTCATTCACTCACAAAAAGAAGCTAATCTTTTTTACGTATAACATTAACAATAGCCAATTGCTTAAAAGAACCTCTGCGACCGAATTGACCGTTATTTATAGTAACAATTTTAACTTTGCTGATCACATTAAAAATCTTTGCTCTGTGTCATATAAAAAACTTGGTTTGCTTAAAAGAATGTCGAGAGATTTCAAGGATAGTAATACGTTAATATCCCTTTTTAATACGCTTATAAGATCTAAACTTGAATATGCTTCAATTATCTGTAACCTATTTCACGCTCGCCATATTATGAGTCGAAATTATTCAAAACAATTTTCTAAGGTATTTATATTTCAAAAAATATGGTCCTTATAACAATATTCTATCTGCCACTCATCTACGAAACAGTTCCAATGTCGTTAGCTTACAAAAACGCAGAGAGTACTTGCTCGTTATTTTTTTCAAGAAACTGTTGACTAACCAAATTGATTGCATACCCATTCTTAACGAAATCTGTTTAAATATTAAGTGCCACATTATTAGGTCTAATTACTTATTTGCCGTCAAATCATTCAATACTAATATTGGTAATTACGGTGCTGTAAACAGATTTTCCGCATTTTATAATGAGCTACTTCAACATCTGGATATTTTTCATTCGTCTGTTACCGACTTTAGAAGATTTTTGCTGTGATTGCATTGTATGTATCTTTGTATGGAACTTTTACATTTTGCGTAATTTTTGTTACTTTTTATTTGTCTTTTGTGTACTTTATCATGTTGTCGTTTTATTTTCATTGCAAGCTGTAATTGGGTTTTAAACCTGTAGCTTTGTATTTTAAATAAATAAATAATTTAAATTCTGAAACGACACCTTTTGATGCATTTTGATTTCTGATGCTCAATCTCGTCCCGCAGATAATTCGAAGACCATCTTTTGCCTTTAGAAATGCACTAGTACCTAAATTAAACCATTCAATATGCCCAGTGTAGAGTGACTACGTAAGCTTTGGGGTGGGGAATTGTTGGGGAATATCCTTCATCTCTGATTGAATTTAACTGCGTGGCATGGATACTGTTATATGGACATCACTTTCTAGCAATGCATAGTGTTTCCTCAACCTTTTTGATGTCGGGGATTCCTGTGATGATGATCAACGCTCCGCGGAGAAGGCCAATTTTGACACCCTTACATAATATCCAAAATGTATTGCTTTTATAATTTGCATATCATAAAAAATTGAATAAATTACAATTTCACCAGCATATAACGTGTCATTAATACAATGGTAGTAAATGAAAATGGACGCGTTACAAAGTACTCATGGATCCCCGTGGGTCCGTGGACCATAGGCTGAAGAACACTGGCATAGTCTTATTCTACTATACGCCACGCAAACCTGGATACCTTGAGATTCAAAAGAACTGATGGAACGAAGTGATCACGATAATCCTTGACGATAATTAAAGTGAAATTTTTTGTCACAAAAAAAATTATTAAATTCATTTATTAACTTATCGGAAAAAATACCAACTCTGCTCCTATATTAACTTATGCATAAGCAGCGAGGCATCGAGTAATAATACTTTCATTCAGTCTACTAATTTTTTTCACCAACTGTGTACACATCATTTATATTAAGGTACTTTTTATGAAGAACTGCATGCCTTTCTTCACCACGGTTGCTAAAAATTTTGTTTTTCTTGCTTAGATTTCAAAATATGTTAAAAAGTTCACCAGGTGGCGTTTTAAATATTTCAGTCATGTTGCGCGGACCTATATTACTATACCACTACATTTATTTCATGACTGTAAATACTATATTTTAAGAGTTATTCAAGTTTATATGTGAGAAATTTCACGTTATGAATTTCTCTTAAATAATTATTTTTTGCTCCCGGGCATCCCAGAATGATTCAGAGAGGTTGAAAGTGATTGTAAGAGGCTGCGTATATTATACCAGATGATTATTGGAGTGTTCATAACTCGTGAATGAGTATGTACAGAAAGATGGGGCAAAGTTCAAGGTATATAGTATTGAGCATGCTCTACATGGCGATAGTAACGATAACACCCTCTGGTGGAAAATTCATGAACTTATGCTATCTCGGCAATTAAGGTAGTAGCTTCGAAGAAAATTGCAACTTAAATTTTCTGTGGTTTATTTTTAGAGAGGTAATAATATGTATGAATATATAATTACGGAAGATGTACACTGTCTGTAAAAGAATAAAGAATATTTTTTATATATTCAAATGCAGCAATAGTTCTCATCAATTTTTGACTCGCGGATCCCTTTTTAGTTTAAAATTTCTATGACGGAGCCCCGTAAGTCCCTTTTCAATTATTTATAAAATTTACTAATTCACAGCGGATCCCGCTTATAACGTTCTTCAATAAAAACACCATATATGATGAAACGTCGTAAACGGGGAAACGATTTAACTGGAAATTCTCGATGTGAGTATTATCAGCATAGGAAAAAAAGTTGGGGACACGAAAATGATTCGTACTGAGCGGCAAACGTTATAAGAGAGATCCCCGTATTTTGTTTTCCCCGGGCGGCCGCGGAGCCCCCGGGAAGTGCACACGATGTTCCAAGGGCTGCGCGGAACACCTTTTGAGAACCACTGGAATACAGGCATTTATGCCACTTATAAACCGCGGTATGTTAAAACGAATCATCCATTTCATAATTATCTTCCAACAATGCAACTATGTATTCATTCTTTCGCAATAATTCGTTTTAATGTTTTTTTTTTCAATATTCATATCTGTTTAAACGAAATTCGTTTATATGAAACCACTATGGCTCACCCTGATGAAAATATATTAAAAAAAAAATGCAAATACGGATATGAATTAATGTTGTTAGGATATTTTTAATTGAAGCAATGCACAGGCATTTAATTAGAGTGGATTTTTTGATTACTTAAAAATAAATGATTAATTAAGGATAAATATAGAGTTCGTTTCGATTTTAATGTCATCTATAAACAAATAAAAATATTGCTAAGCAAAGTTGAATAGTTTTTACCTTGAATTGTATTTCTAATACAGGATGGGCAAAAAGTCCGTAGAAACTTTAAAAATGAATAAAAACCGAGATAAAAAACGGTTTGCATGGTTAGCATAGCTAGGTCACGGGAATTTTTTTAACGGGGAAAAAATTACTCAAGAAACAGCCGATAGGTGGCGCCGGCACGAGCGACTTCGGTGGAAATATGCGAAGGAGACGGTTATAAGAACTTGCGCTCCTAATGCACAACCAGTTCATCGTTTTAAAATGTGTATGCGCACCTGCTGCACTCTGGCGTTGCTGGATTTGTGACCCGCCTGCAGACCCGACAGTGGTGGTCGGCTGAAGTTGGTTTTCTGTGGTTCCCAACTTCGAGGCACAAATGTGAGCCGATCTCCCCGTTGAAAAGTCTCGCCACAGAGAGCAGCAGTCCTACAAACAGTACAAATATTCAGTCACTACACATCAAACACTTCACTTCTGAGGCAGCACTGAAAAATCATACACAACACTACATAAGCACTCAGACTGTTAGGTACACCCACACTTACACTTCCGGCACAACTCACTAGGTAGTAAATTGCCTATGGCGATAGACCTGAGTTGTGCTCGGTTTGAAAAAAAAAAAGTGCGTTATCCCTGTGGTGGTGGTCATGTGGAACACATATTGCTGTAATATGCGATTTTGAGCCATTCTGTTCGTTATTGCGTTCCTTCTTTGACTTGTGTACGTCAGCGCCACCTATTGGCAGTTTTTTTTATGTTTTTCCTGTCTTAGAAATATTCCCCTGACCTAGCGACGCTAACCCTGCTAACCGTTTTTTATTTCGGTTATTTTTCCGGTTTTTATGAATTCTCATGAATTCTTCCGGTTCTTGATGAAGTTTTTACGGACATTTTTTTGCCCACCCTGTACTTTGAATTCAATGTGATTTTATAAAATCCCGCAGCACGTAAAATTTCAGCAGCTCTGAAAAAAGACACCGACAGGAAATGAACTTTCTCCGTCTAGAGATAAGAAAAAGTATTGCACTTATACAACCATATTTTGTACTTGAATTTCCTTTAAAGATATACTTTCGGAAATAACAGAAAATAAATTAGCATAATGGTTATACAATAATAATACCTCGGGTTTCGTTGACTTCGGTTGTGTGTCATCGGTTTCGGTTTTGGTATTTGCCTCGGATTTCGTCTTCGTGCTCAAGTGACTTCGTTGCTAATTCTCGTTCTCCTGTTGAGTGTGGCATTGTTTCTCGTTTTCTGAGCATCACCATCGCGCGTCTAGCCAAACAATTCCATGGGACTAAAGAAAGTTTCCAGAGCCCAGCAGCCCTTAGAAGAAAGCTGCAACTTGTTGAATGATAATGTATTGCCCCATTTTCGGCAAATCTTAAAGAGGCGGCAGAAACAGACCCCCTCTTTGGAGAGCTTTCTTGTGCAACATGGGTCCACTGACTCTGAAGCGGGTCCTAGTGCCAGGAAGTGACCCAGACAGTGTCTTGATAACTAAGGTCCTTGGGGAAGGGGGGGGGGTCCCCTTCCAAACAATAATATCTGCACCTCTCTCTTACCCCCTTCTCGCCGTCTTCCATACGCCAAGAAGTCTTCAGCAAAGTGTAGAAATGTTAAATGTTGATTTGTTATTGACATTAGAGCCTTTTATATTCATTTTATATTAATTTCTTATTTTTTTAGTATATATATTCTCTCTGAAATGCGTTTTTTTTTGGTATTATTTTGGAGTTTCTAGAACGAATTAATTTGAATTGCATTGATTCATGTGGAAATAATTACCTCGGTTAGGATTATCGATAAAAACCGAGGTATCGCTGTATATATATTTTGACGATTTATTTGCCATGTATATTAAATATACACGGGACCTAGAGCATGGGGTTCACAACTTTTCCGGTCACCAGACCAGATATGCGGTATTTTTGCAACACTTGCGGACCAGAGACATGTATGCATATGGGGTGACCATATAGGACAGGTATTTCACGTTATTCCACTAATTTTGGATAAAGTTTCTTGCAAAATGTCCCGTTTCTTTCAACAGGCTCACTTGAAATTGTATTCCTTATTGAAATCAAGAATTAAGATAATTTTAATGACTTAATTATGCTATATTATGACAATTTTGACTACCGTAATTAATTATAGTCATATATTCTCGTTCCCAAATTTTGTCAAACAATTTTTTATTTATTTTTTGGTGAATTACATTTCGATCCAGTGCGATTTGCAGTAGCACACTATTTCCTACCATAGAACGTTTTTTTTTCAGTAATTTTATCGATTGTTGAAAACTTTAGAAAATTCCGACAATTTTAATGGCAAACAACTTTTCCCCTAATTTCGATAAATATTTTTGGCTATGAATGGCAACTTTACGCACCCTCCGACAATTATTTTTGATAAAAATTGACACCTTTACTTGCCTTTGACAACATTTTTGGCTATAATTGGAACTTTACGTGTCTTTGATAATTTTTTACCGCTACAATTTGCAACTTTACTTTGCCTTTAACAATTTTATCGGGTGTTTTTATTGAGGAGATATCGTCAGCTTAGAGATGTAGATCATATTGTTACTTTTCTACCAGACCAGCTTTCGCGGGCCGAATAAGACATATTGGCGTTCCGGATGTTGCGCACTCCTGCCATAGAGGATTAAGGCAGGCCACATACAGGTTTCACCAGACAAGACATCTTTAGACAAGCTTTGTAATTTTTGCTCACATTAATTTTCATGACGCAACGTTTCAACTTGTCTGACCCACCGACGTGCGTAGTGCCATACAAATCAACGTGAATAACAATGATTAAATTGGTCCAAAGCTGCGTTGTCTAGTCGTGTCTAATCGGCGTGCACCTAGCCTAAGGGGGAAAGGATTCTTCTGCTGTGTGGTATATATGAATAAAATTGATGAACATCTACCCAGGGCCGATTTCCGCATGGGCAACATGGACATTTGTCTAAGGCCCCCATGTTTCAAAGGGCCCTAAATTTATAATAATATATATTTCACTAAAATTTTTATAAATTTTATTTGGTAATTTTTTTAAAAATCGAAGAAGTTTCCCTTTCAATCACATCATACTATCTCCAAAGTGTTCATTATTAGCAAACGCTATTAACCATCAATTTTAATATTATACCAATAGGTAATAGACTTTACACAGTACACATACATGTACAATGCACCCATTGTAATATAACTTCCACGACAAAAATATGTCTCAGTGCGTCGCATTCTTTTGACCGTGAAATTATTCATGGAAACAATGACAAGAAAATTTGCATGTTTGATCGACATGAAATCCTGGAATCTTCATAAATATTCTGTATATTTGTGCAATCCAAAACTTTGTGCATCTGATCTGGCAAACACTTTTTCACACGAACTTCATCCTTATTCATTCTTGGTTCAGGTTGTCGACACAATGCGACAAATGTTAAATAACGCTAGAGGTTTAGAAGAGACGTTTCCGAATGTTGAGACAGCATTGAACTATCATTGACAACTACACAAATATCAAACTGTTCTAGAGGAAGATCGTTTTCATTAAAAAGGATAAAATCACCAGTTCGTTCAAGTATTTCACAAGGAAAAAACCATTAGCTTTAGCTTTATTGTGAAATCAAGCTGAGGAAACTCAAAAATTAGATTTTGATGACATTATAAATGATTCTGCTCATATGAGAGTACGAAAAAAGCATTTACTGTAAGATATTTCATGGAGACCCTTTTACATTGCATTTCTCATTTAAAATAGTGAAAACCCTTTTCTGACGTGTTTACAAACAGCGTTTACTGTATTTGCTGATGTACCAAACCTCTTCGACTGCAGTCGAGGGGGGTGGGTGTGCTCCCAATACCTCTTTTGCCCATGATCCCATCAAGCCAAGCCAATGTCTGGCATCCGCATCTACAGTCTTTGATTGCGACCTCCGCAAAACGTACAGATACTGTATACCAAACAGAATTCGATAATCATAATAGGCTCGCAAAAAGTTCGAACGTAAGGTTTTCGAATTCAGAAGTAACTGAAATATTTACTCAAATTAAAATGTTTGAAATGTTTAGAAATATTCCTCCTGTAACATTTGATAAATATTCTTGCATCATTAACTGAATTCCCTACAAATAATTATAGTGATCTTCTCCGAAGTTTATTCCATTTGAATCATACGAAATCGATTTTTGAGCAAAGAATCGGAAGAAACGGAAAGAATCCTTTTTTGAAATGAAAGATATATTTCCGAAATGAAAATATGGCATCCATATATCGTTCACGAAATAATACCTCAAACAACAAAATAAGCAAGCATATATATAGATGCATAAAAGATAGAAAATATACGGTCACATGGAAATGGAACAGGGTTTAATGTTTGTGAAGGAATCACATCGGGGGTTGGGTCTCGTGGGAAATCTCTGTGACTATATGAGTTTGTTACATGGCATCTAATATTTCTTTGGTCGAAGGTGAATCATGGAAGTCTTTGTGTCGCGAAAACCAGGAACTTTTGGTTCGGTATATATTCAGTTCGAGGACTTCATAAAAACGTAACCAGTATATTTATCTTGCTGTACATTCTTCGTTGAATGCCTTTACCTATCATGCTACTTCATAAGGTGATGCAAATGTCTCACAAGCTTCTTGGAGTCACTGTTAAGCTGTGCGACCTCAAGCATATTTAGTATATAAATACTCTGGCTGTTCAGTGTTAGATCGTTCACTTACGATAGTTCACTTTACGATGTTCGGAAGCTCCATTACACAGATGCTGGAATTCTCCGAGTAGCAGACCACTATCGCAACAGCCGCTGGCATGTTCCGAGCGGCGGACCACTATCAGAATGGCTGCAGACATTCTCCGAGCAGCACACAGACCCACTATCAGAACTCCTTCAGGTATTCTTCGAGCAGTAGACCACTATCACAACAGCTTCTGACATTCTCCGAACAGCAGACCGTTTTAATAAAGGCAGCATGCATTCTTGTAGCTGTAGACCGCTACCTCCGAAACACCAATAGACTAGGCAGTACCAGTGGCATTTGACGGCTTTCACACTGTTTGCAACACTCTGCGTTTAATATTGAAAGTGAAAAATTGGCAAATTTATAGAACATTTCTCTAAGTGTAAATTTTACTCTGTGGGGGTCTGCTACTTACCGTGGCTCCTAGAAGTTTGAGAAACCAATCTATATCATGGACCAGCTTCACTCCGCATGAGGACGCAGAAACTGTATTTGAACTGTCAACCTTGTCTGCTCTAGTCATTGGTATTGTGTCCTGATAGTTTCATAACCTAAAAATAAAGAAAGATTGGAGGCTTAAACTGAAATCACTCCGATGACCCATAAGCCCGATAAACATTTATTCATCCAAAGACGGCCATTTGACGTACACCGAAGTCTCATTGACCCACCAGAAAAAAAATATAAGAACATTTTGGCGTTCACTTTTCTAGCATTCGATTACACCTCCGAGGTAATAAATGAGTTGAATAAAACAAAACCGAACACATACTAAATCCTACTTAGCTCAAAGTAATAGGGTAGCGTTGATCCTCCCCACGAGCAATTCGAGTCACCTTGTTCCACAAAAATGGCGTTAGAGGGTAGAATCTTTTTGTACTTTATCCGGAAGCGAGGAAGAGTAATCCTGACTAATAACGTCACGTGGTGTTGTTCAGCCAATGAAGACGCCAGGATCAAGATAGGATCAAACGAAGTGATTAAAAGAACGTTTTTTATCGTCTCCGTTGGTATTAAGACACCAACCAAATTGAACAAAGTCTTTTTCTTTTGTTTGTTGCTTGTAACACCAATTACTTTTTATATTTAACCGTATGCGATTATCTGATATCAAGTTTTACATGACACCAGTTTTATTCAGAAATATGCCCAAAAATTTTTTTTTTCCCGTAATATATGTTGAAGTAAAAAACAAAGGAAAAAGCAGCTGTTCTTTATCTGATGATTTACATGGCGACGATTTCAACCAATGTGTGAAAATATACCCGAGGTATACCTCACAGGGGATACTCAAATCAGTCTCCAGTAGCCAAGAGACCGTAAGACCAGACCTGGCGCAGGCTGTGCTCCATGAGGGTTGTAAGCCCTTTACCCAGAGGGGAAAAAAAATTGGTTAAGTGGCCGCGAAGTAAGCGACTGTGCCTTAATCGTATTTGTGTTGTAGGCCCAGTGGCAATTCTGTCCTTGTCAAGGGGAATGCTATCCTTCTCTTCTTTCTTACAACACAGTAGCCAAGAAAAGCCGGCAATTGAGTTGCCTTTCTTATAGGGGTCATTCAAGTATTACGTCGGCATCGATGGGGGGGAGGGGGTTTCCGATTTGCTGACGTTTGATGGCAGGGGGGGGGGTTTGGATGATGCTTACGTCATCAACCACCCTTAATGAAATATTCTTAATGTCATCTTATTTGGTGCGCCAGAAACGGTAGAAAACCTTTCGATAGTTATTGGGCACCTGAACTAACATTCTACCTATTGATAAGTCCCCTACAGAGCCACTTTAATGATCTCTAAATGTCTCACGGATCCTTCAAGTGCTCTGAAAATGTTTCCGGGCCGCTTAAGTGCTCTGGAACTGTGCAACGCATCATTTAAGTGGTCCGTAATTATGCCATGGTGATCTGGCATGTTCCGCGGATAACTTGAGTGATGTAGAACCGCACTGGGGACCACTTAAGTGCTCTGAAATTGTTCCACATGTCACTCAACGATCTCTAAATGTGCCACGGATCGTTTAAGTGTTCTGTAACTGTGTAGCGGGTTACTTAGGTGATCTTTGAATACCAAAGTGATCATTGAGGCCTACTTCAGTGATCTGAAAATGTGCCACGGGTAATTTTTTTTCGTCTGGGGGGGCCTCCTACGCCCCCTCCCTCGTATGTTTCTGATCCCACCATTATGCGTTAGCAGGTAGGGGGTAGTGATGACGAAATTTTTCTGACGAGGGTGGGGGGAGGAGGGGGTTAGAGTTTTGCTGATTTTTGCTGACGGGGGGGGGGGGGTCAAAAATAGCTAAAAATTTGCTTACGTAATACTTGAACGGCCCCCATACGTGCTACTAAGCAAGTTTCCAAATGCAGGAGATAGAATAAAAACGAAGCGATTTCTATAGATCACTACCCTCACGCGATCACAAGAACAGGGTCGTCTTTTATTGAGTTTGGTTTCCCGAGTACGAAGTATTTCTTAGGACTTCCTGGGACTCAATTTACTTAAAATATTGGAGGCGGAAGACATAGAAATTCATCTCAAAATTCGTACATGATTTTATGAAAAATCAAAATCAATGAGAAAAACACTTGCAGAATAAGGGATCATTCAAGTATTACGTCATCATCGATGGGGTAGGGGTTTCCGATTTGCCGACGTTTGATGACAGGGGGGGGGGGTTGGATAATGCTCACGTCATCAACCACCCTTTATGAAAATATGAGTTAGGATTCAGAGGGGCAGAGCTGATGACGAAATTTTGCTGACAAGGGGGGGGGGGTCAAAAATGGCTATAAATTTGCTTACGTAATACTTGAACGGCCCCTAATTCAAAATCTAGAATTAATGAAATTAGTAAATATCAAAATTGTAGAGAATATTATTCTGTTAACACACACTGCTCAATAATTTGTTACTTTTTTTTTTTTCTAACATCAGTGAAATAAGTTTTTTTAGACTAATTTTGTTTACGTCCAGTTTTTACACTATTTCACATACAGTTTTTGCTGTATGCGTTATGGTCATTTTTTGAAATGCATATTGCACTATGAAAAACTTACGCATCTTAAAAATTGAAATAATTGGCATATATTCTTAATAATAAATTATAACACATTTATTACGATAGTTATTTTATAATAATCAGGCTGACTATATTTCCTCGAGAAAAGTACGGGAAACTGAGATTCCAAATACGAGAAAATACGAGACATCGCGAATTAACGCCAAAAATGGGAACAAAAGTAAAAAAAAGTTGCCCAAATATTACTGAAATTACGGAAAATGGCGGGGAATAAAGCATTACTGCAAATTGCAGGGGATTGAAATGAATATCACGAAATAAAACGTTCGCCATGACAAATGTGGGAGATAAATATTCTTATTTATAACAGCGGGAAAAACCGGGACACTTTTGCGAAAAACTTGGGACTTCCAGTAAAATAAAAAACCCCAGTTATTATAGCCAAATCGCAATTGCGAAATTACTAAAACTTTTGATTACACCGAACTAGCTACGTTAAAATCTTGAAGCAGACAACACAGTTTCGTTAAGCTAACAGCCAGCATACGGCAATGCCACGGGCAAGACGCGAAAAGTTGTGGTCTGACGGGGGACGAGCCGAGTCACGCCAACTGACGCGCGAGCTACGGCCCTGGCACGGTGCGGATAGGCGTGTGTCCAGACCTTTTTTATAAGTCTCGCAACAGAGAGCGACAGGGATACACAACGATACAATTATTCAATCATTACACTTCACTCATAGTTAGAAAGATTGATGGCGAATTGCAGCACTACTACACATAGCAAGCATTACACAGAAACAAATTTCATGTTAGGTTCACTACACGTACACGCACATTCCAACAGGTACTAATTTGTTAGAAGTTCCGCAGAAAAATATGGACGAGGTGCATGTGTGGTTCAGTAGTAGTAGTAATCATTCAACTTGATAGGCAGGTATTTTATATCCAGGTGGGAGCTTCAGAAAAATCATTTTGCGGGAAGGGACACGATGCTCTGAAGACGGCCCTGACTAGGCTAGTGTGCCAAATTAGGCACAAGTCAACCCGTCGTGTAGGTTTTCTCTCCATCTATCGTTGGTCGTCCTTAGGAGGTAGAGAACGTGTTGTCTATGTACTGTGGACCTGACGGTAACTTTCATGGTAGTAGACGAACATCGCACCGCTGTACCACTCGGCCACTCACACTTCACCCCACACCAACTCCGGTCATATCGCCATAGAGCAATTTACTACCGCACCAGTTGGGTTCGAAATGACGGTGCCATCTGTCGGTGGTCACCTCAAACTTAGGTGGTGAAGACCTTGCTATCTACGTTCTTCTCCCGTATCGGACCGGCGGACCTGACGGTAACATTTATAGCAGTACGCAATCATTGCACCATTTGGGCTCTCATAGCGAGAAGACAAGCACGTGAAGTCGCCAGTAAACGGGTCGCGTAGGTTTCCTCGTCGCCAATGCTCCGATATCTTCGTCAGAAGGGCACCGTAGAAATATGCGTGTTGGGACGCCTGGTTACCAAGTCTCCTTGTATTTAGATAACATCAGTATCTCTGGGAGAAAGGGATATAAGAGTTGGTTTCCTAGCATAAATTTTTGAACTTATTCAACATTAGGTGGTAACTTCTTTGGGGACTTTTACAAGCCCGACCCCCTCATCTTATGATGAAATAAAGCCGAAATCTCGAGAGAAGGCCATGATTGAACGAACCGCTCTTAAAATCTAGAGAGAATTTAATAATATTTATAAAACACTCTCTGCATCATCGTTATTCTTCGGGCTTTTACAAATAGAGCCAATGCTGCATTGACTAGCATAGCTGTACTTGCAGTAATACAGACATGTGCTCGATAAATTGGGATTTTAACTTGGAGGAAGAGGGGGAATTCAATAAACTAAACTTGTTGGAACTAATTGAAAGGCATTAGCAATTCACGACGGAGGTTAAGCCAACACGTCTGCACCTGCATGTTGTACGCATATTATATGCATGCTTAGCATTGTGGGGGAGTGCTCGGACCTCTAGCGAAATGGACGTTAAATCCATCAATCCTTCCGTGATTGGCTCTGAAACGGGTTGAAGATTACCTTGTCTAAGACCATCGCTGGTATTCGAGAGATCCCTACTATATAGTTTGGATTTAAACCGAATATTTAACAGGAGAGAACGGTTGCACATCATTTTTATTTAAAATCTTCACAGTCCATATTTATTTTCATTATAATGGTTTAGTAAAGCTGTTTCAAATGAAGTCTCTTATTACCACCATGTAAACTGGGGACTCTCACAATAAAGATCGATTGAATTGGACGGGCTGGCGGTATGCAAAAGACGGGCTTTGGGAAGCACATGACCAACACATATATGTTGGATGGTTCATGGGGAAGGGACTGTGACAGCTCAACGTGTGTGTTATGGGTAGGACTAAGGATCTAAGTCCAATCAATTTAGACGATACAGGAGAAATTACAAACTGCCAAGAAAGTACCTTCAATAATTTCATTAGCTCCATGTTTTACTCAAAAACTTCAAAAGAAACGTTAAAAGAACAATAACGGAATTAAAAGGTAATAAATCAAGTGGATACGATAAATTAACCCCTAAAATGCTTAAAATCATCTCCTTTTATCACCTTGATATTATTAAAAACATTGTTGACACATCAGTAACAAATGGATTATTTTATGACGAATTAAAATATGCTCTTGTGCACACATTTTATAAATCAGGTAATGTAAATGATTTGGTGAATTATAGACCAATATGGCTTCCAAAAAACAAAAACACACAAATGGCTATCATTGAATTGAGTAATCATTTAAACAACGGATTCAATAACAAATGTGGGCAAAAAGTCCGTAGAAACTTTAAAAATGAATAAAAACCGGAAAAATTACCGAGATAAAAAACGGTTTGCAGGGTTAGCAAAGCTAGGTCACGGGAATTTTTTTTAAGACGGGGAAAAAAATTACTCAAAAAATAGCCGATAGGTTGCGCTGGTACGAGTGACTTGGTGGAAATATGCAAATGAGACGGTTATAAGGACTTCCAGTTCACCGTTGTAAACCGTGTATGTCGACCTGCTGCACTCTGCCGTTGCTGGATTTGTGACTCGCCTGCAATGTGTTATCCCCCTGTGGTGGTGGTCACGTAAAACACATACTGCTTTAATAAACGATTTGGAGGCACTCTGTTCGTTATTTGCGTATCTTTTCTTTGACTTGTGTACGTCAGAGCCGCCTATCGGCTGTTTCTTGAGTTATTTTTTTCTCCTGTTTTAAAAAACTTTTCCCGTGACCTAGCGATGGTGGGTCCTGCTAACCGTTTTATATTTCGGTTAATTTTCTGGTTTTTATGAATTTTCAAAGTTTCTACGGACTTTTTGCCCACACTGTATTCTATTACAGTTTCTCTTAGACTTGAAACGAGCATTCGATTACGTTGATTTAGATGTTCTAACAAAAAAACTCTTCTCAGCAGGCATACGAGGTAATGTATTAAATTGGTTTAAATCATATTACTATAACAGGAAACAAGCTGTCGTAATAAATGCTGAAATTAGCACATTCCAAAATGTAATGAACGGAGTCCCGCAAGTTGTTGCGGGACTCCTTTCATTACATTGCGGGACTCCTATGTTGAAGATTCAGAAATGATAAATTTTAAAAAAATGTTGAAGAAGACTTACTTACGGTTTACACCAGGCTAAATAAAAACTAAACACTCAAAAAACTAAATACATATGCTTGGAAAACTAAAAAAATTAATCACTAATCTGATATACATATAAAATGTTCATTTCTTATGCCAATTGAACCTACAATGTAATTGTCAAGAAATATAAAGAGTTTATAACTATAACTATTTAGGAATTATAATACAGGATGTGATCTAAAATGGAATTTGCAGTGTGAAAAAAAAAGTTAAAAAAATTAGAATCTATCTATATATATATACAGCAATCCTGTATAAACTCGAAACACAATTGATAACAACTTCCTAAAAGATATATTTTATGCGTGGATTTATTCACTAATAACACATGAAATTTGTGCCTGCAGTGGGACAGATGATATAAACATACAAGGGTTAAATAACACATATAATAAAATAAGGTCAATAATAGCAAGTACTAATTTTAACAAGAATAGAGCAGTGTAACGCTCTTAACATAAGACAAATCTATATATGTAGGATTATAAAATTTGTAACAGCAAATTAAGCATGGCTAACAGTGAAATGTTATAGGAAATACTGTATTTATCAAGTGCTATATTGCTGAAGTGAAATATTTATCATGAAAACTTCATTAAACACAGTTTAATGTACATATATTATTTCATATATACAAAATGTTATAGCACAAAAAATGAAAAAAAAACAATTAAAAAAACAATGAATAAATAGATATATACAAAAAATAATGTAAAATACACGAACAGTGCAAAAAATACAAAAACAATGCAAAAATACAAAAAAAAGATATATAGATTAAATGATTAAAACATCTAACATAAATTGAAAAAACACTAAAGGAGGAAAAGTACAAAAAATACAACACAAACATATATGTACACTGCTCAAAACAATTAGGGGAGCAAGCAAAAAAGTGAAGAAAAGACAGCCACGTATTACACGTGTTCCACTCCTTAAGAAGTGCAATCTGCAAGTCTCGGACAGTAACAGGCGGCCTTGGTCGCACAGCAATGCGTCGTCATTGGATTCAGGTCAGGAGAGCACGCTGGCCATTCCCAACGCTGTATTGTTTCAGCTTCAAGCATGTTCTCCACCAGACGAGCTCTATGCGGTCGGGCATTATCATCCTGGAAAACAAAGGAATCTCCAATGGCTCCAGCGTAAGGGATGACATGAGGTTGCAGTATCTCGTCTGCATACCTTCGGGCCGTCAAAGTGCCATTCCGAATGATATGCAGGTCCGTACGTCCGCCTATGCTGATTCCACCCCATACCATCCAACCAGCTCGTCCGTATTGTGACCTTTCGCGAACGAATGCGGGGTTATTTCGAGTGCCCCTGTGCCTCCATACCAGAAAACGTCGGGTGTGACACTCCAGACTGAATCGGGACTCGTCTGTAAACAGCACTGGGCTCCAATCATGTTGCTCCCAATCTCGATGTTCAGCAGCCCATCTTCTTCGGGCCGCACGGTGGCGTGGGGTCAACGGAATGCAGACCATTGGCCTACGTGCATAGAGCCTTCCCTCATGAATCCGATTACGTACTGTTTGGCTGGACACCCTTCGTCCTGCTGCCAAGAGCAACCGTTTTTGCAGCTGCGTAGCATTCTCTGTTCTGTTTCGACGGGCTGTTAACCGTACATACCGGTCATCAGTTGCTGTAGTGGCGCGTGGCCGACCTTGCCCTGGTCGACGTCTAACATTTCCTGTTTCTTGGAATCGATTCCACAGCCTTGCAACAACACTTCTGGCGACTCCAACAGCGTCCGCGACACTACGTTGTGTTTGCCCGGATTCCAGTCTACCTATAACACGCCATGCCATAGATTCCGGTAAATCACGTTGTTGAGACATCCTCAAATAACCTTGTCTCAAAAAAAAATACTGCGCAATCGAATTTCATAGTTACGGCAGTAAAACAGACGTTTCTGCAACATCCCGATTTATGTGCTTATCTCCTTTTTCTGGTTTTTCACGTCATGAACTTTGATTTGCATATGAAGTTTTCTTCTTCCGTTTCCTGCTAGGCTTTAAATTATGGATGATTCATTTTATGTTACTTATCGGTATACATCTTTGCGTAATTTTGTTAAAACCATGTGCTCCCCTAATTGTTTTGAGCAGTGTACTTGGCCTATGGGTCACGGTCCAAACTTCATTCGCAGGAGGTTCTGATTTGGTCGTACGATTCCACTTAAGCCTGGGAATCTGGAACCATAATGAAGCAAATCTGGCCACGGCCCAAACTTGATTCGTCGGGACTTCCAAGAAGGGTCGTACGAAATCCATTTACAGCAAGGGGTTCTTGAGCTGCGGATAGAACCAAACTTTATTAGCAGGGCTTCCGAGATGAGTCGCACGGAATTCACTTACAGTCAGAGATTCTTGAGCTATGGGACGTGGTTTCCCAAACTTGATTCGCAGGGGTCTCCTAGATGTGAGTCTTAAATCCACCTATAGTCCTGTTATAAATGCATTTTATGCGTCACTGGTTTCGTTAACTTCGATAAACAAACAGCCCATGGGTCATGAAACTGATCTTTTTTTTAAATTTTGGATCAAGGATGAAAAAGATTAAGAACCCCTGACGGAGAGGTCACTCCATCTTTGAAGACGTGGAGGGACTGGTATTTTGACGTACCGCGGTGTTAAGGGTCTACCGTGAGTGTAGATCGATTTCGATAAAGGAATCCTTACCAGGGCAAACTGCTGTAGGCAACAGCGTGTGGATGAACGGGTTCGATGTCGGCTAGCTGTGGTGACAACGGGTAGAGACGGGCAACATTGCAACAATTAACTCAGCTATTCTACGCTGGTGCACCGAAACATGTAAGCATCCACACGGGCTGGTCCGCTAGGGGGACCAGATGCCATCGTTCCATAACAGTATATGTGCTGAGCGAGCGCACGTCAACGTAAAAGGTTCAGCGATGAGCTTGGGCATGCAAGAATCACCACCGAGCCCTAGAAACGTGGAAAATGGTTGAGTGGACAGATCGACTCGTCGTCCATTTCTGAACAAAGAACAGGTTTGCGGCTCCAAGTGATGTCTCGAAAGTCGTTAAAAAAAGCAGTATATGACCAGTGATTATGACAGCTATTGGATAAATCCGTGGAGGGGGGGGGGGTGGTATCATCCGACATTAATGCATAGTGTGACGTCAGTGTTATCGGTACAGACAACAGCTGTCCTCTATGCCTTTTTTCTTTTTTGAATGAATAGACGTAACTATGACGTCACGTTAAACACAAAACTGGCTTCCCTCCCTCGATCAGCCTGCTAGGAATTTTTCCAGGTATCTCAATTGTCTATATAGCAAAACTGCTGACGTCATACTTTTCATTCGTCTAAGATGGCAGAATCCACCTAGTATTCTATGGAACTCTACCTCAATCAATGGTGCCCATAATCGAGAGAAAGACTCATTCAGACGTCATCTATCTTTGAGCAAATTATTGAGTAAAAAAGCAGGATGGGGGATTGCCTATATCGATAAACTGAAATCACATTGTTGCTCCAAGATTGCAGATGAATGAGCCCGGTAGTTCGAAGAGGTCTACCCCAATGGTGCCCATAAAGGAGAGCGAACCGTTCATCCTCTATCTTCGCACAAAAAACTGGTTTGGGCCTCCACGTAACGTCCAGTCGTTGAAAAAAAGCCAAGCGATTGGGTAGGACCAGCACATCCTAGAGATAGAAGGCCTCTGTACTGTTTGCCACAAATGTCACTCAGACTACCTAGCAAGTTTGAAACATTTTGAAACACAGCATACTATTTCGTTTCTTCTCATTTTGGCGTAGAATCTTCCTGATTGGCTCACAAATACCGCATAGTGATTGGATGTGGGGCATAGAAATCGCGAATTCTGAGCCCGATCATTTCTTTTCCTCACAACGATGATACACAACGCAAGCACTTTAAGGCTGATTTATCTCCTGTCTTTGAGCTCAATTATGACGTCAGCATTATTGTTATAGCCCAGCGTTTCGAAACCTTTTTGTCCTGAAGAACCAGAAAAATTTCGACGGACCACTGAAAAGTGAAAAGTTTTCTGTCTGTAAGACCGTTTTTCTCGGGACAATCCTTTAATTTTGGTTGAACTGATTTTTTTTGTACAATTGTCTCGAATTTTCAAAGAAGTGCGTATGAATCTATTATCTTTACTAAAATTTCTATTGTAAGTAATTTTTATAACTAACTTTTCAACTATGCTATGATAAATTATGACCATAAATACTCATCTCACATATTTGTCATATTCAATATATTCTTCTCCGAGCTCTACATTTCAACTGCAATTCACTGCAATTTTCAGTAGCCCTCTCATTTCCCTTCCGTTGGTGATTTTTCAGCAATTTTAGCTATAATTGGTGATTTTGTCGTCTTACGGCAAAGTTTCAATTGACGGTGGGTCTTTATTTTGTCGCATTCACGCGCGATTTGAATTTTCCGTATTTTTTCTCAATGCAATGTGACATCACTAAGTCTTAGGTCGGGATTACACTATAAAAGTTTGGTAGAAGTCCTTTTATAAAACTTGAAAAATGAAACCAATAAGGTCACCGGTCGCATTTTCTAGACTAACTAATAACCATATTGGTTAGATTTTTCAAGTTTTATAAAAGGACTTTTATCAAACTTTTATAGCGTAATCCCGGCCTTAACGGTTTTTTTTTCGTAAAATAAATTTTTTTTTACAGGGATTTGGAATAACTTTTAATTTCCACAATTTCAGCAATAATTGGCAATGTTATTGTAAATTGCATGTTTTTGCGACAATTAGCAATACCCTGTATATAAGATCGCGATTTCTGGTACTTTTTCCTCGATGAAACATTTTTCTTTAGTACCCAAATTATGAGGGTGTAATTAGACCCCCAAGAGATATTAATGATATCTGTTTCACATATGGATAATTTTCAATTTATTACCAAGTTATTCATTAAATTATCGAGCCTATCACCGTATACCATCATCACGGACCACCTCTGGTCCGTGGACCATAGGTTGAGAAACACTGCTATAGACAATCGCTGTTCCTTAGGGTTTGCGTATAGCCGGGCGTAAACCATCGTCATCCATCTTAGAGCGTCAAAACCTTTTCTTTTTTAGTCCAAAGCGATAAGCAATCCGAATAGGGGGAACAGTGATTGGTGTAGGGATAATAAAATGACTTCAAAATTTGCGCAAAGATGGTGAATAATCCAGTCTGCGGTGTCAAGGAGCACTGTCATGCTCTTTTTTAACGACCAGTCGTCACTTCGAACAAAAGACTGGTTCATGTCCCTCAAAGATGGAGGACGATGAGTCAGCACCTCCTAGAGATAGAAGGCCTCTGCACTCTTTGCCACAAACGTCATTCAGACTACCTAGCAAGGTTGCCACATTTTGAAGCACAGCATCCTATTCCGTTTCTTCTTATTTTGGCGTAGAATCTTCCTGGTTGGCTCACAAATACCGCATAGTGATTGGATGTGGGGCATAGAAATCGCCAATTCTGAGCTCAACCATTTCTTTTCCTCACAACGATGATACTGGCTCAAGCAGGGAATTTTTTTACCTGAATATTCTGAGGGAAAACAGACTACTTACTGACGTCACAAGCAGACTACGGAGGCCTTCTATCTCTGGGTGCTGGATGAGTCCACCTAGCTCTCTACTCGTCGTGCGATTGGCTATAGCAGTGATAATGACGATATAATTTCTCTCAATGATGGCGAATGAATCATCCCGGGGTTTCAAAGAAGCTACAACTCAACCCATTCCTGTCAGCTACGAAGGATTTACGAATGCAGCCTCCGCGTTTCAGATTTTAGTACACAACAAACACTCAACTCGCTACAGGCGTAGCTGATCCGCCCGTCGCAGCTAATATTGCATTAGACTTAATTCCAATGTTTGTACAGAATCCATCTCTCTCGGAAATAGAAATCATATAGTTTCGGTTCCATTCGTATTTCTATGATTATTATTACTCCACTGCCTGCTAATTCTGCATCGCAATATCAATCATTTTCCGGAGATTAGGGTTCAAGGAGAGAGGAGGGAGGGGGGGGGGTGAACGAGCGCTATTCCCATCAATGATAAAATATCCGTCAAATTATATTACGGCTTCGATAATTGTGCGCCATTAGTTTAATCCTTTGTATGTCTGGTTTGTTGCATTTCTAGTCTTGGATGCACACCTGCGACCTGAACAAACTTTCCAAAGTACCTAGCTTAAAAGTTTATAGATTCATATACTAGAGTAGTAAATTCGGCTAATATGGAATGGTCGGGTAATATGGGATACCAGGTTTAATCTTCCTTTAGGTATGACCTCTAAATTGAACAGTTGATGAACAACTCTTCAAAATGCCTTCCCTTCTCTTGGTTCTATAGAGCATACACGCTAAACCGATGGCCTGCGGGGGTTAAATGCGGCCCTCGGAGTCATCTGAAGTGGCCCAAGAACTTGTAAAAATGTAAAAATGACCTCAGTGGCACATTTCCAGGCCACTTAAGTGACGCGCGGCGTATTCGCAGAGAAATTAAATGACATGGGCTCTGTTGTAGATCATTTAAGTTATTCGCAGCACATTCTTACCCCACTTAAGTGACCAAAGGCACATTTCTAGATCATTTAAGGCCCTGCGGTACATTTTTAGATCACTTAATTGACGCGCAGAACATTCCCAGACCACTAAAGTCTGTGACCCGCGGCACGTTTACATATCATTCAAGTGACCCGCGACACATTCACATATCACTCAAGTGGCCTGAGGTGCTTGATCAGATTACTAAAGTAGCTCGTGGCACATCACGAGGGGCCCAAGGTACATTTACAGATCATTTATGTGGCCCGCTATACGTTTTCAAAATAATGAAGTGGCCCGCATTCTACGCTGACTCACACTTGCTAAAGAGTCAGCGTGGTTCGGTTGTCACCATCATCACCGCTGTCATAGGAGAAAATTTGTTTTCCCACTTCCAGAAATTTACTCAGACTAGTTTACGATAGTGTTTGTTAATTATTGCAAATGTGCACAATAATTTCAAACTAAGCAGGGCAGATCCTAGAAATTCTGCTCCCGGAGGCGAGTTTTATGCATTTCTAGCAAGCAAGCCTTCTACATATTTTCTATAATTGTTAAAGCAAGCAAGATATGGAACCAGAGTAACTCTTTTTACCTCAATACCTTAAAACTAACCCTTCAAAATTTTGGAATTTTCTTCGCACTGAATCAGCTGGCCCTTCTTCCCTTCAAGTTGATAATATTGACCTTACTTCGAACCTTGATATCGCCACAGAATTTAATCGGGCTTTTTCCTCTGACCCCACTTCTTGTGTACTCCATTGTTAGTACTCCTTTTCCGATTAATTATTCAACTCTAATCCTGTCTTCTTCACTAAAGCAGGCCTTCTCAACCTTTTAAAAAAACTGAAACTCCACTCCATTGGTCCCGATGGGATCTCAAATCATATTCTCAAATTTTGCGCTGATGAAAGTTCTAATTACCTTTTAATTAGTAGTATCGACAAAAACGTCCAAACTGATATAATTTTCTTGGATTTCTCTAAAGCTTTTGACAGGGTGACCTACAATAAACTCCTACACAAACTCGAAAACCTTGGTCTATGTATTCAACTGCTTAAATGGGTGAAAGCCTTCCTCACCAACCGCAGTCAGTTTGTCTCCTTCAAGGGCCAGAACTCCTCATTTGTCTAGGTTAAGTCTGGCACCCCCCCCCCCAGGGTTCGGTCCTCTCGCCATTCTTGTTTTTGATTTATATTGCGATATCAGAAACCGCCATCTATCAAACAGTGCACAACGGATTCTACCAAGCACCTCTCCAAAATGACGTCAAAATTGAAAATATCGGAATGGTGCTCGTTGTGGAAATTACCCTCAAAAACAGTTTTTATGAAAAAATCACTCACAAAAAGACTTCCCCCTCAATGTATCACTATCAATAACTCTTTAATCACCGATGTTTCTAACTATAAATATTTGGGTGTAACCTCCTTGGAATCTCCATATTGATTACGTCTTTAATAAGTGTCGCCAAAAACGCTTTTTCTTTGTCTAAACCTCAAAAACGCCTACCGTCACCTCAGACATCTCTGCTTCTAAATCTACATCCTTCCTGAAACTACAGCTTCATAATTTTCAAAAAGAATTAACCATTCACAAAAATTGAAACCCATCTTTGCATTCACAGATTGTTTCAAATTTAGTTTCTTTTCTCGAACAATAACCGATTGGAACAACCTCCCCTCAAACATTATTGATTGTACAACACTTTCTGATTTCCTTTGTAACATCAATCGTCTATCTCAAACTTCACCGCATTCCCTTGTATAGGCCTCGGCCAAGCAATATTGTATAAATAAATAAATAAATAAATAAAAATTATCCACACACTGTGTCGAAACATGTAGATGTCCTACCCAAATGAGCACTTCCATAAATGTTGAGAAGGTTCTAGTATTTTGTTAAGTGGATGCAGCATGAGTCTGAGTAAACAAGCTTTTGTTGTTGTTAGGAACCATCGAGTCGATTTCTACTCTTGGTGACTCTATAAGCTGGTCTGTCTCTCCAATCTGGCCTGTCCTTCACAGCATGTCTCAGTTGTGCTAGCTTCATTCCAGTGATTTGCAACACCTCTTCTATCCATGCGGTGCTTGGTCTGCCTTTCCCTCTCGTTCCCTCCATTCTTCCAAGCATTACCATTTTTTCTAGTAACACTTCTGTGCGCATTACATGGCCGAAGTAAGAGAGTTTCTGTTTAATGACTGTTGCTTCTAGAGAATAGTCAACCTTGATTTCTTCGATAACTGATTTGTCAGTCCTTTTAGCTGTCCATTAAATTCTCAGCATCCTCCTTCCAGCACCAAAGTTCGAAGGAATCACTTATTTTCTTAACTGCTTTCCGTAGTGTCCAGCTCTCACATCCATACATAAAGACAGGAAAGACCAACGCATTTATAATTCTAATTTTTGTTTTCATTGATACATCTTTGTCTTTCATTATTATATTAAGCTTTCTCATGGCTGTTTTACCCAGAAATACTCGTCTTTTTATTTCTTCTGTGCAAGTTCGCTCTTTTAAGTACAATTCTTGATCCTAGGAAATCAAATCTGTCCACAATGTCAAAACTTTCACCATCTAGTTGAAAACGGTGAATATCTGCTGTCATGATCTTTGTTTTTTTTCGTATTTAGGTAGAGTCCAAGCTTCTCACTTTCTGTTTTTACTCTTGATATAATGTTCTTCAGGTTCTCTTCAGATTCTGCCATCAGAGTTGTGTCATCAGCATATCTAAGGTTGTTGATCACTGTTCCTCCAATTTTAACACCTTCCTCTAATTCCTGTAAATCGGATGCTCTGATTATATACTCTCCATAGAAAGTAAATAAGTTTGGGGAAAAAGGAAATGATGCATCCTTGTCGAACCCCTTTTTTAATTCGAAACCTTTCAATTAAGCCATAGTTTGTTCTTGCACTCGCATGGTTAATATATAAATTTCTGATCAAGCAGACGAGGTGATTAGGCACTACCATTGTTCCAAGAATATCCCAAAGCTTATCATGATCAACACAGTCAAAAGCCTTTGTATAATCGATGAAACAAAAATATAAATTCTTTTGCTGCCTCCATTATCCATCTTATATTGACAATTTGGTCTCTAGTTCCCCTATTTCTTCTGAAACCTGCTTGCTCTACTGCTAATTCTCTTTCTATAATGGTTTCGAGTCTTTTCTGAATAATTTTCAGTAGAATCTTGCTAGCATGTGGTATTAGGGAGATTGTTCTGTAATTGGAGCATTCTCTAAGATCACCTTTTTTGTGAATGGGTATGAATATAGTTCTTTTCCAGTCTTTGGGCCACTTTATTTTCTCCCAGATTTGTTGACAGAGTGATGTTATTGCATCGATAATATTTCCCCTGCTTTCTTTTTAGAAGCTCTGCTGGAATATCGTCAATACCTGGAGCTTTGCAATTCTTTAGTTGATTTGTTGCCCATCTGACTTCGTCCTTTATAACTGGTGGTTCATGATTTATTTCTATATTGCTATTTATTATCTTTCTATCTGATTTCTTATAAAGATTTTCTGTGTATTCTTTCCATCTGTTTACAATGTCTTTTTCAGAGTTCAAGGCATTTCCATTCTTGTCTTTTATGATACCGAAACGGGGATTAAAATTTCCAGTGATTTCATTAATCCTCTTGTAGAGGTCTCTTGTTACCCCTAGAGCTTCTCCTGACAGCCAGGGTGCTCTCTTCTTTTTATTTACTGGAATAATTCTCTTTGCTTCCTCCTTTAGTATATTTTTAATATCAGACCAGACTTCTTCTGGTTCCCTATCTACCAGATCAAGGTCATCAAAACGGTTTCTTGTTGAAATTCTATATTCCTGTGGTACATTATCTAACCTGTACCTACCTGGCGCTTTTCCTTTATTGATTTTCTTTAATTTAAGTCTCATCTCTTAAATGAGTAACTGGTGATCAGACCCACATTCAGCACTTAGCAGAATCTTGCATATTGTCACAGAGCTTTTCCAGCTTTTGCTGCCAATTACGTAATCAGTTTGGTTCTTGTACATGCCATTTGGTGATGTCCATGTGTACATTATTCTTTTAGGCTGCTTAAAGTAAGTATTAGCAATGAAAAGATCATTTGATGAACGGAATTCAATTAACTTTTGTCCAGCTTCATTCCTATTTCCAATCCCAAAGTTTCCTGTTGTACCTGGAACTGCCACATCTTCAACTTTCGCGTTTGAATCCCCAGTGATCATCAACATATCTTTACTAGGTGTTTGATCAATAATTTGTTGCAATACATTATAGCATACATATTATCATCGTTAACTTCTTCTTCAGCATCAGTTGTTAGAGCATATATTTGTACGATCGTTATATTTATTGCACTACTTTTTATTCTGATTGACATAATTCCATCATTAACAGGGTTGTACCCTAAGACAGATGCATCAATGTTATTTTTAATAATTATTGCTACTCCATTTTTCTATAATTTTCATGTCCAGAGGAAAAAAATCTTATAGTCACCTGACTGAAAGAATCCCGCACCAGAACAAGCTTTTAAATAAGGATAAATTAAACCATAGCAATCGAGACAAGACTTTTAGAAATCAGCCTATTCGTTATTTGACAGTTTGAACGGAAGCCTATCCAGCACCAGCAAATGTCAACAAAATATTTCAAAAGCGTCATGATCTTTACTTAACTCCAAGCGCCATCATCATGAACTCGTGATCTTTTCCAATTCATAAACCTAATCTAATTACTTTGAATACATCTGGGAAAGTTCCCAATTCGTGCATTTTGAATCAGGTGGTACTTTTTGAGCAATTCTATCATACCACTTCAAAGAACAAACAGAATCGCTTCAACGTAGCTAACGGATAAACTCAAAGGGAATCGCTAAAAGCTCTCATACCATTCAAGAAAGCTTTATCAATATAAAGGCGAAAGATTATGTTCTCAAAATTCTTACTGAAATTTAGTTCAACTTTTGCTTTTAATTATTTTCTGCTTTTTGACTGGAAACGATACGAGTTAGGTTAGAATTTGCACTGAGCTGCTGTTCAATTTAATCTCGTCTAACAGTAAGTTCAAAGGAGTAAAAGGCACAGAGCAAAGGGAACAAATAATCAATGGCATCCGTTCTGCGTCATCTCTTGCTCTTTGTTGACTGACTCTAGACGATTTCTAGCTACGATTTAATCTCAGAGATCGGCAGTTTTAAGTGCATTAATTATTCCAAAGAGACGGTCTTGGTTCGGAAATCCAAATTAACATGCTAGCGTTTTGCACTTTTTACACATCATTAGTCGTGTCTTGAATCGAAACTTTTTCAAGTACGGTATTTCTGATTAATTGGGGAATTGTTTTCGAAAACACTTCGCATCTCGTTGAAATAAACAGATCAGACAAAAATTTTTTTTTTTTTGGATCAGACATTAAGGCCTTTAAGGTAATGAGACCTTTTAGATGATGCTCACTTCGTTATCTTGATGGAATTTTATTGATTCATCCAACTGTTTCGAAACTCATAAAAATATCGTGTACACGACTGTTTCTGAACCTGCCAATCTCAGCACTCGACGTTCACTTATCATAATCGTCACTCAGCAGTTACGGAACTTACCGAATTAGGTATTCGACTGAATGGGAACTCGTTGAAATTGGTATTCGATTGATCCGGAACTCTTTAAATTCGTGTAAACGATCGTTACGGAATTCGTCGAATGCACCACTCGGCATATTCAAAACTCGGCTGTTTCTGAACCCACCAATATCAACACTCAATTTTTCTAAACTCGTCAAATTCATGTACACGACTATTTATACTCTCCTCGAACACGCTACTCAGCAGTTTTGGAATTTGTCGAATTCGGGACTAGAATATTTCCGAACTAGTCAACTTCAGCACGTATTTTTTCTGAAACTCGTCAGATTCAGCAGCTGACTGATATTGAAGGGTGAGAACATGGTGCGTCCGTATTTCTGATTCTGGAAACCCACGTCGTCTCCGATTAGTTAAAAACCCAAATTTCAACTTTTTTCTTTTTTAGGTTTTTTTAGCTTTTAAAAACGGGTGACTAACGGGAAAAATTTGTTGATGTTTCCGATTCCAGCAATCGGTAGCGATCGGGCCAATCGGAATAAGGAAACGCTCTGTTCATTTGCATAGCGTGTCGCTGCTTTAGACAAACCGGCAGTGAAATACAGTAGTTTCTCCCTACAGCGCAATGCATGAACGAGGTTGCTTTAAAATTGGCGCTTAGACATAAGACAATATGTTGGTTGGCGCCAACATATTACCTGTGACTGCGTTTAACAATATATTTCTTACTTTTACCCAGAATTCTCGATCGCAGCTGGTGTAGTGGTTAACGTATGTGACTCCAGCATTAAAGGTTATGGGTTCGAATCTCACTCAGATCAGCTGTCACTTTTTTTTCCCTCCCTTCCATCTTCATTTCTTGATCTCTAATTAATTTTAATTAGGCGGACCCCGAACCAGATTTTTCCCGGACCCTTCTATAGTGAATTTATAGGATAAAAAAATAAAAAATTGGAACCCGGGCCCTGTCAGCCCTGCCCATGTGGGGGCCATGGTTTCTGGTTGTGGTGAAAACAGAGTTGATATTTTCAGTCCGGGGGCATTGGCCCCCTTCAACGGCCGGAGGAGCGAATCGACGTCCGAGCCCGAACGAAGTTCGGCCTACAAGTGTAATTACTAATAAAGTAATGGGAAACGTTTTTTTGCGTTGCGGTACTATATATCATTATTATTATGATCATTATGTCATATTACTATTAAATTATATATTATGGTAATATTGTCGCGCGAGCAGACTAAATAAAAGTGTAATCGTTAATTGGTCATATCATTTTACAATCTAATTTTAAGGGATGACAGCATAATGCCATCTTGGCGACAAACCTTGAAGCGATAAGCTAGTTATTGAGGTAACCTTTGCTGAACATAACGCAAATGATTCTGGGACTTTTTTCATTGCGAACAATAAGCATTGCGCTCTGGGGAGATTTTAGTAGTGAAAAGCAGAAAATTTCCTGGAAGGAAATTTTCTTTGTGGTTAAAGATTCCGTGCGAGTGTGTGCGTTGGACTTGATATTTGAACTAGATTGTGAGCGGTTTTTAATGATTGAAAATAAAATGATATTTGCCAATTTTCCTTTGAAAACTTAAACTTGGTGTGATCTTGTAAATTTGTAAATTTTTATAGAATCGTTCGAAATAAGTTAGTAGGAGTTAGGAAAAAAGATGAAGATATTCAACCACATGGTTTTTTTTGTTTGGTTAAGGAGAATTTAATCAAAATATTTTTAATAGTTATGAAATAATTATACCAGGCCTATATTTGGTTTTTACAAAGCGGTAAAATCCGGTCAAAGGTAAATACCATACCAAACCTATAGTTGACATGCATCCATTTTGTAAGCTGAAGGGATTTTCAATCTTCCAAATCCATCCAACAGATTGATTATTAGCGTTTAAACGACCGCTCACGAGATTTCTCGAGTTGCAATGCTGAGACGTAAAAGACCGGCAACGAGATTTTTAGTTTTTATCTCTTTTCACTGAAAATTTTCTGCTCTAACAGTAGTTGCTAACGGCTGTATTCATCGACACAGTTTAAACTATAATCAACTTCTACAAATGAAAAAAAAAATCAACAATGCTGTCGTAATTCGACACACTAAACGTGCTTGAAGAAAGGATACACCTGGGCGAGATTATCAAGTGACATAAACTGGAAGGCCTCCTCAGACTGCTTGTGACGTCAGTAAATAGTTCATTTTCTCTCAGAATATTCAGGGAAAAAAACTCCCTGCTCTTGGCAGTATCATCGTTGTGAGAAAAAGAAATGATCGGGCTCAGAATTGGCGATTTCTATGCCCCACATCCAATCACCATGCGGTATTTGTGAGCCAATCAGGAAGCTTCTACGCCAAAATAAGAAGAAACGAAATAAGATGCTGTGTTTCACATTGTGGCGAACTTGCTAGGTAGATGAATGACGTTTATGGCAAACAGTGCAGAGACCTTCTATCTCTAGGCGGTGCTGCATAAACACACATGTACTCAAAGCAATTCCTTGTCTCGGTAAAAAAAAATTTCCAACACAGGAGTGAAACAAGGTATATTTATAACTTTTGTGCTTCATCTTTGCATAAAGGAGCTTGCTTTCAAAAATATCATACCCTGCGGAATTGCTAAACTTATTTTAAAAACTACCTTTATAATATATTAGTTATAAGGTTAATTAAATTAAATATGTGGATTTTTAATTTCTTATATGTATTTGTTTTTCATTTCCAAATCGCCGGTCTTAGAGTAAGCCTACGGGAAATAATATGCGGTCATTTAAGTGTTAAGTATGATTATTATTAATTAGCGAACAAAAAAGTGCTAACTTATATTTCTCAGCCACCTCGTTGGGTATTTTGCCTGTTGTGGCCTTGTATTTGTATTTATAATAAAGTTAATATATTAATTTTATTATTTATTTAACTGAACCTCTTCCCGAGCGAATTTAGTGTGCCAGAGTAGATGGGAAAAATAATAAAGGTGAGATCTCTCCTCCTCCCCCTCATACTTTATAGCAGGTGTGGCCAACATCTGGACCACACGCCCCAGACAAGGTAAAATTTTCAAATTGAAATAAGTATTTTACAAAGTGTTAAATCAAATTTGTGATCGTTATTCGAGCTATTCTCGTTCAACAGCGGAAAGCTACTTGCATTCATTATTGTTAGAAGATTGACGAAAATATTTTACTATATTATCACTAAATCCCGGATGGGATGTTGCTCTAAAAATGTTGAAAACCGACTTAAAAAAATGACTATTCAGCTTTTAATTCGTTTTGATTATTGTATAGGTAGACAAAGGGGAAATCTCGAGTTCCCGCAGTTGCCGACAGGTAGCGCTAACGCTCTTCCCTCGGCTGCCACTTCAATGTTTATCAAGATGACGACTGCACAATAGAAATCGTTTTGTGTTCTAAGCTGCGCGAAATGAGAGTCCGTAACAACTGCTTTTCGTCGACAATACCCTGCTGTCGTACTTCCTACCGCTCAGAGCATTAGACGATGGTATAAATAATTCCGAGACACTGGTTGTCTGTGTAAAGGGAAATCCCCATGGCCGTGTCCCCGCATGTCAGACGAAAATGTGGAGCGCATCCGACAGAGTTTCGCACGTAGTCCACAGAAATCCACTCGCAGTGGATGCAAACATGTTCGCGAAAGTTTGGAGCGAATTCGACAACCGTATATACATATGCCGTGCATTCAAAGGTGGACACATTGAGCACCTTTAATTTGGTTTGTAAAAAGCTTTATGATTAGCCATGGGATATAAAATTAATCTTAAGTGTCTACGTTCAATATTTTCCGTATTATACGCATTTCAAATCTGGTGATTCTTTTTGAAACACCCAGTAATACAACCAACCAAGTTCTCTTGAAAAACTGAGTATATTTGATGCGTTTAATGAAAAAGTTTTGACAGCATCAGAATCATATGCAATTTTTTTTCCTCTCTCTCGTTTAGATTTCATCAAAAATAAAAAATTTTCTAATAAAGGAGCTATAATTCATGAATCGGTTAGGAACACTGGCGTTATGACCCCCAACAAGGGTGGGGCTGACATGGTTCCGACTTAGGAGCCTACTTAGGAGGGACTTAGGAGCCCGAGACGAATCTTATCATTTTTTGTTTTTTTTTCACATGAAATTCAGTATTGAGAGTCCAGTGAAGAATCTGATCGGACTGCCCTGATGATAGATGTGGGGGGGGGGGGCATCACTGGTGTACTGGAGAAGGGGGAATAGGGTTTTTTCCAGTAAAAAACAGAAAATGAAACACCCTGAGGAAATCTTTTGCATGCATGCCTATGGTTAGGGAGCCAGAAAAACCAAAAAACATTTTTTATTTTCCAAGAAATTCAAGCATATTTTTTCATTTTCACCAATTTCTGGAAATAATTATCTCATCAATTTTGATATTTCGTAAATGCTGCTATTATTAATTTCATTAATTCAGAACTTCCATCAATTTCTCTGAGAATATTTCTCCCAATATTTCAAAATTGGATTAGTTAATTTGGATTCATTAGATTCGGTATTAATTAAAACTTCAATTGATTTCTAAATTTTCATTGTAATTTTGATAAATTAAATAATATTTAAATAATTTTTGTTCTTACTTTTTTTGTATGGATATTTTTTCCAATTTCATGTGTATTCTAATCTAATAATGTATGAACATTTGCATGTCGAGCCTCTTCTTCTACGAAATTTATGAAATCGGGGCTGAAAGAGTCTACGAACGTATTTTTTTTACATTGGGCCTCACGTCTATTAAGTGCTGTCCTCGTTTCAACACAATAATTATTCAAGTTATTCACATAACTCCATATTTATTAGTTAATTACCAGAGAGAGAGAAGTCATTAGGGATTTCTTTGAAACACTTTGCAAAAGGAGGTTCAACAATATACAGGGTATTCTGTAAGTGCCAGCACGGCCTTTATCTCATCAACAGTCCTGAGGGGCATGATTCCAATTTATAAAATGCTCAACAGGCGTTCAAAAATTACCCTGTAGCAGTTTTGAGAGTGGAAATACAGTGTATCAGAAAATAAAAAAAATATAAATTTCCATACGGTCCCTGTGTGCTCTAACTTCCAATTAGAAAGCTGTTGCCCTGTCTCTCCTGATGCCATACAAAAAAAAAAAAAATCCATGTTTCTAAGTGCAATATGCCCAGAGATATTCGAAAAACGAAGGAAATTTGGGAAAGCACAGCGATAAATGCGAACAAACCGTTTTACCTGCATTTATTTACGCTGTTCTTTCCCGAATTTCCTCCGTTTTTCGAATTCGAATGTCTCTGTGAATGTTGCACTTGGAAACATGGAAATTTTTTTTTTTCATGGCATCAGGAGAGAGACATGTCATCAACTTTCTAATTGGAAGTTAGAGCACACAGGGACCGTATAGAAATTTAGATTTTTTTTAAATTTTGTGATACACCGTATTTCCACTCTCAAAACTGATACAGGGTGATTTCTGAACGCATGTTGAGCATTTTATAAAGTGGAGTCATGCCTCTACGACGGATGGTATAGATGAGATAAAGGCACTTACAGAACACCCTGTATATTAGTGGCCGTTAACCGCGTATGATACGAAATAGGAATTTAACAAACTAAAAATTTGACAATAGAAAGTGATGGGGGGGGGGGCGAATATTAAAAAAAAATGAAATTACAATGAAAAAGGGGGTAACAATATTCATTTTTAATTTGCAGTGACAGGCGGTTACTCCTTTTTTGGGAATCTGTCAAAATATCTATATGTGTAGAAAGGCACGTCACTCTCCCCTGTTAATGCAATAGATACGGAAAACTGGCGGGATGAAGACATATAGGTTTTTCAGGGAAAGAAAGTTCATCTCTGCCCTCAAGGGGACTCGAACCCCGATCTCTCGTTTGCCGGACGAGCGCTCTGTGTCTCCGTGAGGGCAGAGATGAATTTCCCTTCCCTGAAATATCGATATCTCTTCATTCAGCCAATTTTCCGTATCGTCATCATCATCATCAACAACCATTTTCAATCCACTGCTGGATGAAGGTCTCCTCTAAATTTTTCCATTCTGCTCTGTCTGATGCTTTAGCCATCCAATTGACTCCTGCCACTTTCCTGATCTCGCCAATCCATCTTGCGTGGGGGACGCCTTCGTGGACGTTTAACACCACGGGGGTACCACTCTGGAATACTTGTGGTCCATCTGTTGTCCTGTCTTCTTGCAACATGTCCAGCCGATTTCCATTTCAAGCGTTTAATTCTTTCAATGATATCATACACCTTTGTGTGGTTCCTTATCCAAGTGATTCGTTTTCTGTCTCTCCTTGTGATGCCTAACATACATCTTTCCATGCTACTTTGTGTTGTCTGTAGCCTTTGTATCGTCTTGCTTGTGAGTGTCCGTGTTTAAACTCCATAAGTCAGTGCTGGTAGCACACACTGGTTAAAAACTTTTCTTTTCAGACATAATAGCATATGACTCTTCAGAATTACAGTTTTTGCCAAAAGTGCTCCATCCAATCCTGATCCTGCTGTTTATTTCATTATTGATTCCGTTGTGCATAGTGATTTCTTGTCCCAGGTATACATAGCTTTCTACTTCTTCTATCTCTGTGTTGTTGAGCAAGATTGTCCTCTTCAACGCAAACGGGTTGAACATAACTTTAGTCTTTCGCAGATTCATTTTCAAGCCCACCTGAATACTTGCCTTCGCCAGTTCTAGTATCATTTCTTCTAGTTCGCCTGGATTACTGCTGATAACAACAATGTCGTCTGCAAAACGCAAATGGTTGAGGAAACTCTCCATTTATTTTAATTCTTTTTTTTATCCCAATCCAGTTTTCTGAATACTTCTTCTAAAACAGCGGTAAAGAGTTTTGGTGAGATAGTATCACCCTGTCTGACTCCTTTTCCAAGTTTAATTTTTGCTTTTTCTTTATCCAAACGAATCGTTGCAGTTGCTTTGTCATATATTTTTTTGATGATATCGATGTAAGTCTTTTCTACCCCAATTACATCTAGAGCTTTAACAACAGCAGATGTGAAAACAGTGTCAAACGCTTTCTCAAAATCAATGAAGGCCATACACAATGGTAATTCGTATTCCTTGTGTCTCTCTATAAGTTCCCTGATTGTTTGGATTTGATCCATTGCATATCCACTTCGATATCCTGCCTGTTCTTTTAGTTGAGCTTCGTCCAATTTGGATTCAAGCCTATATGTCAGCACTTTGATGAAGATTTTATAAATTACTGATAGGAGGCTGATTGGTCGATAGTTTTTGATATCCTCTTTTTCACCCTTTTTGTAAAGAAGAACCATCATTGCGTTATTCCAATCTTCAGGCACATCCGATTTCGTGAGACAATTTGTGAACAAGGCAGGATAACATACTGGAAAATTCTTCTTCTGCTTCTTTAATAATGTGTATTGAAATCCCATCTTCACCTGGGCACTTGTATCTATTGTACATATGTTTTCTCGCTCTCTGCTAAAATGAAATTTCTTAGCTTTAGGGGGTGGGCAGGAGAGAGAGAGAGAGAGAAAATTTACAATTTGATGGTATTTTTTACGTCTGCATGTTAGAAAAGGAATAATGAATCAGAATATTAGGTAAACATTTTTTTTTCTGTAGATCTTCGGATATTGTAGAAGTCGGACGTTCCACAGTTACATGACACCATGTTTCAATTTTATTTTGCAAATTACAGAAATTACAATCAGGAGATATTTCAAGAACTTTACCTTGTATAGATAGAATCTTGAATTGTTCTTAATTGAAAGAGGACCCTCTTTTATCGACGAATCAATTTTTGGGAGTACACAATCCTCCGTTAAGAACTGAGTCTTAATAAACTCTGGTGAGACTTCCTTGCGCTATTTTCCATTCCGCTCAAACCATTTTGAATATTTTGATCACAATAAAAACTTGTAAAAGTTGGGGTAAATATTTTGCAGCTATCTTAGGGTCTTGCGTAAACCAGACGAATACAAAGTAGAGTTTTCCAAGAGAAGTTTTAGATCTCTCCTTTCTCTCTGAGGCTTTCACCTGATGCGCATTTTGAGAGATCGAATATTTTTGTTAACAAAGACGCAGAAACGTCATTATCTTTAATATATTATTAATAAGACATATATAATTTAGAACATACAGTAAAACCTCTCATTTGCGGACACCGATGGGACAAAAAAATTCGTCCGTAAAAGAGGGGTGACCGTTAATCAAAGGGTTTGAAATGCGTACATTTATTATATAAGGGGAAATTATTATTGGCCGTAAAAGAGGTGCGACCGCATCTAAGGGGTGTCCCTTAAGAGGGGGTTTTACTGTATTTTATCAACGTTCCGCGCGTTCATTTTTGACATCGGTTTCTCTTGTTTTTGAACTCTAATCGTTGGAAATACATTGATAATTTGACAAAGGCTCTGATGTAAATGCAAGAATGCGGACGTCACACAAACCCTGCGATTCATATTAGGAAGAAGATAAATGCAATGCTCGAACATACTGGAATTAATTTGGTACAACAGAGCTTCGAAATTCACTGCGGCAGTTGAGCTGCGTCTGCCATTGTATTACTCATGGTGATTGGCGCATGGACAATTTCGAAACGGATGCTAAATCCATCAACCGCTTGGGATTAGTCGACTATGGTTGAGGATTACCTACTCTGACAGAGCCGTTTTCGTATGAGAGATTGTTATTTCGAGTTTTATACGTATATTTACCAGTAATAGTTCAGATTTATTTCGGATTTCTGACTTGGCCGTTTCTGAATTTAGCGTTGAAATAAAAATGTTTGATTTCAAAGCTATTGATGTCAATCTATTGATTGCTATATCATTATTTACACATGAGGGTCCTGAAACATCTAGTATAGAAATACAACTTCTTAACATGTATTTAATTTCTTGCGCAACTCCGGTTCATCGCCATGGGCATTTCACTACCTGCATGAGTTGTGCCGGAAGTGTGCACCAAACAGTCTGAGGCAAATCTTATATAGTTAGTGCTGTCACATATTTTTCAAACAAAAAATCAACTTCAGCCGATCACTACTGTGCTGCTGGTGATGTTCCAACACAGGTCTTTGCGACGTGAGTCCGTTAATAGGACCACACTACCGCAGATAGGCACTATTACAGCAGAAGCTCTCGATAACGGACACCCACGGGACCAAAAACTTTGTCCGCTAATGGGGAGGTACAATATATAGTGGGACCTCGTTTATAATACTTTCACATTTCGACCACGTTTGGGTTCTGCCGCAATTGGTTCTTATAGATTTTAATGTTAAAATGCACATGTGTGTTGTGTAAAATTGACACAGGTAGTAATGCATAATCACCAATCGTCTGGATAAAGAACGTTCGATTAAATTTTATTATATTCACCACTTTTACCAGCGATTTACATAATTTCTGAATGGAGTTTGATAAAACATATATAAAATTTATAACATTTCTTCGTTCTTCATTAGAAATCAATTAATTATATTTAAATTATTTTCACCCGTACATGAGATACTTGCAATACACAATAAGAATTAAAAGTAAATGAAAATAAGTGTGAAGAGGAAAGGTAAAAACATTCATTACAACTTTCTGTTCCAGGAGGAGACAAAAATCACTTTTCTTTCCAAATATTCGTTTCGGCATAACATCCAGAAAATTCAATTTCTCATTCATAACAACGTTATCAGTCTTGTAATGTTGGTTTTCTTCCGATGTTTAAAAACAAATACGAAACAAACATTACCTTTAGAATTCATCATCCTGGACCATAGTTAGGTTTAGTTAATTGGTTGATGATTTATCATATTTACCAGCACACGCTTGGGCCTAAACATAATCTTCTTTAAATATGATACAATCTGATTTTATTGTCCGCTAATGGAGAGCGAAATGCGTTAATCCCCCTAATCCCACTGGACCAAGGATCAGAAAAATGTCCGTTAACAGGAGTACCTTTTATGGGATAGGTATAGGAACCGAGAGACATGGGAACCTAACCATTTATTGAGCTTGAGAAAGATGTATTACATACATGGGCAGGTGCCATCACGAAAATCGCCAGTAAACTAGTATAAAATTTATGATCGAAAAATGGTGATTCATGTAAATAATCACGAAATGATCATAATAATCGTCATAATCGAGAATAGTCCTTGATGAAATTTGATCTGCTTCTCTTCAGGGATTTTCATTGAATCAGTAACTATCAACTATCACATCAATGAAAGCTGTCAATCTGCTGCTGCGTTGATCTAATCGCTGCACCGTGTGGTTTGATTTGGTCCAAAGACATTCGTCAGCAATTGCTGCCTGTATCCAGCTTTTCGATGAGCCCGCGTGGATCAAACCATTCTCGACTATTCAGGCTCCTCTTCTCTAAACAGATGTACGAGATCGCTGTGTGGGTATAGTTGACATCGTATTCTAGTGGATCTCGTAACTGGCATAGGTGGCTCTCTATCTGGTTCTGGCTCCGGGTCTGTAGTTCTGATGTCCTCAGGGTGCTGCTCTAGAAAGCGCGCCAGTTTACGTATTTTACTTTTCGCATCTTCCCGCTTCAGGATGCACTCAAGCCATTGCTGCCTGTATCCAGCTTTTCGATAAGCCCGCGTGGATCAAACCATTCTCGACTATTCACGTTCCTCTTCTCTAAACAGATGCATGAGATCGCTGTGTGGGTGTAGTTGACATCGTATTCTAGTGGATCTCCTGACTGGCATAGGTGGCTCTCTATCTGGTTCTGGCTCCGGGTCTGTAGTTCTGATGTCCTCAGGGTGCTGCTCTAGAAAGCGCGCCAGTTTACGTATTTTACTTTTCGCATCTTCCCGCTTCAGGATGCACTCAAGCCATTGCTGCCTGTATCCAGCTTTTCGATAAGCCTGCGTGGATCATACTATTCTCGGCTCCTCTTCTTCAATTCCTTTATGGGAGGTTCCACTGTACTCACTCTACATGCAATTCCTGTAAACAGCGAGTTGTACGTATGCGATATTCCCCATAAGAATATTAACGAGGTGGATTGTAATGCACCTCGTAAAAAACTCGGGGAATTTCTAACGAATCGGTACATGCTGGAAAGTACGAAGGTTTTTTAACAACTGGCTGTTGCGAAGATATATTTTCTCTCTTTCCAAAATATATCTTCGCAACAGCCAGTTGTTAAAAAACCTTCGTATGGTAGCGGAGAGTGACGTCATCCTTGTATGCTGGAAAGTGTTGTGTATATGTACATGCGTGGCCCTCTCTAACGTATTTATGTTGTCTTAGTTTCGTGTTATACCGGTGCTGCCATAAGCCTCCCTTATTTTGAAGTAAAAATAGCAAATGCCTGAATTTTCACGTTGTATAAGTATCCCGATGAAAGTCTACTTGCTTTTACTGCATATTATGGAAGGAGGGAGGGCTTTCTTTTCGAAAACTTGATCACCATGTAAAATGTTCCGGCATCCACAAAAAAAAAACGATATTCATACAAGACACCAATTGAAAGAGTCTCTCAGTTACTTCCAATCGAATCGTCCCCAAAAGAGACCAAACAACAGAATTCCAAAACAATTATTATTTCCGTCCACAAAGATTATAAATGAAACACGAAAGGATAAGAAGTGGATAAAATGGAAAAACGGTTTCCTTTGAAAAAAAATCGATTACAGAAGAAACGTAGAGAGAGAGACTGTAGACCATTTCCCATGAGTTAAGACGGGCAGACATCGTTCTGTCTGGAACTAGGAATCGTAGAGAAAGGTTTTAAAGAGGGATTTCTCTCATTCAGTCGATATCTGAAATCGATTCTCATAAATAGTTCATCCTAAAGAAGAGGGTTTACCTTTGGGTAAAACCACAGGATTTTCCCAATGAATTGAAAAATCTAAAATTCCATCGATACGATTTGCTGCTTCCTTTTAAATCATGTCCGCGTACAGTGGAATCTTGACCTTTCATTTCTATATCCGTCGGTATTTCAGTGAATTTATATAATATACCAACAAACGTTATTGGGAATTTTATAGTAAACATTTATATATTCTTCCTGTCAAAAAAATAAAATAAGTAACGTTCTAAGAAAGAAATACAAATACAACGCCACAACAGGCAAACTGTCCAATGAGGTGACTGAGAAAACGATGCCCATAATAAATAAGGATTTCATATATTTCTAAAATACAGAAACCCAATTAAAAATGCAATTATAAAAAAATAAAATTCCAAATATATGTATGATTAGGGTGACCATACGTCCCGTATTTCCCGGGACAGTCCCGGTATTTTCTGTATTTTTGGTCGTCCCGACTTTTTCGCAAAAGTGTCCCGGTTTTTCCCGTATTTTACACGACGCTTACTTGAACTTTTATTCTTTAATTGATTGAAACTTTTCTTAAAGATTGAAATTATTTTTCAACTAATAAACTATAACTATAAAACTTGTATATTATGATAATTACAACTATAAATGAGAATATTTATCTCCCACATTTGTCTTGGTGAACGTTTTTTTTCGTGAAATTCATTTTAATCCACTGCAATTTGCAGTAACGTTTCATTTCCCGCCATTGTGATTTTACCGTAATTTTAACAATATTTGGCAACTTTGCTCGGTTTTGGCGTCATTTTTGGCGATCATTGGCGATGTCCCGTATTTTAAATCTCAATGTCCCGTATTTCTCTCGAGGAAATATGGTCAGCCTATGTATGATAAAATATTATGCAATGTCCATAAGAAATATTTATGGTTGTCTTATTATCTAAGTATGACTATTTGATTTATTCCACCGTGTTTATCGTATTTCTTTTTAAACGTGTCAATTGCGTTAGAATACACGAACCTTTGACCTTTGAAGACCAGACACACGCCGCTTTCCATCTCAGAGAGATATCGAAGCGTTCCCGGAGGATGGGTGTATCCGGAAAGTTTTATTATAAACAACAAAACATTGTCGCCTCGGACAATGGCAACAAAAATAAAATATATATAAAAAACGATCGTAAATCTGAGATCATATAACAGATAATTAAAATCGAAACAACAAACGCCGCGATAGGCAATCAAAATCATAAACAAGATTATACGATGATGGCATTCTCATAAACGATCTAGTAATCGTCAGTTAATCGAATGATTGTCAATAATCTAAATCCAATGATTGTCAATAATCTAAATCCAATGATTGTTAATAATGAATATAAAATTTCGAATCGCAGTGGATCAGCTAATCACAGTCATCCAGGTTTTTAGATTGTCCAGCTTCGACATCACTTCGATTGTCGACATCGGTCTTCAGTAGTCATAGGTCCGCCGTCGTCTAGGCCGCAAGTTGTATGGCCTCGCCTGATTGCTGCATTCTCGTGAGGGCGTGTATGTGACGTCAGTAACTCCTCCCCGTCTTGGTCGCAAGTCGTACTCCCTCACCTGACTGCAGCACTCCGAGAATACACGACCTGAGGGAGTAAGCTATTCCATTTATTAACCCATTTGCATCATTCGAAAAAATGAAAAATTGTCCCATATCACCAAAATTTTTTTATTTTGTATAAAGTTATAAATATTTCAAAATGGAAAAAAAAAGCGAAAAACACAAAATGGCGTACACAAAGAATTTATAATTTTACTTAGTTCAATGAAGATATTCATTGAAAATACCTTGAAAGATTAAACTTAATAGTTTTATACAGTATGATAGTACTGTAATGTTTTGTTCTTATGGATAAAAATATAGCGTGCATATGATGCAAATGGGTTAACAACCCTATAACAGAAAAATTATGTTCTATATCACAACCTAGAATTGTCCCTTACCAATCGATACTACTAAACCAGACATGCACCTCGTCCATATTCTTCTGCGGAACTTCTAACGGATTGGTACATGTTGGAATGTGCGTGTATGTGTAGCGAACCTGACATGAAGTGTGTTTCTGTGCAATGCTTGTTGCGTGTAAGGCTTCCATCTGCCATCAAATTTTCTAACCATGAGTGAAGTGTAATTATTGAATAATTACAAATGTTGTAGGCCTGTTGCTCTCTGGGGCGAGACTTTTAACTGGGAGATCGGCTGAAGTTGGGAACCACGGGAAACCAACTTCAGCCGACCACCACTATGGCGACGGCGAGGTTCGAACCCGGGTTCTCGCGATACAAGTCCGTCACTATGTTACCAATCGATACATGTCCACCCTTGTCAAAGCGGTCGATTGACGATATATTAATAATTCATGGTCCACGATATCCATCCCGTTGAAAATTTTGAGCACTTCGATCACATCTCCCGTCACGTGCTTTTCTCTAATGTAAACATATTCAAAAATTGAAGTCTTTCTTTAAAACTCTGTGTGCCAACAAGGACACGCATAGCTCTTCTCTGCACCCCATTAACCTAGTCTATGTCCCTCTATAGATATAGCCTCCAAAAATCTACAGCATATTCCAGTCCATGACGAACTAAGCCTCGAAAAAGCGGAAGAATGACTTTAGATGAACGCGAAGACACCTTTTTGAAAATGAAAATGAGCATTCTATTGGCTTTTTCAACCACCGTTGAACAATGTTCAGAAAACCTGAGCCGTTCGTCAATGAGAATTCCCAAATTGGCCACCTGTTTTCTCAAGACTAAGTTTTTTGTTAGATAAGGTAAATGTTTTTTCGAACACCACTCATTCAAATGTCTTGAAACTCTTTGTGTGTGTCTCAATTCTCTGGTGTTATATATTGTAACTCTGGGATTTTTTTATTAAAATTATTTAAAAATTTTTATGGCACAAAATGTGGGTACATTTTGGTGGTTTTTGAAAATGTTTTTCAAAAATCACCAAAAAAAAAAAACCAATAATTAAAATCCTAAAAGCTCGAAAGCTTATAACACCATAGTGTTGAGAGAGACAAAGTTTCAAAATCTTTGAATAAGTTGTGTTTGAAAAAATGTTCCTTATCTAACAAAAAACTTAGTTTTGAGAAAAGGCATTTTAGTGAAAAACATTAGCATGCGTAATGCTTGCCAGCAATTTATCTATATATATAAAATTGATTTTCTGTCTGTCTGTCTGTGTATGTTCTCTATACAAATCTACAATTTTAGATCGATCGTCACCAAATGGGACCCGACTTGAACGATAGGCTACTTTAAAATTTCGTCAGAGCAGGGCAAATGCCTCAAACGCGCAAAAAACTGTCGGGTAACAATGTTTTTTGGACCTCAACAATCACTTTCGGAACGTTTACTTTGGTTACCGTGGTTCCCTAGCAATGCGTTTCAGATGTGCATATGCCTTTACAATGGTTTGTCATTTCTTCAATGCTGTACGTATTCATGTATAATAGTTTATGCGTTTATAATGGTTTGCCACTTTATTCAATCCTTCCAGTAATGAGAGCTTTTTGAATAGACACCATTACCATCATTTTGAGGGTTAGGCAAAGGATGATCCCCCATAGAAATCTGTGTTAAAATTGCCGATTTTAATGTAGAAATGCGGAAATTGGGTAGAGGTTTTTTCTGTCACATCAATAATTTGTATTAAATACTCGATTTTTGAAATATTGAGTTCGCTTAGAGATATACGAAGCTTAGAGATTTTTTTTTTACGTTTCTTTAAATCTAGATTTGTTTCTTTCATGAATCGCGTAGGAAGTCGCCATATTGGTGAACTTCGACACGGTTTGCATGTCCGTCAAAGAAAGAGGGAGATATCACGTTATCCAAAAAGAGCCTCATTAAAGAAAACCCGGGCAGCGCCGGGTATTATAGCTAGTACTAAAACATTTCAGAAATATTTTTAGTACAGTTAAAACAAGAACTTGAACACAGTGGGGCAAAGCGCAAATTGAGCCGCATGCAGCGTCCGCGACACGACGCAATGCAGCACTCTGTTTTGCGGCCAACGGAAATCAGAAGGACAGCGCAAATTGAGACACGAGGCGACACTACGCTAGTCGCGTGTACGCGCGCACGCGTTGCAGCTGCTGCCCAGCCGCAGAATTTCGCGTCGCACGTTCACGATTCTTCGTATTCGGTAGGGGTTTTTTTGAAGAAAATAAACACAGTAATTTTGATGGAGTTCGCATTCTCTTATGAAATATTGTTTAATATCAATGTTATTTACACATAAACACGTATATAATCGATTATTTCTTCAATTAATTCCTGGATTATTTTATTTCTTTCTGAATTTTTATTAAATATTATTGTTCTGTCATTAGTTTTGACTTTTCATCAGCTCTAAATTTTCATTCACTATGGAGTTATTTTTAATTTCGGAATTCATTATGGGATTCATTAATTTCGGAATTTTCATTGATACACCGAACTTTCATTAACTATGTGGTTATTTAAAATTTTTGAATTTTCATTAATTTTTGGAGAAAAAAATCCACTTTTTTTTTTTTAATCAGCCGATGAAATAATTTTCATTAAATTTCTGAATTTGGTTTTAATTCCGAATATTCATTTATTATGATATTTTATCGATCGAAGGAGGAATTATTTTTCATGAAATCTGAAATTTAATTATTAATTTCACTAATTCTGGTGTTTCATTAATCTAGTTATTTTTCATTAAATATGAGTTTTCAGTTTTGGAATTATTAATTTTAAATTGTTATCACACACAGTCCTTCAGTTGTTTTGACTTTTTGCAAGTTCTAATTTTTCATTCATTATGGAATTATTTTCCATTAATTTCGAAATTTTCATTCATTCCAATTTATATTAATTATACAACGATGTATAATAATCTTTACTTAATTTTATTAATTGTGTGATTCATTCTAAATTTTTAATTTTCGTAAATTCTAAATTTTCATTAATGTTAATAATTTTTTAATTTTCATTAATTTTCATAATTTTCATTAATTTTCATTAATTTTCATTAATTTTCATTAATTTTCATAATTTTCATTAATTTTCATAATTTTTAATTTTCATTAATTTTAATTAATTTTCATAATTCCTGAATTTTCATTAATTTTCATTAATTTTCATTAATTTTCATTAATTTTCATTAATTTTCATTATTTTTCATAATTCCTGAATTTTCATTATTTTTCATAATTCCTGAATTTTCATTAATTTTCATAATTCCTGAATTTTCATTAATTTTTATTCATCCTAAATTTGCGTTACTTTTTATCCATCTTCAGTTTCCATTAATTTATGTAAATCCACCTTTAGTTTTTTTTTAGGTTCCGCCCCTCCCTCCCAATAATTTACCTTTACTTCTGAATTTTCACTAATTATGGTATTTCCTCAATCAAGGGATAATTTATCAGAAAAATCTGAATTTTCAATAGTTTTTCATTTATCCATTAATTTCGAACAATCCTGATTTTCTATTATTTGTTTGTGTTCACGTTTTTATATACGGTACTTTAATAGATATTTTTCAGCATTCCTGTACGTTATATTTTAATTAATGTTATGTCTTCATTTCAATGACCCATCCAACTTTAATGACCCATATATGATATCCATGTTGCGGGAGCCTTCCAAATGCCAAAGTTCCGGACCGCACGAAATCGTTTCTTTCCGGAAACGCCGCCCACTCGCGTCCAGATTCCACGAATGAACTGTGCTCCAATATGCGCATCCCCTCGCTACGCTTGGGGCGTGTTGACGTCACTGCGCTCGGGTCCCGCCGACTCGCGAACGCTGCACGCGATTCAATTTGCGCTTAAGGTCCGTTTACACGCGGTAAGTGATGAAGTTGGTAACTAAATTTTAAGTTACCGATTGTTCAGAAAAGTGCCCACACGATAAGTAGTAATTATTATAGACTGACGTAAATATCAATTATATGATATTTTAATCGAAGTTATAGAGAAGATAAACTATGTAAGATTATGGGAGAAGATTCTTGGCGTTTGTAGGAAATTCTAAGGGTTACAAATTAAATAATAAAAATTCATTAAACATAAAAATTATTTGAAATTTTATTATATTTTTAAATTTAATGCAAATGCTATCTTTTGTTAAATATTTGATTACGTATTTTTACAATAGATGACAGCGAATTCGTTCTGGATGAGAGAAATATTCTCCCCGTCAAGTTTTTAATTTTTTAATATATAATAAATCTCTTCCACACCAGCACCATTTTTGAATCTTCAATTTTTTTTTAAACTCCTGGCAGCACGTCGACCGAATATTAAACAGTTTCTGCTATTCCAAACATTTATTCAATTTTAGCTTGTTTGTTAAGGTAGTTTTCATTTCTATAGTTCAACAAACTTCCATGACGAAGATATTCTTCAACAAACTTTAAGGTTATGTCCTCTGGCCACTTCACCATCCTGTATTTCCGTGGAATTCTAGCGAAACGGTAGGAGAAGACGGAGCATAAACAGGTTCACGCTTGAGATCAAAATAAAACCCTCCGTGTGAGAGAGCAAAAAGACCCTTCCAGAGTGGCAGGTCACGCCCACTGGCGCATGCGCATAGGTCTACTTAACCGGAAAAAATAGAACCGTTTTTATTTCACTTAACCACTAAATCACTTGTGGACTTGCCACTTACCAACTAAAGCCGTGTAAACGGCCCTTATTGTCTGCATACATTGTAACGTACTTAGCAACTTAAAATTTAGTTACCAACTTAATCACTTACCGCGTGTAAACGGGCCTTTCTAGCCTTAGACGCTGAAAATTTCATAGTATTTAAAAATTTAAAAATTGGAAAATGTGGTTTTTGAAAAATTTGCGTGCACCAATCCCCTTAACATTGTTCAGCTGGAGTTCATCGAGACACTGTGTACCATTTACTACTGATGTTATACTTTCAACCTATAGATCAAGGTATAACATTCAAAATCTGAATCTTTTTGTCGTCATTAATAGCGTGGGAAGTACAGATTATAATACGTTGATGAAAGTATATTTCCTTGATAGCATAAGCAAAATTAAGAAACGATTTTGTAACTGATGATACAATTTTAATGATTTATAATTATTATCCTATATGAATGTTGATGATTATGTTGCAGTTTGTAGTAATCAGTTTACAGATCCAGGATAGATTAATTAATTCGAACTTTTTTCTAGTGACTTTGGACTTCGAATCAACCAAGTTCGACTGTATTCTAGTTTTTTTTCCGTTATATATGCTCTTATATTGAGTTGCTGTGTTTTAGTTTTTTTGACATCCATATTTCTTATAGGCATTTTTTTTTCAGCCACCTCATTGGGAAATTTACCTGTTGTGGCCATTGTATTTATGCTACATTTTTTAAATAAAGGAATTGTATATTTTTAACTCGTTTTCACATTGATGCTTCGATTGAGAGTCGAAGCAACTCTTAAATTTTCGATTTTTACCTATTAGCTGTTCATAAAATTTCTGTAGTTACCAGCAAATGTAACAAAGGTACAAATGTCTCCTAATTATTTCTTGACAAGCCAAGCAAAACGATTTTTTGACTATTTTGGATGGAAATACCATTTGCGGAGGAGACATATTGCTGTGCATTCTTCAACAATGACAGAAAAGTAAGTATACAAGAAATAAATGACATTTTTATGCTATTCAAATACGCATTTCATATACTTTTTTCAAATACTGAATTTTTGTCATATAATACCATTCAGGGTACCTCACATTTATTTGCACATTATATAACTAACTCCTCGTAATTTTTCTCTGGATATTTCAATGCTTGTCAGTGAAAGGGTAAAGAAAGTTATACAATAATTTTCCTTAAATTACTTGTAATTTTTAATTTGTGTTTTTTCCCCTCAATTAATATGTTACTATTTTAAGTGTTAAAACTCTTCTTTCAGAAGATCTCTCTGTTTAGTTTCTCCAATATCCTTGGTATAATCACTGTCAGTCGTTAAGAGACAAGCATTTTAAACGAATGGGAAACACGCCATGATAATTGAGACAACTTCCTCCAAAATTGCACACCTCGTTGTTCATGTAGATTGAACACAACGGAGACGTTCAATCAATCCAATTTCCAGCAAATCGTTCGAAACCATTCGGGATGTGATGGTCTTTTATCCAATCAGTAATTTCGATTAAGAAATGCTCTTTTCTCCAACGATTGAATTAGTTCGAGGATATTTAAGAACTCGCCTCTTTGATTCTTCTATTTGTTCTATTTGATGTTTTTCTAACTAGTGACACAACAATTATTTTAGATTCTGCCATACATAGAATGTAAATGAACTAAATCGAGTCTTTGAATAAATTGAAAACACTTATATAGCACTAGGGAAAATAACACTGGACAACAATAAAACCGTGTCCGACATCAAAATATACCATTCCTAATGATTTTTAACTGCCAAACACGACTATAACCATGAAAAAGTTTTATTGGTTCTTGTTTTTGACCTACTAAGCCAGATTTTTCCTAGGAGCAGGTTCCTACAACGTGTGCAGCGTGAAAACGCTGATTGGTAAAAAAAAACCTGAATTTCAGTCTCTTAACCAATCAGCATTTTCACGCTGCACACGGCGCAGAAATTATATTCCTAGGAAAACCCGGCTTTAGAAAGCCGGTCGGCCGGCCACAAGTGACGTACACGCGGCAATCTACATGAGCGGCAACAGCCGTCATTGAGTCAGACAGATAGGGCGTCTGACGCCGTCCACCGAAAGGGACCTTTACACGCTACTCAGTTCGTGACTGTACTCCCTGAAGACGGGAGTGTTCGATAATAATCTTGAGGAAATATTCAAAAACTAAAATTTTATAGAAATGAATCTAAGCATCCGTACTTATACAGTCGAATCCCGTTTTAACGAATAGCGAAAATTTCGTTTTAACGATGACTTTTCTAATCCCTCAGATAGGTTTACAAAAACTTAGAATTCCTTTATAACGAAATTTCGTTATAACGAAGTGATTTCACCGGTCTCTTGGAGTTCGTTATAACGGGATTCGACTATATACAGGGTGCATAGGTATAGGGCGTGTGATATTTTACTGGCGAACCGTTGAACCTAGAGGTATACTTCCAAAAATAACGCGTACCATTCAGATACGTTATTTATGTTGTATAGTCATTAAAATACAACAATTAACTTTTTATGTGGACACATATGGATGCTCAAGAGCCCACTTACAAAGTTGTTGTCCTGTCTTTCCTCATGTAAACGAAAAGAATTCCTCGTTTCTAAGTGCAATATTCACTGAGATATTCTCGAATTCAAAAAACGGAAGAAAAATGGGGGAAAAACAGCGTAAAATGCGGATATAAACCATTTTACCCACATTCAATGCTGTTTTTCTCAACTTTCCTTCGTTTTTCGAATTCGAATATATCAGTGAATATTGAATTTAGAAACGTGAAATTTTTTTGTTGGCATCAGGAGAGACAGGGCAATAACTTTCCTGATTGGGTTCCTGAGTACAGGGTGCCCGTTTGAAAAGTTAACATTTTTATAAATGTATATTAGTAACTATACACAATCCCTTGCAACGTGAATGACATATCTGTGTACCACACGTTATTTGGAAACTGTTTCTAATTGGAAGTATACATCTAAATACAAATACAACGCCACAACAGGCAAAATACCCAACCAGGTGGCTGAGAAAAAGATGCCCATAAAAATATGGATGCCATATATTTCGATATAATACAGCAACCCAATTAAAAATGCAATTAACACAAATTATAAACAATATATACCCATGATGAAATATTATACAATGCCCATAAAGAATACTTATGGTGGTCTTATTCTAAGTATGAATAGCTTCTCGATTTACCCCAACATGTTTATCGTATTTCTTTTTAAACGTGTCAATTGTGTTACAATTTACTACCTCCGGGGGTAAGCTATTCCATTTATTAACAACCCTATTAGAGAAAAATTCCCTGCGACACCATAACCTTGCATTGTCCCTCACCAATCGATACTGGTGTCCCCTTGTAAAAGCAGTCGATTGGCGATGTACTAAAAGTTCATGGTCCATCCTATCCATCCCATTGAAAATTTTGCACACTTCGATCATATCTCCTCGACACCTGCGTTCATCCAATGTAAACAAATTCAAAAAATGAAGTCTCTCTTCATAACTCAGTCCCTGTATGCCAATAAGGACACGCGTAGCTCTTCTCTGCACCCCCTTCAACCAAGTCTATGTCCCTCTGTAGGTATGGTCTCCAAAACCTTACAGCATACTCCAGTCCAGGACGAACTAAGCCTCGAAAAAGCGGAAGAATGGCTTTAGGAGAACGCGAAGACACCTTTTTGAAAATGAGGCCAAGCATTCTATTCGCTTTTCTGATCACCGCTAAACAATGTTCGGAAAACCTAAGTCGCTCGTCAATAAGAATTCCCAAATCGGTGACCCTAGTTGCATCCGGGATAGTGACACCATTCAACTCGTAAGAGAACCGTGGGTTGTTCGAACCAAAATGAGCGACCATGCACTTATCAACGCTAAACGTCATGCTCCATTCATTTGCCCATGCTGCAATCCTGTTTAAGTTGGTCTGGAGCAGCTCCCTATCGCTTTGATTCCCGATCACCCCCATTAGCTTCACGTCATCTGTGAATTTGCTAGTTATCCCATCGATACCCTGATCGAGTTTATCGATAAAAAGTGGAAAAAGTATGGGGCCAAGGACACTTCCCTGAGGAACTCCACTTGTGACGTCTGTCCAACCAGAGAACTCCCCGTTTACCATAACTCGTTGCGACCTATCTCTTAACCACGACTCTATCCAATTCAGCAAGTTGCCCCCAATTCCAATCTCGTGTAAACGCTTCAACTGTTTGCCATGTTGGACCCGATCGAATGCCTTCTGGAAATCAAGGTAAACAACGTCGACATTTTTGCTCTTACCCAAAGCCTTAGTCACGTGACCATAGAAGCAAAGGAGGTTAGTTACACATGACTTTCCCTTCCTGAACCCATGCTGATTATCCGACAATACATTATTCTCGTCTATCCATTTCTAGGGTCAATAGTTCGCCAGTAAAATGTTACGTCTCGATTGCTATGCACCCTATATACAGGGCGTCCATAATTAAAAGACCCTACTTTAAAGTAACCTACAGGCGAAACGGATCATCATAAAACTGTAAAATTTTGTGGAGACTTCATGAAGTGATGAGAAATTGTTTCGGGGGGGGGGGGAATTAGTTGCACATGTCGTCACCAGAGGGCGTTTCACTTTGAATACCTGTAGTAAACATGTAAATTTATGCGATGTCACGCAGCAGCTGCTTTAAAACCTAGAAACATTCGCGGAGATTTTGCTTCTCAATGTATTTGCTGCTCACAATGACGATAAGTTTGCGAGATTTCGCTTTCTTGGTCAAATAGTTTTACCAAAACAGCAATTTCTCAGTAACTGCTCTACGGAAGTATCGGACTTGGAAGAGGATTCGGGAAGGTCCAATGAATTTTAAAAACCTTCGGAGTGTGATAACGAAATTTGAATCCACAGGATCGTCGTTGGCTGTTCGCCCTGGAAGAGGAAGAAAACCCGTTTCTATAGACGCAGTACAGGAGGTTTCGCTTCAGGTGGAAGAGGACAGAGCTTCAAATGCTCGTGGTAGCACTAGTGTCAGTCGTGTAGCACAGACGCTGGATAGGTCGCGTTCATCTGTCCGTAACATAAGATCATGCTGAATATCCTCCGGTTCTCACTGCAGTTTCCAGCTCGCGTCGAGGTCGATTCTGAATGGCCTTGAAATATTCTCTGGACAGACGAAGTGCATTTTCGTTTGGATGGTGCAGTCAATACTCACGACTGCCGAATTTGGGATCCAGAAAATCCGCAAGCTATCTTATAGGCTCCGTTGCATTCACCAAAACTGATGGTATGGTGTGGATTTACTGCATCATTTATTCTCGGTCTCTACTTCTACGAGGAGTTACGTTCTACAGGTCCATGTGGTGACATGTTCGATCATCGGGAAGCGATATGCATTGCTGTTACAGAACCAAATTGCTCCGGCTCTGCAAGCACGTCACTGTCTTGCAGATACAATCTTTATGTAAGGCGGAGCTCCTCCACACATTGCAGTGTGTGTTAAGAATGTTCTTAAAACACATTTTACAGAAACGTGTCATCAGCCAGCACTTCCCTAATCTATGGCCTCCTCGATCCCCGGACCTTAATCCATGCGATTTTTGGCTTTAGGGGCATTTGAAACGTATGGTAAGTCGTGACAACCCAAGCACTTTACCTGACCTTAAATTTCACGCCAGGTGCTGATGAACATTTCCCCGCACACACTTCGGTCAGTTGTGGATTATGCCATCTTGCGATTTCACATGGTAATTGTGTCATTACCATGTGTCATTTCTTAATAAAACGCCCTCTGGTCGCGACATGTACTAGGCGACACTAATTTTTTCCCCCCGAAACAAAATTTCACAACTCTCTGATGACTGGTTTCACGTGTAGGCTACTTTAAAATGGGGTCTTTTAATTATGGATGCCCTGTATATATTAACGATGCGGCTCTTTACAGTGTGTCCAATCGTTCGTTGTAAAGGTATGGTTCTGATTTAAAAAATACTAAAAATGTGTTGAGAAATCACTCAGTACCAGTTTCGAAAGTGATAATAAATGTGCCATAAAATGAAAAAAAATCTAAATTTTTATATGGTCTTCGTATCCTCTAACTTCAAATTAGAAAGTTGTCGCCCTGTCTCCCCTGAAACCAATGCTTCATGTTTCTAAGTATATATTCGCTGATATATTCGAATTCTGAGAAATGTTGGGAAAGAAGAGCATAAAACTAACAGACAACGCTTCTCTCCCAACTTTTCTAAGATTTTTTAATTGGAATATACTGCGCTTATAAACATGGAATTTTTTTCCCTGGCTTCAGAGAGACAGGGCAACAACTTTCTAATTGAAAGTTAAAGGACGGAGGACCGTTAAAAATTTAGATTTTTTTATTTCGTGATACACTCTTTATTTACATAATTTTATTATACTTAAATTACAGTCATATTTTCTAGATCAGAGATCTTCTACCTTTTTCTAGTCACGAGCACTGGCTGTACCCGTCATCAAAAGAAGAGCACCCTTACGGTAAGTTTAACATACCAATGCATGAAATCAGGATGATTTCACTCCTTGAATGCAATTTGTACAAGATGGTTTAATTGTGACGTAGGTAAGTGCTCGCGAGTAACGGGTTGAAGATGCCTGTTCTAGACGAACGATTCATGAGATAAAGGCCGAGTCAGGACTTAGAGGACACCCTGTATATTTGTGAAGCGTCTACATATTCGTGTTGTTTTTTCTGCGCATTTATTCTGTTTTCTATATACTTTTGTTGCGTTTCATAACATAATATTGTACTGTACACAGGGCCGTCATTTCAACTTTTTCCAGAAGGGGGGGGGGGAATGCAAAGAACATGTACTCAATGTATACATATATATATTTGTGTATATATATATATGTACCGTTTTTAGTGTATTTTCAAATGCCGGGGGGGGGGGTAGCGGTACCCCCCATGACCCCCAAATGACGGGCTTGACTGTGCAGGGTCTTTATAATTAAAGCTCCACTTTCAAATGGCCATAAAAGGAAACCTACTAGACAAATGTTATCGAATTTGGTAATAGTTTACAGGAGGTCATTGTATTCAATTTTCCGCAAAGTAGTGAAATTTTTGACCACCAGGTGAAAAAGTGGCGTTTTTTAATTGAAGTTATCTTTTTTCCTCCCCCATGTTCCAAATAACGTATATACGAAGTTTCAATGAAATACGTCCAACACAACGGACGCTACAAGGGTCTGAGTAGTGTCGGTATAATTCAACTGACACTACTCAGCTTAGTTATAGAGACGTTGCTACGACCTATGTAGGGCCCGTTGTGGTGGACGTATTTCATTGAAACTTGGTATGTACGTTATTTGGACCATGGAAAAAAAGATAACTGCGATTAAAAAGCGCCACTTTTTCACCTTCTGGTCAAAAATTGAATCCCATGACCTCCTACAAGGTCAAACTCGGTAATTACCAAGTATGATAACTGATAACATTTTGTGCAGTAGTTTTCCTTTTATGGTCATTTCAAAGTGGAACGTTATAATAATTATAAAGACCCTGCATGTATACCGAAGGAGTGAATGAATGAGCAAGTGAGCGAGTCTCTCATACGGCCACTCATTTAATCTCTTACTTTCTCAGTCACTTACCTACTCACTCATACGGTTACTCACTGACTCAGTCACACACCCAATCGCTCACTCACTTGGCCATTTATATGGTCAACCATCGTTCACTAATACGGTTACTCACTCGGTCATTCATACGATTACTGTAACACTCACTCAGGCGTCTATGGCCACTCCCCCACTGTCACTAGCTCTTTCTCTAGCTCAATCATTCTTTCCCAGCAGTAATTTTCCCGTCGGTGAATTAGGCCAGGTAAATTAGGATTTACGAAAAGTAAATCCTAATTTACCTGTCTCACCAATCCATAAGTATGGTGAGATCAGTATGAGCTTCATCAACGGTGTTGTATGATTCTTATTGTCTGAATGCACGAAGGAAACGTTTGAAATCAAATCGTTTGTTTTCATGGACATGGAACAGTTTTTTTGATAAATTTATTAATTAGTTCAGAACTATTTCTTAAGATGAATCGACTTATTATTAATTCAAACGAAGAGCGTTCGATTCGCCAATGAAGAGGTTCTTGAGAATTATTAACGTAAATATAATTAATTGAAACATCCGACCACACGGATTAAATCTGATCTCGAATTTGTAGAGCCTAAATAGTCGTACAACAACAAGTCGAGAGTTTACAGGAAGACGATGAAGTGGAATTGGGAAGCCATTGATTGGATGTGGCATCGCATCCTTTTGCTCCTCGAACTTGTGTGAATTGATGTTAATTAAAAATTTACTCATTCCCTTGTTCTTATCGATCTCTCTCTCTAGTGTAGGAAGTAGCAAATTATTCAAAAAGTCGAATCAAATTATAATGATGAGTGTTTCTAGTTCATGGAAAATACTGAGGAAACTTGTGATATTTCGATTTTAAACTAGAGAGCGTGGCTAAATAACTGCAACGTTGTGAGTCCATAGTTCATGCGTTGATATCGACGGCCCTGTTCAGAAAGGAAGCAACTCAGAAAATTACATTTTTGAGTTATGCAACGCGAAACGGTGCTGTGGAAAACGCCTCGACATATTTTGAAACAGCTACAACTCCCAACGCTGCTATACGCTCCATACCAAGATTTTACTTTACATATTAACTGGTGGGGATTTCGCCCCACCAGCTTTTCTATTTGCCTCACCAGTGAGGGCAAAAATTGGTCACTGGTGGGACACTGCCTTTTATCAGTAGCTTTCTTGAATAGGCTTCAATTTCGAGCCCTAATAATGTGACGGGGAGTTGAGGTTGAAGCTTAAAGCAAATATGTTTTATTTGCACCATTTTTATTGCAGATTTTTTTATGACTTTATTTGAGGAAACGAAACAAAGTGAATGGTTCGTCAGGAAGAGGGGCCTGTGGCGTCAGACATTGGGTGTCACAGGGTCCTGAGAAGAATGAACAAAGAAATACTGCGACTGTGCAAGTGGCGGAACAAGCTTTACAATGATGGGAAGGTGATTCCATCACTATTGAATCTACAAATGTTTGCAAAAGCAAGAGGAGGTGAGAATGATAACGTCTGTCTTTGAGGGAACTTTTACTGACAGACAATAGGGCATTAATTACAAACCACAATGCTATAAAAATTATCAATCAGGATCTGAGATATATCGCTTGGTGAGTTATGCTGAAGCTTTTTCGAAGAGCTGAGTATAGATTACGATGAAATGAATTGAGATAATGGAATTTTACTCAGAAAAATTTAACATTTGCGAGTGTGATTTGTCTAAAATTACTTTTCCGTATTGTTTGTCTTCTTACTTTGTGCATGTTTTTCACATTCCATTTGTATTGGAAAGAAGGCCTTTTACATTTATGAAAGGGGAGAAAAAAAACAAATGACCATCTCCCGCAATAAACATTGCAATTTATTTTTTCTTATCGTCCTTATCTCAATTTAAAGGTAAGGGCTTATAATGTAATAGATATGTTTTTTTAGTACCTGATCAAGTTGGAGTTTAATATATTGAGCCTCTCACCAACCTCAAAAGTACCAATAGAAAAAGTGGAAATTTTCCTCCACTACTACTTTTCCATATTAAAAGAAAGAAAAGAAATTGCAAATTACTTACAAAGATGTAGGTCTCACGCACTGAAGTACGCGACATGTGTGAAATACAGCGAAACCTCCATACAACGATTAATTCCTCTACAAAGATATTTTTCCATATCTTGTTTAGAATTTCCTATAGTCTAATGTTAAACTCCTCACGATACAACAATATACTTTAGTACGGCAAATCCCTGTATAACGATATTTTTGAGATTTTTCTACTGCTACAACGATATATTTTTTATAATTGGCTGAAAATCACCTTCAATATATTTTTAAATTTCTCACCAGTTTTTCATTCTTACGAGGGTGTCTAATAACATCTGTATTTTGCGCAATCTACCCTCTGCATGTATTAATAAATTTGCCGTGAAGCTACTTTCTATGTAGTGCACAAATACTATAAACAACTTTTCCACGTGGGAAAACTAACTGGATTTTATTAATCAACTACTCCATTGAAATGTTTTTGTTGCGAATATATAAATACATTTTATGGTGGCAGTAACAACGACAAAGCAGAAGAGATGCCAACAGCAGCATAAATTTTTCGGCGACTATTGATAATAATAAATACCCTCGATATAACGGTAACCCCTCCACAACAATATGTATGTATATATATACATAAAAGTAGAAGAAAAATACAAAAACAAAATAAAATGGAACAATGAGGAGGACGTTCTCAAGGGGGAACCCCCCACTTTGCTCCAAACAGCAAAAATGTCTTGTTCACACTGTCATCTTTCGGCGCAGGGCCGTCATTTCAACTTTTTCCGGGGGAGGGGGGCAAACCTTTTCCGGGGGGGGGGCAAAACACATGTACTCAATGTATGTATATATATATTTGCGTATATATATATATAACCATTTTTAGTGTATTTTCGAAAGCCAGGGGTGGGCAACGGCCTCCCTCTGCCCCCCTAAATGACGGGCCTGTTTTTCGGTGCCAGAATCGCTCTCTCACAAAGCCACTCATGGTTTCGGTGATTTTGTTGAATGTTCGGGAAGACTGTCTGCAAGTTCTTGAACTGAGTTTAACAACTGGCAAAATCCATTTGGGAACGTAATCAGTCCAGTGCTTGGGTCTACGGGAATTCTTCCATTGCCACGTTTGATCAACTAATGTGAAAATGATAGCAGTGCTGAGTCATTTTGCAGTTGAACTCGCATGTTGGTAGATAATGATAATTTTTTGACTTCGTGCCAGAGTGTTGATGATTTGAGGCAAGCATTCAGTTCATCAGCTGGCGATGAACATTTTTATTCTCAGTTTTGTCGTCGTAGTAGTTGTCCTCTGTTGTTAGCGATGTCATACGTCCAGCTTGTGCAGCGAATATTATTCAAACGCCTTTTAAGCATTTTTAAAATTGAAACTATACCTCTACGATGGGTGGTTGATGAGATAAAGGCCGCATTAGCACTTACAGGATACCCTGTATATAGGCTAGCACAAACACCCGGTGTTTTCCCGGGTTTTCTTTAATTACTGGGAGGATCGGAAAAGTGACAAACCGTTATAAAGGAATAAACTGTTATAATAACAGAATTATAGGTGTGACAAACCATTGTAAAAGAATATATACACGTCTGAAACGCATCGTTGGAAACCAGGGTAACCTAAGTAAACGTTCCGAAAGTGACTGTTGGGGCCCAGAAACCATTGTTGCCCGACAGTTTTTTTGCTCATTTGGGGCATTTGCCCAGCTCTGACAAACTTTTAAAGTAGCATACGGTTCAATCCCGGTCCTGTTTGGTATATATGCAAAATCTGGCGACGATCGGTCTAAAACTGTAGATTTGTATAAAGAACAGACATGCATACATACATACAGACAGACATACTTTCACATTTATATATAAGATATATGACCCATAGCAATTTTATCAAATCTTTTATCAGAGAAATTCATGACACAATATTCATTAGTAATCTCCTTTACATGTGAAGTTAACTCGGAAATATTTTTAGTATTCAATTTAAATTTAATAAGATCAAAAAGTTTCACAATATCATTCCTAAATAAAAGTTCTTAATCTCGTTTAAAAGTTCTTAAGCTCGTTTTTAACAAACCAGCGAAGGGCATTATTTTTAAGAGAAAATATTTTTGCCCTGATCTTTATAAAATTAGAATGTTTGTATTCGAAGAGAAGTTAATCCTTTCAAGATTATTAATTACACTTACATTTTGTTTTTTACCACGTCTACAGTTATTAAAATTGTTGGCAAGAGTGGTAAATTTATGAAAGATGTCAGTTGCAGATTTGTATAGAATACATACGCATACAATCAATTATATATATATATACAGATCAACAATAGATGCCTCTGGTGAAAACGAAACTAATTTTAATTGGAACGCGTAACTAACGAAACATAAAACAGATATTAATATAATGATTTCATAGACTCAGGTCACGAGAACAAAGTAAATATAAATTATTTTAACCAATATTTGACTGTATCGAATTCCACTTTGATTAAGTTCAACTATAAATATCTCAAAAAAAAATAATTTAAATAAACATATTGTTAAAATATGCATCAATCCAGAAATAAGTGGTTTAAATCAACAGCAGATGACGCGCTAGTGAAAATATTTTTCTAGCATGGCGGGTATCAACACATTTTTAATCGATTTTTCAATTCTTAACCAAATTGCACATAATTTTCATATATGATTACGGTTATACAAATAATTCATATATGATAGGGTTATACAAATAATTCATATATGATAGGGTTATACAAATAATTCATATATGATACGGTTATACAAATAACCTTTCGTACACCGATAAGTTTAATTGGAATATTTAAAATGATAAAATTTAATGCTTTGATAGCTTATTAATAAGAATGTCTTGATGATAATTTAATGTTTGAATAATATATATATTATTTTTTTAATTTAAATAGACGTTTTATAATTGCACACAATGATAATTTTAATTAAAATATTTTTATTCGAGTTATTAAGTGCTGGAAAAAATTAATGTTTAATCAACTAATTCATAAAATTTCATATTCCCAACATTCACATTTTTACAATTACACGGAAGTCCATTCCTCTGAGCAAAGACATAAGCAGGATGTTTTCTGCGTATGGTCCCCCCACAAAGTAGGGTGGGGTGGGGGGGGGGGCACAAAGAACTTCGCAGGAAACTTATTGTTATCAACGTCAAAAGAGTATTTAAATTGACAGAAACATTTAAAAACGTATAAAAGGTATTTTCTTTTGATATTTAGATTTTTATTTTACGAAAATGTTGAAAAATGAATACGTTTTGGGTCGGCCTGGGGGAGGGGGAATTAGAGGGCTTGTACCCCGTTCATTCCCCCACGTACGATCCTGTCTTTGAGTGTCCTTTTTTTTCCGAGTGGCCCACCAGTACAAATTTCTTATAAACTGGCTTGCTCCCTACTGTAATTAAATCTGTGTAGAACTGAAAGTGAATCTTGAAAAGGCAGAATTATCGTATAGGCCTATAGGTAAAACTAAACACATCGGCTCTCAAGACCTCGTCACAAAGACAACGGCTTCTCCAGTGTCTGTGTGAAACGAGTTTCTTTGTCAGCGGCACACATGATAAAGGAAGCAGGATATCACAAGAAGCTAATTTGCACAGACTTCGGTTCCCCGGTGTCTGTGTGAAAGGCTTCTTTTTCGCCGACAGAATACAGGACGTGTCAGGATGTGAGGACACTACAAGAAAGCTCGTTTTGCACAGATATAGACTTTCCCGGTATCTGTGTGAAACGAGATTCTTTGCCAGCGACATGCAGGACACGGGAAATGTCAGAATCTGAGGACACCACAAGAAACTCGTTTTGTACAGATATTGGCTTCCCTGGTGCCTGTGCGAAACGGCTTCTTTGACAGCGGCATGTAGGATACAGGACATGCCAGAATCTGAAGACACAACAAGGAGCTAATTTGCATAAACATCGGTTCTCGGTGTCTGTATAAAAGCTTCTGCGTCGCTGACATGCAGGATACAGGCCATGTCAAGATGTGAGGAAGGCATCGAATCCTCGATGCCTATGTGAAACGGACTTCCTTGTCAGTGGCATGCAGGATACAGGGTTGTGAGGATGTGGGGGACACCACAAGAAGCTCGTTTTGCACATCGGATGCCCTGTATGAAATGGGGTTTCTGTGTGACCAGCATGCAGGATACAGAGCATGTCCAGATGCAAACATTCTACAAAAAGCTTGTTTTGCACAGAAATCGTTTTCACCGCCGTCTGTGTGAAACGAGCTTCCCCGTCAGCAGCATGCAAGATACAGGACATGACAGAATTTGAGGACACCACAAGGAACTGATTTTGCATAGACATTGGTAAAATCGCAAGAACGATTTTTGACCTGTTGTACGTCTTTTTGGTATATTTTTTTGGCATCAAGATCATTCCCGTCCGCAGTACCATACATTAATGTTTGTTTGCAGGGAAGCTCGCGACGAAATCTTTACTCGTGCGGGGCCTATTATTTGGTTATACTGAATTTTTTACAGCCTTAACTAATCATTAGAAAATTATGAAACTTTAGAACCGTTCAAATAAAAGAGATGAGAAGAATCTGTAATAGAAAAATTATAATTTCATATGGTTCTGCTGGAGATGTTTAGATACCCTGCGATGAGGCTTGAGCAGCCTAAAAGAGTAGCGTTTTCACTACGGTTCGCATTTATCACCCTCTAGTGATGAAAATGTCGAAACATGTTTTCGCTTTCAGTTTTCTTTCCATCCGTTCATTGAAATTGCTTGGCTATAGAAAGCTCTAAAAATTAGTGAACTTTAATTATGCATACCCTGTATTTTTCTCTTGACAATGACACCCATAATTTGTCTCTAACGCTTTTATGCTTTAGAATTCATCCTTGTGCCTGAAATACTGAATGACAGAATATACTTCGAACAGCTCGAGATTATATCCACAGTAAATTTTTTCTCAACTTCCTTGGAAAATTTTACATTACACTTAAAATCACGGATACATTGAGAAACAGAGGGAGGTAATGATAAAATTAATGATGGTTATTAATTATAATAGATTTTAATTCAGGGAGCGTCGCATAATGCTCTCTAATGTGTTCGGTCGATACATTCTCTCCCTGCCTACGAACAATAGAAACAGAAATTAATGAAGCAGGCACAGGTGTATTCACGGAATTACGGATCGCGCAGAAACTTGGATTCCTACGTGAAGGAAGATGAACGCACTCACAAAGATCAGATCGGAATTAATTTGGGTCAAACAAATCGCGATGTAGGTTAAGCTATCTCCGTATAGCCCTATGCAAATACTCATATGGTATATACCGTACATCGTGCTTTGTATTCAGACGCTGGTTAAACTAGCGCTAAATCCATCAATCCTTCCTGATTGGCACGAGAAGGGTTGTGAGGATTCCATTGTATAACACGTCAGGTACTATCCCAGTGATTGCATAATGAATTGTTCGGTTTCGTGCTCAACTTATAACGTAAGCGATGGATTTAAATACAGCACTTTCATGATTTTTTGAAGTGAAACTTCTATATCGAAGTGAAAGTGAAAGGGGCATAAGAGTGAAAGTTTATGAGGGAAAGGAAACTATCACAAAAAGTGAAACGTTTTCTTTTCCTCCCAAAACAAATTTCATAGAATAACTGATTGTGTGATGAAGTAGGCGGGTTGTGGTGGTGCTAGGAGGGGGGGGGGACGTCAATATACATTTGCCCGTGTAAGGAAATAAAGTGAGTGGGGGAGGGGGGGGGGTTGCTTTCTACGGTTTGTGTCGGACAAAGACAGTTTGTTACATTTCCTACCCCCCTCGTGACGTTGCATCCCCTGGCCACACGAGAGTATATTTTCAACGCCATCTATAGCTAGATGTTGTTGTAGGAGGTGTTGATATTTTGCCCTTTAATGCAAGTTTTGTGATGTCAGAGTGCCAGCTCCTAATTGGCTGCGCTCAGCGCCGTCTTAAGGCATGGGCCCACTTTGCACGGCCCGGGGCTTCAAGAGAAGAGAGGGCTTCACAAAAATACAAATACAAATACAACACCACAACAGGCAAATTGCCCAACGAGGTGGCTGCTTAAGAACATCATGGATCCCGAGCCCTTTTAAAAGACATCAGGTGGAAATTTTCAAGAATTTGTCTGGTAGGAGCTCAGAAAACTCATTTGGCCCGGGGGCCCATGACGCTCTCAAGACGGTCCTGGCTGCACTGTCATAACGCTGTATATCCAGAGCGCTTCACTTTTTTTTTAAATTTACTTTTCACTCCTGTACTAGACTACAGTCACGATAAAAAAAACTCCTCCTCCTCTGATTTAGAGCCAACCACGATTACCGGCCAGAAATTCTTAGTGAACAAATCTGCCATGGGTGTCGTCTTCAGAGGATAAAAATACCACGCTGACCAAGGCTCCCACTTGGATTGGCTACCGAATCTTAATACAGTAAAACTTCGTGTTGTTTCTAGATTAACCGTCAGTTTCTGTTATCCGTCATCGTAAAAAAAAATGCGGAAAAAAGAGCCCCAAGTTTCAAGTTCAAATAGATCGGATCACTGCTATGGTCCGTACAAATGCAATCGGCAATCATAGATTACCCCTGCTTGTAATCGATGAATCCAAAAACCACGTGCTTTCAAAAATTTAAATATGAACGCATTGACTGTGAACTATTATGCCCAAAAAATTGCTTGGATGGACCAAACAACTTTTTGGAATGGTTCCACAATGTTTTCGGGCCGAGCCTCAAGTTCATATGACCGAAAGGCAATTGCCGCAAGAAGCACTGCCGTTAATGTACAGTGACCCGGCACACCACTCTTGTGAACTTAATGATGACAAAATAACGTGCCTCTTTTTCTCCCACCCAATACAACTCCACTTATCCAGCCCGTGGACCAGGGCATAATTGAAAATATGGAGCGACGTTACAGGAAAGCTTTTATCGGAGGCTTGCTTTCCTGGAATTTATATTGATAGTTTTGTAAAATTAAAATATGTATATATTATTCATTTTTAAAGCTTTTTATTTTCATTTTCATCCCAAGTCCGCAGTGAAATCACGATACTTGTACGTATGTATTATAAGATATTATACATAAGTCTATTCGATTATCCGTCACAGCCCCTGTCGCTTATAAACAATCCCTACACTTCGAGCTACATTGTAGAAATTCAGCGCATCGTGATTAGCCAAACTGAGTGATGAACCATTACGTCACTCATGGCGAAATTTCTGTTGGTCACGTTTAACAATAGATACATTTAATTGTGCTGGAATCCGACATGCACCATTGGAGTAATGGTTATAGTACGAGACTCGCGTACCGAAGGTTGTGTGATTGATTCGGTCTGAAATCCGTCCAATTTTATTTTTTCTATCCTTCCATCTTTGCTGTCATTTACTGATTTACTAGAAAAATGTTACCATTTTGTTTCTGATTTAATCAAATGCGGTTCACGTGCATCGAGAAGACAATAATCACGGCTCGCGAAGCGAGGGCACAGCTATCGTTTACGGATTCAATAAAAAATCCTTTCATTTTTAGTTAATGGACTTTGAAATTCAGTTTCGTCCAAAACTCCGCCTATCGTGACGTCTTGCTACCTTTTTTTGCTCGCAGTAACCGATCACCGGCATGCTAATGCTTCCTGCGTTACTAAGAAAGTAGGGATTATGACTACACGCCCCGTTCCGGACGGTGACGGTTAATCGAAGTTTTACTGTAACTCGGTTGCTCAGCGGGAAGAAAAAAAATATACGCCTGTCCAAGTCAAACGTCGTGATCAGAATGATGGTGAGCGGTGACGTGTCTTCATTCGAAGTCTTCTACGAAGGCACATACATTCGGGACCTTCAAAAATAAAAGTATTAAACGGCAATAAATCAACACCACCGATCCTCGGTCATCGTTTTATTCTCTGAAGACGACACTCTCATAGAATGGCGAAATGCTTTAGGAGTTTTGTATTTTCCTTGTATTTGCCTTTTTCGTTGGTGGTGTTATTAGGCAAGGTTTACCTACTCTTCCATACCAAGTTTCAACGAAATATATCCACCAGAACAGGCGCTACACAGGTCTGAGTACTGTAACTTTAATCATATTCACCCTGTACACCAGGCATCTTCAACCCATTGCTCGCGAGCCCCATGGTGCTCACTGAAGCACCCAGAGTGCTCTATGCTGTTGTCCGATTTGGTGCTCGCGAACACTTGAGCAACTTTCCAACTAGACACCTTGCACAAATTGCATTTAAAGATTAAAATCATCCTGATTTCATACATTTGAACGTCAAACATGTCATAAAGGTGCTCTTCTTTCGATGACGGGCACAGGCAGTGCTCGCGACTGGAAAAACGGTGAAGAGCTCTGCTGTACACCATTCCACGACATTCTTCCAATGACTCGTTTTAGAAATGCTAACGCCATTCTATGATTTATTTTTGTGGCTTTGGAAACCTTGCCATTTGTAAAGTATAAAGGTTGGTCGGTTGGTAAGTTGGTTCTGAAAAGAAACTGTAAAAACTCATTCAATTAAAAATGGGATCAGGTTTATATTTCTTAAAACCAGAAAACTTCCATTGAAATGAGATATGAAAAATATTGGCTTCTATAAATTGTACAAGAACTAAAACATCAAACTAAAAAGATAAATATATAAGGAACAGAAAATATATGATATAATATAGAAAAAGAGCAAGGTTCAATATTTGCGAAGGAATCACATCAGGGGGGTTTAGACTCAAGAGAAATCACTGAGACTATACGAGTTCGGTTTGTGGCTTTTAATCTTTCTTTGGCTGAAGCTGGATCATGGAATTCTCTTCTTTGTGTCGCGGAAAAACAGATTTGTGTCAGCATTTATTCCTTTGGAGACTTGATGAAGTCTATTTTTATATTTCTGTGCCGACTTTTTGTTACGTCGAAATCCCTGATTCTCTGAAGCTAAACAAATGAGAGAGAAACTACACAAATGAAAGGAAAAAAAAAACTCTGTTGTTCCTTCTTCTACTATTCAATAACAATAGAGAAAATGAAATTGATTAAATCTCTAATAGGGTTGGGAAAACCCTTTTCCTTTCCCCGGATTCTCAACCTGTGTTACGCGTTCCACCCCCTCTCTTCCCCTGGAGAGGGTGCATAACATGCCATTCAGATTCAGGTGTGCGTGAAAATGATTTGCGGTCACGATTAAAGTTTTCAAAGTATTATAAAAGTGCTGCATATCATTTGTAGTGCAAAATAGGCTATATGGGAATTCGAAGCTTTCTGTGCCCCATTTTCTAGCACACTTACACGTTAATTTACCACGTTTTTTTTAGTGCTGTCAGCAAGTCTCCTACACATTTCAAGGGATACGTAAGTCTCTTACAAATTCCAAGAGATACGCAATTCTCTTACGCATTTCAAAGGATACGCAAGTCTCCGACACGTTTCAAAAGGGTATGTATGTACTCAAACATGAGTACTTGCATACAATACATGCATTATACATGTACAAAAATATCAAGAAGCTCATACTAGAAGCTTTTCACGGAAACTCATGCCTCCCTCGCATTTCCAAGAGATACTCATATCTTTCGCGCATTTCCAGAAATATAAAAGCCTTCCAGTCATTTCAAGATATGCGCATTTCTAGAAATATACAGGCTTTCCACTCATTTCAAGGGATATGCATTCACCTCACATCCATGGGCGGAGATACGGGGGGGGGGCGTGGGGGGACTTCCAAGTCTATCTCCGCTTATGCTCACATCCATTTCTAGAGATATACAAGCTTGTTAAGCGTTTCTAGGAACACACAAGCCTCTTACGAATTTCTAAAAACAAATAGTTCTCTCAAACATTTCTAAAAACCCACAAGCCTGTCAAGCATTTCTAGAAATACCATGCCTTCTACATATTTGAATTGGGTACGTACTTTTCGCATGCATGTGTAGGGAGTGAGGAAGATTCCTTTGCCTTTCTAGATATGCGTACATCTATCGGGCACTTATAGTGGTGGGTAAGCGTCCTCTCAATTCTAGGTATATGCAAACATTTCAGTCACTTCCAATGGTGAACAAGCCTTTTACGCATTTATCGAAATATATAAGCTTTTAAAGCATTTTCAGCGGTACACGGGCTTCCTAATTATTTCCTAAGATACTCACGTTCCACCGCACTTCTAAAGGCAAGCAGTCTCCAACGCATTTCCAACTTTCCCCAAAATCGAACGGAATCTCAAATGGGTCTTTAACATCTTGTGGACAGATGAAGCTCATTTTTCGCTTCATGGCGACGTTAATACCCATAACTGTCATCTGGGTGACGTCTAATCCAGGTGAGTACACGCAGAAACCATTTTATTCCCCAAAAGTGACAGTGTGGGTTCACAGGTTCGTTCATCATAGGACCCTTCTTCTTTGAAACGCAGTGCTCAGTAATGGGTGGAAAACTGTTACGGTTAATGCGCAGCATTATTTAACGCCTTTGAGTGAGAAGTACGTGCCACGTTTGCCCCATGCACGGGGCAGAACGGGGCAAATTACACAATTTTCTATTTTTGAAAAAATATATATATTGTTCTTTTGTTTTCTTACAATATCATTGCATTTTTGCGATTATTAAATTATAATGTGTCCATAGAAACATTTGCAGCTCTCTGATCCCTTTTGTATTTTTAAAACATATCTTCAACTTTGTACCCCGTTCTACCCTGGGTTCCCCTATATATTTCATACCCCTGATTAATGGCCACCCCTCTTTTCCGGACGAATTTTTTCGTCCCTCCGGTATCCGCAAGAGAGGTTTTACTGTATTAACGATTACAACACAACCGAACTCCTTGAACCAAAAGCAAAATGTTTGAAAAATCAAAAAGAATGTTAGTTGTGTTGTTGAACTAGACTCTAAGAAACATTAGAAAAAGATTCGTATTAAGAGGAAACCGTATCCAACAAAATGCCTCCTACGTATCTAAAAGTACGCCTCATGTGCATGTCTAGGAGTAAGCGAGCTTCCCACGCATTTCTAGGTATAAGTAAATATATCAGGAACTTCCAGTGGTATGCAAGCTTTTTACGCATTTACACATTTTTTCAGCCCCCTAAGCACATTTCCAGAAATATGCAAACCTCCCATATATTTCTAAAGATACTCAAGCATCCACCGCATTTGTAAGGGTGCCTCCTGTTTATGTATTTCTAGGTATACGACCAGTCATCGGGTAAGAGTTAGTGTTTGTTGAAGTAGATTGTATATATATTTTATAGGCCTGTTGTGAGCTCTTTCTTTGGCGAGACTTTTTAACAGGGATATTGGCTTGCATTTTCTCCTTGGAGTTGGGAACCAGAGCAAACCAACTTCATCCGACCACCATTGTAACGACAGTGGTGTTCGATAAAGAACAGTCGCATTCCCCCCCCCCCCCCCGAACCACCAACCTCACATTTTCCGGGTGTGTGCTGCAAAGGTAATTAAGTTACTTAATGATAATTGAGCTACAAAGGACATCCTAAAACTACTGGACAACTTAAACAAAAATATATATATTAAATACAGTGGAACTTCGATATAAAGATAGGTATTCCACGGACCAAGAAAAAACATCGTTGTACAGAGGTTATCGCGTTATATCGAGAGGCAGCATTTATCATCATCGTTGTTGGCGTCTCTTCTAAATTGTTGGCGTTGTTACTTAACCCACAAAATGCATTTATGAGTGTTTATTCACAAATTTAAAATTGTAACTTACTACTTGATGAATTGAATTCAGTCAGGTGTTTTATCCTATAAAATAGTTGACAGCACAGCACTTGTGTTACTGCACAGAAAGTAGCTTCACCTCAACTTAATTAACATCTTTAGAGGGTAGATAGTAATCACCAATGTAGTTAAACACCTTAGAAAGAACAAAAACTGATGACGAATTTAAAACCAAATGGAAAGTAATTTTGAGCGAAATGTTAAAAATATCCTCAAAAAAATTATCTTTATAGAAAAATTTATGATAGTGAAGGGTATCGTTGAATAGAGAGGAGTTGACTATTTGACTATAGGCAATCCCAAACAAGATCTGAAAAAATAGCGTTGTAAAGGGATTTATCGTTATATCAGGTATATCGTTGTAGCGAGGTGTATGTTAAGTAAAAAAAAGTTAAAAGCGTTCGTTCTTGAGCTGAATTCTAGGGGCCATTCAAGTATTACGTAAGCAAATTTTTGGCCATTTTTGACCCCTTGTTAGCAAATTTCGTCATCAGCTCTGCTCCTTTGAATCCAACTAATATTTTCATAAAGGGTGGTTGATGACGTAAGCATTATCCAAACCCCCCCCCCCATTTTTCATCAAAAGTCAGAAAATCGGAACCCCTCCCCCCTCATCTATGATGACGTAATACTTGAACGGCCCCGTATCAGAAAAGATTCGTATCAGCTAGAAGCGAGCAAAAATTAAAATTTCCTATCAGTGTTGCCGAATCCAAAAAAGACCCAAGATGGAGAAATGTTTCATTTCCTATAATGGCTTTTCTTTCAAACACATTTTAATCCTTTTTTTCTTTCTTCTTTTACTTCTATCGTTTATGTGTGCGTGTGTCTCTTCATGTTGAATTTTTGTTCATTTACATGATTCAGTAGGAAAAAGCTTTTTAATAATGTACAAGTTTTACTTTCAATTCATCAATTATTTAGTCGAGAGCTTCTTCGAAAAAAAAGAAAAACCTAGACGAAATCTTCCAACTTGTACTATTTCAACATTTACTTTCTGATTTAAATTTTATTTTTATAGAAAAAAGGTAAAAGAAATACCAAGAATTTCAAAAGTATCTTCAGAACTCAAATATCTTTGATTTTTTTCACCTCTTTTTGAAGTCTCTTGCAATATCAATGATTAGCTTTAAAGAGGAAACTACTAGGGAAAAATAAATTGTTTCTAAATTTAGCATTTTTTACGATTAGAAGACATTACGACGTTCATTACTGAATGCGAATATCGAAATTCTCGATACTGTACAGTTTTCTCGTGTAATTTGTAGGACGTGAAAGTGTTTAAAAAGGCATATTTCGAAAGACATTTTTCTATACTTAAATTCCAAATTATTCAATGTTTTATTTTTTTGATTCAAAGATATCAGACGAATGATATTAATGTAAGTTCCAGAACGTATTTATGAATTAGCGTGGAAATACAGACAGCTGAAATGCCATTTAAAATTTTCTCGATTTTCTTAAAAACTGCCATTTACTTATTTAAGTTAAGTTTGCCATTTACTTATTTAACTTATATTAAGTTTTAATGCGATTCTACATCACTCATGTTACCAGCGGCACATTCTCAGATTTAAGTGATCCGCGGCATGTAATTATGGATCACTTGAGTGATGCGTGGCACAGTTCCAGGCCACTTAAGCGGCCCGGACACATTTCCAGATCACTTGGATCCGCGAAACATTTAGAGATCACTAAAGTGGCTCTGTAAGGCACTTATCAATAGGGGGGGGGATGTCACTTCAAGTGCCCACAAACTATCGAAAGGTTTTTCTCGTTTTTGGCGCACCGAGTAAGATGCTGTTAAAAATATTTAATATTTTCATAAAGGGTGGTTGATGACGTAACAAAATCCAAACCCCCTCCCCCCCCCCTGTCTTCAAAAGTCAGCAAATCGGAAACCCCCTCCCCCCATCGATGATGACGTAATACTTGAACGGCCCCTAACGAACAAAATGCCTCCAAATTGTTTAATACGCAGTATGTGTGTGTGTGTGTGTTCCACATGACTGCCACCACAGGGAGATAATAGGGATAAAATAACAACAAAGCTTTGTCCTTCTCACTCAGCATCCTTGTTGACATACACGGTGTTTACAACGGTGAACCGATTGTCGATTAGGAGCGCAAGTTCTTGAAACCGTCTCATTTGCATATTTTAAACCGAAGTCGCTCGTACCAGCGCCACCTATCGGCTGTTTTCCGAGTTATTTTATTTTCCTGTCTTAAAAAAAATTCCCGTGACGTAGCGACGCTAACCCTGCAAACCGTTATTTATTTCGGTTATTTTTCCGGTTTTTATGCATTTTTAAAGTCTCTACGGACTTTTTGCCCACCCTGTATTTTACCGTCTCTATGCGGTATTAGTTTTCATTTCTGTCTTTGCCACTAACAGGTCTGGTCAGCGAACTGTTTCTCCCATTAATTTATTTATTTAGCTATTAATATGAAATTATTTCCTCTTTTCTTCATATTTTTGTAGGTCCACAAATTTTTTCTCTTATTTATTGTTCTTTTTCCCAGTGCTCAATTTATTTTCTCATTCATTTATTTTTCGACGGTCCAAAAATTATTTTTTTCATTTTTTCCCGGTGCTCAAATTCTTTCTAATATTTATAATTTTCTTTTTTTGGTGCTCAGATTATTTCTCCCATTTATGATTATTTTTCCTTGTGCTCAAATTAATTTTGTTCTATTATTTGTTTCTCTTACTTCTAATTATTTTTCCAAGTGCTCAAATTATTTCGTCTATTTACGGTTCTTTTTTCCGGTGCTAAAACTGTACATCGTAATTATAATTAGTCGACTCGTTATAACGACCTCCCTTCATCGTTCCACTCAAAAAACGAACGTTATATTGGGAGGTCATTATATGGAGTGTTTCAACACTTTCTGAACTCGTTTTGCTGATATTACACATGTAAAATTTATAATTTTACACATATCTTTTTGAAGAACTAGTTGGAAAACCCTTGCATAATTTATGCATTTCCTTACAACAAAAAAATAATATATGTATTATTGGTCTATAGTTTAACCCCTAAATTATTGAAAGAATAATGAATATAGATAACGATAAATCATTATAACGATAATCGATAAGTCCTACAACGATAAATCATTATAACGATAATCGATAAGTCCTACAACGATAAATCATTCAATCATAACACTTCACTCATAGTTAGAAAAACTGGTGGCAGATGGCAGCACTACACATAACAAGCATTACAGGGAAACAAAAAGAAACTTCACGTCAGGTTTCGCTACACGTACACGCACATTCCCGCATGTACCGATTCGTTGGGGGTTCCGCGAGGGGTGTGGGGGTGTGGGCGGGGTGCATGTGTGGTGTAGCGGTAGTAGGTAGGGCCTCCAAAAAATGGCTCGGGGATCCATGATGTTCTTAAGTCAGCCACCTCGTTTGCCTGTAGTGCCATTGTATTTGTATAAAATTTCAGCATTCAATTGTAAACTGCATGGGCGGTCACAATATTTCAAATCTTTTTCCTACAACAACACTCCAAAAAAAAAAAAGCGTAAATAATATAACAGTATTTTTTACTGACTTGTAATTGAGTAACAAATAATTTTTCAACTATACAATACAAATACAACGCCACAACAGGCAAATTGCCCAACGAGGTGGCTGACTTAGGAACATCATGGATCCCCGAACCATTTTTTGGAGTCCCTACCTACTACTGCTACACCACACATGCACCCCCCCCCGCGGAACCCCCCAACGAACCCCCAATGAATCGGTACATGCGGGAATGTGCGTGTACGTGTAGTGCAACCTGACGTAAAGTTTGTTTTCAGTGTAATGCTTGTTATGTGTAGTGCTGTCATCTGCCCCCAGTTTGTCTAACTATGAGTGAAGTGTTATGGTTGAATGATTTACCGTTGTAGGACTGTTGCTCTCTGTGGCGAGACTTTTTAATGGGGAGATCGGCTCGCATTTGCGCCTTGAAGTTGGGAACCACAGAAAACCAATTTCAGCCGACCACCACTGTGGGGTTCGAACCCGGATCCTCGCATCACGAGTACGGCACTAGAACCACTCGACCACCACAGCGGCCAACTCCATCAAAGCAATTTTTTCATAAATTTTGCAATTCCTTATCACCCTATTTTTTTAAAATTATCAGTTCACCATTCCTTTTTAAAAAAGAAGAAAGATTGAAGCAATATGTATTCTTTATCAGTGACATTAAAAATTGTGGTTATTTTCAAGCTCTTTATTCAATTATTGTTACAAATCGACAAAATTTTATTAATTGTGTTATCATATAACCATTTTCACTATTAATAAAAAAAAATTTGGAATTTCATAATATGCATATTCCGTGAACTTTTCACTTCTTCTTGTCAAAAGTCTGAAAACTCAGGAGAAAGTATTTTATGTATTTTATTTGTTGCTTTCATTTCAACTGTCGAGGACATTGAGGATTGGTGTGGCGTCAACGTTATTGAGCTGAACCCCAGCAAATGCCAATTTATTTGGCTCACGAGCAAAACGGACCCAGCAAACGCTCCCATCTACGGTGGCGCGGTCGTGGAACCAGTAAGAAAAGTGAAATACATAGACTGTATTCTGAATCGACCAATGACTTTTGGTCCGCAGATTGATTATGTCCGGAATAAGTCCACCAAAGCCCTAGGCATGCTCTGCAAATTTGACATTTCCCCAAGCTCGTCTCTCTAAGGACATACTAAATAATTAAGGTCATACTAAATAACTATATTTCGACCAATTATGACACATGCAGCCCCGGTCAGGGCCAAGTCATAGCAACATGCAAAAGCTACAATCTCAGCAAAACAGGATCCTAAGGTCTCATGCTAGAGCACTTAAATTTATACGTGTAGCTGACATCAGGAAAGACCTGGGTATACTCCTTATACTGGATTTCATCAAGGAGCTATCTACAACCCACTATGACGAACTACAGAACTCCGAATATGACCATCTCAATGAGATAGTGCATTACGACCCATTACAGAGAACAATATACCATAGGACGGAAAAGGTATTGCACACTAACTGTACACTCTGCTGACCTTATGAAGAAAATTATGTATTATATTATTATTTTTGTTATAAATGTTTTCGAGAAAAAATGGGAAAAAAAGAATAATTTTAAAAAATAGGAAGAAAAAAAAGAATAAATTGGAAAACATTATATATATATGTAATGTATTACACATACAGGGTGTTCTGTTAATGGACCGACAAACTCAGAGGGTTGTTACTAGACATCAAGAGGAACAAAAATTACAATGGAACATGGTGTCGCAAACCACGTTGAGAGGATGAAAATCGCGAAAAACGCACGCAGGTTTCGACGTTACGCTGGAACGACCAAAAACACAATAATAACTAGAAAAAGATTTATTTCACAAAATTATTACAAGAGTAGTTGGAAGTGGCGACCGCTGACGTCATTGCACAATCCACAACGGCGTAAAAAAACGATTCCCGGATGCGCTGGAAGATACCAGGTATGATTTTGATGTCTGCCGCAGCGACGGCAATCCGCGCTACGAGATCCTCCGGTGTGCCCACAGGCGTCGCATGAAAGACATTGTCATCTGCTCGACCGTAAATCAGATGCAAGGTAGCTTATTCCTCGTTCGTGAGTGACATCACACACTGCTACACGTGCTTACTACCGCAATAGCGCTAATTTACGTCGTCCGCAAGCGTGTGATCCTACCCCAGCGCATGCGTTTCGCGACGCTGCTTACGTCAGATATGGTGAGCGAACCCACGATCGCATTCAGTGATCAACTGGATGTCAGTTCGTCTCCTCTGGACTCCGAGCCCGCATGCGTTTTTCGCAACTTCCACCCTCTCAACGTGGTTTGCGACACCACATTCCATTGCAATTTTTGTTCTTCTTGATGCCTACTAACAACCCTCTGAGTTTGTCGGTCCATTAACTGAACTGTTACCCTGTATATATCGTGCATATCTATTTTTCTGTATAAATCAACCTATTATATCCAACGTTATCTACTTTTCCACTAGTACATTGTACTCACTCTTGTATGTGTTATCTCTATATCTTATATGTGTGTTGTATACATGGTTTTTGTCTACCAACGAAATGTAGACAAATATTTGAAATATTGAATATTTTTCCCCCTAATTGGGATCTTTCGGAGCACATACGGCATTTGTACTTTGGACACGACGTTGGACTTGATTTTTATTTACTCTACACAAACATACACTCATACTTTACACATACATGTGCAAACTTGTCTTTTTTTTTTCGTCATAACGCTTCAGAAAGGCTATTTGTAAGTCGTCAGACAGACTCATTGGGCTGGGAAACGACGAAATAAATGAAATCTTGTTGATTTTAACTAACAATACATTCCTTATTTCTTTCTAAGTTCTCTCGAAATTTATGCGTATTGCTTTTTCATTTTTGTTGCCAAGTTTATTCCTTATAATTTGCATTTGTTTTATAGTTCCCCTCCTCCCAAACTGATGCTATGTAAAAAAAAAAAGTACTGATCTAGCTGGTCATTCCAACTTCGAATATACTGGGCGGAGGGAAGTCCATGATAATTATAAATAGGTGAAACTATATAGGAAAACAACCGATTGACATAAAATGTGCACACACGCATTGCAACCAAATATTCATCACGGTGTAGTTGTTTTTTTTTGAAAAAAAAAAAAGTAAAATTTTTCAATACTTAACTCTCTCCTAGATGGCACAGCGCCATCTCTAAGAGAAAAACCACACTTTTTATGGCACACACAATCATTGAATTTTTATTAAAAAATTTTTTTGAGATTTTCTACCCATCTCTTCGACAATCACTTACAATTGATAACAACAATATTAAAGACGCAAACGCAATTCTGAAATGAAATACGTTCACTCTCTTGAATAAGTTCTGCTCAAAAATCTCAGAAACTAACGTTTATTAAACATCACGCTATATAATTTATAATAATTTTCATTAAAATCAACGGTCAAGTGCTTTCAAAATTTTCGAAATAAATGCGAAAATAATTACATAGCAAATATACCCCATTTACTTCCAAAAAAAACTTTCATACAACCAACAGATTCGCTTGTTTTATTCAAATGGTATTTGACCTCGCATAATGGACTACAAGATGAACATTATACAGGAGAACCGTATTCATTATCCTCTTTCCATTTAAGTCGGCAAACGCATTTAGGTAATGTTTGATCACTCAAAATACTTTGTATTTGTACACGCTTGAAAAGTACTGGACAACAGTATGATTGAATCATGATCAGTTGCGTGTGTATATACGTATATGCACAGCACACAATCCATATAAGACAATTTACATTTCTACTCACCAAGTTGACATGGGATCTGGATATTTCACATCCGACACTTAGCCCGGTTTCGTCCTCCGGTACACTTCGTTCCTGAGATTTCGTCTTCTCTGCTTGTATGAGTGATCGAGTTATTGGGTGAGTAGCCGTATAAGTGACGAAGTCACTCTTACGGCCCCTTAAACATCCGGTGACTCATACTGTCACTAAACTTTTCACTTGGTCACTCACCCACTCATTTGGTCACTCTTCCGGTCGCTAACTGGGCCACTACAGTCATTAACTTTATCATTAATACGGCCACTTACCCACCCACCTGGTCAGTCTTACACTTATTCACTCAGCCACTCATATGGTCACTCATACAGTCACGTACTTGGTTACTCACCTACTCGCACGGTCAGGGCAGGCGAAATATCCGGGGTGAAATGGCGGGGGCGAAATTTCCGTAAACCCCCCCCCCCCCGCCCCAGTTGAGACATACAGGTACCTACTATACACATATCTGTCCGTAGATGTTTATTCCAGTTTAAATACGACCATGAGGCGTAATATTTCAATAACGGTGTGCAATGTTTTATCCATTCCAATTTCGGGGATTTTTTTGCTGTGACAATTTTTATGGATCATGTCAAGTTGCTGCCGAAAACCCGTTGACAGGGAAGGGATTAATCACATTCCATGTCATACGCAGCCGCACAAAAAATTTGTGAAACGAGAAAAAACCCGAAAGTCATGGTGATATTTCTGTGTTCATGAACTAGAAAGACTATTGATCTTCTATCTTCAAAACAAATGATCAGATCATACGATTAGGACATTAATGAACGGATGTGATGCATTATGCAATAATCCTACAACGCGAGACCGATCTACAAGGCAGATTTACTACAAGGTGCTTGAATAAGATGAAAAAATAATGCATTTGTCTTCTTCACTTCAAAATATAGACGGCAGCACGGGTATAACACGCAACAAGCGTAATTCCAACAACAAAAATTCCTTAGAGCTACGTATATGTGCACTCACAACACGTTTCGGAATGCACTAATTCGTTAGAGGAATATTTACGAGTCACAAGTAAGGTTAAAAACAGTGTTACGCAGTAATACACTCTTTCTGCTTGAAATTTCTTATAAATTTTTAAATTTCCTTTTAATCGTGAAAATCTATCTTTTACGGACATCGGAATCGGCAAAAAAAACCTCTTCCGTATTATTTTTGAAACAACTATATACAGGGTGTCCAATAAATTCAAGAATACTTTGAAAATTCATAAAAATGGAAGGAATTGGTAAATTTGTGGATGGGGTTTAAACCCTCCGTATGTTATTACGAAGGGGATTTTTTTTTAGTTGAGGAAAAGAAAAGTTTAAATTTTCGACAATAGAGAGCGCTGCACGGTAACAAATCCCAGAATGCGTACTTGATCTTCAATATCTTCTGCGTCCGAAACCTTCGTAAAGATTCAGCCAGCGGTTTGTAGCTGAAGTAAAACAATTATCTCGCCATGACGGGTCGCTGCTTACGCTGTCGCATGGGGCGGCGGGGTCTTGTGTGGATCAATATAAAGATAATCACTATAGTGTAAGAGCTGAGCGTCTCGCCACGTACACACTTGGGGGACGACCCCGTGATAAGACTAGTAATAACTCCGACTAGTAATAACTCCGACTTGTAATCCGATAGTGCATGCCTTAAAGAACAACGCAAAATAATTGATATTAAGACGATAATATATAATTAGTTAATTATCGATGAATCATGATTATTAATCAATAATGACAGTATCCGAGGATGATGTCACTCTCTGGTATCCATACAAAGGTATTTAACAGCTGTCTGATGCGAAAATATATTTTGGAAAGAGAAAAAATTCAACTGTGTGCCCCTGCGAGGAATCGAACCCACGCCCATTCACTTTCGGGGGGAACGCACTAGACTACAGGGACAACGAATTTATCAATCTTTCCTTGGATCTTGTGTGCACTGAACGGGACCGTACATGGACTGTCGGACCAAACTCAGGCCAAAGCTCACAATAATATATCCTCGCACAGCCAGCTGTTAAAAACCTTTGTATGAATAGCGGAGAGTGACACATCATCCTGGTCGCCATCTGGTGGCATTGTCAGCAACTGTGAGCTTTGGCCCGAGTTAGGTCCGACCGTCCATGTACGGACCTGTTCAGTGCACATGAGCTCCAAGAAAAGATTGAGGAACATTCGTTCCCAGTGCGTTCACCCAGAAAGTTAACGGACGTGGGTTCGATTCCCCGCAGGGGCAGTTGACTTCTCTTTCTTTCCAAAAAATGTATCTTCGCACAACCAGCTGTTAAAAACCTTTGTAATGACAGTAACTAATAAGTTCGTGATGGTAAATTGATTAATTATATATGGGCTTTTGCTGTTCGGAGTTAATTTATTAATTAAATTATAGCTGTTAATTAATTCTGGTAAACTATTAAATTATAATCAAAGCGTCCGCTGGTTATAATAATTTTTTATTTCGTTGTATTTAAATTTTGTAATATCCCCTCTGCTTCCAATGAAGCCCCTTGTAAGGTGCTGTCACAAAGTGAGGATGAAGATGGGAATCGTAGAATACAACACTCGGACCAAGTCAGTAGTAGCACGGTACCACAGTATCTCATTAGCTCAGAGGATAAGGGTAATGAAGATGATATAGCTAACGGAGATATTGATCTTACCGGTTTTCAGAAGGTGACCCACACTAAGAAAAAAGACAATATCCCTCCTGTCATGTTGAATAATTGGACTGGTTGGCATGAGCACTATCCTAAGATCGTTGATATATGCAAGCACACACCTGAAGTTAAATCGGGTGCTAATAAGATGTCAGTTAAATTCTTTCACACTGATGATTTTCGTAACTGTACAAAGCTCTTTAATGAGCTTGGTTTTGAGTATCATACTTTCCAGGTGGACGTTGAACGTCCACTAAGAGTGGTTATCAGAGGGCTTCCAGTAAACATGGAAGTTACTAGCATACAAACGGCTCTTATTAGTGAGGGTCATGATGTGGGGAAAGTAAGCCCAATGAGACACTTCAGAATCAAGAGATTCATGCCCCTGTTCATAATTGAAACGGGAAAAGGAAATAGTGGAATATATAAAATTAAGGAGTTGATGGGGCTTCCAGTCACAATTGAGAAACTTAGGGGTGGCCCTGGAAAATTAATGTGCAGAAAATGTCAGAGGTTTGGCCATTCGGCCCAGACCTGTTTTAATTCTGCAGTCTGTGGCATTTGCGCATAAAAACACAGGGTTCAAGATTGCCCCCAACACACGAACAAAGCGCATAAAAACAAGTGTTCTCGTTGTGGTCTGAAACACAGAAGCTCATTTCAAGGATGTCCCAAGTGGCCCTGGCCTAAACCTAAGACCCTTTCTTTCACTCCTTAGGGTGAAAACGCACCACAAGTAGAAAAAGAGGTTAATCTCATAGACTCCCAAGATAAAAACAAGGAAGCAAACACTCAGCCCAGGGTAAGTTTTTCCGATGTGGCTCAGCCTAAAAAGGTGGTAAACAAAATCCACAAATTTGAGGGATCGCTGAAGAAACGTCTTACCCCCTCATACTTTGAGTGGGGAACATGCTTCAACAATGACCTCAACAACAGAGGCCCAGGACCCACTGGTCCCATCACTGATCGATGTAGAATCACAAGGGCCGTCGAAAAAGGTAGTTGAGAGGAATGACATTGCTACTGCTCTAACAACCATCACAAATACCACCTTCCAAAAGCTTAAGGATACCACTGAAGAGAAAGATAAGCTCGCAGTTATCTGGCAGAGCTTTATAGAGGTTATCCTATTGGCCAAGAAAATCTAATTCACTTATCACTTTCTGCTTTTTGCGAATATCAAACACTAATACGATAGCAATTAGTAACACCACTTTTACAACGGCTCCTAAGCCTTTTAGAATCATCAGCTGGAATGCTGACGGAATCCACAATAACCGCCATGAATTGCGTGAAACTATTGATGAATTTGACCCGGATGCGGTTCTCATACAAGAATCGTGGCTTTCACCGGCACGCAACTTCCAAGTCCATACATATGAATGCCATAGGCATGTCCGCCCCAACCTACCTGGAGGGGGTGTCCTTATTCTTATCAAGAGGAATTTTCATATTGAGACAGTTGATCTTCCTACATCCACAACTTGTGAGGCCATCGCTATTAGGGTACATCACCCAAACCAACAACCGATGGTAATCTGTTCCTTCTACAAGCCACCACGATATCGACTCGATATCACCTTAATAAAAGCGATAATTAGAAGTAACGGTAAGAAGCCCATATTTGTAGCTGGTGATTTCAACTCTAAAAGCCAACTTTTCAATAGCGACACAACAAATCAGGATGGTAGGGTGCTCGCAAACAAGGGGTGCATTCAAATATGATTGATGTTCAAGCACCGTAGTCATCTACACGTCATCCCTACAACCTTCAGCATAGGCCAGACGTACTTGACTTTGGTTTGACAAAAAACCTACTACACGGAATCACCATTGAGGTGCTCAGTGCTCTCGGATCTGACCATAATCCGGTACTATTCGAGATTGACAGTGGTATCACTTATGAAGTTCCATACATGCTTCATACAGATTGGACCATCGTCCGTACAATACTGGAAAATGAACCAGTCATTGAGATCAATAGTTTGACAAAAGAGAGCATTGATATAGCAGCAGAAAAAATTACTGAGGTAATTCAAAATGCCGTAAATAATTCGACAAGGCGTATTAAGCCTTTTAAAAATTATGGCATCCCTGAGGAGTTGAAGTGTCAAATTAACTTCAAAAATCAACTCCGAAGACGAGTACAGCACACGAGAGATCCCAATCTCCGTAACACGCTGAACCGTATATCCAGAGAAATAAGAAACAGCCTCAAGGAATACCACTCTCAGAAGTGGAATGATTTTCTTGATGAGGCTGATGTATCGGATGGGTCTCTCTGGAAATTAATTAGAATTTGTAAGCCCAGAGCCATCAACATTAACAGAATACATGGTACAAATGGTCTTGTATACACTGATGAAGAGATAGCGGAGTCATTCGCTAATACATATGAAGACCAGTTTTCACCAAATAGTAACCAACCGCCTATTGTAGAAACACACTTTGAACAGGTGGTTAACAACTTTCTACAAAACAATCAGCCACATAACATCGTGACGGCTGCTCCCACTGATCGTGAGGAGATCCTCGAGATAATTAAAGGACTTAAAGACAAAAAGGTCCCTGGGTTTGATAATATTACTAACACAGCTTTGAAGATACTTCCATCTTATATTATCACCACATTAGTAAACATCTTTAATGGTATGTTAAAAATCTGTCATTTTCCGTATATCTGGAAACATGCCATTATTAAAGTCATTCCAAAAACTAGGGAGATAAGTCTACTTGCGAATGATTTTCGCCCGATCAGTTTGCTTCCGGGATTGTCCAAGATTTTTGAACGAGTGTTTAAGGCGAGATTATCTTTGTATCTCGAGGATAATAGCTTTATCCGAGATGAACAACATGCCTTTCGTAGCGGACATTCTTGTGTAACACAACTGGTCCGTGTTGTGGAGTACATACAGGATGCTTTCATCCACAAGGATTATGTAGCATGTTTTGATTCAGACATACAGAAAGCCTTCGATAAGGTTAAGCACTGATTGTCATTATGATACTTAGAAGATTTCCTTCCCACTTTATACATATGGTTCACAGCTACCCCAGGAATAGGACATTTCAGGTCCGTATCAAAAACGCTCTCTCCACCAGACGTCCACTTAAGGCATCTATTTGTCAAAGGTCAGTAATTGGCCCAATACTCTTCAATATTTTTATTAACGATTTTCCTGCTCCACAAAGAGGAATCTTAGCTTCTTATGCTGACGACACGAAAATCCTTATGGCATCCAGGGACCCACAGCAAGCTCTGAGGAACTTGCAAGAAATGGTCCGAAGAGTCGAGATCTGGTGTCAGCTACATGTAGTGGTCTTAAGCGAGGGTAAATGCAACTTTATATGGTTTGCAAGAAGGCAACTCCCTCCGAACACCACTATCACAGTGGGGCAGACCATATTACAACCCAAGTCTCAAGACAAAATATCTTGGTGTTATTTTGGATAAAAAGCTTAGTTTCAAAGCTTACATTGATGAGGTGAAAGTTTGAGCCGCTAAGGCTGCAGGACTTCTAAACAGAGTCTGTTACACTCGCTCTGCACTTAGCCTCAAAAACAAAACCCATTATGTACAAGTCAGTCATTAGACCAATTATGTGCTATGCAGCACCATGCTTTTCCACAGCGAAACCCTCTGTCATCAAACAATTACAAGTGCAGCAAAATAAAATACTTCGGCGATATACCAGGGCATAATGGTATATCAGAAATCTTCACATAATGAAGGATTTGAACATTGAAACCATACATGACTACTTAGTCAAACTATGTACAGGATATTTCGATAGAGCTGAAACATCAGAATATCAGCACATAAGAGACATCTCGCCTTATCCTGTGGGAGAGGTGTTGAGGTTTCTCCGACCTAAGAACATACTGGCCTGATATGGCCCAATGAATTGGTTTAGTTTTGTAAAAAGTTTAAATAGTTCTAATTCTCTCTTCATTGATTGGAGGCATAGTGTTGCATATATACTGAACGCCTACCCATATTTATCGCATTTAATCTTGTATCCACATGTAATCATATATATTGTATTCACGCAATTCATTAGAATGAACATATATATATACTCTTTTGTAACCATTAGGTGCAGTATTCCACTTTTTTGTCAATTATTTGGTGAGATAATTGACTGATTTTGTAATTGCATATGAAATGCGTTCTTGAATTTTGACACTTCACTTCCTTCGGACATAGCTCTACAAATTTCAAATTTCTGTGATAAGTAAGCCACAAATTACCGAATTCATTTTTTCTAATATGATCTGAATTAATTTGACGTACACTGACTCTCTGAGTACAGCATGGGCTGTAAATTTTACTATCTTTTATTGACGCGCCTCTTATACACGTACACTCACACACTCAACTATCACATACAAACAGTTTCTTAACTTCTTCATCCAGCTCGTACGGAGCAGCATCAAACTCCTATGGGAGTCTTAAAGACTCGGTACGCCCAGAGAAAATGTATCTACCTCAGTCAGTGTATTTAAATTTTTAAACTTCCACTAATAATTTATCAAATTTATAGCGCAAAGTATTCGAATTAAAAAGTGACTCGTATGTTTTCCAATTTTATAAATACCACGAGTTATAGATACCAGCGCAATGTATACTTAAATAAACATTGAATATATGAAGAAAAAATACTCACTTTTTAAAAAAGAATAAAATTTCAGTTAAAATTTGAAACTTGATAAACAGAAGTATATGCATATATATATATTTTAAATGAGGAAAAATTTTCGGATTTTTATGAACTTATCCTATGTGATAAAAACGACGGACGTATCATATTTCCTAATTAGGTGACTCTAAGAAAAATGTAGGAAAAAGAATTCCCGAAGAAGAAATTTCCAGAAACTTTGTTTTTTGAGCGACAAATATTTAAGCCGTGAACTAAATTAAAAGTCACCTTTTAAGCCTTTGAGCCGTTTATGAAAGTTAAACTAAAAATTAATTATTTCGAGGATCTCGGAACTCTTTGGACATTTACGAGCTTTATAAGTTGGAATTTTCACCCTTCATTTTTCCCGTCAAAATATTTCGGGAATTAGTGATGTGTCGAGTCATTGATAGCATTGTTCAACAAATTTTCATGAAGTCTTTGTAAATGCATTGAAAAATGAGTTTTTTTTAAATATTTCTGACCATAAGGCAACGGAATATTACCATATCGTTGAATCTTTCTCTTTCAAAGTCCCAGAGTGGTGTAATGATAAGATGTTCGTTTCCCACGATGCTGATTGCCGTCAGGATCGTTGGTTCGATCCTGGGAAAACAATCCTCCCAGTGATGAGGCTTTTTGAATAGACGTCATAATCAGCATCACTTTGAAGGTCAGGCAAAGGATGATCCTCATAGAAATCAGTGTTAAAATTTTCGATTTTAAATGTAGAAATGCGGAAATTTATTGGGGGGGTTTTCCGCCACATCAATAACTTTAAAAATTGTTTTGAATTCTCGATTTCTGAAATATATTGAGTTGGCTTAGAGATAACAGAAAAATGATACGAAGCGCGCGCCCAGAAAACTGAATATGAAGTAATTATTCGGACCTACTTTTGAATTGGATATCCATACAATAACATTGATTTCAATTTCTTATTTACATTTTCTCAAGCTCGAAAATAAAAAAGCGTCTATATTGTCTTTTAATATCCAACTTCCTAAATTCATATAGTTTAGGGTGTTTTAAAATTAATTAATGACCCATAAAGTACATCGAAAAATTTTGACAGCTTTAATTAAGCATTTTCCGAAGCAGAAATAAGCAGATGGATAACTTGAAGTTCAAGGAGGGGGGAATCGAAATACCTAGCGCCCTTAAAAAAGGAAAAAAAATACAGGGTGTTTCAAAAAGAATCACCCGATTTGAAATGCGTATATTACGAAAAATATTGAATGCATAAACACTTAAGATTAGTTTTATATCACATGGCTAATCATATAGTTCTTTTACATACCAAATTAAAGGTGCTCAATATGTCCACCTTGGGATGCACGGCATATGTGTTTATACGGTAATCAAATTCATCCCAAACTTTCGTGAGCATGTTTGCATCCACTGCTGCTGTTATGGGTATCTTGAGTTTGGCTAATGTAACTGGAAGAGGAGGCACATAAACTTAGTCTTTTATAAACCCCCACAAGAGGAAATCGCACACTGTGAGGTCCGGCGTTAAGTGATGTTTAACTGAATCGTCGGGTCCCGTACGGCATCATCCGCATCCATCGTTTAGGAATGCGGTTGTTCAAAACTTCTCGAATGTCCAAGCTTCAGTGTGGTGTGTGCCCCGTCCTACTGGAAAAAGAAGTCATCCGAATCTGTTTCTATCTGTGGGGAAAAGCAAATCTTGACGAACACTGAAGAGTGTTAGCGCTATCTGTCGGCAACTGCGTGAAACTCGAGATTACCTTCTTGCTACCTATACATTATTCTATCAAAACGAATTAAAAGCCGAATAGTTATGGGTTTTTTTAAAATCGAATGATTCTTTTTGAAACACCCTGTATATTCATTTCTATTTTTCTTTAAATCTAGGTTTGTTTATTTCATGAGTCGCGCAGTAAGTCACAATATTGGTGAACTTGGACACGGTATTGTATGTCCCTCAAAGAAGGAGACCGAGAGAGAGATCACGTGATCCAAAAAAGACTCACTAAAGAAAACCCGGTCAGCGCCGGGTATTATAGCTAGTACACTAGATTTCCAAATGATTGTGTATTTTTCGAGATTTGACACTTTTCCCTGAAATTTTATAAAAATACTAGGCGAATCAGTCTGGAATTTTGGTCGTTTGTGCTAACAATTTCCAGTGAAAATTTAGTCACGAGCATTTCAGGGACCAGCAAAAGATTAAATGAGGAAAAAGAGTTTTCGACCAATTATATACGGTAAAAGACAGCAAATTATTCGTAACTATTGTGTCAACTTTGCGCAATAACTCCGGCCGTGAATATTTGCAAGATTAGATTACGTCCTTTTCTCTGTGTTCTCCAATTATTACATTGTCATTTTTGAACAGAAAAATGAATCGTCTTGCCAGTAAGTGCCCATTTCTTATCCTATATATGCCACACTTCAAATGGATCCTGCATTCATTTCAGCTTTATGTTCCTGTTAGTAGGTATAGGATAGAGAATTGTAACCTCCCCACGCCTTCCAACGATAATATATATATCAAAAATATCCAGAAAAATCGTTGGTGTAACGAATCTATTTTATTTTGGTATTGACATTTTATTAACTCTCTGTAGAATTTATACCACATAATGTGCTGTATTTTGTTTATTCGTTGAAACGTGAGGGAAAAAAAGTGAGCATCTTCAACGTGAAAGAAGAGAGCGTGAGTTCCAATGTGGCTGCCGTCATGGAAAGTGTGGGTTTCATGTGTGTGAAGTGAAATAAAGTCGTTTTCTTTAGGTTCCGTTTATTAATTGGAGATCTCTCTCCAATATCAAGAGTCTAGGACTTCCACCGCCCAGGAAGGGACATCACTTTTGAGACGTCGTCTTATAAAATTTGCCCCCATCGTCGTGGTTCGAATGTAAAAGGGTACGAAGCATTCGATTTCACCAAAACGATAAAAAAGAACAATAAAAGCAACAAAAATCATAGGTAATTTCGCTCTCAAAAAGTGCGTTCTGGGAAAATTATACAATAAAATGTAAATAACAAAGGTAACGAGCAAGCACGTGGTGAAATAGTAAAAGATTGGTAACGACTACCCTTAAACAGCTCCTTTTCGGTGGCGTGAGTGACGAACTTTCCCGACATACCTTTAGAAAACGACGAGAACCACGCAACTTGGATTGCAGCGCGTAATTAGTTACAGAAAGCCAACTAGTCCAATATTACAATATTAACGTTGAAAAACATACATCTCATAAGAAATTAGTTTATTGCAATATCAATGGATATTATCTGAAAACGAAATGGTTTGTAAAATTTTCAAAAAATTTCGTAGGTAACTCGGCTCTCAAAAAATGCGTTCGGGGAAATTTAAAATACACTGCTCAAAACAAGTAGGGGAGCAAGCAAAAAAGTGAAGAAAACCGTGCGAGACAGCCACGTATTGGCATACAATGGATAGTACACACGTATCAATGCGCAATACAGAAAAAAGACGTGAAAAAATTTGGAATTAAGCTTTAATTCTTCCAAAATATGGAAAAAACATGAAAAGATGATTTAGGGCAACAATTTGGTTACATGTAAACGATTAAAAAAAAAAGTACTGTTTAGACATGATGCATGAGTTTTAATAGGGCGTGTGGTCTCCTCGAACAGCTAAGACTGCTGCACACCTGTTTGCCATGGATGCGATGAGGTTATCGATCAGACTTTGGGGAATACTGTTCCCCTCCTCAAGAAGTGCAATCTGCAAGTCTCGGACAGTAACAGGCGGCCTTGGTCGCGCAGCAATGCGTCGGATTCAGGTCAGGAGAGCACGCTGGCCATTCCATACGCTGTATTGTTTCAGCTTCAAGCATGTTCTCCACCAGACGAGCTCTATGAGGTCGGGCATTATCATCCAGGAAAACAAAGGAATCTCCAATGGCTCCAGCGTAAGGGATGACATGAGGTCGCAGTATCTCGTCTGCATACCTTCGGGCCGTCAAAGTGCCATTCCGAATGATATGCAGGTCCGTACGTCCGCCTATGCTGATTCCACCCCATACCATCCAACCAGCTCGTCTTTAACGAACGAATGCGGGGTTATTTCGAGTGCCCCTGTCCCTCCATACCATAACACGTCGGGTGTCACACTCCAGACTGAATCGGGACTCGTCTCTGTAAACAGCACTTGGCTCCAATCATGTTGCTCCCAATCTCGATGTTCAGCAGCCCATCTTCTTCGGGCCGCACGGTGGCGTGGGATCAACGGAATGCAGACCATTGGCTTACGTGCATAGAGCCCTCCCGCATGAAGCCGATTACGTACTGTTTGGCTGGACACCCTTCGTTCTGTTGCCAAGAGCAACCGTCTTTGCAGCTGCGTAGCATTCTCTATTCTGTTTCGATGGGCTGTTAACCGTACATACCGGTCATCAGTTGCTGTAGTGGCACGTGGCCGACCTTGCCCTAGTCGACGTCTAACATTTCCTGTTTCTTGGAATCGATTCCACAGCCTTGCAACAACACTTCTGGCGACTCTAACAGCGTCCGCGACACTACGTTGTGTTTGCCCGGATTCCAGTCTGCCTATAACACGCCATGCCATGGATTCCGGTAAATCACGTTGTTGGGACTTCCTCAAGTCACCTTGTCTCAAAAAAAAAAAAAAAAAATACTGCGCAATCGAATTTCACAGTTACGGCAGTAAAACAGACGTTTCTGCAACATCCCGATTTCTGCCCTTATCTCCTTTTACTGGTTTTTGACGTCATGAACTTTGATTTGCATATGAAGTTTTTTTCTTCCGTTTCCTGCTAGGCTTTAAATTATGGATGATTCATTTTATGTTACTTATCGGTATACATCTTTGCGTAATTTTGTTAAAACCATGTGCTCCCCTAATTGTTTTGAGCAGTGAAAGATTAAAATAAAAGAAGGTAGTGAATAACCGCGTGGCCAGAAAAGAATGATAAAGTTTCACAATATCCGCCAGAACCACGCAAATAGCAAAGCGTGAATTATCGTAGGCTTGAATTATTCTGTAGATGTCTCAACGTCTGAAATAACTGAAAAAAATACGTCTCATAACAAACTAGTTTGTTGCAATATCAATCGATACTTCTTTGTGTCAATTTATAGTAAAGGTTTCAAAAATTGATATTTTGATGATTCGAAATATTTTTATCGAGCTCATTTTCTTTCTTCAATTTGTATCTAAAATTGTTTTCTGGAAATTCTTCGAGAAAACCGGTCGTGAATATTTTCAATGCTTTTTGACTCATACATCACATTTTCTCTGAGTTTCCCAAATCACTATGCCATGTAACTACCATGGGCCCCCGGATCGTGCCCGGATGGGCCGACGCGTTAAGACACACTGCTTAAGCAAAAGAATTACGGGAATCGTATTCCAAATTCATCAGCATTCTGCGGAATGAAAATTTATTATTTTAGATTGTCAAAATTCATTTAAAACTCCAGATGTTAAAAGCAAAAACATGCGATAGAAATTACAATTTTTTTTTTGAAATCATTCATATTTTCGTGAACGTTTTGCGCTGTTCTTACAAATATGCGCATAAGTATTGCTCAAAATTCTATATTTTGTATAATATTTTGTAATATTTACAAACCATTTGAAGTTTTTTATCATACAGAGTTCATCAAAAACCTTTTTTTCTCGTATATTATTTTTTTTTCGGTCTCCTAAATGGACTCTTGACTAAATTTTCACGCAAATTGTGACTACCGCATTAATTGGCGACCAATTTTCACGAGAAAACCTCAGAGCAGTAAACGGAGCCACGCATCTGAGTTCCCCAATTATTATATTGTCCTTTACCGACAAAAAAATTGTCAAAAATCGTAGGTGTAACTGATCTATTTTATTTCAGTATTGGCATTTTACAACTCTCTGTTGCCTTATACCACTACTCCAAACCACACATATACCTCGTCCACATTCCTCTGCGGAAATTCTAACGAATTGGTAGATGTTAGGATGCGCATGTCCGTGGTGTGAACTCGACATCAAGCTTGTTTCTGTGTAATGCTTGTTACAGTGCAGCCATCTACCACATATTTTTTCGAACTATGATTGAAATGTGGCCTTTTATACGACATAACGTGCCTTGTTTTGTTTATTCGTTGTTGAAGGAAGGCGTGAGAGAGAAAAAAAAAATCTATCTTCAACGTGAGAAGAGAGTTCGAATGTGGCTTCCGTCATGTAAAGTGTGTGTTTTATGAGTGTGAAGTGAAATATAAAGTCGTTTTCTTTATGTTCCGTTCATTAATTGAAAATCCCTCCAATATCGAGGGTCTAGGAATCTTCCACCACCGCTCGGGAAGAGACATCAGCGGATATTTTTTGTAAATGAAATACATATGTGTGCACTAAGGCCGAGATTACACTATAAAAGTTTTGTAAAAGCTCTTTGATAAAACTTGAAAAATTTAACCAATGAGATCACCGGTTGCATTTGCTCGAATGCAACCGATATGCGTTTATTGGTGGAATTTTCCAAGTTTTATAAAATACCTTTTATCAAACTTTTATAATGTAATCCTGGCCTTGGAAATAGAAAGATGCATTTTAAATACACATCTGCTTTTTTTTGCATGATGATTTTTGAATGCATATTTTGTTATTTCTTGTACATATTTTGGAATTTTTGACTTTTTCAAGATTTCTAGTACTTACTTTGTGGTATTTAATGAATATTTTGGCATTTTCAGTTCACATTTAGATATTTTAAGTGCACGTTTTGCATTTTAAGAGATATCTATTGCATTTTTAAGTGCATATTTTTAGAACATATTTTGCCATTTTTTTAGCGCATATAATACGGACTCTATACATCACTCACGAGACGTCGTCTTATAAAATTTGCCCTCACCGTCGTGGTTCGCATGCAAGGCGGTACGAAGCTGACATTCAATTTCACCAGAAGGATTAAAAAAAGGGATATTAACAATAAAATCAACACAAAAATCGTAGGTAATTTCGCTCTCAAAAAGTGCATTATGGGAAAATTTACAATAAAATAAAAAAGTAACGGGCAAGCACGTGGTAAAATAGCAAAAGAATGGTGACCAACTCTTCACCGATATACCGTTCCAAAATGACCAGAACCACGCTACTGCGGATTGTGGCGCATGGTTTTAGCTGTAAAATAAAATATTCTATCATTGTCATTAACGTGGAAAAAAATACATCTTATAAGAAACTAGTTTGTTGCACTAGCAATGAATATTATCTGATATCGATATGGTCAGTAAAAGTTTTTAAAATTTTCACATGATTTTGTGTATTTTTGCCAACCTCATTCTCTTCCCTCAATTTGGTTCTAAAATTATTTTTCTGAAAATTCTTCGAAAAAACCAGTCGTGAATATTTTCAATGTTTTTTGGCTGATAGATTACATTTTCTCTGAGTTTCCTCCAATCATTATATTGCCATCTATCGATGAAAAATAAATCATATTGTTATATATTATTGTTTCTTGTCCTAGAGATGACGCACTTTAAAATAGATCCTACACACATTCATTTTAGCTTTCTGTTCCTGTTCGTAGGCACTGTAGACCAGTGGTTCTCAACCGGAGACCATGTGGCCCACCTAGTGGTACTGGGATAGTTCAAGGGGCCACGGAAGAAAATGGAGAAGGGGGTCATGACAGGTGGTTCGGAAGGCTGCAGAGAGCTGAGAAGAAAAATTAAGGTGTGAAGAAATAAAGCTTTTATATTAGTGAAATGCACTTGCAGAATCCCACAAAACCACCCATAAAACCAGGGCCATCTTAGGGCATGGACCCACCTGGGCCTCACCGCCTATATTTTGCAAGTTCCCTAGGATGGGGTTTTTCACAGGCCCCTTCTCTATATTAAATTTATAGAGTGAAAAACAAAAAAATGATGAAAACCATATCAGGCCCCGGGCTGCAGCTATGTCAGTCCAACTCTTGTGAGGGGTCATGCCCGGAGGGCCCCATGTCCATAAGTGACCCCACCTTATGATATTTTGTATAGAATAAATTAATTTTGAAAATAAGTAGGAAATATGTAGGCTGTTTTTCATTTCCAGCTAAGTATGGGACTACCATAGCATCACTTTGCCTGGGGGGGGGGGGGGGCCCATGATGTTGAGACGGTAATGATAGGACTCGGGATAGCATGGAGATCAATAAATTCTAGGCCAGTGGTCAGGAGGCCAATTTTCTTTGCAAAATTTTCGTTCAGTATAAATTCACTGAAAAAATCATTTCATTACTTATAAAGGATCTTGCTTCTAGATGAGAGTTGAAGACTCTGGGTAAAACAGGGGAGCCACGAGAAAAAAATATGGTTCAGAGGGGGCCACGGGCAAAAAACGGTTAAGAAACACTGCTGTAGACTCTCGTTAATCCGGCCGTGCGTTAGTCCAGTCCGTCCAGTAATCAAGCGTGTTTTAGGAGTATTTTCTTTGTGAATAGAAGAGGAAAACGTGCCACTCACTGCATTGTCTGCTTGCAGAAGCTTATATTATTTAAATGGACTTTCCCAATCAACTTCCAGTAATCTGGTGATTTTGGTAATCTTGCGTACATACCCTGGTCTGATATGTGACGGATTAGGGAGATTCTAGTGCATACGAAAGAGAATTCGAAGTTCCACGTCTAGAAATTTCAATGAGCCGAAAACAAAACAAAAATAACAAAAAAGTGAAGGCAATTCTGAAAATGTTTAAGAAAATTATTGCATATGCCCATATGCATTTGCATATATTCCGGGAGATATATATATATATATATATTTCAGAGCCATAAATGCATATTTTGCATATGCAATTTTGGCGTTTTTTAGCATAATGCACATAAATGCATAAAATCAAACAATTTTCAGAATAAGTGCATATTTTTAAAGGTTATTTAAGCTCAATCACCTTTTTTGTAATATTTCAAACAAATATTACTCATAATATTTTCATGACATCGGCTTTTTCCCTCCCGCAGTTTAATTAATAGAGATGTTTGTAATACTGTATTTTCAAAATAACAACCGATTTACTGTAAGGCTATTTCTAGAAATATATGAAAAATGTTGATTTTTTTAGAAATAGTGTCAAAATTCTTTTGTTACTGAAGCACCTACAACAAACTAAAAAATACCTAAATATAAAATATGTCGAAATTATTTTAATATGACAGTATATACATACTTGCGAATATTTTTTTTAAGTGAGTATACACTAAGGACGGGATTACACTATGAAAATTTAATAAAAACTATTTAAAAAATTTAGTAACAAAATAACTAACCAATCAGATGATTGGTTGCATTCCCTCGAATGTAACCGATACGCTTATTGGTTGCATTTTTCAAGTTTTATAAAAGAAATTTTTTTAAAATAGTGTAATGCCGGCCTAAGAAGTGGAAGATATGCATTTTAATAACATATCTGCTTTTTTTTTCACCGGTGATTTTTGTTAATGTATATTTTCTCCTTTTTGGTACATATTTAAAATTTTTAACTGTTCAGGAATATTTAGTATATATTTTCGGTTTTGTATGTGCATATTTTGGGGGTTTTAATGTATATTTTTAGAACATATTTCGCCAGTTTTTTAAGTGCATATTTTGACATTTTAGGTGCATATTTTGGCATTTTAAGTGCATATTTTGGCATTTTAAGTGCATATTTTGGCATTTTAAGTGCATATTTCTCCACTTTTTAAGTGCATATTTCTCCACTTTTTAAGTGCATATTTCTCCACTTTTTAAGTGCATATTTCTCCACTTTTTTGGTGCATATTTCTCCACTTTTTAGGTGCATATTTCTCCACTTTTTAGGTGCATATTTCTCCACTTTTTAGGTGCATATAATCCGGGCTCTAGACATCACCCTTGAGGCATTGTCATATAAAATTGACGACCAACGTCGTGGCTCTAACTCAGTGATTCTCAACGTGGGCGTTAACGCTCCCTGGGGGTGATGGAATGTTCCAGTGCGGTGGTAGAAGCTCGTGTCCAGAAAATTCACCGCCATGCAATTCACCGCTAGGAAAATTCACCGACTAGCAATTCACCGACAACAGTTTTATTGCGAGTCAGTTAGCGAGGGAGTGAGCGAATGAGTTACTGAGTGACCCAGTGAGTGACTGAGTGACCCAGTGAGTCCAATTTCAATCCACTGCTGGATGTAGGTGTCCTCCTTAGATTTCCCCTCAAACGAAATGCGATATTTTATGAAATTTTCGGACTTCTATATGGTAATATTACAACAAAAAATTAAACAACAAATTCAAGAAAACTTCGACTATAAACGAGTAAAACCGTGACATTTTTCAAAAAGTCTGGATGGAGAAGAAAAAACAGAAAAACCGGACTGTCACGGAAAATACGAGACAAAATGCAGGACATGTGGTCACCGATGCTTAGACTAGATTTTTAAAGATTTGTAAAATCACCCCTACCAACAGCGAGCTCTAAATCCACTCCCGTCTTCAACATATAGGCTTGTGTCATCTGCGAATGAAATTATTTTACCGTTCTACTTAATTTTACATAAATCATTAATATAAACTAGAAATAATTATGACCCAAGGGCCGATCCTTGTGGGACTCTTTTCATTATATTTCAAATGTGCTGATTTTACCATTTATTATGGCAGCTTGTTTCCTATTGTACTAATATGTTTTAAACCAATATAGTATATTACCTCATATGCCTGCTGAGAAGTGTTTTTATTTGTGAGAATATTTAAATCAACATAATCGAATGTTCGTTTTAAGTCTAGGACTGTAAGTCAAATGTCAAAATTCAACCCTCCCCCTAATAAACGGGGGTTCAAAGGTTAAATGGAGTAATCATCACTGAGCCGAAATCACTGAAGCCATAAATATGAAATTTAGTAAGCATTATATTTTATTACGAGTTGTTACCCACGGCTTCGCTCGCGTGGATTTTGCAATCTCAAAATTACTCTCACCTCATAACCCCCCATGGGTGATGAAGTTTCAGAAATCCCGTCTTAGTGTGTATCTGCATTATAAAATATTATACTAACTAAATTTCATATTTATGGCTTAAGCGACTTCGGCTCAGTGATGATTGCTCCGTATAAATTTTGAAACCCCCCCCCCCCACTAGGGGGATGAATTTGGAAAAATCCCTTCTCAGTGAGTCTATATTACAATATTGATCAAATGTCATATTTATAGCTTCAGCTGTTTCGGCTCGGCATGATTTCAACGTTGACCTCCCTCCCTTGTTGACCCCCCCCCCCTATGACGCCCTTAGGGGTCGAAAACCATTTCTTAGTGAGTAGTGAGTCTTTACGTCGTGAAAAAACTATTCACAAAATTTGCTATTTACAGCTTCAGCGGTTTTGGCTCGGCGATGATGAACCAGTCATGACATGTTATTTTATATACACTACTAGGGGGCTCTGCCCCCCTGCCATCTTTGGCGGCCAACCCCCCCCCCCCCTTCTCATCACAACATATCTTGTTTATTTCGTCCCACTTCATCAGCGTGCTATGGAAAGGGACACGTGAAAGCACCAGCTCACTGAAGAAGCGAATTTTATAATAATAAAGCAACAAAAAACAAATGTGATTCATCAAGTAACCCCAGAAAACTTCCCCATGGGGGTCCCCAAACTCCAATTCGTTGAATTGTAGTGGGGGCCCTGACTGGATTTATCTCGGGCTACCGATGTGTTGCAAATTTTACAATGTTAAACAACAAAAATCAATGAGATTCATCCAGGGACACCCGAAATGAAACCTGTCAACTTTTCCATGGGGCCCCGACCTGAACGCTTGTCGGACATACCCCCTGTGAGTGGCCACGAAAATTTTTAATCTTTATCAATTTTAAAACGAATAAAATCCAGGGCCCACATCCAGTAACGGGGACCCAATACGCAGATATTTAGTGGGGCACCCATACACTGGATTTATCTCGGGCTTCCGCTGTTTAAAATTCTACAATGTTAAACAACAGAAAAGAATGAGATTCATCCAGTGCCCCCAAAATGAAACGGGACCCCTGACTCGGAAGATAATCGAATTGAGGGCCACTGCAAATATTCATTTTACCAACGAATAAAATCCAGCCCCCTCCCACGCAATTACTCGTGTCCGAATTCGCAAATTTTATGGGGCCCCAGACTGGATATACCTTGGGCTTCCGCTATCGCAAATTTGTCAATGTTAAACCAGCAAGAAAACAATGAGCTCCGTCAAGGACCCCTGGAAATGAAACCTTTTAACTTCCCCATGAAGGTATATGTGCAATCTCCCGGGTACCCCGACCCTGTATGTTGGGAGCACTGGTGATAAATGCATATTTTACGTATACATACCTCTCGGCATGACCCCCACGAGGGCAGGGCTGACAGGAGCCGGAACGTTTCTTATCCTTTTTGATATTTTCACACTATAAATTAAGCACAGAGGGGCCCGTGAAAAAGCTGGTTTGGGGCTCCGCCATCTATTTCAGCTTAGGGGACCTGCTGTAGGATGTGGGAACCTCTGGGTACATGCACGTAACTTGGTCCCGATGGGTCAAATATGTCCCGATATATGCAAGAGTTAAATGGAAACTTGACCCCAAAATCGTAACCGACTTCCGTAACATAAAAACGTAACAGATTTCCATCACTCAAAAAACGTCACCGACTCCCGTAATAAAAAAATCGTCACTAATTTCCGTTGCATAGTGTTGAAGTTTTATATTCTGCTGGTTTACAGAATGGCAACTCTTCTGTTTTGTTTATCTTGTACAATTTACTTTTGATATGAGTGGCAACTATCGGTCTTGTTTACGCAGCCATGCTGTACGGTTGTATCTGTCTATCTCTCTATACAATTAAACTTATATTACGGGATTCCCTGCGCCCAGTCAATGTGTTTGACTATGAATTAGTTTCATAATTTTCACAGGTTATGTCCCCAGCCCCTGTTGACAAGTTAATTGTAAGTTTTGAGGGATTTATGTTCTTTGTGAACTAGTTTCCGAATCCGTTAGTTTACGTTTCGACTACCACGATGGCTGCAGTTGAGATTTCGTCAATCAACAAATTCGACGGCTCGAATTATTCCCAATGGAAGTTCTTGGTGAACTGTGCGTTGAAAGCTAAAGGAGTCTACGACGTGGTTGTAGGCGAGAATGCTAAACCGGATGCAGGTCCTGCCCTCGCACGATGGGAGAAAGCTGACGCAACAGCGATGTTTGTTATCACCTCGGCGATGGAGATGACCCAGATATCCTTGGTGCAGAACTGTCGTTCCTCGAAAGAAATGATTGACAAACTAGACTCGATTTATCAGCAAAAGTCCGCCTTCAACAAAATGTTATTGCTGGACAGATTTCATCAGCTGAAAATGGAAAGCAGCGAGTCAGCTGTGGAGTATATAGCGAAAGTTGAAAACCTCGCTCGTCAAATCACGGACGCTGGTGAAGAGGTGAGTGATGTTACAATCACAACGAAAATTCTAAGTACTTTGCCGACAAAATACATGAACTTTCGTCAAGCCTGGTTGTCTATGGATTCAAGTAAGCAAACGGTCGCCAATCTAACGGCACGTCTCATCGATGAAGAGTTTTCGATTTCGCGCAACGAACAGAGTGAAACTGCGTGTGTCTCAGTTTCTAAGCCGAAGAAGTACTATTCGTCGAAAAACAAAAATTTTCAGAGTCATGAAAAATCCGAAAAGCGTCTCGACAAGTCGAAAGTGATCTGTTATTCTTGCCGAAGGAAAGGGCACTATGCCTCCGAATGTAAACAACGAAAGCACGACTTCAATCGTCGTTCGTCCGAAAATGATGGTGCGTCCAATTTTACCGACGTGAGTCATGATTTGCTCAGCGCTGAAAGTATCTCCAGTGCTCTTCAATCAGGTGAAAATGAGTGGATTCTTGACAGTGGCGCATCTGCTCACATGACGTGTATTAAAAAGTGTCTTAGTGATTATCAAGAGGCAGATGGTCAAATTAAGCTCGGCAACAACACTGAATTACCCGTTCTTGGTAAAGGTAAGGTTTTGATTAAGAAATTCGTGAATGGTACATGGAATAATGGGGAGATCCATGAAGTATTATATGTCCCTGGTCTAAAAAGAAATTTACTGTCGGAAGGTGTACTGGCTGCCAGGAACATGAAGATAATTAAAAAAAATCACTATGTGAAAATTTATAATGACAATAGATTAATTGCTGAAGGTATTCGTACTGCAAATAATTTGTATAAAATGCTTTTCAAAGTCATATTTAGTGATGAGGTAAATATTACAAGTAACAACGACTTGCAATTATGGCATGAAAGAACTGGTCACATAAATATGAAGGCTCTTAAAGAGCTATGTGAACGAAATATTTTGAAAGAAAACATTAATTTTTCTGATGCCGAAAAATTCTTTTGTGAGGCTTGTCAGTATGGAAAGCAACATAAGCTATCTTTCACAAGAAGGGAACATAAATCGACTATCCCAGGTGAACTAATTCATTGTGATCTTTGTGGACCGATGTCTGTTCAATCGGTGGGAGGATCAAATTATTTCATTCTTTTTAAGGATGATTTCACAGGCTATCGTTCAGTTGCTTTCATAAAACACAAAAGTGATGCGTTTGAACAGTTCAGAAAATTTGTTCATCTCTGTGAAAACAAATTTCAACATGTTGTCAAAGCAGTCAGAACTGACAATGGAACTGAATTTATCAATAACGAGTTCAACAATTTCCTTGGTCGTAAAGGCATCTTGATGGAAACAACGGCACCATACACACCCGAACAAAACGGTCGTGCAGAAAGAGACATGAGAACAATTGTTGAAAGTGCCAGATCAATGCTGTACGCAAAACAGCTACCTAAATACTTGTGGGCAGAAGCAGTGCATACTGCAGTATATATTCTGAACAGAACACCAACAAGTCAATCTCCAAATTCTACCCCATATGAACTTTGGACTGGAAAGAAAAATTGCCTGAATCATCTCAAAATTTTTGGAAGCGAAGCGTTCATGCACGTTCCGGACTCTCAAAGAAAAAAACTGGAACCCAAAAGTAAGAAGATGATTTTCGTGGGATATGATAGAGACTCGAACAACTATCGATTATTCGATCCGAATAAAAGAACTGTGACAGTGTCAAGAAATGTCAAGTTCAATGAAGTCCATGATGTGAAGATGCTTCCCTCAACATCCAAGGTACATGTCATTCCGGATGAAAACAATGATATAAGCCCGAACTGTGATGGAGATATGCAAGATGATATGTCTGATCGCGAATCTAAGAATCCTGATCCTGGAAGAGAAACCCATAGGTACAATCTTCGAGATCGATCTGCAATAAAGTCTCCTTCTTACTTCGAAGCGAATGTGACGGAAATCGAAACACCTGTTTCATATGAAGAGGCGATGTGTTCTCAGTCACAGGAATGGAAGAAAGCGATTAAAGAAGAAATCGATGCTCTTGAGAAGAATGAAGTTTTTGACTTTGTCAATTTACCAGATGGCAAAAGGACTGTAGGTTCAAAATGGGTATTCAAAATTAAATATTTCCCAGATGGAAAAATTAAGAAGTTTAAAGCAAGGCTGTGTGCAAAAGGCTTTTCGCAGATTGAAGGAATTGATTACTCAGAAACCTATTCACCAACTTCAAGATACGACACGATAAGGGTTCTGTTTGCTATTGCTGTCCAACGCAATCTCAAGATAATGCAATTTGACATAAAGACCGCTTTTCTCCATGGTGAAATAGAGGAAGAAATATATCTTGAGTCACCTCCGGGATTAACAAGCGATTACAACAAGGTGTGAAAACTAAAGAAATCTTTGTACGGTCTGAAACAAGCTTCAAGATGTTGGAACAAGAAATTCTCAGACTTTCTAAAAAGTTATGGTTTCGTACAATCAGTTGCAGATTCTTCAGTTTATTTTGGGACATTCAAATTAAAGACTGTGTTACTAGCCCTTTACGTAGATGACGGTTTACTATTTTGTGAAAATGAGGACATCCTCATCGAAATCGTCAATAATCTGAAGAACACTTTTGAAGCTGTGGTGTGTGAAAAGGGACTTTTCGTTGGTATAGAGTTCATTGAAAAGAAAAATTCCATCTTCATCCATTCGAAAAGTTATATTCATAGAATGCTGAAACGATTCTCTCTTGAGAATGCAAATCCTGTCAGTGTTCCTGCGGATCCCAATGCTATAATCTCTGCAGACTCAACACCACTTGAAAAAGGTTCAGTACCTTACCGTGAAGCAGTCGGAACATTAATGTTTCTAGCTATCACTACTCGTCCCGACATAATGTTTGCCGTTAATATCGTGAGCAGGTACCAAGAAAATCCTGGACTTTGTCATTGGAATGCCGTCAAAAGAATCTTTAGATACCTGAAAGGTACATTATCGTACGGAATCGAGTATACACAACAGAGCTGTGATGAATCAACCTTGGTTGGTTATTCCGACGCTGACTTTGCGAATGATGTGGACACTCGAAAATCGACATCAGGATATGTGTTCAAGATTAGCGATGGAGCTGTGACATGGGCTACCCAAAAACAGTCAGTTGTGTCTACATCAACTACAGAAGCGGAATACATCTCTGCTTCGACAGCTGTGAAAGAAACTCAGTGGTTAACTCAACTTCTCAAGGATTTTGGTGAAATTATTTATGCCGATGGAGTACCCTTGTGCATTGATAACCAAAGTGCCATAAAACTCATCAAAAACCCGGTATTCCATAAGCGAACCAAACACATAGATGTTAGGTACCATTTCATAAGAGAAAAATATGAGGATAAATCCATCTGTGTGAAATATGTTAAATCAGTTGATCAAATAGCCGATATTTTCACCAAACGCCTTCTAAAAGAGAGGTTTGAAAAATTGCGAAATATGCTCAATGTGAAAATTTCATGATTATATATATATATTTTTTTGACAATGTTTGTTTTACATATATTACCTGTAAACCATAGAATTGGTGGGAGTGTTGAAGTTTTATATTCTGCTGGTTTACAGAATGGCAACTCTTCTGTTTTGTTTATCTTGTACAATTTACTTTTGATATGAGTGGCAACTATCGGTCTTGTTTACGCAGCCATGCTGTACGGTTGTATCTGTCTATCTCTCTATACAATTAAACTTATATTACGGGATTCCCTGCGCCCAGTCAATGTGTTTGACTATGAATTAGTTTCATAATTTTCACACATAGGAAGTATATATGCATATATAGTAAATATAGAGTAAGTAAATATAGTAAGTAAGTATAGAGTACACATAGATACGCACTAAGGCGGGATTTCTGAAAGTTCATCACGTGAAATCTCGGGTAACAGCTAGTTCAGCATAAGAAAAATCCATTGGTTACTGATGATCAGCGATGTTTTTTATAACATCAAAATGATAACAGGAGATGATTTTAAGCATTTTTTTAGGGGGTTGTTTCATCGCGTATCCACTTAATTTATTATCTTTTAATTCTGTTATTATTCCTTTTAACATTCCATTAGAGGTTTCAGAGTAAAACAAAGTTAATGGAATTTTGTTGAATATACTATCTTGTATTAGGCAACAGCAATTTGTAATTTACACAAACACAAGGCCGCAACAGGCAAAATGCCCAGCGAGGTGGCTGAGAAAAAGATGCCCACAATAAATATGGATGTCATATATTTCAAAAATACAGCAACCCGAATCCGTATCATCTGAATTTCTTCTCATAAAGTCATTATTTAAACTTTTCCTTTAGGATATGGCACTTACTCAATAGATCACTCACTAGATCGCTCACTCACTCACGGACTGACTTACTCGCTTATTGAATCAGTAACCCACTCGCTCACTGAATCACTTACTCACTCGCTCAGTAACTCAATCGCTCATTCCCTCGCTAACTGACTCGCATACAACTGTCGTCGGTGAATTTTCCGGCGGTGAATTGCATGGCGGTGAATTGCTGTCGGTGAATTTTTCGTAAACCGTAGAAGCTACGAGTATAACATAGGATCCAATGACTTAGATTGCGTTGGGGGGGGGGGGGCCGATGGGGGACAAAAACGGTTGGGGAACTATGCTCTAACAGAAGGAAGTACAGAGCTGGTATTCGATTTCACCAGAGCGATAAAAAAAACAAAAATAAGAAAATTCCTAGGTAATTTGGCTCTCAAAAAGTGAGTTCGGGGAAATTTAGAATAAGATTAAAAATAAAAGAAGGTAGTGAACAACCGTGTAGCCAGGAAAGAATGATAAAGTTTCACAATAATACCTGTAGCGCTTAGAAATTCTGACAATCTTAACATTACCAGCCAATCAGAGTCAAGCAACTGTGACGTCATAGAAACGTCACAGTAGATCTCGAGGCTACCGTAACTTTTGATCCATTTGGCGCCACCATATTTCCTAGCGACATTTAATAATGGATATTCTAAATTTAACTTCAATTCGGCAACCAGGATTGATGCAGTGGGAAGTTCACGGAACGCTAAAAACGAAGGCTATGCGTTCGAGTCCCTTCGTAACCATCCAATTTTTTTTTCTAACATTTTCGTTTGAAAAGTTTAATTTCTTTCTTCTAACCGTTGCACGGGATAAATATGATTTCTTATATTATAATTCACCACAAATTGTCAGATGCACGGGAATGAGGGGGGGGGGGGTGTTCCCAAACAGCGAACTTGGCGATACAGGGGAATGGGGGGGGGGCACCCCCGTATAATAAGTTATCGTTTATTGAATCACTAAAAAATGTTTTCATTTTTTTTCTGATTTAATCAAAATGTGGTTCAGTTGCATCAAGTTGACAATAGTAACGGCTCGCGAAGCTGGGCCCTGCTATCATTTATTGATTCATAATGCTAATAGATTCATTAGAAAACCAAACATAGAAATTGTGTTTCGGCACGCCACTGTATTTATTGCATATCAATATAATTATTATTAACAGCATGAGGTACACTTTACACATACGGTGATGTTTCTGTAGCGTCACAGTAGCCTGATTGGCTTATAACCTCTAAGTGTTAGTCACAATACCCACCAGAACCACGCAAATAGCAACGCGTGAATTCATGTGAGCGTGAATTATTTTGCCGCTGCCTTAAAACAATTGAAAAAAATTACGTCTCATAACAAAGTAGTTCGTTGCAATATCAATCGATATTTTTTTGAATCAATTTATAGTAAAAGTTTCAAAAATTGATATTTTTGATAATTTTGTACATTTTTATCAAGTTCATTCTGTTTTTTTAATCTGCTTCTGATTTTATTTTTCTGAAAGTTCTTAAAAAAAAAAAAACAGGTCGTGAATATTTTCATTTTCTTGTACTGATAGATCGCACTTTTCTCTGAGTTTCCCCCACCTTCGATACGTCAATAATGGATGTAAGGGGACAGTTGGCCCCCTCTCGATAGGAGGCTCAAAAGTAGAGAGCAATGTAGGCATGGGTAGTGCTTTCAATGACTTTTTCGCGTCGGTTTTTAATGGAGATAATGATATTCGATATACGGGTGTTGCATGGGGTAATAAAACGCTCAACGGTATTCAAGTGGAAGACGTGGAGGTCCTAAATCTTCTAAGAAATGTATGTGCAAGCAAAGCACCAGGACCAGATGATATCTATCCCAGGGTTCTCAGGGAAGGTGCTAATGATATGTTGGGGCCAGTCGCACAGATATACAGGAGTAGTGTTGCTGAGGGTATCGTCCCGAGAGATTGGAAACTGGCTAACGTTGTTCCGATATTTAAGAAGGGTAGTAGAGAAGTGGTGTCTAATTATCGTCCAGTGAGTTTGACGAGCTCCCTCTCGAAAATTTTGTAAATTATCATCAAAAGGCAGTTTGTGAAGTGGATAGACGAGAATAATGTATTGTCGGATAATCAGCATGGGTTCAGGAAGGGGAAGTCATGTGTAACTAACCTCCTTTGCTTCTATGATTACGTGACTAAGGCTTTGGGTAAGAGCAAAAATGTCGACGTTGTTTATCTTGATTTCCAGAAGGCATTCGATCGGGTCCAACATGGCAAACTCTTGAAGCGTTTACACGAGATTGGAATAGGGGGCAACTTGCTGAATTGGATAGAATCGTGGTTAAGAGATAGGTCGCAACGAGTTATGGTGAACGGGGAATTCTCTGGTTGGACAGACGTCACAAGTGGAGTTCCTCAGGGAAGTGTCCTTGGCCCCATACTTTTTTCACTTTTTATCGACAAACTCGATCAGGGTATCGATGGAATTACTAGCAAATTCGCAGATGATGTGAAACTAATGGGGGTAATCGGAAATGAAAGCGATAGGGAGTTGCTCCAGACCAACTTAAACAAGATTGCAGCATGGGCAAATGAATGGAGCATGACGTTTAGCGTAGATAAGTGCATGGTCGCTCATTTTGGTTCGAACAACCCACGGTTCTCTTACGAGTTGAATGGTGTCACTATCCCGGATGCAACTAGAGTCACCGATTTGGGAATTCTCATTGACGAGCGACTTAAGTTTTCTGAACATTGTTCAGCGGTTGTCAAAAAATCGAATAGAATGCTTGGTCTCATTTTCAAAAAGGTCTCTTCGCGTTCTCCTAAAGTCATTCTTCCGCTTTTTCGAGGCTTAGTTCGTCCTGGACTGGAGTATGCTGTAAGGTTTTGGAGACCATACCTACAGAGGGACATAGACTTGGTCGAAGGGGTGCAGAGAAGAGCTACGCGTGTCCTTATTGGCACACGGGGCTTGAGTTATGAAGAAAGACTTCATTTTTTGAATATGTTTACATTGGATGAACGCAGGTGTCGAGGAGATATGATCGAAGTGTTCAAAATTTTCAATGGGATGGATAGGATGGACCATGAACTTTTAGTACACCGCCAATCGACTGCTTTTACAAGGGGACACCAGTATCGATTGGTGAGGGACAATGCAAGGTTATGGTGTCGCAGGGAATTTTTCTCCAATAGGGTTGTTAATAAATGGAATAGCTTACCCCCGGAGGTAGTAAATTGTAACACAATTGACACGTTTAAAAAGAAATACGATAAACATGTTGGGGTAAATCGAGAAGCTATCCATTCTTAGAATAAGACAACCATAAGTATTCTTTATGGGCATTGTATAATATTTTATCATGTGTATATATTGTTTGTAATTTGTGTTAATTGCATTTTTAATTGGGTTGCTGTATTTTTGAAACATATGACAACCATATTTTTATGGGCATCTTTTTAGCAGCCACCTCGTTGGGCATTTTGCCTGTTGTGGCGTTGTATTTGTATTTGTATTTGTATTACATTTTCATCTATCGACGGAAAACAAATCATGCTGCCAGTATATTCTTGTTTCTTGTCCTAGGTGTCACACTTTAAATAGACCCTGCATGCACACATTTTAGCTTTCTGTTCCTGTTAGTAGGTATATGACAGAGAATTGGAATACCACGTTATTCCCACGATAATAATAATAAAATAAACAATAAGGTAATTTGGACCTGAAAAAATACGTTTTGGAAAATTTAAAATAAAATGGAAAAATCAAAACGTTGCGAGCAACCACGTGGAAAAATAGCAAAATAATGGGTACCGAATGGGGGACACTATCCACAGGTGACTCCAAAGCTGAAAAGTTAACACAATCGCTGTCGGTCATATTAGGCTGATATTTAATGGGGGGTTCACGCGCAGGCGCGAGATCGTCAGTGAATGTGTTACGAGTGTGACTTGCCCGTGTCAGACAAAGGCATCCGCTTCTTCCCGAAATTGACTTTCACTTGCTAGGCACGGGCATCGTAGTGTTTGCCACTAGAGATTGCTGAAGAAAAGCAAACATGGAACTGAATCCGCACAAACTTTTTGAACAGAAGAGGAAAATATGTCGTTGCATGTCTGTGTGCAAAAGTTTATATTATTTAAATGGACTTTTCCAATCAACTTCCATTAATCCGGCGATTTCAGTAATCTGGCACACCCTTGTCTGATATGTGCAGGATTAGCGAGATTCTACTGTACACCATAGATTGAGCTCTGTGGGTACCACCCCTCCTTCGTACGCCAGTGCACATAACAAAAGCTGTCAAGACAGTTCATATAAGCTGGAGACATTCTAAAACAAGAAAATGGGATTACTTAGCCATAAACAAACATTTACAAACATTGAATATTTAAATGAAGTCGATATATTCACTTATATCAGTGGTTCTTATGGGGGTGCGAGATAAGGGAAAAAATTGGTGTGAACTGATTTTTCAGGAAAATTGAAATGATTGAGAAGAATTGAATTCTTTCAATTTCTTGAGAAATATGAATCGTACTGATGCATTTCGACACTCATATTTTAGCTTCGCTTGCAGGAATGTAGAATACGACATTCAGGTTGCAAAAGTTTCTTTTTCACCCAAAATGCTTTGCCGTTCTTTCACATTCATTAATGCCCAGTGTTATTAGCGCTTAGATTTGATACTATCGTAAGCATGACTCAGGAAAAACGTTAAAAAAATCATCCATTTCTGAAAAATGCAATCATTAAGTGAAGAACAATTGACTGAATTTTTTTCTCTCAAATTTCGAAAAATGTTAAAAAGTAATACAGTCGACGTTCGTTTTAACGACCATTTCATTACAACGACCGGTAGGATAAGTGCCTAATGTTTTCATCAAGTAACTAGGTATGTTTTCCTTTGGATATAACCACCACTCAATATAACGGTTGTTTCCACGGAACGCTGAAATTAGTTATAACGGTCATCGTCTGTAATACGTTTTAGTTTGGTTTTGGTTTATACAACTGGTTTACAAAAAAGATCATTTGATCATTTTTGTCGCACCACGGTCATTTTCTGCACACCATGGCTAATTAGACCGGGACCTACAATTTATTGCCGATTCCGAATGGCAGGCTTGTTTTTTATACTCATCGAGAGGTTGGTGCGCTAACCCCTCGATGGGGGACTCCCTGCGGTAGCAATTTTTTGCTGCGGTCAAGTCGCCGTTTTTTGTTGTACCCCTGTGTCAGAAAAGTTTTCTGACAAGGACGAACCGAGTATCGAACTCGCGACACCTCTAAACATCTTTTGGTACTTTGGGCGAGTAGCTTATCGACCGGGCTACCGCGCCCCCACAAACACTTAATGGAATGTCTTGCTTGTCCTCGATTCGTAAAAATTGAAGGAACTTGTACATTTGAATGCCGGCTTGCAAGAAAGTTATTTTCACGAAGGGAGATTTTATTACTGGGGGCCGTTCAAGTATTACGTAAGCAAATTTTTTGCCATTTTTGACCTGACATGTGGCACAGTTTTAGAGCACTTAAGCGGCCCCCAGTGTGGTTCTACATCACTCAAGTTATCCGCAGAACGTTCCCAAATTACTTGATTATTAATTATTAAAGCCCAAATTACGTGATCGGTGGCATAATTACGGATCACTTGAGCGATGCGTGCCACAGTTCCAGAGCACTTAAGCGGCTCGGAAACATTTCCAGAGCACTTGAAGGATCCGTGAAATATTTAGAGATCATTAACGTGGCTCTGTAGGGGACTTACCAATAGGTAGAATGCTTAGTTCAGGCGACCAATAACTACCGAAAAGTTTTTTTTTCCGTTTTTGGCGCACCGAATAAGATGACATTAAGAATATTCCATATCTTCATAAAGGGTGGTTGATGACGTAAGCATCATCCAAAGCCCCCTCCCCCTTGTCATCAAAAGTCAGCAAATCGGAAACCCCCTCCCCCATCGATGCTGACGTAATACTTGAATAACCCCAGTAGAGAAAAGAATAATGTCCGATTTTTTGATAGAGAGCGGTTGCATGAAAGCGAATCACTGGAAATATGCCAATCAGAGAGCTATAAAAAAAGCATGGTGTACGATTAACAGCTCATTTCTGAATTTTCTTGTTACTGGCGCTTTCATAAGGTGATATAAATTTGTCATGTTTAACATAGGTGTATAAAGCACTACCGGTAAAATTGTTTTACTTCAGCCACTAATTGCCGGCTGACGCTTTACGAGCGTTTCGGACAAAAAAAGAGAGATTGAAGAAAGGTTCAGGTCGTCTAATCACCATTGATTTACACCATCATGCTCGGAAATTTATAGATCTGGCATGCGACTTGTCGGAAAAAACATTTCCGGTGAAATCTTTGAGCTTCCAAAGCATTTCCTGTACGCAGCGCGAACATGAAATGCATGTCTGCCTTTTTTGTTCTTATTCGTGAAACTACATATCCCTCCTACAGTTTACGATAGATATGACGATTAGCAGCACTTTATGTGTTCAATGACGGTGCCATCTAGCGGTTTAGCGTTTGCGTTGCTACCGTGAATTGTACGACGCAAACTGCTTGTCTTTAACCACTTGCCTGACTGACTTGCCCGTGTCTGCCATTGGCATCCGGCTCTTCGCAAAATTGACTCATCGTAATTTGCATCGTCATTTTTGTTCTAAAAGAGGGTGCTAACAGAAAGTAAACATTTGACTACAACTGCACAAACGGCTACGGCTTCATTCTCAACCGCAATATAATATCTTGATACGTATTATTGTAATGTAATTAGGGCCGTATTCACCGACATGGTATAAACTGTAGTCACACAATTTTTGGATAAGAGATCAACATAGATTGGTTAAAAACCTCAATTTTACCAATCCGTGTCGATCTCTTATCAAACAATTGTGACTAGTTTAAACCTTTATGAGCATTAATGTTCGTTTCATTAGTCCCAGCCTGATTAGTCCTCCACAAGGTCATGTGGAAAATTTGTGAAACACAATAAAATGCTTTATTTTATGCTGCTTCTCTGTCCTTATTGGTTGTCCTCACTTTTAGCCTATCTACCGCCGGTGATTTTCATGCTACAGTTGCCGTTCGAACGCTGCGTAGGGTTTTTCACAATGGAGATCGCATTCCAATACAAAAAACTTGGTGTTGCCATTTGATATTTTCGAAATTTTCTCACTGTAACCGTAACTGTTAGAGTGACACTGTTGTTTTCCATATCATTCTTGAGCGCATACATCAAAATACCTTATGCCAAAATTTCATTCAGTTTCTGTGAATGGTATGATAGTTAGGGGCCCATATGTCGGGATAGTTTTTTTATAATCACCCTGTATATATGAATAGAATGAAAAACCTGGCATTTTCTGTGCAGAAAAAAATTTAAAAACCCATCAGGCAAGTAGTCACGTTTAACATGAATTTTGGCCCGAGGTTATGAATCACCCTCTATAACCAATATATAGGTGAGGGAGGTTTCTTTATCGTTGGGGCTTACCATGTAGCTTTTCGATTGGAAGTGATGACCATACATGCAGTAGCATATTCGTACGGACAATATATAAAATTCCATTGGTCACTCAGTGAAAACGGCATTACTTTGTACTGAATGACTTATTATTAGGATAATAATTATTTAGTTTAAGTATCCTTCATATTTTCACGACGACAATATAACTGCAGTTTTACGGCTCTCTTCTAAACTTTTTTTCGAAATAGCAACTGACTATTTAGACATAGAGTTTCGTTAATTATCAGGTTATTACCTCCAGGAACCTTCGTCACCTCGGGACCATCGGAATGACCATTTTCTTTCACCGACAGAGACAACGTCCACTAGTATAACGCCAAGCAAGCCCCCTCGGGTGACATAAACACACGACCCGGAAAGAAATGACCGTATGTCCGGCTTCTGGAAACGGGATGGCTAATAGAAGCCGGTTTTTTATTGGCCGAGGATTTTCAGTGAGGTAATAATGGCCGGCGGGGCTCATGAATCCTTTATTTTAACGAGCTCTGACTACAGGATTAATGATAGACGTGGTACCTGTATTGTTTTGTACTCTGGATGTCGGTAGGGCTCCCGTATGTGACATCATTCTGCATTTGAGTTGCAATATAGACATGAAAACATGGAATAAATTATTTATCGGCAGAATTACTTATTCATTGGGAACTCACAACTTGATTGATATGCAGTCAAGTTGTATGCCATGTAGTGAGTCATGGTACTTGTATAAATCAAACGAATTATGAACGAAGTGTACAGAAGGTTTTTACTGTCTATATTTTGTCCTTTTGTGAGAAAGTCATTCCCTTTTTGCAAGCAGACAAATATGAATCCACCGAAAATCTGCTTAATTGTATTACTAAATGCAATTTTTTACATTTTACTCATTCTTGAAAACTCGACTTAAAGGAAGAGAACTTCGAGTTATAAGGGAGTATTCTAACATGAAAATACGAAAATGTTCTGGGGCTGCAGGGAAACTTCGACTTAAACAAATACTCGAGCTACATGGACTGTGTAATAAAACAGGTCAGTAAAACCTATATATTGAACAATAATAATATAGGGTGGTCATAAAATGACTTTACCGATATGCGTTACTTATCCCGGCCTGGCGAATATGATTCGCCGCAAGGGAGCATTCTTTGTCAATGTAAAAAATACTTACATACTACCCCAGGCAGTACAATTAACATCGAGCATTAATTTGGTATCCCCGGGACTTACAATAAGTATTTTACATTAAATAACAACATTAGGATATTATTACCTTAGCCAGTATATTATTGCAAATGAATTATGTATGTAGTTAAACTTGGTCGATATACGAGCCCCTAGCAGCAACAAAAATTAACGAATGCGAATGAAATTCGAAATATAGGTGTTTCTGAAAGTATGCGTTCGAGAATGAAGAGGGAAACAGAACCCCCTACCTCGCGCGGTTACGGTCACATCATAAAAATTTCGAAAAATTCAAATGGCAACACTCATTTTTATGCATTGCAAGAGTGATCAGCACGGTAAAAAATCACTAATAGAGTTGAAAGATATAAATAGAGCATGATAAACGCCGGCGTAGGACGCATACAAAGAAGCATGTGGAAACACAATTATATCACATTACTGCCGCAGTAAATCCTCCATCGTGGGGTTACCGAAGAGACTCCTTAGTGAGATCTTCATTCTTTGTTTGTGTCTTGCGCTGGCGTTTATACAGTTGCAGCTTCAACGCCATTTATGGTGTTTCACTGCGTTGAACCCTTTTTCAGTGCATAAAAAGTGTTGCTGTTTGAGTTTTTCACAGTTTAGTTGTTGTAACCGCTAGAGGTAGGGTTTTACGTTTCTATTCATTAACGAGCTCATTTGAAACTCCCATGCAGCATAGATCTCCAATTGGCGTTCCGCGGAATCCTAGGGTTCAGTGAGAGCTTCTTGTGGGTTACGTCGAAACAAACGTCACGGAATTGTTCTGCGGAATCAATCCGTGACATTTGATTTACGTTCAGACTTATGACGAAATTTCAAAAATCCCAGAACCCGGAGAGCTTTCACAGAAAAGAATTTTCTAGCTATTGATATTTGCAAAGCTGTTCTCTATTGGAAATTCTGAGAATAAAGCACGCAAATTAGAAGGGGGACACCCAGCATATCTTTTTACCCGAGGTCCCATGATGACGTCAGGATGGTCTTGAGAGCACCACGTCAGTTAAAGTAATATTCAAAATTTGTTTGAATTCTCTTGGACAGCCTTATAACCATCAAGTGTTCCGTGTGAAGAAACTTCATAATCACTGTGGGTTTCGCGGAACATCTTCATAACAATTAAGGGTTCCGCGAGAGCTTTTACGTAGGAAACCCCTACGATATCTCGAATTTCATTTGCATTCGTGGATTTTTGGGATGCCGCAAGGGGCTCGTACATCAGCAAAGTTATTCTATGACCATCCTATATGTCCTGTTCTTGTTTTGCCTGTAGCCACGCGCTAAAGAATTTCAATAAACCGGGTACAAGAAGTTTTTTTTTTTGCTGTTTTTGTCTTTCCGGCTGTCCAACGTCCAATCCATTGTCAGTGATTGCATGGCATTCTTGAAATTCGAGCTGTAGAGATAGTTCTAGGAAAGTGTATTTGGCTTGATAATTAGAACATTCTGAGAAGTGGGGTATGATAAACCTGTTTGAATAATACAGGCAGAAAAGTTGGACAGGTAAAATCAACATGTGAATAATGCCTTGAAGAATATACAGTAGACTCTTGATAATCCAACCTTGCGCGAGTTCAGCCCTCCAGTAATCTGGGGCTTTTAGGCGGGCTTTCTTCGAATATAGAAGTGGAAATCGTGTCACTGTGCATGTTTGTGTGCAGAAATTTTTATTCTTGTAAATAAGGCTTTTCAATTAACTTCCAGTAACTACCGGTGATTTCAGTAATAGTTCCTAGTCCGATATGTACCGGATTAGCTAGAGACTAGTGTTTTGAGAAAGCGAAACACACTTAAAACAACTTCTCCGTCCGTGAAAGAGTGGTGGCAGTTAATGAGGGGGTGTTTGGAATGCATCCTTTTATCAAACGAAGGGAAATTATTATTCGGCAGTAAAAAGAGGGATGACCGCATCTGAGGGGTGTCCGTTAAGAGGACACTTGGAGGACATGAGTGGTTCTATGCACCTGCCCATGTCCCCCCCCCCCCATATCTATACACTTGATATGCCATTTTATGCACAATAAATAGGGGAAGTGGGGGGTAATTGTGGGAGGCGTCTTGCTGCTGGTTGGTTTGTGGCTGGCTGTCTGGCCTGGTGCTGGTGGTTTGCTGGTCTTGGACGTCGTTGGATTTTTCCACCGTGGCCTACGTCTCCTGAGACGAACCAGCCTATGTCCTCTCCACTGCTGCTTGCATAGCTTAGATGGTAGAGCACTCGTCCGGCAAGCGAGAGGCCGGGGTTCGAGTCCCCGTGGGGGACAGTGATGAATTTTCATCGCTTCTCGGCCTTTTGTCTAAGATCAAAGTGTAGCTTATGTCCCTTAAGGGGACAGAGCGGGGTCACGGTTGGTCTGGAGTAGGTGTCCGTTAAGAGGGTTTTACTGTACATAGAAATATTTCGATGACCAGGAAATAATATATACTGTATATCAGAAATCCACCATTGCACTCGAGTCACAAATTCAGCAACGGCAGAGTGCAGCAGGTCCACATACAACGGTGAACTGATTGTGGATTAGGAGCGCGCAAGTTCTTATAACCGTCTCATTTGCATATTTCCACCAAAGTCGCTCGTACCAGCGCCACCTATAGGCTGTTTTTTTAATTTTTTTTTCTTCCTGTATTAAAAAACAGGACCTAGGGACTAGCGATACTAAACCTGCAAACCATTTTTTATTCTGGTTATTTTTCCGGTTTTTTAAGATTTTTAAAATTTCTACGCCCTATAATTAGTTGATATAAAGGGGGCCATTCCAGTATTACGTAAGTAGATTTTCAGCCATTTTGACCCCCCCCCCCCGTCAGCAAAAGTCAGCAAAACACTGACACCCCCTCCCCCCGTCAGCAAAATTTCGTCAGCAGCTTAGAATATTCGATATCTTCAAAAAGGGGTAGTCGATGACGTAAGCAACCTTCAACGCCCCCCCCCCCCACTTCTTCCTTGTCATCAAAAGTCAGCAAATCCGAACCCCCCCCCCCCCCGATGCTGACGTAATACTTGAATGACCCCAAGGTATACAGACACTACATGAATTAGGCGGAATGTTTTGTGGGCTGGTAGGAAAAAATTCCCACGGACCACCATGAGTCCGCGGGCAAGCGGGTAAAAATCCCCGATATGAAACCTTTGTTGTTTCAGAAGATAATAGGAGAGAAAACGTGAAATCTCATGAAAAAGAACTTCCTGGAAAAAAAAAACAGGATTTTTTTTTCCAGTTTAATAAATCAGTAAGTATATATATATATCTTTTTCCGCTTTTTAAAAGCGATTCGTTCCAATATTTTCCGGAGTTTTTCCTCTTGAATCCGCTTGAATTATTCATCAGAACTTAGATATGAACAAAAATATATGCTGCATTTTTTTTTTCCAGTTTTCGTTTTTCCTACTTTTTCCTTTTTGATAAACATACGTTTATTCTGATTTCATGGAGAGAAAATGGCTTTTTATACATTTTGTTTTTGTTAGAATATGTAAAAATCCGCATCAAGAGAAGAATTAAATATATTCGGATGCACTTTTCTTCAGACAACAACATAATACACTTCTACGTAATTTTTGTTTTCAAAAACAAACTGCGTCATGTTGAAATGTTTACACTTTTAAGATACATTTTGAAGATATTCCATTTTGATGTGTGAAGCATTAACATGTAGTGCTTTATGTTATTCTGAAATTTGCATAATTATGCGCATTATCTTGCTCGAGAGCTTGAAATACTGAGTTTCTGAGTTGAAAGCGACGAATATATTGTATTTTTATGCTTCTTTATAAGCCGTTTTTGTTTGATCAATTGTTTCGACACTTGAATGTGAAATTTTAATGGGATTTTCGCTGATAAAATCATTTCTTTTTATGTTAATAGCGTTGAAGAATCGACATACACTCAAGCTTTATTGTAACGAAATCGAAGTTCTGTTGTTATAACCGAGATTTAACCGTTACAACCGAGGTTGACGTATTGACCATTTACTTTTTTTTCACAAAAAAAGTAATCAGAAAAAATCAAATGCTATGTTTGAACGTGTTTTTTTTTTTCATTGTGACTTATTTGACCATATTCGATAGAGAAATCGGGACCATAAAAACGGGATGTCACTAATTGCCAAATATCGCTTACCATTGGCGTTAGATACAATGCTACAGCAAGTCTGCTAAAATGTCTTCCATCAAAAAAAAAAAAAAAATAGAAGTTGAACATTGCAAATATGTGAGAGGAATATTAATACAAAAACATATGTAGAAATATTTATACCAAAACATATTCATTATATGTAATACAGTTTAATGAAAAAAGTGATGCGCATTACAATATATACCAGTGATTCCCAACTTGGGCGTTGACGCCCCCTTGGGGGCGATGGAAAGTCCCAGGGGGGGCGGTAGAAGCTACAAGTACAACATAGAATCCTATGGGTTAGATTGCGGTGGGAGGAGAAAAAATTTCTGATGAAGGGGGCGATGGGACAAAAAAGGTTGGGAAACTATGATATATACTCATGTATAAGCCGAGTTCTTTTTTTGTTGAAAAATGTGTTTCTTCAATTGGGGGAAGAGAGTCGGCTTATACAGTCGAATCCCGTTCTAACGAATACCGTTATAGTGAAAATCTCGTTTCAACGAACACTTTTCTAATCCCCTTTATAAGTTTTCATGGGAACAATACACAAACCTGGAATTCCTTTATACCGAAATGATTTCTCCGGTATCTTGGAGTTCGTTATAACGGTATTCGACTTCACATGGCTCAGTTTTTTCAGGAGGATAATATCGACCCCCCCCCCCCCCCCACTTCACCAAACCATATAGCGAAGCAAACCATATGGCCAGCTTGAAGCTCCTGTGACAAGCCAGCTTATATCCCCTAGGGCAGAGGTCTTCAACCTTTTTCTAGCCGCGAGCACTGCCTGTACCAATCATCAAAAGAAGAGCACCCTTACGACAAGTCTGACATGCAAATCAGGTGTGATTTCAGTCCTTGAATGAATAATTTGCACAAGGTTTTTAATTAGAACGGGCTCGCCAGCACGAAATCGAACACGGACATCGAGCACTATAGGTGCTGAGCAACGGGTTGTGAAGATGCCTGCCCTAGGGGGGACAGAGCGGGGGTCACGGTTGGTCTGGAGGCCTGCCCGAAGATCCGCGACGCGATTGCACTAATTTAGGCTACTTACTAATCATTGCGTGATTTTATTTTTTGTAGCTATGTTCCAACCAACAACTTCTGTAGCAGAAAGCCTCCGCATGAAGCTCGTGACGTCACTGAAGTAGTCCATTTCACCTATAGTTATTATGGATATACTGCAAAAAAAGGTAAAGATTTCGTATACGTCGGCCTGGCTGCAGGTGAAATGGACGACCTCAGTGACGTCAAAGCTTCGCGCGGAGGGTTTCTGCTGAAGAAGGTGCAGTTCCAACCCACAGAACTAACGATACCAGAAACAAATCAAAAGTGTTGTTTGATTTGCTACCCGATAAACTTACGTCGATTGTACAGCCTTTACATGCGAGCATCAACAAGCTTTTCAAAAAATTATTTAAGGGAATTTATAAACCGAATGAATGAGTTGAAACGGAAAAACGGCTAAAAAAAGGGTTGCATTCACCGACATAATTTAAACTGTAGTCACACAACTTTTGGATAAGAGATCAACACATAGATTGGTTAAAAACCTAAGTTTAACCAATATCCGTGTCGATCTCTTATCAAAAAATTGTGAATATAGTTTAAACTATGTCGGTGAATACCACCCTAACTGAACTAGATTATGTATTTATGTAATTAGATTATGCAAGATCATGTATCTGGATATCAATGGTGTTAGCACCCTCTAGAGGAAAAGATGGAGAAAATAGAAAAAACACTGGAAAATCAGAACCAAAGCGTAAAAGATTACCAGAGCTAAAATTGGTATATCGGGGACCCAAATACCGCTATAATAGGAGTCCATAACCCCTTCATCTAATCATGGGCGGAATACAGGGGGGCGTGGGGGGCATTGTCCCCCCCCCAACATCAAAGGTGAAGCCGAATGATCTAATGCATATATGTATAGATGAATCGACATCATCATCATCATCTTGCCCCCCCCCCCCAGTCTTACAAGTTTATCTCCGCCTATGCATTTAATGCAGTGTTTCCCAAAGTGAGCATTATCGCCCACTGGGGGATGAAATGGTCCGGGAGGGGGGCGTTAGAAGCTTCTGGTATAACTTAGAATCCTATGGGTTTCTTCTCAAGTTCAGGGGCGATGAGGAGAAAAAATTTCGGAAGAAGGGGGTGATGTAACAAAACGTTTTGGAACCTCTGATCTAGTGTCACGATCTGCAGGCGAATGTCGCATGAAGTTATAGCTTTTGTGCAGATTGATTTAGTTAAATTTTTAATTTTGGTTAAAAGTTAGCGCCCTTTAGGGTCAAAAATCTAGCACGGACATCGCAATTTTAGTCGGACGTAATTTTTCCCGTAATTTTTGCCATTTCGGGAAGAACAAGCAAATGCCCACGTCTGACACGGGCAAATCAGGTAAGTGGTTAAAGAAACCCGACGTTAATAAATTAAAAATAATTTATTATTCACATTTCATTCAATATTAATGATGGGTTCTGAAATCGGTGTGCAGGATGAAAATGAATAATTTGCGTTATGCTGCCATACATTGCTAATTTTTGTGCTGCATGCGGGTGCAAATCTTTTGCATCAAAATCATCATCATCATCATCAGTAACAACCATTTTCGATCCACTGTCGGATGTGAAGGTCTCCTCTAAATTTTTTTATTTGCTCACGTGATTCACACCAAATTGTAATTCGTGATTGCCAGAGTATGGGCCATATTTGGCTCTTCTTGGCGATTTTTTAAACTGTATTCCCCATTTCTCACTGAAAAAATGTTGAAACAGAAAAAAAAAAGCTTATGTTCTTATTTCCTATCCCAAAAAACAGCTTAAACATTGATGAAATCAGATAAAACTTGTCTGTTATTAAAAACTTTTTCCCTACTGATTTATGCAAATGAACGAAAACAAACATAAAAAACTAGTAAACAATTTCAAGACGAAGAAAAACAAATACAGGATTAAGATCTTAAAAGTAAGAAAGAAAAGAAAACTACAACGTTATAGAGAAAATGAAACATTACGCCATTTTTAATTTTTTTTAGGAATCTTTAGGATCTGGCAATGGTGTTTTACACACACACACACACACCCGATAGGACTTTTGCTAATAATCCCTTTTCTTGAAAATATTTTTTTTCCCGATTTTTTTTCCCTTACAATAAGTTTTGTAATTATGTTTATACATTTAATATTAAAAAAAAAAAAATCCCTATCCGTTTTTATTAATTTTTAATGGACTTCTATGTTCGGCGTGTTTGATGACTTTTTGATGAAGCTTCTATTTTCGGAAAATTTAATGTAGTTAGTATGTTGATCGTTGTGGTGAGACTTTTCCTTTTTGGGAAAAATCGGCTCGAATTTGGGGAGATATAACCAAATTTAGCTTGTATTTTGGCTTAGGAAATTGAACCCAAACTCTATCATTAGAAACTGGTTGATGAAATGGGAAAAGAATGTCTAATTAACGTATTTACCCATTCAGGTATTGTCGCTTACTTTGGGGAGACATTTTTTTTAAGGGAGAAATCAGATTGAAATCGGAAACAATCGAGGGAGAACTACTTTAAGCCTAGTATGATTGTGTAGACAAGTGACTGTAAGTCATTATGTATGGTCAAAATATCAGATGAAGATAGAAGATTTCACAAACTTCTGTCGTTATAACCGAAGTGTCGTTATAACTGAGGAAGACGTTTCCAAGGTTTTGCAATGGAGGGGTGGGGGGCGCTCATAACTTTTAACGCGATCAAAATACCTCAAAAACTCTATTGCACATACGAGGGATTTCCAACGTAAAGCTTCTCACGGAACCGTTGACAGTAACATGGTTGTTCCGCGGAACCCTTGATTATTATGAGGCTTTTCTATGGAAATCAAACAAATTTCGAATATTTATCCAAAAAAAGGTGCGTCCCTACTGCCGTCTCGACTCCACAACATTATAGCTCCAGGGCAAAATCAAAGAAGGCTTAGGCGCCATCGCTTAATTTACTGTCATAAATCATTGTGCCAGATCTTATCGTGGAAGCCCCTATGCAAAGGGGTACGAGGACGTTTCAAACGACGTTTGTAATGATTTTTCTACGACGTTGTACGTTTTAATTGGGTTTCTGTATTTTTGAAAGATATGATATCCATATTTGTTATGGGCCTCTTTTTCTCAGCCGCCTCGTTGGGCATTTTGCCTGTTGTGGCTTTGTATTTGTATTTAACGGCACTCATCGTTAAAATTCAAAATAAAGCGCAGCTTTGCGATATTGCGAGAGTATTAATAACAACAAAGTTTCCTTCTTTGTAAGCTCTCCCGGTTCCGGGATTTTTTAAGTGTTCCGAGTCATTTGATTATGCGGAACCCTAAAAAAGCTGTCACGCAATCCCAGGGTTCCGCGTAACACCAGTTGGAAACCTATGGGGTTTACTATGATACTATGTTGTGTACCGCCATACCTATTCACATATCTTTAATACTAATTTTTTACAAATTTTCGAACATCGAGGGAAAACGTATTTAATATTAGATTAACACATTGCGCTTACATAATAAACTAACATGACAAACATTGGATGCACGGTTTTTTTTTCCTTTTTTTGGCATAACAGTTTTATTCAGTTATATTGATTTCATGTTGTTTATCATGCGTGCAAGGTATTGATGTAATATTTGAACAATATGTTTTTCTTCATGTTTGAAAAATTTGCAAGAGCTTACGCACTAGGCCGGGCATGGCCCCACATCCTGAAGCAGGGCCCCCTAGGCTGGGATCTTTTACGGACCCCCGACCACACTTTCACGAGCCCCTTTATGATGAATTTATAGCGTGAAAAAACAAAAAAACGATGAAAACCATCCCGGGCTCCAGGGCTGGAGTCTTGTCAGCCCACACCTTGTGGGGGGGCCATGAGGCAGGGATTATAGTATAAAAATTTGATAAAAAATATTTTACAAAACTTGAGAATCAACCAATATGCCTATTATCACAAAAAATGAGTAACTTTGCCTGGTTTTAATTTACACAAAAATTGCCACGTTTTTAAGACAAATAAATCACACTGGTCGAATGGTCGACGCGTTTCGGCTCTTCAATGGAGAGCCGTCATCAGGACCTCGTGGTCAGAACTCACACGAATGAAGAGTGATGTTTACGTCTGGTCGTCCGAAGAGTTCGCCTTTGTATTTGCTGCGTCCGAGTGGTCTTTGGATGCGAATTGGGGAGCCATCTGTTGTAAAGTGTTGAAAGTTTTTTCACGACTGAGGTTAATATAGGTTAATATAATAGGTTAACACACCACCTATTTCGTCAGCTTGGACAGGCTTTATTAACCTCAGTCGTGAAAAAACTTTCAACACTTTACAACAGATGGCTCCCCAATTCGCATCCAAAGACCACTCGGACGCAGCAAATACAAAGGCGAACTCTTCGGACGACCAGACGTAAACATCACTCTTCATTCGTGTGAGTTCTGACCACGAGGTCCTGATGACGGCTCTCCATTGAAGAGCCGAAACGCGTCGACCATTCGACCAGTGTGATTTATTTGTCTTAAAAACGTGGCAATTTTTGTGTAAAATATGCCTATTGATTACATTCGCCCGAATATAATCGATACGCTTATTCGTTGCATTTTTCAAGTTCCATAAAAAAAAAACGCGAATAAAACTTTTATAGTGTAATCCTGGCTTTGGTGATATGTGAAAAATAGTGTTAGGAAAGCATTAATTCTAGTATTAACTATACTATTACAGCCTGTATAAAATTGATATGTTTCAAAAAGAATCGTCCGATTTAAAAAATATCGTAACTATTCGTCTTTTAATCCGTTTTGATCGAATAATGTATAGGTAGAAAGAGGGAAATATTGAGTTTCAGGCAGTTGCCGACAGGTAGCGCTAACGCTCTTCCTCTGGCCACCACTTCACTGTTTGTCAAGATGGTGACTGCACAACAGCAATCGTTTGGTGCTCTAAACTTCGCGAATTGTGAGTCCGTAGCAACTGTTCATCGAGCTTTTCGGCCACTCGTACAGTGGATGCACACATGCTCGCAAAAGTTTTGGACGAATTTGAATACCGTATAGACATATGCCTTGCATCCCAAGATGGAGATATTGAGCAATTTTAATTTGGTTTGTAAAAAACTTTATGATCAGCCATGTGATATAAAATCAATCTTAAGTATCTATGTGTTCGTAATATACACATTTCAAATCGGAGGATTCTTTATGAAACACCCTGTATAATCGAAAATACTGTATTTATACCCAATTTAAATTAAACCAGTTGCTAAATAATAAGCTCACCAGACAAGAAATTAGTCACCCCTTGAAAAATCCGGCCTTGATAACTGCCTGGAGTCCACAAGGTTCGGCAGGTACGTCGAATCCAGTTTAAACCAGTCGCTGAGGATTAGATCACGCAAATCCGCCAAATTGCGCGGCATATTCTTAAGTGTTCATATTCATTATGCATTATATAGTTCATAAATTATCCAAATTATCTTCGTTTTAGTAAAGATTGTGAATTGAAGTAAAACGGAACATTATTATAGAGAACTTTGGGTAAAATTACGGAAAAATATACGTGAATGCCCCATAAAAGGGGCATACTAATAATGACTTCCCAGCATCAAGCATGTAATAAATATTTATTTTTGTCATTAAGTATCAATCGAACGACTAAAAAACATTTACTCCATATGATGAGCTCTAGTTACAGGGAAATGCCGTAAAAACGGAAGCTTTTCCCCGAAAAAGTGTAGCTATATTTGTAGTCATTGCATTTTCACCGACATTATAAAGTACTCTCATGAACATTTTTCTACGGGAATCAGTCGGGACCGCCAATCACCGACGTTAAAGCGAAGTGATTTTCACAAAACTTGCAAGCATAAGCGAATGAAGACTCCTCGAACGGGAAGTAGGGTGAATTTTCACCTCCGCCCTCCCGCCTATATCAATAATGCAACTTTTTTCGCTGAAAGGAGGATATCACCCGCTTATGCTTACTGGTTGTTAAATTGTTCGAACATTCTATCACACTCAAATTACTACAGTATTTTTAAAAGCTTAAAAATAGCCTTATATACGTAAAGTTCAAAACGTAATAGCAAAAAAGTCATTAATATACTGAGAAAAAAAAGAATATATATATACACTGCTGGCCACCCAAATTGTAACACCAAGAAAGACAAGAGATATCGCAACAATATTTATTTTGTAGATAACATGTTGCCCAAGCATCAAATGATTAAATTTATAGACTTCTGTGAAGTGTGGTTCCTGCCAAAATCAGTAGCCAGAGTAGCCACCATTGTTGGAGATCACCGCTGCCACACGCCTCGGCATTGATTCAAAGAGACTTTGGATGTGTTTTTGGGGTACAGCAGACCAAGCAGCTTCCACGCGTTGCCAAAGTTGATCTGGTGTGGCAGCTGGGGATGTAATCTGGGTCAATCGTTGAGCAACCATGGACCACATGTTTTCTATCGGCGAAAGATCCGGAGAGCGAGCTGGCCAGGGAAGCAATTCAATCTGGCGATTGACGAAGAACCTTTGGACAATGCGTGTCACGTATGGTCGCGCATTATCCTGTTGAAATATGGCTGTGGGCAAGCCCTGAAGGTAAGGAAGGACAACTGGCTCCAACACCTCGGAGATGTAGCGCTGGCTTTTTAAAGTACCGGCAATGCGTACTAGAGGAGTGCGAGAGTGATATCCAATACCGTCCATACCATAATACCCGGTGCAGGACCAGTGTGGCGGTGCATAACGCAGCTGTTCAGCATCCTCTCTCCACGGTGTCTCCAGACTCGAATCCGACCATCGTGGTGTTGCACACAGAAGCGTGACTCGTCAGTAAAGACAGTTTCATTCCATTGTGCCGTCCACATCCTTCTTTCATCGCACCATTGGCGGCGGAGACGTCTGTGGTTCTGCATCAAGGGTAGACGAAGCAATGGAGGTCTTGCGGACAGACCACTCTGCTGTAAACGGCGTCGAATGGTACGCGCAGACACTGGATGATGCGGTACAGACTGAATGTGCTGTGCTATGGTTCGTGATGTGGCTGAGCGATCCGTCACTGCCATACGCACAATACGCCTGTCATCACGTGAAGTGGTGCACTGAGGTGGATGCGATCGAACACGTCGGTCCGTCGTACCCTCCTGCATCCAACGATCACATATCCGCATTACAGTTGTTTGGTTTCGTCCAACACGACTACCGATTTCCCTGAAAGATAATCCACAATCTCGGTAGGCCACTATCCTTCCTCTGTCGAACTCGGATACTTGATCAAAAGATGATCGTTTTTTTGAAAAAACCACAAGAAAAACACAATTGCCGTACTTCAAATTGTCGAAATCTCCAAGCCTTAAATAGCGCTTTGAAGTGGCGCCACAGGCGCGCGTGATGTGCGTCTGCGCTGAAATTCTAATCATTTGCATATCTCACCTCCGCTAATGATGTTGTAAATTTCAGATTATTTGCATGCTTCCTTCAGGGTGTTGCATTTACGGTGGCCAGCAGTGTATATAACACTCATGTTTTCAGGAATATTAACATGAAACGCGGTGTTAAGAGGAACAAAACGAGAAGAAAATGTTCAATTTGGTTGTGTCTTAAAACCAACGAAAGGGTAAATACATTCTTTTAATAACATCCTTTTCATCCTATCTCGATCCAAGCGTTTTCGTTGGTTGAACACCACCACGTGACACTATTAATCAGGATTACTTCCGAATTCTTTTCCTCTCTTCCGAATAAAGTAAAGGTCCTTTTTTTTCCGGGAAAAAAAGCGGAGACCCGAATCGCTTGTGGGAGATCAACGCCAGATCATTACCTTGTGGCTCCAAAGTAAAGTTCCTTTGTGTTTGATATCTTTGTAGAGCCGACCCATTTATTACAATACAGGTATAATCACATTTTGGAAGTGGATTTCTTTGAATCTTTTCCCTTTTGAATCGTCTTTCCTTTTCAAACCACTCAAAAAATTGGTCTATCACAGTGTTTCTCAACCTATGGTCCGCGGACTAGAGGTGGTCCGGGATGGTCCTCAGGTAGATTTAATCAACTATAATTAAATCAAACGGATGCAAGTGGTATAGCTAATATCCGAGTTCAAATAAAAATTAGGCTTTCATACATAAAGTGATCGTATCTAACCGCAAAAAATGCAATGTAGGACAAATTGGTGAGGGGCGCGGTAGCCCGGTCGATAAGATGCTCGCCTAAAGTACCAAAGGATGTTTAGAAGGGTCGCGAGTTCGATACCCGGTTCGTCCTTGTCAGAAAACTTTCCTGACACAGGGGTACAACAAAAAACGGCTACTTTGACCGCAGCAAAAAATTGCTACCACAGGGAGTCCCCCATCGAGGGGTTAGCGCACCAACCTCTCGATGAGTATAAAAAACAAGCCTGCCGTTCGGAATCGGCAATAAATTGTAGGTCCCGGTCTAATTAGCCCTTCTGTGCAGAAAAATGACCGTGGTGCGACAAAAATGATCAAATGATCAAACAAATTTGTGAATAGTGGACTTTTTTTTGTCATGCATTTGCTTTCGCTATAGCAAAGCAATAGAAAAAGAAGCTCCACACGCGCGCGTATACGGATCACAATGGAAATGTTTGTCAACAACGGGGTGAAAGAAAACACTTTCTAGTATAGGCTTGCAGCGTGATAACGATAACCTACAGGGAAAAAAAGGGGTTTGGTTATTTTCTAGCTTCAGAATGCGAAAAAAAACTGTCGACGGGAAAGTGATAACATTATCCGAAGTTCTGATAACTATGAACGAATTTTCCCCACGTTATGACATTGGTCTGTTCCGTTACTTGCAAAAGCGATAAAAATATCCGATTGATAACATTATCTATGATTATAATAAGCTGGGGTCGACTGCGTATGAATCCGGTTTGCAAAAAAAGTTTTTCTCGTGAAGGGGGATTTTTTTCTCTACAGAATTTCTTTTGCTCAAATGTTTGTCAATAGAGGGCGCTGCACGAAAGCACATCACTGTAAATATGCGAAAAATAAGAGTAATAAAATGCAGTGTGTACATTAACAGCTCATTTCTGAATACATATTATATTACTCTCACCGGCGCTAATATAAGGTTTTCATTGTTGGATAAGGCACTTTTAGCTAAATATTTTTACTTCAGTCATCAATTACCGGCAGAAGTTTTGCGAAAGTTTCGGACACAGAAAAGATGTGAGAAAGGTTCAGGTCAAATATTCTTTGATTTGCTGTTGTACCGCGCCTTTTGTGGACAAAAATTTGAACTAATTTTTTTTTCTGTACCGAAAAAAAAACCCATTTCGTGAGAATAACGGATTCAAATTCACAATTTCCTTCAGTTTTTATGAATTTTTAAACTATTTACGGATTCATGGGACACCCTGTATATCACCTCATAAATATGCATCTGTAAAAATATAAGATTCAAATTCCCTACATCGAAAATTCCAACATGGAAAATAACATTAATGAAAGCACGAAATGAAACCATAAATCTCAATACATCGATTTGAACTTTAAGCGGATGGTAAGCACGTCCAGGTGTGCTCTCAAAACCACAATTGAAACATACCAGACATTCACAGAGAAACACAGGGATGAAACTAATGGTTGCCTATCACAATGATATAACTTGGAGAACACGTTGTTATATCTCATCGCTGAGGCTTTCATCCACCACCCTTTCCTCGGGCTTTTGAACCATGTCGCTACTGAACAAATTGATATTACACAAGAGCCGCCGCTGTGTTAACGTAGGAATATTGACGGAGCAAGTGCCGGAACTTCTGTTAAGACAGAGATGAATTAAATACAAACTTCATCAACATTTCGGGGAACGCTTACATCACGTCAATTATATTTCTATAAATCCATCCTCCTCCTACTCAAAGGTCAATTCTAATTACCTTTTGATTGCAAGTCGGTCTCCACACAAATAGACTAAATTATATGTATATAAGAAGTATAGGCTGGCTCTCTCGACTCTGGACCGCAATCAACATCAAGGAAATAGATTTCGTGTTTGATGTTCTATAAATTCATAGGTATTTATGATGTCTTTTTCTAGGTGATTCCTTGAAGCTAGGTATTTATGATGTCTTTGCTAGGTGATTCCCTGGCGCTAGGTATTTATGATGTCTTTTTCTAGGTGATTCTTTGAAGCTAGGTATTTATGATGTCGTTGCTAGGTTATTCCCTGGCGCTAGGTATTTATTATGTCTTTTTCTAGGTGATTGCCTGGCGCTAAGTATTTATGATGTTTTTTGCAGGTAATTCCTTGATTATATACATATTTTTGATATTTTCACCAGAGGCTCTAAGACCAAAAATATTTTTCCAGATGAATCCTAGACCATGGGAATTGTTTCCAATGGCAATTTATTTATCATTGATATATTTTGTATTTTTTCCAGGTGTTATTCTTAGAACATTTTAACTTCGAGATTCCCTCAGAATAAGGAAATTACTTCAAGGGTTCCTTAGATAAAGGACATCGATATTGTTTCGAATGCTTTCTAAATGACAGATAGTATTGCAAGAATCCCTTAGAGCAACAGAACCATTCGCATCTTCAAGACATACAATATCAACGATTTGGTATTGACATCTCGATGCTCAAACAACATGAAAAAAAAAAACCCCACCGAAATTGATCTTATTCTCATAATAATAGGCAACAGAAGACACATAAATTTCTGAAGATCTGAGACAGTAGTAGAGACAAATCTATTTGGAACGGAATTTATTCTGTATTTTCGAAGTAAAAACATGCCATCCATACATTGTTCACGGAATACTATCTCAAACAAAAGAAACAGAAAGCGTATATAAATGAAAAAGAAATAGGAAATATATGGTCATATTATATATAGAAAGAGATCGAGGTTCAATATTTGTGAAAGAATCCACATCGAGGGAGTTTGGTCTCAAGGGAAATCACTGAGACTATATGAGTTCGGTTCGTGGCTTCTAATCTTTCTTTGACCAAAGGTGGATCATCCGATTCTTTTCTTTATGTCGCAAAAGAAGAAAACAGGGATTTGTGTCGGTATTTATTAGCTTCGGAGACTTCATAAAGAATCGGCGCTATTTCTCTTGTTGTGGGCCGAAGCTAGGTTTTTGTTTCTCTGCTTATACGGTCTGTATAAGTTGTCTTTTTATTCTTTCGCGTTTTCTTTCCGTGGGAGTCATATCAGGAAATCCCCTTTTATGCAGAAACAAACAGGAGAAAATCCTTCGTATATTAGTAGTTCCGTTTTTGCGGATAAGATGGAATCTCATTTTCGGAGTGATTGAGTTTGTTTATCGCATGGGAGAAAGGTGGTTCATGTTTAATTATTGTTTTTACATACGTAGATATAACTTTAACCCTTTAAGCGGCATAGCAGAAATCATTGAACCCCCTATAAAATACCATATATGCTTTTTTTAATTAAGAGAGATGGTATTTTTTCTGCCCGAATATACTGAGAAATCGAATTTTCTTGATGTTATGACGAAACTAATATTCGGAAAGAAAAGATATTTGTTTCCTCCGGGAATCGAACCCAGGTCCCCTTGCGTACTGGAAAAGTGCGCTAACCAATACACCAGAGAAACATTTTTCAATTCCTTATAACACGCATTATGTAACTTATTGCGAGAGGTACCAGGATCGGTACCTTTGCCGCTGTGGTGGTCGAGTGGTTACTCGCGAGTGACGGACTCGCGATGCGAGGATCCGGGTTCGAACCCCACAGTGGTGGTCGGCTGAAATTGGTTTTCTGTGGTTCCCAACTGCAAGGCGCAAATGCGAGCCGATCTCCCCGTTAAAAAGTCTCGCTACAGAGAGCAGCAGTCCTACAACGATAAATCATTCAATCATAACACTTCACTCATAGTTAGAAAATCTGGTGGCAGATGGCAGCACTACACATAACAAGCATTACAGAGAAACAAAAAAAAACTTCACGTCAGGTTTCACTACACGTACACGCACATTCCCGCATGTACCGATTCGTTGGTGGTTCCGCAGGAGGGGGGGTGTGGGCGGGGTGCATGGGTGGTGTAGCGGTAGTAAGTAGGGCCTCCAAAAAATGACTCGGGGATCCATGATGTTCTTAAGTCAGCCACCTCGTTGGGCAATTTGCCTGTTGTGGCGTTGTATTTGTATTATTAGCGTTAAGCGCTGCTTCAGGTATCCGACTACGTTGAAAACGTCATTTTGGAAGAAAATTTGGATTTTCATTTTTTTTATTTTTTATAAAAGCCCTATTTGTTGTGATTCCAAAACGGGTCTTGTTTTGTTTATATGATGCTTAGAATCAAAGTTACGTTCACTTTAGTGTTGCGTTTTTACATACAAGTAATACGCGAATAAAGAATTTAAACGTGTTTTACGAAGAATGCTATTTTTTTGACATTTTACTTGACTTTGTGACATGATTTGTAAAAATTGATGCATTGCATCCTTACGAAATCTTAATGTGATATTTTGCTATACATTGTTGAGGTTATGAACCAAAATCTAAGGTGTTCCCACATATATTTTTTGAATTACAGTGTTTTATAGACAAAATGTAGGATGAAATTTCAAAAAATTCACACGTACTTAAACATATTTTAGTGTAACTTATGAACATATCATGCAATCCTTTGAATTTTGGTTCATAACCTTCATAACATTACTAGCTAAATGCACTGTGAAAATCACAAAGCATTTCATTAATAAAATGTTTTGCAATCGTGTTTCGAATATCACATGAATTTTGCCTAAAATTTGACATAAAAACGACGTTTTCATGGAAAATATAATAGATAGACCAAAATTTGTCACTGTTCTCATCATTTCGAGACACTTTCTATCAAAAAATGTATTTAAAGTTCACTCCAGAACCATTTAAAAAAAAAGTGACAAGAAAGGTAGTCGGATACCTTCAGTTTCTCGGTATATTTCGGGCCGAGAAAATACCATCCCTTAATACAAAACGCCGACTGGGGCGAAAATTGCTGTAGTTAATGAAGGCTTTGATATTGAAGGACGGGACACACCCCACATCACATCGCTCAGTGAGATATCTAAGTGTTCCCGAAGAGTGGATGTGTCCGGGAATTTTATTAAATATCAAGTAACAGAGATAGATTTAGGGCAATCGGGCCCAATAACAATGATTAATTTAGAAATCTCGCATATAACATCCGTTGATCGTCTCTCGGCACCATAGGAGCGTCTTTGAGGTTCGGTGAGCGTCTTCTGTTACCTAGTATGCCAATATTCCACTCATGTTTACATAGTCAGTTCAGGTTCTTGCTCCGCAGCTTACGCTGCTGAGTGGACTGGACGTCCAGTCGTCATAGTGTTCGTCCTCGTTTAGATGAAAGGTCTTCATTCGGATTCTCTATTCATGTCACAAAAAGATGCAACTACAAAGAGCAGATCTGCTACTTTAGCAGTGGAAAATCTGGAATCGCAGTGGCGTAAACGGGTATCACGTTGATTATTGTAAATAGAAATAAAAATCATACGCTGTGATTGCGTTTCTGCAGAAATATATGTAATTACTGGATAATCTTATTGATAAAGATTGTATAAATTGTATCAATTTCGAGCACGGTCAAGCCCAACGTATGTGACGCACGCAACTAGCAACTGCTGGACCACCACATTCACACTACTAATGCGTGTTATAAGATTTGAAAAGTATATCTCATGTGTATTGGTTAGTGCACTTACCCGGTATGCAAGGGGAACCAGGCCCGTCATTTGGGGGTCAAGGGGGGACATTGCCCCCGGCTTTTGAAAATACTAAAAAGCTCGAGCCACGTCTTTGAAATATCATATTTGGTATGTTTTATTTTATTGTTCAATTTTTTCTATTTTTACATCTTGTACTTTTAAACACAATTTTGTGTTATTGTTATTTTTTGATATGTATATACATTGATACAATACAAAACAAATAACCATTCAATAATTGTAATACACACGCATGATCGTGTGTGACACTCGTTGGAGTCGGAAGATATGACACAGCGGTTGCAGAATAAACAAAAAAATGGGTATGGTCCACTCTTACAGATATACAGGTCTCGCAGCGTGATTTCATACTTGAAATATGGCAGTTTATCATTTCCTGTGGCAATTGGTCCCACTCGTTCAGCAACGCTGTTTTCATTCCCTGGATGGTTTCCGGAGGGGGGTTGCGAATGGCAATTGCCCTCCCCAGAGCTTCCCAGACATGCTCTATAGAATTAAAGCCTGGAGATCTGGCTGGCCAATCCATCCGGCGAATATCCTCACTCTCTAGAAAATCGTCGAGCAGAAGAGCTCTATGGGGCCTCGCGTTATCGTCCATTAAAATGAACTCAGGGCCAACTGCACCCCTGAAAAGGCGAACACAGGCGAACCAGTCATAGTGCCTCTTTCAAAGACATGGAAAGGTGTGCGGCCATCCAACATGATGCCTTCCCAGACCATTAAACCTCCTCTGCCATAATGATCGATTTCGCGGACATTGGAAGGTAGGTAGCGGGTCCCTGGTTCTCTCCATATGAATGTACGGCGGGAATCGGTGCTTAGGCTGAACCGGGACTCATCAGTGAAGAGAACGGTCGCCCATTGATCCATACTCAAATCTCTATGCTCTCTGCACCATGATGAACGGATTCTCCTGTCCGTAGAAGTGAGCGGGAAGCAAACAGCAGGTCTTCTTGCAAACAACCCTCTCTCACGAAGTCTTTTGGAAACAGCCACTCTTGATACGCGGGTTCCTGTGACTGCATACAAGTCACGAGAGAGCTGAGAAGCTGTAGCACTCCTGTTACGCCTCGCTATAATCGACAAATGGCGATCTTCTCTGCCATCGTGGCTCTTGGACGACCTTCCTTGCCCAGGCTTTCTCTCGATGGATCCGGTATCCTGGAACATAAGTTACACACGACGCTGGGCGTTAAATTGAACTCTCTACAAATCTGGACTTGAGATTGGCCTGTTTCTAGCCTCCCCACAATTCGCCACCTCATTCCATCATCTAAACATTGGTGGTTACTCATTTTTACTGTTACAATTTGAAATTTACCGATTGCTGCAAAATAACACCAAGAAATTCGCCGAGGTGTGCTAGCAAACGAAATGCGTCTTAACTTACGCGCGCTTATAAAGCCTGTTTCTCCACTGGCTCCGCCTACACACACGTGTACGCTTACGTATTTGACGTACAAGATTTGCATTTTTGTCTAGAAGCAGTGGTTTTACATTCAGTTCAGTTCTTTTCATGAAATTTGATAAAATATGCAAATTCTCTTAATTTATTTCACCAGTGTATTTGAATATGCATCTCGTCAAGGGACAATAAAAACTAGAACCTGTATCTGATTCATTAAATAAAATTTGTATTTGCTCATGGAGCTAGAATTTGTCCTGCTCGAGGAACTGATTAGAGTCTATCTTAAGTGACCAGAATTAGTCCCCGCTCATGCATTTAGGATCTATACCTATGAAAGTGACTAGAACATGCATTTGCTTTAGGCCGGCATTACACTATAAAAGTTTTAGAAAAGTTCTTTTATAAAACTTGAAAAATGCAACCAATAACATCATCGGTTGCATTTGCTCGAATGTAACCAATTTATGCTTATTGGTTGGATTTTTTAAGTTTTATAAAAGAGCTATTATAAAATTTTAATAGTGTAATCCCGGCCTTAGTCACTTCAATCTGTGCTTATTCAATGTGTTTGCATCCGTATCTACTCAAAAGATTATGATATGTTTCTGCTCACGTATATAACTAGTATTTGATCTGTATAATGTCGAAGTACAGAGATATAACTGGGAGGCCCTACCCGTCCCCCCCCCCCCATGCTTATAAATGGAAATCCGAGAGAATTTGACGTGTTTTACGCTCGGGATTACTATAGGTGTCCATTCTGAGAGCGCATGCGCATTAGAGACAAATAGATGTTCGAAAATTGGTATATTTGATCATGAAAGACTAGGCAGCAACTGCTGTGAGCAGTTGGTACGACGGCGGCACGGATTCGAAGGTAAACGAAAGGTTCATGGTTCGAAACTTATTTTCTCCCTTACTTTATTTCTACGGATGATTCTTTGGTTTTTCCTCCGAATACACGGAGAGAAAACGATGCTTATTCAAGGAGTGGAGGGAACCACTGACTGATATTCGGATTACGGTATTTTACACTCGCGATAGCGTTGCGTTCATGAACAATTCATTTTCATTTACTTTTGAGAAAAATAATTTTACAACAGAATCTCACAAAACCTCAAATACTTTCATTTTACAATGCGAAAAGTAATAAAACGTGTGCGGGGGCGCGGCTGGCTGATACGCCATCCCCCGCAGCAAGTGCATCGTGACCCCACACACCTCCGGGAATGTCGGACGTTTTTAATAACAGCTTTGAGAGCAATGGAAAATAAAAAAATAATCGTTCAAAAAATTGAGGATGTAAGGTAAAACAGGGGAAGAAATAGCGTTAGGGCGGGATTCGAACCATGAACCTTTCAGTTGCCTTCGATTCCACGCCATCGTGATCGTAACAACTGCTCAATAGTTGCCGACCGCAATTAAATACATCAGTTCTCGAGCATCTATTTGTCTCTAATGCGCAGTTTAGTGAAGTTTCTCTCGGATCACGTTATAAGAATGGGGGGGGGGATGATAGGGCCCTGGATACATATCGGAGATGATTGGACAGAAAAGTCACATTCCTCTGTGGGGAATCGGACCACAAACATCGTACTTCCCGGGCGCGCTCTACCATTAAGCTACTGAGGACAGACGTTTCCTTACCTGAGAACACTGTGTTCCTTTAGGCCAGAGGCTCTTAACCAATGGGTCATGACTCAAACTTAGGTCGCAGAGGCTTCCAGCATGGGTCGTTCAAATCCACTTACAGCTTTCTTTCGTTAAAACCGAGCACAACTCCGGTCTATCGCCATGGGCAATTTACTACTGATTGAGCTGTGTTGGAAGCTTGAGTGTGTGCGTACCTAACAGTCTGAGTGCGTATCTAGTGTTGTGTCTGATTTTTCAGTGCTACCATATATATATATTTCCAAGTATGAGCTAAGTGTAATGATTGAATAATTTGTGAAGTTGTAGGCCTGTTGCTTTCTGTGGCAGGATGATAGGTTTTAATAGGAAGATGGGCTCGCATTTGCGCCTTGAAGTTCGGAACGACTGAAAACCAACTTGAGCTGATCACCACTGTGGCGCCGATGGAGTTCGAACCCTGGTTCTCGCGATGTGAGTCCGTCACTGTGACCACTCGACAGCCACAGCGGTGGATTCTTGAGCTATGGGTCATGACTCAAACTTGATTCGTGGGTGCTTCCGAGTTGGGTCGTACAAAGGCATTTACAGCCAGGGATTCTTGCGCTATGGGTCACGATCCAAACTTGATTCGTAGGGGTTTACTATGTAGATGAGTTGAATAAATTCACTTACACTCCTGATATAAATACCCTTATTGCGTCACTAGTTTCACTAATTTCGAAAAACAAACAGTCCCATGGGTCGCGAAGCTGATCTTGTTGTTGATTTTGGATCGCGGCTGGAAAAGGTTAAGAACCCCTGCTTTAGGCTGTCCTTTGGTGGTTGCACTGCGGTCTACCGTGGTCCACTGTGTCTTTTTGTGGTTCGATTCGCAACAGAGCAATGTGGCTTTTCTTCCCAATCATCTTCGCTTGATATCCACTCATCTGTAATTTGGATTGGATTGGTTTTTGGATTTATTGGCAAAAGGACCAATTTGGTCAAACTGCGCCATCTGTAATTTTTACAATCAGCAAAGAGGTTTATCGTTTCGTTCTAGAATCTGCATCTACTCATTGAACTAGAATCTGTGTCTGCTCAAAAACCGATTATTCTCCGTATTTGTTCAAGTGACCAGAATCTGTATCTGTTCAAGAGACTAGAATCCGTGTCTGCTAAAGAACTGGGGTCCGGGTCCCTATATTTATTTTGAGAATTTGTTGGAATTTTTTAGTTTCGAAGCCTTTATAAAGAATCGTTGTTATTTCTTCTGTTGTGGGCCGAAGCTAAGTTTTAATATTAAGAAACCCTTTCCATGCGGAAACAAACAGAAAAAATCCGTCATGGTTTCTTTGTGAAGGAGATGGGAATCTCTCATTTTCGGAGCGATCGAGTTTGTTTATGGCATGGCAGGTGAAAAGTGGTAGATGTTTAATCATGGCTTTCACTTAGGCAGAAACAACTTTAGCTCTTTCAGTACCACATTATAAAAAGTGAACTAAGTATCATGCAACATTTTTAGTACGTCATTTTAGTTCTAATTAACGCAAAATTCAGTACACGACTATTCAATTAACGTGGTACTTGAACATTTCGTCAGCCCTATACGCTCACAATATAAGCAAAAATTGCCAATTCAAATAATAAGGAAATATTTATTTATTTTACAATACAAAAAAAAAGTTTTATACATTTGTTAGGGAATACTGTATTTCGTAAAAGCAGTGTTTACTTGCATTACACAGAAGGGTAATGCATTAAACACTTTTATAGGGACGAAACATGTAACTGAACTTTCTTAATTGAACATGAACAAAACAACTTAGTTGTCACACAATTATGCTGTAATCTGATAACCTTAAATCAGTGTTATACAAGTCCTTTATAATGTATTTAAAAATACCAACAACCAACAACGTATTTAAGAAATGTTACGGGGTTTAAAAAGTTGTTGATACTTTAAGGTACCACCAGAGTATATATTTAAACGGGTTAAATAATCGAGATCTGATCATTTGATTTCTTTCGGGGAAGAACTAGAACACACACACACGCAAGCACACAATGTTATTTTATACATTGTAGGGATTCCATTCATTCTGGAATCGTGTATTCCTTTCATTAATCTCAAACTCTCATCAGTTATGAAAAAGTTGTGAATGTCATTCGTTTTTGTGCTTCTATTTGGATGATACTGAATATACACTCCTCTACCCTGAACGAGAACATTATGTCTGAGAGGTTGAAGACTCCTGGTTTAGACACGACAATGAATTTCTATGATTTATTATACAATATGCAAATTTGAAACGAATGAAATCTCATACACTTTTAATGTTCAATGTCAACACACGATAACATCAGTTATTGCATCGTTTTGTGATGTATAAATAATTAAGATTTTTAACGTGATTTATATGATGATATAGGCTCCTCGTGGTGCACTCTGATGCCCTGGCGTGAATATGCCACTCACGGCTGTTTGAGTAACAGCAGCTATGCATATGTATCGACAACACTTTCCCAGTTTGGAGTCTGCACGCGAACTGAAAGTTTTACTTACATGAACACTTATAATAGTATACACTTCAATTACTCTATTTTGAGAGAGAGTCATCATTCCTCCGAATTTCTCGGAAGGTATGGATTTTAGAGATGGTTATTATATCAAATATTTGCTTATGTAATATTAATTCTAATTATTAAATGTAGAATTTTTCGACCTTCGCAGATTTCGACGGTATTTGTGCCGATTAATTTTGTTTCAGTAATATGTAATCAGCCATAATGGGGTTAAATATGAAAGAATATATTTACTCTCTCCATCAACTATAATCATGGCAAACGCAATTAAAAAATTAGCTCTCTTCAGCTAAATCTGCTATTCGTACTTAAAGTATACAGTATATTCTAATGATTGGAATATTAGATTACGCGAAATATGCGAGAATTTGAAAAGCCGCTATGTTTATAGAAGCTTATTTATTGTGTTATTACGTTTAAGCAACACCAATTATTTAGAAAATTATCGAAGCAGGATATGGCATATTGGCTGTTCATATAACCCAGTTTCTACATAGTAAGCAGAGATGATTATTTATCACATGCGTATACTTGGGAAACAAAAGAGCTTCTGGTAACCACGTACCGAATGGGAACCACATTCGTCACTGGCCATCCCGAGGGCAATTCAATCGGGATACCTCCCAGTAGTGGCCCTCGGGCCGAAATATTTACGTGGTGGAGGCTGTGAGTTTTAAGATGGCTTCCGGGAAGAAGTATTTATTACATAAAATTTGGTAATAAAATTCTGGGAAAAATTTCTATGTGGAAAATGGATATACCCTGCACATCATCTTAGTTGAAAAAAATTGAACGAAATGAACTATTCCTTGAAAAAAAAATTTTTAAGTTGAAAAAATAAAGATTTGATGGCATTTGTTTTTAATGAATTCTTTGAGAATCAAAAATGCAAAAACTTTTTGAAAATTCTAAAACCAATTAATGGCCGTGTCTGAAAGGGTAATTCGAGTTGGCAAAAAACTATTAATTATTATTTCATTAATTTTTTTTCAAAATGTCTCCCGTGCCCACCACATTAATAGTACCGTGAGAATTACATAAATTGAAACATTCTTTTCTGCTTCATTAGAACTCACACGAAACAACACGTGCGATGTTTGCCAAAGTCTCATCTTCACGAGGCCATTGGATCCCCTTAATTACGTTTACAGTAGTTATTGTCTCAGCATTGTGGAGCCCCCGTAGAAGAGAGTTTTCTGAAAGGAAAATAATAGAGAAGCCGGAAGAAAACCGTGAAAAAAAATATATACCTTATATGAATTCCAGTCTTTCTTTGTACTCGCAAGTGTGGAAATTCTCACGCCACTCGACCCCCGTACGGACCTCACAGCCCCGGCCGGTCTCCATGACTACTAAGCAAACAATAAATAGGCCTTCCAACAGAGCCAATTATATTCGCCATAGAATGTATATACACACTTCTATTTAAGCCTTCGTGTGTGTATATATTTGGCTTTTGTTAAAGAATAATAATAGGATAAGAAGTGGGGAGGCCCCGGGCTCCCAACCCCCCTCCCACCGTAATAAAATGTTTTCGCGTGTTGCGGGGTGGCCGAAAAGATGCGTATTTTCCATTCCCCCCCCCCCCCCGTGTTTTTCCGGAGTGGTTTCCTGAAAACGAATGTTTTGTGGAGTTTCCTCTTGGCATCCGCGTTTTGTATGGTTTCCATTTCATTTTATATATTTCTGGGTTTAAATTTAAATATTTCCTTCCTGGAATTTCCGGAGTAAAATATTTATATACCGGAAGGGCTCTAAAAACTGAGAAATTTAATTAAATTGGATAATTTTGTATTAATTTTTTGTGCTGAAAAATTAAAATTGAGAATTTACGTATTATACAGTGCAACGAAAAAGCTTAGGCACACAATGTATTCATATATAGAAATGTCCTCCCAACTTGTTATTGCAAGATTCATTGAGAGACTAGTTCTTTGGGAAGATTACAAGGAAGAAAACTCATCGCTGCCCCCACGGGGACTCGAACCCCGGTCTCTCGCTTGTCGGATGAGCGCCCTACCATCCAAGCTACGTAAACAGAGGGGATGTTTCAACCTTGGAGCGTATATATATGTTGAAAGGCTCCGTAAATAGACGGCGGCAGTAAACTAATAGCTCGTGAATGACAAAAGCCACCAGATGGCCACATGCATATAGAAACATTTCAAATAGCTCGTAAATAACATAGGCCACCAGATGACCACATGCACATAGAAACATTTCTGGTAGCTCGTGAATAACATAGGCCACCAGATGGCCACATGCATATAGAAACATTTCTAATAGCTCGTGAATAACATAGGCCACCAGATGACCACATGCATATAGAAACATTTCTATATGCATTAGGCCATCTGGTGGCCTATGTCATTCACGAGCTATTAGTTGATTACTGCTGCCGTCCATGTACGGAGCCTTATATCAACATATATATACGCTCCAAGGATGAAATGCCTGGTCTTCTTCCATAGCTTAGATGGTAGAGCGCTCGTCCGGCAAGCGAGACACCGGGGTCCGATTCTTCGTGGGGGCAGTGATGAATTTTCTTCCTTGAAATCTTCACCTCCATAAATAACCTGTCTTTCAATGAATCTTGTATTACACACAATATTATTCCCTAATAAAATCAAAAACAGCTATTAGATTCAGTTAATAATTGTATTCACGATCGCGGAAATCATGTTTTTTCTAGATTATGTGAGGTCAAGATTCGATAAAAATTAAAACTTCAACATGAAAGGAAAAAAAAATTTAATTTTCCATGCCTGAAATGTGTAAACACCGAATCAAATTTATGCCGACTTTCTACGCGTCCCGTAGATTTACTTCACAAAGAGGTGTTTCCTTATTATTGCTACACGAACTCTGAACGTTTTCATGAGTCACGCACCATGCACACAAATCCACTCAGTTCTAGAATAAGGGTGTATTGAAGGTACGCGGGTACTGAGGTCGCAAGGTTAATTTCTTGGTAAATTTTAAATATTTCCTTTCTAGAATTTCCAGAATAAAATATTGTACCTGGAATGGGCTGTAAACTGAGAAATTTAATAAAATTTGATATATATTTTTTAATTCGTTGCGCTGGAATTCCTTTTAATTGGATGAACGCATGTGTCGGAGAGATATGATCAAAATGTTCAAAATTTTCAACGGGATGGATTAGATGGACCATAAATTATTAGTACAACGTCAATTGATTGCTTTTACAAGGGGACACCAGTATCGATTGGTAAGGGGCAATTCTAGACTGTAGTGTAGCAGGGAATTTTTTTTCCAATAGGGCTGTTAATAAATGGAATAGGTCACCCTTGGGTGTAGTAAATTCTAACACAATTGACACGTTTAAAACGAAATACGATAAACATATTGTGGTAAATCGAGAAGATATCCATACTTAGAGTAGGACAGCCATATTATATATTTTATGGAAATTGTGTTATATTTTGATCATTTTTGTCGCGCTACGGTCATTTTCAGCACACGAGGGCTAATTAGACCGGGACCTACAATTTATTGCCGATTCCGAACGGCAGGCTTGTTTTTATACTCACCGAGAGGTTGGTGCGCTAACCCCTTGATGTGGGACTCCCTGCGGTTTTATTAAAGTTTATTTTTTACATATATATTTAGCTACTTAAAATCTAAACTTTTTTTTTCTGACAGACAACGGGTTGGCAATTTATAATTTAACACCTTAATTTGAAGTGTTCCTAAATTTTTCTGCTTGTGAACTGCAAAAATGCTTCCCGTAACAGAGTGCACATCATAGCAACAGAATGCCGAGTAATGTTTAACTGAGAGAGAGATATCTCTCAATTATTCTAAATAGGCCATGCAAATACACTTTTATTTTCCCAAAAAATTACATACAAAAAAAGTGATAGGTGACCCAGAAACTCCTCTTATAACCTCTGAAAAGCGTCCTATACCCCGTGACCAAATTCTAAAAACACGCTACCCATCCCTCGTAGTTTGAATTTTTTGATCTGGTAAAATTATTAAAATCTGGTCAAAGTGGTCACCGGATTTGTATATTATATCATAAGGATGATTTTTCTTTTATTTTAAAATTTTTTTGCTGAAATTGAATAGTACTTTGATGTTGGTATAAATCTCACGCTTCTGCCTCTCACATTAGTGATCCAGATTGGATTTGGACCTGGAAACAAAAATATAAGAAGATAAGGTTCTGTCCCATAAAATACAGAATGTATCGCCATATAACAACCTTCACTCATACCAAAATCCCCCTCATGAAACATCTACTTGGATCTTTGCCTGCCAGTGTGAACTTGAATAAGTTGAATCAGTGATTTTAATGATCTGAACAACTTTACTTTCGTATTTTACTGAAAAAATGATGGAAAATGAGGTAAAAAGGGTTTAAATTGAATAGATAACTTTTTTAATTTAGCCGCTGTGGTGGTCGAGTGGTTATAGTGACGGACTCGCGATGCGAGGATCCGGGTTCGAACCCCACAGTGGGCTCGGGGAAAAATGGCTCGGGGATCCATGATGTTCTTCAGTCAGCCACCTCGTTGGGCAATTTACCTGTTGTGGCGTTGTAATTAAATTCAATCTAAACCTTCAAAATCTTTTAACTAAGAAAAATTTACATAGTTATTAATTTTTATACAAATACAAATACAAATACAACGCCACAACAGGCAAAATGCCCAACGAGGTGGCTGATAAAAAGATGCCCATAAAAATATGGTTGTCATATGTTTCAAAAATACAGCAACCCAATTAAAAATGCAATTAACACAAATTACAAGCAATATATACACATGATAAAATATTATACAATGCCCATAAAGAATACTTATGGTTGTCTTATTCTAAGAATGGATAGCTTCTCGATTTACCCCAACATGTTTATCGTATTTCTTTTTAAACGTGTCAATTGTGTTACAATTTACTACCTCCGGGGGTAAGCTATTCCATTTATTAACAACCCTATTGGAGAAAAATTCCCTGCGACACCATAACCTTGCATTGTCCCTCACCAATCGATACTGGTTTCCCCTTGTCGATTGGCGGTGTACTAAAAGTTCATGGTCCATCCTATCCATCCCATTGAAAATTTTGAACTTTATGTTTGTAATTAAAAATTTACGAACTTAAATCATAATTTCCATACTGTTGCATTGCTTGAGTTTTTGGAAGACGTAAAAGAGAGAGAGAGTGGACAAATTAGCCTAAATTAAAAAATTTTTCCATTATAAATTTAAATGATTGATGAAAGCATTTTTTTTATATTTTAAAGCATATCTCCATGTACTATCGCTTGATGTTGATATAGATCAGTGATTCCCAACGTAGGAGTTAACGCCCCCTGGGGGGGAAGCGACGGAATGTTCCAGGGGGGCGGTAGAAGCTACAATCACAACATAGGATCCTACGGGTTAGATTGCGTTGGGGGGCGATGGGAGAAAACAATTTCTGAATAAGGCAGCGATGGGACAGAAACGGTTGGGAAACTATGATATAGATGAAAACAAAAATTATTTATGATAATGACGTAACAGAGTGGACATCCGATGGAGAAAAATCTGGTACTAAAGGCATAATGCGAATGTTAAGTAATTTTGCAAAACTCAAATCCAAAAAAGTTGATTAGGCATTGACTGAAAAGTGTTATCAGATTAAATCTGGAATGAAAATATATTTCCCAAATGACCGTAACAGAGTGGACATTTTAAAATGGGACAAATTTCGGGACACGAACAAAAAAACATAGTTTTCCATAAGAAAAAATTATTATTTTTCAAAAGTTTACTGTGAGTTTTATTTATCTATGGCACACATGTAAAATGTGATTCGAAGTTTTTTGAAGAAAAAAATTCCAGAGATTTGGCACCATGTCTCTTTGTTCAAAAAAATTTTTGAAGCTGCTGGGGCAGACAAATTTTGAGGTTTTGCTACAAGCAATAGATTTAAAGAAAATTAGATACCATCTAATTAAGAAATTAAGAAATGCCATATGACAGGGAACTAATATTTTATTGAAAATTTTACTTGTGCAAAAAAAAAAAAAATTGTTTAGCATGAAAACGAAAATGTTGCCCCATAAAAGTACATTATACACATTTTGTTAGTGAATAATTCATAAAAAGAACGAAATACGAATGGCATGCAAATACTTCTAGCAAGAAATGCCTCCACGTGGACACGTGTCGTATTTTGAATACTTCACACGACGAGGTTCAAATGCAAATCATTAATGTCATCGTGCTTTTATTTATTGTTTTTGTTTTTTCTCATGCAATTTCAAAAGTGTCGTCCTTTTTTGCATTCTTCAAGTTCTGTTTTTTGAATTCATAAAACGTATAAATCTCGAGAAGTATTTTTTTTGTCTTTCGAAATTTGTGTTACAAATAAAAAAAAGTAAAATAAAAAACCCCCATGCCCTAAACATTACATGGACTTTTTAATTTGTTCTGAAACCATTTTATAAATACAATAAAATGTAGTTAACCCTCAACAGGCGTGGTGGGGTCATTCTGACCCCAGGCATTGCTCAACATGCCACTCCCTCGAGAAAGAAATGCATCCGATGCATCCTGTTATCAGAGTACATTTCAAGCAGGTATACGATACTCGAAGTTATCTGCATTTCATACGATACTCGAAGTTACCTGCATTACGTACGATACTCGAAGTTATCTGCATTTCATACGATACTCGAAGTTACCTGCATTACGTACGATACTCGAAGTTATCTGCATTTCATACGATACTCGAAGTTATCTGCATTTCATACGATACTCGAAGTTACCTGCATTACGTACGATACTCGAAGTTATCTGCATTTCATACGATACTCGAAATTATCTGCATTACGCACGATACTCGAAGTTATCTGCATTTCATACGATACTCGAAGTTCTCTGCATTTCATACGATACTCGAAGTTACCTGCATTACGTACGATACTCGAAGTTATCTGCATTTCGTACGATATTCGAAGTTATCTGCATTTCATACGATACTCGAAGTTAACTGCATTTCATAGGACACTCGAAGTTACCTGCATTTCGTGCGATACTCGAAGTTACCTGCATTGCGTACGATACTCGAAGTTATCTGTATTTCATGCGATACTCGAAGTTATCTGTATTTCATGCGATACTCGGAGTTATCCATCATTAATTGATGCGGATTTCAAACAAAATATTCAAGAGTTCAAAACGGACCTTAAAGAAGTTATTCAGCTTCCTTATCGTCCTCGAAAATGTCATTAAGCAATGCTCAGGCAAGCATCCATGTTGTCCCTCATTTCGTATTCACGAGGTAACGATCGACACGTCAATTAAACAACCCTCCTTCGATTTGCATCAAAGGATTTGCATTTAGCTTCATTTGAGCACATGTTTAAATTGCCATACGAATTATCCTTTCACACCTAGGCCAAAACTGCCTATATAGGTACTGTGATACCGACTTAGAATAAGACTAATTTTGGTGCTTGTGAAAATATAGTAAATAATTATTTTAATTTGTAAATTTTATTTCCTGACTATATTTTAATCATGTCTATTCAGTTTTTAATCACAAAAATTGCGTTCAAAAAATTTAAAATATAATTTTAAAAAAATTAAAAATTCATATATCCCTGCATTTTCTTCGAATGTGTCTCAATAAAAACATTTTTGAGAAAATAATTAAAGAAATTTGGAAAACTATTTAGTGAATTGACGGATGAATGAGGTCGTGTAAAAAACCCATTGCTTTTATGAAGACTGTTTTAGTTGATTTTTAAAATGCATTAAAATACTTGCTGGGGGTTAAAATGAACATACGAGGCCAGTTACGCACGGAATTTTTACAAGTGCCAGTTAAGGGTTAACAAAAGTATTTTGGTCCAATATCAAATTTTTTAGAAAAAATTTCAGATTGGTAACTATATATATCTTCTTGAAATTCATTTTAAAAGATGTGTGAAGATATACCTTGATGAACATTGTTTGTCATGAACAATTGCCACAAAAGAGAATCCAGCAGGTGGCGGTTTACGCCAAGCGTATAGCGAACGGTGTTCAATCGGACACGAGTACTGTATGTACCGGTTCACGGAAACTTTGTCCCCCCTTTTCGGCCCTAGCACGTTTCGTCCCAGGTACATTTCACCCCCCCCCCCGGAAAATTCACCCCTGATATTTCACCTGCCCCGTCCGTATGAGCGACGAAGTGAGTGACAGTATGAATGACCAAATGAGTGACCAAGCGCAATGCTGTTTGAGTTACCAAGTGAGCGACTAAATGATATGGACATATTTCACGCGAGGCATTTCACCTCTTGTATGAATATTATGTGAGTTATATCACTCACTTGGTCATTCACTCAACCATGCAGTCACTCACACTCACATACTCATACTATAATTCGCTTGATCATTCATACGGTCACTTACTTGGTCATTCATACAGAACCACTTATTCTTATAGTCAATCGTACATTAATATGGTCACTTACCCACTCACTAATATGGAAACTCAGCTAATCACTTCGCAACTCAGACAGACTCAAACGGTCAGGGCAGGTAAAATGTCACGTGCGAAATTTCCAGCGACAAAACGTACCAGCCATGTGTAATTTCCAAGTACGAAACGTCACGGGGCGAAATTTCCGGATCCCGTATGTACCAGTCTTTTTCTGGATTTGTTATCAGCCATCCTCTGCAGGACTCATCTGGTTCGATCCGAATGGAGCACCGGCATATTAGGAATGCGGAACCACTTGAACAGTACATTCCCGAGCCAAGCCAAATTGACACGTTGGACCCATCACTTGACCCCCACAACCACCATATCTGGATTTTTTTCGACTTCTCTCTGACGAAAGACCTCGATGAAATTGCCCACGAGACCCACTGAAACTTCTAGAACAGCGGTTTCCCACGTTTTAAACCGCGGAATCATTCAGGGGGTAACGATACCATTACACAAAACCTGAGCAAACATGGATATTGATCCAATAGCGACATTTTTATCATAACACCAGTGAAAAGTCAGTGGAATTCTAGGAGTCGATGCAGCACCAATTGGTGAAACTATGCCCTGAAACGGAAGTTTCTAGCATTTCATGCTTCAAGTACCCTTTGAAAATACATAGATAGATTGATTACATTTCGAAACGTATCAAGAGACGTGCAACACCTAGGAATGCCTAGGAGAGAGAGAGAGAGAGAGAATCTAGGGTACCACACCAGAGAGATACATGTAAGGCAGGGGTTCTTAACCTATGTGGGTCGCGACCCAAACTTGGGTTTCAGACGCTTCCGAGATGGGTCGTATAAACCCAATTACAGCCGAGTATTCTTGAGCTAGGGGTCACGACGGAAACTATTCACAATATCTTTCCAAGATGAATCGCACAAATCTACTTTCAGCCAAAGATTATTGAGCTATGGGTCACGATCCAAACTTGATTAACAATGGCTTCCGAAATGGGCAGTACAAACCCTCTTAATAGGAATTCTTGAACTATGGGTCACGACCAGAAATTGATTCCCAGCCGTAATGAGCCGTGAAAACTTTCTTGCAGTCAAGTATTATTCAGCTATGTCACGACGAAACTTTTATTCAAAAATGGGTCGTAAAATCTACTTACAGCCAGGGGTTTTCAGCTATGAGTGACGACCCAAACTTAATTCGACAAAGGTCACCTACTGGTACAAATGTTTAGTTACTATGATAATTGATCAGATGGAAGTGAATCGGCACTCTGAATAGAGCCACGAAAGCACCAATGAAATAATTCACCGTGGCTTCCGAGATTGGTCGTAAAAATTCATATACAGCCAGGGATTGCTGAGCTATAAAGTCACGACCCAGACTTGATTCGCAGGGGCTTACTAGATAAGTCATTCGAACCCACTAACAGCCTGTTATAAATGTATTTAATGAGTTACTGGTTTCACACTCATTTCGGAAAACATTCACATGGGTCGCGAAGCTCATTTTCGGTAGCAACTGAGAAAACCTGGTATAGGGTGTATGGCCGGGATTACACTATAAAAGTTTCATAAAAGTTCATTTATAGAACTCGAAAAATTCAACCAATAAGATTATCAGTTGCATTTTCTCGAATGTAACCGATAATCTTATTGGTTGAATTTTTCAAATTTTATAAATGAACTTTTATGAACATTTTATTCTGTAATCTCGGCCTATGTAATCCTTTTTTTTTTTGGTATTCACCACTACGCATATAGATGCTTGATTCACGCATCGAAATTCGATTTTACTCACCCAAATTTCATTGAAAAGAGTGAAAATACTCCAAATTTTCTGGTTTTTTCTTTTAATAGAGTTATTTCTCTGATTTCTTTTACAAAAACAAAATGTCTCTCGACTCGTTAAAAATTTTGAGACAGGAGTGAAATTATTTACCCTTCAAAATATTATTTTATCGGATAACGCTGTAGACAGTATACGTAACATGTAAGAAATATCATTAACTGGAGCTTAAGAAGAGCTGCCTCCTATCATATAAGAAATACAACATCCAAATAAAATCAGTGACCAGTTTTTGATTCATATGCCGCACAAAATGGTATAATATGATATTGATAAACACTTTATATTTAGTAATATTAGTTTGGTTATTGAATTTGCTTTGAAAATTTAACAGTTGTTATTTCTATGTAGTAAAGTAATATAAGTAAAAATAACGTAATTATTTTATACCGTTACATTATAATAATCATAGCAAACGTACTAATTAGCTATGAGTTAAAAAGCCTCTGCCCTGGAAGAAATCTCTAATATTGCACTCTAAAATCTGCTCTGTCTCTCTCCAACATTCTTAATAGCTTGTTAAAAACTTGCCTCTTGCCCAAAGTATGGAAACATTCAGTAATTAAACCTATCCACAAATCTGGCTCTAACCCTCTCATAGCCGAAAATCTTCGACCGATCACCCTTCTGAGCAAAATATATCTAAGCTCTTCGAACGTGTCCTTATACGATTCGTTAACTATCTCAACTCCTCTAATTTCCTTCGTTCTGAGCAGCATGGATTCAGAATAAATCACTCGTGTCACACAGCTACTACTACTAAACCAGACAGGTACCTCGTCCATATTCCTCTGAGGAACCTCTAACGAATTGGTAGATGTTGGAATGTGCTTGTACTTGTAGTGAAACCTGACGTAAAGTTTGTTACGTGTAGTGCTGCCATCTGCCACCAGTTTTTCTAACTGTGAGTGAAGTGTGATGATTGAATGATTTATCGTTGTAGGTCTGTTGCTCTCTGGGGCGAGACTTTTTAATGGGGAGATCGGCTCGCATTTGCATCTCGAAGTTGGGAACCACAGTGTGTCACACAGGCTACATCGAGTCGTAGAATTCGCAATAGAAGCCTTTAGCCACAAGGAATTCGCCTTGGTGTTTCTCTTGTTGTGACGTCACGTTTCGACTTGGGCAGCGAAATGTGAATTTCAACGTGTAAATCTTTCCAAATGATATTTGCCCAGCTTCGACTTACATGCACATCCTTGTCTTTTTCTTCATACGCCCGTCGCGGCAGTTTGTAAGTCGTCCGGTTGCCCATGCGAGCCAGGAAATAACGAACGATTTAAATTAGGTAGGTACGTAACCTTCCATAAATATAATTGAAAGCTTGGACCAGACACACATCGGTTCTGGTAGGTATTTTTTATTCTTTTCGATAAAACGACAACAAAGGCAAGGAGAGTTACATTTTGTTTTACAAACGCACAAACAACTGTTAAAATTTCGTAGCAAACTCAATAATTAAACGAATACATTATTGCTTCTAAAATAGTTAGTATATATATATAAATTTTGGGCGGCAATACCGCTCACCAATTTTAATCGAAGAATTATAGCGGTTTATGTTTTTGTATGATAGATACAATCTATCATACAGTTCAATGACAGCTCCAGTTCAATGACGGTTTCCTCACGTGTTATGTATTACTGTACTGCAGTGTTATCCGATAAAATAATTTTGAAGAGTAATTTTACTCTTTAAAATTTTAAGTGGGGTTAGTTCTTTGAAAAAAGAGAGATTTTTTTGTAAAGAAAAGCAGGGAAGTAACTCTCTCTTGAATGAAAAACCTAAAATCTGAAGGAGTACTTTCACTCTTTTCAATGAAAGTTGGAAATTTATATCCGCCATTATACTCCTTGCAATTCACGATATCAATAACTATAACTATTAAAACCAGTACTTAATGCTTTCAATGCACTGCCGTCTAGCGGTACACCGCATTACGACTGCGCATTGCATGACGAAAATTACTTTCTTAGATGTGCTCTATCAGCCCCTGAAATTTTGAATCACTCCTTATATTGTGCCAATATTCGGTATCAATATTTTATCGGTTTTTATCGCAATTGCTGATAAACTTTACGTACTTTCACCCCTCCCCCCGGGATAGTCCGTCGCATGAATAAATGGATACGCGTATCACGTCGAATAGCATATAAGTTGAGTCAATAAATCACGTAAATGGGAATGGACTAATATTTTAAACCGTGCACACTTATCAATAAATCCTATAACGTCAGATTTATTTTGCATATGCCGTATATACGAGGTATAGTGGATTTTTTTTTCACTCATAAATACAACGCATGATGAATATTTATGAATACATGTTGAAACATGGATGCATAAACAACAGCAACGGGATTTGATTTAACTCCGGGAATTTTCACGCATATAAAATGCTGTTTAATAGAGTATGGAGAAGAAAAAAAAATACATACATATATTACATGGCACCGAATCATGTCTGCGTTGTTGCTCAATTTCATGAGTCGCGTCACAAGCTCGAATATCTTTGAATAATAAAACGTCGCGTGTGTCATTTTTCTACTCTTTCTTCAACGCCGATCCACTGCTTTTTGGTCAGGAGGGGAAAAACATTCTGTCACTGTATATATAAATTATATTTTCAGACAGGATTGGTTGAAGAATCACCTGAATATATATGAACGAGATTTTACGTGAAACTAATACAACACATATCGTTCTTGGCGTAAGAAATATTTGAATATTTCACGCGTGATTGATGAACATTGGGTTGTCTGTAATACACTTCTGATGCCTGTAATACACAGTCGAATCATTTATTTAATTAGGTTACCAGATAACATCCAGAAAATTTGCTTTGTGCAAAAAACCAGCCAACTGAACAAAATGTTCTGAAACGGACACGAGAACAACTGCTATATTGTATGCGTTCAGCAATAGTCACACACAATCTTGTTCGTGGAGATTTTTCTCTGAGTAAGAAAGCAGTCTTCCATTCCAAGCAGCTAGAATTAACTTGGCTCGATAGTCATTCACAAATATTTTCGTCCGATATTTGCCTTCCCTGATGCGGTGAAGGCTGGCTACACACTGATCCGGCTTGGCTCAATATTTCTTGACGAATATTTGCCCCATGAACAACATAACCAGTTCTTACAGAACACTCTTCGTGTTGCGATTGTTGGCGATCTTCGGCCAATGAGTGGCCAGACGGATTGGAAGATCGGAAAGGAAAGTGTCCTCCTTTGACTTGGGTTGGAAGGTTATTAAAATAAATGCGTCCCCACGTTAATATTCCTGAGGAACTTCTTACGTATAGGGGACGCGCTGGACAGAAGGAAGGAAAATTACGTGAGGACAACATCCGTGGCAGACCACATGGTGGCGTGACATAATGGATCCCCAAAATGGAAATTTGTATAAATTTAAACATGCAACAGGGTTCATATGCAAATATGGTTCGGAATATTGCATACAGGATAAGAAGATCAAAATATATATGAAATAAAATGGTGCAAAAATACTGTACGACCAATTAAATTTGCGAATTGGGCATAACAATTAATTCTCAATTCTGGAGAATTATTTGTGCATTGCTGGGGTGCAAAACAACACTGTACAGAACAGAAAGTGGAAGGCATTCGACCAGCTTCCAGCCTCCAACATTTGACGATCATTGTCAATGGTGGAGTGGCTACACTGCTTGCCCATGGAACGTAATTGGCCCAGCCTTGACATGAGTGCGGCCATGGCTTTACCAGATAACATCTGGAAAATTGGTTTTCGCTCAGATCAGGCAACGGCAAACTGTTCTGGAAGTGACTCGATAACAATTGCATTGTATTCGTTCAGCAATAGTCACAGTCTTGTTCCTGGAGGTTTTTCTCGGGGTACGAAAGCAACTATCCATTCCAAACAGCTTAGAATGTAACTCACCTAAGAAGGGAAAGCCCCTATGGGGATACTGATGTCGTCCAGATACCAAAATACTCTGTATCCAGGCGACCCAAAACTTGTTTTTCTGTATTACCACACCGGCGAGGATATCGGGTACTAAAAAACCTACGAGACCCTTTGACTGACGGCTTGATATTATCATGATCGCAATTCTTAAAAATTATACGCTCATTGACACGGAAGGGAAACCCAAACCGCTTTAGCAGTCCGAACTGCAACCTTATCAAATCATGTTCCTGGAGCTAGTGAGATTCGTCAGGGAAATCGAGGAAGTTGACTTTTCGCTTTGTTCGGAGAAAACCAATGTGAATGGTTGCCCACATCATGCTTGTGATAGGTCCAAAAAGTGAAACCTCCCCCAAAAAAAAACCCACTAAAAATTAAAAGGCATGTTATGGCGTGACGTCTTTGTCATGTGAGCGATGATGGAGACGTAACTGCGTCGTAGCAAGTTTTGTTTTACGTATTTTCTATAGTAAAATGCGTGCGTTATAGGATTCCTAAGCAAGGGAAAGAAACCCAGTGTATATTATCTTCTGATTTATTTATTTATGTATGAAGTGTAATTTTAAGAATATGAATACGTTAAGGGAGGAATTGCGATTATGACAACGTGCTAGTCACCATGCTACTCCAGTACTGCGATTACCAATATTTCTATATTTTCATGTGCAGCGGCATCGTAACGGGTGGGGGTAACGTTGCCCAGAGTCAAACAGGGGCCCAAAATTAATAATCATTCATTAACATTCATTTATTGAACTCTCAGTTTGAAAGTTATAATTGAATTCACCCAGTTTCCTTGTCTCCAGGGTACTGGAGATAGATTTGAGTATCCCCGTGTGAAGGGAACCTAGGTCTTTGCTAATCACTAATACCATTTCCATGGTTGCAATAATTCTCCATTTTTTTTTTTTTTTGGGGCATCCTTACATGATGCCACGATATGCTGAAATTTTATAGAAACATTTCGTAGCTCCCTGGTCCATTTGAGCTTTGATTTTGGAAACCGAAACAAACCTCGACGTATCACAAAAGCAATTTTTGTCTTAAATATTGGGTCAGGATTTTATGTAATCGAAATCCTACCATACAGAAAATGCAAATATACCGCATGGACAATAATACGGGGTGGTCATAAACAATTTTAATACCGATATGCGAGCCCCTATCGGCCGCAAAAATCAATGAATGAGAATGAAATTCTAGATATAGGTGTTTCAGAGTATGCGCTCGAGAATAAGTAGAGAAACAAAAATCTAGCTCTCTCTTCCGGTTACAGTAACAAAATTTCGAAATACTCAAATGGCAATACTCACTTTTTTTAAAGTGATCGGTGCATTAAAAAACTAGTCTGAATGACGTTGGAGTGGTACCCGTACCAATGTACCACCATAAACACCGGCATCAGACGCAGACAAACAGGCATGTGGGAACAACCAATGCCGATCATATTTCTGCCGCAGGAAGTTCCCCACCGAAAAGTTAGCTTCACCTCTCTTAGTGAGATCTTTCTTTGTCTGCGTTCTGCACCAGCTTTTATGGTGTTATAGTTACCGTACTAACTCCATTCATGATTTTTCACTCCGCCAATCACTTAACAATGCATAGAAAAGTGACTGTTGTTGTTTGTTTCATTTTGGTCATCAGGAACGAAATAAGTTCATAATCCGAGGGTTGACTCTACAACGAATTTCATTCGCATTCGTTGATTTTTGCGGCAGCTAGGGACTCGTATATCGGCTAACTAATTTTATGCTCACCCTATACAATGTACATTAACACAACAAGTTCCGTCACGCACCAATTCTTTAGAAATTTCCCGGAAGAATAACAAAGTGCGTGTACGGATTAGGATCGAAGAACTTGCTAAACGATGGCTTCAGACAAAGCACTAGGACCAACTGTACTCCGAATGTTAAGTACTCTTTTGTTGTAATTTGATAAACAAAACAACAAATTGACTATATTATCTGAATTTTTTGATTCTCCTCAATATTTGGTAACAAATCACCACTATATACGATATAGGCCTACGTAGGGAGTGGATTGGTGCGGAAGAAAAGGATGGCAACCCGTATGGGTTTTAGATGCATGTCCTATAGCTCCGGAAAGGAGAAATCGGAAGGTAGACGTGCGAATTCGCAATACGCGAAAGACGTGGTGGCAGGAGCACAGGAGGTAGGTGAGTCTTGTGCGAGTGTGTGTGTGTGTCCCTATTGATCGAATTGATTGCACTGATGCTTCTGTCAGTTTGCTGCACCGGATGTGTTGTTGTTCCTCTCTCTATTTGCTACCACCTCATCTTTTTTTTTTGAGGCGCATCGCAAAGGGGCCGGAGCAAATGCCACGTGATAAGTACGATTAATGCTGGCACCAGGGTCAACGGGGGAATATCTCCTCCGCGATCGCAGAAGAGGTATATAAAGCCTTTCTCTATCTTTCTCCCCTTTCCCATACTTGTGCCTATACGAGTAGAAAACCTCGGTGAGAATGAGTGACTGAGTGAGTGCCTCTCTCGAGTGCCTCTCGTAAAAAGCAATACAAGAGAGAGAGAGAGGGGGGAGAAACACGCGCGAACGGAATTCGTGTCGCAGACTGAACCCTAAGGGGCGATGGAAAATCGTGGTCTTCGAATTTGGCGAATTATCTCGGTCGGTACTGAATGATACTGTGTAGACAGTGGATCGAGTTGGAAATGGTATTATTTTAACTCGATGTATTAGTTTCATTTCGTGCGGGATGCCTGTGGGCTATTCGCTCCATCGGTTGTGATTGGAGTATCCGATTTTGCGTGGCATTTGTCTTTTATCCACAATTTAATGAACAGGATCGATCATGATTATCCGTGGATGCGGAAACTACTTTCCGGACCGATTTGGCCCATTAGGAGTTTTTATCCGACCAAAGTAAATTGAAAATAAATGCATTTAAATATACAGAGTGTCCCATAAATACGTAAATACTTTAAGAAGTAGTTTGAGGACAGCCTGAAAGTCGAACTAGTTTTTTGAAATCGATAAAGGTGAATGATGTCTTTGTGTGAGACTTTGCAACATGTAAGAAACATCATTAAGGGGGAGGGGGGGGGGATTGGTGCACGCAAACTTTCCAGTTTTTCAATCTTTAAATACTATGAAATTTTCTGCGCCCAACTGTGTTCAAGTTTTTGTTCTACCTGTACTAGAAATATTTTTTTAAATATTTTAATATAAAATGCTGTAATATATATATATATACAGACAAACCTCGTTAATGAGTCACTCTTGGGAGAGCAAAAATATGACTTAGTAAGCGGAGTGACTCGTTAAACGGAGTGAACCATAGCTGTGCCAATTCCTGCCTGAGGACAATTGGGACTCTCAAAAAGTGACCCGGTAAGCGGAGTGACGTGTTAACCGAGTGACGCACTAACGAGGTTTGACTGTATATATATATATATATATATATATATTAATGTTTTCCACTAAAATGCCTTTTTTTCTCAAAACTAAGCTTTTTGTTAGATAACAACATTTTTTTTCGAACACCACTCATTCAAATTTCTTGAAACTTTGTTTAACACGAGCTTTTAGGATTTTAATTCGTGGTTATTTTTTTCTCGAATTTAAACTCCAACAACGTGCAACTCTTTCAAAAATCACCAAACTTTTCCCATATTTTGTGCCATAAAAATATTTTTTAAATAATTTTAATTAAAAAAATCCTCACGTTAAAGTGCAGGGTGATTATAAAAAAAACTATCCCGACATATGGGCCCCTAACTATCATACCATTCACAGAAACTGAATGAAATTTTGGCATAAGGTATTTTGAGGTATGCGCTCAAGAATGATATGGGGAACAACAGTGTCACTCTAACAGTTACGGTTACAGTGAGAAAATTTCGAAAATATCAAATGGCAACACCAAGTTTTTTGTATTGGAATGTGATCTCCATTGTGAAAAACCCTAAATGGCGTTCGAACGGCAACTGTAGCATGAAAATCACCGGCGGTAGATAGGCTAAAAGTGAGGACAACCAATAAGGACAGAGAAGCAGCATAAAATAAAGCATTTTCACAAATTTCCCACATGACCTTGTGGAGGAATAATCAGGCTGGGATCTCAGCCGAAGAAACGGTGTGACAACGAACATTAATGCTCTGGTGCACGGTAAAGTCCTTTTTACTTTTTCCTTGCCTAGCTCCGGGATTTTCGTGCTACATTCCAACGCTATTTAGTGTTTTTCAGTATGGAGATCGCATTCCAATACAAAAAACTTGGTGTTGCCATTTGATATTTTCGAAATTTTCTCACTGTAACCGTAACTGTTAGAGTGACACTGTTGTTTTCCATATCATTCTTCGCATACCTCAAAATACCTTATGCCAAAATTTCATTCAGTTTCTGTGAATGGTATGATAGTTAGGGGCCCATATGTCGGGATAGTTTTTTTATAATCACCCCGTATATCACACCACAATGTTGAGAGACACACAAAGTTTCAAGACATTTGAATAAGTGGTGTTCGAAAAAAAAATGTTCCTAATCTAACAAAAAAACATTTTAGTAAAAACATTAGCATGTCAGACCAGAATTGAACTTTGAGCCGATTCCCAGCCCGCGAGGGCCAACTGCCGGCATAAAAACTGGCCAAGAAGGCCTGTGAAGAAGAAAATGTGTCCATGTTTGTAGATAGATATCTGTGTTTGCATGAATGTGTATTGTAAAATACTTTAAAAATATTTTTAGTAAAGGTAGAACAAAAACTTGAACACAGTTGGGCGCAGGAACTTTCATAGTATTTGAAAATTGGAAAATGTGTTCTTAGAAAAATTCGCGTGTACCAACCGCCTTGAACTAGAGCTCGTGCTGCCATCTATCATACTAAAAACTCAACCTAAATAAAAATTAGTGACCGGCTTTTGATTGATGTAGGATAAAAAATATGATATGATATCGCTAAATAGTTTGAAAGCATAATATTTGTTTGAGGGGTAATTCAAGTATTACGTGAGCATCGGGGGGGGGGGGAGGGGTTTCGGATTTACTGACTTTTTATGACAAGGGGGGGAAGGGGGTTTGAAGGTTGCTTACGTCATCAACCACCCCTTTTTGAAGACATGAAATATTCTAAGCTGCTGACGAAATTTTGCTGATAGGTGGGGAGGGGGTCAAAAATGGCCGAAAATCTGCTTACGTAATACTTGAATGGCCCCTAACCACTTGCCCGAAACGTTTTTAATTTTCTTCTGCACAGAAAATGCCTATGACCAATTAAAAAAATTATTACGGGCAATTACAGAAAGTCATACTCAATTTTTTAATTTAAAAATCTAAAAATTTTGATTCCTTTATTACCTTTTGCTGAAATTGTTCTTTTTGAAAAGCTCTTATTTGAATTTTTTTTGCATTTAATATGAATAATATAGTCCGAACTAGAGATTATGTATCTTTGTAATGAGATTACAAGATCATGCAAGTAGATATCATCATCTAGATATCATTATGACATATCATTTGTGCAGATTTAATTAAATATTGACTTTTCGTTAGCGCCCTCTGGGGACAGATTACGAAAAAAGAAGAGTACTTGCAAACCAGAACAGAAGCGTAAAAGATTACCAGACAATAATTGGTCTATAGTATAGTATCCATAGTTTCCCAACCTTTTTTGTCCCATCGCGCTCTTTTTCAGAAATTTTTTCTCCCATCGCCCCCAACGCAATCGAACCCATCGCGTCCTATGTTATACCCGTAGCTTCTACCGCCCACCTGGAACGTTGCATCGCCCCCAAGGGGGCGTTAACGCCCACGTTGGGAATCACTGATCTATAGGGATATCCCAAATACCACTATAATAGCAGTCCATACCAACCTTCACCTACTGTCACCATCCACAGACGAATGCCGCATGAAGCCATAGCGTTTGTACAGATTTAGTCAAATTTTTTACTCTTAGTTAAAAGTTAGAGCTGTCTAGGGGCAAGGATTACGATGCCCGTGCTAGACATAGGAAAATCAATTTCGGGAAGAAACGGATGCCGGTGTCTCTGCCCCGGGCAAATCAGGCAAGTGAAGAGGTTTCTCGAGAACTAAATATAAATAAAATACTGGGCGTCACATGAATTCGTAAACAGTTTGAAAATTCGTGAACATTGAAGAAATTGGTAATTTGAATGCAGTTTGCAAGAAAAAAGTTATTCTCACGAAGGGGTTGTTTTTTAGTGCAGAAAAGTTATATATTTTTAATTTTTGTCATATCTGCGAATTTGCTAGTAATTCCATCGATACCCTGATCGAGTTTGTCGATAAAAAGTGAAAAAAGTATGGGGCCAAGGACACTTCCCTGAGGAACTCCACTTGTGACGTCTGTCCAACCAGAGAATTCCCCGTTCACCATAACTCGTTGCGACCTATCTCTTAACCACGATTCTATCCAATTCAGCAAATTGCCCCCTATTCCAATCTCGTGTAAACGCTTCAAGAGTTTGCCATGTTGGACCCGATCGAATGCCTTTTGGGAATCAAGGTAAACAACGTCTACATTTTTGCTCTTACCCAAAGCCTTAGTCACGTGATCATAGAAGCAAAGGAGGTTAGTTACGCATGACTTTCCCTTCCTGAACCCATGCTGATTATCCGACAATACATTATTCTCGCCTATCCACTTCACAAACTGCCTTTTGATCATAATTTCCAATTCATTATAGTTTTAATTTTTGATAGCAAAGCACGAAAAATATTTAATTCAGTGTCCTAAATAATGCATGTTCATTTCTGAATTTTCCTGTTTCTGGCGCTTAAATAAGGTTTTCATTGCGATATTACACTATTTGTGAAGTTGTTATACGCCAGTCGTTGAAGCTTTACGAACTTATAGACCTCTGATTCCGCATGTTTCCTATGATTTAAATTTGTGCAGCAGCGCTCTCTATCGATAAGAAATTGAACTCACACACCAAACCCCTTCGTGAGAAAAACTTTTTTGCAAACCGCATTCTCTCCGACATACCGTTTCCTGCAACTTTTATGAATTTTTTAACTATTTACGAGTTTGTATGAGACAACCTGCATTTTATTTATACATATCTAATTCTCATAGAAGCTATTCAGCTTTAATACGATCGTCAAAAATGTTATTCAGCTACAAAATAGTAATTCAGCGTTCACGCTGTCCTCAAAAAAAGTAACTATTTTATAACTACTATTCCAGTTTTAGACGAAGACGCGGGTTCAAACCTGACATTCTCGCCACTCAGGTGGTCAGCTGGCATTTACTACACGGGCATTATATAATAAAGTACTTATGCTTTCACGGTGCCCTCAGAATTATTCAGCTTCCATACGAACTTAAAATGAAATATTCAGCTTTGAAACAGATATTAAAGAAAGCTATTTAGCTTTCATATAGAAGGTATTCGGCTTCCATAGGAATCTCGAAGATGTTATTCAGCTTTTACACGGATCTCAATAGGTCATTCGTGTTTTATATGGACTCAAAGAAGTTAATACATATAAGCCAGGGAACTAGATTTTTTCTGCTTCTACATGGACCTCGAAGATATTCGGCCTTTACATGGATTTCGAAGAAGTTATCTGTATTTCATAGGATACTCTAAGTTATCTGCATTTCATAGGATACTCGAAATTATCTGCATTTCGTACGATACTCGAAGTTACCTGCATTACGTACGATACTCGAAGTTATCTGCATTTCATACGATACTCGAAGTTATCTGCATTTCATACGATACTCGAAGTTACCTGCATTACGTACGATACTCGAAGTTATCTGCATTTCATACGATACTCGAAATTATCTGCATTACGTACGATACTCGAAGTTATCTGCATTTCATACGATACTCGAAGTTCTCTGCATTTCATACGATACTCGAAGTTACCTGCATTACGTACGATACTCGAAGTTATCTGCATTTCGTACGATATTCGAAGTTATCTGCATTTCATACGATACTCGAAGTTAACTGCATTTCATAGGACACTCGAAGTTACCTGCATTTCGTGCGATACTCGAAGTTACCTGCATTGCGTACGATACTCGAAGTTATCTGTATTTCATGCGATACTCGAAGTTATCTGTATTTCATGCGATACTCGGAGTTATCCATCATTAATTGATGCGGATTTCAAACAAAATATTCAAGAGTTCAAAACGGACCTTAAAGAAGTTATTCAGCTTCCTTATCGTCCTCGAAAATGTCATTAAGCAATGCTCAGGCAAGCATCCATGTTGTCCCTCATTTCGTATTCACGAGGTAACGATCGACACGTCAATTAAACAACAACCCTCCTTCGATTTGCATCAAAGGGATTTGCATTTAGCTTCATTTGAGCACATGTTTAAATTGCCATACGAATTATCCTTTCACACCTAGGCCAAAACTGCCTATATATAAAAAGAATGAATGATTTATGTTTATTGTACGTCCATCGTTTTTTCAGAATATCCTTCAAAAAGAAAATAATAATTAGTTGATTTATGTCGATATCTTTACTAGGAAAATTTGAGTTGAGTACACATATGTACACTACAGAACTTAACTTGAAAAAAAGATCATCAACCCTTTTAGCGACAATCCCGAGATATCTCGTCAAACTTGATTTACTTCATTTCAGCCATACTGAAATATCTAGGGTTCTATTAACACGTTGAAGTTGTTTTTACGGTAAAACATGTTTTCATCTGCCCCCCACCCGCACTCCAATCAATCAATTGTTAGTGGGCGGAGTCAGCTCTTGTTCAAGGTTAGGTCAAACAAGGAACGAGAGAAGAAGAAGCTGTGTGTGTGTGTATTTTCTTCCTTTCTTTCAGCGCTGCAAAGAAATGTAGCTAAGTATATAAATAATACAAAAATATTACCGTTCCAAAAAAAAAAAAGGTCTTCCCTACCTAGAAAGCCACACACGTCACGGCAGGTGTTTTTGTATCATAGTGAGGAAAATAAAAGCGATGGGTGGAGTAAATTTTCTTATTGGGAGGGAAAACAGATATCAGCTCGGAAATCGGTAAAAAAAATTCTTCTTGAAAATAGGTGCAAATTTGTGAAGGTTTCTCAATTTCAAATGTAGCAGTTATAATGCGGATCAGGAAAATTTTAAAAACCACTTATACAAATACAAATACAACGCCACAACAGGCAAATTGCCCAACGAGGTGGCTGACTTAAGAACATCATGGATCCCCGAGCTCCTACCTACTACTGCTACACCACACATGCACCCCCCCCCGCGGAACCCCCCAACGAATTGGTACATGCGGGAATGTGCGTGTACGTGTAGTGCAACCTGACGTAAATTTTGTTTCTGTGTAATGCTTGTTATGTTTAGTGCTGTCATCTGCCCCCAGTTTTACTAACTATGAGTGAAGTGTTATGATTGAATGATTTTACTGTTGTAGGACTGTTGCTCTCTGTGGCGAGACTTTTTAACGGGGAGATCGGCTCGCATTTGCGCCTTGAAGTTGGGAACCACAGAAAACCAACTTCAGCCGACCACCACTGTGGGGTTCGAACCCGGATCCTCGCATCACGAGTCCGGCACTATAACCACTCGACCACCACAGCGGCAAAATTTGGTTGTTTAGGGACATGCAACGTAATAAAAAGAAACATTTGCCTCACAAAGCAAGAATTTTATGAACCCGTAAGTACCTTTACCAATTTGATCAAGAAAACAAAAAAAGGGGAAAAAAACTCACTTAAAGGGTTAAAACCATTTGGAACTGTTAAAAATGCGAAAAGGTTATGATGATGGATGTAGTCTTTTCACGGCTCAAGAGGGCACCCTGGTGCTCTCTGAAGCATCCAGAGTGCTCGATGCTCGTGTTCGATTTCGTGCTCGCTAGCACTTGGTCAACGTACAATTATATTTATCTTGCACAAATTGCATTCAAGGATTGAAATCAGCCTGATTACAAGCATTCGTATGTAAAACTTGGCGTAAAGATGCTCCCCTTTTTTATGAGTGGTACAGGCAGTGCTCGCGACTGAAAGACCTCTGCTATATATGAACGATGACAAATCCAGAGGTTCTCCAATCGAATGAAGGTTCTCATTTCCTTCATCGACCCTAATGAAATGGCTACCATTAAAACCCGTTCATTTTTTCGAAGAGAAACAATTTGCAAAATATTTTTGAAGCTCTTTTAAGTTAAACTAAATTGTGTTGAAGAAACAAAAGAAAAACATTTTGGCGAACTTGATGTTGCAGCCAAGCCATGTGCCAGAAAGGAAGAGGATGCAATTCAGATCCCCCCTGCAAGATATGAAAGGAACTGATTGAGAGGGGCTAAACTTGGGTAGATTGGTTGATAAAAAGCCCCATGAATGAAGGGTTTGCACACACGTGGCACCATAGGCTACAGAATAGCGCTCATGCGGGCTTCCTCCACTTTGCTTTCTAAAGTCTAGTCCTTATACCGTGGAAATCAAAATAACGTTCTATGGTGTTCAAGAATCTCGGCTAACTCTTTCATTATGGATAGCTTGGAAAACAGAGATCCATATTTAAAAGGGGAAAAATGTATATTGAAGCCCCAAAAGCCTTTATGTTAATAACTGGTCGATCAAAAGAAATTAATATTAATGAAATCATGCGAGGATTCGGGGAGGAGGGGGGGGGGTCGTCGGCCCTCCCAAGAGCCGGGGGGATTCTGTCCCGTAAAATACGGGACGATTAAATGAACCTAATAGTGTCTTCCTCCACTACATTTGCAGCTGATGGTGTCTGCCAGGGCTTTACTCGCAGCTGGAGATGGCTGCCTTGGCTACATTCACAGGTGGGGATATCTGCCTCTGCTTCATTCTAAGCTGGATCATTTCAGATCTTGCCATCCTATGCAACAGAAACTTTCGTCTTTTCGCACCTTTGTAGAGAGAGCATTTAACATCTGTTCAGATCGGAACACTTTAGACCATGAACTTGAAACCATCAGAGCAATTGCGATAGACAGGGGTTCAACACCAAGATCGTTGACGAATTAAGTAGAAAATTCTTGAAACCGGCACGAGGAACCACTCTAGAAAATATTACAGAGAGACCACTCAGAGAAAGTGTAGTCATACTCTACGATCCAATACTCTCATCTAAGATCAAACCGATTCTTAAAAAGTTTAATCTAACAACCATAGATGTGCCCACTAAAAACTTTGGTTTCATGCCCCCTAAGGATGCTATACCGCAGAATAAACAATGGGGCATTTATTACATTCCATGTGGTGATTGCTCTCTTGGTTATATAGGACAGACAAGGAGACCCATAAAAGCAAGAATAAATGGACACGCTCGCTGTGTTAAGAATCAGGAATGTGAAAAATCGACCATCGCCGCTCACTGTTGGCAAGAAGGCCACAAATTCAAATTTCAAGAAGCGAGAGTTTTTCACAAAGTCAAGTCCACAGTTGATCTAGATTTCTACGAAGGCACATATATTCGGGCCTTCAAAAATATACTAGTGAACGATAATAAATCTACACCCCCGATCGCAACACCATGGCTTAAATTCATTTCGAGCGGGAATTACAAGAAAATTCGAATGGACCAATCGGATAGCACTATTCTGCAAAGGTCCAATCAGGACGCTGCATTAGTATCTCACGCAGGCTCACAGCTTCATTCTGACCACGACGTTTGAAGTGAACAGGCGTACTTCTTCCGCTGAGCAACCGAGCGTGAAGATTTGGTATTCAACCCAAATGGGAAACTCGGTCAGCGAAACTAGTGGTTAAATTTTTCCTCTGAAGACGGCACCCATTGGTGTTGAAATGCATTAGGATTTTTATTATATTTTTTGTGTATTTGCCTTATTCGTTGGTGTCTTCTAAATATTCTTGGGCAAAGTGGATCAACTCTTCTATGGAGATACCTCTACTCCATTCACTGCTAAAGATGTCCGCCTCCGCTTCATTTGTAGATGGAGATATCGCCTCAGCTTTATTCGCCACTAATGGCGTTTGCCTCGGTAACTGGAAAATATCTGAGTTGGCTTTATTCGCAGCTGAAGATGTCTGCCTCGGCTCATGTGCGGATTCGGGGCGGAGGGATGGGGTGCTCGCTCCATCAAAGAGCCAAAAATACATCCGTCCCGTGAAATACGGGATGATTCAACGATCCAGGACCATAAATCACCCTAGATCTGCGCCTCAATGAAAATCGCTTACTATATAACGGGAATACTCCGCAAATCTGTTCAATACGCACGCACCTGACTTTGGAGCGGTCCATGGAGTACTCGATGGTACATCTCGGGGACAGAAAAGCTGGGTAAGGAAAGCCAAAATTAATCAGCCTTTATACAGGTCTCGAAGAAATACAAATAGAGACAAATATAGAATTCGAGGCTTTTCAGCATTTGTCCAGCTTTTAATATGGACTTCAAAGGAGTCATTCAGGTTTTTTAAATGGTGAAGAGGTAAGATGCTCGTCTACCACCGTGAAGGTTGCCGTCACGGTTTCAGGTTCAAATCCGAAAGATAGGCATGATGTTTTCCCTAACGTGCTTGAAGCCACCACATAGATAGCGGCTTCATTTCCGACCCATTTCATTAATGGTAGCAAATTGCAATACAGCGATATGGCCAAAGTTGGTATTTAGGGAGATAGTAGCTTTTCATATGGACCTCGAAAGATAACTTAGCTTTTATATGGACCTGGAAAAAGTAATTTACCTTTTATATTTATAGGGTCCTCGAAAAAGTTGTTCAGCTTCATATGGATCTCGAAGAAGTTATTCATTATTTAGCTTTCATATTGACCTCAAAGAACTTGAGCCGGGTATTCCTAAAAGTAAAACTTTTGCGCCGTGTGCAGCGTGAAAACCTGCTTCTAGGAAAACCTGGCTTTAGTTAGCTTTTATATCGACTCAGAAAAAAAAATATTCAGCTTTTATATATAAGTTACTGTGTCAAAGCCTGAAGTTGGCCAATTCGCAAAGTTGCCGGCCAGATCGCGAATTGGTCAATTTCGTTGCGAATTGACCCAGCCGATTTCCGAATTTCGGGCTGTGGCCTGCCAGTTCGTGAAGTGGTCGGAGATCCCTGGCCAAAGTCCAATAACAAAAGATGATTCGGGGTCATCGCCAAGTTGACCGTCGTCACACAGATTAGTTGTAACCCACTGCAGGGTGGGCTTAAGCTTGGTGCTGCCGTTATGTAGTACTAAGACCTGCGGTCGAAAGCCATACATCTGTATCTTTAGCGAGAACCACACGACGGACATTAAGAGGGTTGCAGACCTGCCAACCTTAAAAACGCAAAAGTTATGTAATTTTCTCACAAAAATCCTGCAATTTTCTGCAAAAAGTCTCAAAATTTCCTGCAACCATAACGTAATTTCCCGTGTTTAATCCGCGGAGTAGAAGTCAGATAAAGAAGAATTAAATGCAGAAAATGTATATTTTATATGGTTAACAGGCTGTGCACGGATGCAACATTTTCTCTGAAAATCACAAACACTATCCTCAAATTTCTTAAGATTTCATTAAGGGAGAATAAAATTTATTCATGTGTAGATTTCAGGACATTTTTTGTTCTCAAAGTAACGAAATGCCAATGTGAAACTTATTGCAATAAAATATGCACTTTTGCATGTTTGAAATATTCATATCTATAAAATATTTATTCTAGAACAAACTATTAGCCTACATTAAATATGATCAGACGTGCCAACTTTTGCAATCCAGAAATACAGAGATTCACCCGGGGTGGGGGAGTGGGGACCCTTCCCCATGGACCCAATAACAAAAAATTGGGGGGGGACCCTTCACCATGGACCCGATAACAAAAAATTGTGGGGAACCCTTCCCCGTTTACCCGATAACAAAAAATTGTGGGGGACCCTTCCCCGTGGACCCGATAACAAAAAATTGTGGGGGACCCTTCCCCGTGGACCCGATAACAAAAAATTGTGGGGGACCTTCACGTGTGGACCCGATAAAAAAAGTTGTGGTTTTTAATCCATTGAAAAATACAAATACAACGCCACAACAGGCAAAATGCCCAACGAGGTTGCTGAGAAAAAGATGCCCATAAAAATATGGATGTCATATATTTCAAGAATATAGCAACCCAATTAAAAATGCAATTAACAAAAATTATAAACAATATATACACATGATAAAATACTATACAATGCCCATAATGTGTTTATGGTTGTCTTATTCTAAGAATGGATAGAGCTTCTCGATTTACCCCAACATGTTTATCGTATTTCTTTTTAAACGTCTCAATTATATTACAATTTACTACCTCCGGGGGTAAGCTGTTGAGAATTCCCTAATCGGTGACCCTAGTTGCATCCGGGATAGTGACACCTTTCAACTCGTACGAGAACCATGGGTTGTTCGAATCAAAATGAGCGACCGTGCACTTATCAACGCTAAACGTCATGCTCCATTCACTTGCCCATGCTGCAATCCTGTTTAAGTTGGTCTGGAGCAACTCGCTATCGTTTTCATTCCCGATTACCCCCATTAGCTTCGCATCATCTGCGAATTTGCTAGTAATCCCATCGATACCCTGATCGAGTTTATAGATAAAAAGTGAAAAAAGTATAGGGCCAAGGACACTTCCTTGAGGAACTCCACTTGTGACGCCTGTCCAACCAGAGAATTCCCCGTTCACCATAACTCGTTGCGACCTATCTCTTAACCACGATTCTATCCAATTCAGCAAGTTGCCCCCTATTCCAATCTCGTGTAAACGCTTCAAGAGTTTACCATGTTCGACACGATCGACTGCCTTTTGGAAATCAAGGTAAACAACATCTACATTTTTGCCCTTACCCAAAGCCTTCGTCACGTGATCATAGAAGCAAAGGAGGTTAGTTACACATGAGCTTCCCCTTCCTGAACCCATGCTGATTATCCGACAATACATTATTCTCGTCTATCCACTTCACAAACTGCCTTTTGATGATAATTTCCAAAATTTTCGAGAGGGAACTCGTCAAACTCACTGGACGATAATTGGACACCTCTTCTTTACTATCCTTCTTAAATATCTGGAACAACATTAGCAAGTTTCCAATCCCTTGGGACGATACCCTCAGCAACACTACTCCTGTATATCTGTGCGACTGGCCCAACAATTCATTAGCACATTCCCTGAGGAAAAAGTGTCATCCCCCTCCTCCCCAAACAGGTCCTGTGTATAGCCACTAAAATAAGGACCTTATCAAGTCGCTTTAGTCCTGTGTAGCCCCTGAGTAGAATATAATCATCTTGGATGCTATTAGCGATGGATAATTTTGGACATGCGAAGTCATTCATGTCATGACATCCTGAAAGCTGAGGGAAAATCCATAAGCTAGCTATAGCAACCTCGAAACCGCAGTCACGATGCGGTTATCATTTTTCCCCTTCAGAATTCGTCAGAAAAAACTAATCGTCTATATCATTATTTTCTAGTTTTTTCTCCAAAATATCTCTTCTTTTTTTTCTCGCCATGTGAAGCTAATCCAATACAGCTGCTGCTATATGTAGCCATGTATCACGCGTTGGCGATGAAAAAAAAAATTCATTTGGCGCCTATCGGACCGCCTTCCATCAGCACATCAAACTTTGGCCAGGGAATCCAGACACTTCGCGAGTTGGCCTGAATCATTTCTGCAAATCTGACTTTGGCCAAAACTCTTGGCCAATTCATGAAGTGGCTTTAGTAAAAGGCGAAAGATTTACTTGCAGTTTGAAGAGAGGCCGGAGTATTCATGAGGTGGCTGGCCACATCGCGAATTGCCTGCACTTTGGATTTTAGCAGCCCCTTTCGAACCCATATTTTCGAAGGACCATTTCACCCATTAATCAAAAAGACATTGCACCTAGAAAATGTGGTGCCAAAAAAAGTGCACGCCACATAATGTGACCACATCGGGACTCGAGGTTTCTGATAACAATAACCGATTGATAACTTTTTCAGCAGAAAATCCCAGTTATAAGTAGATGACCATATGTCCCATTTAGTCAAACGGGACGTTGGAAAATATTTTTCTGTGACACTAATTCGCCGTTTTTTCTCAATCAAATATGGTCACCTTGATAGCATCTGAATACGCGTTTTCCTTAATAAAATGCTCTCGAAAACGGCAACCTCGATTATAAGGGCACATTCAAGTATTACGTCAGCATCGATAGAGGGAGGGGATTTCGGGTTTTTGATGACGGGGAAAGGAGAGGTTTGAATGGTGCTTACGTCATAAACTACCCTTTATAAAAATATGAAATATTCTTAATAGCAACTTACTTGGTATGTTAATTAACGAGAAAAACCTTACCCTAGTTTGTGGGCACCTGAGCTAGCATTCTCCCTATCGATATATCCTCTACAAAGCCACTTCAGTGATCTCTAAATGTTCCGCGGCTTGTTCAAGTGATCTGCTCAGTGTCCGGGCAGCTCAAATGCTCTATAAATGTGTCGCGGGCAGCTTAAGTGCTCTATAAATGTGTCGCGGGCAGCTTAAGTACTCTGGAACTGTGCCGCGCGTCACTCAAGTGATCTGCAATTATGCCATGGATCACTCAAGTGATCTGCAATTATGCCATGGATCACTCAAGTGATCTGCAATTATGCCATGGATCACTTAACTAATCTGAAAATGTGCAACGGATCAATTAATTAATCTGGGAATGTCCTGCGCATCACTTAAGTAATCTAGAAAAGTGCCACGGGTAACTTCAAAACTTGTTGAACTGCATTGGGTGGCCACTTATGTGTTCCAGAACTGTGCCACATGTCATTCAAGATATCTTTAAATGTACCACAGTCCGCTTAAGTGTTGTGGAACTGTGTCGTGGGTCACTTAAATGATCAGCGAATGTAACACGAGCCGCTTAAATGTTCTGGAATTGTACTTGCAGGCCACATCAGATAAACCCGTGGGCCACATTTGGTTAGCGGGCCATGGGCATAGCATATATGAGGGGAGGTCAAAAATGGCTAAAAATCTGCTGACGTAATACTTGAGCGACCCCCGAACGACAAAAATCCACGGAGTTTTCGATGTCGTTATAACCGAGCTTGATAATTTGTAACCACAATAATTTTCAGCGACAACGTTAATTTCCCAAAGAAACACACCCGTAAAATCCCTCGTTCCATATTAATTAGTAAAAATATCAAATCAAATTTTAAGAGCGCTCGTTAACCCGTAAATCTGGTCATGTATATATATCCGATTTTCCAAAATATTTACGATTTTTCTCCCACTAAATCGTTTTTCCGCTGCTAAAATTAACGGACCGCTACCATCGACACACACACAATGATCGTAAGATCGTAATTTTTCCCGTGTCACTTAAACGACAAGCTATTCATCTGAGACTTGTTCCAAAAAGCTCGTAATTTCAGAGACCCTCTCAATCTTAATCAGTCGGGAAACCCCCCTCTCTCTCTTAACCGAAATAGAAGAGGATTAATTCCATTGTGTTCCCGGAGTAGATTTTAATTTTATTACCATTCCACTTGCCCAAAACCGCCCTTCCCCCCAACCATCTTTACCCAGGACATACCACCTACTTATTCCATTTCCATTCTAGCACGGGGTTCTCTCATTCGGACAAAACCGATGATTTATTCTCTTTGCGTGCAGTTCGAATCGATTTAACGTTTAAGGCGATTGGAGAGCGGGGGGAGAGGGCATTTGCGGTCCTTAAAAGCAGATTCCCTGGGTAGGGAATGGAGGGGGGAAAGGATCCCAATTTCCCCCCCCCCCACGCACCATTTTACCTACAAAACCCCGGGAAACGCTTTTATCGATGTGTTAACGTCACTCGAATTACAAATCGCCTCCGTTTTGCATTTGTCAAAATGCAGCGGCCGCAGCAGCGTTTTGGTGGTAACGGTGGTGAACCGAGGTTTGCTGATTGTCGGGGGGGCTGCGAGGGAAGTGGGAGGGGGGGGGGAAGGGGGCCGTGGGTCGTATTCCATAATAATAATGGTTCCCAACAGGAGATTCGGGTTGGAAATAATTTGTTGTGATTGTGTATTAGTTAAAAGGAAAACCATGTTTAAAAAAAAAAAAGAAATCTTGGAGGACATTTTTTTATTGCCGGGATGGGTATGTGTTATTGTTTCTCGGGTTGCTGACGTCATTTATGTTCGTGATGTATTATGGGATATATGTGTGAATGACTTTTTTTATGCAATAATTTATGTTTTATTCATTTTTCTTGCGTTTTTTGTTTTCGGCGTGGATGTTAATGGATTTTTATGTACGTTATCCATCCAGTTTATTTCCCGTAATAAAAATAGTTTTTTCCCGTGGAAGAAAATTATGGTGCGGCAATTATTTTTCTAATTATTATTTAAGTGATTATAAGTTATCTAATAAAAGAAAGAATTGAAATAGAATTCGAATGAAAATAAATTGATTACTTTCAAACATGAAATACATAAAATTTTATTTCAGTGATTTATTTAATGTTTTGAAATTTATAATGTTTTGAAATTAATAATTTGAAATTTTTTATCTCCCAGATAAGTTAACATAGGAACGATGCAAAAATCTAGAATTCCTTTACAATGAAATTTCGTTATAACGAAGTGATTTCACCGATCTCTTGGAGCGCGTTATAACGGGGTTCGATTTTATTTGAAATTTCTCTTTTCATTTTCAATATCTGTGAATGAGGTTGTAAACATTGTGATTAAAATTTAAACTGCTAATACAAAAAAATAGCAATCACGAATATGGATAATCAAGATAGAAATTTCAAACATAGAATAATTGAAAATAGAAATTTAAATAATTGCAATCAAAAATTGGTGTTTTAGATAATGTAATATTCAAACTCAATAATGTTTTCAATTATACGTGATATGCAATGTTTTTAGCCATAAAACTCCTTAGTAAAGAATTCTATTTTCATTTAAATATTCATAACTTAATTTTTTTCTCAGTTTTCATTTGTAGAAAGAGGGAAACAATGTAAAATGAAATTTTCTTTTACAAAATTCCATATCATGTTATGTTGTAGGACTTTTAAATTAAATACTAAAAGTAAATAGGAGCATTCTTTACTTTAAAAAAAAAAACTTTATCTGGAAACATTTTTCCCGATTTTCAGTTCTATAAGACATAAATCTTGACATTAGAATCGAAAGCAAAAAATTAAGAAGGAAAATTTTCGAACATTGTGGATATTGTGATTAAAATTGTGAATATTGTGATTAAAATTGTGGATATTGTGATTAAAATTGTGGATATTGTGATTAAAATTGTGAATATTGAAATCAAAATTGTAAATAATCTATTTAAGATTTGAACTGAACGAATCAAAAATAAAAATAGAAAACCGCTAATATTCAAAATGAAAACAGAAATTGTGACCATTATACTGTAATTGTATATAGAAAATTTAAATGGTTCAAAACAAAAAAAAAATTGCAGTTTTATACACTCGTGAAATGAATTAAGAGAACTTGCATATTTCATCGAATTTCATGAAAAGAACTGAACTGAATGTAAAACCACTGCTTCTAGACAAAAATGCAAATCTTGTACGTCAAATACGTAAGCGTACACGTGTGTGTAGGCGCAGCCAGTAGAGAAACAAGCTTTATGAGCGCGCGTAAGTTAAGACGCATTTCGTTCGCTAGCACACCTCGGCGAATTTCTTGGTGTTATTTTGCAGCAATCGGTCAATTTCAAATTGTAACAGTACAAATGAGTAAACACCAACGTTTAGATGATGGAATGAGGTGGCGAATTGTGGGGAGGCTAGAAGCAGGCCAATCTCAAGTCCAGATTTGTAGAGAGTTCAATTTAACGCCCAGCGTCGTGTGTAACTTATGGAAACAGTTCCAGGATACCGGATCCATCGAGAGAACGCCTGGGCAAGGTCGTTCAAGAGCCACGACGGCCAGAGAAGATCGCCATTTGTCGGTTATAGCGAGGCGTAACAGGAGTGCTACAGCTTCTCAGCTCTCTCGTGACTTGTATGCAGCAACAGGAACCCGTGTATCACGGGTGACTGTTGGGCGACCAATGGGCGACCGTTCTCTTCACTGATGAGTCCCGGTTCAGCCTAAGCACCGATTCTCGCCGTACGTTCATATGGAGAGAACCAGGGACCCGCTACCTACCCTCCAATGTCCGCGAAATCGACCATTATGGCGGAGGAGGTTTAATGGTCTGGGCAGGCATCATGTTGGATGGCCGCACACCTCTCCATGTCTTTGAAAGAGGCACTATGACTGGTGTGAGGTCTTGGAGCCCTGTGTTCGCCTTTTCAGGGGTGCAGTTGGCCCTGAGTTCATTTTAATGGACGATAACGCGAGGCCACATAGAGCTCTTCTGCTCGACGATTTTCTAGAGAGTGAGGATATGCGCCGGATGGATCGGCCAGCCAGATCTCCAGGCCTTAACCCTATAGAGCGTGTCTGGTACGCTCTGGGGAGGGCAATTGCAACTCGCAACCCCCCTCCCGGAACCATCCAGGGAAAGAAAACAGCGTTGCTGAACGAGTGGGACCAATTGCCACAGGAAATGATAAACTGCCTTATTTCAAGTATGGAAATCACGCTGCGAGACCTGTATATCTGTAAGAGGGGACCATATCCCCCCCCCCTATTAACCCATTTTTTAGTTTATTCTGCAACCGCTGTTTCATACCTTCCGACTCCAACGAGTGTTACGCACGATCATGCGTGTGTATTACAATTATTGAATGGTTATTTGTTTCGTATTGTATCAATGTATGTACATATCAAATTTCATTAAAATCGATACAGTAGTTCTAGAGGTAATCCATGAAGTCTGCAAATTCTCTTAATTTCTTACACCAGTGTATGTTGCAGTATACAAACACAATATAATATTTTCAATTACAACGGATACAATACAATAAATTTTTAATCATAAAAATTTATTCCTAAATTTTCTATTTTTATAGCAATATTCACGATTACGATAATTTTTCTAAATTTCCTTCGTCGAAAATGTAAAATGATAATTTAAAAATTTAAATAATAAATTTGAATCGCATGTTCTCTATTGCTGAACTTTAAATTAAATACTTTACTAAAAGAAAATAGGAAATATTCTTTTCCCAAAAAAAAAAAGTAGTTTATCCGGAAACATTTTTCCTGATTTTCAATTCTATAAGACATAAATCTTAACGTTTGAATCGAAAGAAAAAAATTAAGAACGAAAATGTTCGATGCACGTACACAGTAGGAAATTTCTACCTGACACTGAACAGAATTTTGCACTTAAATCGTTATACGCCCCCTCCCCTACGTTATTGATAAAAGAAAACGAGTAGAGGATAACAGTGACATCCGTTGACATTTGATGCCCCTCGGGATCTTTTAACCGCTCATCCGTTTGTCCGGGAGAAAACAGTCTTCACAGGAGGAATATAAAACCCAGCAACGAAAGGATAAGGGACGTTTTTTTTTTAAACTTTTGGGAATAAAATTTTGAAAAATAGAACTTAAAAGAAATATTTAAACGTAATATAAACCGCGAAAGAAGATTTTCTTTCTAAAACTTCAAAGGTTTCTTCTCTTTTGGAACAAGAAACCCTTTTCTTTGACACTGGACCCGGTCTGGGATTTTCCAGAAAATTTTACTGAAACTCAAATTGAAAAGATTTTGTTTTTGGAAATCTAAATTTTTTAAATCCAAACTCACACGCGCGATAGATATTTTTATTTTATTAAAAGCAATTTCTTAAAATTTAGCTATAGTATTAGTATATATTTGCATTTATAAAAATATTTCTATTGAACACGAAAAATGCTCATTTAATGATAAATTATAAATTAAATTCGATCGAGATATTTTTTCAAAGTAATTTCCGTTTATTAATTTTAATAAATAATTTCATTATTATTAAAATTATTATATATTATTATATATTACATATTATATTATTATTATTATTTTGTAAATAATTTTAAATTTTTTATTTTATGATAACGGAATAGATGATTATTTTGTTTTTTAAATAAAGTTTTCATTTTTTTAATTGATTTTTCATTTATTTTTATAATGTTTTACGTAATCTTTGAAAATGAGGACCTGAAAATACTGTCCGTAAAATAATTTAGAGAATAAGTTCTAAAAACTAATAAAATTCTCTAATAACTATTTCTTCCATTCATTTGAAAAAACATTTTTGAAAATAAATCGAAAATCCCGATATAGATATATATTTTCTAGATATTTTTCCTTTATTAAAACAATTTCCTAAAATTTAGTTGATATAAAAATTTACTGACACAGCATTGATTTATTTTAAATAAAAAAGCAATTGCTTGTCTAATGATAAATTGTAAACTTAATCCTATCGAGATCTCTTTTGGATATCAATTTAGTTTTTAACCATTTTTGAATTTTTTTTGACAAAATTTCAATTTCATCTTATATTATTGAAATTAATAAAATCATTATGATCATTTTATGCTTTTTAAATTTAGTTTCTATTCATTAATTTTTCGTTAATTTATATAATGTTTTATATAATCTCTGGAAATGACTGAAAAATTTCTCTGATAAATAATTCAGAATATATTCTACGTAAAAATGAAATTCTCTAATAACTATCCCTTAAATTCATTTTAAAAAAGTTTTTTGAAAACAAATCAAAAATCACGATATGTAGTTTTTAGCTATATTTTTCTTTTATTACATGTTTTTTCTTCAAATTTTAGTTTATATAAAAAAGTATTGACATAATTAATAGCATTTCTATGAAAGTAATACACGAAAAATTCTTATATATCTAATGATAAATTGTAAACCAAAATCTGATCGGGATCTTTTTCCAAAATAAATTTTAATAATTTAAAAAAAAATTTAACTTCTGTTTATTTTATGATATTGAAGTTATTAAAATTTTTTCGATTATTTTGTTTTTAAGTATAGTTTTTATTAATTAATTGTTCATTTATTTATATCATTTTTTATATAATCTCTGAAAACAATTCAGAATAAATTCTAAAACTAAGGAAATTCTCTTATAATTATTTCTTCCGTTCATTTGAAAATATTTTTTTTCGAAATCAATTGAAAATTCTGATAGGTATATGATTTCCAGATATTTTCTGGTAATAATTCGTATAAAAAATGTATTGAAATCATTGATTTATTTAAAAAATAAAACACAAAAAATGCTTGTTTAATGGTAAATTATAAACAAAATCCGATCGAGATCTTTTCCGGAAATCATTTCGTTTCAGCCATTTTTGAATTTTTTTGAAAATTGAACTTTTATATGTTTTATAATATGAAAATTGATGTGATTATGATTATTTTGCATTTTAAATAAAAGTTTTCACTCATCAGTTTCGTATAATCTCTGACGTCAGAATAATTTCTGAAAAAATAATTCAGAACAAATTTTAAGTACTAATAAAATTCTCTAGTAATTATTTCTTCCATTCTTTTCTTATCAAATTTCATTTCAATATTACCAGAAAAATAGAACTTAAAGAAATATTTAAACGTAATATAAACAGCAAAAAATTTTTTTCTTCCTAAAACTTCAAAGGTTTCTTCTCCTTTGAAACAGTAAACCTGTTCTTTGACACTAGACAGCCCACTAAACAATTATGTCTAGTCGGCCGTGCACTAGACAAAGTCTGGAATTTTCCAGAAATTTCATTGAAATTAAAAACGAAAGCATTTTTTTGGAAACAAATCGAAACTCACGATATGTAGTTTCTAGATATTTTTATTTTATTAAAAGAAATTTCCCAAAATACAGCTCAAATAAATATGCGACGGGGCATTATTAACAACGTTTTATTACACGCGAAAAATGCTTATTCTGTGAGCAACGTTTATTTTAAAGTAAAATCGACCGCGAGATCTTTTTTGGAAATAATTAAGGTTTTTGATCACTTTTGATTTTTTTTAAAAATTAAACTTCCATTTATTTTTTCATATCATTGAAGTTATTAAAATCTTTACGATTATTTTGTGTTTGAATATAGTTTTCATTAATTAGGTTTTCATTTATGTATATACTTTTTTATATAATCTCTAAAAATGGCTGAAAAATCTCTGAAAAATCTGAAAAATAATTCGGTAAAAGATTTAACCACTCTAATAAAATTTTCTAATAACTATTTATTCCACTCTCTCATTTGAAAATAAACCAAAAATTCCGGTAGATGGGGTTTTAGATATTTTTAATTTATTAAAATACTTTTTCAAAATTTAGTTGATATAAAAATGTATTTACATCATTGATTTAAATTGAAGTAAAACACAAAAAATGCTTATTTAATGATAAAAATTACTCAATGTGTTGGAGATTATTTCGGAAATAATTTCAATTTTTAATCATTTTGAATTTTTTTTCTAAATTATTTTCGTTCTTCTTTTATAACATTGAAATTTTAAAATCATTACAAATACAAATACAAATACAACGCCACAACAGGCAAATTGCCCAACGAGGTGGCTGACTTAAGAACATCATGGATCCCCGAGCCATTTTTTGGAGGCCCTACCTACTACTGCTACACCACACATGCACCCCCCCCCCCCCCGCGGAACCCCCCAACGAACTCCCAACGAATTGGTACATGCGGGAATGTGATTACGATTATTTTGTTTTTCAATTTCATTAAATAATTTTATATTTATTTATATAATTTTATATGAAACTGACGTGAATGATTCCTGAAAAACTAATATAAAACTTTATAGTAGTTATTTCTTGCATTAATTTGTTATCAAATTCCATTTCATTAGTAAAAATCAGTGTTTTAGGAATGTTAAAATTTAGCAATCCTTTAAACTATCATTTATTACAAAACGTGCGCGATAATTTCTTCTACGAATTTTTTATTCATAATTTTATTTTAATTCAATTGATAATTTCATTTTAGTTTAATTGTGAAAAGCTCATTTTTGTTAAATTGGAAATTTTATTTCAATTTCATTGATAATTTCACTTACAAAATTATAATTATCAAAATGAATAGTTTTAAAACGAACTATTACCACTCAAAATTTCAATAATGTTCAGATTTAGAAGTAGCCTTTCAAAACAATATCTTTTATAAAATGGCATTTTCTTTTGCTGTATTTATTCTTAATATTAACTTTTTGGTAGTTATAACTTTGCAAAAGAAATCGTCAATGATTTCAATACAAATTAATAGGTAATGCAATTTTTATATGTTAATAGTTCTAGGTATTTTATTCTCTCAGTAATTACAATAGACATATAGGCCTAAGTGGAAAAATGTTAAATAGTATTGCTACTGATTTTAAATAAAAAATTTATGAAAAAATAGCAGTTTATTTTAGGTTTATTTTATGAAACTAAAAGTTCAAGAATGATTTGACAAAATTAAATTTCCAAAATAATTTACTCTTGCAAAATTTAAAGTTCAGACACTAATTCAAAAAGAAGAAATAATACTAAATCAAATTTACTATTATTTTTTGATCATTAATATATTATTTTTGTTACTTATTTCAGTGGTTTTGAGTTTTTAATCTCATGGTATACCTGAAATGATTTCTGAAAATCTATGGTAAACAAAAAGGATATTTTTATGAGATTGCTGGTCGTCATTACATTTGCTATTTCCACGTGTTATTTCTCCTGTATGGAATTTCATTTAGGAATTTAATATCTTTGACATTAAAATGTATATTCAACGTATTATATAATATAATATAGGAACTAATATATATATATATATAGGATTTTATTTTAAGAAACCGACCATTTTTAATCTGCGTGTTAAATTTATTAAAATGAATTCTCTAACGTTCAAAACTTTTACGATTAACGGGACGTTGGAATAGAAACAAATTAAAATTGTTTATTTTTCTTTTGTGACTTCATTTTTTTCTTTTCATTTTCTTAATGTATTTTGACAATTGTAAAATTGTAGGTTACAAAAAATTGAAAATTAAAATTTTTTTATTTAAATGAAATCAATAATTTTCAATGAAATTAAATTTTTATCACCCACAATATAAATTATATATATAATATTTTCACTTTAAATTTGCATTGTGGTTATTTTTATTAATAATTTTTTTCATGTTTTAGGACTAAAGATATTTTATTTATTAAGTCATAAAAATTTATTTTTAGTACATAAAGTAGCAGTACCCGATTTGAAATGAATTTTTCGAAAAAAAATTAAATCAATTAAATTTTAATAAAAATTAATTTATCACAGTGATTAATGATCATTGATCATTTTTGATCATTTTTGTCGCACCACGGTCATTTTCTGCACATGAGGGCTAATTAGACCGGGACCTACAATTTATTGCCGATTCCGAACGGCAGGCTTATTTTTTATACTCGTCGAGAGGTTGGTACAGTTTATTGATTGATGAATAAAAAATTATCACGAGTTGATATCATCCAAACACACAAGCAATTACTTGCATCTTACATTGAATGAAAACCAAAACTAAAATCAAAATTTTAAAATCTGATAAGAGTTAAAATTTAAAAATTTTGATTTTATTCCACATAAATAAAAATAAATTCAGTTTATTTTTCTGGAATTAAATTGCATTAATAGAATCACTAGTTTATTTAAATAGTTTAAACCCGGGAGGCACATTTTTTTCAGGAATTATTTCTATCATTAGTCCTAAAATGTTCTTTAAAAGGAATTTTCAAATTATGTACACTACATTCTCATCTAAGGATGGTGTCACTCTACGTTATCTATACGAAGGTTTTCAATAGCTGGCTGATGCGAAGATGAGTTTAAGTACGCAAGAAAAAGTAACTGTGCCCTTACGGGAAATCGAACCCATGTCCTCTTATTTTCCAGGTGAGTGCCCTAGACTCAGACTTTTGAAAACCAAACACACCCCGCTTCCCCTCTCAGTGAGATATCGAAGCGTTCCTGGGGAATGGGCGTTTCTGAAACTTTATTAAATATCTTCAAAATAATATTTAAAAAAACTACTACATATATATATCCTACATATAGATTAGACCACTAGACTACAAAGACAACAGACACCAATCTTTCCTTAGACGGTTCGATTCCCTGCAAGGACAGTTGAATTTTCTTTCCTAAATTCATCTTCGCATGAGAAAGCTGTCGAAAAACCTTCCTATGTATAGCGGAGAAGGACATGATACTTGCAGAAGTCACCATCTGGTGGCAATGCCAGTAATGTGATCTTTGGCCTGAGTTATATCCGACCGTCCATGTACGATACCGTTCAACGCCCACAAGCACTTTAGAAAATATTGATGTTCACTGCCTTTGTAGTCTAGTGGTCTAGAGCGATCCTGGAGGCATACTTCCTATGAGAGAAAGTACCCAAATTACGTGCATTACTCAATATGTCGTGCATATTTCAAGAGGTTGTATAGTTGATAAAATAAAAATGTAATATACAGTCCCCGTGTGCCCCAAAACCCAATCAGAAAGTTGCTGCACTTTCTCTACTAATTCCAACAAAAAAAGATTCACTTTTCTACGTGCAATATTCCATGAAATATTCGAATTCGAAAAATGGAGAAAAGTTGGAAAACAAGACAATATAAAAATGCTGGTAAAAATCGTTGCGTGCTTGTAGCTATGCACCCTGTATATATGGAAGTGAGAACTTGTAGATATACATACGCTATAGTACGTATAAGACAACCATAAATGTTTTTTTATGGACATTATATAATATTTTATCACGTATACATAGTTTTTGGTTTTTATAATTGCAGTTAATTGGGTTTCTGTATTTTAGAAGTGCATGCCATCCATATTTGTTATTGGCATCCTTTTCCTCAGACACATTGTCGGGCATTTTGCCTGTTGTGGCGTTGTATTTGTATAACAATCGTGGCGAGGAAATAAATTAATAAATCGAAGAAACAATAGATAAGTAGAAGTACAGTAATATTTGTGGACCGACAAAAATAAATAAACAGGAGAAATTACTTGTGCGGATAATATAATATGCGAAGGGCACAAAACAAATATGATTCACAGAGCTGCTAACGGGTAAAACAGAAGTATAAATACAAATACAAATACAACGCCACAACAGGCAAAATGCCCAACGAAGGCGGCTGAGACGAACTAACTTTCAAAAATATATTGGTTTTTTTTGTCTTTAGTTAGAACTAAAAAATGACCTAACAAATAATAATAATTATTATTATTATCACTAAATTTATACTTTCGTTTTAATTATTATAATTTTCTTCCTAATCTACTTTTCATAATGTCGGATATAACGGGTTAAATAAATCTGATTATGTAGCGGCTGTATGGATTGCTGGAGATGTTTCGCGGTACTCGCCGGTGGTTGAAGAACACTGCTGTAATGATTAAAAAGTAAAATGAATACTGTGTGTGTTAATGATCGCAAAAAATGCGATAAAATAAACATCAGAGCTTTTCCTTTCCAGAAATTTCCCGAAAATTCCTACGTGATTTCCATCTCTTCTCGTAATTCGGAGTCAATAATCCGCCGGCCATCGGACCCCCAGCTACTAGAACCTTCTAGTAAACATTTGAAAAAGACTATAACCCCAACCTCTCGGAGTCAGAGGTTAGTTCTCGATTCCCCCGCCAGATGGCACGAATGAAGAGTAAAAAAAAAAAAATATATATCCCTAAGCCCCGCCCCCTATAACTCGCAGATGCCGTGTTTCCCGCGCAAACGCCGAATGTACACATGCGCCCGTCTCTCCACAAGAAAACACGGATTTATCTCCCACAGTTATAAAAAGTGCGGATGCGACGGACTCGCACATGACTTCGGAGATTGACTAGATAACCGCAAGTTGTGTGTGTGTGAGTGAGAAAAGTGTGTAACATCACGTGCTATGTCAACAATGTGCACATGATTTGCGAAAAATGAGTAATGAATGGATTTCCTTCCTATAATAATCGACAGAATAATTACATGAAACTGTGAAGCGTAATATATATATATATTTTTTTTCCTGACGTGCGATATTCTACATGTATATTTTTGGACGTTAGTGTGCATTTGCAACATTGTGATGAACATGTTCATGGGTAACTCAGGAAGTAAAATCAACAAAGGCTATTACCGACCTGACTTTCTGGCTTTTATTTTAACTTTATAATAGACTTCGAAGTGTTTGACGATATAAGGGTAAGTAATCCTGCATTTGTGCATAATCATTAAATGCAAAATTCAATATTTTGCATTTCAATTTGTAATTTTTTTTCAGCAATAGATGAGTACTCAAATTGTGTACATTCTTTTGGAACGCTATGGTTTTATTAACGGAGTAAAACAAATGAATTGTATACTCACAATTATTCGCAATTTTGAATTTTATAAATTTTTCAATTTTAAATCTTAACAAATCTCAAGAAAAAGTAACACAGGAAGAAGTAGCGTTTTTTTCTTCAAATTTATGGCGATTTTTTTTTTGTTTGGTGAAAAAACAAATTGTTAAAAATAAATAGCTTTGTTGTGTAGGTTCCCCAAAAAACATTTTGTGCGAAATTATTTAATACACATTAAAGAAAACTATTTTATACAGCGATGTGTTTTTTTTACTGTTTATAATAAAATAAAATATATTGTAATATTTTAAAATAATATTTTAATATAGTATATTTTAAAATAAAATATATTGTTTATAATTTTTGTTAATTGCATTTTTAATTGGGTTGCTGTATTTTTGAAATATATGACAACCATATTTTTATGGGCATCTTTTTCTCAGCCACCTCGTTGGGCGTTTTGCCTGTTGTGGCTTTGTATTTGTTTTACGATTTGTTTTCGATTTACGGGGGAAAAATAATGAAAAATAGATACTGTTGAGGAAAAATGAAAAAAAATCTTATCGGTGTAGATCTCCGAAAATCATGATCATTGAATAATTTTGCGAAATTTTTGAGTTACATTATCTTGAAAAAATAAGCATGATCGTGGATATAAGTCCGTTACCAAGAATAATCATGATTATATCGCGATCGAAGAATGAGAAAAGCCGTCGTTGCTGAAACATAATCGTCAGAAATCATTGGTATCGAACATAATCATATAGAAACGATTCGTATCGAACATAATCATAAAGAAATCATTGGTATCGAACATAATCATATATAAATCATTCGTATCGAACATAAACGGGAAAAATTAATCATATTAAACATAATCGTGGAAAATTAGTCATGCTGAACATAGTAACGAAAAATTATTCGTATCGAACATGCACATCGTGAAAAAATCACTCCCATTGCGCATTATTGTGAAAACAAAGCCATTTTTATCAATCAAGATGGTGAAAATAAAATCATTGCCTCCAAACATGATCGTGAAAACCAAATTGTCACAGACATAACCGTGAAAACGAAATTATTATAACTAAACAATCATTAAAAGAAAACCTGTTTTGACCAAAGTTAATCGTTAAAAATCTTTTGTTATCGAGGAGAATCGTATAAAAATGTTATTGAAAATCGTAGTGAAATACCATTACTGAGGCGAAATATAGAATATCATTAGCTTTTTTTTTTTATCGTTATTATATAACAATGAAAATTGTTTTCCCCGTAACGCTTTAACAATGTTATCCACGATTCTACTCGGAACCGATGTTTTTGCAATTGTGCTTATCGCATTTTATAGAAAATATATTATGAATTTCGTTGAAAGAAGCTATAAGAAACATTGCTGTATTGCTAACTATCGTATAAATACCATTTCCATAGAGCATGATCATTAAAAGATTTCTCCATAGAAAAAAATAGTGCGAGACACCTCAAATATACAAAAATATTACCGTCAGAGAAGTATTATGATACACATATTAATCGCGTGAAATTGTAATTATTGGTAATAATCGTGAGAAAACTATTTTGATGTATTCGATTGTGTAGGGCTTAGTAGGGTATTCGTAAGACGATGTAATTACTGTTATTGAGTGGAATAGGATAAAAGTACTGCACAGTCGGGAAAAAAATCAAATTTATTTACCATTATGGTGACAAAAAACATAACTCATCAATAATATAATTGAAAAAAAATGTTGATCGTCGTGGGAAAACCAGTGTTGCCGTGCATGACAAGTACAAAAATAGCCTTTTTTAGTACAATCGTGAACAAAATACCTATAGATTGCAATTGTGAGAAATAAGATTTTTTTTTTTTTGCCCAGCATAACCATTGTCGTGCAGCAAAATCATGGGAAAAAACATTGTTAAGCCGCATATTAGGAGAAAAACATTTTTATTGAGATTAGTGACAAAAAACTGTTAGTTTTCTGATAGAGAAACGGATACATAATCCTAAAACAATCATTGTTTCTCTAATATAATGATGGAAATTTTTTTATCGAGTAAAAGCGTGAAAAATTCAATTTTTATAATACAAATACAACGCCACAACTGGCAAATTGCCCAACGAGGTGGCTGGAAAAAAGATGCCCATAGCATATATGGATGTCATATATTTCAAAAATACAGCAACTCCTTAATTAAAAATGCAATTACAAACAATATATATACATAACACATTATAAAATGTCCATAAAATATATTTATGGTTGCCTTACTCTATGTATGGATAGCTTCTCGATTTCCCCCAACATGTGTCGTATTTCTTTTCAAAAGTGTCAATTGTGTTAGAACTCACTACCTTCGAGGGGGGGGGGGGTAAACTATTGCATTTATTAACAATCCTATTCGACCCTAATCGATACTGGTGTCCCCTTGTAAAAGCAGTCGATTGACGGCGTGCTAATAATTCATGGTCACGCGTTGACGATTTTAAACACCTCGATCATATCTCCCCGACACCTGCGTTCATCCAATGTAACTATATTCAAAAAATATTCTCTCTTCAAGCTCCGAGTGCTAATAAGGACACGCGTAGCTCTTCTCTGCACCCCTTCAACCAAGTCTATGTCCCTCTGTAGGTATGGTCCCCAAAACCTTCCAGCATACTCCGGTCCAGGACGAACTAAGCTTCGAAAAAGCGGAAGAATGACTTTAGGAGAACGCGAAGAGACCTTTTTGAAAATGAGACCAAGCATTCTATTCGATTTTTTGACCACCGCTGAACAATGTTCAGAAACCCTAAGCCGCTCGTCGATGAGAATTCCCTAATCGGTGCCCCAATTGCATCCGGGGTAGTGACACCATTCAACTCGTAAGAGAACCGTGGGTTGTTCGAACCAAAATGAGCGTCCGTGCTCTTGCCAACGCTAAACGTCGTGCTATATCCATTTGCCCACGCTACAATCCTATTCAAGTTGGTCTGGAGCAACTCCCTACCACTTTGATTCCCGATTACCCCCATTAGCTTCACGTCATCTGCCAATTTGCTAGCAATCCCATCGGTACCCTGATTGAGTTTATCGATAAAAAGTGAAAAAAAAAAGGCATAGGGCCAAGGACACTTCCTTGAGGAACTCCACTTGTGACGTCTGTCCAACCAGAGAATTCCCTGTTCACCATAACTCTTGCGACCTATCTCTTAACCACGATTCTATCCAATTCAGCAAGTTGGCCCCCAATATCGTGTAAACGCTTCAAAAGTTGTACCGTGTTGGACCCGATCGAATGAGTTTTATCATAAAAAAAAAATCCCTTTTTTTGAAATGAAATCAAGAAAAAATAGTTTTTGTGCATATTTGTGAAAAAAATTGATTTTTGTCGAGCATGACCATGAAAAAACGTCATTGAGCGTAAGCGTAAAAAATAAATTTTGAACGAGTATAATCGTAAAATGATTTTTTTTTGCAACAGTAATCGAGAGAAAAATAAATCTCTATTTATTTATCTCTAAAATAATCTAGATATAATCTCGGGAAAAAAAGAATCGGAGAGCATAATCATGAAAAACAACATTGTTATGATCAGGAAAAATCATAATCATAAAGGAATAATAATCGGCGTAATCATAAGGAATCCATTTTATCGAGCACAATTGCTTAAAGGAGATTGAAAAAATATTTTCTTTGTAGTACAATAATGAAAATGAAATGATTATGAAGCAATAGCTCCAGAAATATAATTTTTAATGATCTAACTCACTTTAAAAATGAGCATAATCATTGGAAAACATTACTATTCAGCATAATCGTATGAAACGTATCGTTTCGAGCATAAGCGTAAAAAATAAATTTATAATCGTAAAAAAGTCTTTTTTCAACCATAATCGAGTGAAAATATATTCGAAAAAAATGCGAATCATATTCATTAAAAACATTATTGCTATCCGGCATAATCATAAGGAACCCATTTTATCGAGCATAATCATGGGAAAAAATGCTGTTATTATAGCACGACACAGGAAAAGCACAGTTATAAAAGTATATCCTAGGGAGGAAAAATAGAGCAAATTCGTGAAAGAAAGGAATGGTTACTGAAACAAATTCACAATAAAATCATTGTTACCGAAACATAACCGTAAAAAAAAAAAAATTCTTGGCTACAGTTTTTACATGCTGTGAAAGAGAAATCCACATGAATTGTGAAAGTATGAAGCAGAGTATTTGTTTTTCTCCTTAATAAATACCGGCATTTAAACTTTTCAACGAATTATGAAGATTTTGATCCATTCTATAGCCACGTGTATGGGAAAAGTCCCATAATGTTTGTTAAATAAAATTTGAAATATATCGTGCATAATATCGCGTTTGAAAAACGTGGATTGTGATATTTTCTCAATTGTGAAATACAGGGAAATGTTGAAAATTTAAATATTTGAAAATGCAATCCGTTTTTAATTTTGCTGTTATATTTTCATACTGAAATAAACCCTTTCTATGGCATAATTTTGTAAACTCGTCTCAGCAACGGATTTTCAATGCAGATCTTGTTTATTTTCGAATACGGAGCACGTTAATTAATGTGATCACATAGAGAGTAAAGGTTTTTGATGATAACTGATTGATATATGGTGGTGAGATAATATCGTATGCCCTTTTTTTTTTAAGCAAAACACCATAATAGGCACGAATTTTCTACTGAACATTTTAGAGGGATTTAAGGGATTTCTTTTATTGTAATAGGAAAAGAAATAGTTTAATTTTTTGTAAGTTGAGGGCGCCGCACGAAGGCAAATCGTTATTGATTGGACCGGAATTTTTCTATCTCTTCTGTGTCCGAAACGTTCGTATAGCTTAAGCAGGAAATTCGTGGCTGAGGTAAAACAACTTCACTTATGGTGCTTCATCCACCAATGCCAACGACACTATAGGTAAAAGTTACAGGGAAATTCTGAAATGAACTGTTAATCGTACACCCTTCATATTATGGGTCTCTAATTCGAATATTTTCAATCAGAGCGAGTGAGCACCCTCTATTGACAAAATTTGAGCTATCTTTTTTATTCTCTGAACCAAAAAAATCTCCTTTCATGCGAATAAGATTTTAAATGTACTGCTTCCTAGAATGTACAATGTACTAATTACTTCAATTTTTACGAATTTTTAAACTAAAATATTACAAGGACATTCTTCATGTGGTCATAGCGGCTATTATGGCGTCGTGTACTTTATTAATATGAAAATTTAAGTTTTCTAATCGGGTTAAGAAATAATTAAGGCGAAATTCATATTTGATTTCGTGTATAAGGTGCAGTAATCCCGCAAAGGCGTTGTTGAAGACACTTATAATTGACACATACTCCATCAAGGACCGACTCCATACACCGTCAAAGTGGCCCCGAGTCCTTCAAAATATGACTTCACGCGAACCTCGAGGTTATTGAAACGTACCTCTTCGTTGATGTTCTTGGTGAGGATGGTGGATACAAAGCAAGCTCTTGATGCGAGAAATCCACCCTCGGCAAGGGTTGGGAACGGATTATGCCACTAGAGTGCTCGTGAGGAAGTTTTGAAACACAACACCGTACTGAGACACGAGAGAGGCCTTTCCTTTCTCTGGCTTATTATTACTGAAGCTTTATGGCCTAGCCTTTTCTTCACTCCTCTTCTACCTACTCTTGATATTGTGTGATTCATCATTTCTGTAGAGCAGCTGCGGCGACATGTAGAGTCATGCTCAAAATGTTGTCACTTGTCGAGATCTTTTAGATATAGGCTCATGTAAACGGCTGAAGTACTTTTTCTCGGAATGAATTTTAGCTATTTTTTTTTTTCTGTTTGCCTCAAGGAATTTGTGGTTGTCAAATGATTAATGGTGACGGTGTGAACATGGGTAGGTTTAGAATGACCTGGGATAGAGTGCGTATCCACTGTTGTGAGTAATATCGCGCATGTTAACGCGTTTCGTCATATGATTCAGTTATCGTTTCTGTTTGGGGATTTTTGTATCCGGGCTAAGGATAGCAACGTTTCGTAATGTTTTCGTATTTTAATTTATCCTTATGCCATATAATTGTGTAAACTCATTTCGACAATTACAATTAAGATCCCAATTTCTGAATACAGGGCACACGCCGCTTGATGTGATTATGCCAGGAACGGGACTGATTGATTAGTACCTCCGAAAAAATACAGATGCTAATAAAATGATCGTATATCCCATTTTGTACGAAAAATGTGACAAATTTTAAGAAAACCTGATTTTTTTCTGAGGTTTTTGACTTGCATCTGATCTGAAACACCACAGATAAATTAATACTGTTACAAGCCTTTCGAAGATAAAAAAATATTGAACATAATTCTGAAAATTACGCCAATAATTCCTGAATGTTTGCAAAATGAAATGGTTGTCAGCAAATTCACTGACTCATTTTCAGAGACTTAAAGTTGGGTTTAGAATAGTACTACATTTGCAGGTTAACCCTTACAATGGGCAAGCATTTAAATATCCATAGGAGAAAAATTTTGAGAGGTTATATATTTAAGCGAAAATGTTGTACCCTGTGTGTGTGTGTGAATGCATTATATGACGATAACAAAATATGGGATGTTGCACTTCAGGGGAAACACACTGTATTTATGACTTACAAAAACAACGCCACAACCGGCACGATGCCCAACGAGGTGGCTGAGAAAAAGATGCCCATAAAAAATGTGGATGTGGTGTACATAAGAATGTACAGCAATATGTCTCCGCCATACACGGTATTTCCCTCCAAACTGCAAGGCTCAAAAATCTTTTTTGCTAGCTTGTCATTAAATAGGCATCGATTTATCATCGACATATAATAGACATCGATTTGTCGTTGTACGGCCTACACGACTATAACTTGTGACATCCAACGAACGCGGACGGACCGCCACCAACGAAACTTTGATTATCGGTACTGGTTTATAGACGTGCCAAGGCAGCACCTCCTAGAGATAGGCCTCCGCAGTCTGCTTGTAACGTCAGCAAGTAGTTCATTTTCCCCTCAGAATATTCGGGGGGAAAATTCCCTGCTCGTGTCAGTATCATCGTTGTGCGGAAAAGAAATGATCGGGCTCAGAATTGGCAATTTCTATGCCCCACATCCAATACCTATGCGGTATTTGTGAGCTAATTAAGAAGATTCTACGGCAAAAGAAGAAACGGAACAGGATGCTGTGTTTGAAAATGTGGCAAACTTGCTAGGTAGTCTGAATGGCGTTTATGGCAAACAGTGCAGACGACTTCCATCTCTAGGAGGTGCTGGGCAAGGACACTATAATATCCATTTAGATTTCGATTCTTAGATCACGATTCATCTTAATTATCCCGTTAATTTATACTCCTGTAATTAGACTTGTTATTCTGTTATACAAATTTATATAGATACATATACTGATTAATAAAATTCCGGATGCACCCATCTTTCGGGAACGCTCGATATTTCCGAGATGGGAAGCGGGGTGTGTCCGGTCCTTCAATGTTCAATGTCATTAAATAGGAGAACATTGGAAACCTTTGGGTCATCTTGCTGGTAATTATAGAAACTTCATGAACACAGCTCACAAATAGGAATCAGATCGTCGTATTACAAATCACTCGTATTGCTTAAGAGAGCACAACACGGCCAAATACTGTTCTTACATTGAAGCGCCTACCCAGCAATGAGGAAGGCCCCTGAATGTTTGTCCCATTGTGGGGATGGGGGTGTATATCTCATAAGTTTCGCTAAGAGGCCAAATTCACGGGGGCTTCTTATTATCGAAAGGGGGCCGTTTTTCTACAATGAAGTATAATTCTTTCCTGATGAGGTCCTCTGTCGAGGTGGACTCGACATAGAGGATCATGAAAGGTTAATGAACAACGAAACGTTATTTTAAGTTAATAAAGTTGAATGTGATCACCTTTCAGTGGCTTTGCATATGTTGAATCAGTTCTCTATTGCCGAGTGTTTAGTAGCTTCGGGGGTGTTATTAAATCGAATTTTGCGGACAGAGACACTGTTGAAATACATCACCGTATGGTCATACGTATGAACGAGATTCTACTGTATATCGTACCTCCCCAATAGCGGATACTCCTCGTTAGCGGACAAAAGTTTTGGTCCCCATGAGTGTCCGTTATCGGAAGAGCTTTGCTGTATCTAGATTCCCAACAGAAATGTTCAACCCCCACAGCGATCTTCAGTAATATCTATATTTCTGACAAATTTTCAGATTCAAGCAGTGATTTCGATAACGATCAGATTTTGGCAGAAATTCTGCTATTAATGTTTTGATTCCGACAGCGATCAACAGAAATATCTAAATTTCCGATAAGAATGTTGAAGACCTGCCAACTCTCCGTATTTGGTGCGGCAATGCCAGGTTTTTTGAACGCTTACAGGGTTTCCGGATTTTAATAACGTATTGCCGGACTTGATGAAGAGGAAAAAAAAAATCAAATTACACTTTACGGGGCTAAATAATCGAAATTCTTACTAAATGACCAAAATATATTCTTCAGGTACACAGATCTTAGAAAGTGGACAATAAGAGGCACTTGCAACAAAGTCTTACAATGCTGTCTACAGGGTTCTTTCATGGTGATATTTTTCTGGATGGTGAAGAAATTTTGAAGTGTGATCAAAGTCGTCTAACCCTGTTAACATAAACAACGTGCCTTGGAAAATTTCCTTTGTATATGCAACCGATAGTCCTGCATAATTCAATCGCAATATATATTTTTGTATGATGTGTTTTTTTGCGCAAACAATGGCTGATCGAAAATATGTCTTTTCAAGAAACGTTTTTCAATTATCCTATTACCCTTACATGATCGAATGAAGGAAGGACCAACAGTTTGCCTTCTGCTCTATTTGTCTGTGATTTTTCTGTAGTGCATAAAGGCAAAGTATACGTCGTAAAAAACACATTCGTACACACAAGCACGTGGGCAGTTGTAAGATCGCGAAAAGTAACAGGAAAATTGCATTTTGCTCAAAGCAGTTGCGATGCCGTTATCTATGCGGAGCGTTTATTTACATCATTCATCGTGGAACATGACTTATCATTATCTTGTGCTGAGCACGTTGGTATGCTTTTTAAGAACATGTTTCCAGATAGTGAAATTGCCAAAAAATATGCATGTTCGAGAACTAAGGTACATAGTTTACTGCAATAAATTGCACATTGGCATTTCGCTATTTTGAGAATAAAAAATGCCCTGTAATCCGAGTAAATTTTATATTCCCCCTTTGAAATGAAATATTTAGAAATTTGAGGGAAGTGCGATTTTCAGAAAAAAATGTTCTACTAAATGTTGCATCCATGCACATTCTGCTTGCTACCTTATAAAAATATATACGCATTTTGTCAATTTTACATTTAATTCTCCTTTATTCTGACTTGTAGTCCACGGGTTATGTACAGGAAATTACCGTATGCTTGTAGGACTTTCTGTAGGAAACCGGGATTTTCGTAAGAAAATTACAGGACTTTTACGTTTTTAATGTTGGCAGATCTGAATTCTCCGATTCCTACAAAGAATATCTAAATTTCCAATACTATAGAATCTGAACATTTGACATAATTTAGTATTTCCTGATAAAAATTAAAAAAAATAATATATTATGAAAAATTAGAAGCTTCTCATGACTCCCACTAGAAAGTTCGGTGGCAAGTTTTATTCAACCACAATACGATCCGGAAAGCCCATAAGAATGGGCACCCCCTATGTGTTAACCCTCCAATTGGGGTAAGAGAAATAGCTAAATCCCCCCCCCCCTGAAATGTTTTTTGTAATAAAGAAGACTTTCTTTTGATTTTTAGCAGTTGCCGAGTAAACGGGTATAGAGGAGGGGGTGGTGGTGGTGTCGCATTGAGAAATCAACTTAGCGATGACAAGCTCAGGATATTTTACTAAGCAAGCGAGATAACTCGTCAATGCAGCTTAGACGGTTGAAAAACCCTTCAAAATCAGTTCTCGAAATGCCAAATATTTTTCAACACGGCACATCAACGCCAATCTGTTGACTGTAATATCTCAAAATATGCCATCCAATGCGATTCACGAATCAAGTTCTCACCGTGTGAAATTTATTAATAAATAATCCACATCACTTTCCTCTCGCAAATCGCAACCATAAACATTATACAGTCAATTCTCAAATGAGATTAAATTCAATATCCACTCGAAAATCTCTCTCGCACTCATCAATTAAATCGAGACATTTGTCTATAAAAGACCCAAATTTCAAGATATCATCAATACTTCGTGGATCGATCTCCATCCGAAGTTTTCTTCGGAAAATTAACGACGTCGATCTTTTCCCAACATGGCCCATTTAAAAAAATAGGAAAATGTTTCCCCTTATATATATATTTCCCGAGTTGGTTTGATTCGCTACTTGCACTAAAACTGTCTACAGTAGCCAGTTTTTGTTGTTGTCCGGAGGAAGAATGTGCCACAGGAGTCGCGGTTGTGTTCGATCTCTGCCACCGAATCGATACAGTAGAGATGCGGCATCGAGGAGGAGGGAGAGATTCCGTGGCGCCGAAGTACCAGCTCTTTCTTTCCCTCACGGCAATGTGCCCCGAGTCCTCACAAAAGAACTCCTTTTTATCCCTCGACCCTCTATTTTTCCCTCCTCTGAAATCGTTATCGTTTCAGTTCCCCGTGTCTGTGTGTCCTACGCACGTTGTCTCTTCCACCGCGTCTACATCTGTTAAAACAAGGTCGCTTTTGTCCTTCTGTTAGGACTTCCTTGATTATCCATCCATCTGAGATATTGATTTTTTGATTGCAAATCTCTTGCTTTTTCCAATCTTCCCCCTCCCCACCTTTCGCTTTGTATCGACTTCTCCATCTCCTTTTAGGATACGTGTAAGTAGTGTACATACTATTCGTGCTGCTTTAAAGAGAACAAAAAGAGGAGCTAATGCTATGTAAGTGCATCTTCTTTGAATGGTCTTCGACAAACAATTGTGCTCTTGTGAAATTGCTGTATTTGCTTTTTTTTTATTTGAATTCGCGGGGATTATTAGGATGATCGTTTCGATGATATCCATTGACGTATACCGGAGGTCTTCAGCTTTTTCCTACTCGTGAGCGCTGCCTGTACTAATCATCCTCAAAGGAAGAGCACCCTTTCAGCGAGTTGGACTTACTAATGCATGGAATCGGGATGATTTTCAATCCTTGTGTGCAAGGTGTTTAAATTGGAATTGTTGATCAAGTGCCTCTCGCGAGCACGAAATCTGGCACGTGCAGTCCGAGTGGTTCAGGGAGCACCGTGGTGCTCGCGGTCAACGGGTTGAAGATGTCTGACATATATCTTAGTTCACGATTCTTATATTGTTTTATACATGATGTACCCTTTAAGCGGTATTCAAAATTTTCCTGATCCACATTATGACTGCCACTGGGGAGAAAAAATATCACTGAACTTTCTAGAAATTGTCACTATTTTTTTTCATTCAGATTTTGAGCGATGGTATTACTCCCTCCCCCCGAAACCGAGAATAATAATGAAAACACAAGGAAGAGGAATACTCTTTTTTTTTCCCTTCTACTATTTATCCTGTACGCATATTACTATACTAGTCCGAAAACATGGGAAATGTTGCTCTCTACTTTTTTTTATCAAACTGTGAACAGAAGCTGATTACGTCCATTGTTAATTGATCGACAGGTTGGGGAGGGCGATGAAAAACATGGTCGTATATATATGAAGTCATCAACGAAACCATCTGGGCTCGTCGTTGCCGAAATGAAAGGGTTTTTTAGAAAGCGAGATATTTCGTGATTGCCACTACAAAGCGCATCAAGTTTGACAAGATAGCTGTAAGGGTTCGTTTGATTTATTCGGATTGGAAGTATCAGAGGGCACACGTAGGCAATGAGGAATTTGTTATCGTTTCTGTGTGTGTCTACGTACGTTCTCTTCCACCGGGTCTACATCTGTTAATACAAAGTTGCTTTTGGCCTTCTGTTCAGACTTCCTTGATTATCCATCCATCTGAGATATTGATTTTTTGATTGCAAATCTCTTGCTTTTCCACCCCCCCCCCCTCCCACATTGTATCGAATTCTCCATCTCCTTTTAGGATGTGTGTGTAGATACTACTACTACTTAACCGAACATGTACCTCGTACACATTCCTCTTCGGAATTTCTAACGAATCGGCACATGCCGGAATGTGTGTTCTGAGTGTATGCTTGGCCCTGACGTATTTATGTTGTCGAGTTGCGCTTTTTTCGTGTTCATGATGCCATCTGGCTTCCAGGTGTGTGTAGGTAGTGCATATTTACTACTTGTGCTTTTTTAAAGAGAATAAAAAACAAAAAAAGAGTATAGCTAATGCTGCATCTTCTTTGAATGGCGTTCGACAAACAATTGAGCTCTAGTGAAATGCCTGTATTTGCTTTTTATATGAAAACCAGGATTGGGATGATCGTTTTGATGATTACCATTGACGCATATTTTAGTCTACGAGTCTGGTACTGTTTCATACAGTTTTTAGGTATAGTATTTAATACGACCATTCGATTAATTTTAATTTAATTGTTGAAAAATTACCTATGGAAGAGGAAAATAAGAGCTGAAAAACGCAGTGAATTGAAATGCCGCTGGCAACATAGGTGGTGTGGAATGGCACCGATGATCGCTTAAATGTTCTGAAACTACGCCGCAGGTCACTTAGGTGACCCGCGACACATTTTGAGATGTCGTAGGTGATTTGCAAATGTGCCGCCAGCTGCTTGAATGATCCGTAAATGTGTTGCATGCGACATGCAACTTCACCACGGGTCACTTAAAAAGATCTACAAATGCGCCGCAGGCCACTTAAGTTATGTGGAACTGCACCGCGGGTCACTTAAGTCATCTGTAAATGTGCTGCTTCGTTCATTTTTACAAAGTTTGAGGTCACGGGCTACTTTAGATACAATTGGCACACGGTAAATGGGTTGAGCATGTATGGGTTAAACAAAGTGAATAATTGTCAAAACCCACTCGAAAACCATTTTTAAGGAGTCTCGTCTCGGACATCAGCTGTAAGATAACTGCTGATTCGCAACATATTCTGCAAAGAAACTAAGGAGAAAAAAAGCGGTCGCGTACAAAAGGCACGGATTTTCAACAATTCCTTCCGAACCACTTTTTTTTCCCCACTCGAAACTCCGAAAACTGATAAAATTTCGCACCTTTACCTAAATATTTCTATGATATCTCTGCGAGGATACGAATTCGAAATCTTCTGCATGAAAATAACCCAGAAAACGGTCGGGGAAACGGTATTTTTAGATGGAACGATTCGGTCGGATTGAATTCTGCCTCTAGAAGGAAAAAAATAAAATCGATAGATATTTGGATTTCAGGAAAATGTAATTTCTGGATAGTCTGACTTATTTGATTCTCTCTTCCCCCACCCCCCGAATATTTGGCGATATTATCCAAAGTGCATGCCATCGGATAGAGCTGCTTCTGAAATGAAAGGAGAAAATACGATATATACAGCGTACAATAGATGGTATATTTCGAGTTTCATATGGAGTTTGGTTCTCAAATTGACAACTATCGATACAGCCCGTATGGCATACGTGCTCATACGACCCACGGGACAAATGTAGCCCATGACAACCTCTAACCTAATTGTGCAAAAATGAAATAAATGACACATCAACAGATCACTTAAGTGGGCAGCGGTGCAGTTTTACATCACTTGAGTGGCCCGTGACATATTCCCCTATTATTTTGCCGCTGTGGTGGTCGAGTGGTTATAGTGACGGACTCGCGATGCGAGGATCCGGATTCGAACCCCACAGTGGTGGTCGGCTGAAGTTGGTTTTCTGTGGTTCCCAAATTCAAGGCGCAAATGCGAGCTGATCTCCCCGTTAAAAAGTCTCGCCACAGAGAGCAACAGTCCTACAACGATAAATCATGCAATCATAACACTTCACTCATAGTTTGAAAAAATGGTGGCAGATGGCAGCACTACACATAACAAGCATTACAGAGAAACAAAAAACTTCACGTCAGGTTTCACTACACGTACACGCACATTCCCGCATGCATGTACCGATTCGTTGAGAGTTCCGCGGGGTGGGGGGGGGGTATATGTGTGGTGTAGCAGTAGTAGGTAGGGCTCGGGGATCCATGATGTTCTTAAGTCAGCCACCTCGTTGGGCAATTTGCCTGTTGTGGCGTTGTATTTATATTTGTATTTGAGTGGTCTGGGGCACATACGCATATCACACGAGTTGCCAACGGCACATTCCCAGATAATTTAAGTGACCTGTAGCATATTTTCAGATCCCCGCAACACAGTTCTGGAGCACTTAATTGACCCTCGGCACATTTATAGATCATTTAGGTGACCCACGGCACATTTACAGATAGCTCAGATGAGGGGGGCGGATGGGCTCTGTTCCAAATCACTCAAGTGACCTAGGGTGATTTTCGAGATCACTAGTGTGGCTGTGCCACTTTGAAGTTACCTGCGGTAAATTTAAGATCGCTCAAGTGACCTGAGGCGCTGTTCCATATCACGTAAGTGGCCCACGACACATTTTCAAACCAATGTAGTGGCCCGCATTATCAAAAAGATTGAGCAATCTTTCTGTTTTGAACAAAATGTCGGATTTTGATTATGATCATAATTAATAGGATTTTGTCTTAACCTTTCGATTAATTAAATTTGTTTTAAAACCTTTGCTCATACATAGTGGGTAAATACTAAAACACCGAAAAAAATCCCCATAAAAGTTCAGCAGGTTATGATTGATATTTCGGCAACAATGTCGTCCAGATTTCGGTTTCATTTTCTACAGCAATTCAGTTTACAATTCTCAAATTCTGCAAACAATTCCAACAACAATGTTCGGCTTCCTGTTCAGATTATGGCAGCAAATCCTAAAATGATGACTAGATTCCTGCAGCAATGTTCAGATTCCAGTGGCAATTCTGACAACAATGTTTGACTTTCTACAGCGGTTTTACGTTTTCAGCGGCAATTCCCACAAAAATGACAAGATTTCGGTGACAATTGCCACGGAAATCCACTAGGTTCCGGTGGCAGTGATCGGCTTGCGCCTACAATTTTCGCTTTCCGGCAGCAATTTTCAGCTTTCGACAACAATGGTGGCAAATCTGTTTCCGACCGCAGTGATCGGCTTGCGCCTACAATTTTCGCTTTCCGACAGCAATTTTCAGCTTTCGACAACAATTGTTAAATTACGGCAAGAATTTTTAGAATGCGGTGGCAATTCTGACAATAATGAATAGATTTCCGGCAACAGTGTTCAGATTCCGGCAGTAATTCTGGCAACAATGTTCAGACAGCGATTAACAGGAATATCCAGATTTCCACCAACATCTTCCAATACAAATCTCTAGATTCCAGTGATAATGCCGACAATAATGACTGGACTCCAGTGGCAATCTTGGCAGTAATGTTTGTCTTTCGACAGCAATTTAAGCAGCAATCTTCAGATTCGAGAAGCCATTTCAGCTACAGTATTCGAATTCCGGCGGCGATCACCATTAATTTCCAGATATCCGCCGAAAACTTCCAACCTAAATGTTCAGACTCCGTCAGGGATTCCGACAACAGTAGAATTCGGCAGAAATTCCGACAGTAATTCACAAGAATAACTAGGTTTCTGACAAGAATTTATAATCCCGGCAGCGATTTAGAATTCCGCCAACACTTTTCGAATCTTATCTCGTAATACATATCCATATTACTTAGGGTTACTAGATTCGAAAATTGAGAAGGGGGGAGGGCTCTTGCCCCCTTAACAACGTCCCTTTTCCTAATTTTTAGAACAGATAGTGCCACTTATGAGCTATATACCACATTAATAACTTTTCCTGACTAGAACAAAACCGCAAAAATAGAAAAAATTCTGGGAATTTTAACGGTTATTATAGTCAATGGGGGAAAACCACAAAGAACACTCATGTCAATAAAGAGATGTTTCTCTGAAAGTGGAATTTTTTTTTCTAAGGAAAAAAGAAGAAAAATAATTCCGGAAACCTGAAAAGGAGGACAAAATTTCGAATTTTCTGAAACGTAGGAGGACGCTTGAAATGAAATCAAAAAATGACGTCTGGTAACCGTAATGTCACTGTACAATATATATATATATACAGCTGTAAATACCGTAACTACACCTCACTAACAATATTCTTCACAAACCCTCAACAAGGGGAGTAATCGTAAATTGATTCCTACAATAGCTAACTTCAATTCCTGACATCAACGCCAATATCCGCATCACAAGACATGCATAAATTCATAATATCTGTACCGAAACTGAAAACCACTCCCGCAATTTGAATCCATGTCCACAAAAAACACTCCCGGTCCATCCCAATATTTCCAATACCAAAATCAATCGACTCTATCGCCGCAATTGCACGGTACGTGTGATCCAGATACACGGAAAGAATGGGCTTTAAATATAAAACATTATCCAAGATAACTCTTTAAACTTTTTTTAGGACAGGGGGAGTAGTTAGGCATATGAGAAATTGAGTGTTGGGAGGTAAAAAACCTAAACAAAAAAACATTACTACCGAAACAAACTCGGCACTATCTTTCTTGGCACAACCGTGGCTCGATGTAGAGAGAACCCAGAGAAGAAAAGCTCTATTATCAGTCCAGTCACGAACACGGTCGTCTAATTTCAAGTTATTTAAACACTCCGCGTCAGTGCTGACAGTGTTCTCGCGTGCGAGTTCCTAGAGAATGGAGAGAGTTCGAGAGTTCCATTCTTTATTTTTTTCGTGTATATATGACTGCCCATGAAAATGTCCGATACGTGAACACCTCAGTTTTATATATGTATTTTTTTCTTTTATGTTTGTTAAGAGTTACCAAGCGAAACACGCATATACGCATGGCACGAGCACGCACTTCGATACATAAAGAATGCTAGGTAAATATCGCACAAACATGGATAGACGCCATTGTTGTACTAAACTCTCGATGCGAAAGAAAAAAATAAAATGTGTCTAGTGTTTTTTTACAGTTATTGTTATTATTGGGTTTTATCGTCGTCATAAAACTGACATAAACAAGTTGTCTTTATGACTAATGAAATTTAGGCCTAGTAGGCTTGCTTGCAACGATTATTTTTTATTGAGCGCGTAGCGTGTCGCGAAGGAGCTCTTGCAGAATATAATACTATATTTTCTGGTCTATGTATAGATACATATTTTTTCCCTTCATAGTGATCGTTTTCGGAGAGAAATTGTTAGAAGAGATGATGGGATGTTTTATTTTGATATGTTTAACACTTTTTTGCCATTTGGAATAGTGCGATATTCATGTGTCAGTCTACTTCTACACCATACAGGGTGCTCTGTAAGTCCTAAAACCGTTCGATACATCAACCGTTCGTCGTAGAGAAATGGTTTCAATTGGAAAAAAATGCTCAAAATGTGTTCAGAAATCACTCGGCACTAGTTTTGAGAGTTGAAATGCAGTGTGACACAAACAAACGGTCTCCGTCCAGGAAAACCCAATTAGAAAGATGTTGCCCCGTCTCTTCTGAGGCAAGGAAAAAATCCAGGTTTCTAAGTGCAATACTGTCGAATCCCGTTATAACGAACTCCAAGAGACCAGAGAAATCACTTCGTGATAACGAAATTTCGTTATAAAGGAATTTTAGGTTTTTGCATTGTTCTTATGTAAATTTATCTGAGCGATTAGAAAAGGCTTCATTAAAACGAGATTTTCGCTATATCGGTATTCGTTAAAACGGGATTAGACTGTATTTGAATTCGAAATAGGAGAAAAATTGGGAAAGAACATCACGAGCTAGAAGCACTCATTTCTCTCATTTTTTGCTATTTTTTCCCCAACTTTTCTCCTATTTTTAAATTAAAATTTCTCAGCGAATAGTGCATTTAAAAATTTGAATTGTTTGACCTCAGGAGAGACAGGGCAACATCTTTCTAAGTGTGACACTAACTGAGTTTTTCAGGATGGAATCTCCATATAAAAATTTTGAATTTTTATGCTACATTGAATTTTCTCTCTAAACTTACTGAGTGATTTCTGAACGCATTTGAGCATTTTTCAGATTGGAACCATACCTCTACGACGAGTGGTTGATGGGATGAAGGTCACATTAGGGATTACAGGACACTGTAAAGCCGCAAGTCGTTTCTTAGTTTGCTGTGTAGACATTTTTTCGAATTTTTAGGAAAATACTTGAATTATTCTGTATTCTTCCGCTTGTAAAGACAATGCTTGAACTCTGTACATTTCGTGAAATATTATTCAAAAATCCGCATGTTTCGTAGGCTGAATTGAACAAAAGCCAGGTTTTCCTAGGAGCAAGCTTTCTGGTGCGCGTCCAGCGTGAAAACTGTGATTGGTCAAAAACCCTGAATTTCAGGTTTTTAACCAATCAGCGTTTTCACGCTGCACACTGCGCAGAAATTTTAATCCTAGCAAAACCCGGCTAAACTGAGCACGACCAGGCTGTATCAATATGCCTCAGTTCCCTTGAAGAGCGCGGCCTTGACGGTATGTTGTAAGCTAAAAACATGAGAGGAACATTGGAATTTTTTAAAAATGAAAGTCCATATTTCCGTGAATATTTGTGGTGCCATTTTCATGAAAATGTATACGAACGTTACTTAGAGCAAGTAAAATGTTTTGCAAAGTTAGAAATCATTGCAGTGTTTACGTACAAAGGTTGATCAAAAACATCTTTTTTGTATATTTAAGTTCTTATTGGTCCCCTAAATAAATATTCTTTCTTCTAAATCTTCAATGAAAATCTCTCCATAGCAAATAGCATCTTGTAAACCATTTAAAATGCACTTCCATGTTGCCAGTTTCGTTTTGTGAAAATAGAAGACAACACTGGATGCATGCACGCACGAAATTTACATAAATGTCTAGTCAGGTTCCACATTAATTATTAATAAACCGAACACAGCCACCTCTTTGAAGGTGAAATGGTAGTGCATTGCCTCTGGAGTAAAGATAGACTAAGCTGTGGACCTGTAGAAAAGAAAGGGCCACCACACTACCAGAGACGGGGGAAGCTTGATGGAATGATCACGGTGTCCCTCTATGATGATATGGGCTTCTAACTGGGTTATCCCATCATCAAACGCCACGGAACCCTCAAAAATCCCAGCACCCCCATAGAACTTTCAGAGAAGAAAACATTATTACTGATATTGCGCAAAGCTGTTCATTATTTTGAATTTTAACGAGATGGTTGTCGTTTTGAAAAATTATACCATTCTTGGATAACTAAACAACTCAGAAGCAATAACATCGGTATTCTTTTTCACATGGAATTTTCGAACCAGAAGTTCATGGAAATGCCATTTTCCGTTTCATCAGGAAATTATAAGTCGACTTATAAAATCCTGGCAAAGATTTCGTGGCCCGTTGGACAAAGTTGCGCTCAATCGACTGGGAAAGAAATCAACGTATTCGTCAACGAGCGCTTTTCGAACTTTGTTGAAGAGGCCACAGCGAGTGAAGGTTCCCTTTTGAAAGTTTGGAAGATCTGCAAAAAGAAAAGCAAGAAAATTACCAAAATTCAAAACAAAGTGGAGGTGAATTGGTCTTCACTGATGCTGAGATAGCGGAAGTGCTTGCCGAAACTTATGAGGGTCAATTCAAACCTAACACGAATCAACCGATTGGCACTCAGCGGGAACACTTGAATATAATTGAGGAATTTCTCAACAGACCACGTCATCAGAGTCTTAGTGGGTTTCAAGATTCAGAGCTAACAACTATGGAGGAGGTTAGAGAACTTATTAACAAGCTCTCGATCAAGAAAGCGTCTGGACTGGATGAAATCTCCAATCATGCTCTCAAAAATCTGCCCTTCTGACTCTCACCAACATTTTTAATAGATTAAGATTCTTTAGTAGGGTGTCCTCTATGATGAAACTTTTACTTAAATTGTTTTGCTCTTTCTTATATAGACGGAAGAATTTTCTACATTTCACTAGTACGTATTTCTCTAATGTGGCCATGAAATCATTCCAGTTTACCTTCTCCCGGAGAAAAATAAACATTCATTGTATGGACGCCTTAATAATGTACCAAAAACAAATGCAACTTTCGGAGTTGGAACCGCGTACAAGCTCTCGCACCACAACCACCTAGATATGGGCAAAAAACGAAGAGGAAAACACAAATGGCCGCAGCTATGCAGTTGGCAGAACTTCTGACCATTAACCTCTCGCCCAAATTTCTCCTTTTTCAGACATTTTCCATACACAAAATAACCAAGTTCTAAGCCAGCAAAGAAAGGAAATAATAAGAGAAATCAACAGTTACGGGTTTAAGAGCGTGATTAGGTTCGTTGGCAATCCTTTTCCCGGGCTAAGACGATCATCTCATACACTAATAACAAAACAGAAAAAACGGAAGACATTACAAGCGGACCGATCCATCAAAGTACAAATAGTATAGCCACGAACAGGAGCAAGGCTCTTCTCGAACATTAAACCACTAATGAAGTTCCGTCTACGGCCATTACGTCCTTCCCCCGAGTTGTTGTATTCGAATACAACAGAAAAAGAGATGAGCGAAAACGAGGAGAGCTTTGTTATTTCCTCTCTCCTCATACAACTGACCACGAGGTTAAGGAAATTCTTTCCTCCCTCATTCATAAACGTCTCGTACATTAGTTAAATACAGAAGTCCATAATAACGGCAGATCCCGGTAACGGGAAAAATTGTCGTTGTAACGGACTTTTCGTTATAAGCGGATGTTTTTTAATATAAGCGCTCATCGACAATCGCTTGCAAATCTCTCGCTATACGTTATATCGAGATTGTCGTTGTAAGCCACACTCGTTATAACGAACTTATACTATAATTCATTCTGAACGTACATGATGATGCAGTAGCCACCGCTTATAAGAATCAAATCGGCAAAATTAAAACCAAATGTTATTTCAACGTATGAAAATCATCGGTTATAAGAATCAGAATTCCATTTTTAAGAACAAAAAAAAATTCCCTCCAAAACTCTGCCACCGTTTATCTCAGTAATAGGAACTTGTAAACTAATTGAATACCTTTGTGATCATTCTATATTGACTACCCCCCAGGGCTGTTTTGATCGCACCCTTACGCCAAGCAAGTTTTCTGAGTCCCTACCTGGCTAAAAATGCTTGCATACAAATTTACATGCTTACTTCCGAAAATTTCAATCAGATCTCATTTTTGTGAGACCCTTTCTTCTCTTGAAGCGCCCAGGTGGGCCCATGCGTTAAGACGGCACTATCCCTCCCCAAACAGTGATTACAGATTACACCTTTGTAAAAGTGAGCTTCCATGAACGACATCCAGGTTCGCAACCCCGGCGGGGGGGGGGGGGTTTAGACGAGTCTGGTGCCCCGAGCGATGAACTGGATGGGGGCACCAAATTTACTCTTTTACTGCTCCTACATTATACTCCAACGCACAAACTTGTCTTTAACCCTGTTCATAGCCAGCAAGGGCAGTCTGTAAGTCGCTAGGCAGTCCCCTCGGGCTGGGCAGCGACGAGAGAAATTAAGTTCTGTCTGTGTCTGTAATCATTTTGAAATGACCACGGAAGGAAAACTACTGGACAAAATGTTATCAAACTTGGTAATAGTTTACAGGAGGTCATGGGATTCAATTCTCCGCAAACAAAAAGGTTCAAAAACTCACTACCAGTGGGGAATGGTGCTGTATGAAATATTGTTAAACGAAATAAGACATGAAAACACATCGGTTTAAAATGTTTTTAACCGTTTCTGAAACATGCTACAAAGCATGTTCAATGTGGCGTCCACCATTTTCTGTTCAGCAAGTTAAATCGCATTACTGCATGCTCAACAGTAGCTCTTAGCATATGAGGAGGCTAACAACAAAAGTAACTAAAAAAGGCACCTTTCTTTCATAGTTAATAATTTTACAAAATATGGATGTTTAGAATCTGGGAATGACTAAGAATGAGAATATTTCCGTGTACACACTTTTCGCAAGAACAAAATTCCCCATATTGTAAGAGGTGGCACGATACCAAAATTCTGTACGTGCGCAGAGAAACAACGGGTCTGTGCAGGTGAGATTAAAGAGAATGTGTCCGCTGTCTGGAAAATAAAACTGTTGTCCAGACAGTGGATTAAAAAATAAAATCCACTGTCTGGAACCCTCGGAACCACCGAAATAAAAATGTCCTTTCAGCTCAGCAGGATTTTTTTAAGCCAGCAGGGGTTCCAATGTGTAACGATATTATTCATTATTTACGTACTGAACATGCGAGAGACGGCGTTGAAGTAGGGTTACCTGAAATTCTCTCCTAAACTGGAACATGAGGACGCATGCACACGCATCTTTGACTCTGTTCCTTCTGTATGCTTACAAGAGATATCATCACTACGACAATGAACAATTTTTCATTGTCGTAGTGATGCAACCAAAACAACCATTCTTCCAGTGATTTTCAACGGAGGGGATATTTATTAACTATCAGAGTGCTGTTTCCCTCACTCTGTTTCTGAATTGAAGAAGGAAAATATTGTCTTCAATAAACGAACTTCCTGGCCTTCTCTGGTGCATGGAGGCACTCCACAATAATGGGATCAAATACTATGATAAATAGCAGGCGCCGCTTGGGCGAATGCCTCATTTTCTCACGTCGAAATTGACAAGACCACATAATTTTAGGGCCTTCCGATGAGGGCTTTGTCCGGACCCCCTACCGGAGGCGGATTCATTGTTTTATTGCCTGTGGGCTATACAAATTTCTCCGCAATTCTAGCCTAGTTTTCTTAATTACTCAAACCTCCAAATTATCTGTCCATCTTTCACACTCTAGCTCGCTGTTTTCGTCTTTTGCTCACCACCAGGTCATCCTTTTGGTCACTCACATGCTTGTACACTTTATAGATTAGTCATCCAAGTGGTCAGGATTTTCTTTTAAACGGCACTACCTCGTTAAATATCAAAACAAAGAACAGCCTCGCGAATATCAGTAAGAAAGAAATTTTCTTTTTTCGAAAGCGCTCCGGTATTTTTAAGGGTTCCGTACCGTTTATTCATGCGGGATCCCAAATAAAAACCCATGCCCTAGAGCAGTGATTCTCAACCTGGGGCCATATGGTCCTCTTGTGGTCCTGGGGATACTCTATCGAGAGCCACGGAGGAAATCAGATGAATGGGTAGCCACTGTGAGTGGCAAAGGGACTACCGAGAACTGTGAAAAATAAAGCTTTTCAACCCACGGGCCCACTTTGGAATTATCCTGGCTTCATTTCCGGAGGGGGGGGGGCATGATAAGATCTGGATACCATGATTTTCATTGTAAGTTTCTATTTTCCAGCTATTTATGGGACCCCGGAACTTCACTTTGCCCAAGGACCTATGGTGTTGAGACATATGTTGCCATACATAACCCCCCCCCACAAGAAGGAAGCTCACTGAACACTGCGCGGGCTCGTGGAGGTGCGTTGGTAGGGTTGATTGTAGGTCCGCGTTAGATCATCCCATATATTATATAAGTAAACCTATTTTTCATATTTAATTCGGCTTTTGGGAGAGATGATCACCCACTTTCCGGACCCGTGCCCGGTGCAGGTTTCTAGAAATCTTATTCAAAAAATTTTTGTTCATCACAAATTTAATTTCGAAGTTTAGTAGAAAGGGTATCAATATTTGGGATGAGGGTAGAGGGGCCCTGAATAAGATTAGGGAGCCCGAAAAGAAAATATTGTCCACAGGGTTCCATGGGTTGAGGAACAATGCCCTAGAGCAGTGGTTCTTTTTGACTCGCTTTTTTGGTATATAATTTCTATGGCGGAGCCCCGTAGGCCTATCTTTTATTAATTTATAAGTTACAGATTTATTTTTATTATCTAAAAACAATTATAATAATTTTTCTTTTAAATTTACTCTTTTTTTTATTTTCCTCGAGTGCCGCAGAGCCCCTGGGAAGTGCACAATGAGCCTCAAGGGCTCCACGGAGCACCGGTTGAGAACCACTGCCCTAGCGGAATGTTTAAAAGGTGCATTAAATGGTAGCACCAATTTTTACCTTCAACATATCACGTCAAACGGCATGAACACTTCGGTACCGAACATACCAGACAGAATGTGGCAGCATTTCTATTACATCGTGTCACTCTCAGCGAATCTCTCCCAAGCCTACCTGCATCGTGTCTTCCCGACTTGAACTGAACCACCGCCAGGATGCCGCAAATCTACTTAAGTTAGCACGATCAAATCTAACGAAAGCATGAATATTTCACGCACTTTGGATCAAGTACGTACGTACGTATATCTCGAAGACGCTCTTCCCATAACAATTAAAACGCATAATTTATGGTTACGTGTATATCCCTCCTCTCCGTAACAAGGAGATTGGTTGGGTTGAGTATGTGTGCTAAGGGGGGAAGTATCATCTCGTAAACGTTAATCTTCATCATCATTCTGTCGACTCATAATCCCAAGGATTCGGACTTCGTACATGAAGCAGTTCGTACCAGATTGGATCCAGAGGTAAAGTTGCGATTTTAAATATTAATATATTACTGTTTTCTCATTCCCGTGCCGTATTTGATAAGAATTGTTCGTTTATTCATATACGGATATACTATTTGGATCTTGTGGGCACAATTCCACTCAGAAATGACTGGAAACAAAAATTCCGAATTGGAGTCAAAGGAAGCATAAATGTTTGAGTGCAATACGTCGTTCGGGCTTTCAAGTCGAGTATTCGTAGACCTGGAGCTTCTCGTACAATAATCAATTATTGCCGCTAGGGGATTATCGCCAGGTTGTCAGAATTAATCGGGTTTTCTGCTCTGCTATTGTCCATATGATTACTGAGTAATATACTAAGATTGCGTAAGGGGAATACTCAAGTCAAGTCTGTGTGATCTCTGTAAGGATCAGAGCCAAGTATTTCAGGTTGTCTGTTATGTATAGGCAAGTGTTCAACAGTTCCATTTTTATCGTCAATTCGTTTGCTTCCAGTCTTGAGATCGGTTCGAGAGTCATTTATCCAGTGAGATTTAAGTATCCTGTGCGTGTAGTTGAATGGTTTCGTGGAATTAAGTTGCCATTTAGAGAACATACCTTCCTCGTCGTTGTATTGAATAGTTGCTTTAGGTTGCTCAGGTGATCTATACCGTCCTTGTCCCAGAGCACGTGCATAACAGGGTTAGAGTGTCTGTAGACTGTTTGCAGAGATGTACTGCCGACCAGCTTGTTGTCAGGATCAGTGACGTATCGGTATATGTCGTAGTTGCAGTTTTTGAAGTATGCAGACCATAGTGTTATATATTCAGTAGATTAGCTACAAGGGTGCTCAACCCTTTTGGGGAGTTCAGATCACTTCATTCGTATGGAAAAGTGGCTCGCGGCACGTTTCCATACCAGAGTGTTATTTGGAAATGTGCCTCGAGTCACTCAGGTGATCTATAAAAATGGGCCGCTTAAGTGAACTGTAGATGTGTCGCGCGACTCAAGTAACCCATAAGTGAGTTGTGCGTGCTTCACTCAAGTGATCTGGAAATGTGCCGAGAGCCACTTAAGCAGCCTACTCTATTTTATAGGTCACTTAAGTGAACTGTAAATTTGTTGCAAGCCATTTAAGTGATCTAGAAATATGCCGGCCAACCACTTAAGTGATCTGGATATGCACCGTGGGCCACTGAAGTAATCTGGAAATGTGCCACGGCCCGCTTAAGTGATTTGATCATGTTTCTTGGGACACTTGAGGGGTTTGGTTATTCATCGCGAGTCACATCAGATGACTCAGAGAGCCATTGGGTGAACATGTATGGGTTAATGGCTATTCATCATGGCCTTGAAATCCTTTTCACATACATGAATGCATAGTGCGTCCATAATCTCCGGCATACTGAGCAGTTCATTTCATGGCGACTAAGTTCATTCTCAAAATTTTCAGAAGAAAATATCCTTTGAATAACGAATGCATGCATTAAGCATACATATCGGGCAAATCTGGAAATTCCGATTGATCAAAATGGACTTTTAAGTGCAGTAGCCTAGGTCGATTTGACATCCTATCTTAACCCCTTTACGATCACGAGGGTGAGGTTAAGGTTACACATATTTATCACACATTCTTCAAATAGAGATGATGCAAATTTTCTGTCAAAAGCTTGTACGTGAAGTGCTTAAGGGACGCTTTAAGTATACTACACACGGCCGCAACTAGATGCTTTGTCACCCGGGGCAAGTGCGTATTTTGCCACCCCTTTGTAATGGTGGAGAGATTTAAGAAAAAAATTTGCGCCCCCTCTGGTCCAGCGTCCAAGGCACGAGACCCGCCTGCTCCCCCTAGTTGCGGCTCTGATACTAATGCGCACGCTATGCGTTGTCCTTGAGTGGTTTGCTATAATTTCCCATCCAAATGCACAGCTGTCGCGAAATATTTCACCGCGAGCCAAGCAGCGTGCACGAGACGAACGTCAAATTTGGTAGAATCCGACGATGGATTCAACGAAGGGACTCGCTTTGAGTGTCTTTGTGCAGTCAAGGCTGCGCGGTTGGAACCGGGTTGTACGTGCGAAAAGACAACTGATAAATAAAAGAGGGTAAACAAGAATATAGGGAATTTGCAAAGCAAAACCGCAGCGTACAGGGGTCAGGACGAGGGAACCTATGTAGAAGCATACCTTTTAAACTAATCACTGCCCCCGATGGTATCAGGCTATTTTTCTTGTCCCGTGCAAGGTTTATTACTGAAACCTTTTACATTGGGATAAAATCATTTGTAGCCTCATCTTTATTCCAGAATTATATTTTCAAGGAATATGCATTGTGCAAAATTTACTTGAATGCTATTTGCACCAAGGGTTCTCAACTTGGTAGCCTCTGCTAGCCCTCTTCCCTCATTTTGTGGCCCAAGCACATTTAAAGATATCCATTAGACAAAAAACAATGAAGGGAAAGCCACGGCAAGAAATCCATTTAATGCCCTAAGGGTGGTTTGCCTGCTCTCTACCAGATCTCTTATCACCCGAGTTCCTCTGCACCTGACGTTCCCAGGCCGTACTAGGGTGAGGGACCATACATTTTAGACGGCCTTGTTACAGATGGAAAGTAGGGCTGGCCCATTACATCTGAATTTTCGCATGCGATTCGTAACCATACATGCAACCAGGTGACGATGTTCATTGGCGGGAGGGGGGGGGGGGATACATTATGTGAGAGGAAAAAGTCACCAACAGGAGTCCATAGAAAAAAAACGGGGTGGAATAAAAACAACGTCGGTTGATAGGGTTACAATGAAGCTTCGCGGTGGTGAGGAGAGAGGAAAGAAAACGCAGAACTGAATTGAATTTATTCCACTTGCATTTGGACCAAATATTTCGTCCGTGATTGTAAAGAAGTTAAATGTCTATTTTAAAACCTGATGGAATGTTGCGAAGAATGTCGTCGTCGTCGACATCCCTCATTCGTTTCTTTGTAGAAACCTATGGAATTTTGCGAGCAAACTTGATGGAATGTTTCGAAGCTTCTGCTCATTTGTTTTTAATTCAGCAAATAAAACCTTTTCCATATAAGGGTTCACACTGGAATTCAACTTGCGGATGTGCGGACGCCTAAGCAAGCAAGCCTTCACAACGGCTATCAACGAGGTCTCTCTCAACGATCTTCTCTTCAAATTCAGCTCGGCATTTATTAGACGCAGTCTTCGCGTGATGTCATTTTGTTCTCTATAGGATAAAATAGATAATGGAATTCAGAGAAATTTTCAATCAAAAACTGTTTATTTCATACTTTTGAAAGAAAAAAAAAGACTTCTGTAATTGTCCATAATTTTCACCGTAATTGCAAATTTCATGGTAGAAATTCCTACAACCTACAAAATCACTGACATTCCGTATTAGTTCGTAAATAATATTTACATATTATGTTCGTTCACCTGGATGAGAGTAGGTGAAGGGTCCTCAGACCGAGATATTTGGTTGGCCTCCCAATGCATGAAAATTATTCTCAAAAGAAATACAGAGGAATCTCGACTATTTTCGGCCTAGTCTCTTGGCGCCATGACGTCACCAAATTATCGGAGCTGTCGCCAAACTTTGCCAAGTTTGTTGCCAGTTTGGTGATATTTACAGAGAAATGCGTTAATTTTCATTTTTACATAAGCTAATGACCAGGGCTCGGATTTTTATGCCCTAAAGATGAAACGTCGTTGCTAATAGGTTAAAAACCTTGAATGTAGTGATCAGCAACGTTTCATCTTTAGGGGCATAAGCATCCGAGCCCTACTAACGACTATTTATAGGTAAAAAAATGTCATAATAAATAACCAAGAACTGCTTACATAATTTTCGTAACAATAATTATATTCCTGTACTTTTTCTGTTATAAATTTTTAAAACGTACATTACTGCACATAACAAACATTTGCATTATGCATATATAAAAGTATAGAGTACTGACCAGTACCAAGAGGTCACAAAATATGAATAGGAGTGGCTTTGATATTTAAATGGTGGTTTTTTCATGGTATGGCGGGAGTAGAAGCGAGCATTTATAGAACTCCGGCCTATTCAGCTTTCCTGTCATTTGGCCCGCCCTTCTGCCACATTAGGCTGGATAGTCCGGATTCTACTGTATTCTAAAAATCTGATTTTGAAGTCGTTTCAGAAGACATTTGGCTGGGCATGAGATCTCAGCCCACGTGGCTGAAACTTATTTTCATATTATGCATAATAACGGCACGTTATACACATAAAATTTACCATTGATATACATTAACCCTTCCTCACATCAGAGTATTTTACTTTTTCAAAATACTTCTTTCTGTTATCTTCCCAGTTCACAATTATGTACGGAAGGTAACATTAAAAAGAAATTAGAACGATGTCTTATAGAAATCACTTAAACATTAGACGTTGTCTAACTAATGGCTAACATCCGTTGAGACATCCTGAAAAGCCATTTCCTGCGAAAATCTATTCGAATGTAATCTTTCCTCCGCAACCCATTCAATCTCGTATGTATTCTTCGAGTTCCCGGGGAAAATTCCTTCGTGTGACCGAAAATCCGAAATTGCTTACGCCACTGGCCAGAATGATTCGAGTGTTTATCCCCGCAGTTGGGTAATTAAATAGAAATTACAGCTCCCCGAACAGCACCTCCATAAATGGTCCTATCTATCCATACAGCGTTAAAGCGGGTCGGAGGCTGGTAGGAAAACTTTCATAAATTTTTGAAATTTCCACAGCCTTTTACGCTGTGTACTGGGCAGTGGCGTAGAGAGGAGGGGAGAGAATTCATTAATTTTACTCGTGGTTTTCGAGCTAATTGTACCCAGTGGATCGTTAATAATTAAGCTTTACGACTTCTGTGAGGGGGCTTTAGATTCTAACGCTGTTGCAAATTAAAACGAGCGACTAACTTATGTAAAAACTTTGTGGATGTAGGGTAAACTATTTATGAGTGGGAATATCTAATGGATTCCATGGATATACAAAAATGAAATTGCTCGTGGCTTAAGATCCGTATCGGGATATGAGGATTATAATGACATACTGAATCTCAGATCCAGAAAATATCTGATTAACCCATTCATGCAAATGCAAGTCCAAAACAGCCAAAAACCTAACCGAGTGCTGAACAAAAAGATGTCCATAACAAATATGTGGATGTCATATATTTCTAAAATACAACTATCTAATTCAAAGTGCAATTATGAAAACTATATATACACACACTCGCTTCCAAAAGTTAATCACGTGCCGGGTTATATAACAATGACACACCTTGCCACTCTAGATTGCACGGTTTGTGTGGGACGCGCGCATACAGTCCCTTCACGTGGAGCCGTCGGCACTCAGTACCAGCAGATAGTGTCTTACCAAGTGATATTGCAACCTTGGAAGTAACAGTTGCGGAGGTCGTTCGTCGATTCCACTTAGCTACTGTAGCAATATACCTATTACGAAAACAATTCCCATACAGCTGACCGGAGACATGGGTCCAGTTAACCAGGGTTACCACTTCCATCTGATGATCGGTATATTATACAAATACAAATATTTAATACAAATACAACGCCACTACAGGCAAACTGCCCAACGAGGTGGCTGACTTAAGAACATCATGGATCCTTGAGCCATTTTTTGGAGGCCCTACCTACTACTGCTACACCACACATGCACCCCGCCCACACCTCCCCCCGCCCCCGCGGAACCCCCCAACGAATCGGTACATGCGGGAATGTGCGTGTACGTGTAGTGAAACCTGACGAAGTTTTTTTTTGTTTCTCTGTAATGCTTGTTATGTGTAGTACTGCCATTACTACGGTCCCCCAAGAGGAATCCACTTTAACCACGGTTACATCCATTCTTGCAGCATCACCTGGTAAGACAATATTTGCCGGTATTGTGTGCAGAAAACTCCACATGAAGGGACTATGCGCCCGAGTACAACGCATTTGTTTCCATTAACCGTCCAATTCAGAAGGACAAGGTTGAAATGGTGTCGTAATGTTATATAAGCCGTCGCGTGCTTAACTTTAGGGAGCTAGTGCGTGTATAAATAAATGAATGAATGAATACAGTGTGTGTGTATACACACTCGTATGTACGTTACGGTGAATGTGATAAACCCGGTTATTATGCATAATCACCGAACACTTTGGTAAAGTTCGATAAATTTACCTAAATTTATCACTTTTATCTGTGATTATGCGTAGTACCCAAGCGTCGTTGGTAAATTTAATAAGTACTAGAAAAATTATCACTTTTTCGGTGATTATGCACAATACAAAAGTATCGCGTCGTTGGTAAACATGATAAAGCGTACTATATGATATACAGTACTATACGTGATAATTCACATGTGTTAAGTTATTATATCGAGGTGACAGTAAAATTAGTTATTATAAATGGGTCCGACTATATTCATCAGATATACTACACTCAAAATTTACCAATCAAGTTCAACAATTACACGAGGGTAACATGCGTAATCACAAATGAAGGAGGAAGGAGGGGGGTAAATTTCGGGTATTTATCAAATTTACCAACGACGTTAGGGGTATTACTCATATTCACCGGCAAAAGTGATAAATTTATCAAATTTACCAAGACGATTGGTAGGTATCCATAGTAACCGATTACCATAAAATATTTGCCTTATCTAAGTATGAATAGCTTCTCGATTTACCTCAACATGTTTACCGTATTCCTCTTTAAACGTGTCAGAATTCACGACCCCCGGAGGTAAGTAAGCTATTCCATTTATCAACAACCTTATTGGAGAAGAACTTGCGACGACGAACCACACCCTGGAGTTGTCTCTTACCAATCGATACTGGTGTCCCCCCCCCCCCCGTCGTCGGAGCGGTCGACTGGCGGCGTATTAATAATCTGCTAATAATTATTTAGCCTGGTATTGTTATCTAGGTAACGGCTATCGAAATAGGGTTACCAGAAATCCGTATTTTGAAAATTTGGTTATCAGATCCCCGAAGCGCTAAAGACGGGCAATTAGTTGACAAAGCCATCCATTTGGTGCCAAACTAGTTTATCTCAGTACAGGCTTTTCGCAATAAATTTGGATGATCTCATCGTTCTATCTTTGAGCAAAAAAAACTGCTTGGCCGGTTCACGATTTATCCGATCATTAAAAAAGGAGCAGGATAAGGATATAGTGATTGTCTATAGCGATGAAAATGGCATCACAACTTTTTACACAAAGAAGACTGAGTCAGCCTGGTATTTCAAAATCTAGTTTTGACGAGCAGAAAATGATTTAGAGTGAGGAAAAATAAACTATTACCCGTTTATAGGGTTACTATTGAAGCGTCTCGATGATGAGAGGGAAAGAGTTTTAATGTGTGTGTGTTTGTATTTCTTCTATTGCGCGTCCTTGCACAATTTGGGAAAAGGTATTATTTTTCCCCCCGCTTCACATCTTGTACGGAATCGTGATTTGCCAGTTTTTGCCACTTGGCTCCTTGGCAATTTTTTGTTTCCTCTTAAATAATTGATAGGGTGTTGATGTGCATACATAGACTCTCTGAAATCGATTTCAAAAGCGCAAAAAATTTTAATTCAAATTGCAAAACTTTATGGCAAAAAGATGCAAGCGAAGATCATTAGATCTGTATTGGTTACCTCCATATTTGGCTGCAAATTGGTGGTTTTGTGCTTGGCGTGATTATTTTGATCTTGCCAATGACAGATGTAAGCCGGGATTACACTATAAAAGCTTCATAAAAGATCTTTTACAAAATTTAAAAAAAAACCCCATAAGCCTATTGGTTTTCATTCACTCGAATGTAACCGATGAGCTCATCGGTTGCAATTTTCTAGTTTTATAAAAGAACTTTTCTGAAAGTTTTATAGTATAATCCCGGTCCAGAATCACGGAAGGACGAGATTAGCTTTCGAAATGCTCCTTGGGATTTATACGGATATTATTGTTGGGGTTGCTACTAAGCTGCGCTGATGCAAATCGATTTTTAACATCAAGACATTTTCATTGTGGCTATTTTGCTTCAATTTTACTTGGTGTTGAAGTAAATATTTTTTATACTAACATAGCGCTGTAGACACCACATGTAAAGTGCATTAGCTAGATTATTTCCTGCCGTCACATAACTTTACAAAAGTCCTTTTTCATTTTGAGACCAACTTGACCTAGAGATGCTTCAAATACCAGGCTAACACATCCTTCATCCTGGCGGAGCTGGTTATCGTTGAAGTTATGCTCTTCTAAGTCTTTTAAGTTTGGCTCCAAAATGTTCGAATTTTGATTTCCAAAGAATTATTTCCCGAAATGTCCAGTTTTCCTGCCGATGAAGACTAATATGGCGGATGCATCCAGTGTTATTCATAAAGGGCTTAATTTGACCAATAGTAAGTACCGATTGAGGTAGATATCTCGCGTTCGTCTCGGAGACATTATCGGTCATACATAGATAACCGTATTTCGCGTCTTTAAAACCTAATAACCCTCTGCATAATGATTATGCGTATTCTCATCTCGCCAAGCTACTCACACTGCCATTTAATTAGTTCAATAACGTTTATAGCTTCGCTAAAAAACAAAAACATCGTGACCAGACTTGATTGTTCTCTATCCTCCCCACGAGGAAGACACCAAACACAATCTCCACGATTATCACAAAAATTAATAACCCATTCCAAGAAAAATGGATGAATAGAAAGAACCAGTAACAGTTTTGATAGATCTAAATGATACGTGTGTATGTATATTCAAGCGCTTCATCTCCTCAATTAGTCATTCAACCTTGTTTCATATGCCATGTTGCAGCGTAAGCGCGATTCATGCAAAGCGTTTATCACGGAAACGATGCACGCGTAACCGATTGGAAATTGCTAAATCTAATAGTGGGGGGGAGAGAGTTTCATGAATGAAATCGCGATTTTGCAAGTAGCATTTTGTATGATGGCGTGTATTGGCCTCTCTCCAGCTTCCACTTCCGCTATTCTTGGTATCGTTATAAATGAATCGTTCGAGTTAATTGCGTTGCTTTTCACTCTAACAGTATACAGACACTTCATAAGAGGTAACATAAAAGCAGGTACCAAATGGCTAAGATATCGTTTCTTGGAGATGGGCTGGTCGATCGCCGGATAGGAGCGATGACAAGTCGCGTGTATGCACACGATTGCTACAGCAGTCTTGTGCTTACACGCGACTTTTTATCGCTCGTAGTAGCTTCCAGTGGATGATCAGCCATATGGTTGACCGTATTCGATGGCATATAAATCTGGTAACCTAATTTATAAGAGGATTTGTAGCATTCCCTTCTCGCCAAGCTACCTAGGGGTCATTTAAGTATTACGTCAGCACCGATGGGGGAGCAGATGGTTTTAGATTTGCTGACTTTTGATGACGGGGGGTGGGGGTGTTTGGATGATGCTTACGTCATCAACCACCCTTTATGAAGATATGAAATATTCTTAATGGCATCTTGTGCGCTCTTACCGCTTAAGTGCTCTAAAACTGCGCCACATGTCACTCAAAAGGTGTCGAAATGTGCCATGGATAGTTTGTGTTGTGGAACTGTGTCGCGGGTTACTTAAGTGATCTTTGAATTTGAAAGTGATCTATGAGACCTACTTCATTGAAATGTGCCACGGGCCACATAAATGTTCTGAAATTGCGCCACGAGTCATTTAAGCGATTTATAAATGTGCCGCTTAGTTTATTTTTACAAAATTAGGTGTGGGGGGAGGGGAGTGGCAAGCCACATCAGATAACCTTCAGGGTCACATTTGGTCCGCGGGTCAAGGGTTTACCATATATGACTTAAAGGGTGGGTCGCAATGAATTTCTTAGAGAAATTTTGAGTTCATAGCTTTCAAATAGCATTGAAATTAACAAATTGATTATAAAATAACATATAAAAGTATTTTCTTTCGAAAAAAATTTAATTTCATATTTTTTGCATTAAATTTTTTTTTTTGTTTCGTCTGGGGGGGGGGAGGCGCACGAGCCCCCTATGCCCCCCTACCGCGTACGTTTCTGATCCTACCAATATGCGTTAAGAGGTAGGGGCAGTGCTGACGAAATTTTGCTGGCGAGGGGGTTAAAAATGTCTAAAACTTTGCTGACGTAATACTTGAACGGCCCCCCTAGAGCCATTTAATTAGTTCGATAACGTTAATAGCCTTTGATAGTGACACAGCCTTTATTTTTTTTTCTCTGTCCTTTATGAGGAAGATGCCAAAGATGAACACCGTTATCACAGCATTAATGACCCATTCCAAAAAAAAAACAGGGAAGAATAGGAAAATACCACTATAACAGCTTATTTGATAGATCTAAATGATACGTGTGTATGTATATTCATGTGTTACATCCCGTCAATTAGTCATTCAACCTCGTTTCATATGCCATGTCGTACCATAAACGATTCATGCAAGGCATTTATCACGGCAACGATGCACGCGTAACTGATTGGAAATTGATAAATCTAATGGGAGAGAGTGAGTTTCTCGTGAATGGAGAATCGAGATTTTACAAGTAGCATTTTGTATGATGGCGTGTATATTGACTTCTCTCTCCAGCCCTCGCTCCCCATTTTTCTTGGTAACCTTATCCTTATAAATAAATCATTCGAGTTAATCACGTTGCTTCCGACTCCCCAACGGTACAGACACTTCAACTCCCTTCCCCCCCCCGTACCCATAAAGACGTAGAAGAAGCTCCTTTAATTCCCAAATCCAACAGCTCGATATATATTATGCATACGACTATTTCACCTTTGATGGCATTTTCCCCCACCTCTCTCTCTCTGTCCTATCCTTCTGCAGTAGTCATAGTAGTTAACAAGATCGCTGTTCATAAACTATTCATAACGTCGTTTGCACCACCGAAAGATTTTGCTGTGTGTGTGACGCTCCGCCCTTGCCTACTTCCATTCTCAGTTTGTTGTTAGGAGAAGGTTCGAAGTGTGTGTCCCTAGTGAAGATATAATACCCTGGGAAGATTCGATACGTTCATTCGGGTGGCCGTGGGTCGTAAATCGTAAGTGCGTCTCCTTGAATAGCGGGGGGGGGGGGGTTGGTCCCAAGATCTTTTTGGAGAACTGGACGGATGAGGATAAAGGGTGGAATTTTAAATTTGGTTGTGGATGAAGATTTTTGATATGGCCATAAAATATCGTGACATGAGCTACTTTTATAACGATCTCGATTCCAATCCGTGAAGTTTACTTTTAGCGCCGTCGTGAAATTTTCTGTGTAATTACGTTTTGACTAATGTGAAGCCTGTGAATGAGTTTAATAATAGTTTTCATTTGTTTTGTTATTAAATTCTAATGGATTGGTTACAGGAGTGATTTGCATAATAAATATCAATACCTACCTTATTAACTTCTAACTGCTGTCTATCAGTAAATCTTGGATAATTCATAAAGGTGCGTGCCATGCGTTGTCCTTCAGCGGTTTATGATTTATTGTATCTGAGGAAATGCAACCGATGTAACAAACACGCTTATTGGTTGCATTTTCCAAGTTTTATAAAAGAACGTTCATAAAACTTTTGTAGTGTGATTCCGTCCTTATGCAAAGGTGCTTATTCCGGCCTTATGCAAGAGCGTTTGCAACCAACATTGAGGAACCGAAGACAAGAATCACGGAAGTGATCGAGGCTCTTCTGTGATCGATGCCAACAAATGCATGGGTCAAAATTGAGTGTCGTTTAAATGCGACCCCGAGCTACGAAGAGTGCTCATATTGAGATTCCTCCTTAGAAGCCTCTTCATTGGCGAGAGCAGAATTTTGTAACTTTTTTTCTCCCAATGGAAAAGTTTTCCCTATGCCTATTGGTTTGCACCTGCTGAAAATCGGAAGAAAGCCAATCACATTCGAATAAGATATGGCATATTTTAAAGAGGGTTCAGTGATTTCTGCTGTGCCGATTACTGGAAAATATGTTGCCAAGTCAAGACTTGGTAGGAAATACACTCTGGGCTTCGCAGTGGGTACTGGGCTCAACAGGCCTGTCATTTGAGGGGGTCAGGGGGGCCGTTGCCCCCGTTGAAAATACGCTAAAAATGGTGTGTATATATATACATATATATATATATATATACATACATACATACACACATACATTGAGTACATGTTCTTTGCTCTCCCCCCCCCCTTCCGGAACAAGTTGAAATGACGGCCCTGGGGCTCAAAGTATCTTAGTTGTCTTCAGTAAGTACATTTAAGTATTTTATTTTTAATCTCTGTTTATCCCATAGAGCAGTGTTTCTCAAAGTGTGCGTCGCCAACCTTTGTCACGGGCATTGTAGTGTTTTGAAAATATTGATTCGTGTGCATATTCATGCTTCGAAGTGATTCTTTTATAAGTGAAAATATCTACAAAAGTAATCTGAGGAGCCGCATATAGATTGGGCGAAGGAGTGACGGGTAATAAAAGTTTGAGAACCCCTGCCACAGTCGGTTGCCAACTTTCTCTATCTGACTTTCACTAGGTAATCTGCTTGAGAGCGAGGGCCATGTTTGGTGTTAGTGTTTGTAGTCTTTTGCGTGGGTTGGAGGTCCGATGGCGCAATGCCGACCGGCGTTCGGACTGTGGTCTTGGTGGCTGGGAGGCTGTTTAGTGTTTGCATAACTCAAGCCCCGTGTGCCAATAAGGACAAGCGTAGCTCTTCTCTGCACACTTTCAACCAAGTCTATGTCCCTCTGTGGATATGGTCCCCAAAACCTTACAGCATACTCCAGTCCAGGACGAACTAAGCATCGGAAAAGGGGTCATTCAAGTATTACGTCAGCATTGATGGGGGTGAGGGGTTTCCGATTTGCTGACTTTTGATGACAAGGGGTTTGGATGATTCTTACGTCATCAACCACCCACTATGAAAATATGAAATATTCTTGACATCTTACTCAGTGCGCCGAATACGAGAAAAATCTTTCACTAGCTTGTGGGCACCTGAACTAACATTCTCCCTAACGATAAATCCCTTACAGAGCCACTTCAGTGATCTCTTAAATGTTTCACGGATCCTTCGAGTGCTCTGGGAATGCTTTCAGGCCGCTTAAGTGCCCTGGAACTGTGCCACGCATCACTCAAGTGATCCGTCAGGCCCGTCATTTAGGAGGGGGGTAGGGGGAGGTCGTTGCCACCCCTGGATTTTGAAAATACTAAAAATGGTATATATACATACATTAAGTACATGTGCTTTGACCCTCTCCCCCCCCCCCCCGGAAAAAGTTGAAATGACGGCCTTGTGATCCGTAATTATGCCACGGATCACTTAAGTAATCTGAAAATGTTCCGCGTGTAACTTGGAGGGATGTAGAACCGACTGGGGGGGGGGGGGGGCGCTTGATTGTTCTAAAATTGTGCCACATTTCACTCAAGGGATCTCTGAATGTGAAACGGATCGTTTAAGTGTTCTGGAACTGTGTCGCGAGTTACTTAAGTGATCTTGAATGTGCCACTGGCCACTTCAGTGATCTTTCGAATGTGCCACGGGTCACTTTAATGCTCTGGAATTGTGTCACGGGTCATTTAAGCGATCTGTAAATGTGCAGCTTAGTTCATTTTTACAAAATTGGGTTTGAAAAGTGGGGGGGGGGGCAAGTTACATCAGATAGCCTTCAAGACCACATTTGGTCAGCGGGTCTACCATATATGGGGGGGTGGGTCGCAATGAATTTCTCAAAGAGAAATTTTGAGTTCTTACATTTCAAATAGCATTGAAATTAACATAAATCCATTATAATATTTTCTTTTGAAAAATTTTAGTTTTTTTTACATTAAAAAATAATTTCTTTCGTCTGGGGGAGGCACACGAGCCCCCCCCCCCTCCCCCGCGTACGTTTCTGATCCCACCAATATGTGTGAGAATGTAGGGGGCAGTGCTGACGGGGGAAGGGGCAGAGTCTTGCTTACTTCTGCTGACAAGGGGGGGGGGTGTCAAAAATGGCTAAAAATTTGCTTACGTAATACTTGAACGGCCCCAAAGCGGGAGAATGACTTTGGGTGAACGCGAAGAGCATCGTGCCAATGGTGTTAAACCGCAATATTTGCGTCGGTCAACGCGAAATCGGACCCCGCAAAATTGGAAATAAGTGCAGGAAGCAGAGCCGACTGCAGTGTGCGCTCACTACGCCCCTATATCATTTAATGATACCAAAGCCTGTATGATTTTATAAACTCAAATGAAGAAGACATGCTACCCAATTTGATCAAATTCTGAATATAATTACTTTTAGTTAATTTTAACTGATATTTATTTGCAAAATTTCACTAATTTTAATAATATTTTTTAAAATAGACCAAAAATCAAATAAAATATTGAAATGTTTAATATGGTACAAATTTTTTACGTTTCTATTATTTCACCAATAGATAGCGCTTACCATAGTTCCAATATTTTTTGTATCAAAGATACGAGATGGTGAGGGATGAAACCGAACGGATACTTTCTTTTACATAACTAACCACAATTTTTCATAATTGTTTAAGGCTGGGATCACGCTAGAAATGTTTGACGAAAAATGTTTTACAAAACTTGAAATAAAAAAAACCATAATAAAACCTATTGGTTACATTCAAGCGAATACAAACCTTATTGGTTTAATAGTTCAAGTTTTATCAAAGAGATTTTACAAAACTTTTACAGGGTTAGTGCTGCTGGCCTTAGCCCGGGATTACGCTATAAAAATTTTCTAAAATTTATTTTATAAAATTTGAGGAATTCAACCAATAAGATTATCGGTTGCGTTTTCTCGAATGTAACTATGAGCTTTATTGGTTGGATTTTTCAAAGTCCTTTTATAAAACTTGAAAAACGCTAACAATAATCGTGCCGGTTATATTTGCACAAATGCAAGCGATAGTCTAATTGGTTACATTTTTAAAGTTTTATAAAAGAACTTTTATCAAACTTTTATAGGGTTTATCCCGGCCTAACTGTGATTTCTGCTTCCTTCGTTAAGCCGTGTTTTTATTGGAGCAGTTATTTTGCGCTGCATGAACCGAATAGGACCATTGTCAGAGGTCTGTCTGTCCAGCAGAAGTTGGGGTCCGTTTTCCAAATCCTTCACAAGATTCCGGATCTGGAAAACGAACCTTCACAAATTACAAATGAATGAAACCATAAATTCTCGGCATTTCATTTCTTTTATTATTGATAAGTAAGATTATTTCACTTCCCCCAAAAAATTACTTATTTCTCACAAAGTTAATGACATTTTTCACAAAAATAAAGGAAAATTCTCACAAAAACGGGACCCTAGGAAAAAATATCTGAACAGACCCATGAGAGTGCGGGCCACTTCATCGGTTTGAAAACGTGTCACGGTTCACTCGCGTGTTCTGTAAATGTGCCGAGGGTCACGGAATTGATCTAGAACAGCGTCCCCGGTTACTTGAGTAGTACGTAAATGTCACTTGAGTTTTGTGGGAATGTGCCGCGAACCACTAAATTGGCGTCAGAATGCGATACGAAACAGTCAATTGAAGTGAGGATGTGCCGCAGACCACTAAAGTGATTTGTAAATGCGCCCGGTTCACTTAAGTAATTTGGAAATGTGCCGCGCTGTTCATTTTTACTAAGTTGGGTTTGGTCCGCGGCCACGTGTTGAGCATGTATGCTCTACGCCATGTAAGTATTATGACGCAAAGCACATTTTTCTTATGTTACACACTGTATTTTCACTCTCAAAACTGGTACAGTGTAATTTTTCAACACCTTTTGAGCATTTTTTAAATTGGAATCGTACTACCTCTACGACGGACGGTTGATGAGATAAAGATATAGCACTTACAGGACACCCTGTATACGATATTATGTGGATCTGCTGCCTGCACTCTGCCGTTGCTGGATTTGTTACTTGCCTGCAATGTGTTATCTCCTGTAGTAGTTGGTCATGTGAAAAACTTATACTGCTGTAATAAACGATTTGGAGACATTCTGTTTTATTTGCGTATCTTTTCTTTGACTTGTGTACGTCAGCGCTACCTATCGGTCGTTTTTTTTTTTTCCTGCCTTAAAAAAAATTGCCGTAACCTAGCGGAGCTAACCCTGCAAACCGTTTTTTACATCGGTTATTTTTCCTGTTTTTATGAATTTTTAAAGTTTCTACGAACTTTTTGCCCACCCTGTGTGCAATATTTTATACATGACTGTGTTCCGTAGTTCTTAACACACATCACAGCACCACAGCAAAGGTTTACAAATCACCTGACCCATAACGACGTGATGTACAGTGTTGGAGGGTTAAGCAACTCCAACATCTGTTTCCTCGCGCCACTTCTACTACAGAGATGATGATGTTAATTACATCATCGCTGCAGGGAGCGTCAGGATGTCGAAATCGATTGTTGTAGCCATATTTGATCGAAACCGAACCACACCGTTAGTTTTCCTATCCTCAACAACAGTCTCAAACAGGGAATTTAAGATGTCTTGGCCACACGTGTTACCAACAGATTAGCAAATCATGCTTTATTACGGGCATGCTTTATGGGCATCTTTTTATCAGCCACCTCGTTGGGCATTTTGCCTGTTGTGGCGTTGTATTTGTTGACTGATCATTTCAGTTGAAGGAGGTGCACTATCAACCCATGATTTTTTTCAATAATCTTTATCATTAATAAGGTAGGGGACCGTATGTCCTCGGAACATTCGCGTGTATCTTGCAGTCCCGACTTCTGTGAAAATGTCCCGTTTTTCAACGAAGCTTATTTGAAATTTTACCCTTCAATGAAATCAAGGGTGAAACTATTTTCGTACCTATAAAAAGAAAATTACTGTGGAATCCCGTTATAACGAACTCCAAGAGACCGGAGAAATCACTTCGCTATAACGAAATTTCGTTATAAAGGAATTCCAGGTTTATGCATTGTTCCTATGTAAGCTTATCTGGGGAGGGATTATGGAAGTATGCGTTAAAACGGGATTTTCGCTATATCGATATTCGTTAAAACGGGATTCGACTGTATATTATGACTATTATATACAGGGCGCAGAACAAACAGGTGTCATTTTACTTGTGAGGTATATTTCCAATTAGGAAAAAGTTTCCAGATAACATCGTTTCATCATTTTTGTCGCGCCACGGTCATTTTTTGCACACGAGGACTAATTAGACCGGGACCTACAATTTATTGTCGATTCCGAACGGCAGGCTTTTTATACTCATCGAGGGGTTAGCGCACCAACCCCTCGATGGGAGCAGTTTTTTCTTGCGGTCTTGTCGCCGTTTCTGTTGTACCCCTGTTTCACAGGAAAGTTTTCTGACAAGGACGAACCGGGTATTGAACTCGCGACACCTCTAAACATCCTTTTGTACTTCAGGCGTGTATGTTTATCGACCTGGGCTACAGCGCCCTCCAGATAACATGTAGTACTCAGATATGTCATGTTTCAAGTGTTGCATACTTATTAAAATAAAAATAACTTCTTATACAGTCCACGTGCACCCCGAAATCCAATTAGGAAGTTGTTGTCCTATCTCTCCTGATGCCAACCAAAAAAATAATCATCTAGGTCTTTCAAGTGCAATATTCACAGAGATATTTGAATTCTAAAAATGGAGGAAAGTTAGGGGGAAAAACAGCTCAAGATTGGGGGGTCGCTTTAGTGATAATTACCGGCATGACAACTTATTTCCCCTCGTAGGGAAGAAAAAGGTGGGAGAGAAGCTCATCAAAAAAAGCCCATCTTTTTTGGGGTGGATTGGAGGTCGACACCGACCTTCTCTCCCATAATCCTTTACGCCGCGAAAACTGCTATAAGCTCCTTCGTCAACCATCTTGAATCAATCACTTCCGTTCAACCTACGTAACCAGTGACGACTTCCGGAAAGAAGAGGGGGGGGGGGATTACCGGCATAAACACTCAACGTCGTGTGAACGGTTTGTAGCGAAAATCCACGTTACCGGGAACATCCAGGGATGTTTTATTGCACATGTGAACGGGGCTTAAATGTGTTGAAACGTTTTACCAGCATTTAACGCTGCTTTTTTCCCTGCTCCAGGATGTGGGGTGGTCATCCAAGCATGTGAGTGACTTAAAAAACATACAGGCGTAGTAACAAGGAGGTGGGGGATCGAGCGTGTTTTTTGCATAGGAGTTGAATGCGAGGATTAAGTGGTCAGAAAGTCAGACTGGAAAGGGGCCGTTCAAGTATTACGTCATCATCGATGGGGGGGGGGGTGTTTCCGATTTGCTGACTTTTGATGACAAGGGGGAGGTGTGGATAATGCTTATGTCACCAACCACCCTTTATGAAAATATGAGTTAGGATTCAGAGAGGCAGAGATGAAGACGAAATTTTGCTGACATGGGGTGGAGGGTGGAGGGGGTCAACGTTTTGCTGACTTTTGTTGACAAGGGGAGGGAGAGGGGGTCAAAAATGGCTAAAAATTTGCTTACGTAATACTTGAACGGCCCCAAAGAGAGGGGTGGCCAAATCCATGTAGCACGCAGGCGCAAAAAAAAACCCCCCATGGAAGTCTCATCTACCTCACAAGCTTTGTAAATAGGAACTATGAAATGTAGGATGGCCAAATGTGTTTCCACAGAAAGATACTAACTGTTAGTTTAACGTCAGATAGTATTGAAAAGCGTCTTTTTAAAAAGGTCTGCTTAGAGCTGATTGGTGCTTGAAGGGGTTTGGATAATGCTTACGTCATCAACCACCCCTTAGGAAAATATTAAATATTTTTAATGGCATCTTACTCGGCACGCCAAAAACGAGAAAAACCTTTCGATAGTTTGTGGGCACTTGAAGTAACATTCTCCCCCCCCACATTGATTGCAAAGTGGCCTACAGAGCCACTTTAGTGATCTCTAAATGTTTCTCAGATCCAAGTGGTCTGGACAAGCGTCCGTGCCGTTTAAGTGCTCTGGAACTCTGCCACGCATCACTCAAGTGGTCCGTAGTTATATGTCTTAAATAATCTTAAATATCGCTTAAATAATATGGAGAATGTGCCGCGAGTAACTTGAGTGACGTAGAACCGCACTGGCAGCCACTTAAGTGCTCTAAAACTACGTCACGGGTCACTCAAGGCATCTCTAAATGTGTCACGGAACGCTTAAGTGTTCTGGAACTGTGTCCCGGGTCATTTAAGTGATCTGAAAATGTGCTACGGGCCGCTTAAATGCTTTGGAATTGTACCACGGGACACTTAGGCGATCTGTAAATGTGCCGCTTAGTTCATTTTTACAAAATTAGGTTTGAGGAGGGCGGGCCGCATCAGATAAGGCCATATTTGGTCTATGGACCAAGGGCCTTTATGTGATTTATCATTATATGGGTTAGAGGGTCGGTCGCGATAAATTTTGAGTTCATACCCTTCAAATAACATTGAAATTAACAGAAATTGTTAACATACATGTATTTTCTTCTGAAATTTGAATTAAAGAGATAAATTTTTGATCGTGGGAGTGGAATTTCCCCCCCCCCCTCGTGTACCTCTCTGATCTCACCAATATGAATTCAGAGGGGCAGATCTGATGAAATTTTGCTGACAAGGGGGGAGGGAGTCAGTAAGGTTTCATGTTTGATGACCGGGGGGGGGGGGGTGGTCAGAAATGGCCTAAACATTTGCTTACATAATACTTGAACGGCCCCAAACCCCCTTGTCATCAAAAGTCAGCAAATCAGAACCCCCTCCCCCCAATCGACACTGACGTAATACTTGAATGGCCCCTTTAATGAGAACGCAAAGAAACCTTTTTGAGAATGAAATCGAGCATTCTGTACACTTTATTAATCACCGAGAACAATGTTCAGAAAACCTCAGCCACCTGTCAATGAGAATTCTCAAATCGGTGATCCTAGATGTATTCGGAATGACACCAATATTTCACCCGTAAGTGAAATGCGGATTGTTCGAACCAAGATGAGCGACCATGCACTTGTCTCTAAAGGTAATGCTCCAATCGTTAGCCCATGTTGCAATCATATTCAAGTTCGTCTGGAGTGTTTCCCAATCGCTTGGATTTCCGACTATCCCCTTAAGCTTCACGTCATCGGCGTATTTGCTAACAATCCCATCGATGCCAATATCTAGTTTATCGGGAAAAGTGTGGCACTCCGACGTGCTCCCGAATAACATGATCCATACCGATAGTGCATTCCAATAATTTTACTCTTCCCGACATTTTTCATTTAAAAAATGTCCCGTTTTCCGGATGGAATTTACTTTTATTATTACTCTTCACTAGAATCAGAGATGAGAGCATTTGCTTCCCTGAAATGCTGGTGATTCACAATGTATTTCTCGTCAAAGGTCATTTGTTAGCCATATTTGGCAATTTCTCTGACAGTTGGTGAAATATTTAGCGAGAATTGGTGATATCTCCTATTTATGACTCGAATTTACAGTCGTCGTCTCGATCGAATACGGCCAACCCTTATCATATTGTAATACAGTCAACCCTCGGTTTAAGACCAGCAGAAAATGATTCGGTTTACGAACGTGCGAAACGGTCTCAAGCAGCGATTCCCAACCTTTTTAGGCCACGTCACACTGAAGTATCCACGTTACTTGTAATTCTTTCTTTTTTCCAAAAGTAAAAAGCTCATTTACTTGGTTAAAAGCAGTGGTTCTTAACCAGGGGGTCCTTGGAGAGAATTCGAGAGTTCTGTAAGCTTAAATGAGCAAACAATTAACTCATCGAATAGAGTAGGTAGGTTTTTCACTGAAGGGAGTTCTTTCTTCTCGTTCATACTTTTCGGGCTGTTAGGCCGTGTGTTCGAGGCTATTTATCAGCAGATGAAACGACCTCCTCGGAAGACAGCCGAATGTCCATGCCATTGATAAGTCACTTGCTCCACGTTACAAGGACTATACAGATTCCGCGGCGACTTCAGCCGAAGCGCCAGTAGATCACGTTGTTCCCGAGTGGCGCCGTGGTAAGATGCTCGTCTTCCACTATTAAGGTTACCATTAAATTCCATGGGTTCGAATCCGGGCATAGAACGTTAGAAGTTCTTTACCTACCGAACCTGGGGCGACCAGCGATGGATGGAGCCTTCATTTCCCACCCAACTCCCCTGGTTGGAAATTGCGGTATAGCGATATATGATCGGAGTTGGTGTGCGGTAAAGCAGTAGATCACGTTCTTCCGAGGAGGTCGTTTGGTATCCTTGCTTGCCGTCACTTGCACGGATGATGCCCACCGCAGTAGTGGACGAAACGCCTGCAAATAAAAAGCCTCAAACAGACCGAAAAGGATAGATACTCTTTAAATTTTCACACACACTAGCTTTAGGCCCCTTTCACGCGGGTCCGCATACCCTTTCACACGAGCTTTAGTTTGAAATTCGTGCATAAAAACTATTTTTTCGCAATTTTTGTAATTATTTTTCTCCTTCACCCCTAATTCAGTGCACATAGGCAGCCTAGAGGATCTTTTAGTGGTTTAATCTAGAGCCCCATAGAATATGGGTATAAAGATGTCTTCATTCCGATCCTCACAAGTAGTCGATGGGAGAAAATATCTTAAAATATTTTCAAAAAATTTTGAAAAAAAATCTGTCTTTTCGGAAAAATATGAAAGAAAAATTCCATAAACATTCGATGTTCCAAAAAAAAATTCATGATATATCAAAGAATTTGCAAGTAGAAAAAATGAGGAGGGGTGGAGACTTTCAAAATGCCTGTGCTTAGAAATATTCACATCACAATTCTGTCTTAGGCTGGGATTACACTATAAAAGTTCGTTTATAAAACTTGAAAAATGCAACCAATAGGCGGATCAGTTAAGTTCTCTCGAATGTAACAGATGTGTTTATTGGTTACATTTTTCAAGTTTTATAAAATAACTTTCATAAACCTTTTAGAGTGAAGTCCTATCCTTAGATTAGTCACTTCTGAAATATAAAATTTCACTTTTATTTCAGTTTATAGGCTGCATATCGAGTAAAATATACTTGTAGGTATCGGGGGAACTACCAAAAATATTCAACTGCTTTGGGCCTTCAAACGTCTTAATCCGGCCTTGAGTGAACGCCGTACGTTGATAACATTGTTTAATATAAGTATTTGTTTTTAATGTTTAAAAAAATGAAAATATTAAAAATTTAAAAGGCAAATTTAAGGCAAATTTACGCCTTATTATCCTAAGGGGGCCGTTGTAAAGCAATGAAGTACGGTGTGATGCAGACTTGTGTCGAGTCCGACCACAAAACGTTAAAAATCGTTCCCCCCCCCCCCCCCCCCATCGTTAGGTATCACGCCATAAAACGGAAAATGCGTAGTTATATCCGAGTTAGTGGCAATAGGTTCATTAACATCATAATTTTTGGGGATCAGCCCATACCTGCAATTGTTCAAGTTATGACTGAGGTGTCGTTACAACCAAGGTCATTATAACCGAGTGTGACCGCATGCTACTTTTTTTTTCAACACCGATCATGAACTAATCTACCTGTTATCAGTGTTGACAACAACGCTACATACAACAGAACTCGAGAAAAACAAATATAAAACGATATCTTATCAAAAATGAAAATATAGTTCGCTCACCCTTTTCTAAGTTATCAGGTATTTCAGTTCTAACATACAGAATCGAATAGTCAAATTCGAAACATTTCACAAGTATTTAATCTCTTAACGATATATGTCAGGGGTTCTTAACTTATGAGTCACGACCCAAATTTGGGTGTCAGGGGCTTCTGAGATGAATCGTATAAACCAGTAATTCCCAACGTGGGTATCAGAACGTGGGAATGTTCCAGGGGGCGGTAGAAGCTACGGGTATAACATAGAATCCTGTGTGTTAGATTGCGTTGGGAGGCGATGGGAGAAAAAATTTCTGAAGAAGAGGGTGATGAGACAAAAAGGTTGGGAAACTACGGTATAAACCCACTTAAAGCCGAGTATTCTTAACCTATATGGGTCACGATGGAAGCTTTACCCCCAATGTCTTTCCAAATGAATCGTACAAATCTACTTTCAGCCAGAGACTCTTGAGCTATGGGTCACTATCCAAACTTGGTTCGCAATGACTTCTTAAATAAGACGTCTAAACCTTCTTACAGCCAAGTATTCTCGAGCTATGGTTCACGAACCAAACTTGGTTCGCAATGGCTGCTAAAATGGTCGTACAAACCCTCTTGTAGCCGGCGATTCTTGAGGTATGGGTCGCGAACCGAAATTGATTTGCAGTAGCATCCGAGATGGGCCGTGAAAACCCTCTTACAATCGAGCATTCTTGAGCTACGGGTCGCGACGAAAACTTTGGAATAAAGTGGGTCGCAAAACTCTACTTGCAGCCAGGACTACGTTCAGCTGTGGCTCACGATCCAAACTTGATTCGCAGAGAATCACTAGATGAATCATTCGAACCAGCCTACAACCTTATATAAATACTTATTGCATTACTGGTTTCACTTATTTCGAAAAACAAACAGTCACATGGGTCGCGCCTGAGAAAGGTTAAGAACCCCTGATATACATACGTTAACAAAGCAATAATAACAAATATAAAAACGGCAACGGCATTTAAATGCTGTCAGTAGAAATATCGTGTTTTTGAACAACGTCAACTCTTTCGTAGTTTCTCCATTGATTACTTTCCAAAAAGATGGCTGAAAAGAGAGGAAATATATACGTTATATTTTTCTTCTATTTTATGTCATTTCAACGTCAAAAACACGTTCTTTTATGACGTCGATTGTTTCTAACGTTTTTGGTAACGATTTGCTCAAATTGAAAGGATTTATTTAGTTGTTTTCTTCTACTTACTACGTTGGTTATAAGTAATAAAAGAAACCAATTTTCTCCTTCAGCCGGTGAAAAATCCTTTTCCTGTAGTAATAAGCTTTACTTGTTGGTTTCGGAACGTGTTTAGCTCACGTTGCCGTTTATTTCTTGCGCTATTGTTGAGTTTTTAATGTTTATGGCGGGGATGGGCGGATAGATAGTTACGACCAATAATCTGACATTTCCATTATAAGGCACGTGTTCCTCTTAAAAGTTCGATTTCGATTAGATCCAAACCCACTTTCGTTGTTTTATTTCGGTTTAAAGTATCGATATTTTTTGGTAAAATGTGTTTTTAGTTGGAGTGTGTGGTTGGTACATGTTCTCCGCTTAAGTACAGTATTCTTTTAATGTTTCTACAAAGATTTCTTGGACAAAATTGATCTTTTTCGTGTTTGCTGAGCAATCTATTAAACGTTGGTGGTGCTATATGTTTGAGATTTGATTTAAATCGCCGCTGAATATTTGTTTTTTCATGGTAATTGCCGTTTTCCCGCTTCTTTTGATACCAGATACTACGAAATGGCATCTATGCGCATGGCCGTCTTAAGCTCATTATGGGGGTTCCCGGGCCAAATGATTTTTCTGAGGCCCTACCAGACAAATTTTCGAAAATCTCAAGCAGGTGAGGCCCCTTTTTCTCTTGAGGGCCCGGACCGTGCCTTAAGACGGCACTGTCCATACATAGTTTCTCGTCTCAATTTTTTTGGTCTTGTTAAACCATCTGTGTCCAGTGCAGTAAAATTTCCAATAGTCTTATTTGACGGCATTGTTCACACATGGTTTTACAAACAAGACTGTTTGACCAATATGACAAATATGACCAATTTAATCAAATATGGCAATATACTTTGACCTTTTGAAGACACGGACACAACCCGCTTCCCATCTCGGAGATGACCATATACTGAAAATTTACGGCACTGGACGCAGATGATTTTACAATTTTAAATAAATGGTCGTTTATTTAAAAAAAATCTGTCCAGTGCCGTCCGGTTTCGATAATCTTGTTTGTTAAATCATCATTGTCAAATGCCAATTTTCAAAAGTTCTTGATTGTAGAAGCATCTGTGTTCAGTGCCATGGAATTTGCAATATATGGTCTTGTTGGTCAAAGCATCTGTGTCCAGCAGCGTCAATCTTCAGCATATGGTCTTGTTTGTTGAACCACCCGCATTTAAGTATCGTCAATTTTCGATAATCTAGCCCAAGGATGGGCAAACGTTTTAATAGCGGACCAAAAAAAATTGATTTGCCGGACATATTTGGACACTGGTTCATAATTGGAATTTTTTATGCTCAGAAAGAAGTGTCGAATGTACTGTATACTTTGAAGGCTGCCACGGTTTAATTGCAAATGAGACACAATGTTTATATTTTATAACTGTGAAAAAATAAAGTATAATTAAAAACTTTATGTGCATATTTATTACATAAATGTGTTCCTGTTCAAATTCCCTCAAATATATTTTTCATATGCAAAAAAACAAACATTACCCATAAATTTTCTCAAACTGAAAAATGAAAGTTTCTACACATATTTTTAAATCCGCAGCGGGCCGGATAAAACGTTTAGATGGGCCGCAGTTTGCCCATCACTAATCTAGCCTTATAAACCTTCTTTATACATTGAAGGGACTAGATTAGTGTTTCCCAACCATTTTTCTCCCATCGCCCCCAACGTAATCTAACCCATAGGATCCTATGTTATACCCGTAGCTGCTACCGCCTCCCTGGAACATTTGATCGCCCCCCAGGGGGCGTTAACACCCACGTTGGGAATCACTGGACTAGATAATATGAAACGTCATCTAACTCTTGGAATACTTGCACTATGCTGTTTGCTTTACTCGTGATAAGTTATTGTAATTTATTCCTCCAGAGTAAGGGTGGTTCTTAGTCAGGTCCTTGGAGGGATTTCAAGGATGTCAGCTAATTGTTTTTACATTTTTATATGCTTCTACACAGAGAACCACACATTCACTACGTAAACTTTCCTCTAAGCATTTCTAGCACACATATCAGTTATGCTCAATATTTTTCTGTGAAGGCGTTCGCGGGGCTCAAATTGGAGAACCCTTGTTCTCTCTCTCTAAAGATTTTTCTGCCTCATGACGTTTTTGATATGAACAGAGATCGGGAAATATGCCTGCACCTTATACAGCAGTGGTTCTCAACCTGGGGTCATGTGGCGCCCTTGCGGTCCTGGGATATTCTAGGCGGCCACGGGAGAAAATCAGAACGGTGATCCACGACGAGGGGGTGAAGGGAGTCATAGAGAGCTGTGAAGAGAAAAGTTTTAAAAGTGAAACATGGTTGAAAAATATTACTACTTTCAGAATCCATCAGATCCATCCATAGAACCAGGGGCATCTTTGGGTCTATGTGGGCATGAACCGGGTCTTCATGTCTAGAATGGAGGAAGGGAGACTGCACTGTATGGGATCTGGCACTATGATTTTCATGTGTAAGCTAAGTATGGAGGGCTTCCAGAGCAACGGTCGATGTGTTAGGAGGGTCGTCCCGTATTTTACACAGACCGTTTTTTGCCATATAATTTGACACCTGGAAGAGATGATAATCCACCATTTGTAGCCAGGATTCCAGAGATTGATCTGATTTATTAAAATTTCATTCATCATAAAAAAAAAATAGAAAGTATCTCAATCTTGGATGAGGGTAGAGGGGGCCTTGGATAGGACGGGGGGGGGGGGGCACTGTTATACAGTAGAAGAAAATTTCTGTTTTTAATTATTCATTTTCAAACGGCTCATGACCAGAGAATTCTTTTCAACAGAACTAGAAACAATATTATAAGGTTTTCTTTTCCAGAGAAAGACACTTTCCAGACTATGGCTGATCAAGTTCTCGAAATATATTTGACAAAAAAAAAAGTTCTGCAAAGAGACGCAATCATCAAACTGTGACTATGCTTCCAGACGGCAAAGAAGAGCGTTTATAATGTGCGTAATTACCCTAATCACGCGTTGCTCGGGAAAAGTAGGTTGCGGAATGCAAAACGCTTTCGAAATCTCCTTGTGACGCGTCGTTTTCTTCTCCGAAAACGGTCATCAGCGACTTCTTATTCTTGAAAAGAGTCTACAAAATCTCCATCAATTTCTCTTCTCTTTTGAGGGTTCCAAAGCGGTTTTCTTTTCCCCTCCTCATCGTGGCGGGTGAAGTTTCCATCGGAATAGACATTGCCGCAGCACTCAACATACGAACGCACGCACGCACGCACACAAACTCTAAGAATTACGTCAGTTGCAATTGCTGTTGATAATTAGCAGGGATGGGTTTATTCAACCCTTTCTCATGATACGCTAGTGTATTCGAGATTGCATCGATTCCAGTTACTATAGACTGACGTTCGTAGTTTTTGTGGTTCTCCAATTCAAGCCACAAATGTGAGCACGATACCCGTTGGAAAATTCCCGGTACTGTGAGTGGCAGCCCCAAAACATTCCAAAAATTCATTGAATACTCTCTCACTGCTAATTTAAATGGTACATGGCAGCACTTATGTACAGATTCTACTTTAATTCTACGGCTAAAAATCGAATTCAATCCACTTTTCTTTGGTAAAATCGCCAATAAACTGCCTCTACGGCCTTCAATCTTTTTAAATGGAGTTTTTCGAACCAACAGAAATAGGAAAAATTGTTTACTGACCGGCAAAAAATTAATAGAAATATTGAGGGCCGATAAATAATTAAATCGGAAAAAATAATTTGCAGACCTGCAAAACTGAATGAAAGGAGAGATAATTTGGGGACTGGCAAAAATAAATGGATAGTAGAAATGATATGTGGATCGGAATGAAAATAAATAGATGTAATTTGAGATCGGACTAAAATTAATAAAGAAGAAATGATTTGCGGACCGAAAAAGAAATGCATAAACATGAGAAACAATTTGCAGACCGGCAAAAAATAAATATACTTCATACCTGAGGCAAAACTTAGTATTGAAAATTATTTTTATAATTGATTTGTACTTATTGTATGTCAAAATGCGCTTTGAAAAGAAGAAAAAAATCGTTAATGAGATTAAGGGGTCACGCGCATACCTCTTAACATGGGGAAAAGTTAAAATATCATTAAAAAATACTATTTAGCCATCGATTTATTAGAAATGTTTTCCACATATTTTTGATTGAATATGCTATCCTATGCTGGTATAAAATTTTACACATCGTAAATACTAATTTTTAAAAAATTTCAAAAACATACATTAAAAACAACTTGCGCGCAATGATAAAATCACATCAATGTAACCACACAATATTGTAACTAAAATATAGGAAATTCAGAAAATATTATATAATATATTAACTAAAAGATTTCAGATCCATTCATAAAAAAAATTGAATTTTTGAAATTTTAAATGAGTCGATGCAATTTCAATCTTTTAGTTCATTTTATGAATAGTGAACCGTTTTCTTCATTTTAATGAGGCTTTTCGAATAAACGTCATAATCATCATCAGCATCACTCCCGAGGGACATACACTGAATGATCCCCATAGAGATCAATGTTAAAATTGTCGATTTTAGCGTAGAAATGCGGAAATTTAGTCGGGTTTTACGCCGCATCAATAATTTTCAAAATTGAATTGAATTTTGCGTTTTCGAAATATTGAGTTCGCTTAGAGATACGAAGCCTAAAAAATTAAATATAAAATAATGAGCCAGACCCTCTTTTGAGGTGGATAATCCATGCAATAACATTGATTTCAAATTTTATTTATATATTCCCAATCGGGAAAATGAGAATTAATGCCTTATTTGTCTCATAATATCCAATTGCATCAATGCATATAGTTTAGGATGTTTTTAAATTAATTATGGGCCCATATAAATTACATCGAAGAAATTCCGCAGCTTTAATCAAGCATTTTTTGAAGCAAAAACAGGCATAACTTGAAGTTGAAAAGAATTCGAAATTTCTAGCTCCCATTAAAAAGAAAACTATTCATTTATATGTTTCTTTAATTTAGATTTGTCTCTTCCATGAATCGCACACAGGAAGTCGCCATATTGGTTACCTTGTATGTCCCTCAAAAAAAAAAGGAAATATCACGTGATCCAAAAAGCTTGATTTCAATATTGTATGGTTACATTGATGTCGTGTAAAATTTATCCTGCGCGCAAGATGTTTTTAATGTACTTTTCTGAAAATTTTTAAAAAATTAAGTATCAAAGATATGTGAAATTCTATACCAGCTTATAGATAGCATATTTAATCAAAAATATGTGAACAAATTTCTAATAAATCAATGGTTAAATAGTATTTTTAATGGTATTTTAACTTTTCCCCCATGTTAAGAGGCACGTGACCCCCTTAATTTTGGTCGATATCTTTACTACTTCACCAAACACCAACTCTGGTCATATTGCAATTTACTGTTATTATTGAGATGAATAAGTGTAAATAAGTGTTTGCGGACTGGCAAAGATAAATAGGAGAAATAATTTTAGTAAAGTAACGCGGCAGAAATAAAATATGAACATGAGAAATAATTTGTGGACTATCAAAAAAACCAAACATGGAATAATTTGAGAAAAATACATAACATAAAACAGGAGAAATAATTTGCGGACAGGTGAAAATAAAGTAGAGGAAATAATTTGTGGACCGGCAGAAATAACTTGCGGACCGCTGTAAAAGTAAATAAATAATGGGAGAAATAATTTTCGGACCAGCAAAAGTAAATAAATAGAAATAATTCACAAAGCTAAAGGCAGAAACAAAAACTAATACAACTCCTCTAACGGACAACCCTCATATGCGGTCATCCGTCTTATACGGCCAAATAATAATTTACCCTAGTATAATACAACATTAACGGAATGTCCGCTCACCGGCATAAAATTTCTACTGACTAAACTGGTCCGCGGACCAGTGGTTGCAGAACACTGCTTGCTTAAAAACCATATTACTGTAAATCCTCTCTCTTAAGGGGAAATTATTTCACTGTAAAAGAGGGGTGACCGCATCTTCCGAGGAATTTCCGTAAAGAGGGTTTTTACCGTATAAAGCGCCAAATATCACTAATTATTATTCGATGAGGTGAATTTCAGGCACTTCTTGGGAAAAATTGCCTCTCAAATTATGCAATTATTCAAAAATAAAGAGGTTCAATATTTTTTGGTCAATACAATATTTTTATGAATAATTATGGTTTTTCGGCGAGAAAGGCTGCTTCCTTCTCTGCGGTTTGGGTGAAAGTTCTCATGTAATGAATACGTATAATAATGAATGATGAATAGATTAATATCCTGGGAACAAAAGGCCCTGAAAATTCTTCAGTGTTGTCCTCATTAATAATGGCTTCTCTTCTCCTTAATTGAAGTTTTTTGGAATGCACATTTCTTTTTCTATCATTGGCGAGAAAACGTTCCTGATTGTTGAAGTTTTATTATTAGGGAATACAAAAAAAACAGTTTTAGAAATCTAGTGGAGAAAGGTTTCAATATAGAAGAGTAATTGTCAGAAATTGAGATGAATTTTTATTTTCGAATTCATAAATTCTATAATCTATATAAAACATTATAAATTCCTAAATAGTGAACAATTTCTGTTTATTGTTATAGTATTTTTTTTGGGGCTTAAATGAAGTATTTACCGTATATACTCGTGTATAAGCCGACTCGTATATAAGCCGACCCCCCAACTTCAGGACCACCAAAACCGCAATAAATTGAAAACCCGTGTATAAGCCGACCCTCAAAAATCCGTGCAAATCAGAGAAAAAAAAATTCTTATATTTTCATGCAAAATGAATAGCTTGCGGATATTTACAATAGCAAATGATTCAAACTTTTTAATCCGTTCCTTCTGAGTCTCCAAGCTCATGGTAATCCATCAGATCATCATAGGGGGTGCGGCATCTTCGTTTTTATCCTAATGAGGCATTGTCACTTTCAAAGAGGGTATCATCTTCAGTTCCGTCCATCGCATTGATGATGCAACACTTTTTGAAGAATCGGATGATAATTTCGGCGGAAACAGAATTTCAAGCCTCGTACCCATTAGCACACTAGGCCAATGTCAGGTTTCTTCAAGGCACCCACTTTCTGCAGTTTCTTCATCGGAACTCATCCATTCGATCCACAAATTCCTCAAATAGTTCTTGAAAGGCTTGTTGAGGCTCACATCTAAGGGCTGTACAATCAACGTTAGCCCACCTGGTATCAAAGCCAATGATGTTTTCAAATTCTTTGCCACGAGTGACATTATCGGTTCTGTGGTATTTGAACATAGCCCATACCAATAATGCCGGTTTCCCGACCTCTGCTACAAAAATGACTACTGATTTCGGGGGGGGGTCAATATTTTTTCATCAAAAACTGACCCGAGTATAAGCCGACCCCCCTACTTGAGGAACGAATTTTTCCACAAAAAATCTCGGCTTATACACGAGTATATACGGTAATTTTTTTTTTTTTTGGAAAAATCATAAAAAATGTGAATATACATGCACGTATTATTGCATATACAGTTTTTGTGCCACTTTGTATACAGGGTGGACTAAAAAAGTTACTATACATTTTAAGAAATCCAAGAATATTGAATAAATTGCGATACGATAAAACTGCATTCACTGTAATTTCGATCTCTGGAATTTTTCTGTCATGTAGGTTTTTTAAAATGTATGAAAGGTTGGTTTTATATGGCCAGGTTTTGTCAGAAATTTTATGTGACCAAGTCACTAAGCGGTCCCCCTTCCCAGTATCTCTTAACTAAGGGATTTATCTGCCTGAAATGTGTCTTAACTTTCAATTTCTGATTATTTTAAGTTATTTTTAAATTCCGTTGAAGCTTACGAAATTTATTTCCCGTATGCAGTATATTATTCTTTTTGTATTTAATTTCAAAGTAGTTAAATAACTAGCTTTGTTGAATAACTTTTGTATATATGCAAGTTCTACTGTGAAAATGCCTGTTAAAACCTGTTGAGATATGTACGTTAAGGACTCCATTGGCCATGTTGCCTTCACCTGTTTGGAATATGGTCAAGAGACAGATTATGTGGGGGGAAACCAACTATTTTTTCATATTTCTCGTAAAGAGATACAGTGGGTCTTTTTATTTTAAAAACTCAAAGTATGTTTTAACAATTGTTTTTCAGAATTCATCAGTCCTCAGCAAAAATCACTGAAGCTTGTTATGACCATATTATACGTATTTTGACATGTTAATGTTCAGATATGCAAAAAAAAAAAAGCAATCGTCAGCTTCAATTCCTTTATTTTTTGACATACAGTGAAACTCGGTTATAACAACATCGAAGATTCCTTGAAATTTTGCCTTTAATCGAGATGGCGCTACAACCGAGGTTCACCACTGCAAGACCTTTTAAAAAAAATATGCATAATAAGGTGCAATGAAATACTCAAGTTAAAAACTCAATTACGAGTAGTGAGACTATATTTCATCGAGAAAAATGCGGGAAATCGGTATTACAAATGCGAGACTGCCAATTCTCGCTAAAAATGTTGCACTTTGTCAGTGAAATTTGTCAATAATCGGTTATAAAAAAAAAAAGTGGTAGCACTTGGTAGTCAGCATAAACTACTACAGCAAGTCTGCAGAAAAATAATATATGCTCACGGAAAATTGTTAAACATTGTATATATATATGTGTTTGTTTGTTTGAATATCCATAAAAAAGTCATATAAACGTTTATGATTTCTAAATTATTCAAATTAACTTGTAAATGGTCTAATTTTGATAATTATTGCATTTACTGAGAAATTTCTCGATGTTAATGTCGAAACTAATATTTGGAAAGAAAAGTGATTTGTCTCCTCCGGGAATCGACAAATCGTTTTTATTTCCAAATATTAGTTTCGGCATAACATCCAGAAAATGTAATTTCTCGGTATATTTCGGGCCGAAAATATACCATCTCTATTGTGTTTAATTCTGAATAAAAATGAGCTTCGTTGAAGAAAACGGGACATTTTTATAATAACAGTGGGGACGGGCCAAAGTACGGGAATGTCCCGTTTACGGGCGTCGCATACTCTTGAACATCCCTTGTAAGGTAACAACAGACAAACCTTCCATGTTTCTGACCTCTGATTCCAATTAATACCTTTCACTTTTTGTTTAATGTCTTCAGAAAACACCATAAAAATTCAAGCAAAAGCGACGAAAAAATGTGTCGTTGTATCCGAGATGGTTGCGTTTTCATCGTTGTTATAAGCAAGGCTCTTTAAAATTATTCTCTGCGGAAATCAGCTGAAGCCATCAATTAGTGACGTTATATCAGATAATCATCATAACCGAATTTGACTGTACTTCTCCTTTTGAGCTGTATTCCATCACTCCCTATTCAACCCCGTGACCCTTAGAAATCGTCACGTGCTCTCCGTCACAAACAGAAGTCACTTCATCCAAGCAACATAATCCCCCTACAAGGGAAAAAATAGATGTAATAACGACAATGTTTATTTGGAGTTTTTTGTTTTGTGTGATGAAAATGTAATGAATGGTCTTGAACTAGCGCCATCTAAATCACGTTGATAATTGCTGCGGCTCGCGTCCCGTTTGCTTCGCCTCCGAAACAGCAAACATTCATAAACCTCTGCGACCCCGGGAGTTTGTCATTTGTTAACCTCGTTCATCAACAGAAGCTCCAGGAAAGAAAAAAGTGAATATTCTTTCGCAAACTTTTGTTTGTAAACTAAATAACACCTAAAAATAATAAACTTGTGCTATAAATAGAACAAGTGTAAACTAAGACTTCAGATGGATATCTATCGATTTTTAACTTACGACGGAGGTTCAGAAAGATTTTATTTCCACGGAAAAAATCCAAAATTTTCAACCATTTAAGTGGCATTGACGAGATATCTCGCCGCCTTAAGGCGTCTCATACCTTTTGACATGGTAAAAATATATGCTCTAATAGAAATATCATTAAAAAATACTATTTAACCATCGATTTATTCAAATTTTTTTACACATGTTTTTTATCGTATGTGCTACCTTATACTGGTATGAAGTTTTAGGCATCTTAGATGCTCAATTTTTTACAAATTTTCAAAAATTCATTAAAAACAGTTTGCGCGCATGATAAAATGTCATGACATCAATGTAATTGAATAAAAATTCGTTAAAAATAAAGGAAACTATCGAATTCTTGAAATGAAGCAAAAGGTTGAGTCAATGAAATCTCAATCTTATTTTAAATTAAATTTTTTAAATTTCAATTTTAAATTCCAAAATTTTTTAAAGTTTAATTCAAAATAAGATTGATTCAATGAAATCTCAACCTTTTGCTTCAATTCATTAATTGAACAGTTTCTTTTATTTTACATTACTTTTTATTCAATCACATTGATCTCGTGGTATTTTATGCGCAAAAGCTGTTTTTGATGCATTTTTGTGAAAATTTACAACCTTAAGAGGGTTTGTGCACAATCTTGGCTTCCCATGCTTTCCTACGGGAAAAATCTCATTCCTTTAAGGAGCATTTACAATTTTTCTATTCACTTAAGACACTCAATTTTTTTGTCTTAAATACTATGAATATTTCTATACTATTAAACACGAGCATTTAGGATTTTAATTGTTGGCCATTTTTATTCTCGAATTATAAATTCAGAAACTTGCAACTTTTCTTCAAAAATCAAAATTTACCTATATTTTGTGCCATAATTTTTTTTTTTTTTAGCTAATTTCAATAAAATATATGTAACACTATAGTGTTGAGAGAGAGAGACAAAGTTCCAAGAGTGGTGTTCGAAAAATGTTCCCTGTCTAACACAAAACACTTAATTTTGAGAAAAAAACATTTCAATGGGGAACATTAGCATATATATAATGCCTGTCAGCGGTTTATATTATATTAAAAAATATATTTCTATCGGACAGGTAGAACAGAAGCATAGTGTTAGTCGCATTAAATTTCATAGCAATTGAAAAATTCCAAAATGTTTTTTTGGAAAATTTGTGTGCACCAACCCCATCAAAAGCCTTTTTTATTTTAATGGGGAAAACAAAATACAAGAATTAATTTATTTTCATCAAAAATGAATTTCATTATCTCAGGAGCAAATAGTAATATTCTCAAATACTGTGTTTCCCTGTTTGACTCAGTCCTTGGCCGCGTTGTGTCCGTCGTGTATCAATCAATCTACAGGGGCTGCTCTAAAAAAATGCTTTGTTGACCCAAAAATGTCCCTCGCGGTTAGAGAATTTTTTTCCAAAAGCCGCCTTTGTGTCTATCTACATACAACAGTAGGACCTCTTTGGCCCTCAGGTTTCGTGGATTTTTTTGCCCGAAATATGTGGAAAGTTTACTGACCTTGAATCAAACCTGGTAATCCAAACAAGGTTCCCGTCGAATTATTTTTTTCATTGAATGTAAAAATATTTCCTTCAATAAGTCTGAAAATATTTTCGTGAATTATGAGTTTTCGTGAAATACGATATGCTTTTTTTCTCTGCTAATCCTAAAATGTTTCTTTTAATTATGAAGTCACTCCCTTCATTCATTATGAAATGACTTCTCCCATTATGAAATTTCATGAAAAAATATTCAATTATGAAATAATTCTTTTAATAAACTTATTTCTCATTAATTATTTCTTTCAATAATTATATGAAACTCATCATTTCTCTCCATATTTTTTATAAGCTATCTAAATATAAATTTGAAATTGCATCTTATAACAATTATCAGTTTTCACTGAGGTTTTTTGTTCAGCATTGTCCGACGTTGACCGGGTTTTCTCTATATACTAGGACTGGAAAAGTGACAAGCCATCGTAAAGGAACAAACATGTCTGAAAGGCATTCTTAGGGAACCAAAGTTAAACATTCCAAAAATCACCGTTGAGTCCCGAGAAACATTTCTGAACGACAGTGTTTCGCCCAATTCGGGCGTTTTCCCAGCTCTGACGAACTTTTAAAGTAACATATCGTTCAATCCTGGTACCGTTTGGTCTATATGCGAAATTTGGCGTCGATCGGTCTAAAATTTGTATGGGGAACATAGACACAGAAAATCAATGGCATACTGTATATAGGTCTGTGTTCATAAAAATTCTATAAACCACTGAAAAACGATTTAGGACCATGTGTTGAAGGGCCATTTCGTTGGCGCTCGAGTACAATGAACGACAACAAGCCCAGTAATTTAGTGACGGTTGTTAATAATTAGAACGCACACACGATATCGAACTCGGCTCTTTACTATTATCAATGTGACTATCCCTCTCCTGATTTTAATATTTATTTATCCAACTATATAAAGCAACACAGATTTTAAACACAGACCCAGTAATTATCCCGTAAGGATAAACTTCCCAACCCTGAAAACAAATCACTCAAAACTACGGATAGTAAACGTTTACGTAACATTGAACGCTCGACTGAAGATTGAAATGGAAACGTCTCTCTCTCAGAACATAATCGCTTTGCTTTCACTCTGCAATAGCTTTTGGTCTAAATTGGATTGAGAGAGATAACCCCTCTTAACGTTATTTCGAGTAGACGGAGTCTATCTTGGGATACTCACTTGAAACTATCTTGAAGAGTACTGTTTATATGAACTGCCTCACATATGAAGAGAGAGAATTTCACCTCGAAGTATCCCCCCCGGCGTGTTGAGGCACCATGGGTGCTATCGCTTTCAGCATTATCCGAACCATAGCCCCAGTTAACTTGTTAGTTCCGGTGCAGTCCGTTTTTGCCCCTTAAAAAAGCCCTGCGCATGGTCCGTCAGCACTGTATATGGGCATATGTTGTGTGTGCTAGTCGTATCTATGGTCTGTGATTCATCAGTCTCTCTGCGTATGTTTAGTTAATTACTGATGAGTACATTATAATAGTGTTGTGGGGCCTGAATTTTTTTTTTTTCTTTTGGACTTGTTACCTACAAATTTCTTACTCAGTAGGTCAGTGTTTCTAAACCGAGGTCACTCAGCATGGGAAATAGATGAGTAAAATGCGGGGGAATGTGTTTCTCTAAATTGAGAGATTAGTTTAGTTTCCCTTACTATATACATAGCAGCGGTTTTCAACCTTCTTTTGACTCGCGGAGCCCTTTTAAGTAAAAAAAAAACAAACAATGGCGGAACCCCGTAGGCCAATTTTTTAATTATTCATCGAAGTTATTGATTCATTTTTACTATTTAAAAATATTTATAATTATTTTTTTAAATTTTACTTTTTTATTTTCCTCGAGCGGCCGCGGAGCCCCTTTGAGAGTGCACAAGGAGCCCCGATTGAGAACCGCTGCCATATAGGAACATATCTGAAGGGTTCCTTAGAACCAGGACCACCCTTGTCAGTGCGAAAATAATTTCCGGTTCCTTAGCCTCTATTTTATATCTTTGGATGCCGAGTCCCCTCCTATATAAAATATTTATGCATTACCACAGTATATACGGAAATGATGAAAAATATACATTTACCAATGGAAATTCAGAATTTATCAAAGAAAAAAAATCCTTCCCATAATTGATGAAAATTCAGAATAAATAAGAGAAAAAAAATCCCAATGGATCGAAATTCAGAATTAATCGGGGAAAATCCTAAAATTGAGAGGAATAATCCTAGAATTAATGAAAGGTATACGCTTTTCAAAATATCCTTGAAAAGCTTATATTTTTTTCCCACATCTATAAATGCGGGAACGGGGATCCCCCTGCGATCGCATCTGTCGCAAACCCCTGAGGGGTCGGCTGGTGCTTAGAACAGTATTCTTTAAAACGCTGGTCTGTGGACCAGTTTGGCGGTCCACGAAAAATTTCACCCAGTTCGTATATATCTGCAACGTAATTTTAGATTTAGTCAAACTCTGTTACAACGACATCGAAGATTAAATGAAATTTTTGTCGTTACAACCGAGTTTGACGTTTTCAAGACCCTTTTTTAGACGAAAAATGTAATCGAATACTTTGCATGAAGTTTTATTTTCTTTATGATCATCAAGGTGATGAATTTTATCGAGAAAAATACGGGAAATCGGGACACTACAAGACATCGCCAATTCTCGTCAAACATGTAAAAATGTCGACGAAATTACCAAATACAGTCGGCCCCCCCGCTTAATCGGATCACGGGCAAAATCCTCCGGCACCGAAATTCCTCCCATTAGAGGCAATGTTAACGTTCCCGCTTAATATAATAATCTGAACGACTTTTTCCCGCTTAATCGAATATTGCACTTCACACGTCAACTTTTAATACACATCAACCACTATACACATAATGTTTTTATTAAATGAAACATTAGAAATTAATAGAAAATATGTTACTGCATTAAGATAAATAATTAAGACTAAGCAGGTACTGGCCTCAGAATATTCAAGTTGTCTTCAATACGGGATTTTATTATATTAGTTTTGTTTTCTGTCAATCCAATAGAGGGTGCTGGCTTTCGTAATGAAAAGTTAAATTCTTAGTTATTGTGATCATTGTAACTGAATATAAATGTAATTTTTTATGTCTGATTTATTCGAGAAGCTTTATTTTGATCCTTCATCAGTTTTCAATATACGAACTACAATAACGTTGTAAAATTACTACAAATGTCAATTGTTCTCCGTATCATCTGATAGTGTGTGCTGTAATCGTTGAATATCCAATTATGCGGGGGCTGACTGTTGTACTGTTTTTGAAAATATAGTAGAATCGCGCTAATCCGGCATATATCGGACCAGGGTGTGTCTGATTACTGGAAGTTTATTAGAAAAGTCAGTTTAAATAATATATAAAGTTCTGCACGCAGACATGTGCAGCGACATGTTTTCCTTTTCTATTCACGAAGAAAGCCCGCCAAGGAACGCCGTGCTGGGCCTCCTCTTTCTAACCAGAACATGGCCCACCGCTGTCTCCACGAAGAAATAGTTATAAGCATTTGGTCAATTTGGTGTCCCGCGCTATATCCACTGGACGGGCCAGATTAACTTTCAAGATCGGTGTTTGTTTTTTTTTTGAAGAATTTAAAAAAAAAGAAGAGAGAAATAGATTGAGTAAAAAGAATGAAGTTGACAAAAATATACTGAATTATGTAAAAATTTAATATTTCCAATGTCCTACCCATATTAGAAAATACCAGTTGATTTAGTTTATTACTAATTTGTTATGAAGTCTTTAGATTTTTAACACTGAATGTGGTTGAGCGTTGAAGCTTCGTTAAAGAGGTTGGTCACTCAGTAGTGCCATTGCCACGAAGAAGAGCTAATTTCAGTTATCTGGATGGTGTTCCACTGAATGCACTTTTCCAGAGCCAAATTACCTTAGCTTTTTGTTATTTTATTTATTTTTTACCGGTGGAAATGTCGAGGCGTGGAGCTGCCAATCCTCTTAGGCCCCTTTCACACGGAGCGGACGCGGGTCCGCATACCCTTTCAAACGAGCAATCGCCCGCATCTTTAGTTCGAAATTCGTGCATAAAAACTGTTTTTTCGCAATTTTTGTAATTATTTTTCTCCTTCACCCCTGATTCAGTGCCCATAGGCAGCCTAGAGGCATTCTTTGGTGGTTTTTATCATTGAGCCTAAAGATGCCTCCATTCCGATCCTCACAAGTAGTCGATGGGAGAAAATATCTTAAAATATTTTGAAAAAAAATCTGTCTTTTCGGAAAAATATGAAAGAAAATTCCAAAAACACATCCAATGTTCGAAAAATCCAATCCAAAAACATCCAAAACATTCGATGTTCCAAAAAAAAAAAAAATTCAGCAAATATCAAAGAATTTGCAAGTATAAAAAAAGGGAGGGGTTGGGACTTTCAAAATGTCTGTGCTTGGAAATATTCACATCACAATTCTGTCTTAGGCCGGGATTACACTATAAAAGTTTTGTAGAAGCTCTTTGACAAAACGTGAAAAATTCAACCATTAAGATCACCGGTTGCATTTGCTTGAATGCAAACGATGCGCCTATTGGTTGCATTTTTCAACTTTTATAAAAGATCTTTTACAAAACCTTATAGTATAATCCCGGCCTCAAGTATGGATTACACTATAAAAATTTTATAATAATTCTTTTAAAAAAGCAACTAATATATTTATCGGTTGCACTCGCAATTTATTAGTTGCTTTTTTAAAGTTTTATAAAATAACTTTCATAAACCTTTTAGAGTGAAATCCCATCCTTAGATTAGTTTCACTTCTGAAATATAAAATTTCATTTTTTTAAGTTTATCGACTAAATATCGAGTAAAATATACTTGTAGGTATCGGGGGAACCACCAAAACTATTCAAGCGCTAGGGTCTTCAAACGTCTTAATCCGGCCCAGAGTGAACACCGTACGTGTATAACGTTGTTTATGAAAAGTATTTTTTTTAAAGTTTAAAAAAATTAACAGTTAAAACATTTAAAAAAATAACAAATATTTAAAATAGTATTTCAGATATTTATATTTTTAAATAATTTTAAAAATTTAAAAAGAAAAAAATTATTATTTTTAAATTAAATTTAAAAGTTATTAAAGTATGTAGTCAATTAAATATTCGTAATGAACAGAACGGCTTGTAATTTTGATCCCGTCAGTGGCCCTTGTTGGCAGGTTTTATTGTATAAAATTGTTAAGTATGGACAAAAGGCAGTTAAAGTTGCTATATCTCAATCTCAGAAGGAAACTAAGGGATACACGTATGTAGGTACATTATATTAATGAGCAGGGACCATCATATGGTGTTTTTAAGGGTATTTATGGCAAATAATTAAAAAAATTCCGTGAAAAATCACCTTCAAAAAGTAGCCAAAGATGCGGACGAATTCGCTCCGCATCCGCATCGTCTGAATAGCCCCGAATAAACCTATTGTCAAAACTTCTACGTGCGGATGCGGAGCCCGCACTTAGGTTTTGACACATGCGGACGACGTCCGGACCCGCATGAACATTTCCTAGGTGCGGAGATTTTTCGGCTCGTCTGAAAGGCGCAATATATTCCAATTGTTAAAACTTCTTCCGGACCCGCATCCGCTCCGTGTGAAAGGGCCCTTATATACGTCACCCTTGGCAAGCAAAAAAAAAAAAAAAAACAGCAAGTCTGCTAAAATGCATTTCACGGGGAATAAATCAACTTGCCAAATATGCGAGATGAACATTTAAAGTCATATTTATTTTTAAAAAAAATTATAAATTGAACAAATTACCTACCTACATATTCTTGATACTGGTAAAGATTAGGAATTAAAGCAATTTTTGTTGGAAATCATGAAAAATTTTGCCCCTTTTTTCCGAATTTCTGCTTTTTCTTCTACCGCATTTCTGAAACACAATGGCAGGCTGCAGAAATTACTAGGCATTTTCATGAACCGATCGATTATTACGAATTTTTTTGTATTTAACACACATTTTATCTGATTTGTGTATATTTGTATTCAGTAAAATGGAAACTACGAAATAACCGCAATTTTAATCTCTATTCCCATTCTTTATCCTACGCGTTCGAGTTATTCGTTGTATACAATTTTATTTTGCGAACGGAACCGGAAAAATATAACGCGCTTTCGGATGAACCATTGAAAGAGACGGTTTTATCCCTTTTACAGATATTTGGAAACGTTTGCCAAGTTGGCAAGCTCGAATAAATTTCTTGCCAAACCGCTCATGTACTCAAAAGGGAAAAGATGTCAATAAGTCAGAGAAAATAAAAAATGGGTGGTATAGGGAATCTTTTCAGCAACAACTAAAATATATAGACATAGCATTTTTTCTCCTTTTGCGCATATTATCGGAGTAAACATTAGTCGGTAATAATGTTTTTGGAAATAATCATGATAATTATGCTCATCTCTAAGACCGGTATTACCACCAAACCAGAACATGGCTCCCGCTCTGCCCCAAGATAGGGATATAAGCGGTTAACGAAGCCACGCTGGAGATAAGACCGGTATTACACTATACAAGTTTTATAAAAGTGCTTGTATAAAACTTGAAAACTACAACGAATAAGCTGATGGGTTACATTCAAGCTTATCCAACCGATCAGTTTATTGGTTGTATTTTTCATGTTTTATCAAAGCACTTTTACAAAACTTTTACAGTGTAATACCGGCCTAATGCAAACTCACAAATAGTTTATAAATTCATTAAAACTGAAGGAATGGGTAGATATTTTTTCTGGCATAGGAAAAAAAAATTTGATCAAATTTTTGTCGGCATTGGGTGCTGAACGGAATAAGATACTCGCCTAAAGTACCAAAGGATGTTTAGAAGTGTCGCGAGTTCGATACCCGGTTCGTCCTTGTCGGAAAACTTTCCTGACACAGGGGTGCAACAGAAACCGCGACATGACCACAGAAAACGATTGCTATAGCAGGGAGTCCCCCATCGAGGGGTTAGCGCGCCAACCTCTCGATGAGTATAAAAAACAAGCCTGCCGTTCGGAATCGGCAATAAATTGTAGCTCGCAGTCTAATTAGCCCTCGTGTGCAGAAAATGACCGTGGTGCGACGAAAATGATCAAACGAAATTCCGGCAGGAGCGATTGGGACTGGACCTTTTTTCAATCTCTCCTGTGTCCGAAACGTTTGTGAAGCTTCAACCGGCGATTCGTGGCTTATTTTGTGACTGTCTGATCACAATGGTGTGTGCGATTTGCTGGTCTTGGAACGTCGTTTGATTTTTTTTTTTTCCACCGTGGCCCGCGTCTCCCGAGACCGACCAGCTTGTATTTCCTAGGGGGACAGAGCGGGGGTCACGGTTGGTCAGGTGGTAGTGATTCGGAGATAAGGTAAAACAACATCAATAGTGCTTAATCTACCAATATCAACATCACAATAAAAACCCTATGTAAGCGCTAGTAACACTAAAATTCGAAAAAATGCGCTGTTTATCGCACCCCCTTTATTTTATAGGACTCTGATCTGAACATTTCCAGTGATTTGTTCTTGTGCAGCGCTCTCTGTCGACGAAAATTTGAACTAATTCTTTTCTGTGCCAAATGAAAAACCCCTTTTCGAGAATAACTTCTTCTAAACCGTATTCTAAACTGATTATAAGGAATTTCTAAACTATCAATTAACATAATAGTTCAAATTATTAACACTTCAATTTTGATATTTTTAAAAATAATTTTCAGTTCAGGACGTGCAGTATCTTTTGGGCCGTTCAAGTATTACGTCATCATCGGTGGGGGGGGGGAGGGGGTTTCCGATTTGATAACGGGGGGGGGGTTTGGATAATGCTTACGTCAGCAACCACCCTTTATGAAAATATGAGTTAGGATTCAGATGGGCAGAGCTGATGAAATTTTGCTGACGTGGGGGGGGGGGGGTCAAAAATGACTAAAAATTTGCTTACGTAATACTTGATTACGTAAACAAATCACAAAAATCATCACAATTAGCGTCCCTTTCATGAAAGAATAGAAGACCTATCATGAAAGAATCAAGTAGCACGTGCAATTCCAGTCTCAAGTAAGATAAGGTGGTGGCGATCAAATTTAATTAAGATAAGTTTGATAATAAGATAATTAAGATAATTTTGATTTTTTGCAATGATTTACATTTGATAAAATATGGCCATTCGATCGCGACTATTGTAATAAATCCTGAACTCTGTTGCCGATGTTCGTTTTTGGCGGTGTTTTTATTTACAGGGTCATAGTTTAAAAAGTCATAAAAATTAAAGGAATTGGATACTTTTTATTTCATGAACAAATAATGCACCACATTCATGTGATATTGCAATTGCTGTAGTTACAATACAGGAATTGTGTGTATTTTCTTCATTATAACTTTTTCTTTGACGTTCTTCAATATAGTTATGACTGATGCCAGTCCTACAGTAGCGCGACCCAACCCGCATGGGTAAAAGGCTTATATCCCGGGAGGGACAGAACCTGGGTCGTGTCTGGTTTGTCGGAGTCCTACAGTAGCTTTAGTGGCGACTGAAGTTGCTCATGCCATATTTTGGCATGGACTAACGTGGGCTACTTTTTTTTTCCTTTTATGACTTAAACACGAAAGAATTGTATCTCGATGAGCTCTCCTTTTGCAAAGATTTGTAAAAGATTCTCTCCTGGCTCTCTTCTTTTTCTACACATGCACTTAGGGTGACCACACGTCCCGTTTTTCCCGGGACAGTCTCGGTTTTCTTTTCTGGCCATCCCGACTTTTTGGCAAAAGAATCCCGTTTTTACATGAGATTTCCGTTCGCAGAATCCCGTTTACTTGGATTTTTATTCTTCATTAAAGTCAAAGATTGAAGTTATTTTTCAACTCATAAATTACATTATGATAATTAAAACTATAAACAAGAACATCAAACTCCCACATTTTTCTTGTTGAACGTTTATTTCGTGGAATTCACTTTATACAAATACAAATACGACACCACTACAGGCAAATTGCCCTACGAGGTGGCTGACTTAAGAACATCATGGATCCCCGAGCCATTTTTTGGAGGCCCTACCTACTACTGCTACACCACACATGCACCCCCCCCCCGCGGAACCCCCCAACGAATCGGTACATGCGGGAATGTACGTGTAGTGCAACCTGACGTAAAGTTTGTTTATGTGTAATGCTTGTTATGTGTAGTGCTGTCATCTGCCCCCAGTTTTTCTAACTATGAGTGAAGTGTTATGGTTGAATGATTTACCGTTGTAGGACTGTTGCTCTCTGTGGCGAGACTTTTTAACGGGGAGATCGGCTCGCATTTGCGCCTTGAAGTTGGGAACCACAGAAAACCAACTTCAGCCGACCACCACTGTGGGGTTCGAACCCGGATCCTCACATCACGAGTCCGGTACTATAACCACTCGACCACTACAGCGGCAAAAATAGCAGGGCTCAGCCGGGATTTGAACCCGGGACCTCTTGCACCCGAAGCGAGAATCATACCCCTAGACCACTGAGCCACATCAAAAATTTTATCCACTGCAATTTGCAGTAACGCTTCGTTTCCCGCCATCGCGATCTTTCCGTAATTTCAGCAATATTTGTCAACTTTGTGCACTTTTGGCGTTGTTCTTGGCGATGTCCCGTATTTAAAATCCCAATTTTCCGTATTTCTTTCGAGTAAATATGATCAGCCTACATACACTACACAGCTCACGTGCATGCACCTATCTGTAAGTCACCATACAGCCTTGCGAAGGACACGTTTTATTCTGGTCTGGAACATTTTTGAATGCGGTTTGTAGAAATTTTTTGTCGATAGAGGGCACTGCACGAAATAGAATCATTAGATATATGCAAATCGAAGTCCTAGAAAATGCCAAAAGTGTGTCATTTTTAAACAAACAGCTCATTTTTGAATTTTTCTGTTACTGGCTCTTACATAAGGTTCCAATTGTGTGATGTTGATCATTGGTGGATAAAGCACTGTTATTGAAGCTGTTTTATTTCAGTCATGGATCTCCGGCTGAAGCTCTACCGACATTTAGGACACAGAAGATCTTGAAGAAAGGTCCAGGTCCGAAATTCCGCTATTTGCTGTCGCGAAGCGTCCTCCATTGACTGAAATTTGAACTAAATCGTTTCTTCATTAAAACAATCCCCTTCGTAAGAATAATTTCTCGCAAACCACATTCAAAAAACAACAATTCCTTCAATTTTTATGAATTTTTAAACCATTTACGAATTCATGGGATGATTGGCGATGGCTGGAACAATGTCTAGTTTCTTCGTTTTCTTTTGAACGGCTGGCTAATGGTATGAATTAATTAAAATCTGAATTTGTATTTTTGGCTAATAAAATAATGTTTTGGTAAAATGTAACTATATATAGTCTCTTTTCCTTCATTCGGTGCTAATTTTTTGCATTTCCTTTTTTTAGAATGTCTTTTAATGCAGTTTTATAGATCACGATCCGAATTTTTGGTTATTATTTTGATTTTGAGATATTAGTGTCAAAACAAAAATTCCTTAAATGTTTTTATACAGAGTTAGTATCCACATGAAAATCTCCCCTGAACTTCCATTTTCCAGGGTTGGCAACCATGCAATAATATCAATTATTAAAATAATTATTCTCTATAATAAATAATCTAATTTCTCTCGGAAGTAACTATAAATGAACGCTTTTTCGTACTTCGGTTTCCACGTGCTTAAATCTAACATTGAGAGTGAAAAATCCCAAATCTTTTGTTACGTGGAAATTCGGGGATGGAGTTGCCTAAAGAATGCATTTAAGACTTGCTTTCTATTCAAGATAGAATTCCCCGCCGTCTTACGCACGTTATTTAAAACCCATGTTTTTACATAAGTGTCCTTGAGTGAGAGAGAAAAGTGGTCAATTCCTCTTATTTAAGACGAACTCCTATTTTGGACTTCATCCTTTAATGCGCGAAGTGGAAGAAAAGACTTTTCTCATTTCTTGCTGTTTCAGCACTTTACGTATTCATAAGTGCCACGACGACATCTTAAGCCACTTACACACAATCCGCGAAACCAGTTTCCATATCCTAGATGAGGACGCTCTCTAGTGTTTAAGTAGCTCCAAAAAGATATTCCATTGCATCCGAACTTAAACTAAGTCAAAGTGTTATTAAATACCGTTGCAGGAACGGCACTGGAGCTTGATATGGTTGTTCATTTTGGTAAAATTATTTTAAATTTTAGGGATTGGTACAAGGTTTTTTCTTTTTCAAATTTTATGTTCCTGGCTTATACCAAAGAAAATTGAGGGTTTTATGGCCGGCGTTTATCTCTCCATACAATATTGGGAGCCGTCTTAGATATAGTTGAGTTCCATTCATTCTGTACTATCAATAGTTATGAATTTTTATTAGTTTTGAAACTGCACTGATTTTATTCTTTTCGAATTTTCATTAGTTTTTAAATCACTGATTTCTTCTTTTTGGAATTTTTAGTAGTTTTTAAACCAATGATTTCTTCTTTTTGGAATTTTTATTAGTTTTGAAATTACTGATTTTATTTTTGTTATTTCTTGCAATTTTAATTGAAATTATTGATTTCATTTTTTCGGAATTATCTTAAGTTCTGGACTCACTGATTTCATTTTTTGGAATTTTCATTAGTTTCGACATTACTGCTTTTCTTTTTTTTCGCAATTCCCATTAGTTCTGAAAATACCGAGCTTGTTTTAAAACTTTTTACTACCGAAGTTCCAAAAAAAAAATAGCAGTAACTTCAGAACTGAAGATTGAAAATTCTGAATTCTTTTTCAGAATTTTCTTCAATACTGAAATTACTGATTTCATTTTTTTTTCTTCAGAATGTTCAATAGTTGTGAAATTTATTATTTTCACGGAATTTCCATTGGTCCTAAGTTTTTTTTTTTTGGAATTTTTATTACTTTTGAAATAACTGATTTCAAGAATTTTCATGCCGTTCAAGTATTACGTAAGCAAATTTTTAGCCATTTTGACTGCCCCCCCCCGTCAGCAAAACGCTGACCCCCCCCCCCTTGTCAGCAAAATTTCGTCATCAGCTCTGCCCCTCTGAATCCTAACTCATATTTTCATAAGGGGTGGTTGATTACGTAAGCATTATCCAAACCCCCCTCCCCCCTTGTCATCAAAAGTCAGCAAATCGGAAACCCCTCCCTCTCCCCATCGATGATGACGTAATACTTGAACGGCCCCTTAATAACAAATCTGAACACTACACGTTACTTAGAAACTTTTTCTAACTGGAAGTATAATTCTAGGATTAATCATCCATTGGCCCCCACTCCCGTAGGGGGAGGCGTCCAAGGTGGAGTCGACTGATCTAATGTATGTGTGTATATATGAATTGACATCGCGCCCTTCCCCAGCAATAATGACCGTGCCCTCCCCCAACCCCAGTCTTTCAAAAGTCAGCAAAACCCTGACACCCCCCCCCCCTTGTCAGCAAAATTTCGTCATCAGTTCTGCCCCTCTGAATCCTAACTCATATTTCCATAAAGGATGACGTAAGCATTATCCAAACCCACCTCCCCCCCCCTTGTCATCAAAAGTCAGCAAATCAGGAACCCCCTTCCCCCCCCCATTGATGATGACGTAATACTTGAACGGCCCCTGATTAGAATTTTTTTCTTTTTTTTGGTAAGTTCTATAGTTCTGAAATTAGTTTTTAATTTTTTTCGGAATTTCCATCAGTCCTGAGATTAATCCTTTTGTTTTCATTAGTTCTGCGATTACCAATTTTTTTGGGAATTTTGCCCAAGTTCTGAAATTCCTGTTATTAATTTTTCGAAATTGTTATTATTTCTGAAATTACTGCTTTTATTTTGTTCGAAATTTCCATTTGTTATAAAATTATTGCTATTATTATTTTTTTCGGAATTTTAATTTATTTCTGAAATTACTGATTCCGTTTCCACGGAATTTCTACTAGTTTTGAAATTATTACTTTTTCTGGAATTTACATTTGTTCCGAGATTATTACGTTTGATTTTTCGGAATTTTCATTTGTAATCGGTTCAGAAATTGCTTTTATTTATTTTTTTTTTTTGGAATGCTTATTGGTTTCGGAATTCAATTATTATTTTTTTTAAATAGTTATGAAATTACCGATTTAACTTTTTCTTCAGAATTTTCTGCCCGTATAAAACGCGGTTTTTATTCTCAGAATTCTCCTTAGTTCTAAAATTACTGCACTTTTATGTTTTTTTTCAGAATTTTCACTGAATTTTTTCACTGAAACATTTGAATTTTTTTCAATTTTGTTTTATTTCAGAAATTTGACAAAATATTTTTCAAACTTTAGTTCCAAAATTAGTTTTAATTTTTTTCTGAATTTTCACGTGTTCTGAAATTATTACTTTGTTTTTTTATTAACCGTGCTTATATTTTGGCTTCCGTATTTTCAGAATTTTCATATATTGTGTAATTGTTTTTGTGGTGGGGGGGGGGGGGGCATGGCGCTACACCTACTTTATTTTTGTTAATTTTTCGTATCCGATCACGTTTTTCTCCATATGTGGGAATATTCCCTATTTTATAGGTAGGCACAAAGAGTCCGTTAATCATGTATATATACGGGGTGATTATAAAAAAACTATCCCGACATATGGGCCCCTAACTATCATACCATTCACAGAAACTGAATGAAATTTTGGCATAAGGTATTTTGAGGTATGCGCTCAAGAATGATATGGAAAACAACAGTGTCACTCTAACAGTTACGGTTACAGTGAGAAAATTTCGAAAATATCAAATGGCGACACCAAGTTTTTTGTATTGGAATGCGATCTCCATACTGAAAAACACTAAATAGCGTTGGAATGGCACCTGTAGCACGAAAATCCCCGGACCTAGGCAAGGAAAAAGGACTTTGCCGTGCACCAGAGCATTAATTAATGTTCGTTTCATTCGTCACACCGTTTCTTCGGCTGAGATCCCAGCCTGATTAGTCCTCCACAAGGTCATGTGGAAAACACAATAAAATGCTTTATTTTATGCTGCTTCTCTGTCCTTATTGGTTGTCCTCACTTTTAGCCTATCTACCGCCGGTGATTTTCATGCTACAGTTGCCGTTCGAACGCTATTTAGGGTTTTTCACAATGGAGATCACATTCCAATACAAAAAACTTGGTGTTGCCATTTGATATTTTCGAAATTTTCTCACTGTAACCGTAACTGTTAGAGTGACACTGTTGTTTTCCATATCATTCTTGAGCGCATACATCAAAATACCTTATGCCAAAATTTCATTCAGTTTCCGTGAATGGTACGATAGTTAGGGGCCCATATATCGGGATAGTTTTTTTATAATCACCCTGTATATCACTGAAAGTTCATTTTCTATAGATTTCCATCAAAATGAGAATTTCAGACATTTCTAAGCTTTTATATTTTTTATAAACAACTTCAGAAAATAGCTAGACATTTCAATTTCACTTTCTTTGGATCCCAGTCACCCACACGATATAAATTTTTGGATAAATAAATTTTGTATTTAAATATTTATCTACGTAGGACGAATTGAAAGGTCGACATCGAAACAATCAGTAAAAAGAAATTTTGTTTTAAAAATAAAGAAAATCCTTTTCTAAGTAAAATCGGGGAAAAACATATCGAAATTATTTTGCAAAAATAAGTTATCAAATAAAAAAGTAGTTCTGAAATTACCGATTTAAAAATGTTTTCTAGAATTCTCTATAATTTTAAAACCACTGTTTTTATTATGGAATTGGTTGTAGGAATTCCGAGAAGAGCTACGCGTGCCCTTGTTGGGACACGGGGCTTGAGTTATAAAAAGGGATTTCATTTTTTTGAACATGTTTACATTGTAGAACGGAGGACATGATCGAAGCGTTTAAAATTTTGAACGGGATGGATAGGATGGACAATGAACTATTAATACGCCGACAATAGATTGCTTTGACAAGGGGTGGGGGGACACACACCAGTAATGCGAATTGATCTCCCCGTTGAAAAGTCTCGCCGCAGAGAGCAGCAGGCCTACAATAATGATTACACTTCACTCATGGTTAGAAAAATTGATGGCAGATGGAAGCACTACACAACAAGCATTACACAGACACAAACTTCACATCAGGTTCACTACACATACGCACATTCCAACATGTACCAATTCGTTAGAAATTCCGTAATGGAAATATGGACGAGGTGCATGTGTGTTGAGTAGAAATAGTAGTATCGATTGAGAAGGGGATATTTTAGGTTGTAGTGTCGCAGGGAAGTTTTCTCTAATAAAAGGGTTGTTAATAAATGGAATAGCTTACCCTCGGGGGTAGTAAATTCTAACAGTTGGCACGTTTGAAAAGAAATGCGATAAACATGTTGGGGTAAATCGAGACTCTATTCATACTTAGAATAAGACAACTAGATATATAATACAATGTCTATAAAAATATTTAATCATGTATATATAGTTTTTATAATTGCGTTTTCAATTGAGTTACTGTATTTTAAAAATACACGACGTCCATATTTGTTATGGGCATCTTTTTCTCGGCCAACTCATTGGGCATTTTGTTTGTTGGGGTCTTGTATTTTTCCAGAATTTTCCTTAGATCTTGAATCAACCCATTAACGACGACTGATTTTTTTAAAAACAAAAAATAATGAGTGGAACCACTTCCATCATTTATTGGCAAAGGAAAAAAACTTAAAATTTAGAATGGCAAGTTTTCTTACCAACCGGCGTTATAATGGGTTAATTTAGTTTTCGAAAATTTTTTACCTCAGAAATTAATGAACAAATATTTTTGAATTTTAATTGGTTCTAAAATGTCTAAAAAAGTGGCATTTAGATTCGTTCTGAATTAACATTTTTGACAATGAAAAACATTAAAGAACATTGCAATTTTAAAAATGCTATAATTTTAATGAAATTATTGCTTTTATTTTCTTTAAGTCTGCTCATATTTTTGTTTTGGTATTTTTTTATCGTTTTTGTACATTCTTGCAGTTATCACATTTTTTTAGGACACTTAAATCATTTTTGTAAATTCGGGCTCCCCGACTCGTTAAGATTGGTTACTTTTTATTGTGAGAATGAGTTTAGATTCAGGAAAGAAATGCGGAAAGTACAGAAGACACTCTTGATAATTTTCTGTCAAATATGAGCAGAGATAATAATAATAATTGTAAAGTTGCATCATTATTTTTCAACATCAGCAAAACTTTTGACAGCGTAAATCTCATAGTATTCTTGTAACTAAACTTCAAGATGAAGGAATTCGGTGTTTGTCACGTAAGTTTTCAAATCATATCTTACTAACAGATGGACTAGCGATGGATTATTTTTGCCGCTGTGGTGGTCGAATGGTTATAGTGCCGGACTCGTGATGCGAGGATCCGGGTTCGAACCCCACAGTGGTGGTCGGCTGAAGTTGGTTTTCTGTGGTTCCCAACTTCAAGGCGCAAATGCGAGCCGATCTCCCCGTTAAAAAGTCTCGCCACAGAGAGCAACAGTCCTACAACGGTAAATCATTCAACCATAACACTTCACTCATAGTTAGAAAAACTGGGGGCAGATGACAGCACTACACATAACAAGCATTACACAGACACAAACTTTACGTCAGGTTGCACTACACGTACACGCACGTTCCCGCATGTACCGATTCGTTGGGGGTTCGTTGGGGGGTTCCGCGGGGGGGGGTGCATGTGTGGTGTAGCAGTAGTAGGTAGGGGCTCGGGGATCCATGATGTTCTTAAGTCAGCCGCCTCGTTGGGCAATTTGCCTGTTGTGGCGTTGTATTTGTATTTGTATTTGTATAACAAACATCAACGTGTGCAAAAAAATTTCCGTTTTCTCTGATTGTAGGGCGTCGTATACAATCACATCTTTCTCCATAAGTACGTGGGAGGATTGTTGTATAGGCGTCCGTAAATTATGTACATCATTGAAAGTAAAAGTTCATTTTCTTATAGATTTCCAACAAAACAAGAATTCCATTATGCTGTAAGTTTTTTTCCCCCCATTTTATAGAAAACTGTACAAAATAGCTAGATTTCAATTTCGCTTTCTTTCAATCCCAGTTACCCCCACGATAGAAAATTCTAATTATCTCTGGATAAATAAATTATATGTTCAAATATTTATCTACGTAGGATAAACGTGAAGCCCGACATCAAAACAATCAATAGAGAAAAAATTGTTTTTTAGCAGTAAAGGAACCCTTTTCTAACATAAAATCACGGAAAACATATTATCGAAATCATTTCATAGAAGTTTCTAGAAATCAAAGAGAATGGAGCTTTAAAAAAGAAATGAAATAATAAACTTTCAGGGTGAACTTTTCACTTGGGGATCTTCGATTATAATCGATGCGTTAAGTCTTTCATAGAATGATTCGCCGCAAGCTGTATGATGTTTATTCGATTATTTATTCTAGTCAATAAGCTTTACGCTTCGATTACTCCATATAGAATACTTTGAAGTATAGAGAGTTATGGACAAAAATTCTTGTAAATTTTATTGAAGCCTCGAAGCAGAATTTAAACATCATATTCAGGAAGAAAATAATCAAGAAGATAAATAATAAGCTGTTTTTCCTCTTTCTCCCTCTTCCAATTACAAAAAGAATTAAAATTTTCTTAAGCTGATCTTGCGAACACTAATTAATTTAAAAAGAAAACAACGTCGAAAAAACGTTCACTAGAAGAGCTAATTAATTTTCAAAGAATAATTAATAAAGAAAAAGTTTCCGGGGAATTATAATTGCAAGTATATATTTTTCTAAAGAAAAAAAAAAATTAGTGAAGATAAATCATTTCTTGTAATTTTTCTTCTTGTGTTATTTGGTTCCGTAACTGTGATATCTAATTACGGAACGTAGTTTCTTAATTATGGAATTTTATTGATAGTAATTTTTCAACTGGATATGAAGTAGTCGAAGATATACATATTTTTAGTGAAATCTGTATAGATTTAGTGTTAATATTTTTCACGATTGTTTCTCCTGATATTTTTTAACAAATGTTTTTCATTATCCTTCCCAGACCCTGCATAAACGGGATGGTTTTTCTCAACTGTAGAATTCGTTTTTCTTATAATTTCAGTCAAGGCCTAACTTAAAGGATTGTGTATGTTTTGAGTTAGAATATATGGTGAATTTGAACTTTATATGCTTTCATCAGAGGGCAGCACGTAAAGCTGAACTTTCAGGAGATTGGACAACTAACAAACAACACTTCTTTCTCCCCGTTTATGCTGCTCCCAAATTATTTTTGCAGATTTTTCAATTCGAATATAGCACTTGAAAACGGGGAATTCTTTCTGTTGGGCAACAAGTTTCTAATGAGTTTTGGAGGACAAGGCGCCCGTATAAAAATTTATTTTTTTATTTATTTTAATAACTATACAACCCCTCTTGCAACAAGAATGACGTATCTGAGGTCTTCACGTTATTTGCATAGTTATTTAATTGGTAGTATTCCTCTAAGTTCTTCAGTAAAGTGGTCCAAGGGAAATTATGGAATCGCCCTGTATACAGTTATTAATGGGTAATTTTAGTATTTCATCTGTTATGGCATACCGTATTTTGGCGTGTATAGGGAATCCGTTTTTGCCAGAAATTTCGACATAAAAATAAGAGGGGGGTTTCTTTTACAGTAGAACTTGGTTAATTCGAATTTTTACGAGCTAGCCTTGAATTTTCTATCTAATTTAATGTTAAAATTTCTAATTTAATTAGATTTTTTTTTCGAATTTTTTTGATAATTCGAAGTTAGAGGGAAAAAATCATGATTTTTCTGTATGAGCAAATTTAGTTTCGAAAATTTCATCAAGAAGCTAGAATTTTCGCTTTTCTCGACCAAGTTGTTGAAAAAAAAATCTATAAAGACCAATAAAAATATGAAAATTATGTTCTTTTTAAACTTTATTTGATACTTTAATGCTCATTTTAACATTGTTTAGCTGGAGTGCATCGAGAATGTGTACCACTCAATACCAATTATGCTTTTTTTCGCGTATAGACCAAGGTTTAATCTTTTCGTCGTTGTTAAGAGTAAAGAAAATATCGGAAAGTTCAGATTTTGATACATTAATGAAAGTATATTCCCTCGATAGCATAAATAATGATATGCAAAATTTGAAAAACGGTTTCGTAACGGATGATCATGAACTGTTTACTTAAATTAGGCTTTGAGCATGGTAAGGAAATTCTGCAAAGATGGTAATTTCAGAACAGTGGAACGATGTAGGATTGTGTATGTTAAATTTCGAATAAAAAATAGGAGGGGGGTATCTTATACAGTAGAACTTGGTTAATTCGAATTTTTACGAACTTCCCTTGAGTTTTATATCTAATTTAATGTTAAAACTTCTTATTTAATTAGTTTTTTTCAGCTAAGATCAATTATTATAATTATAAATTATTAAACTTTTTAATAAATTTTGTAACATGATTTGTAGTCATTTTACAAAGCCAGGATAGATTAATTCGATAATTTGAATCTTGGATAATTCGGACATTTATCCAGCGACTTTAAACTTCTAATTAACCCAGTTTGGCAGCACATATTATGTTTCAACTTTTTTCCAAATTTTGAGCCCGAAAAATCGGGAGTTTTCTTACATACGTTGAAATACGACATTTTTAACTTATTCTGTGAACAATTTTATTTAAATTCACTTATTTCCTGATAGATTTCCGACAAAAAAAAAATGGGCGGCTTTATAGTTTAGGTACCAGAGGAATGCCACGAAGTTGGGATCGTCGTTTACCACTGGAAAAACAAAAAAACTAGATGGGTGTTCTTTTCTTAGACCACATGAGCACGAGAATTCCGCTCATGTGCTTTTTTCTACCCTCATCTAAGTTATAAGCGTTCCAAGGTGGAATGCCAAATTGCAATTATTCGTAAATTCTCATTAGCATGCTTGTCATTGGAACCATCACTGAATAACGAATGTCCACCAAGAGAATGAGCATTTAATAAGATCATTTTTATAATAATTTATTATATAATAATGACGCATATAAAACATCTCAAAGAAATAATATCAATATTAAACAGATGTTCGCACCAATTATAACGTCTTTGGGTACTGAACTTAATCCTCTTTATGACACTAAATATGACACTTGTGAAGACTCCAATTACTCGTTATAATTGGTACAGGCGATTGTCAGCAGCTGATTGTGAGCATGTAAATGCGTGTTAGTGACGTCAGTGGAACGTAAACACGGGAATTATATGGCGTCATTGACGAGTTTAAAGAAGCTTTATTTTCAACTGGAACGTGCTGTTGATTTATTTGGCTCATACGAACCCAATTCAATCGTTTGTTGATGTAACTTAACAGCTGTGCTTGGTCTTGTATTTTTCACTCGGGTCATTCAACATACTCGTAATGTGATTATGTTCATCATAGCCCCCCGTTGTTGTTCTTTTAACTGCGAATGGAGATATAGGCTGCCATGTGTAATATTTACGAACGAAGGTCTTTAACAACTGGCTGTTGTGAAGATGAATTTCGGAATGAGAAAATTCATATGCCTTTGCGAGGAATCGAACCCACGCCCTTTCACTTTCCGGGTGAACGCACTAGACTACAAAGGCAACGAATCTCTCAATCTTTGGAGTTCGTGTGCCCTGAAAGGAACCGTACATGGACGGCCTGACCTGACTCAGGAAAAGTTCACAACTGCTGACGCTGCCACCAGATGACGACTTTGAATTTTCTCTTTCCAAAATTCATCTTCGCAACAGCCAGTTGTTTAAAGACCGTCGTATGTGTAGCGGAGAGTGACTTCATCCTTTCATGTGTGATATTGCTATGAGTTTATGCACAATTTTACTGTAAGAGAGCTTAATGGTTTATTATAAGGATAGCGAAGCTTAAGGATTCATTGCAGGGGAAATTCTATATTTATCATGAATGGCAACAAATCCCGCTGGTCTTGGTAAGGATTTGGTCTCTCCAACCTTCAATGAACAATCTGCACTGGTTCCCAGTTATAAGTACGACAACCATATACCCCGTTTGACTAAATGGAACAACCCAGTTTTCCACGTAACAGGTTTCAAAATGTTAAAACATGCATTTTTTTTTTCCAATTTTTTCTAAAACATTTTTCCCCGCTCAAGTCAACATTCTTCTTTCATTCCGAAACTGCAAGGATTAGAATGGAACTGTGTAATGTGTATTATGAATTAAGGTACTTTTCCTAGTATACGGTACGTTCTCTATAGGTTCCCGTGTGAAAGTGTCACTCGGCTGAGGAACAGGAAATGTGGTAAGCTGAAAAAAGTGACCATGAACGGAAAACTGAAGAAAGGGACTTTTTTTTAACCTTACAACATGCCTTCATGATTGGAAAACCATTGCAAAAGAAACGCTATACGTACATGAATGATCATAGCGGTCCGATTAGGACATTATGAACAGCGTACGGAAATATTTGTCTATAAGGGAGCCTTCTGATCACCTACATATTCTTGCAGGTTCCCGTGTGAAAGTGTCACTCGGCTGAGGAACAGGAAATGTGGTAAGCTGAAAAAAGTGACCATGAACGGAAAACTGAAGAAAGGGACTTTTTTTTAACCTTACAACATGCCTTCATGATTGGAAAACCATTGCAAAAGAAACGCTATACGTACATGAATGATCATAGCGGTCCGATTAGGACATTATGAACAGCGTACGGAAATATTTGTCTATAAGGGAGCCTTCTGATCACCTACATATTCTTGCAGGTTCCCGTGTGAAAGTGTCACTCGGCTGAGGAACAGGAAATGTGGTAAGCTGAAAAAAGTGACCATGAACGGAAAACTGAAGAAAGGGACTTTTTTTTAACCTTACAACATGCCTTCATGATTGGAAAACCATTGCAAAAGAAACGCTATACGTACATGAATGATCATAGCGGTCCGATTAGGACATTATGAACAGCGTACGGAAATATTTGTCTATAAGGGAGCCTTCTGATCACCTACATATTCTTGCAGATTGATAACGATAACTTATAGGGAAAAAATTGGTCTGGTTTAACCTTAGCTTCAACATAAGAGAAAAGAAAACTTTCGAAGGGGAAAAAAAGATCATTTTAACCAAAATCTTGATAATAACGAATTTTTTCTCCATGTTATGATATTGGTGCGTCCCGTACTTAGAGGAAGTGATAACAATACCCAAATGATAAAATTATCCATGATTCTAGTAATTGGCGTCTATTGTATTTGCATTCCAAATGGTGTTGGAAAAGCTATTAAATGCAAGTGTTGCAAATTAAAGCTCCAAAAATATATTAGTAAGTGAAAGTATTGCAAAGTGTCGAATAAAGTTCCGCGCATAGCCAAATGAAGTTACCAATTACGGACAAAAAAATTTCGAAGTAAGGTTAACCACCATCGCTAAAATTTGTGAAAAATTGCAAAGGGCAGAAAATAGAGCACTACTGCAACTTGCAATGGGTGAAAATTTAATTCAAATAACTTTTTATAAAACAGTGTAGATGTTTGAGACAAATATGGGAGATTATTGTAATTGATGTATTCATATAAAAATATTAGTCATAATTATTATAATATATATTATGAAAGTGATCTTGATTCCTGATTTCAAAAATTCAAGTGCGCCTCTTTGAAAAGAAGGGAGAAAACGGGACATTTCCTAAAACAGTTGGGACGTCCAAAATCTCCCGTATAATGCAGATCATATGCCCACTTTATCTATACAAGTTTCTGGCCCGCGAGAGGAAGAAATGCCGAATATCTAGCCCGTTTACTGGAAAAGTTGTGCACCCCTGTATATAAAGAAATTGAGAAACATTTCAAGTGTTCTTGAATAAGATGTCTAATAAATGTTAGCTGTGAAAAATGATCCTAATCCAGATCTAAGTAGATCACAAGATCGCATCTGATAGTAATGAAAGCTCCCAACCACATCTGGATCCAAAAAATCTTGGAGCAACGACCCTGGAAAAGATACCGGAGAAAGACAGAAACAACGATCCTGGCTCTTGCTGGCGACGATCGGGCGGAGGAGGTGCTTTTAAAATTTTTTTCTTTCTCCAGTTCCAGTCCTGGAAAAAGTAAAAAATAAAGAGCAAGAGAGCGAAAAGGTTGTTTCAGGAAATGACCTCGGAAAAAGGAAATCTGTATTTTCCTTCCGGCGTTTTTCGTCCTGGACAAAAATGGGGGGAAAAATATCCTTTGAAATCTATTTATAACTCCAGATAACACATACATTTTTTACCTCTCGGCTTCGTTATCATATCTAATCGAAATCGCAGATTTCTAATTTGCATTTTTTTTAATGAAGCAATTTCTTTTAATTAAATAGGAAATTGCTTCTTTTTGTGCGAGAGGTTTTTGATGGGAGAAAAAACGGTGGTAGGCTACAGCGGTACTGTCAACAGTACAGTTAGGCCTAAATGATTTATAAATTTCAAATTTTTTTAGGGTGAAGTAAAATTTTTCATAGTACTGTACACATGCTTTGAGTTAAGGGTGATTCAGAATTCGTGGGGAAACTTTTCACTTGATCCGCTGATGGTACTTTAAAGTACTAAATTTTTCCTACTTGTTAATTTTTTTTCGTGTGCAAATTATTTTATCTGTTTTTTATGTGTTTGCACTGAAATTATGTCTCATAATTAATAATAATTGAGGAAATAATGTCTCAATTATTTATTCCCTCGCTGGGTGGTCCGAATATTATTTCCCGAAATTTTTTTTTTTTTGCTGGTCGCACAAGTTTTGTTTATTTTTTCCGTTCCGCAGTTTCTCCTATTTTCCTATTTCATTATTTTTTGCCGTTCCGCTGTTTCTCCTATTTCATTATTTTTTGCGGTATCACTGTTTCTCCTATTTCATCATTTTTTGCCGTTCCGCTGTTTCTCCTATTTCATCATTTTTTGCCGTTCCGCTGTTTCTCCTATTTCATCATTTTTTGCCATTCCGCTGTTTCTCCTATTTCATCATTTTTTGCCGTTCCGTTGTTCCTCCTATTTCATCATTTTTTGCCGTACCGTTCTCTCTCCTATTTAATTATTTTTTGCCGTTCCGCTGTTTCTCCTATTTCATCATTTTTTGCCGTTCCGCTGTTTCTCCTATTTCATCATTTTTTGCCGTTCCGCTGTTTCTCCTATTTCATCATTTTTTGCCGTTCCGCTGTTTCTCCTATTTCATCATTTTTTGCCGTTCCGTTGTTCCTCCTATTTCATCATTTTTTGCCGTACCGTTCTCTCTCCTATTTAATTATTTTTTGCCGTTCCGCTGTTTCTCCTATTTCATTATTTTTCGCCGCACCGCTGTCTCTCCTATTTCATCATTTTTTGCCGTTCCGCTGTTTCTCCTATTTCATCATTTTTTGCCGTTCCACTGTTTCTCCTATTTCATCATTTTTTGCCGTTCCGCTGTTTCTCCTATTTCATCATTTTTTGCCGTTCCACTGTTTCTCCTATTTCATCATTTTTTGCCGTTCCGCTGTTTCTCCTATTTTATTTTATTTTTTTTGCCGTTCCGCTAACTGTTTCTCAGATATATATTTTTTGCGGGTTCTAAGATAACTTTTCTTATTTACAGTACTAATTTTTTTTCCCGGGCACAAATTGTTTCTCCCCCATGTATTTCTTTTGCTGGTCCACATATATCTATTTTCTCATTTACTTATATATTTTTCGCCGGTGCGCAATTTTTTTCTCACTGATTTTTTTTTCTTGCATATATAATAGAAAATTATTTTCCTATTTATTTTTCACCGGTCTGCAAATTATTTTCCCCATTTATGAAGATTTTGCTGGTTTTGCAAATTTTTTCCTTTTTTTTTTTTTTTGGCAATCGGCAATTTATTTAATATACAGGGTGGATGAAAATTCCTGGAAAACATTCTTAAAAATCCGTTAAAAAATCATTCAATTTACGTAATAAATTGCGGTTCGTAATAGAGCAGGGGTTCTCAACCGGTGCTCCGCGGCGACTCGAGGACAATAATATAAATCAGTAAATTTGATAGATGAATAAATAAAAGAGGCCTACGGGTTCTCTCCCATAAAAAAATTATGTACAAAAAAGACCGAGTCAAACAGGGCTCCGCCATAAAAATTATACACTGGATAGGGCTCCGCGAGTCAAAAAAGGTTGAGAGCCGCTGGCCCAGAGTGTTTTTAAAAAGACAATAATTCTCAGAGATGACTCTACATCACAAAATACTCGACTGAACGCGTAAAATTCAACACAACGAATTGCACAATTCATATTTATTACAATTTGCGTTACAAAGAACTACCACATTTTAATATGAGCGCCTTTTTGGCGCAAATTCTGAATGGGTGCTTTGGTATATAGTTATGTCACCGGCACCTATATATGTTACGGTAAATGTGATAAACCCGGTTATTATACATGATTCTGTAAATTATTTCATATATTTATTTTTTACCTAGTCTGCAAATTATTTCACTCAAATTACTTGTCCTATTTTTTTGCAAATTATTTTTCCCACTCATTTTTTGTCAGTCTGCAAAATACTGGGGAAAGTTTATAACGAACACTCCCCGTCAGCAGACACTTTTAAGGTCTGTGAAAAAGAGCTGTACGCTATATATTTACGGACTCTCTCGGCATCGGACAAAAATTTCAGTCCCATGGTGCCCGTTATCGAGAGAGGTTCCACTGTCTTTTTTTTTTGTCATTCCCCATAAATGTTTTCCTATTTAATTATCTTGTCTATGAATTATTTTTGCTACTCATTCGTTTTTTGTCCAGTCTACAAACGCCTTGCTAACAATTTCTTGTCCACTCTGACAATTTTCTCCTATTTCTTGTACAGTCTGCAAACGTAATCGTATTGAATTCTTGCCCAGTCTGTCAATTTTCTCCTATTTATTTCTTTCCCAGTCTGCAAACTTCCATTCATTTCTTGCAAAATCTTCAAATTTCTTCATATTCATTTCTTGCAAAATCTTCAAATTTCTTCATATTCATTTCTTGCAAAATTTTCAAATTTCTTCATATTCATTTCTTGCAAAATCTTCAAATTTCTTCATATTCATTTCTTGCAAAATCTTCAAATTTCTTCATATTCATTTCTTGCAAAATTTTCAAATTTCTTCATATTCATTTCTTGCAAAATCTTCAAATTTCTTCATATTCATTTCTTGCAAAATCTTCAAATTTCTTCATATTCATTTCTTGCAAAATCTTCAAATTTCTTCATATTTATTTCTTGCCCAATTTTTGCTAATTTTACCCTATTTCTTTCCTAGTCTGCAAATTTCCTCCTATTTATTTCTTCCCTAGTCTGAGAAATTTCTTCTATTGATTTTTTGCCCAGTCTGCTTGCTATTTTATATATTTATTTCTTGTGTGCACCCAAATAATTTTTGCAATTTACTTTTTTCGCTGGTCCACAAATGATGTCCTAATTATTATTTTTTTTGCTCATCTACAAATTATTTATTTTATTTATTTTCAGTGCTTTACCAATTATTAATCCTATTTATATATTTTCCGCCGGTCTACAAATTACTCCTCCTCTTCAGCATTTCTCTTCACGTAAATTGTGCTAATGAATCGTCATCATTAATTGTTCTAATTTAAAAATAGCTATTCATTTAATTATACAATATTACGATTCTAAGTAAACATAATTTCCATAAAAATAACAATTTTCGTATTCCAGAAACAATACATAAAATCTTATCAAATAATTTCTTCAATGTGTGTGTGTAAACGTATATTCTTTTAGACTAGTGATTCCCAACGTGGGGGTTAGCACCCCCATGGGGGCGATGGAACGTTCCAGGGGGTGGTAGAAGCTACGGGTATAACATAGGATCCTATGGGTTAGATTGCGTTGGGAGAAAAAATTCTGAAGAAGGGGGCAAAGGGACAAAAAGTTTGGGGAACTATGTTTTAGACGCTGGATAAATACAAATACAACGCCACAACAGGCAAAATGCCCAACGAGGTGGCTGATAAAAAGATGCACATAAAAATATGGATGTTATATATTTCAAAAATGCAGCAACCCAATTAAAAATGCAATTAACACAAATTATAAACAATATATACACATGATAAAATATTATACAATGCCCATAAAGAATACTTATGGGTGTCTTATTCTAAGAATGGATAGCTACTCGATTTACCCCAACATGTTTATCGTATTTCTTCTTAAACGTGTCAATTGTGTTACAATTTACTACCTCCGGGGGTAAGCTATTCCATTTATTAACAACCCTATTAGAGAAAAATTCCCTGCGACACCATAACTTTGCATTGTCCCTTACCAATCGATACTGGTGTCCCCTTGTAAAAGCAGTCGATTGGCGGTGTACTAAAAGTTCATGGTCCATCCTATCCATCCCATTGAAAATTTTGAACACTTCGATCATATCTCCTCGACACCTGCGTTCATCCAATGTAAACATATTCAAATAATGAAGTCTCTCTTCATAACTCAAGCCCTGTGTGCCAACAAGGACACGCGTAGCTCTTCTCTGCACCCCTTCAACCAATTCTATGTCCCTCTGTAGGTATGGTCTCCAAAACCTTACAGCATACTCCAGTCCAGGACGAACTGATCCTCGAAAAAGCGGAAGAATGACTTTAGGAGAACGCGAAGAGACCTTTTTGAAAATGAGACCAAGCATTCTACTCGCTTTTTTGACCACCGCGGAACAATGTTCAGAAAACCTAAGCCGCTCGTCAGTGAGAATTCCCAAATCGGTGACCCTAGTTGCATCCGGGATAGCGACACCTTTCAACTCGTAAGAGAACCGTGGGTTGCTCGAATTAAAGTGAGCTACCATGCACTTGTCAACGCTAAACGTCATGCTCCATTCATTTGCCCATGCTGCAATCCTGTTTAAGTTGGTCTGGAGCAACTCCCTATCGCTTCCATTCCCGATTACCCCCCATTAGCTTCACATCATCTGCGAATTTGCTGGTAATCCCATCGATACCCTGATCGAGTTTATCGATAAAAAGTGAAAAAAGTATGGGGGGCCAAGGACACTTCCTTGAGGAACTCCACTTGTGACGTCTGTCCAACCAGAGAATTCCCCGTTCACCATAACTCGTTGCGACCTATCTCTTAACCAAGATTCTATCCAATTCAGCAAGTTGCCCCCAATTATTATCTCGTGTAAACGCTTCAAAAGTTTGCCATGTCGGACCCGATCGAATGCCTTCTGGAAATCAAGGTAAACAACGTCGACATTTTTGCTCTTATCCAAAGCCTTAGTCACGTGATCATAGAAGCAAAGGAGGTTAGTTACACATGACTTCCCCTTCCTGAACCCATGCTGATTATCCGACAATACATTATTCTCGTCTATCCACTTCACAAACTGCCTTTTGATCATAATTTCCAAAATTTTCGAGAGGGAGCTCATCAAACTCACTGGACGATAATCTGACACCGCTTCTCTACTACCCTTCTTAAATATTGGAACAACGTTAGCAAGTTTCGAATCTCTTGGGTCGATACCCTCAGCAACACTTCATTAGCACATTCCCTGAGGACCCTGGGATAGATATCATCTGGTCCTGGTGCATAAATTATCATAAAGTACTTGACCAGAATTTTACCTATTATATATAATGGTCATATTTCGATCTTCAACATCAAAACGAAAAAATAATCTGATTATTTCGGTGAAATTATCTTATTTTGGGTATCATTAAATTTTTCAATTCCTAAGATAACCGAAAAAGCCATCGTGAAAGAAAAATATGTTATTTTGCATAATCGCTACGAAAAACATTAAGTCGGTTCGGAAACAATTTTACAAACAAGCCTTTCACGATGTTTTTTTTTTGATTATTTTACCCGAACGACGTATAAACAAGAGTCTCGGTGTTTTATTGGAGACTATAATCGGAGTCTTATTCCTGTAAGAAGGAAAAAAATAATAAAAAGCTTTTCTCTGTAAGGGATTAAATTTCGTTCGCACACATACGCAAGCGACATATGTTCTTGTTGAAAATGAGAGACCGAAAAGAAAGATATGGGAGGCGGGGCGGGGGGTCATAGGCCATTTTGAGAAACGGAATGGACCCGAATTAAAAGAACTTTTGCCTCTTATGACGTCATTTGTTGTTACTTCCGGGGTTGTGTGTTGTATTTCTCTTCCTCTTGTTAATTTGCATATCCTTATCGGTCTCGTTCATTCGACAGTGAAAGAAATAGAAAAAAAAAATTTCGCAACTGGATTTTTAAATGACAGCGAAGTATTCATGTTGATTAAGGAATTTATTTGGTATTTATTACTATATTCAATTGCAAGCACATGGTGTCCCATGAATTCATGGTTTCAAAATTCCTAAAAATTGAAAGAATTTATATATTTTATATATATTATATTTATATCTTTTTCGCATACAAATACATTCTCACGAGGAGGAAGTAAGGTCTTTTTGTTCTATGAAAAGAAATGAGGTAAACTTTTTTTGTTGACAACTGGCGCTGCACGAACGCAAATCACTTTTCGACGTGAATTTTCCTTCAATCCATTCTGTGTCCAAAACGTTCGGCCTGGATTTGTGGGTGAGGTATAAACAACTTCACCAATAGAGCTAATTCACGAATGCCAAAATCACTATGAAAACCTCATTTAAGCACCATTAAAGCCCCGTTCATATGGGAAATAGAGAAATCTAGTTTCCTTCACTCCGCAGTAGGGAAATATTTCAAAGCACCTCCAAGGAGACAGAAGGCCTCCACACGGGTCTCGAAGTTCATCTGTAACGTCATTAAGATTATGTAGCAAGTTTGCCACATTTTGAACCACAGCATCATATTTCGTTTCTTATTTTGGCGTAGAATCTTTCTGATTGGCTCCTAAATACCGCATGGTCATTGGCGATTTCTATGCCCACCCCCCATATCCAATCTTTCTTGGGGGCTGGTGTACCAACCCCAAAAATTCTCGTGCTGATCTTTTAATAAGTTTGTTAATTAACTTGATTTTTTTTTTTCAAACAAAACCGTCTCACAAATCGTGTTCTATACCGAACACGGATAAATGACCATATTTAAAGAACATTTGAATCATCAATATTTTGATCAAATATTATTCAACGGAAACTGATTTCAGTTTCGAATTGAGCTTGATTGGTATTTTAGAAGACAAGACCAAAATTTATTGTCTCCACTATGGACAGTGCATTTTTCGTATTCTTGGAAGCATCAGCTCATGTCCTCACAAGCACCATTCGAGAGGAGTTTCTAGAGAAACGATCAACAGTATAATCGAAAGTAGTTTCGAAATCAGTGAATCCAAAAATTACTTATTTTTAAAAACTTAAATTATGTTCAGCATATTAAATTGCGTGAAACGCGCAGCCTTAATTTCTCAACCTAAATTCCTATATTTGTTTATAATCTACTGGTGAGTGAAATGAATGAAATATATTTTTATAGTATCTACACTAATACTATATGGTCACAAAAAATATTCGATTAAAATTCGATTAATCGATTGAAAAAATTGATTAAGCAGTTAAGTTTAATCGATTCCCAGCCTTAATAGTTAATAAATCATGAAAATAATCAGTTGAGTTTTCGAAAAATCAAAAATTTAGGCCTCATTGAAAATAAGGAGGGAAACGGGACAAAATTATTGGACGTATGACCACACTATAAATGCAAGTTTCTGGCCCGGGAGTAACAAATACCGCGTATTTGGCCCCTCGGGATGGAAAATGTCGTGCAACCCCCCCGCCCTACAGAGCTAGCTGCACAATTCCAAACACATTCATAATTAGAGCAAGCTAATTATTACCCGCCGTCATAAAATCAGAAAGTCATTTGCAAACTGCTTACGGAAGCCATAATTCAGATAAATGTAAATTTTTCCATTTAATGATTAATAATACATTTAAAAAAAAATCTCTTTCCCAACGCTAATGGTTTCACAATTACGGAAAGCAATTAAAAAAATAAGGAAAAAACATCAGTTTTTAACGATTTCTTAAGAGACAAAACGGGGGTTTTATTTGCTCTGATTCCATAAGGCGTTCTTTCATATATATATATATATATATTTTAAATGAATGAAGCCGCCCCCTCTGGGCGTCTTTCTTAAAGACAATTTCGAATTACGAACGAATTCGAAATTTTCCTTCGCCTTTTCTTATGTTATTAACTATTAGGAAAATTAATTAAACACGAACAACTTTTCCTTAAAAAATTCAACTTATAATTAAGAGTGAGATCTTGACTCTTTGAGAATGGAAATTAATCCTGTGTATTGTTTAGTGTTTTAATTAAAAATCATACTTGATCGCATTCCTACTAATTAAACTTCGATATTTTAATGAAAATACTACTATTCATTAATAAATTTTATAACTAGTATCGTTTCCACACACCGAGGGAGTTAAGAATTGAACTAATTTATTTCCTTTGTGCTGTTATCGTATTTGTCTCTTGATTGTGAGATAATTTTAGTCGAGATGTTTTCTAAGTTTTCAGGACTCTAATGAATTATTAATTAGCTATAGATAATGGTTAAATGCATGTACTAAATTTATTTATTGATTTTGAATCATTTCGAAATGCGTGTTAGAAGTACATGTTATTGAAATTAATGAATTCGGGGGGGGGGGGTGAATTTTTTATGGTGGCCTTATGGCTTGCGCTTGTTCTCTTCCTTATCACGATAAATGTAGCATGATGGTAAGCCATAAGGTTTACGCGTCCCGCCCCTAAAGGCATCGAAGCTGGGCTGGAAGAGTTCTCGGCAACGGGGTAAGTCCAGTGGCAAAGTTCTGGCGTTCATTCATTCATTCGCCCCTAAAGGCATGCGCTAATTCTGAAGGTCAGACGTTACGAACGAATCCAGCCCAGCAGGAGAGAAATTGGGCTGAAGTCACTCGCATCAATGTCATAAAATAAATTAATATATACAATTTAATTTTATTTTATTTTTACATTTTAATCTATCCCCGTCTGGGGCTCCCATTCCTCCCCGTGACTGGAAAGATATAAACTTTATTAAAACAAAGTACAACTCGCACTTATTTAAAATATAATAGTTTAGTTCATTATTTACACATTTCTACAATTCAATACATTATTTGACAAATTATTATGGGATTTACAACATTAATTATTTACACCACTATTTGAATTAACAACCATAATTCGTTCTTTCTCTAAGTTTATCAATTTCTCTTTGATATAATCTACAGTTCACTGACGTACTGAAATGCAATGTACCCCAATTAGCTGTTTTCTGTCTATTATATTCTTCACAATTACCACATTTCACTTCTTTTACACAGTCAACCTTTATATGTCCAAGTACACCACGATTTTTACATTTACTATCCCATTTACATGTTTTGGCCATATGGCCAAATCTCCAACAGTTGAAACATTGTAATGGCTTAAGGAATTCTTTCACTCTGTAACTCTTCCAACCACAAAAAAAAGTTGCTTCATACATAATTTTCTTAAATGCATCACTATTTAATTGCAATATCCAATTCGTACCTCTTCTCAAATCATACTTAAATACTATTCGTATTTGTCCTTGGTTCGTCTCACCTATTTTATTCTTTACAGCATCCAACAGGTCTTCTTCTTTAACTATCTTATCCACTGTATATATTATAATTTTCGGATCTCTTCCTTGTAATTGATCAACTTTATATCTTTCGCTTAAGTCATCTTTACTCAAGCATTCTTGAATTTTCACTATGTCCTGATTACTCTCTACTTCCACCATGACTGCTCCCTGCTTGGTGATCCAATGATCTTTTATATTAATTTTATCTCTTACTGGATTAACATCCTTTTTCAAAGTTTGTATTATGTCTCCTGTTTGCTCCAAAGTTTTCATCCGAATTATCTTTCTCTTCTTGTCTCTTGCACCCTTTCCAGTAACTGGAATATCTTCTTTAATATTTCCATCTTTTTGTTTAACTTGTCTTTCTTCTATTAACTTCGGACTACTTTCCCTCTGCATTCTAAGTTCTTTATCTCTAACAATCCTTAATATTTCTCCTATGTTCTTAAATACTAACATGAGTATTGTTATGGTCTATTCCTTGTTTGATTTTCTTTATCATTTCTATTCCTTTTTCGCCTATTTCTCCCATGCATAGTAGTTCGTCAACAGCGTGCTGTATTGTTAGTCTTTTACTATAAAGTTCAGCCATATCTATTTCTTGACTTTCTACTCCAAAATTAGTAAATTGTTCAATTTCTTCCCTCACAGATTTTTCTAATGATTCTTCTAACCAATCTGCCATGTCTCTCATCTGAATTTCTTCTAAATACAGGTCCTGTACTTCCTTCAAATGTCCCAATTCTTCAACCGTTTTGGTTAATTCCTTAACTTCTTTTTCTTTATTCTTCAGCTCATTTCTTATCTTTATATTTTCTTCCCTTTCTCTATCCAGTAACATTTTCATTTCCTTGTCAACTTTAGCCAGAACTATAGCTTTTTTTATTTTATCCAGATTGTCTTCGTATTCTAACCTCATTCGTTCCTTTTCCTCATTATGTTCCTGTATCACTTTATTATGTTGATCTTTACTAACATAATCGATTTCAATATGAAGTACCTGTATTTTACTTTCATCCAGCTGGTTTTGTATTTCACTAATCTCATTATGTTCTCTTACTTCTTTCTTCTAGAAGAATCTCAAATTCTGCAATTTGTCTTTCTTGATCTATTTGCATATTTTTTTTTCCTTATTTTCTTCTTTTATGGTATTTTCTAATTCAGCTATTTGCTTTTCATATTTTTTCCTCATCACTTTTTTCTTTAGATTCCACCTTTAAAATATTTTTTGCTCTTCTGTTTGCTTCTGTTTGTTCTTCCAAGTCTAATCTCGATGATCGTCCACTCGTCTCAAATTCTTTCAACTCATTTACTTGTTGGATTAAGTGACTTCGCACTTTCCGCAATTCCCTTATCTCCTTAGTCTGATCATCATAATTCTTAGAAACTTTTCGAAATTCGACTAAAATTTCATCGATCTTTCCTTTCATGGCATCCTTCGTCACCTTGGATATATGTCCCAGAGATTGAATTCCCTCTTCTAATTTCCTCACTTTACTTATTGCTCTGCTTTGAGTTCTAGGTTCAGAGACCTCACTGCTCATACTACTTCCTGCATCTGACATATCTTCAGTTTTGTCGGGTGAACTGTTATTCCGACTATGCCAACCTCCCCCGTTTGCCGACACAAGGTCGCCCGGCGCGAACCACGAGGAGGTGGGGGTAGCCTTCCCTAATTGTTATCAGATTTATATATTCTTCGACTTCAAGGTATAAATCTTCTTAAATATCTTTCAATATCGCTTTTCCATAACTTATTTATAATTATTTCTGATAACTTATATCTCGCGCCTAGCATGATGGTAATGTAATGCCATAAACTATTAGTTCTAAGTATCACGCGGAGTGATAGCAAGGTTCGTGAATGGTTGAGGCTGTTGTATGAAGACCGGGACTCCGCGCGGGTGTAAACTAGGGCCAAACTCGTGTCTAGCTCCATCCAATAGTCATTCCCACATATTTGTTTCCAATGTGTACTTCCTTAAAACCAGCTGAGGGGCCGCGACGCATATGTGAGTCAAAACTCTAGTGTACCAAAAGGGGCAGCAACTCACATATGCGTTCACCGAAAATGGTTTCGAAAGTGCCAGGAACGCACATCTGCGTCGAGAAAACCAGTTCCTTCCCCCATTCTTTTGTATTGCACCGGACACTAATACTGTCATGTCATACGCCCCTTTCCTTTCTCCATTTTTAATCTTTCAGACTGCCCCTCACTTGAAGATCTCTAAAATAAAAGGACACGGGAAAAGAAGAGTTGTGGGGCACACGTACCTTCCTACACATTGATAACACAAATACTCATACATACACGAACACAAATGAACAATTGAGTGTTGTTTGGCATCGGTTTTCTTCGAGGATTATCACGGAGACTACTTTGGGTTGGGGAGGTATTAGGAACTCAGCAGTGATATACTGTAGAAGCATTCTTGGATATCAGATAATTCCCGTCAACAAAGGGAAACAGATTTTCTTGTAAAAGACTTAGATAGACTGTAGCATATTTCATTCTGTCAATTTATCAATGTCGCCAATTTTTATTAAACGTTGTGTTTATCATAGAAATTTTATGCAACCTTTCAATAATTGTGTGCTGCAATTGAAAATTAAATACCTATAGCAATGTTGTAGCAGAGCAATAAAATCATGAGCGGAAACAGAGGGGACTGGTCGCCTCTACCGAGTGGCGTACGCAGGATCAACTTTCGGGAGAGGCATAAAAGACTTAGGGGCACAAAAATTTTCTTCCTGAGAAATTCTGAGTTACTACCCTTCAAAAAGCATTTATATTAACAGAAATTTTTAAATATAACATATAAAGAGAGTATTTTTTTTTTATATTTCAATTTTTTTCTCATAAATCTAGTGAAACTTTCATAAGCGGCCAACCTTATTCTCTGGCCAACTTACCTTTGCGGCAAGTTTTTCTCGGAACGAAAAATAGGCTCCATAGACATAATAGAAAAATAACCCCTATTTCGCGGCAACCTCTGTATGCGATCAGCGGCCAACCTGTTGTCTTAGAGGAGTTTCACTGTATAATTTCTTTTTCCCAATTTTTAATGGGCTTGGGGGGTCGGTGCACGGGTCAGCCTCCCTGCCCCTTTGCCCCTACCACCCTCCGTTTCACCAAAAATAAATCTGTATTATCATAGGCGGAGAGTGGAGGAGGAAAATCCGCCCCCTCCCCCTCGTTCGAAGTGCCTGCATCCGCTTATGAATTAAATACAGTGGGAACCCCTCTCTTGTGGACACCCTGCGGAACAAACCAACTTGTCCGTAAAAGAGGAGTGGCCGTAAAGAAGGAGTTTTTCGTTTGTGATTGAGAAATTACTCTGTGAAAAAAATTCATCATTTGAACATCGGTGACAAAGGGTCCATAGGTGGAACCTTTGATCTCAGATTTATTTTTCTTGTAATCTTGCACATAGTAATGAGCAGAGATACGGAAGTTCACGGGGGAAGGAGGAGGGGGGGGGGGGGTTCGACATATAATTTTTAGGAATTTATTCAGCTTTATTAGCTTTGCGTTCAGATAAGTAGACCATTCTTCAAATACAGATAAATACCCCGTATTACCTGTACAAAATACATTCCTATTCATTGTACTAGCAAGTTTGAAAGAAACGTAACGTTCCTTTCCCCTCTAAATTCCTCTCTTCCTGAAATTCTTTTTTTTCCCTCCTTTTATTTTTAGCTAAAATTGTTTCTTTCCTGATAAGAAACTATCTCAAAAACGGTTATTCAGTTGCCTATAATCAATTGACTGCTTCATCACCTTCATTTTCACTAGCGAAAATATTGAAACAAAGTAAAAAAAAAATGAGTGACAGAGAAGAGCTTTTATCAAGCTCAAAAAATGAATCATCTAAAATAATCCGTTACCGAGTCGGAAGAGGAAGACATAAATGATGTAATATGGACTGGTGAAAACTTAATGCTAGAAATCCTCGAGAAATATGCGAGAATATTATTAATATTGCAAATGTGCCGCTAGTTCTCAATGCCTTGCAATGCGGAACATTTTACTGAATTTTTGTTGCCTACTGTATTTTTATGGGGACTTTTTCTCATTCTTTTATTTTTCTACTATCGGTTCAATTCACAAATTTAATAATTGCTACTTCAGGTATCTTTCTGATATTCATTATAATTTTCAAGTACTTCGTTTACCCCACATCTGTATGTTAGAGAAAACATTTCATCGAAAAGCTATCAAAATTCATTTTGTATGCATGGTATGAACTCATGTGTATATGTTTCAGTAAATATGAAAAATTGGTGATTACCCATAATCACCAGTTATTATGCGTAATCACCAATCGCGTCAGTATAAAGTAGATTAATTTTCCTAGATTTATTACTTTTATCAGTGATTACGCATAATTCCCGAATGTAGTTTATAAATAACATAAATATGGAACAAATTATGCAGAAATATTCCCAAATTCAACAACCACTTATCAGTTTTCCCGTACGTGATGGGAGGAATTAAATTAAATTAAAATAATGTTATAATGATAAAAACATATAAATTATTATCAATCTTGTAATGTTAGCTATCGTTAGAATGTTGGAATTACCTTTTGGGTGAGACAATATACTAGGGAAAACAACGTGAGCATACCAAAAATTAGAAGAGAACAACAGCTAGATACGTTTCGGAACTGTATGAAGTTCCTTCTTCAGTAGCAGAGACAAATAGTGGAAAGACAAAATAATCTTTATAGCTGGAGTTACTCGCCGTTCAAGACAAAGAGTCGGACTTTTTGACTCTTCGTCTTGAACATCGGTATTTGTCTATTTATCACCGGTAAATGTGATAAATTCGAAAAATTTAACAAATTTGTCAAAATGGTCTAGAATTATGCATAATAACCGAATTTTTTGCATTTACCATAAAATATATACGGGGGGCACAGGTAACGGTACGAACGGCATTTTACTGGCGAACGTTGTCACTAGAGGCATACTCGCAATTAGAAAAAGTATCCAAATAGCGAACATTACTGAGATACGTCGTTCATGTTCCAAAGGGTTGTTAGTTACAAAAATAAAACACATTAGTTTTTGTACGGACACCCTGTGGCCGAAAATCAAATTAAAAAGTTGTACCCTGTCTGTCTCTCTACTGCAGCCAACAAAAACAAATTCCACTTTTCCACGAGGTAAAACAGTTTACCCGCATCTCTAGTGCTATTTTTCCCCAACATTCCCCATTTTTCTAATTCGAATATCTCAGTGAATATTCCACTTAGAAACGTGGAATTTTGTGACATCATAAGAAGAGTCAGGACAATAACTTTCTAGTTGGATTTTTGGGCATAGTATGTCCTCCGTATAGAAAGTTAAATTTTATATTTTAATAACTATAGTACCCCTTGCAACATGAATGCGTGTCTGTGCATTGACGACTTCAGTAAATTTACAAATTTAAATAAAGCCTCGTTGAAAAAAACGGAACAAATTGTATAAAAAAAATAATCGGAACAAAATTATAGGAATGTTCCGTAATAGGGGACACATGTGGTCCGAAAAATTGTATGAGACATCTCAGTGGTCCTTGGGATCAGGAAGGTTGAGAAACGCCGAACTAAAAAATACGAGTATTGAAAACGGAAATGACATAGTATTAAATTAAATTGGAGTTTTTTTACTTTTTTTTAGCCGTAACGCAAATTCAACAGAATGATCAACTTTAGAAGTCTTATATTTTGTATCTGAAAGCTCCTATTAAATACCAATACAAACGCCTATAACAAAGTTTGTACACACCTATACAAACAAAATGTTCGATTTTAATTATTTGTGACATTAGTGGAACAGCAAATATAAGGTATTTATAATTTAGATGGATTTGTATGACCCATTTCTGAAGCCGATGCGATAAGAACCCCTAAAATGGATTGATGATCTAAAAAAAAAAATCAAGCATAAATTATACGTTCAAGATCTCTATACACACTTCTCCTCCTTTATTTTTTCAACACCTAAATTAAATTATCTCATATGCAGAACATCTAAAATACAGATTTTTCAGCACATTTCCCTCATCTATATTTCTAAATAGTCAACCGGAACAAGTAAATAACTCTCTACTCTGTCAGTACGATTGAGCAGGTTCGACAAAAGTCCAGAGATGCACTATTGTTCAGCCTAAAGAATAGAGGCATTAAGTGGGCGTTACAGAAATGTCACTTCAGTCAAATCCCTAGCACCCCTTGCTCGATGTCCTGCGGAGCAGAAGGGGGGAAAGCATTTTCTAGCTGGCCACTTTTGAAAACATTTTGTTGAAGGTGAAGTGTTTTTTTTCAAACCATTTTGTGAATCTTCTGTGATCCTCGGAGGGTTAAGCTGCAATGGATGGCACAGGCTGGCTACAGGCCTTGGCCTAATGTTCCTTGGTGAATGTTTCCTTCCAAAACACTGTTGTGACTATTGGCGGACTTTGACCAATGTGTTGCCTGATGGATTGGAAGATTGAGAAGCATGGCGGCATCTTTGAGCCGTATAAAAGCTGAACCTTTTCGAAAGCCGTATAGATACTGAATTATTTCTTCGAGAGGTGCATAAAATCTGAATGACTTCAAAAGGGCCGTATATAAAAATCTGTATAAGCTGTCCGAGTAAAATCTGAATAGTTTCTTCTCTCGCTGGCCGTATAAAAGATGCTGATTTTTTTGAAGGTGGGATGAAACCTGAACAAATTCAAGGGGCGTGAAAGCTGAATAAGTTCTTTGTGAGCCGTATAAAATCTATTGTTCTTAACAATTTTAAAGATGAATTCGTCAAAGACTGAATAAAATCTGAATTACTCCTTTGAGGGCTCTATAAGAGCTGAATTCTTTAGGCCAGTATAAAATCTCAATCATTCCACCGAGGACAGTGTAAAAGCTCAGTAACTCCTTCAAGGGCTGTATGAAAGCTGAATTTCTCCTTCGAGGGTTATGAAAAGCTTCGAGAGCTGTGCAAATCTGAATTACCTCTTCGAGGGCGTGAAAAGCTTGAGAAGAGGAGGGCGGAGGCTACTTCGCCACACACCGGATCCGGTGATATCGCAATACGCAATTTACTGCAGTTGGAGCTGGGTTGGAAATGAAGACACCATCTGTCGGTGGTCAGCTGAATCTCGTTAGGGAACATATCTATATTCTTCCCCGGGATCGAATTTGAGACATCCCGACAACCTTCACGGTGGAAGACGAACATTTTACCACCACGCCACTCGGGTGCTATCGGTCGGAGGTTGAAAGGTCCTTGTCGTTTTCTTCCAATAACATGAAGTCTCCAATATTTGACGATCATTGCCAATGGTGGAATGGCCCCAATACTCGTGCATGACTACCCTTGAAGCACATTGGGCCAGACTGGACATGAGTATGGGCATTAGCTTTCGGGTGACGTGCGAACTATATCGTCCGTGATTTAAAAATGACTAGCAACTAGTGTGGTACATCCACGTTCTTCACTTTTCTCAAACAGTCCCATCCATTTCCGTACCTTCACATTACTCATGCTATCCGGACCATACAGTGCACAGAACTGGTAATTAATCTTAGCTGTTCATGCGATTAGGAATCGGATAACTGACTTATGTGGCTATCGGTCTTCTAACACCGGTTCTCCACCTGCAGCGTTACGCCGTTCCGATCAGCGAAAAGTCAGTTTTGAGCCACAGCGAGGGCGATTTTCCTTTGCCACACCCCGAATTCGGGATTTGTCAACTCGAAATTGCGTAGCAGGGTGGGTGTTGACCGAGCTTCAGACATTTCCATCTAAGGACAAGAAACACAAATGCCATGCAATTTAATCCCAGATCACATCACACGCAAGAAAAAAAAAATAATGTCGGTAAACACTGCGCATGTACAAAGCCGCTGTGGTGGTCGAGTGGTTATAGTGACGGACTCGCGATGCGAGGATCCGGGTTCGAACCCCACAGTGGTGGTCGGCTGAAGTTGGTTTTCTGTGGTTCCCAACTTCAGGGCGCGAATGTGAGCGATCTCCCCGTTAAAAAGTCTCGCCACAAGAGAGCAACAGGCCTACAACGTTACAAATAATCAATCATTACACTTCACTCACAATTTGAAGTATAGATGGCAGCACTGAAATATCATACACAACACTAGCTACACACTCAGACTGTTAGGTGCACTCACTTTGCTCCAGACTCTGCCACGAAGCTGGGCTGGAAGAGATCTCGGCAACGGGATAAGTCTGGTGGCAGAGACCCTGGCGTTCATTCATTCATTCATGCGCATGTACAAAATTAGAAAATTTGAATTAAGTTTTTGAGATGTTTCAGAAAAATACATGTTCCAAAGATGGCAAAGCGCTGTTAAAATTCGTTAATAATAAATTACAAAGTTTGAGAATTCTAAAATATATAATTTTTTTTTTTTAAATTGATAAAAATAAATACTGTATATTAAAAAATTCGCAGGAATTTTTTTAATGGAAATACTTGTACAAATACGTTAAAAATTAGAAAGAAAATAATGGGAAAAAAATAAATTTAAACAGAAGAAAACTGAAAAATTAAAATGAGAGGAAAATTTGAAAGAAATCGAAATGAGAGAGAGAATTAAAAAAAATTAAACTAAGAGTTGAAAATTCTGATGAAAGAAAAAGAATAATTGGAAATTAATAGACGAAGGTCCAAATCAAACTGAATAGTAAAAAGAATAAAAAAATTGAATAAAAATTAATGAAAATTTAACAAAAAATTTAAAAATGCTAAAAAAAATAATAAAACGTTGAGGTAAAAAATATTAAATTTAAAAGAAACAAAAAATCAATACCACTATATATGCTAGTAGATCGTTATGGCATCAAAGGTTAAATCGGTTATTATGCTTTCATACCAATCATCTTGATAAATTTATCACTTTCACCAACGAATATGCATAATTGCCACACAAGCATCGTTGGTAAATTTTATGAATAGAAAAATAAATATTACTTTTACCTGCTATTATGCATAATAATTACCAATTGTCGTTGGTGAATTTGATAAATATGAAAGAATTCCAAATGAGTCCAGTATGTGGGATGAGTGCCCGAGTGGCATGGTGGTAAGATGCTCGTCTACCATCGTGAAGGTTGTTGTCAGGGTACCCGGTTCGAACCCAAGGGAGGATATAGATAAGATATTTTCCCTAACTAACTCGAGGCGACCACCGATAGACAGCGCCTTCACTTCCAACCCATCTCACTAATGGCAGTAAATTGCAATATAGCGATATGGCCAGAGTTGGTGTTTGGTGAAGTAGTATGTGGGATGAGTGTCGCAGTGGTAAGATGCTAGTCTTACTCTATGAAGGTTACCGTCGAGGTCCAGTGGTTCGAATCCAGACATAGAACATCAGAAACAGGTTCTTAACCAACCGAGCCTGGGATGACTACCGATAGATGGCGTTTCTATTTTCACCCAACTCCACTGGTTGGGAATTACCGTATGGCGACACACGACCGCAGTCAGTGTACGGTAAAGTAGTATGTGAGATGAATATTGTCGACCCAGATCAAAATCATCCATACCTAACCGAGGCCGCGTATCGATACATTAGTTAAGAGGCTTTTGTTGCCATAGCAACGAGTGATGAGGTTACCTCGTAGCTTCCTCTTCACTGCAAAGTTAACTTGAAACTGACTATAGACCGACATATGGGCCCCTAACTATCATACCATTCACAGAAACTGAATGAAATTTTGGCATAAGGTATGCGCTCAAGAATACAAATACAAATACAACGCCACAACAGGCAAAATGCCCAACGAGGTGGCTGATAAAAAGATGCCCATAAAAATATGGATGTCATATGTTTCAAAAATACAGCAACCCCATTAAAAATGCAATTAACACAAATTATAAACAATATATACACATGATAAAATATTATACAATGCCCATAAAGAATACTTATGGTTGTCTTATTCTAAGAATGGATAGCTTCTCGATTTACCCCAACATGTTTATCGTATTTCTTTTTAAACGTGTCAATTGTGTTACAATTTACTACCTCCGGGGGTAAGCTATTCCATTTATTAACAACCCTATTAGAGAAAAATTCTCCATAACCTTGCATTGTCCCTCACCAATCGATACTGGTGTCCCCTTGTAAAAGCGGTTGATTGGCGGTGTACTAAAAGTTCATGGTCCATCCTATCCATCCCATTGAAAATTTTGAACACTTCGATCATATCTCCTCGACACCTGCGTTCATCCAATGTAAACATATTCAAAAAATGAAGTCTCTCTTCATAACTCAAGCCCTGTGTGCCAATAAGGACACGCGTAGCTCTTCTCTGCACCCCTTCAATCAAGTCTATGTCCCTCTGTAGGTATGGTCTCCAAAACCTTACCGCATACTCCAGTCCAGGACGAATGATATGGAAAACAACAGTGTCACTCTAACAGTTACGGTTACAGTGAGAAAATATCAAAACCAAGTTTTTTGTATTGGAATGCGATCTCCATACTGGAAAACACTAAATAGCGTTGGAATGGCACCTGTAGCACGAAAATCCCCGGAGCTAGGCAAGAAAAAAGTAAAAAGGACTTTGCCGTGCACCAGAGCATTAACGTTCGTTTCATTCGTCACACCGTTTCTTCGGCTGAGATCCCAGCCTGATTAGTCCTCCACAAGGTCATGTGGAAAACACAATAAAATGCTTTATTTTATGCTGTCCTTATTGGTTGTCCTCACTTTTAGCCTATCTACCACCGGTGATTTTTCATGCTACAGTTGCCGTTCGAACGCTATTAACGGGTTTTTCACAATGGAGATCACATTCCAATACAAAAAACTTGGTGTTGCCATCTGATATTTTCGAAATTTTCGCACTGTAACCGTAACTGTTAGAGTGGCACTGTTGTTTTCCATATCATTCTTGAGCGCATACATCAAAATACCTTATGCCAAAATTTCATTCAGTTTCTGTGAATGGTATGATAGTTAGGGGCCCATATGTCGGGATAGTTTTTTTATAATCACCCTGTATATACTATTTCAACAGAAAAAATTTGATACTGCATCCAAATTAATCAAATGACAAAGAAAAATTGGAGATAAGCTGTATAAGATTTCATGTGAATCCTAAAATATCCTCGGAATATTTTTTCTTAGACATGAAATTACAATCGTAAATGTCAGATGATAAAGAAGAAAAATAGTCTCGCATTATAAGAGCGATTAACAAGGAATGTTCTGGAAATAATTCTACTTAATACACGTATTTAAATGAAAAAAAAATTTCGGTTACATTTCCGTTCCAAACACGAATTACATTGTGATATTCGGGGGGAAAAAATATTTCAGTGAATTTTCGATTCTGCTTTATGAGAAAAGAAACGCATGGCAAAATAATTGGAAGCTAGAGATAATTGTCATTGGTGGCGCCATTTTTGTCGTGGAAAAGGCACTTGAACACGCAATTCCTCGGCCATTTCTTTTCCAAACACACGCCAATTTTTAATATTTATTTCTTAGAATCGCGTTCCAATATCTCAGATGTTGAATCCCACTATTTTAATGAACGTTGCTATGTTAATGGTGGCTTTAATAATGATCTTTTTCTTTTACCTTTAAGGCACGTGCGTTTTCATGTATAGGCTACTTCTCGTCGTAAATGTACGAATTTTATGACAATGGAGTTTGTATATAAAAGAAATGTCCTAGAATAAGTTTATTTTTCTGCTAATCTATGTTTATAAAATGACATGTCCTGGCTGATCGCCGAGAAGAAACTTCTGAAACTATAATTATGAAATTTGGCCAATAAAGTCGAATCTCGTTATAAGGAACTCCAACAGACCAGAGATCACTTATATAACAAAATGTCGTTATAAAGGTGTTCCAGGTTTATGCATTGTTATTATGTAAACTTCTCTGGGGAATTAGAAAAGTTTTCGTAAAAAAAAGAGATTTTCGTTACTACGGTATTCGTTAAAACGGGATTATCTTGCAGTTTTATTTCATAACGTAAAGAGTCACTAAGAAGAGTTTTTCGAAACTCAGACCCTAAGGGGGGGGGGGTTCATAAGGAGGTTCAAAGGTAACATTGACAAATCACGCAGAGCCCCGAAACCGCTGAAACTATAATAATGAAATTTCATCAGTATTTTAATACAGTAATGTAGAGACTCACTGAGAAGGGATTTTTCAAAATTCAACTCCCTAAGGGATGTTCGAAGGTTATATGGAGCAATCATCGCTGAACCGAAATCACTGAAGCCATAAAAGGGTGTTCCCTAAGGGATGTTCGAAAGTTATACGGAACAATCATCGCTGAAGCCATAAATATGAAATTTAGTCAGTATTATATTTTATAATGTAGATACCCTCTAAAATGGGATTTCTGGAAATTCATCCCCTGGGAGGGGGGGGGGGGTGTCCTGAAGGGTTCAAATGCTATATGAGGAAATCATCGAAGAGTTTTCAGATTTCTAAATCCACGCGAGCGAATCCAGCTGATACTCTATAAACTTGGTAATCGTATCTTGTATCCTCTAAGAAACGAGTTGTCATGAACATGTTACGTTGACTTGAAGGAACAGGGTGCCCCATAAATCCGTGAATAGTTTTAAAAATTCATAATTGAAATATTCGTAAAACTTCAATGTAGCGTGCGAAAAATTTATTCTCACGTAGGGGAATATTCTTTTGGTACGGGGAAAAAAATTTGGTTGAAATTTCTGTCAGGGGGGGGGGGGGGCACGGGAGCAAATGATTGGGAAGTTTACGAATCGGAGTCATAAAATGCGGAGTGTCCGATTCACAGCACATTTCCCAAATTTTCTGCTATTGACAATCGCATAAAATTTTCATTTTGAAGCCAAATTTACCTCGGCCAGAAATCGCCGAGTGAAGCTTTATGAACGCTTCGGACACGGAAGAGGTCCTTTCTTTCAAACCGTGGCGAACGGAACACGACTCCGGTGTATTGCCATGAGCAATTTACTAACTGGTGAGTTGTGCTGGAATTGTTTTAGTGTGTGTGTAACCTAACAGTCGAGTGCGTATCTAGAGTTTTCAGATTTTTCAGTGCTTCCATCTGTGTTTCAGAAGTGAAATGTAAAGATTGAACACACATTTGTACCTTTTGTAGGTATACTGCTCTCTGAGGCGAGACTTTAACGGGGAGATCTCTGCTCATATTTGATAACCACAGGAAGCCAACTTGAGCTGCACACCACTGTGGTGGCGGTGGAGTTCGAACGGGAATCCTCGGGATGTGAGTTCGTTACTCTGACCTCTCGAACACCACAGCGGCAACACAGAAATGATTGAAACTGGTTTACCGCGCCTCCTGTCGACAAAAATTTGAAATACTTTTTCTTGCACCAAAAAAAAAAAAATCCCCCCCCCCTCGCGTGAATAACTTTTAACGCAATCCGAATCCAAATATACCGATTCTTTCCATTTTTATGAATTTTTTCACTATTTATGAATTTATGGGACACTGTATTGGTATTTCTAGTTGTTGTGAAAGGGGTGACTTTTTTACGTTGATCATTGATTATTTTTGTCGCACCACGGTCATTCTCTGCACACGAGGGCTAATTAGACCGGGACGTACAATTTATTGCCGATTCCGAACGGCAGGCTTGTTTTTTTTTAATACTCCTCATCGAGAGGTTGGTGCGCTAACACCTCGATGGGGAACTCCCTGTTGTAGCAATTTTTTCTGCGGTTATGTCGCCATTTTTGTTGTACCCCTGTGTTAGGAAAGTTTCTGACAAGCATGAACCGGGTATCGAACTTGCGACATGTCTGAAACATCCTTTGGTACTTTAGGCGAGCATCTTATCGACCTGGGCTAGCGCGTCCTTTTTTACGTTGAATAATTTCTGGTGACTAGAGGTCACTTTCCACGAAGATCCCCCTCTGACCTTGATTTGATGACACAAGAAAGAAAGTGCAGTGAAATCGGAGAAGAGTTCGTTCAACCGAATTAATACCTCAGTTTGCACCACAAGCTCATTGAGGCGGCATATAACTAACTGTCTACCTACTTACTCTAAAGCCGGGTTTTCCTAGGAGTACAACTTTTACGCCGTGTGCAGCGTGAAAACGCTGATTGGTTAAAAACTTGAACTTCGGGGTTTTTTTTTTTGACCAATTAGCATTTTCAAGCTTTTTTCTTTCTTTCAAACCGAGCACAACTCGGGTCTATCACCACCTAAGGGCGATTTACTACCTAGTGAGTTGCGCCGGAAGTGTATCTGTGTATGCGACCTACCAGTCTGAGTGCGTATGTAATGATGTGATTGATTTTTAGTGCTGCCATCTATATTTCAAAAGGGAAGTGAGTGTGTTATGATTGAATTACATTTTGCACTGTAGATCTGTTGCGAGACTTTTTAAAAAGGAGGGAGGGGATCGACTCGCATTCGCGCCTTGAAGTTGGGAACCACAGGAAACTAACTTCTGTCGACCACCACTGTGGCAACGGTGTGGCAACGTGAGTCCGTCAATATGACCATTCGACCACCACAGCGGAAGCATTTTCACGCTGCGCGCTGTAGAAACCTGCTCCTAGGAAAACCTGGCGTTAGCTACACTCGATGCTTGGTGAAACTAGTTGATGTGAGCACTTGACGAAATTGGCTGGCCAACCGAAAAAGGGCTCGGTTTATTCAAGGAAGAGCTGAAATGGAATACCACTACTTAACAGCACAATTGCACCTCGTGCACATACCCCTACGGAATTTCTAATGAACTGGTGCATTCCGGAATGTACGTGCAGTGAATCTAAAGTGAAGGTTGTTTCTGTGTAATGCTTGTTATGTGTGGTGCTGCCATTAGCCATCAATTTTTTCTATGAGTGAAGTGTTATGATTGAATAATTGTTGCCCCGTTGTAGGCCTGCTGCTCTCTCTGTGGCGAAATTGACTGACAGACGCTTGATGCTTAGTGATCCTTTAATAATAATCCATTTTGTTTTGTGAAATCGGCTAAAATACCATTGATGATTGGCAAAATTAGCTGAAAGTCCCCTGTGTTAGACGAAATTAACCAGAAAACACTCGATGCTTTGTTAAAGTTGGCCGGTGGACACCCAGTGCTCGGCTAAATCCTCGAGAAGTAACTTTATTTTTTGCACAGTTACTTAAAATACTTGGTGTATGACGAAATTGCTTAAAAGGCAGCACTCCATTTTTGCGAAATTGTGTAGAAGATACTTGGCTTTTAATGATACTGGCTAAAAAGCACTCGATGATTTGGCAACATTGGCTAAAGCACACTGTTGACGAAATTGCCTTAAAGACATTCGATTTTGCAATTTGTCGACAATGATGCGGGGAAACTTGCTGTGAGACGGGATCGGCGATAGAAACGCACCCATTTTTGGTGACTTAGGCGGATAGACACTCGTTCTTTGGTGAATCACATGCTTTATGAACGAAATATATGAAACATTCTCACACGATTTGACGCGATGGTAATGGGGTCATTCAAGTATTACGTCACGTGAGCACCGGGGGGGGGGGGGGTGTTCGGATTTGCTGACTTGATGAGGCGGGAGATTTGAAGGTTGCCAACGTCATCCTAAATCACACATCACACAAGTCACACATCATCAGACAAGTCACGTCATCGCAAGTCTTTTTTTCCACACTTCTTTCGAAATCCCTGGCTGCGGTCTCCGGTCATTATGTGCCACTGGGCGCACGTGCAATTTTTCTCCCTAGTCAATTGGTTCAGCTGTTCATTTCAGTCAAATGTCTTGTACGTTGCATCGAGTTGATGGCTGTCTTCATGGGAAGAACGACGCGAGTGATTCGAAACTTGCGGGCAAGGGAGCCACCACTATAAATCTTTGCCAACTTTTCCGACACAACTCTGCCTCTTTTGAGGTAACGGAAGTAAGGTGCTTTGCGTCAATCCGGGGTTGTAAGCGATTCTATCTATCTGACGTCATCAACCACCCTTTTTGAAGATGTGCAATATTCTAAGCTGCTGACGAGGGGGGGGGGGTGGTCAGTGTTTTGCTGATAGCGGGTGTCAAAAATGGGTAAAAATCTGCTGACGTAATACTTGAATGGCCCCCAATAAACAATACGAACACGTTGCCATATCCCCCATCTCAATTTCAATTGTTTTAATTAAGAATTACGGAATAATTACACGAATTCAAATTACAACCCTTCCAGCACCAATAATAACTTTCACAAGAATTCTGCATTTTCCTCGCTTGTGTGTGTGAATAGGATCGTATTTTGTCACTTGTCCTCACGCGATTTCGAAAAATCCTATCCATAGCCAAAAATGCAAATATGCACATAAAAATACATATTAACATTACGTATGGGGGGGGGGGCTACGTTACAAATATTCCGACTCCTCCCATCGCCAACGTTTCGACGTCCGGTTCCATGATGAATTATTCTTGGCCCGTGGCCTAACTCAGAAGGCGTAAGAAAAACACCATCTTCCGGCAGGCAGTATTTCTACGCTAAAAACAACAAAGTAAAGACGAAATACGAGAGCTGATATGGACTCTGGGATATGGAACATTTTCAACACCCCTTTGAATTCACCGCCGCCTTTATCTAGGCCCATTAGTGCCTTGAAAATAACTCTTATCGAATGATTAGATACTATTTTTTTGGCCTCTTCTTGTGCGGTGAAGCTTTTAAAAGGGTTTTATGTTTCTTTTCTTTTTTGTGTGTTAATAAGATATCGATCCCTCGTCGTGTTCAGATAAGGTTCAATATCAAGTGGTGCTTGTACTTTGAAAATTTATAAAAAAATATGTATCGATTTTTTTCCAGTGTATTTATAACAAGGGTGCATGCATATGAACTACGGCCTCTAAGGCCAATCCGGCCTATTCGCGATTTCTATCCTGCTCGATATTAAAAAAGTACATATTGATTTTATCGACATGGACGACGAGCCTGGTGGCTCGTCGTCCATGTCGATAAAATCTGAGCTATTAGCTGATAAAACCATGAGCTATTAGCTGATCGGTTTCACCGTCCATTGCACGGTTCCGTTCGGCATATATACGCTCTAGCGAAGGAAAATCTCTATCTCCTCTGTAGCTTAGTGGTCAGAGCACTCCTCCGGCAATCGAGGGACCCGGGTTCGACTCCCGGTAGAGGCAGAGATGAGTTTTTTTCTTCCTTAAAAAATTCCTCAAATAATAAATATCTTCACAACATCCAGTCTTCCGTATATCTTGAATTCAGATTTTATTCAGTCTTTGACGAATTCATCTTCAAAATTGTCTTAGAACAATACATTTTACATGGCTCGCAAAGAACTTATTCAGCTTTCACGCCCCTTGAATTTGTTCAGGTTTTATCCCGCCTTCAAAGAAATCGTCTTTTATATGGCCCGCAGGAGAAGAAACTATTCAGATTTTACTCGGAGAGGTTATACAGATTTTTATATACGGCCCTTTTGAAGTCATTCAGATTTCATGCACCTCTCGAAGGAATAATTCAGTATCTATACGGCTTTTGTGCACCTTCTATACTCAGCTTTTATATAATCCTGAACGTTATTCAGACCATTATGTTGCTCTCTTGAAAAATTAATTCAGCTTTTACACTGTCCTCGGAGAAATTCTTCTGGTTTTATATGGCCCTCGAAGAAGCAATGCAGCTTTCAAGTAGCCCCCAGAAACAGCCCTGGACGAAAGAAGGTCCCACAAACTGGAAAGTTTCTGTATCCATGATTTAAAATATCTTGGTAATCTCACTTCGATCTGGAAATATACAGAAATTCGAGAAAAACCTGCTTTTGCAGTCCGATATTATACGAGTAGTGTATTTGTTTGAACTCGAAGCTTTTTGAGGAAATTTCTTCCATGGAAACTGAATATTCACATGTGAAATCAAGTCATGTAAATAATTTGTTAAGCTGAAATAACCAAATTAGTATCTGTTCATATATAATATGCAATTCAATTTTATTTTTCCAGATACATGGAGAAGAGAACGACGCACGGAGCCGAGTAAGGTTCCTCAAGATCCGGGAACCTTAACGCAATAGTGATGGCCGAAGCCGCCGTCACCGCCACATGACGACGAACCTGCTCATGAACACATGAGAACAGCTTCTCAACGCCTGGTGAGTGTAATCTTTACTACGAGACTTCGTTGACAACGCAATTCTCTTCGGCAACACTGACCTGATGACATATCAAGTCGACCAATATCGATCTCATTGACCCTAATCATATATGCTCAACATATAGTCTGATTGTACCCATGGCCCTCACATCCTGATGCGGGGCCCCTAGGATGGGATCTTTGGCAGGAACCTTTTATAATGGCGTGAAAAACCAACAAATGATGACAATCGTCCCGGGCCCCAGGGCTCAAGCCCTGTCAGGCTCCCCCCCTTGTGGGGTCCATGATTGAACCCTAAAAATAACCTTGCAGCGCGTTCCCACGACATGGAATCTACATAGCATACCCCTGGCGGACTGTTCGCGGACCTATGCTTTGACTCAACTAGCTTAACCCTTCCAACGGGTTTTTCATTTTGGTTTTTCTGTCTCGCTCCTTGAAATTTGATGTATGAAACATATATCAAAAAAATTAAAAAATAATAATCTGAAGCTTAAGATTTTGTCTAAAAAGAGCTATTGGATGTGATACAAAATCGACGAATAATGCCAAATACTGGGCAATATTTGGCTAGCGGACTGTATAACGTTGGATTATCGTAAGTGTGAAAACCTGTATCCAGTTCATGAGCACAAGCCTACTCAATATTTGCCACCCTCTCGATAATAGCTACAGAAATATTGTTTGAGCCTTCCTTTCAACATTTTTGAGCCCCACCCCTCCAATTTTCTTGAGCACTCCCAATATTTTCAATAACTTCACTCACACCTTTGCATATTGTACTTGACTATTGTTTCTAATTTGATAATGTGCACACTAGTCAGTTTCAAATCTACTTCTCTACCAAAACAAAAAAGCTTCAGTGTGTGTAAATATTAAATAATTTTCATCAGTATAAATAATTAATGGAAATAGTGTATGTCAATTAGGAAGTCTGCTGTGGAACCTGAAATAATGAACAGAAATTGAATTCAATGCGCAGTATTTTTGCATAGTCAGGGGTCGCGCAAAATCTCTTCGGGGCCAGCTGTTGGCCACCCTTGGTGTAAAAGATAAGATGACGAAAATCAGTTTACGCCAAGACCGCATGTACACTGAAGAGCCAAAAAAACTGGTTCACCTGCCTAATATCGTGTAGGGCCCCCGCGAGCACGCAGAAGTGCCGCAACACGACGTGGCATGGACTCGACTAATGTCTGAAGTAGTGCTGGAGGTAATTGACACCATGAATCCTGCAGGGCTGTCCATAAATCCGTAGGAGTAAGAGCGGGTGGAGATCTCTTCTGAACAGCACTTGCAAGGCATCCCAGATGTGTTCAATAACGTTCATGTCTGGGGATTTAGGTGGCCAGCGGAAGTGTCTAAAGTCAGAAGAGTGTTCCTGGAGCCACTTTGTAGCAATTCTGGACGTGTGGGGTGTCGCATTGTCCTGCTGAAATTGTCCAAGTCCGTCGGAATGCACAATGGACATGAATGGGTGCAGGTGATCAGACAGGATGCTTACGTACCTGTCACCTATCAGAGTCATATCTAGACGTATCAGGGGTCCCATATCACGCCAACTGCACACGCCCCATATCATCACAGAGCCTCCACCAGCTTGAACAGTCCCCTGTTGACATGTAGGGTCCATGGATTCATGAGGTTGTCTCCATACCCGTACACGTCCATCAGCTCGAAGCAATTGGAACTGAGACTCGTCAGACCAGGCAACGTGTTTCCAGTCCTCAGCAGTTCAATGTCGGTGTTGTCGGGCCCAGGCGAGGCGTAAAGCTTTGTGTCGTGCAGTTATCAAGATTAAACGAGTGGGCCTTCGGCTCCGAAAGCCCATATCGATGATGTTTCGTTGAATGTTTCGCACGCTGACACTTGTTGATGGCCCAGCATTGAAAACTGCAGCAATTTGCGGAAGGGCCGCACGCCTGTCACGTTTAATGATTCTCGTCAGTCGTTGTTGGCCCCGTTCTTGCATGATCTTTTTCCGGCCGCAGCGATGTCGTAGATTCAATTTTTTACCGGATTCCCGATATTCACGGTACACTCGTGAAATGGTGGTACGTGAAAATCCAAATTTCATCGCTACCTCGGAGATGCTATGTCCCATCTCTCGTGCGCCGAGTATAACACCACGTTCAAACTCACTTAAATCTCGATAACCTGCCATTGTAGCAGCAGTAACCGATCTAACATCTATGCCAGACACTTGTTGTGTTATACAGGCGTTGCCGACCGCAGCGCCGTACTCTGATTGGTTCCATATCTCTTTATTTGCATACGCATTCCTGTACCAGTTTTTTTGGTTCTTCAGTTTATATTCGTAACCAAGGAAAATTCAGTTTCTCTCCGAAACAAACTAGTTGGTGAACTATAGGCCTAATCAACATTTCGTCGCAAGCGACATTTTTCGGTAGCACAGTAGAACCATCCATAACGGAAAATCCCCGTTAACGGACACTTTATAATTTCGTCAATAGGCTTCAATGTATTTTTATTACCCATTAATAGTCCCCCCTCCCCCACCTTCGTTAGCGGATAAAGTTCTCGAGTCGGAGCCGTAACAGATGTTTACCGACCGGGGCAAAAATGGTTTTGCTGCCCCCAACGCTTTAAAATTCGATAACACTGGTAAACAAATTTTCACTTTTTTCATGTTTTCGATCAAATAGGGTCATTCTTATAGTATTTTCCTCACTGATTCCGAATCTGCTTTCAGAATTTTTGTGTCAGGCATAGTATTTGAGTAACAGGTGTTTAAAATTTTGAAAAACGTATATTTTTCGCATTTGCTTATAACTTCAAATAGCTTAAATTCTAATATTAATGGCCGTTCAAAAGGTATTTTCACATGATTTTCTTCTGTATTTTGCAGCAGGAAAATCTTTTTTTAATGTCCAACAGTAATTGGCCAGAATGTTTGGGCTCCACTTGCCTTGATAACGCGATGGATATGTCCTGATGGAATCGCTCACAGTGCTCGTCGCCGAACCGAATTTTCCCGCGTCCCAAATTTAAAATGCGATAGTTTTGTAATAAAGTATTTCTTTCCCCCATAATTTTTTGGAGTAAAAGTCATCAATGAATTTTGAGATCGTGAAATATGTATAATATAAATACTTTATGTAATATTTGAATTTTGTTGGTTTTTCACTGCTCATATTGTATATAATAAAATATATTGGAGATCGAGTAAAGTTGAACCGAAACATATAATTTGAGAACACTGTCCCTCCAAACAGTTCCCCCACCCCCTCACCATAGTTCCAGCCCTGACTAAGGAACAACCGATATATATAGGTCCCACTGTAAAATCATGGTAAATTATTTTGACCGTGGAGGTAAGTCGACCAGAATTATGGGGCCATCCACAAATCGAAGTTTTATCCTTGAAGAAAACTTTAACATGCCGGTAATACTTAATGAGACATGGCCATAAAAGTCACCCTGCAGGCCGAAAATAACGGCATAGGCCTCGTCTCTCGATCATAAACGTTCTTCCAGTGCGTGTTGTCTTTTCAGTGCCATCTTTTAAAACATTTTCTCCAAGAACGATCCCAAGTTACGACCCTTTTTCCATGGGGAGAAAGACTTTTCACTTATTTTATCCGTCAGAGCAATAAAACTTGACAGACATTAAAACCGTTTTAAAATTCCTCGTAGAAAGGATAGGCATGGGGTTTTTTTTTTGTCGCGGAATGTCTTAAGCATGTTCACAAAATGTCGGAGCATGTCTTTTCAATAGCCTAGCGCAATTTTATATGATTATTTCTTTTCGTTACATATGGAGGTGGAGACCAAGTTTCCTGTTATTTCGCCATTCAGCCGCCACTGAGTATTTTTTTTTTAGTAGTATTATTATTATTTAATGGCGAATTGCCCTGACTGAATGTGATTTGTTTGCCGTTGAAAAGCTGATGCATTATTCATGAGCCAACCTCTAAGCCCATTCCTTTCTTTTCTTTTTTAAGCAAAGAGGTATTTCACCCCAATTTCGTCTCACTGTTACGGCTCAAGCCGTTATATTATGTGTGCGCGCGCGTGAGATCATGTCGATCAATTTCAACTCTTCTAACGACGACTCGTTGGTTGGTTTCTCTTCAAACCTTTTTATATTTCTCTGCGATTCAGCTGAAATTTCTGAATTCATTCATAACTACGGTACTACCTACCACTTTACCGTTTCCGAATCTTCAAACGCCGGATCTGGGCTGCGTATGATAAACAAACCTTACATTCTTAGATGCATCGTAAAGAATTTAGCGCATCGTTCGAATGAACTTACGAACGAATTATCTCCTCCCTGTTCCTACTTTTCGCCGTATAAAATAGGGAAAGTCGAGAAATAAGACTTTTCGTGGGCTTCTCAACTTTGATGCTTCTGGTATTCTAGCCGAACTATCCAATCCATTACACTTCACTCACTATGTGAGTTGAGAAAAAACTCATAGTTAAAAAATTAATTGTAGATGGTAGCACTACACAAATAACGAGCATTAACGAACACCCACATTCCAACATGTACCAATTAAAAGTTCCGCAAAGGAATATGGACGAGGTGCATGTCTGGTTTAGTAATAGTAGCCAAACCATCCCTTGAAATAAAACCTATTTTTGCTTGTACTGACTGCTTTAAATACAGATTCTTTCCTTATACTACTGTTGAATGGAACAAAGTCCCCAGCACTATTATCGACTCTCCCACTTCTGACGAATTGGTACATGTTGGAATGTCCGTGTTTGTGTAATGCTTGTTATGTGTAGGCTGCCATTAATTTTTCTAACTATGAGTGAAGCGCAATGATTGAAAATTCTACCGTTGTAGCCTTGTTGCCGTCTGCGGAGAGACTCTTTAACGGAGAGATCGGCTCACATGTATAGGCCTATAGGTCCAGCAATATTGTATAAATAGATGCATAAATAATGATTAATGGTCGCAATGAACCATTACATCACTTATAAGCCCCGTTCACATGTGCAATATTGGGGGTCACTTTGGTGATAATTACCGGCATGACAACTTTTTTTCCCCTCGTTGGGAGAGAAGCTCATCAAAAAAAGCCCATCTTTATTGGGGTGGATTGGTGGTCGACCCGACCTTCTCTCCCACAATCCTTTGCCCCGCGAAAACTACTTTAAGCCAAGGAGGAAAGAATAACTATATTCTTTCCTCCATGACTTTAAGCTCCTTCGTCAGCCATCTTGAATCCATCACTTCCGTTAAACCCACGTAACCAGTGACGACTTCCGGAAAGAAGAGGGGGATTACCGGCATGAACTAAACGTCATGTGAATGGTTTGTAGCGAAAATCCCCGTTACCGGGAACTTCCCGGGATGTTTTATTGCACATGTGAACGGGGCTATAGTGATCGATTCTTGTTTTAAATTTCGCTGTTTGATTTTATTAATGCCAAAAAGTGCATCGCAAGGATGGAATTAATTTTTTCAATGGAATTGCCGTCATATTTTGTGAATATGATCGTGGCCGAGAAGGATACGACATTCGTAATTCGAAGTAATATAAAAAGTATTCGCTTAGCGAGTTATTTGGTGAAATTTAGTTTCGCCAAAATCTCCGCCCCTCATGACGTCTTGCTATTTTTCTTGCTCGTAGTAACCATTCACTGTGTGCTAATGCCTCTTGGGTTACCAAGAATGTAAGGATTGCAAGTACGCGTCCAGGATAGAGGTATCCAAAACTGAGAGGATTATGATCGTAGAGCCACATATGATTACGAATTTCAGTTGGCATTAAAGACGGCAGCCGCTCGAGTGCATTTGAAGGTTAATGATGTTCAATACTGACATCTTTAGTGACTCTGCAGATGTCGAAGCAGTACTTGTTACTTTTCCGAGTGTTCAGTAGCATTTGAGTTGATACTGAATCAATTGCTGCAGAGATATTGTTCCAAATCCTATGACAGTTTACATATTCCACTTGGTTTGTACACGGTTTGTGACAAGTGCCGTGTCGCTGATCTAAATTCGGCTAGCCACCCTACAGTCACGGATTCATGGGGGGAGATGAGGGCACGGGTCAAGGAATCGATTCACGCACCGGTAGAGTACGAGAGGAGTTAGAGATGGAAAGCGTGCCAAAAGTCAGTCCTGTGGAGAGTATTAAGTATCATAGGTACGGGGCCGTTCAAGTATTACGTCAGCAAATTTTTAGCCATTTTTGACACCTTGAGGGCTATTGGGGGCATAAGTGTCTCGTGCACCCCCCAAAAGAAAATGTTTTTTTCTAATGTCAAAAGCATTTAAAAAAAAAATAAAATTTAGAAAGAAAATGCCTTTTATATGTGTAATTATAATCGATGTCTGTTCATTTCAATGCTATTTGGAGGGTAAGAACTCAAAATTTATCTTTAAAAAATTCATTGTAACCCACCCTTTAAGCCATTTATGGTAAACCCTTGACCCGCGGACCAAATATGGCCCTAACGGTTATCTGATGTGGCTTGCCCCCTCAAACCCAATTTTGTAGAAATCAACTAGGCGGTACAATTACAGATCGCTTAAATCACCAGTGGCACATTCAAAGATCACTTAAGTAACCCGAAACACAGTTCCAGAACACTTGAACGATCTGTGGCATATTTAGAGAGCCCTTGAGTGACAAGTGGCACAGTTCCAAAGCACTTAAGCAGCCCGGACACATTTCCAAAGCACTTTTTTACATTTAGAGATCACAGAAATGGCTCTGTAGGGGGGACTTATCAATAGCGAGAATGTTAGTTCAGGTGCCCACAAACTAGCAAAAGATTTTTCCCGTTTTTGGCGCACCGAGTAAGATGTCAATAAGAATATTCCACAGTTTCGTAAAGGGTGGTTGATGACGTAAGCATCATCCAAATCCCCCCCCCCCATCGATGCTGACGTAACACTTGAATAACCCCTAAACCCGTGATGGCACCGAGATAGAATGGACTAGCTTCGCATGGACTAGGGAGACTACCTGTAGATGTGAAAGGATACGCACGTGCACCATTACGTAATGCTTCTGAATGCCCATAAGATCACGCGGAACCAATTTTGGGTATGCACGTATTCTTATTATAGTACAGAATATTGTAATATTGGTTTGAGAAAGTGTTAGTCAGTTTCAACGTGGAATTCCACCAACCAGCTATGTCGAAATTTGAAGATGACTACTTCTCAGTCTTCGACACAAAATATCATTGTGCCCTGGGTGTGGAACTCTTTTTGTTGAAACGGCAAAATATGAATCCGACCATCCCATATGACACGTTATTGCTGTTTGATGGTCGGGTTCATAGGACACATTATTGCTACTTAGAATTACTATATAAGCTACGTAGCATCTAATAATTCCAAATAATAATGTGCCATATGAACCCGACCCGAAATAATGAATGTAAATAATCTGTTAATCAGCTCTGCTGTGGAAAATGGTGGATTTAATAATAAGAAAATCAATTTAAATACATAGTAATTTTACCTAGTCGCGGGCCGCATTGGACCACCCCTGCTACAGATATCCAAAATTGTTGGTCCTAGTAAGAGAAACTGCTCATGCATGGTCCCCACATCAAAAACTAAGAATCGTTCCTTGCTTCAGGAAACTGGGGCTCAGTTGACCCCACCCTTGTGGGGGTCCATGCACTCATGACTGGTTTTAAATAGAACCCGGAAAATCAAGCAAAATACCATAAATGCTCTTTTCGCCTATTTTCAAACGCTTTTTTGTAAAAATGCGATTTAGTTTTGCTTACCGTAAATTCTTATTTCAATATTATTTGTTCATTCGTAAATTTTAGAGGCCATACAATGTAGAAATTGGATGTTTTCAGCCTTGAGAATTTCAAAAGAATTATTATTTTTGAATTTTCAACCCTTAGTAATAAGGGGCGGGCCCTCCGTCTGCAGGGCTTTGTCGATTGTCCTCCAGATCAGAGGTATTCAACCTTTCTCTAGTCGTGAGCACTGCTTGTACCTATCATCTGATCTAATGTATATGTGTATATAACTGTCTATCTCCGCCTATGATCTCATGTTGTTACACCCACAAGCTGACTGCTGTGAAAAGCGCTTTAAGCAGATATTGACTGCGCGCATGCGGTACCTTCGTGGTTTCTTCTTTGAGGGTGAAGCACTTTATTAACAAAGTATGTGTGTAACTCTCGCAGAGTATCAATTATAATTTTTGATACATTTAGCCGGGACGCACAATTCCATTATGTACATAGGTTTTAACCTGGGATACGCTCATTGGCGAAGATCACAATGACGTCATTTAAGATCGAGGGAAATTCTAACTCCGAACCTTTCTCGTGACGTACTAGCCGAAGAGCCGAACATTACCGATTCGGAGCTATGGCTGTTACGTTTGGCAACTTATCGCCAAACACCAGGATTCATTAAACATCACGATATAATAATAAAACCCACAACCTTCAACTCACAAACCCCGTACTCTAACCATTACACCGACTGGCACTCGCCGATTGCATCTAAAATTAGATATATGTATTATTAAACGTTGTCAGGCAGTATATTGGCGCCAACCAGCAGTCGCCGGAAAAACGCGCCAATAAATATGTCGCGCATGCGCATTACATCGAGTTCCGAAGTCAAGATCGGGTGTGACGATTTAGTGACGTAATAGTGATCTTAGCCAATGAGGTGCACCCCATGTTAAAAATCCTATGTACGGTATGGAATTACGCAGCCGGGACACCCCCCCCCTCCCCGCACTTTTTCTACCTCACCAAGCAGCAACTCCGGCCATATCGAAATTTACTGCCATAAATGAGATGGGTTAGAAATGCAGCCGCGGTCTATCGGTGGTGGACTCAAGCTCGTTAGGGAAAATATCTATACCCATCCTCGGATTCGAAGCCGAGACCGTGACAGCAACCTTCACGGTGGTAGACGGGCACCTTACCACCACGCCACTCGGGCAACCACTTTTTATGCTGGAACCGCAGCAGCCTGCTTTGAATCCCCCCCTAAAAAAAACAGTGTTCAAACTTTTCACACCTACTAACGTCAGAGTAGCTGAACAATTTCACCAAGTGGCAGAAATGTGAGATAATTTTGCAAACGCTGGCAAAAAATGAGGAAGCAGTTTGGTGTCGATGAAAGAGAAGTAAATGAGCCAAATAATTTCAGTTGTTAATTTTTGTTATTGCATTTTGACATCTTTTTGTGGGGCACTGGCATTGCAAAACTTTGATGTAACCATTATGTGTATCTGTTGTATTTTTAGAGGGCATTAAAGACACGACTGTACATGAGGTTCCGTCCGTTCGCCAGATGGCGCCTAGTTCGAGACCTGCTGCTGCTAGTAGCCCTGTTTACCTGCCTTACTTGCTATCTCAATTACTTCGGAAATTCCAGTTTTCAAAGCCCAGCTTCTGTTACGTCAGGTAAGTAGAAATAAAGATAACCCCCGTTCCGGTATATATAAAATACACGAAATCAAAATATCTTCACTTTTCACGGACAGTGCCGAAGACTCATATTCTAATCTATGTAGAAAGCTTTGTCATTGCTCAAACAAGCTAAGGGCCGTATTCACCGACATGGTGTTTAAACTGTAGTCACAATTTTTGGATAAGAGATCAACATTGATTGGTTAAAAACCTGAATTTAACCAATTTCCGTGTCGATCTCTTATCAAAAATTGTGACTAGTTTAAACTATGTCGGTGAATACCGCCCTAAAGAGTCCAAATGTACAATCAATAAGGGGCCACTCAAGTATTACGTAAGCAGATTTTTAGCCATTTTTTACCCCCCCCCCCCTTGTCAGCAAAATTTCGTCAGCAGCTGAGAATATTTCATATCTTCAAAAAGGGTGGTTGATGACGTAAGCAACCTTCAAACCCCCCTACCCCCTTGTCATCGGAAGTCAGCAAATCCGAAACCCCTCCCCCCCCCCTCGATGCTGACGTAATACTTGAATGACCCCTAACCACACCACCAAAGCTGTTCTATGGCGTGAACTACAACTAAATGTGTAGGTTTAATCATTAATTTCGTTAACCAGGGTAGTATCTTCCCTTTCTTTTCTTTCAAACCGAGCACAACTCAGATCTATCACCATATATGGGCGGTTTACTACCTAGTGTGCCAGAACTGTGTGTATCTAACAGTCTAACTGCGTATGTAGTGTTTGATTTTTCAGCGCCGCCATCTATATTTCAGATGTGAAGTGAGTGTTATGATTGAATTACATTTGTACTGTTTGTAGGTCTGTGGCGAGACTTTTTAAAAGGGGAGATTGGCTCGCATTCTTCTTTGAAGTTGGGAACCACAGAAAACCAACTTCAGCCGACCACCACTGTGACGATGGTAGGGTTCGAACCCGAGACTGTCACTATGACTACTCGACCACTACAGCGGCTAAGAGTATCTTCCTGCGTCCTACGTGAATAGTCCTCAAACTTTTCGCTGATCCTTAGGAAGGACGATAAGAAATTTTACAGTGATACCTCGGATAACGAACGAGGCATTCGTTATCCGTGGGTTTTGCGGTCGTATTTGACCCTCGGAAATGTTATTCATCTTTCATACGATTCACGAGGGCGAAATTGCTTTAATGTGACCCTCCGAGACGATATTCAGCTTTATACGATCCCCCGGAAGTTACTTTTTCAATCCTTTTAAGACGTTATTCAGCTGTCAAAGAAGTTATTCAGCTTTATGATATCCCCGGAGGAAGGAAATACCTGCACTATTCCCCCCTTTCATATGACCCTCACCTCGAAAACGTTATTCAGCTTTCATTCAACCCTCGAAGACATTCAGCTTTTTATGAGTCCCCGAAGGAGTAACTCGGACCCTTTCACCGCCTTTTATATGACCCTAGGAGACGTTATTCAGCTCCATGACCCCAGAGAGCCGGCAAACATTCAACACGATACTTACACAACACGAAAATTGGAGAATCTGCCATTTCCACATAGTAATATGACAGCACCATACACGAAACACGCATGACTCTGACAATGTAAATACGTTAGGGCCACACATACGCTTCAAACACATGCAGGAATGCTTACGAATTGCATGCACGGTTAAGTAGCAGCAGCTTTCATGCAGCGCTGTGGTGGTCGAATGGTCATAATGACGGACTCCGCGAGGTCCAGGGTTCGAACTCCACCGTCGCCACAGTAGTGGTCGACTCAAGTGATTTTCTGTGGTTTTCAACTTCAAGGCGCGAATGCGAGCCGATCTCTCCCCCTTTAAAAATTCTCGCCACAGAGAACAACAGACAGACCTACAAACCAAACAGTACAAATGTAATTCAATCATAACACATCGCTCACTTCACTTCTGAAATATAGATGGCAGTACTGAAAAACCAAAAAACACAACACTGCATACGCACTCGGACTATTAGACAGGCGCGCACACACAGCTACACTTCCGGCAAAACTCACTAGGTAGTGTAGCAAATCGCCCATAGATGATGGGTGATAGACCCGAGTTGTGCCAGCACCTCCTAGAGATAGGCCTCTGCACTGGTTGCCATAAACGTCATTCAGACTACCTAGCAAGTTTTCCACATTTTGAAACACAGCATCCTATTTTGTTTCTTCTTATTTTGGCGTAGAATCTTCCTCATTGGCTCACAAATACAGCATAGTGATTGGATGTGGGGCATAGAAATCACCAATTCTGAGCCCGATAATTTCTTTTCCGCACAACGGTGAGAGCAGGCAATTTTTTCCCTGAATATTCTGAGGGAAAATGGACTACTTACTGACGTCACAAGCAGCGTGCGGAGGCCTTCTTCCTCTTGGAGGTGCTGGTTGTGCTCGGTTAGAAAGAAAGAAAAAAGCAGCTTTCATACGTCCCTTGTAAACTTTATTCTTTTTTTTTCAAACGACCCTCAAAAATTATTATTCGGCTTCAATACAATCCTCGTAGACGTTATTCAGCTTTTCCATGGCCATCAAAAAAGTTATTCAGCTTTCATACAACTCTCGAAGACGGTTTTCATGCGACCTTCGAGGACGTTATTCATTTTTTAAGGGTCTCGAAGATGTTATTCAGCTTTTTATCTCAACTACAAAAGCTGTCCTGGGCAGTAATACAGTCAGTTTCTGCCCCAATGCACAACGAATCTTCTAAAAAAAAAGTATTCGGCTTTAATACGGTCCTCGAAGACATTATTCAGCTTTCTTATAACCATCAAAGAAGTTATCCAGCTTTCTTATAACCATCAAAGACTTTATCCAGCTTTTATACGACCCTCAAAGACCTACGAAGGTTTTTAACAACTGGCTGTTGCGAAGATATATTTCGGAAAGAGAAAAAATGCAACTGCCCCTGCGGGGAATCGAACCCACGTCCTTTCACTTTCCGGGTGAACGCCCTAGACCACTTGTATAAGTCGCCATCTGGTGGCAACGTCAGCAGTTGTGAGCTTGGCCTGAGTCTGGTCCGGCCGTCCATGTACGGTCCCTTTCAGTGTACACGAGCTCCAAGGAAAGATTGAGAGATTCTGTGCCTCTGTAGTCTAGTGGTCTAGGGCGTTCATCCGGAAAGTGAAAGGACGTGGGTTCGATTCCCCGCAGGGGCAGTTGAATTTTCTCTCTTTCCGAAATATATCTTCGCAACAGCCAGTTGTTAAAAACCTTCGTATGGTAGTGGAGAGTGACGTCATCCTTGTATGCCTCAAAGACCTCTTTCACACCACCTTCGACAATGTTTTCTTTTTTACTGCTTCACATGAACCACCAAAGTTGCCCTGGGCAGTGGAATAACCCTCAAGCCGGAAAGGTTCTGCACCAATGCGACAACCACCTTCCCACAAATGTCGGATTCATTTCATCCATCGTCACATTTTTTTCAAAATTTTATACATCATTTGATGAAAATTCAGAATCCATATTGAAATCAAGTAAATGCGATCTACCGCGAGAGTTTTGTCGGTCAAATATACGCAGGAAATTTTTGATCTGATATTTCCAATTATACAAAGAGTCACCAGGTTTAATCTCGAACCAAAAAGCATTAATGGTTTCTCATGGATCGAAACTGAATAGAGGGAAATTCCCTGATCCGAATTGCAAATCATTTAGGTACTTTTTCCTCCGTTTTCGGAATTCGATTAACAAAAAAATCCCCGGAAAAAATAAATCTTTGCATTTTTTGAATGGAACTCAATTCGTGAATCGTGGGAAAATTTTCCCTTGTTGGAGAAACGGGAGAGATATTTCGGTATCATTTCCGGATATTCCTATATGTATAATTCACGGAAACTCTCGTGCGAATGCAAGAGGTGGAATCTGAAACGACGAATATGGAATAACTTAGCATACATTAATAACTCCTTTCGTGTACGCCACTGAGTATTGTGCTGAAAAAGTGTGCAATGTGTCTATACATATCGAAGCTTTTGATCTTGCATAATTCCGAGAATTTCATATCAACACCGTCTTTCCGACTTGTTTTTTTGTGTTGTTATAAATTATTAATAAACTTCAATAAAATCTCACTTTGAAATTCTAATTTATTCCGACACTATCGAAATCGATCGTCTTTCGTTGACATCCATTTACGTGTCGCATATCTTTTTATTTATTTATTTTTTCCAGATGGCAGCAGGTCTTCAGAAGTCACTGGCGCCCTCAAGCGGAGTATCTTGTCCAAGCTGACATCGCAAGAAAAATCTGCAGCTGGAAAGAGTTCGTCTACGAGTCCGCCGACTACTGTATCGTTCCAGTTGAGGCTGGAGAAACTACTCCAAGAAGTAAGAAATTATAAGTTTCCTTGGCTGCCTACAGCTGTAACTATTCATGAGAAAATCCATGGAACTTTATAAAATCTGAATAAACATAATACGCTACTGGATGCGGGAATGAATGAACGCACGAAACTTTTGCCACTGGACTTATCCCATTGCCGAGATCTCTTCCAGCCCAGCTTCGTGGCAGAGTCCGAAACACTGTTATTTTTCAAAAAAAAAAAAAAAAAACCCACAAAATTTTTACAGCATAGTTTCCTCGGACAATTGGGTACTGTCACGATTAACAAATTTTGTGGTGATTATAGACGAGATGGGATTGGGAGTTGGAGACAAGTTTCTGGGTTTCGTTAAAGACTGAGAATGTACGCGCATTAGAATGGAAGTGTATTTTAAAAGTAATTGGAGGCCCCCCCCCCCCTCATGCCATCTCATCTGTTATCTTACACTTGCCATATTAACAACGAAATGAGAATCTTATTGTGAAATATGAAATATCCATCGGAGCGAGTCATCTCTCGCTTAACACCTTGTTGGTGAGCAAATGGGTTGAGTTGACTCGCTCCGGTGGATTCGATGAAAATATACAAAATAGAAATATTGTGTGGGGGGAATATATACAATTACAAATCACTTTATTCGGTGAGCAACATGAATACGACAATATGAGTACGCACGTGTGTTGTGAACATGAGATGCATGAAGAACTTGGATAGAGGAAAGAGAAATACGCATACATATATGTATAACTGCCAGGTCGAGTCGTCTCAACTCTAAACCTATCTTGGTGAGCACTTGTACAAATGGGGGATTGTCAGGAGAGAGCCTTAGCTAAGGATCAGCTTCGGTCTTGTTGTTTTGGTTGACTCGCTCTGGCTAGTTACATTTATTAAAGAAGAACATGAATAATATATATATACTAGCTATAATACCCGGCGCTGCCCGGGTTTTCTTCAATGAGGCTTTTTTGGATCACGTGATATCTCCCTCTCCTTTTCTTGAGGGACATACAAACCGTGTCCAAGATTAACCAATATGGCGACCTGCGCGATTCATGAAATAAACAAATCTAGATTTACACAGAAACGTAGAAATGAATGTATATTTTTCTTTTTTTAAGGGGCGCTAGGTATTTCGATCCCCTCCCCCCCCTGAACTTCAAGTTATCCATCTGTCTGTTCCAGCTTCCAAAAATCCTTAGTTAAAGCTGTGGAATTTTTTCGATGCACTTTTCACGGGCTCATAACTAATTTTAAAATATCCTAACCCACACGAATTTATGCAAATAAATATCAAAAGAGACAACATGGAGACATTAATTTTCATACTTGAGAAGATATAAATGAAATCAATGATATTGCTCGAATATCCAACTCAAAAGCATAGGTTTGGCTAATTACTTCGTATTTTAATCTCCTGGGCTTCGTATAACTCTAATACAAATACAACGCCACAACAGGCAAATTGCCCAACGAGGCGGCTGACTTAATAACATCATGGATCCCCGAGCCCCTACCTACTACTGCTACACCACAAATTCCCCCCCCCCTCGCGGAACCCCCGAACGAATCGGTAAATGCGGGAATGTGCGTGTACGTGTAGTGCAACCTGACGTATAGTTTGTTTCTGTGTAATGCTTGTTGTGTGTAGTGCTGTCATCTGCCACCAGTTTTACTAACTATGAGTGAAGTGTTATGGTTGAATGATTTACCGTTGTAGGACTGTTGCTCTCTGTGGCGAGACTTCAACGGGGAGATCGGCTCGCATTTGCGCCTTGAAGTTGGGAACCACAGAAAACCAACTTCAGCCGACCACCACTGTGGGGTTCGAACCCGGATCCTCGCATCACGAGTCCGGCACTATGAGCACTCGACCACCACAGCGGCTAAGCGAACTGAATATTTCAAAAATCGAGTATTTAATACAATTTTTAAAATTATTGATGGGGCGGAAAATCCCACTAATTTCCGCATTTCTACAGTAAAATCGACAATTTTAGCACTGATTTCTATGAGGATCACCCTTTTCCTGACTCTTAAAGCGATGCTGATGATGATTATGACGTCTATTCAAAAAGCCTCATTACTGAGAGTATATTGAAAATGTGGCAAACCATTATAAAGGCATAAACTATTATACATATACTAACAGGATTAAAGAAGTGACAAACCGTTGTAAAGGCATATACACGTCTGAAACGCATTGCTAGGGAACCACGGTAACCAAAGTAAACGTTCGGAAAGTGATTGTTGAGGCCCAAAAACCATTGTTGCCGGACAATTTTTCTGCCCATTTGGGGCATTTGCCCTGGTCTGACGAAATTTTAAAGTATCCTATCGTTCAAGTCGGGTCCCATTTGGTATATATGCAAAATTTGGCGACGATCGATCTAAAATTGTAGATTTGTATAGAGAACATACAGACACACAGAAAATCAATTATATATATATAGATATATATGTATCTATTCTATATCTATTCTATAATATAAAATCACAAACAAACTCGAAAAGGGCCTGTTGCTAAGCAACCGAGTGACGGAAGTGGGTGAAATTTTTGAGTGACGGAAATCTGTTACGGAAGTGGGTTCGATTAATATATCGATATGATATCATATATCATACATCGATATGATATCATATATCATATATCGATATGATATCATATATCATATATCGATATTGGGTCGATATTCACATATCGGGACCCATTTGACCCATCGGGACCATGTTATGTGCATGTACCAAGAGGCTCCTACATCCTACAGCAGAGCCCTTAGGCTGGAATTTAGATTTCGAGCCCCCAAACCAGCTTTTCAGGGCCCCTCTGTGATTAATTTATAGTGTGAAAAATTAAAAAGTGATAAGAATCGTTGTGGCCTCTGTCAGCCCTTCCTTTGCGGGGGGGGGGGGAGGTCCATGCCGAGAGGTATATATATATATATGTATAATATACACACACAACAGCAGTGCTCCCAACACAGGGTCGGGGTGCCCGGGGAAGATTTCACGTATAAGTAAAAAGTTTTCATTTCCAGGGGCCCTTGATGGATCTCATTGTTTTCTTGCTGCTTTAACGTTGAAAAATTTCGATAGTGGAAGCAAAAGATATATCCAGTCTGGGGCCCCACCAAAAGTATGCGAATTGGTGTCCCGGGTAATTGGTTGGGGGGTCCTGGATTTTATTCGTTGGTAAAACGAATACAAATGAAAATTTTTCATGGTACTCGCTCCGTGGGATGGCCGACAAGCTTCCAAGTCGGGGCCCATGTTTACAGGTTTCATTTTGGGTGCCCTGGATTTTATTTGTTGGTAAAACGAATACAAATGAAAATTTTTCATGGCACTCGCACCGGGGGATGACCGACAAGCTTCCAAGTCGGGGGCCCCATGTTTACAGGTTCTATTTTGGGGGCCCTGGACGAATCTCATTCTTTTCTGTTGTAGAATTCGCAACAGCCGAAGCCCGAGATAAAGCCAGTCTGGGGCCCCACCAAAAGTATGCGAATTGGTGTCCCGGGTAATTGGTTGGGGGCCCTGGATTTTATTCGTTGGTAAAACGAATACAAACGGAAATTTTTCATGGCACTCGCTCCGGGGGATGACCGACAAGCTTCCAAGTCGGGGGGCCCCATGTTTACAGGTTTCATTTTGGGGGCCCTGGATTTTATTCGTTGGTAAAACGAATACAAATGAAAATTTTTCATGGCACTCGCTCCGGGGGATGACCGACAAGCTTCCAAGTCGGGGGCCCTATGTTTACATGTTTCATTTCGGGGGCCCTGGATTTTATTCTTTGGTAAAACGAATACAAATGAAAATTTTTCATGGCACTCGCTCCGGGGGATGACCGACAAGCTTCCAAGTCGGGGGCCCTATGTTTACAGGTTTCATTTTGGGGGCCCTGGATTTTATTCGTTGGTAAAACGAATGCAAATGGAAATTTTTCATGGCACTCGCTCCGGGGGATGACCGACAAGCTTCCAAGTCGGGGGCCCTATGTTTACAGGTTTCATTTTGGGGGCCCTGGATGAATCTCATTCTTTTCTGTTGTAGAATTTGCAACAGCCGAAGCCCGAGATAAAGCCAGTCTGGGGCCCCACCAAAAGTATGCGAATTGGTGTCCCGGGTAATTGGTTGGGGGCCCTGGATTTTATTCGTTCATAAAACGAATACAAATGAAATTTTTTCATGGCACTCGCACCGGGGGATGACCGACAAGCTTGCAGGTCGGGGGCTCCATGTTTACAGGTTTCATTTCGGGGCCCTGGATTTCATTCGTTGGTAAAACGAATACAAATGAAAATTTTTCATGGCACTCGCACCGGGGGAAGACCGACAAGCTTCCAAGTCGGGGGGCCCCATGTTTACAGGTTTGATTTTGGGGGCCCTGGATGAATCTCATTCTTTTCTGTTGTAGAATTTGCCACAGCCGAAACCCGAGATATAGCCAGTCTGGGGCCCCACTAAAAATCTGCGTATTGTGTCCCCGCTACTGGATGTGGGGCCCTGGATTTTATTCGTTGTAAAATTGATAAAAATGAAAAATTCTCACAGGGGGGGGGGGGTGTCCGACAAGCTTGCAGGTCAGGGCTTCATGGAAATGTTGGCAGGTTGTAATTCGGTGCCCCTGAATGTATCTCATTGATTTTTGTGGTTTAACATTGTAAAATTTGCAACACATTGGTAGCCCAAGATATATCCAGTGTGGGGCCCCACTGAAATTCAGCGAATTGAATCTGGGGACCCCCATGGGGAAGTTTTCTGAGGATACTTGATGAATCTCATTTGTTTTTTGTTGCTTTATTATTATTTTCATTAAAATTCGCTTCTTCAGTAGGCTGGTGCTTTCACACGTCCCTTTCCCCTTTTCCATAGCACGCTGATGAAGTGGGACGAAATAAACAAGATATGTCCGGGAGAGAAGTGGGGGGGGGGGGTTGGCCGCCAAAGGCGGCAGGGGGGCAGAGCCCCCCTAGTATATATATAAATAAATAATATATGCGCGTTACTACAGCTGATTACGGGTATATAGAAATTACATGTAATGGAGTGCGGTTTCAGTAGGACTGTCTCTGTGCCGAATGCAACATATTTTTCTCAAATGTAAAGCACAACTTATTTTATTTCCATTACGTGTGCATTTAATCAAGCCCACAGGCTGGCTCTTTCGTGAATTTTATCCAGATTTCAAAGCTATTTATTGTGTTTTATGGTTCCTATTTCACCCCCAAAAAACAGCATTTTATAGAACCAGAAAAAGCAATCCTTTGAGAAAAGTTTATGCACTCTTCACAGTACACGTTGAATTTGCCGGGTGACTTTTTTGGGGCATTCATTCGCCCTGCAATCCACCAAGCGTTACTACAGCTGATTCCGGGTATATTTGTAAACTCGGTTGTTCATTAACACCCGTATAGAACGACAAAAGCCTTGAAAATTCAACTCTCCAGTAGATTTTAAATGTTGACATTTTACGCTGAGTCATCGCCAAAAGTGCTAAGGAGATGGCATGTGTGACCCTACCTTTAAAATGAATAGTGTTCAATGCCGTACCATATATGCAGGGTGCTTCAGAACTCATGAGCAAGTAGTGATAGTGCAATCTTCGTCTCGGAAATCCATGGCCATTACGCGAGCAGTGAACCGCTAGGATGGCACTGTCATTGGACGCAGAAAGCGCCGATTTTACCACTTATCACAATTTCTATCGGGGATTGCGGAAGAGATGTCTGTTTCCAAAAATCAGGAAAAGACGGACATGCATTTCATGTATATTGTTGCGAATAGGAATGCTCTGGAAGCTCGGGTTACTCTTGGTGTATTTTCCTGCAAGACGCGCCCCATATAGAAAAACCTTAGAGCGGTTGCATCGGTGTCTGTGCAAAACGGGCTTTTTGAGACTTTCTTTCATACCTCCTGGCACGTTCTGCATTCTCTTGGTTCACTTTACATGCACCACGTAAACATTCCTCTGGGGAGTTTCTAACGAACTGATACGCGCAGAAACGCGTTAACCATGCATACACATTCCCAACGGTTTTTATTTTTAATGTTTGGTGCCGCATGATATATCTGATACCTGAGGACAATGAGCCGATTTTGTTATATAGCGATGTGGCCTGGGCATCTCTCGGTTTGACAGTCCTTGCGCCAAAAACAAACTTAAATGTTATCCAGGGTTGCCAACCGTCCTCTTTCAGGAGGACATGCCTGCCTTTTTGATGTCATTCAACCGTCCTCCTATGTTTCACAAAATTCACTTTTTGTCCTTTTCAAGTTTCCAGAAGAATTTTTCTTTTTTTCCTGTGGGAATTTTTTTTCTCCAGTTTGAAACACATGTCTTCATTGAAATGAGTGTTTTTGCATTTTCCCCCCGCACGCGTCCCCTACTTTGGTTACCGTGGTTCCCTAGCAATGCGTTTCAGACCTGTATATGCCTTTATAATGGTTTGCCACTTTTTCAATCTTCCCAGTTATGAGAGCTTTCGAATAGACATCAGCATCACTTTGAGGGACAGGCAAAGGATGATCCTCATAGAAATCAGTGTTAAAATTGCCGATTTTAATTGTAGAAATGCGGAAATTTGGTGGGGTTTTCTGTCACATCAATAATTTTAAAAATTGTATTGAATGCTCGATGTTTGAAATATTGAGTTCGCTTAGAGATACGAAGCCCAGAAAATCAAATATGAAGTAATTAGCCGGACCTACTTTCGAGTTGGATATCCATACAATAACATTGATGTCAACTTTTTACATTTATATCTTTCAAGCATGAAAATTAAGTTGTTTGTATTGTCTTTTAATATTCAACTGCATAAATTCATGTAGTTTAGGATGTTTTAAAATTAATTATGGGGGCCCTTAAAGTAAATCGAAGAAATTCCACAACTTTAAGCATTTTTGGAAGCAGAAACAGGCAGATGGGTAACTTGAAGTCCAAGGGGTGTGGGGGGGGAGAAATCGAAATACCTAGCGCACATTAAAAAAGGAAAAACTACTCATTTCTATGTTTCTTTAATCTAGATTTGTTTCTTTGAGTCCCGCAGGAAGTCGCCATATTGGTTAACTTAGACACTGTTTGCGTGTCCCTCATAGAAAGAGGGAGATATCACGTGATCCAAAAACCCTCATTGAATAATAAAAAACCCGGGCAGTGCCGGCTAGTCAAGTGATATTCGCTATTGTTACGCATAAGCTATTCTAAACCATTTATTTCTTAGTTTTCGACTTATTGTACTTTCTGTTTTCGATATTTGTATGTGCACACCTATATATTCTCGTTTGTGAAGTGAAATTTTAACCACTTCTTTTTTAACGATTTCCGAGGTATCGTCGGTTATTACCGTTCTCATAACGACCACTCTTAGTGATGAGCCCGCTAGTATTTCTAAGCTTCCTACAGCTTCAACGACACACCACCAGGGCGGGAATTGCCTCAGCGATATAACAGCACTGTATAAATATACTCAACCAATTATCCACATGAGATTAAATTGCTTCAGAAATAAGTTAGAGAAATTAATGTATTCATTTATTAATGTGAAAGTTACTCTTTTAATCTACTTCAAATATTAAACGTTTGATAGTTATTATAAAATCCCTAGCTATAATACCCGGCGCTGCCCGGGTTTTCTTTAATGAGGCTTTTTGGATCACGTGATATCTCCCTCTTTCTTTGAGGGACATGCAAACCGTGTCTAAGTTGACCAATATGGTGACTTCCTGCGCGAATCATGAAATAAAAAAATCTAGATTCAAAGAAACGTAGAAATGAATATTTTTTTCCTTTTTTAAAGGGTTGCTAGGTATTTCGATTCCCCCCGCGAACTTCAAGTTATCTATTTCTGCCTGTTTCTGGTTCAAAAAATGCTTAATCAAAGCTGTGGAATTTTTTCGATGTACTTTTTACGGGCCCATAATTAAATTTAAAATATCTTACCCCCACATGAATTTATGCAGTTTGAATAGCAAAAGACAATACGGAGATATTAATTTTCATGCTTGAGGAGATATAAATAAAAAGTTGAAATCAATGTTATTGCACTCAAAAGTAGGTCCGGCAAATTACTTCATATTTAATCTCCTGGGCTTCGTATATCTCTATGCGAACTCAATATTTCAAAAATCGAGAATTCAATACAATTTTTAAAATTACTGATGTGGTGAAAAACACCAACAAATTTCAGCATTTCTACAGTAAAATCGCCAATTTTAACACTGATTTCTATGAGTCTCACCCTTTTCCTGACGCTCAAAGCGATGCTGATGATGATTATGACATCTATTCAAAAAGCCTCATTACTGAGAGTATTGAAATGTAATTGTATTGAATAGTAGTATTGTGTAGTATCGAAAGTATTGGCAAACCATTATAAAGGCATAAACTATTATACATATACTAACAGGATTAAAGAAGTGACAAACCGTTGTAAAGTCATAAAAACGTCTGAAACGCATTGCTAAGGAACCACGATAAACAAAGTAAACGTTCGGAAAGTGATTGTTGAGGCCCAAAAACCATTGTTGCCCGACAGTTTTTTGCCCATTTGGGGCATTTTCCCTTCTCTGACGAAATTTTAAAGTAGCCTATCGCTCAAGTCGGGTCCCATTTGGTATATATGCAAAATTTGGCGACGATCGATCTAAAATTGTAGATTTGTATAGAGAACATACATACACACACACACAGACAGACAGACAGAAAATCAATTTTATATATATAGATTTAAATTTTTGATTGCTCCTGTTAAACGGAAAAATTAACATCACGAGCAGCACAATCATTTCATCATTCGATAAATTAAAAAAATATAATATTAGGGATGTGTAAGAGTCGGCAATTTCCTATACACAACTATTATATTATACATGGTAATTTTTATATCGGGAAATAAATTTATTTTTATATAAATATTAAAAATAATCAATTTTAACTAAAAATTAGTCGAAACTGAATATTTGGCGTGAACAAATTTCACATTAATTAAATTACTATAAATAGCAGATACAGTACTAATGTCTGTCATAAGAATACGCATATTTGTATGAGATGCATGTAACTTCATGTTAATTAAATCGTTTTCAAATTATAGTGAGTTCTTAGTTATTAAATTGAAAACAATGATTACTTTTCATGACGGACTACAATTTCAGTAAAAAAAAAAGTTTAAAAAAAGCGGATATGGATGTTTATACTTTCATTTCAACATCAAACAATCGGATCGTATTTCAATCAACCGGATGAGTCTTAAAACAAAAAAAGGGAGCCAATCAACGAGATGCAGATCCATTAAGTGATGAATCACTAAATAGCACTCGTGTTAATTAGCAAAGAAGAAGTGTGGGAGTCTTTAAATAAAGATCACCCATTTTATCTTGTAATTTTCAATGAAAAAGGGATTTCTTTGCTGAATCTTTATGGGTTATACATAAAATTAATGTCGACAATTGCTTGGCATGGAGTTGTAAAATGCGAAATATCTCTAATGGATGTTTTGTCTCCTTAGTCGATAGTAGTTTATACTTCACTTACAAATACCATAGCAGACAAAATATCAAACGAAGTGACTGAAAAAAGATGTGCATAGAAATATGGTTGTCGAATAAATATCTAAACTATGTATATATAAAAAATAGAGCAACCCAATAAGAGCAAAATAAAAATCAATAATTATGATGACACGGTGATTCAGAAAAGGTGGAAAAATCGTTAAGAGGTGATAGCACACAACAATACAATTGTCTTAGAAGAATGCATGGTCTAACACATAGTTTCCCAACCTTTTTGTCCCATCGCCCCCAACGCAATCTATCCCATAGGATCCTGTTATACCCGTAGCCTCTATCACCCCCCTGGAACATTCCATCGTCCCCCCCCAGGGGGCGTTAACGCCCACGTTGGGAATCACTGGTCCAACATGAAACGGCTGCTACACAAACGTTAAAACGGCATTCCCGTTGAAATTTATCGGGACGGAAAGAACACCATGCATGCAAATGTAACCTGGGGAAGAAGAAGAAACCGTATGCATCCGTTGTGGTAGTCTTCATTTGACCTACATCAGACCGGGAAGCAAGAAATGATCCCGTTTAGCACAGCGCGCAAATGTTTGTGGATTGGGCAACCGCCTGTGGAGGAAAACGCTCACCGTACATCCGCGCTGCCTCTGTGGTACTTCCGTTTGCAGCTTCGTAAATGAAATGCATGTTTGCTGCTTCAGTAGTACTAAAGTGCGCCAATATCCCGTACGTTACGACTGTTAGAACGGTTGCACACTGGAATATCTTCATAGGGCTGGCGTCCACGCCTTTTATTTACTGTGACGCAGCGCAGATTTGCATACGTTTTATTCTTGCCCAGGTTAGATTTGCATGCATGTGGTGGTCTTTTTCTTCTGATAAATTTCAACAGGACTACCGTTTGAACGTTTGCGAAGCTGCCGTTTCGAAACGCGGTAGCGCGCTTGCGTTTCATGTTAGACCATGTATTCTTTGATGACAATTGCTTGTATCGGTGTGTACTATCACCTCTTATGGGTTATTCAAGTATTACGTCAGCATCGAGGGGGGGGGGGGGGTCGGATTTGCTGACTTTTGATGACAAGGGGGGAGGGGGGTTTGAAAGTTGCTTACGTCATTAACCAACCCTTTTTGAAGACATGAAATATTCTAAGTTGCTGACGGGGGGGGGGGGTGTTTGGTCAGTCAAAAAACGGCTGAAAATCTGCTTAAGTAATACTCGAATGGCCCCTTAAAGTTTTTCCCATCTTTTCTGAATCACCCTGTATATTGCTCGTAATCCCCGTTCACCTACGTGTATACTCGCCGTACTTACAAACAGGACTTTTTTCGAATATAGTTATCAGTGAGGAGTCCCTATTATCAGGATCCCTATGTAATCGCATTAAACGGCGTGGACTGTATCTCCTTGATGTGGAGTTAATTATAGATGATAATTTGAATTATTTTTCGTATGTCAAAGAAGCTGACTCCTTGGCAAGTCTAAGAGCAGCCTGGTGTGGTCAATTTGATGGTTTTGATAATTTTTTTTTTTTTCAAAATCCGACCAAATTTATACGACAGTCTGTATTTCCTTCCGTTTAATTGGCTCAAAACTAGTTCAGTCAGAGAAAAGTCATTTAACACTGAAACCATTTCCTGACGATTCAATGATTGTTTCTGAATCTAAATCTGAAGAAAAAAAAATATAAATCCCAGACTCTAAAAACCGTAAAACAAAGAAAATTCCTGAGGAAAAACGTTCCTTGTTCTGTTCTTTTTCTTTCAGACACTACTAACCATGTTTCTGCTCCACTTTGTGTTAGTTTTCATTCCTGGGATTCCTTTTTGGCGAGAAGAAGAAGAAGAAGAAAAAAAAAGAATCCTAATCCGTCGGGAACAGGAGAAATGATCGCTTCTATCGGGAAGATTGGGATACAAAAAAAAGGAGGAAAAATAAAATAGTGGAGCCCTGGTTTTGGAAATGGCACGTGATCTAATTTAGGCTGAAGTTTTATTAGGCTGCTGGGATTAGAAATATTCTGTGTAACAACTTTGAAGTTTCCAAGACCTCCCCACACTCGAAATAACATTGGGATTGTATCGATTCCCGTAAATACAGGTAGGATAGAAATAACCTTCCATGTGTACTTATGCTACGTTTCTATATAAAGCACTCTTTTATTACACACGAAATGCTGGAAACGTGTAATTTTTGGAAACTTAAATTACTTCAATTTAAAATGCGATATCAAGTATGAATAAAGCATCTGGGTCCAAAGTTATCGGCTTAAAAAGAAACCCAATTTTCGTTCATTGAAAATGATTATTTTGAAAATTGAAATTTTCTGAATATAAATGACGTGATTTGGAATTTTTGTTAGGAAATATTCGCTATCTGTAATGAGTTTTGTTTTTGGAATTCATTTCTGTGTAAAAACTAAAGCTTGAACGTTGGAACGCAGCAATATCTGTTGTTTTTACACTATTTCGTGACCCCTACAAAAAAAAAAGGTTATTGATGATGTCGATCACATATTAGGAAAACCTAATTTACCGTGATCACTGTATACAGTGTTACATATCGGGCATACGTACCGCGTGATTCAGATCTCTCGTAGACAAAAATTTAAGAACTAATAAAAAAAAATGCACAGAACGCAACTTCTCCATACAAATGCGCGGTCGTAAACGCAAGAGATGGTGCTGTCATTAAACGTTCGTTTCGTCTCTTATTGTCATGACAAAGTTATGCTCCTTTTGCGTGACGCAGAGGCAATTCATGCACACGTGATGCTTGATATAAGCAATATACTGAAAAAATCGTCAATGAATAAGACAAATACCAGGCTTGGTATTTCTTATTCGTTGACGATTCCCTGAGTATTAGGAAAAGTCATCTACTCTTCCGTATAAGCGATACGGAAATATAATGCACCATATAGGAAATTTATGCATACATGGTGCACCATATAGGCAGTTTATGCACACATGATGCAACCATATAGGAAACTTATGCTCACGATGGATCATATTGGCAATTTATTCATACATGATGCTTCGCAGAAGTCATTTTTGCACATGCGCTCATCATAGAGACAATTTATGTGCATGTAAGTTATCACAACGACAATTTATGCGCACGCGTTCATCAAACGGACAACGCTATGCACATTGACGTATCACAAAGAAATTATGAACACTAACGCACTATAGAGCCAAATTATGTACAATAACGCATCGCAGAGGCAAATTAGGGATTTCAACTCATCATAGAGGCAATTTATTCGGATGCCACTTTTAACGAATGCAAAATACACGCATTGGCACATCATAGAGGAAAATTTGTGCGCATTAAGGCATCAGAGACTATTTAATGCACATTTGACGCATCGCAGAAGCAAATAATGTACCTTCGACTCGTTACTGACGCCGGTCGTTCACTAAACTGTACTAGCGAAAACAAGTCCCGTGTATGCGCAAGATCGTTAGTCATGCGCATACGCGCGATTTGCTCCGTGACCTGGTTTCGTTCGTGGTAGCTTCCATTGAATGCCCGACCTGAGGCAATTTATGCACAAGCGACTCGTCGCAGAGGTGAATTATTTGCATGCTAGTCGTCACTGAGGCAATCTATGATTGGAGCTTCACAGGAAGTTTTGGGTACATTGATGCATCACAGTTCATCAAAGCATAAGAAAGTGTAGTTGGCAAATTATTTTGGCATTCTAATATTTAATAAATTCCTCTTTAACACGTATATAGTGCTGCGTGTTATTTTTAAAACGCATCGTAGAGAAAATTTTGAATGTAATTGTTATAATGTATTGGGATACACATCAATAATCTTTGTTGAAAATCACTGATTTCATTACAGTAAAACCTCTCTTTTGCGGACACCGACGGGATAAAAGAGGGATGACCGTTAATCTGGAGACTGAAATGCGTACATTTATCATACAAGTAGAAATTATGATTTGTCCGTAACAGAGGGGAGTGACCGCATCTGAGGAGTGTCCATAAAGAGGGGTTTCACTGTATAAATTCCATAATTCTTCATAGTATTTAAATAGTCTTTGAACTTATTTATATTTTAAGAAACCAACTAAGTTTTTTAAATGAAATGTAATATATTTATTTATTCAATGTAAAATATTTAATAAATTTTTGTGGTACGTTTTAAATTATTGTAATTAAGTTTTGAATCGGAATACCAATTTTTTTTTATTAGGAAGCACGCCTAATCTTGATTGTAACGAAGAACACGTTTCTAAAATTACTAAATTAATACAATTTCATTAATATAATTTCTGTGCACGATTACTTATTTGCATACAAACGCGATGGATAAATAATTTACATTATTTACTTAAATTCATAAAATTATACAAATTTATTTTGCGAGTAACTTGCTTGTTTTCTGAGTGAATTAAATTCGCATGCATTTGAATAAATATCTTAGCTATTGTTATTTTCCATATAGTAATTTCTATTTTTGGCTCGTCGAATTCATTTTAGTGGAATTACATTTTTACTATTTTTTTGTGGTTATAATGTAAAATAGTAATTAATGATAAAATTGTTTTTCGCCATTCAATATTCATAGTTTCCAATTCTTTGAAAGTCACATTCCTTCAAATTTTGATTACTCTTAATCGTTACAATTCCATCTTTCTTTGTTATTTTCTGTTTTCATTGAAATTTTTCTTCGATTTCCATCAATTTTATAATAACTAAAAAAAACTTGAAAATTAATAAATGATTTTTTTCCTTCATTTTCGCATTTACCAATTTTTCTGTTTTGCAAATATGATGTTTAATATTAAAAATTTTGCAACATTTTTAATTTAATTTTTTCGTATTTGATAATTTCTTTGTTTGAATTTTTCTACGAGAATTTTCGCAGTTTTCCCAATTTTAATGTATAATTGTTAGTGTTATTTTATTTGTTTGCAATGCTTCCATTCTCATTTTTCTCCCTACGTAAGCTTATGTAGTTGTTAAATTTTAATACTTGAAGAAATTAATTATTAATTTCTCCAACTTCATTTTTCGAAGTAAATTAAGTTTTTAATTCTAATATTTTTTTTTTAATATGTATATTTCACGTTGTAATTGAATTTTTCCTCGACTTAATTTTAGTTCACATTTATCATTAAAAAAAATTTTCACCCTAGAATTTGAAGTACTTTCTGTTACGAAATACAGGGTGATTAAAGTTCCCGTAGTCCGAGTAGTTTTTCTCAAAAACTGCTTTTCCGAATACAGCTAAATTTTTAGGATATCTTAATGAGACAATGGAAGAGAGATGTATGAAATGAAAAATTCAATTTTCGACCACTAGGTGAAAAAGTGGCACTTTTTATTGAATTTTTCTTTTTTCCATGGACCATATAGTGTATATATTCAAGTTTAAATGGAATAAGTCTACCAGAACGGACACTACGTAGGTCGTAGTAGTGTCAACATACTGACGGGTGCTAAATTGGTCTGAGCCGCGTCAGTATACTGAAACCACTCGGACCTACGTAGCGCTAGATCTGGTAGACTTATTCGATTGAAACTTGGTATATTTGCTATATGGACCATGGGAAAATGTGAAATTCAATTTAAAACACTTTTTCATCAAATTGGCCCTTCTTTACGGAAGAGAAACACACATACAAGAAAAAGGGGCGGGAGGGGGTACAATTGATCACCAAAAACTGTACTACATGATTCCTTGACAAAAACTTATACGGAGAAGTCATAATGCTCAAATTACCACCCGTTCGTAAATTTTTAATTTTTGACTAATATAATTTTGAATCGGTAAATTACGTTTGGAGGTTTCAAATTTTGAATTTTTTGGTTTTTCAACTTTTTAGAAATTTAATGTTATGTTGTACATTCTTTAGATATTTTTAATTTTTCATGTAAATGAATATTTTTTTAGTTTATAAAAAAAAAAACCACTTGGTGCTCATCAATTCGTAAGTAGTTTAAAAAATCATAAATATCAAAGAAATTAGTGTACGTACTTGAACGCGTGTGTGTACGGTTTGCAAAAAAGTTGTTTTCACAGACGGTTTTTTTCTATAAGAAAATAAGTTTTTTGTCTATAGAGGACGCTGCACAAGAGCAAATCACAGCAAATAAAATTCATGGAAAACGATGACCAGCTCAATTCTGAATTTCCCTGTTACTGGCACTTACATAAGGTTTTTATTATTATTTCTTATTTTATCACACATCCCAGTAGGCAGACTGCACTTACACTGGTAAGATTCAAAACTGGAAACATAAAAGAACATAAATCAAACAGAAAAACACTTCATATAAGGAGTAAAGTTAAAATCGTCCAAGGAAGAGAAGAATCCAGCATAGAGGTCCGTCGTTGAGAATAGCTTTGTCATCTGCAAGTAGTAAAATGGGAATGGGAGAGAAGACTTGAGCTATGTCATTAGTGAACAAAGAGAATAGAATGGGAACCAGCACAGATCCTTGGATGACGCCGCTTGGTACGGGGCGACTCGAACACAATGGAATCTGTCTGACAGTAGGACATGAATTGTCCTGACTATTTTACCAGGAACGCCTTATGGGCGTTCACTTTTTAAGGTTAACTTTTTAAAGGAATTGATCTGTCGATTTTATCGAATGCCTTATTAAAATCCACATAGATTACATCAACATTGTGACCTTCGTCGATAGATCTAGACCAACTGTCATGGGCGACTAGATGCTGAACAGGTAACGAGCGGCCCGGTATGAAACCATATTGTGTAGGAGGTATAAGATCCATCTCAATTGCATATGGAAGGAGGCGATTGGCAATACATCTCTTGAAATTTTGCAGGTGATGTCAGTCAAGGAAATCGGGTGATAATTGCATGGATTTGAAGTAGAACCCTTCTTTTTGTAGACCGGAATAATAATTGCGGAGTGCCAGGAATGAGGTATAATCTCACGGATGTATGTAAAAGTAGGAAAATCTGAGGAGCGGAGATATAACATCGGAAAGGAGTTTGAAGTAAATGCCTGGAACTCCATCGGGACCCGGGGATGCACTGGTGGAAAGAGAGGAAATAATGGACTGTATTGTCTGGGTATTGAACATGTCATTATGTCACATTAAAAAACGGATGATCTTCCGTGAGGTCACTGGAGGATGGGCATAGCCCTGTCTAACAGGACTGTAGGAACGAGAAAAGATGTCAATAAAGATATTAGCCTTATCAAGGTCTTCATATAAAGCCACCGGGGGGCTATTGGTGGATAAAGCCAACACCACCTAAAGATAAAAGGCCTCCGCAGTCTGCTTGTGACGACAGTAAGTTGTCCATTTCCCCTCAGAAATATTCAGGAAAAAAAATTTCTCTGCTCCTAACAGTATCATCGTTGTTGAAGTTGGTTTTCTGTGGTTCCCAACTTCAAGGCGCGAATGCGAGTCGATCTCCCCTTAAGAAAGTCTCTCCACCGAGAGCAACAGGCCTATAAAAACAGTACATGTATTCAATCATTACATTTCACTTCTGAAATATAGATGGCGACACTGAAAAATCAAACAACACTACATACGCACTCAGACTGTTAGGTACACACAGTTACACTTCCGGTACAACTCACTAGGTAGTAAAAAAAATATCGCCCATAGATAGTGATATACCTGAGTTGTACTCGATTGAAAGAAAGTATCATCCTTGTGTGAGGTAAAGAAATGATCGGGCTCAGAATTGGCGATTTCTATGCCTCGCATCCAATCACTATATTTGTGAGCCAATCAGGAAGATTCTACGCCAAAATAAGAAACGAAATGGATGCTGTGTTTCAAGATGTGGCAAACTTGCTAGGTAATCTGAATGACGTTTATGGCAAACAGTGCAGAGAGGTTTTGTATCTCTTGGAGGAGCTGATAAAACACTATTGGTGAAGTTGTTTTACCTCAGCTACGCATCACCGGCTGAAGCTTTGCAAACGTTTCGGACACAGAAAAGATTTAAGAAAAATTCAGATCCAAAAGAAAAATTCATATCCAAAATTACGACGTTTGCTTTTGTTTAGCACCCTCTATCGACGAAAAACTGAACTAGCTGTTTATTTTACGTACTAGAAAAATCCCCTATCGCCAGAATAATTCTTTTGCAAATCATATTCGAACGTACCAATTCCTTCAAATTTTATGAAATTTGAAACTATTCGTGAATTTATAGGACATTCTATAGTTAGTTTTGAGAACAGTATGAATTTTTGGAATATTTGTTTCAAATAATATTCAACTACATTTTATGCAATTCACCTAAACTTTCGCCGTGTAAAAGGTTAAAGAAGGCACGTTCTCCGCGTGTTGCAGCCGAAATGGAAACGTCAGCACCCGTATCAGTTGCAGGGACCAGCAGTGTTCGAGAGTCCGCCAGACGCTTGGGCTTACCACCATCCTCGATACGCAATATTATTCGTGGAATCCTTTATCTGTGCCTATACAGATAGCAGTCATCCCATGAACTTTTACCAGCAGATACCGCACCGTACAGAGGGAAGTATTTGCGAGGTGGGCTCCCTCCAAAATCGAACAGAATCCCAAATGAATCTTTAATATCTTGTGGACAGACAAAGCTCATTTTTCGCTTCATGGCGACGTTAATACCCATAACTATCTGGGTGACGTCTAATCCATGTGGGGTACACGCAGAAACCATTGCATTCCCACAAAATTGACAGCGTGGTGTCAGGGCCGTCTTAAGAGCATCATGGGCCCCCTGGCCAAGTGGTGTTTCTGTGGCCTTACCTGGTAAATTCTAGAAAACTTCAACCGAATCGAATTTTTGTGAGGCCCCCGGGTGGGCCTATGCATTAAGACGGCACTGTGTGGTGTGGGTTCACAGGTTCGTTCATCATAGGACCCTTCTGTGAAACGCAGTGCTCAGTAAATGGGTGGAAAATGGCTACGGTGAATGCGCAACGTTATTTAACGCTTCTGCGTGAGAAGGTCGTGTCATGTTTGCGTGAAAGAGATGCGCTTTCTACCGTCACGTTTATACAAGATGGAACAGCTAGTCACACAGCTAATCCGATCAAGGCACTCCTGATACAGACGTTCGAGGAAGACAAAATCATTAGCAGGCGTTGCAGGTTCCCATGGCCTTCTCGGTCTCCAGATTTGACACCGGCAGACTTCTGGTTATGGGGATATTTGAGATCCCGAGTGTATCTATCTGGTCCACCCAATCTGTCGGAACTGAAAGATGCGATCCGCCGAGAGGTGTCATGTATACTATACACCCGGACCTGCGGTACTCCGTCGTTGCTGGATTTGTGACTCGCCTGCAATGTGTTATCCCTTGTGGTGGTCGTCATGTGGAACACATGGTGCTGTAATAAACGTTTTGGAGGCATTCTGCTCTTTATTTGCGTATCTTTTCTTTTGACTTGTGTACGTCAGCGCCACATCGGCTGTTTTCGAGATTTTTCTCTATGCTAAAAAAATTCCCGTGACCTAAGAGTTGCTAACCCTGCAAATCGTTTCTTATTTTGGTTATTTTTCCGGTTTTTATGCATTTTTACCCACCGTGTACATTGATATACATATTTAGAGAAACAGTACATTTTTCTCTAAATATGTCGCCATCTGGTGGCCTGATGTCATTTACGAGCCATAGCTGATTGCTGTCGCCGACCATGCACGCTGGGCCGTCATTTCAATTTTTTACGGGGGGGGGGAACAAAGCACATATACTCAATGTATGTATATATATATATATTTGTGTGTGCGTATATATATATATATTTTTTTTTAAGTGCCCACCCCCCTAAATGACGGGCCTGCATGCACGGTATCATCCAGCATGTATATGCGCTACATCGGTTAAATATTCTATCTGTCACTATAGCTTAATTGGTAGAGTATTCGATCGACATTCGAGAGACCCGAGTTCGAGTCCCTGTAGGGGCAGAGATGAAACTTTCCAAAAATCAGTATCTCTACAAAATTAACTAGTTTTTTTTTGTATATCTTGTATTAACTAGTGTAGATAGAGATATACGCGTTTATGGACATTTTTTTCTCAACCACCTCGTTGGGCATTTTGCCTGTTGTGGCGTTGCATTTGTATTAATTTGAGGATAGATTACAACCGACAGCGCCTTCATTTCCAAACCCATCTCATTAATAGCAGTAAATTGCAATATAGTGTAATATAGCTATATGGCCAGAGTTAGTGTTTGGTGAAGAAGCGTGTGTATAACAGATTCAGAAACTTTTGAAAACAAATAAACCATAGCCACCGGTCCGTAGTTCGTCTAACAGCCTTTGGGCCGGGATTACAGTGTAAAAGTTTGATGAAAGATCTTTTTACAAAACTTGGAAAAAAAGAACCCAACCAATAAGTCTATTGGTTAAGTTCGCTCGAATGTAACCGATACGCTTATTGGTTGCATTTTTAACTTTTATAAAAGAACTTTCATCAAACTTTTATAGTGTAATCCCCGTCTTTTTCACCCTTTTTTTTATAAAGTAGAAATATTTTTTAAAGCAACCGATTACGTGCGGGCCACTTTTTTTTTTTTTAAAAAACATTGTGGTGGTTATAACGTGGTGGAATAGATTCGGTGCTGTGTGTTGCTATGAGGGTCTGTGATACACATGCTACTAAGTAGTATGAAAGCATGCTTTTTCGAGCATATGCAACCAATGAGATTATCGGTAGCATTCGTGCTAATGTAAGTAATAATCTCATTGGTAGCATATTCTCGGAAGGGACATGCTTTCATGCTACTTAGTAGCATGTGTATCACTGGCCGTGTTCGGAAAATTCACCGCTAGGAAAATTCGCCGGCCAACAATTCACCGAATGGAAAATTCACAGACAAAGAATTCATCTACCTCAATTCGACACGAGTGAATGAATGATTGAGTGAGCAAATGAACGACTGAATGTATGAATAAGCGAGTGATTGATCAAATGAGCGAGTGAATCATTGACGTGAATGAATGATTGAGCGGAAACCGGCCTGTCACTAAAGCTAGCTCGCTCACTCATCAGGTCATTCAGTCAATCACTAGGTAGCTCGTTACATCACTTACTAAACCACTCATTATATCGCTAAGTAGGTCATTCACTTACTCATGAAGTCCCTCGATAACTCTCAGTAGGCCTGTCACTCACTTCATGTCCAGGTCGCTTACTTGCTTCCTAGGTCACTCAATAGGTCACCCGTTCTATCATCAGCTTCCTAGTTTGCTCATTCCATCATGAAATCACCAAGTTGCTCACACTTACACACTCAATCACCTGGTTACTCACTCACTAACACCAACTACTGCATCACTAAGGGCCGTATTCACCGACATGGTTTAAACTGTAGTCACAATTTTTTGATAAGAGATCGACACGGATTGGTTGAATTCAGGGTTTTAACCAATCTATGTTGATCTCTTACCCAAAAATTGTAACTACAGGTTTAAACCATGTCGGTGAATACGGCCCTTACTGACTCATGTCGGACTGTAGTCAGAGAATTTTCCGCAATCCATCACGGGCCTAACTTATCTGTGAAATAAACGAAAAGTTTTAAGGAACACAAAATATTCTCCGAGAGTTTGCAGTTTTCGTGAAACAATACGTGAATTTTGACAAAAAATCTATTGTTTTATTTTTTAGACGGCACTAAAATATTAAATTCTGAACATAGAGCCGAGATCCTAAGTCCATTGCACAGCTAATGTAATCTGAAACGCTCTGGGAAAATTGATGGAATTGATAGTGAAATAAAGTAACGAAAAAACGAATCTTCAAGAAAGAGGCGTTTTGAAATTGTTGCTTTTGAAACCATTGTTCCACGTGATTTTAATCAGAAATTTCTCTGTTTTTAGTTATCGCATGTGCAAAGGCCGAAACACACTAAACTGACGGTCACGTCACGTCAGTGCAGTGATTCTCAGGTCTTAGAATAAAAGCTTCGGATTCTCTGTAGAGCTTTCTTTCAAATTACTTTATAAAAATATACTCATGTCCATAAATTAAGGATAATTCAGAATCACACGGAAATCGAAATCTAAAGTAAAAATTTCACCTGTGGAATCATCACACACATCTGCAAGAATGATATGCAAATTTCAGGAAGCCACCAGATGATGCCGATAGTACGTCACAATGACGAGAGTGTAAGAGGGAGGGGGGGTATATAAGTAATGGTGGCAAAGAAGTAAAATTGTTCACAAGAGTTCTGTAAGGCGCTCAGTGTCATAAGCGAATAGTTATGACGCATGTGGATGATTTTTTACGTGGTAGAATTATCGGTCGCCTGGAATGTGGGCGTACTCAGATGGAAGTATCCGAGGAACTTGGAATTGCCCAAAGTGCCATCTCTAGGCTTTGGCAACGATTCCAAGATAACGGAAATGTTGGTAGACGTTACAGTACAGGCCGCCCGCGAGTTACAACGCCGAATGAAGACCGGTATTTGGCAGTAACTGCCAAAAGAAGCAGACGGAGCAAAGCCTCCGACCTGTCTCGTCAGCTATCTGCAGCCACGGGTACCACAGTTTGGGAGATATTGGTCTATATGCTCGCAGGCCTGTCAGATGTGTTCCGCTCACGGCAACTCGCTGTCGGCAGCGATTAACCTGGAGTACAGAACATGCAATGTGGACATCGTCACAGTGGGCTTGTGTGATGTTTTCCGACGAGTCCAGGTTTAGCTTGCAGTCTGATTCTCGTCGGACTTTCATATGGAGAGCGCCAGGTACCCGTTACCACCAAGACATCATTGAACGACACCGTTACGGTGGTGCAGCATTACTCGCTTGGGGTGGAATTATACTGGGTTCCAGAACAGATCTGCATGTTCAAACCGGAACCATGAAAGCCCACATTTACCGGGACATCATTCTGGAACGACACGTACGTTTGTTTAGGGATGCCACGGGCGCAGAATTTGTGTTTATGGATGACAACGCCCGTCCTCACCGAGCAAACATCGTAAACGAATGCCTTGAATCTGAGGATATAACCCGTATGGAAATGGCCAGCATTCTCACCTGACTTGAATCCGATAGAGCATGTGTGGGACATGCTTGCCCGACGAGTTGCCGCCCGTCAACCACCTCCTACATGTGTACCGGAACTTCGGAGAGCATTGCTTGCTGAGTGGAGTGATCTTCCCCAAGATCAGATCGATAATTTGATACTCAGCATGCCTAGGCGTTGTACGGACTGTATTTCATCGCATGGGAGACATACTATTACATGGTTGGTATGATGGTTGTAAGTTTTTGTAAAGGAGATATTTTTTACAATTGCTCCAGGGAGCAAAAATCGCAGTTTTTATGAATGGTATCATACATACACCATCGTTTTTGTTCTTTTTTTTTTGTTTAATAAATGGGCTTTATGAATAAGTAACGTTTGTTTTGTTTCTGAACCTTTATTTGCCGGAGCTGGCATTATCCTTAATTTATGGTCGTGAGTGTATTTTCGAAAAATTCGTCATCTGAAAGTTGACTTAAATTTTTATCAGAATTCATTTTGTTTTCAGTTCAAAAACAATGCTAGCAACCTTCACAACACTATTAAATTTTTCTTCATAAACACTTGAAAAATATTCGCACGTAAAAGAAACTGCCTTTTTCTTTTTCCCTCCAAGATCATTATCAGAAGAAAGTCTAATCTATACAGGTTGGTAACTATCGACCGCCCAATAATTAGGCACGTGATTCCTTGTGAAAAACTAATATGGAAAAGTGTTTTCAGTTTTTTGATCTAACCCATAGTTAGAGTTATAACGCTTTAAAAAATCAATGACGTCACTTCAAAATCCTGCCAAATTCACCAAACGTATTTTTGGAAATACTAAAAATATATTAACCCCCACACAGAAAGATATAAAAGCGAGTTTGTTTTCCTCGCACTTTTCAGGAAAGAGAAAAAAAATTTCTTTACAAGTCAAAATCAGAATGTTTTTTGCATCTCTCAACGGCTAGCTTTACAAAGGTATAAATAAGCCTTAGTCATTTTGTTTTGTTCTCCTGAATGTAGCGAGTCTATTTTATATATTTTTTGATTATAATTTCTAATTTGATGGCATTCAGCATTCTTTTATCCTGAACTATCCTTAAAGATTTTTGAGATGAAGTTATTCTTCAAAATTATTTTTCCCGAATAATACACTGGCTCTAATAACTACTATAAAACTAAATGTTTGTGAGTAGATTGAAATCACCAAATTTTAGGAAAGAAAAAGAAGCATTTTCATGTTCCCGAAGGAAATTTTAATGGTTTTAGGGTTAATCGGGGCTGCTGAATTCAAAACTGGGGGGCGGAGGTGTTGGTTTTACCGAATCGGCTCTAGTTTTTGAGATAATGCATTATATTAATATTTCAATATAGTCTGCAGCCATTAATTTTTGTATGGAAATTTTTCTTTCGACTTTTTATTTACTTTCCTATTTTATTCAACACATCATTACCAGACATCAGTGATTAGATTTATACACCAGACATATTGAACTTATGTAATGATATTAAGTTCATTAATGATTTACATTTCGTACAGTTCCAATGTGATCTGTGTGCTGCTTGTGGCACGAGTGGATCCAGAGCTCGTTTTTGGAAGGGGTGATTTTACAAAATAATGATAATAAATAAATGAGTTCGACACCGTGAATACGGTGACTATACATCCATCATTTTGCCCCGTATTTTCAGGAATAGTCCCGATTTTTTTCCGTTCTTTCTCCGTCCAGAATTTTTTGAAAAAATTTACTGGTTTTTCCTATTTTTTTCAGTCAAGTTTTCTTGAATTTGTTATTTAATCGAAAACGTTTATAAAGGTAATTTTCAACGGGTTGATTTAAAATGCAATACTATCATATAAAAGTTCCAAAAATTTTATGAATTGTCGCGTTTTTCATTGTGATCACCCCGCCCGCCCCCATAGATCCGCGGCTGGCTTATGGTATCACCATTTAAATTAAACTTTCACCTCAAACCAAAAACTTTAGCCGATCTGATAAAACCAATGTCAGAATTGGAATCAGTGCCCCAAAAGTACCCTAAAATCAGTTTTTCTTTTTAGAACAAAATCAGTAACGATCGCGCAGTAAAACACGTACGAATTGTATGCTCCTTCCCTCAAAAAATTTGACTTGATATTCAAGGTAAACAAATCGCGCCAAGTGTTGATTTGGCTAAAAAAATTTCAAACAGATGTCATTCCGCTTACACTTTAAAAACCTGGTGATAAATTTGCCAATATAGGGGACGAAACTTATACATAATAAAAAGGTTTATAATATCACACTACGTGGAGAGAAAAAACGCCAATCGTGTGAAGGAAGCTGGCAGGACTTGGCTTCTAATGGGATTGAATATTTCAGTTAATTTTCAAACAGTGACAACCCGCTGCTGGCGGAGAAATGTATTTTCGTTCGGAATTTGGTACATAACTGACCGTTAGAAAAATTAAACGTCACAAAATTTCAAACCTTTTTAACTCAATATTCGTCCGATCCAAAAACGGAAAACACTTTTCTGTTTTAGTTTTTCACAAGGAATCACGTGCGTAATTATTGGACGCTCGATATTTACCACCATGTATAATGACATGTCCGGACTGATCGATCCATCATCGACGAGCCGAAATCACTGAAGTTATGAATACGAGTATGGAATTTGGTCTGTAGTTTCATTGCATGAGGTAGGGAAACACTATGAAAGGGTCTCTCGAAATTAAACCCCGTAGGGGTTCAGAGGTTATATAGCGAAATGGTGCAGAGTAGAAACCGCTGGAGGTAAAAATATTTAATTTAGTCGATGTAAGGACATTTTATAAAGTAAGGACTCAGTATGAAGGGGTTTTCCGTAATTCGAACCCCTAAAGGGGTCATAAAAGGGTTCAAAGGTGACCCAGAGAAATCGCGCTTCGCCGAAACCATGTATAAATATAAAATTTTGTCAGTAATTTCAGTTTGCTAAGACTCATACATACTAAAAGAGGATCTTTCGAAATTCAACATCTCAGGGAGGTAATATATGAGAGGGGGGTTGTTTAAAATTTCATATGGCGCAATCATCGCCGCGTCCAAACAGCAGAAGCTATAAATATGGCATTTGGTCAGTATAGTATTATATTTTACAATACAGAGATCAAGGAAACAGTTATTTTCTAGATATTATGCTAAAGTGAACTGGGAAAGAAAAGCCATTGTCTCTGCCAGGACACGCCTGACAATACAGAGCGAATCACTACAACGAGATTTCTGAAAATTTAATCCCCAAGGGAGTCCAAATTTTATAAGGGGGAAATCATTATAGACAATTTTCTGATTGCCAAATTCACGCGATTCAAGCTGCTAGTTACAGCTAGTCAACTCATATACAGTAGAACCTCTTCAAACGAATACTTCCCGTTAACGGACACTTTTCTGATCCTCGGTGCCATGGAATAGGACTTTAATGTCTTTCACTCCCCGTTAGCGGACACTCGACAGCCGACAGTAAAATCAGGCAAACTCTAATTTATTCATTTTTGGTCATAAATCGAGAATTTATCATATTCAACTAAGATTATGCTTAATTCCAAGCTCGTATTGGTAAATATGATAAATCGTCAATTAACCGCACATTACTATGATACAGGATAGTGAATTCGAATGGTTTTCTTGGTTTATGCGTGTGAAGAAAGCAAATATTACAAGACTGATAATGTTATGAATGGTCGCATTTTCTTCACACTTACATTAATTCAATTTTTAGTGCAAAATATGTGTAGTGTAGCATCATGTATGAGCGTAAGTCATTAGTTAGTTAAATGAAGAGAAGCTGGAAAAAATTTCAAATTTATCCATATTTCTTTCCAACTTTATTTGAGAATTATGCATAATCACCGTTAAAAGTGATAGTAACGGAGATGGGCGCCCGAGTGGCATGATAGTGAGATGCTCGTCTACCACCGTGATGGTTGCTGTCACGGGTTCGAATCCAAGGGAGGCTATAGCTAAGATATTTACCCTAACGAGCTCGAGCAGCACCTCCTAGAGATAGAAGGTATCTGCAGTGTTTGCCACAAACGTCATTCAGACAACCTAGCAATTTTGCCACATTTTGAAACGCAGCATCCTATTTAGTTTCTTCTTATTTTGGCGTAGAATCTTCCTGATTGGCTCACAAATACCGCATAGTGATTGGATGTGGAGCATAGAAATCGCCAATTCTGAGCCCGATCATTTCTTTTCCTCATAACGATGATATTGGCACCCGAGCAGGGATTTTTTTTCCCTGAATATATACATTCTGAGGGAAAATGGACTACTTATTGACGTCACAAGCTGAGTGTGGAGGCCTTCTATCACCACCGATAGACAGCGCCTTCATTTCCAACCCATCTCAATAATGGCAGTAAATTGAATATAGTGGTATATGGCCAGAATTGGTGTTTTTGATTAAATTTCACTTTACTAACTACTTCACCAAAATTTCTTTATCGAGATGATTGGTGATTATGCATAAACACCGGTGTTTTACAGTACTTTTTGTTACTTAAACAGAAAAAAATTTTGACATTAAAATTTAATCGGAACCAATTGCGACCGAAGGAAAACGTCGTATAAATGTGAAACTCGTATAAATGAGGCTACGCTGTATATCATACCACCCCATTAGCGGTAAAATTTTTGCTTCCATGTATGTCCGTTACTGAGAGGTCCTACCGCACCTTAGATTAATATATCTACCATTTTGTGATAAGAAAAAGTTTAGTGATAATAACTTATTTGAAATTCCTTCAGAGGCAATCGATTTCTGTACAAATAATAACTTGATAAAATGTTTTTTCTGCCCTCGAACCATTATTAAAGGAATTCCGAATGTGTGTGGAGGTTCCTTTTTCCCATCATTCTCCGGATTCTTAAATCGTGAACGTTTCCCGGAACATTAAAATGGTCCCCCCCGGGGAAACAAATTCCTACTAAAAGTTAATGATATCTAGTTTGCATGAAACCTAGGGAAAATATATTTGATTTCATCAAAACTTTTTGCTATTAACATCGGAATTTAAGGAAATTTTATTTTCAACGCAGATCGAAAACCAATCGTTGAGTATTCTTCGCCAGCAGAAGAAAGTGGCCGTCGTCCGTGGGATGAGGAATGTCGTCGCCAGGGACCTGCCGCTATACCAGAGGTCACTCGAGAAGCACGGATTCCAAATCCACAGTCCACCGTGGTACAAGAAACACCATCTTGTGGAGAAAAACAGTACAGTCTATTTCGTTATGGACAGTAAGTCGAAAATGCCTTGTTTTAAATGTGTGTATGTTTTCCAGGGGGGAACTGTTCGGCTTGACATGCCTAAAATTATTGCATAAATATTTACCGATGTTTTCTTAAGTACGAGCGTCCACCCAACGGTTTTGCTAGACAGTGTTGCTGAATAGCGAGTGTTCATTCAGCGACGTTGTTTAACAGCGTGTCCACTCGCCCGTGACGCAAAATAAAGTGTCCATAAGCCAATGTTGCCAAACAGCGACTCCACTCACGGATGTTGCTAAAGAAACTAGTGTCCATTAGCCAATGTCACTGAAAAACTATTGTCCACTCACTGATATCGATGTCGCTAAACAGTGTGTTCATTCGGCGATGTTACTAAACAGTGTGTCCACTGATCCATGATGCAAAATAGATTGTGTCCATGAGCCGATGTTGTCAAACAGCGATTAGTTCATAAGGGAATGCTATAAATCGGCGACTTCACGCACGGATGTTGCTATAAACCAAGTTTCATGAGGCAATATCACTAAAAAAACTAGTGTCCACTCATCGATGTTGCTAGAGGGGTATCTATGAGCTAATGTCGCTAAAAACTAGTGCCGACTTACCTATATTGCTAAAAAACGAGTGTCCACTGATCAAGGTAGCCAAATAAGGATGATACATAGTCTGATGTCGCCAAACAATTTGCATCGATTTGGCTAACGAATGAAAATAAAGAAAATTTCGGACTGCACATGCTTATCTCACGAAAAGATTCTTCTATTCATGAAGAGAAATCAAGAGATACGTCCACGTAAAGAATTGGGGAAGATTTTGTCACTCAGAGGATGACACCCTCAGAATATCAGTCGACCACAAGTGCACCATATGGTCTCAGTAGAACCTTTGACCTTTGAAGACCGGACACACCCCGCTTCCCATCTCATAGAGATATCGAAGCGTTCCCGAAGGGTGGGTGTATCCGGAAAGTTTTATTATAAAAACAAAACATTGTCGCCTCATACGAAGGCAACCAAAAAAAAATATATACATATATATATATATGAAGACGATCGTCAATCTAAAATCATATAACAGGTGATTAAACTCTAAACATAAAACGCCAATCGACAATCGAAATTATAAAGAAGATTATGCGATGATAGCCCTCCCATAAGAATCTTGCCATCGTCAGTTAATCGAATGATTGTCAATAATCTAAATCTAATGATTGTCAATAATAAATATAAAATTTCGAATCGCAGAGTAAATCAGCTAATCACAGCCATCCATTGTCCAGCTCCCACATATCAGTTCGATTGTCGGTATCGGTCTTCAGTAATGAGGCGGTCTAGTATCGGTCCGCCGTCGTCTAGGCCGCAAGTTGTAAATAATCGCCTGGCTGCCGCTCTCTCGCGAGGGCGGGTGCGTGACGTCAGTAACTCCTCTGAGTCTTGGCCGCAAATCGTACTGTCTCACCTGACTGCTGCACTCCCTTGATGGCACATACGTCGGGTCGGTGCCTCCTCTCGGTTCACGTGCGCCTCTGGTTTTGTCGTGCATATGGTGAACGTTCTGCTCCAAAAACCTGACAAGACCTATGAGGCGGTGAAAGTTCGTAGGACTACGAAGGGTCCTTATCTTCCAGGCTAAGGTATAAGACTCTGGCATCTTACCAAAGTGGAACTGAGCCGTCATCAGCCGTCTCAGTAGAACCACCTCTACTGTATTAATTTCCACGAACCCTCTAGTAATATCATGGAGAACCTTGGTTGAAGAGCACTCGTATAGAACGAAAGAAAGAGAGGAAATCCCCCCCCCCCCATCATTTTTCAAATATTTCAACACCCTCAGCTTCATTCAAAAACCCAGTTTTGAGGTGTGGTTAGTACAGTGAAGGTTATTTTAATGGTGGATGTTGGGTAGCCACTCCTCCGAAACAGTTTTTGGTTTTTTTAGAATCGCGTAGTTCGGCGGGTGTGAAACCATTCTACACAAGCAGAACTCGGTTTTGTGGTGCTGCGCAAAATTTACCATTTAAATCGTCCGCGTTGTGATAGCCGTACCGATTTTATAGGTAGGTGAAAATGATTTACGGAAAATTCACCGCCACGCAATTTACCGATAGAAAATTCCAACGCTGGCAAAATTCAGTGACGACTGTTCGTCAATAGTGAGTGACCGACCGAGGGATTGAGCAAGTGAGAGAATGTGATAGCGAGTGTATGATGGAATGAATTTGTGAATAAGCTAGTGTGTGTGTAAGTAACCGTATGAGTGACTAAGTAAGCGATTGAGTAACCACGTGAGTGAACCAGTGAATGGCCTAGTGAGCGATGGAATGAAATATCGATTGAGTGAGCCAGTGATCATATGGGTAGCCGAGTCAGCGATGTCCTTGTCCCCTCAGTCACTAACCGTGTGTGAGAGACAGTCACTCATATGGGAAGTGAGCTACCAAGAGTGTGAGTGAAAATATGAATCAGACCAAGTGACCGATTGAGTGAATGGCAGCATGATTGACTCGCTCACCTGCTCACTGATTTGCTCATTTGTCAATACGCTCACTCAATAGCTCATTTTGTTTATTCGCTTGCTCTCTATGTCACTCTGTCGATTATTTATTTGTCTGTGAATTTTCCTAGCGGTGAATTGTTGTCGGTGGATTTTCTGCACACGGTGGAAAATCTTGCTTTCACGTGCGCATTCGTAAACACACACACACACACGCACAGCAGAATCGCGAGAAATCCTTGAACCTCGATCGTGGTTCCGCAGCGTTAAACGCTGATTGCTGATTTCATTATGCAAATCGGAACTGAAAACGAAAATTCTTCACGCGTCTAATTGCTGAGACCAGCGTTTGCTTTAGGGTACAAGTTCGCGCCCTCTCCCCCCCCCCCGCCCATCTCGCCTTCAATGCCTGATTTGAGCCTCGAGCGCTATATTCCCCCAAACCCACCCCCGTTTTTCCCCACCACAAGAAGCTCGGTATAAAAATCTGGAAGAGATCTCGTTATCCTTAACGGCAGGTGGATGTGAAGGGTTCATTGAATGAGCTTATCGCTTCTTGCGTCATCATCTCCACGTCTGTTACACCATCTCCTACCTCCTGGTGGTGCCCCCAAGATTGCTTATAAATCCCTTCATCTTTTCTTATCTTTCAGCCGAGGCATGTTTACTTGATGTTCTTCAAGATATTCCGCTGTTTTTCTATCAAAAAAATAATAATAAGGTAAAAGAGAGAGAGAGAGAGCTTGGAGGGGAGAAAAAAATATTGGAATTTTTACCACCAAATGTGATTTCTGGTTCTGCTGCATCAATTTTTAGTTTCGGGTATCCAATTAATGTTAGCGTCATGCTGCTGCCATCCTCGTGATGTTATTTGAGCGAGAGCCATTGCGTAAATTGCTGCTAAGGGGGTCTTACCTTCGGGTAGGGGATTAATGGGAATTTTTTTTTTTTTTAAAAAGGGATAATTTTGTGTGACAAGAATTTATGCGTTTTGGCATTTCACTTATTCGATTTGAATTTGCATGGGAATTGCGTAAACAGTGTATTACGTGCACTAGTCTTGCCGTTTTGAAAACTTTACGCAAGAAATTATTGGAAGCTAAACTAAATATTCGACTTTTAAACACAAAACTGCTTTGATGTTATAGACAAGAATTATTTTGGAACATTACGTGAGTGACTGTATTGGGAGCACGGCCGTCTTTTAACAATTTTGACAGATTTTTCGGTGCAGCTTGAATTGAAATCTGTAAAAAAAAAATTGGAGAAGGGGATGAGACTTCTTCAAAATGACACAAGTAATTACAGAATTTACAAAAACGCTGATAAATACTCAAACAGAACTGTAAAGGCATTGAAAACGAATTGATAATTCTATTAGTGAGATTTTCAGAATAAATAGAAACAATTATTACAGAATTGATCAGAGAAGTTACTTAAGAATTTATGAAAAAAAAATTATTTCGGAACAAATAGAAATATTTCCAGGATTATTAATATTAATTAATGCAAAAGAATTATTTGAAAGTCAGTAAAATTTCGGAATTAGTAAGCCCACCCGAAGACTTATAAACAAATCCTACATTCCTAGTTACATTACAGAAATTTTGAGTATCGTGATTGGCCGAAATGAGTGATAACCATTACGTCACTCAGCGAAATTTTTGCTGGTGATGTTTAACTATTATATATATATATATCACGAAAATCCCCGGAGCTAGGCAAGGAAAAAGTAAAAAGGACTTTGCCGTGCACCAGAGCATTAATGTTCATTTCATTCGGCTGAGATCCCAGCCTGATTAGTCCTCCACAAGGTCATGTGGAAAACACAATAAAATGCTTTATTTTATGCTGCTTCTCTGTCCTTATTGGTTGTCCTCACTTTTAGCCTATCTACCGCCGGTGATTTTCATGCTACAGTTGCCGTTCGAACGCTATTTCGGGTTTTTCACAATGGAGATCACATTCCAATACAAAAAACTTGGTGTTGCCATTTGATATTTTCGAAATTTTCTCACTGTAACCGTAACTATTAGAGTGACACTGTTGTTTTCCATATCATTCTTGAGCGCATACATCAAGATACCTTATGCCAAAATTTCATTCAGTTTCTGTGAATGGTATGATAGTTAGGGTCCCATATGTCGGGATAGTTTTTTTATAATCACCCTGTATATATATATACACACATACGCACACCTAATTTTGCTTGAATCCGACATCCGCAGTTGGAGCAATGGTTAGAGCACTGGACACACACAAAACGGGTTGTGTGTCCGATTCCTTTTGTAACCCATTCGAGATTTTTCCCCCATCCTTCCATCTTTACTTTCATTTATTGATTTACTAAGAAATGCTTTCATTTTTTTTTTCTGATTTAATCAAATGCGGTTCACTTGCATCGAGATGACAATAGTAACGGCTGGGGACCCTGCTATCATTTACTGATGCACTAAAAAATACTTCCATTTTTCGTTAATGAACTTTGAAATTTAGTTTCGCCACAAACTTCGCCCCTTCGTGACGCTTTGTTATCTTTCTTGCTCGTAGTAACTAATCTCCGGCGTGGTAATGCCTCTTGTGTTACTAAGAATGTAGAGATTGTAATTACGTCACCCGGAGGTGCAATGTCTCTCTCTCAAATGGAATCACAAGGTGTGCGATTCCAATTATTGATTTAGGAAATTAGGAATCCTGAAATTATTTCTTTCACTAATTCTGAATTTATTCGTTTCTTTATTTTGAACTTTTAGTGACTCTAGAATGATTTCTTTCACTCAATTTGAATTTTTACAACTAATAAAATTAATTCTTTCAATGATTCTGAATTTTCACTGATCCCGAATCTATTTATTTTGCTACAGGTTCACTTATTCTGCAATTTTACTGATTCTCGAATGATTTTTTACATTGGTTCCGAATTTCTAATAATCTTGGAAATATTTCCTTAATTTTGAAATTATTTTTATTATTTTTGAATTTTTTTCATTAATGCTGAATAATTTTTTTCATTAATGCTGAATAATTTTTTTCGTTAATTCTGTGATAATTTTTCATTCAATAATACATAATAGTAAAGTGAATCATTTCAAAATTAATGAAACAAATCATTCTCGGGTTAATGAAAAAAAAATCATTTCAGAATTAGTGATAGAAGACGTTTCAAAATCAGTGAAAGAAATAATTACGGGATTGGTGAAAAGTCAGAAATAGTGAAAGAAATCACTTCAGAATTATAAATGAAAATCATCTAAAATACGGAAAATTCAGAATTTAAAATAATCATATGAGCAAGTCATTCGTTTCGTTAATTCTGAATTTCCATTAATAGCAGAATTGATGTAATAAGTAATTTCGGAATTATTGAAAATTCGAAATTTGTGACAGAAGTAATTTCAACATTAATGATAGAAATAATTTTGGAAATAATGGAAGAAGTAACTTTTTTCAGAATTGGTGAGAAATTCGAAAATTCTCTGGAATTCAGAAAATCTTGAAAGAAATTATTTCATAATCCATGAAAATTCCAAATAAGTGAAAGAAATCATTTCAGAATCAATGAAAATTGAGAAATAATTTTGAATAATGTGAAAGAAATGATTTTATATACTCCTAATTTCCTAAATGAAATGAAATCGCACACTTCAACCATTCATTTTGAATGATGGGTGAACCCTCCTATCCACCTTTCTGTTAGGGGGAAACCGAAACTTTTTCCGGTTCTCTTTAGTGAAACCAGATAGTGTGGGCAGTATGGTAACCGGTCTCTGAACCACAAAAATAGATTATACTGCCGTGTAACAAGTCGCAAAAATGCTTTTCGTTCTTACTGATGTCTCCTAAACCAGTGGTTCTCAACCGGGGGCCATATGGCCCCCTTGTGGTACTGGGATACTTCAAGGGGGCCACGGAAGAAAATGGAGAAAGGGGCCATCACAGGTGGTTTGGAGAGCTGAGAAGAAAAATTAAGGTGTGGAGAAATAAAGATTTTATATTAGTGAGTAACGCTTACAGTGAGAGAGAGAATCCAACAAAACGACCCATAAAACTAGAGCCTTCTTTAGGGCATGGACCCACCCAGGCCTCACCGCCTACATTTTGCAACAAGTTCCCTAGGATGGAGTTTTTCTCAAGTCCCCGGCTAAATTTTTCAGACCCCCCTTCTCTATATGAAATTTATTGTATTAAAAAAAAAATGATGAAAACCATATTAGGCCCCGGGCTGTAGCTCTGCCAGTCCCACTCTTGTGAAGGGTCATGCCCAGAGGCCTCATGTCCATAAGAGACCCCACTTTATGATATTTTGTATAGTACAATTAATTTTGAAAATAAGTAGGAAATATGTAGGCTGTTTATTTCCAGCTAAAGTATGGGACTTGGGACTACCATAGCATCACTTTGCCGGGGGGGGGGGGCATGATATTGAGACGGTCCTGATAGAACTCGGACTAGCGGGGAGATCAATAGATTTTAGGCCAGTGGTCTGGAGGCCAATTTTCTTTGATAAATTTTCGTTCAGTATAAATTCACTGAAAAAGATCATTTCAATACGTATAAAGTGTCTTGCTTCTAGATGAGAGTTGAAAACTCTGGGTAAGACAGGGGAGCCACGAGAAAAAAATATGGTTCAAAGGGGGCCACGGGCAAAAAAAGGTTAAGAAACACTGTCCTAAACTACGGATTTGACCAAGTCTCTTAACGCTAGAACAGTGTTTCCCAAAGATTGCCTCCTGTTGGGCGATGGGAAGGTCCGGGGGGGGGGGATAGAAGGTAGGGTAAAAATCATAGGATCCTATGTGCTGGCTTGAGTTGGAGAGGGGGCGAGAAAAAAATTTTGCGATGTGGAACAAAAAGTTTGAGAAACTGCTAGAACGAGAGATGGCGGTCCTTGTGTCCTCCAATAAGAAAAAAAAAATTATATATTATTATTCTTTACCGAAACTTTTTAAAACACAGGCTATTTAATCTTTTCGACTTATTTTTGCTATAAATCCTATCAATTTTTTTTTCAAATTTTGTACGGAAAGGCTTATTATGACGACGAATAATCCCGTGTTTTGTTACTTAAGAAATCTCACTGATTTTTTTAGCTCTTGTAATTCGTTGCTTCTTTTCACTTGGTAGTCCACTAATAAGATTTCATAGTTTCTGGCACAAATTTTCGTTGGCCAGAATTTAAGTTTCGTATGTGAGAGTGTTGAAGACCTAGATTTTCTTTTGCTACTGTAGAATTATTTTTTACTCGGTTGAAAGCATGATATGTGGTGAAATGACTCCACATCATTCAGCGGGAACCCCTAGCTGAGATCTTTCGTGGGGGCCGTCAGGGATTTTCTTATAGTGAATTTATAGTCTGAAGAAATAAAAGGTAAGATCTCTCTCGTCTCGGCCCCCGGACTAGAGCTTGTCTATGGGTATAACCGGGAAAATGAAGATTTCTACTGCATTGTGTTCGCTGGTGCAGAGATCCATAGAAACTCTGAATAAGTTGAATAACGCACGACAGCGAGATTTTTCTAAAGTGTACCTTTGAATGGTATGAAATGGGTACTAGAGAAAATCAAACTCCTCCATGGTAGAATATGTTTTTCCTCTCAGTATCGATAATCGCATACGAAGACCGTCCATTTCAGCATGTTTTGCAATCATATTGAATATCTGTATAGCCGTCTCATTTTAATTCTCACCACTACCATCGTTCTAAGTTCATTCTAGTTTTATTTCGCCACCACACTAAGGAAACCTAGAACATTCATATTTTAGGAATATAGGAACCTTAACAAGATGGAAAAAGTCATGAAACGTCACAACAACCTGAGATAAACAGTTCAGGTACAATCGCATGTCAAAGTAGCTTTGCTGTAAAAATGACCGCTTCCGTCGTTCTAATTTCAAGAGAATCTCTTTGGATGGCCAACAAATTTACGAAACATTTTTAATTCTGGCGAAAAAAATAGTAAACTTTGTTTTTTGAAGTCTTGCATAATTGAGAAATCCATATTTAATTTTTTTTAGACATATTCATACTCTCCTTGCGTTTTCAAGTTGGTGAGAATCTAGCGTAAGTTGAACATCATGGAGTCTCTCTTCCATCAAGTTCTATTTCAAGACCGTTGTTGTATCTTAACCAGTTATTTCCTGATAAAAGTTTGCTTTTTTTTTCCATCTCGGAAAACTGATTTAGGAATCAAAGAATAAAACTTTTGAAGGAAAGCTTTCCAGAATGTAATTAATTTCAGCACGGAAGCAACGTAAATACAAAAAAAATAAGTAAGAAAATGGCGGAAAAACTGCAGATGGCGGCGTGCGTTAAGTGTTTTGTTAGATTGATTGAGAGAACGCTCTTCATTTTTCAGGCAGAGTAAACTCTTCTACTTTTCTCTACATCATCTCGTGGAGGTAGAAAAAGATAATTTCAGACCTTTGGGATAAAAGAAAAAAAAATAACCTTGAGAACCGTCAGAAGTTGGGCATAAAGAAGTTAGAACCACGTGGCCTTTGATACAAGCACTGATAAGATATTATTTATTACATTACTGACTGTGGCATCGTAAAATTTATCATACCTATAAAGCACATGTTTGCTCAGTTATCCGTATGACCTGCGAAAAATTGTTAGTTTAGGGGTACATAAATAGCGATGACTTTGAAATAGATAAGCAGGCTGGATGTACCGTATAAGGACGTCGGCCGTCGATCCGCATTTTAGCTGGCTTGTGGTTTGTACACGTCTCAGGTTTAAAGCGATTATAGTCCGATTCCTATCCATATTACACACCCAGAGGTGCCGAAATGAAGAAAACATTATGTGGGCTGAAAATTTTGACAATTGCCCAGAAAAACGGGACTCGAGCTCTTATACGGGAAGGGTGGGGGGGTCTAACAACCTCATTTCTCTGATTCGAGTGACTATGCACATCAAATAGAATGATTCCAATTCAGAATACTTATAATTTCGGGCTATTGACTATTGAGGGAAAACGATTTAACTATGATATGACGGATACATAATTGACACAAGTTGGAATTCGAAGATCGTGTCTGGAGACCGGAAGTTCCTACAAAATACCATGGATAAACTTTTAGTGTCTATTTTCAGTATTTTTTTCCGGCTTATTTTTAAAATTGTTAGTGCTTTTTTGTTAGTTTGTTCTCACAATTTTAGCGCCTAAACTTTCGATCGCTAGTTATGTTTGTTTCGTCAAAAATATCTATTGTATGATACAAGAGGAGTTTGTTTGATGCAAGAGTTGTATGATACAAGAGTGGGCAGCAATCGAGCATTGCGCAAAGACATTGTCGTTCGTACCGCACGTCAGTTATTCTATACCGGCCCAGACTTGGATAAAATGAATTCTTTATTTCCAGTATTATATGAGAGAAAAGATTGTCAGGAATTTGTCTAATTCTGCACACTTTCAAAACTGAAATAGACAAGCTTGACGAAAATTGAATGTGCGAGATGTTATGCAGCATTGATTGAACAAGACACACTCCGTTTCCCATCTCAAGGAGATATAGAAGCGTTTCTGAAAGATTGGTGCATCCGGAATTGTATTGAATGAGTGTGTGTGTATGTATATGTGTGTGTAATATATAAATTTGTATAACAGAATAACAAGTCCAATTACAAAAGTATAAATCAACGGAATGATTGATAAATCGTGGTCTAAGAATCGAAGTCTAAATTGATATTGTAGCGTCCTTGGGGCACGTATGAACTCGATAACCAAAGTTCCGTTGGTGGCGGTCCGTATACGTTCGTTGGATCTCACAAGTTGTAGTCGTGTAGTTCAAGTATTCAAGTCGGCCGATGTTCGGACACCTAGGTGTTTTAGCTCATTCTGTTGTGCAGCACTGCAAAGTGTGACCAAGAATTTCGAAATTCTAGCAAAGGCATCTTCATTACTTCACAGAACAGCATGTCTAAAAGTTTTCAACAAAGGACATTGAAGAATTTTCTAGCAAATGCAGCATGAAGTCCCTTTCTGATATTGCTGCGGTTTTGTAGAGCAATGTAGATACTACGCCTGCCCTTCTTATGCCTTCCGCACACGGGAATCTCCGCTACTGAAATCGATCTCAAGCAGCACGAAGACTAAGAGCTTCAAAAGGCTCGCATTTATCCTCCCTCCCCTCTGCACCTTAGGGGCCATTCAAGTATTACGTAAGCAGATTTTCAGCAATTTTTAACCCCCCTCCTTTGTCACGAAAACCCTTAACCCGTCAGAAAAATTTCATCAGCAGATTAGAATATTTCATATCTTCAAAAAGGGGTGGTTGATGACGTAAGCAACCTTCAATACCCCCCCCCCCCGTCATCAAAAGTCGGCAAATCCGAAACCCCCGCGATGCTGACGTAATACTTGAATGACCCCTTACTACTAAATGCACTTCAAAACTCATGAAGTTTTTAGTTGAATACCTCACAAGATCAAAATAATATTTCACATTACTAAATAAGAAAAAAAAATTTTTTCATTATTATCGCGATACTGGAGCAGTGAGAAGACTAACAAATCGCCAGTCGACCACCTTTCTAGTCGCTAACTCTGATATTTGACCTGTCTGTTTCACACCACAGAAATACACATGTTGAGTCGCCTCGATACGGAGTTTTCCCGGTATCCAGGCAACATAAAAAACCTTCTCACACGTGGATATTAAAGTTTCTGGCACACAACATAGTGTTCAACATTTTTACACACCTCTGGTGTTCCTGTTTCGAAAACAAACGTTCGTTTTCCTCGCCCATCACATCATTAAATTTTCACTGTTGAAAACAAAATTCCCCGCTATAAACATGATGAAAATTTGGCAAAATCAATTTTGTTACTGATATTAGACTTTTTTTCTTTCCTTAGAACCAGAAATCTACCATCAAAGTCCAGAAGAAGAGGAGCCTCCAGACTGGCAGATGCTACTCTGTCTAGCCTACTCGGATGGCGATCCGAGCTCTTGCTTCGAATGGAAGGACATTCGTGACCTGAAACCCTATACTAGGGTAAGATATAACAAGAAGCTTAAATTATACAGGGTGTGAATAGCTAACAGCACGAATCGCAAATTACTGGTGAACCGTTGATCTCAGATACATACTTCCAATTATAAAAGTATTCAAATAAAGTGATCTCGGATAAGTCATTCACATTATTGCATAGTGATATTAAAATTTAAAAAAAAATTAACTTTTTACACGGGCACCCTGGGTGGAAAAACCCTAATTAGAAAGATGCTGCCCTGTCTCTCCAGAAGCCAACAAAACAATTCAATGTTTCTGAGTTCAGTATTCAATACGATATCTAAATTTAAAAAAATGGAGGAAAAAAAGTTGGGAAAAAACAGGATAAAAGGGGGGGGGACGTGTCGTGCAAATGACTTATGTTAGTTCTACACAGAATTTGGATACTTTTTCTAATTGGAAGTATCCCTCTAGTATCAGGACGGTTCGCCAGTAATTCGCGGTTCATGCTGTTAGCCATAAAACCCTGTATATTGACATTAAATTGCTTGAATTTTAAAAATTGGATTAACTACTCCGGGTGAAGTTTTTGATTCTGCTTTTCTACAAGGTTTTTCAGGAAGGACCTCCTAACTTTGAAATGTCATACTTGTAAATAGTAATAGATAGAAGAAACATGTAGTTTGTCCAATGGACAGGTCTGGAATTTCATATACGCTGGTTCGATCATTTGATCATTTTTGTCGCACCACGGTCATTTTCTGCGCAGGAGGGCTAATTAGACCGGACCTACAATTTATTGCCGATTCCGAACGGCAGGCCTGTGTTTTTATACTCATGGAGAGGTTGGTACGCTAACCCCTCGATGGGGGACTCCCTGCGGTAGTAATTTTTTCTGCGGGCGTGTCGCCATTTATCTTGTACTCCTGTGTTAGGAAAGTTTCTGACAAGGATGAACCGGGTATCGAGCTCACGACATGTCTACACATCCTTTGGTACTTTAGGCAAATATCTTATCGACCTGGGCTACCTACGCCGGTTTGTGAAATTAGTTAGTTTTCATAAGTTCGGGCCTCGGGGAAATATGAATCTTCGCCCACCCCCATGTTTTTGAGACAGGTGTGCGGAAGAAAGGGGCTCATGCTTATAATACGAAAGGTAGCCAATTTCGAGTCCCTGAAAAGTTGTTGGCCTTGGGGGGGGGGGCGGTACACCAGGTCGATAAGATATTCACCTGAAGTACTAAAAGATTTTTAGAGATGTCGTGAGTTCGATACCTGGTTCGTCTTTGTCAGAAACTTTTCTGGCACGGGTATAACAAACAGAAACAGTGGCATGACCACAGAAAACGATTGCTACAGCAGGGAATCCCACATCGAGGGGTTAGCGCACCAACCTCTTGGTGAGTATAAAAAGAGGCTGCCGTTCGGAATCGGCAATAAATTGTAGGTCCCGGTCTAATTGTCCCTAGTGTGCAGAAAATGACCATGGTGCGACCAAAAGGATCAAATATTGCCCTGGGCAGGCACTCTGTTTGCCCATGCGAGAAACAGGCCCTGGCAACTTTGGCTAGTAGATGACGAGACAATTACAGACCGTCCCAAACTTGGGTCACATCGCATTGCGATGGATCCAAAATGGTCACCTTGGTTAGCAACAAAACCGCTTTCCAGCAATGTGTCTGCTGGAATGGATGCATATGCCTCACAGATGAACTATTCAAACTGATACAGCGTTTGAGGACTCTTGCTATAAACAATGACTTTTAAATAGCCCCATAGAAAGAAATGAAACGACTGGTGATATCTATCAGTGAAGATCGTGATTAATTTCGCAAACCAGTTTATTTGAATAACCTGACTTGCCAAGCAACCCTACCAATTGTTCCATGTATCTATCAATCTCTATTTCAAAATTAGGGAGCCCTTTCTAAAACATCCCGTTATATGCATAAGGTTCATGTTGATGTCCTCCATGTTCTCTCGTTGTATCTGAACCACTCCTATTTGTTGCTTGACAAATGCTAAGGAACGGTGTTACTTTTCGTCAAACCTAACGAAAGACACCGTTTATAGCGATGAAACTTGAGACATGTTTAATAGACATTCTGAAGTATCCTTATTATGCGAAATGGACCAAATATCACCGCATGACGGGAAAAGATAAGCAATATAAAAAATATGCTCCTTACAGCAATTGTAAACAGTTACGAAAAGTGCTCGTACTGCTAGAAACAGGTAATAGGCAATTTGAAGAATGATTGTCGAAGAAAATATGTTTAATGGGAGAAAAGGCGGCAAAGTTTGTATAACCCTCAATAAATCCGCCTCTGCCGATACAGGTAGAGGCTAGTTAAATTAGTAACCTAGAGTTTGCAAGCACGTGAGAGTGAGCAAAACAGTTACCTAGAGTGCGTGCGATCATGTGAATGATCCAAAGAGTGATGTGGGGCGCGTGAAAACTTGTGAATGACCAAAATAGTGTCCTCGAGTTTGTACCAGCATGATCAAAACAATGACCTACATTGTGAGGGACCAGGTACGTGAGTGGCCTAGAGCGTGTGAAAGCATGTGAATCACCAAAAGTGTGATCTAAAGCGTGTGCAAGCTTGTGAATGACCAGTATGTAACATGGTACACAACTCATTTTTCTTTTATCATGCGGTGATATCTGTTGCATTTTCCATAATATAGATGCTCCAGGATGTCTATTAAAGATGTATCCAGTAGCGTATTTACAGGAGGGGGGGGGGGCTCAGCGGGCTATAGCCGAGGACGGCAAGTTCAAAGGGGCTGCAATTTGTGTAACATACCACGTATGTATCATGTAAATGATCAAAAGAGTGACCCAGCAACGAGCCATGTCAGTGAACGATCAAAAAAGTGACCTAGAATGTGCGTGACAAAAGGAGTGGGAAAGCATGTGTATGACTAAACGAGTGACATAAAATGTGTGAGCATAGGAGTGACCACAAGAGTGACATGTGGATGTCCGCCATTAGGTATGACGAAAAATAACACAGTTCCTTAGCGATTGTTATGCAGTGTAGATCATATCTAATATATTTCCTTATAATATATTTGCATTTCGTTTCCAGGTAAATAGGATTCCTGGTATCAAAAACGTGTTATGGCAGAGGGACTCTCTCTGCACGACGACGAATTTGGCAAAAAGACTGTCTTGTGAGTTTGTTTCCTTTTCTATCAACAGCACTTTTTGACGGTTTCTAAAATTCCTAAATAAAGGAAAACTGAAGCGTGAAAGCGATTTATTAACGGCACCCATGTTTGATATAAAAAGCCGTAGATAATATTCCAGAATGTGTAGAAAATGGAAGTTTGAGTTACGATACACCGAATCGCATAACTGGTGAATAAACCTGTCAAAAGAAAGGTGTCCCAGGGAGAAATACATAGACAAGCAGAAGCACCCAAGAAAATCGACTCTCTTACTGTAGCAGTCAGTTTGCCACCCGTTCCCTCCACGCACACACTCTAGACGAGAGCAAATATTTACTGATCTCGTGGTGGCAACACACACACACACATAAACACACAAACGTAAATCTTGTTTGGGAGAATGTTTACGATGCTTTCGGGAAATCTTTCCGGTGCCGGAGGAAACCGGAGCCTGCAGGTGGAACAGACAGAAAAGTCTAGGAACAAGAATATTATTCTTTAGCCAGAGAAAGGGGGAGTATATAGAGTCACGCGAGAGGCGGAAAAGAATATGGAAGCTGTTGTATGTGATGAACGTATCTCATCCGATAGGTGATGTTCAGGTGGTAGGTATCCTCTTTGGAATAAAAGGGATCAGGTATTCCTGGAACGAAGGTGTTTGCAGATGACGTTTACTCCATGGAAAAAAGAAACATGATTTATATATATGTGCATGACCGGAATGGGTGTCCAGGGAATATCCATGGAGTGGCCCAATACTTGAGGGTCAAGGTGATGGTTATGTCAGTGTATCAATCTAATTAAATCGTCGATTGATGGATGGTATCTGTGCCACTTGTGGTGTAATATTGTGCGATTTCTGTCTATGGCTTACTATACAAACTAAGAACAATCTAGTAAGTAGTATGGTAACGAGAAGCCTATGACCTCTAGGATGTAGCCCTGTCAGCCTTGCGATGGTTATGCATGTTTTTTTAGGAGGCCAAAAAACCACAGAGCCGCTGGATGTCTAAGCCTAGTTGTGATTTTGCTCTTTTTACTCCTTGAAGTCCTACCCGCGAGTTGGAATTATAATAGTCCAATATCCAACAAGCTATAGGAGGACCTAAACACGTCATATCAACTAATAACAAAACACAATTGAAATTTCATCAATCAATTATTTAACAAATTACAGTCGACACTCGATATAACGATCCCATTATGCCGTCGGAAATGGACGTGATATCGAAAGGAAAACATTGGACTGTCATTATATATAAGCATTTGGGACGTACCGTACTACTCAGTGTAGCGGCACGGCCGCTATAGATAATGGTGCTTATAACGAGCTTACTGACAGTGATTCGAAATATTTTATTTCTTCCGAAAAATTCAATATCGTTAACCGCATTACATCACGTGCGAAATATTTCGTCGAAACGCCTATGGAATAAATCCAATCCAGTTCTGTGTTTTCTTTCCTCTCTCCTCATCATCGTGAAGCTTCATTGTAACCCTATGAACTGAAGTTGTTTATTTTCCTCCGCGTTTTTTCAGTGATTTCTCTCCCCCCCCCCCGTCCTACATGCAATGTATCTTTGCAATGTATATAAAGGTGAGTGAAAAGAGAAATCTACTATAAAACCCTGATTCAAAAAATTAGAAAAACGCAAAAAAAATCTTCAACAGGGAATCGCCAGAAAAATAAAAAACGGAAGTGAATGAAAAAAATAGTGGTTATAGTGACGGACTCGCGATGCGAGGATCCGGGTTCGAACCCCACAGTGGTGGTCGGCTGAATTGGTTTTCTGTGGTTCCCAACTTCAAGGCGCAAATGCGAGCCGATCTCCCCGTTAAAAAGTCTCGCCACAAGAGAGCAACAGTCCTACAACGATAAATCATTCAATCATAACACTTCACTCATAGTTAGAAAAACTGGTGGCAGATGGCAGCACTACACATAACAAGCATTACAGAGAAACAAAAGAAACTTCGTCAGGTTTCACTACACGTACACGCACATTCCCGCATGTACCGATTCGTTGGGGGTGGTTCCGCGGGGGGGGGGTGTAGCAGTAGTAGGTAGGGCCTCCAAAAAATGGCTCGGGCATCCGTGATGTTCTTAAGTCAGCCACCTCGTTGGGCAATTTGCCTGTTGTGGAGTGGTATTTGTATCTGATAGTGAATCTCCGCAAATAAGGATTTACTCGGCAGATGATCGCCTAGAAAGGAAAGTGCTCTCAAGCAAGTGTGAGGAAAACTTTGAAGACATCACTCAAAAATTACGGCAATTTTCACAGAATTCCGCTGATTTTCTGTTCCTTCCGCAGGTTGCATCTCGGTATAGTTTTTTTTCTCTTTTTGTACAGTACGTCACGCACTTTCCCCCTTTCCGGTGGTGCCAGGTGTAATTTCATGCATACCCAATTTCGTAAGCAATGTACATTTCTTCCCAGCAGCCCTTACTTTTAACTATACGCGTGTATTTCTCGATACGATACTTTGATTTTTCACACCACCTTGACTCTTCCTGCTCCTATCATGCTCTTTTTACCCCGGCGGTGACTTATCGGTTAGAAATTCTTCGGAATGTGGACTGGGTCGCCGTTTCGGTTAGTGAGTAAGAATACTGCACGATACCATCTTCTGAAGATTTGTAGGATGTTGATTTCATTTTCCAACAAGACTACGCGCGTCTTCTCGAACTTCGAAACTGACCACTGCTTGACTCGGAGAAAAAACAAATTAAATAGCTTCCTTGGGCCATCAAATTCACCAGATTTGAGTCCCGTGGGAAATTTATAGGGTGTCGTGAAGAAACGCCTTCGAAAGTTTTCTCATAAGTTTTGTAACATTATCGTAATGCTTTGAATCAAGCCACCTCGTTGGGCATTTTGCCTGTTGTGGCGTTGTATTTGTATAAGTTAAAAATTATTGCAACTTTGTGATTTTTCCGAAATGGCGATTTTTTTTCTAAATTTGTGAACTTTTAGTTTTTATTTATACGTTACCTTTTTCTGCAGAGTATGTAGAATCAGTCGACGTAGTTTGGAAATTGTGGAAATTTTCATTCCAGTGAAATAAAATCAGTTTGTAAACCATGTAAAGCATTTTCCACGTTATTCTAATTTTTTGAATTGCAGTTGTATACCTGCTCTTATTTACTATATATTTTCGATATTTTTTCCTTCATTTTCCTCTTTCTTCCTTTTTCCTCACGCGTTGTTAGGTTAGGACAAGACTACCAGATTTATCGTCGATTCATCGAATAGAGATGATCTGAATTTGTTGCCAAAATTTTATACACGAAGGAGTATAAAATTCAGTTTTCACCAGCAACGAAAGCTAAAACATTCGCCAAATCAACCCGAAACCACCGGAAAGATAACCGATAATATTTTTATGTGTAGCAGCATAGTTCAGAGCTAAAGTGTTGAGAACTATTTATTCAGAAAAAACAAAGAAAATTGCTAACAAACCTGCAAATTTGTTTCAAACATTGATTATCATAGCAATTTTGAATTTACTTGCAATGCTTCTTCAAGAGACAATACGAGGAAAGAAAATCTAGCTAATATATTATCTCATCATGATAATCATCGAACTGATAAAAGACAACCATAAATTATTATAAATTTAACGGAAGAACTTTATTGTTAATTAACTAAGTAATTATCGAATATCCAAAAGATAATTCCCCAAACTATTCCCTCCCTCTAGATGACATCCTCGGAATATTCCCAGGATTTCCAACACGTAAAATTTCTCCCCCTCACAGTCAGTTCCCTAGCTCCCTTCCCTGGCGAGAGACGGAATCGTCTTGGAAAATAATTCCTCGAGAAAATTCGAAATAATAAATCAAATTAGACAAGAGTTTGTTCTCCAAAAGAGAGAAACATCCTCGTACACAAAAGTCTTCGCTTCTCCATTGAATACAAGGAGAACTCGAAACATACAAATTCATGCTCGTACAACTCTTTCAATAATTCAAGGAACATTAGGCAAAGGGGAGAGAGAAAGAGAGAGAACAGCAAGTGTGTCGCTGATTAACATGAAAGTCTGTTGTACATGGCGAAAACAAGGTTGGGGGAAGGCGAATGAAATTTTATTAAAGAGCTTATATACGGAATACAATCGTCGATACATTTTTAAGAAAATATTCGGGAGTCCATTAAAAATACATTCCTTTTCTCCATTCACATTTGTCTCTCTCTGAAATGAATTATGACAGGTTCGAGAGAGAGAATATGTACAAGAACTGAGAAGCCTGAACTTAATTAAGGAATTTTTGTGGATTAATTCGATGCATAAGAACGAACAATCGATGATTCGGTAGCTCTTTAATCGGGAAGATGATGAAGAAAAGAAATCCGAGAACTGCCTTATGGATAATGTGAAAAGACTCCTGGGAAGTCCATAATGTAAAGGAGGACGAGGATATTAAAGAATGTCTTGAGGAAGAAAAAAATTATTTTGCCGACTTTTTTTTTTGTTCTGCTTCTCTAGATTCTTTGTATCGAGGGAATGTGAATTAATTAGCCTTGAACGTGATTAATAAATTAATTAAAACCCTCTTTTTTTTGGGGGTTGCCAAATCGATTGTGGAAATTTCGGCGATGTTTTGCTTGGTTTTTTGGGGTTATATGTGGCGCACATATTTTGTTACATTGGGCTGATTCAGGTGTTTTCGATTCTGGTGCTAAGTTTGTAAAAAAAAAAAAAATCCGTTCAACTTTTCGTCCATAGAAGGTGCTGCATATAAGCCCGGCAGTAGTTATTGCACCTGAACCTTTCTCCAATCCATTTTGTGTCCTGAATTTTCATAAAGCTTCAGCCGAAGATTCTCGGCAGAGGTAAAACAAATTCGCCAATAGTGCTTTATCCATCAATGTAAATCTTATCACAATGATTACATCACAATGAAAATCTTATCACAATGATTACATCACAATGAAAATCTTATCACAATGATTACATCACAATGAAAATCTTATCACAATGATTACATCACAATGAAAATCTTATCACAATGATTACATCACAATGAAAATCTTATCACAATGATTACATCACAATGAAAATCTTATCACAATGATTACATCACAATGAAAATCTTATCACAATGATTACATCACAATGAAAATCTTATCACAATGATTACATCACAATGAAAATCTTATCACAATGAAAATCTTATCACAATGATTACATCACAATGAAAATCTTATCACAATGATTACATCACAATGAAAATATTATCACAATGATTACATCACAATGAAAATATTATCACAATGATTACATCACAATGAAAATATTATCACAATGAAAATCTTATGCATTTAACAGTAACAGAAAAATTTAGAAATGAACTGTCAACCGTACACTCTACATTTTGTCTCTTATTTCCTACGATTTCGTTCAGCGCCGCCTACCGACAAAAATAATTTTTTGTCGTGAGAATAACTTTTCGCAAAAACCGCATTCAAATATACTCATTCCTTCAATATTTATCAACCTACGAATTTATGTCCCTCCCTGCACAATAATATGAATTGCTACTTCATTTAAAACATTTTTGTAATCACGATTGGAGAATGAATCATTCAAGTTTTTTATTACAGTATTTTCTATAGAGATGTTGGATTCGATTTATACGAGCACATTCACGGAACGAATTAAGGTGGATTCACATCTACAGACACTAACCGTGTAGTTTCAGATATGGCATACACATTCTTTAACATAAAAATGTCCGTCTTCGCTTGCGCAGCCACGATACGATATATTAGTTCTAGTTAAAGAATGTTTGTTGTCTGACGACACGATGAGTGTCTGTAGATGCGAATCAACTCTTATGCTCGTAAACCGTTCAATATACTCTCAAGCGGGATGCCATAGCAGTGTGTGGTCATCCATGCTATACAAACCCGTTATAGGGAGTGGTCAGGGAGGCCGTTGCCCCCTTCTCCAGCTTTAGAAAATACATTAGAAATGGTATGTAGTACATATGCTGTGGTGGTCGAGTGGTTATAGTGACGGACTCGCGGTGCGAGGATCCGGGTTCGAACCCCACAGTGGTGGTTGGCTGAAGTTGGTTTTCTGTGGTTCCCAACTTCAAGCCGATCTCCCCGTTAAAAAGTCTCGCCACAGAGAGCAACAGTCCTACAACGATAAACCATTCAATCATAACACTTCACTCATAGTTAGAAAAACTGGGGGCAGATGGCAGCACTACACATAACAAGCGGTACAGAGAAACAAAAACTTCACGTCAGGTTTCACTACACGTACACGCACATTCCCGCATGTACCGATTCGTATGGGGTTCCGCGGTGGGGGGGGGGGTGTAGTAGGTAGGGTCTCCAAAAAATGGCTCGGGGATCCATGATGTTCTTAAGTCAGCCACCTCGTTGGGCAATTTGCCTGTTGTGGCGTTGTATTTGTGATATATACACACACACCCCCATTGAATACACGTTCTTTGCCCCCCCCCCCTCCGGAAAAAGTTGAAATGACTGTCCTGAAGCTATAGTAATGATTTCAATATTGTTCTAGTACTTGTTGTCGAAGGGCAACAAGTAATTGTTGCCCTTCATGTAATAACAGGGCGTTTGAGCGATTCCGAATGATTTTCTGCTCACATCTAACGTTATTTATCATGGTGATCATGCACACTCCCTCTCTCTCTCCCGATAACTAACATTAGAATTTTACGTGAAAAAAAACCCCCCCGCCTGATCATTAGTGATTTGTTCACTTGTTCCGCTCATTTCTAACTCAATTAAACAACATCTCAACATTTATTCTGAAATTACATCGAAAGCACCGGTTTAACCATCAAGAGTATCTACAAATAATAACCGGAATGATCTAAAGAATAGTCGCAATTGAAACTTGTTCAAATCGCAGACCCCTCTTGATTAACTCTCGGTAGTAGACGCTCCATGGTAATGATCAAAGTACAGAAATAGCCTCTAAATAAAGTCTCTTTCCCACATGTCTGAAGCGACTGCCACCTACTTAGTACTCTTCTTTCTGTGTTGATAGTCGGTACTCCAAGTATATCATACACAACTGCCTTCGGGATTTCACCCGCGTTCCTCGGAGTCAATTGCCGAACAACAAAAGACTCGCTAATCTTTGAGAGAGTATTTGGGCAACGAAAACCTACGCCAATTACAGAGAACTTCAAAGCGCTATTACATTTGCCTGAGATATAGGAAAATAAAGAGAATGAAATGCAGATTTTATTTCAGTTTTGCTTTTGTTCCATGTAGTTTCAAATTTGTTTTAAAACCATGCCATAGTTTATTGCAAATGATTGTTTATTCATGAAAATAAACCGGAATCCGATTCGTATGACGATGGAGAAGTAAATACAGCGGAAAAATAATTTGTGGAGTAGAAGAAATACATCGTGGAACGTTATTTTTCAAAACAAAACTTAGTTTTGCCGTAAAATTTCGCTATATCTGTATACTGTACGTATCTGTGTTTACGTACCGAACCCCCCCCCCCTCCCCGCTTCATATATGTATAACTAGTTGACCCGCGGTTTCACTCGCGTGGATTTTAGTAATACGAAATTACTCGGCGATGATTCTCCCGTATAGCATTTGAACCTATCATGATCCCCTTGGGGGTTGAATTTGCAGAAATCCCGTCCTAGTGGGTCTCTACACTATGAAATACAGGGTGTTCTGCTAATGGACCGACAAACTTTCATAGGGTTGTTAGTAGACATCAAGAGGAACAAAAATTGCAATAGAACGTGGTGTCACAAACCCCGTTGAGAGGGAGAAAATCGCGATATAAACGCATGCAGGTTTCGACGTCACGATGGAACGACAAAAATTACTATACTAACTGCAAGAATATTTATTCATTACAAGAGTTGTTGGAAGTGGTGGCCGCTCACGTTATTGCACAGTCTACAACGAAATAAAAACGATTCCCGGACGCGCGCAATTGAAGATACCAGGTATGCGTTTTATGTCTGCCGCAGCGAAGACAATCCGCGCTATGAGATCCTCCGGTGTGTCCACGGGCGTCGCATAAACGAGTGATTTAAGGTGACCCCCCCATAGGAAAAAGTCACACGAATTGGGATCCGGCGAACGTGGAGGCCAAGCAACGGGTCCCGCGCGTCCAATCCACCTTCTTGGGTATGCAGTATCATGCATGCGTTTTTCGCGATTTTCACCCTCTCTATGTGGTTTGCGACACCATGTTCCATAGCAATGTTTATGCCTTCATAGCCTCTTTATGCCTTCATAGCCTCTTTATGCCTTCTAACAACCTCTGAGTTTATCGGCCCATTAACAAAACACACTGTATAATACTGGCCAAATTTCATATGTATAGTTTTAGCGGTATCGGTCATTATTTATGTCAATCTTTCACCTGTAAATAGTCATTGACGCATTTCTATGTAGATCCCGTCATGTCGACGGCAAACTTGACAAATTCCGATGGTTTGGCGACGTCATAGCGCCAAGAGAAGCGTAAAAATCCCGCGAGAATCGTGATTATTTCTTTTGCCTACATAGTGGCACCGCCAGAATGGAAGTATGAGTTTTGTTGAAATTTCTTGAAGACGAGATCTCTTGGGTGTGTATGTTAAAGAAGTCGCCCTCTGTTTTTAGCGTTTTTCGTCAGAATATCAGCTGGTAAATAGCTGTTCTGTGAAATAAATCTGCGTTGTCCTTCGAACTGCTTCGTGCTTTGCCATCCCCAGTGTCTATGAGAGACATTATCTGGAACAGATGGTTTAACCCTTGACTGGTACTTGTGAAAATTCTGTGCGTAACTGGCGTCGTGGGGTCATTTCGACCCCAGAAAGTATTAATGCATTTTAAAATCCAACAGTCTTCATAAAAGCAATGGGGTTTTTTCACATGAATTCATTCATCTGTCAATTAATTCACCAAATTTTTCAAATTTCTTTATTTTCCCAAAATTTTTCTTTTATGAAGACACACATTCGAAAAAAATGGAGGCTACATGATATTTAAAAAAAAAATTTAATTATATATATTAAATTTTTTGAATGCAACTTTCATGATGAAAAAATGAACACATATGATTAAAATATGCTCAGAAAATAAAATTTGCAAATTAAAATAATATTTTCTGTATTTTCACAAGCACCAAAATTAGCCGTATTCTAAAGTCGGTAACCCAGTACTTACAAACACCACGACGACATGTTGATCACACAAATCTTACGTACAATTCACTAACATCACTATCCTCATGTCGGATATCCAATGTTTGACGACTAATTTGAAACTGTTATCGAGAAAACTGTCGCTCTTATTACGATAGGTCATTTCAATCTGAACACTCCTGCTGTCAGGCAAAAAAAGAGACTCAAGTGAGACTTCGCGGTGGGGTCATTTTGACCCACCGCTGACCCCCCCTAGTTTTAACCCACTATCCTCATGTCGGATAGTGGGGTCGTTATGACCCCCACTGAAACTTCGATCAATGATACAGAGTGGAGAAAAAGTTGAATGACATAAGTTTGTCAAACACATGTAAACAAATAGCTTGAAAGGTACTGAAAATAAGATGATCCAGATGCATTTCTTTCTCAAGTAGTGGCAAATTGAAAAATGGGTAGGGTCAAAGTGACTCCACCATGCCAGTCAAGGGTTAAAAACAAAACGTTGGTACTTCTGTGGGTACTTCTACTCCCGTAAGAAGTCAGCGCCATCACAATTAGTGGCACCACAGGAGGAAATATGCTTACCGTTCCGTTGTAGAGTAGACCAGTGTTTCTTAACCTTTTTTTGCCCGTGGCCCCCTTTGAACCATATTTTTTTCTCGTGGCTCCCCTGTCTTACCCAGAGTTTTCAACTCTCATCTAGAAGCAAGACACTTTATACGTATTGAAATGATTTTTTTCAGTGAATTTATACTGAACAAAAATTTTGCAAAGAAAATTGGCCTCCAGACCACTAGCCTAGAATCTATTGATCTCCCCGCTAGTCCGAGTTCTATCAGGACCGTCTCAATATCATGCCCCCCCCCCCTTCCTTAGGCAAAGTGATGCTATGGTAGTCCCATACTTTAGCTGGAAATAAACAGCCTACATATTTCCTACTTATTTTCAAAATATATTGTACTATACAAAATATCATAAAGTGGGGTCACTTATGGGCATGAAACCTCACAAGAGTGGGACTGACAGAGCTACAGCCCGGGGGCTAATATGGTTTTCATCATTTTTTTTTCATACAATAAATTTCATATAGAGAAGGGGGAGTCTGAAAAATTTAGCCGGGGACTTGAGAAAAACCCCATCCTAGGGAACTTGTTGCAAAATGTAGGCGGTGAGGCCTGGGTGGGTCCATGCCCTAAAGAAGGCTCTAGTTTTATGGGTGGTTTTGATGGATTCTCTCTCTCACTGTAAGCGTTACTCACTAATATAAAATCTTTATTTCTCCACACCTTAACTTTTCTTCTCAGCTCTCCAAACCACCTGTCATGGCCCCTTTCTCCATTTTCTTCCGTGGCCCCCTTGAAGTATCCCAGCACCACAAGGGGGCCATATGGCCCCCGGTTGAGAACCACTGAAGTAGACGACTATATCCGGCATAGTTTCGAAACAATTATACGTTAATGAATTACCTTTCACATTTATGTGATCATTTATCAATGAACAGTGATATAAGTTCAATTTTTTTTAAGAAGAAATAATTGAAGCCTACGTTCTATACGTTTATGATTTGTTCATTTTGAAAGTGTATGTATTTGATGTGTGCTGTACAACAGTGTTTCCCAACATTTTTTATGTTAGTGGACCCATATTGGTGAAGGCCGAGGCACCACGAAATCCCTGTAGCGAAGGCCTATTTCCCCGTTGACTACCCATGAAACCTAAAATGCGTTTTTATAATTTGCTTGTCATAAAATTGTAATTTATTCCCAATACAATTTTTTTACAACACTAAACCCCCCGCACCCCCGAACGGCCCGCTCCCCGGGTGGCTTCGTGCGTGGTCGGGAGTGGCGCGTCGGTTGGGGCCCTTGTTGCGAGGCGTCCGTGTTTCTCTTGGTGGGGGTGGTGTTCCCGTCCTGTGGAGGGTTCTCTCGTGTCCGCGGTGGAGGTTCGTCAGGATGGTCGGGAGTCTCCCTTCGTGGGGCGTTGTGGGCCGCGTCGGCGGGGCTGAGGGGGGAATTGCGCCCGCGGTGCTGTCCTGGCTTGTCGAGCGGTGATGTGCCCTGGGATTGGGGGTGTGGATGTTGGTCCCGGCCGGTTTGAGTTTTTTTCCGGCACGCTCACGATCAATGAGCTTATATCGCAAAAGCGACAGAGCCTGGGCGTGCTCGGTTCCATGCTATACTATACTACTAAATGTGTCATTCATGCAATAATAGTAAATGAAAATGATCCCACGTGGTTCCGTTGAAAAACACTGCTATGCAGTGTAGATGATTTTATATTTCCGGCAATTAATTTGGACATTAGAAACATTGCACATGTTTCAAATTAAACTTTATATTCTCCCTTGGACTTCAGTTTTAAAATTTACTACAGAAAAAACAGAGCAGTTCACAGAAGTGCATAACAAACATTTATGAAGTACTCGCCTGTACTTCGAGGTTAGGGGAATATGAATAAGAGCAGGTTTTGGTATAAAAAAATGTTTTGATGGTAGAGGGTTTTTTCAAAACGTTCGATATAACGACGTCTCAATACAACAGCCGTTTTCCGTGGAACGAAGGGGATCGTTATAACGAGCATCAACTGTATTACTAACTTATAATTAATCTCAGTGCTTGTCGGGATTGAGCTCTTGGTATGATTTATTAGGTGATTTCATAGATCATACAATTACTAAATATAGTTCACGAAACTTGGAATGTTGAGAAGAAACACATTGAACATTGAAGGGCCGGACACTCCCCGCTTCCCATCTCAGAGAGATATCGAAGCTTTCCCGGGGGATAGGTGCATCCGGAAATTTATTAATTTATGTGAAAATAACAAACAACGATATACATATATACAATAAAGAATTTGGAGTGAAAATTGTGATCATAGCATCATCCACAGATGATCAGTCCGTAATCGTAATAGTCCTTATATAAATAATCAAAGAATAATTTTTGTCTTGTATGTGATAGAATCTGGAACTGAGTTTATCCAATCTAGAATATACCAAGTTTGCCCAGAGTTTATCCAGTCTAGAGGAAACACAGCAAAACAAGCGAAAAATTTTGTTACTAAACTGTACCTACTTGCAAAATATGTCAAGCTCACGCACAAAGAACTAAAACAACAATCGGTTGTGAGGTTGTGCATTTTTAATCTATTGCACTCCAAAAAACATCAACCACAATTCAATAGTATTAAATCTATTTTCAAGTGTTTCGATTTATACTAACTATGCTCAAGATATATAACATTTTTCTCCCTAATTGTTATTTTCTTTTATTCCTAAAGCCCTACGAAATCAGCAGCCGTCTCCGACATGTTTTGTACTCCCCAGCCAATACCAAGAATTCATCAACGTCGCCGAGGCGTTGGGTTATACGAGCCAGTGGCTTCTGAAGCCAATGTCCTCGGCACCCGGACCAAAAATGGTCGATATATTCTCTCCCTTGGGACAAAACGAATTAGACGAGTAAGTATATACATTGTTCCATAATTCATGACGCATGAATAAAATATTTTTCCTGGATTATCTGTTCTGGTACTTCATTCCCGTCCTCGGGGAATCCGTCGTGTCACAAGGGCACTGCGAACTTAATTGCGGAGCATACTCTTGATATGTATATGCTTCATTTGTGGGTATAATGCTTAAAAATGCATTTCTATTATGAAATTTTTTGCAGGTACAATCGCCAGAGAGCAGTGGCTCAGCAACTGCTGACGAGTCCTCTGACTGTGTTTGGTCAGCCAATCAGCGTTCGCCTCTACGTGTTGGTGACGTCGCTGTTCCCGCTCAGAGCTTACGTCCATTCGCAAGGAATCGTCTATCACAGATACAACCACAGCAAGAATTTCAAGAAAGTAAGCCATTCATTTGGTCATTCAATAGCCTCATAACTGCAGGCTGATTTGGAAGTCGTGGGCAAAACTTTAAAGAGTGCTTGAGCACACCTAAATGTGTGTGTGTGTGTGTGTGTGTGTGTGTGTGTGTGTGTGAACAATCTCAGCCCTACAATTTATGGTTGCAACGCAAGAGGTGAACCACTAGACGGCGTCATCATTGACTGCATGAAGTGCTGGTTTTTCCATGTATCGTTGTGTCTATCGTAGATTACAGAAGGGATGGCTGGTTTCACGAATTAGGAAAAGGTGCACGTGCATTTCATGTATGGTGCTGTGGGCGGGAATGGGATTTGTGTTTTTAACAAACGACTGTGTTTTCCGACTAGATGCGTGCAAGATTGAAAATCCACTCTATTGGCACGACTAGTATCACAGGATACTAGCCGTTTCGCACAGACCGGTGGAATCGTTCAACGTTTTTTCCCATAGCATTCTTCTTTGAACTTAAAGAGCATTCGTTCTCTTTTATCTTCCACAGCATTCTTTCCCTTTGAACTACCAGAGCATCCCCCCCCAGAGCTTTCCTCCTCCCTTTGAGTTCACAGAACAGCGTCCGCCCTCCCCCCCCCCCGACTTGCGCTGCAGAGCATTCCCATCCGCAGAACGATACGTGAAATTCGTATCCACCTTTTCCCGATTCATGAAATCGGTCATCCCTACAACAATCCGCGATAGAAATGGCGATTAAGAGGCAATAAAAGCATATTTATGAATTTATGCATTCATAGACTGCACCGTCTAGCGCAGACATCTGCAACTCGTTACTCGCGAGCACCACGGTGCTCCCTGAAGCACTCAGAGTGCTCGATACTTATGTTCGATTTCGTGCTCGCGTACACTTGATCAACGTTACGTTCCAATTAAACATGTACAAATGGCGTTATAGGATTTAAATCGTCCTGATTTCATGCAGACTATGTCGAACTTTCCGAAAAGGGTACTCTTCTTTTGATGATGTATACAGGCAGTGCTCGCGACTAGAAAAAAGTTGAAGACCCCTGGTCTAGCGGCTCAATACATGCATTGTATGAAAGAAAACATTGCTTATTTTCGATGCAATGCACTCATCTCCCAGAATAAGTGGGTCGCGACCCTGCTTTCCCGTTGAAAAAATTGTTTGTCTTGAGTGTACTGCCTATTATTACTACGTAAAATTCTGGGACACCCCCCATATACTAATGGACAGTGGTAAAACTGAAATATTAAGTTGTAGGAGCGTTCAATCAGCACCTCCTAGACATAGAATGCCTCCGCACGTTGTTTGTGAAGTCACGCAAGTAGTACATCCTCACTCAGAATATTCAGAGAAAAAAATTCCGCTGCATAGTTGTGCGGGAAAGAAACAATCGGGCACAGAGTTGGCGATTTCTATGCCCCACATCCAATCACCGCGCGATATTTGTGAGTCAACCCGGAAGATTTTACGCCAAAATAAGAAACGAAATAGAAATCTGTAGTTGTGGGAAACTTGTTAGGGGAAGTCTTATTGGACTACTCCCATGACGTCACAGATGAACTTGGCAACCCGTGCGGAGGACTTCTATCTCTAGGTGCTGCTGGTTTAATGTATCTGTTACGATAAATGTGATGAATCTGGAGATTATGACGTACTTAGCGGGTTATTATGTGGCAATCACCGGCAAAAACTTTCCGATATAAATGAACCTGTACAGTAATTTGACAAAGATGAAAGTATAGATGGCGGTTATAAATCCATTCTATATCACCTAATAACATTTTTTTTTTTGAATTTCTTTTGTTCACCAGATACCTGGTAGGACATGGCCTTTATCTCAGCTGTGGAGGTACGTCTCGAAGAATTACGGATCGGAAGCCATCAGCGAGGCGATCGCCAACATACACCAGACCCTGGTCCATCTGCTTCTTCTCGCCGAGCTGTCTGTCATGACGTCCCCGTCCACTGATGAAACTGGATTGGGGACCAACCAGAAATTTAGGTTCGTATCTATAATGTGAACTGGATCAGAATTGTGAAGCGAGTAAATAACGATTTTTTTTTGCACCTTAATTGCCTGCGACTTGAAGGGGGGGGGGGGGAAATCTGTAGCTTCTCATTATGTGAGCAAGGTTGTCATATTTTAGTAACTTTTGCAGTGGAGCAATTCATTCATCTCATTTTCTAACCGACCCATTTGCGGTCCTGCGCTACATTGGAAAAATTGTTTGTCTCGATCTGTACTATCATCTCTCTTGTTTTGGCGGTAGAGTTCTGTGACAATAGACAGTAGTGAAAGTAAAGTACTTATCAAGGATTGGGAGCGCGTTAAATGCGTTGTACCAGTGACGTGTAAGGTGATCGTCCATGGAAGGAAACGGCAAGCTACGCGAGCTTCAGCACCTGACACCGAGTCCGACGACAAAGGTCGTCTAACAACGTCCACTGAAAGCAACCTTTAAGGCCGAAACACACAACACTGACATGTTCATGTCAGATACGTTGTGAATTCTGATTCGTCGAAATTCTGTGACGTGTGAATTTCATGTCTCGCGAGTTTTACGTCCCAATATCCACGAATAAGAATTCATAACGTCTCTGACGTAACGTGATTATCACGTCACGTCAGTGTAGTCTGTTTCGGCCTTTACCAGCACCTCCTAGAGGTATAATGTCCTACCGCATTCTGCTTGTGACGTCAGTAAGCAGTCCATTTTCCCTCAGAATATTCAGGGGGAAAAAATTCCCTGCTCGTGCCAGTATCATCGTTGTGAGGAAAAGAAATGATCGGGCTTCAGGATTGACGATTTCTATGCCCCACATCCAATCAGGAAGATTCTACGCCAAAATAAGAAACGAAATAGGATGCCGTGTTTTAAAATGTGGCAAACTTGCTAGGTAGTCTGAATGACGTTTATGGCAAACAGTGCAGAGGCCTTCTATCTCTAGGAAGTGCTGCCTTTACACGCTACTCAGTTCATGACTGCACTCCATGCAGACGAATGTGTTCGTTAAATAATTTTTAAAAAATATTAAAAAATACATTTTTTTAGAAAAATATTTATGTATTTAAGTCCATACATAATGAGACATCGGCCACAAACTCGAAGGCGGCGTTCTTGTTGCAAATGAATGAATAATTATATTTAATCGATTACAAATTAACATCGCAACCCATGAGCGGCAATTATCAAATTTCAGCTTCCAGGTTCACGCGGTAAAGGAGAGAAGGGGAGAAAACGTAGCGAGTGGTGCGAAAAAAAATGAACCGCATTGCGCATGCGCAGATACAACAAGACGCGAAAATCCCAATTTAAAGCGGATTCATCGCGATTCCTCACTCGCCTGCTGATGGCGGTGGCTAAAGATCGTTCGCAATGGATGACGATCTCTTACTTTCTGTGCAATGAGATCAGTCTTACGAATACGGACAACTGCACGAGAATGGTTTATCGCTTGATGTCGCTTCTTGTGGGCGAATGTCCTAAAGGAAGTATTCTTACATCAATGTTTCTGAAAATGCTCGTCATGGCTTCTTCAGGAGTCACCAACGTTTGCCAGGGGCATCGCGGTGAACGGAAGATATTTATTTGTATGCATATCTATCATTCGAAGCTTTTCTTTTACATAAGTGAAAATATTTACTAAACTATATATTCTGGGGAGCCGCAGATATACCATGAAATGGGTAATGGAGCCGCGGGTGACAAAAGTTTGAGAACCACTGCATTACATGGCAACAAATTTGAACACATGAGAAATTCCTGGATGCTCCTCCGTAATTGTTTTCTATTTGGCTTCACATTTAGGAATGAGGGTTTCCCCCCTCCCCTTTTATACTGCAGTGACTTGGAATTGAGCCACGTACTTTTTGTGTTGGAATCAATCACAAGCTCCAGTGAACTAACCTTTCAGAAGATCGCTTTTTTTCCTTTCTCAATGCTACAAAATACCCCGCGAGCTTCATTCTTCAGCGTTTTCTCGAGATCGTTCGAAGTTACTCTGGTACCTTTGTACCTGCTGAGGATCTCTCACATCGTTTACTGTCAATTCCAATTCTATAACAGTATCAACATGCCTCAGTGCAAAATAACCTCCAATGAACATTGAAGGCGAAGTGGAATCCATTATTTGTTACGGACAAAATAGTTATGCATGGCTACTACCCTTTCGATAGATACTGGTTAGCATTATCTAGTGCGTGCAGTAATTCTTCGCATCGACCTTTTCCTTCTCAACCATTCCATTGGTTGCAGACAAACAAGTCGAATCTCGAAAATTTTGTGAATAAGGTGAATATTCGTTTTTTTATTGAATTTATGTGTAAATAAGGCGATTTTTGAAAAAGTTACGAGATTTTACTTTGGGGCCATTCAAGTATTACGTGAGCAGATTTTTGACCCCCCCCCCCTGTCAGCAAAAGTCAGGAAAACACTGACTCCCCTCCCCCTGTCAGCAAAATTTCGTCAGCGGCTTAGAATATTTCATATCTTCAAAAAGGGTGGTTGATTACGTAAGCAACCTTCAAACCCCCCCCCCTCTCCGCTTGTCATCAAAAGTCAGCAAATCCGAAACCCCCTCCCCGACCCTCGATGCTGACGTAATACTTGAATGACCCGTTTTAATATTTTCCCTCGTACAGTGGAACCTCCTTTTACGGACACCTCCCGTTAACGGGGTAGGGACTCGTTTCTGATCCTCGGTACCGTGGAATAGGGCTTTAATGTGTTTTACTCCCCGTTAGCGGGCAATCTCGATAGCGGTCAGTAAAATCATGCAAACTAATTTTTCCGCAAACTCTTTCAAAACTCAGTTTATTAACTTCGTTCGTAAATGGAGAATTTATCGTATTCAATCATATTTATGCATAGCCCCCAAGATCGTGCTTGTAAATATTATAATCCGTCAGTTATTTACTCGATTAACTGAACATAACTATGGTCCAAAATGGTGATTTCGAAATGCAATGTTGCTTTTGTTTGCATGTGTTGATACGTGTGGAGAAAGCCGACATTATAAGATCGATAATGTGATTTTTGTTTTTATCTTATTTGCACTTATTATAACTTAATTGGAATTTTATTGCAAAATACACACGTGTGACGCACGTATCATGTACGGGTGAAAATAATTAATTGCTTTAATGAAGATTTTTTTTATAAATTTTTCCATAGTTATCAAATTTTGCATTTTTATTTAGGAATTATGCATAATCACAAGCAAAAATTATAAATTTAGTGAAATGTAATCAAACTTTCTTTGTTGAGGCAATTGGTGATTATGCATAACCACCGCACCGGTGTTCACCGGTTTTGCAGAAACATACTGTGTATATTTTAACATTAAAATTTACAGAAATCTATTGCTGCCGTAGTCAAACGTCGCATGTATGTGAAAGTCTTATAAACGAGGTTCTACCTTACCTCTCCATTAGCGGACACTTTTCGTTAGCAGACAAAATTATTAGTTCCACGTGTGTCCGTTATCGAGAGATTCTACTATAGTCATGAGGGAGTTAACTCAGCACCTCCTAGAGATAGAAGGCCTCAGCACGGGTTGCCAAGTTCATCTGTAACGTCATTAAGACTACCTATCAAGTTTGCCACATTTTAAACCACAGCATCCTTTTTCGTTTCTTATTTCGGCGTAGAATCTTCTTGGTTGGCTCACAAATACCGTGTGGTAATTGGATGTGGGGCATAGATATCGCCAATTCTGAGCCCGGTCATTTCTCTTCCGCGCAACGATCATACTGACACGAGCAGGGAATATTTCCCCCGAATATTCTGAGGGGAAAATGGACTACTTGCTGAAGTCATGAGCAGCGTGTGGAGGCCTTCTATCTCTTGGAGGTGCTGGTTAAATTCAAAGTGGTGCAAGGCCGGTATTACACTATAAAAGTTTGATAAAAGTTCCTTTATGATACTTGAAATTCAAGTACATTGAAGCGAATCCAACCAATAGACTTGGTTGTTTTTTTTCTTGAAGTTTTATAGAAGACCTTTTATCAAGCTTTTATAGTCTAATCCCGGCCTAAGTCACATTTACAACAATACTGATGTCCATAATGATTTCCTCTGCCATCTGTGTTATATCTCAAGGAGGCATGTTATATCTGCGTAGTATCTGTAATTGATGTAAATCTGTATCGATGTAATATCGGTTATTTGATATCGATGTTAATATCTACCTTCTTGCTTCGTATCGTATCTATTGACGAACGTTGATGTTCATAGTGTTTTCTCCGCTGTCGTAATTTTCAGATTTTTGTAACAATTTGTCATATAAGGGGCCGTTCAAGTATTACGTAAGCAAATTTTTAGCCATTTTTTGACCCCCTCCCCCCACCCGCTTGTAAGCAAAATTTCGTCATCAGCTCTGCCCCTCTGAATCCTAGCTCATATTTTGGCCCTTGGCCCGCTGACCAAATATGGCCCCGGTGGGTTATCTGATGCTGCCTGCCCTCAAACCTAATTTTGTAAAAAAAAAATGAACTAAGTGGCAAATCTACAGATCGTTTAAGTGGTACGATTCTAGAACATTTAAGCAGCCCGTGACACATTTTCAGATGTGACCAATGATCACATCAACACTTAAATGACTTAATGATCACTTAAATGACCCAGGACACAGTTCCAGAACACTTAAGCGATCCGTGACACATTTAGAGATCCCTTGAGTGACATAGTTTTACAGCACTTAAGTGGCCCCCGGTGCGGTTCTACATCACTCATGTTACCAGCGGCACATTCTCAGATTATTTAAGTTATCCTCGGCATATAATTATGGATCACTTGAGTGATTCGTGGCACAGTTCCAGATCACTTAAGTGGCCCGGACACATTTCCAGATCACTTGAATCCGCGAAAAATTTAGAGATCACTAAAGTGGCTCTGTAGGGCACTTATCAGTAGGGGTGATGTCACTTCAAGTGCCCACAAACTATCGAAAGGTTTTTCTCGTTTTTGGCGCACTGAGTAAGATACTGTTAAAAATATTTCATATTTTCATAAAGGGTTGATGACGTAATCATTATCCAACCCCACCCCCCTCGTCATCAATAGTCAGCAAATCGGAAACCCCCCCCCCCAATCGATGATGACGTAATACTTGAACGGCCCCTAATCTGTTTCTTGGTTTTTTTTTGGCTCGGAAAAGTGACGCCTATGAGGATTTCAACGGCTGGCAAAGATTTATTCAGGAGAGAAAATTCAACTGGCTCTCTCTGCGAGGAATTGTCTTTCCGGAATTCATCATCTTCGCATCAGCCAGCTGTTGAAATGCTCGCATGAATAGCTTAGAGTGACATCACGCACACACATCTTGGGATAAGACGCCACCTGATGGCAATGTCAGCTTTAGCCTGAGTTAGGTTTGGCTGTCCGTGCACAGTCCCATTTAGTGCACACGAGCTCCAAGGAGGGAGGATTTGTTGCCTTTACAGAAGTCCAGAGAGAGGCTGGGGAGAAACTCGGATGCTGACTTCATTTAACCGGCCCTACTACTACTTTACCGCTCACCAACTCCGGTCATATATCGCCATTCGGCAATTTCCAACCAGAGGAGTTGGGTGGGAAATGAAGGTTCCATCCATCGGTGGTCGCCCCCAGGTTCGGTAGGTAAAGAACTTGCTTTTAACGTTCTACGGCCGGATTCGAACCCATGGACCTTTTCTCTACCAATGTGTCTATATTAAGTCAGCTTTTTAATGTTCTGTACAGTATTGTTTTGCACCAGCTATGCACAAAGAATTCTCCAGAGTATATGTTGTGCACAATTTGCAATTTAATTGCTCGTACAGTGTTTTTGCTCCATTTTATTATATATATATTGTTTTTTGATCTTATCCTGAATGCAATATTTCGAACCATGTTGCATGTTTAAATGTATACAAATTCTGATTTTGGGGACCCGTGATGACGGATATTGTCCTCGCGTATTTATTTTCTGTTTTGTTTGTCCAGCGTGTCCCCTATACGTTAGAAAGAAGTTCCTCAGGAATACTAATGTGGGGGCGCGTTTGGGTATAATCGAGCGTAGTGGTCTAGCTCGCTGTTCTGGTAAGTCGGAAGACGTTGGTTCGACTTCCTGCAAAGGCATTCGATTCTTCTTTTCTGCATTTATCTTCTTCTCTAGATTGTAAAATAACAAAAAATTTTAACATAGGCACCTCTGACACCAATTCCGGTAAAACTTTTTTTTTCTCAAATTGACGATTGATCGATTTACATCACTACCCATGCCATACAAAGAAAGAAAGTTTGTCCTTTCAGAAATATGAAAAAACAAATTCTTTCTCATTGCTGTACGACAAATATTATTCACCGAGATATTAAATTTTACACTTTTAGAGAGAGGATAGTCAGGGGTCGCTCACGAACCAAACGGTGCAATAGATAGATTCGTATTTGTAACCGTACATTTGTCAAAATGATGAAAGAACGGCATCAAACATGACTATTACTTCACCAAACACCAACTCTGGCCATATCGCTATATTGCAATTTACTGCCATTAGTGAGATGGGTTGGAAGTGAAGGCGCTCTCCTCGAGTTCTTCTCTCGTTAGGGAAAATATCTTATTTATATCCTCCCTTGGGGTTCGAACCCGGGACCCTGACAACAACCTTCACGATGGTAGACGAGCATCTTACCACCATGCCACTCGGGCTATCAAACATGACTAGTATAGGGTGTCCCATAAATAGTTAATAGTTTAAATTTTTTATATTTGAATGCGGTGTGCGAAAAAGGTATTTTCCCAAACGAGGATTTTTTTTTTTTGGTACGGAAAAAAAAGTTAAAATTTTTATCGATAGACGGTGCTGCACACCAGTCCGACAGGAATGATTTGACCTAAAATTTCTTCGATCTCTGTGTCCGAAATAATCGTAAATCTACAGCCGGTGATTTGTGGCCGAGGTTAAAACAACTTCACCAATAGTGCTTCATCCAACAATGTCAACATCACAATGCCACACACCGTATATGTAATCGCCAGTCACAGGAGAATTCAGAAATGAGTTGTAAATTGTACACCTGCATTTCATAGGGGACTGATCTCCATATTTTCAGAGATTTTCTTTCATGCCCCTATCGATAAAACTTGCACCTTTTTATCTGTAAAAAAAATATTTCCCCTTCACGAGAATAACTTTTTTTTTTTCAAAACGCATTCAAATGTACAAATTCCTTCAATTTTTCATGAACTTTTAAATTATTCACAACTTTGTAGGACACCCTGTACATCGGGTGGTTTTATAAGATAATTTCCAAATATATATGGAAACTCCTATTTGATGAAATGAGAGCCTGGGCATGAAGCCACAACACGCGTCAAGCAACGCGAGAGGCAACGGCCGACGTTGACAAAGGGCGTCTGACGTAGTCAACTGAAAGAGACCTTAACACGGTACTCAGTTTGCGACTGCACTCCTTACAGACGAGTATGTTCGTTGATAATCTGAAGGAAATATTGAAAAAAACTGAAATTTTAGAGAAATGGGTCCCGTGGACCTGCATTTTTCAAGTCAATAATACAATTTGATCGATGACTACTTACGACCAAAACCCATGAAAGACAATTATCAAATTTTTCAGCTTCCGTGTTCACACGAGAGACCGACCAAAGGGAAAAAACTGGGTAGTGCGAAAAAAATAAACAACCGTACTGCTCCTGCGCAGATAAGTCAAGACACGTACGATCCCATTCGATTCGGATTTCGGCGGTCGTCTGCTACCGTCATCGAAAAAGATCGTTTCTATATAGTGTGGATGACTATCTTCTCCGTTCTTTACCATGAGGTGCGAATACAAAAAACTGCGCGCGATTTGTTTATCGCTTGAAGTCGCTTCCAGTGGACGACCGGCCTTATGGTATCCTGTTTAACTCTGAGCTCGTCAGCCGACACACCAGCTGTGCTTGACATTAAGTCCATATTAATCTCTTATACTTTTGAATGCGTATCTGTGAGCTGGTGGATCGCGGGGTTTACTATGTCTCAAATTTAGCCCGCAAAGTCCCCTGGTCTGAAGAGATTCAAAATTAGACTTATTCTGTTAGTAGTTTTCCTGCTGATGACATACGTAACTGCCGTATCATAAATTCTCTGATTTACGAAAAAAATAACCACCACGCAATTTACCAATAGGAAAATCCACCGGCAACAGTTCGTCACCAATGAGTGAGTGACCGAGTGATTGATAAAGTCAGCGAATGTGTGAGTGAGTGATCAAATGCGTGATAGTGAAGAAGCTAGTGAGTGAATAATCGTATGAGTGACCATGTGAGTGACTCACTCAATTTCTCATCCACCTTCTCACTCATTTGCTTATTCGTTCATTCTTGATTCTTCCCCATATAAGTGGGTCTTTGCTCACTCAGTTTCTCATATATGCTCATTCTTTCTCTCACCTGTTTACACGCTTGCATATTATCCACTCCCATGTTTACCTGCTCAAATACTAACTCCCTACTCACTTTATCAATCAGTCTCATGCTCACTCACTCACCTAGTCGATCAGTGTCACTTTGTCGATGAATTTTCCTAGCGGGGAATTCTCGCAGCGATGAATTTTCCGCATGCGAAATTGTTTTGATTCTGTAAGTTATGTCGTACTTGGAATGATCACCTCTGTTTGTTTTTAAATTATTAGGTGCCAACAGTGCTTCCAGCTACTGGGAGTGGACATCATATTGAATTCCACTCTGCACGCATCCGTGGCTGAAGTGAACGGACAACCCAGCCTGCAAGAGTCCAACAGGGACGAGGACTTCTACATCAATTCCGTCAAAGAGTCTGTGGTGCAGGACACCGTAGCGCTTGTGCTCTCAACGACCCCGGTATACAGGACTGTGACCAGTGCCTTGATGGCAACCCAGGAAAACATGGGAATCCTAGTAAGAGTTTAAATCGATCCTTAAAATATACGGGACAAAGTGAAAAGTAAGAAACACATTTTCAAAATTAATCATAGAATCAAGAAATAGACATGAAAATGTAGGATTCGCATTGAAATACTCATAATGGCATAGCCGTTTTTTTTACTATAAAAATAGTTCAAAATTCTATTCATAGGTGACACTGTATCACGAGAAGCCCGACATACATATAATGTTGTAGATGGCGCTACAGATCAATTAAGAATTCTCTGCACGAAGGTATTTAACACCTTTCTGAAGCGAAGATGAATTTCTTGCGGGGAAATCGAACCCACACTTTCTCTGACTATCCGGTTGAGTGCCCTAGACCACTGAACTACAAGACTAGGAAAGATTGAGAGATTCGTTGCCTTTGTAGTCCAGTGGTCCAGTGAGGGGGCGTGGGTTCGATTCCCGCAAGGGCAGTTGAATTTTCTGTTTCCTATAGATTCATCTTCGTATCCGCTAGCTGTTAAAACCCTTCGTATGGAGAGCGGAGAGTGACATCACATCCTCGGAAGAATTGTCTGGCCGATGGATTGGATGACGTCACACTCGTGTCCAACCTCGCCCAATATATTCCGAGGTTGGTCATTCGCGAGATGTTTGGCCGCCCCACCATTGACAATGATCGTCAAATGTTGGGGGGGGCTGGAAGGTATTGGAAGGCTGGTCGAACAGAACGACCAGCGGACTTTCGATTCCCCATTCCCCAAGCCAAACAGGTTGACTTCCTTTCCGATTTCCCAATCTCTCTAGACCAGGGGTATCAAACTCGCGACCCCCGAATGAACTATAGGCGGCCCTTAACGTCCTAACCAGGTCCAAACATTAATATTTTTTTTAATTAAAAAAATCACTTTTCTAAAAAATGAAAGATATGAAGCATTTACGTGAAAATAAGTTAATCCGAATGAATCGCGAATGAGAGCCGCTATATACAGGGTGCATAGCTAACAGAGCGTATGGCATTTTACTGGTGAACCATTGACCCTATAGAGGCATATACTTCCAATTTCTAAATGAAATTATGCATCTAAACTTTTTCTAAATGTTTGAAAATAGAATGTAGTACTCAGGTATGTCATTCATGTTGCAATGGGTTGTGCAGTTATTAAAATAAAAAAAACTTTTTACACATTCTCAGAGTGCCGCAAAACCAGATTAGAAAGTTGTTGCCCAGTCGCTCCTGATGCCAGCAGCAACAAAAGAAAACGCCACGTTTCTAAGTGCAATAATCTCTCAAAGAAACGGAAAATTGGGGGGAAAAAAACATATATCCATAAACACAGAAACACGTTTTACGCGGTTAAGAGAAGTCTTTCTCCTTCAAAGAAACATTTCAAAATGTTCTATTCAATTTAGGGGAATTTCTTTTATTGTGTGCATATAGTCAAAATACGTAACACAATTGTTAAGGCCGGTATTACTCTATAAAAGTTTGATAAAATTCCTTTTATAAAACCCAAAAAATCCAATAAAGCTCACAGGTTACATTTGAGCAAATGCAACCAATAAGCTTATTGGTTGAATTTTTCAATTTTTATAAAAGGTCTTTTAGGAAACTTTTTATAGTGTAATACCGGCCTAAGAGACGAAAAAAGTTTCAAAGGCATTTGAATGAGGGGTGTTTTTTCCTTTTGTAAGAGCAGAAAAACACTTAGTTTTGAGAAAAGATAATTTTTTTCTCAATGGGGAAAACATTAGCATATATAATACCTGTCTGCTAGCAGTTTATGTTAAAATATATATCTTTTAAATATTTCTAGTGCAGGTGGAACAAAAACACAGACGCAGAGAATTCCGGGGCGCGGTAGCCCAGGTCGGTAAGATACTCGCCTAAAGTACCGAAAGATGTTTAGAGGTGTCGCGAGTTCGAAACCCGGTTCGTCCTTGTCAGAAAACTTTCCTAACACGGGGGTACAACAAAAATGGCGACATGACCGCAGCAAAAATTGCTACCGCAGGGAGTCCCCCATCGAGAGGTTAGCGCACCAACCTCTCGACGAGTATAAAAAAACAAGCCTGTCGTTCGGAATCGGCAACAAATTGTAGGTCCCGGTCTAATTAGCCCTCGTGTGTAGAAAATGACTGTGGTGCGACAAAAATGATCAATGATCAAAGAGCAGAGAATTCCATACAGTGCAGTATTTGGAAATTGAAAAAAAATCGAAAATGTGCTTTTTTTTAGAAAATGCTCCAACCCCCTTAATTATTCATTCGTAATTTAATGAAAAACACGGATCTACAAGAAAATGCTTTCTAAAATCTTTTCTAGATTTTTATGTTTTCAATGCCGATTCCAATAATGCAATCCATTTTTATTTTCAATCACGTAGGGTTTTTTCATAAAACGGTTTCGTACTTCGAGGGAAATAACTCAAATCCAAATATTTTGGAATTTTTATCACCTTATAAATGCATTTGCTCCGCATATCCTAGATCTGTCATTATAATGGTAAGCCCTAAAATCAATGAAATATATTTGGGCAGTGATTTACCATATTTATTCATAGCGCACAATTTCAGTGAGATCCGTATGCTGCTTATGTGTTATCATTGAAATTTGATTTTTACTTCAATCTCAAAAAGTAAAGCCCATCTGACAGAACCTACGCCAGATTCGGAATCGGAGATCAAAAATCACCATAATATTCACTGGAATATCTTTAGAAATGATTTACTGTATTTGTTTATATATCGCACAATTTCAATGCGATTCGTATGCTGCTTATGCATTGCTATTGAAATTTGATTTCCACTTTTATCTCAAAAACTAGACGTAATAGTAGTTTAATTACTTTTGCAGTATAATTAGCACATGAAAAACTATAAAAAACACTATTTTTAAGGAAGCTTTTTCATATCGGATCCGTGTTATCGATACGTTTTTTTTTTTATTTTAAAAAATTCGCATAAATATTTGAGAAGGATTCGCAATATTGAGAAGGATTTATTGGAAAAACAAAACTAGACTACAACTGCACAAGAAACAGACTTGGTTTCCAAAAAGCAACTAAATACTTCTGCAGAGAGATTATATTTGGTTGCAAAACCAAATATAGGCCGCTGTGGTGGTCGAGTGGTTATTGTGACGGACTCGCGATGCGAGGATCCGGGTTCGAACCCCACAGTGGTGGTCGGCTGAAGTTGGTTTTCTGTGGTGCCCAACTTCAAGGCGCAAATGCGAGCCGATCTCTTCGTTAAAAAGTCTCTCCACAGAGAGCTACAGTCCTACAACGATAAATCATTCAATCATAACACTTCACTCATAGTTAGAAAAACTGGTGGCAGATGGCAGCACTACACATAACAAGCATTACACAGAAACAAACTTTACGTCAGGTTGCCCTACACGTACATTCCCGCATGTACCGATTCGTTGGGGTTCCGCGGGGGGGGGGTGCATGTGTGGTGTAGCAGTAGTAGGTAGGGCCTCCAAAAAATGGCTTGGGGATCCATAATGTTCTTAAGTCAGCCACCTCGTTGGGCAATTTGCCTGTTGTGGCGTTGTATTTGTATTTATGGAGTAAATTGTAGCCAAAACAGAAAAATTAGCATCACTATAAATATCATTAGTGAAGTGGCACAATGAATTGCAACATAGTAAAGAATCTACTAATACTAAACCACACATGCACCTCGTCCATATTTCTCTGGGGAACTTCAACTCTGGCAATATCGCTATACCGCAATTTACTGCCATTAATGAGATGGAAATGAAGGCGCTGTCTATTGGTGGTATAGCCTTAAATTCGTTAGGGGGAAATATCTTATCGATGTCCTCCCTCGGGTTCGAACCGTCACAGCAACCTTCACGGTTGTAGACAAGCATCTTACCACCACGCCACTCTGCTCTAGCGCTATCAACTTTATAAATATTTACTTTTTATACATTGTCTTTGAGGGTGAGAGATGATGATGGATGGATGCATAATAAAATATATATATATATATATATCAAAAAATAAAAAATACAAAGATTGCCTGATAAACTCTCAAAAAAGTATCGTTCGCACCTTCTGCAAGTTTCCAAAGCACTTTTCTGTTTAAAAAAGAATTTACGGTGAATAAAGATCAAAGATCGTCAAAAAACGAAGGTGGAAGGGAGGAGATAAAAGTAAAGCGAATTAAGAGAACGAGATTCGAACCCGCTACTTCCGTCGCCAGAGTCCTCTACTACAGTAGTTCTCAAGCTTTGGAACCCCACGGTCCGGTTGATTTCTTTTATATGAGTGGAAGGCCCGGTCATACGCACGCCTAATGGGGATATAAATGGGTAAAAATTAATCGGTGAGCTACTCACGTCCCGGTTTGACTGATGCCGGGGTCCGGTAGTTGAGAAACACCGTTCTACTCTACCTACTACGCCATAGCAGATATCGAATTTCGGATAATTAAATAGATTAAGCAACAAAAAAACACGCCATTAAAACTTCGCCAAATACCTTTCTATAAGTTACGTATTTACGACCAATCATGGGACAATAAATTATTTCTCTATTATACCTGGTGTACATCTAGGAATGTAAGCTTTGGTTACATCCAGCCCGCGCCAGAAATAATACTCATAATCAAACGTAAAAGCTTTATGAAACGCAAATCGTAATAAACAATAACCACGCACTGTTTTTGTTGTATTTGTGTATATTTTGTTTTGTGATACAGCGTCATCTGTCAGTGGTGTTTCGAACTCTACGCCAAGATAAGTATTTCAGTTTAATACACGTCCATACAGTGCCGTCTTAACGCATGGGACCACCCGGGCGCCTCAGAAAAATAGGAAGTAGATGAATTTTTCAGGAATTTGCCATTAGGGCCTCCGAAAAATCACTTGGCCCGCGGGACTATGATGCGCTTGAGACGGCCCTGCTTCCATGTGCCAATTTTTTTAAAATTAATTTTTGAAATGTATCGTGGACTTTTCACCAACCCTGTGCTGCATTTTTAGGCTCCCAATCGTTCGAAAAATTTGAAAACGTGATTCGTGTCTCTGAATAACATCATGGACGCTAAATTAGGATCACTCAGTTGTAATAAATATCTGATAAAATTTCTTTTAGGGTCTGAACTGTCGTGTTTCCCATTCCCTGTGCCTCAGCCACGATGACCTGTTGTCTTTGCTCGGATCGAGAAGAGAATCGCTCAATTCGAACGGATTCAGGATGGTAAGGACCGAGCTTATGTAATATACGATTGACACCATTTAGTAATTAAAATCACTCATCCTTATACAGTATAGGTTTTTGTGTCTTCCTGTATTTTGCAGCTGTATCCTTCCGTCCACGGTGAGAAGTACAGTCCTGTTATCGAGGAGATACAAGCGCAAGTGAACGAGTTCGCTGCATCGAAGAAAGATGAAAATGGGTAAATTCCTATCGCATCCAGTGGCGTATTTACGGAGGGGCTTAGCGGGTTATAATCCATCCTGAGCAAACGGCAAGTTCAGAGGGGCAACAAATTTTAGAAATGATTGTCCAAGAAAATTAGTGGAATGGGAGAAGGGCGGCGAAATTCGTACAATCATCAATAAATCGGCATCTGTCTAGACAGCTAGGGTCTAGGTCAGTGACGGCCGTATTTACCAACACTGTTTAAACTACAATCGCAGGTGAAAGGATTGAAGTTCGGAACAGATTGGTTAAATTGAGGACTTTAACCAATCCGTTTCGATCGTTAATTCTTTTACCTGCGATTGTAGTTTAAACGCTGTCGGTGAAAACGGCCGTAAGTGACGAAAAAAGTGACTTAGATTCTTTGCACGAACGTGAGAGGGAATAAGAGTAACTTAGAGCATGAGCAAGCACGTGAATGACCAAAAGTGTGACCTGGAGTGTGAAGGCATGTCAGTGGCCAAAAGAGTAATCTAGAGCGTGTGCAATTAATTGTGTGAATGACCTAAAAAGCAAGGTATCGGGACAGTGAGTGGCCCAGAACGTGTGCAAGCTTAATAACAGTGACTTAGAATGCGTACAAGCATGTGAATGACCGTGTAAAGGTTTAAATGATCAAAAGAACCCAGCAAGGAACCCGTTAGAGAGCAATCAAGAGTGACCTAGAGAGTGGGCAAGCATGAGTAACCAAAACATTGTGCAAGCATGTGAGTGCCAAGACAGTTTGCAAGCATGTGAGTGACCAAGACAGTTTGCAAGCATGCGAGTGACCAAAACAATGTGCAAGCATGTGTATGACTTATAGAATGACTTTAGTGTAGCCCGCAGGTGGCAAATCCATAAATGCGCCTCTGATCACACAACTTGTTTTATATAGTCATAGAAATATCGATGATTTTTAATATTATGAATATAACTTACAAACTGAATTTTTTTCCCTTTTTCCAGGTTATTTCCGTCTTATAAAACTGCCAATTTGCACCAACTCGTAACGAAACTGGAAAATATATTCCCGGTCCACCAGAATTCCGATGATTTTTCAGATAACAGTGGGAAGTTGTCGGAATGTTGGTAAATAGGCTGAAATTATTTTGCGTACATGCTTATTGACGTATAAAAGTGCATAAGAGTATAAAATGCGTTCATAGTGTGCCATAATATGATTCAAATGCAAGTTAAAACTCCGCTTTAAATCTTGAAGAGATAAACAGTAGCAAACAAAACCAACCATATTATTCACACAGGAAAGGCGGTGTCTAAACGCCACTCAACAGGATACTCAAATCAATCTCCAGTAGCTTGAAGGATTACAATAGAGAAGTTTTTCAAAATTTCTTTTACAAAACTTGAAAAATGTAAGTGTATCAGTTACATCGAGAGAATGTAACTAATAGGCTTATTGGTTTTTGTTTTTTTTTTTCAAGTTTTCTGCAAGATCTTTCATCAAACTTTTATGGTACAATTCATACATACACGGTGCAACTAAGAAAATTCCAAAACCTAAGAAACTGAGTAAAAATGATACAGTATTTTAAGATTACCTTCCAACGAGAGCGGGGCTTCCTTAATGAGTTCGGGGTTCCCATCATCAGGGACCCTAGTAACTGGGGCTAAATACAATAAAAAAAATTAGGGAGTGGAAAGGTTGTCATCTAAGAAGAAATGGTTTTATGTGGGAAAAAAAAATTTCATACCTAATGAGAGAAGGAAATAATTGCAAAGTTATATACACTGAAGAGCCAAAAAAACTGGTTCACCTGCCTAATATCGTGTAGGGCCCCCGCGAGCCCGCAGAAGTGCCGCAACACGACGTGGCATGGACTCGACTAATGTCTGAAGTAGTGCTGGAGGTAATTGATACCATGAATCCTGCAGGGCTGTCCATAAATCCGTAGGAGTAAGAGGGGGTGGAGATCTCTTCTGAACAGCACGTTGCAAGGCATCCCAGATATGTTCAATAATGTTCATGTCTGGGGATTTAGGTGGCCAGCGGAAGTGTCTAAAGCCAGAAGAGTGTTCCTGGAGCCACTTTGTAGCAATTCTGGACGTGTGGGGGTGTCGCATTGTCCTGCTGAAATTGTCCAAGTCCGTCGCAATGCACAATGGACATGAATGGGTGCAGGTGATCAGACAGGATGCTTACGTACCTGTCAGAGTCGTATCTAGACATATCAGGGGTCCCATATCACGCCAACTGCACACACCCCATACCATCACAGAGCCTCCACCAGCTTGAACAGTCCCCTGTTGACACGTAGGGTCCATGGATTCATGAGGTTGTATCCATACCCGTACACGTCCATCAGCTCGAAGCAACTGGAACCGAGACTCGTCAGACCAGGCAACGTGTTTCCAGTCCTCAACAGTCCAATGTCGGTGTTGTCGGGCCCAGGCGAGGCGTAAAGCTTTGTGTCGTGCAGTCATCAAGGATACACGAGTGGGCCTTCGGCTCCGAAAGCCCATATCGATGATGTTTCGTTGAATGGTTCGCACGCTGACACTTGTTGATAGCCCAGCATTGAAATCTGCAGCAATTTGCGGAAATGTCTCACGTTTAATGATTCTCGTCAGTCCCGTTCCTGCATGATCTTTTTCTGGCCGCAGCGATGTCGTAGATTTAATTTTTTACCGGATTCCCGATATTCACGGTACACTCGTGAAATGGTCGTACGTGAAAATCCAAATTTCATCGGAGATGCTATGTTCCATCTCTCGTGCGCCGACTATAACACCACGTTCAAACTCACTTAAATCTCGATAACCTGCCATTGTAGCAGCAGTAACCGATCTAACAACTAGGCCAGACACTTGTTGCATTATATAGGTGTTGCCGACCGCAGCGCCGTACTCTGATTGGTTACATATCTCTTTATTTGCATACACATGCCTGCACCAGTTTTTTTGGCTCTTCAGTTTATATATACTTGAAAAAAAACTGAATTAGCAATAATTTCAGAATTATTGAAAATTCTGAATAATTTAAATACAAAATATTTTTGTGTGTATGGATATACCTAATAATTTTCGTCTATTTCATTTTTCATAGCGGCAATTATAGTGTAGGATAATTATTTATAACATAATAGTAATATCTCTTCATATCCGTGCTAGAATCCCTAGGAATTTAATTTTTTTTCTGTCCCACCTCGTTGGGCATTTTGCCTGTTGTGGCGTTGTATTTGTATAAGATACAGGAAGATGGGACGGTAAACTAAAAACTGGCATTTTTACTCATTTTCCCGAGCTTTGAGATTATTTTTATTAGTAGCTCCTTGTGGCAACTCAACTCTCAAGTTGAGGCTACTCGAGTTCGATTTGAGTATCCCCGTGTGAGGAAGGCCTTCCCATATCAGGTATTATTGGTATTTCTTGTGTGAGGAGGCACTTATCAGTATAGACACTGTTCCTTATCCTGTTCTCTGCAACAATTTCAGTGGAAGATTTTTTATTGGTTCAAAGATGGAAGACGACTCCGCTCTCTTATTGGTGCCTTAGTTTCAGTTATGCGGAGATTTTTCTTGTTCACGGGTGTTTCTAAATCAAGGTTTTAAGTGGAGTTTGAACTATCCTGTATATATCAGTTTTTAATGTAAAATACATAATATATGTGAAATCTTTATTTTCTTCATTCAGCAAGAACACTGGAGATGAGCAATGGCCAAACGATGGATCGTTCGACAATCAAGGTATTATTTCATTGTCACAATTATGGAAGAATCTTGCGATCTCTCCCCGCAAATTCTATTCGTACCCGATTTATTTAAAAACCAGGTAGTTTAAAGCCTCATTCATGAACATGCCCTACCCATTCTTGAAACATGCACTTTTCCTCATGCAAATTAACATTTAATTAACCTGTTGCTGAGGTCGATCTCAATGGTTGTCGCACAATTCAGAACGATTTTGGACCATCGAGTTTGGTCGGCATTTTAGAGCAAATGTGTTTAAAGTTTGATTCTGTTAGGCAAATTTATGCGAATTTTCGATAAAGACTTTGAAAGCAACTGAAGTAATATTAGGCTATTTTTTCTTTCTAATTTTGATCATGGAGGTCTAAGAATTTCATTCTACAAAACAGGCCTGGATAAATGTGGACACTTGATCCAGGCAGATAAATTAAGAGTTCAGGAAATTTTGGGGGAAGCAAAATGCGTCGTTATAAGTTAAATCACTGATTTTTTTAAAGGGGAGAGGGCTGTATAGTTATGTTCCCAGAATGATATAAATAATGAAATGTCCCAGTCATATATATGAATTAGTTGTGGCTAATCACAGAGAAAAATGGACCAGTAAAAATGATTCTCTTGTTTTAGAGGCGTGCGTTATTACACATCAAGATTGATCCACACTGCTTTTCTTAAGTCGGGATTACACACTAAAATTTTTTTATAAAAGTTATTTTATAAAACTTGAAAAATGCCACCAATATATATATAAGCTTATTAGTTGCATAACTGGCTTATTGGTTGCAGTTTTCAAGTCATATGAAAAAAAACTTGTTTACTGTAATAGTGACCTTAGACTAGTTTCACTAAATGTTCGTAAATTGAATTTTAAAGATTGTTCAAAGATTTAATTTTTTTTTCATTTCATTGATTTATTTTATGGCATTGTCATTCACTTGTAACGGGGGCATCCATTCCAAATCCTCATCTTCTAGATTTAAATTTATCAGTTTAAAACTTTGCTGAATCGTCGTTAACCCCTTGACTCCCAAGGCTATATTTCGCAGACTTGGGGCAATGTACCAGGCTGTGGGGTGGGGGGGAGAATGTCTGCTTTTTTCAATGACTTGCGACATTGTAATGTGTTTATTTTTTTTATAACACGCTTGTACATAAACGTAACATACAGGAATCATACTCCTTACCAGGACTACCTGTTATTTGAGTTGCATGACACCGACTAACCATATTTAAACAATCAGGTATTCTATCAAAGGAATGGCGTACGTCCTGGTCGCTAAATATCTAAATGAGAGAAGGCATAATCCATGAGAGTCAAGAGGTTGTGTCATGTGAAGCATCATTCGGATAGACTTCATATATATTTCTGTTCGAGCGACACTACTTGGGTCTGGATCATAATCTCGTCAGACCAAAGCCCCGATAGTATTGACTCAGGCTTTCATGACCGACGTTCAATGACTTGCAAGTGGTTTTCGGGCTATTAGGCCATGGTATATATAAGGCAGTTTCTTCCTCACGTTTCACCCACATCTGTGGCAGGCATTTTCTGAGGTTAAACGGACGTACGTCTCGGCGACAATATATATATGTGTATGTTTCTGAAAGTAGTGAATTTTTTTTTTTTTCATCTGCAGAGTACCTACCGTATTTACTCTCACATGGAACGATCCCCCCATACAAGTACAGTAAAACCCCCTTAACCGACACCCCTCGGATGTGGTCACCTCTCTTTTATGTCCAAATAATAATTCCCCTTAACAGGATGTTTCTTTTAAGTAGCAAACCACATTTGGACCACATTTCGCGATTTTCCCACTAAGGCATAAATCTCTCGCAATTGTGAACAACGGGATGTTTACAATCATATTCTTATGGGTTTTTCTTCCCAAGTTTATTTTTTATGTACAGGGTGGGCGAAATGATGCATCGATGAGGGTAGCTGATGCATTTAAAAAAAGAAAGAAATTAATGGAAATTGGTATTTGGTAGAAATAGGCCATATTTGGTAAAAATTCGCTGCATGATATGTTTCGTCAGTACCACAAATTACTTGGCAAAAGTGGTTGTGGAATTGTATGTGGGATTATTTCTCTCTCTCTCTCTCCTCCACCATAATCTATTTCGCCATCACACTTACAGGAATGCGAGATGAGGGTTCCCCCCCCCCCCCAACGGAGCTGTGTGACGTGGATGCCAATTTTCCTCCGAATGGAGGGAAGTTGGAGAAGAAAAAACAGCATTACATACGGGTAAAACGTTTTTTTCCGTACTCAATCCTGCTTTCCCCCCCCCCAAATTTCCTCCGTTTTTCGAATTCGAATATCTCGACGGACATTGCACTTAAAAAAAACATGGAATTGTTTTTGTTGCCATCGGAGGAGAGAGGACAGATCGTCTTCATTGAGTTTTGGTATACACACGGGGACTATATAAAATGCTATTTTTTTATTTTAATAACTATACAGCCCCTTGCGACATGAATGACATATCTGAGCACTTCACGTTATTTGGATACTTTTCTAATTGGGGATATACCTCTAGGACCACCGATTCGCCAGTGAAATGTCATACGCCCCGTTTTATGTATACAAACTTGTATTCCTTTCGAATATTGCTTGTGTACTTTGGTTTTGATAAAAATTTCTTTTTTTCCATTTCAGAGCCTTTCTTTCCAAGATGTAGTGATGGTGAGTACATGTATAATATGTGCATATAAAATGAAATAAAATAATTCCAAATATTTCATTACTTATGAAGTTGCACCATAAATGGTGGTCTGTTTAAATCGTAACCAGCAATATTGGTTTTCAATCTTGAATTACGGTCAAACCAGTGGCGTCGGAGCCGGGGGTGCTGTGGGTGCTCAAGCACCCACGGTAATTTGTGACATGGATCCGAGCACCCCCAGAATTGCTCCAGAAATTAAAATTTCCGATATAAAACTAAAGACGAGCACCCACAGTTTCGAAACACTTCCGACGCCCTTGGGTCAAACATCTACTTGGTTCTAGTTTTCAAAATTATAAATCAAAAATTATCGTGCCCCATTCTCTTCATTTTAATTGAAATTTCCGTTCAGTTCGATAAAATGAATGTGAAATATAAATGTTCAAAATCCATTGCAGACCCTTCAACGATGCCTTACTTGTCCGGAATTTTCGTCCGACCCACTCTCAGGCTGACTCCGATATTCTCGCCACTGGTCACCGAATACTACGCCAACGTGAGCTACGACCAGTTGATGGTCACTCTGTCCGCCCGTGCACAGAACTGCCAAACAGAGGTTCGAATCGACGACAAATATGGTTCTGCCAGGTAAACCATTCCGCTTTAGACATTTTTCAACATGTTCTCCGATCTCTACCTGATCGAAAAATGATTAATTATTTTACAATACAACCTCTCGATAACGGACACCCATGGGATCAAAAATTTTGTCCGCTAACGGTGAGGTACGATATACAGCGTAGCCTTATTTAAACGACTTTTGCATTTATACGACGTTCGCTTTCGGTAGCAATCGGTTCAATGAATATGTTACTGCAAAAGTGGTACACGGGCGCGGCAGCGCAGGTCGATACTCGCCTAAAGTACCAAAGGATGTTTAGAGGTGTCCGGAGTTCGATACCCGGTTCGTCCCAGTCAGAAAACTTTCCTGACACGGGTACAACAAAAAACGGCGACATAACCCCAGAAAAAATTGCAACCGCAGGGAGTCCTCCATCGGGGGGTTAGCGCACCAACCTCTCGGTGAGTATAAAAACAAGCCTGCCCTCCCGTTCGGAATCGACAATAAATTGTAGGTCCCGGTCAAATCAGCCCTCGTGTGTAGAAAATGACCGTGGTGCGACAAAAATGATCAAAAGTGATACACGGATTGTTATGCATAGTCACCAATATTCTCGATAAAGAAAATTTGATTAAATTTCACTACATTTATCACTTTTTATTAGTTTAGGCTATTAGGCCTTAGGATTAGGCTATTATGCATAATCCCAAATAAAGGTGGAAAGCCTGATAAATATTGAAAAGTTTTTAACCCCTTTCTTTCTCTTCATTAAACCAGTGAGTAATTTTACTCGTACGTGATGCATACCGTACACATATTTTGCAATAAAAATGAAATTCAATGTGCAGTAGATAAAAAACATAACATTTTCAGTCTTGTAATGACTGCTTTCTCCACGTTTATCATCCTGGACCACACTTATGTTCAGTTAATTAAGTACTTAATTTATCATTTACCTACACGATTTCCCGTAAGTAATCGTAGTTGAATATGATAAATTCTCGGTTTATGACCAAAAAACTAATAAATTAGAGTTTGGAAAAAAAAATTAGTTGGCTTGATTTTACTGTTCGTTATCGGGGAGGTTTAATGCATTAAACCTTTATTCCACGGGACCGGGGATCAGAAAAGTGTCCGTTAACGAGAGGTTAATGTACCATATATGTATTTCTACCTGAAATGGGGTTTTTTTTTCTCTCGCATTGGTATATACAGGACCACAAACTATACTTTAGGCGTTGGCGAAAACCGAATAAACTTCCTCGTGGTGGACATAACGCACACGGAACCGTGGGTGATCAACAACTACTCATTACTCGTACATCGACTACCTATAACCGTCGGAGAACCGCCGTTCGATCCATCCATTCCTCATCAGGTCTGCAGTCTCCAACAGGTATGATGCATGTGAACAGTTTTTCTTTATGTTTGTACGCAACTGTGTTTACGCCAGGTCACTGGCATAATGCGAAATTCAGTTTGGTTATATGAAGAGAATGTTTTTGCTGATGTATGTTTTGCTGTCCAACATGCAATTTTCCAATTTTGAATAAGTATCTTGCCTCCACAGAGAACAATCGGCTCATTTTGTTCTGATACGAGAATGAATGAATTATATTTAATTCAGTTGCAAATTACCGTTACGTTAGAAAATAGTATAATTACCAATTTAATAAAGAAGTTTCATACTATTCAGAAATATTTATTTCCCATTACAACAGTGGTTCTTGACGTTTTTCCGCGACCCATCCGACTGTTTTTCGTAATTAGTGGAACCATTGACGCAATTACTGTTTTTATAACAGGACCATAAGTCCTTAAAGAAAGGAGTATAAGTGGATTTGTATGACTCATCTAGGATGCCGCTGCGAATCAAGTTTGGGTCGTGATCCATAAAGAATCTCCGTTAATAGATTTTTTATGACCCATTTCAGAAACTCCCGTGAATCACTTTTGGGTCGTGACCAACAGCTCAAGAATCCTTGTCTCTAAGTGGATTTGTATGACTCATCTCAGAAGGCCCTCCGAATCAAGTTTGGGTCGTGGCCCAGAGTTCAAGATTTCCTGGCTGTTACGGGTACGACCCGTCTAGGAAGCCGCTGCGAATCAAGCTGTGGTCGTGATGCATACGTTAAGAACCCCTGTATTACATTGTTCCTAGTCACCTGGAAAGTCAGGGAGATGAAAAATGATTAGGGGAAATGTAAAATGTTTTCGGAATATACAAATACAGTCTGACTGTTATAATGACCTCGGTCGTAATAATACCTTGGTTATAATGTCAATGATTGGTGATCCCTGTTGATTCTCATAAACAATGAACCTAATAGATTAGCAATTTCACAGACGATTAGAGCCATTTCTGGCGATAATTAGCGATGTCCAGTATTTATGATCTCAATTTCCCGAATTTCGCTCGATAAAATATCGTCGCCCCTAAAAGGAGGAAAAATTCCAACTTCATGTAAATTATATTATTTTATTGCATCTGATTAAATTTTTCATACGTAAAATGCCTTAAGAATGTCAATCACGGTTCCAACGACGCCTCGGCTATAACGAAAAAATTTCAGGGAATCTTCGATGTCGTTGTATCCAGTTTGGCAATATTTGATGAAATACAGGAAGGTTACGATTTTGAATTATATTTCTTTCTTCAGAAGTTTTGATCGGGGAAAGTCATGGAAATGATGAAGCAGAATTTTCCTTGGGAACCGCGTATAAATAAGGTGCAGACCAACATTTTTTTCGTAGAGAAAAAATACAGGATATAGCGAGATCCATGGGCCACACATCTAGGGCAGGGCACCTTGACTACTTCACCAAACACCAACTCTCGCCATATCGCTATATTGCAATTTACTGCCATTAATGAGATGGGTTGGAAATGAAGGAGCTGTCTATTGGTGGTTGTCTCAAGTTCGTTAAGGGAAATATTTATATCCTTCCTCCCCTGGGTTCGAACCCGGGACCGTGCAGCACCTTCTAGAGATAGGCCTCCGCAGTCTGCTTGTGATGTCAGCAAGTAGTCCATTTTCCCTCAGAATATTCAGGGAAACAAAATTCCCTGCTCGTGCCAGTATCATCGTTGTGAGGAAAAGAAATGATCGGGCTCAGAATTGGCGATTTCTATGCCCCACATCCAATCACTATGTGGTATTTGTGAGTCAATCAAGAAGTTTCTACGCCAAAATAAGAAGAAACGAAATAGGATGCTGTGTTTCAAAATGTGGCAAACTTGCTAGGTAGTCTGAATGACGTTTATGGCAAACAGTGCAGAGGTCTTCTATCTCTAGGAGGTGCTGGACCATGACAGCAACCTTCACGGTGGTAGACGAGCATCTTACCACCACGCCATTCGGGTGCTAGGGCCCCTAGACTGGGATATTTGGCTGGCCTCCGACCAGACTTTTTACCTGCCCTTCTATGGTGAATTTATAGCATGTAAAACAAAAAATCAGGATAATTTGTCCCGGGCCCCAGGGCTACAGACCTGTCAGCTCCGTCCTTATTGAGAGCCATGGCCAGATCCTAGATAGAGAAATTCAAGAACTAAAGACCCCAGATACAGGAAAATACAGGAAATTAATATCCTAGATCAGCGATTGTCAGCACAGATGAGTGTCGTGAGTGTAGAAAGTTGAACCAGTGTCATAGATACTGAAGAATACAGGGAATAAATATCCTGAGTACAGAAAAATACAGGAATAAAGATACTTTGATTCGGAAAATACGGTCAATTCTCACCTCCTAACCAGATCAAGACTCCACCACCCTGTTTCAATGAAGAGATTTCAGCAGGTGGTCGAAGATGAGCATTGCTATTCTAGAAAATGTGCGTCTATGTGTTGTGAACCTAACGTGTAAAGTGGGTTCCTGTGTAATGCTTGTTATAGTGCTTCCCTATCCTATCAATTTTCGAAACTATGAGTGAAGTGTAATGATTGAATAATTGTACCGTTGAACGTCTGTGGCTCTGGTGAGTCTTTTTGACGAGGAGATCGAGGCGCGAATGCGAGACGAAGTTGGGAACTACAGAAAGCGAACTTCAGCCAAACACCACTGTGACGACTGTGGGGTTTGCACCCTGGTCCTCGCGACGGGAGTCCATTACTATGACCACTTCACCACCACCACAGCGGCACCAATTCTCACCAAACAAATTGCCAAACGTGAGAAACATTGTAAAAATGTGGGAAACCGAATGCTGCTGTAAGTTGGGAAGTTGCATTATCGTATTTATATCAAAAGTCATAATATTATAATTTCATAAGCTGTGAAAATATCTTCAATCTTTGACCTCAATCCCAGTAACAAATAATTTAGAATAATTTGCGGTGCTTATAAACGCTGACAAAGCGAAATCATAAATCTGGTAGTCATTAACAAACAAGATAAGTTGATAACAAACGATCTCGATAGGGTTCCTTCGGAAATAGGTTCGAAGGACCGTTATTGCAAGCAATTTCTTAAATATTCTGGATGAACATAAACTAATCAAAAATAGGCAATGTTGAGCAAAAATTAGCTGGAAATTGGTATTTGGTAGAAATACGCCGTATATTGGTAAAAAGCCGCTGCATAGATATGTTTCGTCGGTAACACGAAGTATTTAGCAAAAGTGGTTGTGTAATTGTGTGTATGTTGATTTTTGTTTTTCTCCAGTATATCATTTTGTCCATCAAAATTGCAGGAATGCGAGATGAGGGTCTCTCCAACGGAGCTGTGTGGCGTGCAGCACGATGCCAAAACTCAAGGCGACTGGGTGACATATATGTCAGAAGTTGCCGGGCAGAAAATATGCGATCATGGCGACGCTACTGGTAAGTTCATCTTCCGCCAGATTCTACTGTGACCACACCAAACACCCTCAACAGGGCTGGCCAAATCTGAAAACTTGCATGTCCGGTTGGGCATGTAACTGAATATAATAGATACCCGAACCACACAATATTTTACGTGCCCGAAAAATAATATCGCTTTAGGTTTACTAGAGTACATGTATTTCATATTTGCACTTTGCTATTATAAATACAAAAACTGTGTTAAGATAGGACCCCTGCAGCCACCTCTTGAATGAAAACAAAACTGTTATAATTTTTAAAATAAAATGTTTGTGTTTTGGTTTTAAACTAATGTGTAGAATAAAAATGAACATATTAGTATGAAACTGCATTTTTATTTTTGTGCTGCATACTGACGTAAATTTCATGCGCCAAAATATCGGTTTCTTTTTTTGGTGTTGACAATAAGTAAACTAGCGTTAAAAATATTAATCGATATTTTGCGGCATGAAATTTATACCATTATTTAGCATAAAAACAAATAATATACGGTATCGTGACACATTTTGTTCGTTTTCATGCTGCATACTGGTTCAAAACCAACAACTAACTGAAACTTGTAGAATTATAACATAGTTTACTTTTTGTTTGATAGGTGGCAGCAAGGATCACATATTTTTGTAATCGATATTTTTCACAATATTTTTGTGTAGAAGGCAAGTGCGCATGAATATTTTCTCCATTTTTAGAATCAATCACAGATTCGTGTAACTTTTTTTTGGAAAAATACGTTTTAATGCAAACTAAGAAGCTCCCCTTCCCCTTTCTTCCATGCATACAATCAGGATATACCACGTGTGACCAACTTCTGTTCGAGGGCGAAAATAGCAATCCGCTGCAGCGTTTTCAGATAGATCAGTGATTCCCAACGTGGGCGTTAACGCCCCTATAAGTCCTGAGAGCGATAGAATGTTTCAAGGGGACGGTAGAAGCTACGTGTATAACATAGGATCCTATGGGTTAGATTGCGTTGGGGGGGAGGGGGCGATGGGAGAAAAAAATTCTGAAGTGGGCGATGGGGGGGGGGACAAAAAAGGTTGGGGAAACTATGAGCTAGATCACTGCATTTGAGAAATTAGTTTCTTCTGCACATTATTCCATCACTACATTCATAGTTTGAGTTTTACGGACGAAATTTTTCTTTCAAATTTCCTCGCAAATTTTTTTCTTACCCCTGATTTGGCACCCTTTATATAACGGCGCTTTGTGTGGCGACATGGATTATTACGACGAACTTATTTACGCACCGGAAGACTTCCAGGAGTTTTATCCGGATAAAAAGTGTGCTAACTTGCCCAACAAGCTGGCGGGTAAAAAATGCCAATAACAACCTTAATGAGCAATATTGCGCTCGAAAAGTTTGATATAACCTTATTATATCGAAAACATTATTTCTGGTGACAAAAACTATTTACAATAAATGTAAGTAATTCATTGATCAGGAGGTCCGCTATTGGAACTAATAGCTCAAATAATGATCACAAATTTGATTTAATATATAATAGTTTTATCTTGTCGGAGGCCGCTCAAAATCACCTCGCGGGCCAGCTATTGGCCACCCGCTATACTATTTTGCTGAGAGTGAGGTTTTCCGTTTTTGAGTAAAGCCCGATTGCAGTATGTGATTCCATTTTGAAATGAGATCTCATGACCGCACCGAGCTACTAACTATTAGGACCGTGGAAATACTATATCGAAATATGGTGACTACGCATTTGCATCACAGCTGCCAAAGAAATAATTTCTAGGGAATTCCACAAATAGGAAACCAATTGATCGATGCAAAAAATTCAAAAGCGTTTAAATTTTTAATTTTTTTATGTGTCCACGACGGGCATGTGGTCGGGAAAAAAAAAATACATGCCCAGCCGGAATTTTTACAAACCCCGGGCATGTGTGCGGCCAATTCGTCAGCTCTGACCCTCAAAAATAAATCGTACGCAATTCTGTTCTCTCCCTTCAACCCCGAGACATTCCGGAACGACATTGACTGCAATCCATCTACATAATTGATGGTAGAAATATTCAGAACGGGGCAACATTAAAAATTGATGCAAGTTGCGTGTAACAGACCGTAAATTGCCCTGTTATAAGTACCTACATCCGCATTAATCATCCTCTTACACCACACGTGATGCTAATAAGCACCTGATTTGTTTTTTCAAAGAGATGTATCGGAGAACAATCTCTCATCTTGAAGAGCATTTTCATCCACATTCCCAACAACGAGAATCAAAAAAAAGAAAACCTAGATATACCTTAAATGAGTAAATTTCCATTAATCTACATAATTAATATTCATTAGAAAAAATTTCCGGTAGATTTTAATTAAACTTTTATAACGTTTCTTTGGTGGATTTTTTTTTTTTTTGCCCCCTTCAATTTGAATGAATGAAATTAATGGCTCGCTCCTCCCTCCTCAGAATTCGAGTTCCTTTTCTAGAATGTTCTATGTATTTCTACGGAGATTCTGGATCAGAGAAGAGAGCATTGGAAGGTGCATATTATTCGTTTATTCTTATCACGCTACGTGAGCTGTAATTATGTCTGAAGTTTTAGTGCGTGACTATACTATCTGGCTACGAGATGTTCCTTTCTCCTCCCAAGTAATGATGCACGCGATGGATACCAGTTGCAAAAGTATTTAAAATGTTCGCTTCTTGAAAATATTTGTAGTCTCTCTCTCTCTCTCTCTCCTAATGCGAAATTTACGATTCTTATAGCGCACGATATTATTGTGAATCCAGCTGTTGGGATTCGTAGGTAATGTGTGTTTTAGGATTGTCCGGTTTGTTTTCGAATGAATAAGTGTTAGAATGAGCTGTCTTAGAGGAAATGACTGGTGTTATTTGGTTGTTTGCGGGGTGTTGCGTCGTAATTAGTGTCGGCTGATTTATGTGAATAGGTGCTTAAGCCTGCCTGATCACCGTTATAACGTTCAAGAAAGAGGATGCTGTATTTGTAGGTGACATGGAAGGATAGGTGGAGGTATATCAGCCCTGAGGGCCCGTTATACACGTGCTACTGATTCGCACGTAAGCTTGCCACTCAGTGGCATGTGTATTACTGGCCAAAGGATGTTTCACGAGGTTTCGTGAGCACAGATCTGGCTCAGTCTCGGCCAGAATCTTTAGATATGACAGAATCCTTGACTAGGATATTTAAGAGAAACATTTTACTGAGATTTTTTGAAGAGGAAACTTTGACCAATAGTTTTTGAAAAAGGATCTTTGACTAGGACATTTTTTTTTTAATGGGAATCTTTGCTCATGACCACTTCTATAACAAATGTTGACAAAAAATTTTCGAATTGGAATGTTTTACTAGGGCTTTTTCTAAAAGGAATCTTTGGGATAGGAATTTCTGACTAGGATTTTTTGTATAGGAGTAGTATCTTTGACAAGTACATTTTTGAGTAGGAATCTTTAAAATTTTTTTAACAGGAATATTTAGTTTTGACCTTTTTTCTGAAGTTTGACCGTATTACTACTATCTGGCTACGAGATGTTCCCTTCTCCCAAGTAATGATGCACGCGATGGATACCAGTTACAAAAGTATTTAAAATGTTCGCTTGTTTTTGATATTTGTAGTCTCTTCTAAAATGCGAAATTTACGATCCTCATTACACACGATATTATTCCAGCAGTTGAGATTCGTAGGTAGCGTCCGGTTAAAATTTTCCAGTTGGTCTTCGAGTGGACTGTCTTCGTGTGTGTGAAGCTAAGAAATGACTGATTGTTTTTTGGAGCATTATGTCATAATTAGTGGCTGATATGTGTGATTAGGTGCTAAAACTACCTGACCAACGTCAGAGAACGAAATAGCTTTATGACATGAAATAGCTTTAAAAAAAGTGATCGTTGTTGCAGGTGTGATGGAATGGTAGATGTGGTATTTAATGCTGACTGAATATCCGCTTAATGCACGGAAGAATATTTCAAAGTTTCGTGACTTCGAATCCGGCTGCCAAAGTCCTAGTCAGAGTCTTTGCTTTTGGAATGGGAGTCTTTGACCAGGACTACTACTATATACAGAATGATTATAAAAAAACTATCCCGACATATGGGCCCCTAACTATCATACCATTCACAGAAACTGAATGAAATTTTGGCATAAGGTATTTTCAGGTATGCGCTCAAGAATGATATGGAAAACAACAGTGTCACTCTAACAGTTACGGTTACAGTGAGAAAATTTCGAAAATATCAAATGGCAACACCAAGTTTTTTGTATTGGAATGTGATCTCCATTGTGAAAAACCTAAATAGCGTTCGAACGGCAACTGTAGCAGGAAAATCACCGGCGGTAGATAGGCTAAAAGTGAGGACAACCAATAAGGACAGAGAAGCAGCATAAAATAAAGCATTTTATCGTGTTTGACAAATTTTCCACATGACCTTGTGGAGGACTAATCAGGCTGGGATCTCAGCCGAATGAAATGAACATTAATGCTCTGGTGCACGGCAAAGTCCTTTTTCCTTGCCTAGCTCCGGGGATTTTCGTGCTGCAGGTGCCATTCCAACGCTATTTAGGGTTTTTCAGTATGGAGATCGTATTCCAATACAAAAAACTTGGTGTTGCCATTTGATATTTTCGAAATTTTCTCACTGTAACCGTAACTGTTAGAGTGACACTGTTGTTTTCCATATCATTCTTGAGCGATACCTCAAAATACCTTATGCCAAAATTTCATTCAGTTTCTATGAATGGTATGATAGTTAGGGGCCCATATGTCGGGATAGTTTTTTTATAATCACCCCGTATATACTACAGTACTTACAGCCGTATTCACCGACAGAGTTTATAAACTACAATCGCAGGTGAAAGAATTGGAGATCGACACGAATGGGTTAAATTCAGGATTTTACCAATCCGTGTTGAACTCTAATTTGCCATCGTATTTTAAATTCAGTCGGTGAATACGGCAGTTAGCCATGCACGTAAAATACTTTTTAAACTTTCCCGAAATTTTTCTGTCATTCAGGGTCGCAACTAACAGGGAGCCGGTGGGTCTAGGGCGCTTAAAACATACTTGCCCCGGCTGACCAACTATATAGTTGCGTCTCTGCTTCCATCTGTCTCCTATATTTCAAAGGGGAAAATGGCAGGTATCTGAATTTTTCGTTTTACGTAACTATCGTGTTGAAGGTCTGTCTGTTCTATATGGAGATACTTGAAATAAGAATTTCAAGATTTCGTCCTCCGACTAGAAACTTTCCAAATTGTCATCTTTGATCAAGACATTTCTTCTGTAAACATTTCTTATAAGAACTATTCGAATACGAATTTTCAATTACATTTTTGTTTGAAAAATTTTGATTCGGTTAAACAGGAATGTTTGATTTATGAGTTTTTCCATAAGAATCTTTTGAAAAGGAATCTAGGATTTTATAAGAAGGAATGCGGGACTTTTTAAAAAGAAATCTTTATCTTTGACTAGGATTATTTTAATAAGAATCTTTTGGAGAAGAACCTTTTGCTAGGACTTTCGGGATTTTTTGAAGTTGATCTTGGACTATGGGAATCTCTATGGGAATGGGAATCTCTGACTTAGTCATGAATTGGCATTCGAAAAATCAGGTATTTTTGAATAGGAATCTTTGGCTAAGACGTCTTTTTATAAAAAAAATTTTAATTGAGACTTTCACACATAAAATCATTTTCATTCGCGCATCTCGCATATGGAACTCATTGTCCTGTGAGATTGTGAGGAAACCAACATTTCATTATTAGTTCAATGCCGCTTTAACAAATCATGATCGTTCTCCACATCGTAACAATTTTTTTCTCTTTTTTTTCATTTAACTGATCATTGCATAGTTTTACGCAATGTAGGGCTACTGCTTACCCATACATGCACCTTATGAACATTCCTGTGGGAAATTTCTAACGAATTGGTGCAAGCAGAGCGTGCTCTGAGTGTACGAATAGCTGTAAGGCATAATTTCCAAACCTTTTTTTGTACCATCGCCCCGACGAAATCTAACCCAGAGGATCCTATGTTACACCCGTAGCTTCTACCGCCCCCGAGAACATTCCATCACCCCCAAGGGGGCGTTAACGCCCACGTTGGGAATCACTGATCTAAGGTATTTATGTTGTTAGGGTTATACGTGTTTCGTGTTCTTTATCGGTGCTATCACTTGTATTCCATATTTTTAACTGAAAATGGCGGATTCCTGGATTTTTTTTGTATCGTGTAAGTTTTGTGTTGAAGATTTGCCTGCTCCCTGTGAAGATTTTTTTGAATGGGAAACCAACTGTGATCACCTATTTCAACTCTTTTACTAGGTTTTTTCGAATAAGGGTGTTTTGAACTTCGTGAATGGGACTTTTTAATTAATAATTTGTCCAAACAGGCCAGGTCCTAGTCCCAAGTCTTCCTAGTTTCAATCATCCAGACATAAATCCCGCTACACCGTTAAATGATGCAGCGATTTCATTTCCAGGTGAATACGAAGTGATACACACACGGGCCAGACCGATCGCAACCAGGCTCTGTCGCTTACTATAATTTAGGTCATTGCCCCGGAGGGCGCGGCCGTACCTTTAACCTTTGAAGACCGGGCACACTCCGCTTCCCATCTCAGAGAGATATCGAAGCGTTCCCGGAGGATGGGTGTATCCGGAAAGTTTTATTATAAACAACAAAACATTGTCACCTCGGAAACATTGTCATCTCGCCCCTGGCACGTTTCGTTCCCAGTGCATTTGGCCCCCGGAAATTTCGCCCCCGACATCTCACTCCGGTACATTTAGCCCCCGGAAATTTCGCCCCGGACATTTCACACCGGGAATTTCGTCCTGACCTTTCGCCTGCCTTGACCATATCAGTGACCCAGTGAGTGACCATATGAGTGACTCAGTAAGTAATCAAGTAAATCGGAAATTTATCTCTGATATTTCGCCAGCCCTTATCGTACGCGTGACTGTATGAGTGAACATATGAATGATGGTACAAGTGACCAAGTGAGTGGCCACATGAGTGATCAAGTGAGTTGGACATTTACTTCGGTCAGTCACTTATTCACTCAAACGTTCCATTGCTCAATTCCTCCCTTTGTCACTGACACGGTCAATCCCACTATCACTCACTTGATCACTCATACAGTTAATCACTTGGTCGCTCATGCGGTCATTCATTTGCTCACTCATATGGCCATTCGGTCAGTCACGTGGTTACTCATACGGTCATTCACTCATAAAGTCAATTGCACACTAGTTGATACGGTCACTCACATGATGAGTCATTCTGCCACTCGCTCAGTCATTTGCACGGTCACTAACTCACTCCTACAGTTCATTTCACACTCACTTGGTCACTCATACGGTCACTCGATCATTCACACGGTCACTCGATCACTCATACGGTCACTCGATCATTCACACGGTCACTCGATCACTCATACGGTCACTCATACGGTCAATCACTCATACGGTCACTCGATCACTCACACGGTCACTCATACAGTCAATCACTCATACGGTCACTCATACGTTCAGGGCAGGTGAAATGTCAGGTGTGAATTTTTCGGGGGCCAAACGCACAAGGGGCAAAATGTACCGGGGACGAAATGTCGGGGGCGAAAGTTCCGGATCCCAAATTATACACGGGATTATAAGATGGTGGTGTATAGCCGTCCATCCCATAAGAATATAGTAATCGTCAATTGATCGAATGATTGACGATAATCTTGGAATATAAAATTTCGAATCACGGTGAATCAATCGCAGATCATCATCGTCTAGGCCGCAAGTCGTTACCGGAATCATCGCTGGACCGGAGAAAATTCTGAAAAATAAGGAGGGTAATCGGGGGAGCTTTCGTAGGGTCATGCATCGTATAATTCGTTATACATTCAACCGTTGTGACAAAATACATTCATTGGAGATTCAAAAATATAATTCAAATATTTGAATGCAAAATTACACAAAGAAGGAAAAAACGGGAGCCCTATCGTAGGGCCTAACTCATGTCATTAGTGGCTCAGCGTAAGTTCCAGGTCGTATCCTTCTGCGTCCCACTGGATCTCTGTGTAAATTCGTCTCGTTATCAGTCTGCCTGTGAAGTGATACAGTCGGTTCCACTCGGATAACGGATAAACGAATAACCCGCTTGTGAACAAGTTAATATCCTTCAAACTTTCATAGAGACAATATCCCCGCTTCGTATGATAATTTCAACAACTTTGCCCGCTTAATCGAATATTACGCTTTACACATCAGCCACTATACGTATAATGTTTTTATCGAACGAAACATTTGGGATTAATGCAAAACAGGTTGCTAAATTAAGATAAACGCATTTGAGAGTAGATACTGGTCTCTCTCCAAGTATTCAAGTTGTCTTCAATACGCACATTTAAATATTTTATTTTTGTTCTCTTTTGAGCCAATAGAGAGCGCTAACTTTATAAATGAATGGTAAAAATCTTAGGTATTATAATAATTATAGAGATATAGATGGCTTTTTTCTCAGCCAGAGATATCAAGGAAACAGTTATTTTCCGGATATTATGCTGAGGTGACCTCGGAAAGAAAAGTCATCACGTCTCCGCCGGGACTCCTTTCCTGAAATTAAGAGAGGCTACTAATGCCTCTACTTCAGCGCCTCACGACACAGTGCGTGAAATTAGGAAGGCAGATTCATGTGTCTCCAGTGGTGTAGATGGTAGCATGCTTGCCCGGTATGCAAGAGGGCCTGGGTTCGAGTCCCGGCGGAGACGTGATGACTTTTCTTTCCGAGGTCACCTCAGCATAATATCCGGAAAATAACTGTTTCCTTGATATCTCTGGCTGAGAAAAAAGCCATCTATATCTCTCTAAACCGTCCCACCCGGGGGCCATTTCCTGAAGTTAAGAGAGGCTACTAATGCCTCTACTTCAGCGCCTCACGACACAGTGCGTGAAATTAGGAAGGCAGATTCATGTGTCTCCAGTGGTGTAGATGGTAGCATGCTTGCCCGGTATGCAAGAGGGCCTGGGTTCGAGTCCCGGCGGAGACGTGATGACTTTTCTTTCCGAGGTCACCTCAGCATAATATCCGGAAAATAACTGTTTCCTTGATAATAATTATAGTTTTCATTTCATTTTTGATGTCGGATTTATTTGAGAAGATTTATTAATATTGATGTCTCGTCAGTTTTCAATATGCAAACTATATTAACGTTGTAAAATGTTGTTCCCCCGCATAATCGGATATTATGTGCTGAAATCGATCCGATTAAGCGGTGTCGAATATAATCTCTCATAAGGAAATTGTGAAACAATAAATATATATATACATCATATATGCGTTCATATTCAGATATTATAACTTTAATTATTTTAATTTTTCTGAATTTTAGGACGATGGGTCTTGCCCTGCAGATCTTGTGCCGATAGGACAACTTGCTATTGGCGTGAGGCCGTATGGCACCCGTTCAATTGCAGGCACGCCTCTTTATCAACGAATGAGTTGACTGAATGTCTGGCCGGGAGAAAGGTGAATAGACATTAAAAAAAATTCCTCATATACCAGGAATGTACAGATGTATGCTCCGTATATATCCTGGATTATGCGAAATATTTTTTCTGAAAAATTCAACAGTTGTGTTTGTTTACCATTTTGAAGCTTTTGTTCATCGGCGACTCGACAAATAGAGGCATGATGCACTACGTCGTCGAGAGGTTGAATGGGACCCTGAGTGAATGGGACAAGACGCATGACATTCGTGTCTACACCAACGTCAACGGTGGAAGAACGTCCGTTAGTTTCGCCTACTACCCGCAGTTTTGGCTGCCAACTAACCAACGTCCAGTTTTCGACAAAGCCTTGTATCATCTCATACAAAAGTACGTACAATTTGACTGAATTTCTTTGTGGTAAACATACTTAAGCCTGATGCCCTTCTCACACGGGGGGGAAACTGATATTGCCTACATTCCAAAAGACTGTATCCAACCAACACCATCTATAGAACAAGGCCTCCGCACGAAGCGTGAGACGTCACTAAAGAAGGCCGTTTCACCTATTGCCATTGGATATACTGAAAAAAGAGATAAAGGTATCGCATGCTATCCAATGGCAATAGGTGAAATAACCTTCAGTGACGTCTCGAGCTTCGTGCGGAGGCCTGCTATTTTTAGGAGGTGCTGATCCAACACGGGATGCGTACACGACCAGTTTACTGGTGGCACGTATGTCAATCTCCTCGCTACTCTATCATCGCGATTCTGACATACTCCTTTGCGCCTGTAGTGCGTCCTCTCGCATACAGATGACGCACGTCTTTCTCCCTCTCACACCTCTTGTATGCAACTGTTGATTTTTAGTTGATTGTTCACCGTTCTTGTGCATGGATTACTCTTCGTGTCTTTTATATACACTAATACAAATCAAATTTTTGATATAGTTCCCATCTGACTTCTCACAACGTAGTTTTGGCAAATATATTTTTGGTAACTTGTGAAGGCAAGGAACTGAAACGGGATATCGGGCTACTCGAGTCATTAAGTTGTCCAGTTCCTTGGTGTCCAGGCTACTCGAGATCGATTTCAGTATCCCCCGTGTGTGTGGAGGGAAATTCCTAAGAGGAAAGTCCTAGTCGAGAATCCGCTCTACGTGAAATCAATATTTACAATGCGGGCATTTTTTTCACACCCATATGAACTTGATTCCATACGAATGTGAAACAATAATTCGAAAACAATAACCATGTCAATCTGATCTCTTTTTTTTTATTTAGGTCCCGCCCTCTTCAAAATAATTCCAATACCGTCTTGGTTGTTGGTGGAGTGCAATGGTTGGCGACTCAGCACTTGCTCATGATGCTTAGAGCACTTAGAGTGTAGGTATTGCTTTCCCTCTATATAACTCTTTGATTTTACGTAGACATGTGTCTTCATTTACCGCCATATCTAGAATAAACAGGATGGTTATAATTAAAGAAGCCGTAAAATATAAGAACCATACTGGTCATGATGACTTGAGAATTTTGCGTGAATGCTGCTGAACCAATGGAATTTTGTTTGGAGAATGAAAAAAAATGAGAAATTTACCGATAGGAGGCACTGCTTGAAACACTGGAAATTTGCTCGCAGAATGGGAACTAGTCAGCCGGGGGAGGGGGGTTGGAATGATAGCTCAGTTAACATCACAAAATTTAACCCATGGGAACATAACAAGAATGAGAAGTCACAGAATTAACACCTACACGCAAGAAATGTTTAATGTATGATCCACGGTGTTCTGCTACAAGTTGGAAGCATAAAAATGCATGTTCAGCAATAGATCGGAGTTCGTAGGTGGTAATTCTATTAATGCAGGCTTTCAACTCAGTCAAGTTCGCAATCTAACCACTGCACACAACATTCTTGAGGTACCTCTGCAGTAATGGTTCTCAAACTTTTGTCATCCGCGGCTCCCTTGCCCAATTCATGACTCGTGTGCGGCTCCCCAGAATAGTTTGGTAGGCATTTTATCATTCGGAACATAAATGAGCACACAAATCAATTTCTCCAGCTCGCTGTGACGTCATTGACAAAGGTTGGCACACCCCTAGGTGCCGCGACGCACACTTTGAGAAACACTGCTCAACAACATTACGACCCAATCTTAGTGTAACGCACACTCCGATCGGTTATCAAACAGTTTTGAGCTTCAAACTCATAGCAAAACACTGTGAACAACATATTGAACATTTCTTGCTCAAGTCATAGATACATGTTTTGTGATGAACATGAACTTCCATGAATCATGAAATTTTTCGATGTTATTTGAAATATCATTTTGCTCCATTCTGGAGTGAATTTCCCGTACAGCGCTTCCTGTCGGTAAATTTATTTGAAAGTAATTTTTTATTTCATCCGCCAATCAAAATACCATTGCAGCAGGATTATCCACGCAAGTTTTAACGTCGCCCTGACCCGTGGTTCTTATGTTACAGCGTTTTGAAACCAAAACTTTTATTATCACCCTGTATTTGTATTCTGTATTGTTGGTGTTATGATTCGCAGGGAACGACTTCAAGGAATCAAACTAGTGATGAAGACTTTGGGTGCGGGGTTTCACTTGCCTGTGGAAGGAGTGCATACGCTTTCCATGGTAAGTCTCGTCGATATTTTATCTACAATCACTTCGAGAATACTCGTACAAATTGGCATGGCTAAAAATGTCGGTATTGTATAACTAGGGCCGCCCTTATCGGACGAGGGGCCGGTTGCGAAAATAACTTCGGGGCTACTTAACCCCGATTTTATATCTTTTGTGGGGAAGAACGGGATACAAAAGTTCATGCATAAGCACAATATACCGTATATACTCGTGTGTATAAGCCGAGTCTTTTCTGTGGAGAAATTCGTTCTTCAAGTGGGGGGTCGGCATAATACTCAGGTCAGTTTTTGATGAGAAAATATCGACCCCCGCAATCAGTAGTCATTTTTGTGACAGTGTTCGAGAAACCGGCATTATTGGTATGGGATATGTTCAAACCCCGCAGAACCGATAATGTCAAAGCCGAGGCAGAGAAATCGAAAACATCATTGGCTTTGATACCAGGTGGGCTAACGTCGATTGCACATCCTTTTGATGTAAGCATTAACAAGCCTCTCAAAGGCTATTTGAGGAATTTGTGGAACGAATGGATGAGTTCCGATGTTAAAGAAACCACGAAAAGTGGTGCCTTCAATGGGTACATGAGGAATTTATTGCGGTTTTGGTGGTCCTGAAGTGAGGGGGGGGGGTCGGCTTATACACGAGTATATACGGTATACAGATAGGAATGCAGAAAAAATATCTATTAACCAATGAAAATTGAAGATTAATTTTAAAAAAAATCCCAGAAATTGAGGGGAAATTCGGAATTAATGAGAGAAATTCCAGAATTGAAAATGTTTCATTCATATATATTTTTTCATTCCTATTACGATAAGTACGGGGGCCCGGTGCGATCGCAAATGTCGCACACACCTAAGGGTGGCTCTGTGTATAACTAATGGGTAGCTACTAGTTTTATACGTTATGAGCGGATGAAAATCCTTCATTTTCAAAGATAAAGTTAAAACTTTATGTATTCAAACGGGCAATAATTGTTGCACCAATTCACAGTAATACCCTTCGACATACATCAACCTTTTGTTCAGTTTCGATTAATGCGCGTGTCAAAATAAAATGTTTTACTAGAGCCATCCGCTTTCGGTTTGAAACACTAGTTTGAAAATTCCCTGCTCGTGCCAGTATCATCGTTGTGAGGAAATGAAATTATCGGGCTCAGAATTGGCGATTTCTATGCCCTACATCCAATCACTATGCGGTATTTATGAGCCAATCAGGAAGATTCTACGCCAAAATAAGAATAAACGAAATAGGAAATGTGGCAAACTTGCTAAGCAGTCTGAATGACGTTTATGGCAAACAGTGCAGATTCCTATGTACAGGAGGTGCTGATCGACGTCCGTTTCATATTGGTTCCGGTAACTATGCGTTTCAGTATAAATTAGTTTCGGTTTCACTATAACGGCATATATTGTCAATCAGGGATAATACTTTTCGATTTTATGGGTATAGTCAACTCTAGATTTTTAATATCAATACGATAACTTAATCTTTAATGAGAAATGTAATATACAGAGAAAAGGTGAGAAAAAAAATTCGTTCCTCCGAAGTCCATTCGTAAGCCGAATAGTACGTAAACCGTAACAATTCTTCCCATAAGAATCAATACAAAATGTTTTCACCGACATGTACAAGAAAATCCTTCAAAATATCCAATAAGAAAAGCATTAGAAATTATTATTGAATTTGATTCCTTTAAAAGACGATAACAATCAACAACTTGCTTTACGGCAGCTGCGTGAGAATCGCTGCTTTGTTGAATTATTCAGCCTCTGAAAGACTACTACTACTTAATCGCATCTCGTATACATTCCTCTGCAGAGTTTCTAACGAATTGATACATGCAGGAATGTGCGTGTACGTGTTGCGAATCTAACCCAAGTTTATTTTCCATTTAATTCTTGTTATGTGTAGTGCTGTCATCTGCCGTCAATTTTTCTGACTATGAGTGATTGAATCTTTGAAAGACTGCGAAGTCGGTTCTGGAAAAGTTGCTTTACGTCAACGATGACATTCTACAGAGGCATTACAAAAAAAATCTATGGCAGAAAATCAAGAAGTCCGTCCGGAAACTTTTTGTACAGACGGTACACGCCGTATACCCTACCATTCTGACCGTCCCATTACGCCCTTGGAAGTTTGACCGAAACTCATGATCGATATTCCGTAAAATTTGATGACGCTGATAATATAATTTCTCGTCCTTCCATAAACAGCCTCCGATTCGTACGATGTTTGTTTGATGTGAACGAAACGAGTTTAACCCTGGCTCAGCTGGATCTGAAGCCATTTGTATTGGTTAACTACATAATGCAGAACTCGGGAGAGACTCTAATGGGCCGTCTCCCATTGATTTTGCCGTCGAGGCCATATATATACATGGCTTCAAAAGGAATAGCTACTTTCCGGGTATTTGAAAGGGATTTATTAAGTCAACGCTTCCTCATTGGTTGTGATGTGATTGGGCCGTTGCAAGTTTCCTTTCTGGGTGTTTGGTTGGCTTTCAGTCGCTTTTCCCAGGGAAATGTTTCAACGGGAATTCAGATGGTCAATTGTTGAACTTCCATTGGATGCAAAAGCACATCTTCCCGTACAAGAATAAGATATATATCGAACTGGAAAGGCAGGAGAAATACAGGGTGCGCCATAAATAATTTAAGTCTTTTAAAAATTAAAGGAATCTGGAAAACTCGAATGTGGTTTGCGAAAGTTATTCTCACGAAATGAGATTTTTTTTTGGAATAGAAAAAAAATGTTCAAATTTTTATTGACAAGGGCGATACTTCACATCTCCGGCTGAATCGCTATACGCAATTTACTGCAGTTAACGTGTTGGGTTGGAAATGAAAGCGCCATCTATTGGTGGTTACGTCAAGCTCGTTAGGGAAAAGTTTTATCTGTAATTATCGACACGGAGCTGCGTGAAAAGGGATTGAACGTGAAACGTTCTTCAATCTGCCCGAAACGTCAGTGAAGCTTCAGCCTGAAGCGAAACAACTCCGTCAATATCGCTTCAAAGACCGATGCCAACATCATAATGAAAACCTTTATAAAAACGCCGTATAACAGGAAAATTCAGAAATGAGCTGTTAATCAGAAACCCTGCATTTTGTAGGACTGATTACTCCAGTTCTCGGATTTCTGTGACTTTGCTTTTTTTATTATTTCGCTATTTTTACGCGATATAAAATTTTTTTCCATGATTTTCAGTAATTTTGAGGCATTTTTCATGATTTTTTCGGAATCTGAGACACATTTTTGTATTTTAGAGCATGATTTGTATTTCAGCTGAACAATTTTTTCCCCCAAGCAAATATTTCACTAGCATCATTCCTCCACAATTGACAATTTTTCGGCGGTATTAGCATCAATTGAAAATTTTATTTGTGTCCCATTGCATCATTTTTAGCAATGATTGGCTATTTTTCAGTGATATTAACAACAATTATGACTTTTATGTGTTCCTTTTGGTACCATTGCGGACAATGATTGCCGATTTCTAGTAATTTCTTCCTGGAAATATGGCCAGCCTATTTATAAAGGCATATTTTTAGGTTTTTATCCATGGTATATGGCAATTTGCTTGTTGTGGTTTATAATTTTGTATTCGTATATTTTAAGTTTTTATAACGCATAAAGTGACATTTTTTTTATGGACCATATTCTGTCGGTTTTCAGGTCATAATAATCCTAGCCCAATTGATTACCATATTTCCATTTAAATGCTTTCGTGTTGTGCCCTCTATTGATACAAATTTGAAATATTTTTTGTACCCAAATCCCCCGTCATGAGAATATCATTCTCGCAAATTGGTTGCTAGAAGCCTGTGGGGGGTTAACGGAGGTGATAGAAAAAACAGCCAACGCTAGATGAACTAAGAAATTGGACTAGAATTCGTGTTGATGGCTCTAAATATGTCATGCACATTTATGGTTTTGACAAATGCGGGCTACATGAATTTTGCCGCTCTTCTCCCATTCTAGTCTAATTTTCTTGACTGCTCTTTCCTCGAATTCGCCACCCGCTTGGCCTCCCTCCGCACCTGCAAATTTATCTTTGTTTCTAAGTCATTCTTTTAGTCATACACATTCTTACACACTGTTTTGTTCAGTCAGATGCTTCCACATTGTGTTCAGTCAGATGTTTGTCTGAACTCACATGCTTCCACACTGTTTTAGTCACTCACATGCTTGCACGCTGTTTTAGTCACTCGCATGCTTGCACACTGCTTTAGTCACTCACATGCTTGCACACTGTTTTAGTCGCTCACATGCTTGCACACTGTTTTAGTCGCTCACATGCTTGCACACTGTTTTAGTCACTCACATGCTTGCAAGAATTTTGGTCATTCACCTGCTTACACGCACTCTAGGTCACTCTTTTTGGTCACTGGCATGCTTGCACACGCTCTAGGTCACTCACATGTGTACATACTCACTAGGTCATTCTTTTGATCATTTGCACCTTTACACATGCCCTAGGTCATTCTTTTGGTCATTCACCTGCTTGCACGCACTCTATGTCACTCTTTTGGTCATTGACATGCCTGTACACGCTCTAGGTCACTCACTCTGTAGATCATTCTTTTGGTCATTCACATGCTTGCAAACTCTTTAGGTCGCTTTTTTGGCCACTCACCGATCCAGCCTCTAGCTGTGTGGGCTGAGACGGATTTATTGAGGGTTATACAAATTTTGGTGGCCCTTCTCCCATTCCGATTTTCGCGGCCAATCATTCCTCAAATCTGCCATTCTTCCGAATTCACTGCCCTGGGCTATAGATCGCTAATCCTCCCCCATTAATACGCCTCAGTCCAAATTTGTTGTCAAAGCGCCAGTATGCAAACTAGCTCAAATAAAACTTATCATTAAACAGCTTCATGGAGCGTAACCCTGATGAAAAAAAAAAGGGTGGTTGGAAGCATGTGAAGATTTTTAAAGCTTAGCCACTGCAGGAAAAAATTTCTGAAACTGGTATTTCCGAGTTGTTGAAGAAACGACTTTGAAGAATGATAGCATATTTTGCATGTAGTTTTCTGCTTTTTTTCGCAGGAAGAACAAAGGAAACTGTTGCTGCACAGCATGGGACTTGCAGATTTCGCAAAGCATTACAATTTCGAGGTCATTGATACGTTCAATATTACTGTGCCAAGATACAAAGACTTCCTTCAAGGGAAATGTGCTTGTCATTTTCATAAGGTCTGTATGTGACCGTTCAACACGTAAATAGCTTCTATGTGTTGTATATGTTACTGCCAAAGCCCGAAATTGGCCAATTCATTTGTAAATTACCCTGGCCAATGTCCGAATTCCAGGCATTGGCTAGTCAGTTCGCGAAATGGCTGGCGTTCCCTGTCCAAAGTCTGATAACAAAAGGCATGTTTCGGGATCATTGTCAAGTTGGCGTATTTTTCGTGGTAGTTATGGCAACCCATCAAGCCGCAGTCACGATGAGGTAATCATTTTTTTCTCCAAAATATGGCAGAGAAAACCGTCAGTATAATAATTATTATTTTTTCTATGAATTTTCTCTTTTTTCCCTCTTGTCACATGGAGCTGATTCAATACGGGCGGTATTCACTGACATGGTTTAAACTAGTGTCACAATTTTTTGATAAGAGATCGACACGGATTAGTTGAATTCAGGTTTTTAACCAATCTATGTTGATCTCTTATCCAAAAATTGTAACTACAGTTTAAACCACGTCGGTGAATACGGCACTACAGCTGCTATGCACAGTTATGTATCATACGTTGGCGATGGGAAAAAAAGGATTTTGCTCCTACTGGACCGTTTTATATCAGCACCTCGACTTTTGGCGAGGGATCTCCGGCCATTTCAAGAATTGGCCGGCCAAAAAAATCCCGAATATTATTTCTGAAAATCGCAACTTGTACAAAACTCGCGGCCAATTCGCTAATTGCCCACAGTATATATACTATTACTGCCAAAGCCCGAAATTGGCTGATTCGCGACGGGGCCGTCCACTTCGTGAATTGGCCAATTTCGTTAGATATTGACCCGATTGGCCAGTTATCCCTAGCAAATGTCCGATAATAAAAGACATAGATCGGGATCATCGTCAAGTTGGCGTATTTTTTCATGGTAATTATGTTCACGTTAGTTATGGCAACCCATCAAGCCGCAGTCACGATGCGATAATCATTTTTTTCTCCAATATTTTGCAGGGAAAAAAAGCTACATAAATATTTTTGTAGTTGTACTTTGGCCAAAACTCTCGGCCAATTCGCGAAGTGACCGGTCCCGTCGTGAATTGGCCGTAATTCGGGCGTTGGCATTAACATATATACATGCATATGCGTGAGTGCGTATTCATGAGAGTATTACATATGTGATCACAATACACGTTTTTTTAGTTATTGTACTACGCTTTTGCCATTGCTTTTTCACTCGGGGTGGAAGAGCTCGGATCATGGTATGATCTTTTCTCCCTTACCCTGGCTGCATACATGTATGCATATATCCAAGTAACTTGTAACAATGCTTGTGTAATGTAGGAGAAATAAATTTGAATTTACGGGGAATACTTGTGCTTTACGACCCTTTCGCTTACAAGCGATTTGCAAAAAATATTTGGATGAACTCTGACGAATCGGTGGTAAATCTGGTAACCTTGTCTCACACATGAGAGAAAGGAAAAGGAGGGAGAAAATAGTAGAGAAGAGGAAGAAAAACAAACAAAAATCAAAGATCAAAACTGTATGATAATGATAAGAAGATAAAAGAGCATTTATATATATATATATATAAAATGTAGATTTCTCTTTTCACCCTCAACCCTATCTGTTCTCTTTCACTCTTATATTTATGTAGTAGAAAGATACATCATATGTGGAGGAAAAAACACTATCACGGTTCAGAAAAAACGAAGAGAAAAAAAATATAACAAAGGTAACACAACAAAGCTTCGCGATGATGATGAGAGAGGAAAGGAAACAGAACTTATTTGAATTTATTCCACTGGCTTTTGGACACAATATTACGTCCTTTACCGTAAAGAGGTTAAGTGATTTTAAATACATGCACCCTTTTTAGATGAGTCTAGTGACACCCCACGCTTTCTAGGTGATTCCAGTGTACTGTTTTTGGGCGATTTTATTACACTTTTTTTAAGGGGGGGGTGGTTTTAGGAACACACGTGGTTTTTAGGTGATTCTAGATACGGTTGTTTATTTGATTTCAAGTATACGCACGCTTTCTTGGTGAATCTAAGAACTCACACGGTTTTTTTGGTGATTCAAGGGCAACGCACGTTTCTTAGGAGATTCTATTCCACGATATTTTGGGCGATTGTATGGATACGCCCGATTTTTAAATGATTCTAGGGACACTCACTGTTTCTTGAAGATTCTAGAGCGACGCACGTTTTTAGACAATTCTACTGGTGCAAGTGTACGGTATGTATTGCTAAGAGATAATGTGAAGCATAAAAAGTTGGTAACCCATTGGTTTAGACTTGAAAAAAATCTGTCAAGAAGCATCAAGAGAAATGAAAACCTTGTTCGACATTAGTGAATAAACGATCGAGTGAGCTAGTGAAAGAGTGAACGAAACTGTCCTATAACTATAGCTAATTTTTAGCTTTCTCAGTCAATCACTAGGTACCTCATTCTATTGCTCACTCACTGGATCACTCCCTCTGTCACTCACTCACAAGGTTGCTCATCAAGTCACTCACTTCTTTCATAGGTCACTTACAATGTCGCTCACTATATCACTCGATCACTCTCAATAGACCGGTCACTCACTTGATCTCTTAGTCATTTACTCACTAGGTCACTCATTCTATCATTAAGATCCACCTGGTCATTCACTCACTCTCTAACTAGGTCATTCACTCTGTTGCTCCCCTGACTGACTCTCTCACCCTATCATCAACTCATCAGGTCTCTCATTCACCCCCTGACTAGGTCATATTTTTTCCATTACCAAGTTTACTCACTAGGTCACTCGCTCACGCGGTAGATCCCTCAGGCCACCACTTGGTCCTTCATCACAGACACATGTCGAGCTGTTGTCGGTGAACTTTCCGTCGACGAATTGTTGGTGGGTGAATGTTCCTAGCAGTAAATTGCATGACGGAGAATCGTTGTCGGAGAATTTCCCCCATCGTGAATTTTCGGTCGATGAATTTTCTCAGCTGTGAATTTTCCTAGCGGTGAATTTCATGGTAGGGTAACGACGTCGGTGAATTTTCTGTGAACCGACTCAAGTGATGTGGAACTGCACCGCCGGCCACTTAAGAGATCTGAAAAACTTGGCATTTATTTCATTTTTACAAAATTACGTCTTGAGTCATGGGCCCCATTCATCCCGCGGTCCACGTGTTGGGAACGGTGTATTATTTACTCTTTTATCATTGCAGGTGGTCAAGCTTCCGTCAAGCGATGACGGCTTCCCCCGCTGGCGTTCCAAACCCAATGGTGCACCACCTCGTCCAGCCAGGTACCACGTCGAGGGGCCCATCAACGCCATCTACAGCGAGATCCTACTCAGCCGAATATGTTCGGATTACGTTACAGTCAGGTGATAATGATCACGGGGCATGCATGTGTTATAGTGCATGGAATCTGGCAAATGGCGTTCGAGATGCATGTGTTGATATATATATATCTATATACAATCCTCCACGCTATGTTGTAATAATACGAACAACCGATTATGTGATAATAACAGCGTCACTCCTCGAATATCATTATCTTCGGATATATACTTAATATATTTGCATACGGAGCTTATCAGTATAATAGGTTTCGTTGATGAGAGACGATATATTGTCGATAGCGTATCTCTGTCTTCAATCGAGAGCTACGCAGTCCAATCAAGACGAACATTAATCCGAAAAAAATTCATCTAAATTAAAATCTCCAAACGATTATGAGAGAGAACACGTCCAGCGTCACGTAAATGGACTGCACCTGGAGTATAGAAAGGTCCATTAAAAATGTACCAAGTCTTTCAAAAGAATCATGATACATATCTATTCCCATCTATTTTCATTTACTGCGGTTATGTCACTGTCGTCACGGTAAAAGCCAAGCCCGGAGAGTGTTGAGACCTAGGCTTAAAAATCTGCTTTTAAATGTATCCATTTTGGACTTTTACCGAGTCAAAAGCCCGTTTTTTAATGAATTAATTAATGAATCCGACTACTACGTTCTCGTAAAGCACTTTTCTATGAAATGGTTCTGGAGTGAGCTTTTAATTACACTTTTTGATAGGAAAGCGTCTCGAAATGATGAAAGCGAGAACAAATTTAGGACTATCTACGTCATTTTCTATGAAAAGTAATTTTTATGTCGATTTTTGAGCGAATTTTATGTAATATTCGAAACACGGTTACATAAAATTCTATGAATGGAATATTTTGTTATTTTCACAGTACATTCAGATAGTAATGGTGCAGGTTTTGAACTCAAATGTAATGGATAAAGAACTGTATGATTTGTGGTCATATAATCTGTACTCAAATCTGTTAACGTGTGTGTGTGAATTTTTTGAAATTTCATCCCACATGTCGTCTACAAAACACTGTAATTAAGCCGGGATTACACTATAAAAATTTGATAAAATATATTTTATAAAACTTGAAACATTCAACCAATAGGCCCATCGGTTGCATTCGAGCAAATGCAACCGTTGATCTTGTTGTTGAATTTTTCACGTTTTATCAAAGAGCTTTTACGAAACTTTGATAGTGTAATCCCGGCCTTAGACAAATATAAAAGATAGACCTTATAGTTTGATTCGTATCCTCAACAATATATAGCAAAATATTACATTGAAACTTCGTAATGATTCCTGAATCCTGTTTCAACAAATACCGTTATAGCGAAAAAATCTCGTTTTAACGAACACTTTCCTGATCCCCAAGATAAGTTTTCATAGGAACAATACAAAAACTTGTAATTCTCCTTTATAACGATTTCGTTATAACGAAGTGATTTCTCCGGAATCTTGGACTTCGTTGAAAATCGAATCGCAACGTTGCTTTCATGACAAATAAAAATCGATATTTTTTTCCAAAATGACGTTTTCATTGTTGTCGGATACCTTAACCACACAACATGAACTCATTAATTTCTGACGCTTAATAATTAATTAATTAAAATTATTTAATAATCGGCAAATGGATTAATTAACCACCATTCACTCCTTAGTTCCTGATTTTAATAAATGATAATTATCAATTACTTAATTATCAACCAACTATTTATCCAGAACAGTAAAACCCCGATTTTGTTAATTAATTAGCCATTACGAATCTGACGCTTATTACGCAATCACCACCATGAATTTACTAGTTCCTACGCTTTAATTAATTAATAATTATAATTAATTTACTTCGAACAGTAAATTCTGTCTTTAAATGGATCAATCAATCATCTATCACAAACTTAGTTACGTTTGGAAATAAATTAATAATTAAAATTATAATTAAATTACTTTGACTCCTGATGAATGATAATTACTGATTACCCAATTAACCCATTTATTATTCTGAACAGTATAAGCCCGTTTTTAATGAATCAATTACATGAACTTGTTAGTTACGGATACTTAGTAAAAATCATTTTATAATTATAATTCAATAATTAAAATTAATAAAAGAGTTCAACCACCATGACAATAATTAACTTCCATGAACTAACTATATACTGACGATAATTGAGTAATCAATAATTATAATCCAATGCTAGCACGTAGCTAAGTTAAGGTTCACTTGAACTCAAATACTTAGCGTTCCGACATCCCCCATACAAGCGCGGAGTCATATGATGCGCGTCGCGGATCAGCGCATGCGCCGTCATGACAAAATAAAATCTTACTTAAATACTTATAATTATTAACTAATAAGCGTCATTCAGTAGTTAAGTATTAGTTAATTTGATTGTTAAATAATTATTATTTGATTTTTAAGCGTCAGGAACTAATAAGATCTTGATGATTAATCCATTCATTAAAAAGCGATTTTTACTGTTTCGAAGTTAATTAGTTATAATTATCAATATTACTTAACATCAACTAATAAATTCACAGCGGTTAATAAATTCATTGTCTAGTTGTTAATTATGATTATTATTACATAAATTTTGTTACTTGATACGCATGAAGTTCCTGATGGTTAAACAAGGATTTTCGGTATTTCGAAGTTAATTAATTCTAACTATTAATTACTTAGCGTGAGGAACTTTCAATTCATGACGGTTAATCAATACATTAGCTAATTAATTGATTGCAATTATTAAATAATTTTTATAGACGTCATTGAACCAATAAGTTGATGATGGTTCACAGATTCATTAAAAACGTCCTTTAATTTTGTGAAAGTCCAAAATGCATGCATTTTTCAGACTTTTACCGTGACATCACCACAGTGGTGTGGACACCATCCCGTGGACTCGCAACCCTTACCTCGTTAATGGTGGCCGCAGATATTTAGTAGACGCCTTGATTCGGGACCCCCCCCCCTTTTTCAAAACAAAATATTTACCTTTCATTTGCATATTATGGATGCGCTTCGAATTTTATCGATGTAATTATATGTACATATTGTATAAAAATATATATATATATATATAACCATTTTTTTTCTACTATAACTGCAACATTAAAGCTTTGCAGCCTTTTCTAAATATACTGTATATCGTTTGAACCGACGCCTGTTTGCTCAAATAGATGTTCGTTCCAGCTTGAATATAGACCGGTATGTACAGGGTGGTGGTGAAAATAACTTCTCTGGCTTAACTATAGCGATCGGAATTCTCTGAAACTTTGCATTTAAGCTAATTATACCAGTGTTCTTAGAGCTTTTTATCACTAACGTTTAGGGGAAAACAGTTGGACGATTTCACGGACCAATGAAATTTCGAGCAATAATTTGCGAACCAGCAAGAAATACATACCGTAAATAGGAGAAATAATTTGCAGACCGGCAAAAAAAATGAATACTGCAGTAGATGAAACAATTTGCGTCAAAAAATAGTTACTGTAGATAGGAGATATAATTTGCGGCAAAAAGTAAATACTGCAGATGAGAGGAACAATTAGCGGTAAAAAATAATTACCGTAGTTAGGAGTAATAGTTTGCAAGGGCAAATTCGGAAAAGCAAAAAATAAATAACGGTAAAATGTGATTTGATGGCAAAAATAATTACGGTATTATTTTTTGCCGGTTTTCTATCTCTTCTGTAGACAGAAGAGAAATAATTTCCCGAACACCGAAGAAAATAAATAATTGTGAGAAATAATTTGATTACAATTAAAAACAATACTGTAAATATGAGAAATAATTTGGGCACATGAAAAAAAAAATAAATGGGAGACGTAATTGGGGCTGACTAAATGGGAGAAATAACTTGCAGAGAGGAGAGACCGGCAAGAAATACACATGAATGGGAGAAATAATTTACGGACTGGCAACAAAATAAATGGGACAAACAATTCGCAGACCTGCTAATGACCACGACAGAAATAAAAAACATTAGTGTGTGACGATACAATATGTATTGTATCGTCACACACTGAGGTTGAAATCCTTAAGGCTCCAAGGTTGAAACACTCTATCTGCTTCTATAAATTAGATGGTAGAGCACTCGTCCGGCAAGCGAGAGACCGTGGTTCAAATCCCCGTGGTGGCAGTGATGAATGAATTTTCTTCCTTGTAATCTTCATCTCCACAAATAATCAGTCTTTCAATGAATCTTGACGATACAATATTTTGCAAATTAAATCTAAAATTATATAGAGGCTGTTTGAATCGCTTGAAATTTCTCGCGGACCGACATCAGTCCGAGGGCTAGCGGTCGAAGAACACTGACGGGCGAAAAAAAATTGTTCGAATTCCCACCACCAGAGTTGAAAATGAGGCATTTCGTCAAAGAAAAAAACACTGTGAAATGAGGTTTCAGAATTTTAATTTCTTATTTAAATCCATCTGGGAACCCCTAGATTTCTGGTTTTCAGTTTTGTATTATCGCGGTCCGCCATCTATCGACAGAAATCTAAAACAATTGTCATATTGAAGGTCCCTTCCCATTGGTCTGAAGTTTCGAAAGCCAAAATATGAAGTTTCAGAAAGTTCTGATCCATTTTAAGTGGTGCGAAGACTTGTTTAATAACCATCCCTGTGCATAATTCAATGTATATTAATAAACAAGTAAATATATATATTGCACCGTGCAGTAGATTAGAGTTAAATAAAATATTTTCCACTGCGTGCTTTTTTTCGGCCTAAAGATTATTGATTGCAAAGTAGTGTATATTCAGAGATAATACCGTGTACGTAATATGGTGTTTCTTATTGGGAGATTACGTTCCAGCCGTCCGAGTAATTACCATTTCAAAAAAATATCAATTGTTGTTATTGTACCCATTGTTTCAACCTCCCTGTTATATTCATTGCCTTTTATGATGCCTTTCACCAACAAAAACAGAATTTAGAACAATTTCAATATGAAGTGGTTAATCACTGTTAAATATAATTAGGTTGAAACCGACGTCCCGTATATCCCAAGACATGCCAATATTTTCACTTAATTGTAATCGTCCCGACTTTTGTGCAAAAATGTCCCGTTATTCCACGTATTTTCAATGAAAGCCAACTTGAATTGCCATTCTTTATTCAAACCAAGAATTAAAATCACTTTTCAACTTGAATTATATTGCGATAATTATCACTATAAACAGGGATGTCCATCTCGCAAATGTCATATTTTTTAGACGTTTTCTCTCGTATAATTCATGAAAATCCCCTAGTTTGCAGTGGTACTTCATCGCCCATGATTTGCACTTATCGGCGATTTTTAGCAATAATTAGCAGTTTTTCCTCACCTTTGGCATCAGTTTTTGGCGATGATTGGTTCATATATGCCATATTTGCCAATATATTGTTAATTTTCATTTCCGTATTTTTATTCAAGAAATATGGTCAGCCTAATCATGACCATGTTCCACGGATCCAGTTTACTAAATAATATTCATTATATAGCAATATAAAAATAATGAGTAGTTTTCTCCTCATCAAAGCTCACAGACCTCCGAAATTTCTCCCAGGGGTCCCCAGGGCTTCCCACCAAGGTTTCTGTGAACCTTCTCCGTTAAGAACTGCTATGAAAATAAATGAAAAATGTCCTCGCCAGCAGATATTAAAACAATATCTCGACTGATGTGAAAATCCTCAAGACACTTTTGCAATTATAACCGATACTACAGGGTGTCCTAAGGGGCCGTTCAAGTATTACGTAAGCAAATTTTTAGCCATTTTTGACCCCCCCCCCCCTTGTCAGCAAAATTTCGTCATCAGCTCTGTCCCTCTGAATCCTAACTCATATTCTAATAAAGGGTGGTTGATGACGTAAGCATTATCCAAACCCGCCCCTCCCCCCCTGTCATCAAAAGTCAGCAAATCGGAAACCCCCCCCCCGCCCCATCCATGATGACGTAATACTTGAGCGGCCCCTAAGGAAATTTTCAGTCGGACAGAATTTCAAAATTGATTACAAATTTTTCCAACAGATGGCACTGCAGTTTAAAAAAACTAATCTTTTTAAAAAAAAAATCAATCATTTGCAACAATCACACATCTCAACAAAGCAGAGCCAACTCGGTGTTTTCCAACCAATGGTCCGTAGCAGAGGAGCTAACATGAAAACATTGGGGGGGGGGGGATCGAAAGTTGATGGTCGTCCGTGTGTGTTCAACAGGCCCACAACCATACAATTATTCAATCGTTACACTTCACTCATAGATAGGGAAATTGACAGCAGATGGCAGCACTACACACAGCAAGTATTACACAAATTTCACGTCAGGCTCGAACACATACACACCCATTCCAACATATAACCAATTCGTCAGAAGTTCCGCAGGGGTATAGGGATGAGGTGCGTGTGTGTGGTGCAGTATGAAAAGTCGTCCCGTGTATACGGGCCTCAAGAGCGTACGCAGGCGAGGGAAGGGGGTGCATTCCATTGTTTTTCTGGAAATTATTGGGGGAGGCGGCCGTGGATCGAATACCCTAGGCTCCGGTGCCTACGTTCCTCAGGATCATTTACTATTGCCATTGAATGAATGACATGTATTGCTGTAAAATCTTAATTTATTACTTCAATTTTCCTTATGATACTTAAATTGTAAAAAAACAAAACATTTTGAATTTTATATGGGGCGGTGAAAGGGGGCTCGAACTGGCCTTCGCCTTACGGGGCCCGCAAAGCGTTGACTTTCACTGGAGGAGTCCGTGACATCAAGGAAGTTCAGAAACACTGGACTACACCAATTTGTTGCCATCATCGACCTGTGGCTCGCGAGCACCATGGTGCTCTTTGTAGCATCTAGTGCTCAATGCTCGTGGCCGATTTTGTGCACGAGTTCCATGATGGCATTGCCAGTGCTCGTGACGCGAGAAATGTTGTAGATTCCCCCAATAACTTCCGCTGCAAGTGCAGCATATATTTTGAAAATAACCTTTCACGTAAAGTTCCATCTGTTACAGAAATTTGAAACTAATTTTAAGATTCTGCCCGACTGAAACTCTATTTTGCAAAGCCCAGTGGAGAAAACCGAACGTTCTTATAGCTACCTGTTCTTTTTCCCCTTCATTAATTTGTCATATGGAGACATCAATTTTAGGGCACTCTGTATATATAAGACATTATATTTATAATATTAATATTGTTCATTTATTGTGGTTTATAGTTGTTTACAGCTTTCTTAAAGATGCAGTACTGTCCTGAGGACAGATCTCGTCGATAAAATTCACTTATTCAGATAATATAATCAGACTGATTACTCAATTCCCGTTTCTGCATTTTACTGGCGAACCGTTGATCTTGGAGGCATGCTTCCAATTAGAGAAAGTGTACAAATAACGTATATATATAGGCCTATATATATAACTGGCATATCTCAGTTGCAAGGGGTTGTATACTTTATACAACCGGTACTATTTATAGGGCTAGGATTAACTCTACTATTTACAGATCTATACTTAATAGGGCTATTTGTATGAGTTAGCATATTTTTCATGCATTTTGCATATTTCGCTATTATCACGCAATAGGACATTTTTTTCATGATTTTCAATAATTTCGTTGCATTTTTTCATCTCTTTTGCATAATTTTTAGAAAATTCTTACGATCTTCAAAATTTAAGGCATATTCTCATGTTTTTGGATCATTATCGGCATATTTCAGCATAGCAATGAAGATTGATTTGCCAGCCCCCTAATTCTCTTTTCTCTAATTCTCTTTTCCCTGGCTTCATTTGAACAGGCGACTTTAAGAGTAAGTGATAACTTTTCTTACCATTGACATCGTTAATTGGCTATTTTTCGGCGAAATTAGCAAATATTGACAATTTTATTTGCGCACCTTTTGGCATAATTTTTGACAATGATTGGCGATTTACTGTAATTTCTGGTAATTTTTCTCCAAGAAACATGGTCAGCCTAATTATGAAAGAATATTTTTACGATTTTAGGCATATTTATAATTATTTGAGGGCATAAATTCATTTTTATGGAGCACATTCTGCCGGTTTTTAGGTCATAAAAATCTTATCCCTACTTATTAAATCTAAATAACTTTTAATACGGACACACCCTGTCCTCATAAGCCCAATAGAAAGGTTCTTGCCCTGTGTTTCCTGAGGCCAACGAAATAAACTTCCTCGTGTTTAAGTGCGAGGAAATATATGAATACAGTATGTGTGTGTGAATGAAATGCGATGAAATATAGGAATTTAAAAATCGGAGAAAATTTGGAAAGAAAAAAACAGCATAAACGAGGGAAAGAAGCTTTCTCCGTGAATTTTTAAGCTGTTCTATCCCAACTTTTCTCCATTCAAATATCTGAACGAATATTGCACTTGCAAAAGTGGAAGTGGTTTTATTGAGGCAAACCAAAGAGACAGGGCAACAACCTTCCTATTGCATTTCTAGTTGATTTAATAACTATACAATCCCATGCAATATGAATGACGTATGCAATCAACGGTTCGCCAAAAAAATGAGGTAAAGAGAATTATGGAATCACCCTGTATATATCTTTTGAGTACATTATGCACATATTTGTCTGACTGTCAATGTTCAGCTAACAAAAATAACTTGAATGATTACAAGTAAAGTTCCCGTACACTCAGAGCAGGTTTCGGTTAGAGCAGAATTTTCAGGATATCTTAACGAGACCCATGGGAGAGATTTGTGTAATAAAAAAATAGTTCAATCTTTGACCACCAGTCGAATAAGTGGTGCTATTTTTTTTTATTAAATTTTACTTTTCTCCATGGTCCATATAGCGTATGTACCAAGTTTCAATTGAACACGTCCACCAGAACGGGCGCTACATAGGTCTGAGTAGTTTGTACATACCGACACTGCTTATATATGAAGCGCCAATTCGGATTGAGGTATTTTAAAGAAACTTGTTACATACGCTATATGGATCATGGGGAGGGAGGGGGGAATTCAATACAAAAGCGCCACTTATTCACCTGGTGATCGAAAATTGAACTTTTTTTGTTTCATACATCTCTCCCATGGTCTTATTAAGGTATCCCGAAATTTTGGTTGAATTCGGATAAACGTTTTTTTGGGGGGGAACTTTAATTATAATCGTCCTGGTACATTGAAATGAACACCAATAATGTATCATATGAAAAATATCAAACATGTATAATGTTTTCAAAACATCATTTCACCACACAATTTGGAAAATTAACAATGAGAAGTTGTTCGTACGAAACATTTTTAATCCAGAAAAATATGCATTTATAATTACAATGTACGAGCGTATGATAGAGTATAAAAATATATATGCGCGTATATCAATTACTATCCTTATATGAACATTTCTGTTTCTGAATTTGTTAAAATTATCATAAACTTTTATTCGCGCGCTACAAATAACAAAACATGAATATTGTTATATTGTAATGTTTGCATTGTATGAACGCGTGCACGTGCGCCAAAAAAACATGTTTGAATATACATAGTAAAAGAAAACAGTATGTATTGGCCAAGCTGTGCGTAATTACTTGTATATGCGAATTCCGGAACGTATAGTATTTATATTGATGTGTAAATAAAATGGATATATATATTGAAGTAGTTGTATCTTGTGTTATTCTTGTTACGGTAAATGTGACAAATGCGGTTATTGAGCATACGTACCAATCATTTATCTGCTAAGTTTGGTAAATTTCAATAAATGCATCACTTTTACAGGTGATTATGCGTAATACCCAAGTATTATTGGTAAATTTGAAATATTTTCCTAAACTAATCACTTTCGCCCGTAATTACACCCAACGTCGCGTCTTCGTTGACATGATAAATCGAATATCAAACGCGATAATTGATACATGTATTCAGTGCGGGTGCACCTGCAAGGGCCCACTTGGGAGGGGGACAGAAGGGCCCTAAATGTAAATATGTAAATTCTTGTACAGGGCACAAGAATGCCTAGTTACGGCTCTGCATACAAAATACAAGGGTCACAAAAGGCAAATTGCCCAACGAGTTGGCCATTGTATCGGGATCCGACTATATTTACCACATATATATAAGATCATACTACATAGGGGGGTTTATAGTACAGGGTGGTTAAAAATAAACTGACTACTCAGACACATGTAGCGCTCATTCTGATGGAGATATTTTGATGAAACTTTGTACATAAGATATATGGACCATGGGGAAAAGAAAGATTCAATTTAAAAAATAGTTCTCGATTTTTGACCACCAGGTGAAAAAGTGGCGCAATTTTATTGCAGTTACCGTCCCCCCCCCCCCAGGTCTGAATAACGTATATACCAAGTTTAAATGAAATACGTTCACCACAACGGTCTGACTGGTGTCGGTATAAGTAAACGGACACAACTAAGCTTAATTATACTGACATTACTACGACCCATAAAGCGCTCGTCGTTGTGGACGCATTTCATCGGCGCTAATTTCGGTCAAGTCCTGACTGTGGAAAAGTTTGAGAGGGAGAGATGATATACATATATATGGCATGGGGGACATTGCCCCCCCCCCCCCACAGCGTCAAAGGTGAAATACAACAGGCAAAATGCCCATAACAAATATGGATGTCATATATTTCAAAAATAAAGCAACCCAATTAAAAATGTAATTAGAAACATTATAAACAATATATACACATGATAAAATATTATACAATGCCCATAAAGAATACTTATGGTTGCCTTATTCTAAGTATGAATAGCTTCTCGATTTAACCCAAAATGTTTATCATACGACTGATCTAATTTATATATGAATTGACATCATCGTGCCCCCCCCCCCACCAGACTTCCAAGTCTATTCCGCCAATGAGTTGGAAAAGTTTGTGAGAGAGGAACAGATGATATCTATGGCTCCGTTTAAAGAACGTGTCCGGAAAATTCACCTCCAGCAATTCACCGCCGGAAAATTCACCGACCAACAATTCACCGCTAGGAAAATTCACCGACCAACAATTCACCGCCATGCAGTTCACATCTAGGAAAATTCACCGACCAACAATTCACATTTCGTGTCCGGAAAATTCACCGCCAGCAATTCACCGACAACAATTCACCGCCGGAAAATTCACCGACCAACAATTCACCGCTAGGAAAATTCACCGACCAACAATTCACCGCCATGCAGTTCACATCTAGGAAAATTCACCGACCGACAATTCACCGCCATGCAATTCACCACTAGGAAAATTCACCGACCAACAATTCACCGATATGCAAATCACCGACGACAGTTCGATGCGAGGGAGTGAGCGATTGAGTGACCGAGTGAGTGAGTGAGTGACCGAGTAAGTAAGTGATTGAGTGAACCAGTGAGTGACTGAGTGACCGAGTAAGTAAGTGATTGAGTGACCGAGTGAGTGACCCAGTGAGTGACTGAGTGAGTAAGTGATTGAGCGGGTGAGTGAGTGATCCAGTAGTGACTGAGTGACCAAGTGAGTAAGTGATTGATCGATTCAGAGATTGAGCGAGCGAGTAAATTGGTTAGTGAGGGAATGAGTGAATGGTCAGTAAGTGAGTGAGTGAGTGAATTGGTTAGTTAGTTAGTTTTTAACCTAGTAGTGTCACAAATGATAAAAAAATCCGACTGTTCCGAAAACGTATTTATGATGAAGTGTTGATTTGAAGACACTTGGATCGGGCGTCCTCTTCGTCGTGGTGGTCGTCGCGTTTTGACATCGACATTTGGAACTGCTTTCAAGGAACGCGTAACTATTTACCAACAATTCTATAGAAGGATGGCATCGAGCGTTCCAACAGCAATTATCTGCTCACCATCGAGATATGTGGAAGTTCATCGGTGCCATAAAAAGAGAACAGAGTTTGAATGAAGTTCGGATGGAGCAAATTGTAAGTGGACAAAACCATCACATTGATTAGGAGAAAGAAATACCGGGACTCTGCGCAGAGATTAAAGAATTTACCCTTGACCGAATTCGCAAATTTTATGGGGTCCTAGACTGGATATACCTTGGGCTTCCACTATCGCAAGGACCCCTGGAAATGAAACCTTTTAATTTCCCCATGAAGGTATATGTGCAATCCCCCGGGTACCCCGACCCTGTATGTTGGGAGCACTGGTGATATATGTATATTTTACGTATACATACCTCTCGGCATGACCCCCACGAGGGCAGGGCTGACAGGGGCCGGAACGTTTCTTATCGCTTTTTGATATTTTCACAGTATAAATTAAGCACAGAGGGGCCCGTGAAAAAGCTGGTTTGGGGACCCGCCATCCATTTCAGCTTAGGGGACCTGCTGTAGGATGTGGGAAACTCGGGGTACATGCACATTATTTGGTCCCGATGTGTCAAATGGGTCCCGATATATGCAAGAGTTAAATGAAAACTTGACCCCAAAATCGTAACCGACTTCCGTAACACAAAAACGTAACAGATTTCCATCACTCGAAAAACGTCACCGACTCCCGTAATAAAAAAATCGTCACTAATTTCCGTTGCATAGGAAGTATATATATACGTATATGGTAAATATAGAGTACATATACTAGATACGCACTAAGGCGGGATTCCTGAAAGTTCATCACGTGAAATCGCGGGTAACAGCTATAAGTTCAGCATAAGAAAAAATCCATTGGTTACTGATGATCAGCGATGTTTTTTATAACATTAAAGTGACAACAGGAGATGATTTTAAGCATTTTTAGGAAGTTAATTCATCGCGTATCCACTTACTTTATTATCTTTTAATTCTGTTATTATCCCTTTTAACATTTCATTAGAAGTTTCTGAGTAAAACCGAGTTAATGGAATTTTGTTGAATATACTATCTTGTATTGGGCAACAGCAATTTGTAATTTATACAAATACAAGGCCACAACAGGCAAAACGCCCAGCGAGGTGGCTGAGAAAAAGATGCCCACAATAAATATGGATGTCATATATTTCAAAAATACAGCAACCCGAATCCGTATCAACTGAATTACTTCTCATGAAGTCATTATTTAAACTTTCCGCCAATATCTTTAGGACATGGCACTTACTCACTCAATAGATCACTCACTCACTAGATCGCTCACTCACTTAGCAGCTCGCTCACTCACTCACGGACTGACTTACTCGCTCATTGAATCAGTAACCCACTCGCTCACTGAATCACTTACTCATTCAGTCACTCACTCACTCAGTAACTCAATCGCTCATTCCCTCGCTAACTGACTCGCATCGAACTGTCGTCGGTGAATTGTTGGTCGGTGAATTTTCCTAGCGGTGAATTGCATGGCGGTGAATTGTTGGTCGGTGAATTTTCCTAGTGGTGAATTGCACGGCGGTGAATTGTTGGTCGGTGAATTTTCCTAGCGGTGAATTGCATGGCGGTGAATTGTTGGTCGGTGAATTTTCCTAGTGGTGAATTTTCCTAGTGGTGAATTGCACGGCGGTGAATTGTTGGTCGGTGAATTTTCCTAGCGGTGAATTGCATGACGGTGAATTGTTGTCGGTGAATTTTCCAGCGGTGAATTGTTGGCGGTGAATTTTCCGTAAACCTTTAAAGAAAGCTTGCTAACGTTCAAAACTGACCATATAAGTCTCGTGTACCAAAACGGAACAACTCAAATTACTGAAGAAATTTCATTGGCCGACTAAAAAACCGTTCTTGAAATGTTAGCAACTGTTCGAGCTGGAACTGATTTCTACATTTGCCCCAACCAATTTAGGGCTTCAAATTTAATCAATGTGTCTTTAATGAAAACCCGGAATTTGTTTGCAAAGGGTAGAAGGCCTTCTATTGTCTGCTTTTCTCTGCCCATATATAGCCCCCCCCCCCCTAGTTATTACCTCATGAACTACTGATGCAATTCAAAGCACTAAAATTTGAAGAGTCATGCGTGTTTATGTTAAATTGATGTGCTGTGATTAATTGTGTTGTAAATAAACTCTAACTATTCTAACAGTTGTTCTGATTAGTCTAAATTGAAAATATGTATATACTAGTATAAATCATAAGTGTGCCAGTGTATTTTACCATAATAAGTTGAATACTAAAACCTCAAGAATACAAAAAAAAATAGTTTTTTTTAAATTCTTTTACTCTATATATTCTTTAATACACATTGTAGTTTTTGTTCATATTTTGATAAATGCTACATTAGTTTGAATACGATTTCCACAACATTGCACATTAGAACTCACGGCGCTTTGCTTAAAGGCCGAAACACATTACACTGATGTGACGTGATTTCACGTAATGTCAGAGATATTGGGAACTCTGATTCGTTTAAATTCTGTGACGTGGGAATTGCACGTATCATAATTCTCACGTCACAAGTTTTCCACGAATCAGAATTCCCAACGTCTCTGACATTATATGATAATCACGTCACGTCAGTGTAGTGTGTTTCAGCCTTAAGTCGTCGCTCCGTTTAAGCCGTCTTAATATCTCGACAACTTGAGTGACGACGACTTATCGAGATTTTACTGTAGTTGAGATTCAATCTGCATAACTGTCCTTATAAATTATTTATATTAATAAAAGAAATTAAGTCGAGTAGTTATTATGTCATCAATACAATTTGTTACTTTGATGTTGAGGTTGTTTTTCCTGTTATACTCACAAACAGTTGTGACTAATTATTTCAATTCTAGCTACACCCAGACTTCTGAAACGCTTTGATATCTCGCTGAGATGAGGTGTGTGCGCAACTGTATTCAATATATAGTCCCTAAAAGGAAGGAATGAGATTTTCAAGCCAAAAGAGACATCCCAACACAGCGAATAAAGTCACAACAACATAAGAGAATATTTCATCTCTATTACCTCGATAAATATTGTAGTTGGAAGCGTGAAATTTTTGGCAAATCCTTTTCAGAGCAGATTCTACATTTCAATAATTTTAAGTTTTACGTAATACCCAGGGTCTACATAAAAAAGTTAATTTGTTTTTTTTATTTATACAGCCCTCAAAAAAAAATTCTAAATTCTAAGACACCGCATGTCATTTACAAATTTTTGCAATTGGAATTATACTTCTAATGACAACGATTGCAGAGAGAGATATCCCTGTGGACAAACAATCTGAACCCCACTTCCCCGTATAATTCATGCGTGATTATATGTATAAGTCTTTGGCAAATCGCATTCAAATGTAACAATTTCTTAACTGTTTCTAAATTTTTGAACTATTTACAAATTTACGTGACATTTTGTGATAGTTTTTAAGTACATTTCTATAGATTTTTAAAAATTTTCTAATTATTACTTTCTCGAAATTACTTTTGCGAAAATGAAACCACTGCATATCAATAATTAACCTCCCTATATTTGGATTTTATTTTTCGCATAACACGTTAATTATTAGAGTTATTATTATTAGAGACACGGAGGACCCTAGGATAGATACCATCAGGTGCTGGTTCTTTGTTTGCACATACATTATATGCAGCGTCATATTTTCACATATTGAACGTAGTATGCAATGAATATGAGCTGTATACTTATATTTATTTTTTCTCAGTTTGCAAAGGATAGACCATTCTGTCTCATTTGCAATGAAGCCGTGGCAGTGTTCGTGCAGGTATAGAACACATCCGCATCATCCTTTCTAAGTATAAACATTTCAATTATGAATGAATCGACGAACGTGTCCGGCGGGGCCAAAAATTTGTTTCATATTTTTTGGCCGGCTCCAAAACAAGTTCGCTCACCACAATGGGTTGAGCCATTTTATTTTTCTTTGCTATTTTCCCCCTTTTTAATTACTTGTAATTCCTTCGACTGCATTGCTTTTGTGTTTTCTCTCGATTAGCACACATTTTGCGAACTTCTACAAAGTAAAGTACTTAATACACTTAGGTCTAATTAAAGTAATTAATTATTTCTGTAAAATAAAGTACTTCTCTACTTCCAGGTTGGGCGTCGATTTTTTTTCATTTGGACAGACGTATTGAAAATAAAATTTCAACACGCAAATTATTTAGTTAACTAGAATAAATGATTTAACCACGAGTTGCCACTGGGAAATATCGTGTAGGATTTACCTGAAAGAAAAACAGAATTTTTGTTACTGATTAATGATTTTTTTCCCCGAAAACTACGCCAATCTAAATGCTGCTACCACGGAACATGTACCCGAATGCCTCTTGAAAGTACTATTCAAAGAGCACACAGAGCAGTAACAAACGGGCGCATACAATGCAAGTCGCTGACTCAGGAAAGCAGCCAAGACAAGTGGATTTCTCCGAATCCGGAAAGGAACTGGCAATAAAACCTCAAAGAGTGCAATGGTTCCTTTCTAAGGAAATGCTTTACTTTTAAGAAAAATCTCGAACCAGAGTCAAAAACCCATTCTTTTGCCCCACAATTGAATACAGCCCTTGCCTTTTCTATCGCTCGAAAATGTGGAAGAAAAACGTCACTAGTGGTTTCCTTTCGTATTCGAAACATCACGTATCCTGAATGTAACCTTCTTGGCCGAAATGTACGATATATATTTATGCAAATACAAAGACCACAACGGGCAAAATGCTGAACCAGGTGACTGAAAAAAGATGCCCATAAAAAATATTACATTCAAGGATTTCAAAAAAACACAGTAACCCAAAATAAGGCCGGCATTACACTATAGAATTTGAATAAAAGTTCGTTCATAAAACTCGAGAAATTCAACCAATAAGCTAATCAGTTAAGTTCGCTCGAATGTAACAGATGTGCTTATTGTTTACATTTTTGAAGTTTTATAAAATAATTTTTTATCAAACTTTTATGGCATAATACCGGCCGTACTTCTTTTTAAATGTGCCAATTGTGTTGGAATTTACGACACCCGGAGGTAAGCTATTTATTTACAACCCTATTAGAGAAAAATTCTCTGTGACACCACAACCTGGAACTGTCCCTTACTAAACGATACTGGTGTAACCTTGTCGAAGAAGATTGACGGTGTATTAATATCTTTTGGTCCATCATATCTATCGCGTTGAAAATTTTAAACTCTTCGATAATTCCCACCCCCGACACATGCGTTCTTCCAATGTAAACATATTGACGTCTCTGTCCATAGCTCAAGCCCCATGTGCCATCCAGAGCATGCGTAGTATGTATCTATGATCTCCAAAACCGTACAGCATATTCCCGGCCAGGGCGAACTAAGTCCCGGAAAAGCGAAAGACTGACTTTAGAACTTTAGAAGGGCGCAAAGAGACATTTTTTAATAAAAATCCTGAACTGGCGAAGGGACGCTACGCTCTAATTCCCGGTTGAGGTCCCACTACGTGACTTCGGCTAGTGGTCGGCGAACGGAGAGAAGTAAGAACATGTGTCACCTCTGCGACTTCTGACAAGAAAGCGTGTAGTGTTATAATTAAAAATTTGGAGATTAAAATATGTAAAACAAACAAATTGTAAGGAATCGATCCTGTGTGTTCCTATGCCCTGTCCACAGCGCTGTGACTTCCCCTAATTTATATTAACCATTTATTTTTAATATTTAATTTCATTCAAAAAATATGCGAAAATATTTTCATATACCCTTTATCAATCATACCGAAATGATCTCGAGAAGTATGATATTTTATGTACGAACATATGTTTACATTGGAAGAAAACAGGTTTCAAGAGGATACGACTGAAGTTCATAAATTTTTCAACGGAATGGATAGGATAGACTACGAAACTTTAGGCAAGACAGCAGAAATCACTAAACCGCCTTCAAAATGCCATATCGTTTTCACGGAGTAGATTTTCAGCTGGTCCAAACCGATCGGAAATAGGGGGAAGTGTTCCATTGCGAAGTCAAAATTTACAAAATATCTGGGCTCGTCGATGATAAAATAAAAAGCTTTCAAGTAGGGTTAATACACTGTCAACATAGAGAGTGTTTCGACAAGGGGAAAACACCAGTATGTAGGGACAACTCCAGGTCCTAGTGTCGCAGGAAATTTTCCTCAAACAGGGTTGTGAATAAATGGAATAACTTACCTCCGGATATCGTAAGTTCTATCGTAACTGACACGTTTGAAAAGAAGTACGATGTTGGTAATGGGATTAATCGAGAAGAAATCGATTCTTAGACAAGTTAATCCTAATTTTTTAGGAGATTATGATCATTAGTTTCCCCCCCCCCCTCCTTTTAGTGTGTACTAGTTTCTTAGCTTGTTCTTATTCTGGGTTGCTGTATTTTACTCTGATATATTGTGAAATATCCATATATTTATGGGAACGTTTTTTTCAGCCAACTCGTTGGGCATTTTGCTTGTTTTGGCCTTTCTATTTGTATAAGAATGATCTGTTATATGTACTGAACGTTTTCTGGCCAGACTGAAAGATTGAAAACACTAATCACAGCAGACACCAAATTTTGAATAAAAAAATACGTCTTGAATAAAAAGCGTCACTTTCTATGTAATTTGATGTGCTCAAGACGAATCTGACCATAAAAAAGGTGGATTGGCTCCCGTTTTCTTTGTAATTGTACATTCAATACATGTATAGTAGTACAATACAAATATATTAAAACGCAATAGGAAAAAAATAATAAATATTCAAGGAAACGTCATGAATGTGTGTAGAAACCTTACAAATATATAGAGACACAGTATTGATATGAGTAAATACACAAAAAAATTCATGAAAATACAAATATATTACAGCTCTACAGTTCACTCATTGTTAACATGGCAGTATCCCCGATAAAAAGACCTATAGAACTTTTCCGTTGGGATATTCTTATTCGGTAGATCAAAACCATTCGGAATTGTGTATTTTCCTGTCGGAATTTCATTGATGGACTTTCATGTCGGCAACATAGGCGGAAATAGACTTGAAGGGCTGGGGGAAGGGGGGGGGCATGATGATGATGATGATGCCAATGCATATACACGAATATGCATTATATCAGTCGCCTTCGCTATTCACGATGGGGGGAATAATGCCTCCCCGGTTTTCCCCCTCGTATCGCCGCCCACGGTCGGCATTCCCATTGTTGTCTACAGATACCGCTCGTAAAGCACTTTTTTTTTTATAACTGTGCATGATAATAATTCAAACAATTCGGAATGTGAAGATGATAAAATTTTCGTGAATTAATATTCATATGATGTCATGAAAAGTCACGAAATTTTTCTAACATCTGCGTGTAAGTTTTTGAGATAAATCAAAACGAATTTTGATTTGGGTCAAATTGACCAACTCCGCGGTTCTAGTGTTAAATCATATGTGCATGGAAATAATTCAAAAACAGGAGTCAATAAGACTTTTTAATGGTGACATTCGTGTTCAGCAACCATTCGGAATTGCATATTTTCATATCGAACACAATCTCAATGTCGGCCAGTTTTATAGAAGAAAATCTCCACGTGTATTAGAATTTTGCCTATTCCAAGAAACATCAGTTATTTTTAACTCCATAACAATAGATGATTTTCAGCCATAGCCATAGATACGCCATGCGAATGGCAACGGAAGGAAATGCTCGTACATTCACATCCACGTAGTCACAACTACCGGTGTGATAATTATAGCGCTTCCTCCCTCACATAATTATATCGCTGAAAGTAATATATAGGAACTTCCTCTCTTTCTTTGTCTACCTTCGTGCCTGCTCTAAGGACGAATTAAATCATCTCCTCGTTATGTCCAGAAGTTCAGCTCCGTAAACGACAACAGTAGAAGTTCAAAATAATATTAGTATGAATGTCATCAATATCACAGATACTTGCAGTAGCTCGGAATCGGAAAAAACTAGAGCCGAGTCCAACGAGCTCTTAAAAGAACTCAAAAGTGCTGGTGCCGGAGATGCTGGTGATCGCTGCAGTGATCAACCCGATCGACGCATAACGTATATGTTGAGGTTGTGCGGTATCGATACGAACTCTAAAGAGAAGATGCACCAAAAGGTATTTTGCAACAAATTTGCAATTTTTTACCTAATGTGTTTCACGTACGTACTCATACTGCGGACGGTGAACTTGTGGCAGTACAGATCAGATATTGTCTTCACCCATGTATCGGCAATGTTCGTCGCGTTTATTTCCTTTGGCGTCTGGCTGTTAGTCCAGATCCAATCTAACAAGATTGTGGCAATTGAGAACGATCTAACTAAAATGTACCGGAAAGAAGATGTTCCATTACGGAACAATTTATCTTGCAAGTTACTGTTTTTGTCGATGGTTTTGGTGTTTTCTGCTTCAGCGATAGACATCGTTGTTCAAGTTAAGGACTGCGATGGCATCAGCCGCATATACAATACTTTTGGTATCGTAATTAATCCCCCAAGTTTATCGATATTTGTCTCAGTGGTCGGAGCGATTACATTTGTTTACAATACTTTCGTCATTCCTATACTACTTTTGTTTGTGTATAATTTTCTAAGTGAACGCATTTGCTCCATGTTGTATTCGTTCCAAATAAGATCAATGAACGATATCTCTGACGGAAATATAGATGCCATGTTTGACGAGCACAGACGGAGACAGAGTATCGTGAGACGATTACAGAATGCTTTTTCAGTGCCGTTGCTCATTCTGCTCACAAAACAATTCTTTTACTTATTTCTCTTCCTGTCACTCGTAGTATTTTATTCCGACCTTTTCAGAAACGCAGAGCGAGTGGCTGCAATAACGTGTTTCTCTCTGAATTGCGTCTGCTGTTTGTTTGGAACCATAATTGTGTCTTCGCGAATACCCTCCTCTCAACAAGACATAAGAGACGTCTACAGAAACATCTACGAAGATCGAATCTATTCCAAACGGGTGAGAAACGATTGTAACTCACAGCTTTTGAGAGCAATAATCGACAGAGAAGTTATCTACATATCAGCTGGCAATATGGTAAGAATTGTCAATCGTAACATTCTGGCATCGATTGGCGCTTTTGTTACGTACGCTGCCTTGATAATCACCCAAGTACAGCAGCCCGAGACGGCAGCTCACACTGCTGCTGTTGGAAACAATACTTTCAATGATTCCGTTTGCGAACTATGTAGGTCGATATGCATCTCTAAGAAGGGAAATTCATATGGCTAGATAAAATGCTTATAGGATTATATTAAGTGCACTTGAATCCGAATATTTCGAACTTGGTGCATGAAACTATAATACCATTGAACGACCGACGTAGTGGAACCAAAAATTGTAAAAGGAACCACGACTATACGCGTTTCGGAACTTCATAAAGTTCCTTCATCAGTAGCAGAAACAAAGAAAAAAATATCGAACAATACACCTTAAATTATTGTATCGCCTCCTCTGTATTGTTCGATATTTTTCCTTATTTCTGCTACTGATGAAGGAACTTCGTGTAGTTCCGAAACGCGTGTAGCCGTGGTTCCTTTTGCAATTTTGGGTTCAATTACGTTGGTCGTTCAATTGTATTATCTAACCCAAAAGGTAATTCATTTCCATGAAACTATAATTCAGATAATTTCCACTTTGGAAGGGATACTTTGCAAATCTATTTTAAGTGGGGAAAAGATACCCGTTTTATAGTGGACAAGCTATAATATCCGACAAACCAGACATGACCCTGGCTCTGTCCCTCCCGGGATATAAGCCTTTTAAGCTATAATATCCGGTGCTGCCCGGGTTTACTCTATATACGGGGAACAATGAAGAAACGACAAACCATTCAAAATGTTTAATCATGTCTGAAACGCATTGTAAGGGAACCAGGTAAACAAAAGTAAACATTCCAATAGTCATTGTTGTCCGACGATTTTTTGGATCTACTTTTTCTACTATTTTTATCTACTTAATATTTTATCTACTATTTTTCTATTTTATCTTCTTTTTTTTTTTCTTACTATTTCATTTACTATTTTCCTATTTAAAAATTTCGGCAGAGCTGTAGCCTACCGTTCAACTTGGGTTCTGTTTGTTATACGAGAAGGTGCCCAAAAGCAACCCGTATTTCTTTTTCAAAATTTGTCTCTTGTTCAATTTCTTTACAAAAATTCCCCAATTCCCTCGCAATTTCTGTTGATTTTTAAATCCCGAGCAGGAAGCGATTCCAATTCAAAAAATGCCCAAAAGACGTTCAAAGACTACCCTGTGCCAGTATTGAGAGAGTATAAACAGTGTCACAAAATAAAAAGTCCACATTTCTATACGGCCGCCCTCCCCTTTCCTGTAATTTCCAATTAGAAAATTGTTGCCCCGTATCTCCCGAGACGAACAAGAAAAAATTTCCATGTTAATATTCAGTAAGGTATTTGAATTCAAAAATCGTTATGAAAGAACAGCAAAAAACTAACGGCCAAAACTTCTTTTCCTCATTTATGCCGAACTTTTCCAACTTTTATCCGGTTTTTGAATTCAAATATCTCAGCGAGTATTGCATGTAGAAACTTGGGTTTTTTTTCCTTTCAAGTACAATATTTACAGAAATAATAGAGAACAACGGTGGAAAAATTTAGGAAAACAATAGCGTTAAATTCGGAAAAATCGTTTCACCCGTATTTAACGCTGTTCTTTCCCGAATTTCATCAGTTTTACAAATTTCGAATTCAAATATCTCTTTAAATAATGCACTTAGAAACGTGGAATTTATCTTGTTTGCCTCGGGAGATACAGGGAAAGAGTTTATAAGGCAGCATTAACTCTTACAGGACACCCTCCCTGTATAGTGGAGATAATTCACTAAATGCAGTTAATTCCATCCCACAATGGTGTTATTACATAGGATCTGCCCCGTTTAGTTTCAAAAAATTTGCCTCTTGGATGTACAATGCAATGTTTATTTATCATTTTGTATAACTTATAATTCAATGCAATCAAATAGTTTTTATTCGACGTAACCTCGGTGGAGAGAAACACGTATCACACGTAATATTTCGCTTCTTTTTCATTGTTATTCTCGCTTATATGTTGAAAGATACTTAAATTTATTAATATTTGTTAATAACGTGATGAGAGAAAGTTTCTGAAAGTATTTTTTTTTTATTTTCATTCATGTTATCACGTATCGGAGGAATGTTCCTTACACACGAATACATTTTTAGTTTGCAGTTAATAAAATACTTTTCGTAACAATTTTCGGTTCTAAGTTCCAAGAAGAAATTTATTTTTCGACCTGTTGTGGTAAATGCGATGCATCCGGTTATTATGCATAATCGTGGACCATATTGGTAAGTTTGATAAATGTCACTATATTTATTAATTTTACCGGCGATTATACATAACAATAAAAGAGAGCACCGTTGGTATTTGCACTGAAGAGCCAAAAAAACTGGTACACCTGCCTAATATCGTGTAGGGCCCCCGCGAGCCCGCAGAAGGGCCGCAACACGACGTGGCATGGACTCGACTAATGTCTGAAGTAGTGCTGGAGGTAATTGACACCATGAATCCTGCTGGGCTGCCCATAAATCCGTAGGAGTAAGATGGGTCGGAGATCTGTTCTGAACAGCACGTTGTAAGGCATCCCAGATATGTTCAATAATGTTCATGTCTGGGGATTTAGGTGGCCAGCGGAAGTGTCTAAAGCCAGAAGAGTGTTCCTGGAGCCACTTTGTAGCAATTCTGGACGTGTGGGGTGTCACATTGTCCTGCTGAAACTGTCCAAGTCCGTCGGAATGCACAATGGACATGGATGGGTGCAGGTGATCAGACAGGATGCTTACATACCTGTCACCTGTCTAGACGTATCAGGGGTCCCATATCACGCCAACTGCACACGCCCCATACCATCACAGAGCCTACACCAGCTTGAACAGTCCCCTGTTGACATATAGGGTCCATGGATTCATGAGGTTGTCTCCATACCCGTACACGTCCATCAGCTCAAAGCAATTGGAACTGAGACTCGTCAGACCAGGCAACGTGTTTCCAGTCCTCAACAGTCCAATGTCGGTGTTGTCGGGCCCAGGCGAGGCGTAAAGCTTTGTGTCGTGCAGTCATCAAGGGTACACGAGTGGGCCTTCGGCTCCGAAAGCCCATATCGATGATGTTTCGTTGAATGGTTCGCACGCACACACTTGTTGATGGCCCAGCAATGAAATCTGCAGCAATTTGCGGAAGGGTTGCACGTCTGTCACGTTTAATGATTCTCGTCAGTCGTCCCGTTCTTGCGTGATCTTTTTCCGGCCGCAGCGATGTCGTAGATTTAATTTTTTACCGGATTCCCGATATTCACGGTACACTCGCTACCTCGGAGATGCTATGTCCCATCTCTCGTGCGCCGACTATAACACCACGTTCAAACTCACTTAAATCTCGATAACCTGCCATTGTAGCAGCAGTAGCCGATCTAACAACTATGCCAGACACTTCTTGTGTTATATAGGCGTTGCCGACCGCAGCGCCGTACTCTGATTGGTTCCATATCTCTTTATTTGCATACGCATGCCTGTACCAGTTTTTTTGGCTCTTCAGTTTATTAATACTAACAAGAATCATCACTTTTACGTGCTATTATGCATAATACAGTCAATCCTGTCTTAACGAATACCGTTATAGCGAAAATCTCATTTTAATGAGCACTTTTCTAATTCCCCAAATAAGTTTACATAGGAACAATGCTAGATAACATGGAATTCCTTTATAACGAAATTTCGTTTTAACGAAGTGATTCCTCCGGTCTCTTGGCGTTCGTTATAACGGGATTCGACTGTACTCAGACGTCAATGTTCAAATACCCATGAGGAATGTGTAACAGGTGCATGTACGTCACATATATTCCTGAGTGTGATTGACACCATGTCTGATTTGATAATATTTATGAGCAGTTGTGTATGTCCGTAATTTATGAGGTGAAATTCTGGTGGCTACGCCTATAACGGTATATGCAATTGATCCCGCTTATAAGGTTTCAAAAACCTGTCATGAAAATGGCAAAACTCTTTAAACGGGAAATCTTAGTGACAATTAGTTACAGTGGGGGAACATGAAAATAGGTCGTACTAAGTGGGAACGTTGTAAACCGGATCGCCTGTATATTATGCTTTTTTTTCTACACTGCACACGTCCTTGATCAGTCACCATTAGAAGAGAACTTGCAACGTTTTTCAAGGTGAACGAAAGGTCCATGACACATTTCAAACTATTAAATACTATTATGGAATCAATCGGCACAAAAGTGTTTTTGGTGTACAAGTTTTTATGTTTGTTTTTTGATAAATTAGGAAAAAAGAAGAGTTTAAAACTCTACTAACACATGGCGCTGCATCACGAAACACTCGAAATGTGACGCAAATGTTTACGGCCGTATAACTAATATTTATTACTGTTTTTCTATACACAATGAAACCTGTACTACATAAAAAGGAGAACATCCTTTGTAGAGGGCAGCAAATCATATCCTCCTTCGCGAGAATAACTTTTTCGCAAACAGCATTCAAATATTGGATTCCTTCAATTTATATCAATATTTAAACTATTTACGAATTTACGTGACACCCTGTGTATTTTGTCTCTTGTGATGGTTTGGAATATTTTGTTTCTTAAAAGAATTTTAAGATGAAAAGTAAAAACTGGTTTTAATTTATTTTTTATTGGAATCCGAAACATTATTTTCAATAGTGAAAAACAAATAAGGGAACAATGTAAAAACATGATCGAAAAACTACATGATTCGTTACTTCATCCTTAAAAACTACGTTCTCCTGCATTCAAATACTAACAGACCAACGTATTCCCACTTGAGCAATGCCCATTAGTAACATTTCTACAAAGAATGTTCTCGTTCCCTTTTTCCGTTCGACATAAAAAAGCAAAACAAACATGATCCAAAAGTGTACAAAGATACATACAAAAAAAACAAAAAAGAATGATTATAGAAAAGAACATAATGATCAACATGTCACTACAAAATGTAAAGGTTCTGTTATTTTCTTTACCCCCTCTACGGCTTTGGTTTGGTGCGTGGATTTTTGCCTTTGTCTCGAGAACTTCCAGCCCTTGTTAAATTGAACTAAATGAAAGAGAAAATGGTGTACAGTTTTCTTTCTGTCTCTCTAAATAATTTCTTCGCTGAGAAATACGGGACAAAGAGCAATGTCGAGGAAAAAACAGTCTCGAAACCCTCGAGGTGACAGCTCTGTTCTTGTCAATTATGTTCTTTGATTCCTTGACGGATAAAAAGATCACTGGTTGTAGTCGTCATATCTAGAGATTCTGACGTCTGCAAAATTGTTTTTCTTGTTAATATCTTCTCGAAAAATCTCACTGTGGAACCTCACCTAACGGACACTCCCCGTTAACAGACAAATTTCTGGTCCCCGATCCCGTGAAATAGGGCTTTAATGTATTTTACTGTCCGTTAGTGGACACTGTCGATACCGGACAGTAAAATCGAGCAAACTCTAATTTATTAGTTTCTGGTTTGAAAGTGATGATTTATCATATTCAACTAAGATTTGTTTAATACCAAGCCCGTGTTGGTAATTATGATAAATTGTAAACTACTCAATTATCTGAATGTAACTATGATCCAGGACGGTGAATTCGAGTGCTAAAGTGTTGGTTTTGTTTGGTGACACGTGTGAAGAAAGCCAACATTACAGGACTGATAATGTAGTGTTGTGAATGTTTTTATATTCTCCACACTTATTCAGATTTGATTGGGTGTGGTTCAACTATAGTGAATTTCACTGTAATTGAATTATTTTTCTTATTGAAAACGTACAAAAATTTTAGTTTCTAATTTTAGTCTAATTATTATATCACGATTAATGGAGCAATCACTGATTTCTATTCACATTTTTTCCGCAAATTTTTGTGTCAAGCGTAGAATTTTAATGATCAAATTTATGAATCGTAGAATTTTCGTAAAACTCTTCGTGCAGTTTGTATTTTACCTGTGAGTGCAGCGTGCAGTTCTGTTTCCATCACGCGTGAATATCTGTAGGATGAAAAATCGATATTTTCCTCTCTCCAGTATGTAAATACATTTATCGCTGTACTCTCATTCGAAAAAGGAAAGTATTATCAAAGAGAATTCTAAATTTAGGCTTCCACTTTATTTGCATATGTATGCATCTCTCCTAATGCATTTCAGAGAGAATGTCGATGCTCTTGACACATTCCTTTGAGTGAAATCTCCTTTTTTTTGCTGATTTTTCTTTTTTCTTAAAGAAAGTAAATTTAAAATTTAACAAATAATGTTTTTTTCTGTATTTACAATTGCAAAAAAAATTTGTAAAATATAAAATTGATATTCGTACATCGTGTGCAAGGTGTACGTTTTCAATTTCGTTCAGCATCGACTTCACAATTTGTTCCAGGTTCCTGAAGACGTTTCCTTCAAAATAATCATTATTAACGTTACATTTCCGTTAATCTTTTTCCTCGTTCCATCGTAATTGGAGTGTTTCTAATCCGTTATCTCTCGAAGCTGTAAATTACTTGTCTTTACATTTTACTCGACTGTAATCTCGAGGATAACGAGCTGTTTTCAAGATTGTTTTCGCTGTAGCCGAGAGAGAGAGTAAATATTTTTCATTCCAATTATACCATAAATTCGTAGAAAATTCTTTAATATATGGAGTCATTCAACTACATATTACGTCAGCATCAATGGAGAGGGTGAAGGGATTTTGGATTTGCTGGCTTTTGATGACAATTACTTAAATGGAATTACTAATACTTATATTTCTGGCCATTTGGTGAGAATTGCGTATGATACTGTCTTGATTCATGCTGCTGATGCAATCCTCCAATGCCTTTGTCGCTTCTCGAAGCACTTCTTTGGAACCTAAGAATCATTTCCCCCTTATACAAATTCCTTATCCGAGAAAAAAGGAAATGGTCACATGGGGCCATGACCTGTTGAATAAGCTGGTTAAAGAAGTATCGGAATGTGATGTTTTGACTAGTAATATTATACCAGAAGCGGCCTGTGAGCCGACTCGTGATGGAGCACCCACGATTTGGCCTTCCGAAGATCTTGTCACTGCGTCTCACCTAATCATGCACACGTTTCTCAACATTTCTGAAAACCAGGACCGGTAAAATTTTTGTGATACAATTCCACGGATTACTACTGTCCCGTTTTATTCATTCCTCTACATTCCTGTAATATTCGTGTTCTCGTTATATTTTATGCATTTGTCCCGTTTTTTAGGCGATACTTATTTGAATTTGTAATTTTTGCCAATATCGTGAATACAAACATAATATAAGCGTTTTCATAATATAAGGCAAAGTATTATGATAATTACGGCAGAAATTTTAAATATTCATCTCACATTTATTTGTTAGATGCCGTATCTTTGTATCGCTTTATTTGGCAGGTTTAACGTCTTTTCCCAACTTCGAGACGCAAATGCGAGCCGATCTCCCCGTTAAAAAGTCTCGCCACAGAGAGCAACAGTCCTACAAGCAGTACAAATATTCAATCACTACACATCACTCACTTCACTTCTGAGATATAGATGGCAGCACTGGAAAATCATACACAACACTAGATACGCACTCAGACTGTTAGGTACACACATTTACACTTCCGGCACAACTCACTAGGTAGTAAATTGCCTATGGCGATAGACCTGACTTGTGCTCGGTTTGAAAAAGAAAAAAATTGTTTAACGTCTTGTCCACAATTTTTTTTTCGGAATTTTAACTACGATTGGTGATTGTTCCCATCTCTTTGTGACAAAGTTTTTAACGACAATTGGCAATGTCCTGCATGTTTTAAGGATTATTATTTAAGATCCCAGTTTGTCGAATTTTATTTTTCTCAACGAGATATGGTCATCAGATCATGCAACATGCATGTACCACACATCCGGTTTCGTTTGTAAAAAATTCAAACTGTGACTGTTTTCAATTATTCAATTTGCAGAAGATACTGCTATTTTTGATGCATTGCATCTAGATGGAAATGCAACCATATAAGTGGATAGTTTATGAAGGAGAGGGGTTGAAAGCAGTGCGTAAATTCAAACGTGGAAATTGCTTGTGTTTTACCATAATATTGCACTAATCTGCGAGTTTTTCTGTGCTGCCCGCGACGCTGCAGCTGACCATTGTGAAGGCCCTCGAAAAGAGAGAAGTCGGCCACGCCTGGTCTAGATAATTTAATGTTTCCCATTCAAAAGTAAAAATGAATCAATGAGAATGAAATAATTATATAAAAGAGGAGAAATTATGCCAGAGTTCCTGAGTCTCTGTAAATAAAGGTATATACAATCCCACATAGAATTTATTTCAAACTTAAACATCTAAGACCACAAGAACCGGTAATTCCATCTTCAGTTAATACAACCACTTGAGCAAGTAGTCAACCAAGTTAAAGATTCGATCTTGTATGAAGGTCTCCTAGTAACTTAACACTTGATTTCTTCCTATTTCATTGTCACTGATACTCAATTTTGTTTCGTAAAAAGAAAAATAATAAAGAAAGTAATTGGAGACGTACTTCCCAAGTCAAAAGAACTCCGAAAATAATTTCACCGGGGGATGAAGAAGAACGAAATTATATATAAGTCTCTGGAAAAGTCACGAGAAATTTGTATCATTTTACCTCATATCGAAAATTTTCTTTTCATAACCACCAAGTAAGAAAAAGGTGCATTTATCCATTTATTTTAGTTCCATACTCAGAGACGTATGCAGGAAGGGACTTCGTGTCCCATGTCCGGCTCACCCAAAAAATTAAAAAAATGTTTTCAAATGTCTAAAGGCATTATCATTATACACTATTTTATCTTTCAATTTGAAATGTTACCGGCCACTTGTGCTCAAACGTGAAGTTTGCACCTGATGTCCCTCTTCATTTGTAACTTCAGTTAGACTTGATTGTAACGACATCTCGGCTATAACGTCAATAACTGGCTGTCGTCACTGAGTCCCACACAGAATTTTGCCAAAGAACCTTGCTGATAGAATCCATGAAAATGCGACGACCTCGGTTAAAACGACACACTATACATCACTTTTGCTTCCACTTTTTATGGTATTTTCCCAAGAAACTCTTAATCTCTGCTCGTCGGATTCAAACAATGTTTGTCTATTGTTTCATTCAGGTCTAACTATGAAATGATATATTGTTAGATAGTGACGCTTTGACTTATTCATTGACATGACCCGTATACGGGACATTCCAGTATTCTCTTGTAATTTTGTCCGCTTTTCTCTCTTCTTCTAAAACAAGTTTTACATTAATTATCAATCTTTACTAAAATCTGGGACGCAAGTAATTCATTCTATATAATACAGTTTATAAATTTGCGTAATTTATAAATCGTATTATATTTCTATAATGAATATGCTTAGCAATATTCATCACATATTTGTCATATTATTGTTTTTTTAGTGAAATGCATTTTAAATCAACGCAAAATTGCTGTAGCAGTGCATTTCTCGCCAAGGATTACTCATAAGCAAAAAGTGTTTTGCCAATATTTGCAAAATGTTTGGCGAGAATCGGTGATGTCACCTATATTAAATCCAATTTCCTCGATCAAATATGGTCACGATAACCATAATGACAACTTCATACACAATACAGTTGGCCCCGCTTAATCGAGTATCAACGATTCCAGCACGCAGTATCCGATTATGCAAACAACAATTTAATTACCATTTAACAAACTTAGAGTAATTCGTGTTTGAAAACTGATGACGGATCAATATTAATGAGGTTTCTCGGACAAATCAGGCATCAAAAATATAGTGAAAACTATATTTAATGATCCGATACCGAAGATTTTAACTTCTCGTCAGGAAATTTAGCGCTCTCTATTAGCTTGAAAGGGATCAAAAATAAAATAAAGATACGTAAAGCAACTTGAATACTTGGACGCTAGTACTTACTCTTGAATGTATTCATCTTAACCTAGTAATATATTTCCCATTATTTCCAAATGTTTCATTCATTAAGAACATTACTTGTGCATAGTGTTTGGTATGTATTAACAAAGTTGCGGCGTGAAGTGTAATAGTCGATTAAGCGGGTAAAGGTCGTTGGAATTATCGTATTAGCGAGAGAGGAACTGTAACAGTCTCTATGGGAGGAATTTTAGTGGCGGAAGATTTTGTCCATTTAAGCGGTGCGAGAGAGACGGTATATGTTATTGCTTCTGATATATTTTTCAATTAAAGAAAGCCTCGAGAGCATCAAACCATTCTCACGGCAGAATATCGCGGTGACCTGAATGCCGTTATAACCGAGTTTAACAATTTGTGCGTACTCACTTTCAAACACGTGGGTCATGACTCATCCCAAAACAATCAATTTTGTATAAAACACACGCTACTAAACACGCCAAATTATTACCGGGGAACAAAACCGTAATTCAACAGCCATTTCTCTTTTCCCCCCTGTTTTCTTCGAAATAAAAGGGAACAAAAATGTCCGGAAATGTTCAAAGAATGAAGACACCATAAATAAAAGTAATGATAGTAATAAAAGAAGAAGAAAAAATCTTAATGATCCGCATGTCCGTACAAAAAAATAAAATAAATAAAGTGTTTTTCGTTGGTTTTTTCCCAATTCTCGAGTTGTTTTTTACACGGCACCGGATCGGTCCATGGATTTTGTTTTGTCTTTATTGTAAGACTTTTTGGCCCTTGATAAATGAAAGAAAATGGTGAGTGGATGTTTCTCCCTAAAGGATACGACAAAAGAAATAGCGGGAAAAATCAAGAAAAGGAACAACGACGTTGGATTATCTCGGGAAAAAATCTCCAACCCTTGAGGTGAATAGAGAAAACGTTTTTATCAACACCGTCCCTGATTCCAAAAAGAAGGATAAAAACTATAGCATGATGGAGACTTGTTTCTATTCTGTTCTGTTGTCCATGCGGCGGTCAATTTTTCGGGATTTGCGAGTTCTGATAATAATAAATATATCCATAGCAGTGTTCTTTACACTTTCTACCAGCGGTTGAAAATGGTGAAATGATTTCTTTGGACTTGTAAAAAATCAATAAATTGGAGAATCAATTTGAGAAGAACTGGAAAGAAATAGATACCGTCAATGCAAAAATTATATGTGCACTGGTAAATAATAATTTACGTGGCAGAGGCAAAACATAAATGACATAATCAGGAATATCATTTGAGAATCAGCAAAAAATAGATACATAAATAGGAGAAATATTTTAGGACCGATACAATAGATAAATGGGAAAAACAACTTGCGCCCGGAAAACAAATAAATAACGTAAATAGGGAAAATAATTCCAGAACCAGCAAAAAATATATAAAAATAAATAGGAGAAATGATTCGTGGACCTGCGAAAAATAGGTAAATAAATAGATAAATACAAATGCAACGCCACAACAGGCAAAACGCCCAACGAGGTGGCTGAGAAAAAGATGCCCATATACATGGAGATCGCGCAAAATAATTTACATCTATAAATGAGAACCCTAGATATTACAATACCTAGAATATAAATGCGCAAATTATTAAGCAACATCTACCAATCGATTAGTTTACAACCTACGTTACAACTGCCAATACAGTAATACCCCGAAGTTACACAATACGTAAGACCAACTATACTTCTAAGTTTAATCCGCATAAGTCAGGTTATGATTTTTCACACAAATACATTTAAATATCGGTTTATTGGGACCAGAATTGGTATAAGAAATAATTTATGTAGCGGCAAAATATAGATGAATGAAAAGAAAAAATAATTTGTGGACTAGCAAAAAATAGATAAATGAACAGGAAAAATAATTTGTGCACCGACAAAAGAGATAAATGGGTATAACAATTGAGCCCGGAAAAAAATAGAAAAAGCAATTTCACAACCAGCAAAAAATAGATAAATTTATTGGATAAATAATTTTTGTAACGGCAAAATAAATAAAGGGGACAAACAATTTGCACCCTGCAAAAGATTAAATACCATAAATAGGAAAAGTTATTTCAGAACCAGCAAAAAATGTATAAATAAATAGGAGAAATAATTTGTGGGCTCACAAAAGAAATGGGAGCAATAACTTGCGGACCAGCAAAAAACAGGGCAGAATTAACTCCTCGCAGACCTTTCGACGCTAAAACAAAAATAAGAACCTAATATATTCAATGAATCGAAAACTATGTACTAACCATATATCAATTGACTGAAATGTTTCACAGACCTGTCCACGGACCGCTTGGGTGAAGAACGCTGATCTATAGCATAAGTATCCATCCTATAAAATACAGTTAAACTCGGTTGTAGCGACATCTCGGCTATAACGTCACTAACCTCGTTGAATTCCCATAGAACAGCTTTTCTGAACCCATGGTCCACAGACAGCCTTGAACAATTGACAGCCAATTCTAGCCCAACTGAATGAAAAATCATTGTTATTGCAATTCGTAATAGTAATATCATTTCAGGTTTTAAGTAAATTACACCTTCATACTTGAGGCAAGCATATCCCATCGAAAAATACTCGGGATGTCGTGATCGTAAATACGGGATATTGCTGATTGCAGCTAAAAATAAAATTGCAATCTGGGACCAGTTTTCTAATTATCGCTGAAGGCTGTGCAAATAAAGATCTCCTGCAATCGTAGTAAATAGAAAAATCCACTTTCCTTTATAAATAATAAAATTAGCATGATTTCTCTATGTATATCAAATTCAATGTATCAAAATAATTCCCATTTTAATTACATTAATATCATTTATAATTTTAGAAAACTTTTATAGGAGAATGAGAATCCCATTCAACCGAAATCAAGGATGCTTGAACTACTCTACATTATAACAATCTTTTAATTAGAAATTCATAAAGGTCCCATTTCTTCTTCAAAGTGATTTTGTGTATTTTTCCCCCACTTTGCCATTAATACTTCAATATCTTTCGCCATGAATGGGAAAAAAAATGATAGTAATTGGTAACCTATCTGACGACACGTGTTATGGAAATCGAATTTCACCAGGGAAAGTGAAGAAAAAACGAAGAAATCCGATAATATTTCCTGAGAATTTAAGAGAAAAAGAATTATTTTATTATCGTATCAAAGATATAGTTTTCATACCTTTTAATCAATTGTGAAAGATTCACTATTTTATCGTCCCAATACTTTCACGAGCTCTTCTGTTTAAAAATTTAAGCGAGCATACAGTTTTCATCATTAATTATGACTGTTAATTCGTTGAAATATAGATAAAAATCTACTAAAAAATTCCTAATGGATTATTTTTGGGTAAATTGGTTTGCTGCTATAGAACATAAAAAGCCCAAAATGCTACGAAATGCTATCTAAGTCGGTGTTTTCCAACATTTTTACAGCAGCGGACCCGTGAAAGCGGTTGAAAAATTTCGCGGATCGACATTAATAGGGAAAATAATTCGCGGACCGGCAGAAAACATTTAAAAAAGAGAAATACTCGGTGAGCCGTCCCTAAAAAATTAATGAATATTAGAAATAATTTGTGCAAGTGCAGAAAATGAATGAATGAGAGAAATAATTTGAGGACTGTGAAAAATAGGCAGTACAGATAGTTTGCGGACCGGCAAAACACCAATAGACTGTAAAGATAATTTGCGAACTGGGAAAAAATATATGAATAGGAGAAATAATTTGATGACCGGCAAAAAAATTAGCAAATACGAAAAACTCTCTGCGCATGTGCAAAAATTGAATAAATGAGATAAATTATTTAAGGACGGGAAGAAGAGTAAAAAACAAAGTAAGTAAATTTAAATAAAATGAAATATAAAAAATTATATATGATATATTCAATATAAATGATAGTATAATAAAGTAATAAGTATAAAAATAAATGTAAAGTAAAAAAGAAATAAGTAAGAGAACTAATTTGAGGCGCCACAAAAAAAAATAATTATATATATTATAAATAATTACCGGACCGGCAAAAAACAAATGAAGAGAAGAAATAATTTGGGAACGGAGAAAAAATATATAAATAGGAGAAGAGAGGCAATTTGCGTTAATTAGTTTTAAATCCAATGAATAAAAATTCTTCAAATTTTCATGATTCATTTCAAAATAGTCAACTTGATTCATTTCACGTAATTGAAAGAAAAATATTAGTGAATTTTTCTTTTAATTACGTGTTTTTTATAAATTCATCGAAAACTGGGTTTCTCACCCTGTAATTATGTCTCACAGTGTACAAACGTGAAAGATATAGGAACCCCCTTGAACTATATACATAATTATTTTTTGAGTCCATCCTTAATCTGCATGCCCATAAATGCTGTACGAAAGTCTCAAGATTTTGATTGATTAATCAATTTTGATTATTTTCCTTGTTGAATAATTAGTTTCAGCAAGTATAGCTGTTCGTATTATTAATGCGAATTTTGAATGAAAGCTATGTAAAATCCCAAAGTCTCAAATTTATTTTTAGCGTTCTAAAGAAAAATAGTATTTATAATAGATTCTCTCGACTCTTATTTCTTTATTATTTTTCCACGTATTTTGTTAAGGTTAAAGTCTTAAAAAATCCCCAGAGACGTTTCTTTGGATATTTTTCATGTGTTTGCTTTTTTTCCCCTTCTCTCCTCGAAATAATAATAATACCCTTGTTTTCGAGAAATTTTGTACATGCAGCAATTTTGTGTAGTATCAGAAATATGTAGTCTGTTCTTCATGTTTCACGTACCAATAAAACACTAATAGGGATATCCCTGTGGATTTTTCGTTATCAGGATCAATAGCATTTATTCGAGGGTATTTACAGTAATGATGTATCTTATCATTGAAGCCCAGATGATATGCGCTAATAAATGTGGAATAGTGCAAAATATGCACTAAAATATGCTCAAATATGTAGTAAAATAAAGATGAATCTGCATTCAAAAATGCCGAGAAAGGACATGAAATCACAAACATGTGCGAAAAATTAGAACATCTCGTAATGCTGAAGTATGGGGGCTAAAAATTAAAAATTACGCGAAAATATATAGCAAAATTCCAATGCATTTGAAAGTGCAGAAAAATGAAAAAAAATTCATACAAATTTTGAAAATATGCATTTGAAAATACTGATACATGCATTTAAAATGCTTAAGCATGCATTTAAAAATTGCGAAATGCGCATAAAATATAACAAACGCTTTAAAAATTCTCCAATATGCCCTATGGGGATATTGAAATATATACGTAAAATGAAAAAAAATATGCATTTAAAAATGCTGGTTTCCCTAAAAGAGAGAAAATATGAGCATAAAGCGGAACATTTGCACGTAAACAAACAATTTATTATTATTTGTATTATATTTCTAATGCTCATTAATTGTTTTGTCGGTCTGCAAATTATTTCACCCATTCATTTTGTTTTTTGCAGTTTTCCAAATTATTTTTCGTTCTCACGTATTTTCTTGCCCGTCGTCAAATTATTTCTCCTATGTATTTATTTTTGTCCTTCCTCAATTTTGTTTTTCTTGCCAATTTATTTTTTGCTGGTCTGCAAATTATTTTTCACACGTCTATTTATTTTTTTGCTGATCTGCAAAATACTGCTTTCATTTATTAATTTTTTGCTGTTCTTCAAATTAATATTCCTGTTGATATTCATTTTTTTTATCGGTCCGCAAATTATTTTTCTTATTTATTTCTTACTTTCCGAATTTGTTGATTTCTTTAGCGGTTCGCAAATTATTTCTCCCTTTTCTCTCTCTCTTTTGCCAATCCGCACAATTGTTCCTCTGATTTGCTCAATTTTTGCTGTTTTTAAAATTATTTATAATACTCATTGTTTTTTCCCTCGATCTGCAGTTTATCAAACTCGTTCATTTTATGCCGGTCCGCAAATTATTTCTCCTATTTGTTTATTACTTTTTCCATTCAGTCACTTTTGTCTATCCTCAAATGATTACTCCAATTTATTCCTTTTTTGCCGGTCCGCAAACTTTTTCTCTTATTTTTTTTGGCGTCCCCAAAATTAATTAATTATATTAGTTAATTATTTATTAGTTTTTGTTGGTTCATAATTTATTTATTATACTCGTTCATATTTTGCCGGTCCGCAAATTATTTCTCCTATTTATTTATTTCCGCTGGTTCGCAAATCGTTTTCTCATTTTTATTTTTTGCTGGCCCGTGATATTCAGCTCTCACCGGTCCGCAGATGTAAAAATGTTCAAGAGCACTGGGGTGTACACCACGTCGAATTTGCCCGAAGAAAACATATTGCAAAAATTTAGCGCTTTGTTAATTTTTTTTTTTCTTTTTGACACAAAATAAAGTTTTCCAAACTCTGCCACGAAGCTGGACTGGAAGAGATCTCGGCAAACGAGAAAAGTCCAAGGGCAAAGTTCTGGAGTTCGTTCATTCATGTTGTACACCACGTGACTTTATCGAATTTTCCGTTCTTTCTTATGCAGTTTTTACTACAGATGTCCAACCTTTTGGCGAGTGCGGGCCACTTCAGTGATGTGAAAACATGTCGCGCGCCATTAACGTAATTAAGTGATCTGTGGGGAACAGCGCCGGGGGTTACTTAAATGATCTATGAATGCATGAAGGTCGGCATGAGTGATTTTGAATTATGTCATGGGTCACTAAGATTATTTGTAAATCTTCAGCGGTCCGTTTGAGTGATTTTGAATTATGTCATGGGTCACAAAGATTATTTGTAAATCTTCAGCGGTCCGTTTGAGTGATCTGAAGCTCTGCTGCGTGTCATTTGAGTGATCTGTGAATGTGCAACGGATCATTTGAGTGATCTGGGAATGTGCAACGGATCATTTGAGTGATCTGGGAATGTGCAACGGATCATTTGAGTGATCTGGGAATGTGCCACGGATCATTTTAGTAATCTGGAAATGTGCAGCGAGTGACTAAAGTTATCTATAAACGTGTCGCAGTCAATTAAGTGACCAAGAACTGTGCCGCGGGTCGTTTAAGTGAACTGGAAATGAGCCACGGTCTGCTTGAGTGATCAAGTGGGAAGTCAGTGATCAGTTTGGGAACCACTGGTCTAAACTAACACTGTACTATATTGAACTGCCTTTCATATTGTGCTTCTTTCTTGATTCCTTTGAGGTGACTGGTGAGTACGTATATTTTTCAGAGATTATCTTCAAGATTTCCGAAGTATTATAATAAATTCTAATCTGTTTCATTACGGGTTTTATTGATGCCAATGAAAAACTAAATCTAAAATAAATCCAACGAAAATTATAATTTGAGTATTCAAAATTCATTCGGTCTTCATTCGTTCACATTCATATTTCCCGGACAAAAAAAAATAATAATTTTTAAGATTAAAATTTAATACTTATCAGGACTAAAAAAAATTAAATCTTAAAGAAAAAATTTTGAAAAAAACAGAAATTCTTCGTGAAAATTTTCCTTTTTCTCATTTGTATTTTAAATGCGTTCAAGAAACATTAACCATAACAAAAAAAAAATTTCTTGCTTTCACTCACACCAACAGTTTCTAATTGAATTTCGCGATGGCGGTTTTTTTTTTCTTTTCTTTTTTGTTACGAAAGATCCTGAAATTAAATTTTTTTTGCGCCCTCTATCTTTACTTCTTTTTTTGCGGAGAAGTTGGAAAATTTCTTAAACAAATTTCCCGTGCGTGTGGATATGAATTTATTCCGTTGCCAAAGTACGTTTTCTTTTCTCATCTTCTCCTCAGCACGAAATTACCCCATTTGTTTAACATAAGAAGATAGTTTTTCGGTGGGAGAGAGAGAGAGAAAGATGGCGCGTATAAAACCGCCAATTTTAGCTTAAAGAAATGAACATATTCGAAAATATTATTTTTCAGGTCTAAGATGCTATTAATCTTTTGAAAATGTTACTTTTATGCCATATTGATCCATTGTTCTTTACTATTATCCTATGCAGTTTTCAGATTCCGGCAATTCCAGAGATTATTGCAGAAGTTTGTGAAAACTCGAAAATTTCTGATTTTCAATATTTTTACGTACAAATAATGTCATGGACATGTTTCTAAACGCCATTCATTCGATATTAAAATTGTTTAAGGCGTGTCGTTTCGAATGATGCCGTCTATACCAGAGTTCTTCAACCACTGATATATAACACTGACCGGCATCGGTCAGTGGAACATCTCGCCCAATTCATGTGGCAGCGACATGATTTTGTGTTTTGTAAATAAACTAGTCTATATAATGCTTGTGTATTTTTTGCTGGTCCTCACGTTATTTCTACTGTTTATGTAGCTTGTTTTGCCGGTTTGATAATTACAGTATTTTACATTTTTGTTTATTTCTTGCTGATTTGTATAGTTGCAGTATTAGAATTACAATATTTCTCCTTTTTTCATCGATCTGCAAATTAATTTTTCGTCTTCATGTATTTTTTTTACCGATCTGCTTATGTTTGTTTATGTTACCGAAATGTCTTATGTTTATGTATTTTTTTACCGATCTGCTTATGTTTGTTTATGTTACCGACATGTCTTATGTTTATGTATTTTTTTACCGATCTGCTTATGTTTGTTTATGTTACCGACATGTCTTATGTTTATGTATTTTTTTACCGATCTGCTTATGTTTGTTTATGTTACCGACATGTCTTATGTTTATGTATTTTTTTACCGATCTGCTTATGTTTGTTCATGTTACCGACATGTCTTATGTTTATGTATTTTTTTACCGATCTGCTTATGTTTGTTTATGTTACCGAAATGTCTTATGTTTATGTATTTTTTTACCGATCTGCTTATGTTTGTTTATGTTACCGACATGTCTTTTGTTTATGTATTTTTTTACCGATCTGCTTATGTTTGTTCATGTTACCGACATGTCTTATGTTTATGTATTTTTTAAACCGGTTCGAAAATTATTTCTCCTATCTATTTATTTTCACCGGTCAGCAAGTAGCTTTTGCCGATCTGCAAATTATTTGTCCTTTGCAAATTACATCATTTCCTGTTTTTGTGTAGTTTCTGCCAGTCTGTGCAAATTATTTGTCCTGCTTGTGTAATTGTTTCTGGTCTGCAAATCATTTATGCCATTTATTTGATTATTTTCTGTCATTCCTCAAATTATTTCTATACTTATGTATTTTCAGCCGGTTTGTATTAATGCTATAGTATTTCTCCTGTTCATCTATTTTTTTGTATGCTTCTATTAATTAAAGTATTAAAACACTACAGTATTCCTTCTCTTTTGAGGGAAGACAAATTGTTCATTATATTTATTTTTCGCCAGCCTGAAAATTGTTTCTCCTGTTTATGCAGTTATTATTATATATGTATATTATTTATTTTTGCAGATCCACAATTCATTCCTCCTATTCACGTATTTTTTACGGCAATTTCCAAAATTACTTCTCTCATATTACCGCGGTCCACGAAATTGTTAAACTATATTTTCATGCGTCCGCAGTTGCAAAAAAAGATAAAGAAAACTGATCAAAAAATAAAATTATGTAAAATGAGATTTTTGTTCTTGGTTAGCAGACCACATTTCCTAATAGCTTACGACTAAAATAGACTGAATACAGCAATTGTTTTGCTTTAAACAGCGTTGTAAAATTATCAAATTTTAAAGTTGTGGGGGCGACAAAGTTTGCCCCGCGTGGAAAAAATCCTAGTTACGGCCTTGGGTAAGCACTCATGCTTTCTTTGAATTTTACGAGATGGCTGTGGAGGTTGCGATGCGTCATAATATATATTGTAATTACAGTAAGGATGTGGAATACGAAGAACCTCTCCCAAAAAAGATACTTACGATGCATCTGTTGGCCTGCATAACGAGTGCAAACCAAAGACCATCTTGGGTTGTGGGAAAAACATAAAAATCTATAAAAAATTAAATTTTCAATCTTTTTTCAAATGAAACATCGCATTCTCCAGACTCATCTCGAACAATTCAAAGAAGGCATGGTTGCTAACCTAAAAGAGCACCTTCAACAAAGAATTCTCGACTTGGACTGGTGGAACTAGTTGACTACAATTGAAGTTCCTGTATTCTGAATAGTTTTCCCAAAAACCACTCATCCGAACACAGCCAAATTTTCAGGATATCTTAATGAGACCATGGGAGAGAGATTTATGCAATAAAAAATATAGTTCTGTTTTTGACCGCCGGATGAAAAAGTGGTGCTTTTTATTGCATTTTCCTTTTTTTTTTTGCATGGTCCATAAAGCGTGTATACCAAGTTTCAAAGGAATACGTCCTCCAGAACGGGCGCTACGTAAGTCTGAGTAGTTTTAGTATACCGACACCAGTGCCGTCTTAACGCATGGGCCCACCCGGGCACGGCCCGGGGGCCTCAAGAGAAGAAGGGCCTCACAGAAATGAGATCCAGTTGAAATTTTCCAGGATTTACCAGGTAGGGCCTCCGAAAAACCACTTGGCCCGTGAGCCCATGATACTCTTAAGACGGCCCTGACTGACACTTTCTTTCTTTCTTTCAAACCGAGCACAACTCAGGTCTATCACCATCTATGGGCAATTTACTAGCTAGTGAGTTGTGCCGGAAGCGTAACTGTGCGTGTACCTAACCTGAGTGCGTATGTAATGTTGTGTTTGATTTTTCAGTGCCACCATCTATATTTCAGAAGTGGAGTTATGTGTTATAATTCAATTACATTTGCACTGTTTGTAGGTCTGTTGGTCTATGTGGCGGGACTTTGAAAAGGGGAGATGGCGCCACTCAGACATATGTAGCGCCCGTTCTGGTATACGTATTTCGTTAAAACTTGTTATATACACTATACAGTAGAACCTCTCGATTAACTGACACCCACGGGACCAAAATTTTTGTCCGCTAATGTGGAAGTACGATATGCAGTGAAACCTCGTTTATACGACTTTCACATTTATACGGCGGTTTTTTTCCGGTTGCAATTATTTCCAATTCCTACCTGTAAAAATGATACACCGGAGGTTATTCAAAATCACCAATCGTCTCGATAAAGAAAGTTTGATTAACTTTCACAACATTTATAACTTTTATCGACTATTATGCCCAACTCCTAAATAAACTTGGAAATTTTTATGAATATGGGAAAATTTTATATTTTTTCTTCTCTTCATTAAACAAATTAGTTAGTTTTTACCCGCACGTGATATGAGCACTACACGTATATGCAACAAAAATTAAAAGAATGAAGAACAGATAAAAACATTCATAACAACATTAGCTGTCTTGTAATGTTGGCTTTCTTCGCATGTATTCCAGAATCAAAACCAGCATTACCATTCAATGTCACCATCCTGGACCATATATGGTCCATAAACTATAGTTGCTTAAACTATACATAAGGAAAACAACTATAGTTGGTATTCAACTAATGATTTATCATATTTACCATATTTCGATCATATCTCCTCATATTACGAGGAGATATGATCGAAGTGTTCAAAATTTTCAACGGGATGGATAGGATGGACCATGAACTTTTAGTACACCGCCAATCGACTGCTTTTACAAGGGGACACCAGTATCGATTGGTGAGGGACAATGCAAGGTTATGGTGTCGCGGGGAATTTTTCTCTAATAGGGTTGTTAATAAATGGAATAGCTTACCCCTGGAGGTAGTAAAGTGTAACACAATTGACACGTTTAAAAAGAAATACGATAAACATGTTGGGGGTAAATCGAGAAGTTATCCATACTTAGAGAGAGAATAAGACAACCATAAATACATTATGGGCATTGTATAGTATTTAATCATGTGTATATATATTGTTTATAATTTTAGTTTTTAATTGGGTTGCTGTATTTTTGAAATATATGGCATCTATATTTGTTATGGGCATCTTTTTCTCAGCCATCTCGTTGGGCATTTTGCCTGTTGTGGCGTTGTATTTGTATTAAATGAGATTACGGTTATACGTAATCTTCTTTGAATATGATAAATTCCCGGTGTATGATCAAAAATTATTAAATTAGAGTTTGCCTGATTTTACTGCCCGCTAATGGGAGTGAAATGCATTAAATCCGCATTCCACTCAACCGGGGATCAGAAATGTGTGCGTTAACGCGAAGTGTCCGTTAGGGAAGGTTCCTCTGTATGTACCATGAAAAAAATAAAAATGCAATAAAAAATGCCACTTTTTTCACCTATTGAAAAATTGAAGTTTTTTTTTTTTAATTGCATAAATCTTTCCCCCATAGTCTCAATAAGATATCTCAAAAATTTGGCTGTATTCGGAAATGCAGTTTTGAGAAAAATTATTCATAGTACACGGGAACTTTAGTAATAATCACCCTGTATATAAGGATGAACACATCGAAAATTTATTAACAATTATTTTTGGGAGCTAAAATCGTGTAGATGAAGTGAATATGGGAACCAAAATGAAAAATGCCCATTATTTATTAAATTTAAAATTGTATTGTAACTAAAATTTTATTTTCTGGTAAAAATACATGACTTACATTCTAAAAGTTATTCATAGTTTTTCGAATTATTATCAAGCGGAAAGTTCTTTTTTCTGTCGTATTCCGTATTCCAGTCACCCAATGGCAAATGACCAATTCACAAATATAGATCTCCCGACATTCAAAGTAGTTTGAGGAGGATTAATCATCATCTTCAATTCAGGCTAATCCAAGCTAAGCCAACACAGGAATCACAACTTCCACCTTCGAACAAAGAAAAAGTTTTGTGTTTTTTACTTCACGGTGATAATTGTTCACAATATACAAATTCTATGAAGTCGACACAAGCATCAACAGAAACAATTTTTTCGTGTGTTCCGTATAACGCAATTAATTTCTTTGAAGAAAGCGTGTGAGTCGCAATTCTATCCATTAAGTAATTTTACCGTCACGAAACTGCAGATAAATAGCTTCTACTTTTTCGCGCAGAGACCCCGTTTCGTGAATATATAAACCAAAGTGTTTCTTCTCCCGAAGACTAATTTATTTGCGAAATTTTTACCGCAACCGAATAGTTAATGGGAAACTGGGACATATGTATGGAAGGTGCTGGGTTCCAGATTAGATTTTTCGCCTTCGTTAGATAAGGATAAACTCGTTTGTGATAAATGAACCACGAAAAATGAATTAAGTTACCCAAAAATTGTTTAAACATGTATCCCTTCGGTTGTTCGCGTGAAATATATTAAAACGCTCACGATCATCGAGAATAAATTACTCGCATTTATTCGGTGCAGGGATGAATGGATCAAAATTTTTATAGTAAACATTCATAGTGATTTCAAAAAAAAAAATACATTATTGCATAATTTTATGTAAAAATTTTTAAATTTTTTTTAGTGATTTTCGTTCTCGATAAGCTAGAATTATGTCAACGTCTGTAGAAATATTCTCTGGCTGAAGATCACAAGGAGATATAAATTTAGAAGCAAAACATAAATTTGGTCATTATCCATGTCTGCATTGCCCTACCGAGATCATTAACCCACGGTTGTATTGACCTACCGAAACCATTATCTCATGGCTGTATTTCCCTACCAAATCATTATCATACATGGCTCTATTTCTCTATCGAGATCATTATCCCATGGCTCCATGTCTCTACTGCTCTACAGAGATAAATATCCCATTGCTCTATTGCCCTTTCGCGATCATTATCCCATGGCTCTATTGCCCAACCGAGATCAATATCCCATGCCTTTATTGCCCTTTTAAGATCATTGTGCCATGGCTGTAATTCCCAACCAAGATTAATCCTACTGATCGCCGCGTAGTCTTATCAACATCCTCTGCTCAGAATGTCACCTGTTCTGGCGTCGCAACGAAACTATAGTACAAATACAACGCCACAACAGGCAAAATGCCCAACGAGGTGGCTGACAAAAAGATGCCCATAAAAATATGGATGTCATATACAGCAGCCCAACTAAAAACTAAAATTATAAACAATATACACATGATAAAATACTATACAATGCCCAAAATGTGTTTATGGTTGTCTTATTCTAAGTATGGATAGCTTCTCGATTTACCCCAACATGTTTATCGTATTTCTTTTTAAACGTGTCAATTGTGTTACAATCAACTACCTCCGGGGGTAAGCTATTCCATTTATTACCAACCCTATTAGAGAAAAATTCCCCGCGACACCATAACCTTGCATTGTCCCTCCCGAATCGATACTGGTGTCCCCTTGTAAAAGCAGTCGATTGGCGGTGTACTAAAAGTTCATGGTCCATCTTATCCATCCCATTGAAAATTTTGAACACTTCGATCACCTGCGTTCATCCAATGTGAACATATTCAAAAAATGAAGTCTCTCTTCATAACTCAAGCCCCGTGTATCAATAAGAACACGCGTAGCTCTTCTCTGCACCCCTTCAACCAAGTCTATGTCCCTCTGTAGGTATGGTCTCCAAACCCTTACAGCCAGCATACTCCAGTTCAAGACGAACTAAGCATCGAAAAAGCGGAAGCATGACTTTAGGAGAACGCGAAGAGACTTTTTTGAAAATGAAACCGAGCATTCTATTCGCTGAACAATGTTCAGAAGTCTAGTTCCACACAACGAGATCAGTTCGGTATCGAAATCAAAACAAGTTGTTCACCATGTGATCACGATTCCATGCAATCCCTCGTATATATTCAATCATATTATTTCCATTCAAAATATACAAAAAAAAAAAGTATAAAATTTTTTATTTAAGTTTTTCTACAGAGAGCACGAATTCAAGTCACCGAAATTCCAATCCTCGTGTTATTTCCAGCATGTGATTCGCGGGAAGTGGGGGAAAAAAAAAATAATGTCAACTAACATTCAACATGGATTGTTTTTTTTTGTTTTTTTTCTTAAAAATCGATAACGAATTCCCGCCGTTGGCAACAGTTTTTAGAAGAAAATTGAATTTAAAATCCATTTTCATAATGCAAACGCATTGTGAGGAGCAGGAAGAGGAAAAAAAGTAAATATATAAATATAAACAAACATGTACTTACACACGAATGTGTACGTTCCCCGTAGATATTGAATTTGATTGCCGTCGGGAAGAATGAAAAAAAAAAAAAAACGGGGATGATTTATACATGCCCGGATGAATCTTTTAATTCGTTTATCAGTAATGTGATTACGATCTCGTTTCGCGATACATAATTCCATTAAAAATCATACTGACACTTTTCATTTCTTCGTCTTCTCTCATTTTTCTTTAACGCTATCAAAAATTGGATTATCCGAATTTTTTTTTTTCGACATCCCCGCGTTTCCTGGAACAAGGAGATATCCTCTGGATTTCAGCCAAATGCAAACAACAGGTACAACGTGGCCAGAGGACTAAAGTGACTAAACGTATTCCGAGCCTAGATTTGATACTTCAAATATTTTAGAATACCGTCTACTTCAACTTATTTCTGCTTGCGGACCGGTTAAATTGGGTGGAAATTTTCTACGGACCGGCGTATTTATATACAGTGTGGATGCCATCGACCGCCCGATAATCGCACACGTGATTCTTTGTGGAAACTAATATAGAAAAGAATAAGCAATATATACAGGGTTTCGTGTAAGTGCTAATGCTGCCTTTATCTCATCAACCGTCCGCGTAGAAATACGATTCCAAGAAATGCTCAACAAGTGTTCAATAATTTCCCTTTGAGAGTGAAAATACAGTGTGCAGCAAAATAAAAAATCTAAATTTTTTATGCCCCCCCCCCCTCCCCCTGTGCATTTGTGCATTTGACAGCGTTAAATGCGGGTAAAACGGTTTTTTTTAGCATTCAACGCCGTTCTTTCCCAAATTTCCTCCGTTTTTCGAATTCGAATATTGCACTTCGAAACGTAGATTTTTTTTTGTTTTTTTGCTGCCATCAGAAGACACAGGGCAACTACACAGAGCACGTGGGGCCGTATAAAAACTTTTCTATTTTCTATTTTAACATGGGACAAAGTGAAAAACGGACGTTGTGAGATTTTGATGAACGGCCCTTGGGACACTGCCCTCGCGTTGGGGACGACCCCTGCGGGTGGGGATCGTAACTTTTGATGCACCGGCGGCGCCCTCTGGTGATGCGAACGTGGAGTTGTAAGGTGTGGAAAAACGAAAATTTCCTATGGGATTTAACATGGGACAAAGTGAAAAACGGACGTTGTGGGATTTTGATGAACGGCCCTTGGGACACTGCCCTCGCGTTGGGGACGACCCCTGCGGGTGGGGATCGTAACTGTTGATGCATCCGCGGCGCCCTCTAGTGATGCGAACGTGGAGTTGTAAGGTGTGGAAAAACGCAAATTTCCTATGGGATTTAACATGGGACAAAGTGAAAAACGGACGTTGTGGGATTTTGATGAACGGCCCTTGGGACACTGCCCTCGCGTTGGGGACGACCCCTGCGGGTGGGGATCGTAACTTTTGATGCACCGGCGGCGCCCTCTGGTGATGCGAACGTGGAGTTGTAAGGTGTGGAAAAACGCGAATTTCCTATGGGATTTAACATGGGACAAAGTGAAAAACGGACTTTGTGAGATTTTGATGAACGGCCCTCGGGACACTGCCCTCGCGTTGGGGACGACCCCTGCGGGTGGGGATCGTAACTTTTGATGCACCGGCGGCGCCCTCTGGTGATGCGAACGTGGAGTTGTAAGGTGTGGAAAAACGAAAATTTCCTATGGGATTTAACATGGGACAAAGTGAAAAACGGACGTTGTGGGATTTTGATGAACGGCCCTTGGGACACTGCCCTCGCGTTGGGGACGACCCCTGCGGGTGGGGATCGTAACTGTTGATGCATCCGCGGCGCCCTCTAGTGATGCGAACGTGGAGTTGTAAGGTGTGGAAAAACGAAAATTTCCTATGGGATTTAACATGGGACAAAGTGAAAAACGGACGTTGTGGGATTTTGATGAACGGCCCTTGGGACACTGCCCTCGCGTTGGGGACGACCCCTGCGGGTGGGGATCGTAACTGTTGATGCATCCGCGGCGCCCTCTAGTGATGCGAACGTGGAGTTGTAAGGTGTGGAAAAACGCGAATTTCCTATGGGATTTAACATGGGACAAAGTGAAAAACGGACGTTGTGGGATTTTGATGAACGGCCCTCGGGACACTGCCCTCGCGTTGGGGACGACCCCTGCGGGTGGGGATCGTAACTTTTGATGCACCGGCGGCGCCCTCTGGTGATGCGAACGTGGAGTTGTAAGGTGTGGAAAAACGAAAATTTCCTATGGGATTTAACATGGGACAAAGTGAAAAACGGACGTTGTGGGATTTTGATGAACGGCCCTCGGGACACTGCCCTCGCGTTGGGGACGACCCCTGCGGGTGGGGATCGTAACTTTTGATGCACCGGCGGCGCCCTCTGGTGATGCGAACGTGGAGTTGTAAGGTGTGGAAAAACGAAAATTTCCTATGGGATTTAACATGGGACAAAGTGAAAAACGGACGTTGTGGGATTTTGATGAACGGCCCTTGGGACACTGCCCTCGCGTTGGGGACGACCCCTGCGGGTGGGGATCGTAACTGTTGATGCATCCGCGGCGCCCTCTAGTGATGCGAACGTGGAGTTGTAAGGTGTGGAAAAACGAAAATTTCCTATGGGATTTAACATGGGACAAAGTGAAAAACGGACGTTGTGGGATTTTGATGAACGGCCCTCGGGACACTGCCCTCGCGTTGGGGACGACCCCTGCGGGTGGGGATCGTAACTGTTGATGCATCCGCGGCGCCCTCTAGTGATGCGAACGTGGAGTTGTAAGGTGTGGAAAAACGAAAATTTCCTATGGGATTTAACATGGGACAAAGTGAAAAACGGACGTTGTGGGATTTTGATGAACGGCCCTCGGGACACTGCCCTCGCGTTGGGGACGACCCCTGCGGGTGGGGATCGTAACTGTTGATGCATCCGCGGCGCCCTCTAGTGATGCGAACGTGGAGTTGTAAGGTGTGGAAAAACGAAAATTTCCTATGGGATTTAACATGGGACAAAGTGAAAAACGGACGTTGTGGGATTTTGATGAACGGCCCTTGGGACACTGCCCTCGCGTTGGGGACGACCCCTGCGGGTGGGGATCGTAACTGTTGATGCATCCGCGGCGCCCTCTAGTGATGCGAACGTGGAGTTGTAAGGTGTGGAAAAACGAAAATTTCCTATGGGATTTAACATGGGACAAAGTGAAAAACGGACGTTGTGGGATTTTGATGAACGGCCCTTGGGACACTGCCCTCGCGTTGGGGACGACCCCTGCGGGTGGGGATCGTAACTGTTGATGCATCCGCGGCGCCCTCTAGTGATGCGAACGTGGAGTTGTAAGGTGTGGAAAAACGCGAATTTCCTATGGGATTTAACATGGGACAAAGTGAAAAACGGACTTTGTGAGATTTTGATGAACGGCCCTCGGGACACTGCCCTCGCGTTGGGGATGACCCCTGCGGGTGGGGATCGTAACTTTTGATGCACCGGCGGCGCCCTCTGGTGATGCGAACGTGGAGTTGTAAGGTGTGGAAAAACGAAAATTTCCTATGGGATTTAACATGGGACAAAGTGAAAAACGGACGTTGTGGGATTTTGATGAACGGCCCTCGGGACACTGCCCTCGCGTTGGGGACGACCCCTGCGGGTGGGGATCGTAACTTTTGATGCACCGGCGGCGCCCTCTGGTGATGCGAACGTGGAGTTGTAAGGTGTGGAAAAACGAAAATTTCCTATGGGATTTAACATGGGACAAAGTGAAAAACGGACGTTGTGGGATTTTGATGAACGGCCCTTGGGACACTGCCCTCGCGTTGGGGACGACCCCTGCGGGTGGGGATCGTAACTGTTGATGCATCCGCGGCGCCCTCTAGTGATGCGAACGTGGAGTTGTAAGGTGTGGAAAAACGCGAATTTCCTATGGGATTTAACATGGGACAAAGTGAAAAACGGACTTTGTGAGATTTTGATGAACGGCCCTCGGGACACTGCCCTCGCGTTGGGGATGACCCCTGCGGGTGGGGATCGTAACTTTTGATGCACCGGCGGCGCCCTCTGGTGATGCGAACGTGGAGTTGTAAGGTGTGGAAAAACGAAAATTTCCTATGGGATTTAACATGGGACAAAGTGAAAAACGGACGTTGTGGGATTTTGATGAACGGCCCTTGGGACACTGCCCTCGCGTTGGGGACGACCCCTGCGGGTGGGGATCGTAACTTTTGATGCACCGGCGGCGCCCTCTGATGATGCGAACGTGGAGTTGTAAGGTGTGGAAAAACGCGAATTTCCTATGGGATTTAACATGGGACAAAGTGAAAAACGGACTTTGTGAGATTTTGATGAACGGCCCTTGGGACACTGCCCTCGCGTTGGGGACGACCCCTGCGGGTGGGGATCGTAACTGTTGATGCATCCGCGGCGCCCTCTAGTGATGCGAACGTGGAGTTGTAAGGTGTGGAAAAACGCGAATTTCCTATGGGATTTAACATGGGACAAAGTGAAAAACGGACGTTGTGGGATTTTGATGAACGGCCCTCGGGACACTGCCCTCGCGTTGGGGACGACCCCTGCGGGTGGGGATCGTAACTTTTGATGCACCGGCGGCGCCCTCTGGTGATGCGAACGTGGAGTTGTAAGGTGTGGAAAAACGAAAATTTCCTATGGGATTTAACATGGGACAAAGTGAAAAACGGACGTTGTGGGATTTTGATGAACGGCCCTTGGGACACTGCCCTCGCGTTGGGGACGACCCCTGCGGGTGGGGATCGTAACTTTTGATGCACCGGCGGCGCCCTCTGGTGATGCGAACGTGGAGTTGTAAGGTGTGGAAAAACGAAAATTTCCTATGGGATTTAACATGGGACAAAGTGAAAAACGGACGTTGTGGGATTTTGATGAACGGCCCTTGGGACACTGCCCTCGCGTTGGGGACGACCCCTGCGGGTGGGGATCGTAACTGTTGATGCATCCGCGGCGCCCTCTAGTGATGCGAACGTGGAGTTGTAAGGTGTGGAAAAACGAAAATTTCCTATGGGATTTAACATGGGACAAAGTGAAAAACGGACGTTGTGGGATTTTGATGAACGGCCCTCGGGACACTGCCCTCGCGTTGGGGACGACCCCTGCGGGTGGGGATCGTAACTTTTGATGCACCGGCGGCGCCCTCTGGTGATGCGAACGTGGAGTTGTAAGGTGTGGAAAAACGAAAATTTCCTATGGGATTTAACATGGGACAAAGTGAAAAACGGACGTTGTGGGATTTTGATGAACGGCCCTTGGGACACTGCCCTCGCGTTGGGGACGACCCCTGCGGGTGGGGATCGTAACTGTTGATGCATCCGCGGCGCCCTCTAGTGATGCGAACGTGGAGTTGTAAGGTGTGGAAAAACGCGAATTTCCTATGGGATTTAACATGGGACAAAGTGAAAAACGGACTTTGTGAGATTTTGATGAACGGCCCTCGGGACACTGCCCTCGCGTTGGGGATGACCCCTGCGGGTGGGGATCGTAACTTTTGATGCACCGGCGGCGCCCTCTGGTGATGCGAACGTGGAGTTGTAAGGTGTGGAAAAACGAAAATTTCCTATGGGATTTAACATGGGACAAAGTGAAAAACGGACGTTGTGGGATTTTGATGAACGGCCCTTGGGACACTGCCCTCGCGTTGGGGACGACCCCTGCGGGTGGGGATCGTAACTTTTGATGCACCGGCGGCGCCCTCTGATGATGCGAACGTGGAGTTGTAAGGTGTGGAAAAACGCGAATTTCCTATGGGATTTAACATGGGACAAAGTGAAAAACGGACTTTGTGAGATTTTGATGAACGGCCCTTGGGACACTGCCCTCGCGTTGGGGACGACCCCTGCGGGTGGGGATCGTAACTGTTGATGCATCCGCGGCGCCCTCTAGTGATGCGAACGTGGAGTTGTAAGGTGTGGAAAAACGCGAATTTCCTATGGGATTTAACATGGGACAAAGTGAAAAACGGACGTTGTGGGATTTTGATGAACGGCCCTCGGGACACTGCCCTCGCGTTGGGGACGACCCCTGCGGGTGGGGATCGTAACTTTTGATGCACCGGCGGCGCCCTCTGGTGATGCGAACGTGGAGTTGTAAGGTGTGGAAAAACGAAAATTTCCTATGGGATTTAACATGGGACAAAGTGAAAAACGGACGTTGTGGGATTTTGATGAACGGCCCTCGGGACACTGCCCTCGCGTTGGGGACGACCCCTGCGGGTGGGGATCGTAACTTTTGATGCACCGGCGGCGCCCTCTGGTGATGCGAACGTGGAGTTGTAAGGTGTGGAAAAACGAAAATTTCCTATGGGATTTAACATGGGACAAAGTGAAAAACGGACGTTGTGGGATTTTGATGAACGGCCCTCGGGACACTGCCCTCGCGTTGGGGACGACCCCTGCGGGTGGGGATCGTAACTTTTGATGCACCGGCGGCGCCCTCTGGTGATGCGAACGTGGAGTTGTAAGGTGTGGAAAAACGAAAATTTCCTATGGGATTTAACATGGGACAAAGTGAAAAACGGACGTTGTGGGATTTTGATGAACGGCCCTTGGGACACTGCCCTCGCGTTGGGGACGACCCCTGCGGGTGGGGATCGTAACTGTTGATGCATCCGCGGCGCCCTCTAGTGATGCGAACGTGGAGTTGTAAGGTGTGGAAAAACGAAAATTTCCTATGGGATTTAACATGGGACAAAGTGAAAAACGGACGTTGTGGGATTTTGATGAACGGCCCTTGGGACACTGCCCTCGCGTTGGGGACGACCCCTGCGGGTGGGGATCGTAACTGTTGATGCATCCGCGGCGCCCTCTAGTGATGCGAACGTGGAGTTGTAAGGTGTGGAAAAACGAAAATTTCCTATGGGATTTAACATGGGACAAAGTGAAAAACGGACGTTGTGGGATTTTGATGAACGGCCCTTGGGACACTGCCCTCGCGTTGGGGACGACCCCTGCGGGTGGGGATCGTAACTGTTGATGCATCCGCGGCGCCCTCTAGTGATGCGAACGTGGAGTTGTAAGGTGTGGAAAAACGCGAATTTCCTATGGGATTTAACATGGGACAAAGTGAAAAACGGACTTTGTGAGATTTTGATGAACGGCCCTCGGGACACTGCCCTCGCGTTGGGGATGACCCCTGCGGGTGGGGATCGTAACTTTTGATGCACCGGCGGCGCCCTCTGGTGATGCGAACGTGGAGTTGTAAGGTGTGGAAAAACGAAAATTTCCTATGGGATTTAACATGGGACAAAGTGAAAAACGGACGTTGTGGGATTTTGATGAACGGCCCTCGGGACACTGCCCTCGCGTTGGGGACGACCCCTGCGGGTGGGGATCGTAACTTTTGATGCACCGGCGGCGCCCTCTGGTGATGCGAACGTGGAGTTGTAAGGTGTGGAAAAACGCGAATTTCCTATGGGATTTAACATGGGACAAAGTGAAAAACGGACTTTGTGAGATTTTGATGAACGGCCCTTGGGACACTGCCCTCGCGTTGGGGACGACCCCTGCGGGTGGGGATCGTAACTGTTGATGCATCCGCGGCGCCCTCTAGTGATGCGAACGTGGAGTTGTAAGGTGTGGAAAAACGAAAATTTCCTATGGGATTTAACATGGGACAAAGTGAAAAACGGACGTTGTGGGATTTTGATGAACGGCCCTCGGGACACTGCCCTCGCGTTGGGGACGACCCCTGCGGGTGGGGATCGTAACTTTTGATGCACCGGCGGCGCCCTCTGGTGATGCGAACGTGGAGTTGTAAGGTGTGGAAAAACGAAAATTTCCTATGGGATTTAACATGGGACAAAGTGAAAAACGGACGTTGTGGGATTTTGATGAACGGCCCTCGGGACACTGCCCTCGCGTTGGGGACGACCCCTGCGGGTGGGGATCGTAACTTTTGATGCACCGGCGGCGCCCTCTGGTGATGCGAACGTGGAGTTGTAAGGTGTGGAAAAACGCGAATTTCCTATGGGATTTAACATGGGACAAAGTGAAAAACGGACTTTGTGAGATTTTGATGAACGGCCCTTGGGACACTGCCCTCGCGTTGGGGACGACCCCTGCGGTTGGGGATCGTAACTTTTTGACATCTTCCAAAAAGTCACGGGATGGCCAAAATGACGTGAAAATACGGGAAATACGAGACGTATGGTCATCCTTAATATAACAGCATAGTAGCATTAATTGTTTTAAAAGTGCAATAAATGTGGCGAAGGCCACTTTTGTGACAACCGTGGAAATGCTATTGAAAATATAAATCAGCGTTTTTCTTCATCTTTTCAGGGAAAGTGAAACAATTCGACGGGGACCACCACAATTCACGGCATATTATTATCAGTAGGGTGACCACATGTCCCGTAGGGTGCGCCATCTACAAGGATTAAGATGCACTACACAGAAAGGAAAAATAATAAATAAATAAATGCATCGTGTGTGGATTTTCGGGACCAGATTTTTAGTGCGAGGGTGTCAGTGCTGTCAAAATTAGATTGTCCATCAAAAACACACAACTAGAAACCAGGCTAAAAGAACCGCAATTAATTTTTGGCGGCGGCGTCTTTAGGGGGTGGCCTCAGAAAAATGAGGCGTGGTTGAATTTTTCGACAATTTGCGCGAGTGGGGCTTCGGGAAAAACCACTCGGACGGGGGTCCGCGATGTTGTTAAGACGGCCCTTATATTAGGCGTTATTCAGATGACCATATGTCCGGTATTTCGACCCGATCCCGTTGGGAAATGACCAAGTTGGCATTACCGGTGGGTGCCGCCATCTAAGAAACGATTTGGGAGGCCACAACTGGAACCGAGGCCTCCGTGGCGTTTTTGAAACACCGACACCTCGTAGTTCCGCGGTCGCGCGCCAGACGGACGCCGTTTTCCTATTTATCACGATCATCACCATCATCATCATCATCATCATCGAGAGGCGGCTTCTTTGTCTGGTTTCCCGGGCATTCGTCTTCCGGTGTGCAGTGCGGTAGGACGTGTGCGCGCGAGCGTCTTGCGTTTCGTCGCATCTCTCTTTGTTCTTGGATAATTATTTCGTCGAGGTAACGGTAAGACTTTCATTTTTACGTTCATTACTCGACGTCGCTGAATTTAAGCGGCGGATATTGTGGCGATTGTGTCCGTAAAGCTTATTACGGGGTGCGTCGTTATTGATTGTTGAAAATTCGGGTCGCGGAAAACAAGTCGATTCTCGAAATGAATCCACGGAGAAGGAAACTCTATCGCGTCGGTAATTCCGAGGTATTCGCGCGATAACAATAATTACTCGCGGGTTCGCCGATCCGTAAGTCTCTGTTCATTTTTCGCATTGTTATCGTGTGTGTAGTGCTTATGAGTATTTCTTTATTCAGTACTATTTATAAATTTAGCCTTGTTTTAAACTGTATTATATATATACACACACACACGTGTATTTTTCGATACTCTGGTCCGATCACGTTCAAAGACATATTGTATTTTTCTGCGAAACTCCTTAGAAATATTCTCGATGTATTCACGTTGTTATCAAACCCGTTTCTTTCTTTGTGTAATTTGGAGTATACGTATTCTGTCCCGTAACAGTGTATCATGGGACCATTTTATTCACACCATGACGAGCTGGAAAGTGCATGGCGCTTCCCCTAGCCGTTTGCGTATTCATATGGTTTGTAGGTGGATTGTTTATTCGTGTGTTTTCACGAAATACTGAACCGTTAGCTATTTGAAACGCAACTTTCTATTCCTTCCGCAGGTATCTTTTCTCAACGTGGTTTTTATATCATGTGGAGCACTTTTTCCCCCCCCTTTCCGGTAGTGCCAGGTGTAATTTCACGGATACCCAATTTTGTACGCAATGTATATATTCTTTTTTTCCCTGCAGCTCTTGTTTTTGACTGTATATGTACGTGTATTTATCGATACTTTGCTTATTCACATCATCTTGACTGTTCGTGCCCGTCATACTATTTTTTTTTTTTTTATTACCCCGGCGGTGACCTATCATCGGTTAGAAATTGTTACTGGCACGCTGTTTCGGTTAAGTAAGGTACTTTCATTTTTACGTTCGTTATGCTACGTCGCCGCGCACGAAAATCCAAGGTGCCGCTGAATTTAAGCGGATATATTCGTTGTCGCGATTGCATTCGTAAAACTTATTGGGGTCGTTATTTATTGTTGGAAATTGTGGTCGCGGAAAACAAGTCGATTTTCGGAATGAATCCGTGGAATCCCCGGAGAAGAAACGGGCGAGAGAAGCTCTCTCGTGTGGCGGTGAATTGCGAGGTATTACACACGCGATGACGATAATTACTCGCAGGTAATTCCGTGAGGTAAGTTTCTCTTCATTTTTTGCATCGGCGTAGCCCGTGTTATCGTGCAGTGTCATGCGCATTTCTTTTTTTTATTCAATATGTTATTTCATGCGTAGCCAAATTTGCTTTCTTTTATATCCAGCTTTGTTTTAAACTGTGTATATATACACGTGTATTTTCCGATACTTTGGTCCCATGACGTTCAAAGATATATTGTATTTTTCTGCAAAACTCCTTCAAAATGTTTTCGATCGACGTATTCACATTGTTATCACAAACGTGCACGTGTTCTCTACCGTAACAGTGTATCATGGGACCATTTTATTCACACCATGACGAGCTGGAAAGTGCATAGCGCTTCCCCTAGCCGTTTGCGTATTTGCATATAGGTTTGTAGGTGGATTGTTTATTCATATAATTTTCATGAAATAGTGTATTGTTAGCTGTGTCAACGGACCTGCGCGTGAACTGTTGTTCGCTAATTTTCTATTCTTTCCGCAGGTATCTTTTCTCAATGTAGTTTTCATGTTATACAAGTATGTGACGCGCTTGTATCCCCAATTTTGTAAGCAATGTATATTTTTTTTCCCGGCGGCTCTTGTTTTTAACGTTTGATTATTCACATCATACTCTATTTTTTTACGCGGAAATTCAATGTCCCGCTGAATTTAAGCGCACGTATTCGTAAAACTTGTGTTACGCATACTGGGGTCGTTATTTATTCCAGGTCGCGGAAACTGGAGAGAGAAACTCTTTCGTGTGGCGGTAAATTGCGAGGTATTTACGCGATAACGATAATTGTTCGCCGATCCGTGAGGTAAAAGTTCTTATTGACGTCGCCCGTGTTATCGTGCAGTGTTTATACGTTCGGAGTTGTTTAATTTCTTCGTCCGTATATTATGACATTGACTACGTCTATATGTAATATTTTTATTTCTTCCGAAGATATTTAATATCCAGACACACCCATCGTCCAGGAACGCTTCGATATCTCAATGAGATGGGATGTTTGGTTGTCAAAGTGTTTATAACAAGTTTCATTGCAGCTTTTCTTTTTCACTTGCGATAACGAAGGTGTCGTCATTTACGTTTAATTTTTTTGCTTCGTATTTGTTATCCACGTATCGTCTTATGTTCGCACACAACACATTTAGTTAATTTTCTTTTCATTCGCAAATCTCTCGCCATTTTCTCTTCAGCCAACTGAACGAAGGCGGCGGCTTCTACGTATTTCCGTCAATATCCGAGTCGATTTGTTGTTGTTTTTTTCTTTCCAATACGAGTGCGCAGATTTCATTTTTATTGGTTTTACGAATATATAGTGCCGTTTAAATATTTGTTTCCGTGAGAACTTTGCCGTTCCCTTAGTTTTCGTCCTACGCGTGCGTGATAAATTGTTATTGTTCGAGAGCATTTCATTGCAGAGAGCATTGTTCGTTTTATTTTTTTTCAGCGGAGCCGGAAACAGCGTCACGGCAGCAGAAATCCAATGATTATTATTATTTTCGTTTGCTATAGGGGGAATCGCTGTTGCGAGAGAACGTAAGTACCGTTTTATTTGTTTCGCAGAGATGAAATTATTGTGTGTTAAATTGTGGGGCGAACTCCGTGCCAAAGGACGCGTCCTCTTTTTCATTTCTTTCAGCGGAGGAGCCAGAATAAAGACGCTTTTTTGACGGGTGTTGGATGTTTGTTTGTGAACTTTGTTACATGCGGGGACGCGTCAGTTTGGCACGGAGAATTTTTTTTTACGTCACGCTGACGCGACTTCGAGTCGTGTCAGAGATGCATTTCGGACGTGTCTCTGGCGCGACTCGAAGTCGCGTCAGTTTTTGATTGAGGATGGAAGTTGAGACGTGTCGTGTTTTTTTTTTTTTTCGGGCGGGCCGGGACTTTTTTTTTAATTGCTTTTTTTAATTGCTTTTTTTAATTGCTTTTTTTAATTGCTTTTTTTAATTGCTTTTTTTAATTGCTTTTTTTAATTGCTTTTTTTAATTGCTTTTTTTAATTGCTTTTTTTAATTGCTTTTTTTAATTGCTTTTTTTAATTGCTTTTTTTAATTGCTTTTTTTAATTGCTTTTTTTAATTGCTTTTTTTAATTGCTTTTTTTAATTGCTTTTTTTAATTGCTTTTTTTAATTGCTTTTTTTAATTGCTTTTTTTAATTGCTTTTTTTAATTGCTTTTTTTAATTGCTTTTTTTAATTGCTTTTTTTAATTGCTTTTTTTAATTGCTTTTTTTAATTGCTTTTTTTAATTGCTTTTTTTAATTGCTTTTTTTAATTGCCTTGCCCGTGCGTCGCGAGTATTGTTAGCGTTTCTTGCGACCGATAACTGTAATCGATGCGAAATCGATATCGCTGAAATGGCGAATCGATATGACCGACGGACTATCGATATGGATGAATGAAATCATCGATTAATTAACCTAATTACCTCGCTGCGGCTGTCCGGTGGCGCCCTCTTTCGCCGAAACATCGAAACAATATCGCACGAAAAGCAACACGAGTTATCTGTGTGCAGCGCCCTCTATTTGCAGTTCATTCCCGGCCGACTCTAGCGCCATCTTTTGGCTCCTTCGTGGGCGACTCGAGCAACGCAAAGCGCCGTCAAGCTCGACTGGAGATACCGAAATTTCTTTTCCACTTTTTCGGTTCTTGCCAGACTAGCCTGAAAGCCAAGTTTCGTGCCTCGAGTCGCTGCGGATGGTTTTCATCATCGCGAACCCCCGGACATCCCAAGCGTAAGGGACGTCTGCGCAAGAAGCGTGTTTGTTGGAGGGGCGGGCCCAGGTCGGCAAAATTCGTATACCCCACGGGCTCTTACATCATAAACCCTCGGCGTGAGTGAGGGTTTGCAAGCGCGTGAATGACCAAAAAGAGAGTTAGGGACATTTGAGTCGTCAAAAGAGTGACCTGGAGAGTTCGCAAGCGTGTGGATGACAAGAAAAAAAAAGCCGGGTTTTCCTAGGAGAAGGTTTGCTACTGTGCGCGCAGTGTGAAAACGCCGATTGGTCACGTTTTCGCGCTGAAACTCTACTTCTAGGAAAACCCGGCCGAAAAATCCTTTTATATACGGACACGGCGCCCGAACGCCCCAGAAGAAAGTATTACGTAAGCAAATTTTAGTCTATTTCAACTGAAATTTCGGGAGAAAATACTTTTACATGTTACTGTAATCGATTTATTTTATTTCAATGGCTATAGACTCAAAATTTATCTTTAATATTCATTGCGACCCACCCTCTGAGCAATGTAATGATAAATTGCGTAAAAGCTCTTGGCCCGCGGACCAAATATCGCCCTGGGGAGGTTATCTGATGCGGCCTACCCTCCTCAAACCTGCTTTTGTAAAAACGAACCGCGCGGCACGTCGCTCAAGTGTCCCGTGGTACAATTTCAGAGCATTCAAGCGGCACGTTTTCGGATCACTTAAATGACCCGTGACACACTTTCAGAACACTTAAGCGATCCGTGACAAATTTAGAGACCCTTGAGTGACGTGTAACGTAGTTTTAGAGCACTTCAGTTCGGTTCTACATCACCCAATTTACCCGCACCACATTCTTAGATTATTTAAGTGATCCGCGGCATATAATTACGGATCACTTGAGTTACGTGTGGCACTGTTCCAGAGCACTTGAGCGGCCCGGGCGCGTTTCAAGATCACTTGGATCCGCGAAACATTACGGATCACTAAAATGTGGAGCACTTATCAACGCGGGAATGTTACTTCGAGTGCTCGCCAAACTATCGAACGGTTTTTCTCGTTTTTGGCGCACCGAGTAAGACGTCGTCAAGAATATTTCATATTTTCATAGAGGGTGGTCATCGAATCGGAAACTCCCAGCGATGTTGACGTAATACTTGAATGGCCCCCAAAGGTGTTGCCCTGACGCCAACAAAAAAAAATTTGATCGTTTTTGTCGCGACCGCGGTCATTTTCTGCACGCGCGGGACCTGCGATTCATCGCCGATTTTTATATGCACTAACCCCTCGATGTGGGAATCCCTTACGTAGCGATTTTCTTCTATGGTCGTGTCGCCGTTTCTGACGAGGACGAGTGTCAAACTCGCGACACCTCTAAACATCCTCTGGTACTTTAGGCGGCATGCATGGGTTACAGCGCCGCCCCAAAAAAAAGGTTTTCAAGTGAAATATTCGCCGAGATATGTAAATTCAAATATTGGTCGTCACCGCAATGGTGATCGTGCTGAAGTTGGGTTTCTGCGGTTCCCAACTTCGAGGCGATCTCTCCGTTAGAAAGTCTCGCGCAGAGAGCAGCAGGCCTACGACGTTACAGTTATTCACTCGCTACGAGTTGAGGAAAAACTCGTAGTTTAAAAAAATTGATTACAGATGGCGGCACTACGCGGAAACAAACTTCGCGGAAGGCTCGCTATACCCACATTCCAACATTTGCCGATTCGTTGAACGTGGTGCATGTCTGGTTTAGTAGCACGAACTAACACAACTGTTTCCCAAAGTGGGGCGATAGAAGCTACGGACATCACGCGGGATCCTATGCGTTCGCTTGAGTTGGGGACGATTAGCTTATGCAACCGTTTATAGCTCGGGCAGGCAAATTTGGGGAAATGATCGGTCCGGAAAACTCGGCTAGAAAGGCGGCAAAATCGGCCGCGAATCTGCACCGCATCGAAAAATACGGTGGTCCTGATCGCAGCACGGGGTCGTGCAAATAATACTTAACGAACCGCGTCGTAACGATTCTCGGCCGGACGATAAGGTTTTTCGCTAAACGCTGGAGGAAAGGCGACCCGAATGGACGCGCTGTTTGGCGACGTCCGATCTCGCGTTCGCCGAATGGAAATGTTTCGCCGTGAGTGATGGCGGTGGGGAAAACTGGGTTATATCCTGTATCCATCGTTCACTATTCGCCTGTGAATATGCCCACAGTATTTCTGTACGGGCTTTTTTGTAACGGGTCTGAACGACTTGTAGTTGGAGTACCGGCACCTTTATCCGACATTTAAGAAATCGAGGGGAAGAAGAGATGAGAGCTTATTTTTTCGTGCCCTCCCCAGTCGCCCATCTGTTTTATTCTTCACCGGAGGATGCGTTCTTTCCCACCGACCGCTCTGAACTGAGATGTCTCGCTCTTGTACGGAGCATTTCGCAGAATTTCAGTTACGCGAGGAAAATTATCAGCTTCTTAACTTTTTTAAAATTACGGTTTGAATAAACGAGAGAGAATCGAAGGTTTTATGCGATTCGCAGTCGAAAAATGCAAAAATCGATTCGAAAATTTCGAAAGAAATTCGTGGCGTTCGAAGAAAATTTTCCGAGACGATCCGTGTTTCGTTGCGAGTATCTGTAGCAGGGTTGGCAGGTTTCTGACACGTGGCAGTTTTTGACGGTTGAAACTGTCGCGTCAAAATACTTCTCTTTTCCACATAGAAATACGCACGTTAATTGCATGTAATGTTTAAAGTGTTATACGAAGAATAAATATTTAATATGGTTTTCTCTTCGGAATTATTTTTATAAAATATGCGATTCGAATAAAGCAGAGCATAAGACACGACGCGATCCACCTTCCGAAACTTCAACTGCGTGTAACGTGTGCATTGATATAAACCACCTGCTGTACTCTTTTTACAACTGATGGGTGTTTGAAAAAGTTTATCGCATCGCATATGTAACGTCGATTTCTATTAATAACTTATCTCTAGATGATCGCCGATACTTGAAACTGTACGCTTATTGTGCACGACACCGAAATATACCTAGAGATCGAAATGTCAAGTTGTAGGACTAAAATGTCATCTAATCTGGCAATGCTAGCTTGTATATGATGCTTGAGAAACTTGTCCTCTAGCATTCGTAATGCAATGGTTTTCCAATCCAGAAGCTGTGTAAAACTGATGATTTGGGTAGCGTCGGCTCTGCTTTGGTTGAAAATACCACTGAATTTATACGCCCCGAGCTCTAAGAAATTTTCGGGTGTAAATAACTCGGTTTAATTAGTGGATTGACAGATGCTGCGTGGAATAAAATTTCGGAAAATTTAAAATAGATTCTCGGTAATTATAATGGCCCGCGACAAGTACCGTGAAAAAATTAAACTTGCGATCGCTATTTCAACTATCGGTTCTGTTCTCGATTAACAAACCGCTTATTTCTAGTGACCGAATCAATTTAATAACTAATTAATTCGATTAATAATGGAGCGGCTTATACGCCCAAGTTGCAACACTGATGCGGCCCGCGACGCTATAGCTGATCGTTACGTTGGCCCGCGAACAGAAACGAGTTGGCCACCCCGATCTACGTAAAAGTATTTTGTTACTTGGCATATCCATCGGGTTAAAAAAATCTATTTGACGGCATTAAACGTAAGTTTTTGACTATTTTAATGCCGATTCGGTTTCTCGAGTCTAAAACCCAACTCTGACGCAATATCGTACAGATTTTCAATAAGGAGCTCTATTCCGCTTGCCCAATTGAACACGGGTAGCTTAGATAAATAAACCGTAAAATTATACAGACACTCGTGTTGAAAAATTCGAAATTGCAAATTATGATTATTTCGTTTTCATTATTGTAATAAATTAATGTTTAAAAATAAAAACGTTGTAATACGCAAAAAAGTAACTTTTTCATCATGTTATTTATATACCTATCGTGTTCGAAACATTATCAAAAAGCATTCGTTCAGGTTTTTGACGGGTTTCGACAGTTTAAACTCGTTTTTGACGCTTGTCGTGTCAAAAACCAAACCCCGATTTGCAGATGGGCTTTGAATGTTGAAAAACTGGACGGTCGGTGTACGCGTTCCAAGTAAGACGCCGTGGCGACTAGAAAATCAGTATTGGTGCCTAAAATTTTACGATCGTTGTTGCTAAAACGAAGTGCAAGTATGGCCAAATTTTTCGATTTCGTGATAATGTGTCTTCCAACATGGGTTAAAGGGTAACAAAGTAAAAAAAAAAAACCCCATTATATAGGACCTTTTCCGTTAAGGGGCAAAAACATGCATGGCCCGTAAGAAATTTGGCTTGCGCCTAATTTATTTTTTTCATAGCTTTGTCCGGCCTTGCTTCATATCGATTACCGTCTTTATATTATCATCATCATCATCTCGTCGAATGAGATTGTTCGAAGCCCGTTGATCCGTGAAGACAAAATAAAAAAAAAATATTTCTTTTTCGATTTGCAGGCTGAAAACAGAAAATCCTAGACCCGTTACAGATGTGTTAAATACGGGCCCGCAACTAGGGGAGGAAAGGCGTTCTTTGCTCCGGGCGCTGGAGGGTTCGCTCTTTTTTCCGTTAAAAATTACGGGGGAAGGGGGCGCTAAAATGTAAACTGGCCCGGGCGACAGAGTAAATTTTCGTTTACAAAATTACGAAAAACAAAATCTCAGCTGGGAAGCGTACACAGTCCACGGCACCCAAAACTGATCGGGGGGGGGGGGGGGCGATTCTTATCGGTTTTAAGGAGCGGAGCATGGTTTTTGTGTGGTCACAAATAATGTTCCTCTCGGAGACATTGCGATACTTTCTCGCGTTGAGAGTCCCGGGTTGTACAGGGGGAAAAAATGGGGGAGAGAAACGGCGAAGAACGTGGAACGTTTTGCTGCGATTCAGTGAAAAAACAAAATAAAAACGTTGGCGCGACAGCAACGGCCACATTCCTACTACTACAAAAGAAAGATAAGAGCTTCCTCTCCCTTCTGTAACCAAAACAACAAAAACCTCCCAACACGGAGGGGCCGGAAATGGGTTGCGCATTCCAGACAACATACATGTACGTGAATAGAGAGATGCTAATACTGCCGCAATATTTCATATGGGACACCTTTGCAATGAAAATAAAATGCAAGTTAAATAAAATCCAGATTAGAAATATATAATTTCAAAAAAAAATCGCCAAAATAATACAATTTCATTAAAAGCAAAATAAAATCGCACACAGCAAAGCCCCCGTCGCCAAAAGCTGGAAAAAGAATTTCGGACGGACACGGTTTTTTTTCTCTCCCTCCCCGACACTTCTGTTTATTTCCATCATCATCTACTAAAGAAGCTTCCGAGAGTTTTCTGCATGGCCCCCACAAGGGGTGGGCTGATAAGGTCCCAGCCCTGGGGCCCGGTGTGATTTTAATAATTTTTTTTGTTTTTTCACGCTATAAATTCATCATATAGGAGCCCCATGAAAGTCTGGTCGGGAGGCCCCGTAAAATATCCCAGCCTGGGGGCCCTGCTTCAGGATGTGGGGGGCCATGGTTTTCTGAGCAATAATGTCAAGTGCTTGCTCCGGTGCGTTTTCAACAAGCTCTCTCGTTTTCCGCGGCGGAAAAAGAAGTACCGTCTCGTTTTCTTCGACTCGGCTTGAACCAGCAAGATATTGTAACGTTTGCTTCCGAGGGATTCTCCTATCCTAACGAAAAGTTACTGCGAGCTCCGTTAATGATAGTGGTCAGTATTTCAGAATACAATAAGCATTGGCTTTACAGACCCTTACCGAAACGTGAAAGAATCGATTCTCACTTCTGTTCGCGCCTTTTCTTTTCTTTCGGTGGCGTTCAAAATGATCGTGGTTTACAATTAAGCAGGAATTAGAATGGAAATTCAAAGCACCTGCGACATGTTCGGAATGGGAACTTACGTTTCGCCCGCGGCTGTAGCGGGCATCTTCAAAGGTGAGTCTAGTGCAACTTCTCGGCAGCACCAGACTCAACTCTGAAGATGCCCGCCACAGCAGCCCGGAAAGTTCTTCTCTATTAGACGATGGCCGTGAAAGCCTACGCAATTCTTAGTTCCCTCTGTTTGACCGAGGGAATTTTCAGTTAAGGGAGGTGTTTTTTTTTCCACCGGCCGATCCTGTGAGAGAGAGACCCTGCAATCGAAGGACGACAAAAAATTTCCTATCTAGCAATCGCATGCGTGGAATGTTCGGCGACCTGGAACCTGACATTTGCCACGCCCCGGTACACCATCTATTTTTTGTCGTGCATAATTGCATAGATAACAAATCGGTACTAGAAAAACGAAAATGTAAGCGTATTTTCTGACGTAAAAGAAATTTCGAGAGAAACGGCCAAACCGATGTTTTAGCCTTTTCCGGGCCCTGGTAATTTTTTCCCGTGTTGGTGAAATCGAAAATTAAGTTTTTTTCAAATAGACTCCCGTTTTGTCATTCGACATTCAAAAATTTTTGGCACCGAAAATGCCAGAACTTTAGTTGGCGCCTTGGATTTATCTGATATGAGATGGAAAAAAAAAAAAAGCATCGAGCGACAGCTTCCACGACTAATTCGTACAATTAGATAAAAATCCATAGAAATCGATTTCAAACAAATTTAGACGCTATTTCGTAGCAATCGTTTCGTTCCGTCGAAATTATTCGGCCAGCTACCGCAAGCACGTAAACGCAAAGTGGATGTATACGGATAAGAACTCGAATTCTCATCCGTTATTGAAACCCTCAACTGCTCGCGAGGCAGCTGGACTTTGAGGGCTACTGCTCAAATGTCGTGAGGCAGTTGGGTGTATTTTGTGTAATGTAAACTTTGTACATAATCGCTTTCGTGGCCCGGGGGATTTGAGGGGAGACACGCTCATACTTCCGGCACAACTCGATCGGTAGGAAATTGCCTATAACGATGGACCGGAGTTGTGCTCGGTTTGAATGAACGCACGAATGTATCGAAACCCTGAGTGAGCGACTCGGGGCAGAGACGGTACACGTAGCTGAGCAGAGCGAGTCGGGAACAGTAGGATTTGCCATGCCTGTAAGGGCCCAACCGAGCAATGAGAGCACACCACCCAGAGACCCATTGACTGGCCTTAGTACCGGCCGGTAAAAGCTGCGCCGTGTGAGCAACTGTCGCGAGGCAGGACAATAAAAACCGCGCCGATCAGGCAACTGCTCCCGAAGCGGCTGAACTCTGAAGCTGGGGCCACGACTGGCCAAATGTCACGAAGCAGCTTTGGGTATTATGTGTGACGTATATATTGCACATAATGGTTTTCGAGACCCGGGAGATTTGGAGGGGGTGCGCTCACACTTCGCAACTCGATCGGTAGTAAATTGCCGATAGACTGGAGTCGTGCTCGGTTTCAATGAATGTATCGAAACCCAGAGCTCACAAAGTGTTCAGAGTTAAGGCCGCCAATTCACAATTTTCAGACTTGTCGTAAACGAAATGAGCATCGACGGGGAGATTTCAAAATCGAATCCATGAATATATCGTTTGTAATACCGTAGTAACGAAGCCCGGCTTTAAACACATTCCGTAGAGCAGCGGTTCTCAACCGGTGCTCCTTGTGCACTCTCCAGGGACTCCGCGGCCGCTCGAGAAAAATAAAAAAAGGGAGTAAAATTTTAAAAATTTATTATAAATATTTTTGAACAGTAAAAATAAATCAATAACTTTGAATAATTAAAAGATTGGCCCTATACGGGGCTCCGCCATAGAATTTTTTTACTTAAAAGGGCTCCACCAGTCAGAAAAGGTTGAGAAACGCTGCCGTAGAGGAATGCGCACGAGGTGCATGTACGGTCAAGTAGCCTACGCAGATCACGAGTTCTATTTATTAACCCGCGTGGAAATTATCCGACTGAAAACTCGCCTATTACGTCGCATTTCGAAAAAGGGAAATTTTAAAGCGCAAAACAATTCAAACGAAGATATCTTACGACATAATTCGATCGTGAAAGTGTTATACACGTACCAAAAGCGCGGGGAAGGGAAAGAATAGTCATTTTCTGCACACACGGCCCAATTAGACCGGGACCTTCAATATATTGCCGATACCGAACGGCAGCATTCGACGTTTTGGCTTTTGCTCACGCTCACTACGATGTTGGTGCGCTAACCAACTGCGGTAGCGATATATTAAAAAACCAAATAAATAAGAAAAAAGTGCAAGCAAAATTCATTTCCAGAGCTGCTGATACAAACAAAAAAATCGGGGGGGGGGGGGGGGAGCGGTTGATCATACGTATGCTTGAACTAAAGCAGTTTCTCCCAATCGGTGGTGCGGGAGAGCATTTGAGGGGGGGGGGGGAGGTGCGACGTGGAAAAAAAATCACAACACGTTGACTGATTATTCGGGAAAAAGTGAAATGATAAAAATTGAATTTCTCGAAATTCCTAAAAAAGTAGGAATCGATATTTTGTCTCCCGATTTCTGCTGGCGGAAATGCGTCACGCGAATTTTGCATCGTAAAAGTTTCTTTTGGGATTAGCGATCGTACTTGTTTTTCATTTCCGTTGAGAAAAACATACCGTTATCTACTTGAAAAACTATTTCTCGGTTTGTTTACATTGGTACCTCGTACACGTCGCGCTCAGATTTGATACTGTCGTGAACACACGTGACTCAGAAAAAACGTCATAAAATCCAGTCGAGTGTCAAAGAAACATTAGAGTTGTTGCGGCTGAAATCAATGAGTGAAGGACTACTATTCAATGACTCGGTTTTTTTCTTATTATGAGTGAGTGGACGACTAAGATAGTGTGTAATTTATTGTGTTATTCTATGAGTGAGTGACCGTGTGAGTAGCCAAGTGAGTTGGTCGCTCGTACGGACACCCACCCGCTAACTTGTTCGCTCACTAAACTAAACGAACCGAGCACGACCAGGCTCTGTCGCATCAGTGATATAAGCTCTGTACCCCGGAGGGCGCGGTCGCGCCGGAAAGACTCCAGCTGGCAGTCCGGCCGGGTAAGAGAAAAATAAGAAAACAAGTTCAAATTTTCGAATCTCAAAAAAAATAGTAAACTTAAATTTTCGCAACTGCTGAAAAAAAAACGCAGGAAATTAACGGATTACGATGGTTCTCAACTGAATTCGAAACAAGTCAATTTGCTTTGAGATTCTTTTGTGGCGCACCTGCGATCCTCTCTCGCGGCACACGTCGTGATGAGAAAGAAAAAAAGCCTTATCGGTCTTATCTTCCGGGTAATCAACGTTAACCGCTTTGTCAGGTAAAGGGTCATCCTGCCGATGGGGGTGGGACCAGCAACTATTTGTATCGAATTACCATTACAATTAAGGGGTGGGGGGGGGCAGAGAGTTATTCTTGTGAAAACCTTGTTTGTCCCCACCTTTTGTGGAATATCTTTCTCAATAGCAACATTCTCCCCAATTATTTTGGTGTACCACACCCGCTTATTCTTTTTCTTACACATCTACTTCTAACTAGGATTGGATAATTCTATAACGGTGTTCTTTGTTCCCATCTAAAATTGTCACCCTAAATTTTCCCTGCCGTGGCAGTTGCCCCCCTTTGGTTCCGGCTCTGTACACGTCAATTAATATTTAAACAAATTTGACGTAAACGTACTTGTGTTTTGGACGAAGAGTCAGGTCAATGGCATAATTTTTGTTTTTGGAATGTTAGAAGGGGAATTTGGAGAAAGGGGTTTGTGTTTTCTCTAACGCGAACTTACTTTTCCATGGAGTAAGTGAAGTTGTTAAAGATGGTTCCAACTGCATAGACAGAATTTTTACATGGAATATACTACAGGCTTTGAGAAACTAGGGAACAAATACGCTATGACAATAATGTTCGCTGTTGGAAAACAAGATGCGTTTCTTTTCAAAAGAATAAAAACTTCGCAACTGTAATCCCCGTTTTTTTCTTATTATATGCTGCAACAGTGATTTTTCATAGCTTTTGATGAACGGTTTTTTTCGATCACAAAGTGGATCTCTTTTTTCAGGGAAGAAGAGTTTATGATAATAGCAGAGAAAAAGATATTACTCTGCAATATTTAAATTGACCAAATTAATGAACGTCAGTCACATATGACCGAGTGCTTTTTTACCCAGCGAAAATTCCATTACTGTTTTAAACGCAGAATGATTTGTGCTTAGATGTCATTGTTATGGGATTTTTAGTATTCCATCAAGTTTTTTTTTTTAAAAGCACGATCTCGGATCTTAAATAATGATCTAAAAGTAAAAAACAAATAGTGAAATATGACTGTTATTAAAACTATCTAATAAGTTGGCACTTCAAACTCTGAAACAAAAACAAGTGAATTTTGAATTTTAATAAAAAATTCCGATTTATATCGAATAATCCATTATTTGAATCCATTATTTGAATCCATTATTAGCAATATAAAATATCAAAATGTAATTTGTATGGGAGATTTCAATATTGATATCTTAAAAATAAACTATGAAACGGAGGAATTAACAGGCATGATGGCGAAAAATGGATTTTTGTCTTATACTAATACGCCTACCCGATCAACATCGTGCATCGATCATATATATAAGAAATGCAAAATTAAACTGGCAGTATGAAACTGCAATAGCCAAAATTCATATAACTGATCACTCGCCATTACTTTTAAATGGTTATAATGCTGAAAAAACAAAAATTACAAAATCTGAAACTCATGAGCAGAACGACATTGATAGGGTTGATTATTTAAACTTTGAGACCTGCATAAAAAATTATAAAGTGAATAAAAATGTTTTCTCGGAGAAAAATGTGAATATATCATACGAAATATTTATTGATATCATCTACAAACACCGTTGTTTCTGGATGAAAAGTATTAAAAATGGAAATAAAAATGAATGGATAACGGTTGAACTAAAAAAAATGATTGATATTAAAGAGAAATTACATAAAAAATTCAAGCGAAACGCACATAATCAAGAAGCCAGGTTAGAATACAAACATCATGAAAAAAAAGATTAGATGTACCAAAGAGGAATATTTTTACAATAAATTTAATGCTTGTGGAAACGATACAAAAAAGCAATGGCAAATCATAGAAAATAATAAAGATACCCACTGATGAAGATCTCGGTATTGTGGTAGAAAAAATGAATGACTATTTTATTAATGTAGTCAGCAATGAATCAAATGAGAACAGATACTGATAACGATCATTGTCCAATTCAAACGTCTTGTAACCAAATTAATTCTACGGTTTTTACTCCAGTAGAAGAAAAATATGTTAAATATATAGTTATGAAATCAAATAATAACAAAGCGATTGGATACGATGGCATTAATGCTAGAATGCTAAAAATAGTTTGTAAACATCACCTGCGGTTCGTAACGCATATAATCAATACTTCAATTACTGAAGGTACTTTTATTGAAAAACTTAAATATGCCATTGTTAGACATATTCACAAAACTGGAAATATTAATAATTATAATAATTATCGCCAAAATATCGATACTTCCAATTATGTCTAAAGTCATAGAACGGGTTATGAAAATTATGGATTTCCTCAACTCTTACTTTGCAAAAAACCAATTTGGATTTCTTGAAAATAAAAACACAGAAATGGCAGTTCTAAAACTCACTGAATACATTTACAAGAATGTCAATAACAATAAAAAAAAATCCTCGCTGTTTTTTTGGATTTACGTAAAGCATTTGACAGCGTTGACCGTAAAATACTTCTGGACAAAATTAATAAGGCTGGTATAAGAGGAAAAATACACGACTCGTTTAAAAGCTACTTAACGAACAGAAAACAGGCAATTAAAATTAAAAATGAAATAGGATCTTTTAAGCAAATAGTAAGCCGTGTCCCACAGGGATCGGTACTCGGAGCGATACTCTTTTTGATTTATGTAAATGATATACAACACCTACAAATGAATGGAAATATTATTAGTTATGCAGATGACACAGTGCTCTTCATTTCCGATAATGATGACCTAAACCTTAAATATAAAGCTGAAAATGATATGACAATAATTTCACAATGGCTAAAATATAATAAATTGACCCTTAATTTAAATAAAACTAAATTTATGCATTTTCAATTATATTCGCTGTACTGGAATTGAGGAGTCCGATGAAATAAACTATCTAGGAATCGTTTTTAATAAAAACCTTAAATGGAAGACTCAAGCGGTGACAGTAAGCAATAAACTAAAATACATCAATACCAGGATTTACTGCTTGAAAAATATTATATCCCCTAAATTTCTTGGTACTATTTATTTCGCATGGATTTTACCAGTCATACAATATGGTACATCGGTATGGGGCGGTGATTACGACTCAAATATAAATATAATAAGAAACACTCTGAGAAAAGTTGCGAATAATATAAATATAATCCAAGACTGTCACAATGATTATAGATTTAACATCAATAAACTCTATCTTTACAAAATATTACTCTTTATTCAGAAAAATCCCGATTGGTTCAAAATTAAACACCAGCAGAGACAAACAAGACAACACGGAATTCAATACGCCATAATTAAACCAAACAAAACCATAATACAAAAAACAATTCATATACATAGCACCTAAAGAATATAATAGATTGAATAACGAAATAAAAGCGGAAAAATCACTACACAAATTCAAAAAACTACTCATAAACAAAATCAACACAATTGAATAATAATCCCATATACATGCATCTTTTTTTCTCTCTTTACGAATGTAATGCGAGGACAATATTATATCTTAATTATATACACCATTGGTCTGTTGTCAACCCCAATATATACTACACTATCAATATGCCCTGGACGGATTATGTAATCCCTTGGGCTAATGTATAAATGGTAATATATGTGGTTTTTTTTTGTATATTTTGTATTATATGTTGTAATAAATTTCAAATCGGATTTTTTCTATATTTTTCAAAAACAACGATTTTTATCATAATTAGATTGATTTTACTCTAATTACTAATTGTAGTTAAATGATACTTCATGTACCATGTTACAAAAAAAAAAAATTAACGGTCAAGAAAACAAAAAAAGTGAGGGAGTAAGCTGGAAGGGGGGAAAAAAAGTGACTTTTTGTATTTTAAATTTATTTTCTGTTGTTCATCGTCATGGGTGGGGACAAGTTCTAGATTGAAAACCGGGACAAAATTCGTGAAAGTTTCATTTTTCAAAAATCGTTGAAATTAAATTTATTTGTAAACCAATTTTCAACTCATTGGGCTTTTTTTCCAAAATGTTTCTTCCATACAGAAATTTGAATGAAAAATTGCTTGGGGGGGGGGGGGGGGGGCAGTCCTGCTCTTTCTCCCACGCACTTGCTTGTTTTTCCTTCCCCTCCCCGAGCTCGTAAATGCCAACAGAGACATCATCGCAGCTGCTAGGGGCACATTCCAAGAAGAGGGGAGCTCCTTAAGAGAGAATCTGTTACTTGATTCATCCCAGAGAATACCGATTTTCGTTGTAACGAATACCGTTATAGCGAAAAAAACCTGGTTTTAACAAACTTTTCTAATCCCCCCTCAGATGAGTTCACGTGGGATGTGAAAATCTGCAATTCCTTTATAACGAAATTTCGTTATTACGAAGAGAATTTTCGTTACAACGGTTGTATTCATATTTCTTTGGTGAATCGCTTATGATGATTTCAGTTTTTATAAATATAAATCTAAAATTATTCTATTGTTCACAAGAAAGAAGGGTATATTCGATTATTATCCAAATTTTACTTTCGGCAGAATATTCTTGCCTCGCAATACTACTACTACCGCAAATAAGCACAAACAATTGCCAAGTATCGAAAATAGTACCTTCGTTTTCGGGTCCGGGCTCGAACTTTGCTGCAGATCACGTGATCAGAAGGCTGTAGGAAAAGAAACCGTGTTAATTCCTGTAGAAAATAACTTATTTTTCGTCTATCTTTATCGGGGCTTAACAAATACCAGGCGCCAGGCTTGCCGTGGGCCGATAAAATTTCTACTGGTGCCTAAAATGTTCCGGGCGATATATTACTAAATTTAAGCGAGCGCATAATTTTCTCAGGTTTTGTTAAGCGTTCGGAAAATAACATTTCTTTTAATCGCTTTTCCCACAAAAAATATATGCCGGGCTCCAAAGAAATTTAACGGAACTCGCCCAATGTTCTCATTCAATTCGTCAAGCCCCTGATCTACGTGAAATCCTTGTTCTCGTCCGAGCGAAGTCGAACCAGTTAGTTGAACGTAAAATCAACAATGCTCCAAAATGCAGCTATTATGACAGCTAACATGACGAGGGGCTGAAAAATTCAGGGAGGCTGAAATACGTTTAGCCGCCCCCCCCCCTCCACACTGAAGTGAGTTTTCTGTGGTTTTCAACTTCGAGAGGCGTATATGCGAGCCGATATCCCCCGTTAAAATGTCTCACCACAGAGAACAACACGCCCGCAAACAGTATAAATATTCAATCACTACATTTCACTTCTTAAATATATATAGATGGCATAACTGAAAAATCAGACACCACTTAAGACTGTTAGGTACGTACACTTACACTTCCGGCGCAACTCAATAGGTAGTAAATTGCCCATGGCATGGCGATAGACCTCACTTCTTCTCGGTTTGAAAAAAAGTCTCCGCCCCCCCCCCCCATTAGCTGAAGGTAGCTGCTTATAAATTTCCATGCCATGCTTCCTTTCGATAATCATAGCACCAAATCAAGGGGGCCCAGGCCTGTCATTTTCGGGAGGGGAGTCCGAGGGGACAATTGCCCCCACCCCACTTCAAAAAATACATTAGAAATTATATATACAGCAAAACTTCTCTTGTGGACACCATTGGGACAAAAAATGTCTGTAAAAGAGGACCGTTATGCAGGGGTTATAAATGCGTACTTTTATTATACTATAAAAGAAAATTATATTATTTAGCCGTAAAAAAAAAGGGGGGGGGGTAACCGCATCTAAGGGATGTCCGTTAAGAGGGGTTTAACTGTTAAATAAATAGATATATGTGATTCAATATATGCTCATTGGTATACTCATTCACAAAGCTTACGGACGCTTTGTTGACTGATTTGAATATTATATTCACGTAGCAGTTATCGTCGTCCTACGGCGGTTATTTTTAAGTTCCCAGTTACGGATCCAAGAGGATCCACTGCGTATTCCCATTTCCAGGCTGTTGTCCCGGATTCGCACCACTGAAATAGAGTCAACGGGTAATATCTCAATTTTTTGCTTGTTCGATCAGTGGCATCGAAGCCGGGCGTGCTCGAGCATCCACGATAATTTTTGACGTGGGTCCATCGGCACCCCCAGAAAAGATTCAGAAATAAAAATTTTGTATGCACCCACGGATAAATATAACAAACAAAATTTTTTATTTCTGAATCTTTTCTGGGGGTGCCGACACCCTTTCATATGAATGACCAAAAGAAGTAACCTGGGCAGTGGCTTCGAGGCCGTGGGTCCTCGAATGCAGAGCATTTCCAATCAGCCGAGGGCTCGTTGCAGAACAATGCAAACGTTCTGCTATGGGGCCGTGGGTACTGTTTATTTCATGGATCCGATTGCCCTGAATCGATGCAGAAGTAAAAAAATCCTTCCCTCATCCCGGGCGCCCTCTATAGTGAATTCATAGTGAAAAAACGGAAATAATGACATTCATTTCGAGAATGAGCCCCTACCCTTGCGGAGACCATGGTTTAAATTTCTTCCCGAGGCCCCAGGTTCTAGTGTAATGGCAAAAAACAATTCAATCGATAGCAACTCGAATTAAAATCCGAAAAAAGAAGGCAATCATTATGAATAGCAGACGAAAATAATTTCTGAAATGATACATACGTTTCCACAAAAGCGTCCATCGACCCTTTGTTTAAGGAAAGCGCAGGCACATAACGCCCGCCATGCCATGGAAGGGGAAAGGCCAGAGAACGATTCCATTTCCTGTGCGCGTAGGTGGTTGGGTGAAAGAGAACTCAAAACAACGGTTTTCTGGAATTCCTAAAATGTACACGTGTCTTCTTTCACTCTCCCTCTCCCCTTCTAGCAATTTGTGAGCGTGAGGGAGGGGAAAAGATATCTCTCACTGGGGTCATAGCTAAACTCTGCCAGTTCTCCTTTCATGAAAGCCAAGACAGAGAGATATTTGGGGGGGAGGGAGAGGGCAGCCTTCGACCCAGCGCAATGTTAAAAATAATTCCAAGTGTTATTGGAAAAAGAGGCATTGGAAAATTCCAACTAGGGGGGGGGGGGGGGGGAGCAGGCGGATCTCGTGCCCCGGGCGCTGCACCCGAGGGGGCGCAAATTTCATTCTGAAACTTCTCCTTCAACATTACAAGGGGGGGGGGGGCGTCAAAATGCGCGCTTGCCCCGGGTGACCAAGCATCTAGTTGCGGCCCTGAAAAGAGGTGTCCAAATCAGTGTGGTTCCCAAGGTGTGAGTCGATGAGCTGGGGAGGCGGTCGCAACAGATTTTCCAAAATAAAAACGTCCATACAAGAAACTCATTTTCATTTTGAAAATGTCAAAGATATCTTTCCCTAGCTGAGCTAATTTCGTACAATGCAGTTTTACGAAATTCTACTTGTACAAATAATCAATATATCAAGTTAATACTTATACAGGGTGACTCGGAAAAAAATCACCCGATTTCAAAATTCGCAAATTTCTAAGAATAGTCGATTTCATGTGCAGAATCGTTTTGAATTCTTTCTTAATCACCCTGTAGCAGACTAAAAAGCACACTAAGCAGCGCTGTCTCTAACAGTCGACACACACTGAAATAGACACTGCATAGTTCGAGCAAATCAATTCAATAACAGAAGAATAGTGGCGCCAAAACTGAAGATAAAAATAAAACCTCTCGGGACTATATAATACCGCTAAGTGAACGAATTTATGAGATATTTAAAAAAGGTAACGCGTGTCGAAATCCGTTATCGAGAAGATTAATTTTATAAACGTTATGAAATGAAACTTTATAAAAGAAATCGTACAATCCTGAACAGCATTTAGCTTCATTTGATAACACGTTCTTCATCAGTCACGAGTTAACGTGTGTCTTTGTACTTACATGTAACCTGCGTGATGTGACACGAGCTTCTCCTAAAAAAAAACGGCCTCCAGGGCCGTAGTGTGCCTTCTCGGGCCCCCTTTCTCTTGAAAGGCTTATTATCAGGCAAAACAAATGTAAACATTTGTGGGGCCCAGCGCTCCGATTTCCCCAGCCTAGTTACGGCCCTGGCCTACGATGTGCTAATACAAGATGACCGCCCACCTCACCAACAATAAAAAAAAATCATCAAGAATATGTATTTTCACAATGTGCAATGTCGCAACTCAATATCTATGGACTTTTGACATATTTTGAGAAGCGGCTTTTACGTGAACAGCGATTCCGTTTGATTTTCTTTTCTTAGTAATTTCGTGCGAGATGAAATAATCTACGATATTTCCATTCGTTCGTAAATCCTTATTATAAGGGTAAATAATGAGGTTCTACTGCATAATATACAGCAGAACCTCGTTATAACGGACGAACAGGGCGCTACAGGTTGTCCGTCTCAATGAAAATACGTTTATAACGAAAAATTCTCATAAGGGGGGGTCAGCCCCAAAAAATGTGTACAATCTGTTTCCCAGACTAATTTTTTTCACAAAATTTCAGAGCACTCTGGTAGTAATTTCAATTTTTTTTTCTCTAGAACTTCATTCAATTCCCTGTCGTATGGAATTTTTTAATTTGCTTCAGATGGCATCTAATTTTTTTTTTTAAATCGCTGTTTGTACCAAAACCTCAAAATCTGGCTGTCCCAGCTCAAAGAAAGCGTTAAACAGACACTTCGTGCAAATCTATCAATTTTTTGTTCTAAAATCTTCCAAGAATAAAACTGACAAAAAAAAAAAAATTTTGTGAAAAACTATTTTTTTTTGTTCGTGTCCCGAAATTTTTCCCATTTTGAAATGTCCACTCTGTTACAGTCATTTGGGAAATATATTTTTATACCAGATTAAATCCGATAAACCTTTTGAGCTCATCGAAAGGTTTACTTTAAATGTTTCGTCAACAATTTTGGATTTAACTTTTGCAAAACGACTTAATATTCACGTTATGTATTTAGTACCACATTTTTGTCTGTCGGATGTCCACTATATGTAACGCCCATTATCATAGATAATTAAGATTATTTTTTCACCTATGTCAACATCAAGTGATGATAGCACATGGAGATATGCTTCAATATATAAAAAAAGTTCTCATCGATCATTTAAATTTACAAGCAAAAAATAATAATTCGGGCTAATTTGTCAGTCTTCCAAAAACTCAAACAACGCCAACAGAATGGAAACTATGATTTAAAGTAAATTTTTCTTACTTAAACGGTTTTGAAGGTTCAAATTGAATTTAATAAGTTACCTGCTCGATTTAAACCCTTTACCACATTCTCCATCGTGTTATTTTTTAGGTTAAATATGAAAGTAAAGTAGTACAGATCGTTAAAATCACTGCCAGGCACAGATCCAAGGAGATTTGTGTGTCATGAGGATCATTTTAGTATGAGTGAAGGTCGCTGTATGACAATACATTCTGCATTTTATGGGACAGGCACGATTCCCCCCCCCCCCCAAATTCCATTCTGGATCACTAATGTGAGAGGCATAAACGTGAGATTTATACCAACATCAAATTATTATAAGGCCAGACATGATCCACGCTATGTAAGCGTTTTACCCCGAGGGGTTGGACCATGCTGGGGAACATCAAATTACTATTCAATTTCAACAAAAAATTTTGAAACAAAACAAAAATCATCCCAATGATATAATATGCAGTGTCCACTTTGACCAGATTTTAATAATTTTTCCAGACCGAAAAATTCAAACTATGAGGGATGGAGTAAGTGTTTTTAGAATTTGGTCATGAGGTGGACGTTTTTCAAAGTTTATAAGACGAGTTTCTGGGTCACCTATCGCATTTTGCATGTGTTTTTTTTTTTTGGAAAATAAAAGGGTATTCGCATGGCCTATTTAGAATATATTTCAGATATCTTTCTCTCGGTTAAGCATTTCTGTGCATTCTGTTACAATCATGCCAACTCTGTTACAATGGTGTCCACTCCATTACGGGAAGCATTTGTGCAGTTCGCAGGCAGAAAAATTTAAGAACACTGAGTTAAGATGTTAAACTATTAATAACCAACCCGTTGTCTGTCAGAAATAAAATGTTTTGATTTTAAGTAGCTAAATATATGTTAAAAATTAACTTTTCTATGTGCTATTTTCAAAAAGTTATGAAAAGCCATCAAAACGACAGAGAAATAAGCTGATTTCATTATTTCAAAGGGATAAAATGAGCAGAAATAATAATTTTTTTTTGCAGCTATATTTGTTTTCGTAACAGATTGGAGAATATCCATGACAGTCATAAAACCCAAAAAATAAAATATTACAAAACACAAGTGAAAAATATTCATGAAATGTTAATATTCAAGTCATTGGATATAATTTGAGATCTATTCCCTTTTGAAAATCAAACTGAATTTTTCATTCAAAAAATGTGGAATGAACACTTTTTTGGGAATGACCCGCTGGGTGTCACGCAACAAGGTGTACGTCAATGGAAAGTACAGTGGTCAGCTATGAGGAGTTTAAAAAACCAGCTTTTGACATAGGTTGAATTGAAAAACACGTGTAAACACTGTCTTGATTTTTCTGGCTGGCAAGGAGTAGGAGGTCAAGCATCATCAACGTTAATCGTTTACTTGGAAATGTGAAACTCGTCAGATAAATACCTTTATTATTATTACAATTTTTTTCAACTGTTCATTAAAATGAGATTACTGTATTTTCATGGAAACAAAAAGCGATTCTTAATTTTACTCAAGTTCAATAATGTACCTCCTACAGTTAGTTACCTCTGAGAAATGGGGGAAAAAAAACCACAGTGAACGATGGTGACTAAATAACAAATGTGTGTGTGAACTTAATGAAAATTTACATACAAGTGATAGACGTGCATACTACGGTCTCACTGAATTTCAGCGCCTCTCACACAATAATGGCCGCCACATCCTGAAGCGGGCCCCTCCCCCTAGCCTACCTTACGGCACATACACCCTATTCATATCGTCATACTAGAATTTCATACCAATGGAATTAGTTTAGGTGGGAAATGAAGGCTCCATCTATGTGATTGCCCAAGCTGGGTATGACGAACTTGTTACCCGTGTTCTTCTCCCGGATTGAACCTATAAACCCTGGCAGTAACCTCTCCTCCGATATTGTCTCTTGGTCAGCAGCATTTACTGTATTTATTTCATTTCTTTATTCAATCATTATATAAGACATCACATACACTGATTGGCGAATAATTTACTCACAGGTTTAGGTGATTTCACCAATGACAGTCATTATGTGGGAGCAACTTGAATACGAGAGGCACAAGTTGGTCACCTTACAAAAGCACATATTAGAGATTAAAGCTGATCGCAAATTTATCGTCAACTTTTAAGGAAGCAATTCATTTGTATATCATCGCCTAAATTGAATGAAATTGCGTCTCTGGAAAATGTGACCCTGAAAAAGCACTTACTTCTGTATATCACCTGCATTTGGAGTCGCTTCCAACTGTTGTTCAGACTGAAACACCAAGAACCATCGAAGAAGCCCCCAGAGATTACCAAAGAATATTTTACCTTAACACAATCGCACGTTGAAAAAAGCATCGGCTACCTTATTAATTGACGGGAAGAAAAGAAACACCAACACGACTTCAATGCACACGACGATATTGATACGATGCTTTGTTTGGACTTGGCGGCGAAATAATTTAACATTTTCTGATGAGGCACACGGGGAATGATGAACCTCTGGCGTTTTTGGATTACGTTGTAAAATCTTGATTTCGTTTTTCGCCAACGAGCCCATATTTAAACCCACGAACTTCGAATGCGCAATATTTGTTAAAGAACAATAAAATAACCGAATTCTCTCCCGAATAAGCAAAGGCATCATAGAACATCGTGCTGGAATTCAGATCTCTCACTTGTCATTGAATGTGAAATTATAATAATAATAAAACAACTACTTTGCTTCATTTCTAAACTGATGTGATGTTCTTGATGAAGCATCAGACGAAATATGCAGTAGCTTCTTTTCCTTAACCGTACATGTACCTCGTTTTTGCTTGGGGGGAAGCACCCCTCCCCCAAACAAAATGCGGTAATTCGTGAAATTTTCGGAACGTCTATATAATACTGCAACAACAAACTAAACAACAAATTCAAGAAAACTAAAAAACGGGTAAAACCGGGACATTTGTCCAAAAAAACCTGGCTGGGAAAAGAAAACAGAAAAACGGGACAATAACGGGAAAATACGGAACGTATGGCCACATCGTGCACTTAATTTTCTACCGATTTGTAAAATCATCCCTCTTAACAGAGCTGCATATCCCGCCCTGTGCACACCGGAATGTTTTTTTTTAGTGCATGTGTCACCCTAACGTATTTACGTTGTTAGAACCGTGCTTGTTTCGTGTTCTTGCTGGTGCTGCGTCTTTCTTCCATATTTTGAAGAAAATATGGTAAATGCTTGAAGTTTCCATGTTGTAGGTGCAGGGTCGCAACTGGGGGGGGGGGGAGCAGGCGGGTCTCGGGTGCTAAACCGGAGGGGGCACAAATTTCAATCTGAAACCTCTCCAACATTACAAGAGGGCGTCAAAATGCGCGCTTGCACCGGATGACCAAACATCTAGTTGCGGCCCTGTGTGGGTCTGCCTGCTCTCTACGAAGAGACTTTTTTTATACATGAAACAACGGGTCGCATTCGTGCTATGGCCGACCACCTCTGTGCGTTAACGGGGCTCGAAGCTGGATCCCCATAATGGCAGTCCAGCACGACGCCCACACGAACACACAGTGGATGATATGAAGTGGCTGCCAGGAAAGTGGAGTCCTTTTTTTCCATTGGAGGTTGGGGGGGGGGGGTGTTAAAGCACAGGTTTTGGTGACCACTGATCTGAACAAACTTATATTTTTCGGTGCTCATTCTAAATTCATATCACTGCGTTCTGATTCGAATCAAAAGCGTAGGCTAGTGATTCTCAAAGTGAGCATCATTCCTTGGGGCGCCACCAATAGCTAATGCCGCGGTGAGCTGTCTACATTAATATACTACCATGAAGCGGTGCTTTGTAAGACTACTCTCGAGACCCGCGGCAACATGTCCTACTAAACCGTACATGCACCTTTTTTCATATTCCTCTGCCGAACTTCTAACGAATTGGTGCATGTTGGAATGTGCGTGTAAGTGTTATGAACCTACCGCGAAGTTTGGTTCTGTGTAATGGTTGTTATATGTATAGTGCTGCCACTTGCCATCAAATTTACCTACTATATATGAGTGAAGTGTAATGATTGAATAATTGTACCTTTGAAGGCCTGTTGCTCTTAATGGCGAGAACGACTCGAGAAGTTGGGAACCGCAGAAAACCATCTTCAGCCAACCACCACTTGTGACGAATGGTGTGGTTCGAACCCGCGTCCTCACGATGTGAGTACGTCACTATGACCACTCGACCACCACAGCGGGCGGATACGTGTCCACTGGGGCAACGGAGCCGTCGAAGACAAATTCGGGAACCCACAGGCAAAGGGGATATGAAGCAGAGAGGGCACTCGTCATCATGGCCCACACTTATATAGGGCAGCGGTTCGACAGGGCTCTAACCCCATTCACACTTTTTTTACACCTATAAATTTGCTATTGAGATATTCGTGAAAAATGCCAAACTAGGTGCCGACTGAGCATCCTGAGGGCCCGGTAAAATCATTAGCATTCGGAATCGGCAATAAATTGTAGGTCCCGGTCTAATTCCTCGTGTGCAGAAAATGGCCCTGGTGCGACAAAAATAATCAAATTAAAATATGAATTAAAATTACGATATTGCCGTCACCAGCGGGACAAAAAAAATTCGACCGTAAAAAGAGGGGTGACCGTCAATCAGGGGTTTCATACTCATATTATACAACAGAAAATCATCAGTTGGCCGTGAAGGAGGGGTGACCGCATCTGAGGGGTTTTGATGTATTTAAAAAGGGTGACGGATATTTTCAGCGCTAATCATATTCATCTTTCCATCTGAACGTATGAGACGTAGAATGGAGAGAATAGAATTTTATTTCAAGATGCCAAGTTTGCAATCCAGTAGATTGCATTGCCATCGCAACGCGTTTACCAGTACTCGTGTGAATACCCTCCATCGTTCGTTCGAGAACAAATTCCCTCTATCGCAGAAAATTTGGGAAAGAACATAAACCAACGGAAAACGCTTCTTTCCCCCATTTATGCTGTCCTTTCCGAACTTTTCTCCGATTTTTGAATTCGTATATCTCGGCAGATATTTCACTCAGAAACATTAAACTTTTATTTGCTACCCTCGGGAGAAAAAGCGCAACAACTTTCTAACTGGGAGTTAGGGGGAGGAGAACCGTATAAAAATTTAGATTTTTTTTGTTTGTTTAGGAAGCGTTGTAGAACCATAATCTCTGCAACGAATGGTTGATGAATTACGTTCATCAAGTCGAGACTAAAAAGTTGGACCACAAATTTAATGTTTCACTTTTGATAGGTTCCAGTTTTTGTGTGAGTAACAGTAATTATAATCATTGTCGGAACTGTATTGATTCCATTCAAGACACAATTCTAGGTCAGAGTGCCCGTCTCAAAAGTACACAGCACTCCGTCATGTAGTGGCCTTTGGACAGGTTTCACTGTATGAAGAATGCTTGGTTCCCAAGAGATTTAGCTCGCCACAAGAAAATAAGCATTTCTAACTTATTTTCATTTCTAACCTCAACTTCATAATTGCTGATAGTCGGAATTTTTTTTTTTTTTTTAATTTTTCCAATCAGCACCTTGTGAGCACTGAGGAAATAAGCAATCGTAAGCAAGGTGCCAAATTTTGAGACTTCCTGATGGGAGGGAGGAGGGCTAACGTCAGTGCGGATTTCCACGAGGCCCGTGGCCCTGACGACTGCAGAGGGACCAAAAAATTACTCAAAGATTATATTTTACCATAGGTCCATAAATTACCATACATAATATATTCAACACGAAAAAAACAGTGACAATTTTTCGTTGACCAAGGACAGCTGGAGTTGGACACATAATGGGCCTCCTTAATTTCAATAGCCTAGGGCTCATCGAATGTAAATCGTGCCCAGGCCTTGCCACCCCGTCCTACTAAACTGGTTCAAAACACCACAAGCAAAAAAAGACTAAAAGAGTGCTGAAATTCGGTCGCTGTGAGAGAGTTCGAGAAAGGAGTGCAAATTCTTAGCTGAAGCTTGAGCCCAATCAAAACTTACCCTGAATCAGTTTGTTTTGAGAGTGAAAATACAGTGTGTCACGATAAAAATATAAATTTTTCTACGGTCCCTTGGCTTCGAATTAGAAGGTTGTTGCCCTGTATCGCCTGAGACGAACAGAAAAAATTCCATGTTTCCAAGCACAATATTCGCTGAGACATTTGAATTCAAAAATCGAAGTTATGAAAGAACAGCAAAACCTAACGTAAAAAGCTCTTTTCCCTCACTTATGCTGTCCTTTGACCACTTTTATCCGATTTTTGGATTAAAATAATGTATCTATAAACGGATATTGCACTTAGGAACTTGGAATTATACATATTTTTTTGCCCCAGAAGATACAGGGCAACAACTTTCTAATTGGAAGTTGGAGGACAGTGGGACCGTACGAAAATTGTATGTTGTTTTGTTACACTGCATTTCCATTCTCAAAACTGGTGCAGGGTAATTTTTGAACGCTCTTTCAGCATTTTTTTCAATGCAACTATGCCTCTAAGAAGGATGTGCGACGTGAGACGCTTATTATGCATAATTCGGAAACCTTTTAGCAAATGTTAGTATTTTATACCTGTTTTTCCTTGCTTGACAGGACCACCCGATAATTGAATCAGCCGTTTACAGAGCTCATTATTCCAAAAATGATTCCTGCAGCAAACCGAAAACAAAAATATACACCAGTCGCTTCGATAACATACGAGACACAAGTCATTTTTTTTATGGTTTTAAAACAAAAACAAGAAAAAAAGCAATACATAATGTGAAGTATAAACTTCACCTATAGTATGCATAATCTAAAAAATAATCAAACTGCTAAAATTAAGATTCGTAACATCTTATCGTAGAAAGTAAACCAGAAGGAGCTGTATGCAAAATGTTGCGTGACTCAAAACTTTACGCGACAGCAATCTCAAGATTCCAAATGCCACGAAATAATACATAACATCACAATTTGCCTCCATTGTTTTCTTCATTAGCCCCTCTATTGCCGAGGAAATCTTACACGATCCGCTCCTCAGTGCAGCACATTTTTCGAACATAAAGACGTATAAATACGCCCGTGGCAGTTAACGCACAAACTCCCTAGCGCGTATATATATATACGCCCGTGGCAGTTAAGGGGATAGCTGAAAGACATCCGAGAATTTTGTCAAATTCTAAACACTAACGCGTACGAGACTACGGAATGCGAAAAACGCAATACTTTTGGGAAAACTGACACACAACATTTTGCCATCTGAGCACACAAATGATCTTCAAGACTCCCCAGGATAGGATTGAAACGTTTTTTTTTTTGTGGGGGGGGGGGGGGGGGGAACCCACGATCGTTAGACGTTCCGTATAAACGGGATTGAATGGCATACGCAGGCAGTGCATCGTATAGTACATTTTTGAATCATGCCGCCACCCCCCCCCATCCCATCTTAGATAAGGGCTCCCAGGCTGCAATCTTCGTCGGGGCCCTCTACAGTGAATTAATAGTTTAAAAATATAGGAGGGGGTGTGGTGGAAAAGAAGTTTACTTTCTTTTTCACCAAACCCACTCAGAGATTTATAGTTTGGAAATACGACATCCATATTTGTTATCGGCATCTTTTTTCTCAGCTACGTCGTTGGGCATTTTGCCAGGTTTTGCCCGTTGTGGCCTTGTATTTGTATTTAAAAAAAACGGAAATAATGATACAGTCGAATCCCGTTTCAACAGATACCGTTATAGCGAAAATTTCGTTTTAACGAACTTTTCTAATCCCCCAGATAAGTTTAGATAGGAGCAATGCAAATACGTAGAATTCCTATATAACGAAATTTCGTTATAGCAATACGATTTCTCCTGTCTCTTGGAGTTCGTTATAACGGGATTCGACTGTATTTGTATGAGGCCGGTGCCCTGTCATCCCTACCCTTATCGGGCAAAATCCCCATGGTTTGGATTAAAGGGCTCCCTCACAATTCCCCCCCCCCCCATCCAAGGTTCTATTATAATGGCAAAAATAATTGCACCCATTGCAAATCTTATTAAAATCGAGAAAAGACGGCATTAATCATCTCATCAACGCCGCACAAAAATTATGTCTAAAATTATACATACGTTTCCACAAAAGCGTCCATTTGTCCTTTGTATAAGAAAACTGCATAATAATACACACATGAAGCACAAAACGCCATGGAACATTTTCAGATACTGTTCGTTCTGTGAAAGGGGAGAGGAATGCAAGGGTTGATGTATTTATGACTTCCTGCGTGTGAAGTGGGTTGGGTGAAAACAGAGAAAACCAACGGTTTTCTGGAATTCCTATATGTACACGTGTGCACGCGTCTTCTTCCACTCACTTAGTCGTTGGGACACGGAATAACTCTTATTATTTTCTATAATAATATTCCCCAGTAGTTTATGAAACTAGTCCTTCCAGAGAATATTATATCAAGGATATTATATGCAACTATATTATAAACTAGCTACAATACCCGGCGCTGCCCGGGTTTTCTTCATTGAGGCTTTTTGGATCATGCGATATCTCCCTCTTTCTTTGAGGGACATGCAAACCGTGTCTAAGTTAACCAATATGGCGACGTTCTGCGCCTCTCATGAAAGAAACAAATCTAAATTTAAAGAAACGTAGAAATGAATAGTCCCCTCCCCCTTTTTTTTTTATGGGTGTAAGGTATTTCGATCCCCTCCCCCTGTTATCTATTTCTGCCTGTTTGAGCTTCCAAAAATGCTTAATTAAAGCTGTGGAATTTTTTCGATGCACTTTACGGGGCCCATAACTAATTTTAAAAACATCCTAAACTATATGAATTTATGCAAATAAATATCAAAAGACAATACGGAGACATTAATTTTCATGCTTGAGAAGATATAAATAAAAAGTTGAAATCAATGTTATGGATATCCAACTCAAAGTAGGTCCGGCTAATTACTTCGTATTTAATCTCCTGGGCTTCGTATATCTATCTCTAAGCGACCTCGATATGACCCTTAAAGCGATGATGGTGATGATTATGACGTCTATTCAAAAAGCCTCATTGCTGAGAGTATTGAAATGTGGCAAACCATTATAAAGGCATAAACTATTATACATAACTGGCAGCATTAAAGAAGTGACAAACCATTGTAAAGACATAAACACGTCTGAAACTCATCGCTAGGGAACCACGGTAACCAAAGTAAACGTTCGGAAAGTGATTGTTGAGGCCCAAAAACCATTGTTGCCGGACAGTTTTTTTGCCCATTTGGGGCATTTGCCCTGGTCTGACGAAATTTTAAAGTAGCCTATCGTTCAAGTCGGGTCCCATTTGGTATATATGCAAAATTTGGCGACGATCGATCTAAAATTGTAGATTTGTATAGAGAACATACGCACACATAGAAAATCAATTTTATATATATAGATAAGAGGAGAATATCCTCATCAAGAACTTATAAGAATATTCTGAAGTTATTTTATAATAGTAGTCCTAGCAGAGAATATTCTCCTCGATGAGAATATTCTCGAGAATTTTACATCTCTAGTTCAAGCAAAGTGACGATTTAAACGAAGTGTCGCCAGTTCAAAGTGCAATACTGTAAAAATCATACAAAAATGTAAAATAACATTTATTAACATGCGCATTCAAATTGTAATAATAACAAATTAACAGATTACAAAGGAAGGAAACAATATTAACCTTTTTATTTTTATAGTATCAATTTATTACGATTGAATACACGGGTACACCGATTTATACCAATTTTGTTTTAATTTAGACTGATCAGAGCAACTGTTAGAGAAGCGAATTTTTTCTCCAGCACATTAATTTTGCAACAAATTTAATATTTTAGTGCTTTAAATTCTTCCGCGACAGTTCGTGGTGCAAACGTAAGATAATCTCCAATACAGGGCCCGATTTTCACTTAAACAGGCAACGGGCAGGGCAAAGCTGAGATTATAAAGCCTCCACGTTTTGTGAAAAAATCTCCGGTTTGTCAACAAACATATTTTGCGCCAATTTAAAGCCCTAAATCGGGGGAAGGGTCATGGGAAATACTACACTTCCCCATGCCAAAATAAGGTCCAGCTCGAACGATCAAGAACACTAACACTTCAAGAACATTTGGTGGCCAGTATGGGTAAGAGTGTTACTCCTTGACCACTCGTAAACATAATTCTCATTCATTACTTTGTGTATTTTGTATTCTAATCATCTTTCTGCACTTATTGTAGCCCTAATTGTGTCTGTAATCTGTAATTTAGTGCCTGCAATTTAATGTGAATGAATTAAATTGATAAAACGGATACCACAACACACGACAAAACAGATACAAGATATCACGACACTGAAACAGATAGAAGATTTATTTCTTGCTGGCGAGATGTGGGAGTCATGAAGCGCATGCATGTTCACACAAAACGACGCACTGATCGCCGTTTAATTGCTGACTTGGAAATGTGAGAAACTTGTCGGATAAAAAAAATTTACTCTTCATTGTTATTACAAATTTTTTTTTTTAACTTTTCGTTTTAAGCTACGTTCGTTATAATCAGGTAGAGATGTAAAATTGTCCCGAATAATCTTTCGGAGAATATTCTCTGGAAGGACTATAATTGTAAATAACTTGAGAATATTATAATTTCTTGACGAGAAATATTCCCCTGTTATTTATAATATAGTCACATATAGTATCCTTGAGAATATTCTCTGGAAGGACTGCTTTTATATATTACTGGGGAATATTCTTATCGAAAATAATAAGAATAATTCTGAAGTTATTAATGATAGTCCTTCCAGAAAATATTATCAAGAATATATGTAATGACACATAATAAATGATATAATTAGAACCCAGAAGTTTAGGCACTAAAAATGCCTGAAATAGGCACTAAAAAAGGCACTTTAACTTTTAAATAAGATTATAAGAAGAATAAACTTATTGTAAAAAGTTTTTTTTAATAAATTTTTAGAAAGAAAAAATGCCTAAAAACAAAGGTATTAAGGGTCCAAAAATTAGCTGATAAATTGATTGTACTTAATCCGTCTATTGTTTTAATTATAGTTTTAATAACTGCATTATTATTTCAGTTAAAATTGATTTCGAGCCCAAAATGAAATGTTAGTGGACCCTCAGGATTAGGTCAATTCCAGGGCCACCATTACAGGACACGAAGCTGGTAGAGAAGATTATCTGTGGGGCTCCCCCGAGTCGCGAATAATTCTCGTTTATTTTTTGTATTATTTGGAATAATCATTATCATTTCTATAGGTGAAGCATGGCTATCTTGTTTTATGTTTGCCAAATGTTACCACCATGGTCCCCACAAGGGGGACGCTGACAGGACTTCGGGATGATTCTCATCATTTTTTTGCTTTCTCATGCCATAAATTCACTATAAAGGGGGGGGGGCCCTTGAAAAGTCTGGTCTGGGGCACGCCAAAGGTCCCTTCCTAGGGGCCCTGCTCCAGGATGTGGGGCCATGATTACCACGTATGAGGGACTCCTTCAAGTGCATTGCCCTGTGTGGCCGTAGCTGTCGCACACCCTTGGGGGTGACACTGGCCAATTTAATTGAACACTAAATATGTTTGTTTAATAAGTAGCCATGGCTGTTTGCAGTGCATTTATGGTGCAAAAAATAAAATAAAATCAAAACAATATGGGTCCCCAGAGCCGTCATTGTGTGAGCCATGACATAAATTCATGACCTCTTGGGACAATCATCAGTCCACTATACGGGAACGCTTTGATATCTCTCTGAGATGGGAAGTGGGGTGTGTCTGGTCTTCAAAGGTCCCCTATACACATACAATGCAGTCTAACGCTTGAGCAAGACATTATGTGAAGCCTGTAGAGAAACCGAAAATTTCTTATTTTCCCTCTGTTTTTGTAACACGGGCTGCGTTTCTGTGAAACAAAATCATTCACATCTAACACCATTCGGTTAAGCAAAGTTAATACATGGCAACGCCAATCTCTCAGATGACTTATTCCAGATCAAATGGGGACTCGGGGAGGGGGGGGGGGGGGTTCTGATAACAATTAATACTGAGAGTTGGAAAATTTTAAAAACAGCAATTCGTTTGAAATTCTTAAATGCCCAAAATATCAAAGTTTTATAGACTATGGCCTCTGAAATTCACTAATAAACTTAAAACTATGTTAAAATAGGTATTTGTGGCAGAAAAATTTGAAAAAAAAACATTTTTACCAAAAATGTTGGAAAATAGGCAAGAAAAGGCATTTATGGCATTTTGCTCGAACTTCCGGGCTCTATTTATAATAATAGTCCTTTGAGAGAATATTTAAGAATATTCTTTGTCCCCGTCAAGAAGATGGGAATACTGAAGTTTATAGACCACAATATTAAAGTTTGAAAGCAAGAAAATTAAACCAACAGCGCTGAATTGTACAACTTCTAAAGAAATACGAGTGATAAGGAATTTAAGTGCATGAAGAAAACAACAGTTCTGTATCTTTTTTTTCTAAATAACGTGATCCTCACGTATTCCGGAGGGATCGGCGTGATCCATCCAGGGAATTTGTAAGTGTTAGAAAACATCCATGCACCAACCGTGATTCGAACCCAAACATGCACAGTGAGGGGCTAGCTCCCTAACCCCTCAACTGTCAGGCACCTTCTTAGAATGAAGGTGATTATATAATTCTAAAGACCAAGATTATATTCTCAAACTAAAAGTTGCCATTGGGGGGGGGGGGGGGGTGAATGTCAAAAATTGGTTTTTTTTTTTTAATGTTTCAGGCAATGAAAACTGATTTTGATTTACATTTCATAATATAAGCAAAATTAATAAAAAATGTTTCATTATTCAAAAGAAAAATGAATATTCTCGATTATTCTCTAATTATCACAAAAAATGAGTAACTTTGCCTGGTTTTAATAAAACCAGGCAAACCTTCTGGTTTCTGGCCAAACTAGAAGAAATCTAAATATTCGAGTTCTCGAACACCGAAAGCATGTTGAGAAGGGACGGACGGATAATTCGGCTATTGCCCAACACTGTTGGCAACATTCACATCATTTTGATTTTGACAAAGCATTTGTTTTTAAAAAAGCAACACGCAATTCGGAATTGAATTTTCTCGAGGGATACTTCATCAGAACATGCCAGAATTTCCTCGTTAATGATGGAAGAAACACACCACCTATTTCGTCAGCTTGGACAGGCTTTATTAACCTCAGTCGTGAAAAAACTTTCAACACTTTACAACAGATGGCTCCCCAATTCGCATCCAAAGACCACTCGGACGCAGCAAATACAAAGGCGAACTCTTCGGACGACCAGACATAAACATCACTCTTCATTCGTGTGAGTTCTGACCACGAGGTCCTGATGACGGCTCTCCATTGAAGAGCCGAAACGCGCCGACCATTCGACCAGTTGAATTTATTTGTCTTAAAAACGTGGCAATTTTTGTATAAATATTCTCCAATTTTTAAATAACCACATCATCGATGGTGACTGAATGAAAAAATAAGCCAAACTGCAAGGCCAATTTACTACCAAAAGTTAATGAAAACCCTGATTAAATGCTGCCATTTATTTTGCAGAATTTTGGCACTATAATGACTTTGGTGTTATACGAATTACAGTTTAACAAGTATAATTTATAGAAATGGGAAAATTTGTTCACTGAAAATTTCTGGCGCTATAATCGGGTTCGACTGTATGAGTGAGGTGAAAATGATATCGCCTATGTTATGCTATAGTCTGAGTGAATTCCTGCGCCTTCTCACACAGTAATGGCCCCAGATCCTAAACAGGGGCCTCTACGCTACATCACAGCGCACCAACTCCTGTCATATTGCCATATGGCAATTTTGTGTGATGGAGTTGGTTAAGAAATGAAAGCGCCATCTATATCAGAAGTCACTCCGGGTTCGGTGAACCATTTATCTATTTGCTCTCTCCTCCTTCCCCCTCCCTGATTGAACCCATGGACTCTGATTTCAGGCTTGTTATTTGGCTGGGATAATTACACTTTTACTGGCTTTTACAAAAACTTTTTAAAAAAAAGAACGACAGAAATGGTAAACAAGGTGAAATATATATATACATATATTGAAATATATGACATATACACTGTTTAGTTTTAAAAAAAATAGCGCTTTTGAATGATTTACCCATGGGTGTAGTTGGTTTCGCCAATGACAGTCCCCATATGGGCAAAGCTTGCAACAAAGCTGTCTCAGTATCATAACCCGCCCACGAATGGGACTGGCGGAGCTTCAGGCCTGGACCATTTTTGTGTTTTTTTCCCACTATTAGTTCACTTTATAGAGGGGGGGGGGGGGTCCGCTGAAGAGCGCAGCCTACGGGACCCCTGTTCCAGGATGTTAGGGGGGGGGAGTTCATGTGCTTTATCGGCACCCAAAGGCAATTTCACTGTGGAATACGACGTCTGTTTACGCCAATTTTCATTCTATCCAGACATTATGGCCTTCTACGAACTGAAACAGCAGGGGTCGCGTGGTAGCCCTGAGGACACACAAAATGCTGGTGTCCTTGATGTCAGTAGCCATGACCATCACAATGCCCTTCCTTCCTTCCTAGGAGAACGACTGCCACCCGAGGGGAGGGGGGGTTGTACCCTTGTACAATGTTCTTTTCATCGTTTCCGTTTACTTGTACATGTGTATAGTTAAAAAAAATTTCAATGAGAATAGAAGGTACGTAGTTCAAGATATCCGTCCATAGGAGTACACACACAAATTGATAGGATTGATATTAAAGAGTCCCGTTTATTTTCCTATGGGACATATCTGAAAGGAAAAAAAAATCAAAGACCTTTCCACGGGGCCCCCCTGACTCCCGGGCTGGAGCCTTGTCAGCTTCCCCCCCATGTGGGGGCCATGGTAGTATTACTGTTAGTAGTACAGATATATGTACCATTTACCTGGCTTTTGAAAATACACTAAAAATGGTATGTACATATATATATATATACATAGAGTACATGTGCTTCGCCGCCGCCCCCCCCCCCCCCGCAAAAGTTGAAATGACGGTCCCGAGACAAAACAATTCATGTATCAACGGATATCATTGCTTAAATAGTAAGTGCTTGAATGGTGCGACTGCATTTTAAATTGTGTCTCTGGAGGAGAAATTAAAGTGGGTAAAATGAAAATAATTCATATAACCTCCACTTGGAGTCGCTTTTTGGTGTCAAGACTAGCCCCACCCTCGAACCCATCGAATAACAGAAGCATGGGGAGGAGAATAAATATTTCACCTTTTAACACACACTGAAATAAAAACAAGCGACAAATACCTTGACGACAGCAGCAGCAGCGTGAGAGACAGCTTCCAGTCAGCAGCAGGCGAGCAACAACAATAACAGACGAGACCTAAACAAAGGTTTTGACTTGGCGGCGAAAGGATTGAACGTAAATTTCTGATGAGGCACACGGGGAATCAATGATATTCCTGGATGGTTTTTTTTTTAATTAAATTCATATTTCCTTGCAAATTTTTGATTTCATTTTAATGAGCGAGCCCACTTTTCGACCCCGCGGCAGATACGTAAACTTCGAATGCACCATATTCGTTATAGAATTACCGAGATAATCGGATCTTTTTTCCTCCCGAATGAGCAAGAGCAAACGTCATCCGTCCAGCTAGAATTCAGATCTCTCATTTGTGGTCGTCGAATTGGGAAATCAAAAAACAATAATAATAATAAAACAAATATTCTGCTTGATTTCAAAACTGATATATTTTCCATGAACCATCAGATAAAAAATGCATGTGCTTCACGGGAAGAAGCATCATATGCGGGGCTGGTAGGCTTGTGGAGTCCTCGTTTTCATTGGGAAGGGGAGGACTTGAAGCACTGGAGTCTGGAAGGTTGTGACGACTGCTCATCTGGACAAAAACCTCGCGTATCAAAGTAATTTGTTTTTCGGTGCTCAGTTGAAATTCATATCGATTTTTCTGAATCGAGTCAAACGCGTAAGCTTGTGGTTCTCTTGGGAGTGCCACAGGGAGCTGTGTAAATTAATATGTGACTATTTCAATGGTACCATCAAGCGATTCTTTCTGAGAACATTCCGGAGAGCCGTGGTTAAATTACCACTAGGGCAAGAGAGCCGTGGAAGGCAAAATTTTTAGATGGAAATACACCCCCCCCCCCCCATGTAGAGTTATATTAACTAGAATCATCATCAGGCCCCGCTCCCCAAGCAGAAATTCAGCAATCATTCTGAAATTCGAACCGTACAGAATCGTGCCCTGAAAACCACCGAGAAGCCCATACTTTCCACCTGAAGGGTTAGATATTATCACTTTAATCACCATCACAAATTTTTTTTTTCTCGATTGTTCCAAACAAAAAAAAAAAATATCACAATATAATAGATTGTTTTTAAAAAGTGAAACCATTGGTGAAATGAAACCTTTTCTCTCTCGTATCAGTATATGCTTCTAGTTTCAAGTGTTTACCAAATTGTAAACCTCCCGTGTACATGATGCGTGGTGTGTGAGAGAATATTCATCAGTAATTGTTGAAAGTGAGTAAAGTGGGAGAGGAAACCTTAGTTATTGTGCAATATAGGACCCGACATTTGAATTTTTAGCGGAAGTGAGGGGCGGCCTCTTGAAGCACGAATGTTTCGGAGCCACTGATCTGTATAAATAAATTACCTCGGATGAAATTAATTTCGTTTAATTTATACAAAATTAATAACATCCTCTGATGGACGTAAGCAGGTTGGGGCACGTGGCCCTTTCTCTTTCAAGGCGATCGAAAGATAATCTTAAGCGAATAAAAATAGCACTGAGAAATATTTTCCCCCCTATAGACATGATCAGGTTTATATTCCAATGTGTGATGGTCCCCCTAATCTTTGTAGCCGGCCGTGTCCTTCAGTCGGCAACACCAGTAGCGCCGCGGACGGGGGAAGGTGTGTAGTGAGTACATGCTGTAAATAATTTTCAGCTCGTGAATCCCACCATTGATTCAGAATGATTTCAATGCGAGAAACGGAAAGTTGTTATCATCATTTCGAACACGGGTCGAGAATTCATCATCGGCTTTAAAGTGGAAGGATTGTTTTAAATCTAGACTTGTTTGCGGGGTAGGAGAGGGGAAAAAACCATATTCTGGCCCCAATTGGGATTGTGTTTTTACGTATAGATAAAATAATTTACGGGGGGGGGGGGGGTCGACTCGGGACATTGGGTACAGTCCTTTTTGATTCCAGGGCCGTCTTAAGAGCATCATAACACATGGTTAGAGTTATACATAGTTATAACACATGGTTAACATCATAACACACATATCCTACAGGTCCTACCTTGTAAATTATAGAAAATTTCAACCGGACCTCATTTTTGTGAGGCCTTCTTCTCCTGAGGTGTCCGGGTGTAACCATGTGTTATGACGGTACTGCCTGCAACCCAATAATTATAGTTTCTTCAAGTTTCTTTTATTTTACAAACGATATTTAATGACGTTTTTAACATTTTTTTTATCGTTTTGCGAAATGCCTACGCTATTAGACGCCCTCGGAAGAACGAAAACCAGTGACGAAGTTGAAACTTAATGCAAGGCGATTTGGAACGAAATATAAAAGTACATCGTGGAAGCGATTTCAAAATCTCTTAAAAAATATCGTAATAGAGGGATTTATCTAAAAAAGGAATCGAGAGGAGTTTCACGCACATATATATATATATATATATATATATATATATACAGGGGCGTAGCCAGAAATTCCGTTCGGGCGGGGGACCACTTTCATTTTGGGGGGGGGGGACCAAAGTGACAGAACAATGGATTTGGCCATCTTTTTCCCTTTTTTCGGTCATTTTCTCACATTTCGGGGGACCAAACCCCCAAGTCCCCCCCCCCTCGCTACGCCCTTGTATGTATATATATACAACGTTAATCGCTGTAGAGCGATTTAACGTTGTATCCTTGTGGGTGGTTTCACTGTATTTAACTTTGCTAGCAAGATTTCATCTGGATATAGACAACATTCAAATGAATGCAAACTATATATTTCACCGTTAATAAGCCATTTTTCAGCTAATTAAAAACTCCACTCTAACTTATTAAAGTACTGTGTTGCAGTATTGTTTCGATTAAAAATATGTCAACAGCCCCATTTACATCCGTTTTTGTAAAAACAACAGTTACGTTTTTATGGGTGGGGGGGGGGGAACCATACATGCAGACCGCATACAAAGGGTCGACTTTTGGACTTCGACTTCTTCCCGAGAAATTTAGACCTATCACCCTTCAAAAAGCATTTAAATCAATTGGTTGATATAGCATGCTGGGGGACAGAACCCCCTGAATGAATGAACGAAAGAACTTTGCCGCTGGACTTACCCCGTTGACGAGATCTCTGGCAGAGTCCGGATTAAAGCAGAACCCCCGCCACCCTCCGCGGCCAACCCTCACATCATATCTTGTTTATTTCCTCCCCCGTGAAAGGGGCGTATGAAAAGTGGCGTGTCAAAGAATCAGCTTGCTGACAAATTGTACAACATTAAAGAGCCCTGTACACCCCAACCCGTGAGGGCCGCGAAAAATTTTCGTTTGTATTCATTTTACCAATGATTAAAATCCAAGAGCCCCAACCTAGGAGCAGGGAGACAATACGAAGATTTTTGTGGACCCCGTAAGTGGATATATATTCATTTTATTCCGCTTTTGCAAACTGCTTATCACTAAAGCAACAAAACCCAATGAGATCCATCAAGGAACCGCCGAAATGAAATCTGTCAACTTCTCCCAGGGGGCCCCGACCTGGAAATTTGTCGGACATGCATCCTGTAAGAGCCACGAAAATTTTTCACTCGTATTCATTTTACCAGCAAATGAAATCCAGGGACCCCAACCAAGGACCCGGGCCCAACTCGCATATTTTTAGGACGCCCCAGACTGAATTTATCTCGGTCTTCCGCTGTTGCAAATTGAACTGTGGTGAACAACAAAAAATCAATGTGATTCATCAAGGACCCCCCCCCCCCCTCCGTAATGAAACCTGCCAACTTTTCCATGGGGGCCCTGACCTGGAGGCTTGTCGGACATGCATCCTGTGAGTGCCAAGAAAAATTTTAAATTGTATTCATTTTACCGGCAAATAAAATCCAGGGGCCCCAGCCCGCGACCCAATTCGCATGTTTTTAGTGGGGACTCCAGACTGGATTTATCTCGCGTTTCCGCTATTGCAAATTTTTCAATGTTAAAGCAACAAGAAAATAATGAGATTCATCAAGGACCCCTCGAAATGAAAACCGCCAACTTCCCCATGAAGTTATCTGTCTACTGCCACTCTTTGGTCACATGGACCCTGCGTGTTGGGAGCACTGATATATAGATAGAACCGCTCACAGCCCCGGACTGATGCAAAGCACCTTACTTCCGTTACCTCAAAAAAGGCAGCACTGATGTATATATATATATATATATAGGATTTTTTCCGTCCGAGGCAAACATTATTTTGCTGCCCCTACAACTTCAAAATTCGATAATTCTATAACGGTGTGCTTTGTTCCCACCTGAAACTGCCGCCCCCTAAATTTTACCGCCCAGGGCAGTTGCCCTCTCTGTCCTCCCCCCTCTAGCTACGGCCGATATATATATATATACATAGCTTGGCCTCGATGGGTCAAACGGTTCCCGATATATTCAGGAGTTAAATGAAAACGTGACCCAAAATTGTTACCAATTTACGTTGCTCTAAAACGGGCTCTTTCCGTGATTTTATATTATAGGGTATTTCCTTTCGATATTTCAATTTTTTATTCACCGAAATATTACATTCCTTTTTCATTTTTGGTTGTCTAGGGGGGCACGAATGGCATAAATAGGAGTTTAAACCAATAAAGGAAAGAAGTAATTTCAGCCTCGTTGAGATAATTCCAAAATCATCGAAAGAGATCATTTCAGTATTAATGAAAGATAATTTCAGAACGAAGGAAAGAGATAATTCCGAAATGAATTAAAGCGATAATTCCGGAATTAAGGAAAGAGAAGACGACCGAAAGACGTTGCCAACACGACATCCGAGAAAAATAACATTTCGCAAGAAAGGAGGAATCTTGCATCATTCTCTTCAAAGACGCATTCACATCACGTGTATGCAGCAACTTCAGTAAGCAATGGAATTTCCGTCGGTAGCAACGGACACACCACACGTGTCAAGTTTGCTTCGCTCTCCCTGTATTAAAACCCATATATCTGTCATGCACCGAAACCACGCCGTTGGTATATATATATATATATATATATATATATATATATATATATATATGCAGAGTATTTCTTCTTCCGATCTAACAAGAGCGCTGGAACCTTCCCCACTCCCCGTGGGGTCATCCACTGAGAAGTGTGATTACCTCCATAAGAAAAAGAAACAACAACTGGCGTATCTGGAATTTCTGAAAACATTTATCTGCGACGAAAACCGAGGGTGTACGAAAAAAAAAAGAAGTTTAAGGTGGTTAGCAATATTGAATGGCATCTAAAAGGCAATTATGATTAGCGTTTGGATGCAAGGGTTAAATTTCTGAACAATTGAGGGACGTGGGATGCACTGAAAAGAGATGCACCACGGTCATTCAGGATTGGGAAGGATTAATTAAATAATAATCCCCCCGCAACTAGGGGGGAGGGAGCAGACGGGACTTTTGCCCCGGGTGCTGGACGAAATCGGGTACAGGTAGGTCTGATGACCAAGACGCTGCACAAGAGGGGAGCATCGAATTCACCCTTTAACTGCCCACTTTGCATTGCATTGGGGCACCAAAATCCGTGCTTACCGCGGCTGGCAAAGTATCTAGTTGTGACCCTACTACTACTTCACCAACTCTGGCCATATCACAATTTACTGCCATTAGTGAGATGGGTTGGAAGTGAAGGTACTGTCTACCGGTGGTCGCCTCGAGTTCGTTTGGGAAATATCTTATCTATATACTCCCTCGGGTTCGAACCCGGGACCCTGACAACAACCTTCACGATGGTGGACGAGCATCTTACCACCATGCCACTCGGGCACTTCGAGTTGTGACCCTGGGACCATCTAAGTATTGCGTAAGGCCGGGGCAGTAATTATGATTATTTTATGGGGGGGGGGCGGGGGGGGGGTGAGATCTGGATTTTGCCCCTCTCATCACTGTGAGATTCGGTAATTTTTCTCTCGTAAGCGCTTTCTGCTCTCCCTCCCAAAGATGACTAAATGAAATTAAATTACGAAAGTAACGGAGTCACAAAACTCGGCATTTTTCCATTTCTCGCACCTTTCCACACAAGAATGTTATGATAAAATGATTCTAGAAATTTCCATTGTTAATTCGTTTGTTGGTACCACCGTCGTTTTTTGAACGCTATATTTTTCCACCATTCACCACCATCTTTGTATTTCTTTGGGATGAAGTAGACGTACTCCTGTTGGGGGAGGGGGGGGGGGTTAAAGGCACAAAAAACGTCGCAGCAACAATTCCACGCCTTTCCTCCTTGGGGTCGTTCAAGTATCACGTCAACATCGACTTGTTTGCTGACTTTTGATGACAAGGGTGGAGGGGGGGGGGTTCGGATGATACTAACGCTATCAACCACCTTAATAAAAATATGGAATATATTCTTAATGGCATCCTGAACTGTGGTTTGTGGGCACCTGAACTAACAATCTCCTATATGGCCACGGATCACTGCAGTAATCTGGGAATGTGCGGGGGTAACTAGAGTGATGTGAAGCCGCACTGGGGGGTCGTTTAAGTGCTCCAAAACTGTGCCAACCACAGAGTAAGAATAATATATCTTTATATTTATATCTTTAGTCTATGGTGCCAACTGTCACTCGAGGGATTTCTACATGTGCCACGGATCGCTTTAGTGTTCTGGAACTGCGTCGCGTGTCACTCAAGTGAACTGTGAATGTGCCACAGGCCTACTTGAGTGATCTGAAAATGTGCCACGGGCTGCCTAAAATTGTGCCATGGGTCACCTAAGCGATCTGTAAATGTGCCGCTTAGTTCATTTTTACAAAATTGTGTTTGAGTGGGGCAAGCCACATCAGATTACCCCCGGGCCACATTTGGTCCACAGGCCAAGGATATATCATTATATGGCTTAGAGCAGTGTTTCCCAACCGATATTGTCTGGGTGCCGCCAGATATTATGGAGATAAGTCAAAAATATCAGTCCACTTAAGGTCTTAAACTAAATTTAGTCGAATTAATTACTCTCTTGCGTGACTGACTTATCGGATAAGTCGCCATCTGGTGGCAGTGTCAGCTTTGGCCTGAGTTTGGTCTGGGTGCCCATGTACGGCCCCGTTCAGCGCACACGATCTCTAAGGAAAAAGGATTCGTTGTTTTTCTAGTTTAATTGTCTAGGGTGCTCACGCGGCAAGTGAGAGGACGTGGGTTCGATTCCCTGCAAGGCCAATTTTCGTACTTTGATTTACCTTCGCATCAGCCAGGTGCCGAAACCGTCGAAGTAATTACTGATGGTGATACCAGGGCTGCAACTAGATGCTTGGTCACCCGAGGCAAGTACGCATTTTGGCGCCCCCTTGTAATGTTGAAGAAGATGTTTGAGAATAAAATTTGCGCCTCCTTTGTTCGAGCGCCCGGGACACTAGATCCGTTTGCTCTCCCCCCCCCCCCCCCCAGGTTCGGCCCTGCTTCAGGGGGTGCTTTCGAAGTGTCCCGAGACTGGCCATGAAAAATGTAAGTGCCGACTTCAAAAGTGCGCATCATCATCATCACTCTCTTCTCCTCGTCGCCTTCACTGACGTCATCATGATCTGCCTTCAAATAAACAGATTCAATTCCAAACTTTTCGCCTTAAACATTTGATAATTCGAAATAACAAAGAAGAAACAAATATACATTTATTCGCGGCAGAACTTTTCTTCGGTAGAAGAAATGGTTTCTTTTCAACTTTGAATTAAAACACGCGGAATTCGAGAACTTCATTTTAGACACGGAGATGAAGGGCGCGACATTATTTGAATGCACGTGCTCATCTTTCTTTCGCCTGGAATCCAGCGGATTGTAAGCAAATGCCACCCCCACCCTTTCTTTCATGATCGGGTGGCCCCAAAACTATTTCCTACATTGCTGTGTCGTTTTGAGACGTAGTGGAGCGATGAAGAAGAAGACATTTTCCCGTAGTTCGTGCGAAGCTGGGGAAAGACAAAAAGGAAAAATAGGTTCTACTACTCCCTTTATCTACGGGGCTGTTAAAAAGTCTTTAATGGCTAACTAGGAAAAGACCCTTTAATTGCTTCATTATGAGGACTTGAAGGAATCGACTAGGAGTAGAGGCTTAAAGTCCGATCCGCACCTTCTCGTGGTGCAGCCTGTATGTAGATCCCGGCGTGACGACGGGCGCGCACAGGACTCTTACGACGAAGACTATCAAGTCATCGATTCTTCGATTTCTATTGACGATTCAGATTTTATATACATCTGTCCGTGGACAGTGATTACGATTTATTATTCGCCCGTTGACGAGACAAAAAAGAAATTGCCTGGATTTTCCAGGCGTGCCCGACCTTCGGGAACGCTCTGGTGTCTGTATCGGATGGGGAGCGGGGCGCGTCTGGTAATAAAAGTAAAAAAAAAAAGCCTGTAAGTAGCCATGTTTAACTCGTGGTGAACGCGGATGTGGATGGGCTGCCCCACCCGCACTGGCCAGCGTGGAGGATGGATACAATGACTACAGACAACACAAAGGAGCATGGAAAGATGTATGTTAGGCATCACAAGGGTCCACCTTGTGAATCACAAGGTCCATTACCATCAAGACATTATCATCAAGTTCCATGGGTTCGAATCCGGGCATAGAACATTCGAAGCAAGTTCTTTACCTACCGAGCTTAGGGCGACCACCGATGGATGGAGCCTTCATTTCCCACCCAACTCCACTGGTTGGAAATTGCCGTATGGTGATATATGACCGGAGTTGGTGTGCGGTGTAGTAGGCATCGCAAGGGGGGAAGAGATAGAAAACGAATCACTCGGATAAGGAACCACACAAAGGTATATGATATCATGGAAAGAATTTGATATGGAAATGGGCTGGACGTATTGCAAGAAGACAGGCCAACAGATGGACCACAAGTATTATACCCCGTGGTGTTAAACTTCCGAGAAGGCGTCCCCCACGCAAAATGGATTGACGAAATCAGGAAAGTGGCTGGAGTCAACTGGATGACGAAAGCATCAGACAGAGAGCAGAATCGAAAAATTTAGAGGATTAACTTTCCATCCAGCGGTGGATTGAAAATGGTCGATGATGATGATGACTTTATGTACTCGAACATATTCGGAAGAAATTACAGAAATTAATTAATACAGTATGGCATGAGCCATTTTTTGTTGGTTTGTTTGTAAATTGACTCGTTATTATAGAAACCATGGTCCCCACATACTGGAACAGGACCCCTAGGCCGGGGTCTTTTGCGGGCCCTTTTGTAATTAATTTATCGCGTGAAAAACCAAAAAAAAAAAAAAAACAATGATGGAAAATTTTTCGGTCCCCAGGGTTAGAGCCCTTTTAGGGAAACTAAATGCCTCCCCCCCCCCCTACTAATTACAGCATAGCTTTCCACCATGTTCAAACCCAGTGTCACAACTGGAGGGTGGAGAATTTCCGAAACGTATTATCGAACGCGAACAAGCAAAAATTGAGATATTACCCGTTGACCAGATTTCATTGTTACGAATCCGGAATATTTGCCTTGAAAACAGTCCGGAAATGGAATACATAGTGGATCCTCTTGGAACCATAACTGGGAAACTTGGGAGAAGAAAAAACCGCTGTAGGACGATGATAACTGTCTCGCGAATATAGTATTCAAATCTGTCAACAAAGCGTCCGTAAGCTTCGTGAATGAGTATACCATGTTAACCGACAGTATGACAGTATGGGGCTGACAGCGCTCCAACCCTACTACTAAACCAGACATGCACCTCGTCCATATTCCTCTGCGGAACCTCTAAGGAATTGGTACATGTTGGAATGTGTATAGTAAACCTTCCGCGAAGTTTGTTTCTGTGTAATGCTTGTTATATGTGTAGTGCTGTCAGCAATCAATTTTTTCAAGTATGAGGTTTTTTCCTCAACTCATAGAGGGTGAAGTGTTATGAATGAATAATTATAGCGTTGTAGGTCTGCTGCGAGACTTTTTAATAGGAAGATCGGCTCGCATTTGCGCCTCGAAGTTGGGAACCGCAGAAAACCAACTTCAGGCGATCTCCACTGCTGCGACGGTGGGGTTTGAACCCGGATCCTCGCGATGCGAGTCCGTCGCTATGAACACTCGACCACCACAGCGGCCGCTCCAATCCTGGGGCCCGGGAAAAATACCATTTTTTTTTTCATGCTATAAATTCACTATAGAAGGACCCGTGAAAAATCTGGCTTGGGGCCCTCCAAAGATCCCAGCCTAGGGTCCATGTCAGCATGATGTGGATAAACATAAAACCCGGGTCTCTGTTCCGTATCTACTGAATAATAATGACCTGCAATATGCGAGTTCGAGCGTTTCCTTTTGTTTTTGTTCATTCCCTTCCCCCGCCCAAGGAATGTTAACGTGGAGGTGTGTCCGTGAGTTTTTGTTTTCCCGACCAAACTGCCAAACTACGATAATGATTGTGGGTAGGTACATTATAACCCATCGCACAAAATCAAAGTCAGGCGGTCTTTTGGCCTGTATTTACTAGTGACATCCATCAGTGTGTTTAGGAGTTACAATCCAAAATTCAAAAAAAAGACGAAAGTGAAACCGACACAAACAATAATATTATCACATAGTCCTTAATCGCTCTCAAAGCCCGAATCATCACCGTTCGCGCGCGTGTGTGTGTGTGGGGGGGGGGGGATGCTGTCGATATTTGTGTAATATAGATAGACACACTTGCTATGAATTGAAAAACGAAAATGGACGTCGTGTAAAAAACGACAACACAATCATTAACAAACGTAAAAACATACCTATTGTTTGTCGGTCCTCTTCCGGTTGTGTTGCGGCGGCGAAAGTCCCTACAGTGGCGGCAGCAGCGACAATCACGTAGGAGATTGCGATTTTGATTCTTGCTACATTGGACAGAGGCGCCGACATGAAGAAAACATTGGTGGGTGAGGGCTGAAAGTTGCTGGTCGTCCCGTGTATACGGGACTCAAGTGCATACGAAGGAGAGGGTGCATTGCTTTGGGGGAGGGGGGGGGCTCGGTCCCTAGTTCACTCGAATAGATACTTAGTAGCTACTTCACCAAACACCAACTCTGGCCATATCGGTGCACTGCAATTTATTGCCATTAATTATTTGGGTTGGAAATGAAGGCCCGGTCTATCGGTGGCCTGTATTCGCCCCCGGGTTTGAACCCGAGACCATCATAGTGGTCCAAACACGGTGGTGACGAGCATCTTTACACCACGCCACTCGGGCGCAGGACGCCCCGCAGCAGTCTCCTCCGGGTTCTGTGGCATCGTGATTTGCAGATGGACCCGTATCGTCACACCTAAAAATCGAAACACACATCAAACCACAATAGGCATCACACATCTCATCTAATTAAACCACCCGCACACATATGTTGCGGTTGTAGTTTAGTTTAATGTTTGTCCATGTCGGATGATTCCCAACGTGGGACCCCCTGCCCCACAAGGGGATAATTTGATTTTTAAGGGAGGCAATTCGCTTTTCTATGAGACTTGCCATCTTTAGAAATTCCTCCAATTTTTTTGTATCAGTTCAAATTTTTAAACTATTTCTTGATGACTTTTTTATTTTTTCTCTTTCAGCAGAAGGGACTGAGGGTTCTTAATGCTTTGCGTTCCACGGAAAATTTGTGCGAGTCCGATAAAGTCCACGGACCTCCTGCTCCGATGAAATGAAGAAAAACGCGAAGGCCACAAACTCCTTCAAAAAATAATATTCTGCATATAGCAATGTACAAACAATAATTTAATTGTTTTCTCATCCAAATTCATTGACTTCCTGAAGCCTCTTCGAGGACTCGTCACTGAAAGCCGCTGCTTTTGACAAGTAAAAATAGGGAGGGGAGGGTGACATAAGATTCCCTGGTTTTCACATCTAAGGAGGCAAATTTAATGCTCACAGAGCCGTAACTAGGATGGGGCACCCGGGGGCTCAGAGCCACGTGAAAATGTACAGTTAGTTTGTATAATCTTTTTCTTTAAATAAGGGATCCCCAAGAAAATTGCTGCCCCGGAGCCCCGAGAAGGTACGCTACTGCCTTGTAAGAGGGGGGGGGGAACAACCACTGGTCTATGGCTGTCTTTAAAAAAAAAAAAATCTGAAGAATACACGCCATGCGAACGACTTTCATCACACAGAGAGGCAGAGAGAAATCCATATCAGGAGCGTATTTATGACTTCCTGTGTACGCATTTTCTTCCAACCCCCCCTCCCCCACACACACACACCTACTCACCAACACGTGTGAGCATCAGAAAGAAAGAATGTCTCTCTTGACTAAACTCTGGGGGGGGGGTGTACCATGCCCCTCGCCCCCTACCCTGGCACTTTCATGCACATATCCATGGATAAGAAGAGAGAGATTGTGGAAAAACACGTTGGGCACATTCTATTATGTATAGAAGGGGTGGTATAGAACATGGGCATACCAAAGGGACCATCTGCATCTTCTCCAGCTACAAGGCAAGAGTTGTTGGGTGAAACCATTACGAGGGGGTTTATCTGCGTAAGTGAGAAAAAGAAAAAAAGTGTACCACGTGGGCCACCACCTTCGCAGGGAGATGAAAAAAATTATGTAATCGGAAATTATCCATTTTTCGGTTCATATTTACTTTCTCCTACGATCGAATCCCGTTTTAACGAATCCCGTTGCAACAAAAACTTTTTCTAATAATTAATTAGCTTTACACACACACACACAGTAACAATTTATTTCAAATTCCGATAATGGAAAATCCGTTTTAACGAATTCCGTCCGTATATCCGTATAAGAAGAATTTGTGCCGGGGCCCAGCCTCCATAACGAATTCAAGAACAAATTTGAGTCGAGGCTTTAGAATTTGCACGTGGTGTTGGATCTTGCAAGCATTTGTTCGAAAAATTGAGTTAGAGGAATTCGTTGCGTTTTCCGCTTTCCAAAAAAGAAATTACCGCCTCGAATACGTTAAGTAAGTAAAACTTATCCAAAACAAAATTCAATGCCTAATTGATCAATTTGAGTTATTTTTAACTTCATTCTTTTATTATCTAGAACGTAAATAATTAATTCTTTGCTTAGAATCAAAATCTGCTACAACGAATTTTTTTAACTCGTGTTACAATTAGTAAAATCGGAAGTTCCTTAATAACGAAATTTCGTTATAAATTTCAGGACCGTCATTTGAACTTTTCCAGGGAGGGGGGGAGGCATGGGCCCCCGCATTTGGAAGCGGGGCCCGCCCCTCTTTGATGGACCTTCCAAATCAGGGGCCTCTGTATAGTGGATTTTATACTGTGAAAAGGCAAAAAATGATAGAAAAATCATCCCGGACTGGAGCCCTGTCCTTGTGGGGCCATGGGGGTGGGAGGAAGTACATATACTCAATCATATATATGAGCCATTCCCAAAAACCTGTGCGTTCCCCATTTTTGAAATGAAAAATTCAAAGTCGAATTTTCAAAACGAAATTCATCTCACATAATAGTCAATGACTTGAAGTTTTAATATTTCCTAAATATTTTTCACTTTTATTTAGTAATGTTCTATTTTTTGGGGTCTTATGATTGAAAGCCTTTGATTTTGTCCACTCAGTACCGAATTCAAATATCGCTGTAAAAAGTAATAATTATTATTTCTTCTCGTGAATGGCCGTAAAAGAGTGGACATTTCAAAACGGGAAAAATTTCAGGACGCGAACAAAAATAGTTTTTCATAAGAAAAAAAAAATGTTTTTCCAACATTTTATCGTCAGTTTTATTTTTCTATAGGGCCGCAACTAGATGCTTGGTCACCCGGGGCAAGCGCGCATTTTGACGCCCACCTTGTAATGTTGAAGGAGAGGTTTCGGAATGAAATTTGCGCCCCCTCGGGTTCAGCGCCCCGGGCACGAGACCCACCCTAGTTACGGCCCTGAGTGACACCCACACACCTTAGGATAAGCTGATAAAACCTCATTTGTCAACACTTATGAAGATTGCGAGATGCAATAGATATGCACTTTTTTCCATCTCTTTAATAAAGGAAATATCTGTCTTTCCACTGAGAATTTTGACTGGGTTGTCTCACCATTTGATTTCGCAGACAGTGCGGGGGAAATAGATTTCACTGCTCGTGAACGAGGTGAATTTATTGCTCTTTGCGCCGATTCCACACTCGAGGATAAGTTCTCCAAGAGTAAGGCATCGGTATCTACTTTTTGGTCAAAAATCGCTGAAAAGTTGCTGACGTAAGACTTGAACGGCCCCCCTTCCAGTACCCGGACAGACACTCGTCCAAGCATATTCAGAAGAACGGTCCCCACGGGTTCAAAACGAACAAAGTCATGGTGTTCCAGCCGAATAACCCTTGCCAACAGCACACAAAGAGGACGGAAGAGGCCGTTTGGAAATAAGAACTTTCAAGCGGCTTTACACACAAGCGATAACCGCGACCGGAGCCTATTCCAGGTTTGTTGCTTCTCAGAAGTGGGAGGGAAATTCAAAAATGACCTTCTTTCAAAGAAGAAGAAGAGAAGTATATGAAAAAGAGCAACTTGTGTAAAAAATAAACAGTAACGTCCGACCAAAGGCTAATTCATCCAATATGGAGATTTTTCAGAAGACAAACTGCTCTTTCGACATCGTGAAATGAAAATTTCTGTCGTTGCGGGAGATTCCTTCAGAAAAAATAATGCACGTATAAGGTAAATGCAGCTTTGAAAGCATCAAGTGGGGTTTCGAATATATGTTTGCGTCATGCACCACATTTATATAGTTTTACTTCAATTTCTTAAAGGTTTTAAGAACTGTTATAATAATTTTTTTTTAATTAATAGGCATATATGTGTGATGTGTAATTCGTGTTTTAATTCAAATACAGTAGATCGAGAGAGACCTTCAGAAAGTAGCATCTTTAACTGGTCAAATCGGCCCTTGCCGATAATGATGGTTAGCCTCAGGATCGGTAACAATAGCTATACGCTGCAATGGGCATTAGCTACAAAGGCCGAGACGAGATTCGCAATATAAAGATTAGTGTTAAATATTTCGCGAGAAATTGAAAATCTATATTTTTGCCCTGTTCCATATTCGGCGCTCATGTTTGGGTAGCAATAAAGATATTTCCTCTTTGATTATATTGTCCAATACAATAGTCGTTAACGCAATGGGACCTAGATCAAAAGTTTTATACACTCCTCCCCGAAAGGCCGAAACTGGAAAGGGGGGGGGGGCAACCCCCGGGCGGCAAAATCATGTTTGCCCCGGGTGGCAAAAGTCCTTTATTTGCAGTTAGGCCCCCCCCCCCTTCCAGAATTATTCTAAGGTTTTGTTTTTTTTTTTGCAAATGAATCATTCCTAAGATCTTACAAAAAAGAAGCACAGTAAAATCCTTCTTCACGGACACATCTCAGATACGGTCACCCCTCTTACACGGCCAAATAATAATTTCCTTTTTTATAAATTAAAAGTGTGAATTTCACAACCCTGATTAACGGTCACCTCTGTTTTACAGACGAATTTTTTTTTTTTTTTTTGTCCCCACTGCAAAAGAGAGGTTTTGCTCACGGCCGTCTTAAGAGCATCATAGACCCCCGGGCCGAGTGATTTTTCTGAGACCTTACTAGGCAAATTCCCGAAAATTTCAACTACTTCTCATTTTTCTGAGGGCCCCGCATCGTGCCCGGGTGGGCCCATACGTTCAGAAGGCACTGGTTGAATCACCAATGGTGTCATCACTGTACGGACATTTTGGAATTCACATTTCCGCACTCCCTCCCTTTTTGACCCTCAACCGCCAGATATTCTCGAACCAATTACCGGTAACTCGTGTTGACGTGTTAATGACTAGACTTCCAAGGCGGGAAGCGGCTTAACCTCGAAACCCCTTAAATTCCTTCCTTTATCTTTTTTTTTCTTTTTCGTTCAAAAGCGAACATAATGGAGGAGACGTTATCGTCTCACATCTCTCTGATTTCACAGTAAAACTCCTCACCCACTCCCATATGGCCAAATTTAAAAAACCCGTGTTTTTCACCTTTTCAGTAACCACCCATTTGTTTGACATGCGAATTTTTTTGTTCCACCGGTGACCGCAAAAAGGGGGTTTCAGTGTATATTGTACGTATAGGAGCGGCTTGCTACATTCTCTCAGTATGTATTTCTCATTGAAGTTTGAATCGATCGATTTTTAATATTGTAGCTTCGATATCTGGCATTTTTTTTTGCTAGTATAACTATGGGAACCTCTTCGAGTGCGCGGTTTATGTCCTCTCTGTGACGATGGTCACGCCATATTCGCCGTTCGTACGCCGCTGTTATGTGGAATTCGGACTATGCCTTCCACTCCTAAAAGTGGGGCTGATAGAGTCATATTGTGATTTACACGAAAATTTTCAAGTGCGTGGAAATCTCTCTTTGTGCAGCAGACAGTGTGTGTTTCGTGGTGGAAACTAGGTTATTTAATATTTCTATGTAGAAGTTGCTCTAACGATAAGTAATACCTATTTGAATTGTAAAAATACTGCATTTTGGCAGAAATATGACGCCTACACAAAAAAAAAAAAAAAAAAAAAATGGGGATTCAGATGGTGACTTTGTGCCACCTGTTTTTTCAGGGTTTTTGCCCTTTTTTCACTAGTTTGTTATTGTCCCAGCAATGGTTCGCAAGTATGTGCGGAAGCTGAGTAGTCGACCCTACCGCAATGACTCAAATGAAACACTTGAAGAGGCTCTTAGTGTGATAAGAAACAGATACTTAGCATTTTTGATCATATTGGGGAGGAGTGTGTAATGGCCGTGAAGAAAGTTGGCAAATTTTACCCATGGCCTGACCCAGCTGACGAAATTTGGTATCCGAGATGCCGAATCATAATGAAAATCAAGAAACCTTGACCAATTGGCAGGGACAACAACTTTGTAGTGGATTCGAAGAAATGAATGTGTGTCATTTTTTTCGAGTTTTAAGTCTTCTATATTTTTGTTAATGTTTCAGCGAATTAAAATTTTCCCAAAAAAAGGAAAAATAAGTGCTTCCTTTACTTAAAAATGTCACTAAACTGTTTTTCTAGGTGTCGTGAATTATTTAATTAAAAAATTCAAAAATGATCTAATTTTGGGCAGAAATAATTTTTCCAAAGGGTTGCAAGTAAAGCTACCGACCGGAATTCAATGAGAATTGGCGTGACAGGCGGGAAAAGTGATGGCACGTAGTCACCCCCTGGGGGTGGCGACGAATGGCGCTGTGGTGATCGAGTGGTCATAGTAACGGACTCGCATCGCGAGGATCCGGGTTCGAACCCCACCGGCGCCACAGTGGTGGTCGGCTGAAGTTGGTTTTCTGTGGTTATCAACCTCAAGGCGCGAATGCGAGCCGATCTCCCCGTTAAAAAGTCTCGCCACAGAGAGCAGCAGGCCTACAACATTACAAATATTAAGTCATTACACTTCACTCACAATTTCAAGTATATATTGGCATCAGATGCTGCTATACACTCAGACTGTTAGGTGCACTCAATTTGTTCCAGACTCTGCCACGAAAGCTTTGCTGGAAGAGATCTCGGCAACGGGATAAGTCCAGTGGCGGAGCCCCCGTCGTTCATGGGTTCATATGTGCCACGCGAAAAAAATTCGCCGCCCTTTCTTTCTCTCCTTGTCATCATAATTCTTTTTAAAACCAGAAATCGAAAGCTGAGATGTGAGGCTACCTTTAGTAAAATCCCCAGCAGCCTAGGCAAAGCGTAAGGGAAGAAGAAATCAAGGAAAAACCTCAAAAAGAGTGGCACACACACAAAGTCACTCCAATTTACGGTTCTTTCACACGAGCTTTTAGGATTTTAATTGATGGTTGTTTTTTTTTATTGAATTTTAACTTTAACAACATGCAACTTTTTCAAAAATCACCAAAGTTTACCCATATTTTGCGCCATAAATTTTTTAAAATAATTTAAGGCTAGGGGTTAAAGGTTCTAGAGAATCAAGTCCCGCAAACTCCCACTTCGAATACAGCGTCGTCGTTTCGCATATTGCGAAACTCGCGCACGCTTAATTTCTCATTTTCTCGAACGGCCGATTTAAAACGGAAACTCGTTCTCATTTTTTTTTTTTTCCGGTTGAATGCCTGATTGGGAGCATCGGTTTTTCTTACAGTGGATTCCCGCTTATAATGTGCCCGCTTAGAACGTCCCCCTTGGATTAATACGACGGGATCCACTGTAATTAAAAAGATATATTTTGCGCTGATGAAAGAAGTTGATTTTTTTTCCCACTGAAGGTTTGCAATTTAAAACTGAATTTAGAAAATACATCTCATTCACATCTGCATTTATTTCATTAAAATTTGTCTTTTTAGCACTAGAAGGACCGACATTTCGTTCCACCTAGAAGGACCGATACCGGTAAAAATGACCGGAGGTTGATTTTCACTAAATGGCACATTTTCGTTTGATTTTCTTAATGTTTCAATTTAGATATGACTGTAGATAAGCAACATAAAAAGTGTGAGTTTTTCCAAAAATTTCAGAATTAAATTTTATTACAGTCGAATCCCGTTATAACGAACGCCAAAAGACCGGAGGAATCACTTCGTTAAAACGAAATTTCGTTATAAAGGAATTCCAGGTTACCTAGCATTGTTCCTTTGTAAACTGATTTGGGGGATTAGAAAATTGGTCGTTGAAACGAGATTTTCGCTATAACGGTATTCGACTGTATTAATCTCTTCGCGGCACACATTATGTGTAAATGGTTTTTAATGATTCTTTATTTTTTTTAAGTTAAGACATGAGGTATGCGCAGTGGCGGATTACCGCACAGGCGCATGAGGCGCGCGCCTGGGGCCTCGGCAGAGCGGGGGGCCTCCAAATAGTTGTGTGCTTCATCCTACATATGAATTTACATGCGCATCAACAAATCTCTTGAACTAAGTACAGTATCTGCTCTCCCTTTTTTTTTCAACCGCAATTTTTTTTTATTTTTTTTTTTTGTTATTTTTTGTATACTGTACGTATGAGTTATGAAAGAAAAACGGGAACTGAAAGAAAAGAACAATTTACAAGACGCAGCTCTCAAGGGCCAGTTCTTCCCCGACAAAGAAAGAAGAGACATTGTAAAGCGATCATTCAGGGAGGGTCATTTTCAAACAGTATTTCCCTAAGGGCACAAGCAGGAGGAGGGATGAGAACAGCAGGTCCTAATGTCTGTCCGAAATGAAAATTGTAGTGAAGGCATAAACAGATGTCTCATTCCACAGTATTAAATGCTTTCATGGGCGCCGATAATACGACAGCTTTGGTGTAAGCTTTTGTATACAGTATAATGGATGGCAAGATGGCTATCGGCAAGCGGCGACATCGACAGGAAGAGACAGTCGTACTAATTAAAATGAATGTAGTAGAGCTCTTATTGTGATTTTGTCTCCCACTTGTTTGAATGAAATACTATAAGCTGGTTCAAACAACATATACATTTGCAATCTATGACTGGAACCATACGACCATATGACAAAAGAAAAGTGGGGTTTGAAATGAATGCTGAATGACATGCATTCTGAATCACGTGATTTTTCTGTTGCTCTTTTAACACTCCCTCCCCGGCTGAAAAAAATCAAGGGGGTTTCTTTTCCTTCTTTCTAAAGAAAAGAGCTACATTTTTGGATTGGTCAAGGAGGCTTGGGTAGACAACATCTTTGTGTCAGACCGAAAAGTGTTTATTGTTAATGTAATTGTAATGTGTGTTATTGTAATGAAAAAAATTTTCATGCCGATCCTCAAGATTTCCTTTAGGATTTAGATTGCAGAATCTCCAAAAATAACGGTAAGCAAAACTAAAAATATATAAATTATCTGATAAATTTTTATTTGAGCATTTCAATTCAACTACAGTAGTCTCTCGAGAATTCGGTCGTGCTCTAATCCAGCACGTCCAGTAGTCCAGGATATTTAGGTGGTGTGGTGTCACTTTTCTCCTGATGCCCTAACCCCCTTAACACGTTCTAATATTTCTTAATTGCTGATCAAGTCCTGACTATGTCTTTGCACGAAATTTCATATATTATTTCAATGGGTTTCTTCAAAGTTAACCCAGCAATTTTGGTAAAATCTGGCACACCGTGGTGTAATACGTACCGGATTAGCGAGAGTCTACTGCAGGGGTCTTCAACCTTTGAGGCATAGCAGGCCATATTGAAACATTTTATAAAGTACGCGGGCCACAATGTTATACAGTGGCATTTTTCGTTATTAAACGAAACGGGGGGGGGGGCATAATATAGAAGATTTTTATTCACTCTGAATACAAATAATGCAAAGGCAAAGGCCACAACAGGCAGAGTGCCCAACGAGGTGGCTGAAAGAGAAAATAATAATAATCAATATAATAATAGTAAAAATAAAATAGAATAAACAAATAAAAATAATAATTTCTAAAAAAAATTTTTTTAATAATTTCTTTCATTGACAATAATTTTAATTCATTCTGAAATAATTTCTTCCATTAAAAATATAATTCTTATATTTACTCCGATATAATTTCTTCCCTCTATTCCCTCTATTGAAGAAATGTTTTTCTATTAAATATTATCAGTATCTTTATATCAAATCAAATATATTATATTTGAGATATTATCAAATCTTTATTAATCAGTAATATTAAATTACTAAAACTATGACGGATCTCCATTTTTGCCGTGTGGCTGAAGGAAGGCACCAGGACGGACATCTTAGATTACTAAAAATATGATGCAGAATTTTACTGTGATTTTTTTTTTTTTTAATGGGAGTGTGATTATTTTTCATCTAGTACCAGAGAATATCATTATATTTCCTTATCTTATTTTTGTGTTTATGGTTTTGGTGATGCAAAAATAAAAAAAAAGTTATGATTTTTGATAATATTGTTCATTTTAGTGAACCATCTCGTTCTTATTAGGGCCAAAAGGGTGCAGTGGTGGATAAACGCAAATTTGTGGGTGGGGGCGGTGGTTGTGACCATGTGTTCAATTTTTCAGGACGGTTCTGATTTCTTTTGGAAAAAATTCTGAATTTTCCCCTTTTTTTAAGCAAATTTATTTTCTTGGTTTGTTATTCAGTCAAAAACGTAGAAAACATTTTTCTTTCCATTTAATTTTTCTGATCTCGGGGGGGGGGGGGGTGACAGCCCCTACCTTTAATCCGTCCCTGATAGGGGGGCCTCCAGATCAGGTTGCGCCTGGGGCCTCCCAAAATCATGATCCGCCACTGGGTATGCGCAAAGATACCTAACTAATCAACTATTGATAATTGATTATTTAATTTAGTTTTTGTAATTAATTTTCAGTGCATTAGAATTTGGCACCGAAAAATCTATACATATAAAATTGATTTTCTGTCTGTCTGTCTGTCTGTGTGTGTGTGTGTGTGTATGTTCTGTATACAAATCTACAATTTTAGATCGATCGTCGCCAAATTTTGAATATATACCAAATGGGACCCGACTTAAACGATAGGCTACTTTAAAATTTCTTCAGAGCAGGGCAAATGCCCCAAATGGGCAAAAAACTGTCGGGCAACAATGGTTTTTGGGCCTCAACAATCACTTTCGGAACGTTTACTTTGGTTACCGTGGTTCCCTAGCAATGCGTTTCAGACGTGTTTATGCCTTTACAATGGCTTGCCGCTTTTTCAATAGTCGTCAGAGTCATCATCAGTATCACTTTGAGGGACAGGCAAAGGATGATCTCATGGAAATCAGTTGTAAAATTGCATTGCCGATTTTAATGCAGAAATGCGGAAATTTAGTGGGGGTTTCCTGCCACATCAGTAATTTTAAAAATTGTATAGAATTCTCGATTTTTGAAATATTGAATTCGCTTAGAGATATACGAAGCCCAGAAGATTAAATATGAAGTAATTAGCCGGACCGGCTTTTTGAGTTGGATATTCGTACAATAACATTGATTTTTCAATTTTTTATTCATATTTTCTCAAGCATGAAAATTAATGTCTCCGTAATGTCTTTTGATTAAAATTAATTAATTAATGATTTAAAATTAATTATGAACCCGTAAAAGTGCATCGAAACATTCCACAGCTTTAATTAAGCATTTTTGGAGGCTGAAAACAGGCAGATCTCGATAACTCAAAGTTCAGGGGGGTGATCGCGTGATCCAAAAAGCCTCACTGAAGAAAACCCGGGCAGCGCCGGGTATTATAGCTAGTTCTATATAAAAATGTTTTTTGGACTTGCCACAGAAGATTACATGCAAAAATTACATTTTATTCTTTTTTGAAAAGAAGATGATTTAATTTTTTAAAATTTATGCGACGTAAGGGCTGAAATGAATGAAATTTACAAATCGGAAATTAAGTTTGGAATCGCACCTACACAGCAAAGAATGTGCTTTCGTGAACGAAATCTATTTCTTTTTCCCTTCTGAGTAATAAACCGATGCTCCCAATTGCGAACGTTTTGTGTAAGAAGTTAAAGGCAACAACCAGAGGTCTTTCAATATCAAGTAGAAGCGACATCGCCCACGCATGACCGTCCACCCCCCAGAGGAATGGACTGTACTTTGAAGAAAGATGTTCGGGGACACGTGTTCGTACGGAGGGGTTCGTGATGTTGATCCATTCAAATACACTTCGACGACGGGGTGAAGTTCGAATCCTAGCTGGGGTGCTGACGACGTGTCTTTTTAGGAATCTTCAAGAAGCCGATGATAACACCGTATCGAGATAGACGTCCGCAAGGTAACTGATTATTGAGTCGTTTCATAGTATAGTTTTTTCCATTGACAAGTGTATCGTTTGAAATGTATATCCGCGTGGTTCTTGAACTCTGGTCCTGTCTGGCCCGTACTCTTTTTCTGGTGTAAATTCTATTTGCGCTTAGCCTAAATGTAGTAAAAATGTTGCATGACGCAAGGTTTGAAAAATGGGAGCGAGAATTAGGCGTCAGCCAAACTTATCAATAAAATACCGCGTTCTTCCGAAAATGAGCCCGAGCATGATTTTTCAAGCCCTACCCCGAAAATACGCCGTAATTAAAATCGTCAATGAGCAGGGTTAGTCTGATTTTGCCCAAACCGAAAAAAAAAAAAAAAACCCATGGAAAACCCCACCACAAACTACACCTTAGAAACTACTTGCTAACAGTATGCTTTCTAATGGCGTGTTATTGCATAGTCACCACCGATATTTGCTATATATTACCAGGTTTATTATATTTATGTAAGTAAGCAACAGAATATATGACTTGCTTTCCTCATGCTCCAGTTAATTTCGGGGAAGCATGGTATCAGCAGTTTTTCCATGATTTGCTGGCATACAGAAACTAGTCACACTGTCAATTTGAAAATATTTGTGTGCCATATTCTCTTCTCATTTTTGGCGTCGTAATATCAAAGTTACTTTTTATATTCGAAGCTTTATTTTTCACATTTCCGTTCGTTATTCAAGTTTACTTTTCGTGTTGGTTTAGAATCTAAATGTTTTAGATATTTTTTCTGTCCTTACTTATATTCCGCTCTATTAAATTAGTTATTGATGTGCGTTCATTACATGTTGTTGCAGTTTCGGTTCAAACGATGCATCAAATTAATGTAATTGAATGCAATATCCGATCGATACACCGCTTTATCGAGTGTCCAAGCGATTTCGATTACGGACAGAAAAGTATTCATTTTAACGGAATTAGTAAATCCTTTCTTAAAGTGTTCGATTCTGAACTTGACACTAAATTTCAAACCGCATATTTTTTGATATACGACTTACGCGTTTATTTAATTTGCGACTCTACAAGATGCGACGATGGTCAGTGGTTCTTGACCTTTTTCCCCCCGCACCACCTGTACAATTCGATTGACCCCTCCCCGATCCCCTACCCTATCTTGAATAATGTGTTTTCTATTATTTAGAAAAATTAAAGTTCTTTTACAATTAATTACGTTAATTTTCCGCTAATTAATTCTTGTAAAAATTCTAAATTCGGATGATAAATGCAAAAGTAATTTATTATTGGACAAATACACAAAGAGAGATCATAGTTACGCCTCAATTTTCAGCGGGTGGTGGGCGATGACTCCAATCCCTTCAAACTAGGGACGTTGGAATTTCGCGCACACATTTCCGAGCGAAAGTGTTAGTTAAAATGTCGGCATGATTCGAAGTTTTCAAAGAATTCAAAAATTAAATTTTTTTCCCCCCGAATAATTATTAAAAAAACACGAAAACACGGTTCAATTTTTTTCCCCTCCGCACCCCCCCCCCCCTATTCAAGAACCACCGAAGTGACTTTAGAGCCGGTCTGTAGCCAGACGTTGGAAACATTTTATTTTCAAATGTTGCAGATAATACACTAAAATCTCTCTTAACGGACACCCCTCAGATGCGGTCAACCCTCTTTTACGGCCAAATAACAATTTCTCCTTGTGTAATAAAATTATGCATTTCAAACCCCCGATTAACGGCCACCCATCTTTTACGGACGAATATGTTTGTCCCGTCGGTGTCCGCAGAAGAGAGGTTTTACTGTACTTCGACTGAATGTGACGGCAATAAATACGTGCGTGCGATGAAGACATTGAGACCAATGTTCGAGAATTTAAGTGTGAATGGCTGTATAGCCGGTTCATGCCCTCTGCTCCCCTCACAAGAGTGGGGGCTGACAGAGTTCCAAACCGGGGGCGACTCTAAGCAATTTTTGGTTCGTTTTCTCACACCGTAAATTCACAGCAGCAGTAACGAACAATCTGGCCTGGGAGGTGCCGCCAGATTTTAGCCAAGAGGTCCTGCTGAAGGATGAGGGGGAACATTTGAGCCGGTTATTACAACACACAGTAAGGAGTAAGGTCTGGACCATAGACTAAAGATATAATTATTATTTTAACTCTGTGGTCTGGACACACATATCCGCACGTGCGTCGGCCGAGTGTAGGTCATCACACGGTCAAAGAATAATTCAATGCAGCCGTTCACACATATCCGCACCGTCACCGAGTAGTTTATTTTATATTTCTACGGTGACGGTGCGGTCTCGGGAGAGAGCGCAGATTTTTTGATAAAAGAGGAGAGAGAGCGGTCGGTCATTTATTTTTTGTCGCTTCTCAATTTTCATCAATTGTTGAATTGCATTTATTTCTTGATTTTAATCAATTTCGGCATTTTATTACTTTTATCAATTCTGAATTTTCAATAGTTCTGGAATTATTTCTTCCGCTAATTCTAAATTTTAATCTATTCCGAAATTATTTCTTTTATTATAATTCTGAATTTTCTCTCATTGGTACTGAAACTATTTCTCCCAATTATTTTTAATCCCTCGATTCTAAATTTTTCATTAGTTTCGGAAACGGTTTCTCACATTAGTTTAAAATTAGCTCCATCAATTTTTGTGTTAATTAACATTTAATTGTGTGTGTAGTTATTTTTTTTCGTACGGATATTTCTCAGCGCTAACTGGTACATTGAGAATGAGTGATTTGAAATTATTATCGTAATACTGCCGATGTTTCGACATTTAGTACAAGCTCTTTTGGGCTTTCACACGAGCTTAAAAGTATTCCCTTTCAGACTGAACACCCCTCCCCCTATTTAATAGCATGTAGCACAATTGCGTTTGGAGATTTTTATTAAAATAATAATAGGATAATGAACTTGAAAACAGTGTGAATGTGTTCAATTCCCCAATGCTCCATTAATAAAACACTATTTCGGTTCGAACATGCATTTGATAAAGAATTGTTCAAACTTTTTTTTATCGTATGTGAAAATATAGGAAACAAATGAAATTTAGCAACATGAAAGAACATGAATCAGAACACGCAACATGCTTCGCTATATCCGACATGCCCCCCACACATCCTGCAACGGGACCCCTGGGCTGGGATCTTTGGTGGGTTTCCAGATCGGGCTTTTTATGGGGATCCTGTGTAAGTAAATTTATGGAGTGAAAAAAAGTGATAATAATCGTCTTAGTTCCCGGGGCTGGTGCTCTGTCATCACTCCTCCACTGAAAACTATTCGGTGCTCTGCCATCTCCTTCCTCGTGACGGCCATGACATCGGACATTGCTGTTCGAGAGACTGTGACTTTGGCAATAAATACTTTAAATTATCGAATATTGTTATGCCAACGGAAAAAACCCTCTAGGACAGTGTTTCTCAACCTTTTTTTGTCCATGGCCCCCTTTCAACCATTTCTCATTCCTGCGGCCCCCTTGCGAACATGAATAATTTTCTACCCCCCCCCCCCCCGTTTTCCCATTAGAAGATAGTTATTCAAAAATTGTATGAAGTATAAATATTTTTGAATTTAATTTGATTAATTTTTAATTTATGAAAATAACGAAAAAGCAAAAAAAAAACATAATAGAATACAGTAAAAATAGAATAAATCCCTTAAGGTCACAAAGTGTCTGTATCATCGTAACGTTGCTTTTTGTGAAGTTTATTGTTTTGTGTTTTTTTCAGTTTGATTTGTATGTTTTATGTGTTGTGTCAGTCCAATTAAAAAAAAATCAATGTAAACTCTGCGCTTGAAGATGGCACAATGTCATCAAGTTACTGTACTGGATGAAATTTTTATTATTTCCAAATTAGTTTTTTTTTGTGTGTAAATGATTATGGTTTCATTGAGAAATGTCAGTTGTAGCTTCGAAAATATGCATTCTCATGATGATAAAAATCGCAAAAAGTGGTAGCAAGCAGTTTTATTAATTTTATTCTCTTCGTGCGGATAAAAGCAGTAATGAGGGAGTAACCGCACAAATGAATCACAATTGAAAAGTTCAACCTTCCACATCGTTTTCAACAATAATACATGTATCAAGGATATAGGGTCATGTTGTAGTCCTACTATGAATTCAAAAAAATTAACTAAAATACGTGTGAAAACTTTTTAATATTTGCTTGAACCATTCATTCCAGAGAAACCATGTACGCAGTGATAAAACTGTTCGTGTGAACATAATAATGATTCATTGTCAGGATTTCAAGCCCATCGGAAAATATAAATAATCAGATTTTCAAATAAGAAAATTATCAGTTTGTTGACTTCAATTTCGATACGGTGAAAATCTGATATTTCGTTGGATGACAAGCTACCTTCGAGTGGCTTTTTGATTCATAATGTGACCGCTCTCTCGCAGGCGAACGAAGCAACGTGCGTGTTGGCTTAAACACAACACAATATTTCACATAACAGTCCGTACTATATTTAATGTACAGGGCGCATAGGTAACGGGGCATATGGCATTTTACTGACGAACCATTGGTCCTAGAGGCATTCTTCCAGTTGGAAAAAATACCCGGATAATTATGTAGTACTCAGATATTTGATTCATGTTGCCAGGGGTTGTGCATAGTTATTAAAATAAAAATGTTAACTTTTATACGGATACACTGTGCTCCAAAACCCAATTGGAAAGTTGTTTCCTGGTCTCCAACAAAAAAATTCAACGGGTTCAAGTTCAAATTTTCACAGAGATATTCGAAGAAAGTTGGAAAAAAACAGCATTAAATGAGGGGAAACCATTTTACCCGCATTGAATGCTGTTTCTTCCCAAATTTCCTCAATTTTTCGAATTCGCTTGTCTCGGTGAATATTGCACTTAGAAACGTGAAATTATTTTAGTTGGCATCGGGAAAGACAGAGCAACAACTTCTTAATTGGGTTCTTTGGCACACGGGGACGGTATAAAAAGTTGGTTTTTTTTTTATTTTATAGCTATACAACCCCTTACAACATGAATGGCATATCTGAGTTGGACACGTGATTTGGATACTTTTTCTAGTTGGGTATGTCTCTGAGATTAATGGCTCACCAGTAACAGTCACCTGTTACCCATGCAGCCTCCAAATACACGTAAAAAAATAGCTTGAGACGAAATACAGTCAACTCCCACTTTAACAAATGCCATTATAACACGGGAAAAATATCGTTTTAACGAAAACTTTTCTAATCCCTCGGATAGGTTTACATAGGAACAATATAAAAATCTGGAGTTCCTTTGTAACGAAATTTCGTTATTACGAAGTGATTTCTCGGGTCTCTTAGAGTTCCTGTCTAATGGGGTTTGACCAAAGCGTATTACTGAAGGGTCTTTAATACGCTTTGGGTTTGACTGTATTTCCCCCCGAAAAAAAAATCTGACATTTCTGCAGTAAAGTAATTGAACTTCGGCAATTTGATCTGAAAACAGTCCTTTTCATAATGATTGTCATTTTTACTATTATAAATTTAGGAAGGAAACGAAAGGAAGAAAGGGTGGGAAGAAAAAGAAAAATGGCAAAGACGGGCTCGGTTGTGCGTAAATGCCTCTAAATTCCACTTGTGCGCAAGGGGATGCGTTCCTCACTCTCAGTTTTATGACGAAATTTCACATTTATGAGATGTTTGACTACGGGCACGATTAATCTCTATATATATAGCTCTTTGAATATTAAAATATTTCATTTATACGAAGCACAATTTCAATTATTTGACATTTTCATTTCGATTCGAACTCCAGATCTTTGGCATTTAGACATCATTTCCAACTATCAAATCCAAGCAGTTTTTGCAGATTGTGAAAACGCGTCGCTGAATTGGTTTTGCATGCGTATTATCAACACTAAAAACCATAAATTTTAGGTTGACAGGTACAAAGAGACGCGTTGAGCGGGTTATGGACATTTCAAAGTGAAGACTTACGTGAGAATTTATTGCACTTTTTTTAGAAATCAGCAGATGCAGTGAGTCTCTAACAAACGGATTTAAATTGCTTTAAATGTAGTCATACGCCATTGTTCTTGCGGGATAGGAATATTGCGTTGAAATTATTTAGGATGCTGCAGGCCAGTAGTAGGGCAGTTAAAAGGAAGCATTACAGTATCGATTAAAAAAACTTTAAAGATGTGGCGCCAATCTTGGAGGAAGTCCCAATCCCAATGGGTGGCTCGAGCGTACCTGCCACCCGGGTACGAAGCCTCATGTGCCGCCCCTACTGGCGACCCTGCCAGGAGGCTGATAGGGCTTCGGTGAAGGGCACCTGGAGATAAACCTGATTTTTTTTCAGAAGAAAGCCGTACATCATTGTATACCGTGCAAAATGTGCGTGCCCATACGTCCCGCTTTTGAAGTAGAAAATTTTTTGTCTTTGTTTTTTGTTCTAGAATTATTCTACCATTCTTAAGAAATTCCAGTTAACTTGATTCTTGAAAGTGCACCTTTTTTTGTGAGCCACCATCACTTATCCCGTAAAGATGATATTTAACGGGGTAATTTTTATTAAGAAAAATTTTTCAAAAGTGTTTCTGGTATTCCAGGGGCCGGACAAGTGAAAAATCAAATTTTTCCTTTGCCTTCATTTCACTATTGTGGATCAAATTCTGAGTGAGGGTATGGGCCCCTAGGCTGGGATCTTTTGCAGGCCCCCTCTCAGTCAGATTTCTCACGGCCCCTTCTATAGTTAATTTATAGCCTGAAAAAGCCAAAAAATTATGAGAATTATCCCGCACTCTTGTGGGGGGCCATGGGTGAGGGAACCAAAATGCACACATGGCCCTTGTAATAGAGTACAAGGGTGGTGCTTGGCCATCGGCCACACGGGACACCGCTTAATAGGATGCTAAATCCGGGGTGAATGGGTAAAAAAAAATTCCATTGACCAAATAAAACCAAACTGTCTGCTCTGGAGGGGCGCAAAATCCGAAATGAAGGGCAGAAAAAAAAAATGTTTTGTTAGGATATATTGTGAGGGAGGGGCGTGACCTCGTAAGGGTAGGGCTGACAGGGCTCCAGCTTGAGGCCCGGGACTAAATCCTTATAACATTTCTTTTTTCACTCTAAATTAACTGTAAAAGGGGCCCGTGGGATTTTCCACGGACATGGCCCCCACGAAAGATTCCCTGACGCAGGAAATAGGGGCTATGGAAGGAGCAATAGGTAGGAGGCGCAAAAAATAAGTCCCACACGGGTAGAGATTTTGTATCGAGCCGCTCAGATAGCTTACATTCTTGTTTCTGGTATTACGATCAGAGGCCTTGTCTATTTTCTCAACGTTTCCGTTGTCGAGACTCAAAAGCGTGATGTGAATTTTTACTGTGTTAAATTTTGTTGTCTTAAGTAAAGTCTATGCTGCCGCCCCTTAAAACCTGCCGCCCGGGTGCGTTGCACCCCTTGCACCCTCGCTTAAGCCGTCCCTGTCCCAATACATTATCACAGCAATGTAGTTTTAAAAAATTAAATTTCGCGGGTATTTTTCCTCATGTATGATTTGGTCTCTTGGAGTTCGTTGTAACTGAATTTGACTTTCTTTTCAGCAGAGGCAATGGATTGGCACACCCTTTCAAAATTCATAAAAAATAACCCAGGGCAATCATTCTCTATTCGATTTTTATAAATATATTCCCCATCAGACCACTCAGTGCTGGCTGAAGATAGCTTTGTGCTAAACTAGATGGCTATCCGTCTGTAATTGCATGAAAACGATGGGTTTTTTTACACACAAGCTTTCATTTTTCACCCATCTACTTCTTGGATTACATTTACTACCAGCACTGAAAAGAATGTCAATGAATGGTCAACAAATCTTTGTCTGTTTTCTTTATGGCAGCCCTCTTTGAATGAAAAGTCTGAACACACACAATTTTCTGTCTTTACAGTTACACCATTTTGCTTAACCTCTTCTATAGTTTGTGTCAGGGCCTACACCCACAGAGTAAGAATTATATCTTTAGTGTATGCTGTCACCCCTAAGTCGTAAAACCACCGAGATTAAATGAACCACTTTTTTTTATTTCCTTCCTCATGTTAATGTTACTTGAATGGGGAAAAATTACGAAAAAGATAATCCATGCATTTTGTTTGAAATTAAATTTTTTTAGTCAGAGTGACTAGAAAACATTTAATGTCACAAATTTCTTCGTGGCCCCCGTATCAGTAGCCGTGGCTCCCCTTTTGCAAGATTTTCATCCGTGGCCCCCCTGGGGCCATATGGCCCCCGGTTGAGAACCACTGCTCTAGGAGACCAGACACTTCCAACGATTTCCACTATATTTGTCACCAATCGCAATGTGCAGAGGGGCGAGTTCTGGGTTAGAAGATTCTACATACATACACAAAGTGGGATATGCTGTTTCTATGTAATTGTGAGGAAGGGTAGTATACACCCACAGCTGGGGTCTTATCGCAATTTGACACCATCTGCCCCAACAGTTGATGCTGAAAAAAAGAAAAGAAAATGCGTGTGTGAGGAAGAGTAAGTACTTTCTCCGCAGGTATTTTTTTACTGTTTTGGTGACTTTTTTTCTCAATATATCTCTCCAGGAAATTATTTCCTCTCTGCCAACGGCATGTAAACAAAAAAATATGTATACACAGTCAAATAGCACCCCGCCTGGCCATCTCTATTTTTACTCTCAGCTGCTCTTAAGATTCTATAAGTTCTTGCAAGTTCCTGTTTGGTACATACAAAACAATTTGGTGGAGGTTAGTCCAAATAATAAACACACACACAGATACGGAAAAAAAAAAATTATATGGATAGATTATTTACAGTAGTATTTACTTTATTCATTCCATACATTAAATTGTTCTATACATCTATTAAATATTTTAGAATTTACATTTAAAATTGGAAACCCAAATAAAAAAATTTGAAGTTGAACAGTTTTTTAATCTAAAATTCAAGTGAACCATAATTTCTTATTGGCGCCTGGATATAATCTCAAATAAATTATGGCCTCGTATCGTAGGGAGAAGATTGATTATATCACGAACATTAACGAAATTTTGTGAAAATGCAAAATTAATTTAATAAAATTTTATCTGATTGAAATGGAAGCAAATAACTTCCACTAACTACACACATTTTAACATCTTATCCACGAAACATTTATATTTTTATAAAATCTGTTTTGCCGTCCCAAAAAATTCAATTCAGTTAATAAAAATATTTTATATAAAAACTTCATTTACTTGCCCCAAAGCACACAATGCAATAGCTTTTTTTTAACCCATTTTTTTTCTCGATTTTGCATCTTTTCTTTTCAAATTCTCCTCTTCTAACGAAAGGGCTATTATAGCCAAATCACCATTACTAAATTTGCTGAACAGTTTTGAACTGGCTACGTCAAAATTTTAAAGCTAACTGACACGGTTCGATGGCCAGCATACGGTGACGGCACGGGCTACACGCGGAAAGGTGTGGTCTGAAGGGGGACGAACCGAGTCCCGGCCAACTGATGCCCAAGCTACGGTCCTGGCACGGTGCGGATATGTGTGTCCATATATCCGCACGATATGTGGGCGGATATGTGGACAGGGGCGTAGCCAGAAATTTCGTTCGGGGGGGGGACCACTTTCATTTTGGAGGGGGGGGGGACCAAAGTGACAGAACAATGGATTTGGCCATCTTTTTCCCTTTTTTCGGTCATTTTCTCACATTTCGGGGGGGGGGGGACCAGACCCCCAAGTCCCCCCCCCCTCGCTACGCCCTTGTGTCCAGACCTGTATACTACTTTACCGTACACATTTCTCCGCGGGAATTCTGACGAATCGGTGCATACCGGAACGTGTGTTCCGAGGGATATGTGTGTGTGTGCCACTCCGCTCCCCCCCCCCCATTTATGTCGTCAGAGTATGCTTGTTTCGTGTTCTTGCTGGTTTTGCCACGTGTGTCTCATATTTTGTACTAAAGATGGTACATGCTTGAATCTTCGTATGATGTAATAAGTGTCGTGTTGCAAGTGTCCGCCTGTTCTCAGTGGAGAGACTTTTTTCCGATGGGCTTCGAAGTTAGAAAACTGCAGAAAACAAACTTCAGCCGACCACCAATGTGTCTCGTCAACGGGGTTCGAACCTAAGAGACCCTCACGATGTCCACATCGACCGGTATTGAACGCAAAGGCCATTAAGAAGATTATTATGAAAGACGAATCAATTCTTTCCGTGCCAAGTGGGTGAGCGTCCGTTTAATGAACTAGAGCAGTGGCTCCCAAATATAGTCACCGACTTGTTTACCCATTTGGTCACTCACTCATACAGTCAATGAACCACTCAATTGATCACTCACTCTGTCACTCATACGGTAAGGGCAGGCGAAATTTCTGGACCCCCCACCCTCTGAAATCTTGATGTCTGCCACGGACCCTCATTTACAGCAACAGAACCTATATAGTCAAATCTTCTAGCGGAAATATTCTCGAACAATGGAGGACATTCTATATACTACCAGTGAATGCGATGCGATAGCAATGCTATCCCCCCCGAATGGGAACCACTGATGTAGACCTTTACGGGTACTGAAAATTCTATATTTGGGGGGGGGGGAGAGGAGATGGGGGTGTGTGTCGGTTTAGAAACTAAAATAATCGTTTTTATACCACTGATTTAGACCAGTGATTTCCATGTATAAGTTTTAGGGAGTCGCTCACACAGCGGATTGCACACTCGATTTATTACTCATACGGTCACTAATACAGTACAGTCACTCCAACACTCATGCAGATGGTCACTCACACAATCATATTTATGGTCACTCACTCACTCCCAAAACCATCCAAATAACAGGAGCCATTAACACACTTTGAAATCGCAATAAATAAAAAAGCGACCGAAAGAGAAGAGACCGTTTCTCAGCAGACGACAACGGCATCAGACGACCATCGATGACGACGATGCTTTGTTTTGACTTGGCGGTGAAATGATTTTATGACAATTTCTGATGAGGCACACGGGGAATGATGGCGTTTCTATTCATTTTTTTCGACTTCGTCGGCGATTTCCTTTTAACGAACGCGAGCCCATATTTTAAACCCGCAAACTTCGAATGCGCCACATTTGCTGGAGAATATTCGAATAACCGAATTTTTGCATCATAAAAATGTCGTCGATCTCTCATTCGTTGCCGCCGCTGAATGTGAAATAATAAAACACATATTTTGCTCCATTTCTGATGAAGCATCGCACGAAAAGGCATGATGTGCAGTGGCTTCTTCTTTTTAACGTACATGCACCTCGTACGCATTCGATTACGGAATTTCTAACGAATTGGTACGTGCCGGAATGTGTTTTCTGAGTGTCACACAGACCCTAACGTATTTATGTTGTCACAATTATGCTTGTTTCGTGGTCTTGCTGTGCTGCATCTATCCTCCATGTTTTGCAGTAGATATGACAGTGTGGTGTTGTAGTTCTGCCTGTTCTCTGCGGAGAGACTTTTTTGAATGGCAGACCGACTCGCATTTCACGCCTCGAAGTTGGAAAACCACAGAAAACCAACTTCAGCTGACCACCACTGTGCCTTAATGGAACTCGAATCCTCACGAACGCACAGCGGCTGACATGCAGTGTCTGGCAGGCAAGTGGTGTCCTTATTTTCATTGTGGGGGGGGGGGGAGGACTTGAAGCATCGAAGGTTTTGGCGACCACTGATCTAAACAAAACACTTCGCATATCAAATTAATTAATTTAATTACGCATATCAAAATTCATATCGCTTTTATCAGATTCGAATCAAGAGAAGGCTAGTATGGCCGTTGGCGGTGGTTCTCAAAGTGTGCGTCACGACTCCTTGGGTTTGAAAAGCATGCTTGTGTTACACAAAGGGGAAATTATTATTTGGTCGTAAAAGAGGGGGGGTGACAGTTTCACTGCACCATGAAGCAGTTCTTTCTTAGAATATCCCGGGGGAGCCGCGAATACATGTTCACTAGGGCAAGGGAGCCACGGAAGTCAAAGGTTTGAGAACTAGTGTCCCCATGGCCTACACTTAGATAGGGCAAGGGCGCTTTTCTGACAGCGCTCCAGCTATACACCTTTTTTACACTTATAAGCTATTGAGATGTTCTTCAAAAATGCCAACCTTGGTGCCGACCGTGCAGCCTAAAGGCCCGGCAATATCATTGACTAAGATCTTCCAATAGCCCTGGGTGGCCCCCGTCTGTAGCGTATTTGTAGTATCGAAAGACGATTCATATCCAGCTTGCATATTGGGGAGAGCGGGGGGTCCCACTAAGGGGTACTAGGTATGAATCGGATTCCAATGTGAGAAACAAAGTTGGATCACCATTTCGAACACGGGTTAGAGTGTATATCGTCGACTTCAAAGCGGAACGATGGACTTGTTAGGAGAGGGGAAAACTCCATGCTCCGGAACCATGGTCTCCACAGGGGTGGGGCTGACATGGCCCCGAAAAACGATTTCTCATCTTTTTTTTTTTTCACGCTATATATTCATCATAAATGGACCCCGTGGAAATCTGGTTTGGGGGACAGGAGAACATCCCAGCCTGGGGGGGGGGGCTACTTTAGGATGTGGAGGAACCCAGATTAAGTGTCGTGTAGTTTTGCGTGTATGATAAAATTATTTAGAGGTGGGGGGTCCATGGTTTCGGACATTTGGGGCAGTCCTTGTTGATCCACCTATGGTGGCGCCACTGTACGAAGAGAATTCCATTTCTCCTTCCCTCCCTTTGAGAAAGAGCTCATCTGCAACCGTTACTCAACCCATGTTAGTAAAACTTGTAGTGATGTCATATTTACGAGACTTCCAAAAATCAGCGCACGTTGACGCAGGGAACGTGGGCGTGGACCTAACCTCGAACCCCCTTAAAATTTCTTCTTGTTTTTTCTTCTTTGTTCAACAACGATCATGATGCCGAAGAAAGAAGACGTTTTCCTGTCCGAAGAGATTTTACAGTAAAACCCCCATTAACGGTCAACCATCTTTTACGGCCAAACTCGTAATTGCGCGTATTATTTATATTTACTCATTTTTTCAATAACCATCCCTCTTTTACAGGCGAATTCTTTTGGGAAAAGGAGTTGGTTTTACTGCATATTGTACGTATAGGAGCGGCTCTAGCCACTTTCTCTCAGGTACAGTAACTGTTATTTCGCATTGAAGTTTGAATGGATCAATTTTAAATTTTTGCTTTTTGATGCTGATATTCTTTTTTGTTTTTAAATGTGTGAAACACTTCGAGTGCCCGATATGTGTCACTTCTGTGACCACCAGTGGCATCGGAGACGGGTGCACCCACGCACGGTGATTTATGGCAGCATGGGTCTGAGCTCCCACTGAATTCATTCAGAAATCAAAATTTCCTATGCAAAAATCAAGACCAACACCCATAAATTCAAAATACTTCCGACGTCCCTGGTGACTACGGTCACGCGGCATTCGCCTTTCGTTACGCCCCTGCTATCTGGTATTCGTACTATGCCTCCCACACGAAAGAGTTGGGGCGCACGGGGCCTTGGACTCCGAGACTATATGTAGTAATTTCTTTAGTTTTTCACATAAATATTCACTATTGGCGGTTGGACGTAAACAGAGCCGCATCTAGAAATGAAAAATTTTCCTTGTCATCCTGGCCAATGCCAATTTTGCCCCCCCCCTCCCCCTGTATCGGTGAACAGAATAAGAGTAAATTCAGCGCTCTTCTTGGTCCAACGCCTGGGGCGCCTCACACCTAGCCTCCCTTAGTTACTGCCCACATATGAACAACTGAGCTGCCAGGTGGCTCGAAATGTAACGGAAAGCCACAGGGACGGGCTCAAAGCCTTCTTTCTCGTCAACATTGAACAAATTCTTGCAATTTTTTCTCCAAGAAATAACGCTTTAGAAATTGTCCAATAGTTGATGCCTGTCTCGCATAGCAGCAGCTGTTGAGACATATTGTTGGTCAGACCAGGGTGGCAACTGGGAGGGGTGGGGGGCGAGCAAGCTCGTCTGTGTCCCCGGGCGCCGTACCAGAGGGGATGAGCAAATTTCACACTATGACCTCTCTTTCAAAATTTACAATGGGGCACCAAAAGGCGTGCTTGCTCCGGCTGACCAAGCGTCTAGTTGCACATTTGTTTAGGGCCCTCAAGTGTGTAGTCGGGGTGTGGGGGGAAACTCGTGAAGAGGGGAATAATGGTATAGGTTCGTTTTGTATGTTACAGGACGAGTGAATTTTCCAGGAATTATCCGGCTCCTGATTGGGAAGGAGAATCTACTGGTGATACATGCGATTTGGTACTATGATTTCCGAAAGTAATGTATCGCAATTGGTTGGCAGGGCAGGTACTTCCAGCTATGGAGGAGGGTGGGGCAGAACATTACTTTGCCCGAGGTCCGTGGATGGGTCTCAAGATTATGCTCTCTATTCATGCTTGTGCCGCTTTCGGCTGTGTTTCGATGATGGAAATGCCTGAAATTTCGGCCATAGTGGCATCTTCTAGAGCAGTGTGTGTACCAAGGGGTGCGAGATGGCAAAAAAAATTACATCATGTTGACTGATTATTCAGGAAAATTCAGATGACGATAAAAATTGAATTTTTCAGTTGCTAAGTGAATCGTGCCAATATTTTGATTTCTGCTTGCAGAAATGTGCCATACCATGGATTATGGCGCTAATGAGACTTTTTTTTCTCTTTTGGCCGTTATCTCGTTAATCCTGGGCTGAATCGAAGTAACAGCCAAATGGAGACAGTTAAAAAGTTGTAAACGGTTTCTATGTTTTGTTTTGAGCACAGTCGTAGTAGAAAAAGCCGTTTCACAAAGAACAAGTCCCATCGGAACGAGGGTCGTCTTAAAAACATCATGGGACCCCCGGGCCAAATGATTTTTCGGAGGCCCTACCAGGCAAATTCTCGAAAATCTCCACCAGATCTCATTTTTGTGGGGCCCCTTTTCTCTTGAGGTGTCAGGGTGGGCCCATGTCTTAAGACTGCACTGTCGCCACCTCATGCAAATTTGGAAATTCGTTTTTTACTTTTATCCAGAATTTTGCAAGGCTAGTAGAATTGTAGTTCAACGGTTTCTTGATAAGACAGGGCTGCTCTTTTGTATTCAAGGAAATGATTCGCGATCCACAATGTATTTTTACCTTGGGTCCTCGTGTTACGAGAATATAATACGGATTATATTTTTCAAACGACAATAACAACATCTTTAAATGCGATTCAATAACATCTGGAATAAGGGTGCTTGAATGCAAGTCATCTTCCATAACATAATCCGAGTATGACTGAAACATTTCGTAATTACTTTCACCAATAATTTTCAGCCAGAGTTTCGAGTTTTCTTTTTCCCAAGAATGAAACATCGTTGTTTCTGATCCTTGAAGTTTCAAATTCAATTCATTTATGGACGAAAATATGTCGCCGAGGTATGCCAACCTGGCTGCCAACTTCTTATTTTGAAAGTAGTGGTACAAATCACTTTTTTTTTTTACCAATAAGAAACATTTCAACATCGAAGTTCATGTATCCTCTTCAGAACTTTACCTCGGGGCAGCCAACGAACTTTCATCGCACGATACTCTCAACAATCTAGTATTCAAAGCACTGTTTTTTTTTTTTGTTTTTTTTTAATGAAATTAACTATTTTAATCGATTGCAACAAGACTTCGTTAAGTTCTGGAATCGTTTGTTTAGAAGCCAGATTTTGCCTGTGAATGAAACAATGCGTTGATATTAAGTTATTTTCACTCGCCATATCATTGATTCTAGCGACTAAACCCGAATGTTAGATTCGCAGCACCGTCGGTGCAAACTCCAACGCAATTTTGCCAATCCAGTCCTTTATCTTTAAAACTTTGAAAATTTCGTTGCCGGTTGTGTTCGCAGCTAATTTCGTAACACTCAAACCGTCTTCCTTCACGGCATTATCACCGTGATCAATACACCGAATCTTACGTGAGCAAAATGCTATGGTTTTGAACATGAGTGGATTCATCCAGTTGAATTGCGAACAATTTTGACATCTTAATTTTTTCTACGAGTTGCATTTTGGTGTCTAGTGCTATGTCGGATATGCGCTTTTGTATGGTGTCATTTGACAATGTCTTTCGTTCTATTTTCCGCAGACTTCTCGGCAAGCAGTAATCAAAGAAGGCGTGATGACTTCTTCGCCAATAGTATACGAATTTTTGCATTTGGCTATTTGTAACGGTAACAAATATGATGTCGTTAGTAGTGAATCGTCAGTCGTTGAAATTCGAAAAATAATTTTCTTTTCCGCTCGAAGAGCGCCTTTTTTGCTCATGAAGAAGTCAATAGGTTTGTTCGCAAAATCGGGATGGTTCGTGCTGACATGTCGGATGAGACGCGATGGCTTCATGGCTTCGTTTGCCAAAACAGTAGCACTTAGAGAGGTCTTGGCACTTGTCCGGTGTCAGGACAAAGAATGAAACCAAATTTCAAATAATCGTCATTGTATTTAAGGATGAACGATGACTTTTTTTCTTTCTGAGTGACACTAGCTATTTTTTTCTCGTCCTGAAACTGAAGAGGACAGACCGTCGTGCTGGCCTGACTCGGGAAAATCAGTATTTTTAGTTTCATTTTGCGCCAGAGGCATTATCGGCCCCTTCCTCGTGCGAGAAACGATTACTACTGAACGTTACACATTACATTACAATTTTGGAACAATTTGTCAGCACACATGGCGCATACCGCAGCCCATGCAGTAACTTTAGGCGAATGCAGTGGTTTCTCTTCACACAAATGAGGATTTTCGGAACCCCGAAATCTCCAGTTTTGTTTTGTTTTTTTAAATTTTAAAAAATTAAAAAAAAAAACTAAATTTTCGAAATTTCTGTACAACATTCTTTCAGTTTTGCTAATAAACGTACCGTTTACCGCATAATTCTATTGATCTTTGTTGTAGAGACATTTAATTTTGAAATAAGGGATTATTAGCTGATCACCCTGTATAAACACATTATTGTAAACAATGGCACCACAGTACTCTTATAAGTACTACTGTAAACAAAAGGGATCATTTCCCATTAATGAATAGCTATTTTGTTTTTAATTCAAAATAATATTTATTATTATCACAAAAATGAGGAACTTTGCCTGGTTTTAATTCATACAAAAATTGCCACGTTTTCAAGACAAATAAATTCAATTGGTCGACGCGTTTCGGCTCTTCAATGGAGAGCCGTCATCAGGACCTCGTGGTCAGAATTCACACGAATGAGTCGTGGAGGGGTGTGAATTCTGACCACGAGGTCCTGATGACGGCTCTCCATTGAAGAGCCGAAACGCGTCGACCAATTGAATTTATTTGTCTTGAAAACGTGGCAATTTTTGTATAAAATAATATTTATTAATCAAGAAAGTCAAAATCACTGCCATTATCTTATCACGAATACAATTTTTATTATCATTATTATTTGAATTTATTTATTTTATCTAATGTAATGATAATTTTCCCTTCAGAAATATATATTATATGCCGTTAAATGCTGTATTATTATCTATTTACATTTGAACAAACTCTCCTCAAACCATACCTTATCTCTCATCATTTTTTTTTTTTTTAGGAAAGAAAGCCTAAGTCATCTATCAGAAGAATCATGTCAAAAGGAATCTTATCAGGGCCTATTTACAAAATACAATTATATTACAAAGATACATTTTAGATACATTATATTACAACTTAATTTTGAAATTTATCAAAATTCCTTACGATATTGTATAGCCAAAAGATTTTTTAGTCTGGAGTGCTTTAAAAATTCTCTTTCGTTATACTGTTTAATAGTTTGCAGATGTTCGATATTAGAGTCTTCAATTTTATCAAAGAAATTTAAAGCAATTCTTTTTGAAAATGCATGTATAGATTCAATATCTAATTCAGTATGTAAATCAAGAATTCTAAAATATCTGGGTGCACCAATCATTTGTTTCAATATTTTATTTTGAAGACCTGTAATTTATACATATATTACTTTTAGATGCATATGCCCAAGCTGGCATTGCATAAGCTATTACAGGCCTATTAATTTGCTTGTAAATTAAAATTTTATTTTTTAGACTTAATTAGATCTTATGCAAATCTCAACACAATAATTCTTCAGCTTTGTTATCAACATGTTTATTGAAGTTAATTCTAGTAAATGTTACACCAAGATATTTAACTTCATCAGACGGCATAATTGCCTGATTATTAATTACAATCATTGATACTGGTGGAGGCTGTCTTTTAGTGAGCCAGATCAGTTCATATTTTTCAACGTTTAATTGAGCTTAAAAAAACTTGTTCCATTCTTCAACTTTGTTAATTAGTTCTTGTAAATTAGATAATGCTTTCATATGTTTTTTATCTGTGCATATCATAATTACATCATCAGCATAAAGTCCTAGAATCCCCTTGGGAACCCATGGAAAATCATCCATAAATATATTATGTATTATCCGTCCTAAATTAGACCCTTGATTTATCCCAGCTGTAATTCTTTTCCTGTCAGAAATTGCATCATATATTTTTACTTGAAATGTCCTATTAGATAAATAAGTATCAAGAAATTTTACAAATTTTGAGGGAAAACCTCTACGTATCATTTTATATAGCAGTCCCTCATGCCATATTCTATCGAATGCTTGTTTATAATCAACAAGAACTGCATAATCTTTGTGATTTTTAGCTTCCTGTATGCATTCTACAACTCTCAGAAGTTGGTGAACAGTCACATGATTTCTCTTAAAACCAAATTGCTCTCAATCCTATTCAAATAATTTTCCTCAATGAACAAAATCAATCTATTTGAAAAAAAATGTTTCAAAATTTTCAGATAAATGAGGAAATAACGACAAGGGTCTGTATGAAGATGTAAAAGCTGCAGGTTTACCAGCTTTAGGTATTACTCTTATTATAGCATTTTTCCAACAATTTGGAAAATATGCCAATTTAAGAAGTACATTAAAAACATTTACAAAAGAAATTATTATATTAGGTGTAAGCATTTTAATTGCCATTGAGGTAATTCCATCCTTCCCGGGTGCTTTCCTAGGCTTTAATTTTGTTAAAATTCTACCAAGTTCCTGCACGTCAGTAGGTGGCAATAAAATATTGTCGAAAGGTGGTAAATTATTAAAGTAATCATTAACAATTATTTTTATTCTTCTCTCATGCTTGTAAGTACAGTCCAAATTTGGTGAAAATTGCATTTCAAGTTCTTCAGAAAATTCTTGAGCTTTTTCGTCATCAAAATATAATAATCCCCTATGTCTACTATGTATAGTAGGAATTATTGAATATTTGTTGCTCATTTTTTTATAAACGCCATAAATAGTGCCGTCTTCAGCATTAGCATCTCTGATCCAGTTCTCAAAACGTAAATTTTGAAAATCTTTGATTTCGTGTTTTACATTTCTTGTGTATATATTGTATAATTGTTTAAAAAAATGGATCCCTCGTTCTCTCTGATACATTCTTCTAATTCTATATTTTTCACGAATTTTAATTCTTAAATATTGTGGTAATTTTAAAGGATTCAAATCCTCAACTTTTTCTCTGGTAGCTATTGTGTGTGTTTCAAGCATATTATTTGTAATCTCCTCAATCATGTTTTTTGTTTCAGATTCATTTTCAACAATGGGCACCGATACAGGTTTATCCTGGAAGATTTTTTGATATTTCTGCCAGTCAATAATTTTATACATGATTTTTTTTGCTGTAGAAGACATATCAATTTGGAGTTCTACAGGTAAATGATCTGAACTTAAGGCATTTAATACCTCTGCTTTAATTCTAATATTTATATTTTTCAAAAGTGTTATATCAATAACATCAGATGAAAATTTAGTATTATATGGTATGTGAGTAGGTTCACTGGTACCTAACATATCTATTCTATTTCCATCGCAGAAATTTTATAATATTTTTTTCCCATTTTTATTAGTGATCTTTGAACCCCAGAATTTGTTTTTACAATTTAAATCTCCAACTAATATTGTAGGAATATTAGTATCAAAAATCTCTTTTTAATAAATTGTTATCAATTTAATTACCTGGTGGTCTGTATACTGAAGCAATTCTTATTTTAAAATTCCTGTTTATGGCAACTTCCGTTGCTATTGCTTCCATAGTTCCACCAGGTAAGTTATTTGTGCGAAAGGCAACTTACGATTTAAATAAATAGCTACACCACCTTTTCTTCCCGTTGTTCTATCCCATCGAATACAATTGAAATTACCAATTTTTGCATTTTTCCCAGGTTTAAGAAAAGTTTCAGAAACACAAAGCATGTCTGTATCCCTATCAAAAACAAGTTCCCTCAACTCTGGTAAGTCATTATAAATGCCATTTGCATTCCATTGTATAATTGTTGACGGTTTATCTCTTATATGTGCCATTAAGAATGTTGTTTATTTAGAATTTAATCCTTGTATTATTATATTGAATTCTTTAAATTTTTTCATTATCAGGATTCATAGCATTTACTAGATAGACAGATTGCCTTCCTTGGTTTGTTGAGGTACCACAGCACAGTTGGCGCACTGCACAACCTCCCTATCCTCATTTGCACTATCTACAAGTGCTTTTGTGCAATTTAGCCATGGCAGGCGTGTAGATTAATTAAATTTGCCTCCCTTTTTAAACGAGGCTCACACTCGAATGAGCAAAACAAAAAAATTGAGAATTAACACATTTTTTAAATGAATTGCCACTGCACAGTGCGATCAGATCAAGTTTTACATTTTTCACATGACAAATTATACAAGTTGACAAGTTTGCTTCACGATATTACCATTTTAACATTGGCGAACATAAAAAAACCAGAATCATTCACAACATTTATTTTTTCCCAAGAAAACCCAAAAAATATAAGAAAGTCTGTAGTTCAAACGTGGTGAAAATTGCATTTCAAGTTCTTCAGAAAATTCTTGAGATTTTTCGTCATCAAAATATAATAATCCCCTATGTCTATTATGTATAGTAGGAATTATTGAATATTTGTTGCTCATGCCGTCTAGGGCTGGATTCTCCCCTTGTCCTTAGCGAGGTTTTTCTCCTTAAGCCTGCTGTTTGTCCTTAATAAAGGAAAGGAGAAAAAATACAGTATTCTCCACTCGCTTTTCCTTAAATAAGGAAAGCTTTACTTCCTTACTCAAGGACAAAGATGGCGCTAGTGGAGGAGTGAGGAGACGCTCTCCTTAAGCTTGAGGACAACTACATTTCCCGTAATGGCGGCGGCGATGCGTGCTCTAATAGAAGATATATTCACATTCAAACAATTGTTTTCGTGTTTTTCGATGCTATTAACGCATGATATATGCATTTAAGATGATGCAAGGAATTTAGGTTAACGAAAAATTCAGTAAGGCGGCCATGTGAGGAGTTGCAGCCGAGATGACAAGACATGCTGTTGAGCGGAAGGGTGAGTTAACGTGATGAAACCGAATATTTTTTATTTTTCGTAATATTTTTAGTCATCACATATCACTCACTTTGCATGTTAATATACATTAAATTATTCGAAATTTTTGGGAGAAATATCCTACTGACTGACCTTGTGCTGATCACAAGATGATCTATGTGTGTGTGTGTGTGTGAAAGAGATATATTCGTAAATAATAAATTCCCTTCATAAATAGGAATAGCATGTATTATAGTAATATATTATGTTTGTCTTATTAAAGCTCATTTTTGGGCCGTCTTAATGACGTGAAACAGTTCAAGGCTCTCTAAACCCTATTATGAAAATGGCAATCGTATATTTTGGATGTAAAAGTTGACATGCAAACGTGATACACACACTCACTATGTGCAAAAGCGCTTAAAAATTCCTGCATAAAAATGTAATGCATTCTAAAAGAACTACATGCCACCCAGTCAGACCCCCACTGTATATTTTGTTAAAAGTTTATTTTTTAATTCAATGAAAAATGAGTGCCAAATTCTATATTTAATTCGCATACTTTCCTTAAATGCTGCATGTATCATGATTTTGAATTTTTTTAATGGTTGCATGCATTACATAGCTTATTAAGCACTTTATTAATGTATTGCATGAGTAATTAATTTTTATGAGTGAAACTTCAGTTTTAGTGGTATTAATGTTAATATTTTGTACTACAGAGCATGGAGAGTCTGGTGTATTCTAAAGGAAATGACAGGCAGATTTTGTATGATTTTTGCAAATTTCTTTAAAGGTAAGTCTAATTTTTCTACATTTTGTTTGAAATTTTTCTGTATCTAACCATTTATAATTTTCTAACATTGAACTCGCATAGGAAATAGCATTATAAAGTTAAGTGTAATTTAGTTCTTGAAATAATGTGTATTTAATTTGAGAAGCATGCATTAAGGCGACTGACTACGTGTGAGGTACTTTTTCAAAAACGTCATTTTGGATGAAATGCTTGTGTTTTTAATATTTATGTCCGTTTATAATTATTGTGAATAGGCATCGTTAATTAGGCAGAGAAATCATATTTGGATTGTCTGAAGATATTTTATCTCCGAATGAGCAATGCAATTGTCCAAAATAAGCAAAAACTTGCTCTTTCTCATTTAAAGTGAGTTTGGTCTAGCTTTCCCAAACATCTCCTGCTCAAAAAGTTTCAGAAATCATTCACCCTACCCGAAGATGTGAGAGAATCTTTGACACATAATCAATTGTTGAATGAACATTGAAAAAAAAGTTATTGAAACACACACAAGTGTGCAATTTTGTAAAATTTTTCGAACTAATCAACAAATGAACAATTTCTAGAAAGTACGCAGAAGGAAAATATGAGAGGAATGTGTGTGAAGTGCATGTACGGTTGTTAGTAGTGTTCCATCACTATGGATACATTGAAATATTATTTGTAACTATTTCAAATGTTTTTTAGGTTTTTGACTTTGCTGAAGTGAGGGAGTCATAAAAAGGAAGAAATTATATTTTTCTGTTGACGACATAGAACTCGGTGCTCATGAAGTGTGCAGATGGATTTAATCCACGAATTTCTCAAGTAAGTTGAACCTTCATTTTTAACCCTGTCATTTTTATGACACACGCACACACAAAGCTTACAATATTCATTAATTTATCGATTTACCCACTTCCTCCATTTCAGGTGAAAATGCTGAATGAAATTACCTTTCAGTGCTGTTGACTTGGAAGTTGATCATCATGTATATTCATACGTAGCACGATCATATATGTGCATGTGAAATGCTTTTGATGATACTGTATACAAGTGTCTCTAATAAATTTATTCATGAGCAGTAAATAGGTGTTTTCTGTTTGGGATTACAATTTTTAATTAGAAAAAAATCTATGGATGTTGCTTTATTGCAGTGAATTTGACGCAAGAATCAGTTGCATAGGAAATTCACGTGAATTTTTAACAACTGGATGGAATAACATAAAGTTAATCTATCCAAATTATAGTTACAATTTATTTTTTTATCAGATGCAGCTGAAAAAACAAAATGAACAGTTCTAAATAACCTTATTCTAATAACTTGTGTGTAAATACATTATAACAGATGTAATTACATAGTTGATAACTTGCTTGTTATGTTACAGTACACAGTGGGTATCCTACCTAAGAAATCTCTGGCGAATACAGTTCCCTGAGTGAGAGATCACACTTCTCTTGAGAATATAGTTTTTCCAACTGACCCACTGATATTGCAAGGGCTCTAATTGTATGTAGCATTTGTTTAGGAATACGAGACATAAATCCAAATGGCTTCAACATTGACATTAAATTAAAAATAAATAAAAATGAGGGAGGGGAAAAATACGCGCGAAATTGATGTATATAAAGCAATTGTTGCCACTAATGTAGAAGACACATTGATTTTCGATATGTATAGTAGTAGTTGTAAAGTTAATGCTTTACGTTGATTGGTCAAACGATGAGCTGAGCCGGTGGTAAATTATCAAAGTAATCATTAACAATTATTTTTATTCTTCTCTCATGCTTGTAAGTACAGTCCAAATTTGGTGAAAATTGCATTTCAAGTTCTTCAGAAAATTCTTGAGCTTTTTCGTCATCAAAATATAATAATCCCCTATGTCTACTATGTATAGTAGGAATTATTGAATATTTGTTGCTCATTTTTTTATAAACGCCATAAATAGTGCCGTCTACAGCATTAGCATCTCTGATCCAGTTCTCAAAACGTAAATTTTGAAAATCTTTGATTTCGTGTTTTACATTTCTTGTGTATATATTGTATAATTGTTTAAAAAAATGGATCCCTCGTTCTCTCTGATACATTCTTCTAATTCTATTTTTTTCACGAATTTTAATTCTTAAATATTGTGGCAATTTTAAAGGATTCAAATCCTCAACTTTTTCTCTGGTAGCTATTGTGTGTGTTTCAAGCATATTATTTGTAATCTCCTCAATCATGTTTTTTGTTTCAGATTCATTTTCAACAATGGGCACCGATACAGGTTTATCCTGGAAGATTTTTTGATATTTCTGCCAGTCAATAATTTTATACATGATTTTTTTTGCTGTAGAAGACATATCAATTTGGAGTTCTACAGGTAAATGATCTGAACTTAAGGCATTTAATACCTCTGCTTTAATTCTAATATTTATATTTTTCAAAAGTGTTATATCAATAACATCAGATGAAAATTTAGTATTATATGGTATGTGAGTAGGTTCACTGGTACCTAACATATCTATTCTATTTCCATCGCAGAAATTTTTTAATTTTTTTTCCCCATTTTTATTAGAGATCTTTGAACCCCAGAATTTGTTTTTACAATTTAAATCTCCAACTAATATTGTAGGAATATTAGTATCAAAAATCTCTTTTTAATAAATTGTTATCAATTTAATTACCTGGTGGTCTGTATACTGAAGCAATTCTTATTTTAAAATTCCTGTTTATGGCAACTTCCGTTGCTATTGCTTCCATAGTTCCACCAGGTAAGTTATTTGTGCGAAAGGCAACTTACGATTTAAATAAATAGCTACACCACCTTTTCTTCCCGTTGTTCTATCCCATCGAATACAATTGAAATTACCAATTTTTGCATTTTTCCCAGGTTTAAGAAAAGTTTCAGAAACACAAAGCATGTCTGTATCCCTATCAAAAACAAGTTCCCTCAACTCTGGTAAGTCATTATAAATGCCATTTGCATTCCATTGTATAATTGTTGACGGTTTATCTCTTATATGTGCCATTAAGAATGTTGTTTATTTAGAATTTAATCCTTGTATTATTATATTGAATTCTTTAAATTTTTTCATTATCAGGATTCATAGCATTTACTAGATAGACAGATTGCCTTCCTTGGTTTGTTGAGGTACCACAGCACAGTTGGCGCACTGCACAACCTCCCTATCCTCATTTGCACTATCTACAAGTGCTTTTGTGCAATTTAGCCATGGCAGGCGTGTAGATTAATTAAATTTGCCTCCCTTTTTAAACGAGGCTCACACTCGAATGAGCAAAACAAAAAAATTGAGAATTAACACATTTTTTAAATGAATTGCCACTGCACAGTGCGATCAGATCAAGTTTTACATTTTTCACATGACAAATTATACAAGTTGACAAGTTTGCTTCACGATATTACCATTTTAACATTGGCGAACATAAAAAAACCAGAATCATTCACAACATTTATTTTTTCCCAAGAAAACCCAAAAAATATAAGAAAGTCTGTAGTTCAAACGTGGTGAAAATTGCATTTCAAGTTCTTCAGAAAATTCTTGAGATTTTTCGTCATCAAAATATAATAATCCCCTATGTCTATTATGTATAGTAGGAATTATTGAATATTTGTTGCTCATGCCGTCTAGGGCTGGATTCTCCCCTTGTCCTTAGCGAGGTTTTTCTCCTTAAGCCTGCTGTTTGTCCTTAATAAAGGAAAGGAGAAAAAATACAGTATTCTCCACTCGCTTTTCCTTAAATAAGGAAAGCTTTACTTCCTTACTCAAGGACAAAGATGGCGCTAGTGGAGGAGTGAGGAGACGCTCTCCTTAAGCTTGAGGACAACTACATTTCCCGTAATGGCGGCGGCGATGCGTGCTCTAATAGAAGATATATTCACATTCAAACAATTGTTTTCGTGTTTTTCGATGCTATTAACGCATGATATATGCATTTAAGATGATGCAAGGAATTTAGGTTAACGAAAAATTCAGTAAGGCGGCCATGTGAGGAGTTGCAGCCGAGATGACAAGACATGCTGTTGAGCGGAAGGGTGAGTTAACGTGATGAAACCGAATATTTTTTATTTTTCGTAATATTTTTAGTCATCACATATCACTCACTTTGCATGTTAATATACATTAAATTATTCGAAATTTTTGGGAGAAATATCCTACTGACTGACCTTGTGCTGATCACAAGATGATCTATGTGTGTGTGTGTGTGTGAAAGAGATATATTCGTAAATAATAAATTCCCTTCATAAATAGGAATAGCATGTATTATAGTAATATATTATGTTTGTCTTATTAAAGCTCATTTTTGGGCCGTCTTAATGACGTGAAACAGTTCAAGGCTCTCTAAACCCTATTATGAAAATGGCAATCGTATATTTTGGATGTAAAAGTTGACATGCAAACGTGATACACACACTCACTATGTGCAAAAGCGCTTAAAAATTCCTGCATAAAAATGTAATGCATTCTAAAAGAACTACATGCCACCCAGTCAGACCCCCACTGTATATTTTGTTAAAAGTTTATTTTTTAATTCAATGAAAAATGAGTGCCAAATTCTATATTTAATTCGCATACTTTCCTTAAATGCTGCATGTATCATGATTTTGAATTTTTTTAATGGTTGCATGCATTACATAGCTTATTAAGCACTTTATTAATGTATTGCATGAGTAATTAATTTTTATGAGTGAAACTTCAGTTTTAGTGGTATTAATGTTAATATTTTGTACTACAGAGCATGGAGAGTCTGGTGTATTCTAAAGGAAATGACAGGCAGATTTTGTATGATTTTTGCAAATTTCTTTAAAGGTAAGTCTAATTTTTCTACATTTTGTTTGAAATTTTTCTGTATCTAACCATTTATAATTTTCTAACATTGAACTCGCATAGGAAATAGCATTATAAAGTTAAGTGTAATTTAGTTCTTGAAATAATGTGTATTTAATTTGAGAAGCATGCATTAAGGCGACTGACTACGTGTGAGGTACTTTTTCAAAAACGTCATTTTGGATGAAATGCTTGTGTTTTTAATATTTATGTCCGTTTATAATTATTGTGAATAGGCATCGTTAATTAGGCAGAGAAATCATATTTGGATTGTCTGAAGATATTTTATCTCCGAATGAGCAATGCAATTGTCCAAAATAAGCAAAAACTTGCTCTTTCTCATTTAAAGTGAGTTTGGTCTAGCTTTCCCAAACATCTCCTGCTCAAAAAGTTTCAGAAATCATTCACCCTACCCGAAGATGTGAGAGAATCTTTGACACATAATCAATTGTTGAATGAACATTGAAAAAAAAGTTATTGAAACACACACAAGTGTGCAATTTTGTAAAATTTTTCGAACTAATCAACAAATGAACAATTTCTAGAAAGTACGCAGAAGGAAAATATGAGAGGAATGTGTGTGAAGTGCATGTACGGTTGTTAGTAGTGTTCCATCACTATGGATACATTGAAATATTATTTGTAACTATTTCAAATGTTTTTTAGGTTTTTGACTTTGCTGAAGTGAGGGAGTCATAAAAAGGAAGAAATTATATTTTTCTGTTGACGACATAGAACTCGGTGCTCATGAAGTGTGCAGATGGATTTAATCCACGAATTTCTCAAGTAAGTTGAACCTTCATTTTTAACCCTGTCATTTTTATGACACACGCACACACAAAGCTTACAATATTCATTAATTTATCGATTTACCCACTTCCTCCATTTCAGGTGAAAATGCTGAATGAAATTACCTTTCAGTGCTGTTGACTTGGAAGTTGATCATCATGTATATTCATACGTAGCACGATCATATATGTGCATGTGAAATGCTTTTGATGATACTGTATACAAGTGTCTCTAATAAATTTATTCATGAGCAGTAAATAGGTGTTTTCTGTTTGGGATTACAATTTTTAATTAGAAAAAAATCTATGGATGTTGCTTTATTGCAGTGAATTTGACGCAAGAATCAGTTGCATAGGAAATTCACGTGAATTTTTAACAACTGGATGGAATAACATAAAGTTAATCTATCCAAATTATAGTTACAATTTATTTTTTTATCAGATGCAGCTGAAAAAACAAAATGAACAGTTCTAAATAACCTTATTCTAATAACTTGTGTGTAAATACATTATAACAGATGTAATTACATAGTTGATAACTTGCTTGTTATGTTACAGTACACAGTGGGTATCCTACCTAAGAAATCTCTGGCGAATACAGTTCCCTGAGTGAGAGATCACACTTCTCTTGAGAATATAGTTTTTCCAACTGACCCACTGATATTGCAAGGGCTCTAATTGTATGTAGCATTTGTTTAGGAATACGAGACATAAATCCAAATGGCTTCAACATTGACATTAAATTAAAAATAAATAAAAATGAGGGAGGGGAAAAATACGCGCGAAATTGATGTATATAAAGCAATTGTTGCCACTAATGTAGAAGACACATTGATTTTCGATATGTATAGTAGTAGTTGTAAAGTTAATGCTTTACGTTGATTGGTCAAACGATGAGCTGAGCCGGTGGTAAATTATCAAAGTAATCATTAACAATTATTTTTATTCTTCTCTCATGCTTGTAAGTACAGTCCAAATTTGGTGAAAATTGCATTTCAAGTTCTTCAGAAAATTCTTGAGCTTTTTCGTCATCAAAATATAATAATCCCCTATGTCTACTATGTATAGTAGGAATTATTGAATATTTGTTGCTCATTTTTTTATAAACGCCATAAATAGTGCCGTCTACAGCATTAGCATCTCTGATCCAGTTCTCAAAACGTAAATTTTGAAAATCTTTGATTTCGTGTTTTACATTTCTTGTGTATATATTGTATAATTGTTTAAAAAAATGGATCCCTCGTTCTCTCTGATACATTCTTCTAATTCTATTTTTTTCACGAATTTTAATTCTTAAATATTGTGGCAATTTTAAAGGATTCAAATCCTCAACTTTTTCTCTGGTAGCTATTGTGTGTGTTTCAAGCATATTATTTGTAATCTCCTCAATCATGTTTTTTGTTTCAGATTCATTTTCAACAATGGGCACCGATACAGGTTTATCCTGGAAGATTTTTTGATATTTCTGCCAGTCAATAATTTTATACATGATTTTTTTTGCTGTAGAAGACATATCAATTTGGAGTTCTACAGGTAAATGATCTGAACTTAAGGCATTTAATACCTCTGCTTTAATTCTAATATTTATATTTTTCAAAAGTGTTATATCAATAACATCAGATGAAAATTTAGTATTATATGGTATGTGAGTAGGTTCACTGGTACCTAACATATCTATTCTATTTCCATCGCAGAAATTTTTTAATTTTTTTTCCCCATTTTTATTAGAGATCTTTGAACCCCAGAATTTGTTTTTACAATTTAAATCTCCAACTAATATTGTAGGAATATTAGTATCAAAAATCTCTTTTTAATAAATTGTTATCAATTTAATTACCTGGTGGTCTGTATACTGAAGCAATTCTTATTTTAAAATTCCTGTTTATGGCAACTTCCGTTGCTATTGCTTCCATAGTTCCACCAGGTAAGTTATTTGTGCGAAAGGCAACTTACGATTTAAATAAATAGCTACACCACCTTTTCTTCCCGTTGTTCTATCCCATCGAATACAATTGAAATTACCAATTTTTGCATTTTTCCCAGGTTTAAGAAAAGTTTCAGAAACACAAAGCATGTCTGTATCCCTATCAAAAACAAGTTCCCTCAACTCTGGTAAGTCATTATAAATGCCATTTGCATTCCATTGTATAATTGTTGACGGTTTATCTCTTATATGTGCCATTAAGAATGTTGTTTATTTAGAATTTAATCCTTGTATTATTATATTGAATTCTTTAAATTTTTTCATTATCAGGATTCATAGCATTTACTAGATAGACAGATTGCCTTCCTTGGTTTGTTGAGGTACCACAGCACAGTTGGCGCACTGCACAACCTCCCTATCCTCATTTGCACTATCTACAAGTGCTTTTGTGCAATTTAGCCATGGCAGGCGTGTAGATTAATTAAATTTGCCTCCCTTTTTAAACGAGGCTCACACTCGAATGAGCAAAACAAAAAAATTGAGAATTAACACATTTTTTAAATGAATTGCCACTGCACAGTGCGATCAGATCAAGTTTTACATTTTTCACATGACAAATTATACAAGTTGACAAGTTTGCTTCACGATATTACCATTTTAACATTGGCGAACATAAAAAAACCAGAATCATTCACAACATTTATTTTTTCCCAAGAAAACCCAAAAAATATAAGAAAGTCTGTAGTTCAAACGTGGTGAAAATTGCATTTCAAGTTCTTCAGAAAATTCTTGAGATTTTTCGTCATCAAAATATAATAATCCCCTATGTCTATTATGTATAGTAGGAATTATTGAATATTTGTTGCTCATGCCGTCTAGGGCTGGATTCTCCCCTTGTCCTTAGCGAGGTTTTTCTCCTTAAGCCTGCTGTTTGTCCTTAATAAAGGAAAGGAGAAAAAATACAGTATTCTCCACTCGCTTTTCCTTAAATAAGGAAAGCTTTACTTCCTTACTCAAGGACAAAGATGGCGCTAGTGGAGGAGTGAGGAGACGCTCTCCTTAAGCTTGAGGACAACTACATTTCCCGTAATGGCGGCGGCGATGCGTGCTCTAATAGAAGATATATTCACATTCAAACAATTGTTTTCGTGTTTTTCGATGCTATTAACGCATGATATATGCATTTAAGATGATGCAAGGAATTTAGGTTAACGAAAAATTCAGTAAGGCGGCCATGTGAGGAGTTGCAGCCGAGATGACAAGACATGCTGTTGAGCGGAAGGGTGAGTTAACGTGATGAAACCGAATATTTTTTATTTTTCGTAATATTTTTAGTCATCACATATCACTCACTTTGCATGTTAATATACATTAAATTATTCGAAATTTTTGGGAGAAATATCCTACTGACTGACCTTGTGCTGATCACAAGATGATCTATGTGTGTGTGTGTGTGTAAGAGATATATTCGTAAATAATAAATTCCCTTCATAAATAGGAATAGCATGTATTATAGTAATATATTATGTTTGTCTTATTAAAGCTCATTTTTGGGCCGTCTTAATGACGTGAAACAGTTCAAGGCTCTCTAAACCCTATTATGAAAATGGCAATCGTATATTTTGGATGTAAAAGTTGACATGCAAACGTGATACACACACTCACTATGTGCAAAAGCGCTTAAAAATTCCTGCATAAAAATGTAATGCATTCTAAAAGAACTACATGCCACCCAGTCAGACCCCCACTGTATATTTTGTTAAAAGTTTATTTTTTAATTCAATGCAAAATGAGTGCCAAATTCTATATTTAATTCGCATACTTTCCTTAAATGCTGCATGTATCATGATTTTGAATTTTTTTAATGGTTGCATGCATTACATAGCTTATTAAGCACTTTATTAATGTATTGCATGAGTAATTAATTTTTATGAGTGAAACTTCAGTTTTAGTGGTATTAATGTTAATATTTTGTACTACAGAGCATGGAGAGTCTGGTGTATTCTAAAGGAAATGACAGGCAGATTTTGTATGATTTTTGCAAATTTCTTTAAAGGTAAGTCTAATTTTTCTACATTTTGTTTGAAATTTTTCTGTATCTAACCATTTATAATTTTCTAACATTGAACTCGCATAGGAAATAGCATTATAAAGTTAAGTGTAATTTAGTTCTTGAAATAATGTGTATTTAATTTGAGAAGCATGCATTAAGGCGACTGACTACGTGTGAGGTACTTTTTCAAAAACGTCATTTTGGATGAAATGCTTGTGTTTTTAATGTTTATGTCCGTTTATAATTATTGTGAATAGGCATCGTTAATTAGGCAGAGAAATCATATTTGGATTGTCTGAAGATATTTTATCTCCGAATGAGCAATGCAATTGTCCAAAATAAGCAAAAACTTGCTCTTTCTCATTTAAAGTGAGTTTGGTCTAGCTTTCCCAAACATCTCCTGCTCAAAAAGTTTCAGAAATCATTCACCCTACCCGAAGATGTGAGAGAATCTTTGACACATAATCAATTGTTGAATGTACATTGAAAAAAAAGTTATTGAAACACACACAAGTGTGCAATTTTGTAAAATTTTTCGAACTAATCAACAAATGAACAATTTCTAGAAAGTACGCAGAAGGAAAATATGAGAGGAATGTGTGTGAAGTGCATGTACGGTTGTTAGTAGTGTTCCATCACTATGGATACATTGAAATATTATTTGTAACTATTTCAAATGTTTTTTAGGTTTTTGACTTTGCTGAAGTGAGGGAGTCATAAAAAGGAAGAAATTATATTTTTCTGTTGACGACATAGAACTCGGTGCTCATGAAGTGTGCAGATGGATTTAATCCACGAACTTCTCAAGTAAGTTGAACCTTCATTTTTAACCCTGTCATTTTTATGACACACGCACACACAAAGCTTACAATATTCATTAATTTATCGATTTACCCACTTCCTCCATTTCAGGTGAAAATGCTGAATGAAATTACCTTTCAGTGCTGTTGACTTGGAAGTTGATCATCATGTATATTCATACGTAGCACGATCATATATGTGCATGTGAAATGCTTTTGATGATACTGTATACAAGTGTCTCTAATAAATTTATTCATGAGCAGTAAATAGGTGTTTTCTGTTTGGGATTACAATTTTTAATTAGAAAAAAATCTATGGATGTTGCTTTATTGCAGTGAATTTGACGCAAGAATCAGTTGCATAGGAAATTCACGTGAATTTTTAACAACTGGATGGAATAACATAAAGTTAATCTATCCAAATTATAGTTACAATTTATTTTTTTATCAGATGCAGCTGAAAAAACAAAATGAACAGTTCTAAATAACCTTATTCTAATAACTTGTGTGTAAATACATTATAACAGATGTAATTACATAGTTGATAACTTGCTTGTTATGTTACAGTACACAGTGGGTATCCTACCTAAGAAATCTCTGGCGAATACAGTTCCCTGAGTGAGAGATCACACTTCTCTTGAGAATATAGTTTTTCCAACTGACCCACTGATATTGCAAGGGCTCTAATTGTATGTAGCATTTGTTTAGGAATACGAGACATAAATCCAAATGGCTTCAACATTGACATTAAATTAAAAATAAATAAAAATGAGGGAGGGGAAAAATACGCGCGAAATTGATGTAAATAAAGCAATTGTTGCCACTAATGTAGAAGACACATTGATTTTCGATATGTATAGTAGTAGTTGTAAAGTTAATGCTTTACGTTGATTGGTCAAACGATGAGCTGAGCCGGTGGTAAATTATCAAAGTAATCATTAACAATTATTTTTATTCTTCTCTCATGCTTGTAAGTACAGTCCAAATTTGGTGAAAATTGCATTTCAAGTTCTTCAGAAAATTCTTGAGCTTTTTCGTCATCAAAATATAATAATCCCCTATGTCTACTATGTATAGTAGGAATTATTGAATATTTGTTGCTCATTTTTTTATAAACGCCATAAATAGTGCCGTCTACAGCATTAGCATCTCTGATCCAGTTCTCAAAACGTAAATTTTGAAAATCTTTGATTTCGTGTTTTACATTTCTTGTGTATATATTGTATAATTGTTTAAAAAAATGGATCCCTCGTTCTCTCTGATACATTCTTCTAATTCTATTTTTTTCACGAATTTTAATTCTTAAATATTGTGGCAATTTTAAAGGATTCAAATCCTCAACTTTTTCTCTGGTAGCTATTGTGTGTGTTTCAAGCATATTATTTGTAATCTCCTCAATCATGTTTTTTGTTTCAGATTCATTTTCAACAATGGGCACCGATACAGGTTTATCCTGGAAGATTTTTTGATATTTCTGCCAGTCAATAATTTTATACATGATTTTTTTTGCTGTAGAAGACATATCAATTTGGAGTTCTACAGGTAAATGATCTGAACTTAAGGCATTTAATACCTCTGCTTTAATTCTAATATTTATATTTTTCAAAAGTGTTATATCAATAACATCAGATGAAAATTTAGTATTATATGGTATGTGAGTAGGTTCACTGGTACCTAACATATCTATTCTATTTCCATCGCAGAAATTTTTTAATTTTTTTTCCCCATTTTTATTAGAGATCTTTGAACCCCAGAATTTGTTTTTACAATTTAAATCTCCAACTAATATTGTAGGAATATTAGTATCAAAAATCTCTTTTTAATAAATTGTTATCAATTTAATTACCTGGTGGTCTGTATACTGAAGCAATTCTTATTTTAAAATTCCTGTTTATGGCAACTTCCGTTGCTATTGCTTCCATAGTTCCACCAGGTAAGTTATTTGTGCGAAAGGCAACTTACGATTTAAATAAATAGCTACACCACCTTTTCTTCCCGTTGTTCTATCCCATCGAATACAATTGAAATTACCAATTTTTGCATTTTTCCCAGGTTTAAGAAAAGTTTCAGAAACACAAAGCATGTCTGTATCCCTATCAAAAACAAGTTCCCTCAACTCTGGTAAGTCATTATAAATGCCATTTGCATTCCATTGTATAATTGTTGACGGTTTATCTCTTATATGTGCCATTAAGAATGTTGTTTATTTAGAATTTAATCCTTGTATTATTATATTGAATTCTTTAAATTTTTTCATTATCAGGATTCATAGCATTTACTAGATAGACAGATTGCCTTCCTTGGTTTGTTGAGGTACCACAGCACAGTTGGCGCACTGCACAACCTCCCTATCCTCATTTGCACTATCTACAAGTGCTTTTGTGCAATTTAGCCATGGCAGGCGTGTAGATTAATTAAATTTGCCTCCCTTTTTAAACGAGGCTCACACTCGAATGAGCAAAACAAAAAAATTGAGAATTAACACATTTTTTATATGAATTGCCACTGCACAGTGCGATCAGATCAAGTTTTACATTTTTCACATGACAAATTATACAAGTTGACAAGTTTGCTTCACGATATTACCATTTTAACATTGGCGAACATAAAAAAACCAGAATCATTCACAACATTTATTTTTTCCCAAGAAAACCCAAAAAATATAAGAAAGTCTGTAGTTCAAACGTGGTGAAAATTGCATTTCAAGTTCTTCAGAAAATTCTTGAGATTTTTCGTCATCAAAATATAATAATCCCCTATGTCTATTATGTATAGTAGGAATTATTGAATATTTGTTGCTCATGCCGTCTAGGGCTGGATTCTCCCCTTGTCCTTAGCGAGGTTTTTCTCCTTAAGCCTGCTGTTTGTCCTTAATAAAGGAAAGGAGAAAAAATACAGTATTCTCCACTCGCTTTTCCTTAAATAAGGAAAGCTTTACTTCCTTACTCAAGGACAAAGATGGCGCTAGTGGAGGAGTGAGGAGACGCTCTCCTTAAGCTTGAGGACAACTACATTTCCCGTAATGGCGGCGGCGATGCGTGCTCTAATAGAAGATATATTCACATTCAAACAATTGTTTTCGTGTTTTTCGATGCTATTAACGCATGATATATGCATTTAAGATGATGCAAGGAATTTAGGTTAACGAAAAATTCAGTAAGGCGGCCATGTGAGGAGTTGCAGCCGAGATGACAAGACATGCTGTTGAGCGGAAGGGTGAGTTAACGTGATGAAACCGAATATTTTTTATTTTTCGTAATATTTTTAGTCATCACATATCACTCACTTTGCATGTTAATATACATTAAATTATTCGAAATTTTTGGGAGAAAAATCCTACTGACTGACCTTGTGCTGATCACAAGATGATCTATGTGTGTGTGTAAGAGGATATATTCGTAAATAATAAATTCCCTTCATAAATAGGAATAGCATGTATTATAGTAATATATTATGTTTGGCCTACAGATAATGCCACATCTTATGTTTGTCTTATTAAAGCTCATTTTTGGGCCGTCTTAATGACGTGAAACAGTCCAAGGCTCTCTAAACCCTATTATGAAAATGGCAATCGTATATTTTGGATGTAAAAGTTGACATGCAAACGTGATACACACACTCACTATGTGCAAAAGCGCTTAAAAATTCCTGCATAAAAATGTAATGCATTCTAAAAGAACTACATGCCACCCAGTCAGACCCCCACTGTATATTTTGTTAAAAGTTTATTTTTTAATTCAATGCAAAATGAGTGCCAAATTCTATATTTAATTCGCATACTTTCCTTAAATGCTGCATGTATCATGATTTTGAATTTTTTTTAATGGTTGCATGCATTACATAGCTTATTAAGCACGTTATTAATGTATTGCATGAGTAATTAATTTTTATGAGTGAAACTTCAGTTTTAGTGGTATTAATGTTAATATTTTGTACTACAGAGCATGGAGAGTCTGGTGTATTCTAAAGGAAATGACAGGCAGATTTTGTATGATTTTTGCAAATTTCTTTAAAGGTAAGTCTAATTTTTCTACATTTTGTTTGAAATTTTTCTGTATCTAACCATTTATAGTTTTCTAACATTGAACTCGCATAGGAAATAGCATTATAAAGTTAAGTGTAATTTAGTTCTTGAAATAATGTGTATTTAATTTGAGAAGCATGCATTAAGGCGACTGACTACGTGTGAGGTACTTTTTCAAAAACGTCATTTTGGATGAAATGCTTGTGTTTTTAATGTTTATGTCCGTTTATAATTATTGTGAATAGGCATCGTTAATTAGGCAGAGAAATCATATTTGGATTGTCTGAAGATATTTTATCTCCGAATGAGCAATGCAATTGTCCAAAATAAGCAAAAACTTGCTCTTTCTCATTTAAAGTGAGTTTGGTCTAGCTTTCCCAAACATCTCCTGCTCAAAAAGTTTCAGAAATCATTCACCCTACCCAAAGATGTGAGAGAATCTTTGACACATAATCAATTGTTGAATGAACATTGAAAAAAAAGTTATTGAAACACACACAAGTGTGCAATTTTGTAAAATTTTTCGAACTAATCAACAAATGAACAATTTCTAGAAAGTACGCAGAAGGAAAATATGAGAGGAATGTGTGTGAAGTGCATGTACGGTTGTTAGTAGTGTTCCATCACTATGGATACATTGAAATATTATTTGTAACTATTTCAAATGTTTTTTAGGTTTTTGACTTTGCTGAAGTGAGGGAGTCATAAAAAGGAAGAAATTATATTTTTCTGTTGACGACATAGAACTCGGTGCTCATGAAGTGTGCAGATGGATTTAATCCACGAATTTCTCAAGTAAGTTGAACCTTCATTTTTAACCCTGTCATTTTTATGACACACGCACACACAAAGCTTACAATATTCATTAATTTATCGATTTACCCACTTCCTCCATTTCAGGTGAAAATGCTGAATGAAATTACCTTTCAGTGCTGTTGACTTGGAAGTTGATCATCATGTATATTCATACGTAGCACGATCATATATGTGCATGTGAAATGCTTTTGATGATACTGTATACAAGTGTCTCTAATAAATTTATTCATGAGCAGTAAATAGGTGTTTTCTGTTTGGGATTACAATTTTTAATTAGAAAAAAATCTATGGATGTTGCTTTATTGCAGTGAATTTGACGCAAGAATCAGTTGCATAGGAAATTCACGTGAATTTTTAACAACTGGATGGAATAACATAAAGTTAATCTATCCAAATTATAGTTACAATTTATTTTTTTATCAGATGCAGCTGAAAAAACAAAATGAACAGTTCTAAATAACCTTATTCTAATAACTTGTGTGTAAATACATTATAACAGATGTAATTACATAGTTGATAACTTGCTTGTTATGTTACAGTACACAGTGGGTATCCTACCTAAGAAATCTCTGGCGAATACAGTTCCCTGAGTGAGAGATCACACTTCTCTTGAGAATATAGTTTTTCCAACTGACCCACTGATATTGCAAGGGCTCTAATTGTATGTAGCATTTGTTTAGGAATACGAGACATAAATCCAAATGGCTTCAACATTGACATTAAATTAAAAATAAATAAAAATGAGGGAGGGGAAAAATACGCGCGAAATTGATGTAAATAAAGCAATTGTTGCCACTAATGTAGAAGACACATTGATTTTCGATATGTATAGTAGTAGTTGTAAAGTTAATGCTTTACGTTGATTGGTCAAACGATGAGCTGAGCCGGTGGTAAATTATCAAAGTAATCATTAACAATTATTTTTATTCTTCTCTCATGCTTGTAAGTACAGTCCAAATTTGGTGAAAATTGCATTTCAAGTTCTTCAGAAAATTCTTGAGCTTTTTCGTCATCAAAATATAATAATCCCCTATGTCTACTATGTATAGTAGGAATTATTGAATATTTGTTGCTCATTTTTTTATAAACGCCATAAATAGTGCCGTCTACAGCATTAGCATCTCTGATCCAGTTCTCAAAACGTAAATTTTGAAAATCTTTGATTTCGTGTTTTACATTTCTTGTGTATATATTGTATAATTGTTTAAAAAAATGGATCCCTCGTTCTCTCTGATACATTCTTCTAATTCTATTTTTTTCACGAATTTTAATTCTTAAATATTGTGGCAATTTTAAAGGATTCAAATCCTCAACTTTTTCTCTGGTAGCTATTGTGTGTGTTTCAAGCATATTATTTGTAATCTCCTCAATCATGTTTTTTGTTTCAGATTCATTTTCAACAATGGGCACCGATACAGGTTTATCCTGGAAGATTTTTTGATATTTCTGCCAGTCAATAATTTTATACATGATTTTTTTTGCTGTAGAAGACATATCAATTTGGAGTTCTACAGGTAAATGATCTGAACTTAAGGCATTTAATACCTCTGCTTTAATTCTAATATTTATATTTTTCAAAAGTGTTATATCAATAACATCAGATGAAAATTTAGTATTATATGGTATGTGAGTAGGTTCACTGGTACCTAACATATCTATTCTATTTCCATCGCAGAAATTTTTTAATTTTTTTTCCCCATTTTTATTAGAGATCTTTGAACCCCAGAATTTGTTTTTACAATTTAAATCTCCAACTAATATTGTAGGAATATTAGTATCAAAAAATCTCTTTTTAATAAATTGTTATCAATTTAATTACCTGGTGGTCTGTATACTGAAGCAATTCTTATTTTAAAATTCCTGTTTATAGCAACTTCCGTTGCTATTGCTTCCATAGTTCCACCAGGTAAGTTATTTGTGCGAAAGGCAACTTACGATTTAAATAAATAGCTACACCACCTTTTCTTCCCGTTGTTCTATCCCATCGAATACAATTGAAATTACCAATTTTTGCATTTTTCCCAGGTTTAAGAAAAGTTTCAGAAACACAAAGCATGTCTGTATCCCTATCAAAAACAAGTTCCCTCAACTCTGGTAAGTCATTATAAATGCCATTTGCATTCCATTGTATAATTGTTGACGGTTTATCTCTTATATGTGCCATTAAGAATGTTGTTTATTTAGAATTTAATCCTTGTATTATTATATTGAATTCTTTAAATTTTTTCATTATCAGGATTCATAGCATTTACTAGATAGACAGATTGCCTTCCTTGGTTTGTTGAGGTACCACAGCACAGTTGGCGCACTGCACAACCTCCCTATCCTCATTTGCACTATCTACAAGTGCTTTTGTGCAATTTAGCCATGGCAGGCGTGTAGATTAATTAAATTTGCCTCCCTTTTTAAACGAGGCTCACACTCGAATGAGCAAAACAAAAAAATTGAGAATTAACACATTTTTTAAATGAATTGCCACTGCACAGTGCGATCAGATCAAGTTTTACATTTTTCACATGACAAATTATACAAGTTGACAAGTTTGCTTCACGATATTACCATTTTAACATTGGCGAACATAAAAAAACCAGAATCATTCACAACATTTATTTTTTCCCAAGAAAACCCAAAAAATATAAGAAAGTCTGTAGTTCAAACGTGGTGAAAATTGCATTTCAAGTTCTTCAGAAAATTCTTGAGATTTTTCGTCATCAAAATATAATAATCCCCTATGTCTATTATGTATAGTAGGAATTATTGAATATTTGTTGCTCATGCCGTCTAGGGCTGGATTCTCCCCTTGTCCTTAGCGAGGTTTTTCTCCTTAAGCCTGCTGTTTGTCCTTAATAAAGGAAAGGAGAAAAAATACAGTATTCTCCACTCGCTTTTCCTTAAATAAGGAAAGCTTTACTTCCTTACTCAAGGACAAAGATGGCGCTAGTGGAGGAGTGAGGAGACGCTCTCCTTAAGCTTGAGGACAACTACATTTCCCGTAATGGCGGCGGCGATGCGTGCTCTAATAGAAGATATATTCACATTCAAACAATTGTTTTCGTGTTTTTCGATGCTATTAACGCATGATATATGCATTTAAGATGATGCAAGGAATTTAGGTTAACGAAAAATTCAGTAAGGCGGCCATGTGAGGAGTTGCAGCCGAGATGACAAGACATGCTGTTGAGCGGAAGGGTGAGTTAACGTGATGAAACCGAATATTTTTTATTTTTCGTAATATTTTTAGTCATCACATATCACTCACTTTGCATGTTAATATACATTAAATTATTCGAAATTTTTGGGAGAAAAATCCTACTGACTGACCTTGTGCTGATCACAAGATGATCTATGTGTGTGTGTAAGAGGATATATTCGTAAATAATAAATTCCCTTCATAAATAGGAATAGCATGTATTATAGTAATATATTATGTTTGGCCTACAGATAATGCCACATCTTATGTTTGTCTTATTAAAGCTCATTTTTGGGCCGTCTTAATGACGTGAAACAGTCCAAGGCTCTCTAAACCCTATTATGAAAATGGCAATCGTATATTTTGGATGTAAAAGTTGACATGCAAACGTGATACACACACTCACTATGTGCAAAAGCGCTTAAAAATTCCTGCATAAAAATGTAATGCATTCTAAAAGAACTACATGCCACCCAGTCAGACCCCCACTGTATATTTTGTTAAAAGTTTATTTTTTAATTCAATGCAAAATGAGTGCCAAATTCTATATTTAATTCGCATACTTTCCTTAAATGCTGCATGTATCATGATTTTGAATTTTTTTTAATGGTTGCATGCATTACATAGCTTATTAAGCACGTTATTAATGTATTGCATGAGTAATTAATTTTTATGAGTGAAACTTCAGTTTTAGTGGTATTAATGTTAATATTTTGTACTACAGAGCATGGAGAGTCTGGTGTATTCTAAAGGAAATGACAGGCAGATTTTGTATGATTTTTGCAAATTTCTTTAAAGGTAAGTCTAATTTTTCTACATTTTGTTTGAAATTTTTCTGTATCTAACCATTTATAGTTTTCTAACATTGAACTCGCATAGGAAATAGCATTATAAAGTTAAGTGTAATTTAGTTCTTGAAATAATGTGTATTTAATTTGAGAAGCATGCATTAAGGCGACTGACTACGTGTGAGGTACTTTTTCAAAAACGTCATTTTGGATGAAATGCTTGTGTTTTTAATGTTTATGTCCGTTTATAATTATTGTGAATAGGCATCGTTAATTAGGCAGAGAAATCATATTTGGATTGTCTGAAGATATTTTATCTCCGAATGAGCAATGCAATTGTCCAAAATAAGCAAAAACTTGCTCTTTCTCATTTAAAGTGAGTTTGGTCTAGCTTTCCCAAACATCTCCTGCTCAAAAAGTTTCAGAAATCATTCACCCTACCCAAAGATGTGAGAGAATCTTTGACACATAATCAATTGTTGAATGAACATTGAAAAAAAAGTTATTGAAACACACACAAGTGTGCAATTTTGTAAAATTTTTCGAACTAATCAACAAATGAACAATTTCTAGAAAGTACGCAGAAGGAAAATATGAGAGGAATGTGTGTGAAGTGCATGTACGGTTGTTAGTAGTGTTCCATCACTATGGATACATTGAAATATTATTTGTAACTATTTCAAATGTTTTTTAGGTTTTTGACTTTGCTGAAGTGAGGGAGTCATAAAAAGGAAGAAATTATATTTTTCTGTTGACGACATAGAACTCGGTGCTCATGAAGTGTGCAGATGGATTTAATCCACGAATTTCTCAAGTAAGTTGAACCTTCATTTTTAACCCTGTCATTTTTATGACACACGCACACACAAAGCTTACAATATTCATTAATTTATCGATTTACCCACTTCCTCCATTTCAGGTGAAAATGCTGAATGAAATTACCTTTCAGTGCTGTTGACTTGGAAGTTGATCATCATGTATATTCATACGTAGCACGATCATATATGTGCATGTGAAATGCTTTTGATGATACTGTATACAAGTGTCTCTAATAAATTTATTCATGAGCAGTAAATAGGTGTTTTCTGTTTGGGATTACAATTTTTAATTAGAAAAAAATCTATGGATGTTGCTTTATTGCAGTGAATTTGACGCAAGAATCAGTTGCATAGGAAATTCACGTGAATTTTTAACAACTGGATGGAATAACATAAAGTTAATCTATCCAAATTATAGTTACAATTTATTTTTTTATCAGATGCAGCTGAAAAAACAAAATGAACAGTTCTAAATAACCTTATTCTAATAACTTGTGTGTAAATACATTATAACAGATGTAATTACATAGTTGATAACTTGCTTGTTATGTTACAGTACACAGTGGGTATCCTACCTAAGAAATCTCTGGCGAATACAGTTCCCTGAGTGAGAGATCACACTTCTCTTGAGAATATAGTTTTTCCAACTGACCCACTGATATTGCAAGGGCTCTAATTGTATGTAGCATTTGTTTAGGAATACGAGACATAAATCCAAATGGCTTCAACATTGACATTAAATTAAAAATAAATAAAAATGAGGGAGGGGAAAAATACGCGCGAAATTGATGTAAATAAAGCAATTGTTGCCACTAATGTAGAAGACACATTGATTTTCGATATGTATAGTAGTAGTTGTAAAGTTAATGCTTTACGTTGATTGGTCAAACGATGAGCTGAGCCGGTGGTAAATTATCAAAGTAATCATTAACAATTATTTTTATTCTTCTCTCATGCTTGTAAGTACAGTCCAAATTTGGTGAAAATTGCATTTCAAGTTCTTCAGAAAATTCTTGAGCTTTTTCGTCATCAAAATATAATAATCCCCTATGTCTACTATGTATAGTAGGAATTATTGAATATTTGTTGCTCATTTTTTTATAAACGCCATAAATAGTGCCGTCTACAGCATTAGCATCTCTGATCCAGTTCTCAAAACGTAAATTTTGAAAATCTTTGATTTCGTGTTTTACATTTCTTGTGTATATATTGTATAATTGTTTAAAAAAATGGATCCCTCGTTCTCTCTGATACATTCTTCTAATTCTATTTTTTTCACGAATTTTAATTCTTAAATATTGTGGCAATTTTAAAGGATTCAAATCCTCAACTTTTTCTCTGGTAGCTATTGTGTGTGTTTCAAGCATATTATTTGTAATCTCCTCAATCATGTTTTTTGTTTCAGATTCATTTTCAACAATGGGCACCGATACAGGTTTATCCTGGAAGATTTTTTGATATTTCTGCCAGTCAATAATTTTATACATGATTTTTTTTGCTGTAGAAGACATATCAATTTGGAGTTCTACAGGTAAATGATCTGAACTTAAGGCATTTAATACCTCTGCTTTAATTCTAATATTTATATTTTTCAAAAGTGTTATATCAATAACATCAGATGAAAATTTAGTATTATATGGTATGTGAGTAGGTTCACTGGTACCTAACATATCTATTCTATTTCCATCGCAGAAATTTTTTAATTTTTTTTCCCCATTTTTATTAGAGATCTTTGAACCCCAGAATTTGTTTTTACAATTTAAATCTCCAACTAATATTGTAGGAATATTAGTATCAAAAAATCTCTTTTTAATAAATTGTTATCAATTTAATTACCTGGTGGTCTGTATACTGAAGCAATTCTTATTTTAAAATTCCTGTTTATAGCAACTTCCGTTGCTATTGCTTCCATAGTTCCACCAGGTAAGTTATTTGTGCGAAAGGCAACTTACGATTTAAATAAATAGCTACACCACCTTTTCTTCCCGTTGTTCTATCCCATCGAATACAATTGAAATTACCAATTTTTGCATTTTTCCCAGGTTTAAGAAAAGTTTCAGAAACACAAAGCATGTCTGTATCCCTATCAAAAACAAGTTCCCTCAACTCTGGTAAGTCATTATAAATGCCATTTGCATTCCATTGTATAATTGTTGACGGTTTATCTCTTATATGTGCCATTAAGAATGTTGTTTATTTAGAATTTAATCCTTGTATTATTATATTGAATTCTTTAAATTTTTTCATTATCAGGATTCATAGCATTTACTAGATAGACAGATTGCCTTCCTTGGTTTGTTGAGGTACCACAGCACAGTTGGCGCACTGCACAACCTCCCTATCCTCATTTGCACTATCTACAAGTGCTTTTGTGCAATTTAGCCATGGCAGGCCTGTAGATTAATTAAATTTGCCTCCCTTTTTAAACGAGGCTCACACTCGAATGAGCAAAACAAAAAAATTGAGAATTAACACATTTTTTAAATGAATTGCCACTGCACAGTGCGATCAGATCAAGTTTTACATTTTTCACATGACAAATTATGCAAGTTGACAAGTTTGCTTCACGATATTACCATTTTAACATTGGCGAACATAAAAAAACCAGAATCATTCACAACATTTATTTTTTCCCAAGAAAACCCAAAAAATATAAGAAAGTCTGTAGTTCAAACGTGGTGAAAATTGCATTTCAAGTTCTTCAGAAAATTCTTGAGATTTTTCGTCATCAAAATATAATAATCCCCTATGTCTATTATGTATAGTAGGAATTATTGAATATTTGTTGCTCATGCCGTCTAGGGCTGGATTCTCCCCTTGTCCTTAGCGAGGTTTTTCTCCTTAAGCCTGCTGTTTGTCCTTAATAAAGGAAAGGAGAAAAAATACAGTATTCTCCACTCGCTTTTCCTTAAATAAGGAAAGCTTTACTTCCTTACTCAAGGACAAAGATGGCGCTAGTGGAGGAGTGAGGAGACGCTCTCCTTAAGCTTGAGGACAACTACATTTCCCGTAATGGCGGCGGCGATGCGTGCTCTAATAGAAGATATATTCACATTCAAACAATTGTTTTCGTGTTTTTCGATGCTATTAACGCATGATATATGCATTTAAGATGATGCAAGGAATTTAGGTTAACGAAAAATTCAGTAAGGCGGCCATGTGAGGAGTTGCAGCCGAGATGACAAGACATGCTGTTGAGCGGAAGGGTGAGTTAACGTGATGAAACCGAATATTTTTTATTTTTCGTAATATTTTTAGTCATCACATATCACTCACTTTGCATGTTAATATACATTAAATTATTCGAAATTTTTGGGAGAAAAATCCTACTGACTGACCTTGTGCTGATCACAAGATGATCTATGTGTGTGTGTAAGAGGATATATTCGTAAATAATAAATTCCCTTCATAAATAGGAATAGCATGTATTATAGTAATATATTATGTTTGGCCTACAGATAATGCCACATCTTATGTTTGTCTTATTAAAGCTCATTTTTGGGCCGTCTTAATGACGTGAAACAGTCCAAGGCTCTCTAAACCCTATTATGAAAATGGCAATCGTATATTTTGGATGTAAAAGTTGACATGCAAACGTGATACACACACTCACTATGTGCAAAAGCGCTTAAAAATTCCTGCATAAAAATGTAATGCATTCTAAAAGAACTACATGCCACCCAGTCAGACCCCCACTGTATATTTTGTTAAAAGTTTATTTTTTAATTCAATGCAAAATGAGTGCCAAATTCTATATTTAATTCGCATACTTTCCTTAAATGCTGCATGTATCATGATTTTGAATTTTTTTTAATGGTTGCATGCATTACATAGCTTATTAAGCACTTTATTAATGTATTGCATGAGTAATTAATTTTTATGAGTGAAACTTCAGTTTTAGTGGTATTAATGTTAATATTTTGTACTACAGAGCATGGAGAGTCTGGTGTATTCTAAAGGAAATGACAGGCAGATTTTGTATGATTTTTGCAAATTTCTTTAAAGGTAAGTCTAATTTTTCTACATTTTGTTTGAAATTTTTCTGTATCTAACCATTTATAGTTTTCTAACATTGAACTCGCATAGGAAATAGCATTATAAAGTTAAGTGTAATTTAGTTCTTGAAATAATGTGTATTTAATTTGAGAAGCATGCATTAAGGCGACTGACTACGTGTGAGGTACTTTTTCAAAAACGTCATTTTGGATGAAATGCTTGTGTTTTTAATGTTTATGTCCGTTTATAATTATTGTGAATAGGCATCGTTAATTAGGCAGAGAAATCATATTTGGATTGTCTGAAGATATTTTATCTCCGAATGAGCAATGCAATTGTCCAAAATAAGCAAAAACTTGCTCTTTCTCATTTAAAGTGAGTTTGGTCTAGCTTTCCCAAACATCTCCTGCTCAAAAAGTTTCAGAAATCATTCACCCTACCCAAAGATGTGAGAGAATCTTTGACACATAATCAATTGTTGAATGAACATTGAAAAAAAAGTTATTGAAACACACACAAGTGTGCAATTTTGTAAAATTTTTCGAACTAATCAACAAATGAACAATTTCTAGAAAGTACGCAGAAGGAAAATATGAGAGGAATGTGTGTGAAGTGCATGTACGGTTGTTAGTAGTGTTCCATCACTATGGATACATTGAAATATTATTTGTAACTATTTCAAATGTTTTTTAGGTTTTTGACTTTGCTGAAGTGAGGGAGTCATAAAAAGGAAGAAATTATATTTTTCTGTTGACGACATAGAACTCGGTGCTCATGAAGTGTGCAGATGGATTTAATCCACGAATTTCTCAAGTAAGTTGAACCTTCATTTTTAACCCTGTCATTTTTATGACACACGCACACACAAAGCTTACAATATTCATTAATTTATCGATTTACCCACTTCCTCCATTTCAGGTGAAAATGCTGAATGAAATTACCTTTCAGTGCTGTTGACTTGGAAGTTGATCATCATGTATATTCATACGTAGCACGATCATATATGTGCATGTGAAATGCTTTTGATGATACTGTATACAAGTGTCTCTAATAAATTTATTCATGAGCAGTAAATAGGTGTTTTCTGTTTGGGATTACAATTTTTAATTAGAAAAAAATCTATGGATGTTGCTTTATTGCAGTGAATTTGACGCAAGAATCAGTTGCATAGGAAATTCACGTGAATTTTTAACAACTGGATGGAATAACATAAAGTTAATCTATCCAAATTATAGTTACAATTTATTTTTTTATCAGATGCAGCTGAAAAAACAAAATGAACAGTTCTAAATAACCTTATTCTAATAACTTGTGTGTAAATACATTATAACAGATGTAATTACATAGTTGATAACTTGCTTGTTATGTTACAGTACACAGTGGGTATCCTACCTAAGAAATCTCTGGCGAATACAGTTCCCTGAGTGAGAGATCACACTTCTCTTGAGAATATAGTTTTTCCAACTGACCCACTGATATTGCAAGGGCTCTAATTGTATGTAGCATTTGTTTAGGAATACGAGACATAAATCCAAATGGCTTCAACATTGACATTAAATTAAAAATAAATAAAAATGAGGGAGGGGAAAAATACGCGCGAAATTGATGTAAATAAAGCAATTGTTGCCACTAATGTAGAAGACACATTGATTTTCGATATGTATAGTAGTAGTTGTAAAGTTAATGCTTTACGTTGATTGGTCAAACGATGAGCTGAGCCGGTGGTAAATTATCAAAGTAATCATTAACAATTATTTTTATTCTTCTCTCATGCTTGTAAGTACAGTCCAAATTTGGTGAAAATTGCATTTCAAGTTCTTCAGAAAATTCTTGAGCTTTTTCGTCATCAAAATATAATAATCCCCTATGTCTACTATGTATAGTAGGAATTATTGAATATTTGTTGCTCATTTTTTTATAAACGCCATAAATAGTGCCGTCTACAGCATTAGCATCTCTGATCCAGTTCTCAAAACGTAAATTTTGAAAATCTTTGATTTCGTGTTTTACATTTCTTGTGTATATATTGTATAATTGTTTAAAAAAATGGATCCCTCGTTCTCTCTGATACATTCTTCTAATTCTATTTTTTTCACGAATTTTAATTCTTAAATATTGTGGCAATTTTAAAGGATTCAAATCCTCAACTTTTTCTCTGGTAGCTATTGTGTGTGTTTCAAGCATATTATTTGTAATCTCCTCAATCATGTTTTTTGTTTCAGATTCATTTTCAACAATGGGCACCGATACAGGTTTATCCTGGAAGATTTTTTGATATTTCTGCCAGTCAATAATTTTATACATGATTTTTTTTGCTGTAGAAGACATATCAATTTGGAGTTCTACAGGTAAATGATCTGAACTTAAGGCATTTAATACCTCTGCTTTAATTCTAATATTTATATTTTTCAAAAGTGTTATATCAATAACATCAGATGAAAATTTAGTATTATATGGTATGTGAGTAGGTTCACTGGTACCTAACATATCTATTCTATTTCCATCGCAGAAATTTTTTAATTTTTTTTCCCCATTTTTATTAGAGATCTTTGAACCCCAGAATTTGTTTTTACAATTTAAATCTCCAACTAATATTGTAGGAATATTAGTATCAAAAAATCTCTTTTTAATAAATTGTTATCAATTTAATTACCTGGTGGTCTGTATACTGAAGCAATTCTTATTTTAAAATTCCTGTTTATAGCAACTTCCGTTGCTATTGCTTCCATAGTTCCACCAGGTAAGTTATTTGTGCGAAAGGCAACTTACGATTTAAATAAATAGCTACACCACCTTTTCTTCCCGTTGTTCTATCCCATCGAATACAATTGAAATTACCAATTTTTGCATTTTTCCCAGGTTTAAGAAAAGTTTCAGAAACACAAAGCATGTCTGTATCCCTATCAAAAACAAGTTCCCTCAACTCTGGTAAGTCATTATAAATGCCATTTGCATTCCATTGTATAATTGTTGACGGTTTATCTCTTATATGTGCCATTAAGAATGTTGTTTATTTAGAATTTAATCCTTGTATTATTATATTGAATTCTTTAAATTTTTTCATTATCAGGATTCATAGCATTTACTAGATAGACAGATTGCCTTCCTTGGTTTGTTGAGGTACCACAGCACAGTTGGCGCACTGCACAACCTCCCTATCCTCATTTGCACTATCTACAAGTGCTTTTGTGCAATTTAGCCATGGCAGGCCTGTAGATTAATTAAATTTGCCTCCCTTTTTAAACGAGGCTCACACTCGAATGAGCAAAACAAAAAAATTGAGAATTAACACATTTTTTAAATGAATTGCCACTGCACAGTGCGATCAGATCAAGTTTTACATTTTTCACATGACAAATTATGCAAGTTGACAAGTTTGCTTCACGATATTACCATTTTAACATTGGCGAACATAAAAAAACCAGAATCATTCACAACATTTATTTTTTCCCAAGAAAACCCAAAAAATATAAGAAAGTCTGTAGTTCAAACGTGGTGAAAATTGCATTTCAAGTTCTTCAGAAAATTCTTGAGATTTTTCGTCATCAAAATATAATAATCCCCTATGTCTATTATGTATAGTAGGAATTATTGAATATTTGTTGCTCATGCCGTCTAGGGCTGGATTCTCCCCTTGTCCTTAGCGAGGTTTTTCTCCTTAAGCCTGCTGTTTGTCCTTAATAAAGGAAAGGAGAAAAAATACAGTATTCTCCACTCGCTTTTCCTTAAATAAGGAAAGCTTTACTTCCTTACTCAAGGACAAAGATGGCGCTAGTGGAGGAGTGAGGAGACGCTCTCCTTAAGCTTGAGGACAACTACATTTCCCGTAATGGCGGCGGCGATGCGTGCTCTAATAGAAGATATATTCACATTCAAACAATTGTTTTCGTGTTTTTCGATGCTATTAACGCATGATATATGCATTTAAGATGATGCAAGGAATTTAGGTTAACGCAAAATTCAGTAAGGCGGCCATGTGAGGAGTTGCAGCCGAGATGACAAGACATGCTGTTGAGCGGAAGGGTGAGTTAACGTGATGAAACCGAATATTTTTTATTTTTCGTAATATTTTTAGTCATCACATATCACTCACTTTGCATGTTAATATACATTAAATTATTCGAAATTTTTGGGAGAAAAATCCTACTGACTGACCTTGTGCTGATCACAAGATGATCTATGTGTGTGTGTAAGAGGATATATTCGTAAATAATAAATTCCCTTCATAAATAGGAATAGCATGTATTATAGTAATATATTATGTTTGGCCTACAGATAATGCCACATCTTATGTTTGTCTTATTAAAGCTCATTTTTGGGCCGTCTTAATGACGTGAAACAGTCCAAGGCTCTCTAAACCCTATTATGAAAATGGCAATCGTATATTTTGGATGTAAAAGTTGACATGCAAACGTGATACACACACTCACTATGTGCAAAAGCGCTTAAAAATTCCTGCATAAAAATGTAATGCATTCTAAAAGAACTACATGCCACCCAGTCAGACCCCCACTGTATATTTTGTTAAAAGTTTATTTTTTAATTCAATGCAAAATGAGTGCCAAATTCTATATTTAATTCGCATACTTTCCTTAAATGCTGCATGTATCATGATTTTGAATTTTTTTTAATGGTTGCATGCATTACATAGCTTATTAAGCACTTTATTAATGTATTGCATGAGTAATTAATTTTTATGAGTGAAACTTCAGTTTTAGTGGTATTAATGTTAATATTTTGTACTACAGAGCATGGAGAGTCTGGTGTATTCTAAAGGAAATGACAGGCAGATTTTGTATGATTTTTGCAAATTTCTTTAAAGGTAAGTCTAATTTTTCTACATTTTGTTTGAAATTTTTCTGTATCTAACCATTTATAGTTTTCTAACATTGAACTCGCATAGGAAATAGCATTATAAAGTTAAGTGTAATTTAGTTCTTGAAATAATGTGTATTTAATTTGAGAAGCATGCATTAAGGCGACTGACTACGTGTGAGGTACTTTTTCAAAAACGTCATTTTGGATGAAATGCTTGTGTTTTTAATGTTTATGTCCGTTTATAATTATTGTGAATAGGCATCGTTAATTAGGCAGAGAAATCATATTTGGATTGTCTGAAGATATTTTATCTCCGAATGAGCAATGCAATTGTCCAAAATAAGCAAAAACTTGCTCTTTCTCATTTAAAGTGAGTTTGGTCTAGCTTTCCCAAACATCTCCTGCTCAAAAAGTTTCAGAAATCATTCACCCTACCCAAAGATGTGAGAGAATCTTTGACACATAATCAATTGTTGAATGAACATTGAAAAAAAAGTTATTGAAACACACACAAGTGTGCAATTTTGTAAAATTTTTCGAACTAATCAACAAATGAACAATTTCTAGAAAGTACGCAGAAGGAAAATATGAGAGGAATGTGTGTGAAGTGCATGTACGGTTGTTAGTAGTGTTCCATCACTATGGATACATTGAAATATTATTTGTAACTATTTCAAATGTTTTTTAGGTTTTTGACTTTGCTGAAGTGAGGGAGTCATAAAAAGGAAGAAATTATATTTTTCTGTTGACGACATAGAACTCGGTGCTCATGAAGTGTGCAGATGGATTTAATCCACGAATTTCTCAAGTAAGTTGAACCTTCATTTTTAACCCTGTCATTTTTATGACACACGCACACACAAAGCTTACAATATTCATTAATTTATCGATTTACCCACTTCCTCCATTTCAGGTGAAAATGCTGAATGAAATTACCTTTCAGTGCTGTTGACTTGGAAGTTGATCATCATGTATATTCATACGTAGCACGATCATATATGTGCATGTGAAATGCTTTTGATGATACTGTATACAAGTGTCTCTAATAAATTTATTCATGAGCAGTAAATAGGTGTTTTCTGTTTGGGATTACAATTTTTAATTAGAAAAAAATCTATGGATGTTGCTTTATTGCAGTGAATTTGACGCAAGAATCAGTTGCATAGGAAATTCACGTGAATTTTTAACAACTGGATGGAATAACATAAAGTTAATCTATCCAAATTATAGTTACAATTTATTTTTTTATCAGATGCAGCTGAAAAAACAAAATGAACAGTTCTAAATAACCTTATTCTAATAACTTGTGTGTAAATACATTATAACAGATGTAATTACATAGTTGATAACTTGCTTGTTATGTTACAGTACACAGTGGGTATCCTACCTAAGAAATCTCTGGCGAATACAGTTCCCTGAGTGAGAGATCACACTTCTCTTGAGAATATAGTTTTTCCAACTGACCCACTGATATTGCAAGGGCTCTAATTGTATGTAGCATTTGTTTAGGAATACGAGACATAAATCCAAATGGCTTCAACATTGACATTAAATTAAAAATAAATAAAAATGAGGGAGGGGAAAAATACGCGCGAAATTGATGTAAATAAAGCAATTGTTGCCACTAATGTAGAAGACACATTGATTTTCGATATGTATAGTAGTAGTTGTAAAGTTAATGCTTTACGTTGATTGGTCAAACGATGAGCTGAGCCGGTGGTAAATTATCAAAGTAATCATTAACAATTATTTTTATTCTTCTCTCATGCTTGTAAGTACAGTCCAAATTTGGTGAAAATTGCATTTCAAGTTCTTCAGAAAATTCTTGAGCTTTTTCGTCATCAAAATATAATAATCCCCTATGTCTACTATGTATAGTAGGAATTAGTGAATATTTGTTGCTCATTTTTTTATAAACGCCATAAATAGTGCCGTCTACAGCATTAGCATCTCTGATCCAGTTCTCAAAACGTAAATTTTGAAAATCTTTGATTTCGTGTTTTACATTTCTTGTGTATATATTGTATAATTGTTTAAAAAAATGGATCCCTCGTTCTCTCTGATACATTCTTCTAATTCTATTTTTTTCACGAATTTTAATTCTTAAATATTGTGGCAATTTTAAAGGATTCAAATCCTCAACTTTTTCTCTGGTAGCTATTGTGTGTGTTTCAAGCATATTATTTGTAATCTCCTCAATCATGTTTTTTGTTTCAGATTCATTTTCAACAATGGGCACCGATACAGGTTTATCCTGGAAGATTTTTTGATATTTCTGCCAGTCAATAATTTTATACATGATTTTTTTTGCTGTAGAAGACATATCAATTTGGAGTTCTACAGGTAAATGATCTGAACTTAAGGCATTTAATACCTCTGCTTTAATTCTAATATTTATATTTTTCAAAAGTGTTATATCAATAACATCAGATGAAAATTTAGTATTATATGGTATGTGAGTAGGTTCACTGGTACCTAACATATCTATTCTATTTCCATCGCAGAAATTTTTTAATTTTTTTTCCCCATTTTTATTAGAGATCTTTGAACCCCAGAATTTGTTTTTACAATTTAAATCTCCAACTAATATTGTAGGAATATTAGTATCAAAAAATCTCTTTTTAATAAATTGTTATCAATTTAATTACCTGGTGGTCTGTATACTGAAGCAATTCTTATTTTAAAATTCCTGTTTATAGCAACTTCCGTTGCTATTGCTTCCATAGTTCCACCAGGTAAGTTATTTGTGCGAAAGGCAACTTACGATTTAAATAAATAGCTACACCACCTTTTCTTCCCGTTGTTCTATCCCATCGAATACAATTGAAATTACCAATTTTTGCATTTTTCCCAGGTTTAAGAAAAGTTTCAGAAACACAAAGCATGTCTGTATCCCTATCAAAAACAAGTTCCCTCAACTCTGGTAAGTCATTATAAATGCCATTTGCATTCCATTGTATAATTGTTGACGGTTTATCTCTTATATGTGCCATTAAGAATGTTGTTTATTTAGAATTTAATCCTTGTATTATTATATTGAATTCTTTAAATTTTTTCATTATCAGGATTCATAGCATTTACTAGATAGACAGATTGCCTTCCTTGGTTTGTTGAGGTACCACAGCACAGTTGGCGCACTGCACAACCTCCCTATCCTCATTTGCACTATCTACAAGTGCTTTTGTGCAATTTAGCCATGGCAGGCCTGTAGATTAATTAAATTTGCCTCCCTTTTTAAACGAGGCTCACACTCGAATGAGCAAAACAAAAAAATTGAGAATTAACACATTTTTTAAATGAATTGCCACTGCACAGTGCGATCAGATCAAGTTTTACATTTTTCACATGACAAATTATGCAAGTTGACAAGTTTGCTTCACGATATTACCATTTTAACATTGGCGAACATAAAAAAACCAGAATCATTCACAACATTTATTTTTTCCCAAGAAAACCCAAAAAATATAAGAAAGTCTGTAGTTCAAACGTGGTGAAAATTGCATTTCAAGTTCTTCAGAAAATTCTTGAGATTTTTCGTCATCAAAATATAATAATCCCCTATGTCTATTATGTATAGTAGGAATTATTGAATATTTGTTGCTCATGCCGTCTAGGGCTGGATTCTCCCCTTGTCCTTAGCGAGGTTTTTCTCCTTAAGCCTGCTGTTTGTCCTTAATAAAGGAAAGGAGAAAAAATACAGTATTCTCCACTCGCTTTTCCTTAAATAAGGAAAGCTTTACTTCCTTACTCAAGGACAAAGATGGCGCTAGTGGAGGAGTGAGGAGACGCTCTCCTTAAGCTTGAGGACAACTACATTTCCCGTAATGGCGGCGGCGATGCGTGCTCTAATAGAAGATATATTCACATTCAAACAATTGTTTTCGTGTTTTTCGATGCTATTAACGCATGATATATGCATTTAAGATGATGCAAGGAATTTAGGTTAACGCAAAATTCAGTAAGGCGGCCATGTGAGGAGTTGCAGCCGAGATGACAAGACATGCTGTTGAGCGGAAGGGTGAGTTAACGTGATGAAACCGAATATTTTTTATTTTTCGTAATATTTTTAGTCATCACATATCACTCACTTTGCATGTTAATATACATTAAATTATTCGAAATTTTTGGGAGAAAAATCCTACTGACTGACCTTGTGCTGATCACAAGATGATCTATGTGTGTGTGTAAGAGATATATTCGTAAATAATAAATTCCCTTCATAAATAGGAATAGCATGTATTATAGTAATATATTATGTTTGGCCTACAGATAATGCCACATCTTATGTTTGTCTTATTAAAGCTCATTTTTGGGCCGTCTTAATGACGTGAAACAGTTCAAGGCTCTCTAAACCCTATTATGAAAATGGCAATCGTATATTTTGGATGTAAAAGTTGACATGCAAACGTGATACACACACTCACTATGTGCAAAAGCGCTTAAAAATTCCTGCATAAAAATGTAATGCATTCTAAAAGAACTACATGCCACCCAGTCAGACCCCCACTGTATATTTTGTTAAAAGTTTATTTTTTAATTCAATGCAAAATGAGTGCCAAATTCTATATTTAATTCGCATACTTTCCTTAAATGCTGCATGTATCATGATTTTGAATTTTTTTTAATGGTTGCATGCATTACATAGCTTATTAAGCACTTTATTAATGTATTGCATGAGTAATTAATTTTTATGAGTGAAACTTCAGTTTTAGTGGTATTAATGTTAATATTTTGTACTACAGAGCATGGAGAGTCTGGTGTATTCTAAAGGAAATGACAGGCAGATTTTGTATGATTTTTGCAAATTTCTTTAAAGGTAAGTCTAATTTTTCTACATTTTGTTTGAAATTTTTCTGTATCTAACCATTTATAGTTTTCTAACATTGAACTCGCATAGGAAATAGCATTATAAAGTTAAGTGTAATTTAGTTCTTGAAATAATGTGTATTTAATTTGAGAAGCATGCATTAAGGCGACTGACTACGTGTGAGGTACTTTTTCAAAAACGTCATTTTGGATGAAATGCTTGTGTTTTTAATGTTTATGTCCGTTTATAATTATTGTGAATAGGCATCGTTAATTAGGCAGAGAAATCATATTTGGATTGTCTGAAGATATTTTATCTCCGAATGAGCAATGCAATTGTCCAAAATAAGCAAAAACTTGCTCTTTCTCATTTAAAGTGAGTTTGGTCTAGCTTTCCCAAACATCTCCTGCTCAAAAAGTTTCAGAAATCATTCACCCTACCCAAAGATGTGAGAGAATCTTTGACACATAATCAATTGTTGAATGAACATTGAAAAAAAAGTTATTGAAACACACACAAGTGTGCAATTTTGTAAAATTTTTCGAACTAATCAACAAATGAACAATTTCTAGAAAGTACGCAGAAGGAAAATATGAGAGGAATGTGTGTGAAGTGCATGTACGGTTGTTAGTAGTGTTCCATCACTATGGATACATTGAAATATTATTTGTAACTATTTCAAATGTTTTTTAGGTTTTTGACTTTGCTGAAGTGAGGGAGTCATAAAAAGGAAGAAATTATATTTTTCTGTTGACGACATAGAACTCGGTGCTCATGAAGTGTGCAGATGGATTTAATCCACGAATTTCTCAAGTAAGTTGAACCTTCATTTTTAACCCTGTCATTTTTATGACACACGCACACACAAAGCTTACAATATTCATTAATTTATCGATTTACCCACTTCCTCCATTTCAGGTGAAAATGCTGAATGAAATTACCTTTCAGTGCTGTTGACTTGGAAGTTGATCATCATGTATATTCATACGTAGCACGATCATATATGTGCATGTGAAATGCTTTTGATGATACTGTATACAAGTGTCTCTAATAAATTTATTCATGAGCAGTAAATAGGTGTTTTCTGTTTGGGATTACAATTTTTAATTAGAAAAAAATCTATGGATGTTGCTTTATTGCAGTGAATTTGACGCAAGAATCAGTTGCATAGGAAATTCACGTGAATTTTTAACAACTGGATGGAATAACATAAAGTTAATCTATCCAAATTATAGTTACAATTTATTTTTTTATCAGATGCAGCTGAAAAAACAAAATGAACAGTTCTAAATAACCTTATTCTAATAACTTGTGTGTAAATACATTATAACAGATGTAATTACATAGTTGATAACTTGCTTGTTATGTTACAGTACACAGTGGGTATCCTACCTAAGAAATCTCTGGCGAATACAGTTCCCTGAGTGAGAGATCACACTTCTCTTGAGAATATAGTTTTTCCAACTGACCCACTGATATTGCAAGGGCTCTAATTGTATGTAGCATTTGTTTAGGAATACGAGACATAAATCCAAATGGCTTCAACATTGACATTAAATTAAAAATAAATAAAAATGAGGGAGGGGAAAAATACGCGCGAAATTGATGTAAATAAAGCAATTGTTGCCACTAATGTAGAAGACACATTGATTTTCGATATGTATAGTAGTAGTTGTAAAGTTAATGCTTTACGTTGATTGGTCAAACGATGAGCTGAGCCGGTGGTAAATTATCAAAGTAATCATTAACAATTATTTTTATTCTTCTCTCATGCTTGTAAGTACAGTCCAAATTTGGTGAAAATTGCATTTCAAGTTCTTCAGAAAATTCTTGAGCTTTTTCGTCATCAAAATATAATAATCCCCTATGTCTACTATGTATAGTAGGAATTATTGAATATTTGTTGCTCATTTTTTTATAAACGCCATAAATAGTGCCGTCTACAGCATTAGCATCTCTGATCCAGTTCTCAAAACGTAAATTTTGAAAATCTTTGATTTCGTGTTTTACATTTCTTGTGTATATATTGTATAATTGTTTAAAAAAATGGATCCCTCGTTCTCTCTGATACATTCTTCTAATTCTATTTTTTTCACGAATTTTAATTCTTAAATATTGTGGCAATTTTAAAGGATTCAAATCCTCAACTTTTTCTCTGGTAGCTATTGTGTGTGTTTCAAGCATATTATTTGTAATCTCCTCAATCATGTTTTTTGTTTCAGATTCATTTTCAACAATGGGCACCGATACAGGTTTATCCTGGAAGATTTTTTGATATTTCTGCCAGTCAATAATTTTATACATGATTTTTTTTGCTGTAGAAGACATATCAATTTGGAGTTCTACAGGTAAATGATCTGAACTTAAGGCATTTAATACCTCTGCTTTAATTCTAATATTTATATTTTTCAAAAGTGTTATATCAATAACATCAGATGAAAATTTAGTATTATATGGTATGTGAGTAGGTTCACTGGTACCTAACATATCTATTCTATTTCCATCGCAGAAATTTTTTAATTTTTTTTCCCCATTTTTATTAGAGATCTTTGAACCCCAGAATTTGTTTTTACAATTTAAATCTCCAACTAATATTGTAGGAATATTAGTATCAAAAAATCTCTTTTTAATAAATTGTTATCAATTTAATTACCTGGTGGTCTGTATACTGAAGCAATTCTTATTTTAAAATTCCTGTTTATAGCAACTTCCGTTGCTATTGCTTCCATAGTTCCACCAGGTAAGTTATTTGTGCGAAAGGCAACTTACGATTTAAATAAATAGCTACACCACCTTTTCTTCCCGTTGTTCTATCCCATCGAATACAATTGAAATTACCAATTTTTGCATTTTTCCCAGGTTTAAGAAAAGTTTCAGAAACACAAAGCATGTCTGTATCCCTATCAAAAACAAGTTCCCTCAACTCTGGTAAGTCATTATAAATGCCATTTGCATTCCATTGTATAATTGTTGACGGTTTATCTCTTATATGTGCCATTAAGAATGTTGTTTATTTAGAATTTAATCCTTGTATTATTATATTGAATTCTTTAAATTTTTTCATTATCAGGATTCATAGCATTTACTAGATAGACAGATTGCCTTCCTTGGTTTGTTGAGGTACCACAGCACAGTTGGCGCACTGCACAACCTCCCTATCCTCATTTGCACTATCTACAAGTGCTTTTGTGCAATTTAGCCATGGCAGGCCTGTAGATGAATTAAATTTGCCTCCCTTTTTAAACGAGGCTCACACTCGAATGAGCAAAACAAAAAAATTGAGAATTAACACATTTTTTAAATGAATTGCCACTGCACAGTGCGATCAGATCAAGTTTTACATTTTTCACATGACAAATTATGCAAGTTGACAAGTTTGCTTCACGATATTACCATTTTAACATTGGCGAACATAAAAAAACCAGAATCATTCACAACATTTATTTTTTCCCAAGAAAACCCAAAAAATATAAGAAAGTCTGTAGTTCAAACGTGGTGAAAATTGCATTTCAAGTTCTTCAGAAAATTCTTGAGATTTTTCGTCATCAAAATATAATAATCCCCTATGTCTATTATGTATAGTAGGAATTATTGAATATTTGTTGCTCATGCCGTCTAGGGCTGGATTCTCCCCTTGTCCTTAGCGAGGTTTTTCTCCTTAAGCCTGCTGTTTGTCCTTAATAAAGGAAAGGAGAAAAAATACAGTATTCTCCACTCGCTTTTCCTTAAATAAGGAAAGCTTTACTTCCTTACTCAAGGACAAAGATGGCGCTAGTGGAGGAGTGAGGAGACGCTCTCCTTAAGCTTGAGGACAACTACATTTCCCGTAATGGCGGCGGCGATGCGTGCTCTAATAGAAGATATATTCACATTCAAACAATTGTTTTCGTGTTTTTCGATGCTATTAACGCATGATATATGCATTTAAGATGATGCAAGGAATTTAGGTTAACGAAAAATTCAGTAAGGCGGCCATGTGAGGAGTTGCAGCCGAGATGACAAGACATGCTGTTGAGCGGAAGGGTGAGTTAACGTGATGAAACCGAATATTTTTTATTTTTCGTAATATTTTTAGTCATCACATATCACTCACTTTGCATGTTAATATACATTAAATTATTCGAAATTTTTGGGAGAAAAATCCTACTGACTGACCTTGTGCTGATCACAAGATGATCTATGTGTGTGTGTAAGAGATATATTCGTAAATAATAAATTCCCTTCATAAATAGGAATAGCATGTATTATAGTAATATATTATGTTTGGCCTACAGATAATGCCACATCTTATGTTTGTCTTATTAAAGCTCATTTTTGGGCCGTCTTAATGACGTGAAACAGTTCAAGGCTCTCTAAACCCTATTATGAAAATGGCAATCGTATATTTTGGATGTAAAAGTTGACATGCAAACGTGATACACACACTCACTATGTGCAAAAGCGCTTAAAAATTCCTGCATAAAAATGTAATGCATTCTAAAAGAACTACATGCCACCCAGTCAGACCCCCACTGTATATTTTGTTAAAAGTTTATTTTTTAATTCAATGCAAAATGAGTGCCAAATTCTATATTTAATTCGCATACTTTCCTTAAATGCTGCATGTATCATGATTTTGAATTTTTTTTAATGGTTGCATGCATTACATAGCTTATTAAGCACTTTATTAATGTATTGCATGAGTAATTAATTTTTATGAGTGAAACTTCAGTTTTAGTGGTATTAATGTTAATATTTTGTACTACAGAGCATGGAGAGTCTGGTGTATTCTAAAGGAAATGACAGGCAGATTTTGTATGATTTTTGCAAATTTCTTTAAAGGTAAGTCTAATTTTTCTACATTTTGTTTGAAATTTTTCTGTATCTAACCATTTATAGTTTTCTAACATTGAACTCGCATAGGAAATAGCATTATAAAGTTAAGTGTAATTTAGTTCTTGAAATAATGTGTATTTAATTTGAGAAGCATGCATTAAGGCGACTGACTACGTGTGAGGTACTTTTTCAAAAACGTCATTTTGGATGAAATGCTTGTGTTTTTAATGTTTATGTCCGTTTATAATTATTGTGAATAGGCATCGTTAATTAGGCAGAGAAATCATATTTGGATTGTCTGAAGATATTTTATCTCCGAATGAGCAATGCAATTGTCCAAAATAAGCAAAAACTTGCTCTTTCTCATTTAAAGTGAGTTTGGTCTAGCTTTCCCAAACATCTCCTGCTCAAAAAGTTTCAGAAATCATTCACCCTACCCAAAGATGTGAGAGAATCTTTGACACATAATCAATTGTTGAATGAACATTGAAAAAAAAGTTATTGAAACACACACAAGTGTGCAATTTTGTAAAATTTTTCGAACTAATCAACAAATGAACAATTTCTAGAAAGTACGCAGAAGGAAAATATGAGAGGAATGTGTGTGAAGTGCATGTACGGTTGTTAGTAGTGTTCCATCACTATGGATACATTGAAATATTATTTGTAACTATTTCAAATGTTTTTTAGGTTTTTGACTTTGCTGAAGTGAGGGAGTCATAAAAAGGAAGAAATTATATTTTTCTGTTGACGACATAGAACTCGGTGCTCATGAAGTGTGCAGATGGATTTAATCCACGAATTTCTCAAGTAAGTTGAACCTTCATTTTTAACCCTGTCATTTTTATGACACACGCACACACAAAGCTTACAATATTCATTAATTTATCGATTTACCCACTTCCTCCATTTCAGGTGAAAATGCTGAATGAAATTACCTTTCAGTGCTGTTGACTTGGAAGTTGATCATCATGTATATTCATACGTAGCACGATCATATATGTGCATGTGAAATGCTTTTGATGATACTGTATACAAGTGTCTCTAATAAATTTATTCATGAGCAGTAAATAGGTGTTTTCTGTTTGGGATTACAATTTTTAATTAGAAAAAAATCTATGGATGTTGCTTTATTGCAGTGAATTTGACGCAAGAATCAGTTGCATAGGAAATTCACGTGAATTTTTAACAACTGGATGGAATAACATTCCATCTTCTATTGTCTGCTTTTCTCTGCCCATATATAGCCCCCTCCCCTCTAGTTATTACCTCATGAACTACTGATGCAATTGAAAGCACTAAAATTTGAAGAGTCATGCGTGTATATGTTAAATTGATGTGCTGTGATTAATTGTGTTGTAAATAAACTCTATTCTAACAGTTCTGATTAGTCTAAATTAAAAATATATATATACTAGTATAAATCATAGTGCCCGAGTGGTATGGTAGTAAGATGCTCGTCTACCATCGTGATGGTTGTTGTCAGGGTCCCGGGTTCGAACCCAAGGGAGGATATCGATAAGATATTTTCCCTAACGTACTCGAGGCGACCAGCGATAGACAACGCCTTCACTTCCAACCCATCTCACTAATGGCAGTAAATTACAGTATAGCGATATGGTCAGAGTTGGTGTTTGGTGAAGTAGTAGTAGTATAAATCATAAGTGTACCAGTGTATTTTACCATAATAAGTTGAATACTAAAACCTCAAGAATACAAAAAAAATAGTTTTTTTTTAATTATTTAACTCTATATATTCTTTAATACATATTGTAATTTTTGTTCATATTTTGATAAATGCTACATTAGTTTGAATACGATTTCCACAACATTGCACATTAGAACTGATGGCGCTTTGCTTAAAGGCCGAAACACATTACACTGATGTGACGTGATTTCACGTAATGTCAGAGATATTGGGAACTCTGATTCGTTTAAATTCTGTGACGTGAGAATTGCACGTATCATAATTCTCACGTCACAAGTTTTCCACGAATCAGAATTCCCAACGTCTCTGACATTATATGATAATCACGTCACGTCAGTGTAGTGTGTTTCAGCCTTAAGTCGTCGCTCCGCTTAAGCCGTCGTAATTTCTTGACAACTTGAGTGACGACAACTTATCGAGATTTTACCGTAGTTGAGATTCCATCTGCATAACTGTCCTTATAAATTATTCATATTAATAAAAGAAATTAAGTCGAGTAGTTATTATGTCATCAATACAATTTGTTACTTTGATGTTGAGGTTGTTTTTCCTGTTATACTCACAAACAGTTGTGACTAATTATTTAAAAATAAAAAACAATTCTAGCTACCCCCAGACTTCTGAAACGCTTTGATATCTCGCTGAGATGAGGTGTGTGCGCAACTGTATTCAATATATAGTCCCTAACAGGAAGGAATGAGATTTTCAAGCCAAAACAGACATCCCAACACAGCGAATAAAGTCACAACAACATAATATTTCATCTCTATTATCTCGATAAATATTGTAGTTGGAAGCGTGAAATTTTTGGCAAATCCTTCTCGGAGCAGATTCTACATTTCACTAATTTTAAGAGTTTTACGTAGTACCCAGGGTCTACATAAAAAAGTTAATTTGTTTTTTTTATTTATACAGCCCTTAAAAAAAATTCTAAATTCTAAGACACCGCATGTCATTTAGACATTTTTGCAATTGGAATTATACTTCTAATGACAACGATTGCAGAGAGATATATTCCTGTGGACAAACAATCTGAACCCTACTTCCCCGTATAATTCATGCGTGATTATATGTATAAGTCTTTGGCGAATCGCATTCAAATGTAACAATTTCTTAATTGTTTCTAAATTTTTGAACTATTTACAAATTTACGTGACATTTTGTGATAGTTTTTAAGTACATTTCTATAGATTTTTAAAAATTTTCTAATTATTACTTTCTCGAAATTACTTATGCGAAAATGAAACCACTGCATATCAATAATTAGCCTCCCTATATTTGGATTTTATTTTTCGCGTAACACGTTAATTATTAGAGTTAAAGAATTCTTATTCTTGTCGGTTAAAACATCCCTTGTAGGCACACATAAGAAAGAACAATTCTGCTCACTTGACACACGATGGAAAAAAAGTATAAAAAAATCGAATGCCTGAAGCTGAATGGCGAGGAACGACTACGCAAAATATGGATCAGAAGACAGCTGCAAACAAGTTGCTCGGCTGAACGTATAGTTAAGGAATTAGATACGCCATATTTTTGACACTAGCTTATTTTATCACGATTTTTTTGAACAGGCCTTCATATCAAGATGTTGAAAAAATAATAATCTCGACACGTTGGAAGCTAACAAAAACAAAATTTATACAAAACACAAAGTCCACAACAGACAAATTACTCAACGAGTTGGCTGAAAAAAGATGCCCACAAAAACATACGGATGTCAATTATAATTTAAATACAGCAATTTAATATAAGAGCATAAATATCAAGAAAAAAAACTAATAATATGCAATGACACTGTCCATAAAAAGGATTATGGTTGTCCTAATGAAAGTATGTGGATAGCTTTTCGATTCCTCCCATTATAACCATGTTATTTCTTTTCCAACCTGTCAATCGTGTTAGAATTCGCGATCCCCTAAGTATAAGCTGTTCTATTTATTTACAGCCCTATTACTGAAAAACTCCCTGCAACACCAAAACCTGGAATTGCCCCTCACTAAACGATTTTGGTGTTCGCTTGTCGAAGCAGCTGATCGACGACGTGTTTATAGCGCATAGTCAACCCTATCCATCACGTTGAAAAATTTTAAATACTTCGATCGTTCCTCCAAAGTAAAACGGATTTACTCCCTCTTCATAACTCAATCCCCGTGTGCCAATAAGGACACGCGTAGCCCTTCTCTGTACCCCTTCAACCAAGTCTATGTAACTCTGTAGGTATGGTCTCCAAACCTTACAGCATACTCCAGTCCAGGACGAACTAAGCTTCAAAAAGCGGAAGAATTACTTTAGGACAACGCGAAGAGACCTTTTTGTAAATGAAACTGAGCATTCTATTCGCTTTTTTTCACCACCGCTGAACAATGTTCAGAAAACCTAAGCAGCTCGTAAATGAGAATTTCAAAATCGATGGCCCTAGTTGCATCCGGGATAACGACACCATTCAACTCGTAAGAGAACCGTGGGTTATTGGAACCAAAGTGAGCGACCATGCACATGTCAACGCTAAACGCCATGCTCCATTCATTTACCCATGCCCCAATCCTGTTTGAGTTGGTCTGGAGCAACACCCTGTCGCTTCGATTCCCGACTACCCCTATTAGCTTGACGTCATCTGAGAATTCATAAACAATCCCATCGATACCCTGATCGAGTTTATCGATGAAAAGTGAAAAAGTATAGGGCCAAGGACACTTCCTTGAGGAACTCCACTCACTTTTTTATTACTCCACCTTTCCAATAAGAGTTCGCCGTAGCCCGTTGTGGCCTATCTCTTATCCACGATTCTGTCCAATTTATCAAGTTGGATCCGATCGAATGACTTCTTGAAATCAAGGTAAACAACATCTACATTTTTGCTCTTACCTAAAACCTTGGTCACGTGATCATGGAGGCAAAGAAGGTTAGTTACACACGACTTCCTCTTCCTGAGCCCATGCTGATTATCCGACAATACATTATTCTCGTCTGTTTTCGTCACCCCAACCATTTTTAAACATCGGAACAACATTAGCAATCTTCCAATCCCTTTGGACGATGCCCTCGGCATAACTAATCCTGAAAATCTGTGCAACTGGCCTCCAACAATTTATTACCACATTCCCCGGAGGACCCTAGGATAGATACCATCAGGTGCTGGTTCTTTGTTTGCACATACATTATATGCAGCGTCATATTTTCACATATTGAACGTAGTATGCAATAAATATGAGCTGTATACTTATATTTATTTTTTCACAGTTTGCAAAGGATAGACCATTCTGTCTCATTTGCAATGAAGCCGTGGCAGTGTTGTTCGTGCAGGTATAGAACACATCCGCATCATCCTTTCTAAGTATAAACATTTCAATTATGAATGAATCGACGAACGTGTCCGGCGGGGCCAAAAATTTGTTTCATAGCCGGCTCCAAAACAAGTTCGCCCACCACAATGGGTTGAACCATTTTATTTTTCTTTGCTATTTTCCCCCTTTTTAATTACTTGTATTTCCTTCGACTGCATTGCTTTTGTGTTTTCTCTTGATTAGCAACCATTTTGCGAACTTCTACAAAGTAAAGTACTTAATACACTTAGGTCTAATTAAAGTAATTAATTATTTTTATAAAATAAAGTACTTCTATACTTCCAGGTTGGGCGTCGATTTTTTTTCATTTGGACAGACGTATTGAAAATAAAATTTCAACATGCAAATTATTTAGTTAACTAGAATAAATGATTTAACCACGAGCTGCCACTGGGAAATATCGTGTAGGATTTACCTGAAAGAAAAACAGAATTTTTGTTACTGATTAATGATTTTTTTCCCCGAAAACTACGCCAATCTAAATGCTGCTACCACGGAACATGTACCCGAATGCCTCTCGAAAGTACTATTCAAAGAGCACACAGAGCAGTAACAAACGGGCGCATACAATGCAAGTCGCTGACTCAGGAAAGCAGCCAAGACAAGTGGATTTCTCCGAATCCGGAAAGGAACTGGGAATAAAACCTCAAAGAGTGCAATGGTTCCTTTCTAAGGAAATGCTTTACTTTTAAGAAAAATCTCGAACCAGAGTCAAAAACCCATTCTTTTGCCCCACAATTCAATACAGCCCTTGCCTTTTCTATCGCTCGAAAATGTGGAAGAAAAACGTCACTAGTGGTTTCCTTTCGTATTCGAAACATCACGTATCCTGAATGTAACATTCTTGGCCGAAATGTACGATATATATATATATTTATGCAAATACAAAGACCACAACGGGCAAAATGCTGAACCAGGTGACTGAAAAAAGATGCCCATAAAAAATATTAAATTCAAGGAATTTATAAAACACAATAACCCAAAATAAGGCCGGCATTACACTATAACATTTGAATGAAAGTTCGTTCATAAAACTCGAGAAATGCAACCAATAAGCTAATCAGTTAAGTTCGCTCGAATGTAACAGATGTGCTTATTGTTTACATTTTTGAAGTTTTATAAAATAATTTTTATCAAACTTTTATGGCATAATACCGGCCTAAGAGCAATTATAAAAAGAAACTAATAATTGTGATGAAATATAATGCATTGCCCATTAAAACTTGTGGTTGTCTTATCCAAGTATGGATATTTTCTCGGTATGTGTATCGTACTTCTTTTTAAATGTGCCAATTGTGTTGGAATTTACGACCCCCGGTGGTAAGCTATTTATTTACAACCCTATTAGAGAAAAATTCTTTGTGATACCACAACCTGGAACTGCCCCTTACTAAACGATACTGGTGTAACCTTGTCGAAGAAGTTGATTGACGGTGTATTAATATCTTTTGGTCCATCATATCTATCGCGTTGAAAATTTTACACTCTTCGATAATTCCCACCCCCGACACATGCGTTCTTCCAATGTAAACATATTGACGTGTCTGTCCATAGCTCAAGCCCCATGTGCCATCCAGAGCATGCGTAGTATGTATCTATGATCTCCAAAACCGTACAGCATATTCCCGGCCAGGGCGAACTAAGTCCCGGAAAAGCGAAAGACTGACTTTAGAAGGGCGCAAAGAGACATTTTTTAACAAATAAAAATCCTGAACTGGCGAAGGGACGCTACGCTCTAATTCCCGGTTGAGGTCCCACTACGTGACTTCGGCCAGCGGTCGGCGAACGGAGAGAAGTAAGAACACGTGTCACCTCTGCGACATCTGACAAGAAAGCGTGTAGTGTTATAATTAAAAATTTGGAGATTAAAATATGTAAAGCAAACAAATTGTAAGGAATCGATCCTGTGTGTTCCTATGCCCTGTCCACAGCGCTGTGACTTCCCCTAATATATATTAACCATTAAATATAATATTTAATTTCATTCAAAAAATATACGAAAAATATTTTTCATATACCGTTTATCAATCATACCGAAATGAGAAATATAGTATTTTATGTACGAACATATGTTTACGTTGGAAGAAAACAGGTTTCAAGAGGATACGACTGAAGTTCATAAATTTTTCAACGGAATGGATAGGATAGACTACGAAACTTTAGGCGGGACAGCAGAAATCACTAAACCGCCTTCAAAATGCCATATCGTTTTCACAGAGTAGGTTTTCAGCAGGTCCAAACCGAGCGGAAATAGGGGGAAGTGTTCCATTGCGAAATCAACATTTTCAAAATATCTGGGCTCGTCGATGATAAAATAAAAAGCTTTCAAGTAGGGTTAATACACTGTCAACATAGAGAGTGTTTCGACAAGGGGAAAACACCAGTATGTAGGGACAACTCCAGGTCCTAGTTTCGCAGGAAATTTTCCTCAAACAGGGTTGTGAATAAATGGAATAACTTACCTCCGGATATCGTAAATTCTATCGTAACTGACACGTTTGAGAGGAAATACGATGTTGGTAATGGGATTAATTGAGAAGAAATCGATTCTTAGACTAGTCAATCATAATATTTTAGGAGATTATGATCATTAGTTCCCCCTCCCCCTTTTAGTGTGTACTAGTTTCTTAGCTTGCTCTGATTCTGGGTGGCTGTATTTTACTCTGATATATTCTGAAATATCCATGTATTTATGGGAACGTTTTTTTCAGCCAACTCGTTGGGCATTTTGCTTGTTTTGGCCTTTCTATTTGTATAAGAATGATCTGTTATATGTACTGAACGTTTTCTGGCCAGACTGAAAGATTGAAAACACGTCACTTTCAATGTAATTCGATGTGCTCAAGACGAATCTGACCATAAAAAAGCTGGATTGGCTCCCGTTTTCTTTGTAATTGTACATTCAATACATGTATAGTAGTACAATACAAATATATTAAAACGCAATAGGAAAAAATAATAAATATTCAAGGAAACGTCATGAATGAGTGTAGAAACCTTACAAATATATAGAGACACAATATTGATATGAGTAAATACACAAAAAAAGTTCATGAAAATACATATATATTACAGCTCTACAGTTCACTCATTGTTAACATGGCAGTATCCCCGATAAAAAGACCTACAGAACTTTTCCGTTGGGATATTCTTATTCGGTAGATCAAAACCATTCGGATTGTGTATTTTCCTGTCGGAATTTCATTGATGGACTTTCATGTCGGCAACATAGGCAGAAATAGACTTGAAGGGCTGAGGGAAGGGGGCGGGGCGGCATGATGATGATGATGATGCCAATGCATATGCACGAATATGCATTATATCAGTCGCTTTCGCTATTCACGATGGGGGGAATAATGCCTCCCCGGTTTTCCCCTTCGTATCGCCGCCCACGGTCGGCAATCCCATTGCTGTCTACAGATACCGCTCGTAAAGCACTTTTTTTTATATAACTGCGCACGATAATAATTCAAACAAATCGGAATGTGAAGATGATAAAATTTTCGTGAATTAATATTCATATGATGTCATGAAAAGTCACGAAATTTTTCTAACATCTGCGTGTAAGTTTTTGAGATAAATGAAAACGAATTTTGATTTGGGTCAAATTGACCCACTCCGCGGTTCTAGTGTTAAATTATATGTGCATGGAAATAATTCAAAAACAGGAGTCAATAAGACTTTTTAATGGTGACATTCGTGTTCAGCAACCATTCGGAATTGCATATTTTCATATCGAACACAATCTCAATGTCGGCCAGTTTTATAGAAAAAAATCTCCACGTGTATTAGAATTTTGCCTATTCCAAGAAACATCAGTTATTTTTAACTCCATAACAATAGATGATTTTCAGCCATAACCATAGATACGCCATGCGAATGGCAACGGAAGGAAATGCTCGTACATTCACATCCACGTAGTCACAACTACCGGTGTGATAATTATAGCGCTTCCTCCCTCACATAATTATATCGCTGAAAGAAATATATAGGAACTTCCTCTCTTGCTTTGTCTACCTTCGTGCCTGCTCTAAGGACGAATTAAATCATCTCCTCGTATGTCCAGAAGTTCAGCTCCGTAAACGACAACAGTAGAAGTTCAAAATAATATTAGTATGAATGTCATCAATATCATAGATATTTGCAGTAGCTCGGAATCGGAAAAAACTAGAGCCGAGTCCAACGAGCTCTTAAAAGAACTCAAAAGTGCTGGTGCCGGAGATGCTGGTGATCGCTGCAGTGATCAACCCGATCAACGCGTTACGTATGTGTTGAGGTTGTGCGGTATCGATACGAACTCTGAAGAGAAGATGCACCAAAAGATATTTTGCAACAAATTTGCAATTTTTTACCTCATGTGCTTCACGTACGTACTCATACTGCGGACGGTGAACTTGTGGCAGTACAGATCAGATATTGTCTTCACTCATGTATCGGCAATGTTCGTCGCGTTTATTTCCTTTGGCGTCTGGCTATTAGTCCAGATCCAATCTAACAAGATTGTGGCAATTGAGAACGATCTAACTAAAATGTACCGGAAAGAAGATGTTCCATTACGGAGCAATTTATCTTGCAAGTTACTGTTTTTGTCGATGGTTTTGGTGTTTTCTGCTTCAGCGATAGACATCGTTGTTCAAGTTAAGGACTGCGATGGCATCAGCCGCATATACAATACTTTTGGTACCGTAATTAATCCCCCAAGTTTATCGATATTCGTCTCAGTGGTCGGAGAGATTACATTTGTTTACAATACTTTCGTCATTCCTATACTACTTTTGTTTGTGTATAATTTTCTAAGTGAACGCATTTGCTCCGTGTTCTATTCGTTCCAAATAAGATCAGTGAACGATATCTCTGACGGAAATATAGATGTCATGTTTGACGAGTACAGACGGAGACAGAGTATCGTGAGACGATTACAGAATGCTTTTTCAGTGCCGTTGCTCATTCTGCTCACAAAACAATTCTTTTACTTATTTCTCTTCCTGTCACTGGTAGTATTTTATTCCGACCTTTTCAGAAACGCAGAGCGAGTGGCTGCAATAACGTGTTTCTCTCTGAATTGCGTCTGCTGTTTGTTTGGAACCATAATTGTGTCTTCGCGAATACCCTCCTCTCAACAAGACATAAGAGACGTCTACAGAAACATCTACGAAGATCGAATCTATTCCAAACGGGTGAGAAACGATTGTAACTCACAGCTTTTGAGAGCAATGATCGACAGAGAAGTTATCTACATATCAGCTGGCAATATGGTAAGAATTGTCAATCGTAACATTCTGGCATCGATTGGCGCTTTTGTTACGTACGCTGCCTTGATAATCACCCAAGTACAGCAGCCCGATACGGCAGCTCACACTGCTGCTGTTGCAAACAATACTTTCAGTGATTCCGTTTGCGAACTATGTAGATCGATATGCATTGCTAAGACGGGAAATTCATGGGTCTAGGTAATGCTTATGGGGTTATATTAAGTGCACTTGAATCCGAATATATTTCAAACTTGGTGCATGGAACTATAATACCATTGAACGACCGACGTAGTGGAACCAAAAATTGTAAAAGGAACCACGACTATACGCATTTCGGAACTTCGTAAAGTTCCTTCATCAGTAGCAGAAACAAAGAAAAAAAATATCGAACAATACTCCTTAAATTATTGTATCGCCTCCTCTGTATTGTTCGATATTTTTCCTTGTTTCTGCTAGTGATGAAGGAACTTCGTGTAGTTCCGAATCGCGTATAGCCGTGGTTCCTTTTGCAATTTTGGGTTCAACTACGTCGGTCGTTGAATTGTATTATCTAACCCAAAAGTTAATTCATTTCCATGAAACTATAATTCAGATAATTTCCGCTTTGGAAGGGATACTTTGCAAATCCATTTCAAGTGGGAAAAGGTACCCGTTTTATAGTGGACAAGCTATAATATCTGACAAACCAGACACGACCCAGGCTCTGTCCCACCCGGGATATAAGCCTTTTAAGCTATAATATCCGGTGCTGCCCGGGTTTACTCTATATACGGGGAGCATTGAAGAAACGACAAACCATTGAAAATGTTTAATCATGTCTGAAACGCATTGTAAGGGAACCAGGTAAACAAAAGTAAACATTCCAATAGTCATTGTTGTCCGACGATTTTTTGGATCTACTTTTTCTACTATTTTTATCTACTTAATATTTTATCTACTATTTTTCTACTTTAAAATTTCGTCAGAGCTGTAGCCTATCGTTCAACTCGGGTTCTGTTTGGTATACGAGAAGGTACCCAAAAGCAACCCGAATTTCTATTTCAAAATTTGGCTCTAAGGCCGGGATTACACAATAAAGTTTTATAAAAGGTATTTTATAAAAGTTAAAAAATTCAACCAATAGGCGTGACCTAGTGAGTATGTGAGTGAGTGAGTGATCTAGTAATTGAGTGAGTGACTCAGTGAGTATGTGAGTGAGGTGCCTAATGAGTATTTGAGTGAGTGTCCTAGTGAGTATGTGAGTGAGTGAGTGATCTAGTGAGTATGTGAGTGGGTGACCAGTGATTGAGTGATTGAGTGAGTGACCAGCGATTAAGTGATTGAGCGAGTGACCAGTGATTAAGTGATTGAGTGAGTGACCAGTGATTAAGTGATTGGGCGAGTGACCAGCGATTAAGTGATTGAGCGAGTGACCAGCGATTAAGTGATTGAGTGAGTGACCAGTGATTAAGTGATTGAGCGAGTTACCTAGTGAGTAAGTGCGTGAGGGAGTGAGTAAATTAGTTAATTTTAACCTAGTAATGTCACAAATGATTAAAAAATCCGATTGTTCTATATTATAGTGTCTACATTACAATATCGACCTAATGGCATATTTATAGCTTCAGCGGTTTCCGCTCGGCGTGACTCCAACGTATGACCCCCTCCACTATTGAACCCCCTTATGACCCCCCTTAAGAGTCGAATATGGAAAAAACTTTCTTAGTCAGACTTCACGTCGCGAAACAAAACTATTCACAAAATTTGATATTTATAGCTTCAGCGGTTTTGGCTCGGCGATGATGAATGAGTCTCAGGACATGTTATTTTATATACAGTATATACAGTAGATGTAGACACGCACTAAAACGGGATTTCTGAAAGTTCATCACCCATGGGGATCATGAGGTGTTCAAGTGGTATAGGGGGAATCATCGCTGAATACATGTGAGAATCCACACCAGTGAAGTCGCTGGTAACAGCTAGTTCATCATAAAAAAATAATCCATTGCTTACTGATGATCAACAATGTTTTCTATAATACCAAAGTGATAACAGGAGATGATTTTAAGCATTTTTGGAAGTTAATTCATCGCGTATCCACTTACTTTATTATCTTTTAATTCTCTGTTATTATTCCTTTTAACGTTTCGTTAGAAGATTCTGAATGAAACATAGAGTTAATGGAATTAATGAATATATTAATGTGAACAGCAATTTGTAATTTCTTACGTATCATCTAAATTTCTTCTAATAAAGTCATTATTAAAACTTCCCGCCATATCATTTAGGATCACTCACTCCCTTATTTACTGGGTCACTCACTCACTTATTCACTCTGGGTCACTCACTTACTCCCTCACTAGATCATTCACCATTCACTTACTCACTAGATCATCATCCACTCAGTAGCTCACTCACTCCCTCACTCATGGACTCAGTAGCTCGCGCGCTTTCTCAATCGCTCACTCGCTCAATCCCTCACTCACTGACTCAGTAACTCAATCGCTCAATCCCTCACTCACTCACTCGCTCCCTCGCTTTCTGACCCGCATTGAACTGTTTTCTAGCTGCGAATTTTCCGGCGGTGAATTTTCCTAGCGGTGAATTGTTGGCGGTGAATTTTCCGTAAACCGTGCCGAAGAGCAAATTTGAGTGATCAGTAAATGTGCCGCGGAGAATTTGAAGACTTGTAGGATCTGAAAATGTGCCGGAGGCCACTCGTGTGATTTATAAATGTGCCGCCGGTCAATTGAGTGATATTCAAGTGTGGCGCGGGCCATTTGAAAGATATGAAACTGTGCCGTAGGTCATTCGTGTGATCTACAAATGTGAAGTCAGTGTATAAGTAGATCAAACGATTACAGGTCACTTAAGCGACCTGTAAGAGTGCTGCGAAGAATTTTAGTGGCCTGCAAGTGTGCCGCAGGTTATCAAGTGATCTGTAATATCCCGCGGTTCACTCAAATGATTTGTGAATGTACCGCGGTGATCTGTGAACATGGCGCATGCCTCTAGGGGTAATCTACATCTGCCCCGTGGGTCACTTAAATGTGCCGTAGGGAGCGGCCCTAATTCTCACTATAGCGATTATCTTTTTTACTGATTCGTACAAGATCGCGCCGCACCCGCGCGTCATTGTTAATCAATCGGTAATTATTAATTACCCTCTAATTAACGATTTCGCTTTCATTGTAACCATTATTAAAAAATTATGATAAGGGTAAGATTATTTTTTACAAGAACTGCAGTTGAAGCTAGTATTTTCCACTACAGAACAGGTACATAGATTAGAAAGTATCCGTTGTAAAAAAAAAAGTGCAAACTACCCGTTACATACAGGGTGTCCTGTAAGTGCTCTAGCACGGCCTTTATCCCATCAAACTTCCGGTCGGAAAGGTATCATTCTAATTCTAAAGATGCTCAAAAGACGTTCAAAAATTATCCTGTGTCAATATTGAGAGAGGGAAGACAGTGTCACAAATTTAAAAAAAAAATCCAAATTTCTATACGCCCCCCCCCCCTCCTTTCCTCTAACTTCCAATTAGAAAATTGTTGCCCTGTACCTCCCGAGACGAACAAAAAAATAATCCATGTTAATAATCACCAAGATATTTGAATTAGAAAAATCGTTATGAAAGAATAGCAAAAACTAACGGACAAGACTCCTCTTTTCCTCATTTTTACGCTGAATTTTCCCAACTTTTTCTCCGGAATTTGAATTCAAAAATGTTTCAGCGAATATTGCACTTAGTAACTTGGATTTTTTTTTTTTTTCTACCAAGTACAATATTCACAGAAATATTCGAATTCGAAAAACAGAGGAAATTTGGGGGAAGAACATTGTAAAATGCGGAAAAACCGTTTCACCGCATTTAATATACTGTTGTTTCCAATATTTCCTCCGTTTTACGAATTCGAGTTCAAATATCTCTGTGAATAATGCACTTGGAAACGTGGAATTTATCTTTTTTGCCTCGGGAGATACAGGGGAAGAGTTTATAAAAGGCAACATTAGCTGCAGTTAATTTCATCCCACAATGTTATTAAATAGAAATCTGCCGTTTAGTTTTAGAAAATTTTAGATGTACAATGTGCAATGTTTATTTATCATTTTGTATAACTTATAATTCAATCCAATGAGTTTTTATTCGACGTATCCTCTGTAGAAAAATACACGTGCCACACGTAATATTTTGCTACTTTTTCATTGTTATTCTCGCAAATACGTTGAGATGTTCAAAGATACATAAATTTATTAATATTTGTTCATGTATTCGAAGATTTTTGATATGAAACGTGATGAGAGAAAGTTTCTGAAAGTATTTTTTTTTTCTTTTCATTCATGTCATCACGTATCGGAGGAATGTTCCTTACACACGAATACATTTTTAGTTTGCTGTTAATACAAATACAAATACAAATACAAATACAAATACAAATACAAATACAACGCCACAACAGGCAAATTTCCCAACGAGGTGGCTGACTTAAGAACATCATGGATCCCCGAGCCCCTACCTACTACTGCTACACCACACATGCACCCCCCCCGCGGAACCCCCCAACGAATCGGTAAATGCGGGAATGTGCGTGTACGTGTAGTGCAACCTGACGTATAGTTTGTTTCTGTGTAATGCTTGTTATGTGTAGTGCTGTCATCTGCCCCCAGTTTTACTAACTATGAGTGAAGTGTTATGGTTGAATGATTTACCGTTGTAGGACTGTTGCTCTCTGTGGCGAGACTTTTTAACGGGGAGATCGGCTCGCATTTGCGCCTTGAAGTTGGGAACCACAGTTCCCAACTTCACAGTTCCCAACTTTTGTTACGAAAAATACTTTTCGTAACAATTTTCGGTTCTATGTGGCAAGAAGAAATTTATTTTTCGACCTGTTGTGGTAAATGCGATGCATCCGGTTATTATGCATAATCGTGGACCATATTGGTAAGTTTGATAAATGTCACTATATTTATAAATTTTACCGGTGATTATACATAACACCAAAGAGACCACCGTTGGTATTTGCACTGAAGAGCCAAAAAAACTGGCACACCTGCCTAATAAATACAAATACAAATACAACGCCACAACAGGCAAAATGCCCAACGAGGTGGCTGATAAAAAGATGCCCATAAAAATATGGTTGTCATATGTTTCAAAAATACAGCAACCCAATTAAAAATGCAATTAACACAAATTACAAACAATATATACACATGATAAAATATTATACAATGCCCATAAAGAATACTTATGGTTGTCTTATTCTAAGTACGGATAGAGCTTCTCGATTTACCCCAACATGTTTATCGTATTTCTTTTTAAACGTGTCAATTGCGTTACAATTAACTACCTCCGGGGGTAAGCTATTCTATTTATTAACAACCCTATTGGAGAAAAATTCCCTGCGACACCATAACCTTGCATTGTCCCTCACCAATCGATACTGGTGTCCCCTTGTAAAAGCAGTCGATTGGCGGTGTACTAAAAGTTCATGGTCCATCCTATCCATCCCATTGAAAATTTTGAACACTTCGATCATATCTCCTCGACACCTGCGTTCATCCAATGTAAACATATTCAAAAAATGAAGTCTTTCTTCATAACTCAAGCCCTGTGTGCCAATAAGGACACGCGTAGCTCTTCTCTGCACCCCTTCAACCAAGTCTATGTCCCTCTGTAGGTATGGTCTCCAAAACCTTACAGCATACTCCAGTCCAGGACGAACTAAGCCTCGAAAAAGCGGAAGAATGACTTTAGGAGAACCCCCTAGACTTAGGAGAGAACTAATATCGTGTAGGGCCCCCGCGAGCACGCAGAAGTGCCGCAACACGACGTGGCATGGACTCGACTAATGTCTGAAGTAGTGCTGGAGGTAATTGACACCATGAATCCTGCAGGGCTGTCCATAAATCCGTAGGAGTAAGAGGGGTCGGAGATCTGTTCTGAACAGCACGTTGTAAGGCATCCCAGATATGTTCAATAATGTTCGTGTCTGGGGATTTAGGTGGCCAGCGGAAGTGTCTAAAGCCAGAAGAGTGTTCCTGAAGCCACTTTGTAGCAATTCTGGACGTGTGGGGTGTCGCATTGTCCTGCTGAAACTGTCCAAGTCCGTCGGAATGCACAATGGACATGGATGGGTGCAGGTGATCAGACAGGATGCTTACGTACCTGTCACCTGTCAGAGTCGTATCTAGACGTATCAGGGGTCCTAAATCACGCCAACTGCACACGCCCCATGCCATCACAGAGCTTCCACCAGCTTGAATAGTCCCCTGTTGACATGTAGGGTCCATGGGTTCATGAGGTTGTCTCCATACCCGTACACGTCCATCAGCTCGAAGCAATTGGAACCGAGACTCGTCAGACCAAGCAACGTGTTTCCAGTCCTCAACAGTCCAATGTCGGTGTTGTCGGGCCCAGGCGAGGCGTAAAGCTTTGTGTCGTGCAGTCATCAAGGGTACACGAGTGGGCCTTCGGCTCCGAAAGCCCATATCGATGATGTTTCGTTGAATGGTTCGCACGCACACACTTGTTGATGGCCCAGCATTGAAATCTGCAGCAATTTGCGGAAGGGTTGCACGTTTGTCACGTTTAATGATTCCCGTCGTTGGTCCCGTTCTTACATGATCTTTTTCTGGCCACAGCGATGTCGTAGATTTTAATTTTTTACCGGATTCCCGATATTCGCGGTACACTCGTGAAATGGTCGTACGTGAAAATCCAAATTTCATCGCTACCTCGGAGATACTATGTCCCATCTCTCGTGCGCCGACTATAACACCACGTTCAAACTCACTTAAATCTCGATAACCTGCTATTGTAGCAGCAGTAACCGATCTAACAACTACGGCAGACACTTGTTGTGTTATATAGGCGTTGCCGACCGCAGCGCCGTACTCTGATTGGTTCCATATCTCTTTATTTGCATACGCATGCCTGTACCAGTTTTTTTGGCTCTTCAGTTTATTAGTACTAACAAGAATCATCACTTTTACGTGCTATTATGCATAATACAGTCAATCCTGTCTTAACGAATACCGTTATATCGAAAATCTCATTTTAACGAATACTTTTCTAATTCCCCAAATAAGTTTACATAGGATGCTAGATAACCTGGAATTCCTTTATAACGAAATTTCGTTTTAACGAAGTGATTTTTCCGGTCTCTTGGCGTTCGTTATAACGGGATTCGACTGTACTCAGACGTCAATGTTCAAATGCCCATGAGGAATGTGTAACAGGTGCATGAATGGCAAATATATTCCTGAGTGTGATTGATACCATGTCAAATTTGATAATATTCATGAGCAGCTGTGTATGTCCGTAATTTATGAGGTGAAGTTATGGTGGCTTTGCCTATAACGGTATATGCAATTGATCCTGCTCATAAGTTTTTCAAATACCTGTTATGGAAATGGTAGGAAAACTCATTAAACGGGAAATCTTCATGACAATTAGTTACAGTTAAGAACATGAAAATAGATCGTACTAAGTGGGAACGTTGTAAGCCGGATCGCCTGTATATTATGCTTTGTTTTTCTACACTGCAAACATCCTTGATCAATCACCATTAGAAGAGAACTTGCAACGTTTCTCAAGGTTGACGAAAGGTCCATGACACATTTCAAACTATTAAAAACTATCATGGAATCAATCGGCACAAAAGTGCTTTTGGTGTACAAGTTTTTTTGTTTGTTTTTTGATAAATTAGGAAACAAGAAGAGTTTAAAACTCTACTAACACATGGCGCTGCATCACGAAACACTCGAAATGTGACGCAAATGTTTGCGGCCGTATAACTAATATTTATTACTATTTTTCTATACACAATGAAACCTCTACTACATAAAAAGAAGAACATCCTTTATAGAGGGCAGCAAATCATATCCTCCTTCGCGAGAATAACTTTTTCGCAAACAGCATTCAAATATATTCGATTCCTTCAATTTATATCAATTTTTAAACTATTTACGAATTTACGGGACACCCTGTGTATTTTGTCTCTTGTAATGGTTTGGAATATTTTGTTTCTTAAAAGAATTTTAAGATGAAAAGTAAAAACTAGTTTTAATTTATTTTTTATTGGAAACATTGTTTTCCATAGTGAAAAACAAATAAGGGAACAATGTAAAACATGATCGAAAAACTACATGATTCGTTACTTCATCCTTAAAAACTACCTTCTCCTGCATTCAAATACCAACAGACCAACGTATTCCCACTTGAGCAATGCCCATTAGTAACATTTCTACAAAGAATGTTCTCGTTCCCTTTTTCCGTTCGACATAAAAAAGCAAAACAAACATGATCCAAAAGTGTACAAAGATACATACAAAAAAACAAAAAAGAATGATTATAGAAAAGAACATAATGATCAACATGTCACTACAAAATGTAAAGGTTCTGTTATTTTCTTTACCCCCTCTACGGCTTTGGTTTGGTGCGTGGATTTTTGCCTTTGTCTCGAGAACTTCCAGCCCTTGTTAAATTCAACTAAATGAAAGAGAAAATGGTGTACAGTTTTCTTTCTGTCTCTCTAAATAATTTCTTCGCTGAGAAATACGGGACAAAGAGCAATGTCGGGGAAAAAACAGTCTCAAAACCCTCGAGGTGACAGCTCTGTTCTTGTCAATTATGTTCTTTGATTCCTTGACGGATAAAAAGATCACTGGTTGTAGTGGTCATATCTAGAGATTCTGACGCCTGCGAAATTGTTTTTCTTGTTAATATCTTCTGGAAAAATTTCACTGTGGAACCTCACCTTACGGACAATCCCCGTTAACAGACAAATTTCTGGTCCCCGATCCCGTGAAATAGGGCTTTAATGTATTTTACTGCCCGTTAGTGGACACTGTCGATAGCGGACAGTAAAATCGAGCTAATTATAATGTATTAGTTTCTGGTTAGAAACTGATGATTTATCATATTCAACTAAGATTTGTTTAATACCAAGCCCCGTGTTGGTAATTATGATAAATTGTAAACTACTCAATTATCTGAATGTAACTATGATCCAGGACGGTGAATTCGAGTGCTAAAGTGTTGGTTTTGTTTGGTGACACGTGTGAAGAAAGCCAACATTACAGGACTGATAATGTAGTGTTGTGAATGTTTTTATATTCTCCACACTTACAAATACAAATACAAATACAAATACAACTTATTCAAATTTGATTGGGTGTGGTTCAACTATAGTGAAGTTCACTGTAATTGAATTCTTTTTCTTATTGAAAGCGTACAAAAATTTTAGTTTCTAATTTTAGTCTAATTATTATATCACGATTAATGGAGCAATCACTGATTTCTGATCACATTTTTTCCGCAAATTTTTGTGTCAAGCGTAGAATTTTAATGATCAAATTTATGAATCGTAGAATTTTCGTAAAACTCTTCGTGCAGTTTGTTTTTTACCTGTGAGTGCAGCGTGCAGTTCTGTTTCCATCACGTGAATATCCGTAGGATAAAAAATCGATATTTTCCTCTCTCCAGTATGTAAATACATTTATCGCTGTACTCTCATTCGAAAAAGGAAAGTATTATCAAAGAGAATTCTAAATTTACGCTTCCACTTTATTTGCATATGTATGCATCTCTCCTAATGCATTTCAGAGAGAATGTCGATGCTCTTGACACATTCCTTTGAGTGAAATCTCCTTTTTTGCTGATTTTTCTTTTTTCTTAAAGAAAGTAAATTTAAAATTTAACAAATAATGTTTTTTTCTGTATTTACAATTGCAAAAAAAATTTGTAAAATATAAAATTGGTATTCGTACATCGTGTGCAGGGTGTACGTTTTCAATTTTGTTCAGCATCGACTTCACAATTTGTTCCAGGTTCCTGAAGACGTTTCCTTCAAAATAATCATTATTAACGTTACATTTCCGTTAATCTTTTTCCTCGTTCCATCGTAATTGGAGTGTTTCTAATCCGTTATCTCTCGAAGCTGTAAATTACTTGTCTTTACATTTTACTCGACTGTAATCTCGAGGATAACGAGCTGTTTTCAAGATTGTTTTCGCTGTAACCGAGAGAGAGTAAATATTTTTCATTCCAATTATACTATAAATTCGTAGAAAATTCTTTAATATATGGAGTCATTCAAGTACATGTTACGTCAGCATCAATGGAGAGGGTGAAGGAATTTTGGATTTGCTGGCTTTTGATGACAATTACTTAAATGGAATTAATAATACTTATATTTCTGGCCATTTGGTGAGAATTGCGTATGATACTGTCTTGATTCATGCTGCTGATGCAATCCTCCAATGCCTTTGTCGCTTCTCGAAGCACTTCTTTGGAACCTAAGAATCATTTCCCCCTTATACAAATTCCTTATCCGAGAAAAAAGGAAAATGTCACATGGGGCCATGACCTGTTGAATAAGCTGGTTAAAGAAGTATCGGAATGTGATGTTTTGACTAGTAATATTATACCAGAAGCGGCCTGTGAGCCGACTCGTGATGGAGCACCCACGATTTGGCCTTCCGAAGATCTTGTCACTGCGTCTCACCTAATCACGCACACGTTTCTCAACATTTCTGAAAACCAGGACCGGTAAAATTTTTGTGATACAATTCCACGGATTACTACTGTCCCGTTTTATTCATTCCTCTACATTCCTGTAATATTCGTTTTCTCGTTATATTTTATGCATTTGTCCCGTTTTTTAGGCGATACTTATTTGAATTTGTAATTTTTGCCAATATCGTGAATACAAACATAATATAAGCGTTTTCATAATATAAGGCAGTGTATTATGATAATTACAGCAGAAATTTTAAATATTCATCTCACATTTATTTGTTAGATGCCGTATCTTTGTATCGTTTTATTTGCCAGGTTTAACGTCTTTTCCCAACTTCAAGACGCAAATGCGAGCCGATCTCCCCGTTAAAAAGTCTCGCCACAGAGAGCAACAGTCCTACAAACAGTACAAATATTCAATCACTCACTTCACTTCTGAGATATAGATGGCAGCACTGACAAATCATACACAACACTAGATACGCACTCAAAGTATTAGGTGCACACACTTACACTTCCGGCACAACTCACTAGGTAGCAAATTGCCTTTGGCGATAGACCTGAGTTGTGCTCGGTTTAAAAAAGAAAAAAATTGTTTAACGTCTTGTCCTCAATTTTTTTTTTCGGAATTTTAATTACGATTGGTGATTGTTCCCATCTCTTTGTGACAAAGTTTTTAATGACAATTGGCAATGTCCTGCATGTTTTAAGGATTATTATTTAAGATCCCAGTTTCCCGAATTTTATTTTTCTCAACGAAATATGGTCATCAGATCATGCAACATGCATGTACCACACATCCGGTTTCGTGTGTAAAAAATTCAAACTGTGACTGTATTCAATTATTCAATTTGCAGAAGATACTGCTATTTTTGATGCATTGCATCTAGATGGAAATGCAACCATATAAGTGGATAGTTTATGAAGGAGAGGGGTTGAAAGCAGTGGGTAAATTTAAACGAGTGAATTGCTTGTGTTTTACCATAATATTGCACTAATCTGCGAGTTTTTCTGTGCTTCCCGCGACGCTGCAGCTGACCATTATGTTGGCCCTCGAATAGAGAGAAGTCGGCCACGCCTGGTCTAGATAATTTAATGTTTCCCATTCAAAAGTAAAAATGAATCAAGGTATATACAAAAATGAGTAAAGGTATATACAATCCCACATAGAATTTATTTCAAACTTAAACATCTAAGACCACAAGAACCGGTAATTCTATCTTCAGTTAATACAACCACTTGAGCAAGTAGTCAACCAAGTTAAAGATTCGATCTTGTATGAAGGTCTCCTAGTAACTTAACACTTGATTTCTTCCTATTTCATTGTCACTGATACTCAATTTTGTTTCGTAAAAAGAAAAATAATAATGAAAGTAATTGGAGACATACTTCCCAAGTCAAAAGAACTTCGAAAATAATTTCACCGGGGGATGAAGAAGAACGAAATTATATATAAGTCTCTGGAAAAGTCACGAGAAATTTGTATCATTTTACCTCATATCGAAAATTTTCTTTTCATAATCACCAAGTAAGAAAAAGGTGCATTTATCCATTTATTTTAGTTCCATACTCAGAGACGTATGCAGGAAGGGACTTCGTGCCCCATGTCCGGCTCACCCAAAAAATTAAAAAAATGTTTTCAAATGTCTAAAGGCATTATCATTATACATTATCTTATCTTTCAATTTGAAATGTTACCGGCCACTTGTGCTCAAACGTGAAGTTTGCACCTGATGCCCCTCTTCATTTGTAACTTCAGTTAGACTTGATTGTAACGACATCTCGGCTATAACGTCAATAACTGGCTGTCGTCACTGAATCCCACACAGAATTTTGCCAAAGAACCTTGCTGATAGAATCTATGAAAATGCGACGACCTCGGTTAAACCGACACACTATACATCACTTTTGCTTCCACTTTTTATGGTATTTTCCCAAGAAACTCTTGATGTCTGCTCGTCGGATTCAAACAATGTTTGTCTATTGTTTCATTCAGGTCTAACTATGAAATGATATATTGTTAGATAGTGACGCTTTGACTTATTCATTGACATGACCCGTATACGGGACATTCCAGTATTCTCTTGTAATTTTGTCCGCTTTTCTCTCTTCTTCTAAAACAAGTTTTACATTAATTATCAATCTTTACTAAAATCTGGGATGCAAGTAATTCATTCTATATAATACTGTTTAATAAATACAATATAAATAATACAATATAAATTTGCATAATTTATAAACTGTATTATATTACTATAATGAATATGCTTAGCAATATTCATCACATATTTGTCATATTATTTTTTTTTTAGTGAAATGCATTTTAAATCAACGCAAAATTGCTGTAGCAGTGCATTTCTCTCCAAGGATTACTCATAAGCAAAAAGTGTTTTGCCAATATTTGCAAAATGTTTGGCGAGAATCGGTGATGTCACCTATATTAAATCCAATTTCCTCGATCAAATATGGTCACGATAACCATAATGACAACTTCATACACAATACAGTTGGCCCCGCTTAATCGAGTATCAACGATTCCAGCACGCAGTATCCGATTATGCAAACAACAATTTAATTACCATTTAACAAACATAGAGTAATTCGTGTTTGAAAACTGATGACGGATCAATATTAATGAGGTTTCTCGGACAAATCAGGCATAAAAAATATAGTGAAAACTATATTTAATGATCCGATACCGAAGATTTTAACTTCTCGTCAGGAAATTTAGCGCTCTCTATTAGCTTGAAAGGGATCAAAAATAAAATAAAGATACGTAAAGCAACTTGAATACTTGGATGCCAGTACCTACTTGTACTACTCTTGAATGTATTCATCTTAACCTAGTAATATATTTCCCATTATTTCTAAATGTTTCATTCATTAAGAACATTACTTGTGCATAGTGTTTGGTATGTATTAACAAAGTTGCCGCGTGAAGCGTAATAGTCGATTAAGCGGGTAAAAGTCGTTGGAATTATCGTATTAGCGAGAGAGAGAACTGTAACAGTCTCTATGGGAGGAATTTTAGTGCCGGAGGATTTTGTCCATTTAAGTGGGATTATTGCTTCTGATATATTTTTCAATTAAAGAAAGCCTCGAGAGCATCAAACCATTATCACGACAGAATATCGCGGTGACCTGAATGCCGTTATAACCGAGTTTAACAATTTGTGCGTACTCACTTTCAAACACGTGGGCCATGACTCATCCCAAAACAATCAATTTTGTATAAAACATACGCGACTAAACACGCCAAATTATTACCGGGGAACAAAACCGTAATTCAACAGCCATTTCTCTTTTCCCCGTTTTCTTCGAAATAAAAGGGAACAAAAATGTCCGGAAATGTTCAAAGAATGAAGACACCATAAATAAAAGTAATGATAGTAATAAAAGGAGAAAAAAAATCTTAATGATCCGCATGTCCGTACAAAAAAATAAAATAAATAAAGTGTTTTTCGTTGGTTTTTTCCCAATTCTCGAGTTGTTTTTTACACGGCACCGGATCGGTCCATGGATTTTGTTTTGTCTTTATTGTAAGACTTTTTGGCCCTTGATAAATGAAAGAAAATGGTGAGTGGATGTTTCTCCCTAAAGGATACGACAAAAGAAATAGCGGGAAAAATCAAGAAAAGGAACAACGACGTTGGATTATCTCGGGAAAAAATCTCCAACCCTTGAGGTGAATAGAGAAAACGTTTTTATCAACACCGTCCCTGATTCCAAAAAGAAGGATAAAAACTATAGCATGATGGAGACTTGTTTCTATTCTGTTCTGTTGTCCATGCAGCGGTCAATTCTTCGGGATTTGCGAGTTCTGATAATAATAAATATATCCATAGCAGTGTTCTTTACACTTTCTACCAGCGGTTGAAAATGGTGAAATGATTTCTTTGGAGAATCAATTTGAGAGGAACTGGAAAGAAATAGATACCGTCAATGCAAAAATTATATGTGCACTGGTAAATAATAAATATTTACATGGCAGAGGTAATTTGCGCATACATAAAACATAAATGACATAATTAGGAATATCATTTGAGAATCAGCAAAAAATAGATACATAAATAGGAGAAATATTTTAGGACCGACAAAATAGATAAATGGGAAAAACAACTTGCGCCCGGAAAACAAATAAATACCGTAAATAGGGAAAATAATTCCAGAAAGAACCAGCAAAAAATATATAAAAATAAATAGGAGAAATGATTCGTGGACCTACGAAAAATAGGTAAATAAATACATAAATACAAATGCAACGCCACAACAGGCAAAACGCCCAACGAGGTGGCTGAGAAAAAGATGCCCATATACATGGAGATCGCGCAAAATAATTTACATCTATAAATGAGAACCCTAGATATTACAATACCTAGAATATAAATGCTCAAATTATTAAGCAACATCTACCAATCGATTAGTTTACAACCTACGTTGCAACTGCCAATACAGTAATACCCCGAAGTTACACAATACGTAAGACCAACTATACTTCTAAGTTTAATCCGCATAAGTCAGGTTATGATTTTTCACACAAATACATTTAAATATCAGTTTATTGGGACCAGAATTGGTATAAGAAACAATTTATGTAGTGGCAAAATATAGATGAATGAAAAGAAAAAATAATTTGTGGACTAGCAAAAAATAGATAAATTTATTAGAGAAATAATTTGTGGACCGGCAAATAATAGATAAATGAACGGGAAAAATAATTTGTGCAACGACAAAAGAGATAAATGGGTATAACAATTGAGCCCGGAAAAAAATAGAAAAAGCAATTTCACAACCAGCAAAAAATAGATAAATTTATTGGATAAATAATTTTTGTAACGGCAAAATAAATAAAGGGGACAAACAATTCGCACCCGGCAAAAGATTAAATATCATAAATAGGAAAAATTATTTCAGAACCAGCAAAAAATTTATAAATAAATAGGAGAAATAATTTATGGAGACCGGCAAAAGAAAACTATAAATAAATGGTAAGAATAATTTGCGAACCAGTAAAAACTACTAAATGAGAGAAATAATTTGTGGGCTCACAAAAGAAATGGGAGCAATAACTTGCGGACCAGCAAAAAAACAGGGCAAAATTAACTCCTCGCAGACCTTTCGACGCAAAAACAAAAATAAGAACCTAATATAGAAACTAAAATATTCAATGAATCGAAAATTATGTACTACCCATATATCAATTGACTGAAATGTTTCACAGACCAGTCCACGGACCGCTTGGGTGAAGAACGTTGATCTATAGCATAAGTATCCACCCTATAAAATACAGTTAAACTCGGTTGTAACGACATCTCGGCTATAGCGTCACTAACCTCGTTGAATTCCCATAGAGCAGCTTTTCTGAACCCATGGTCCACAGACAGCCTTGAACAATTGACAGCCAATTCTAGCCCAACTGAATGAAAAATTATTGTTATTGCAATTCGTAATAGTAATATCATTTCAGGTTTTAAGTAAATTACACCTTCATACTTGAAGAAAGCATATCCCATCGAAAAATACTCGGGATGTCGTGATCGTAAATACGGGATATTGCTCATTGCAGCTAAAAATAAAATTGCATTGACCAATTTTCTAATTATCGCTGAAATTGCTGAAGGCTGTGCGAATAAAGATCTCCTGCAATCGTAGTAAACAAGAATGTACTTCACTATAAAAACCCACTTTCCTTTATAAATAATAAAATTAGCATGATTTCTCTATGTATATCAAATTCAATGTATCAAAATAATTCCCATTTTAATTACATTAATATCATTTATAATTTTAATTTTAGAAAACTTTTATAGGAGAATGAGAATCCCATTCAACCGAAATCAAGGATGCTTGAACTACTCTACATTATAACAATCTTTTAATTAGAAATTCATAAAGGTCCCATTTCTTCTTCAAAGTGATTTTGTGTATTTTTCCCCCACTTTGCCATTAATACTTGAATATCTTTCGCTATGAATGGGAAAAAAAATGATAGTAATTGGTAACCTATCTGACGACACGTGTTATGGAAATCGAATTTCACCAGGGAAAGTGAATAAAAAACGAAGAAATCCGATAATTTTTCCTGAGAATTTAAGAGAAAAAGAATTATTTTATTATCGTATCAAAGATATAATTCATACCTTTTAATCAATTGTGAAAGATTCACTATTTTATCGTCCCAATACTTTCACGAGCTCTTCTATTTAAAAATTTAAGCGAGCATACAGTTTTCATCATTAATTATGACTTTTAATTCGTTGAAATATAGATAAAAATCGACTAAAAAATTCCTAATGGATTAATTTTGGGTAAATTGGTTTGCTGCTATAGAACACAAAAAGCCCAAAATGCTACGAAATGCTATCTAAGTCGGTGTTTTCCAACCTTTTTACAGCAGCGGACCCTTGAAAGCGGTTGAAAAATTTCGCGGATCGACATGAATGGGGAAAATAATTCGCGAACCGGCAGAAAACATTTAAAAAAGAGAAATACTCGGTGAGCCGTCCCCAAAAAATTAATGAATATTAGAAATAATTTGTGCAAGTGCAGAAAATGAATGAATGAGAGAAATAATTTGAGGACTGTGAAAAATAGGCAGTAGAGATAGTTTGCGGACCGTCAAAACACCAATAGACTGTAAAGATAATTTGCGAACTGGGAAAAAATATATGAATAGGAGAAATAATTTGATGACCGGCAAAAAAATTAGCAAATACGAAAAACTCTCTGCGCATGTGCAAAAATTGAATAAATGAGAGAAATTATTTAAGGACGGGAAGAAGTAAAAAACAAAGTAAATAAATTTAAATAAAATGAAATATAAAAAATAATATATGATATATTCAATATAAATTATAGTATAATAAAGTAATGAGTATAAAAATTAATGTAAAGTAAAAAAGAAATAAGTAAGAGAACTAATTTGAGGCGCCACAAAAAAATATATATATATATTATAAATAATTACCGGACCGGCAAAAAATAAATGAAGAGAAGAAATAATTTGGGAAATTAGAAAAAATATATAAATAGGAGAAGAGAGGCAATTTGCGTTAATTAGTTTTAATTCCAATGAATAAAAATTCTTCAAACTTTCATGATTCATTTCAAAATAGTTAACTTGATTCATTTCACGTAATTGAAAGAAAAATATCAGTGAATTTTTCTTTTAATTACGTGTTTTTTATAAATTCATCGAAAACTGGGTTTCTCACCCTGTAATTATGTCTCACAGTGTACAAACGTGAAAGATATAGGAACCCCCTTGAACTATATACATAATTATTTTTTGAGTCCATCCTTAATCTGCATGCCCATAAATGCTGTACGAAAGTCTCAAGATTTTGATTGATTAATCAATTTTGATTATTTTCCTTGTTGAATAATTAGTTTCAGCAAGTATAGCTGTCCGTATTATTAATGCGAATTTTGAATGAAAGCTATGTAAAATCCCAAAGTCTCAAATTTATATTTAGCGTTCTAAAGAAAAATAGTATTTATAATAGATTCTCTCGACTCTATTTCTTTATTATTTTTCCACGTATTTTGTTAAGGTTAAAGTCTTAAAAAATCCCCAGAGACGTTTCTTTGGATATTTTTCATGTGTTTGCTTTTTTCCCCTTCTCTCCTCGAAATAATAATAATACCCTTGTTTCCGAAATTTTGTACATGCAGCAATTTTGTGTAGTATCAGAAATATGTAGTCTGTTGTTCGTGCTTCACATACCAATAAAACACTAACAGGAATATCCCTGTGGATTTTTCGTTATCTGGATCAATATCATTTATTCGAGGGTATTTACAGTAATGATGTATCTTATCATTGAAGCCCGGATAATATGCGCTAATAAATGTGGCAAAATATGCACTAAAATATGCTCAAATATGTAGTAAAATAAAGATGAATCTGCATTCAAAAATGCCGAGAAAGGACATGAAATCACAAACATGTGCGAAAAATTAGAACATATACACCTAATAATGCTGAAGTATGGGGGCTAAAAATTAAAAATATACGCGAAAATATATAGAAAAATTCCAATGCATTTGAAAGTGCAGAAAAATGAAAAAAAATTCATACACATTTTGAAAATATGCATTTGAAAATACTGATACATGCATTTAAAATGCTTAAGCATGCATTTAAAAATTCCGAAATACGCATAAAATAAAACAAACGCTTTAAAAATTCTGCAATATGCCCTATGGGGATATGGGAAATATATACGTAAAATGAAAAAAAATATGCATTTAAAAATGCTGAAGTTTCCCTAAAAGAGAGAAAATATGAGCATAAAGCGGAACATTTGCACATAAACAAACAATTTATTATTATTTGTATTATATTTCTAATGCTCATTAATTGTTTTGTCGGTCTGCAAATTATTTCACCCATTCATTTTGTTTTTTGCAGTTTCCCAAATTATTTTTCGTTCTCACGTATTTTCTTGCCCGTCGTCAAATTATTTCTTCTATGTAGTATTTATTTTTGTCCTTCCTCAATTTTGTTTTTCTTGCAAATTTATTTTTTGCTGGTCTGCAAATTATTTTTCACACATCTATTTATTTTTTTGCTGATCTACAAAATACTGCTTTCATTTATTAATTTTTTGCTGTTCTTCAAATTAATATTCCTGTTGATTCATTTCTTTTATCGGTCCGCAAATTATTTTTCTTATTTATTTCTTACTTTCCGAATTTGTTAATTTTTTTAGCGGTTCGCAAATTATTTCTCCCTTTTCTCTCTCTTTTGCCAATCTGCAAATTGTTCCTCAGCAATTTGCTCAATTTTTGCTGTTTTTAAAATTATTTATAATGCTCATTGTTTTTTCCCTCGATCTGCAGTTTATCATACTCGTTCATTTTATGCCGGTCCGCAAATTATTTCGCCTATTTGTTTGTTACTTTTTCCATTCAGTCATTTTTGTCTGTCCTCAAATGATTACTCCAATATTTCATTTTTTGCCGGTCCGCAAAATTTTTCTGTTATTTTTTTTTTGCCGTCCCCAAAATTAATTAATTATATTAGTTAATTATTTATTAGTTTTTGTTGGTTCGCAATTTATTTATCATACTCGTTCATATTTTGCCGGTCCGCAAATTATTTCTCTTATTTATTTATTTCCGCTGGTTCGCAAATACACCACGTCGAATTTGTCCGAAGAAAACATATTGCAAAAATTTAACGCTTGCTGGACTGGAAGGGATCTCGGCAACGAGAAAAGTCCAAGGGCAAAGTTCTGGAGTTCGTTCATTCATGTTGTACACCACGTGACTTTATCGAATTTTCCGTTCTTTCTTATGCAGTTTTTACTACAGATGTCCAACCTTTTGGCGAGTGCGGGCCACTTCAGTGGTGTGAAAACATGTCGCGCGCCATTAACGTAATTAAGTGATCTGTGGGGAACAGCGCCGGGGGTTACTTAAATGATCTATGAATGCATGAAGGTCGGCATGGGTGATTTTGAATTATGTCATGGGTCACTAAGATTATTTGTAAATCTTCAGCGGTCCGTTTGAGTGATCTGAAGCTCTGCTGCGTGTCATTTGAGTAATCTGGGAATGTGCAGCGAGTCACTAAAGTAATCTATAAACGTGTCGCAGTCAATTAAGTGACCAAGAACTGTGCCGCGGGTCGTTTAAGTGAACTGGAAATGAGCCACGGTCTGCTTGAGTGATCAAGTGGGAAGTCAGTGATCAGGTTGGGAACCACTGGTCTAAACTAACTGTACTATATTGAACTGCCTTTCATATTGTGCTTCTTTCTTGATCCCTTTGAGGTGACTGGTGAGTACGTATATTTTTCAGAGATTATCTTCAAGATTTCCGGAATATTATAATAAATTCTAATCTGTTTCATTACGGGTTTTATTGATGCCAATGAAAAACTAAATCAAAATAAATCCAACGAAAATTATAATTTGAGTATTCAAAATTCATTCGGTCTTCATTCGTTCACATTCATATTTCCCGGACAAAAAATAATAATAATTTTTAAGATTAAAATTTAATACTTATCAGGACTAAAAAAAAAAAATTGAATCTTAAAGAAAAAATTTTGAAAAAAACAGAAATTCTTCGTGAAAATTTTCCTTTTTCTCATTTGTATTTTAAATGCGTTCAAGAAACATTAACCATAACAAAAAAAAAATTTCTTGCTTTCACTCACACCAACAGTTTCTAATTGAATTTCGCGATGGCGGTTTTTTTTCTTTTCTGTTACGAAAGATCCTGAAATTAAATTTTTTTTTGCGCCCTCTATCTTTACTTCTTTTTTTGCGGAGAAGTTGGAAAATTTCTTAAACAAATTTCCCGTGCGTGTGGATATGAATTTATTCCGTTGCCAAAGTACGTTTTCTTTTCTCATCTTCTCCTCAGCACGAAATTACCCCATTTGTTTAACATAAGAAGATAGTTTTTCGGTGGGAGAGAGAGAGAGAGAGAGAGAGAGAGAAAGAAAGATGGCGCGTAAAACCGCCAATTTTAGCTTAAAGAAATGAACATATTCGAAAATATTATTTTTCTGGTCTAAGATGCTATTAATCTTTTGAAAATGTTACTTTTATGCCATATTGGTCTATGCTTCTTTACTATTATCCTATGCAATTTTCAGATTCCGGCAATTCCAGAGATTATTGCAGAAGTTTGTGAAAACTCGAAATTTCTGATTTTCAATATTTTCACGTACAAATAATGTCATGGACATGTTTCTAAACGCCATTCATTCGATATTAAAATTGTTTTCGGCGTGTTATTTCGAATGATGCCGTCTATACCAGAGTTTTTCAACCACTGATATATAACACTGACCGGCACCGGTCAGTGGAATATCTCGCCCAATTCATGTGGCAGCGGCATAATTTTGTGTTTAGTAAATAAACTAGTCTATATAATGCTCATGTATTTTTTGCTGGTCCTCACGTTATTTCTACTGTTTATGTAGCTTGTTTTGCCGGTTTGCTAATTACAGTATTTTACATTTTTGTGTATTTCTTGCTGATTTGTATAGTTGCAGTATTAGAATTACAATATTTCTCCTTTTTTCATCGATCTGCAAATTAATTTTTCGTCTTCATGTATTTTTTTTACCGATCTGCTTATGTGTGTTTATGTCATCGACGTGTCTTATGTTTATGTATTTGTTTTACCGGTCCGAAAATTATTTCTCCTATCTATTTATTTTCACCGGTCAGCAAGTAACTTCTCCTACTTATTTATTTTTCACTGGTCAGTAAATTATTTCTGCTATTCCTGTATTTTTCCTCGGTTCTCAAATTATGTATTTTTACCGGTCTGTAAATTATTCCTCCTTTGCAAATTACACCATTGCTTGTTTCTGTGTAGTTTCTGCCAGTCTGTGCAAATTTTTTGTCCTGCTTGTGTAATTGTTTCTGGTCTGCAAATCATTTATGCTATTTATTTGATTATTTTCTGTCATTCCTCAAATTATTTCTATGCTTATGTATTTTCAGCCGGTTTGTATTAATGTTATAGTATTTCTCCTGTTCATCTATTTTTTTGTATGCTTCTATTAATTAAAGTATTAAAACACTACAATATTCCTTCTCTTTTGAGGGAAGACAAATTGTTCATTATATTTATTTTTCGCCAGCCTGAAAATTGTTTCTCCTGTTTATGCAGTTATTATTATATATGTTATTTATTTTTGCCGATCCACAATTAATTCCTCCTATTCACGTATTTTTTACGGCAATTTCCAAAATTACTTCTCTCATATTACCGCGGTCCACGAAATTGTTAAACTATATTTTCATGTGTCCGCAGTTGTAAAAAAAGATAAAGAAAACTCATCAAAAAATAAAATTATGTAAAACGAGATTTTTGTTCTTGGTTAGCAGACCACATTTCCTAATAGCTTACGACTAAAATAGACTGAATACAGCAATTGTTTTGCTTTAAACACCGTTGTAAAATTATCAAATTTTAAAGTTGTGGGGGCGACATAATTCGCCCCGCGTTGAAAAAATCCTAGTTACGGCCTTGGGTAAACACTCATGCTTTCTTTGAATTTTACGAGATGGCTGTGGAGGTTGCGATGCGTCATAATATATATTGTAATTACAGTAAGGATGTGGAATACAAAGAACCTCTCCCAAAAAAGTTAAAGACCGATACTTACGATGCATCTGTTCGCCTGCATAACAGGTGCAAGCCAAAAACCATCTTGGGTTGTGGGAAAAACATAAAAATCTATAAAAACGTCACATTCTCCAGACTCATCTCGAACAATTCAAAGAAGGCATGGTTGCTAACCTAAAAGAGCACCTTCAACAAAGAATTCTCGACTTGGAGTATGTACTGGTTGACTACAATTGAAGTTCCTGTATTCTGAATAGTTTTCCCAAAAACCACTCATCCGAACACAGCCAAATTTTCAGGATATCTTAATGAGACCATGGGAGAGAGATTTATGTGATAAAAAATATAGTTCTGTTTTTGACCGCCGGATGAAAAAGTGGTGCTTTTTATTGCATTTTCCTTTTTTTTTTTTTTTGCATGGTCCATAAAGCGTATATACCAAGTTTCAAAGGAATACGTCCTCTAGAACGGGCGCTACGTAAGTCTGAGTAGTTTTAGTATACTGACACCAGTGCCGTCTTAACGCATGGCCCGGGGGCCTCAAGAGAAGAGGGGCCTCACAAAAATGAGATCCAGTTCAAATTTTCCAGGATTTACCAGGTAGGGCCTCCGAAAAACCACTTGGCCCGGGAACCCATGATACTCTTAAGATGGCCCTGACTGACACTTTCTTTCTTTCTTTCAAACCGAGCACAACTTAGGTCTATCACCATCTATGAGCAATTTACTAGCTAGTGAGTTGTGCCGGAAGCGTAACTATGCGTGTACCTAACCTGAGTGCGTATGTAGTGTTGTGTTTGATTTTTCAGTGCCGCCATCTATATTTCAGAAGTGGAGTGATGTGTTATAATTCAATTACATTTGCACTGTTTGTAGGTCTGTTGCTCTATGTGGCGGGACTTTTTAAGGGGGAGATGGCGCCACTCAGACCTATGTAGCGCCCGTTCTGGTATACGTATTTCGTTAAAACTTGTTATATACACTATACAGTAGAACCTCTCGATTAACGGTCACCCACGGGACCAAAATTTTTGTCCGCTAATGTGGAAGTACGATATGCAGTGAAACCTCGTTTATACGACTTTCACATTTATACGGCGGTTTTTTTTCGGTTGCAATTGGTTCCAATTCCTACCTGTAAAAATGATACACCGGAGGTTATGCAAAATCACCAATCGTCTCGATAAAGAAAGTTTGATTAACTTTCACAACATTTATAACTTTTATCGGCTATTATGCCCAACTCCTAAATAAACTTGGAAATTTTTATGAATATGGGAAAATTTTATATTTTTTCTTCTCTTCATTAAACAAATTAGTTTGTTTTTGCCCGCACGTGATATGTGCACTACACGTATATGCAACAAAAATTAAAAGAATGAAGAACAGATAAAAACATTCATAACAACATTAGCTGTCTTGTAATGTTGGCTTTCTTCGCATGTATTCCAGAATCAAAACCAGCATTACCATTCAATGTCACCATCCTGGACCATATATGGTCCATAAACTATAGTTGCTTAAACTATATATAAGGAAAACAACTATAGTTGGTATTCAACTAATCATTTATCATATTTACCATATTTCGATCATATCTCCTCATATTACGAAGAGATATGATCGAAGTGTTCAAAATTTTCAACGGGATGGATAGGATGGACCATGAACTTTTAGTACACCGCCAATCGACTGCTTTTACAAGGGGACACCAGTATCGATTGGTAAGGGACAATGAGAGGTTATGGTGTCGCAGGGAATTTTTCTCTAATAGGGTTGTTAATAAATGGAATAACTTACCCCCGGAGGTAGTAGATTGTAACACAATTGACACGTTTAAAAAGAAATACGATAAACATGTTGGGGTAAATCGAGAAGTCTATCCATACTTAGAATAAGACAACCATAAACACATTATGGGCATTGTATAGTATTTCATCATGTGTATATATTGTTTATAATTTTAGTTTTTAATTGGGTTGCTGTATTTTTGAAATATATGGCATCTATATTTGTTATGGGCATCTTTTTCTCAGCCATCTCGTTGGGCATTTTGCCTGTTGTGGCGTTGTATTTGTATTAATGAGATTACGGTTATACGTAATCTTCTTTGAATATGATAAATTCCCGGTGTATGATCAAAAATTATTAAATTAGAGTTTGCCTGATTTTACTGTCCGCTAATGGGAGTGAAATGCATTAAATCCGCATTCCACTCAACCGGGGATCAGAAATGTGTGCGTTAACGCGAAGTATCCGTTAGGGAAGGTTCCTCTGTATGTACCATGAAAAAAATAAAAATGCAATAAAAAATGTCACTTTTCCACCTATTGAAAAATTGAAGTTTATTTTTTTAATTGTGCATAAATCTCTCTCCCATAGTCTCAATAAGATATCTTAAAAATTTGTCTGTATTCGGAAATGCAGTTTTGAGAAAAATTATTCATAGTACACGGGAACTTTAGTAATAATCACCCTGTATATAAGGATGAACACATCGAAAATTTATTAACAGTTATTTTTGGGAGCTAAAATCGTGTAGATGAAATGAATATGGGAACCAAAATGAAAAATGTCCATTATTTATTAAATTTAAAATTGTATTGTAACTAAAATTTTATTTTCTGGTAAAAATACATGACTTACATTCTAAAAGTTATTCATAGTTTTTCGAATTATTATCAAGCGGAAAGTTCCTTTTTCTGTCGTATTCCGTATTCCAGTCACCCAATGGCAAATGACCAATTCACAAATATAGATCTACGGACATTCAAAGTAGTTTGAGGAGGATTAATCATCATCTTCAATTCAGGCTAATCCAAGCTAAGCCAACACAGGAATCACAACTTCCACCTTCGAACAAAGAAAAAGTTTTGCGTTTTTTACTTCACGGTGATAATTGTTCACAATATACAAATTCTATGAAGTCGACACAAGCATCAACAGAAACAATTTTTTCGTGTGTTCCGTATAACACAATTAATTTCTTTGAAGAAAGCGTGTGAGTCGCAATTCTATCCATTAAGTAATTTCACCGTCACGAAACTGCAGATAAATAGCTTCTACTTTTTCGCGCAGAGACCCCGTTTCGTGAATATATAAACCAAAGTGTTTCTTCTCCCGAAGACTAATTTATTTGCGAAATTTTTACCGCAACCGAATAGTTAATGGGAAACTGGGACATATGTATGGAAGGTGCTGGGTTCCAGATTAGATTTCTCGCCTTCGTTAGATAAGGATAAACTCGTTTGTGATAAATGAACCACGAAAAATGAATTAAGTTACCCAAAAATTGTTTAAACATGTATCCCTTCGGTTGTTCGCGTGAAATATATTAAAACGCTCACGATCATCGAGAATAAATTACTCGCATTTATTCGGTGCAGGGATGAATGGATCAAAATGTTTATAGTAAACATTCATAGTGATTTCAAAAAAAAAAATACATTATTGTATAATTTTATGTAAAAATTTTTAAATTTTTTTAGTGATTTTCGTTCTCGATAAGCTAGAATTATGTCAACGTCTGTAGAAATATTCTCTGGCTAAAGATCACATGGAGGTATAAATTTAGAAGCAAAACATAAATTTGGTCATTATCCATGTCGGCATTGCCCTACCGAGATCATTAACCCATGGTTGTATTGACCTACCGAAACCATTATCTCATGGCTGTATTTCCCTACTAAATCATTATCATACATGGCTCTATTTTTCTATCGAGATCATTATCCCATGGCTCCATGTCTCTACTGCTCTACAGAGATAAATATCCCAATGCTCTATTGCCCTTTCGCGATCATTATCCCATGGCTCTATTGCCCAACCGAGATCAATGTCCTGTTTCTCTGTTGCCCCACCAAGATCATTATCCCATGGCTCATCCCACGGCTCTATTGCCTAACCAAAATCAATATCACATGGGTCTGTTGCTCGGCCGAGATCATTATCCCATGGCTCTATTACCCAACCGAGATCAATATCGAAGGCTCTATTGTCCTACCGAGACCATTATCCTGCGGCTCTATTGCCCAACCGAGATCAATATCCCATGCCTTTATTGCCCTTATTGCCCTTTTAAGATCATTGTGCCATGGCTGTAATTCCCAACCAAGATTAATCCTACTGATCGCCGCGTAGTCTTATCAACATCCTCTGCTCAGAATGTCACCTGTTCTGGCGTCGCAACGAAAATATAATACAAATACAAATACAACGCCACAACGAGGTGGCTGAGAAAAAGATGCCCATAAAAATATGGATGTCATATATTTCAAAAATACAGCAAAACAATTAAAAACTAAAATTATAAACAATATATATACATGATAAAATATTTTACAATGCCCATAAGGAATACTTATGGTTGTCTTATTCTAAGAATGGATAGCTTCTCGATTTACCCGAACATGTTTATCGTATTTCTTTTTAAACGTGTCAATTGTGTTACAATTTACTACCTCCGGGGGTAAGCTATTCCATTTATTAACAACCCTATTAGAGAAAAATTCCCTGCGACACCATAACCTTGCATTGTCCCTCACCAATCGATACTGGTGTCCCCTTGTAAAAGCAGTCGATTGGCGGTGTACTAAAAGTTCATGGTCCATCCTATCCATCCCATTGAAAATTTTGAACACTTCGATCATATCTCCTCGACACCTGCGTTCATCCGATGTAAACATATTCAAAAAATGAAGTCTCTCTTCATAACTCAAGCCCCGTGTACCAATAAGGACACGCGTAGTAGCTCTTCTCTGCACCCCTTCAACCAAGTCTATGTCCCTCTGTAGGTATGGTCTCCAAACCCTTACATCATACTCCAGTTCAAGACGAACTAAGCATCGAAAAAGCGGAAGCACGACTTTAGGAGAACGCGAAGAGACCTTTTTGAAAATGAAACCGAGCATTCTATTCGCTGAACAATGTTCAGAAGTCTAGTTCCACACTACGAGATCAGTTCGGTATCGAAATCAAAACAAGTTGTCCACCATGTGATCACGATTCCATGCAATCCCTCGTATATATTCAATCATATCATTCAAAGTATACAAAAACAAAAAGTATAAAATTTTTTATTTAAGTTTTTCTACAGAGCACGAATTCAAGTCACCGAAATTCCAATCCTCGTGTTATTTCCAGCATGTGATTTGCGGGAAGTGGGGGAAAAAAAAAATAATGTCAACTAACATTCAACATGGATTGTTTTTATTTGGTTTTTTTTACAAAATCGATAACGAATTCCCGCCGTTGGCAACAGTTTTTAGAAGAAAATTGAATTTAAAATCCATTTTCATAATGCAAACGCATTGTGAGGAGCAGGAAGAGGAAAAAAGTAAATATATAAATATAAACAAACATGTACTTACACACGAATGTGTACGTTCCCCGTAGATATTGAATTTGATTGCCGTCGGGAAGAACGAAAAAAAAAACACGGGGATGATATATACATGCCCGGATGAATCTTTTAATTCGTTTATCAGTAATGTGACTACGATCTCGTTTCGCGATACATAATTCCATTAAAAATCATACTGACACTTTTCATTTCTTCGTCTTCTCTCATTTTTCTTTAACGCTATCAAAAATTGGATTATCCGAATTTTTTTTTTTCGACATCCCCGCGTTTCCTGGAACAAGGAGATATCCTCTGGATTTCAGCCAAATGCAAACAACAGGTACAACGTGGCCAGAGGACTAAAATGACTAAACGTATTCCGAGCCTAGATTTGATACTTCAAATATTTTAGAATATCGTCTACTTCAACTTATTTCTGCTTGCGGACCGGTTAAATTGGGTTGAAATTTTCTACGGACCGGCGTATTTATATACAGTGTGGATGCCATCGACCGCTCAATAATCGCACACGTGATTCTTTGTGGAAACTAGTATAGAAAAGAATAAGCAATATATATACAGGGTGTCCTGTAAGTGCTAATGCTGCCTTTATCTCATCAACCGTCCGCGTAGAAATACGATTCCAACAAATGCTCAATAATTTCCCTTTGAGAGTGAAAATACAGTGTGCAGCAAAATAAAAAAATCTAAATTTTTCTATGGTTCCCCCTCCCCCCACCTTGTGCATTTGTGCATTTAACAGCGTTAAATGCGGGTAAAACAGTTTTTTTAGCATTCAACGCCGTTCTTTCCCAAATTTCCTCCGTTTTTCGAATTCGAATATTGCACTTCGAAACGTAGATTTTTTTTTTTTTGCTGCCATCAGAAGACACAGGGCAACAACACAGAGCACGTGGGGCCGTATAAAAATTTTTCTATTTTATTACGCACTCTATTTTCACTTTCAAAACTGATAAAGGACAACTCTTGAATGGCTGTTGAGTATTTTAAAAAAGGGAATGATATTTATACGACGGACGGTTGATGGCATAAAGGCCGCATTAGCACTTACAGGACATCCTGTATAATAAAACCATGACGATAAGCAATTACCCGCTATACAGGCTGTCCTGTAAGTGCTAATGCTGCTTTTATCTCATCAATCGTCCGTCGTACAGATATGATTCCAATTTTAAAAATGCTCAAAAGACATTTAAAAATTACCCTGTACGAATTTTGAGAGCGAAATATACAGTGCGTCACAAAATAAAAACATCTAAATTTCTATACGGTCCTTTGGTCCTCCTAACTTCCAATTAGAACGTTGATGCCCGGTCTCTCCTCAGACCAACAGAAAAAATTCCATGCTTCTAAGTGCAATCAATTAAGATAGTTGAATACAAAAATCGGAGAAAAGTTTTATGAAAGAACAGCAAAAAAGCTTACGAACACAACGCTCCTTTCCCTCATTTATGTTGTCCTTTCCCAACTTTTCTCCTTCTGTTAAATTCGAATATCTCAGTAAATATTGCATTCAGAAACTTGGATATTTTTTTACCTCAGGAGAGATGGGACAACAACTTTCTAATTGGAAGTTAGAGGGCAGGGGGACCGTGTAAAAATTAAGATATTTATTTTGTTACAAGCAATATTTTCATTCTCAACCCGTTGATTTTTGATTGCCTTCCGAGTATTTTTAAACTCGAATAATACACTCATTGCCATAAAAATTTGCGCACCCAGAAGTCGTCAAAATGAAACGAAATTTTACACATGTAAGTACAACGTTGATATAAGTAAGTGATTAGAAAATCCAAGAAAAAGGATCATTTATTGCAGAAAAAAGTACAGATGAACAGAAGTTTTAGTACTCTGTTGGATCCCCTCTAGCGCGAATGCACGATGCGATACGAGCGGGCATTGAGACATACAAGTTCCGTATGATGTCCTGAGACATCTCGTTCCACAGTTGCTATAAATGCGCCTCTAGTTCGACCAACCTCGTAGGGTGTCCGACTTGCCGTCCCAAATGATCCCAGATATGCTCGATTGGTGACAAATCTGAGGATAGAGCAGGCCAGGGAAGGGTGGTAATGTGGCGGAGGCAGTCTTGTGACATCCTTGCTGTGTGTGGCCTAGCATCGTCTTGTTGAAAAATGGCTCCTGGGAGCCCTGTCATGAGTGGCAACGCATGTGGCTGAAGGATGTTATGGACGTACCGCTGGGCTGTCATTGTGCCATGGATCAATAATAGGGGTGACCGTGTATCGTAAGCAATGGCACCCCATACCATGACACCAGCTGTGGGAGCGGTGTGTCGCTATAAAGCGAAGGCATGATTGAAGCGTTCACCACGGGGCCTCCACACACGAACACGATTGTCATCACTGCTCAAGTTGAATCTCGATTCGTCGCTGAAGACGACCTGGTTCCATTCCGTTGCAGTCTAATCCCGTCGTGCTCGACACCACTCCAAACGGAGGCGTTGGTGGGTGGGTGTCATTGGCAGCACACGTAATGGGCGCCGCGATACCAGACATCCTTCAGCCAGGCGCCTTGCGATGGTTCGGGAAGACACAGGGGCCCGTAGTGAAGCTGCTGCCTGTGTCTGGATAGCGGCCAATGAGGCAGTTGGCTCTACGCGTGCGTTTCGGATGATGTGACGGTCTTCTCGACGACTGGTCTGTCGAGGGCGTCCTGAACCTGGTCGCCGTGTAAACACCTCCTCACAGTAAAATCAGAACGGCCTAGTTGACGAGCTACTCGCCGAGCTGACCACCCAGCTTCCATCATCCCGATGATTCTTCCCCTATCGAACTCTGACAACTGCTCATATGGTCTACCTCAGCATTTCCTTTGCAAACGATTAAATACACTCCAGCAAGCTCTGCTTACCTGTTTTATACTCCAAGGAGAACGAAGTTCAACGCCCTCTAGTGGCCTTACGCAATGCGCAATCACGCTGCATTTCTAATCATTTGCATATCTGCCCGACATGTACCTTCAGGCCAACTTTCGTTTCGATCCCACAATTATTTCTTGGTGCGCAAATTTTTATGGCAATGAGTGTACTATGACGGATGTTTGATGAGATAAAGGCTGCATTTGCACTTATAGGACGCTGTGTATATTGCCTTTTATTGCCTATAATCAATCAAGCTCCTAAATACTCGTATATAAACTAAAGACGTCGTAAAGAAAATTCCCCCCAAAAAAATAGATTTATATTTTTACTCTTTTACAGCAACATTTTTATCATTAGGTTAATTCATTTATCATTTTTTCTTATTATTATTTCGTCCTTTTATTCTTTGTATACTTTCATCCATTTCCCCCGTTCTTTTCCCGAACAGAGAAAATAAATGACCAGGATGGAATGCCATGTTACAAACGGGACACATCGTGGTGGGGATACAAAAATGAGATCGAATTTGACTGTGGTGAAGTTTTTGTCGATTTCAAATGATAACTGGAATATTCCATCATTTTTAATTTCTAAAATGTTTTATTTTTTATTTATTTACAATAACCCCAGAAGGCATGGAATGCACTTATACTTTAAGGAAAAAAAAAAAAAAAATAATAATAATAGTCAGTACGGGAAGCACTTCGCATACGGAATCAGGTCGAAATCCCCAATAGTGGAAGCAAATCTTGCGTAGGAGGCACATAAAAGTTCTGATGGAAGACTGTTCCATATTCTTGCCACACGGCATCTATATCCGTGGAAAAAGCAATCCCTTCTAGCCATTGGTATTCTTATTTGGAAGCGATGCCTACGTAGGTTAACTCGCCTGTCTATGATCTCAAAGAAAGGCTCTCTCGATGGTAGATGAACAATTTGGTGGACTAGTTTGTAGCACATCTTCAGATCTGCAGCGATTCTACGCCATTCCAGTGAGTGTAAACCCAGAAATTGAAGTCTCTGGCAATAGGATAGACCGCTCATGCCAGGTATTCGTTTAGTAAACGACCTCTGTGGCTTTTCGAGGAGCTGTATGTCCTTGATTTTGTAAGGGCTCCATACTTGCGAACAGAACTCCAGGGTCGGGCGAACGTACACACAGAAAGCATATGACAACGTATGCGCATCACACTTACGGTATGCCGTACGTAACATATATGAAATTCTATTAGCTTTGCAGACTATGCCATGATAATGATCAGTGAAATCCAGAATGCGGCTCATTGCAATACCTAAATCCATGCATGTATCCAATTGCTGTAACGTTTCATTACCTAGTTGGTAATATTCAGAATCGGTGCGTCTACCTAAATGCATTGATCCACTTTTTGATGATGAAATAGGTAGCTTATACTGACAACTCCACTGGAAAAGTTGTTGGCATGCAGTTCTTAGGCCCCTAGTGTTTTCCACTGGAGAGAATAACTTAATGTCTTCAGCGAAAGAGATGGGTGACACAGATTAAGTAATATCGTAAGTGTACAAAGTAAATAAGATCAGGCCTAACGCCGATCCCTGGATGACTCCGCTTGGCACCTGATATTCTTTAAACATCACGCTGGCTACGCGAACCTGATGAACTCTGTCTGATAGCAGCTCTTGAATTATCCTCACAACTTTATCCGGAACCCCCATGCAAGCTAGCTTCCTCAATAGTAACAATCTGTCTACTTTATCAAATGCCTTTTGGAATTCGACGTAAATTACATCAATCTCTTGTCCACAGTCTATAGCCCTCTCCCATATATCATGACAAATCAACTGCTGCACTGGTAAGAAGCGGCCAGGAATGAAGCCAAACTGAACTGAGGGGATTAAGCCCATCTCGTCGGCAAATGGAAGTAACTGATTGACGATGCATCTCTCGAAAATTTTGCAGGATATATCGGTTAATGATATCGGGCGATAATTATTCGGATCTGCCCTGTAGCCTTTATTCTTATAAATTGGGCTAATAACTGCAGATTTCCAAGAGCATGGGATAGACCCGTAGTCATAGAAGGATGTGAAGATGGAGCTAAGCAGAGAAGATATCGGGTCTGAAAGACGTTTGTAGAAACAACTGGGTATTCCGAAAGGACCCGGAGATGATCGACCAGGAAGAGAAGCAATAATGACTTTTATCGTATGAGTGTTGAACATGTCACGAAAGAAGGGATGATCATTCATAAGGCCTTGATAACGATGGTCGTAACCGGAACAATCATATGAACCAGAAAATATGTCCGCAAAAACGTTTGCTTTCCCATAATCTTCCGTTATCGTGGTGCCATTCACAGTTAGCGTTGGTATGTCCCGGGATACACAAAGTCTACTGCGGACATCTCGGTGGAGAAAGTTCATGATTTTTACAGAGGTTGAGGAGATGTAAACTCTCTTTCTCTTGGACGTAATTTGCATAGTTCCTAGCCGTGACCTTGTATTATTCTTTAGTGGTTTGACTAGGTATTGATCTATATTGACGCCAAGCATGCAATTTCCTATTGTTTAGCATTCGTAAAACCTTATCTTTTTTTCTAAATCTCATTTGACGGGGAACATGTTCACGAGACCGCAGAAATCGAGGTGGCAAAGTATCCGCAGCTGAGATAGTCCCAGCCAGTACTTGGTCCTGCAGATCTTTTACAATAGTTGATAATCGTGGATAATCTGCATTGTGATAGTTTAGTGTTGATCGGCAATCTAATCCTGTTGTAATATGCAATGAGAAGTGTATCGGCAAGTGCGGTGGATTATCGCTGTTGCAGAAGCAGAAGGGTGGAAGTGCATATACGTCGTAGACCACCGAAGGATCGGTAGCAAACAGAAGATCTAAGAAGTTTTCCCCTTTCGTGGGAAAATCGACCAACTGAACAAGGCCTAGTTCTGCTGATATTGACATGATCTGTGACTCCAATTCAGATGAGAATCTCCCGTTTATCCGATCGATTCCCCGCATGTTGAAGTCCCCGACCAAAACCACCGGAAAGCACGCAGAGCAGTAATGCCTTAGTTCTCTCCAAAACTCACACGAATGATCTAAATTACATACTTTATTTGGTGGAACGTACGCCGTAATAAGCCTGCACTTCCTATTTCCGCTTTTTATATCCACCGATATTATCTCAACATCTTGATTTCCATTATGCACGTTCTCCAGCTTAGGTTTCAGGCTGCTTCGAATAATAATGCATACACCTCCTCCCGCAGTAGTTTCTCTGTCGTATCGGAAAATATCGTATCCTGGTAGACATATCAAGGAAGACGAAACTGACTGATGTAACCAAGTCTCTGCTATACACAGAATGTCGACCTCGTATGACTGAATGCAGCAACGCAAATCGTCAATTTTATTCACAATACTTCTGGGGTTCATGAATATACCTGAACTCTTGATTCAGAATCGGGTGTGTGTTCATTTGTTGAAGAAATTGACGATGACTCTTGTCCGTACAGTCATTGTTGATTAGAGGTGGCCCTCTGACCGGGCAATGCTTCCGTTATAGTGCAATCTCCAGCCGGATCCTCCAGAAGATATCTGGGAATACCAAAAAACTCTCTGATGTGTATACCAGATGGCCAGTGGAATGGATCACTCAATGAATCCCAATTACTATCGACAGTGGTTAGTAAAAAAGATGCATAGTTGTTTGAGTTCCTTGTATTCAGCTTAACGCAGTCGTACTCGAGTTGCGTGTCCTGCAGTATGCGACGTACGTCCGAGATAGATGTCTCTGGAGCAAATCTGTTCACCAGCAACCGACGTCTGCGAACCGTCGGCACTACACGCACCTGCGACGTCATAGACATTCCCACTCTGAATTCATTACGCCGATCAGTCCCAGTTGCGACGTTGGATCGCTGTAAACGGTTAGGTGGTACTTGATTAATATCATCCACTTTCAAGCGAGGGTGGACTGCCCGAAACGTGTTGTTATTTGACAAATTTTCCTTTCCCCTCAAAGTATCAGTCAATATTTGGGCATACAAAGCGGTAGCAACAGGCTCTGGCAATAATTCACAATTGTTTGCTCCAGATGAGTTCACGTTTGAGCGCATAGCATTTGACAAGTTAGCTATCTCTGACTGCATTCCGGGAATGATCTGGGCAATGCTCTCTAGTCTACTAAAACGTTCCTCAAACTTCTGAAAGTTTATCTCAATAATCTCTGAAATATTAGCAGTTTCATGGATACTAGGCGGCGGCTCAGTGATAGCAACCTCCGACAAAGAACGTTCATTTCCTACGACATGGACTTCATCATACAGCTGCATATTTCCTGCATTATGTCGTAGATATTCCATCGTAAATTCACTTCTATTTCTGGTCAACAGATGGTAGCACCACACGTGAAGTGTTTTTCACTGTGAACAGAGTCTACTTTTTATAACCACGGGTGGGGTGGAATACGGAAAGAGGAATCCCAGTTATGGAAAATTGTCACCCAAAAACCATTATGCCAAAGTTAGTTCCCAATTTTTCTAAAATCATCGAAAAACTGCCGATTGCGCTAAATAAAGCACTACTGCAAATCACATTGGGTTAAAATTCAACAACCAAAAAATTCATTTTTTTCACATTTGAATAAAAATCTTTCCAGTCACCAACCCTCTGTATACGAACTTTTCCTGAAGTGTGTTCGTAAACCGCATTGTTCTCGAACCGAAACAGTTTTTCCTCGTAGAAATCAATGTAAAATGAATTAAACCGTTAATGCGACCCCAAGCATTTTTAGTGTGAATTTTTACAACACAGCTCAACGTTAAAACCAACGAAAATCATCAAATTAACGCTGAAAAAGTAACCATACGTACGTTATAGAGATGAAATGAAAATTATAGTGTGGCTATGTTCGGTCTCATACCTATAATCTTGATGACGAAGCCCTCAAAATCTCTGCCAGCCAAATTCGTTGTCCTGTAAGACACTTGCTGCCAAGCTTTGTCAATAAAGAACTATGCAGTTTTCAGAATTGTTTGAGTGTTAGGTTGATTCTATAACACATATTATTGCGAAACATTTTTTTTAAATTCTTTGGTGTAGAATAGGGGTTTTTGTGTGGGTCTTTGGCGTAGGTATTGCGGTCTTTGGTGTAGAATAGGTGTCAACGGTAGTAGGTAGGGCCTCCAAAAACTGGCTCGGGGATCCATGATGTTCTTAAGTCAGCCACCTCGTTGGGCAATTTGCCTGTTGTGGCGTTGTATTTGTAAAGCCCATTTATTAAACAAAAGATAAAGAACAAAAACTATGGTGTATGTATGATACCATTCATAAAAACTACGATTTTTACTCCCTGGAGCAATTGTAAAAAATATCTCCTTTACAAAAACTTACTATTACATGGTTGGTATGATGGTTAATACATTGTATGTCTCCCATGCGATGAAATACAGTCCGTACAACGCCTAGGCATGCTGAGTATCAAATTATCGATCTGATCTTAGGGAAGATCCCTCCACTCAGCAAGCAATGCTCTCCGGAGTTCCGGTACACATGTCATAGGTGGTTGACGGGCTGCAACCAAGCATGTCCCGCACATGCTCTATCGGATTCAAGTCAGGTGAGAATGCTGGCCATTCCATACGGGTTATATCCTCAGATTCAAGACATTCGTTTACGATGTTTGCTCGGTGAGGACGGGCGTTGTCATCCATAAACACAAATTCTGCGCCCATGGCACCCCTAAACAAACGTACATGTTGTTCCAGAATGATGTCCCGATAAATTTGGGCTTTCATGGTTCCGGTTTGAACATGCAGATCTGTTCTGGAACCCAGTATAATTCCACCCCAAACGAGCAATGCTGCACCACCGTAACGGTATCGTTCAATGATGTTGTCTTGGTGGTACCTGGCGTTTTCCATATGAAAGTCCGACGTGAATCAGACTGCAAGCTAAACCTGGACTCGTCGAAAAACATCACACAAGCCCACTGTGACGATGTCCACATTGCATGTTCTCTACTCCAGACTAATCGCTGCCGACAGTGAGTTGCCGTGAGCGGAATACATCTGACAGACCTGCGAACATATAGACCAATATCTCCCGAACGTCTGTACACGGTTTGCCTTGAAACTGTGGTACCCGTGGCTGCAGATAGCTGACGAGACAGGTCGGATGCTGTGCTCCGTCTGCTTCTTTTGGCAGTTACTGCCAAATACCGGTCTTCATTCGGCGTTGTAACTCGGGTGCGACCTGTACTGTAATGTCTACTGACACTTCCGTTATCTTGGAATCGTTGCCAAAGCCTAGAGATGACACTTTGGGCAATTCCAAGTTCCTCGCATACTTCCATCTGAGTACGCCCACATTCCAGGCGGCCGATAATTCTACCACGTAAAAAATCATCCACATGCGTCCTCTATGTCATAACTATTCGCTTATGCCACTGAGCGCCTTACAGAACTCTTGTGAACAATTTTACTTCTTTGCCACCATTCCTTATATACCCCCCTCTTACACTCTCGTCATTGTGACGTACTATCGGCATCATCTGGTGGCTTCCTGAATACATTCATATATCATTCTTGCAGATGTGTGTGATGATTCTACAGGTGAAATTTTTACTTTAAAATTCGCTTTCCGTGTGATTCTGAGTTATCCTCAATTTATGGACATGAGTGTATATGTGATAGGCTTTCGATTTTTTCTCTTTTTTTGGTTCGTAACTTCAAAAAATATCAGCAAAATATCATATTAAAATTTCAAAATGATACATTGAATATATTTTTTAAAAATCATGTTTTTCATTCTCAAGGTAAAGGTCGAAAATAGCATTCTTCGTAAAACACGGTTAAAGCTTTCAAATACAAATACAAATACAAATACAACGCCACAACAGGCAAAATGCCCAACGAGGTGGCTGATAAAAAGATGCCCATAAAAATATGGATGTCATATGTTTCAAAAATACAGCAACCCCATTAAAAATGCAATTAACACAAATTATAAACAATATATACACATGATACAATATTATATAATGCCCATAAAGAATACTTATGGTTGTCTTATTCTAAGAATGGATAGCTTCTCGATTTACCCCAACATGTTTATCGTATTTCTTTTTAAACGTGTCTATTGTGTTACAATTTACTACCTCCGGGGGTAAGCTATTCCATTTATTAACAACCCTATTAGAGAAAAATTCCCTGCGACACCATAACCTTGCATTGTCCCTCACCAATCGATACTGGTGTCCCCTTGTAAAAGCAGTCGATTGGCGGTGTACTAAAAGTTCATGGTCCATCCTATCCATCCCATTGAAAATTTTGAACACTTCGATCATATCTCCTCGACACCTGCGTTCATCCAATGTAAACATATTCAAAAAATGAAGTCTCTTCTTCATAACTCAAGCCCTGTGTGCCAATAAGGACACGCGTAGCTCTTCTCTGCACCCCCTTCAATCAAGTCTATGTCCCTCTGTAGGTATGGTCTCCAAAACCTTACCGCATACTCCAGTCCAGGACGAACTAAGCCTCGAAAAAGCGGAAGAATGACTTTAGGAGAACGCGAAGAGACCTTTTTGAAAATGAGACCAAGCATTCTATTCGCTTTTTTGACAACCGCTGAACAATGTTCAGAAAACTTAAGTCGCTCGTCAATGAGAATTCCCAAATCGGTGACTCTAGTTGCATCCGGGATAGTGACACCATTCAACTCGTAAGAGAACCGTGGGTTGTTCGAACCAAAATGAGCGACCATGCACTTATCTACGCTAAACGTCATGCTCCATTCATTTGCCCATGCTGCAATCTTGTTTAAGTTGGTCTGGAGCAACTCCCTATCGCTTTCCTTCCCGATTACCCCCATTAGCTTCACATCATCTGCGAATTTGCTAGTAATTCCATCGATACCCTGATCGAGTTTGTCGATAAAAAGTGAAAAAAGTATGGGGCCAAGGACACTTCCTTGAGGAACTCCACTTGTGACGTCTGTCCAACCAGAGAATTCCCCGTTCACCATAACTCGTTGCGACCTATCTCTTAACCACGATTCTATCCAATTCAGCAAGTTGCCTCCTATTCCAATCTCGTGTAAACGCTTCAAGAGTTTGCCATGTTGGACCCGATCGAATGCCTTCTGGAAATCAAGGTAAACAACGTCGACATTTTTGCTCTTACCCAAAGCCTTAGTCACGTAATCATAGAAGCAAAGGAGGTTAGTTACACATGACTTCCCCTTCCTGAACCCATGCTGATTATCCGACAATACATTATTCTCGTCTATCCACTTCACAAACTGCCTTTTGATGATAATTTCCAAAATTTTCGAGAGGGAGCTCGTCAAACTCACTGGACGATAATTAGACACCACTTCTCTACTACCCTTCTTAAATATCGGAACAACGTTAGCCAGTTTCCAATCTCTCGGGACGATACCCTCAGCAACACTACTCCTGTATATCTGTGCGACTGGCCCCAACAATTCATTAGCACCTTCCCTGAGAACCCTGGGATAGATATCATCTGGTCCTGGTGGAATATCGTTGAGGGTTTTATTACCCCATGCAACACCCGTATATCGAATATCATTATCTCCATTAAAAACCGACGCGAAAAAGTCATTGAAAGCACTACACATGCCTACATTGCTCTCTACCTTAGAGCCTCCTATCGAGAGGGGGCCAACTGTCCCCTTACATCCATTATTGACGTATCGAAAAAATGATTTTGGGTCAGAGCCAATGTTATCTGCCAACCTAGATTCAACTTCCTTTTTACTATCCCTTATCGCTTTCTTCAACAGTCTTCTTTTATCAGTAAACAATGATAGGTCACCACGTCCACTTTTATACTCTCTGAATGCTCTTTTCTTTTCAAGATAAAGGTTCCGCACGCTATCCGTGAACCATAGAGGGTGTGATGTACAAACACGCTTTTTTCGAACAAAGGGTATGACGTCGTGCAAAACAGAGGACAGCTTCGTACTAAATTCTTCCCATTGACTTACCACCCCTACTGATTCCAACCGGTCTTTGAAAACTTCCGCTAACCTTCTTCTCAAAACATCAAAGTTAGTTCTCCGAAAACAAGGAACCAGTCTTTTGTTATCAACCTTACCCGAGGAAAAGTTACAGTGAAATCTGACGATACGATGATCACTGGAAGAAAACTCTTCCCCCACCGAAACATGTTCAACTAGATCCTCAGAACTAGTAAGAACTAAATCCAAAATAGCAGTACCCCTAGTGGCTTCTGATACATGCTGATACAAAAAATTTTCGAGCACCAACTTAAGAAAGTCTCTTTCATACTGATTTCCAGATGAAAGGTTCTCCCAATCAATACCCGGGTAATTGAAATCCCCTAGTACGAGAACCCTCTGTCGCTTACACATGTAGGAAATTTCATCATGCATTTTGGCAATGTAGTTTTGATCCCTATTCGGTGGATTGTAGCAAACCCCAAACCCCAACAATAAGCTTATGACGTCTTTTGCTCTCAAGTTCAACCCATATGGTTTCAATATCACTTCTCTGCACGTTACACTCTCTAGCCTTCAAACAGGATTTCACGTATATCAACACTCCACCCCCTTTCCTATCAGATCTATTTCTCAAAAAAGTATCGTATCCTGAGATGTGTAAGAAAGATTCATCCCCATCGTTTGCCCAAGATTCTGTAATGGCTATAAGATCCAAGCCCTCCACAACTATCATAGTTTCTAAAAAATCTTTCTTATTACCCAAGCTCCTGGTATTTATTAACACACATTTTAATTTTCCCGGTGGTTTGTTGTCAATCGAGAAGCCATCCAAGTCAGAGGTGGGTAATTTCAAGTCAGTACTGTTGTGATTATCATTAACTAACCCGCATTCCCGACTACGTGGTCTGGGAGTAAAAAACCTGACCTAAGACTATCGTAAACCTCCCAGACCCCTCTCTTATTTAGATGGATCCCATCCGAACGAAGCCACCTATCGGTAAATGCGGGAAGCTCCAAGAACGTGACCCCAAGTGAGGAGCAAATGTCCTTCAGGCCTATATTGAATTGGTGGATCCTACTCCTATATCCCCTACTACCCCTTGGCAGCACTGGAATCACTGCCACATCTGAACCCCCCTCCCTAGCGGATAATAGTAAATCCCGGTATTCTGACAGAGACTTGCTAATATTCGCTCCTACCTGATTTGTTCCCACCCACAGAATCACCCGCATTCATTCACCACCTTTCATTCACGTATTACTTGCATGTAAAAATTCAACACCAAGGTGGACGTAATTTCGATTTTACATATAAGTACCTTTATATAACGAAAATTAGGCCTGCTTTGTAATCAAAACAAATCGATTATTCCTTCCTAAATGACGTTTCAAACGTAATCGGATTCCCGGGCTTAATACGGTTAAAACCCCGCGTGATTAGAAGTTCCACAATTCCCTGTACAGTTAAATTTACCAGACCAGAATTGAACGTTTCCGTCGCTGCCCAGCCTTTGCAGGCTGTCTGACGACTTACAGATCACCAGGGGTGGTATGAGAAGGAAAAAGACAAGTTTGTGCATGTGTGTAAGGTATGTAGTGTATGTGTGTGTGTAGAGAATGAATGAGCCAGGAGAGTATTGTTTACAAATCTTCGCGAAATGAATGCTCATCGAGATAAAACACAACACAATCGAAGAACAAGGGGGTAATGTCTTAAGGGAAGTAGCTGATGATATGCTACCCAAAAACCCCAACATCATAAATATTTACATAATCGAGAGACACTGACCAGAGATGTTTGAGGTACTGTTGAACCGTCATCAGTCATATAACCATAATTAAGAACGTCAAAGAAAAAGTTATAATGAAGACATGACACATACCATCTCTGTATTGTAATAACATCAGTTTCAACACGATACGAACCCAATGCACCATTTTATGCAAGCTCAAATTATGAATAAATTAGAAAAATTATTAATTGCGAAAAAAAAAAAAAAAAAACATATAAATGCCTCTGAATTGCGATCACAGCATCCGCAATATCAAACAAAACTGATATTAAATTGATAAATTGTTTTGAAAAAAAAAAAAAAAAAATCAAAATCATGAAAATGTTCTGCAAATTACATCAATTCGTCACCCAATCCACGCTCAGCAAGTCCATTGGCCTAGAGTGTACTGTGGGTATTCTAGGGTCATAATAGACAATTTCTCTAAGATGCGGGTGTTCAGAAGATCGTAGCCTGTCAAAATGAGCATTGGCAAGCTCCTTGATATAGTCCAAGATTAGTGGTAAGTCAAGATCTTTACGGATGTTTTTTCCTCTCACATACCAGGGGGCTCTGGTAAACTGACGAAGAATGATGTTCTGCTGTGTCTGTAAACGTTTCATATTTGCAAGACTGGCATGAGCCCACACTGGGGCAGCATATGTCAGAATAGGACGAATAATAGTTTTAAAAAGAATTACTTTATTCCTCAACGTTAGCCTGGCCTGTGGGAATGTGATTCTGGATAGCATCCCAACTGCTTGTGAGGCCTTATTTCTTACGTACATCACCTGAGGAGAAAATGAGAGCGACTTATCTAGTATACAACCTAGATACTTGACTTGGAGTTTTCTTGTCAACACCGTATTGCCGATGTATATGGGAGTTCTTGGAAACTTGTACCGTCTTGTGAAGACAGTTAAATTTAAGCGTATATATTAACTATCAACAGTAAATTACTGTTAATAAATAACAACCGCTAAATATATGATATTTTTATCAGGTAAATATTTGGAATTGACAAATATATTGTCAAGTTAAAAGTTATTTAAGACTTTAAGATCTAAGAGTCAATACTGGCCTTGAAATTTCTAAGTTGTGTTCAGTACATGCATTTGATTATTTCATTTTTGTTCTCGGTTAAGCCCATAGAGAGCGCTAACTTTTAATTTAAAAAAATTTAAAAATTCTAAAATTCAATATAATTTTTTAATTTCATTTTAATGTCTGATTTATTCAAGAAGCTTTATTAATATGGGGATCCTTCATCACTTTTCATTACACAAACCATACTAAACTACGTTCAATAGCAATGGAATTGCCCCCCCCCCTCCCGATAACTGAATACCCCGCTTAATCGGATATTGTGTGCTGGAACCGCTGACATCCGTTTATGCTGGGTCGCTAGTATTGGATTGAAAATTCGATATATGTAAAATAATTAAAATGTCAAAAATAACATTCTTAATTAAGCACGTTCAAAGTTCTCATTCACGTATATATTATTACTTGCATGTAAAAAACACACCACTAAAGTGCATGCAACTTCGATTCTAAGCGCCATATAAACGAAATAACGCCCGTTTTGGAGTCACAAAGATAGGGCTTTCATGAAAAATAAAAATCGATATTTTTTTTCCAAAATGACTTTTTCAACGTCGTCGGGTACCTTAATGAGAGGGAAAAATCACAGTGGGGGTAGCTTCCCTCCCCCTCGTGACTATACAATGAGTTTTTATGATAACATTTGAATTTATTTTCCAAAAAAAGAGAAAATAATAGTAAGTTATCACAAATTAATTAATTATTAAGTAATTAATAAATAATTCGACAAGTTTAGAGATCGCTAACTTGGAGTTTACTCTACAACAATACCCAGGACTATCAATCTGATGCTTAAAAATACACATCTTGAAATGGCAAATTCCTATTTATGCTCGACAACTATTGATAAAAATTATAATGAAATTCAGAAAATGTTAATAAATTATTCTCTTATAAATCCCAAAAAGTGGAAACTTTCTAAAGTAAGAAGAATTCTAGTCAAGATTTAATTTTTCTGTCGATTTTCCAACTGTTCGCACGATTAGAAACAATGTCCAAAATGGATGACAATTACGATCATAGTTTCACGGATAGTGAAATGCTCTGATTTCATTTTCCACTAATCAGTGCCTTCGCGGGGCCATCAAAACAGGGCCGCCCTCCCTCACCTGATGCTGGGCCCGGTGCGAAAATAATAACAGAGCTAGAGGTGTCTTGATAATTTCGCCTACCCCCAAATCCCGAATTTTATATTGGGAGGAATTTTATTCTGTGGGAGAGGGGAACCGAAAATTCAGAAAAAAAATCATGAAAATTCAGAATAAATGGAAGAAATATTTCCAGAAAAAAAAATTGATGAAAATGTAGAAAATTCCAGAAAACTTTCTTTCCAGATGAAAATGCGGAATTCCACAATTTATGAAAGCATTATTATTACTTTAAGCACAGGGCCATAACTAGGATTTTTGCCGCCAGGGGAAAACATTATTTTGCCGCCCAAACAAATTTAAAATTCGATAATTTTATAACAACGTTCTTTGTTTAAGCCTAAAATTGCCACCCCGAAAATTTACCACCCGAGGAAGTTCCCCTCTAGTTCCGGCCGCTTTTTATGTGCGGGCCTCCCTAAACGCTAGGCTCTGCGACTCCACTTGTCGCACACTTCCAAGGCCACGGCTGTGCTCCAAAATGTCGTCGGCGGGGCACGGGTTGAAGACCCCTGGTGCATACTTGCCAACTTCTACGGATTTCTACAATACGGAATTACGGCGAATCGCGAAAAACTATGGAAATCTAGTTTTTTTAAGGGACTTCTTTTATTCAAGGATTTCTTGAATTCCATTATACTTTTCATATTCCATTATCCTTATTTCTTTGAATTCCATTATCCTTATTTCTTTGAATTCCATTATCCTTATTTCTTTGAATTCCATTATCCTTATTTCTTTGAATTCCATTATCCTTATTTCTTTGAATTCCATTATCCTTATTTCTTTGAATTCCATTATCCTTATTTCTTTGAATTCCATTATCCTTATTTCTTTGAATTCCATTATCCTTATTTCTTTGAATTCCATTATCCTTATTTCTTTGAATTCCATTATCCTTATTTCTTTGAATTCCATTATCCTTATTTCTTTGAATTCCATTATTCCAGTACAAACTGACGTCATGCAAACACCACAATTCAAAAGAATAAAATATCAAGTCAAAAATAACCATCAAATCAACCAATTGACTTAAAAAAACGTGCTATAAGATAACTATCTTATCGTGGCCTGGGAGTTCTTTTTGATAAATAAAAGAAAGCTCAAATTTCACTCACAGGTGGCGCTGTAAAACGAAAAACTCGACGTAGATGTCCTCCTACGTTTTAGGAAATTTTCCCTATATGGTCCTTTTAAGGTTTTTTTTTTTTAATTACACAAATACGAAATATGTACATATACACAACGTCTATACAATATACAAACATATATAACACACACTTTTAACCTCAAGGGACATGAATGGCCTTCCAGCAGGTCTATAAGAGTTTCTCTGTTGATATTTTCTTAGCAACAAAGGTGGTTGAAATACTGTTGCCAGATGCAGTTTTGAAAAGATTGAGGAGTGCTGTATTGAATTCCTGTTTATCATTATTACAAATGTGTCCAAATCTACAAATTTGCGAAAATGAAGTGTGTTTCTGAATATTTTGGTGTTGATGTTTGAATGCCAGTGGCTTAAACTGTTAACGGAAAAATCGAAGTCTTTTCTTTCGTCAAAAACCACCTGTTTCACATTTATTGTTGTTTTTGTATATTTTTATATCCAGGAACACTATTATGTCTTCTTTTGTGTGGTTTCCTTCAGAGAAAACTCTTCAGGATAGATGTTGGGGGAAAATGCTGTTAAAATTGCATTCGTTGAAGATGATTAGATCATCAATGCAACGAAAGCCAACAAATTTGTATTGAAGTTTGGATTTTTGTTCATAGAAGTGGAGAAAAATGTTGGCAAGGGCACTCGAGTAGCAGGTCCCCATTGGTACTCCTTTAATCTGCTTGTGGATATGTATTCCATTGTAAAGAAAGTTTTCTAGAATGCAGAAGTTAACAAGGTTTTTCCAGTGTGTGAAATTAAATTTAAAGGAGACTTCTCTCTCTCTCTCTCTCTCTCTCTGCCTCTCGCTCTCTCTCGTATTTTTGAAAGAGATGAAAACATATGTCAAATGAGTTTATTGTGTGGTATGCTGGTGAAGAGGTTTTCGAAATCATATGTGCAAATGTGAAAAAATATTATATACATATATAGGCCTATATATGTGTATATAATATTCTTTTTTGTATTTCTGAAAAAATTAATTTTACATACTGATGGGTTGTTGTATTATTGTTGTAATATAAATTCGAGACTGGTATTCATAGAAAATGTGAATATATACAGTGAAACCTCGTTAATGAGTCACTCTTGGGAGAGCAAAAATATGACTTAGTAAGCGGAGTGACGCGTTAAACGGAGTAAACCCTAATTGTGGTGATTCCTTCCTGAGGACAATTGGGACTTCCAAAAAGTGACCTGGTAAGTGGAATGACGTGTTAACCAGGTGACGCACTAACGAGGTTGGACTGTATTGTTATTGGATCTTATATTATTATTTGTATGATTGATTGCATGGTATTGATTCATTATTTTTTACAGCGGTGTATCTATAACTCTTTTGGAATAGCGTTTTATTTGTTTTCGACACTTGATATAAGTTACTCAATCTAGATGAGGTTCTATTTTGTTTCGTTTCTAACCATTTATTGTTTAAGAGTGAAAATTATATTGGTCTTAGTTTTGTCTTATAATTAGCTTATGACATTCTGTTTTGTTGATGTTTATTGTGGTGTTTGTTATTTGGGATCTTATTTTGTTATATACAGCATATTGTCTATTTTTTGTATATTTGTTTGATATGCACCTCCCCAAGCAGTCATTCCATATGTTACTATTGAATATATCCAAGCATAAAATAAATCTTTTAGAGAGAAAGTTATTGTATATTGTGTCTGTTAATCTATATAAAATTGTTGCAGATATTCTCAATTCTTTTTATTACTTTTTCACACTGCGAGTTCCATTTTGAATCATCTTGTTTTATTATTTCTAGGCAGTTGTTTTTCGATTTCTTGACAGTTACATTGTAAAATATGACAATGGTGCAATAATCATGAACGACACCATGGGTGGAGATACGGGGGGGACATTGTGCCCCACAGCGTCAGATGTGGAGTCGATTGATCTAATGTATATAAAAATTGACATCATCATCATCATGCCCCCCCCCCCCAGTAATAATGGCCGTGCCCCCCACACTTCCAAGTCTATACCCGCCTATGAATGACACGTACAATGATCATGAATTTTTATACTTAAATTTTTCAAACTGTTTATGTTTCTTGTTTTTAAGCAGATGTATTTAGTTTTTTGTATGTTTAGTTTCAGTTTATTTTCCTTTAGCCAGGTACTGATTTTGAATAGATCTTCTTCAACTTCTTTTCATTAAATTTGTACTTTCAGTGACTTCAACATACAGTATTATATCGTCTGCGAATGAGATTAATTTACCATTTATGTGAAGTTTGAATACGTCATTTATGTAAATGAGGAACGATATCGGACCTAGAACAGATCCCTGGAGGCATCTCTTTTTACTTCTAAGAATGTACTTATTTCTTCACGCATTTTAACTGCTTGTTTATTAGTTTGATATCTTTATTTATGTACATTATTAATAATGTACATAAATAAAAATATAAAGGAGTAATTACTCCTCCGGTTCAATTGTATGTTCTATTGTTTATATAGCAATAGTAATCTATTATTCCCTCAAGATTGCCAGTATAGTCATTGAATAATTCTTCACTTTCAATACATATTTCACTTAAGCATATGGTATGTGTTTCTAGAATCATATCTGGGTTTCTGGAATTATTTTTATTTTTCTTCTGGGAAATTTTTTCCCCCGTTGCAAAATGTCTCTTCATTGACATAGTGTTATTTTGTGTGTGTGTGTGAGTGTTATTTTTGTGTGTGTGTACTGTTTTTTGGTTTTTAACACATTGGCCAGTAAGCCATCGAAATTCCCAGAATTTTTTCCATTTTTTCGCTTTTATTTTTTAATAGGTCAATTGAGAGAAATATTGTCATGGCCAGTTTTATTGGTCGGAATAGTGGCGCCATCTGTTGTGAAAATCAAAAACGTTTGCCGCGAGCCCCTTAGAGATGATAATCTTTCGTGGACCACTTGCGTGGTTTTGGAAATCCCTTTCATCCACAGCAGATGATCCCGACAGCCACATTTGGCCCGCGGGTCAAAATATTTTGTTTTCTCCCCAAAAATGTAAAACATATTTTGATTTGACGAAATGACGACAATTTACGCAGCGATAATGAAGCAGCAGTTTTTTTTTTCCAGGTAAATTCTTGGGGAATAACTTTTTTACCCCTAAGTACGAGGATTTTTTACAATCACGGGTGAAATTCGGGAGATAAAAGAATTTTTCAGGAGCCCGAGAAATAGAGTAGAAATTCGGGAGCCTCCCGGAAAATCCGGGAAACTTAGCAGGTATGCAAAAGGATCCTAAATACTGGATATCGCCAAATAATGTCAAGAAAAGTTGCCAAGAGGGGGGAATAATTGGTAATTAAAGATGAAATTGCTAAAAAGTTATCGTTGGCTGAGTTCATCGAAATTCATCGCAGTGTATCAAGCTTTACGAAAAATCAGATTTTACGAAAAAAACGTTGAAAAAAAAGAGCATGACAAATTTGTAAGATGAATATTTATTATTATGGATATAATTATCACAATTATAATTTATCAGTTTTAAAAATTGCTTCATTGATTTCAATAAAGAATAAAAGTTTCGTTGAAAAAAGAAACGGGACATGTTTTAATTTGAATCCAAAATCACGGAAAAATACGAAAATGTCTCGTAAAATACGATCATGTGGACACCATAAGTATTACCACACTTTGACATACATCATTAGCAGCGGATATGCATTTCACACACACACACTCATACAGACAATATGAATAGTTCTCCCTTAGATCGCCATCATGTTGAGTTTCATCGCACTCCAGTAAACAATCAAATTTAATGGACTATCCGAGACATCCGAAATATATTCCCGTTACAAGATATTGAATAAGTTCAATATTGTTGATATGTTTTACTGTAACATTTATGGCAAAATATGCCATCAAGGGGGGAAAACGGGTGAGTTAACCCTTTAAGCGGCAATTAGAAATCAATAAACTCTTCAAAATGCCATATCTTTTTTAATGAATTAGACTTTCGATTTTAAGTAGGTCCAAACTAATGGGGCATGGGGACAAGTGTTCCATTGGGAAATTAGCGTTACAGTATATCTGCTAGAATAAGAGGCTTTTGTGGAGGCGAGATATCTCGTCATTGTCGCTTAAATGATTGAACAATTGTTCGATGATGAATTCATTACATAAGAGCATCCTCAAGTACACGAATTTGTGTAATTACAAGGTTGTACCAAAGACTGTACCGAAATTGTTTTTCGATTGAAAAACCTTTGAACGATTTCACCGGTGTCCGTGCGAAACGGGCTGCTTTGCCAGCGGCGTGCTGGATACAGGGCGTGCCAAGTATGTGCGGACATTGAAAGAATCCGGTTTCGCACTGACACCGGTGAAATCACTCAACGGTTTTTCGATCTGGCACGCGTCTTGTCGAAAAACATTTCCGGTGCAATCTTTGGTCTTCGAAAGCATTTCCGTCCGCAGCAACGTGTATGAAATTCGTGTCCGACGAATCCACCCATCTTTTCGGCGTTCCACCACAGCATTTTATGTGTTCATTGACAGCGCCGTCTAGCGATTCACCGTTTGAGTTACGACCATGTATAAATACATAAATCATAAACACGATGGAAACGCCTAACTTTTTATCTTTTGCTCCCAACACAAGATGGAGTTGATGTCAACTTTCGCTTTTCTTTTCTTGTGTATTTCTTATTATTATTATGTCTCTCTCCCTCTCGAAGGGGAGAAATGGGTAAGAGTGTATGTAACAACCCTCCAGTGGGAGGTTGTGTGTAATCCCCCAGCGTTTTTCAGTCACGCATTATTGAATCACCCTTCTCACAGAATTAAAATTTGTTGAGTTTAAAAACACAGGTGTGTGTTTGAGTTCATGGTATTGACCAGGGTTGTTGGTCCGTCATCACAGGAGCACCAGTGAACCTATAGATTGATATTTGATTAGTGAATCGAGCATCAGTGAACCTATAGATTGATAGTTGATTAGTGAATCAGCTCAACTTTGGATACTCAACTTTTCTACACAAGAAACTGTAAGTAGAATTTCACCAAATTCATATTTCGATTCGCACGATGGCGAATTTAACTGTGTTGAGTTAAATTCGCCGTGTGCGCCTGCTCATCAAGGCTGCGCAGGCGCACACGGACATTTTTATGTTAAAGAATGGTTGCCGTGTCTGACACGACACGGTAAATGTCTGTAGATCTGAATCCACCCGTAGTAGTTTAGCAACTGCGTATCAAATCTTTCTTGTTTGATTTCCTTGTTCCTCGAGCTGTTTAAGCATCCTACGGCGTCTGTCTGTAATCAGCGCAATGCCGGAAATGACAACATCAAAAAAATAAAAAACAGAAATTTCTTTCAAAACAGCTAACTTGCAACTACTACTACTCTGTTTCTACTGACAACAGACTCTTCGTTCTGTCCAATGGGCGTTACAAAGTTCTAATCCGTGCAAATTTCATTGAGAGGTGCATTGGTTCGAGATAAAATGTAAAAAAAGCAGGAATAGCATGGATTACTTACAGAATTGATATTCTGCAGAGGATTCAGGAACTTCCGATTGATTGGGGTACTTTCGGATGACTCAAACTTTTGGATGATTCAATAACTTCCAAGTGATTCGGGTATTCTTTCGGTGAGAAGAGGGAAGCTAGTAAATCATGTCTTGATGAGACAAAGCGATGCCCTTTATATATTCAACGTCTGAGATAACAGGTAGGAATATTTCCCAGACATTTTCCAAGAAACTCCTGATCATTAAATGTTGTTTACTAATCCAGGGATTGCTCGATGATTTTCGCATCCATTCCATTGAAATTTTTGTTAATAATAGACAATGCATAATACAAGTGAAATATGAATGGAGCAGGTGGAGCATGAGGTTGTTTTTTGAAACACTTGCTGAAACAAACACTCATTTTCTCTCCGAAGCGTATGAGGAATCCCTTGATAATCGGTCACCTGTTATTTTGCTCATCATACGCTGAAGACGATAATCAATGCTTCCATTGGATTTGATTGCATTCCAGGAGTGGCAACAACACAACAGTTGAAATATTTTTCCAAATACACGTCAGCAATACAAGATGGCATAAGATGGTCGCTTCTTGCCACATGTTCATTATCTACAGGCGTCACAAAAAAAAATGAATGGGTAATTATGGTTATTCCTAGAAAAACGCATACGTCAGAGCTTCTTAATCTACGTGCCCCAAATTTTTCGTGTTCTTGTCACTTAGATTCTTCCTCTCCATATGGTGAATTCTGTAATTTACAATTCCTGTGGAACTAATTACAATATAAGCTCGCAGGGGGTGGTGTAAGTGAGGTTGCAAGGGGTGCAGTGCACCCGGGTGGCAGCATTCTATACGCTTTTGTTTAGACACATAATTTTTTCAAATATTCACAAGACACCAGCGCTGTCACTCTTTTTTGAGTCGTACCTTGACAACAAAGATGTTGAGGGGAACAGACAGGGGGCCATAATACCAGAAACAAGTATGGAAGCACACTCGTCAAGTGTGCATTTTAGAGCCATCGCCCGGAAATTTTTCAGGAGCAGTCAAATACAGGCAAAGAAAGAATTCGGAACCTCACTTGTCCAAGGCCTGGAGCACCAGTACCCCTCTAGCACTCCCCTAGTTTCCATAGGTGTAAAGTTATTAAAAATGTTGGGGGGGGGGGAGAGTTCAGGTTCATTATAATGAAACCTCGTTTATACGGCGCGTCTTATAAAATAGGTTTATACGCTCAAACAGGGAAAAATGTCATATAAATGAAAAAAAAAATGTTGACAATGATTCCTTCCCTTCTCCAGCCATAGCCCTTTTTTAAAGAATTATTTTTTTCAAAAATTTAATAGTTTTAATTCAAAACCATTGCTATATCTATTTCTGAGAGGAAAAAATGGGTGTGTGGACACGGCCTCAAGTTTTGACGTACATACCTCCTTTATGCTTTGAATCGCGTTGTTGGTACTGACATAATTGGTATTGGTATTCTAAAGGTTTAGAACAGTGGCACTTAGAAAGTACGCGGGAGGGGAGGCATTAGGGAGGCTCATGCGCCTCCCCCTCCCAGACGAAAAAAATTATTTTTTAATGCAAAAAGTATTTAAAATTTTGAAAGAAAATACATTTATATGTTATTATAATCGATTTCTGTTATGCTATTTGAAGGAATTTCGGAATTTCTCTTTAAAAAATTCATTGCGACCCACCCTTTAAGTCATATATGGTAAACTCTTGACCCGCAGGTCAAATAGGGCCCTGAAGGTTATCTGATGTGGCTTGTCCCCCCCCCCCCCCACAAACCTAATTTTGTAAAAATGAACTAAGCGGCACATTGTTACAAATCGCTTAAATGACCCGTGGCACAATGCCAGAGCATTTAAGTAGCCCGTGGCACATTTTCAGATCACTAAACTAAGCCTTGATGATCACTTTCACATTTAAAGATCCCCTAAGTAACCCGCGACCACTGAGCTATAAGTAAAGTGGCGTGAGGACTGCCAAAACCTCCTGGATACTTCTAGGAGGCTTTGGGACTGCGCGAGCCGTCGTCCTACGCGACCGCATCACCCTTTTGGAGCGAAGCGGGCAAAACATTTCCTGACCATTTTAATGCAATGGGGCAATTCCAAATACGAGACATGTACATTCCGTTTTTTTTTTTTTTCACTTCTCGGCCAATAATTATGTATTCTTTATCTTCAAAAAATGTATAAAAATGAATACTTACTTTCGTACGTACACGAAAAATAGCCTTTCTTTTCCAAAACTTAAGAGGAACTATTTTTTTATAAAAAAACAACATACATTTCTAATATTGTGTTTTTCATTTTGGTGACGGCTTCCACTTCGAAAATTCGTATCAGTGAATATTTCCGCGAATCAACTGCATATGTTTGCTATCAAATAATTACTTAGTCACAATGCAAACCTTTGTCTAGTATTTTATACAGACAAACCCTAAATTTGAAGGGATTTTTTTCCCCCTCCGACATATGCAATTATTCACAGCATATAAGAAATTCTTTACATTTTCATTAGATTTATTTTCATCATGACTCTACAACTGCCATGTTTTCTCACATTGCAAGGGTACCAGAAACTAACACTTTTTCCTCTAATTAAGACTTTGTAATAATTATTGCATACATAGCTCAGCAGTAATCAACACATTAAGGAAGATGACCAGGTGGTGGCCCAAAATTTCAATAAAAGATATTTCACAGGCGATACATTAGAATTTAAATGAACTTGAAACTATCCAAAAAAACTGCATTAAATTGGCATTTTCACAATTATGCAATCGAAGCTCAAGGGGGGGGACCAGAGGTGCCAACATGAAGAAAGCAGGGTATTGTGTATTCATGAATTGGGGAGTTGACGTGGAAGAAGTCACGGAAATCAAATCTTACAGGACCTATCCATAGACAGTCAACTATTAGAGCACAATCCAGGGGAGTGCTTCCTTGTGCTGTAACATTTTCAACATATGAGAAAGCTTCGCTCATGAAACCTGGGTAATGATCTCAGCATCGCTGGGGGGGGGGAAGGGTAAACTTTTTTCACAAATTTATATATAATTATATGAACAAGGAGAATAAAAATATAAAGTAAGTGCAAATTCTTTCATACACAATGTGTATAGTCTCCTACTCTGTTTCACATTTTTATTTCTCAGCTGATATACTAGGAGTTAACAAGGTAACAGTTTGCATGGGCATTCCACATACTTTGGCACCGTTGTTAACATTGACGTAAGATCTAATATTTTTTTGTCCCACCGTTTCAATCTTTACTGGAGCAGTTTTATTTTTCGCCTCAGTTCAGCTTTGGTGGGACTATCTGACTTCGGCACTTCAGAGCTGATCTGGAAAATTAGGGCAATCCTCCCTTAACAAAGTGACTGTAGCCAGTAGACTGTTGACAAAGTATAATGCTGTAGCAGCTGCTTCAAATTCATTTTCAACATGTGAACAGGCGACATGCTGTCCAATTACTAGAAAAGCTTTGTTTATGTGCACTCCCTACTTCAAGGCATGGTTCAATCCAAAAAATGGACCTTGCAAATAGCAAATGAATAGAAATATCCAGGGCATAAATTTTTTGGGAGGTATGTGTCAATTTCCTTTTCACAAGAACGTCTTCAGCTATCGGACTGAACATAAAAATGCCCTGGAAAGAAGGCTTAATTTATTTTAGATGGTCCTGTTAGTGGCCGCTATTAGCTTTTACTGTAATTTTCCATTATAGAGTTTGCAAATAAAGTTGTTTCTAATTTTTACGCGAAAAACAGAAGTTGCCAAAGATTTTGAAAATTATATAAATATATATATTTATAACTATATATAATAATTACATATATATATATATATATATATATTGCAATATAAAAGCTGTGTACTATGGTGCACAATGGCAATTTGATTGTTCGCCGCATAATTGAAAACACTGGTTAATCAAATATTATGTGCCAGAACTGTTGGTAATAATTTAAGTGGGGCCGATTGTACTTAAAGTTTGAAACCACTTAAACAAGGAAAAATAACTTAATATCTTACCAGTGGAGGGCGTTTAATGAGTGATCAGCGTCGCTTCTGCAAATGTTGAGGGCGATGTGGAAAATTGAATATAGTAGAAACAGCATGTTCTTTCAAATAGCGTTGAGAAGAGGAGCAATAGCTGTCAGCTGCGAAATTCTAAGCACAAATAACAAATGTTTTAGCAGGATGTCAAGACCTTCCTTTCACAGCTTCCACCCATTGTTTAGGAACTTCTCTGTTTCGAAGAGGGAAACCTTTATTTAAAAAAAAAAAAAGCATATTCATTACCAGGCTTCAAGAAAGCAATAGAATCAATCAATCAATCATTGTTCATAATAGTAGCTTAACAATGATAATTGTTTGATAATTATAATACATTAATAATATAATTAAATGTGAACATAATTATAACACTTTGATGATTATGATACATTTATAATTTTGCATATTTCGCTTTTCCTATTTAGCAAAAGCTGATGATGTAAATAATATTAATTGCATTTTACTACTCCTCATTCTCACGTTATTTTCCCAAAATTATTTTTACCAGAAATAGAAAAGTTTAGGTCATTTGTTTCTTTGATATTTACACGGGATAATTTTAGTTCTTTAAGGCATTATTAGTTTTTTCGGACATAAATGCATATGAAGCATATTTCATCAGTATTTCTATAATAAAAATTCTAACCCCAACAGTAATAAGCAATTTCTACACGATTTCAAAAAATATTTTTGAAGTTTAAAATTCATGTGAGATTAATTTGTTATTTTGAATTATGCTCATTAAACAGAAATTGAACGTGAAATGAAAACTAAATGCGTTTAATTTTACAATTATAGTATAAAAATGAATGCATCTTTACAAAACCACGTGCACTTACTTATGAAAAACTGAAGTTTATTTCCATCTTCCTTCCCCATCGGTTGGTGCAATTATAGGCAGAACATGATATCAGCATTTGTGTATGTACAGATGGACGGCTATACTTTTTTTTCAAACCGAGCACAACTCAGGTCTATTGCCATAAGCAATTTACTACCTAGTGAGTTGTGCCGGAAGTGTAAGTGCGTGTACCTAACAGTCTGAGTGCGTATCTAGTGTTGTGTATGATTTTTCAGTGCTGCCATCTATATCTCAGAAGTGAAGTGAGTGATGTGTAGTGACTGAATATTTGTACTGTTTGTAGGTCTGTTGCTCTCTGTGGCGAGACTTTTTAACGGGGAGACCGGCTCGCATTTGCGCCTTGAAGTTGGGAACCACAGAAAACCAACTTCAGCCGACCACCACTGGGGTGACGGTTACTGCCAAATAGACATATCTATATCTCGTGGATCAAAGCGCATAGTGAAAATACTGGGAATGAAGCAGCTGATCGGTTAGCCAAAAGAGCGACCGAAAGACCAGGAACAGATTTCTCTATCCTTCTTCCAAAGTCGTGGGCGATGAAGAAGTTGCAAAATGATCTGTTACAGAAATGGCAATCGCGATGGTCAAATGACACGAAAACAGGTCGTAAGATATATGAAGTTCTCCCACAAGTTAAATGCTCAAGTTATGGCTGGTCTAGAGAGGCTATTTTATTTTTTTCAGAGCATGGCCCCTTCCCCTCCTATCTTCATCGTTTTCATAAGAGTAGGTTTTCAAGCATGTGTAAATGTGGAGGGGGAGGGAACCGTCTTTCACTATGCTACGGCATGCGAGTATACCAAGGACTTCCATTTTGGCTCTACTACGCCACAGAATTACACCACTTGGAAGAAACAGTTACTGAGAAAACACTCCAGAATCGAAAGAATTAAGTGCCTTATTAGATACGTTATTTCAAACGAAGACAAATTAACAGTCACGAAACAGTGCCAAAGCACGAATGTTTCAGCTCCCTCACAAGCTGATAACAACCCTTCATCAGACTCAGACTATGATCCTCTGGCATGAAATGCGATATTTTGGGATTGTCTCACGGTGTCTTTGTGCGAGACTTCTGATAGACAATGAAGTTCCTTGATTCCCGTTGCTGTCAATGGACAATGTCGCCTGTCTTGTATATATTATATATATATATGAGTGTTTATATGCTTGTATATATATGTTTATGTATCTTATATATGTGTGTCTATAGTTATTTGTGGGCCCCCTTCGTGGCCTGCTGGCGACGTGCGTATGCACCTGCCCATGTAACCTCAACTTTTTGTCTTCTTATCCGCTGGTGGTCTTTGGGTGCTTAGTGCTCCGGATATTGCATCGCTCTTCCACCATGGCCCAAACCCTGTGGGTGACCAGCTTATATCCCCTATGGGGACAGAGCGAGGGCCATGGTCGGTTTCGGGTCCCCGCGATGCGAGTCCGTCATTATGACCACTCGACCACCACAGCGGCTGGACGACTATACTAATGAAATAATATGAAAACAACTGAAAAAAACACTCGAGATGGAAGTTTCCCCTATTGTTTACATGCTGAAATAGCAATGTTTTGCCCGTCTCCCTCCGTCACGCCGACTTTTGTATTCCTCCGCGTCGTGTTATTGTATGGGAAAAGTCTTCACTCCAGTTTACTTATAACTCAGTGGTCAAAATATGAACAAGGAATCAAAACTTGGGATTTGACTAAAGAAAGGAAAGTAAATTGAAAAAGTGAAAATATCCTTAACAAAAAAAAGAAAAGGAACCTAATTTTTTTTTTTTTTTCAAACACCAGCTTCTCTAGTAATAGGTGGCACTTTTTGAAAGAGCAAGGAAAGGGGGTGTGAGAAGAGTTAAGCATTGAATGGCAAAGAGTTGAATAGATCATTTCGACACTGAAAAGTATTGTATTTAACAAAGCTCATTTATCCACTCACAATTTTCCTTCAAAATTATTTCAATGCGTAGAAGAAATTTGAGAGAGAGTGAAAACTCCGTATAATAAATCTGTCATAAAAAACGCAACTTCTGTAATCAATCCAACCAAGGCGGAAGCCTCATGTCTAGCGCCTACCCTGGGTACCTTTCTTTTTCTTTCAAACCGAGCACAACTCAGGTCTATCACCATTTATGGGTTATTTACTACCTAGTGAGTTGTGTACTATCCTGGGTACCAGATGATCGATCACAAGAGTGACCTAGAGCAGTGGTTCTCAACCTTTGGAAGCCCACGACTCGATTTTTTTTTTCTTGAATGAAAGGCTCCATAATACACACGCCAAATGAAAAATAAATATGGTGCATCTCATGCCCGGTTCGACTCATGTCAGGGCCTGGTACGGAGCTGCTGCTCGACGGTTGAGAAACACTGACCGGTTATATATAGGTATGAGCATTGGTGTACGCAAGGGGTGTACCCAAGCCGAGATTATAGTGTTATTTTGCAAGAAAAAACGCAAACCCCCCTGAGAAGGAAACAAAAAATGGTAAACCCCCCCAGAGAAAATTTTGCGTACACCTATGGGTATATATATATACAGGGTGATTATAAAAAAACTATCCCGACATATGGGCCCCTAGCTATCATACCATTCACAGAAACTGAATTAAATTTTGGCATAGGGTATTTTGAGGTATGCGCTCAAGAATGATATGGAAAACAACAGTGTCACTCTAACAGTTACGGTTACACTGAGAAAATTTCGAAAATATCAAATGGCAACACCAAGTTTTTTGTATTGGAATGTGATCTCCATTGAGAAAAACCCTAAATAGCGTTCGAACGGCAACTGCAGCATGAAAATCACCGGCGGTAGATAGGCTAAAAGTGAGGACAACCAACAAGGACAGAGAAGCAGCATAAAATAAAGCATTTTATTGTGTTTCACAAATTTTCCACATGACCTTGTGGAGGACTAATCAGGCTGGGATCTCAGCCGAATGAAACGAACATTAATGCTCTGGTGCACGGCAAAGTCCTTTTTCCTTTTTCCTTGCCTAGCTCCGGGGATTTTCGTGCTACAGGTGCCATTCCAACGCTATTTAGTGTTTTTCAGTATGGAGATCGCATTCCAATACAAAAAACTTGGTGTTGCCATTTGATATTTTCGAAATTTTCTCACTGTTACCTTAACTGTTAGAGTGACACTGTTGTTTTCCATATCATTCTTGAGCACATACCTCAAAATAGCTTATGCCAAAATTTCATTCAGTTTCTGTGAATGGTATGATAGTTAGAGGGCCCATATGTCGGGATAGTTTTTTTATAATCACCCCGTATATATATATATATATATATAAGGTTCCCAACCGTCCTCCTTCTTCTGATGTCATTTCAAGCGTCCTCCTTACATTTCAGAAAATTCGCCCCTTTGTCCTCCTTTTCAGGTTTCTAAAATTATTTGTCTTTTTTCTGGGGGAAATTTTTTTTTTCTCCACATTGAAACATTGATATGAGTGTTTTTGTGGTTTTCTTCCCCACACGCATTTACCCCAATAACCGTTGAAATTCCCAGAATTTTTTTCTGTGCTTTTTTTTTGGCAGTTCCTGTTTTAGAGGTGGGAAAAATTATTGTTGTAGCCAGTTTTATTGCATGGATGAGAATAGTGTCGCCATCGATTGCGAAAATTAGAATAAATGACGTCATTACTCATACGCTCATTGCATGAGCGGACGTCCTCCTTTATCAGTCTTCGGATATGGTAACCCTAGTCAACAATCATAAGCAAAAACAATTGCAATGGAAGTTATCCTGTTATCTATCAATCAAAAACAAAACAATTTGTTGTAATTCTTTATGAAAAACTGGGTGTTTTCCGGTCGTGATGAATCAGAGGACATCTATCTGAAAAGCTTGATTTTGGCAACTGTTTTTAGAATGTTTCACCCATAACTAGGGTGACCATACGTCCCGAAATTGCCCGGGACAGTCCCGGTATTTTCTGGGGTTTTTTTTGGCTGTCCCGACTTTTTGGCAACAGTGTCCCAGTTTTTCTCGTATTTTGCACGAAGGCTACTTGAACTTTTATTCTTTATTGAAGTCAAAGATTGAGATTATTTTTTAACTTATAAATTATATTATGATAATCACAACTATAAATGAGAATATTAATCTCCCACATTTGTCTCAGTGAACGTTTTTTTTCGTGGAATTCATTTTAATCCACTGCAATTAGCAGTAATGCTGCATTTTCCGCCATTGTGATTTTTCCGTTAGTTCAACAATATTTGGCGACTTTGTTCGGTTTTGGTGTCATTTTTGGCGATGATTGGCGATGTCCCGTATTTTCTCGCATTTCTCTCGAGGAAATATTGTCACCCTACCCATAACTAGTAACTCTTTTCTGCTTCTGGAATGAAATATGGTCATCAAAATTTATCTAATATCACATTCAATTATGGCCACGGTTATTTTATTCCTTCAAAGAAGTGAACTTCGGGTAAAAAACTATCTATCTAAGTGATGTGTCCAAGAAAATGTAAACAAAGATGGCCAAATCGGAGGCAGATACAAGCTTGCCGATTAACATCGACATCAAGTCGTCTGAAAATGACGAGACCGAAATACCCGGCGACTTCGAGCCCGGGTGCTCAAGAGACGCGGTGCTCCTGCCCTCGTTCCCGGATGACGATGACGCATCAGACTCCACGGACCTGGAGAGTTTACATCGCAAAGGAAGTTGCATCAAAGAGATCGAGAAGGTCGTCTCGAAGCTGGAGCTTCAAGATCAGCTCATCGCCGAGGAGAAGATGGTCGCCGCTGACGATGACGGTGACCAGTCGGCTGATGATGACGAGGACAAAGTACGTTGTTGAACACAGTCCAGTTATAAGTGTGATTATCATACTATAAATTAGTTGATGTCGTTATAATACATTATCAACTCACAAAGAGTGCTCTTGATGACCCACAAGTGCTCTTGAAGTTATTTCCCAATATACGGTTTACTGCTGCTCGTCGACTATTTTTTTTTTATTGCCAGACCTGATTTGGCGCTATTTGGTAGGGTTACCTTCGGGTTAACATAGAGATTAGCGTGAAAGTCGGGGGGGGGGGGAGCACGATGATGATAGTGCCAATTCATATAAACGCACATACATTAGTAGGCTCCACCTTTGACGATGGGAGGGGGGATGTCCCCCCCCATGCCCCTATATCTCCGCCCATGAATGATGACAGCACCAATATTGTTTAAAACATGCATGCTCAACTTACACAATTTGAACCACATGTGCTCTGCGACCTTGCCCCTAATTTTGTGAAACAACTAATCGGCACATATATGGATCACTCAAGAGACCTGGGATACATGTACGAATTACTCAAGATATTTGTGCCACATTTCCAGGTCACTCACGTGTTCTGTGTCACAGTTACAGATAACTCGCTGGGCATCACTCAGGCGGCCAGCGGTACATTCACTTATCTCTTGAGTGACCATAATCACATTTATAGATCACATCAGCAATTAGCGCCACTTATTGAGGGATCTGTTAAGTGACCTGCAGTGCCATTTCAGATTATTCAAGTGGTCCGCGTTATATTTTCAAACCAATGAAGAGTGGGCGATACTCTCTTAAAGGTTGAACACCCTTAGTTTTAAAAATATGTCAGAGAGAATGGTGTTGGCAACATATCACTGTTTTGGCGTGGTCTAAAACTTGGTGACAAAAAAATATGTTGTATATTGAGAATTGACCGCTTTTGATACCGTGCTGAATTTGACAAAACGTGTGATTTCATTCCACTCAATAACTGTTTCTGGAACATATGGTCATAGTTTCTTCTCGCAGCCACCTACATCTTACCCAGGACACCCCACCATCATCCAGGATTGTGGAATTTGTTTTCCTGTGTGGACCTATAGCAGCGGTTTTCGACCGGTGCTCCTTGTGCACTCTCCAGGGGCTTCGCGGCCGCTCGAGGAAATTTAAAAAAAAACAGTAAAATTTGAAAAATAGTTATAAATATTTTTAAATAGTAAAAATAAATCAGTAAGTTAAATGAATAATTAAAAAATGGGCCTACAGGGCTCCGCAATAGAATTTTTTTTACTAAAAATGGCTCCACAAGTCAAAAAAATGTTGAGAACTGCTGACCTATAGTGAACAAAAATCAAAAATTTTATACAAAGGGTAGGTCTCCGTCCACTGGGCGTGAGTGAGCTTCTCTCTTCCATGGGATTCAATGCGGGAAGGGCTATCATAACAGCGGAATGTCCAGGGCAAAGGAGGAATGTTGCAGAGGCCCTAACTATTAAAGCGTGTCAATCGACCAACGTACTTACTTGAAAATCATTATACAGTGTGCTGTTTATTGGAGAGCAGGGTTGGTAAAAAAACCGGTTTTTTTGAAAAAAACCAAAAAACCGGGTTTTTTTGGTTTAAACCAGGTTTTTTTGGTTTAAACCGGTTTTTTTGTTTTAAATAGTATTGACATTAAAAACAATGAAATTTCTGAAAAATCATTCAAACTTGTAATAATTAACTAAAATAAAATGTTTATTAATGCAATTAACACTATTCCCATGCTAATTAATCAATAAATATTTATTACATTTTAACAAAAACCATTTTGCCATTTAATTATTTTTTGCTTAACTCAATGGATTACTGTGTGTTTGAAAATTCTTTTAATGTTATTAATCATATAATATATAAAGGTTTTTCTCCAGTTACTTTCAGTATACTTAATTACGAAGCTATTTTGCAAAAAGTAATATAAATTAGGTGAATATAATGCATTTAATGAAGCATAAATAATGCAGATTAATTAACGATGATTTACGATATACAGGGTGATTATAACTAAGGTTCTGATTTCAAAATACTGTAAAAAAAGAGCGATTGTCAGAATGACTTGAAAATTGACATGAATATTCCTGAAAAAATTCAATTTTATTTGATAAAGGGGAAAAAATACTTAAAAATGTAAAATTAATGACATCATCCAACACGTGGGAAATTTGCTTGCAGAATGGAAACGATAGCCAGTCATGGGAAAATTATAACTTAATTATAGCATTGCACAAGTCCATAATTCACGGAAACATCACAAAAAAAAATGAAGTAATTGAACAAATAACTACAACTTACTCAAAAAATGTTAAATATGTTGTCTACCGCGTGTTCTGGCTATGAGGCTGAAAACACAAATATTCTTGTTCAACAGCAGAATCGGAGTATGCCATGGTCATAATGTGGATGTGCTTGCAATTCAGCTTTATTAAACCAAATGCGTCCCCTTTCCCCCGTTCATATTCCTGAGGAACTTCTAACATATAGGGAATGTGCTGGAGATTACAATTCACCAAAGTTTGCAATCTGACCACTGTTTATAACATTTTGAGGTACCCCCACAGCCAGAAGTTGCAAGGGTTAAGGTGCATCCTGTCAAAATGGGTCTTCAGCAGCTGCTTTGCTGGTATTGCAATGTGCATCTTGATAGAAGTTCTATCCACACACTGATGCTGTGGAAGTACCGAAATGATGTGGTTGCACAAAATAGATTATACTGCTGGCCAAGTACAGCATCATCTACTTGCACATTTTGCACTTTTTTCTTTTGCGAAAGAAACGTCCATTGCTTCAGGAGTATCCATGCAAATTTTCAGGTCATTCCGATCAGTACTTATTGTATAGTTTTGGAATCAAAACTTAAATTATAATCACCCTGTATATAGCTGATTATTTTTTATAAATCTGTTACTACTATACAGTAGAACCTTGATTAACTGGGCTTAACAGTGTGTGTGTGAAATTATAAAAAAAACAACTATTGAATATATTAAGACTGGGAGATATACAGTAGGAGATGTGCTACTTCTTATGGGAATGAAAATGTATGTGAGGTAATGTAACAACTAGTACACTAGTCTTTGTCCTTTAAGGACAGCTGGTGTCTTTATTGGATTATAGGACCACTTGCCCCTAGCATGATGATATCACTACTGTAGCTGCTTCTTTGTGAAGGGAAAAAGAAACCCTGTGAGATAATACACCACTACATTTAGATGTGTGATGCAATCCTTATTCATGAATTTGCTAAAGATAGAGCATCAGAATGTAGCCAAAGGTTAGAAAATGTTGTAAGAATGAGAAATTTTGGCTTTTATATATAACTTTAAATGACTAAGATACTTCATATGAAAAAAATATATATATTCTGGCCACTTTTATGAGACTTTTTGAAAAAAACGACTTATAAAATCTTATGTCATTTAAAGATATACCGTCAGAATGTACCCCAAGGATATAAAATGAGGTAAAAATGAAACATTTTGGCTAATAACGAACAAATATGATATTTTTCAGGGAAAAAAATGATATTTAGGCCACTTTTATCTGATTTTTTGAAAAAAACCAAAGTGGTTTTTTTAAAAAAACCAGTTGGTTAAAACCAAGGTTTAAACCATGGTTTAAACCAACGTGGTTTAAACCAAACAACCCTGTTGGAGAGTCACGGATAATATTATCATTCAGGTAGTGTTATCGCTTTTCCGAAACAACAGGATGGACCAATATCATAACATGGGAAAAAATTTATTTATAGTTATCAGGACATAGGATAATATTATCGATTTTTTAAACTTAATTTTTTTGCATGTAAGTTATTGTTATCACACTGTGAGACTACCCTCTTGACCACATTCAAATTTATTTTTTCGGGAGGCTTTCTCAAGGGATCTATGAAACGTATTGTAAATTTATGAAAATATCTGAATTTGTGATATACAAAAGACAGTTCCACTCTAACGCTTTACAATACAAAGGCTAGAACAGGCAAACCACCCAACAAGGTGAGAACCAACTAGCCAATTGCCAACAAAGATGTAGTACAAAGGTTTTTAATAGCTGACTGATGCAAAGTTGCATTTTTTGGGAAAAGAAAATTCAACTGCCCCTTCGGGGAATATAACCCACGTCCTTTCACTTCCCGGGTGAATGCCTTAAGAACACTAGACTATAAATCTCTCAATCTTTCCTTGGAGCTCATGTGCACTGAAATGGACCATAGACAGACTGTCTGACCTAACTCAGGCTCACAATTGCTGACAATGCCACCAGGTGGCGACTTATCCGAGGATGATGTCACTCTTCGCTATCCATACGAAGGTTTTTAACAGCTGGCTGATGTGAAGATACATTTTTTTGGAAACAGAGCTTTGGCCTGAGTTAGGTTTGACTGTCCGTGTATGGTCCCGTTCAGTGCACATGAGCTCCAAGAAAAGGATTGAGATATTCCTTGTCTCTGTAGTCTAGTGTGTTCACCTAAAATGTGAAAGGACATGGGTTCGATTCTCTGTAAGGGCAGTTGAATTTTCTCTCTTTCCAAAAAATGTATCTTCGCATCAGCCAGCTGTTAAAATCTTTCGTATGGATAGCAGAGAGTGACATCGTCCTCGAAAAGGATGTAGTACTTTCTATATTCATATCTTTTCATCCGTATCATGTTCATTTTTTTTATGCATTTCTATAGGATGAAACAGATGTGGATGCTCCAGAGATCGAAGAATTCCAGAGCTCAAACGAATATGTTATCGATGAAGACGATTCGCAAGCAAGTGATCCTGTTTGGAAGCAGCAAAAGAAACACATATTTGTACTGAGTGAGGCGGGTAAACCTATTTATACCAGGTAAGCCTGATGTTACTGTAATCTCTCACTTATGCGTTGAAGCAAGGGAACAAGTAAAAAAGACGCATAAGTGAGAGATGCATATAAGTGGAAATCAATAAATATGCGCTAAAAAAATATTTCATGAAAAGTGCATTATATTTAATACAGGGTGATTCTAAATTCATAGGACAAAGTTTAAGAGATGATATGAGACACCTAAACAAACATTTCTGATCATAGAATGTGCGGTCAAATTGCAATAGCAGAGGCGGTAGAGTTCGTTTTTAGAGTGTGCACAATAGGCACTTTGACAAAAACAAGTATCATACAGGGTGTCCTGTCACTGCTAATGTGGCCTCTATCTCATCAACCGTTCATCGTGGAGACATAGTTTCAGTTTGAAAGACTCTCAAATGACGTTCAAAAATTACCCTGTACCAGTTTTGGGCATGAAAATGCTGTGTTACAAAATAATAATAACAAATCTAAATTTTTTTATGCATGGTCCCTCTGTTCTCTAATTTCTAATTAGAAAGTTGTTGCCCCTGTCTCTCGTAAAGCCAACAAAAAATTTTCCAAGTTTCTAAGTGCAATATTTGCTGAGATAACCAAATTTGAAAATCTGAGGAAAATAGCTGTGTTCTTTGTTAGTTTTTGTTGTTTTTTCATTCCTTTTCTTCGATTTTTGAATCCGAATATCTCAGCGAATATTACACTTGGAAACACTGAATTTTTTCTATTGGCCTCAGGAAATGCAGGGCAACAACTTTATAATTAGAACTTAGAGCGGCGGCATATAAAGATGTAGATTTTTTTTTTTTATTCTGTTAAACACTGTATTTTCACTCTCAAAACTGGTACAGGGTAATTTTTGAGCATTTTTTGAAGTGGAATCGTATCTCTATGGTGGACAGTTGATGAGATAAAGACTGCGTTAGTGCTTACAGGACACCCTGTATCCAGTGCCGTTAACGCATGAGCCCACCCAGATGCGACCCAAGGGCCTCTCAGAAATGAGATATATTTGAAATTTTTGAGGAGCATACATGTAAATTCGCCTGGTAGGGCCTCAGAAAAATCACTTGGCCCTGGGGCTGATGGTGCTCTTAAGACGGCCCTGCCTGCATCGGAAAAATACAGGGACGGATTTGCTGTGATACGTGCTGTCAACCATTCAAGGTTGCATATGCACGTCTGGATTGGAGTTTGTTTTTTATTGGTACAAAGACCATCAACGTTATGCTTCGCCAAACAATGATCAAATGATATAAAAATTACTTGTGGTAGAATTTGTGTTACTCAGGTTGCACCATGAGAAAGCCTACCACATTATAGTATCCTGCACCCTCGAGTCAACCATTCGAGGGTGCAGTCATCACATATTGTTATAAATCCGTCAAAAAAATATATTTGCTTTGGGTGAAGTGCTGTTGTGCACTCTCTCTAAAAACACTGTCGCATTTGCTATTGCGATTCAACCGTACATTCTGTGATCAAAAATGCTTGTTTAGGAGTCATATCACCTCTTAAAGTTTGTCGCATGAATTCAAAATCATCCTGTATAGATACTGGTTTCATTCTCAGAATAGTTTTTTAACCCTTAACATCATGCAGGGTGATTATTAGGGCTCAGATTTCTATGTCTGCATTTTTTGCATATTTTGCTATTTTTAGTGATAAAGCATATTTTCACAATTTTAAGCCATATTTTGCATATTTTATAATTTTCAGTAAAAAGTCAATGTTTTCCTCGCTATTCCAGTCCCGCTTCAGACTGGTTTTTGCTGTGCTTATTGGTAAAAAAAAAACCTGAAATTCTCAGGTTTTTCAACCAATCAGCAATGGCATTAAATTTTTGGAACATAAAAAATACTAGCCCTTCAAGGACACTGGTGTGTGGCTGTAAATAGATTAATCATCTGAATCGGTGTCTGTGATTGTAACATCTGCGAAAAATTGGCTAAAATTGGTAACTGAAGTGAATTTTGAGAGTTTTTACATATCAAATAAAAAGAAACATTTATTCATTTTAATTTTGTGTGATACTTTTCTAACACTAAATACAGTGTAATTGATAGGTGTTTTTTACCTATAGATGGCAGCAGAATTCTGAATTTGGAAGGAAAAACTTGCGCAAAAGGGAAATTTTGGCTCGATGAGATTAGTTATTAAAACGAAGAGTTTTTGTTCATAAAAATAAAGTAATGGTTCAAAATAGTTTAAACTGCATCAACATTTCTCATCATCATATCATTTTGTTAAAACTAATGTTATTTGAGATAGGAATGAAAAAATTTTTAGGACATATTTTTTTCGTTTTATAGTGCATATTTACAGTTTTTAAGAGCATAAGTAAATTTTTTATAGAGCATATTTTAGAAGTTTTTAGAGCATAAAAATCCTAGCCCTGGTAATTATAATCAAAGTTCCAGTACTCTGAGTAATTTTTCTTAAAATCTGCTTATCCGAACACAGCCAAATTTTCAGGATACCTTAATGACCCCATGGCAGGGAGATTTCTGGAATAAAAATATGTACCGTATATACTCGTGTATAAGCCGACTCATATATAAACCGACCCCCCCCCCCCCACTTCAGGACCCAGGACCACCAAAACTGCAATAAATTGAAAACCTGTGTATAAGCCGACCCCAAAAAATCTGTGCATTTCAGAGAAAAAAAAAATCTTATATTTTTATGCAAAATGAATAGGCTCATGGTAATCCATCAGATCATCACAGGGGGTGCGGCATCTTTGCTTTTATCCTCATCTGGGCTGTCATCGCCATTGTCACTTTCAAAGAGGATATCATCTTCAGTTCCGTCTATCGCATTGCTGATGTAACACTTTTTGAAGGATCAGATGATAATTTCAGTCAATGATGTTTTCGATTTCTTTGCCTCGGCTTTGACATCATCGGTTCTGTGGGATTTGAACATATTCCATACCAATAATGCCGGTTTCTCGCACACTGCTACAAAAATGACTATTGATTGCGGGGGGTCGATATTTTCCCATCAAAAACAGACCCGAGTATAAGCCAACCCCCCCCCCTCCCCCACTTGAGGAATGAATTTTTCCACAAAAAAACTCGGCTTATACACGAGTATATACGATAGTTCAATTTTCAGCCACCAGGTGAAAAAAATGTGCCTTTTATTTTACTGCATTTTTCTTTTTTTCCATGGACCATATAGCATATATACTAAGTTTCAATGAAATATGTCCTCCGGAATGGGCTCTGCATAAGTCAGAGTAGTGTCAGTGTACTGACGCATGCTACATTGGTCTGAGCAGTGTCAGTATACTGAAACTACTCAGACCTACGTAGCGCCTGTTCTAGTAGAAGTATTCCATTGAAACCCAGAATAGATGCTATATGCACCATGGGAAAATATAAAATGCAATAAAAAAAGTGTCACTTTTTCACTTGCTGGTTGAAAATTAAACTTTTTTTTCGAACCCATTTCGCGAATCTCTCTCCCATGATATTAAGCTATCCTAAAAATTTAGCTGAATTCAGATAAGCAGTTTCTGAGGAAAAATTCCCAGACTATGGGAACTTTAATTATAATCACTCTGTATATGCCTTAACTCATTGTGATCAAAAAAGAGTAACACTGGGGAGTGAATGGTGTAAGATTTCATCAGCAGTTAAGAGGTTCAGGCAGACGTTTCCACCCGTGGCACCCCTTACCCTCATCAACGCTTGCCTGGAGCAGTTTAACAAAAAGGATCATATATCTCTTCAAAGCGCCTTTGTCTGGCCACGGCTTCAAGACGGCACACAGTTCTGCTTTATCCATATGTCCCGTTTTGGACCCGACTGAGATTTTTCGGTTTTGCGAGATTTGATTTTTGAGAGGTAATTTAACCCAAGGACTTTAACCTACTGGCCAACTATGATTGGTGATAGCTTGCACGGTGTCACAGTTTTTGCAATGGCAAAATATCCCTAAAATTTCTCTTTTACTAATGAAAAATCCCTAAAATGTTTTAAAAGATACATTTTACATTTATTTTTGTACGAAATTTTTGGATCCACACAGAAACCTCCCGAATTCTCATTCTCCAAAGTTGGCAGCTATGGTAAATATTTTTGAGAATATTCTCTGAAAGCACTACTGTTATAAATAGGAATATTCTAGAGTTATTTATAATAGTAGGCATTCCAGACAATATTCTTGAATATTCTCCTAAAAATTACTCTTGAGAATTTTACATCTCTAATCATAACAATTATATTAAATTTCCTATCAAAAAATTACCTGAAATGTTTTAGAAAATCTGATTGGGAAACCTGGAAGAGTCTGGGAAATTTTTTTTACGAAAATGAGTATAAATGCGGATTGTTCTTTGATGATTGAGAAACATTTTTTTTCTCATTTCACAGCATTTTGATCATTTCAGACATCGAGAATATTTCTGTTAATATAATGACTGGATTTTTTGCTCATTTTAGGCATGGAAGTGAGGACAAGCTCGTCACCCTTATGGGAGTGATGCAAGCATTACTGTCTTTTGTGCAACAAAATTCAGACACAATCCGGTCCATCCACGCGGGAGATCATAACTTTGTTTTCCTTCACAGGATTCCACTTATACTCGTTGCAGTCTCGACTACAAAAGCTTCTGCATTGCAGCTGGTCGTTCACCTAAATTATGTGTATAACCAAATAGTATCCGTGCTTACTATGACTTCGTTGTGTCGAATATTCGAACAGAGAAAAAACTATGACCTCCGTCGACTTTTGGGTGGTTCGGAGAAGTTTCTTGACCATCTAGTAGATTCTATGGACACTGATCCGTGTTTTCTTCTCAGTGCAGTGAGGTGTTTATCATTGGACAGCTCTACGAGAGATAGCATTGGACAGGCCATTGTCCAACAGTGCTCAAGATCAAAAGTCAAAGTTAGTAGTTAGTGGTTTTTTGGAGAAATGATGAAATGTCTATCGATTATGTCTAGAGAATTTTCTTTTTAATGCTGCGTGATAATTGGAAAATTATATATATATATGTTAAATCCACAATATCTATCAAACTAACCAAAATGGCTGATGATTATGTGCATAATTACTGGATTTATAACATTTGCTGTTACACATATAATACATAGTGAACTGCAACTAATAAGTGGCTCATAGATGAGCCCATATAGAACATGAAAGACCATAGCAACCCTATCTCTAACCATTTTGAATTTATGGTGGATAATGGATTACGAAAGAGGGAAATGTGTCAATTCTGAAAAAAAATCAAATTTATGAAGTTTTGAAAAACCTACATGCAAGCTAAGCATATATTTGGAAAGAACAGAAAAAATCCTACAAGATAACATCATTTTCATGAGAACATCTGGAACTAATGGTGAGCTACTAGTGCTGAAAGATTGGCGAAGTGCAAAATCACGTTATCAACAAAATCTGTAACTGCCAATTTTGCACTTACCTTTCTAGTTAACCAGTTAAATTTATCAAAAGACTTATCCATTCCACTCACTAGCTTCAACAAACCTACAATAAACCATATCGGTATTCTGGTTCAGGAGAAATTTAGCCTTTTGTTAGCAATGCATCACTGAAATCATTCCACCACTAGGATTCAAAAGAACCTACAATAAGCTACATTTGTGTTCTAGTTAAGGAGTAATTTAGCCTTTTATTTGCAATACAAGTAGAACCTCGATTAGCAGAACACATTGGGACCAAAGGGTGTTCGGAAAATCTATTTTGAAATTAATTCGATAACGCAAAGGAAGAAATTCAGCAACAAATGATAACCCCCCCCCCCTCCGGCAAAACGGTGATAACTGTTTTGTTGTCAAGAAGACACATTCCTCCCTCTCTTTAAGGCACACCCATAGGATTAAGATGAATTCGTCAGACTGTAGAAAAAAAGATGGCAGCTAAATCTGCTTCTATTCACACGTTTTTTTTGCTTGTCAATCATTTATATCTACATAAACTGTACCCGGATCCACCCTTACTTACATTTATAGCTCACAGGTATGGTATGTGCAATTGTTTGGAAGTGGACTATTGTGTACAACAGAACGAAGCTGTCGAGTTTAGAGATAAGGGAATTCAAGTTCCAAGAAAATACCAACTGTTGAGCAAACTATAGAAAATTGAAAATGAGTTAGGGGTTGAAAAGGTGTTAGGTTGACCGAGTTGTTTAGAAAATTTATGTTCGGATAAATGAGGTTCTACTGTACATCACTAAAATCAGGAACATTCAGAATTGACTGTTAGAGATTTTGACAACAATTTGATTTTGCACTTCACCTATCTCTCACAGCATGCAGCTTGCCAATAAATCCAGTTATCCTAATAGAGGTGGTGTCACCTTATATGATTTTTTTCTTTGAAATCAAATTGCTGCCAAAATCTGCAACTTTCAATTTTGAATGTTTATTTAATGTCCATTTCAATGAATGCCAATTTCAGTGATGTATTGCGAACAAAAGGCTAAATTATTTCTGAGCTAGAACACTGATATGGTTTATTGTAGGATCTTTTTTGAGAGCTAGTGAGGGAACAAGTTTTTTTGTAAATCTGACCGATTGTAACTAGAAGGGTGTTTGTGATATTGGCAGTTACAGATTTTTGTGATAATTAAATTTTGCATTTTGCAAATCTTTCAGCACTTGTAGCTTGCCATTATAGATCCAGATATTCTGATGAAAATGATGTCACCTTATAGGATTTTTCCTGTTCTTTCCAAACATGTGCTTAAGTTTTTTAGAAACTTGCCAAATTTTTATTTCTTTCAGACTTACTACATTTTCCTATCATAACCTGTTATCCACCATAACGGGAAAACGGTTAGAGATAGGATAGGGTTGCTGTGGTGTTTTATGTCCCACATGGGCTTTTCTATCACACCCCCCCCCCCTTCATTTGCCAGATTAGTCACAATTTTCACCCTGTAGGATTATATATATATATATATATATATTGTATAACCTGATGCTGAAAATTTAAGCAAAAAAACTCTCATAAAAACAAATGTTTTTCTTTTCGTTAATATTTACGCAGGTCATTTGATGAAGGAGAAGACACTCGCTGGTGGAATTAAAATAACATGGGCAATTAAATCTAACCTAGAAAAGAAAAATTGGCACCTATGTGAAACATATTGTGCTGCTGCTGTTCATGTGCTCACTTTTGATAACGCTCTCATCACCATTTTAACAAGTGATTCGCAGAACTTAACAAAAATAAGTTGGTTCTATCAAAACTTTGCAAACGGGGTTAAATCCAACCAATGGTTACAAGCATATCTGTAATCTGTTCTGCTGGATCATTGGTTCTCAAACTTTTCTCACCTATGGCTCCCTTATCTTCATCAACATTCATTCATGTCTCCTCAGAATGATCTAGCAAAGGACCTCTCCAAAGATTCAAACAGTCACATATGAGTATGTATCGCTTGGCTGTGATAACCACCACGAAGGCTGGTATTGTCCTTAGAAGCTGGAATGCACGTTTCAGGAACCACTGTACTAGGCATAACATTGATGTCATGAGTTCATAAACTACCATGTTTGTAGAAGTTATGGATGATAATTTTGGCTTCATTAACCTTTATCAGGCGCATCTAATATGTGAGATGAAGCACCTCCGCCCCCCCCCTTTTTTTGCCAAAGGGCAGGTTTACCAATAAAATTTAAAGTTTTGTTTTCAAATTTTGTTACTGGAAATTGCAAGGAAATATAAAAAGGTTACTTAGAAACACGAATATAGCCTTGTTTGAATAAAGAGCTCAGTTTTTGATAAGCTTTCTCCTAAGCCTAAGCAAAAATTAAATTTTTAGTCTCCTAGATGAGTTTTGCCTAAACATGTTAAGATTTGTATTGTGCCCAATGGAAGGCTATAAAGGTCTGTTCACACACATTAGTCTCTGATGCATATAAAACATAATGATAGGCTAGTAGAGGGAAGGAGAATATACATGTATTAACTGAGATGAGATGAATGTCTATGTTAAAAGTGTAAGCAGACTTTAATGCGGGGGGGGGGGGGGGTCTTAGCCAGTTTGGTGCTGTAATTTAACTGTGACTTGACAAATCGCCAGGTCACGAGATAGCGACTAAAAAATTATTGGCATCTAAAACTTTTCTACGTGTGATCACTAGCTCAGACAAAAGAAATATACTTGGCTCCTAAAATATTTGGTTGGTGCCTAGATGTTTCTCAGTTTGTCAAGCCCTGACTTTAATTGAATTGCATTGGATCACATGACCTGCAACATCTGTTTCAAAGATTCAGTGCTCAGAAGCCACATAAGGATTATTTGAAGGATTTTTTTTTACACGTGTGCTTGTGCATTTTTTTGTGCTGTGATTCCAAATGTTTTGCATCTTTCTGATAATTATTTTTATTTCTCAGAATGTTGTATTTGCAATTCTGCTTGCCGATAATCAATTAGTTACGATAGTTAGAATGAAAAAATATTCTCTGCATCCCGGTGACTTGCATCTGATAATGAACCTGGTGAGCTCCTCTGAGTCTTTCAAATCTGCAGAAACATGGATCCCGATATGTTTGCCTAAGTTTGATGCCAGGTGAGTGATTTTTCAGTTGTGTGATTCACATAAAGTATAACTTTTACAACTCCAATTTTCATTCCCTCAAAGTACAGTCAAACTGTTATAATGACATTGGAAGTTTTATGAAATGTTGTCATTATTACTGAGATATCATTACAACCACACAGGGTTGACATTTCTAAGACCTTTTTTTACGAAAAATGTAATCAGATGCAGTGTATGAAGGTGTTTCTTATAAATATCTCTCATTGCCAATTCTCGCTAGGAATGTTGCAAATTGTCTGCAAAATCTCCAAATATTGCTCACAAATGACAATGAAAAATGCTGTCACAGGGCCTGACTGACTTGATGGGACCCTAGGCAAAAGAGGTATTGGAAGGGGGGGGGGGGCACCACTCAACTGTGGTCGAAGAGGTTTGTCGGCGCATACAGTACTTGTTATTTGTAAACACGTAAAAAAGGAAAATATATGCACTATTTCAAATGAGCAATGCTCCATGAAATATCTTACAATAAATGCTTTTTTCACATTTTCATATGAATCATTTGATAATGTCATCAAAATCTAATTTTTTAGTTATCTGAGCTTCAATACACAATAAAGCTGAAGATATAGCATAATTTCAACCCCCCCCCCCCCAATGTATCATTCAAAAAATCCCAGTTCATACATATATAAATCAGAAGAAAACATCCTCTGGGTTTTCTTTCCCTCATTTAGGAATCTTACAATGCACTCATTTTACTATAACCGATAAGTACAACTTGCTACAATGCAGTTGCATCAATCAACACTATCTCTGGCAAACGACATCACACCGCACCAGATGTGCCTGTTTGAACCAATGAAGATTGCTGTTGGTTGTCAGGCAATCATTATCTCATACTCAACCAATGAGAAGGGTTTTTCATCAAACTAGATTAGCTCTCTCATGCGTTCCAGACAGAGAGAGAAAATGGTCATTTGTCGAAGTAGTCTGTTTTTTGAGAGAGCTCTTTTGCCCCAAGAAGTAGGTAAAGTTGGGATTGTAAGGGCACTGAATTTAAAAAAGAAATGGGGTCGTACATATTGCCCATTTATGGTGAGTAATCAATCTTTCTATTATTGTCTGTTATGTGAGGGAGTGAGAGCCTGCCAGAAAAACGTTTGAGTTTGATATCATGTCTTTAAAAGATGGGTGGATCAGATAGATGTCTGATAAAATTTATGAAATATGACGAAGGTGTACAAATAATTAAATAAATTAAGGGTTTAAATGCAGCACCTTTAATTTATTTTATGATGCAATATCTTTTCTTTTAACTTATATGTCACGAACCGGCCTTGTAACAAACCTATAGTGAACCCGACTTGAAGTTTGTTATCTGATGTGTAGTGCCGCCATCTGCCATCAATTTTTCCAACTATGAGTGAAGTGCAATGATTGAATAACTTTATCGTTGTGTTTGACTTCCTCATCTACTTAGACTTCACTCATAGTTAGAAAAAACTGGTGGCAGATGGCAGCACTACACATAACAAGCATTACACAGAAACAAACTTCACGTCAGGTTTCACTACACGTACATTCCAACATGTACAACATGTACCAATTCATTAGAGGTTCTGCAGAGGAATATGGACAGGGTACATGTATGGTTTAGTAGTAGTAGTAACTTTGAAAAATGTTTTTCCTTGAGCTTGCATCCCCTTGCATTTCGGAAAATTTGCCCTCTTGTCCCCTTTTTCATGTTCCCAGAATTTTTTTCCCACTTTGAAACATGTATCTCTTCATTGGCATGAGTGTGTTATGTGGTTTTTCCCTCATTGACCAATAGCCATCGAAATTCCCAGAATTTTTTTGGTTTTTGCTTTTTTTAACAGTTGTGTTTTTGCGGATTTAGCGGTTTGTTTGGAAAGATTACTGTTGTGGCCAGTTTTATTAGTTAGAATAGTGGCGCCATCTGTTGTGAAAATTGGGATAGTGATGTCACTAAGGGTGCACATGCAGGCACCCTCCTTTCTCAGTTTTCGAATCTAGTAACCCTAATTATATGTGTAATTTGGGCTAGTTTACTAGCTACTCGCTGCTACTCTATGTAAATAATGTTGTCTAGTGAATTCACCACTTGCTCTGGTAGTACAAGTAAAGTTGAAGGTGAGCAACATTTCTTGCTACTTGCTGCCGTTTTTGCAATATTGATGTGCTTACTTTTTCTTCTACTTCCTTTAGCTCACAACAAAACAGAAAGGCAAAAAAAAACAGGGAAAAAAATTAGATGCTCGCCAGGGTTGTTCGGTTTAAACCTTGGTTTTAACCAACTGGTTTTTTTAAAAAAAACCACTTTGGTTTTTTTCAAAAAATCAGATAAAAGTGGCCTAAATATCATTTTTTCCCCTGAAAAATATCATATTCGTTCATTATTAGCCAAATGTTTCATTTTTACCTCATTTTATATCCTTGGGGTACATTCTGACGATATATCTTTAAATGACATAAGATTTTATAAGTGGTTTGTTTCAAAAAGTCTCATAAAAGTGGCCAGAATATATATATATTTTTCATATGAAGTATCTTAGTCATTTAAAGTTATATATAAAAGCCAAAACTTCTTATTCTTACAACATTTTCTAACCTTTGGCTACATTCTGATGCTCTATCTTTAGCAAATTCATGAATAAGGATTGCATCACACATCTAAATGTAGTGGTGTATTACATATCTCACAGGGTTTCTTTTTCCCTTCACAAAGAAGCAGCTACAGTAGTGACACCATCATGCTAGGGGCAGGTGGTCCTATAATCCAATAAAGACACCAGCTGTCCTTAAAGGACAAAGACTAGTGTACTAGTTGTTACATTACCTCACATACATTTTCATTCCCATAAGAAGTAGCACATCTACTGTATATCTCCCAGTCTTAATATTCAATAGTTGTTTTTTTATACTTTCACACACACACTGTTAAGCCCAGTTAATCAAGGTTCTACTGTATAGTAGTAACAGATTTATGAAAAATAATCAGCTATATACAGGGTGATTATAATTTAAGTTTTGATTCCAAAACTATACAATAAGTACTGACCGGAATGACCTGAAAATTTGCATGAATACTCCTGAAGCAATGGACGTTTCTTTGGCAAAAGAAAAAGTGCAAAATGTGCAAGTAGATGACGCTGTACTTGGCCAGCAGTATAATCTATTTTGTGCAACCACATCATTTCGGCACTTCCGCAGCATCAGTGTGTGGATAGAACTTCTATCAAGATGCACATTGCAATACCAGCAAAGCAGCTGCTGAAGACCCATTTTGACAGGATGCACCTTAACCCTGGCAACTACTGGCTGTGGGGGTACCTCAAATTGTTATAAACAGTGAGATTGCAAACTTTGATGAATTGTAATCTCCAGCACATTCCCTATATGTCAGAAGTTCCTCATTCCTCAGGAATATGAACGGGGGAAAGGGGGCGCATTTGGTTTAATAAAGCTGAATTGCAAGCACATCCACATTATGACCATGGCATATTCCGATTCTGCTGTTGAACAAGAATTTTTGTGCTTTCAACCTCATAACCAGAACACGCGGTGGACAACATATTTAACATTTTTTGAGTAAGTTGTAGTTATTTGTTCATTTTTTTTGTGATGTTTCCGTGAATTATGGACTCGTGCAATGCTATAATTAAGTTATAATTTTGCCTTGACTGGCTATCGTTTCCATTCTGCGAGCAAATTTCCCACATGTTCGATGATGTCATTAATTTTACATTTTTAAGTATTTTTTCTCCTTTATCAAATAAAATTGAATTTTTTCAGGAATATTCATGTCAATTTTCAAGTCATTCTGACAATCGCTCTTTTTTTGTGTTTTGAAATCAGAACCTTAGTTATAATCACCCTGTATATCGTAAATCATCGTTAATTAATCTGCATTATTTATGCTTCATTAAATGCATTATATTCACCTAATTTTTATTACTTTTTGCAAAATAGCTTCCTAATTAAGTATACTGAAAGTAACTGGAGAAAAACCTTTATATATTATATGATTAATAATAACATTAAAAGAATTTTCAAACACACAGTAATCCATTGAGTTAAGCAAAAAATAATGAAATTGCAAAAGTTGGTTTTTGTTAAAATGTAAGGCACATTTGTTGATTAATTAGCATGGGAATAGCGTTAATTACATTAATAAACATTTTATTTTAGTTAATTATTAGAAGTTTGAACGATTTTTCAGAAATTTTATTGTTTTTAATGTTAATACTATTTAAAACAAAAAAACCGGTTTAAACCAAAAAAACCTGGTTTAAACCAAAAAAACCCCGTTTTTTGGTTTTTTTCAAAAAACCGGTTTTTTTACCAACCCTGATGCTCGCTCATTTAATGAGCAATTTTACTAGTCGTGTGTAATTGAAACTCACTGAGCTAGATGATACCAGTTCACTTGCAAACTACTTTACTCACTAGAGGAAAAGTTGTTAAACTCCCCAATGTAATTGAACTTTGAGCGATGCTATCTCCTTGAAATAAAATTAGATTTCAGAACTTATTATTGCAAATTATTTAGAGTCATGCCAATTCGATTACTTTTTTGTACCACAGTCATCTCATGCATGCAATCTGTGGTTCGGCACTGATTTTGAACAGCAGTTCTCCCATGCTATTTACCAGGATGTGAATCCTCCTTCAAACTGAAGATGATTTCAATGTATACAATAAGACCAGGGTATAATATCAATGGTTTTTAATGCCCCCCCCCCACTTATAACCCTAAAGCAGTATATGCTTAAATCTGTAATGTATAGCATAGAACAATCAGTGCTACCGCAGAACAATCTGCAAGAATTTTAAGATAAATGCAGAAAACACTTGTATGGGGAATTTTTATGGCAGAACATTTCTAGTCAGCCGGGGGTTCATTGCAGAACAACGCAAAAGATTCTGCTTTGGGGCTTATAACATGAGTTCTTGAAATTCTGAACTGACGAAATAGGAATTCTTTGCTAAACTTTTAATGCCATGTTCAAATTACAAAACTGCTTACAAAGTCACCATATGAGTCTTAGCAAAATTACATGTGTTAATGTTTTGTTCTTTCAGAAGCATGACTCGTATAGAGGGGAAGACATTCTAACTTTTAATATGTTTTCTTCCATTTTCATTCCTTTTTCCTTGGAAATGATCCATACCCCCAATTTGTCAGTTGGTATAGCCCAGCATTTGCAAGGGCAAGCACAGGGCCATCTAAAGAGCAAAGTGAGTTTTCTGAGGCCACTATCTGGCTAGAAATGCTTGTCCGCCTATTTACATGCTCATTTCGAAAAATTTTAACAAAATCTCATTTTTATGAGGCCCCTCCTGCAGAGGGGGAGGAACCTCATAAAATATGCTGTGCCTGGGTAGGCCATGCCTTAAGACGATACTGAGTAAACAGTTCCTAATTGGCTTTTAGACTAGAAATCCAGTTTGAACTGAATAAGGAAGACAAGTTGTGATCTCAGATATATGTGTTACCAGAGCATGCATTTACTTGTGAAATCATACTTGTCATTAAGTCACCCCACTGATAAAGCCACTTGTGTTCTGTCCCTAGAGGTGATGCTATGCTGAGGTCTTATTGTTCTCTAATAATTCTCAAGTGGAGGTGAAGATATCTCATCTTCAGCTTTAGTAACATGTTTTCCAATATCTTGCCTACTGACACCAAGGAATGCTGAATGCTTGTACCCTATTCTCTGCTCGAAACATCTGGATCACAATAGAATTGCATTCAAGAATTCATATTATTCTTATTTGAGAATTATCATTATGGACAATCTCTTGTCATTGTAGACAGTTTCCACTTAAACTGTTCATAAAATGTGTTAGTGACCCAAAGTGCCTTATAAAGATATGTGAAGTACAAGATTTAATGAACATGTTGTAGATTTCATTGTTTTTTCCAGAGGTTTTCTCCATGGTCATATCTCATATTTGGACGAAGAAAACAGTGTATGTCTTCTTCTTCTCACAGTCGATAAAGATCTATTTTTCGATCTTCAGAAATGCAGGATGAAGATTCTTGAGGTATGCATATGGTTTTGCTTTTTGATTTCCTTCATTTTGAAAATTTTGCTTCATGTTTAATATGGCAGGAAAATCTCCAGGACTGACAGTAATGCACAGAATTAAACCCAAAAAATATAGTCGATCATAGACTACTTAAATAAGGATAATTGACTTGATGATGTGTTTGCGAATTCTAGCAAAGTAGTGTCACTTAACAGCTTCAAACTTTTATAATAGCAAGAGTTTTTTGAGTCTTGAAGTTAGGGAATGAATAGCTAGCGTGTGCCTTCTTGTGAAACATTCTAGTAAATTGTAATTGTGTTAAATTGTAGTCTCTCTCTCTAAGTGGTAGGACCATTTTGATGATTTTATGTGTGGTCAAATGACATTGAAGAAGGACACAGTGTGTGGTAGGTGTTATTTCACTCAATTATCAAACTCATTTGAACTAGGTCAAATTCCGATAACTTGAGTATCTAAGTTGAAGTTTTTGGATACGAGATTAATTTTTTTTTTAAATGCATTAATCCTCCCATTGAGGAACTCAAGGTGTGACGTCTATAAATAAAGGAACTTCTTTCTCTCCCTCCTCCTTCTACGGCAGCTTCTTTGGTAAACACTAGCCAATGACAAGGAACCTGGTCATCTGTGTTTGCAAATCTTTTGTTGTATGTCTGATCGCCTCAAAATCACTTTTTTCCCTTTTGCAAACGAATTCAGTGTTCAAATGTCAATACAAATTCTGATTGTGTGTGATTTTTTTTTTAATTTTTGAAGCAGAAAGCTTCAGATTTAGAAGAAAAAATAACACCTTATCGATGAAATGGAAAGAAATCATATTCTTGAAAAAAATGTTGTTGAAAAATAAAGCGTCCTTCCAAATGCCATATCAACAATCCTAAAAAAAGAAGAATATTATTTGCGCAAAGTTCTCTTCAAACGTGAATGAAATGCAGCATTGAAAATGAAAAATAAAAGTAACTGGTTCCCCGGAGACAAGTGAATACGAAAACCTACTGGTCTGCAGACATAATGACTGATCTGCTAAACGAAATTTGTTTTAAATAATATTACTTAATTCTCCAAAATATATTAGCATTTAGGAGAGTGATATAACACCAAGGGGGTTGCAAAAAGCCATAAAAAATTGACTGTGGATCAGTTGTTCTCCCATAGCAAATTTTTCTGTGATCAATGTATCACCACTGGGAGGGAGGCGTGAAGTTTTTCACTACTGGTCCCACGGACCACCACAATTTTTTTTCTCTGTGGTCCAATTGTTTAATCAGTGATCTCAGACCAGCAGATTACCAATGATTTTGATCGCTGAAATGAGAGATAGTCAGTAATTGCTGAAATTTTTGATAGGGAATAATATATCTTTCTCTTTGTTCATAAGTTTAATTTATACAAATATTGTGAACATGTCTACCTACTCATAGTGCATTCGTCTATGTGTTTTGTTTTTCCTCATTCAATAATCAGACATTAAAAGAAATTGTCCTTGCCAATTTCTTCGTGTCCAGTAGTTTGATATTTTTTTGCTATTACAATATTCGTAAATAGTTTTGTTATTATATATTATAAAAAATCATTTTCTTTACTTTTCCAAAAATCAGAATTTCTAAGTTGAACTAACAATAACTCAAAGTTTTCTATCGGCCGTTGCACATTTTATTTATTGAGATTTTACCCTATTCTTCTTAACCTCTAAAAACAATCGCAAATTGCTTCACATTTGGTGCAAAGCAACCATTGGCATGAGCAAATTATTTCCCTTGCAGTGAGGGAGGGGGGCACCATTTTTAAATCTGAATATTTTGCAATAATATTTTTTTGACCTGCACAGAAACGTTTTCTAATTGCAAGAAGAAAATAAGCAAATAAAAAAAAAATGATGTTGTGGCTGGCGGGTGCCTTACTTTATAAAAAGAAACAATATACACTTTACTTTCTTTATATATTTGTAAAAATGATTTTGATGTGAAACATTTAACGTCCACAATCATATTTTTAAAAAAATTATTGGTAAATATTTTCATTGATCTAGGTGTTAGTTAAATTTTCAACTTTTTTTGAAATAAATTGTTTTATTTATTCAAGAATAATTAAGATTATTGGAAAATGTGTATTGTTCACATGCAAATTATGTTTCATTTTGGCTTGGAGGGGTCATTTTTAAAGCCTTATGCAGAGGTGGATTTAACTGCGGGTGTGCCCAGCGCCCAGATTTCTAAAGGGCCCCGAAAAACACAAACTTCACACTTTTTTCTAATTTAGAGGCCCAATGTTTTCTTTTGTGCCTGGGGCCCAGACGGACTTCAATCTGCCACTGGCCTTATGGATGCAATGAAGTTTGTGCTTAACTAACAGTTTTAATTTTTTTTTTAACTTTGTTTTAAAAGTGGGCTCAACTGTATTAAAATTTTGTCTGTAAATTATTCTAGTAATTGATAAAGAATTAACAATGTACTGGTCTATATCATTTTCTGAATCCTCTGACTGATTATTATTAGTAGGGCTCAGACTTTTATGACCTAAAAATCTTAAAAATATGCAAACATTTATGGCCTAAAAACATGAAAACAAGACAAATTACAAACATATGACTATAATTTTCCGTATTATTTTATATTTTCTTTTTCAGTTTATGCGTCTTATTTGATTATATTAAATACCAAACAGTAAATTCATCAATTCACCTAATTGAAAAAATTAAAATGATTTTTAATTAATTTTTTTTTAATTTTTAATTCTGACTCAAAATTCAAATGAAAACCACTCTTAGGCACTTGTCACACTATACACAATTAATATTCTTTTAGAATGCTCTAGGAAGTGCATTAAATTATGAAATGTATTATGAAATGCTCGAAAAAGACCAAAAAATAAAACTGCTGTAACATTTTTAGTTTCCCCTAAGAAATACTTGAAACTAGTGAAAGTCTTTAAAAAATATATCTGAAAAACCTTGCCATAAAGGCTGACGTCTTGTTTCTGCAGTCTCGCTAACGCTCACTTTAGCTGAATAGCAATGTTGCTTCACATTAAATCACTTTTGTGCTAGAAATTTTAACTTGTATAAAAAAATAAGATGGTGTCATCACACAGTACTGAAAATATTCTCACTGAACTCCTGGAATAATTTTTTTTTTTCTCCGAGCACTCAAATTTGGGCAAGGCCAGAAGATAGGTAAAAAGATTCTAGTAGGCTTCAATGAGAATGCCGAAAAAAAAAATTGGACAATTTATTTTTTAAAAATTTGGTTGGCGAAAAATATGTGAATATACCAGGAAAATGGGTCACATGGTCACCTGAAAACTATAGATTTTTTCAAGTCTGAAAATACGCACATATGTCCTACAGATCAAACTTTTGGTGGTAAATGACCAAAAAAATATGATCAATATTTTGAAAATTACTTAAATATGACCTGTCGTTCGAAAATGCCAAAAATGTGACTTGTCATAAAAAATATGATACTATAAAAATCTGAACCCTAGTTATTAGTTTATGGTCAATCTTATGCTACTCTTCTCCTTGACAAGTTGATATAACAAATCTTATGGAAAATATCTTATTCAATTTAATCAGAGAGAGCACAACTTACAAAATGGAGTGCACAAACAATACTGACATAATGTTTATATTTTTATTTTCCCTATAGAAACTCCAGAAATCCAACCACCTCGATGAAATATCCAAATCTGTTATGAATGGTGGTTACACCATCGAAGATGTTGGCATTCCAGAACTAAGGCATTTTCTTTACAAGTCAAGGTCTGCAGCACAATTTACCTCACCTAAGTTGGGCCCTCCATACACAAGACCTAGCGACTGGGACCATCTATACAGCCTATACCAGTATCTATATCATAGGATGAATAGGAGTTCCAGATCCTTGAAGATGTTGTATTGTGTTGGTGAACTAGAAACAATGGTTGGCTGGGTAAGTGATCTCTCAGAAAACAAATTTACATTGATAGATGTAGGCAGTGATTACAGAGATGTGAGCACTTTGTTGTTCATCTGTGTTTCTGTGTCATGTTATTTCGATTTCATATTAACTGTTTTCATGTTACACTCAAGAACAATTGAATTAGCAGTATGTGGGATTAGATCTCAATGATGATGACTTCTGCACCTCATAGCGAGGAGATGGTTCTGAATGGTGTGGCTGCTTTTTTTGCAGCAGTGTTAACTCACAGAGTAATTGGAAGATGGGCATATTAACACTGCACCACTCAAGTGCAGTTCATATAACTGGATTTGTAGTGCTTTTGTGGGATTAGTCAATATTACTGTTGTTATTGCTGGAAATTAGTGCTAAGAAGTACAAAAATTGTACCGTGTCTGGGCCAAAAACAAAGCAATCAATCGAATAATTCAAATGCTATTAAACAATCACAACACAGCAGAAAGCTTCATAAATATAAAATTTTCATTCCAATCGAAATGAATCTAATGGGTAATTGAGCCAAATTAATTTGTTTCTACTTTGGAATCATTTCCCAGATATATATCTCTTTCAGAAAGAGATCTTGTGCAATTTCATGTAAAAGAATGATTAAGCTCAGTGAAAATGCATTGGAAAAAATGTCTGAGACTTAAATGGTTTCAGTGCATACGGTAAGACTCTTAATGTTGAACTCAAGGCCAAGATCTGCCATTTAGGGACAGATGATAGCCTTTTATTTTCTCTCAGTGTTCGACCAGAGATTCCCTTAGTAATTGGAAAAACACTAGCATTTTCCTCGAAATAAAGCAAAGCGTTTTCCATACATCTGCAGCATATGGTATATTATCAGAGATAAATTTAGATTTTCACACTTATCAGACCATTTGGGGATATCTCTTGATTTTTAAGTTTGATTCTTCAGACAATTCACGAATTGGCTGAGAGTTTTAGCCTAAGTCTGATTTACAGAAATGATGCAGGCTTTGACCGGCCAATTTGCAAGTGGCTGGAGATCCCAGGCCAATGTTGGGTGGTTTGATGTAACACGGTCTGTAGGCTTTAAATTCTGTATACGAATGTGTATAGAGTTAAGTGATACACCCAGGCTCGTCATTTGGGGGGCCAGGATCTAAGGGGGCCTGGCTTTTGAAAATACACTAAAAATGGTATATATATAATTATAAATACATTGAGTACATGTTCTTTGCCCGCCCCCCTGGAAAAAGTTGAAATGACAGTCATGAGAATAGACCCCAAATTCTTTTTTTTTTCATCACCAAATGTGTGATACATGGCTACATATAATAGCTGTATTGGGTTAGCTCCATGTGATGCGAGAAATAAAAAAGAAATTTAATGGAAAAAACTATATAATACTATAAACATATAGTTTTTCTGTTAAATTTTGAAAGAAAAAATAATAATCGTATCGTAACTGTAATATGATGGGTTGCCATAACTAACATGAACAGAAAAATATGCCAAATGGCGATGACCCAGAATCATGCTGTTTTTTCATACTTTGGCCAGGAATCTCCTGCCACTTGGTGAACTGACTGGCCTAAGTCTGAAATTCAGGCATTGGCCAATTCACAAACTGGTCAATTTTGGGCTTTGGCAATAACATATACACTGGTAGATCATTAGAACCTTCGGCTATGAAATCCCATTCTTTGCAACAATGGGATCACACGAGTGAACCCAGATGACAACAATTTGATGCAATTGCTCATATTGCATTTTCGCTCTGTATCTTACAAGTTGACAGAATTCGTCGGAAAAAAATTTCCTCAAATGCTGTTAATTTTAATGGGTAATAATTTTACAGTGTCGTATCACCGATTTAAAATCAGTTCTTAACTACTTGATTTTATAAGTGAGTACTTTATTATATGGTTGCATTGTAGAATGACACTAACATGTGACTTTTTTTTTCAGCACATGCAAGGCTTTGAGCTTTATGCAGCGTTTGAACCCTTAGTCACTAAAAGCGATGCTTCAAATGCCATGAAAAAAATTGTACATTGGATCAAAAAAGAAGAAAATAATATATTTATTATGAATGCTCCCACAATTTGAAAGAAAAATCCTCATTCGAAAACTGTGATGAAAAAATTAATTCTATTCCATTTTTTTTCATAGCGTCTATTATTAAATTGTTTTAATTTCTATTTCATTGTCGAAACTGATTTTGTTTCAATTTATTTTCCATGTATGCTTATCGTGCACAATTGAGTTGTGTATGATAAACACACACATTTGAAAGAGACTTGGTGTAATCGTATATCAACTAGTGTCTTTATAATTAAAGTTCCACTTTGAAATGGCCATAAAAGAGAAACTACTGAACAAAATGTTATCAAACATGGTAATAGTTTACAGGAGGTTTTGTGAGATTCAATTTTCCTGAAAAAAAAAATGGTTAAAAAACTCACCACCCATTGAGAATAGTGCTGTATGCAATACTGTTAAACAAAATAAGACGTGAAGACATTTTTTTTAAATGTTTGTAATCGTTTCTGAAACATGTTACAAATCATGTTCAATGCGGCGTCCACTATTTTCTGAAAGCAAGTTAACTGCATTCTCAACAGTAGCTCTTAGCATATCAGGAGGAATGTTACTGACATGTAGGCATTGCGATTTTACATAACCCGACAAACAGTTCTGTTTCAGAAACGATTAAAAACATTTTAAACCGATATGTTTCCATGTCTTATTTCATTTATCAATATTGCATACAGTGCATTTCTCTGCTGATGGTGAGTTTTTAACTTTTTTTTGCGGAAAATTAAATCCCATGACCACCTGTAACCTATTACCAAGTTTAATAACATTTTGTCCAGTAATTTGCCTTTTATGGCCATTTCAAAGTGGAACTTGAATTTTAAAGACCCTGTACATCAATTAATAATAATAATCACTCCAATTCAATAATAAGATGGGGCATTATAAGTGGTATCACAAAATTTTTTTTAGTAGCCATGGCTATCTAGGATTTGTCCAGCCCTGAACTTCTCACTCAAAGCTAATGCGTGTATATAAATGGACAGACTCATCGTCATCCATCTTTAAGTGGCAAAACCAGTTTTTTTCTTCAAAGGGATGTCTAATCAAAAAAAAGCATGATAAGGGAACAGGGATTGCTATCACGGTAATGCTGACATCACACTTCATTCAGAAGTGGCAGATAAGTCGGTCCTTTGGTTTAAGGAACCCTATACTCAAAGCAACTCTTAAAAATTTGAAAGATGATGAATAAGTAAACAAATTCATTAAAAATGTGCTTTTAAGGGGGGTCATTTGTGATTTGAAATGGAGGGAATCTTCACAATCATACTTTGCAAAGCATAAGTTGTGTCTGCTTGATGCAAGAATCACCAGTAATGCATGTGTGTGTGTAGCGTCCCAAAAAATATATCTACATTTTTGGGTGAATATCCAAGGTTTTGCGAGTTATTCGTTGGTAGCAATAATGTTTGTTTCTTATGCATGTCATAAGATTCATTCTTTTGTTGGATTTAGATAGGATTTTGATCGATAGATTAACCATGGAAAGAGCAATAGTGTGCAGTGTACTTCCCTTTTTTTCAGGCCTATACTTTTTTATTGGTATAAGTCATGTCTGAGTTTTTATGAGCTACAAATGTTTACTCACAATAACAGCTACAAGAAATGTTGTCGAGACATTTTGTGGCAGTCATCTGATTAAATTGTAAGATTTCTGAGCATGTTTTTCATTGGTATGCATGTATGGAAGGATTTTTATGCAAGTGGCTTGGAAATTGGATGAATTTTGTTTGTGCAAGCATGCATAATCATAACAGAAGGTGCATACCCATGTCAGTCCCCACGCTTGAGTGAGCTGTGCTCGATATATTGATGTTTTTTTGTTGTTTTCTTCCATAGACAAAGGTAGCCAAAACGAGCATTGCCTGAACTCAATGTATTCCAAGTACAAACTGGTTCTTGCAAAAGCCTACTTGTACTGTGTGGCGACAAAAGGAAAATTATGCATGACTGTCAATCTTGTAGTTACCAGGGCCTAGTTTCCTCACAAGTTAATTTTTGGATATACTTTTTAAGTTTCATAATTACAGGGTATTATATAGCACAAATTATGTATAATTACTATTAAAATAAATTCTGAAGTATGTTGTGGCATTTGCCCACTTTTCTTCTTCATCAGGGTATTTGGGGGGGCCTTAGGCAGGCACATGCCTTTTTTGCTCATGCAAAAAACAGGCCCTGGCAGTCTTAACTGTGTATCCGCCGTTAGATGCGAATCAATTCTGTTCTAAATCGTGTTAAAAAGTATTTTCGTTTTGAAAAAAATAAAAAAACCTCAAAACAAGTAAATCCACTTTTGATGATAGATGGCGATAATTGAACGTATATAAAAAAACTCTTCTAGAAATCCATAATATCTTGGCATCACAAATGAACACTACTTTCCTAAGAGAAATGTTAATGCATACACTCCATTCTAATGAACGTGACCATACATATATTAAAAAACCATTCGCAAGCAATCAATGCAAATAAAAAAACAAGAAATTTAAAGAAAAAATGTTTTTAATTCCTTCAGCACAAAGTAAAACACGACGATTACAGCACTGAGGGGCCACTGAGACACATCCTTTGACATAAACCATAAAGTTCGGGGACACGAAATGACAATTCAACGTCAATTATTTTGTAATTTTTTTTTTGTTTTTCTATTGCTCTAATACACTTTTTTTATCATTCCGCCAATCAGAATTGGCGATATGGACAACTCATATATATATAATCATATAATACATTCGCATTGATATCAATCAATATATGTATACATGCAAAAACGCATTGCGTTTTCAAACACAAAAAAAAATTTACTCACGACACGATGCACTAAGGCTGGGCATCAAATTAAAAAGTAATCTGTACAGAATAATAATTATAATAGTAATCCATAGGCCCAATTGGTTATCGGTAGAAACAGATATGTGTGAAAAAACTGCGGTACAATGCCTATACACAATTTTTTTTTTAAATATATACAATTCTTTCAACAATTGTTTTCTATATCGATTATTTGAACATTGTCACATATTAGATTTAACATGGTAAATATAATGCAAGGTGCGTGTAGAAAAAGAATGGGCCCCCATTTATAACACTTCATACAACAATTCTATATGACGTATGTGTAAAAACATTCTTTTTTTATAATCCATAATCAGCCCGAATATGTATAATATTTTTGTAAAGCTTCGCTATTTATAGTATAAAAAAATGCAGTGACACTCGAAGCGAAAAAAAACTACAGTAGCACTGACCGTTGCTCGTGTTTATTTTCACTATAGCGTTTATACGTTTCACAAGGCTAAAACTTCACCATAAAACGATGAAGTTACAACATGTCACACATTAAAAACATCCACACAAAAAATGGTAATAGTGTAGTAACTAAATATAAATGCCTTTTCGAGTCCCGTAAATTAGTTTTCAGTGTCATCGAGTTGAAAAAATACTTGTATGAAATGCCCTACCGAATAATACAAGAACGAAACACAATACATAATTCACAGGACAGTTATTATATTATAATAATTACAGGACAAAATAATTATAATTATTACAGGGCAAGATAAATATGCATACCTGAAAAACATGGTTGGCATTTAGTGGCATCGTGTCCAAGCTCGAGAAGAGAGGAAAGTTCTAAAATTAGACCCGAAACGCCAATGATACTTCATTGAAATCACTCTGCTAACCATTTCCTCAATTATCATCATTTTTATATGATTTCCTCTGTAAAACCGGAGCGTCAACAACAAAATAGCTACGTCACTGGGATGGGATAATCATTTAACAAGCTGCCAGAATTCTTAATTTAACCCTTTGATACGGATATAATGATTTCCCCTGTTTGAACACTTAAAATTAGATTTGAAATGTCAGTGATACTTCATTGACACCACTCAGCTAACGATTTCCTCAATTAGGGATTATTTTTGTTTTAACGGTAAAATGGGTATCCAACATGAAATAGCTACACCACTGGTATGAAATAATTTTGCACAAGCTGCCAGAACATATAAAATTCATGAGAGCGACCAGTACGATAGGAGACAGCTATTCAAGTCCATTAGATTTGTAAATATGGCTACTGGAGTAGGCAAAGTTGCATTGCGAATTACCTTGGCTATGATGTCGAAGATATTGTCCGCATGAACTAAATCAAGTAATTTCCCAAAATTCTGGTTAAGTACGCCACCGTCTCCAACCTTGCCGAGACTAGTCCAAGATACCTCTCTCGGCTAATGTTTGTTTGCTTCACAAATTACCAAATATTTCTATATCTTTTTCTCTGAAAAACCGGGATATCCACAACAAAATAGCTGGACCACTGGTATAGAGTAATAATTTTTTACACAAGCTGCCAGAACTTTATAATTTAAAGAAACACCCATGAGAGCTGCCAGTATGGTAGGAGACAGTCGAACAATGTTAGATGATTCGTTGAGAAGAAAAATTGCAGGACAAATCACCTGAGTCATCGAGGATATCATCCATCTACATTTCTCTCTCTCTTGTTTCCACAGTCATTACTCAAAAACCCATTAAGTACGTCACTGTCTCTCAGACCTTACTAATCGAGACCAGTCCAGGTTTGCATCACGCCCAATAGAAGGACTGGACAATGTCTCAAATCAACCATATCCATGAGATCTGGCAAATGGACGAGTACATCCCAACAACCTAACCAAAAACATTTACAGTCAAAAAACCAGCTGCCCATTGATGTAAAATGCCCATACAAGTTGTTACATGCATACTTGTAAAATTGTGCAAATACCTCAAACATGACAATGTTGTCATGTCGAGCTGATGTGGCAACAGCTACAGTTAGAAAATTACAAACCAGATCAAGCAGGATAGCATTAATGTATTGGTGCATTTAGATTGCTCCGCCGATCTTACGTAGATGAGTTAGAATCAATATTTTCATAGGTGCATTGATCAGGCCGAGGATTCACAATGCTGTTAAGATTGCCCAGGAATCAAGATGTTTTACCTGAAAGCAACTATTTTTTTTAATCTCCAACTCAGTCACGTATACAGTGGAACCTCCATAATAAAACTCCCTAGTTAGCTGACACTTACTGTTAATGGACACTTTCGAAATCTGTGGAACAAGTCCTCAATGTATTTCGCTATATAGGGTGTCCTGTAAGTGCTAATGCAGCCTTATCTCATCAACCATCCATTGTAGAGATACGATTCCAATTTAAAAGGCGTTCAAAAATTACCCTGTACCAGTTTAGGGAGTGAAAATAGTGTCCCAAAATAAAAAAAAATCTAAATTTTTCTACGGTTCCCCCCTTTGTCTTCTAGTTATGAGATAACAGCAAAAAACGGTAATAGACAGCGCTCCTTTCCCTCATTTATGCTGCCTTTCCCAACTTTTCTCCGATTTTTGAATTCAAATATCTCAGCGAATGAGAATCTCTTAGAAAAACTTGGATTTTGTTTCTTTTTTTTGCCTCAGGAGAGACAAGGCAACTTTCTAATTGGAAGTTAGGGGATGGGGACCGTGTAAAAATTTAATTTATTTTGTGGCACACTGTATTTTCACTCTCAAAACTGGTACAGGTTAATTTTTGACGACCGACGGACGGTTGATGAGATAAAGACCACATTAGCACTTACAGGGCAGACACCCCGTATGTTAACATTACACTTGACACTACAACTAAAGGTGGTTAATGGACAAAAAAATTGTCAGTCCGTTATTGAGAGGCTTCAGTGTATCCTACCGACTTCATCCACATTATGGCCCCTGAATAAAGAATAACTGAAGATTATATAACTTCCCTACACCACGAAAATGAGTATCCTGACCCCATAACCGACTGAAACAGAAATGACTACTCAGTCTGAACACAATTTTCGCGTCGAGTCATGGGAGAAGTCAGGTGAACATATGAGAGAGATCCATTCACCATATAGTTCAAAACAAAAATATTTTCGTAAATGCCCTTACAAAAAATGTTTGATTACAAGCTACTTCAAAACAGTTCGTAAGAAAATAATTGCATGTAATAAAGGAGAGGGAAAAACGACTAGTAAACCAAAAATGATACAAAAACTAAAGAAAGCCCTAGTTACAGGCATTTAAAAATGAAGTCAATATCGTGATTACTCAATCGTCAATCAAATTAAAATAATTCCATTTAAAATTTCTTGAAGTTTTGAGATCGTGGTGGGGATATCTCAAATAAGGATCACAAGCACCGTCTATATGACCATCATCAGATGAACACCACCCATATGGCAAGTCTAACATATATGCTCAAATAGGTACAATACTAGATTGATGTGCCAATCTAGGCCATGGGAGCACGAAATCAAGCTTTGAGCTCTCCCGGAAGAGCTTCAGAGAGATGGTTTTTTTTTTAAGATTTAAATTTGAAAGTAGGTCTCACTTAAGCAAGACCTTTTTTATTGATAGCTAACGAGTTCAAAATCGGGCGCCAGTATCGAGCGCTTTTGGGCATTTTCAGTGAGCATAGCGGTACTCACGAGCAACATGTTGATGGTGCCTGCCTGCTTGAAATGATAGAAAAGGGGTTTCTCAATACAGATTAGATATATTTCATTTTTGTTCCCTATAAATGACATTTATGCATGCAAGACCATAGCCAGATTACACTCAGGCTGATTCAGCAAAGGGATCGAAACATCATACCCCTAGATTATAAACATGAGACAAAGCGGGAAACTAAGTCGTATGTGTGACTTAGACCGGTCGTCCATTGGTTAGCGACTTGAAGCGATACACCAGTCGCGCGCTGTTGTTCCTATTCGCAAGACTGATCCCATTGCACAGAAAGTAAGAAAACGTCATCGACTGCAAACGATCTTGAGCGAGTGACATCCACAGACGAGCGAAGAATCGCGATGACTCCGCTTCGCTTGGGAACATACGCGTCTTGTATTATCTGCGCATGTGCAGTATGGTTTTTTCTTCAGCGATATCGCTCCGCGTTTTGTTTTTTCTCCTTCCTTCAGTCTCTCCGTACAGACGAATTGCGCACGTGAGCATGAAAGCTGAAATTTCGTGATTGCCGTTTATGGGTTGTGATGGTAAGTAGTAATCGATTATATAGAATTATTTATTTATTTACGACAACAACGCTTTCTCCGAGTTTGTGTCAGATGTCTCATTAAGTATGGACTGGATACATTTTCAGAATTTTCAGGTTTTTCAATATTTGCTCAAGATTGTTGAACCAACAATTTCGTCTGCATATAGAGTGCAGTCGTGAATTCAGTAGCGTGTAAAGGTCGCTTTCAATGGACGACGTCAGACACCCTTTGTCGCCGGACTCAATGCCGACTGCTGTCGCTCACGTCGCATGTTGTCGCTTCCAGTGAACGACCAGCCAAAGTCAGACACTTAGACATCAAAACTGCAAAGACCCACAGTGTTCGACCAGAGCGTCTCGATATTTACAGTGATGTTATCAAAAACATGTCTTTTATCCCAGTCTTAGTACGCAGCTTTAGCTCTTAGACATTACTAGAAACCCACAGCAATTTAACCATAAGTCCAACTTTAGACACTTGGAGATCTTCAAGATCCATACCCGTCTTGTCTTTACTGTATTACCATAAAAAACAGCCATGTATTTGTGATACGATGTCCCTTAGACATGCGACAAACTTAGACGCATCATAATCTTTAAGCGCAACCTTCAGAAACTGTATCGTAGGGACAGTTCCATCGCAACATTTGGCTACAGCCCGAATGAGAAAATAAATGTCCAAATATTAATAATAATTGGAAGTTTAGACTCTAGATGGCGTTGAATATTGAAAAAAGTTATACTAATTATTGATGTTTTTGACACTGGTAATTGTCTAGAAAAAAAAGATAATTATGTATTGGACATTGAAAAAATTGGCGATGAAACATAAAAAAAGAACACGCGACGTTCTTCGATTGGCGATTCTAATAGTTCAAAGTAGAAATTCGTCATACACTGATTCAGGCACAAAAACATCACTGAAGAGTCCGTAAACACACACGCAGCGAGAAAGTGTGAAGAAATAAAATGTTCGCTCTAGTTTCCCCCCTTTGGTTGTAAAGGGGGTGGACAAAACGAAAGAGTGCAGAAAAATTATATTAAAAAATAATAATTATTATAAAACGAACTAAGTCTTTTTCTTTGGCGGTCCAAGGCACGTCCTGATGCCTATTCATAAAGAGACCCAACAGTTTTGTTTTTTGTTTAATTGAAGATTTTAAGTTTCCCCGCGTTATGGCGGCACTGGTGGCATGTAAGGTGGCGGTTGCCTGTAGGTCGGTGTGCCCTTCGGTCTAGAGTTCTTACTGTCCCTGTTCGTGGTGAAAGGTGGAGGCGGCTGATAGGGTGGCGATGGATCTACGTGCATGTCCGCGTTTGTGTTCCTGGCGTTTGTCTGCTCGATCCGGTCAAGTTGTGGGGTGGAGTCGCGGCTACTGGCCGACGACCGGAGGTAGTCCGGTGGTGCCAGTGGCGGCTTCTCCTCTTTCATGATGACCGGAGGTTTGGCCGGATCCGGTTTGTCCTCCATCTCGTCGCCGAAGATGACCGGAGCCCTGTTGCCGATGAAGGTGTTGTTGTCCTGCATGGTCATCTTCCCCTTGCGTTTGCGCTTGTAGAGGAAGCACGCGACCATCGCCGCAATGATCAGCATGACCGCGATCACCACCGCTGGGATTATGGTGGTGATGTAGATGTCGTCGTCGCTGGTGACGGCCGGGGGAGCTCTCTCGATTGGTGCGGGAGTCGTCACCGTGACAGACGTTGGAGTGAATTCGCCCAAGCAGATACCGAGAGGCATGGCGTCGGCTTTAATGATCTTGAATTCTGGGGTCATGGACTCGACCAGTTTCGATGACAGGGTGTTGTTGTCGTTGAAGATGTTCTTGACTAGTTTCCGGATGGTCCTCGCTGGACAAGGATCATGCGGTAGGGTGTTGTTGGTCCAGGCGTAGACGACCGAGCCTTTGCTTATGGAATTGACAGTTATGTACCTGGGATCAGGATCGTCGAACAATTTGGCTAATTTCCAAGCCACGAGCACTTTTTGGCTGATGTCACGACTGAAGTTGTCGTAGTCAGCGTCAATGTGCAGACTGAATTCGACAATCCATCGCTTAGGCGGCCTGGGATGGACTTCAATGACGAACACGTCGTTCACTTGGCGACCACTGCTGTCCATTGCGACCAGCTGGTATTCGTGTCGACCAGCATCGTTTTCGAATGGCAGCCCGTAGAGTTCTTGGGATTTCGGATCGAACTGCACCCAAGAGGACTTTGGCGGCCTCATACTTTCTATGGTGAGGAACGACAGGGTAAGATACCTAGTGCTGCCGTCTTCGAAGTCATAGAAGGTGTCATCAGGCACCTTGAAACGCAGGATCTCACCCACGGTTGTATTGATCCTCTCGATCGGATTTCTAAGCATGGGTTCGAAATTGGAATGCGTTGACGAAGTTGTGGATCCCGGACTGTGGCAAACACCCAAAAGATTAACCTCGGCGCTGAGGATTTTGAAATCGGGACCCATCGCTTTCTTGAAAGGTTTGCTGACCTCCTTGTCTTCATCTATCAGCTTGCTCGTCAGCTGCGATATCTCCTCGTTTGGACATGGATAAGCAGACAGAGAATCGTTCGTCCAGCTTATGATGCCAGGTTCGCTCTGGACAGATTGAACGGCGATGTGGGTCTCGTTTCGGTCGCCGAAGTACTTCGCCAATTTCCTGACAAATTCAATGTTCCAGTCTATTGTGATGGGATATTGCCACTTGTTGTACTTCAAGTTGACGGTGTATTCATGGTGCCTGGCCCTAGCAGACTGGTGCTGCCAAACGTGGATCTCCAGCCTGTCGTTGGCTGTGGCACCTTCGCTGTCCATGGCTTCGAGAATGAATTCGTATTTGCCAATGTGGTCTTCTAGGGGCAAAGCATACAGCATTTGCTTCTCGGGGTCGAACTGTATCCAAGAGTTCTGTTGGATGGATGTCCTCTCTGACGTGAGGAACAGCAGTTTTAGGTTGCTGGTGTCACCATCTTCAAGATCGACGAAAGTGCCACGAGGAATGACATAGCGCCAAACTTTCCCGGCAACCATCAGCAACTTCTTGATGCGCCTTTCGATCGTAGGTTTGAAATTTGGTGTGCCCGGTGGCTTCTTGGTTTTCTCGACGACGACCTGACTCTTCGTGGGTTTTATTTCTGGTGGCGAGACATCCGTCACTGTCACAGAAGTGCCAATCGAAGGAGTTTCGGTGGCGCTCAGCATTGGAGTGGGTGTTGTCACCGAGGGCAAGAGACTGTCTATGGGAGTGTATTCCTCGGGGAAGTACCTACTGGGCATCAGCTCATCGACAGAGCTCGGGTACACGTACTTCGTAGGTCTGTCTGGAACAACAACGGGTGTACCGGCGAACGGCGTTGCCACTCGATGGTGGTGATGGTGATTCATGGTTGGTGATATCGTCATCTGCGGAGATTCTAAGGGACGGTAATGACCTACCCGTTCGTGACCGGGTTCGCCGTGGTGATGCCTGTGATGGTGGGACGGCTGGGTGAACACCGGAGACGCCATGGTCGGTACCACCCTGGATTCCGGGGTGATGGTATCGTCAGTGGCCTCGAGTTCATCCACGCGTTCGGTAAACAATGGGAAGTGAGTCGGCAGGACGCCGGGGACCGGAGTCCCCCAGTTGTTGGCCTGCCTCTTGATCCTTCTGGCCGTTTTCGGAAACACGCTGGTCACCTGCCAGCCAATGATGCTGTGCCCGATGGCGTCCGCGAGGGTACCGTCCTCGGCCGACTTCTCGAGCAGGTTGATCGGCTCCTTATGTTCCGAGGCGATGGTCATCGAACAGCCGACGTGCCACTGGACGATGGCGCCGTCTTTCAGCTGCTCCCTTGCGTTGCCCGGCCCGGCAAGCATCGCGTTGCCATCGAAGGTCTGGCCTTCTCCCTTACTGGCGAGCTTAAGCATCCTGAGAGGTAGATTGAGGAACTTTGAAGCGGATTCCAGGATCCTTGTCCTGTTCGTCGTGGTGAGTTCGTCGATGTCCATGTCGACGACGAGCGAAGCAAGCGTCTGCGGCTCACCGTTTCTGCATCTGGATATGAGCTCTCCCGTCTCTGGTCTCCGTACGTCTGAGGATTCTTCGACGACTTCGACGGAGAACACGTCTTTGGCAATTTGAGATTTACCTGCGCATTGGCAAAAAGAAAGGACATGAGTACATTATCGCTGAAAAATACAACAAATAACCTACATTGATTATAATTTCAAATCCAAGTGCCTAACCGCTCGGTGAAGGGACTTTCAATTAATTAGAATTAAGTGCTCACCTTGTGCACCACCAGCGTATCCCAAAGCCTTCACACTGATGTAATACTGTCCGATGTCTTTGTTGAGGGGTACGCCACTGAAAGTGCGCGTTGCTTCGTCGAATTCCAGCCACGTGGGTAAACTACTCTCACCGGCTTCAGCAACCTGCAACAAAAAGACAATCTTAATGATCACAATCTTACTATCGACAGCAATAATAATTTCTCATAATCTGTTAAAAAAGTCATAAAAAAACAATGTTTTTTAACATTGAAAAATTCAGAAAATTGAATAAGTGGAAAGGATCTTGCATTCCATAACCATGGGATATAGTTTCGATTGCTCCATAAACATTGATATAGTTTCAATCGTTCTACAAACACTGATATTGTTACAATCGTTCCATGTAAACACTGATATTGTTTTTATTCCCAAAACTGCAGATTTAAATTCAGTGGCTCCTTAAATATTGATACTGTTTTAATAGTTCCATGAACATCCATGTTGTTTCAACAGTTCCTTAAAACGCAAATATTAATTCAATGGTTCCATAAACATTGATTAGTTTTTGAACTTTTTTTTTTTAATTTCCTCAAACTCAGATATTAGTTCAACGCTCCATAAATATTGGTATTGTTTCAATAAACATTATATTAGCTAGTTCGTTAACCACTGTTATTGTTTCATAGAGTTCCATAAACATTAAAATTGTTTCACTTCCCTAATACGCACATTTTAACTTAATGGCTCCATAAATATTGATATAGTTTCAGCAGTTATAGTCCTCCGACCACGAGATGAACTTTCGCTGCGTTATGTCACGTCACGTCGGATGATTTTATTCAATTTTTTTTTTTTTTTTTGGTAAAACGATTGCACATCGAGAAAAGTTCATCAGTGACTGAGCTTTCACGATTGGCATGTCCTTCTAGGATAAAATAGAATCGTTTGACGTGACGTGACGTGACGTGCCGTAGCCAAATCTCATCTCGTGGTAGGAGGACTATACACAAACATTGATATTCGTCTCCTAGATAATAAAATTGTTATTGCTCTACAGTTCAATAAATATTATTCATTTCAATGGTTCCCAATCATAAACGCAGATATTGATTGTCCATAAACATTAATGTTGTTTAAATAGTTCCATAAACATTGATATTGTTTGAATAGTTCCATGAACATTGATATTGTTTAAATAAATCCATAAACATTGATATTGTTCGAATAGTTCCATAAACATTGATGTTGTTTCAATATCGCTTCATAAACATTGATACTAATTCAATTCCCTAAAACGCAGATGTTAATTCCACGGCTCAATAAATATTGATAGTTTCAATAACTTCATAAACATTTATGTTGTTTTTAATAGTTCCAATCAATCGATACTATTTCATAGTTCCATAAACAATGATATTGTTTCAAATCCCTAAACAGAGGATATCAATTCAACAGCTCCATGAATAGATATTATTTAACGGTTCAATAAAACTCAAATATTAATCTAAGGACTCTACTAAACACGGAATTTTTTAGTATTCAGCAAGGGCACGAAGGTTATAAAATGCTAAAGAATGAATGTGAATCATACCACATACATAAAGAGTCACTACAAAAGTGTGGGAAGCACAAACAGTGACAAGACATGACCCAGACGCTTTAACAAGACGCAAAAAACAAACAAAAACAGCTTGCGAAGGTGAAGAAAGGTTATTGAAAACTTCAATAACCATCGCCCTAATATCAGTCATCACCGCAATTAAATATACACATATTTTTTGAATGCAATAAAGTTATGAGGTCACTTCCAGGCAAACGTCGACGCTAAAAAAAAAACGCATTGCACCATCCTACGCGTTCTAGTCCTATGGATAAACACATGTCCCACCAGCCATTATCTTCTCTCATTGCACGTGGTTCCTTTCAGAAAGTCTCTTATAGAAAAAAAAGGGAGAATCAAAAATAACACGTCCCAGGGTTTTTCTTTGGGGCCCATTGTGTGTGCCAAGTTTTTTCAAGGCGTGGCAAGACTTTCTTTTTTATGCATCCACTCGACACACACACTCTATATAAATGTCATGTGAAATCGGCATATTTGGTTAGTTTCGGAATAATACGGAGGTCTCGATAAAGATATCTTTGTATGCAGGAGAATCAGAACTGAACGTTATTGATTGTGTTAACCGCTTTTCACCACGTTTAAGGTGTGGCGAATTATCTCAGTCATCTCCTTTATTAGTGTCTTGATGAAACTAGGTTATGTTTAACGATCGAAATTTCTCAGCTCTTGAATAAGATACTATCGTGGCCCCACATCTTGGTACAGGGGCTTCTAGGCTGGAATCTTTTCCGGGCGTCCGGTCAGACTTTTCATAGGTCCTTCTATAGTTAATTTATAGAGTGGAAAAGCAAAAAATGATGAGAATTGTACCGGACCCCGTCAGCCCAACCATTGTGGGTTCCACGGATATCACTATGCTACACAGGACTGGTATTACGAGTTCGGAAGTCTCAACGATTTTTTGGGTGAACAAAATTTAAATACAAAATTGTGGGGGGGGGGGGGCGTAACGTGTATGGGCGGAGATACGGGGCCCTCAAAAGACGGTGGAATCCTGCCGATCAGATCTACATGCAGTCCAGGCCACTGGACGTGCATGGGCGGAGCCCTCAAAAGACGGTGGAATCCTGCCGATCAGAACTACATGCTGTCCCATAAATTCGTAAATGCAGTCCAGGCCGCTGGACGTGCATGGGCGGAGATACGGGGCCCTAACAAGACGGTGGAATCCTGCCGGTCAGAACTACATGCTGTCCTATAAATTCGTAAATACAGTCCAGGCCGCCGGACGTGCATGGGCGCAGATACGGGGCCCTAACAAGACGGTGGAATCCTGCCGGTCAGAACTACAAGCTGTCCTATAAATTCGTAAATACGGTCCAGGCCGCTGGACGTGCATGGGCGGAGATACGGTGCCCTCAAAAGACGGTGGAATCCTGCCGATCAGAACTACATGCTGTCCCATCAATGTCCCATCATCCAGAAAAAAAATGTATGCATAAATGTTTAAGAAAATCCCAAATTGATGAAGGGAATAACTTCAAAAGCAAAGAAATATGTACATAGTATTAAGAGAATTCCGAACTAATGTGAGAGAAATAATTTCAGGATCCGAGAAAATTGAAAATTGATGAAAGAAATAATTTCCAAATTGAAGAAAAGTGACAGATGGGAAATAAAATTATTTTTATAATCAAAGACAGTTCTGAATTCATGTGAAAATAATTTCATAAGGGGCTGTTTAAGTATTACGTCAACAGATTTTTAGCCATTTTGACACCCCCCCCCACCCACCTTTTCTGCAAAATTTCATCTCTGCCCCTCCCCCAAAAGACGATCAGAAATTTACTTTTTTTCACGCAAAAAATATTTTTTTTAAATAAAAATTTCGGCAGAAAATACCTTTATATGTTATTGCAATCAATTTCTGTTAATTTCAATGCTATTCAAAAGGCTAAGAACTCAAAATTTCTTTTTTAAGAAATTTCACTGCGACGCACCCCCATGCTAAACTCTTGGTCCGTGGACCATATGTGGCCCTCGGAGTTATCTCGCGTGGCCCGACACCTCAAATTTAATGAAGTAAACGGCGCATTCACAGATCGCTTAAGTGCTTAAGTAACCCGTGGCACAATTCCAGAGCATTTAAGCGGCCCATGGCACATTTTCATATCTATCAAGTAGGTCCGTGCACATGCACGAACCACTTAAGCGATCCGTGCCCAGTTCCAGAACACTCAGGTGGTCCTTGGCGCATTTAGAAATCTCTTGAGTGACACGTTCACAGAGCCACATAGAGCGCTTAAGCGACCCTCAGTGCAGTTCTACATCGATCAAGTTACCCACGGCACATTCCCAGGTCACTTAAGTAATCTGGGAATGTGTGTGTGCATAATTACGGATTACTTCAGTGACGCCTGGCATAGTTCCAGAGCACTTAAGCGACCTGCTATACATTTCTAGAGAACTTGAGCGTCCCGGACACGTTTCCACATCACTTGAAGGATCTCTGCAGAATATTTAGAAATCAATAAAGTGGCTCTGTAGAGGACTTATCAATAGAAAGAATGTTAGTTCAGGTACCCACAAACTAGTTAAATGTTCTTCCCCATTTTTAGAACACTGAGTAAGATGCCGTTAAGAATATCTCATATTTTTATAAAGGGTGGTTTATGACGTAAGCATTATTCAAACCCCCCCCCCCGTCAGCAAAGCCGAAACTCCCCCCCCGCCCCCACCATCGATGCTGACGCAATACTTGAATGACACCCCCCCCCCCCTAGTAGTATAGTCGAATACCATTTTAACGAATACCGTCATAGCGAAAATCTCGTTTTAACGAACACTTTTCTTAATCCTCCAGATAGGTTTACGTAGGGAAAATACAAACACCTGGAATTCCTTTATACCGAAGTGATTTCTCCAGCCTCTTGGAGTTCCTTATAACGGGATTCGACTGTAGTACCATAAACTCGTAGTTTGAAAATTCATAAAAATTGAAGGGATTTGGTACATTTGAATGTGCTTTGCGAAAAGATTCTTCTCACACGAAATGGGATTTTCTTTGTACAGAAAAAAAAAAAATTAGTTCAAATTTTTGTCCATAAAAGGCATTGGACGAAAGCAAAATCACTGGAAATATGCAAATCAGAGTCCTATAAATGTGTGCGATTTTCAGTTCATTTCTGAACTTTTCTGTTATTGGCACTTACATAAGATTGTCAGTGATGTTGACATAGGTGGATGAAGCACTACTGATGAAAGAAGTTGTTTTATCTCCGGCACGAATCGGCGGCTGAAGCTTTACGAACGTTTCGGACACAGAAGAGCTTGAAGAAAGCTTTAGGTCCAATCACTACTGCCTGTATTTCGTACAGCGCCCCTCTATCGACGAAAATTTGAACCAATTTTTAACCCTTAAAAAAAATCTCCTTTCGTGAGAATAACCTTTTCCACAATCGCATTCAAATATACCAATTCCTTCGATTTTTATGAATTTTTAAACTGTATTTACAAATTTATGGATCTGTATCTAGTAGGCTTTGGCTGTACACGAAAGACGAGAAGTTTGAGAGTACTCAGACACACAAGCTTCAGCAGAGAGGCTTAGCGAGCTATAGCCCAGGGTGGCAAATTTGAGGAATGAGTGGCCAAGAAAGTTAGTAGAGTGGGAGAGAAGGGCGGCAAAATCTGTATGAACTTCAATAAATCCGCCTCCGCTTGGACAGCAAGAGGCTAGGTCAATGAGTGATCTAGCGAGTTCGTAAGCAAGAGTGACAGAAAGTATGAATGGCCTGGCCTATATAATGGGTGACCAAGAGCGTGAGCAAGAATGACCAAAAGAGTGAGCTAGAGAATATGCAAGCTTGTGAATGATCAAAAGAGTGATGCAGAGCAGAGCGGGTGCATGCATGTAAATAACCAAAAGAGTGATCTAGAGCAGTGGTTCTCAACCTTTGGAAGCCCGCGGCCAAGTTTCATTTGTTTTTGTAAGTGGAAGGCCCGGTCAAGCACATGATTAACGGAACACGAATGGCGGAAAAGGAAACGGCAGATCAGTCGCGGCATGGTATGAATGATGTCACGGCCCGGCGGTTCAGAAACACTGATCTAGAGCACGTGTAAACAGTAAAAAAAAATGGCCTATAAAGCAAGGAACCAAAACAGTGCAAGAATGTGAGTGACCAAAACAGTGTGCAAGAATGTGAACGCACAAGAGTGACTTAGCGCGTGTGAGCATCGGAGCGACCAAAAGAGTGCCTTAGATACACAAGTGACTTGCAGAAGCAGGGGAGGACGAATTCGAAGAAATAGTCAAGAAAATTATAGACCAGAATGGGAGAAGGGCGGAAAAATTCATGTAGCGCCCACATGCGGCAAAACCATAAATGCGCATACATGGTGTTTCAGAGACACGCACATACAAACTGCAGAAATAGGTACAAATGCACAGAGATGAATCCGAGTCACAAGAGTTAAAAACTTCTCGACGCTCACCCACGGCCCCTTTGGAACATCCCACAGTCACAAGGGCACCGCAAGACGCGTCATATTAAAAAAGCAAAGATTCTCCGCAATGCGGGACAACTTCTAATCCGAAAAAAGAAACCCAACAGCCTCGCGTGTCTCCGATTCCCAAACAAATTAAGAAAAAGATCCATCGAGGCCAGATAAAGACACAAAAGAAACAATTTCTTAAATTTCGGCCGAAGGTCAGATGGGTTAGAGCGAATTTAGTAAATGGGACGCCATGGAATTTTGTTTCTATTTTGTTTCCGGTGCATTCGGAAGACACCAGACACAACAAAAAAACTGTCTTTTTTGCCAAAAAATGCTATTTTTTTTTTTTTTACAATTCACTACCACAAAAAAAAAACAAGTTTTTATTGGACTCCATCCAGAGAAGACAACGCTACATTACACCCGAAATACGCGACGCTGCCAGTAGTTCGCGCTCCGTTTCTTTAAAAAAAAGGATCCGACCTCACTCTCGACAATGACGTCACGTCCAATAGCCACAACCAAGAAAAGATTCTTCTGATTACTTCCCGATAGAATTGTTTTTAATAAGATTTATCAAGGCCAGCAGAGTCTTGGCTCGGGTTCAGCGGGCCACAACCGGGGAGACGGTCAGACAACGTGGAAACACATGACGTTTTTCCTATTACATTGCCTTGACATCGAAGATGAAACTTTCGAAAAGAATCGACGTTATTATTGTCACGAAAGACTTCCGTGACGACATTTTTTTTTTTTGAAGATTATTGGAACATTACATGATCGATGTCTCGAGAATAATTTATCAAATGCATCTTAAATTTATACGGATGAATGTCCAGTCTGACAAAACTCGATATTATGATTAATCTTATTACTGTATTTCTGATTGTTTTTTCCCAAAGATGGTGGAATCCTGCCGATCAGAACTACATGCTGTCCCATCAATTCGTAAATGCAGTCCAGGCTGCTGGACGTGTATGGGTGGAGATACGGGGCCCTCAAAAGACGGTGGAATCCTGCCGATCAGAACTACATGTTGTCCCATACATTCGTAAATGCATTCCAGGCCACCGGGCGTGCATTGGCGGAGATACGGGGCCCTCAAAAGACGGTGGAATCCTGCCGATCAGAACTACATGCTGTCCCATCAATTCGTAAATGCAGTCCAGGCCGCTGGACGTGTATGGGCGGATGGATCTAATGCATATGCGCATATATTAATTGACATTATCATGCGCCCCCAGACTTTCATGTCTATCTCCGTCTATGTGGACGTGATAGAACCTACTGAACCACACATGCACCTCGTCCATATTCCTCTACGAATATGGGGTTTATGATAATTCTAACCAAATGATAACTGTACAGAAAAAAAAATCCCGTTCGCTGGTATAGTGGCCACACATCCCGTTTTGTCGAACGGGACGTATGGTAAAAACGGTATTGGTAAAATGCGACAGCTGGTTTTACTCGAATTATAATTACTCTCCTACATAATTAGTTGCAAAATGTTCAATCATTTAATTTTGTCTTCCCAAAACGGGAGTTATTCAGCCATTTTATGGCGTTCGGATGTGAACATACTGCGTCCGTATTTCCGAATCTGGAAACCCGCGTCGGGTCCGATTGGTTAAAAACCCGAATTTCAAGCTAAAAAAAATTGTAAATTCGTGTTTTCAACCAATCGGAAACGACGTGGGTTTCCAGAATCGGAAATACAGACGCATTAACGTTCACACCCTTTTAGACTGGTACTGTCTAATGTATATCACTAATTCCGATACTTTTGTTAATGTAAAATACATTTCATAGATTCCTTGCGAAATGTGTCTCGAAAAAAGAAATTGGAATGTGGCCAACAGGGCTTTCTTTTCAAAGCCCTACATCAGAACTCCTCAACCTTTCTCTAGTCACGAGCACTGCCAATGACCAAAGGAGGAGCACCCAGCTTTGACGTATTTATGCCTGCAATCTGCATAATTATTATCCTTGAACGCAATTTCTATAGGGTGTTTAATTGAAGTACGTACCGAGTGCTCGCGAGCACGACATCGGACACGAGCATTGAGCACTCTCGATGCTTCAAAAAGAACCATGGCGCTGGCGAGCAACAGTTCCTACAGTCTTGCAGCCTGATTGCGATAAGGGGCCATTCAAGTATTACGTAAGCAGATTTTCAGCCATTTTTGCTGACGGGGGCTCTGGGACCTCGTGTTGTTTTGCTTTTCACACCATAAATGCCATGACTGTTTATTTCACAAACATATTTAGTATTCGATTGAATTGATCCGAGTCGCCCTCAGGAGCCTGCGACAGGTGCTGCCACACAGGGTCCCACGCACGTCGTAATATAAAGAAAAGTTTAATTTTTTCTACAACAATAGAACAAGGCAGCTATGTTTCAACTACAAATGGTGATTATTATTATTAGAACAAGTAATAATTATTATTCCACAAAATAATGAAAAAAAATAAATAAGAATTATTCCCAACCAGAAGCAGTCCCAAAGATCATTTTCTCTACGGGCTCTGTGTCTGGTAGGCCCTGGAATTGATTTAATCCTGAAAGTCTACTAACATTTTATTTTGGGCTTGAAATCAATATTAGTTGTATAATAATTACAATAACTACATTATAGTTGTAGTTTACAATAACTACAACTATAACTAATACAGTAGATGGATTAAGCGCAACTAATTTTTCAGCTAGTTTTTTGGACCTTCAATACCTTAGTTTTCAGTTATTTTTCCTGCCTTCCATAAATTATGCCTTTTTAGTGCCTATTTAGGTATTTTTAGTACCTTTTTCGACCATTTTTAGTGCCTAAACTCCCGGGCTCTAGCTATAACAATACCCGAATGATAACATGATCCGTGATTTTGATCCAATCCCTGTGCTATAACCGACTTGGCCTTCCTTCCCCACTCCTGCAAGTACACTGTCTCTCTAAAAGTCACTCTTTTAGTCATTCACATGCCTGCACACCGTTTTGGTCACTTCGCATGCCTGCACATTGTTTTAGTCGATCACATACTTGCACGCGCTCTAGGTAACTCACTGACCTGGTCCCTCACTCTGTAGGCAGGCCCGTCATTTAGGGAAGCTAATGGCTTTCGAAAATACACTAAAAATGGTATATATATATATATATATATATATACATACATACATTGAGTACATGTGCTTTGCCCCCCCCCCGGAAAAAGTTGAAATGACGGCCCTGTCTGTAGGTCACTCGTTTGGTCACTCACGTGCTTGCAAACTTACTAGTTCAAGTCCTGACCTAGTCCCTTGCTGTCTGGGCAGAGGCGGACTTATTGAGGGTCATACTAATTCCGCCGCCATTTTCTCATTCTACTAATTTACTTGGCCACTCATTCCTCAAATTGCTCACCCTGGGCTATAGTTTCCTGCTAAGCCCCCAGCCCGTAAAAATACGTCCCAAGCCGACTGTAAATCCAATTTTCACTTCCATTTAATAATAAACTGGTTCAATGTGAATAGAAATCCCATTAAAAATTAACCCACCAAGGTGAATTCCGTCGGAAAATTTTCTTATAAAAAAACCCCCCTGCACGCCTAAATTTTCAATTTGGTTCCATGTCCTTGCAAATCACACACGCACATCCGTCAAACTTCCTTCGCATAACTTCTCTCTTCATTCCCCCTCAACACTAATTTCTCAACATAAATCAATTCCAATTTCATCTCTGTATGTACCGTCGAGAAAAATTCAAAAAAATTCGGGAGAAATTCCAATCCCAAATTTTCAATCGAATTCCTCTAACATTAATCCCCCCCCCCCAACCACGAAAAAAAATTTGTAATTTGATTACAAACATATACCAAAACTCCCCTCTCCCCCGCCCCTCTCTCTCCCTCTCAAAAAAAAAAATTCAACCATTTATAAAAATTTCCTCCAAATTACTTCAAGGCAAAAAAAAAAAAATTCCCGTAATTAGAACCACGGAGGGCAAAAAGAAAATAAATCATAACCCGAAAGATAAATCCGTCTCCCAAGAAAAATCCCTATAAATAGCCTCGACGCCTCGGTAATTACACGAAATTTGTAATTTGATTACGGCGTGGCAATTAGCAATACATACACGTTGAAAAAAAAAAATTTTTTTAAGACCATCGTGAGTCATGTGGAATAAATTTTTTTTTGGGGGGGGGGAGGGCCCCCAATTTTTCATAACGTCGGCACTAACTTCACATCATCCATCAGTGTCAATGGACGAGAGAATTATTTTCTTCTTTTACCCTCCGGAATGGAGCCCCTTATAATAAAAAAAAAAGACTTGGATCAAGGGTGCTCAGCCTTTAGGAGAGTGCGGGGCCACTATATCCGTTTGGAAACGTGTAGCGGACCTCTTAAGCGCTTGGGAACACTGCCCCACGTCACGTAAGTCATCTGTGAATATGCCGCGGGACGCTTGAGCAATCTGTAAATACACCGCGGGTCACTTAGGTGATGAGGAAACTGTACTGTTGGGGGGGGGGGGGGTCACTTAAGGGATCTGGGAATTTGCTGCGGATTACTTCAGGGATCTGGGAATTTGCTGCGGATCACTTCAGGGATCTGGGAATTCGTCGCGGATCACTTCAGGGATCTGGAAAATTGCTGCGAATCACTTGAGGGGATCTGTAAATGGGCCGCGGGTCATTCATGGGATGTGCAACTGCACTGTGAGTCAATCAAGTGATCAAAAAATATGCCGTGGGTCACTTGAGGGGATCTGGAAATTTTCTGCGGGTCAATTGAAGGATTCTATATATTTGCTGCGGGTCACATAAGGGGATTTGGAAATATGCTGTGGGCCATCAAAGTCAGGGGCAGTTGCACCGTAGCCCACTTAAGTTATCTGTAAATGAGCCGCGGGTCACTTAAGTGGCCAGCAGCACATTACCAAATCACTCAAGTCATGTGAAACTGCATCGCGGGACACTTGAGTCACCTGGGACTGTGCTGCGGGCTGATAGTCCCGTAAGTGATGTGGAGCTGCACCGTGGATCACCAAAGGGATCTCCGTAAGCGTGCTACGAGTCACTCAAGTGGTCTGTAAATACACGCGGGGTCCCTAAAGTGGTCTGTAAATGTGCCGCAGGTCACTCAAGGGATTTGTAAGAATATGCTGCGGATCACTGAAGTTGTCCATAAATATGCTGCGGATCACTGAAGTTGTCCATAAATATGCTGCGGATCACTCAAGTTGTCCATAAATATGCTGCGGATCACTCAAGTTGTCCATAAATATGCTGCGGATCACTCAAGTTGTCCATAAATATGCTGCGGGGTCACTCAAGTTGTCCATAAATATGCTGCGGGTCCCTTAAGTCATCCGTAAATGTGCCGCGGGTCCCCTCTCAAGTTATCTCCATAAAAATGTGTGCCGCTCAGTTCATTTCTCATCGCGGGCCATGGTCTGAGAACAAGCGTGACTTAAATTTTAGGATAAGAGACAAGTTTGAAGAGGGCGGGGGGAAAAAAAACTGGGTTAAGTCCCTACTTAACTAATAAACACATTAAAAAAAAAATCAGAAAAGAAATAGGGATAAAAAGTTTCCATAAAAAGGGATTTTTTTCACCCTAAAATTCCTCGATAAATATTGAAAAGGGATTTTTATTTTCACTCGTAATACTTAGGAAAGTTTTTGAAGTAAATCCCCCTGCGCTTTTTTCAAAGTTGATAAGACACTCGACCGACTTAAGTGCAGGACAAATTTCCGATACGGAGGAAGGGGGGGGGGGGCGATATCTATTATAAAATATTGCTCATAAAAAATTATTTTTTTATGAGAATTTAGGGTTTCTAATTTTTTTTCTTTTCTTTTCGCATTCGTGGTATTTTTGGGAATGACGTCAAGATCAGCTCCCCCGCTTGAGGGACTTTTATTACTAACTAGTAATAAAAGTAGTATGGAAATTATACTGAATAATGTGTAATAAATAATATACAGTGTAATTTTCCGTTCTGAAATATCCCGTGGCATATTCCTGGTCGATCTCATGGCATCCTGGGTTGCCGAGGGTAGATAATAAGTAATTTAGTTTGGAATTTTAGTATCAGTGCGGACATGCCAACATTAGCTTAAAGCTCGTCAGTAGTGATGAATGTTCAGCTTTGGGGAGAGGTACCAACTAGGGCAGGTATCTTCAACACGGTGCTCGATGCTCGTGTGCGATTTCGTGCCCGCGAGCACTTGATCAACGTTCCAATTGAACCACCTGGTGCTAATTGCATTCAAGGACTGAAATCATCCCGATTTCATGCATTCGTATATCAAACTTGCCGTAAAGGTGCTCTGCTTTTTCAAGGTGGGTACAGGCAGTGCTCGCGAGTGGGAAAAGGTTGAAGATCTCTGCATTAGCACAGCATAATCATAGTAAAATAAAAAAAATCACTTACAATTGTAATTTTTTTTTTTAATTTTAACACAAAGTTCATCAAATACAGCACCTCAGTGGCACCGGAACCTAGAGGGCTAGGGCCACCTCCCGAGACGACGTTCCGAGGTCGTAATAATTCATGAGTATTCAATGCAATCCCTGTTGCTTGCGAGCACCGTTGTGCTCCTGGAAGCATCAAGAATGCTCGCGAGCACTTGATCAATAGTGAACAACCTGTGAAAACTTCATCCAAGGATTACAATTATGCAGATTTCGGGCCTACGCATGTCAAAGTTGTCGTAAGGGTGCTCTTCGTTTGATGACCCAAAAAAGGTTGAAGACCCCTAATATAGACCCACACATGCTGAGAAGTACGAAGGCATAATAGCATTTCGGTAATTAATTTTAAAATCCTTTCAACGCGATTACCACATTTGCTATTTTCTTGCAATTCCATACATTTTATATAAAGACAAAATTACCTTTTTCTCATTTTTTTTCTTTCAGTTACTTCTGATATTTGTTATTTTTTTGGATTAATTATACTCAATATAATAATGCATCCCTCATATTTCAGAACAAAAGAATTGAAATAAACAATGATACCCCAAAGTATTCTCAACAAAGTGCCACACAGTGAAAATCTTTTCGGAGCACTTAATTCAATGTTTTGCATGCATAAATCGAGATTTTGCAGCTGGCGTTACCATAATGTAGCGCGGTTAGGAGTATTAGCTCTGCCAGTCTATATATATAAAATTGATTTTGTTTGTGTTGTGCGTAGCTCTCTATTCAAATTTACAATTTTAGATCTATCGTCGTAAAATTTTGCGTATATACAAAACGGGAGCCGACTTGAACGATAGGCTACATTAAAAAATGCCCCCAAATGGGCAAAAAAACTGTCGGGCAACAATGATTTCCGAGCTTCAACAATCACTTTCGGAATGTCTACCATGGTTCCCTAGCAATGCTTTTACAATAGTTTGTCACTTCTTTAATGCTGCCCGTATTATGCATAATAGTTTATTCCTTTGTAATGGTTTGTCACTTTTTCAATCCTCCCAGTAATTGAAGAAAACCCGGGCAGCGCCGGGAATTGTAGCTAATACTTAAATGTAATTTATAATGGTCACAGGGCCGACCACGAAAATGTAGGTGGCGCGCCCGAGATCTACTTTCGTGGCAGTCGTGTTCGAGAGTTGTTCGAACAAAGAAGTTTGTTATGGCGTCCACGCCTTGCTGTTTGTATGGTGCTGCTATCTCTCCGATGTATAATTTGTGTTTTCCTTAAATAAATTACGTTCCAAATAGCCGCTGTGGTGGTCGAGTGGTTATAGTGACGGACTCGCGATGCGAGGATCCGGGTTCGAACCCCACAGTGGTGGTCGACTGAAGTTGGTTTTCTGTGGTTCCCAACTTCAAGGCGCAAATGAGAGCCGATCTCCCCGTTAAAAAATCTCGCCACAAAGAGCAACAGTCCTACAACGATAAACCATTCAATCATAACACTTCACTCATAGTTAGAAAAACTGGTGGCAGATGGCAGCACTACACAACAAGCATTACAGAGAAACAAAAAAACTTCACGTCAGGTTTCACTACACGTACACGCACATTCCCGCATGTACCGATTCGTTGGGGGTTGCATTTTCGTTTGTGTATATATCTGAATACAATTTACAGTTAAGTTGCTTATCGTGAAGCTGAATACAATTATCGTATGTTATTTCTGTTTTTTATTATTGTACTCTTTACTTGTGCTCAGTGCAATATTGTTTTTATGTATCCCCTCTATTCCGTAGCAATGAAACCCTACTTCGTCGGCGGGCCACTGCAAAAAAAGCTTCGAGGGCGACACGTGGCCCGCGAGCTATGCGTTGAAGACCCCTGGCTTAAGGTATACAAACCTGTAAATAATGAGCCGATACTACCGTGTGGCGATATGGCCTAGGTACCTCCAGGCTCTAAAATCATTTAAACTAGTGTCGGATCATTGGACCTGATCGATCCAGTAGTCTTAAAATTTACGGCCCTCAGGCATACTCCATTAACTATAGACAATTGTTCAAAAACAAAAATAGTCCTCCGAAGACGTTTCCCGCGTATTTCTTGGAAACGATGCCTCGGTTGCCAGTGATTTAGCACTGAGGTAAGGTAGGCCCCGAACATGGGGGGGGGGGGGGACCACGACACACGGCTCCGATACAAGTTCGAGCGTTTCAGTTTGAATTATAACCATACCATTAAGCTCGCGAGCTCTCTCAAACGCACATCAGGCAAAATGGCCCAGGGAGGTAACCTTTCCTTCCAACATCTTGGAGCAGTCTTTTAGCGAATCTCATCTGGAAAAATAAGAGGAGGAGGATCGTGCCTATTTTTAGAGACTGCCGAGAGCGACCTCACCTTGAAGGCATGGGTCTATCAAGGCAAGATGGAGTAGGCAGGTCTCTGGGGGTAGACACAATGTATGTGTGTGTGTGTGTGTGTGTCTGTGTGCGAGGATGGGTCGGTGATGAACGGGGGGGGGGGGAACAAGGTATACATCTATCCATCATAACATAAAACCCCACGAGTGCCACAGTGGGAACTCTCCAAAAATACCTCATAAAAGCACAGAGAGGTCTATTTTCCATCGCCCCCGTTGACAAATGAAGGAATTCACTCTTTCAAAAACTAAGCAAATGCCAAACATTGAACATACACACTGACAAAAAAAAATACATTTTTCATTGTTTACACACACGAGAATGATGATCATGTGTTGCACATGTCTGCACATTAATGAAAGATGGAAAACACCCAACCTCGTCATTATCATCTGGATCACACAATGGATAAGTATTCCGATGCCATCTGCAAGGCAAGCAGGGTCCAAGAGAGAAAAGCAACAGTAGCCTAGCAATGAATGGCGAGGGAATTCGCTCATTAAGGATAATATAAACCAGGGCTTGCCAAAACGGATGATACCACCCTTCAAAGAAAAAAAAATACCCGGGAATGATCGATCCGTGAAGCGTCAGTAGCTTGCTTACAAGCGCCGGGCATTAGAATGCTATCTGCAAAGCAAAGCAGGATCTACATGAGAATAATAGCAGCAGCCTAACTACAGCCGCTGTGGTGGTTGAGTAATCATAAGCCGGGTTTTCCTAGGACCAGGTTTCTACAGCGCGCGCAGCGTAAAAATGCTGATTGGTCAAAAAAAAAACTGAATTTCAGGTTTTTAACCAATGAGCGTTTTCACGCTGCACACAGAGCGCAAAATTTTTACTCCTAGGAAAACACGGCTATAGTGACGGAGGGACCCGGGTTCGAGCCTCACCGTCGCCACAGTGATGGTTGGCTGAAGTTTGTTTTCTGTGGTTGCAAACTTCGAGGAGCGAATGCAAGCTGATCTCCCCTTTGAAGAAGCCTCACCACAGAGAGCAACAGGCGATACAAATATTCACACTTCTCTTTTGAAATATGTATGGCAGCACTGAAAAAAAAATCATCAGACAACACTAAATAAGCACTCAGGCTGGTAGGTACTTGCACAACTCGCTAGGCAATAATTGCCCATGGCAATAGACCCAAGTTGTGCTCGGTTTGAAAGAAAAGAAGCCTAACTTGATGTACCATATTATCACCATACGACGAAATTCGCTCATCACTGATAATATGTACCAGAGTTTGCCAAATTGGTTGATACCACAGTTTAAAAAAAAACCGCTGGAATGATCGATATTCCATGGAGCGGCATGAGCTCCTACTTACAAGCACTAGGCATTAGAATGCCATTTGCAAAGCAAGCAGGGTTCACCTGAGAACTCAAGCAGTAGCCTATCAATAGTGATGGAATTCATCGTCAACGATAATACCAACCAGGGCTTGACAAAATGGGCGATAAAGCGCCCTCTAAGAAATGCTGGAATGATCAATCCGTGGAGCAGCAGAAGCTCAACTCCCTAACGATCAGAGACGAGATATCTCGGCCGTGTTAGTAATGAAACAAATATATATTCGAGTCCCCCCACAACATTAGTTCGGGACTGTTCATTAGGGCAACCTTGTAGAAAAAAATTGTCTCCTGCTCTCATCTTTTTTCCCTTCATTTCCTATGTATAAACAATGATACCAGTTTCTGAGCTCTATCTCTGCTAGTTCAACTACTAGACAACAACCATGGCCCCCACATCCTGTAGTTGGGTCCCTAGGCATGAAAAAGCAAAAAAATTATGATAAACGTCCCGGGCCCAAGGGCTAGAGCCCTGTCAGCCCCCCCCCCCAATGTGGGGGCCAAAACAACCCAGGCCAAACGGTTGGACGGTTTACTGCCTGTTACCCCCGAAGGCGTGGATTGAAATGAAAACTTTGGGAACACCCGCCTCCCGACCGCCGCAAGAGGAACCTGGCACCATCCATATCCCTGGGGGGGGGGGGCGCGTACGGAGCCCCAACGTGTGAAATAACTTGGCTGTGCTGCGAGACAGTTGGCCCTATATTCGCGATCCAGACCAAAGAAAGGCACGTCCGCCTTGCGAGCAATTGCTTGTTGGGCGCGGCTTTCTGGGTGCCGCCACGCGACAGGTGCCTATGCGGCGCAGGTGATCACGTGTAAGGAGTCTATAATAAGACAGTTTCGGTTTCAGTATATCACAGAATCATCCTGTGTTCTTTATTCATATTTTGCCTACCGGTGATGGGACTGGACCAATAAGCTTTGTTTTCATCAGTGAGGGATCCCCAAGGATAGGCCCCCTCTGTGGTGGCTGCTCGTCTCATTCGGTACTCTGTGTAATCTTTGTGCTTGCTGGCCAATCTATATGGGGGCCCCTCAGGGGGCTCTGCTTAGCTTGTACTATATTCATATCAGCTCAGCGCTTGCCAGCCGGCAATGGACAAGCTCGCGAGGACTTTGTTTCCATTCATGTGCCCCCCCCCCCAGGTGGATCCTCTGTGGACAAAAGTGCATTTATGGTTTTGACGCCTGTGGGCTACACGAATTTTGCCGCCCTTCTCCCATTCTAGTCTAATTTCTTGACTATTTCCTCGAATTCACCATTCACCACCATGTGCTATAACCCCCCCCCCCTCCCGCTTCGCCTCCCCCACTCCTGCAAGTACACATGTGTATCTAAGTCACTTTGTTGGTCACTCCCATGCTTACACACTCTCTAAGTCACTCTTTTAGTCATTCATATGCTTGACCACCGTTCTGATCAATCATATGCTTGCCAGATCAGTGATTCTCAACCATCGGGCCGCTCTAATTTATACCGGGCCACGAGTGATTGGCCGTTTCCTTTTCCCCCATTCCTTTTCCATTGGTCGTGTTTGATCGGGCCTTTCCCTGACAAAAATAAATGAAACAGGGCCCCGGGCTTCCAAAGGTTGAAACCACTTCTCTACGTCACTCTTTTGGTAATCAACGTGCTTGCGCATGTTCTAGGTCACTCACTCAAGTGCTTGCGCATGTTCTAGGTCACTCACTCAAGTGCTTGCAAATCCTCTAGGTCACTCACTGACCTAGATCTTTACTGTCTCGGAAAAGGCGGATGTATTCAGGATTATACAAATTTTTTGCTATTTAACTAATTTTCTTGGCCACTCATTCCTCAAGTTTGCCGCCCTGTGCTATAGCCCGCTAAGCATGGGCGGAGATACGGGGGGTGGGGGGGAGCGTTGCCCCCAGCGTCAAAGGTGAAGTCGATTGATCTAATGTACATATGTATATATGAATTGACATCATCGTGCCCCGCCCAGACTTCCAGGTCTATCCCCGCCTATGCCGTTAAGCGCCCCCCCCCCATAAATACGGCACTGTCTGTACTGAATATCATTATATTCTCTATACAGCTTGTGCGTAGGCCTATTCCAAGTTTGCTCTCATCCAGTTACAAGAACAATTAAACATGCGCTTATTGTACACAGTTGGGATGTGTGTGTGTGAATATATTTACATAATATTTCTAGTTCAACTATCCGCCGTCCAAATCCATGCGTATCGGTTACATCAGAGCGAATGTGACCAATAGGCTTATTGATTGTTTTTTCACGTCTTATAAAAAGAACTTTTATAGGGCAATTCCGGCCTTTGGTAATCAGGTACAACACAGAGAAAAAGAGAGCTAGAAGTGTGTGCGAGAGAGTGAAAAGAATTTTTTTACGGATATCAAGAAGCGCGAGAGGCGACGAATAGCCAACAATTATCATTTTTAATATTTTTTTGCGGTTTTAGTAGTTAAAACTCCAACGCTAATTTTATTTTTTGGGTATCTGTACTTACATATGAATGTACTTTTTCACAATATTTGGAGTACACCTTGAGATTCTTTTTTTAATGAGTTGAGTCGCGTGAAGGAGAACGGGCAACTCGAGTCGTCGTCGTCCAGTCTCCTGGAGATCGATTTTGAGTATCTCCGTGTGAGGATGGTTCAATACTTTTAAATGACAACAGCCCATCTCGAAATCATCATGGACTCACCTAAAAGTTACACATAGAATTTCGAAATGGCGTTTTTTTTTAATATTTACACCGACTTCATAAACCCGCCAACCGTTTGAGAGATAGTTTCTCTTCCAAGATAGGTTTCCATCTCCAACCATAGCCGGAAATAAGGTTTTATAGCGAAGATTTTTCTTTAAGCCGGAAGGAAAAATAGCAAAAAAAAAGAAAACTTTTACGATTTCCTTTCGTATTAAGATAACGGAGAGCCATAAAACGTGAAGATATTTGCAAAATTTATTCTTTATTTTTTTATAACGGTATTCGGATAACACAACCCGATGATAACTCTTTAAGAAAGAAGATAAAATTCCTGATGAGAAGTCTAACTCCCATTTCACCTGAAAAACAAAAAATGACGTCATCGAAATTTACGGCAGCAAATTTACATAGAAGAAATGATATCTGTCTTACAGAGGAGAGATACGAGTCACCGGTTATATACGAGACAGCAGCATTGCTCAACTATTTCGCCCTTGCGGAATGCTTGAAACAATTCTATACTCCAAGAGGGGGGTCTCTTGAAACAATATCAAGACTCCAAGGATCAATTGAAACTATACCCCCCACAATTGTCTATTGAAACAATTTTTATGCCCCAAGGATTCCATGAACTGAAGATAAGTTGAAACAAAACCCTTATGTCCTAAAGGATCCTTTGAAGCAACATGTGTCCTTAAAAACTTTTGGAATAATATCTATGTCCTAAGAATTCCTTGAAACAATGCCACATGGGTTCCTTAAAATATATAGGCCCCCCAAGGGTCCCTTGAAACTATACCCCCAATTGTTCTTTGAAACAATATTTATGCTCAAATGATTCCTTGAAGTAATATAAACCATGGAATTCCTTGAAACCATGTTTGCCCCGTGGGTTCTTAAAAACAATATCTATGAACCAAGGATTCCTTCAAACAATATCCATGAACTGAGGGGGCCGTTCAAGTATTAAGTCAGCAAGTTTTTAGCCATTTTTGGCCTCCTCCCCAGTAAAACTCTGACCCCCACAAGTCAGCAAATTTTCGTCAGCTCTGCCCCTACCTCCTAACACATATTGGTGGGATCTGCGGACAGGCGTACGCAGGGGGAGGGACATAGGGGTGCTCGTGCCCCCCCCCCCCGACGATCAAAAACTGGTTTTTTTAATGCAAAAAATATTTTTAAATAGATTAAAATTTCGAAAGGAGTTTCGAAGGAACTTTTATATGTTATTATAATAAATTTCTGTTAATTTCAATGCTATTGAAGGCTAAGAACTCAAAATTTGTTTTTAAGAAATTTATTGCGACCCAACCTCTAAGCCAGACGTATTCAACATTTTTCCAGTCGGAGAGCACTGTCTGTACCCATCATCAAAAGAAGAGCACCTTACGGCAAGCTCGAAATACGAATACATGAAATTAGAATGATTTCAATCCTTGAATGCAATTTATATAAAGGGTTTAATTGGAACGTTGATCAAGTGTTCGCGAGCACCAAATCGAACATGAGCATCGAGCACTCTAGATACTTCAGGAAGCACCGTGTAGCTCGTGAGCAACGGGTTGATGATGCCTGCTCTAAGCTATACATGGTAAACCTTTGGCTCTGGAGGTTATCTGATGTGGCCTGGCCCCTTAAACTTTTCCAGAGCACTTAAGCGGCCCAGACACATTTCTATATCACCTGGATTCGTGAAATATGTAGAGATCACTGAAGTGGCTCTGTAGGGGACTTATCAATAGGGAGAATTTCAGTTCAGGTGCGCACAAACTAGCGAAAGGGTTTTCTCGTTTCTATATATATACACCGAGTAAGATGTCATTCAGAATATTTCATTTTTTATAAAGGGTGGTTAATGACGTAAGCATCATCCAAACCCCCCTCCCCTCGTCAACAAAAGTCAGCAAATCGGAACCCCCCCCCCTTTCCCCAATCGATGCTGGCGGAATACTTGAATGACCCCCTAAGGATAACTTGAAACAATATCTCTACCCTAATCATCCCTTTAGACTAGCCACAACGGCCCCCCTTGAAATAACACGTAAGCTTAAAGGCTCCCTTTTGAAGCGATGCCCCCAATTTTCCTTTGAAACAATATGTATGCGCTAAGGGTTCCTTGAAACAATATCCATGAACCAAAGATCCTTTGAAACAGCACACTATGATTTCAGGATAACTTGAAACAATATCTACGCCAACAAGATACCTTGAAACAACATAGGCGTAGGTCTTTGTGAATTTCTTTTTTAAATTCTATGAATTTTTCAAACTATTTCTAGGGATTCTTCAAGCAATTTTTGCGAAATTTTCAAGAAAATGTGTAGATTTTTTTTATCATTAAAAATAACGCAATTTTCAAACAATTTTCTTCTGAACTACAATTTCTAGAGAAGCTACTGGCGATGCATCGGTAAACCCTGGGGTTTTACGAAACCCCGTCAGAGGAAACACTGTTTCACTCCCTTTTTCTCTCTCTCGTAAAACAAAATTATCGTATAAATAAGTTACAAAAATCCAAAATTCCACATCCAACAACATACACAATGGGGTACGTCATCCAACACGACTAAGCAATTTTCTGGATGGAATTTTACACCCCCCCCCCCTCCCTCACTCATCTGGCACGTGACAGATATGTTGGTGGCTCACCAGGAAGCTGCTGGAACATTGGTGTGTGTGTACATCGAGAAAGAGAGACACGAACACATGACTCACTGACACTTTGCCAGAGAAAGATTACGTCCAAAAAAAAGGGGGGTGTGCGTGTTATGAATGAATGTTCAGCTGGAGGGGGGGGGGGATAGTGGGGGGCACCACAACCAACGCGTGCGTAGGAGGCACCGAATCCATTCGGGGGAGGCCCTGTTCGGATAAAATGAAGGAGATAGGAGCCCAATTTATGAGCACATGCATTCCCTTGTAACTGGAAGTAAATTACAGAACGCATAGAAGCCCACTACAGTGGCAATATCTGTATGGAAAGAAGAGTTCTTTATCTAAGTAATGGATAACCATCCTCGAGGATGTATTGCGGAATTTCTCCTACCCCTCAAGACATTCATCCTTAAGTTTAAGGAGGGTCTGTAGGAGAGCTTCTAGAATAGTGCGAAGAATGATTTACGGAAAATTCACCGACAAAAAAATTTAACCCTGGAAAATTCACCGACTATAATTTACTGGCACGCAATTCACCAATAGTAAAATTTTCAGCTGTGAAAAATCATCGCCAACAATTCACCACCACACAATTCATTAATAGGAATATTCACGGCTGGCAAAAATTCATCGCTACGTAATTCACCGATAGGAACATTCACCAATAACAATTCAGTGCCACGCAATTCACCAATAAGAAAATTTACCGACAACAGTTCGTCCCCAAAGTGAGTGAATGAATATGTCAGAGAGTGAGTGACCGGATGAGTTGGTGAATTAGCAAGCGAAATAGTGAGCTAGTGACAGCAAACATGACCGAGTGAGTAATCGCATGGGTGACCGAGCGAGTGACCAAGTGAGTGAGTAACCGTATTAGTGATAAAATGAGTAACCAACTGAGTGAACGGTTGACCGTATGAGTAGCCGAGTGAGCGACAATATATATGAATGTCCGAGTTGCTGGGTGAGTTATCGAATGAGTGACGGTATAAGTGACTCATTCCGTTATTTACTCATACATCTGCTCACACACTAACTCCCGGATTCACTCGATCAATCACTCACTTGCTCATCCAATCACTCACAATGTATGCCACTTTGTCGATGAATTGTTTTATTGGCATGTTGATGAATTGCATGCCGGTAAATTTTCCTTTCAGTGAATTTTCCGCACTCGGCCGAGAATAAATTACAGTCAAAACGCAGAAAAAAAAAATTCCAGAAATTTCCCTTCCAAAATGTTGAAGTCGGAAAGTCTCTCTCTCTCAGATAAAATTATTAACCAGCCGTCGCCGACAAGACAACAAAAAATCCGACAAATGCTTGCCTCAAGTGCTGCTCCGTATCAATGCGATACGACCGATTCATTTATGGCTTGACGACCCAATCACCACCGCCATCCCATCACAGATAACAACCACTACGCGATCGGCCTTGATATACTAAAAACTACTTCAAATACACGTGTGTGTGTGTGTCTCTGTAAGAGAGAGAGAAACTTGGTAGACGTCCAAGTCGTGTAAAAGTCGTTGAGGTCGTTCTGTGGCGGGATGCTGTTAAGTTCCGGATGACATCACCGACGACAAATTGATACGATTCGAGTGGACTGGGCATCCTACGTAACAGCGAAACAAATTGATCATTTGAAGAGCAGTCAGTCTCTCTCTCTCTCTCTCTCTCCTCACACAAAAGGCATTATTTTGCAATTGGAAATGATTGACGTAAGCGCTGGAAAATTTACGAAAGAGGGATCGTGATGAACAGTTCAACATTCAAACTATTTGAGTGTCATTGTGCGTGTTGTACATTTAAAAGGAAAATATTTAAGAAGCCTTCATCATGGATTCGAGTCTGATGACGTCCACCCACACTAGATATAATCTATACGTATAAAATAGCATGCCCCCGACTGACTCATCATCGCTGAGCTGAAACAGCACCACCTAGAGCAGAAAGGTCTTCAACCTTTTTCTAGTAGCGAGCACTGCCTGTACCTATCATCAAAAGAGCACCCTTACGCATAGGCGGAGATAGACTTGGAAGTCTGGGCGGGGGCACAATGATTGCAATTCATATATACATTAGATCAGTCGACTCCACCTTTGACGCTAGAAGGGGGGGGCATCGCCGCCGCCCCCCCCCTAGCCCCATATCTCCGCCCATGCCCTTACGGTACGTTTGACATATGAATGCATGAAATCAGGATTATTTCAATCTTTGAATGCAATTTGTACGAGGTGCTCAATTAGAAAGTGCTCGCGAACACAAAATCGTACGCGAGCATCGAGCACTCCTGGTGCTTCAGGGAGCACCATGGTGCTCGCGAGCAACGGGTTGAAGCTGCCTGTCCTAGAGATAGAAGGCCTCCGCACGGGTTGCCAAGTTCATCTGTAACGTCATTAAGATTACTTAGCAAGTTTGCCATATTTTGAATCACAGCGTCCTATTTCGTTTCTTCTTATTTTGGCGTAGAATCTTCCTGGTTGGCTCACAAATACAGCATGGTCCGTATTTGGAGGAGTGAACATATAACTCTCAGATTGAGAAATCAAATTCTTCAACAAACTTCAAGAAATATCCTTCCCTCGAGATCAAGTTTTTTTTGTGTGTGTTCGTAAATCAAGAGTAGTTCGTAAATCGAATCATTTCCGTTGTTCGTAAACCGAAAGTTGACTGCGTCGAGTTTAAATGAAATACGACAACCAGAACAGGCACTTTACTACTTTTTTTCAAACCGAGCACAAATCAGGTTTATCGCCCCAAGGGCAATTTATACTACCTAATGAGTTATGCCGCAAGATTAAGTGTGTATACCCAACAGTATGAGTACGTATCTCGAGTTGGGTCTGGTTTTTCAGTGTTGCCATCTATATTTCAGAAGTGAAGTGTAATGATTGATTGATACATACAATCGTTGTGACAAAATAAACCACAGATAACCAACTTCAGGCGAACGCCACTGTGGCGAAATACGCTATGGGTAATTTTCGTCTTAGTGGTTCCCTAAAACGAGACCCTCTTACAACGTTCCCACTCATAACATTTCCCCGCTCAATACGACTTATTTTCGGGGTCTCAACTCTATATCAGGGTTTTCCAACGTGAAAGCTCACGCAGAACCCTTGATGGTAACGAGGCTATTCCGCGGAACCCTTAACAAGTTTTGAATATTTCTTCAACATACAGGGTGTCCTAAAAGTCCGCATTCGCTCTGCGAAACAAGAATCTTCACTCGCAGTAGATAAAAGTGTCAAAATATATATAGGCCTATATTTATGAGTTACACAGTGTGACTATATTTTAAGGGGGGGGGGGCAGAATTATTTTTCACAATATTCGGATTATTATTTGCGAGAATAGGAAGAAAGAAAGGATCCAACACGAATATTGTTTGTCTCCTACTGGTCGATTATCCCAATATTTTCTCTGAATTATTTTAGAGTACCCGTTCTCAACAGAAACAAAAATTGCTTCGGGTGAAACAGTAACAAGAAAATTTTTGAAACTACCAGGGTTCCGGGATTTTTAGGGGTTCCGCCCCTTTTCGATTCCACGGAACCCCAAAAAGCTCTCACAGAACCCTAGGGTTCCGCGGAACACCGGTTGCAAAACCCTGCCCCTCATATAATCCTCATTAAGATTTCCCGTTTCAAACGCTTTCCCCGCGTACAACGTTCATTCGTGACGGTTTCTTGCAAAACGTTGTAAGCGGAATCTACTTTACGTAAAAAATGTTTATGACCCTTTTTATAAGCATGAATTCTTTTAAGGAGGATAAACATCAAGAAATCGAATCATAAATTGAAAACCGGCGAAAAACCCCTAAGGGGTCGTTCAAGTATTACGTCATCATCGATGGGGGGAGGGGGGGCTCCGATTTCCTGACTTTTGATGACAAGGGAGGGGGGTTTGGATAATGCTTACGTCAGCACCACCCTTTATGAAAATATGAGTTAGGATTCAGAGGGGCAGAGCTGATGACGAAATTTTGCTGACAGAGGGGGGGGGGGTCAAAAATGGCTAAAAATTTGCTTACGTAATACTTGAACGGCCCCTAACAAGAGAAATTCCAATTCCATCTCCCCCCTCCCATAATAAACACCGATACGAAATCGAAAGAAAAAATTTCGTGAAGCCTAAATCACCAAACGATAAATACAACATTAAGAATGCAATTAACAAAATAATCAGCTATTAAAGAAACGTGCATCCGAGAAGGAGCGAGAGTTAATGAAGAATTTTCGGAGAATTCACAAAAAAAAACAAACTAACTAATTAGAAACAAAATGGAGTAAACACACGACGGACATATTGTTTTTTTTTCTATCTCCGTTGAGAAATGAGTAAAGAAACATCATAAAATAAACATTATATGGAGCAGAGAAATTATTACGGGAAAAAAGGGGGGGGGTGATATTAACCGAATAATGTGGAGGGAATGCGTAATCAACTATGTTTAATTAACCATGGGTATTATTACCCCATTTAAGAAACACGTCGAGTATTTTTCCACTCATTATGAGCACCGAGCTTGATAAATATCGGTGGGGTTTTTTTCTCTCTGGAACTGGATAAAGACGGGACAACGGAAAATTCACCTCCGACATTTCGCCCCCAGCACGTTTCGTCCCCGGCATTTGAACCCCGACAATCTTCACCCCGACTGAATGAGTGAGCGATTGAGTGAATGAGTGACAGTACGAGTGGCCGAATGACCGTATGAGTGAGTAATCGAGTGGCCAAGTAAGTAACCGTATCAGGAGCAAGTGACCTTATGAGTGGCCAAGTAAGTAACCGTATCAGGAGCAAGTGACCTTATGAGTGGCCAAGTAAGTAACCGTATCAGGAGCAAGTGACCTTATGAGTGGCCAAGTAAGTAACCGTATCAGGAGCAAGTGACCTTATGTGGCCAAGTAAGTAACCGTATCAGGAGCAAGTGACCTTATGAGTGGCCAAGTAAGTAACCGTATCAGGATCAAATGAGCGGGGATTGACCCAAGGGTGTAGCGGCGGGGCTTGGGGGTCTGGTCCTCCTCCGAAATGTGAGAAAATGACAAAAAATGGAAAATGATGGCCAAATCTATTGTTCTATCACTTTGCTCCCCCCGAAATGAAAGTGGTCCCTCCCCCCCCCCCCGAACGAAATTTCTGGTTACGCCCCTGGAGTGACCTTATGAGTAGCCGCATGGGGAGAGATCGAACGAGTCAGCGATAGTATAAACAAGTTATGAGTGACTAATGCGATTGCATAGCTGCCAACTTTTGAAAATGAAAATTCGGGAGATTTTCACGCAAACCCGTATTTTATGCTAAAACCACTCCCTAATAAATACAATAGGGATTTTTTTCAAATAAAATAGGGATTTTCCAAACATAAAAGTTAAAGCGTAGGGACTAAAATCCCTACTCAAAAACTGAAGTCAAATTAAAATAAGGATTTTACACACATGGAAGTTAAACCCTTGGGAATAAACTTCCTACGCAAAAAACAAATGAAATTGGAGGCCAAAACTTTAATGATGTAAAAATAAATATTGTGTTCAATCAGAAACGCTGTGAACGAACATTCTGCGCGAATGACCCCAAAATCATCGGAAGATGAAGGAAAGCACCGTCAATTTTTGAAGAACACCGACTTTTTGTGACACTTGCTTGATGGTTTTTTTTTTTCATTTCACGAGTGATGATGGCAGTCTTCCCATGACCGATGTTTATGTCTGTAACACAACTTGCACAAAAAGGAAAAGTCGGCCCTCTTCTGGAACGTTTGATGAAAGGAAATTCATCGGGGAAGAAATATGTTTAAAATTGATTAAATATGTTTTTGCTTATCATTATTCATACTTTGTTATATCGCACGTACGTAACTTCAACAAAAGAAATTTTGACCATATGCGCGTCACTATAATCTTCAATTATTATCCAGGACTATTGGCTGCTAAGCCATTTCCCTGCAGGATAAGACAAACAACTTTCTTGTTACCATCAGAGGGTTTGTAAAACTTCCTTAAAAAGAGAATTTACCCATTTACGACGTGTGACGTCATTTCGAAAGGGAAAAAAAAGAGGCTTCATGCCCCACAAGAAATTCCTTAGGGATTGTTTTCATAAGCGGGGATTTTTTTTAATGAAGTAGGAAATTTTTAGGGACAATTAGGGATTTTTGTGATTTTTGTAAAAATTCGGGAGATTTAAGAACTTTTCGGGAGGTCGAGCAATGAAGCTAAAATTCGGGAGATTCCCGAAAAATTCGGGAGACTTGGCAGCTATGCGATTGAGTGAGTGACAAAGTGAGAGTGGATGAGTGACAGTATGAGTGTCCGAATGAACGTATGAGTGACTAATCGAGTGGCCAAGTACGTAACCGTATCAGGAGCAAGTGACCTTATGAGTGGCCGAGTGAGTGACCGTATGAGGAGCAATTGAGCGGGGAGTGACCTTATGAGTGGCCGCATGGAAAGAGATGGAGCGAGTCAGCGATAGTATAAACAAGTTATGAGTGACTAGTGTGATTAAGTGATCGAAGTGAGTGGCTGTATGAATGAGGGACTCACTCATTCGCTCATTCTCCGGCTCACTTGCTCATCCACTCACTCACTACGCTACTTCGTCGATGAATTGTCACATTGGTGAATTGCAGAACCTTGATTTTTTACTTTCGATGAATGGCGTGGCGGTGAAACGTTGTCCGTAAATCTTCCCGTTATTCATTCCCTCTCATGTGATCACTGCCTCATTCACTTGGTCACTCATGCTGTCACTCACCCACTTGCGTGGTCACTCGCCCATTTACTTTTCTCCGTGCGGGGGCGAAATGCCGGGTGCCAAGTTTCCGTGAACAAATAAAGACACACTCTAAGAAAATTTATGAGGTGGCAGTGTATCAACATAAATACTGGGTTCGAGACTTAATTGCGACTCCATCAAGATTTATTATCCACGGCTTTCACCAGAATAGTATATATTTCTGGTTGTTTGTCTTACTTTCAAGCTACTATATGGTGGGGATGAGGAACTTCCGGATATAACTCATGTCCTTTTTATTGCATGCCCAGGATGACTCACTGTGGGCTCTATGTGGGGATATACCATCCTCCCTCAGGAAATGGAAAAGCTCGTTATGAGCTGCTCTTGCTCTGTATAAAAAGGAATATTTTCCACAGAAAACCCATATTCATGTAAAAAGACTATGAATAACAGCTAGCATGATAGCAGCTGTTATGTGTGCTTTTGAAAGCATAATTTGGCATGACAGGGCGCATTATTATTTAAGATGAGACTAGAATCATAAGAGGTATGAATAAAGTGACGAATAACACAGAATTTTCAAAAAGATTATTGTTATTATTTGGATGTTTTTGGTAACTATTTCTATAATCGTTCCCACCTACTAGTGCAAACGCGAATTTATTATGTCATGCAGGAAAGAGCTCTGGCTATTATTACGAACAAACATTTTTGCAAGGAATTCGTTTTTCAACGACTTATGTAAAGAAAAAAAAGACTCGACAAGAAATTCTTTGGAACAAATTTTATTTTTCGGAAAAAAACATTGTGTGAAATTTTCATTTTTCGTGATTCTCAAATTCTTGGAATCATTTATGATTTTTGAATCCTACGAATGTTTTTTTAAGATTCTAAAATTTTCTACGAATTTTCACGATTCTTAAATTCTATGAATATTTTATTGTTAAGTTCTACAAATTTTTGATTCTAAAATTTTCTACGAATTTTTACGATTCTTAAATTCTACGAATATTTTATTGTTAAGTTCTACGAATATTTTATTGTTAAGTTCTACAAATTCTTGATTCTAAAATTTTCTACGAATTTTTATGAGTCTAAAATTTTACGAATGCTTTTTATGATTCTTAAATTCTACGACTGTTTTTTAACGATTCTAAAATTTTCTACGTGTTTTTTTACGATTCTAAAATTTTCTACGAATTTTTACGATTCCAAAATGTTCTACAAATTTTTAGGATTTTTAAATTCTACGAATTTTTTTTATTGTTAAAGTTCTACGAATTTTTAGGATTTTTAAATTCTACGAATTTTTTTTATTGTTAAAGTTCTACGAATTTTTAGGATTTTTAAGTTCTACGAATTTTTTTTATTGTTAAAGTTCTACGAATATTTTTACGATTCTTAAATTTTCTACGAATTTTTATGATTCTAAAATTTTACGAATGCTCTTTTTACGATTCTTAAATTAATGGGTTTTATGATCCTACGAATTTTTATACGGTTCGTAAATACTACGAATGTTTTTTTATGATTCTAAAATTTTCTACGAGTTTTTACGATTCTTAAATTTTCTACGAATTTTCACGATTCTCAAATTCCACGAATTCTTTTTCCCCAAATTAAGCACGAAAATTTCTCAGAAATTCATAAAAACTTACTTGAAAAATTCAAAAGATATGACTAGGAAGAAATCTAAACAATTGTTCTGGAAAAAAGAAAGTCCGGAATTTTTCTTTTTAATTGCTTAAAAAATTCTTAAGACTGAAAAATCACGAGAAAATGAAAAAATCTACGAAAAAAAAATCCAAAAAACTTTAAAATCTAACAAAAAAAAATTTTTTAAAAATCGCCCCCAAAACATTAAAAAGTCCTGAAAGAAAGAATTGTTGAAAAAAAAAAATCTTAAAAATAATTTAAAAAAAACTCGAAAAATTACTTTTTTGAATCTTTGATCATTGCCATCTATTTTACTGGAGATGCATATTATGCATGCATTTCTCTCATTTTAATCATTTTTACACCAAACAATTTCAACATCATAATTCTCGAAAAATTCAAATTCCAAAATAGGCATCTCTTAAAATTTCACTCCCCGATTCCAAACCCAAATCAATTTTACCGTTAAAAACGCATTTCACAGAGAACACAATCTACTGTATCTGCCCCCAAACAGAAATTTCGAGAACGAAATTGGTGTTTGATTCTCAAAAACAGCATTTTTATTTCACTCGAAATCGTTTTCAAAGCGTAAGCGGGAACTGGACGCCACTGACGGCGGCCAGACAGAAATTCAACGAAGCTGTGTGTCATTGTTTGTTTGTTTTAGTCGCACCTGCAGTAGAAAATAGACGCATGCATACATTGGGATGTGGGAACCGACGCAAAACAAAACGGAAACGATTAATCAAGACTCTGACGCTGACCCACCCGTCAGAAGCTTAGAATATTTCATATCTTCAAAAAGGAGTGGTTGATGACGTAAGCAAAAATCTTCGAACCCCCCTCGTCATCAAAAGTCAGCAAATCCGAACCCCACCCCCCCCCCGCTCGATGCTGACGTAATACTTGAATGACCCCCTAAGATATGACTGCCATTCCGAGAAATCACAGCCACACGCAGAGTTAATCTTTGCTAACCTTACTCAAAGCTAAGTACTGACAGAAACAATAGAGCTTTTTATCAAATCCAATGAAACAGCGAAAACACAATTCAACTCGGTTACAACGCCAATAAATCGGCGGTTCCGACCGATTCCCGTGAAGAATAATGTTAATAAGCCCTTGTGCTTAAAACGGCAATGAAAACGCAACGACATGGGATATAACGACATATTTTTTTGTCGTGAAACCCATTTTTGTCAAACCCGCATTATTTATCATAAGGAGTTATTACGTCAGCAAATTTTTAGTTTTTCAGCAATTTCAGATCATTTAAGCGGCCCGTGGCACATTTTCAGTTCACTCAAGTAGGCCCGTGGTGCATTCGCAGATCGTTTAAGTGACCCGTGACACCATTCCAGAACACTTAAGCGATCCGTGGCACATTTGAAGATCCCTTGAGTGATATGTGGCAGTTTTAGAGCACTTAAGCGGCCCCCAGTGCGGTTCTACATCACTCGAGTTACTCGCAGCACATACTCAAATTACTTAAGTGATCCGCGGCTTAATTACGGATCGCTAGAGTGATGCGTGACACAGTTCCAGAGCACTTAAGCGGCCCGAACACATTTCCCGATCACTTGGATCCGCGAAACATTCGACTCTGTGGGGGACTTATGAATAGGAAGAATGTTAGTTCAGGTGCCCACAAACTATCGAAAGGTTTTTCTCGTTTTAGGCGAGTAAGATGCCAGTAAGAATATATATTTTCATCTGGGGCTATTCAAGTAATACGTAAGCACATTTTCAGCCATTTTCGACCCCCGCTCGTCAGCAAAACACTGACCCCCCCCCCCCCAGCAAAATTTCATCAGCAGCTTAAAATATTTCATATCTTCAAAAAGGGGTGGTTGATGACGTAAGCAACCTTCAAACCCGCCCCCCCCCGTCATCGAAAGTCAACAAATCCGAACCCCTCCCCTCCCCCATGCTGACGTAATACTTGAATGACCCGTAATTAAGGTGCAATATGACATGTACAGTCGAACCCCAATTAAAGGATCATTAAATGTGATACGGTATCAAGACTTAAAAAAAAACATTTGAAAGTAGGTAGTGGGACCCCTTTAAGTATTCCAGTCGTCTTTAATACATTCATTCAATTATTTCAATTTTGTTCTGTTTTTCAAGCCCACAGAGGGCGCTAACTCTGAAATGAAAGTAAAAAAAAATATCTTGGATATTAGATTGTATTGAATACAATTTTCATTTCATGTTTGATTTATTCCAGAAGCTTTTATTAATATGGATCCTTTCATCGGTTTTCACAATACACATAAACTATACGAATGTTGTAAAAATGGCGTTCCCCGCCAGGGTCGCAACTAGATACTTGGTTTAATCAGGGCTAGTACGTATTTAGGCACCCTCTCGCAATGCCGAATGGTTAAATTTGCCCCCCCCACCTCTTGCCCTGCGCCCGGGGCACCAGATCCGCCTGATCTCCCCTAGTTGCGGTCCTGTTCCTCGCATAACCCAGTTCGATCGGATGTAGAACCGTTTGTATCCATTCAAGTGTGGCCGACTGTATCTATTTTATTCATTAAATCGGGGGATTCATTAATTTTTGAGCTAAGATTGACACAAATATAATCGCACAGGAACTTTTGAGAAAATTCGTTAAATCCAGGAATTCTTTATATCGGAGTCTCACCTGTATACGGATAATTTCATAATTTTACCCAGCAACGATTACTAGAGCTGGCCATTTTAAACAGCGTGAAATCACGTAAAATATACGAGCACAAACGGAAAACTGACATCAGAATTGCCAAACTTCAACAAACTTCAAGCAAAAAAATTGCATTGAAAAGTATCTAAGTGGATCAAATATCAGCATTTGTGCTGCTATCTAGCGATCATAATTTGAACCAAAATTGCAAATATTGGTGTCCGTATAAGGGGTCTAGTCCAATGGAACGGATGATAAAAATGATTTCGGTGACCGTGTAATAAGGATGATGAGGGTCACCGTTAAGCAGGGGTTCGAAATACATATTTAAATAGGCCTTTTTGCCGGGATATCTTTTATTTGGCCGGAAAACAAGGTGCCCACATCTAACGGGTGACCGTTAAGAGGGGAGGTTTCTGCCCCCTCCTTGTCAGCAAAAGTCATCAAAACACTGACTCCCCCCCCCCCTTGTCAGCAAAATTTCGTCAGCAGCTTAGAATATTTCATATCTTCAAAAAGGGTGGTCGATGACGTAAACAACCTTCAAATCCCCCCTTGTCATCAAAAGTCAGCAAATCCGAAAAACCCTCTGGATGCTGACGTAATACTTGAATGACCCCTTTAGAAAAAAAAGATGACGCATGTGAAATACGGTATCTCAAATATAACGTTCAAACTAATTAAAATCGGGACAAAACTTTTTTTTATAGCGGACTTTGGCGGTCAACGACACTAAAACGTGATCACAATTCACTTTATATGGTCCCTTGAGAGAACAGCTCATTTATTCACCAATCTTCCTCGCCCCAAGTTTTATTTCTACTTTCTTACGGCCATACAAATACATAGAAAAACAGAGAATGGCGCCTCTCAATTCCATTCCCAAAACGCCTCCGCGTAAAAAAAAAAAAAAACAGTCCAAGCAGAAATAAAAATGGCCAAAAAGGAATGCAAAAACTCAGCTCCCACAAAATGAATTCATAGCCACCCACGGTTTATAGCATGGGCTTCATATAATTTTTATGTACATTTTCTTTTTCTACTATCTTATCTAATTAAAATCGTCTATCCTTGATCTCATTAACTTGCAAATGTCATTTGCAAAAGCAAAACAAAAACAAAAATATGGTCTCGGATGGATCAACTATCAACGGGACGCAGTCTTCTCTTCCCCGCTTCTCTTCTACTTAATTATCACAAGGTAAAATGAATTTTCGCATGGCATTGACGACTTATAATCACTACCACACACTGAAAAAAATGTTTTAATAAAATTCCGGAGGATGGAAAAAAGTAGTAGTAGTGAATATTTATGAGGCAAAGCTGCAGCACACGCCATAGAAGTCCCAGATGTACAAGCAGGGATCGTTTTTAGTTTCATGTCGGTATTTTCCCCACTCTTCTTTTCGGAAGTCGTCACTAGTTACGTGGGTTGAACGGAAGTGATTGGTTCAAGATGGCTGACGAAGGAGCTTACAGTAGTTTCCGCGGCACAAAGGATTATGGGAGAGGAGGTCGGAGTCACCCAGCACCTTTCTACAGACAGAAGGTCTCTGTACTGTTTTCCATAAACGTCATTCAGACTACCTAGCAAGTTTGCCACATTTTGAAACACAGCATCCTATTTCGTTTTTTATTATTTTGGCGTAGAATCTTCCTGATTGGCTCACAAGTACCGCAGGGTGATTGGATGTGGGGCATAGGAATCGCCAATTCGGATTCCGATCATTTCTTTTCCTCACAACGATGACGTCACAAGCAGACTGCGGAGGCCTATCACTAGGAGGTGCTGCCTCCACACGCTGCTCGTGACGTCAGTAAGTAGTGCATTTTCCCTGAAAATATTCAGGGGAAAAAATTGCCTGCTCGTGCCAGTACCGTCTTTGTGCGGGAAAAAAATGATCAGGCTCAGAATTGGTGATTTCTATGCCCCACATCAAATCACCATGTGGTATTTGTGAGCCAATCAGGAAGATTCTACGCCAAACTAAGAAAAACGAAATAGGATGCTGTGTTTGAAAATGTTGCAAACTTGCTAGGTAGTCTGAATGACGTTTATGGCTGATTCAACCCATGCATTGCGAGCCAAATGTGGACCTCGGAGTCATCTCATGTGGTTCGCGGCCTCACGCCTGATTTTGAAGGGGAAAAAAAATGAACCAATTGACACATTTCCAGATCATTTAGGTACCCACGGTGCAGTTTCACATCACTTCAGTTGCCCGTGGCATGATTCCAGATCACTTTAGTGGCCCGTGGCTCATTTACAGACCATTCGAGTGGATCGCGGCACATTTACAAATCAGAGCGACCTGCAGCAGAGCTCGGAATCGGACGCAAGAATCGAGTACTCTCCGTACTTCATGGAGCACCATGATGCTCGCGGCGAGCGACGGGTTGAAGATGCCTGCATTAAAGTAACATAATCCCTACCACGTACAAAAAAGAAACAAAATGCTTTAATAATATTGCAGAGGATGGAAAAAGTAATTGTGAATATTTATGAGGCGAAGAAGCGCAGCACACGCCATAAAGTCTCAGAAGTACACGTAGGGATTGTGGGGGAAAGCATCAAAGTAGCATAATACATAATCAGATGTGTGTGTGTGTGCCAGTCACCGACTAACCAGCAGCTGGAACGCGTCTCGTTTCTTTTCATTGGTGTATAAAATCGAGTATTCATTACATGCAAGGAGACCCATTTTGATTACTCAGTAACGGTGCCGATTTCTCTTTCACGAACGATTATTTCTTGACGTACGGCAGTGATTGTCAATGGTCTGCAGGAAAGTCCCTAAACTTTCTGAAGGACGTCGCACTGAGCGCGACGTAATTAATTTCTTCTCTAGAATCATACAATTTTTTGTTGCGGAAACAAATAACGAAATAGGATGCTGTGTTTCAAAATGTGGCAAACTTGCTAGGTAATCTGAACGACGTTTATGGAAAACAGTACAGAGGCCTTCTATCTCTAGGAGGTGCTGGGTGACTCCGACCTCCTCTCTCATAATCCTTTGTGCCGCGGAAACTACTGTAAGCTCCTTCGCTAGCCATCTCGAACCAATCACTTCAGCTCAACCCACGTAACTAGTGACGACTTCCGGAAAGAAGGGGGGGGGGAATACCGACATAAAACTAAAGGCCATGTGAACGGGTTGTAGCGAAAATCCCTGTCACGGGTAACTTCCCGAGATATTTTATTGCACATGTAAACGGGGCTTAAGGGAGAAATTTTGGTACCGGATGATTTTTTTTGTATATAAGTGGAGTATCCATTGGTCATTTAAACGATTAAGTAGGGCCGACTGTATACGATAACATCATCAGAATAACCGCGGGTAAAGGACCGCTAGCGCAATTTAGCCGCAAGGGAAAGAAACGTTCACAGAGCAACAGTCCTACAAACAGTACAAATATTGAGTCATTACACTTTACTCACTTCACTTCTGAGATATAGATGGCAGCACTGAAAAATCATACACAACTCACTAGGTAGTAAATTGCCTATGGCGATAGACCTGAGTTGTGCTCGGTTTGAAAAAAAAAGGCCGAACTAGCTGTTCGGCAATGATAACGCTAACGGGTAATGATAACTTGTACAAATACTGCAAAGTAAATGATCGCAAACCAGTCAAGCTGCAAGTACATTCAAGCCACGTTTCCCACAGATTAATGATTGCTAGAGCAAGGGAGCCTCTTAAAGACATAAAAGCACTAGTGTGTGTGATTTAATGCCTGAAACGGACATAAGAGTTCATGGGGCGAGGCGAAATTTTCGTCCACGAAGAATGGTGACTCTTCTGTGTGGAGATCAAGAATCTACAAAGAGATTAATTTAAAAAGAATTAAATTTCTGAAACTCACCTCGAATTTCTGTATTCTCCCAGTGAAGGCATCAGAGGGGATAACATAATTAAATATCCTGCCGACGACGGCGCTGGTGTCCGGGACGCCCCAGTACCGTTTGACCTGCTCCGTTTGGACTTCTAGCGGTACTTTACCTCTGGCGGCGGCGGCGGCAGCCGATTCGGTGTTGCTGTCCAAATCACGCAGCAATAAATTCACATAGTTAGTCTCGTCCTCTTCCACTATGGCGACACATACAACACTCGCGCATAAAAGCACCAGAGACACCAACGTTACACTACAGCGACGTCCGCTACGGTTAAATCCAGGTACGGTTCCGGCCATTATTTCCGCGTTAGGATAGGCTTCCGTCTCTCACTCGAATAAAATTAAATGGGAACGAGGTGTGGCGCTAGGTCACGAAGGCGATTTTAATCCCAAGCGCGCGCCACGCTTGCCGGACATCAGCAAATCATGCTAGTGTTTCAGCCTAGCTGTCAGTGTCACGGACACATTGTCACTCCCAAATTATTTGGCACGGGTTTATCTGAAAAAGAAACGAAACGTGATTATTTAGATAGAAACAAACACATTTATAGACGCAAATCGACAATAATGGTTATTTTGGCGCTTTTTTTTTTTTTTTTTTGCTTTCGTTAACCACCAACGTCACGTGAAATATTACTATTCTAGATGTTCAGAATGTCTACCTCATTTTATTAACGGTTCTAGCCTCGATGTTTGTAGACACACTTCGCGTGAAGTCTACAGAGTATATACGGCAGCAATTGTGAGGAGAGAAAAGATATTTCTTTTAATATTCTCTGTTTGGAAAATCGCCAAACCACGTGTGACGTAACACCAAAGCCTCGAAACATAATCAGTGAAAGGTGTCGCAAAAATAAAAAACAACAGTAGGGAAAAACTATAAGTGTGAGATAAGATTAAACAATTTGCTTTTTTCTTCCTGCCTCCGACTAGAACTGGAGAGAAATCAATGGAATCTGCCTCATTATAAGCGCGATAAAAGACACGTTATACGCTTATCAATGGAGATCGGGCCCGAAAGAAATTCTCATGTAGGATTTCTATGCAACGTAATTCGCCGTTTTTTGTGTATACAGTGCCATGTAAGCAGTTAAACTGCTTATGAACAAAAAAAAAAAAGGAAAAAAAAATCGCAGGACTCTCTCCATTCAGAATGTTTTCTTTCCAGACCGCCCGCACCCTTCCCGATAGCGTCCATGCATGCTGAACCCTCAGCTCGCGGGGCTGAATGTGGCCCTCTGAGTCATCTGCTGTGGCCAGCGACTTCAATCCTGATTTCGGAAATATGAACAAAGCGGCATGTATATCTAGATCACTTAAGTGACCATAAGTTCACATTACTTACCACGGCACTGTTACAAATCGCATAAGTGGCCAGAGGCATATTTACCGAGCACTGCGGCACAGAGCAATTTAGCGACCAGCGGCATATTTACCGAGCACTTTTGGCTCTGTACGGGTGTGCGAGAGAGATTGTAGAAGTCCTTCGTCCTGTAGGTAGCCATTGCGCCACTTTTTCATAATCTGTGAAGAGTTTACAAGGTGATTCATCTTGTGCTTCGGCCATTCCAAAAGTCATTGTGTATGACTGAATTGATTTTATATACCTGCGTATAGGTATTTGTAGCCAGTTTCTGGGTACTAAATTGGTTCCTCGGTAAATATGCCGCAATTCAGCGACATATTTACCGAGCACTGCGGCACAGAGCAATTTCGCGACCAGCGGCATATTTGCCGAGCACTGCGGCACAGAACAATTTCGCGACCAGCGGCATATTTATCGATCACCACGGCATGGGCCGATCTCCCCGTTAAAAAGTCTCGCTACTGAGTGTAACATGCTTACAACGATACGATTATAATTGTGTAATGACTGTGGATAATTATTCAATCATTACACTTGAAAAACTGAGGGAAAATGGCGGCACCACACATAACAAGCATTACACTGAAACCACCTTCACGTCAGGTTCGTCACACATACATTCCAACATGTACCGATTTGTTAGAAGTTCCGCAGAGGAATGTGGACAAGGTGCACGTGTGGCTTAGTAGTATATATAAGTGACCCGCCGCACATTCACAGATTACTTGAATGAACCGCAGCACGTTCACGGGTCGCTTAAATGACCCGCGGCATATTTATAGATTCCCCCACAGAGCATTCACAGAATATTAAAGTTACCCGCAGCATATTTATAGATCAATGCGGTGCATTTATAGATCACGTGACCCGCAGCGCATTTATAGTATACACAGGGTGTTTATAATTACAGTTCCCGTGTACTTAACGTAGTTGTCCTCAAGAACTAAATCATTGTTATGCAGCCAAGTTTCCATGATATTATAACGAGACCATGGAAGAGAGATTTATGCAATAAAAAAATAATTCAACTTTCAACCAGCAGGTGGAAAAGTGGTGCTTTTTCATTTTTCCCATGGTCCATATAGTGCGAATTCCAAGTTTCAATGGAAAACGTCGACCAGAACGGGTGCTACGTAGGTCTGAGTATTTTCAGTATACATGCACTGTTCAGACCTATGTAGCGCCCGTCAGTATACTGACGCTATAGTAGCGCATGACATTATACAGTCGACGCTCGTTACAACGACCCGACGTCATAGCGACCATTCCATTACAACGACCGGTAGGATAAGTCCCAAATCCTGTGGAGTCCGTCCTGCATTTTGTTTCGTCCTTCACTTATTTCAAGGACTTGTGTGTGAGAGACATCATCCGGAACAATATTTTACGCATTTTGGCGATTTTTCTAACCGTGAGAATAAATTCGTCCAGCGCAATCGCTAGCTAAGATCTCTCCCCATCAATTCTACCCACAGCGAATTATAGCGGCTAATTTTGTGAACTTGAAGTTCCCAGAAGTTATTTTATCGGACACGCGATTTGTTATAGAGTGGGGATTTTTTCGACCAATTGGCGATATTTCACAGAACGCACGAAAGGAAACAAAAGCACAACAATATAAACAGACATAATGCTCGAGGGGTAAAAAAGTAGAATGAATAATTATTATATGAAATGCTCTTACGGAAACCCAGTAACGTAGGAGAAACGAGTGAGTGATGTGGTCCATGAATCATATCCTGTTTGCGGACATCTCAACGCCATAAACAAGGGGGTGGGGGTTGCTTGGCACTCACACGAGAAGAGAGAAAAGCCACTTGAGATATTCAAGAAACGACATTTCAACGGAAATGAGAATAAAAACGCTGAATATAAAGAGCGAGGGGAATAATAAGAAAAGAAATTGCTCCGCTTTCTCAATGACACAGAGCAGCATATTCCCGCCAGCAAAGGGCCAACGAACTAACTGCCAGTGCGTAATAATTCCGTTGAGAGTTCGCATGAATCCCGAAGAGAGCTAAGGATCCGTAACCGAATCCGTGACAGACACGAAAAGGAAAACAAATGACAAGCGCAGAAACACTCTTGAGCTAATTATAAAAAGCCATCTAAATTAGATTGTCACGACTCTTGAGTCTGTCTGTCTGTAGAAATTTCCCATTGACCGATATAAGAACACTTGTGGTGCTCTCGAGAAGGCCTTACAGACTGCGGGTTCTCTGCGGGAAGATATAGCTTGGAGCAGTGGTTGTCAACCTGGGGCCATATGGTCCATTGTGGTCTTGGGATATTCGGGGGGGGGGGCCACAGCTGAAATTGAAGTGGAAGGGGCCGCAGAGAGCTGTGAGAAAAAAATTGGGTAGGCTGTAAGCGGGCGCAAGTTTTGACGTGAATACGTTTTTTGTGCCTTGAATTGCGTGGTAGATACTTACATAATGAAATTATATCATTATCAACGGCTTTTTCCTGAAACTTGTTTGCTCTACTGCCAATTCTCATTCTATAATGATTTTGAGTCTTTTCTGAACAGGAATGAAATACGGTGGGAGAAAGTGGGCCCATTTCAGAGAATCCAGCACAGCGGCCCATAGAACCCTGGATCATCTCAAGGAAAAGGCAATGGTTCATCCAGGCGTGGCAGCGAGGGTATCGTGCCCTAAGGAAGCATACGTGTTGAGAACTGGTACTGTGATCTTCACAAGTAAGCTCTTGCAAAACATCACGCAAAACATCCTTGCACACAGTGGGGAGGAGGGTAAGGTGTTGAGACTGTCCTACAGAGAACTCCTACAATTAGAAGGAAGCTCACTGAAGCTTCCCGGGCATTCAGTGATATGCCGGGAAGGGTAATTTATTGTGTTAGTTCCTTGGATCGTCCCGTATTTTGTAGGACACGCTAATTTTTCCGATACAATTCTACTCTCGGCAGAGATGATCATCCCCCCCCCCTCTCTACGGATCTTCACGTGGCCTAGGAAATCAATCTTTTGTAAAATTTTTGTTTTGTATATATCACACACAATTTAGTTTCAGTTAAAATTCAATTCACCAAGTAGAGAATTTCGTTGCTGGATGTAGAGGGCATTGCAAGAAAATACGGTGCAAAGGGGGCTAAAAAAGGTGGAGAAACGCTTGTTAATAATGAATATAACAGCCTCAGGAAATGAGGCATTTTTGTACATCTTCTTACGGGATGGTTCAGAAAGGATTCCCCATTTTGCACGAGAATCGTCCCGGGCTGGAGCCCTGTCAGCCCTTCCTTGTGGGCGCGATGGGTAACGCTCTAAATTACCCCGAGGTACCTGTTATGACACGCTGCCCCATCCAAACGTTTTGTTGTTGGTTTTTTTTTTTATTTGGAAAAATCTTGAGTTCTAATTTGTCTCCCGCGGCTCCCTAGGGTGACGCGGCATACGTTTTGGGATTCACTGGCACAGGACATGATATTTCAAAGATGGATTATAATTATCATCGAATAGCTCTTCCCTTCTTCTCAGATTTTTTAAGGGAAGATCATCCACCCTTTCTAAAAAAAAAAAGTGCTGACTCATTCACATTGTTCAAAAATTATTTTTTACAGTTCTCTACAGAGAAAAAACGACGGTGAAAAGTGAAAAATGGAATATTCATGTCTATACATAGGAATATTTTACAGGAACAGAAAAAAAAAAATTCCTTTGTAGCATGAGGTACGGTAATAAAGATTTCCCCCTTTCCCCTAAAAAAAAAGCTGGAATTTCGCGAACAAGAGGCCTCGTGATAGGAACAAAATGACAAGCATATTGTCAAGGCCACCAAGACAAGCTGTGTAAAGTAAAAAAAAAGGAAATGTCAGTAGCTGGAGAAACATAGGCTCCAACAGCATTACTTTGATGCGAGAAGGGTCTCTGTCTGGTAAAACACTAAATTAAGATATAACCATGACGTAGGTTTTTGAAGGAGACGTAATTTCCAAGATAACCAGTGTTTCGACGAGCGGGTTGGAGACAGTTCACCTTCCATCACCCATGTTATCTGCAAGAAAAAAAAACAATGCTGGCTCTGAGTACCAAGTTTTTTGTAGCCACCAAAAAATCAAGAAATCTATCCATTGCCTCATTATCCGCAGTTGGCTTGATAGATACTGATCACTTTGGATCACGCTCGTCTCGCTTGATCGGTACCAATCACTTTAGATAACTCTGTATTAACACTCTTGTGATCGGTATTGATTAATTTTGGTGACGCTCGATCCGATTGGTCACACAATCTTCATTCCTTTTGAAGAGGCTCGGCCAATCTTCATTCGTTTGGACCATCTTCGGTCTTCCACTTGGTCAATCTTCACTCATTTGAACAACGCTAGGATAATCTTGACTCCTTTTGACCACGAAAGGATAATTGATCTCCACTCCTTTTGATCACCATCTTCATTCCTTTGGACCATGCTCGATCCGCTGGTCAATCTTCACGAACCTTAAGATCACGCTCGGTCATCCACTTGATCAATCTTCATTTATTTAACCAAGCTAGGATAATCTTTACTTCTTTTGACCATCTTCGCTAATCTTTATTCTTTTGTGCGACGATAGATCTGCTAGGTCAGTTTTCATTCCTTAGTACCACGCTTGATCAGTACTAGTCACTTTGAATCTAGCTCGACCTCCAAATTGATTACTTTGAACCAAAGACAAAAAAAAGGACTAGCCGATAGACGGTTTTGGTCAATGAGAATCCAGCCAGTTCTGAAAATACAACTTCTCCAAAAGCGTCACCACTTCTATTTTTTTGAACATGTGAGGTGCCTGTTAATGGAGGTGATCGAAGGCAAAAATTTTGGACCTATAAAAATGACTACATAGGGAGATGGCTCACGAGAGGTTTCACAGTACATCAGAACATAAATATCAGCTGAAGGCAGTACCGTAACTTAGACGGTGCAACAGGTGCACCAGCACAGGGGCCAGAAGAGGCTTAAATGCAAATTCTTGAACAGGAACGGCTAGTTACGGCACTGACTTTAGGCATCGATGACTCACAACTAATTGTTTGACTCATTTCCGCTTAAAGCCCCGTGAATCCACAAACGTAATTCCTCCTATAGAAGATAAAAAAAAAAGAGACAACCAGCTAAATGCTAGTCGCGAGCTCCGGATCACTGACAAGTAAAGGGTCCCAAAAAAAGGTGACGTCTTCAATAAGTTTTGAAAAATTACCACAGATTCTATTCATTAATTCACGAGCACCAAAAATGTTTAAAAAATTCCGGGGGAATTCTTGTGGGTCACTCAAAACAAAATTGTAAATATTGAAACCTGTACGAAACGGAAAGTCAAATACACTGAAATAATATTCCGTTTTATAAAGGGTGCAAATAAAAACAGTAATCGTTGAACAGATTGCATTTTTATTCCGTTTAAGACAGATTCCCGTTTCACACAGTGTCCGTCTTGGCCAGGTTTCACTGTATTGATATTTCCAACGCCAACAGAGGCCAAGAATGAATTTCAAGTACAGCCAACACCTTCTGCAGCAGAAAGCCTCCGCGCGAAGCTCGTGACGTCACTGAAGTCGTACATTTCACCTATGGGGTCACTGGATATACTGCAAAAAAAAAAAAGGTAAAGATTTCGCATACGTCGGACTACGTTATATCCAATGTCTACAGTAGAAGTGGGCGACTCCAGTGACGTCAGAGCTTCGCGCGGAGGCTTTCGGCTACAGAAGGTGTTGGTACAGCACAGACAAAGAAAAATAACTAGTTTTTCTATTAAATAAATAGAACAGAGAAGCTAGAGGAAAGGAAGAGAAAGTGAAAAGAAGGTTTTTTTATAAATAATCGCCAATCAGCGCGAGGGGCGATGAGTAGCCGACTGTTAACGTTTTTTAATAATTTTTTGTGGCTTTAATACATGCAATTCCATTCCGTCGCTAGTTTTCTTTTTTTCTTCTGGGTGAGATGAGTGTACTTAAATCTTTGCAGGATAACTCCTTGGGACCCTTCCCCTGCGAGATATAATCCGAGTGACGTTACGCGCCAGAAGAGTTACTGTAATCAGATCGCCTCCGCCGGCTATTCTCATCACCGATTGGTTAGGTCTAGAAATAAGACAGACCGCCGTTTTCGAACGGAAAAGAATGCATTCAAAAGAGAACCGAAAGCTATTTTGAACTAGTCCAAGACAAGACTGACAACAACAACCGGAAAAAAAGGCAATATAAGCGTGTGTTGTGACAAGCGTATTATGACTGCTGTTGCGCACAAAGACACGAGATACATACATAAGTTGCTAAAAATATCACATTCATCGTGTGGGACAAGACGCAAGTTCCGTCAAGAACAAGATTTTGCCAATGCCCTTGCCGGATATGACTGTATAAGTGGGAAGGGGGAATATACTTATCATTGTGAAAGAAAAAGACGCGATTCACGCCGAATGTTCATTACGAAGGACGAAAAGGTGTGACGGGAAAAAATATATATACGCCGATAATTAATGGAATAAGAAATAACTAAGGATTCATATTCTGTGACCGAGGAGGAAAAAAACGCATGGATATCCGAAAAAAAAGAATCATTATTATGCTAATGAATCTGATGGAAGCGAAAGCATCAAAGGGACGTGCGATTCATTAACGAGTCACTTGTCTTATGACTCCATGCAATGTTATCTTAAATTGAATAAAGATGAAGATTCATACCAAGGATGGAAGCAATGACGTAGATGCCGACGTCTATGATGATAACGTACCTTGCGTTTCTCGTACACCGTTGTCATCAAAATCTGTTTGTGACCCCGTACTGCGCTAATGAGGGCATTTTGAGCGTCTCGCACCATTTCTTTGAATTTAGTTTGTTGCGCTTCGGTCATTGAATACACTCGAAGGACAATCAAATCATTTGGTTCAAAATTATTGTGCAGAATACAGGACTGAAAAGACCAATTTTTAGCTGACCCCTGGATATTGGCTTCTAGTTGAGGAAAAAACCCCTGTTTAGACAATAAATCCTAGGTGACAGGTGACCATGGCGATTTAAAAGAAAAAAAATTGGCATTGGCACCTAATGACTGATTTATGTATGATAAATTGTATCGGACAAATTGTGTATATATTTCAGACACAAAACACTTTCTAAAATTATGTAACCATGTTGGTTAAACATGCTTTACAGAAAGGAATCTCGAGCACATCGAAGAAAACACTAATTCGGACTATTCTTCTTGAGGCAAAAAAACTATGTTCGGTTCCGATGCAATTTAACTGACACCTATTTTTTATTAGATTTATCCAAGCCCTGGATTTTGTAGGTAGGCGAGTCTTACTTAGTTTATTTCGAGATCGCCTTGATTCAAGATGCGATTTCACCTCCGTAACAAGTGAAAGAATCTGTAGTTGATGTCACAACAGTTCAGCGCGAGACGATTCAGCGCAGTGATTGTGTTTTGTAAATAACAATTCGCTTTCTACTTGTTCCAGACTTTGGACTAACCGAATATGCATTGCTCCAATTTAATTTCTGTTAGCTTCTCCTCTTCCTGCAGAGCCGTAATGAATTTCCAAATATTGGGATGATGGACTCCAATAGTGCTACTGAACGAATTATTCCAGCCCTCAATATAAATATTGGGATGATGGACTCCAATAGTGCTACTGAACGAATTATTCCAGCCCTCAATATAAATATTGGGATGATGGACTCCAATAGTTCTACTGAACGAATTATTCCAGCCCTCAATATAAATATTGGTGTCTGCAAAGCCGTCAAGAGTGGCGTCGAACTGATTCTATAGTTCTATAGAGAGTTTAGGATCTCCCCTACGATTTCCTCACGTTGGCTTTCCAACCCAGATGTCTTCGAAATAATTTACCATATTATATAAATCTTCATTGTCTCTGTACTATCCCATCGGGAACGATACGATATCTTAAGATAATTTTTTTATAACGACGACATATTTATGTCTGAAAATTCTAAGCACACCTTATTTTCAAAATCATTTCAAAGCATTTTGAAATTTTTTTTTGAATTTACGTATGCCAGTCCTAAGTCTGAAAAAAGTTGGAAGGGAATTATTATGTAGAAAAAACGCTCAATGCGCTGAATTGTCGTAAATTCCTGTAGTTTTGGTGAGTCAGGCATTTTCAACATACTCCTCACTGAAGCGACCAAAAGTGCTCGATCGCGCACAATTACAATTTCATGCCCTAAAGGTAATGAACCGAACTAATCTAATCAAACAAACACCTTATTACATTCAACCTCAGCATTAAGCTGATTTGAGTTCCAGCATGTAAACAAAATTTCCAAATGGGTGCTCGTTTCCCTAATGAGGATAGACCAGATGGATGAGATGTTCGTGGCTTCAAAAGAAAAGTCGAGCACTCCTAGTTTCAGCGATGGTGGTACTACAGTCGAATCTCGGTTTAACGGATACCGTTATAGCGAAAAAAATCTCATTTTATATAAAAAACTCTTTCCTAATCCTCCAGATAAGTTTACGTAGGAAAAAGAATTTACAACGAAGTGATTTGTCGGGTCTCTTGGAGTTCGTTATGACAGGATTCGACTGCAGTATAGTCAACACAAATAACGCCTACTGATCATATTTGACTTGAGAGTCATAGCCGCCATTCTCAACTTGATAAGGTTTTGTGGCGTCCATAGAATTATTTCGTAGTCGATAAACTGGGTCAGGATAGGGCTCTTTGAAACTTCATAACTCCCTTGCAATGAGGAAGGCCCTGGATATTTGCGGTTTTTGTATAGCTTGAAAGTTTTACAAAGAAGCCTAATTCACGAGGGCCTTCCAATTATCGTAAGGGGGCGTTGTAACAATGAAGTACCGTTGTTTCCTGATGCGGACTCGACATAGAGCGGCTTTTTTTGCTGCCCTAAGATGACAATTGTTTTTAAAATCTATTAACTCTATTCCTTTTGTCACTTATTTCTTCGTGTTACATATAGGGTGTCCCATAAATTCGTAAATAGTTAAAAAATTCATAAAAACATTTTAGAAGAATTGGTACGTTTGAATGCGGTTTTGCAAAAAAGTTGTTCTCACGTATTCACGTATGGGGATTTTCGGTACAGAAAAAAATACTTGGTTCAAAATTTGTCGATAGAAAGCCGGGGAAATCAGTGAGGTGGGAGTGATTGAACCTTAACTTTTCTTCCATCTCTTTAGCGTCCAAACGTTAGTAATGCTTCATTCAGCCTCTAATTCAAGGCTAACTTAAAACTACACTAATAACAATCTCTACCAATGTCAACATTGAAAACCTCATGCAAGAGTTAGTAAAAGGATGGTCCAGAAACGAGCGATTCATCGTAAGACCAGCATTTCATAGGACTCTGATTTGCATATTTATAGTGATATGCTTTCGCACAGTGGCCTCTACCCTCAAAAATTCGAACCATTTTTTCGCCAAAAAAAAAATCCCCCGTTGTTGAGCATGAATTTTTCGCAAACCGCATTCAAATGTGCCAATTCCTTCAGTTTTTACGAATTTATGGGACACCCTGTGTTTTCTTTTTTTCAATTATTATTTGCACCGGAATCATTTCTCGAGGCCCACGAACCGGCTTTACCCCAAAATTTTTCGTATTTTGATTAAATTATTAAAATTGCCTCTCATCCATCTTATAAATTACTCAGACACGCGACATTTTATTGATACACACGTCATTCCCTCTCATGGTCTTTCTTGCTTTCTGGTTTCGTAACTTGCATCGCAATCTGTACACTCATGCAGGTGACTCAATAGAAACTCAAACCTCTCGAATCGGTTGATTTTCCGGATACATTTCAGTCACATAAGAACAAACGGAAAGTTAATTAGAAGTGGAAAAAATTAGATCAAAGATTGTGTGTGAATCCTTAATACTAACACATCCACATCATTTTTTAATATCTTTCCGAAGAAAATTCGATAAAACTGGACATGAGATTAAACAGAAGCCAATGTATTGATTGCAAGACAAAAAAACAAAAACTAATGCAGTAGACTCTCGCTAATCCGTCACATATAAGGCCAGGATGTGCCGGAATGGAAGTGGTCACTCAAGTATTACGTCAGCATCGATGGGAGGGAGGGGGGTTCCGATTTGCTAACTTTTGATGACGGGGGGGGGGATTTAAATTATGCTTACGTCATCACCCACCCTTTATGAAAATATGATATATTCTTAATGGTGCCGAAACCGAGAAAACCTTCCGATAGTTTGTGGGCACCTGAACTAACATTCTCCCTGTTGATAAGTCCCATACAAAATCGGATGTTTCGCTGATCCAAGTGATCTTGAAATGTGTCTGGGTCGCTTAACTGCTCTGGAACTGTGCCACGCATCCCTCAAGTGATCCGAAATTAAGCCGCGAATCACTTAAGTAATCTGGGTATGTGCTGCGAGTAACTCGAGTGATGTAGAACCGCACTGGGGGCCGCTTAAGTGCTCTAAAACCGTGCCACATGTCCCTCAAGGGATCTCTAAATTTGCCACGGATCGCTTAACTGTTCTGGAACGGCGCCACGTGTCACTTAAACGTTCTGCGAATTCATCACGGGTCTACTTGAGTGATCTGAAAGTGCTGAAAAACTGCTAAAAATTTGCTGACGTAATAACTCCTTATGATAAATAAATCACTTAAGCGATCTGTAAATGTGCCACTTAGTTCATTTTCACAAAATTAGGTTTGTGGGGGGGGGGGAAGCAGGCCACAACAGATAATTTGGTCCACGGGCCAAGGATTTACCATATATGGCTTAGAGAGAGCTGATGACAAAATTGGGGGTTTTGTCAAAATGGTCAACAATTTGCTGGCGTAATACTTGAACGACCCCCAATCGAAATCACTGGATTACCGGAATTCATTTGAATATTGGAGTAGACAAGCCACTCAATAGTATCATGGATAATGTTATCATTCGAGTATTGTCATAACATCGAAACGGACCAATATCATAACATGGAAAAAACAAGGTTGTTTACAGTTATCGGTTTTTCGGTTTATATTATCTTTTTCCGTCAAAAGTTGTTTTGCGCATCTTTGACACTGAAAATTATTTTTTTTTTCCCGACAAAAAAATCGTAATCAACTTGCAAGGCTATGTTAAGAGCACAGAAGACGTACTCGAGCACTTCTTTCTGGAGGTCAGGAGAAAAAGACCTCCTTAGGGGATCTATGGAACGTACCGTTTTTTACATTGAAAAAATAATCATAATTCGTAACACATACTAGATAATTCCATTCAAACTTCTCAATGATTGAATAATAACAACAAACTCAGGATTTTGGCTTAAAGTTAAAATATCCTCTTTTAGAACTTTTATAATGTTTCATGGGAAAAAAGGAAAATTCACAATTTCACATTGCAACCAGCTGTGTAGAAAAGAAAGTCCGAGTTGTCCCGTTTTTTCATACGTCCCATTCAATTAAACTGGAGTTATAGTCTTTGCGATTTCTTTCGAATATATTCATCAATCGGTTATTGTTATCAGAAACCCCGAGTCCTGATGCGCTCACATTAAGCAGCGTGCACTATATAAACTTCTACGCACAAACATGCAATGGCTTTTTCCTCTTCTAGGATTGAAGAAAAAACACCGGATTACTGGATGGGCCGGATTATCGAGAGAGTACTGGAGCGGTTCGCAACCTTTTTTGACTCGCGGAGCCCTTTTTAGTAAAAAAATTTATATGGCGGAGCCCCGTAGGTCCATTTCTGAATTATTCATCAAAGTTACTGATTTATTTTTACTATTTGAAAATATTTATAGTTATTTTTTTTCAATTTTACTGTTTCTTTTTTTAAATTTTCCTCAAGCGGCCGCGGAGCCCCTGGAGAGTGCACAAGGAGCCCTAAGGGCTCCGCGGAGCACCAGTTGAGAACCGCTGGTCTACCGTAACTGGGAACTCGTCGGAAATGACTCTTAGTAGGTCTCATTACGTGCACTAAACCGTCGAGTGAAAACATGTAGAAGCCGTTTTGAAAGAGTGCACAGGTGAGTCGAGCCTCGCCTACTATGTCACAGCCATTAACGGATCAGAAAAAGAGTAAGGTAAATGGTGCACGAAGAAGGGAATTACACACACCGGCAAAATACACACGTGGGCGAGAAGATGCGGGAAAAGCCAATCATCATCAAAGAAGGTACACCATTTAGCTTTATGATAAGACAGCAAGAACAAAAAAAAACACACTTTGAAAATAGCCGATGTTATCTGAGAATGTTACCTTAAGCATTTCACGAAACGATTCCACCCCGAAGATGACGTCGACTCCCATCTAGTTGACTGCGGCGTGGAATCCGAATAACATTTTGCTCTTCCAATTGCCACAGACCTCTTAGGAAAGCCAGACAATATATATATATATATAAAAAGAGAAGCAGTGGCTGAGTTAATTGAGCGGAGACCTTATATAATAGTCATTACCGGCCTAAGTAATGGAGGCATCCGTAGATTAGGGGGGAAAAAACGCTAACCGTTACGGGCCTTTTTCCAAGAAGAGGGGGAAAATTAAAACAAATGCTTACTCGCATGACGAATGGTAAGGGCCACTTTTTGCATGACGAATGGTAAGGGCCGTTTTAACGGGTTTCTAGACCCCACCCCCCTCCCCCCGAGCCTAATCTGAATGAAATATATACACGGTGAGAGTTCCCTTAACCTCCGGCCCGCGAATTTGTTCCAGTAGAAAACCATCAATACACACACAACACGATAAATACCCAAGCTGACCATATTTCATACAAATACGGGATACCACCAAAACAAATAGTCAAGGAAAGGCGCCAATTACAGCCAAAAATAAATTGTCACAAGGCAAGTGAAATTATCATTCACGTCCGAAAAAATTTTCAGGCAAATAAAGCTGCAATTTACAGCGAAAATAATTGTTAAAGGCAAGTAAAGTTACCAATTATTGCTAAAATTGTTGAAAAATTGCCAATCGCTATCACAATGCTATTGATACGTACTACTACTTAACCGAACATGCACCTCGTACGCATTCCTCTACGGAATTCATATTCCGTATTCCGGAATTTATTGATAGGCACTGCAAATCAAAAAATAATTCACCAAAAAATTTACACGTCTGACAAATATGAGAGATGAATTATATGACTATAATCAATTGTGATAATTATCATAATATAATTTACGAGTCATCAAAAGTCTTAATTTTTCATTTCAAAAATTCAACTAATCCTTGTTGAAAACAGGAGACAAAAAACGGGACGTTTCCTAAAAATACTGAGACGGACAAAATTACGGGAATATCCCGTAAAATACGGGCGGGGTACAAGTTTCTGTCCCGCGAGCGTAAGAAATACCGCATACCCGGACAGCGGACTAAAAAGCTTATGCATTGTGTACCTCTGATATAGGCCATATGCAGGTGTGGGCAACCCCTTCGGTCTAGTTTTGTAATGTAACGCCACAAAACTGGTGAATGGTCATGTTTTTTTTTTGTGAAATTTACCTACGGTCTTTGTTCAGGAAAGTTCAGTGGCGTACACGCTCGCGTATTTTTTTTTTTTTTCAATTCGCACGTCACTGATTTCATTCAGCCTCAGGAAAATTAAGTCTGACACGAGTTTCGCATGCATCTAGATATTCGTTGGAATGAACATTTTAACATAAGGGTCCGTAACATGCCTAAACGAAGAATTGACGTCACCTTGAAAAGCAGAGTGGCTATTCCGTGTTAAAAATTCGGCAGAAATGTGCTCCGACATGTATTTTCTTTCAGTCAAGACCATTAAATTCGCTCTGCTGAACCAGAAACCTGAAAATATCCAAAAGGATTTTCACCCCCAGACATCAAATGAGGTGCTGATCTGCCATCAGGTAACAGCATTCCACGACCAGGACAGGGCCCTTCACTACGTATAACACGTGCGAGAGCGGAAAAATTTATCGCCGACTCTGTCTAGTGTTTCTTCTCCAAAACGTCTCTAAAACGTATCGCGTTTTTATCACCACACGCACACATACCTTTTAGGCAACGTGAAATGTGGTGACACTTCACCCTCGGCGAGAATCCATCCGTCCCCCACTCCTCAACGCAGTCATTACATACGACTCGGGAGTGGCGATATCGTAACCACTGGGAATTATCTGACGACTGGCGATTATCGTCTAGGAACACCGACAAGGAGACCACTGACGCCACATTTCGCTTACACTTATTTATTTATTTTGGTTTTCTTCTGTAAAACAGCATGTGTACGCGGTTTAACTGATAAGGAGGTGGAACCTAAAACTCTCGCGAAATCTGTTCTGATGGGGGGGTGCTGAACGCTCCTAAAAAGCAGCACATTGCCCCCATCAACTAGGAAAGATCATCTTAACGGTCGTTACATTTCTGAAAACGGAATTCTGGGAATAATAATCCGTGAAATTTTGGGAAAACGTTAATAGCGTTACAAATCTGGGCTTCAAAAGCTATATTTGTAACAGGGTGGGTCATAAAACAACTCTGCCGATATACGAGACACTAGAGGGCGCGAAAGTCAACGAATGCGAATGAAATTTGAAATATGGGGACCGTTAAAGTATTACGTCAGCAGATTTTTAGCCATTTTTGACCTCCCCTTGTCAGCAAAACTCTGACACCCCCCCCCCCGCTCTTGTCAGCCAAATTTCGCCAGCACTTCGCCCTACCGCACATTGGTGGGATCAGAGACATACGTTGGGGGCATAGGGGGAATCATGCCCCCCTCCCCCGATGATCACTAATAATATTTAAAAACAAATTAAAATTTCTGAAGAAAATTCTTTTATATGTTATTGTAATCAATTTCCGTTAATTTAAATGCTAATTAAAGGCTAAGAACTCAAAATGTATCTCAGAAATTCTCATTGCGACCCCACCCTCCAAACCATATGTGCTAAACCCAGGGCCGCAACTAGATACTTGGTCACCCGGGGCAAGCGTGCATTTTGACGCCCCCTTGTAATGTTGAAGGAGAGGTTTCAGAATGATATTTGTGCCCCCTCAGGTCCGGCACCCGATACACGAGTTCCGCCTGCTCCCCCATAGTTGCGGCCCTGGCTAAACCTATCGCCCAAAGGCCAAATGAGGCCCTTTGGGTTATTTGATGTGTCCCGCTACCTGATACCCAATTCTATAAAAAGTAACGAAGCGGCACACTTATAGATCGCTTTAGTGACCCGTGGCACAATGCCAGAGCATTTAAACGGCCCACGGAACATTCACAGATCACTTGAGTAACCCACTGCACAGTTCCAGAACACTTAAGCGGTCTGTGACACATTTAGAGATTCCTTACGTGGCACAGTTTTGGAGCAGAGTTAAGCGGCCCTCAGTGTAATTCTGCATCACTCAAGTTACCCGCGGGACATCCCCAGATTATTTAGGTCATCCGCGGCATACTCACAGATCATTTGCGACGCGCGGCTCAGTTCCAGAGCACTTAAGCGGCCCGCTACACATTTCCAGATCATTACTTATAAATAGGACAAATGTTAGTTCATTACGAATATCTCATTTTTATAAAGGGTGGTTGATGATGTAAGCATCGTTCACCCCCCCCCCCCACGTCGAGCAGGCCCGTGGCCAGAAATTTCGTTCGTGGGGACCATTTTTGTTTCGGGGGAAAGTAATAGAACAAATAGATTTGGCCATCTTTTTCCCTTTTTACGGTCATTTTCTCATATTTCGGGGGGGACCAGACCCCCCCCCCCCAAGTCCTCCCCCTCGCTACGGCTTTGCTGTCGAAAATGAGCAGAGACACGAAAAACCCCCAGCTCTAGTGGCCTCCGAGACAGTACGAAACTCTTGCTGTTTCAGTTAGCTACACGTCTCCTCATACTGTTCCAGTGGCCCATCACAAGTCTCGAACTACTGAGTGACTTACGTAGCCCCAGACTGTTTTAGTGACTTATTATGTAACCTCGGATTGTGAGAGGGCCATCACCAGTCCCATACAAGTGATTCAACGCGTGTGACGTACTGTCTCATCACGTGCTTGTCTCGTTCCGTCTCGGCCATTCATCAGAAGTCTCGCACTGTCACTGATTGATAGCAAGTCTCGTACGGTCTCGGTGACAAATCACGAATCTCTCATCATCTCGGTTATCCATCACACGCTTCGATATCTCCTTGAGATGGGAAGCGGGGTGTGTTTTTGTCCCGTCCTTCAATGTTCAATGGTGATTCATCACACGTCCTCGTACTGTTTCAGAAAAACTTTGCGGACCCATAGACGCCGGAACCTACTGGCTGAGGCCATTGAGCCCCCAATAAATTTTGTAAGGGCGCTGAGGTTCCCCCCAATAATTTCCGGAAAAAAAACAATGCATTGCACTTTCCTTCTCCTACGTAGGATCTTGAGTCTCGTATATACGAACAGGACGACCAGCAAGTTTCAGCCCCTCCAATGTTTTCTTCATGTCGGAGCCTCTTTGCGGACCTAATTTAGACTAGGTGATGGAGACTGATTACCTAACCAAAACTTTTTAATTGATGCTTCACGGGATTTGTATTGCTCCATTAAAGCGGGACTTTAGCCCTCTTCAAATAGTGAGCAAAGTCTCTGAAGAGCAACCTTTGGGAACCTCCGATATATGCACTCAAATCAAAATAATACCGTCTTCCTTGAATGCATTATCTTTATCTGAGTGTTTGAGCATATATCAGAGGGGTTCATCCTTAAATGCCACTTAAATGGGGATGCTTGATCAGAAATATCAGTCGAATATCTACGAATACAAAACCAGGCTCTAATATTCACCACTTCCATGCTGAATGTTCGCGGGGAGGATATTTGGGGATCAGCGAGCAACAGGTTGGGAAAATGGTCGTATTAAAGTATCAAGGGCCGTTAGATGATAATCACATTCGGGCTGACTACTGCAAGACTTCCAAAGCCAATTCCCAGTCAGTCAGCAAAAAATTCACCAAAATATACTCCTAATTCATTCTTACACCAAACTGTCTGTTCATTCAAGCCTCACAATAAAATAAAACTGATTATCACAGGAAGTGTTTAACACCACAATTTCGTTGTGACTGAACCAAACAGTACATGTGTGTGTGTATATATATATATATATATATATATATATATATATATATATATATATATAAAACCTTCAGCCAAATAATTGAAAGAAACCGCCAAACCGGGAAATACAGGCATAAACATTCACCAGATAATACAGAGTGATTAAGGAAAAAGAGATTAAATTTCACTTTTTCCTTCTCTTCTCTCTCATATTCTTAAAAAAAAAAAGAAAATTGTATTAAGAAAAGAAGATTATGTGGCTCTGTGGCCATTTCAACAAGGTCACAGAAGTTAATGAAGGCCTGGTTGGAAACGAGCTGACCGATTAAGGCCAGCTTATCTCTTCCCGAGTTCAGAATGGAAGAGCATCTCCAAAATAGAAACGGGGGGGATAAGCTGAGCGTGATGAAGATAATTTATTTGCATTTTAATTTCTTATCTCTAGAAGACTAATTTCCATAATTGATACACAGTCGAACCCTCGTTTAACGATCCAGATGAGACCGACATTTTCATTCGCTAAATCGAGGTTTGAGATGGATGAAGTGAAATAATATGCATAGGAACTTAAACGAAATTGGTGAAATCTGAGTCCGACTCTATTATCCACGCGAGTATATCATACACACTGAAAATCGGTTATAACGACCTCGGATGCAGCGACACCTCAGCTACGACGTCAGTTATTGCCTGGCCCCGACTCATTTCGGTGGAGAATAATGTTAATGAACCTTACTTATACCTGTCGGTAAAACGCAACGACCACGGATATTACGATTCCTTATTTGTCACTTTGCTTCCGTTTCCCTATAATAATAGTTGTCAAAGTGGGCGTCGTGGTTGGCTGGCGGCTATATTGATGTGTGCTTGTTCGGGACTTGAGGGTGTTTTGTTACACTATTCTCTCTCTCTCTCTCTCCAGACAGATGAACGCTGACCAAAGCAAAGGAGCAGCGGATGAACGTCCGCCAATGCGAAGATGCAGATGAACAATGGCGAAAGCAAGAGTGCTGCCGATGAAAGTTGACCAAAATAAAGGAGGAGCGGATGAAAATAGAGAACCACTCCGGGCCGGATTTTTAATCCTGCGAAATACGAGGCTGCAAAAGGCGCTAAGGATTTTTTAGGGCGCCAACTGAAGGAGAGGGATGATTTTTTTTTTATCACCAAAATATTCGCTTACACCTGAAAAATGTCCAGAACCGGCCTTGGAACCACTGCCTTAGAATTTATTCCAATCTATTCATTGTGTTAAGGTACGTCCACACTCAACAACAAGTTGAGCAACACGTGCTGCGGGACTTTTTGTATGAGTGTGGACGTGTTTTGCGAATTGTTGCTCAACTTTTCAAAGTTGTAGAACACGCCCACACTCGTATACAAAGTTTGTTTCTCAACTTGTTGCTGAGTGTGGACGTACCTTTAGGGTGTGAACATAGTGCGTCCGTATTTCCGATTCTGGAAACCCAAGTCGTCTCAGATTGATTAAAAACACGAATTTCAAGCTAAAAAAACGTTGAAATTCGGGTACTAACAGGGAGAAAAGTCTCAGAAAGTCGAATAAAAATTGATTCCAGACCGCTTTTCTTGGAGTTGGGGGGGAGGATGCTTAGCTCCTGCGAAATTTTGGATGGAGCTGAATTTGTTTTGAATTTGTAAAGCTTCGGTCCACAAAGAGTTTTTAAAGTTTAAGACGAAACACGCTCGCCAATCAGCAAAGATGCTTTTCTTCCTCATGTATCCCGATAGATCCGTGTTTCCTGACCGGTGGTAAGAGAAAAGTAATCGGCAATGACGGAAGAAAGAGAAGAAAACAAATGAAAAAAACTGCAAAATATTAGTTACACAACATACAAGGGGGGTACAAAAGCTTCCTGAGCATTTCTGGAAATCCATATTCAAACTTGAATTTACCACCTCACTTATCACGAGGTAATTGGGAAAACACGGGTCACATAAATTTAGAGAGTCAGTCATCTAGAATACGAGACAGTCATTTACTGTATTCAACCTCATAATCAGGACCATATAACAACGGCTGTCTCATAAGGCACTGGAGAAGGATTCCCGCACGCTGCTTTGTGACGTCAGTAAGTAGTCCATTTTCCCTCAGAGAGTATCATCTTTGTACGGAAAAGAAATGATCGAACTCAGCATTGGCGATTTCTATGCCCCACATCCAATCACTATGCGGTATTTCTGAACCAATCATGAAGATTCTACGCCAAAATAAGAAGAAACGAAATGTGATTCTGTGTTTCGAAATGTGGCAAACTTGCTAGGTAGTCTTAATGACGTCTATGGCAGCCCGTGCGGAGGCCTTCGCTGGTTGTCGGTACCAGTTGACGTCACTCGTGACGTCATTCCCCTGCAGAACCGAGTGAGCCCGCTTTACTACCCTGTTAATTACGGTAGTTTGCACAATCGCTGTATATACTGACCATTTCACTGAATTATTTCGAAAATTATCTTTTCGATTATTGTCTTTAGTATCTGCACATTTATTTTGGCTTGCTTCGTTCGACCATTTAAACGTTTGAAATAAGAAGTTTTGCATTCGCTTATAAAGTATATCTTCACTGAGAATATTTTTCTCGGATCTATTTCAGTTGAATCACGTACGTCAGTCAACTGCTATTGGGTTAATTGGAAGCCAACTCTCGAGACCGATAATTTCAAAATTATATTCTGAACTTCCTAATAATTTTTAATTACCTTTTTATTTTCGTTTGAAGCAGCTTTTAAAAGCCTTGCACTTCGTTATTAGCAATACAATTGCAACATAAAAACATGGGAAGCAAATACAGTCAACGCTCGTTATAACGACCATCTATTATTACGTCAGTTCCGTTATAAGTTCCAATTTTGTCCTATTCATATCATGCTATTTTAATCCAATATAGCGATCTCGAAAGATCGTTAAATCCAATGCAACGTCCTATGGCAGCTCTGTTCCGCCCCTTTTTTTCACAGAAATGAACAAAATTTTCTTGGTTTTTCTTACCAAAATTGTGTTTGACATTGATCTTTTATGTCAGAGGTTCTTGACCTATGAGTTAAGAACCAAACTTGGGTCGCACGGGCTTGGAAGGTGGGTCGTTCGAATCACTAACAGACGGGAGCTCTTGTGTGAGAGAGCTATGGGTCTCAACCAAAACTTGATTCAAAGGGAATTCAGAGATAGGTCGTAAAAACCCATTCACTAACATCCAGGGACTCTGGAGCAACCGGGACATATGGCCACCGTATATATATAGCCCTGCGCCATTACACAATTTACCGCTTTACCGCGAAGGAAGTTTATTTATACATACAATATGGTTGGCCCTGGAGCCTATACAAGAAGATGCGACTGAAAATGACAAAGATATTGTTTCATATTGGACAAAAAGCTAGTTGTAGTGGGGGATTCGACAATAGAGCTTGGGAGTTTGTTCCATTCACCAATGATATGAGGAAAAATAGGTTTTATTTTAAGGGAATGGACGAGTCTTCGAGAGATGTATGATGGGTTGGCTAAGATACCCGAAGTATCTTTGTTATATAAAAATTTTCATGGTCAATTCAACAATGTTAATCGAGAAATGAGACGAAGAGTAGAGAGAGGGAGGAGATGAGGTTCGTTTTTGAGTTCGGACACGGAAAAGAAAGACGACCATTACTACTAAACCAGACATGCACCTCGTCCATATTCCTCTGCGGAACCTCTAACGAATTGGTACATGTTGGAATGTGTGTGTACGTATAGTGAACCTACCGTGAAGTTTGTTTCCGTGTAATGCTTGTTATGTGTAGTGCTGCCATCTGCAACCAATTTATTAAACTACGAGTTGCTTTCCTCAACTCATAGAGCGTGAAGTGTAATGAATGAATGAATAATTATAGCGTTGTAGGCCTGCTGCTCTCTACGGCGAGACTTTTTAACGGGGAGATCGGCTCGCATTTGAACCTCGAAGTTGGGAACCGCAGAAAACCAACTTCAGCCGATCACCACTGCGGTGACGGTGGGGTTTGAACCCGGATCCTCGCGATGCGAGTCCGTCACTGACCACTCGACCACCACAGCGGCAACAAAGGTGACCAGCAGTCGTAAGCAAATCGGGTGGATTTATTTTGGATTGATTCGAGTTTGTCTATATTACTGGAGGTGTAGGGATCCCAGATTTCAGTGGCGTAGAAAAGAACGGGGGAAAATATAAGTTTGTAAACAGATTAGTCTGATATCCGTAGTGGAGTGTTTAAGGTTGCGGCGGAGGAAGAAAAGTTCGTTAAGACACTTCTGGTAAACGTACTCAACATATTTGTTCCAACGTAGGTCGGCTGAGATTATGACACCGAGGTATTTGATTTGAGAAACTTGGGATAACGTTAAATTATTGAAATGTAGTACGGGTATTCAAGAGGAAATTGCTGTATTTCATCGAGAAAAATTAACAAAATGCGCCCAGTCCGGAGCAGGGTCACAATCCGAATTGAAAGATCCTATCAAAACGAGAGGAAAAACCGAGATATCCGTCCGGTGTCGGAAGTTTGACGACCTCGCATTGAGAGATATTTCTCAGATTGTTTTCTTTATTATTATTCTCATTTCTGGTCTTGACCTCATCAAAGAAAAAGAGGCGTAAACAGTAGAATATTATCTCGAAGCGAATATATAGAGTGAGGAGAAAAACCAACAAACACGTCATGGATTGAAAATGACATTTTCGTTACGCCTCCAGGAAAAGAAAAATGAATGATCAGCGGGTTTATATTGATTGCGTCACTGTGATGAAAAGCCGCAAACACACATGCATCAACGGCAACGAGAAAACCAAAAAAGATTTCATCTGAATAAAGAAAGAAAGAAAACTAGAAAAACTCTCCATCACGTCAGCATTTTATTTTTTCTCATTAAAATGAAACCATCTTGCCCAAATAAGGACACATTCAATGACTCGATAAAGTCCCGGTTTGACCACTATATAGTACTTGCCACAACATCTCCCACACTATTCAAATAGTCAAAGGAAATTCCCATCATGCTTTTAAAAGCCGTTTATCTCGAAGGTGTTTCTCTAATAAATATATACATCCCCGAGACAAAAATTCAAGGATCTTTGACATCTGTTTTACGTCCTAGCATCATATATAACCTAGTTTTTGATCTGGCATAACCTTCTATAGCAGTGTTTCTCAACCGCCGGGCCGCGGCCCGATACTGGGCCCTGACATCAGGTGTCATTCAAGTATTACGTCAGCATCGAGGGAGGGGGTTTCGGACTTACTCAATTTTGACAAGGGGGGCAGGGGGGTTTGAAGGTTGCTTACGTCATCCACCACCCCCTTTTTGAAGATATTAAATATTCTAAGCTGCTGACAAAATTTTGCTGACGGGGGGGGGGGGTCAAAAATGGCTGCAAATCTGCTTACAAATACAGATACAAATACGACGCCACAACAGGCAAATTGCCCAACGAGGTGGCTGACTTAAGAACATCATAGATCCCCGAGCCATTTTTTGGAGGCCCTACCTACTACTGCTACACCACACATGCACACCCCCCCCCCCCGCGGAACCCCCCAACGAATCGGTACATGCGGGAATGTGCGTGTACGTGTAGTGCAACCTGACGTAAAGTTTGTTTCTGTGTAATGCTTGTTATGTGCAGTGCTGTCATCTGCCCCCAGTTTTTCTAACTATGAGTGAAGTGTTATGGTTGAATGATTTACCGTTGTAGGACTGTTGCTCTCTGTGGCGAGACTTTTCAACGGGGAGATCGGCTCGCATTTGCGCCTTGAAGTTGGGAACCACAGAAAACCAACTTCAGCCGACCACCACTGTGGGGTTCGAACCCGGATCCTCGCATCACGAGTCCGGCACTATAACCACTCGACCACCACAGCGGCAACACTTGAATGGCTCCTCAGTCAAACCGGGCCGTGAGTGATTCACTGCTTCATTTTTCCGCCTTTATTTCCCATCAGTCGTGTGTATGATCGGGCCTCCCACTCACAAAAAAGTAATCAACCGGACCGCGCGCTTCCAAAGGTTGAGAACCACTGTTCTATAGCAGTGTTTCCCAAAGTGGGCAATATCTCTCCCTGGTGGGCGATGGGATGGTCGAGGATCCTATAGGATCATAGGCACAGGTCATAGGATCCTATGGGTGACCTTAAGTTAGGAGGCGATGAGAAAAAAATTTCTGATGACGGGGGCGATGGAACAAAAAGTTTGGGAAACCATGTTCTATAGTAACCATGTTTGGCCAGTGGCCCTCGGAGACATCTGGTGGTGGCGGCCAGCGAGCTGGCGGCTATAAATGAACTGCGCGGAACATCTACAGATCACTTAAGTGACCCCCAGAGTATTTACAGATCAATCAAGTAAACCGCGACATATTAACAGATCACTTAAGCGACCCGTATAACATCTTCGGATCGCTCAAGTAACCCACAACACATTTATAGATCACAAATAACCCACGACACAGTTATTGATCACTTAAGCAACCCACGGTACATTTCAGATAACTTTAGTATCCCACGGCACATTCACAGATCATTAATCGGCCGATTCGCGAAGTTGCTGGAGGTCCCTAGCCAAAGTTCGATGTGCTGATGTAAGACTGTCCCGGTAGGCACCGAATCCATATTTCTTCGTCCCCAACGTGATACATAGCTATAAATCATCTGTATAGATCATAGATACAGTCGAATCCCGTCATAACGAACTCCAAGAGACCGGAAAAATCACTTCGTTATAATCAAATTTCGTTATAAAAGGAATTCCAGTTTGCATTTTTCCTATGTAAACTTATTTGGAGGATTAGAAAAAGTGTTAGTTAAAACGAGATTTTCGCTATAACGGTATTCGTTAAAACGGGATTCGACTGTATATAGAGTGGACGCATTAGATTAGCCCCATGTGATCGAGAGAGAAAAAAAATTGAAAGGAAAAAACTACTTATATAATAATACAGACATTTTTTTTCGAAATCTCGGACAGCAAAAGCTATGATTACCACATCGCAGCTACGGTTTGATGGGTTGCCATAGCTTACATGGACATAATTATCACGAACGAATGCCAAAAATATTACCAACTTGGCGATGACCCCGAATCATGTGTTTTGTTAACGGACTTGGGTCATGGACCTCCCGGCCACTTCGCGAACTGGCCGACCAAAGCCCGAAATATGATTACTTCCCCGGTCAATATTCAACGAAATTGGCCAGTTCGCTTAACATGTGTAGCCTACGTAAGTTCCCCCCTCCCCCCATTTCTTGTGCTTTAATTATGTATTTATATTTTTTGTGCATATTGCTTTCAAAATATCCTTAAAATGTAAAATTTCTCCTGCCAGAATATTACTTGCGACTACGATTTTGCAGAAAAAGGTATTCACGGATTGAGAAAATATGGATATAATATTTTTGCATGCAAAAGGGAAACAATGCTTTTTTGCTGGTTGGGGGGGGAAAGACCGCATTGTAAATCCTTCATTACATTATGAATAACTTGAAAAAATGCTTTTAAGAGTAATTTGTTTTGAATTTCTTGTGTTATTACCTTATAGCAGGGGTGCAGCCCCTCGGAATGTGTTAGCGTAGAAAGGTATCAACAACACACATACGTAACACGATAAATACTTAGGCTCATTGGCGTACGCAAAGGGAGGGTTTTAGGGTTCTAACTCCCCCTTCAAGCAAAAAAAAATTGAAACACCCCCTTCCCCCCCCCCCGAGAACGCCTATGCTTAGGTTAATAATTTCAGTCATAAAAATTCGTGAAATCGGATCCATATGGGATACCACAAATTTTCGCCGAACTCAAAGCAAGTAAAATTGCCTAAATAAAAATGTCAAATGCGACTCCAGTAGTCAACTATCGCTAAAAAATGATGAAAAACCGCCTACGGTGAGAAATAAAGAGCTACTGCAATTCGCAATGGATTAAAAATGCCATTTAGGAGAGGAAAAAAACTCATGTTAGACCAACATGGGAGGCATGAAGCAACAGGAGGAGACCAGCATTTACTGTCGGTCCCGCTTAATCGGATAACGGTTACTCCGCTCAAACGGATAAAATCCTCCGGCATCAAAACTTCTCCAATTGAAACAACGTTAAAGTTCCCCGCTTGATATGATAATTTCAACTTTTCCCCCGCATAACCGAGTACGTATTATGTATGCTTCATTCACACGTCAACTGTTGATACACATCAACCACTAGACACATTGTATGAAACATTTGGAATTAATGAAAAATTTATTATTAAATTGAGAAAAATACATTTGAGAGAAGGTACTTGCCTCCAAGTATTCAAGTTGTATTTCAATACCAGATTTAATTATTTTATATTTACTATCTGTTGAGCCAATAGAGGGCGCTAACTTTCCTCATGAAAAGTAAAAATCTTAGGTATTGTGATCATTGTAATCAAATATAATTTTCATCTCATTTTTGATGTCTGATTTATTTGAGAAGTATTGATATACACTGGTGTAAGAAATTAAGAGAATTTGCAGATTTGGTCGATTATCTCTAGAACTACTGTACCGATTTTAATGAAATTTGATATGTACATACATTGATACAATACAAAACAAATAACCATTCAATAATTGTAATACACACGTATGATCGTGCGTAACACTCGTTGGAGTCGGAAGGTATGACACAGCGGTTGCAGAATAAACAAAAAAATGGGTTAATAGATGGGTTAATAGGGGGTATGGTCCCCTCTTACAGATATACAGGTCTCGCAGCGTGATTTCATACTTGAAATAAGGCAGTTTATCATTTTCTGTGGCAATTGGTCCCACTCGTTCAGCAACGCTGTTTTCATTCCCTGGATGGTTCCCGGAGGGGGGTTGCGAGTTGCAATTGCCCTCCCCAGAGCGTCCCAGACATGCTCTATACGGTTAAGGTCTGGAGATTGGCTGGCCAATCCATCCGGCGAATATCCTCACTCTCTAGAAAATCGTCGAGCAGAAGAGCTCTATGTGGCCTCGCGTTATCGTCCATTGAAATGAACTCAGGGCCAACTGCACCCCTGAAAAGGCGAACATAGGGCTCCAAGACCTCATCCCTATACCTCACACCAGTCACAGTGCCTCTTTCAAAGACATGGAGAGGTGTGCGGCCATCCAACATGATGCCTGCCCAGACCATTAAACCTCGTCCGCCATAACGGTTGATTTCGCGGACATTGCAGGGTAGGTAGCAGGTCCCTGGTTCTCTCCATATGAACGTACGGCGAGAATCGGTGCTTAGGCTGAACCGGGACTCATCAGTGAAGAGAACGGTCGCCCATTGATCCATACTCCAATCTTTATGCTCTCTGCACCATGATAAACGGATTCTCCTGTCCGTAGAAGTGAGCGGGACGCAAACAGCAGGTCTTCTTGCAAACAACCCTCTCTCATGAAGTCTTTTGGAAACAGTCACCCTTGATACACGGGTTCCTGTGGCTGCATACAAGTCACGAGAGAGCTGAGAAGCTGTAGCACTCCAGTTACGCCTCGCTATAATCGACAAATGGCGATCTTCTCTGGCCGTCGTGACTCTTGGACGACCCCTTGCCCAGGCCTTCTCTCGATGGATCCGGGATCCTGGAACATAAGTTACACACGACGCTGGGCGTTAAATTGAACTCTCTACAAATCTGGACTTGAGATTGGCCTGCTTCTAGCCTCCCCACAATTCGTCACCTCATTCCATCATCTAAACGTTGGTGGTTACTCATTTTTACTGTTACAATTTGAAATTAACCGATTGCTGCAAAATAACACCAAGAAATTCGCCGAGGTGTGCTAACGTACGAAATGCGTCTTAACTTACGCCGCTTATAAAGCCTGTTTCTCTACTGGCTCCGCCTACACACACGTGTAAGCTTACGTATTTGACGTACAAGATTTGCATTTTTGTCTAGAAGCAGTGGTTTTACATTCAGTTCAGTTCTTTTCATGAAATTCGATAAAATATGCAAATTCTCTTAATTTATTTCACCAGTGTATTTGATCCTTGAAATGGGCAAAAGCAAACTGGCAATTCAATTGTTCAGAGCATAATCGGATATTGTGTGCTGGAATCATTGATACCGGTTTAAGCGGGGCTACTGTATGTAACTATGTGTAATTATTATGAGAAATTATAAAAATTATATCGTGGTAATTTATAACTAATTCATGAAAATAATTTTAATTTTTGATTTCAGGGGGGGGGGGGAAATGAAAAATTTAATACAATATCTCGTTGAAAACACGGGGAAAAACAGGACATTTTATAAAAAAAAAGTTGGGATGGCCAAAATTACGGGAATGCCAAGTAAAATACGGGTTATGTGGTCACCCTATATATACAAGATTCTGGCCCGCGGACTGTAAAGTTTATTTGTGCAGCACCCTTGCGTCTAAACAGGCCGCTTAAACCATAACACGTCACTCGCCATTGCATTCTTCAGTAAAAATGGTTTAAAAACGCTCCTTAAATTTCACACCATGACTTCAGAATCACCCTGTACATAGCGTTACCAGAAATCGCGACCAAAAAAATTCAGATTTTTTTTTTTTCTCTATCTCACTTCATAACAAGAAACGCATACGGCGGCGATGGACACAATGCAGCTTTTATGATGAGTCAATGTAAATAATTTGCCAACCATTTGCCAACCCCTTGATGACAATACACATCACGCGGCTCAGCAGTGTCGTACCAAGCGAAAAAAAAAGAAAAGAAAAAACCGTGATGTGTTTTTCCAGTGGCGGAAAAACTTCCTAGCGGTAGTAAAAAAACCATTTGCGTTGTCAGCACCCCAAGGGTCGTTAAACTCTATGGGAAGAGAAAGCGAAGATATGCATCTATCAGCTGAAACCATGCCGAGAGATCTGTTGAGGGACACAAATAATAAAATACACACATGATAAAACTATGGGAAAAGATGCGGTGCTTCTGAACTGATTTGGAGAAAAGATAAATTGGAATTAGCAGTAGAATCCCTAGAGCATCGCGGGGCACCGGGCCAAGCGATTTTCCTGAGGCCCTACCTGGCAAGTTCATGAAAATTTCAACCAGATCTCATTTTTGTCAGATCCCCCCCCCCCCCAACACTCTTGTCTTGAGGTTCCCGAGTGGTCATATGCGTGGACGGCCGTGGCCCTTTGGAGTTATCTGATGTGGCCGTGACTTCGAACGTAATTTTGTAAAAAAAAAATGAGCTTAGCGCCACATTTTGCAGATCGCTTGAGGGGCCCGCGACGTGTTTACAGATTACTTGAGTGGCCCACAATACAGCTCCGTATCATTTGAGCGGCCCGCTTACAGATCACTTGAGTGACCTGCGGCATATTTACAGATCACTTGAATGGCACGCGACGCAATTCCGCTGCCCGACTTGAGCGGCCCGACAGATCACTCAAGTGGCCTGCGGTCAGTTACACTCAAGTGGCCTGCGGTCAGTTACACTCAAGTTACCCGCGGTATATTCACAGACTCCTTTAGCAGCCCGCAGTACAGTTCCAGAGCGCTTAAGTTACCTGCGGCGCATTAACAGAGCACATAAGTAACCTGCGGTGCAGTCCCACATCACTTGAGTGACCCGCGGTACATTTACAGATCGACTGAGTGACCCATGATGCGGTTCCACATCACTCAACTGGCCCACGCATAACTCCAGATCATTTAAGTGACCAGCGGTATAATTACAGATCACTCTAGCGACTCGCGGTCCGCGATGCAGTTCCGCGTCACTTAATTTGCCTGCGGGACAGTTCCAGATCATACGAATGAACCGCGGAATTTTTTAAAGATCACTCAAGTGGCCCGCGACACCGTTTTCAAACCAATAAAATTGCCCACACTCCGCTATAACGGTTGAGCACCCCAGTTCCTCTACAGGAATAGGAACTTTTTCTCAGCAGAGCACTCCCCCAAGGACGTTCTACCCACTCAAACGAGACGACTCAGACCGAGAATACATCCATTTTCCCGATGCAGCTGCGTCAATATTTGGCAACGCAGAAGTGTCACTGCGACGCGTTTCATAAAACGGGAAGAAGCCGCCGCCGAATGTGTGTGACCATCAATCATTGCGTGAAGCTTTACACGTCATTGGCTAATACCAAGAGTCAACTTGGCTTTTTGAAGATTTCACGGATTTTAACCTCCGCCCACCCCCCAGAAGACGAACGATTTCATCGATTTTCCACTGTCTCTTGTTCAAAGCCTTTAATGCTATCGATATGCAGAAACCGATATACCATGTATCACAACTTCTGTCCTTTCAGGGTAGTCATTTCATGCTGACGAGATCTTCCCTTAGGCACTGTAAAAAGTTTCATAAAAGATCTTTTATAAAACTTTAAAAATCTGACCAATAAGAGCATTATGTAGCCAGTTGGCTTGTTTTTTCTAAAGTTCCGTCTCTTGTAATGAAGATCCTTTGTAATGTAATCCCGGTGTTATCAAAGTGTTGTTCATGAGGAATATGAAGGCGCTACTGGCTTTCCTTAGACCGGGGTTACACTATAAAAGTTTTAATAGTGTACTTTTATAAAACTTGAAAAATTTAAACAATAATTTTTGTATTTACTCGAATGCAACCAACAAGATTATTGGTCGACTTTTTCAAGTTTTCTGAAAGATCTTTTATGAAACTGTAACTGTAACTGTTAACTATAGTGTAATCCCGGTCTTAGGTCGGCATAAGACTATAAAAGCACATAAGCCCCCCCCCCCCCCCACTCCGACGGAGCCAAGTAAGGGGGTGGGTGAGTGATTGTGTATTAGCAAGTGAGCGTATGAGTAATCGAGTGTCACATAAATGACTATTTGCGAGACCGAGTGGATGAGTGACCGAATGTGATCACGAGAGTGATCGTATGAGTGACCACGAGAGTGAGCATGTGAATGAGTGTGTGATCGTATGAGTGACCACGAGAGTGAGCATGTGAATGAGTGTGTGATCGTATGAGTGACCACGAGAGTGAGCATGTGAATGAGTGTGTGATCGTATGAGTGACCACGAGAGTGAGCATGTGAATGAGTGTGTGATCGTATGAGTGACCACGAGAGTGAGCATGTGAATGAGTGTGTGATCATATGAGTGAGTTTCATAGGACGCTCACTCAGTCAGAGGCGAAATATCTCGTCATTGCCGCTTAAAGTGTTAGTTTTGAATGATCAAAAACAAGAAAAATTTGGGGGAACAGCTGCGTATTTATAGAGGGGCTGTAGCTCAGGGCGGCCAAATTGAGGAAGGAGTGGTCAAAAAAAATTACAATAGAAAGGGCAACAAAATTTCTACGGTCACTCCAACAGGTGGTAAAACCATAAATACGATTCTGTCGAGGGGCTAGGCCAGTGAGTGAAGGAACGAGTGACCTAGAGAGTTTACAAGCACGTGAGAGATGAAAATAATGACCTAGAGAACGAGGAACCAGGTCAGTGAGCGATTAAAAGAAAGATATATTATAGAGTTTGCAAGCATGTGAATGACCAAAAGAAAAACCTGGAGAGTGAAAAAGGGGTGATCAGGTCAGTAAGTGCCAAAAGAATGACAGAGTGAAATACTAGGTCAGCGAGCGGCCAAAAGAGTGACGAAGAAAGTGCGCAAGCATGCAAATGACCTAAATACTAACCTAGAGAGCAAAGGACTGTCAGTGAGCTAGGGGCCAGTCAGTGCTTGACCACAATACTTATTTGGAATGTAAAAGCATGCTAGTCACCGAAACAGGGTGCTAGCAAGTGAAAAATCAAAAGATTGACCTAAAGAGCCAAGGGGTCATTAAAGTATAACGTCAGCATCGAGGGAGGTGGGGGGGGTTCGGATTTGCTGACTTTTGATGACAAGGGGGAGGGGGGTTTGAAGGTTGCTTACGTCATCAACCACCCCTTTTTGAAGATATGAAATATTCTAAGCTGCTGACGAAATTTTGCTGACTGGGGATCAGTGTTTTGCTGACAGGGGGGGGGGGGTCAAAAATGGCAGAAAATCTGCTGACTTAATCCTTGAATGGCCTCCCTAAGGCGGACCAGTGAGCGACCAAGAAAGTTTGCGAGCATATGAGCGACGAAAACAATGACTTAGAAACAGAGGCATATTTACAATTAGCAATAATTTGGCATCGTAAAAAAGCGAGTCCAAATACAACTTTTCCCCCCCAGAAAAGTCACTCTCTTACATGAAACAGCTTGTCAGAAGAGAAGGCGAAAAGTGGTGCCCACCTAAAAACCCTCCATCGAGACACGAATCGAACCTTTGACCCCCATATTGCAGTGAAATGGGGGGGGGGGGGGTTTGGCAAACAAACAAGTAGCCCGATAGGTGCCAAATGTTTATCAGTTCTTTCTCCCTATCAACTCTTCGTATGTTTGTGTACTACTGTCTCTTAAATGTGTAAACACTACCAGACGTGGGAGTTCCAAAGAAATTAGGCGTCCCCCGAAAGGTGATGGGAACTGACACTTGAGAGTCCGATGTTGACAAGCATGAACACAAAAACTTACGAGTCTACTCCACCAGCCAGCCCTTCTCTCCATGAAATCACTCCCTCCCATTCTCCGGAGGGTTCTGTTTCACGTTGCTTTTCCTCAATTTGCTGACATTTTTCCCTTATTCCCTGCCATTATTTCAAGGTTTCATTCTACTGATATGGGCTTGCAACCCCGTCAATAATTTTCATACCATACATCAAAAGGTTCTTAACATACGGGTCGCATTAGCTTCCAATATGGAGCGTTCAAATCCCCTTGAGCTATAGGCCACGATCCACACTTATTCCGCAGGGGCTTCTTAGATGGATCGTTTAAATCCACTAACAGCCAGGGTTTCTGGATCTATAGGTCACGACCCAAAATTGATTCACAGGCACTTGAGCTATAGGCCATGATCCACACTTATTCCGTAGGAGCTTCTTAGATGTATCGTTCAAATCCAATAACAGCCACGGTTTCTAGATCTATGGGTTCCGATCCACACTTAATTCGCAGAAGCTTCCGAGATGGATCGTTCAAATCCCCTAACAACCACGGGCTCTAGAGCTATAGGCCTCGACCCACACTCAATACGCAGGGGCTTCCGAGATGGATCGTTCAAATCAACTAACACACAACAACCAGGGGCCACGAGAAAAAATCTGATCCATAGAGGGCCATGAGCTGAAAAGAGTTAAGAAACACTGTTCTAGACCACTTACGAGGCTCACGACACATTTTTAAAGCAATGAAGTGGTCCGCACTCGCCCTTAAGATTGAGAAACCCTTCCTACAAAACCGACGTTTTACCTCCACAGAACCTTTGCAATCTTCGAATTTCGAACAAGAATTCATTACCCTCCAAACAGAATATCAACATGGCGCTGGTGCTTCAGCTCTGTTCAGCTAAGAAACCCCCCTCTCGTCCAAAAATACGTAGTGCTCACTAAATTTGGCAATAAACCACAAATGGGGCCACTGCACAAAAATGTAAATTGGATTTACGGGAACGAGAGAAAAGCCAAGCCGAGCCAAATAACTCCCCTGCCATAACCAGAAAAATTGATCCAAAATCACACCGACAAAAATAAATGACAACCAGCAAAAATAAGAACCCGTATCGGAAGAACCTTCAAATCCACATTCGCATACTTTTTATCATTATTTAATCCAGAATCTGCCCATTTCTCCCATTATTACTGATCGAAATCTTCCGGGATATTTCGCTCCGGTAAATTATCGGTAAATTGAAACCGAACCGAAACGTAATCATTCCTCATCTCCGGGAAAACCAAAAATACCGGGGCCGCATGCATGCATGCTCGTGACAATAACAATCGATGTTAATGATAACAATAACTCTCGCCCCCCCCCCCTCTGAATATTGGTTTTTTCCGCTTTTTTCTCTTATTGTTTGGGATCCATTTCCGAAGTTATTGTTTGCGCCATCTATGAAAAGAACCCCCCCGATCCATCTGCGCGCGCGAAGATGGAAAAACAAGCAATGAATAGTTTATCCGAATCCTTTACACTATTTAAAGTGAAAAAAAAAATGGATGCGATTCTTTTTTCCTGTCATTTTAAGCGATGGAGGGAAATTTGGAAACTTGCCGAAACAATTACGTCGCTTCTGCCCATTGTGTTGGCCCTTTTATGCATTTTCCCCCCATCTAATGGTTAGCACAAGATGAGCAAACGAATGGATATCAATATGGTTGGTTAAACTCTGGTTTCGGAGTACGTGATTCCTCTCCCGATCCGTTGTTTGCGATGGTGATAATGTGGTCACGTGGAAAAAGTTATATTGCTTCTCTTTCTTCAACAGTGAACTAGGCGCCCACTTCCCAAAGATGCCATTTCTTTTACTGATCAGTAAGGGGGGGTCATTCAGGTATTACGTCAGCATCGAGAGGGTGTTTCGGATTTGCTGACTTTCGATGACAAGGGGGGGTTGGAAAGTTGCTTACGTAATCAACCACCCCTTTCTGAAGATATGAAATATTCTAAGCTGCTGACGAAATTTTGCTGACAAAGGGGTCAAAAATGGCTTGAACTTGAACTACCAGACAGATACCCACGTTAGTATTCCTTACGGAACCTCTAACGCAGTGTTTCCCAAAGTGGAATGGTCCAGGGGGGCGATAGAAGCTACGGATATAGCATAGGATCCTATGGGTTTGCTTGAGTTGGGGGCGATGAGAGAAAAAAGTTTCTGAAGAAGGGGGCGATGGAATAAAAAGTTTGGGAAACTATGCTCTGACGCAGCGGTTCTCAACTTTTTTCACTCGAGGAGCCCTTATCAGTATATAATTTCTATGGCGGAGCCCTGTTTGACTCGAGGAGCCCTTTCCTGTACATAATTTTTATGGAAGAACCTTGTAGGCCTCTCTTATTTACTTACCTATCAAATTTACTAATTCATTTTATTTTCTGCGAGTCGCCGCGGAACCCCTGGGAGGTGCACAAGGAGCCCTTGGGGCTCCGCGAAGCACCGGTTGAGAACCGCTGATCTAACGTAAAGGGTATCTGTTGGAAATGTAGCAACACCTTCCCCAGCCCATCAAATCCATCCACCCCACCTGATCAAACATGTGAACACTTTTTCAAAGTACGTATATGGGGGATGAAAAAAAATTTAAATATATAGTAACCACAAAAAAAATAATGTAAAAATTAAACATTTGTGGAAGCACAATGCACGTCACAGTACAGGTACATATGTATGAAAAGGGTGGGGGGAGGAACATCAGTTATATATATGTTGTATATCAGTTGTATAACACTGGAAAACACTGAACAATGAAAAATAAACATCTGTGGTAAGCACAATGCAGGTCACAGTCCGTCCAAGTACATATGTGTATGAGGAATAGAAAATAAACATCAGTTAAATCACTATGGGAAACACAAAACAATGCAAAAATTAAACATCTGTGGTAAGCACAATGCACGTCACAGGTCAAAAATGACTGAAAATCTGCTTGTGAAATACTTGAATGGCCCCCCTAATATTTTTTTCCTTATTTTCGAAACTTTCCAGAAACCCTGTTTTTTTTTTGGAGTGCCGCTGCAAAAAATGACCATTTACACCACTACTTCTTACTTAACCGTACATGCACCTCGTCACGAGCACTGCCTGTACCCCTCATAAAAAAAAGAGCACCCTTACGGCAAGTTTGACGTACAAATGCATGAACTCAGGACGATTTCAGCTCTTGAATGTAATTTGTACGAGGTGTTTAATAGGGACGTTGATTAAGCGCTCGCGAACACGTCGAAATAGAACACGAGCATTGAGCACTCTACGTGCTTCAGGGAGCACCGTGGTGCTGCTCGCGAGCAACGGGTTGGAGATGCCTGTCGCACACATTCCTCTTAGAAATTTCTAAAGAATCGGCACATGCCGGAATGTGTGTATGTTCTGAGTGAATGTGTGGCCATAACGTATCTATATATGTTGTAGAGTTGCGTTTGTTTCGTGTTCATATGCTGCCATCTGTCTTACATTTTCTGAAGTAAGGATGGAAAATGCTTGAATTTTCATGTTATGTCGGTATCGTGTTGTAGGTCTGCCTGCTCTCTGCGGACACACTTTTTAAATGGGAGACCACTTACACTGAAGAGAGCCAGCTTTCTCAAGGTCGTAGAGTGGGCTTCTTAGCAACTTTACAGTAACGCTGTTTCTCCCCCTCTCCTGTATTTTAATCATTTATAATGCATAACTAATATTAATGTATTCAATAACATTCCGGACACGCCCATCTTTCGGGATGAGAAGAGGGTTGTGTCCGGCCAACACCGTTCTACTGCAGCTAGCCTCTGAGCGAAGCTTTGACGTCACTGGAGTCGTACATTTCACCTGTAGCCATTGGATATAGCAGTCCAACGTATGCGAAATCTTAACTTTTTTTTCCTTGCAGTATATCCAATGATTATAGGTGAAATGGACGACTTCGGTGGCGTCACGAGCTTCGTGCGGAGGCTTTCTGCCCGTCCTTTTTTTCGTTCCATCAAATGAAATAACCACGAGTCAAATTCGAATTTTGGCATTAATTCGAACTTTTACGAACTTCCATTGAGTTTTGTAATTCAATGTTGAAATTTCTTGGGGTTTTTTTCCCCAAATGTTTTGGATAATTCGAAACTAAGGGGAATACAATCATTACTTTTGTATGAACGAATTCAGTTTGGAGAAATTCTCAAAGTCAGACCTCGTCCTATTTGACCAGGTCTGAATTTATTCCACTGGCGTTTGGACGCAATATTACGTCCTTGATCATAAAGTGGTGGACGTTACGGATCGCCTTCTAATTCCAAGTCAGGCCTCTATCTTATCTAGTCAGACCTCTCTAACGTATGTAAAACACACATCCAAAGGCACTTTCCTGGAAACGGGAAACAAGCAAGAAAATAATCGATCGAAACGCCACCTGTTCGACGAAAACACGGTCAAGGCAGGAACATAAAAAAAATGACAAACGACTTCTAAATGGACGGCATTTTAAAAAAGACAACGCAAACCTCATCTAAATCCGAGAATTTCCGGGATTACGCGTCCCAGAAACAGCAGTCCACACACACAAAAAAAAAGGACACTGGAAAAGGAAACCACCGAAAATCCTTCCCGGATTTGCGAGAACTCATTTCTCAATGAATAAGAAGAAAAGTAAATAAAAGGTGGGCACAAGGAAAAAGAACCAAAGAGCGCAAACATCAATGGACTATACACTAGACGGGAAAAGGCGGAGGGGACTGCTACAGGGAAGCCCGCTTGCTCCAATCCAATCGATTACCTGCGCAAGGTAGGCCCGTAAAATAGGATGGCTTCACGCAGGGACCTTCCTCTCTCTTGTCTCGTTTTATTATTATCATTCTTTGCTGCTGCTGTCTGGGAGAAGGTAAGAGAGAGATTCCTGGTAATATTCCCGACGTTTGATCGAAAAGACGAACTTTCGCTGTCTGGTATGGATGGCCGCGGGTACGTGTGCGGCGGATGAAATTTTCTTGTCCTTTTTTTCCGGGGCAATGACCCGACGTGGTCCCCCTCACGTGTTGTAATGAGCAGCTTAAGATATTCATCATAAGTCTGTCGTCTAACATGGACGGGAAATCGTCATGTATTCCGAGAAGCCTCTTCTGTCCTGTCTACGTGACGATGAATCGATTTCTGAATAACCGACGTTATGTATCGATGATGCCTATCTGACTAAAACCCATTTGTTCCTGGTTCCAGTCGGTTTTGGATAGGATCAGGACACATTCATTGAACGTGGTGAGACTATGAAATTTAAAAAAAAAAAAAAAAAAGGTAGAGCAGAGTTGGGTTTCTTTTTACTTCGGTTCCGGGAAAAGTACAGTGAAACCTCGCTACAACGATAAATCCCTCTACACAAGTGTTTCCTCAACCTTTCTGAATCCAAAGACCAGTAAAGTATCTGAGGCAGTTCAACGGTAGAGGTCTGTTGGTTCAGAGGACCTCTAAGCATGAGTAGCGTGACCATACGAGACACTTCTGTGCTTTTGTCCCTTCCGATTACATGCAAAATTGTCCCGTTTTCTTCAGCGAAGCTTATTCGAATTTGTAATTTTTAAGTGGTGAATGGAGATAACTTCAATAACATATATATATATAACACTATGATAATTATGGCCGAAAATATAAATACTCGTCTTAGATCATACATATGTCATGTTCAACTACATTTCAATTGACTGCAAGTCCTTCACTGTTTGACTTATTCATAATTTACAGCAATTTCAGCAACAATTGGTGATTTTACCAACTTATGTTATGGCAACATTCTTGGTGATAATTGGCATTGTCCCGTATTTCAGATCACTGTTTCCCGCAATGAATGTGGCCCTCCAGTAATGAGGAATGATTGGTTTTTTTTTATAAAATACATTTTTGTTTTCTGTGATTTGCTGCAGCCCTTTATTTCTCGAATCTTTAGCAAATTTTAGCAAATTCGTCTTAAATTGCATTTTTTTGTCACAATTTACTTCATATTTGATATATTGCGATTTCTAGTATTTTATTCGATTGCATATGGTTACCCTAACTATGAAGGTCTAGTTTTTATTAGAAGAATATTACTAACATCAATAAAAACATTTTTAATTCAGTTTGAATTAAAATAATTAAGACTGCCTGCGGACCACCTATACCACCGTCGCGGACTACCTATGATCAGCGGACCATACGTTGAGAAACGCTGCTCTACACTAGTTTCCCAAACTTTTCGTTCCATCGCCCCCTTCTTCAAAAAAAAAAAATTCTCATCGCCCCCAACTCAAGAATACCCATAGGATCCTTTGTTCTACTCGTAGCTTCTATCACCCCCCCCCCCCAGATAATTCCATCGCCCACTTTGGGAAACACTGCTCTAACACCGATATTTATTCAAGTCGTATTTGGAAATATCAACACACTGATGTTGGACTGCTGCCTCTCGATATAACGCGATAATCCCTCTACAACGATTTTTTTTCCTTGATCCACAGGGTACCGTTATATCGAGGTTTCACTGAATAACAGGCATCTTCAACCCGTTGCTCGCGAGCACCATGGTTGCTCCCTGAAGCGCCCAGAATGCTGGATGCTCGTGTCCGATTTCGTACTCACGAACACTTCAGCAACGTTCCAATCAAACACCTTGTACAAATTGCGTTCTAGGATTGAAATCCTCCTGATATCATGCATTCGTTCGCACCCGAAAACAAACACTGTGCTCTTCTTTTGATGACGGATACAGGTAGTGCTTGCGACTAGAAAAAGTTCGAAGAACTCTGCTGTATAAAATAGTGCTCTCCGAGACCGTCCATCCCTTCAGAAAAGAGTGCAAACCATCCCAAAATGGTTTCTCTCGGCGGTCAGTGGTCATGTAGTCATATGGTCACATAGAAGAGGTAAATATTTCGGTAAGTGCTATATAAGCGAAAAGTATGGGTTTCCCTTGGCCGCTATGACAGTGGCGTTGCAGAAAAGTGTACTGTGATATAGATTAAACTGTGCTGCAGCACCTATTTAGTAGCACTTGGCCGTTTTAATGCGTGAATTACGCATCTAGATGCGCATTGGCGATCACTGCGTCGACCAACTTTGGCCCTTCACAAACCAGGTCCTTTCGAAAAGTCACCTTGAGCAAGGCCCATAAGAACAATTTCTCCAATTGATTCCTTCTCAGCGAATGACAATGCGAGTTTTCATGTCCGTATCGGAGATTGTTCTTATCCTCAACAGGGACTTTGAAGAAGATGAGGGGGGGGTGCCCGAGTTTCGAGTGCACTGCACCATAAAAAATTTTACGACAATGCCTTATTTTACCACTAAATTCACCCTAATTCCTCCCCTCGACTGTGTACGATTCTTGAACTTAAGAGGTTCTTCACCGCCATCATCATCACGAGAACGACTACCAGATTCATCTCTTCATCAAAGGCGGTCATTGTTACAGAAAAACCGAAGCGGTGACGCCTTTATTACCGTTTTGTAAGATACTAGGCCTCTATGTAACTAGTATATTATGTTTTTTTCTTTTTCACCAAGATTCTTTGGCTTACTTTTTAGCCAATGTTTCGTCTCGAAATTCCGCGTAAGTGGCCGGGGAAATACAACAATAATAATACAAGGAAAGAAATCAAGGCTGCGGTTTAGAACAGAATTGCTATTCATCTCTCTCATAACTTCGAAATATTGTCCGAAGAAATGCGACTTGTTAGGATGAAGAACACTAGTATTTTTTCCCCCCCGACCGCTCAGTGTACTCATTGTTTCTTAAGTACGTACTTCAATGATCAAAGTTTGTCGTTCACACAGTTGATGTAATCAATGCGGACCTTTCTTGTGCCTCTGGTGACACGCGAAATGCGCCACTTTCGGGGACAAATACCGCATATATATTAGAGCAGAGGTACACACAAAACTGCGGCCCGCCAACAGATTCCATCCGCCCCGGTAGAAAAGTACCAATACACGCAACACGATAAATGCCAAGGCTCGCCATATTTCCTTCATAAAGGATACGGGAAATCGTGATCCATACTGGTTCGTAAGAAACTGGCCAAAAAGAAATTGTCAAAGGCAAGTAAAGTCGCCAAATACAGACCGAAAACATTGTCAAGTTGTCAATTACAGTCAAGATATTTTCAAAAGGGAAGTAAAGGTGTCAATTACAGCCAAGAAATTTTCACAGGCAAGTAAAGTCGCCAATCGCAGCCCGAAAACATTGTCAAATTGTCAATTACAATCAAGAAATTTTCAAAAGGCAAGTAAAGTCGCCAATCACAGCCCAAAATATTGTCAAAAGCAAGTGAAGTTTCCAATTACAGCCAAGATATTTTCAAAGGCACTTAAAGTTGCCAATCAAAGCTAGAAACAATTATTAAAGACAAGTTGCAAAATATATCCGCACAAAATTGTCAAAGGCAATTATTTTAAGTAGATCCCGGATTAAATACACTAAAAAAGTGGTAAAATATGCTCTAAAAATATGCAACTATGCACTTAAAAATGGAAAAATATGCACTTAAAAATGCAAAAATATGCTCTAAAAAAGTAGTAAAATATGCTCTAAAAAATATGAAAATATGCACCTATACTGAAGATTCTTTGATTTTATGCATTTATATGCATTAATGCTAAAAAAGGCGAAAATATGCAAATTCATACGCACATATGCATTTGCATATAATCCGGGCTCTATTTATAAGTAATCTAAATTTCCTGATCTGTCAAATTCAAGTAAGCCTCGTTGAAAAACAGGTCACCCTGCATATACAAGTTCCGGCCCGCAGATTGGCACTCCTGTACAATCAAGAAATTTTGTTAAAAATTTTTCCCTTATATAGTGAGAGCAGGGCCGTAACTGGGGGGGGAGGGGGGCAACTGCCTCGGACAGCAAAATTTAGGGGGCGGAAATTTTAGGTGGGAACATAACACACCGTTATAAAATTATCGAATTTTAAAGTTGTAGGGGAAAAATCCTAGTTACACGGCCCTGAGCAGGAGTGGACTTTTCAATGAGTAGTAAGTGTTTGAGGAAAAACAAAACAAATTCAACCCGAGTTTCACCCACATCTCCTATAACGGGGAGGGGGCGGGGGGGAGGGGGAAGGCGGAACATGCAGCTCTTAAAGTGGGTTCCACACAAGCCGCGAATGCAGAGCTATCTCACCAGCATCGTGAGCCACCGCGCGGACTGAGGAGTCCACTATGCATAATTTCCTTCTCCGCACACACATTTCTGGAGATACAAACGCCTTTTCGGAGATAAACACTTTCTTCTACACATTCTTAGGGATACAAACTTTTTTTAAAGCATTGTTTAGGGACACACACTTTTGTCTTTGCATTTTTAGGGATACCAACTTTCTTCTACGCATTTTTAGGGATATGTGTTATCCGTACTGCGACTCAATACCTCGCCCAGTTTTTAGGGGCATCCACTTCTCCTCCGACACATTTCGAAAGGGATGATTGAAGAATGGAAGTTTTAGAATCCCTGTCTTACATGTTTTTATTAGTGCAGTTAAATTTCGTTTAACCGTCAATTTCTGTTATCCGTCATCTAAACAAAAATGCGTGAGTATCAACAAACAAGCAGACATCTTTAAAATTGCGCGCGCGCGAATTACTGTCACACCCTACTGTTAAAGCTGGAAGTGACTGCACTGCTACTCTCTCAGTCGTGATAGAGTAGTCTGTGTGTTTGCGTACATCATACAGCACAGAGTGATTGTACTGTATGCATAGACGTATGCAGAATTTTCTCGAGGGGGGTTCACGTTTTTTCCTGCAAAATAATACTATAATCTTGGCTCGGGGGGGGGGGGGGGGCTGAAACCCCAAAACTCCACCTTTGTGTACTCCAATGACTGTATGATACTACTGTACTGCTACTCATTCGTTACAGAGTAACTTGTGTGTTTGTGTACATCGTATAGTACAGAGTGACTGTACTGTATGATGCTACTCTACTGCTTGCTACTCAGTCGTTACAGAGTAGCCTGTGTGTTTTAATGAATGTATCATAGTGCCCTGATTAACTTTTTCGGCATAACGTTACGATAGCGCTACTGTTCTGTATTTTTAAGCTGTGTTTCGATTTCGCCGCTCTTATACTGTGTATGTACATCTAAAAAAGAAAGACCTAATCTCTGATTTTATTGTTCGGTAAAATTGTTTAAATTGTTCGCGCAGAAAACTCGAGTCTCAAACGCACAGAAAGAGACGGCAGATTATTTTAAAGTACTGTAACGTAGGTTTATACTATTACAATACATTTCTGTACACATTACTACTCTTATATTGATCGTTTTGTAAAATTAAATACAACATGTATGTATTATTCACTTTTAAAGTATTTTATTTCCATTTTCTTCCCAAGCCCGCAGTGAAATCACTTAACCGTACGTGTATGTATTAAGAGATTTCTGTTATCCGTCACAGCCCTGGTCCGGACTGTGACGGTTAATCGAAATTTTACTGTAATGCTATAAGTGGATCCAGGTCTGAAATTAATTTATACCTTTCAAATGGACCTCGTGAGAAAAACCATCATTACCTTGACTGATATCCACTAAACTCCTATTTTCAAAACTCCACGCCAATCAATGCATTATCTGCGTCAAATACGATGTACTTCCAAGCACAGCGATGGCGATCCTCCTCACCACGAGGTCCATCCGAAAGGCAACGGGCGTTTCCTCACACCACTGAATCTGAAAAGGTGTGCCCCAGAAAGACCCAACTGGTGAACCTCACATATAAAAACCCCTGCTTTTTCAAGAACCCACACGGACAGAAAAATTGACCCAAATCTCCTCCTCAAACACTGAATATTCCCGCATATACAGTAGAAAAGGTCCATACGGGGGCCACCGCCCGCACATTAAAGGGAGGAAATAAAAACTATTACAATGGAAAGCTAACAGAATCAAAAGGGTACCGAAACATACAATGAATAGGTACTATCATGGTTTTAAAAGAAAATACCAAAAATAAAATACATTTTCCGGCGTATCTATGCCAAGTGTATTCCCACCCAATAATAACATACACTGCGGTGGAAAAAAAAAAATGGTTATTTGACCTCCGTAACACGGAAAGAAGATAATACTAGGGGGGTATTTCTTCACAGACAAGACTTCTTCAATGGATCAAGAAAAAAATGAGAGAAGATGGTATCTTAGGAGATATAAGAATATAAGAAAAAAATATATATATCTTACAAGTTCAAGGGTGATGAGGAGGCTCCGATCGGGTGGACTGATAAAGAGACAGATGCTTTCTCTCCTCCTGCAGAGAGATTCCATGCTTTCAGTTATTCTTGCTTATACACAGAATATCTCTGTGTGGCCGCCATGGTTTTTTTTTTTTTTTCTTCTTTCCATCTCAATCGAACAAGATGCCATGGCTTTATAGAAAACGAGAGGAATCTCATATATGGATTTGTATGAGGCATGATCCGGGGTTCCGCTGTGTTGGCTATTATGTTCTATATAAACCAATGACAGAAAGATATCCTTATGAGGCTCCTCAGGGCGCGAACTTGTTGGTGTGGATCGGGAAATTTGAGACAGAAAATTGGATTAGATTCTGTATTCGTTGGTTTTTTTGTGTACCTTCGATGAATTTATTTAGGTGGTGATTAATTTTTTGTCACCCATGACAACCCCCCGGACTACACAGGGTGGACGAGAAGTAATGGACACATTTCAAAAAATTAATAACGAATCAACTGATTGGCATAAAAAGGTGCGGTTTGCACTAAAATACTTATGGCCTAGAGCAGTTTCGAAAAGTTTTTAGTCCATCGCCCCCTTCATCAGAAAATATTTTTCTGTCATCGGCCCCCTAACTCAAGTGAACCCACAGGATCCTCTGTTAAATCCTTAGCTTCTATCGCCCCCGTGGACCATTCTATCGCCCACCAGGGGACAATATTGCCCACTTTGGGAAACACTGGCCTAGAGTGGTGTTGGTGCACAACCGGCGGGCCAAATTGCAGCCCGAGAAGAGGTTCTATCCGACTTGCGAAAGGTGTTCCAGTAGAAAAGTACCACACATTACGATAAAAGGCTGATCATGTTGTTTCAAAGACGACATATCACGATTATCGCAAAAAAAAAAAAAAATTGCAAGTAAAGTTGATAATTAGAGCCAAGTAATCAAAGTTGCCAATTACAGCCGAAATTATTGTCAAAGGCAAGGAAAATTGCACGTTACAGACAAAAATTGTCAAAGGCCGATCACTTAAAAGAATCGTCAGAGACAAGCTAAACAGCCTGTTGTAACCAAAAAAATTATCAAAGGCAAGTAAAATTGCCATCTATCGCTAAGTTTGCTGAAAAGATTACGCACTGTTTCTGTTGCATTTTATGTATTTTGTTGGGTTTTCCGCTTTACAGCGCCACTTGTGAGTGAAATTTGAACTTCATTGAGTGTTTCGATGAGCAGCACATCGGGTAGCTAAGGCAGCACCTCCTAGAGATAGAAGACCTCCGCAGTCTGCTTGTGACGTCAGTAAGTAGTCCATTTTCCCTCAGAATATTCAGGGAAAAAAATTCCCTGCTCATGCCAGTATCATCGTTGTGAGGAAAAGAAATGATCGGGCTCAGAATTTGGATGTGGGGCAGAGAAATCGCCATCACTATGAGGTGTTTGTGAGCCAATCAGGAAGTTTCTACGCCAAAGTAAGCAGAAACGAAATGGGATGCTGTGTTTCAAAATGTGGCAAACTTCCTAGGTAGTCTTAATGACGTTTATGGCAAACAGTGCAGAGACCTTCTATCTCTAGGAGGTACTGGCTAAGGTCGCACGAGGCACCACTATAGGAGGGGCGCAAAATCGGAGTTCAAAAGCGAAAAAAAGCGTGGTGGGGGGCCGCCAAAAATAGGTCCCACAAGGCCTGGGATTTCTTCTTTCTCAAGCCGCCCTTGAATGACCACTTTGATGCTCCGAGCAACAATAACAGGTTGAAGATTCCTACGTAGATCATCATTTTGCCAGCATTTCTCATCACTGCATCTTACGGAAACCACGGTCGAGAAACACTTTCAGAGTCACAACTCAAGTAAACAACTCTTAATCAACAAAACTCGACCCCAGCAAAAATCGCTAACCTATGACCATCTGGATATTCTTATCACGTGTTTTCCACAATTCTATTTCCCCTCCGTTTAATGAATATAATCACAGAAGCAATCTTTCTTTTTAAATCACTAATACCGCGTTGAGAACATCTTTTTTTTTTTCCACGTACATCTCAATTACTTCAGTAGTTCTTTTTCTGATGAGTTCATAACCTGAACACAATAAAAAGGAGCTTTAAAAAAAATATATGATGCATCTTTTCCTCAAAAAAAACGAAGCAACAGGAAACAATAACTCACGCCACCTCACCATAGTGAAAAGGCAGGGGCCACGGTTTAACAGCTTAATTTATTGGAAGGAAAGTTACAAGAAAAGTGAACCATTAAAAATCTATTAATCACGTGAGGGTGGTAGCGGATTCACAATTAGATAGAAAACGCCACATAAACTACAAAAACGGATGAAATGTAGAAGAGAAAAAAGGTTATTTTGCGTGGGATGATGCTCTCAGTTGGGTAATTGTACCGCAAGCTATACGAAAATCAATTGATGTGGGACGGCCTATTAAGTTATTTAAAAAGAAGCTTTACGGCACAAATATCCACGCGAACGGGTTTAGCCGGTCAAGAAAGCTCTCTAAATGCTCAAACATGGCCGACTCGTGATGGGATCTTCCCTCAACAGCGTTTTAGATATCAAGGTTGAATTGGACGAGTGTCTCGTCTCAGTTATGGCCATTACTTCGATGACCATCTGACTGGAACGATAACTGGGACGTAATTATGACCGGTCAAGGATGAATTTCACAATTATGGTGACGACTTAAGTCTTGCGTATTGTATTGTAGCTTTTAAGGACCGGCACCATTGCATCAATGGACGTCAAAATATCCTCCACGTGAATTCCCTCTAAAATTTTAATGCATTAATGGAACATTTCGTTCAGGGATTCCCAAACGTTTCGCGTTCACACGAGAATTTTCATCTAAAGAATTTTGATAACATTTGAAGTTATAATGAAAAAATCCTTTCATAAGGATTTTGAGATCAATATACCATCTTGAACCACGCCCTTTCTTTCCACCATCAGAACACCCCCCCTGTTATAGCAAATCTTACATATTCCTACTCAAATCAATATTTATTTCTAATTAAGGTGGTTAATATAATTGCCGAGATCACAAAAACATAAGCCTACAGTCGTCCCGCTTAATTGTACGAAAGGATATCCTCCGCTTAAAAGAATAAAATCCTCCGGCATCGAAATTTCTCCCATGGAGACAATGTTAAATTTCAACGCTAGAAATGATAATTTAAACGGCTTTTTACCCCGCTTAATCGAATATTATGCTTCACACGTCAACTGGTTAAACACATCAACCAATATACAAATAATGTTTTCATTGAAACATTCGGAATTAATGGAAAATATGTTACTAAGTAAAGATAAATGTATTTGAAAGTAGGTCAATACGTACATTTAATTATTTTATTTTTGTTCTCTGTTGAGCCAATAGAGGGCACTTGAACTTTCTTATAAAAGTAAAAATTTTAGGTATTGTGATCATTTTGTAATTAAATATAATTTCATTTTTGATGTCTCATTTATTCGAGAAGCTTTATTTTGATTTCTTTATCAGTTTTCTCTCAATGAACAAACTATGCTAACGTTGTTAAATGGCAATTGAATTGTTCCTCGCGTAATCGGATATTGTGTGCTAGAATCATTGATATCCGATTAAAAGCACTGAATAGTAAACTTACACCTGTTTCTCAATCTGGAGCCACACGTCCCCTTGATGTTCCGAGATACTCAGAGGGGACACGAGTGAAAATCAAGTTGAATGGGAGCCATGACAGGCTGCTAGGGTCTCAAAGCACTATGGAAAAATCCAATTAAAGAAAATAACGAAATGAAGCTTAAGCTTAAATGAAATATGGTGGGGGAAAATGTGTATTTTCACAGAATGAAATGGAACTGGCCACATATAGCCAGAATTGTCTTAACATATGCACCCACTCGGACACAGCGTTGAATGTATAAGAGGCGGCTTACCATAATGAGATTTGATACCATTTATTTTCTTCACCTCAAGCTCGTAAGGATCTATATTCTCTGGGTTTGAACCTGGGACCGTGACAGCAACCTTCACGGTGGTGGACGAGCCTCTTACCACCACGCCACTCGGGTTCATAGACTGAGTACTGGCACATGGCGTCACTCTTTCACGCATATTTCAAAAATTCACTCCATTAATAATCGAACAAAGAGTGTCGGAATTAATTCACGACAGCTCTTCAATGTATGCCCCATACGATTCCCTCATTCCGATAAATAATTTATCCAACAAAACACACAAAAGAAAAGAATCCATCAATTTTCTATAATCACTAAACAGAAAAATGGCATCGGGTGTAAGCCTTAAAACACGAAATTTCCACACAACTACTACATTCGATTTGCAAATGGATTTTCCCCGAGAAAAGAAGAAAAGTAAAAACAAAAACAAGAGGTAATTCTAAAATATCCATCCATAAGAACCCGAAGAAAACGGAAAAAAAGTGCCCGAATAAGAGAGACTCCCAAATGGTTTCGCAAACTCCGAGAGAACATGAATCTAGATTTTCGATGGTACCCACCACATCCACCACCACCTCCTCGTCCCTCCGTCAAAATGCTTTCAAGGAATTTTATCCCTTCGAAGGAAATCTCTGAAGAATTAACGGAGGGGATGGGAAGAGGGATTTTACAGGAGCTTTCCAGGTTTTCCAGAGTCATCTTCACGTCTCCCACCAGGAAAAAGTGAACAGCAACAACTCCCAAAAAAAAAAAAACACCCTTAAAAACCTCCATTTCTCGCGACGCCTTCGGAGAACTGCTTCCCTTTTCACAACATCCATCTCCATCATGGAGGAGAGAGAAAACTCTCTCTCTCTCTCTCTCTCTGTGTGTGTGTGTGTCTTCCAGGCTCTGTAATAGACAAAACCATCCAGAAACGCCAACGCGTTCAGCGCATTTCTCTACATCCATCCATTCCAATATATATATATAAATAAAAAGAAACTCTTCTCTCTTTTTTCTAGGAAGCGTTTTCTTCTCTCCCAACGAGAAACGGACACAGACGAGTCTAGGAATCTCTGGAAAACATGGGCGGGGGCGTCGATGTGAAGGCACAAAAAACATGATTGTGAGAAACGACTTTTGACAATCTAATGAGAGGACTGAACGTTATACTTCTTTTTTTCTTCTGGAAATTGCCAACATCCAGAAGGGGACTCGATGAACTGTCGTCGTCATTGGTCCGGTGGGGGCAGCGGAGTACATCAATCACCCGAACGAATGTTAATAAACAAGGAGTGTGCACGACCATTAAGTTAATGGTCTCGATGTTAGTCCGCCGTTCGGACTTGCGTTAATATAATTGAATAATACAGACTCGGTCTGGTCTTTTTGTTTTTCGTCGTAATTATTTCGGTACACACCCTTGACAACTGCAACCATCAGCGGGAAAATTCATTTCAATAATTTTTTTTTTTAGCGTTTTATTCTTCAACAGGCACGGAACTGGGGTCGTTACGTCCAAATGGCGGTTCTGAATACGTGAAAGAACGGGTTACGTCGGAAGTCCTCTACTATTTTGTCCCTCGTCCATGGCCGCGTTCTAACGTTTTGTTAAGAACGCGCCGGCCTGATAATATTAAGGGGGTGTAAAACTCTCGTTTGAAAAAAAAATTTACTCGGCTATACCCGACCTTCGTTGATGTTAAGTTGAACATGAAGGCGTAAAATATTCGATGGCACAGACAAGGGCTGACTAGAATGACTTTTCTTCTTTCAAACTGAACATGGCCCAGGCTCTATCGGTTTTAGACGGTTTTAGCTATTGCTCCTATGTTGAGGTGCGACCGTGTTGGAGGGAAAGAATGTCTAGCAAAGAAAGCGCGATACAGAGGAAGCAAAGAGGAGCATAAAAGAAGCAAAAAGGAAAGGCTCTCCCAGCGCCGGGTCCAGCCACAAGACACTACGAACTAGCAAGAAAGGAAGCAAAGAGAAGTGGCCCAGCAGCTGGCCTGCTCACGTGCAAAAGATGGGCTCACTCGAGCCAACCAGCCAGAATGACGTGGCCCAGCCCCGGTGCTGGGCTGGCACAAGGCAAGACGAATTAACTAGAAGGGACTGACTAGAACGACTGGCCAGCAAGAATGGACTGACTAGAACGACTGTCTAAGGACGTGTATTTTCCATACATTTCAAATCTTTAATGAAAATTGCGCAGAGGCGATGTCGCCCGTGTAATTAAAATTTTTGGTTGCAAATAAAACAACCTGGGGACTTCTGGGGCCGGGTCGCGTGGGTGTGGCTGGGGCACCTGCGGGCCCCTGGGCCCTTCCCGGGGTGGGGTGACGCTGAAATGGGGGGGGCAAGAACCCAAGGACAAGGCTTCGCACCTGCAATCAGGACTTAAAAGATCGGGGATGTCTGGAGGGAACACTCGATGGCGATTCTCTGTCCTTCCCCAGCACGCTCCAACCCACGTGGGTAAAGCGCTAATATCTAAAAAGGACAGAGCCCGGGCCTTGTCTGGTCTTACAGACACGTAAGGGATCCTAAATACAGTGGAAACCCATTATTCGAATCACTTGAGAATGGAAACAAATTTTTGTATAGGAAATAATTGTGGAAGAAATCATCTCCGAGTTTCTATTATTATTCATAGGCATAAAAATAACTGATAAGAATGGCCTTTAATCAATAATTGCTCGCTGTTATCTGCTGGTTCACCGCAATGTTTTTCTTATTGAGTGACTTTAAAAAGGTACCCATCCCATGACACCTGCCTTTGCCTCCTTTTTGAGGATTTCGCTGAAACGAAAAATGGCACTGTCGTTGTACAGGTTCATTGCTCGCACACTACAACAGCTTTGTTTGATTGGTGTTTTTTCTACAAAATTTTTGACGGCTTCCCAGTATTTTACAGGTACCTCTAATCTCGTTTGAAGCTCCTCATTTTTTCTTCGTCCTCCTCAGACGAGATCATCTTCATAAGCTCCCGCTGTTGCACGCAATGGAGATCCATTGGTTCGTCTGTGGTCGGGGGCGAACCGACTCACTAAACGAATTCGTCAACTGCTCACTGACTTAGCCAACGACTTGGTCATATACTCGCTCCATCATTTGGTAGTGAACTATTGTCGTATTTTTTGTCGATGAACTCCTAGCCATGTTCCTACACTAATTCTTGAATGTCCTCCTCATTAAACTCCAGTCCCATGGTCTTTCCCAAGGACACCGACCTTGGTCAATTGCTCGCCGACTCACTCAACGGGTTGGTCAATTGCTCGCCAAATCACTAAACGAACTGGTTAATTGCTCATTGACATAGCCAACGACTTGCGGAATGCGGAATGCAAGAATTTTGCCAACGACTTGCTCGCCGACATACTCAACGACTTGGCCAATTGCTTACTTTGCTTACTGACTTAGCCAACGACTTGGTCAATTACTTGTTCCATTGTTCGGTAGTGAACTATTTGTCGATGAATTTTTCGTTTAGTGAATAAAGTGCTGTGATGAGTACGGAAGCGCTAGGTGTGCTATCGTGGTTTGTTCACACCTGAGGTATTGATAGAAATTCCAATCAAACACTCGGTTCACGTTTCATTTTAAAATCGGGATGATATTGATTGTTAGTTCATGCGTACGTCAAGACCGCAATATGGGTGATCTTTTTCTGAAAATGGGCATTGCTTCTGCCTGCGCCGCGATGAAGGCTGAGGAAGCACTCGAACAGTTCTGAATTGCAGAGATTGACGGCTTTTCCTCAGCCCAACATGTCAAGTGAAACAGATATTTTCTGGATTTTATGCCGAGAATGCAAGAGGTCCTGGTTTCGAGTCCCGGCGGAGACCAGATGACTTTTCTTTCCTAGTTCACCTCTGCATAAAATCCAGAAAATGTGTGTTACCTGAATTCACCACTATGTCAGTTCTTGAATGCAACTTGAATAGACGGTGTAACTGAAAATCGAATAATACCGGGGAAGAAAATTAGCGTCTGTTCTACAGCTTCAAAAAAAAAAAACTCAAAAGATGGAGTTGTTGATTCACAACGGCTATGAATAAGCAGAGCGCGTGAAATGAGATTTTAATCACCATAATGCAAATTCTCGAACATCTCAGGAGAGGACCACTCACAAGCACAATGAAAAAAAAAAGATCTCCATCGCCGGGCCCCAGCTGCGACCGCAAACGTGGCACTCGAGTGTCAAGAGCTCGAAAACCCTTGTGTTTAGGGGGAGGGTAAAGTAGAAAATCGCGGAAAAACAACAGCAGAGTGAGGCCTAGAAACTTCCCATTCACAAAAACACTAGAAAAGGCTGTGGGGGGGGGGGAGGGAGATAGACACACACGCACACACACCAGAAACACTTCACACCATGGCGAGAATTTCAGTGCATATACGAATACTTCATAAACTAAGCTCTTGACGTTAACGTAAACCCAAATGTCCTTGATGGTAATTTCCAAGAGCTGGCAGAGTTTGTCGGAGGAAACGCATACCACCCCCTTATCGTACTATAGTTATGGGTTTCCTCACTCTGGTTTGAACCTAAAGGTACTATAATTACCAGGTTATAACATGATAGGAATGCGCTTTGTCATGCTCCTGGAATTACGAGGGCGTTCCTAGTTTCTAGAAATTTTTAGACTATGATACGCCCTAAAAATCCACAAAAATTTCTTACCTCATTCCATTGCAAGCGAAGTTAAATATCCATTATTTGAAACTGGGCTCAGAGGAAATAGTCCGTCGGGATCGACGTCCAAATGGCATTTCTGACGCCCTTTTGAGGGCAGCTCAACTGAAGCAAATTTAGGAGACAACATGGGTTGTTCAAATGAGACAGAGAAGGAAATTAACTAATAAGCCCAATACTCATCAAGGCAGGGCGCTAACCAAAGAGGGGGGGAAGGGCGCAACTGCCTCGGGAATCAAAATTTAGGAGGCGGCAGTTTTAGGTGAACGCAAAGAACATTCCAAAATTATTGAATTTTAAAGTTGTGGAGGCAGCAAAAATCCTAGTTACGGCTCTGCATCAAGGAATTAGACATTTTTCTGGACATCATTTGATGAGGTCAACCAACACCACCTATAGAACAAGGCCTCCGCACGAAGCTCGTGACGTCACTGAAGGCAATTTCACTAGGTATTATTTTAAGGATCCCTTGAACAGATTCAAGAATGGAACAAGGGTTCCCTAGAACATGTGGAAATTGCTCCAAGGGTTCCCTGAACTGGAATATTGGTTCAAGGGTAGCTTGTGTTTAAGATGCCCGATTATTTCCAGGATTACTTGAACATAGATTCAAGAGTTTATGGGTGGAGCAAGGCCCCCCCCCCCCCCCAGGACCTAAAACATGGACATATTGCTTCAAAGTTACTTCAGAGATTAGGTATTATTTTAAGGATTCCTTGAACATGTATATTACTTCAAGGATTCCCCTAGAACACAAAAATTACTTCAAGGGTAGTTTTTATATATAGCCCTCAAGAGGAGTCCTTGAATATGGAATTCACTTCAAGGGTTCCTTAGAACATTGACTCTGCTTCAAGTGCTCCCTAGAATGTTGATATTGCTGCAGAAGAGATGTTGGTATTGCTGCAGAAGAGATGTTGATATTGCTTGTAAAGAGAGAGAGACTGGGTATTATTTTAGGATTTCTCGAACGTGGATATTGCTTCAAGGGCTCTTTAAAACATTGATATTGCCTCAAAGGCAGCTTATAGGCTGAATATTATTTGAATTGAACATGCATATTGCTTCAAGGGTACTTCAGAGCCTAAGTATTATTTCAAGGATTCTTTAAAGATGGATATCGCTTCAAGGGTTCCGTAGAACACAAAAATTACCTCAACGATTCCGAAAAAAAAAGGTTGAGAAAGGCCGCTACGGAAGGGTATCAATTTTATCAGAATCAACGGATGTCCACGACATCCCCAGTCCAAGAAAAGCGATCGATTCAGAGAGGGAGAGAGAGAATCGATCCAAAGCAATCGGTTCAAGTCTTAAAGAAACAGGTATATCTCTCTTCATAGTACTATACCATGAAAAAGAGCCATCACCATCCGTGGTAACATCTGTTCCGAGATGTTTCTTCAGGAGGGACACGACGGATTCTAAAAAGCGGAAGAGAGAGAAACACATACACACACACAAAACATAGAAAAACACTATCGAAGGAAGGAGGAGGATTCACATTCGCTGTCCAGGAGAGAGAGAGAGAGAGACACACAAATTCCCTTTTCTCCCATTTTATTACTATCCATCGATTTCACATTTACGAAGCACACACACACACAAATCGATTAATCAATTGAGCTGATGCTGGTGAGCTGATGCTGCTTGCCTTTGACCAACAACAGGCGAGAAGTGAATTATCGGGACCCTATGGAGAAGAGAGAGCAGCAACAACGAATGACTCGTCAAAAGAGATGAACGCCAATGATAGAAAATTCAATTTTTAGTTGTGTTTTTATGCCGTAGCAGTTGGGCGGAGGGATCGAAACTGGGAAAGGAAAATTATTTTCCAGTTTCTTCTCTTCAACTGAGTAGACTTTTTTGTTGTTGGTCGTTACTCGTCATGGATCTTCTCGAGTGGAAAATTGTTCGGAAGGCACAAAAAATTAAATTTTGTTGGTTGGTTGCTTGCTTGCTGTTGCGCCGGACGCTTCGTTGAGAGAGAAGAAAAACGCCCCCCCCCCCATACTTGAAAAAAAGAAAAATAATTTCAAAAAGATACGGAGAAATGTGGAAAAATTCAGTTTCTGGTGAAGGTTTGGATGAAAATAAATGTGCAGAGATAATTTTAGAAAGCTATTGGTAAGGGGGGGTCATTCAAGTATTACGTCATCATCGATGGGGGAAGGGGGTAGAGGGGGTTTCCGATTTGCTGGCTTTTGATGACGGGGGAAGTGGGGGGTTTGGATGATGCTTACGTCATCAACCACCCTTTATGAAAATATGAGTTATGATTCAGAGGGGCAGAGCTGATGACGAGATTTTGCTGACAAGTCGGGGGGGGGGTCAGCATTTTTCTGACGTTTGGTGACAAGGGGGGGGAGGGGGTCAAAAATGGCTAAAAAATTTGCTTACGTAATACTTGAACGGCACCTAAAAGGGGGTCATTCAAGTATTACGTCAGCATCGATGGGGGGGAGGGTTTCCAATTTTCTGGCTTTTGATGACGGGGAGTTTGGATAATGCTTACGTCATCAACCACCCCCCTTTATGAAGATATGAAATATTCTTGATGGCATCTTATTCAGTGCGCCAAAAACGGGAAAAAACCTTTCGATAGTTTGTGGGCACCTGAACTAACATTCTACCTATTGATAAGTCCCCTACAGAGCCACTTTAATGATCTCTAAATGTTTCACGGATCCTGCAAGTGCTCTGGAACTGTGCCAAGCATCACTCAAGTGATCCGTAATTATGCCACGGATCACTTAAGTAATCTGGGAATGTTCCGCGAGTAACTTGAGTGATGTAGACTTTCTTAAGGATAGAAAAAAGATTGAGTTTGAAACTTAAGCATGGATATTGCTTCAAGAGCCCTTCAGAGACTAGGTATTATTATAAGGATCCCTTGAACATAGATTCAAGAATTGAACAAGGGTTCCCTAGAACATGGGGGAAATTGCTCCAAGGGTCCGCTGAAATGGAATATTGGTTCAATGGTAGCTTGCGTGTGATGCCCGAGAATTATTTCCAGGATTCCTTGAACACAGATTCAAGGGTTTAAGGGTGGAGCAAGGTTTCTCCCAGAGCCTAGAACATGCATATTGCTTCACGGGCACTTCAGTATAGCACTGAGCAGACGAATATAGCACTGAGTACCGCTGAAGTGCTCTAAAACTGTGCCACATGTCATTCAAGGGATCTCTAAATGTGTCACTGATCGTTTAAGTGTTCTGTAACTGTGTCTCTGGTTACTTAGTTGATCTTTGAAAATGAAAGTGATCTTTGAGGCCTACTTCAGTGATCTGAGAATGTGGCATTGGCCACTTAAATGCTCTGTAATTGTGCCACGGGTCATTTAAGCGATCTATAAATGTGCTGCTTAGTTCTTTTTACAAAATTAGGTTTGGGGGGGGGGGGAGCAAGCCACATCAGATAACCTTCAGAGCTACATTTCGTCTGCGGATCAAGGGTTTACCATATATGGCTTAAAGGGTGAGTCGCAATGAATTTTTTTATAGAGAAGTTTCGAGTTCTTACCCTTTAAATAGCATTGAAATTACCAGAAATCGATTATAATAACATATAAAAAGGTATTTTCTTTCGAAATTTTAATTTTTTTCAAAGTACTTTTTGCATCAAAAAAAAAACTTTGTCGGGGGGGGGGGGAGTAGGCGCAGAGCCCCTATGCCCCCTCCCTCCAGCGTACGTTTCTGATCCCACCATTATGCGGTTAGGAGGTAGGGGGGGGCAGTAATGACAAAATTTTGCTGACAAGGGGGAGGGAGGGGGTTAGAGTTCTGACGGGGGGGGGGGTCAAAAATTTGGCTAAAAATTTGCGTACGTAATACTTGAACGGTCCCCAAACGTTGCAATTGAATTGCTCGCATAATCGAATATGGTGTGCTAAAGTCATTGATATCCGATTAAGCGGGGCCGACTGTAAACGTACGCAAAACTACCGCAATAAATGTTCAAAATGCGATCTTTTTCTAACGCACAACAAACACAGAAACTTCGCGGATGTGAACTTTCATGTGACGCGAGAACAATCGTCGAGATTGGACACGCATGGTGAAATGCGTGATGAATTATGGATGCGACAAAATACAATTCATACAAGTACGTACGCGAGCAGATTTTTTCGGAAAACATGACACAAAGAGCAATTTCCAATGTTATCTCTCTCAGAGTCTAGAAAATTTATTGTACAGTTTTCAGCGAAGAAAAACTCATTTTAAAGTCCACTCATGCAATTTGATCTCCGCATAAAGGCCAAGAAGCGATCGAATCAGCTCATAACGGCATAACTGAACGCAGAATGGCATTACGTAGTACAGTTGAACTCGGTTATAACGACACCTCGGATATAGCGTCACCATAGTAGTTGGTACCCAGCTGATTCCCTTATAGATCACAGGGATTTTTAACATTTTTCAGGCGCGATCCAAAATCAACAAGATCTGCTTCGTGATCCATGGCACTGGTTCCTTGAAAGAGAGTGCTTACGTCATCAACCACCCCCTTTATGAAAATATGAAATATTCTTAATGGCATCTTATTCGGTGCACCAAAAACGGGGGGAAAAAAACCTTTCGATAGTTTGTGGGCACCTGAGCTAACATTCTCCCTAATGATAAATCCATTACAGAGCCACTTTAATGATCTCTAAATGTTTCACGGATCCTTCAAGTGCTCTAGAAATGTATCCGGGATGCTAAAGTGCTCTGGAACTGTGTCACGCATCACTCAAGTGATCCGTAATTATGCCACGGATCACTTAAGTAATCTGGAAATGTTCCGCGGGTAACTTGAGTGATGTAGAACCGCACTGGGGGGGGGGGGCGCTTGAGTGCTCTAAAATTGTGCCACATGCGATTCAAGGGATCCCTAAATGTGCCACGGATCGTGTAAGTGTTCTGGAACTGTGCTACGGGCCTACTTCAGAGATATGAAAATGTGCCACGGACAACTTAAATGTTCTGGAATTGTGCCACGGGTCATTTAAGCAATCTCAGTGGATTTGAATGACCCAGAGAGAGAGCCCCCTGCATCCTAAGTTTAGGTCGCGACCCTCAGGTTATGAATCTCAGCCTCGGTTAGTAAAATTTTGATGAACATTGCTTACGACGTTAGTGAAAACAACTACGACCTCGGATACAACGACACTTTTTTGTCGCTTTCTTCTGTTTTAATAACCTTTTTTTCAAGAAATTCAAAAAAATTAGAGCTCTCATCACATTTTTTTCCTACGCGCGTTATAAGGATATATTAATTGACTACAAACTTTCTTTACCACTTTAACGGGATTCAGAGTGGATCCCGTTTATAATGTTCCCACTTACTACGACGTATTTTCGTGGGGTCCCAATTATCACTAATCGAGAGATTTCCCATTTAAAACGTTTTCATGACATTTTTTTGTTAAATTTTGTTTCGGATTCACTGTATACGCAATAATTAGCAATTTCACCAACAATTAGTAGTGATTTCGGTGAGTTAGCGCGCTGATCCGTGTTTATGATCCCAATTTCCCTTATTTTTGTCGCAAAGTATGGTCACCCCCCCCCCTAATTATGAAACGTGTCGTATTTGATTTCATCTGATTAAAGTTTCCCAAAACATCAACCTCGGTTATAACGCAAAATTTCGTTTCGATGCCGTTATAACCGAGTAGACTACATGACCGGACTTGATGAATCCCAGGTGACAGGTCACAATCGTAACTAAAAAAAATTGGTTTTTGGCGCCGTGTTGACAGAGTTACGAGACAATTTACGTGCGCAGTTACAACACTCTCTCTCTCTCTCTCTTGCATATATTTCTTTTTTTTTTCAATAAATACTCACCCGATAACTCCTGGGAAAATCACTGACATGGCCCCACACATTCTTCAATAGGGGCCCCTAGGCTGGGCCTTTGATGGGTCCTTTTCTACAGTGAATTTATAATGCGAAAAACAAATGATAAGAATACCCGGACGCCGTGTGGCTAGAGAGAGAGCTCTGTGGGGCTATGATCACTTGTGACGTATACCAGTTCAATTTCATCTGGTCCATTCCCCGCCACCGTATGTTGACATCTTAAAAATGGAGTACGGAATGGACACCAATATTTTTAGAGTTACGAGCACCGGTGCATGCCCGTCATTAGAAGAGGAGCATCGATGTCAAGGGTGCTCAACTGTTAGGAGATCACTTCATTGATTTAAAAACGTGTCGTGTGCAACTCAAGTGCTCTGATACAGCACCGCGGGTCATTGAAATGATCAGTGAATATGACGCGGGTCACTTGAGTCATGTGAAAATGTGGCGTAGGCCGCCTGAGTCATGTGGAACTGTACCGCGGGTCACTTAAATAATCAGTAAATGCGCAGGGAGTCAATTGAGTGATCTATAAAAATGTGCCGACTAGTTAATTTTTACAAAATTTGGCTGTAGGTCGCGGGCTACATCAGATGACTCCGCGAGCCATGGGTTGAACGTGCATCAATTATGTATTCAAATGCTTAAACTACGACCAACAAACGAAGGTTTAAAACGGGTATCGATCTCACGAATATAGAATCAAGCGCACATTTCTATAGAAGAGAGCACTCTTCTTTCTTTAAAGAGCACCACGGTGCTCTAGAACTGTCACCAGCAAGCAATTTCGGACGAGACTTTGCGCCGCAGGAATATCTAAATTTGAACTTATGAAGTCTTCTATTCTTTGGCTTGAAGAGGGTAGAATAGGAAGAAAAGAGGACCAGAACGAGAGATACCAGTAAAGTGTCTCGTTCTGATCATCTCTTTACGGCCACGGACGTAATATTACGTCCAAACAGCAGTAGAATAAATTCGAACAATTTTTCTCTGTGTTTTCTTTCCTCTCTCTCTTTACCATCGCGAAGCTTTAGCCTAAACACTATTATCTCAGGAAGTTGTTTTTTCTTTCTATAGATTCATGTTAATGATTTCTTCCCATACATTTAAGTCCCGTTTGCATGTGCAATAAAATATCCCGGGAAGGTTACCCGTAAACAGGGATTTTCGCTACAACCCGTTTACATGGCGTTTATTTTATATATGCCGGTATTTCCCCCCCCCCTCCCCCTCTTCTTTCCGGAAGTCCCCACTGGTTACGTGGGTTGAACGGAAGTGGTCGGTTCAAAGAAAGGGGAAGATATCACGTGATCCAAAAAGCCTCATTGAAGAAAACCTGGGCAGCGCCGGGTGTATTATAAAATAGCTGTTCATAAAATATTTACTAATATCATACCATGGTTTTTTTTTTCCTTGCGGGCCATTAATCATAAACCGGTTACCAATTCCAATTAAAGAATCATAGCTGGTGTTTTTTTTATTTGATAGGTGGCAGAAGGGGTTTTCCATTTAAATGACGTTTCTCAGTTTATAGCGTATAATTATCTAAAAGACGTATCTTGGCTGATAAAATTTTATTTTTACCCGTTTGTTGGCATGAACGAAAGTAACTAAGGACGTGGTGGCTACGCCGTCTTTCATTTTGCCCTGGGACTACGATAGCTTTTGGAGACGGTAGTAGGGACACTTTTGTGGGGGTATATGTTTAAAAATTTGTTCGAGTTTTCCGTAAAACAGCCTCATTTTCATCGAGGGCTGAAAATCTGTTTACGTAATACTTGAATGGCCCCTTATCGCAATCGGGCTGCAAGACTGTAGGAACTGTTACTCGCGAGCACCATGGTTCTTTTTGAAGCATCAAGAGTGCTCAATGCTCGTGTCCGATGTCGTGCTCGCGACCATCAGCAAAATTACGATAATTGAAATAATTACTAATTAATTTCCAAAAATTGAAATTAGATTAAAAATCCGTCGTAACCACCTGACTGGTCAATGTCTGATAGAGTAATACTGCGTATTCCCCTATATAGCGGAAGGTACTGCATACGTTCTCAACACCAACACTTATATGAAAGCGAAACAGTACACGACCATGACTTAGACAAGGGTCACTGCTGGTGACCTCGCTGGTGAAGAAAAAAAACGCGTGGTGACTTTTTTTTTTTCGTGTATGTATTCCTTGGAAGTGAGTCACGTTCAACAGCAGGGGGGGGGGGGGACTAGAGAGGCGCTAACACTATAATAAATACTCAGTCAGAAGAGACGACAATTTGCACGATGGATCTTTTACTTTCATCTCAATTTTCGCCATCTTCCTACATAGTAATTTGAGATCTTCAAGGGCAATGGAAATTACGCATGCATCTGTTTGGTGGTTACAGAAAATAGTCGGCCCCGCTCAAAGGGATAAAATGTTCCGGCACCAAAATCCCCAAAGCAGAATGTTTAGCACTGTTCTGCGACGAGCCTTCAGCTGACTGGAAATGTTCTGCGGTAAAAATCCCCATACATGTAATAGTGTTTTTTTGTAACTTTTTCTTAAAATTCTTCCAAATTGTTCTGCAGTAGCGCTAATTGTTCTGCAACGTACGTATTTTACACATTCTGTGCTTTGGGGTCCAGAATTTTTTCTATAGACAGAACGTTCCCTCCTCTTATTATCATTTCAACCACTTTTCCACCGCTTAATCGAATATTACGCTTCACACGTCAACTGTTAATGCACATCAAGGACTATACGCAATGCTTTTATTGAATAAAACATTTAGAGTTAATGGTAAAATATGTTACTAAGACATTGGCTTCAAGTGCCCTCTGAGAATGTGTAGGTGTTAGTATAACCAAAAGCTGGAAAAATGTCAAAAACTTTACGGGCTTTACTTTTCGAAAGGCCAATTTCATAACTTTTTCGGGCCACATGCATACATACTCTAGAAAATTGTTTATCAATCTGTGGTCCGTGTAATCCCGGGTACTTTGAATACTTTGTAAGGGGTCCGCACACAGGATCATTTTGTCATTTACTACCATTTCATGAATGACACATTTTGTGCTGTGAAATTGTAATTTATTCAATTCTTTTATGATAAGCAAACTACAGACAACACATTTTGGGGGCATCGAAATTGACTTTCTGACGCTGCGGGGGCTTTCCGTGGGACACTGACCGGCACTACAAGCGGTACGCGGTGCATCGACCTTCACTGTAAGGAGTCCGCGACATCAAAAAGGTTGGGAAACACTGTCCTAGAAAATCATAGTACTAAATATCATTATCACGAGACACTCTCTGTTCAACAATAAGTGTCACTGGTCGAGGGCGCCCGTCATAGACCTCTCACAAACCAAAGAAACCATACCGGAACTATCGAACGAGCTTGAAATCTTTACAAAAAGCATTTCATCAGAGTTTGACTAAAAAGCCCTAATACCTCCTTCCAGCTTTAAAGGCCCCAAATTGTCTTTTTTCCCCCCCATCTGATACAGTGATAATATATCAATATTATAGAGCAGTACTAAATACAAACCTTCCCTATCACAAGCTTCCATTTCAGCAAGTTCTACTTACACTTCTATCTTTGAAAAAAGTCAATAAAAATATTTTCCGCCCGAATTTCTTACGTTGATTTCGAAATTTCGTCTTTTCCACCCCCTACGTGCTCAGGGTTTCAATATCACAAGGGATAAAATATATATATATATTTGAAAGAAGAAAAAAAATCAAATCACCTGGCCCAGGGTCCCTTTCAACCAACATCGGTATAAGTAATGTCTCGAACGAACGTGAGGGGGCGTTAAGATAGAATTTTTTTTTTTTTCTCCTCCTTTATCCTGATATGAAAGAGTATCAGGTCAAGGCATTTACGTAATGCGAAACTAAGGTGGGGAGAAGAAAAAAAAAAAAGTGATATACGGAACGGAAAATTCAAATCCTTTCAAATGCTTCTCCAGACTTGAAGAATCTGATCACGGACTGATGCAGTTTGTTCGATCGGATCAGAAATCGGATACAGGGCCCTACGGTCTCACACTCCACACATTTTCCATCCTGATAACGGGGAAAGATTCTTGAGGCTTTTTTTAAGTATTCAATTTTTTTTTTTTTTTTTTTTTTCGGAAGACGTTGAGGTGAATGTTTAAGCACTTTTTTTTTTTGCAAATGCGTACATAATTTCTACGGTACGTGAGATGTTTCTGGAAGTCTCGAAACCAGGCAGTTGAAATCAGACAAAACGTCTCGAAAGAAAATAAGTCTAATTTCATAAGAACGATGTACAATGTTTTTATAATACGTCCAGGTTATGGATTGTATTTTGGCTATGGGATGCGGACCAGTCGCGCTACTCCGATCGACACCCAAGCTCTCTCGTGCTATTGTCAGAGCGGTTAGTGTTGGTGAGTGAGCAAACTAATGAGTGAGCGAGTGACAGACTGGACGACCTAGAGATAGAGTAAGTGACCGACCTGATGAGTTAGTGATAGAATGAGCGACCTAGTCAAGGCTAGCAACAGAATGAGTGGCCTAGTATGTGATTGAGCAGAGTGAGTAACCAGGTAATTAAGTGTGCAACCGAGTGAGCGACCAGGTGATTGAGTGCATAACAGCGAGCAACCTAGTGAGTTGATAGAATGAGTGACCTAGTGAGTTGATAGAATGAGTAACCCAGCGAGTGAATGACAAAGCGAGCAACAGTGAGAATGACCTAAGAAGTAAGTGAGCGACCTAGAGATCAAGTCAGTGACCAGCCTACTGAGAGAATGATCGAGCGACATTGTGAGTAATTGACCTGGTGAGTGAGTGAATGATATAACGAGCGCCCTAGTGAGTGACAGAGGGAGCGACCCAGTGAATGAGTAATAGAATGAGCTGCCTAGTGATTAACTAAGTGACCTGATGAGAGAGTGAGCTAGCTCTAATGACAGGCCGGTTTCGCTCATTCATTCACTCGTTGAATTAAGAAAAATGTTGGGAACCACTGGACAAGATTTAAATATCACGAGTCTGACTGGCTGAGGCAGATACATTTTCTCAGGGCGTACCGAGTCTTTAAGACTCCCATAAGGCTTCATAAGTGCTGCTCCGTACGAGCTGGATGAACAAGTTAAGAAACCGTTTGTATGTGATAGTTGAGTGTGTGAGTGTAAGTGTATAAGAGGCGTGTCAATAAAAGATAATACAAATTTACAGCCCATGCTGTACTCAGAGAGTAAGTATACGTCAAATTAATTGAGATTATATTAGAAAAAATGAATTCGGTAAGTTGTGGCTTACTTATCACAGAAATTTGAAATTTGTAGAGCTATGTCCGAAGGAGGTGAAGTGTCAAAATTCAAGAACCCATTTCATATGCAATTACAAAATCAGTCAATTATCTCAGCAAATAATTGACAAAAAAGTGGAATACTGCACCTAATGATTACAACAGAGTATATATATGTTCATTCTAATGAATTGCGTGATTAAATACAATATGTATGATTACATGTGGATACAAGATTAAATGCGATAAATATGGGTAGGCGTTCAGTATATATTCAACAGTATGCCTCCAATCAATGAAGAGAGAATTAGAACTATTTACACTTTTTACAAAACTAAACCAATTCATTGGACCATATCAGACCAGTATGTTCTTAGGTCGAAGAAAAACCTCAACACCTCTCCCGCAGGATTAGGCGAGATGTCTCTTATGTGCTGATATTCTGATGTTTCAGCTCTATCGAAATATCCTGTACATAGTTTGACTAAGTAGTCATGTTTGGTTTCTATGTTCAAATCCTTCATTATGTCAAGATTTCTGATATACCATTGTTGTAATATGGTCTGCCCCACTGTGATAATGGTGTTCGGAGGGAGTTGCCTTCTTGCAAACCAAGCATTTACCCTCGCTTAAGACCACTGCATGTAGCTGACACCAGATCTCGACTCTTCGGACCATTTCTTGTAAGTTTTTCAGACCTTGCAACCATAATCACCAGACCAGAATTCCATAACTCCCACAGTAGGTTTTTGAAATCCCTCATGTGACCAGGGTGTGTTTAAAGAGGTTTTGTGTTTGTGTATTGAAAACGCGAAATAGTTTTTGTCACATTAGAAATAATATTTTTTCCTACATTATAACCGCAATTTCGTCAATCGAAACTACTGTGTGTAATGTCAAAAATATATTTTTTCTATCTTGTGGCGATGCGGCCCACGAGCCAGCTGTTAGCTACCCCTGGTATAGCTCACTATTTTGTACAAATTATTTTTAAAAAAACCAGCAGTCTAAGGACTTTCACTGTCACTGCATCCAGACACACGGTCTTTTTTGTCTCTCAGCTTCTCTTCCTTCACCGAAATAGATCCGGCAAATGAGTGGTGGTGGCGAGGAAGAGACGGATAAGAAGAATGATGCGCACAATCCACTCTCTGCATTCTTTTGCGACCATTAATCAATTCCGACTCATACGCCCAGTTGGAGTTTTCAAACAAAATATTTAAAAAAAAATATATCAGTAAAGGCCCACCATATAATGTCAACGAGGCAGCACACATGACAAACCAGCAGCACCTCCATCTTTTGAAAGTAAACACCCCCGCTGTTTCCAGAAGTCCTACTACGAGAAGAAAATTGAACAGAGGACACAGCAATAACTTAAATCTTGTCATGGATCCATGGTAGGAAAGAAAAAGAAAAAAAAAATACGTCCATTTTGATACATTGATACAGAGAAAGATGTGCCTGTGGGGAGGGAAGAGACCCCCCCCCCTTCCTGGCATTGAACCAGTGAAAGGGAATCAGTAGCGAAAAGACGTCCCCACCAAGAATGCCCTACAAAGAATGTAAAGACCTATTGTGGATATATACATACACCTGTAGTAGGTAAGGTCGAGAATTTACCATTGACAAATTTTCAGCTTTTTTTTTTCTAAAACAGGCGTCTTTAACCTGCTAGTGCTCACACTGAAGTGCTCTCATTGAAGTTTCATTGAAGAATCATATTATGCAGGTCATGATAGCTAAAGGTGCATATACACCACGATGTGACGTGGGATCATGTCAGACACGATACGGTGTTCACACTGGTCTGATGATCTAATACAGGGATTTTTACCCTTTTTTTTCAGCCACGGCCCACAATGAACAAAATCCGCTTCGCGACCCATTACATTTTGTTTTTCGAAATTAGTGAAGCAAGTGACGCAATAAGTGCGTTAATAATAGGGCTGTAAGTGTGGATTTGTACGACCTATCTAGGGAGCTTCTGCGAATCAAGTTCGGATTGCGATCCATAGCCACAGAGTTAGACTAAAGATATTATTCTATGTTCATAGCTCAAGAATCCCTGGCTGTTAGCGGATTTGTAAGACCCATCTCGGGAGCCTGTGCGACCAAAGTTTTGGTCGCGGTCCATAGGTTAAAAACCCGTTTCAAGAGATGCACCACTTCATCAGTCGATGTGAAGCCTTAAGGTGCACACACATGACGTGACGTGAGAGCATGTGGTAACACGTGCTATGAAATTCCACCTATGGCTGTGCTGATGTGACGTGGGAATATGTAGTACGATGTGGTTATGAAATCTGACGTAACATGACTTATGATGCGTGAAAACCAAAAGACTCACAGGTAGAATTTCATATGACACATTACTACGCTGTCCTACCCCACGTTTGAACTTTAAAGCATATGAAAATTGTTTTATGCGAATGCTTTTTTTTCAATGATGCTGAGCATACAGTGGCGCTCATGACCCAAAGGAGGTTGAAGACCGATCCTGGTCCAGAAAGTTGAAACCTACTTAACCATTGGATGACTAGAATTACATATTTTCATGTACCCCAGAACAAATTAGAGCGGGTCCCACAGTTCACGGTAAACATGAGCGCCATCTCTGTTTCACAAAGTGGATTGATACCTCTGAGTGAGGATAGATTCTGACCAGGACTCAGCAAGTTTAAAACCCACGAATACTTTTTTTATTTGGAAAGCGTTCAGTAAGCGAGATTTTTGAGGTGCGTTCATCTATTCATGCTCAGTATTGGCCTCTAAGGAACTCGTCTGGCTTTTGTTTTTCCTTGTTCGGCCGATGTCCACACAACTTTTGTAAGTCAGGTTTTAGCTCGGGAGGATTCGAGAAGTCTCGCATCTGCACAGGGCCGGGCTTGAGCACTTTTTGGGCTCTCAGCAATTTTTCCCTCCCCCCCTTCTTTCCTCAAGACAAGTATCTCGCCTAGAAAGACTCTGGACTCCACTAACATCGTTTTAATTTTTTTTCACTCTAAACTTGCTGAAATATTATTGTACAGGTACTTCGTCTGATTGTCAGACCTGACAATCAGAATTTGTTAGTGAGGTGCAAGATTCTTATTATGCATCAATTTTCAACTAGATTTTTATTAATCAGTGAAAATGAAATACGTTTCCAACGCGCAGTCAACAAACGTCAAACTTGGAACATCAGACTTCAGTTGCGCCTCTTGGATTTTATATTGCGAGAACCACGGCGCTGCTAGCACAACCGGGTTGTGTGTGTGTGTGTGTGTGTGGGGGGGGAGAGAAAAACAAAGAGAAGCTTAGTTCGGCGTATTTATTTTTTACTCCCAAAGCGGATAAAAATATGTGGACATATCAAAAGAAATTTATCCCGTCCGTAACATTTGGATAAAAATTCGCTGAGATATCGGTTATTTAAATTCTTGATTTTTAACACTTTTTACATGTCTTAAGGGGGGGTCTTCTACCTTTAAACATGATGGAAAAACTTTTTAAAAATATTTCTACACATAAAAAAAAGATTATTTATAACATCAAATTTTTACCATGTATTTGATTGTGTATGCTATCTTATGCTAGTGAAAAATTTTACACATCAACTATACTGGATTTTTCACAAATTAAAAAAAAAAACGCACTAAAAACAGCTTGCACGCATGATAAAGTAACATGGCGTCAATGAAATTCAATAAAAATTGATTCGAAATAAAGGAAATTGTTCAGTTCATAAAATTACAGAAAAGACTTGAGATCCATTCATAAGTAATTTGGTTACAATTTTTTTTATAATTTTTAAAATTTAATTCTGAATAAGATTCGATAGAATCTCAATCTTTTTCATCATTTCATGAACTGAACAGTTTTCTTCAGATTAGTAATTGAACTTGATTCAATTAATAATTACATGGTTTTTTACTGCATTTTTTGTTTAATTCTTTTTTTTAAATATGGTAATAGATATGTGTAAAACCATGTGCAGGGATAGGATGTCGCACACAATGAAGGGTATATATGGTAAGAGAATTTTAAAATAAATCAATGGACACAATACTTGTAATAATATTTCTCTACATAAGACTTAGTTTACTATGTTAAAAGTTGAAAATAGGCAAAAAATCAAGAATTTAAATTATCGATATCTCGGTGAAATCTAAACATAACTAATTTCTTTTGATCTAATAAAAACACAAATTTTTAACTAAATCGACATTTTTTCCCCCCATTGGAACCGTATACGAATTTCAATTTTTTTCACATTTTCGGCCAAATTATTTTGCACACAGCTGTTTGTTGCATCTGATCACTAAATCTGTGATGCTTAGTTGCAGCTCTCTTCATTTGAAAGTTTTCCTTATGCACACCCCCCCCCCCACTCCCCATATATTCACCGCAAAAGAGCACAATCTAAAAAAAACATTCATTAAGTTCAGGAGAATCTCTGCACACCACCGCGTAAATCCAATTCAATTTTCAAAGAATCATACACAGAAAAGATGATTTTCTTTTTAGAAAATGAAAAATAGAGTTCGAGATTTTCACGTAAATGAGAAGAATAAAATAGAATAAAATCTCTTCCATTCTCTCTTCATTTGGAATAAAAAGAAGAGCAAATAACGCACATATCAAACACGACAACCATTTAAAGCAAATGAAGACTTCTGAGAGGAGGAAAAAAATGGAAATTTGCTTAAAATATGCATCAAGAGAAATTCAATTTTCCATGATGAAAAAGCTTCTTCCCCCCCCCCCACCCCGCTCCCCAAATCCAATGAGAAGATTTCACTATAATGGTGCCATGGAAAGTCATTTGGAGCAACGAAATCCCTTCCATGGAATTGCCACGAATTGCGGCACAATCAGAATAATGAGATGCCTGAATAGTTTTAAATGTCTGGAAATATCGAAAAAATTACCATATGGTGAACTTTATTTACTCTGTCGTAATGTTGGGAAGTAATTGATCGAAATTCATATATTTGAGAAAAGAATTAATGAGCACCGGGTGAATAAAAGTGATTGCGCATGCGCACAAATGTAATCAAAAGAATACGAGTGGCCTATGTAAGGCCGGTATTACACTATAAAAGTTTGATAAAAGTCCGTTTATAAAACTTGAAAAATGCAGCCAATAAGGTCAACGGCTGCATTTTGTAGAACGTAACCAATAACTTTATTGGTTAAATTTTCCAAGTTTTATAAAAGGGATTTTATCAAACTTTTATAGTGTAATACCAGCCTAAGAGAATATTAACAATTTTCACGAGAAAATTTTGTGATATTGTTTACAAGATTTTGTACGAGAATAGTTACAATGTTCACGATATTTTTTTTACAAGAAAATTCGCAATGTCACGAATTTTTTTATAAGGAAATTTGAAATATTTACAAGAAAATTTGAAATATTTACAAGAAAATTTGAAATATTTACAAGAAAATTTGAAATATTTACAAGAAAATTTGAAATATTTACAAGAAAATTTGAAATATTTACAAGAAAATTTGAAATATTCACAAGAAAATTTGAAATATTTACAAGAAAATTTTCAAAATATACGAGGAAAATTCACAATAAACACGAGATTTTTTTTTTTTCAACGAGAATTTCTTACAAGAAAATTTATAACATCTTAGATTTTTTTACAGAAAAACTTACGAGATTTTTTACGTGAGATTCTACAATATTTAGGGGTTTTTTTTTCAAGAGGAAATTCATGTGTTTCGAGATTTTTTATCAGAGAATTTACAACCTTTAAGAAAATTTAAAAATATTCACGGGATTTTAACACACGAAAATTTTCACTATATTACTAGATTTGCACAAGAATTTTTTCTACGAAAACATTTTATAAAATTTATAGCATCTTGAAGAAAATTTTTAGAGAAAAACTTATATCTAAGTGATTTTTTTTACGCGAGATTTAACAATATTTAAGATTTTTTCATGAGAAAATTTAAATAACTTTATGAAAAAAATTACGTTTCGAGATTTTTGCATCAGGGAATTTACATTTACGGGAATTTTAAAATATTCACGAGATTTTACACCAGAAAATTTACAATGTTAAAAGTTATTCACGGGAAATATTCACGATTTCTTTTTTTTCTTAAAAAAACATCTTAAAAAAGAATTTTTCTTAAATTAAACTTATTTCTTACGAGATTTTTTACGCGAGATTTTACAATGGTTAAGATTTTTTACGATGAGAAAATTTATATAACTTTACGAGAAAACGAGAATTTTAAAATATTCACGAGATTTTAAAATGAGAAAATTCACAATATTACTAGATTATTACGGGAAAATGCACAATACTTACAAGATTTACACTATTTGCGTGCTTTTTAAGTGAGGTTTTACAATATTTATAATGTTTTTTTACGAAAAACTTCATTAAACTTATACTACAAAATATTTCTACGATAAAATTCGCAATATTCAAGTGAAAATTTACAGTATTCACAAGATTTTTCTACGGCAAAGTTGTTAATATTCACGAGAAAAACTTTACAATATTTAGAGAGTTCTTACGAGAAATTATGAAGGCACAAAAAAGTAGAGGTTACTACTAGACCAGTCATCGTCAACGTGGTGCTCTTGGAGCATTAAGAGTGTTCGATGCTCATGTCCGAATCAGTGCTCACGAGCACTTAAGCACCCGGTGAAAACTTCATCCAAGGATTACAATTATGCAGATTTCAGAGGCCTACTCATGTCGAAGTTGCGGTAAGGGTGCTCTTCCTTTGATGACTGACACAGGTTGTGCTCGCGACCCAAGAAAGGTTGAAGATCCCCTTCACTAGATGATTCTCAAACGGTGTGATGACACGGAACACTTATTGCACCTTAGTTGGGTGTGTGTCAGGACAATTTTGAGTGGTAAATAAAGTGCCACTAGATTAGGCAGAGGTGTCGCAGAATTTCTGATATTCCCAAGGGTACAGCAAACGTATAAATTTTGAGGACCCTTACGTGACATATCTCTTCAGTATAGTATATATATACAGTCAAACCTCGTTAGTGCGTCACCCGGTTAATACGTCACTCCGCTTACCGTATCACTTTTTGGAAGTCCCAACTGTCCTCAGGCAGGAATTCGCACAGCTATGGCTTACTCCGTTTAACGAGTCACTCCGCCTACTAAGTCATATTTTTGCTCTCTCAAGAATGACTCATTAACGAGGTTGGATTGTATACATCTCTTTACGACTATAAATACTCATCAAATAATATGATTATCATACGTGTGCAGTCGGCCTCGAACAATGGATAAACGAATACTCCGCTTAAACGGACAAATTCCTCCCTCCCATACAGACAATGTTAAAGTTCCCCGCTTAATACAATTTTAATGACTTTTTCCCTCTTTATAAAATATTACTCTTCACATGTCAACCCCTATACGCGTATTGTTATTACCGACTGAAACATTTGAAATTAATGGAAAATATGTTGATAAGATTTAAAATATATATATATTCAGAGCAGATACTGGCCTCCAAGTATTCAAGTTGTCGTCCGTCAATAAGTGTATATAATTATTCTATTTTTGTTCTCTGTTAGGCCAATAGAGGGCGCTAACTTTCTTAATGAAAATGAAAAAATCTTTAATATTGTGATCATTGTAATTAAATATAATTTTAACTTCATTTTTGATGCGATTTATTCGAGAAGATTTATTAATACCGATCCTTCATCAGTTTTCAACGTACAAAAACTCCTAACGTTGTAAAATATCAATTGAATTGTTCCCCGCTTAATCGGGTATTACGTGCAGGAAATCATTGATATCCGATTAAACGGGGCCAACTACACTCATTTCATATGATTCCTCTGTACTCATGAGAAATATTTGCCACACAAACTCACTCTCTCAGTGAATTAATCCTCTCATTAAAATCGAGTTCGACTCCATCGAGGAAAAAAAAAAGCCGCCACCACCACCATCCTTAATGGCTTCCAGAGAAATCCATACATTATTCATGGATTCCATAATATTAACTACAACACACGAAGAAAAAAAAATAAAAATTGAATCAATAAAAATCCCCGAAAAATAAAATTCATTTTCCCCCTCCAAACCTTAGGGAATTTTTTTTTTTCATTTCTGGCTGTTGCCACAAATTAGTTTTTTCTCCCCCCAAAAAAAACAAAAAAAATTCCTTTTTCCAAGTTATTTTGGCGGTTCTTAACCAATATAGACCTACTATATATTCTTGGATATAATATATATTTACCAAAAGGAAGGCTGGAAAAGTAATAGTGACGTAAGAATGAAGGACACATTGATGGTGGTGGAAGGCGGGAAGGGGTGATTGAATGACTCAAACGAAAATAAATGGCACAGTTGGATACCCCAACTGGTGAAAGTGGAGAGTTTTTTCATACACAGCAGGACGGAATGGCTACACGAAAGTGTTGTTAACAAACTTGATGAGTTCCAGAAGAAAACTACTGTGGACGGAAAGTGGGGAGAAGAAATTGGCAATGCATTTTTCGTCTCCACGTTATATAGAATTCAGTGTTTCTCAACGTTTCTACAAACAAGGGCCAGTAAAACGTCTGAAACAATTTTACGAACCACTCGTGTCCCGTATTACGGGATATTCCTCTCATTTTCATTGTTGCGATTTTTTTTAATACATTTGTCCCGTTTTTTCAATGATACCTTTTTCAGAATTTGTTACACATTTACTAAAGTCGTGAATACACAGTGTTTTCAATAACACTATAAATTATAGCAGTGGTGCACAATGAACACGTCAACGAACTAGCGGGGTCGCGAGAGATTCTCTAATATTAAAGTTTCCAAATAAGAAATTCATTTTTATTTAAAAATATGCCAAAACTAAAGAATGTCTTTATTCAGCTGAACTAATTACCATGTATCAGACAATGTATTTTTTTCAAATTCTACTAATACAATAATCAATATATATATATATCGGTTCCGTCGTGACAATCACGCATGTTCAATGTCCTTACAAAAAGAAAAGAACGTGGAAAATGACGTTTGAATGTTTAATCTACCCATGTTACTCTATGGATGTTATTTTCCTAAAATTTTTTGTAACGTGCGTTCCAATAGGCCATTTTTGAAACACGTGTTACATTCGCGTTTCAGGCACAACTTAGATAGCAAAACAAGGTATCCAAACAGCTGATAAAAAAGGAAAATTTGTACATTCGTGCCTCTGGTGCATGCCGTGGACGATATCAAGTTAGTACTTGTACAGCGTGAGTTAGAATCACTCGATTTCAAAATTGTATATTTCTCAAAAATTTAAAACACAGAATAAAATGTGTGAATATACGCGGGAAATGTGTCTACGTTTCATGAACAATATTTTTTAATGGTTGATTTCAAGTGTAGAACCATTTTAAGAAATCGGATGATTCTTTCTTAATCACCCTGTATACGACAATCATTGATCATTCTTGTCGCACCACCGTCATTTTCTGCACACGAGGGTTAATTAGACCGGGACTTACAATTTATTGCCGATTCCGAACGGCAGGCTTGTTTTTTTATACTCGTCGAGAGGTTGGTGCGCTAACCCCTTGATGGAGGACTCCCTACGTCAGCAATCTTTTTCTGTGGTCATGTCGACGTTTTTGTTGTACCCCTGTGTCAGGAAAGTTTTCGGACAAGGACGAACCGGGTATCGAACTCGCGACACCTCTGAACATCCTTCGGTACTTGAGGCGAGTATCTTATCGACCTGGGCTACCGCGTCCGTATACGAGAATCAAGGACCACACAACTCGCTACACTTCCTTTTTTTTTTTTTTGGGAAGGCAGTATCGCCTAATGAAAATCGAAATAATCGTTCCGAAAAGTGCTTTCGGGACAGTACATTTACTAGCGAAAAATTGGAGTCTCCGAAAACCGGGACATATGGTCAGCCTATGTATAGGAGTCGCCGATAAAATGTTTTTTTGGTTAAAGGGGGAGGGACGCGTTTCAAAAAGTTTGCGCACCACTGAATTATAGTGTATGATAATTGCGACAAAAATCAAATATTCATCTCGCATACTTATCAGATTTAACGTTTTGTCCAATTTTTTTGGAATTTTAATTCGCACTTACGGTGATAGAGGTGAAAAAAATATGTATACAACATAAATGGTTTTTTTTTTGTAGTAAACAAGGTTGTCTAAGCTTCAACTGGCGCAATTCTCGAATTTTCGTCAATTCTGGAAGAATTTCCCCGCATTAACTCTGAATTTCCATCGTTTGTAGAATTATTTCTTTCATAAATATGAATAAATGAAGTTAAAATCTGGTCAAAAAAGCGAATAGAATGCTTGGTCTCATTTTCAAAAAAGTCTCTTCGCGTTCTCCTAAAGTCATTCTTCCGCTTTTTCGAGGCTTAGTTCGTCCTGGACTGGAGTATGCTGTAAGGTTTTGGAGACCATACCTACAGAGGGACAGAGACTTGGTTGGAGGAGTGCAGAGAAGAGCTACGCGTGTCCTTATTGGCACACGGGGCTTGAGTTATGAAGAGAGACTTCATTTTTTGAATATGTTTACATTGGATAAACGCAGATGTCGAGGAGATATGATCGAAGTGTTCAAAATTTTCAAATGGGATGGATAGGATAGACCATGAACTTTTAGTACACCGCTAATCGACTGCTCTTACAAGGGAACACCAGTATCGAGTGGTAAGGGACAATGCAAGGCTATGGTGTCGCAGGGAATTTTTCTCTAATAGGGTTGTTAATGAATGGAATAGCTTACCCCCGGAGGTAGTAAATTGTAACACAATTGACACGTTTAAAAAGAAATACGATAAACATGTTGGGGTAAATCGAGAAGCTATCCATACTTAGAATAAGACAACCATAAATACATTATGGGCATTGTATAGTATTTTATCATGTGTATATATTGTTTATAATTTTTGTTAATTGCATTTTTAATTAGGTTGCTGTATTTTAGAAATATATGACATCCATATTTTTATGGGCATCTTTTTCTCAGCCACCTCGTTGTATTTGTATCAGTTCTGAATTCCGGGATTTTTCTCACTAATTTTAAATTTTCACCAACTCTGGCACTTTCTCATTAATTCTGAATTTTCATCAATTTTTGAATTTCTCTCATTCTGAATTTTCATTGTGTGAGTAGATATTTTTCAGCATTCCTGTATATTCTGTGATGATTCATTAATCTTTGCATGCTCGATTCAGTGCCCCACCCCACAAAATATGTAAAATCGGGGCTAAGGATCCCCGAAATAATTTCCGCACTAGGTCCCACATTTGATAAGGGCGGCACTCTGTGGTTTGAATAAGCCAATACACTCATTAAATACTATTTTATCTGGGGGAGAGCAGCGCCTCCACCTTAATTATTGAAGATTTTATTTACACGTGTTTTAGAACATTTAGTATAAGGTAGGGCTCAGAAAAGAACAGAAAAAATGCTTCCGTACTGGGTGGGCCTCGAACTCTTATGGCTGTTTTAAAAATTTCAGCCCCCCCCCCCCCAACCTTAAATTTTAACAATGTTTTTTCTCTGCAACAATAGTGTGTTATATAATAATTATAATTTTAGATGAATGTAACCAGTATTTTTCAACACTAAGTAAAAATACAGTCGAATCCCGTTATAACGAACTCAGATACTGGAGAATCATTTCGTTACAACGAAAAATTTCGTTATAAAGGAAATCCAGGTTTTTGCATTGTTCCTATATAAACTTATCTGGGGTATTAGAAAGCGTTCGTTAAAACGGGCTTTGTTCGTTATAATGGTATTCGTTAAAACGGGATTCGACTATAATCATTCATACAATTCAATCAACAATTATTGCCATATAAGTACGCAATGCAGTTTTAGATGAATTGTTAGTTCACAGCTACTGTTATCTTAAGTATCGTAGTTGATGTAACAAAATAATTATCCCAACAATCCCATCAACAATTATTGCCGTAATGTAAAACAATTCGAGTTTAAAACAATCCGATTTAAGATGAATTGTTAAGCACCTTATAGTACACCTTAGATCAGCGTTTCTCAACCTGTGGTCCGCAGGCAAACTTCACAATTTGATTCTAACAATGAAAAATTATTCAATTGTAGTAATTTGTATTACTAATAGCCACATGGGTTCAAATAAAAATTGCACCTTCATAGGATTTACCATACCTCATCAAAGAAAGTTTGGGGAATTGCGATCCTAAATACGGGATATCACTGATTGTACGAAGCAGATTTGCCAAAAGATGTACTTTATGGCAAATTTGCTAATTTCTGCAAAAATGGATGAATGGGGGGGGGGGAATAAAGGGCTGCTACAAATCACAGTAAACAAAAATATATTTGACGTAAACAAGAACATTCAAATTAATTGATCACCATATTCCATAGAGAGAAAAATAAGGGCATTGGGATCCGAAATACGGTAAAATACGGGACGTCGCCAATCGTCATCAGAATACGTTGCCGTAAGTAGCAAAATCACAAAAAATTGAGAGGGAAAAAACTTTGTACCTTCAAAAATACATATCCATAATTACTATAATAATTATGAAAACGTTGTTTAATCACGATTTTTATAAGCATTAAACAGTTAAATAAGCATCGCTGAAAAAAACCTGACAAATTCATGAAACGATTAGGGACAACTGAAAATACAGAATGTCCCGTAATACGGGACACAAGTGGTCCGTTGAATTGTTTCAGATATTTTCACTTGGGTTCAGAAAGGTTGCTTCAGAAAACGCTGCCTTAGACAACAATTGTTATTTAAATTATTGTTGTTAAAAGGAAAACACATTTCGATAAATGTCACATTTTTCCAATGCGATACAAATAGAATTGTTTTGACAATTCAATCAATAATTATTGTCATTCTCGCTCGACTGTTCCTTCGGCAATGCCCAAATAACAATCGATATTTCGATAATTATATTTACCATGTTTTTCTTAAAAATAAGGTCGAAAAATTACACAATTAAAGAATTGAGTCAACAATCATTAATCGATAAACAATGAATTATAGGTTAATCAAAGCAATTAAAATAAGTATGAAATTACTCCAGCCAAAAAAAACCATTGTCACAATCGATTACCGGAAGACAAAAGCAAATTCGTACATGATAATCACAATTACCGAGAAGAATAAATCTAGCATTGGTTGTCGAGATTTTAATTGTTTAATAATTACAACAACAGTATAGAATGTATACTATAGATCGAAGGAAATCTGTTAACAATCCCGAGCCAACTATCGAAACGATTTCATCCATGATAATCAAAATTATACAAAAAAAACATAGCATTGATTGTTGTGATTTCAGTTATTGAATGAATGCAACGACAACAATGTAGATTGAAGAGAAGAGAATAACAATCACGAACGAACCATCTAAGAAATTCAATCCGTGATAATCACAATTATCGAAAAAGTATAGCTACAGCTTCGATTTCTTCAATAATTGCAATAACAATGTAGATCAGAGAGAAGCTGATAATCCCTTGACAACAATCACGAACTAACTTTCTATGATTTTATCCATGATAATCAAAGTTGTCGAAAAAAAATAGTTATGGCACCGATTGGTATGATTGCAATTATTAAATGATTGCAACAACAACAATATAGCAAAAAGAATAAATATAGCATCGAACTCTTTTTTGTTATTAAGTAACTGCAACTACAATATAGATCAAAGAGAAGCTTTTAACAACCCCCAACAACAATCACGAACCAACTAATCAATTTCATCCACGTTATTCACAATAACCGAAAAGAATAAATCTAGAATCGGAATCGATTGTTACGATCTCAATTGTTAAAAAATTGCAGCAACAACAATGTAGATCAAGGAAAAGCTGATAACAATTCCCTAACAATCACGATCCAGCCCAGGGATTTTATCCACGGTAATCACAATTATACAAAAAATATAGATATACCATCGATTGTTGCGATTTAAATGTATTAATAATCATTGCAACAACAATATAGATCAGAGAAAAATTGTTAACAACAACAACAATCCTAAACTAACCATCTAATCAATTTCATCCACGATAGTCACAACTGTCGAAAAAAATAAATCTGGAATCGATTGTTATGATTTGAATTATTAGATAATTCGAACAACAATGTTAGATTAGGGAGAAGCTGTTAACAATCCCCCAACAACAATCACGAACCAAACCCAACTTCACAATGCCGGCATATTTTTTTCTTCTACCCAGCGGAAGATGGATCATGTTTTGAATCGACCTCAACACACAAAAACAAACAGGATTTTAACCCTAATAATGATAATTGAATAATTGTTACTCACCCGGATTAATTATCAGGATTATTTCCGGTGTTAATTATCCTTTTAAAATCCCTGTCGAAATAAACAAAAACACAGAGATAATAATAATTGTCTTCTCGGAATATGACCGAACCCGAACGCCTCTCGGTTTAGCAAGGACTGGCCTCCGTTTCGGGAGGAATTTTTTCCACGGTGATATGGCGAATGTCCGCCAGATGGCGCTGTTGAAAGCACCTCCCTCTCTCTCTTTTTTTTTTTGTTGTTGGACGCTTTTATTATTTCGTTGGGAAGGGGGGGACTGGGGAATTGCTTGATGTGCGAGTTTTGATTACAAATGCTTCTGAGGAGCCGCCTAAATACAGGGTGTCCCGAAAATTCGTGAATGGTTTAAAATCCTTCATAAGAATTGAAGGAATTGGTGCATTTGAATGCGGTTCGCGGTTAAAGTTCTTCTCTCGAAGAGGGAATTTTTTTGGTACGGAAATTTTTTTTTTTTTTAATTTCTTGTGTCAGCTCGGACTAGGGTGACAATGCGGCCCGTGTTTCCCGGGTCAGTCCCGGTCTTTTCTGTTTTTCTGGCTGATTTCGGCTTTTTAGCAAAAATGTCCCTGTTTTTGACGTGTTCTCAAAGAAGCCAGTTTGACTTTTTATTCTTCAAATCAACGATTAAGTATACCTTCCTAACTCAGAAATTACATTAGGGGCCGTTCAAACATTACGTAAGCAAATTTTTAGACATTTTTGACCCCCTCCCCCTCCCGTCAGCAAAATTTCGTCATCAGTTCTGCCCCTCTGAATCCTACCTCATGCTTTCATAAAGGGTGGTTGATGACGTAAGCATTATCCAAACCCCCCCTTGTCATCAAAAATCAGCAAATCGGAAACCCCCCCCCCCCATCGATGATGACATAATACTTGAACGGCCCCTTACGACGATTACGACTACACGTAAGATTATTCATCTCACATATTTGTCATGGTTTTTTTTTTAATAGAATGGCGGCCACTTGTAACACGTGCCACTACCGGTTGGCCAACCGTAATATATAGCACATTTCAGACTAAGGGGCCATTCACGTATTACGTCAGTATCGATGGGGGGAGAGGGTTTGGACAATGCTTACGTCATCAAAATTCTTAATGGCACCTTACTCGGTGGCCCAAAAACAAGAAAAACGTTTCGATAGTTTGTGGGCACTTGAAGTAACATTCCCCCCCCCCTATTGACAAGTGCCCTACAGAGCCCCTTTAGTGATCTCTGAATGTTTCGCGGATCCAAGTGATCTGGAAATGTGTCCGGGCCGCTTAAGTGCTCTGGAACTGTGCCATGTATCACTCAAGTGATCCGTAGTTATATGCCGCGGAATCACTTAAATAATCTGAGAATTAGCCGCGGGTAACTTGAGTGATGCAGAACCGCACTGGCGGCCACTTAAGTGCTCTAAAACCACGTAACATGTCACTCAAGGGATCTCTAAATATGTCACGAATCGTTTAAGTGTTATGGAACTGTGTCCCGGGTCATTTAAGTGATCAGAAAATGTGCCGCTTAGTTCATTTTTACAAAATTAGGTTTGAGGAGGGCAGGTCGCATCAGATAACCCCCCAGGGCCATATTTGGTTGCGGGCCAAAGGGCGCTTATGCGATTTATCATAACATGGCTTAGAGCATAGTTTTCCAACCTTTTTTGTCCCATCGTCCCCTTCTTCAGAAATTTTTTTTCTCCCACCGCCCCGCAACGCAATCTAACCCATAGGATCCTATGTTATGCCCGTTGCTTCTACCGCCCCCCCCCCCGTGGAACTTTCCATCGCCCCCAAGGAGGCGTTAACGCCCACTTTGGGAATCACTGGCTTAGAGGGTGGTTCGCAATGAATTTATTAAAGATGAATTTTTTTATCTTTTCCGAAATTTCAATTAAAAAATATTTTTGATGGTCTGGGGGCCCCGTGCCCCCCCCCCCTTAACAACTTGAAAATACTACCAATAAGTGTATTAAGAGAGATGCTATTTTTTCGGCCCGAAATATATACTGAGAAACTGAATTTTCTGGATGTTTATACTGATATTTCTGAAAACCAGAATTTTTCTTTTATTAATTTTGGAATTATCTCTTTCTTTCATTAATTTTTTTCAGTAATGCTGAAATGATCTCTTTCATTAATTCTGGAATTAGGGGGCCGTTCAAGTATTACGTCATCATCGATGGGGGGGTTTCCGATTTGCTGACTTTTGGATGACAAAGAGGGACGTGGGGGTTTGGATAATGCTTACGTCATCAACCACCCCTTATGAAAATATGAGTTAGGATTCAGAGGGACAGAGCTGATGATGAAATTTTGCTGACAAGGGGGGGGGTCAAAAATTCCTAAAAATTTGCTTACGTAACACTTGAATGGCCCCTTATCTCTATCATTAATCCTGGAATTATATCTTTCATTAATTTTGAAATTACCTCATCGATGCTGAAATTATTTGATTTATTGTTTTAAATTCCTGTGGATGCCGTAAGAAAATAAAGGGGGAATGTGATTTATTTTCACCGAGTCACGTGATGTTCCGACGAAAGATATTGGGGGACACGGTTCTCAGCACTGCCAAGGCGGAGACCGCTGATGTCATACTCTCTCCAGTAATATAAGCTCGATGCTTTTTCCCCCTCTTTTAACAAAACTCCCACAGGTTTCCACTTTTTGTGGATTCTTGCATTAGAAAGGAAAAAACACATTTTATTGAAAGAAGGGAGCGAGAACAAAAACATTGAAGAGGTTAAATTTTTTTCCACCCCCACCCTGACAAAATATGTCAAAGATTCCTTCACAGAGAGATATAGATGGCTTTTTTCTCAGCCAGAGATATCAAGGAAACAGTAATTTTCCGGATATTATGCTGAGGTGAGCTCGGAAAGAAAAGTCATCACGTCTCCGCCGGGACTCGAACCCAGGCCCTCTTGCATACCGGGCAAGCATGCTACCATCTACACCACTGGAGACACATGAATCTGCCTTCCTAATTTCACGCACTGTGTCGTGAGGCCTGCAAGAGGGCCTGGGTTCGAGTCCCGGCGGAGACGTGATGACTTTTCTTTCCGAGCTCACCTCAGCATAATATCCGGAAAATTACTGTTTCCTTGATTCCTTCACAGCTTTTAAAAATATACATAAATGTAGTTAATGTTAAATGAAAGAACTCCACGTCCGAATAGTCGTAAGATTGCCCAGATTACCCGAACATAAAGTAGACATTCACGGCTACTCTGCACCGCTTTGTCATCTTCCGGGTGACAAGTGAGAACTTGATCACCAGGAGAGAACGCATAAACCAATGAGAATCAATTCTGGGAATCGAACCATCATGTCTTACGCGTGCAGCAAATGCAATTCACTAGTCGCGTTCCACGCGATCTCACCCATACCAAGGCCAAGATGAAACTATTCATTACTGGTAGGGATGGGCTTAAGTATTTTGCGGCCCGGTGCAAAAAAAATTTGCGGCCCCTCTGAACAGGAGTTTTCCAATACCCCAGGGTGTTCATGGGTACTCTAGTGCCCGAAAACGACTGTAAAAAATGCCACATTTGCCAAGCGGCAAATGTGTCCGCTTCCCAGTGAAAAGTGCGCCCCCAGTCACTCGAAGATTTGGGGCTCTCAGGGCTAGAAAACCGATTATCTACCTAGGCTCTCAACCTCAAAGGTTCTCTATTATCTTGGACTGAATTTTAAGCTATTGTTTTGCTAAATAGTTGAAGTCAAAATGTAATCAAAACATTTTTATTCCTTTTTGCTGCCTCAAAAATTTAGCTGCCACGTGCGGGCGCACCCTTCGCACCTGCCTAAGTCCGGTCCTGATTACTGGTATAGGATTTCAAGATCGTTTTACAACGAACATCATTTTGCCTCACCATAAAGCCTATCAATCTTCAAGGAAATTATCCAAAATTTTGAGGAATATTTTCACTCCTCGACGAAATTTTGAGGAGTAAAATTGAATTTTGATTCCTGAATAACGCATCTTCACACGTATTGGCGAACACTGCTGAAAATGTTTCCGTGTAAATCCGCAGGTGTAATTAAAGAGAATGTATCGGGGCTGAGGGTAGCCCAAAGAGCCCCGAGAGCTCTTGTGTTTCCAACTAGCGTTCAGCAGAACTCCAGTTGGAAACCCGTGACCTAGGGAGTGTGTGAAATGAAAAAGAGTACGAAAGCATGTGAGTGACTTAGACAACACAAGAGCGTTGGCCAAGCAGGCTTATCGTTCAGGGCGGTGAATTCGAGTAATTAGTGGTCGAGAAAATTCAACTAGAATGGGAGGTGGACGGTAAAATTCATGTAGCTCACTGGCAGCAAAACTGTAAATCCGCCTCTGTACACCTGGATCTGATTTCAACAGCTCCCCCCCCCCCTCCAAGGGTGGGGTTGACAGGGTTCCAGCCCGAGGGCCCGGACGACTCTTATCATCATTTTTTTTTTTTTCATGTTATAAACTCACTACATCAGGGCCTGTGAAAAATCTGACAAGGAGGCCCGCCAAAGAACCCAGCCAAGGGGCCCTGCTGCAGAATGGAGGCCATGGATATCAGCATGGGCAAGTTGGACATTAGCTCAGATGCCCCCTCCATAATTTTGGGTGCCCTAAATTTGAACGAAATTAATTCATCGAGCGATCAAATATCTTTGACCATATTCGTGAATGCCTCCGAATTCCTATTTCCCAAGGCACCCTGAAGTCAGCCGCCGCCCCCCCCCAATGTACTGTTTTTGTTGCTGTTGCTGCAACTTCTGTTAGCAAATGAAAAGAATCGAATTTCAACACTCAATATATGATTTGTTTGTTTCTCCAGACAGTATTATGATGATGATGACGCCACTGTTGAGAGGGTATAAAAGCGAAGGACGTAATAGGGTTCCTTGAAAAGTTCGGGAGGTTGGTTGGGAACTTTTGTGGTTGGGTGCCGAGTAGAGTTGAAATGAAGAAGATCCTATGCATCTTCTTCTGTCGTGCAAAAATCTAACGAAGGAGAGGGTTCATTTCAGAAAAGAACTTAAGAAACTGTCTATTTCTTGGCCGCCTGCATTGTCCGATTTGGTCAAATCAAAGGAAGTCCTTCGCATTCTAAAAATATATGTACAAAATATCTTTGCGAAAAAATAATTGGTTTCTATTTTATTTTTTGTATATACAATGTGTACATTCTCATTTTCCTTGCAAGTGCTGTTTTCGATTCTTGAATAATTAATCAAAATTTCCATTTAAGTACTAATTATTATTATTATTATTGTTATTATTATTATTATTTATTTTTTTTTTTCTCACTATCTTTGTATGTATGTATTGGTGTGTGTATATATATGTGTATGTGTGGATATATATATATACTTATGTGTGGTCGTATATTTTTCTATTCATGTGTGTGTATTGAATTTTTTTTTTTTTTTTTTTTTTTTCATTGATACCATATGGCATTCACTGGTGCAATATTGCGCTTTGAAGTGCATTCGTATATTGTTATTGTACATACTGATCTGATTTTTCCTTTCTTTTGTATTACGCTGTATTGCAAATTTTGAGTTTCTTGAACCGTATATGTTTGTTGTTGTTACTTACGTTTGTAAGCCTCGTGGTATACTCTGTGGAACACGGGGAGTTGTTTCTGAAGGACCCAAATAAAAAAAAAAAAAAAAAAAAATGTCCCGTTTTTACTCATATTTTCAACAAAGTATGAAGATAATTTTCATTAATTATAATAGTTATAAGTTGAAGGGGGGACAATATGACTCGCATTTGACGGGATATTGTCCCGAAATTTTTGCCATTACTACTTTACAAAAATACCCCGTTATGTCCCGTATTTTCAACGAAGTCCATGGGGATTTTTATTCTGTATTGAAATTCTGCTTGATGAAATTTGTGAGGAGCTGAGAAATTTCCCAAATAATAATTGCTGAATACTTATACTCCTTAAGCACAGTTTCCGTCCCACTAGGCCATTGTTTGGTCAGTCATATGATTGCACATTGTTTTGGTCACTCAAATACTTTTTCCAGCCTGGCCCAGGTCTTTGCTGATATGTCTTCGTTGAGACAGAGCGGTGGGCCATGGTCTGGTTAGGAGGAGGTCACTCAAATGCTTGCACACTCTCTAGGTAAGTCCTCCAAGTGCTGTGGATTTTTTTTTAAAGGCAATATCTCTCTCTCTCTTGTTAAAATTCAGAACAAAGAACAGCTTGGAATATCAGTGTAAAAATAACGTTTTCTTCTTTGAAAGTTCTCCGGGTTTCGGGATTTTTAATCCTTAGGGGACATTCAAGTATTACGTCGGCATCCGGGGGGGGGGGGGTTCGGATTTGCTGACTTTTGATGACGAGGGGGGGAGGGGTTTGAAGGTTGCTTACGTCATCAACCACCCCTTTCTGAAGATATGAAATATTCTAAGCTGCTGACGAAATTTTGCTGACGGGGGGAGGGGGGGGGGAGCGGGTCAAAAATGGCTGAAGATCTGCTTACGTAATATTTGAATGGCCCCTTAGATCAGGAAAGTGGGGTCATCAACCCTTCAGACATCGCTTGCCATATTGAAACTTCCCACGAAACACGCCCATTCTAGTCTTTTTTACTACCTGTGTCTCCAAGTCACTCTTTTGGTCATCACACGCTTGCACACTGTTGTGGCCACTCACACGCTTGCACGCTGTTTCGGACACTCACACGCTCACAAGCTGTTTTGGCCACTCACATGCCTGCACACTGTTTTGGTCACTCACATATGTACTTGTACACGTACTAGTTCACTCTTCGATAGCTCACTGGATGGTTTGTTGCAAAGCCATGGAGAGGCCAAGGTGAAGGAGAACTTCATAGCCCACTCCTTTGATCATTTACACATGCTCTAGGTCAGTCTTTTGGTCATTCACAAGTTTCCACATGCTCTACGTCACTCTTTTGAGCATTCGCGGGTTTACACGTGCTCTAGGAGGTCATGCTATTGGTCCTTCACATGCTTTCACCCTTTCTAGGTCAAATATTTGGTCATTCGCATCCTTGCACACGCTCTAGGCCACTCACTGACCTGTCCTTTGCCATGTATGTGACTCTTTTGGTCATTCACGTGCTTCCTCATGATCCAAGTCATTCTTTTGCTCACTCACGTGATTGCGAACTCTATCACTAACTAACTAGGACAATCACTAACCTAGTCCCTTACTGTTTGAGCAGCTGCGGATTTAATGAGATTGATACAAATTTTGCCGCTGTTCTCCCACAAGCTTTCTTGGCCAATCATTCCTCAAATTTGCCGCCCCTCTGAACTTGCCGCTCTGTGCTGTAGGCCTATAAAAAAGCCCCCCCCCCCGCCCCGTAAATACGCCCCTCACTGGTCACAAGGGACTCAAAATAACTGAAGATAGAATAATTCAGAAAATTATATAATTTATTAATTCTGAAATATATAATTTCTTTCTACTGGAAAAATTTCTTACCAATTATTTCTCTTAATTATTCCGAAATAGCTTTAATTAATTAATTGAATTACAATTATTTAATCGAGTTATTTATTCCGGTAATTCTGTAATTACCAAAATACTACTTGCATTAATTTTCAAACAGTTTCTTTTAATTATTTGTAATTATTCATAACAATTGGAATTATTTTTCTTTTCATCAATTCCGAAATTATTTCTTCCACTAATTCGGAAGAAATATTTTATTCGAAAATTATTATTTTTTCAGTAATTCTAGAATTATTCTCCTATTAATTAGAAACTTTTATCCAATTATGAAATAATTTTATGAAATTCAATTAAAAGAAATAATAATTTCCATAATTGCGAAATTATTTCTTTCATGAATCTAGAGTTATTTTTTTCATAAAGTGTATTTTTTAGAATGTCTGTTTATTCTGTAGGTAGATATTCCTTTTTCTAGATGCTGACTTTTCCCCCAAAAACTGTTAGGGGCCTCGTACTCCTGCTCTCACTGGCCTCATGGCAGGGCCACACATCGGGGGTGAGGAAGAAGGAGCAGGCTGATCTGGTGACCCGGACGCTGAACAAGAGGGAGCGCCAAATCCACCCTTTAACAGCTTCTTCTACACGCAAGGGACGCCAAAATTTTGGCTTGCCCCGGGTCACAAAGCGACCCTGCCTGCGGGTGTAATCAAATTAGTATCCCCTCCAAATCTACCCCCCCCCTATGCTAGAGCCCTGTCAGCCCCACTCTTGTGGGGGGAGGCCCATCATGTAGGTCTAACAGTGCCGTCTTTACGCATGGACCCACCCGTGCGCGGCCCGGAGATATCAAGAGCGGGGGGAAGGGGTAGGGGCTCATAAAAATTAGATGTGCTTGAAATTTTCGAGAGTAAGCTTATAAATTGGTAGACAAGAATTTCTAGGCAGGGGAAATTAGACTTTGAAAATTTACTTTACCTGGGAGCCCATGATGCTTTTCAGATGGCCCTGGCCTCTAAGGTACATGATTACCCCCCCCCCCGCCCCACCGAATAGGCGTCGAGATGGTCCAGGATCTATTGGGCTCCGAAAATACAGATTTTCCTCTCACTATAATTATTCACTTGGCTTTTTTTCGTCACATCTAAATTTTTTTATTAGTTCTCTGTGCCCCCCCCCCCGTTATGAAATATCCCAGTATCACAAGGGAGCCATACGGCGCCGGTTGAGAAACACTGCTCTGAAGTGAACTTCTGGGGCTGTTCAAGTATTACGTCAGCAAATTTTTAGCCATTTTTGCCCCCCCCCCCTCGTCAGCAAAAGTCAACAAACCTCTGCCTCCCCCCCCCCCTTGTCAGCAAAATTTCGTGATCAACTCTGCCACCTGCCTCTTAACGCATATTGGTGGGATCAGAGACTTTTTTTAATTAAAATTTCGGAACAGAAAATCCTTTTATATGTTATTCATAGGCGGCGATAGACTTGGAAGTCCTGGGGGGGGGGGGTGGCACGATGACAATGATGTCAATTCATATATACATTTATACATTAGATCAGTCGACTCCACCTTTGACGCTGGGGCCCCCGTATCTCCGCCCATGATGTTATTATATTCAATTTCTGTTAATTTCAATGCTATTTGAAGAATTCAAAATTTGTCTTTAAGAAATTCATTGCGACCGACCCTCGAAGCTACATATGGTAAACCCTTGGTCCGCTAACCAAATTTGGCCCTGGAGGTTACCTGATAAAGCCTGCCCCTCACAAACCTAATTTTGTAAAAATGGCAACTAAACGGCGCATTTTCAGATCACTTAAGTGACCCGTGGCACAGTTCCAGAACACTTAAGCAATCCGTGGCACATTTAGAGATCCCTTGAGTGGCATGTGGCACAGTTTTAGAGCACTTAAGCGGCTCCCAGTATGGTTCTACATCACTCAAGTTACCCCGCGGCCCATTCCCAGATTATTTACGCGATCCGTGGCATAGTTACGGATCACTTGAGTGATACGTGGCATAGTTCCAGAGCACTTAAGCGGCCCGGATACATTTCCAGTTCACTTGGGTCTGCGAAACATTAAAGATCCCCAAAGTAGCTCTGTAGGAGGGGACTCATCAGTAGGGAGAATGTTAGTTCGTGTGCCCACAAACCACCGAAATTTTTTTTTCGTTTTTAGTGCAAAAAGTAAGATGCCATTAAGAATATTTCATATTTTCATAAAGCATGGCCCCCACAAGGGGGAGGCTGACAGGGCTCCAGCCCTGGGGCCCGGGACGATTTTCATCATTTTTTTGTTTTTTCACGCCATAAATTCATTATAAAGGAGCCCATGAAAAGTCTGGTCTGGGGGCCCGCCAAAAGTCCCATCCTAGGGTCCTAGGGGCCCTGCTCCAGGATGTGGGGGCCATGCATAAAGGGTGGCTGATGACGTAAGCATCATCCAAATCGCCCCCCCCCACTTCCCCCTGGTCATCAAAAGTCAGCAAATCGGAAACAGCCCCATCGATGCTGACGTTATACTTGAATGACCCTTCTAAACATGAAACAGGCCGAATCCATGGAGGAAAGAATAAGAATTCCTCCATGGGCCGAATCAGTGATCAACTCTTGAGGAACTACTAGATTGCAGCACTTGATGATTCAGCTTGAGAGCACCGCAATAAAAGAAACAAAACTTTTAGAAGAAAAATATATGAAAAAAAACACATTTTTTTGTGTCACATTGCCAATATGTGTGTGTGGTGGTTCGCTTATTAATATCATTGGGATTGTGGATCAAGTCAAGTTTTGTCTCCAGTATAGTATGTATTATTTAATCTTTATTTTACAATGGACGAAAAAATTGCTGATTTGCTTGTTCTGTACATAATAATTGACTCAAGATGTCACTGCTATAATTATTATAGAATCTTGAGTGACTGTGGTTGACACTCAGGGGCGTAGCCACATATTTCGTTCGGGGGGGGGAGACCAATGATAGATTTGACCATATTTTTCCCTTTTATTGGTCATTCTCTCACATTTCGTGGGGGGCCCAGACCCGTCACACCCTCCCTGCTACGCCCTTTTGTTGGTGGGTGAGTTATCATTAATCACGTGACTGTTTCCGATTGCTCAGCGCGATTTGTTGAAAATTCTTCCGTAAAATATCAGAAAAGTGAAAATTCCGAAGACCAAAAAATTATACGCAATGCAATCAGTGATGGTAACCTCATCAATAAACTGACCATATTTCCTCGAGAGAAATACGGGAAATTGGGTTTCCAAATACGGGACATCGCCAAAAATGACGCCAAAACTAAACAAAGTTGCCAAATATTGATGAAATTAGGGAAAAAAATCACAATGGCGGGATATGAAGCGTTACTGTAAATTACAGTAGATTAAAATGAACTCCACGAAAAAAACGTTCATCAAGACAAATGTGTGAGATTAACATTCTTGATATCATTTATGAGTTGAAAAATAATTTCAATCTTTGACTTCGATAAAGGATAAAAATTCAAATAGGCTTCGTGTAAAAAACGGGAAAAACCGGGACACATTCGCCAAAAAGTCGGGATGGCCGGAAAAACAAAAAATACCCGGACTGTCCCGGGAAATACGGGACGTATAGTCACCTTACTCATCAAGTTCATCAATCTTTCATTCGATATCATTCAATCATCAAAATCACGGAAAAGTTCCCAATAGCGGGAAATGAAGCACAACTGCAAATTGCAGTGGATTAAGTTCAACGAAATAGAGCGATCGCTATATATTTAATATGTGCAGCATGGCCCCCCACATGGAGGGACCCAACAGGGCTCCAGCCCGGAAGTCAGGGGGCCGTGGGGTGGTCTTTTCGATTTTTTTTTTTCTTTCAGATATGTCCCATAGGAAAATAGACAGGACTCTTTAATATCAGTCATATCAATTTGTACTCGTATGGACGGATATATCTTGAACTAAGTACCTTCTATTCTTCACATTGCAATTTTTTTTTTCCTTAACCACATGTTCAGGTAAACGCACGGCCGTCTTAAAAGCATCATGGGCCCCCCGGGCCAAGGGGTTTTTCTGAGGCCCTATCTGGTAGATTCTAGAAACATTTTACCAGATCTCATATTTGTGAGGCCCCCCTTTTCTCTTGCGGCCTGGGTGTGCCCATGCATTAAGACGGCACTGAGTAAACGAAAGAAGAAAAAAAACGGAAACGAAAAAAGAACAATTTACAAGCGCCCCCCCCCCCGCTCTCGGATGGCAGTCATTCTCTTAGGAGGGAGGAAAAGACATTATAATAACCATGGGTTCATAGCTAATGACGTATAAGGACACCAGCATTTTGTGTGTAGCCTCAAGGCTACCCCGGCGACCCTGATGTTTCAGTTTTAGAAGACCATAACGTCTGGATGAAATGAAGAATGGCATAGACAGATGTCGCATTCCACAATGAAATTGCTTTTGGGTGGCGATAACGCATAACCCCCCCCAACCTACCCCACATCCTGGCACAGGGGCCCGTAGGTTGCACTCTTCAGCGGACCTACTCTATAGTGAATTAATAGTGCGAAAAAAAACAAAAAATGACAAGAATGGTTCAAGCCCGAAGCTCCGCCAGCCCCTTCAACGCCATATCAAACACACCATAATCTTTTCTCAGGGGGGGAGGGGGCCCACAAAAAATCCTTGGCCTGGACGCCCAGCGCTAGCATGTGGGAGCCATGATGTGCGATCAATATTCTTATTTATATTTGTAATGATATATATTGGGATAAAAGAAACAATATACACTCATTGCCATAAAAATTTGCGCACCAAGAAATAATTGTGGGATCGAAACGAAAGTTGGCCTGAAGGTACATGTCGGGCAGATATGCAAATGATTAGAAATGCAGCTTGATTGCGTAATGCCACTAGAGGGCGTTGAACTTCGTTCTCCTTGGAGTATAAAACAGGTAAGCAGAGCTTGCTGGAGTGTATTTAATCGTTTGCAAAGGAAATGCTGAGGTAGACATGCCGTTACGCAGCCGTCGAAGACCATATGAGCAGTTGTCAGAGTTCGATAGGGGAAGAATCATCGGGATGATAGAAGCTGGGTGGTCAGCTCGGCGAGTAGCTCGTCAACTAGGCCGTTCTGATTTTACTGTGAGGAGGTGTTGGGACCAGTGGACAGAAGAGACGTCATTTACACGGCGACCAGGTTCAGGACGCCCTCGACAGACCAGTCGTCGAGAAGACCGTCACATCATCCGAAACGCACGCGTAGAGCCAACTGCCTCATTGGCCGCTATCCAGACACAGGCAGCAGCTTCACTACGGGCCCCTGTGTCTTCCCGAACCATCGCAAGGCGCCTGGCTGAAGGACATCTGGTATCGCGGCGGGCGCCCATTATGTGTGCTGCCAATGACACCCACCCACCAACGCCTCCGTTTGGAGTGGTGTCGAGCACGACGGGATTGGACTGCAACGGAATGGAACCAGGTCGTCTTCAGCGACGAATCGAGATTCAACTTGAGCAGTGATGACAATCGTGTTCGTGTGTGGAGGCCCCGTGGTGAACGCTTCAATCCTGCCTTCGCTTTACAGCGACACACCGCTCCCACAGCTGGTGTCATGGTATGGGGTGCCATTGCTTACGATACACGGTCACCCCTAATATTGATCCATGGCACAATGACAGACCAGCGGTACGTCCATAACATCCTTCAGCCACATGTGTTGCCACTCATGGCAGGGCTCCCAGGAGCCATTTTTCAACAAGACAATGCTAGGCCACACACAGCAAGGATGTCACAAGACTGCCTCCGCCACATTACCACCCTTCCCTGGCCTGCTCTATCCCCAGATTTGTCACCAATCGAGCATATCTGGGATCATTTGGGACGGCAAGTTGGACACCCTACGAGGTTGGTCGAACTAGAGGCGCATTTACAGCAACTGTGGAACGAGATGTCTCAGGACATCATACGGCACTTGTATGCCTCAATGCCCGCTCGTATCGCATCGTGTATTCGCGCTAGAGGGGGTCCAACAGAGTACTAAAACTTCTGTTCATCTGTACTTTTTTCTGCAATAAATGATCCTTTTTCTTGGATTTTCTAATCACTTACTTATATCAACGTAGTACTTACATGTGTAAAATTTCGTTTTATTTTGACGACTTCTTCTGGGTGCGCAAATTTTTATGGCAATGAGTGTATATTGTTTCTAGTTTTGTAATTACATTTTTAATTGGGTTGCTGTATTTTTAAAATACGGGGTTGCCAAAAAGTCCGTAGAAACTTTAAAAATGAATAAAAACCGGAAAGATAACCGAAATAAAAAAAACAGTAGGTAACGGGAATTTTTTGAAGACAAGAAACAAGAAAAAATATAATTCAAAAACAGCCGATAAGAGGCGCTGACGTACACAAGTCAAAGAAAATATACGCAAATAACGAACAGAATGCCTCTCCAAATCGTTTATTACATCAGTATGTGTTCCACATCACCGCCACCACAAGGGATAACACATTGCGGGCGAGTCCCAAATCCAGCAAACGGCAGAGTGCAGCAAGTCCACGTACATGGTTTACAACGGTGGTGGTGGATTAGGAGCGCAAGTTCTTATAACAGTCTCATTTGTATAGGGTGACCATACGTACCATATTTCCCGGGACAGTCCCGGTTTTTTGTTTTTTTGGCCGTCCCGACTTTTTAGCGAAAGTGTCCCGGTTTTTCCTCTTTTTTACGCGAAGCTTACCTGAATTTTTATTCATTATTGAAGTCAAAGAATGAAATTATTTTCCCACCCATAAATTATATCATGATAATTACAATTATAAATAAGAATATTAATCTCTCACGTTTGTCTTGTGAACGTTTTATTTCGTAGCATTCATTTAAATCCACTGCAATTCGCAGTAATGCTTTATTTCCCGCCATGTTGATTTTTACGCAATTCCTCCAATATTTGGCAAATTTGTTTATTTTTGGCGTCACTTTTTGGCAATAATTGGCGATGTCCCGTATTTGGAATTCCTATTTTCCGTATTTCTTCCAAAGAAATATGGTCAGCCTACATTTGTATATTTTCACCGAAGTCGCTCGTACTAGCGCCACCTATCGGCTGTTTTTTTGTTATTTTTCTTTCCCCGTCTTAAAAAAATTCCCGTGACCTAGCGATGCTAACGCTGCAAAGCGTTTTTTTATTTCGGTTGTTTTTCCGGTTTCTATGAATTTTTAAAATTTCTCCGGACTCTTTGCCAACCCTGTATATGACATCCATATTTGTTATGAGCATCTTTTTCTCAGCCACCTGGTTGGGCATTTTGCCTGTTGTGTAGGCTGACCATATTTCCTCGAGAGAAATACGGGACATTGAGATTCCAAATACGGGACATCGCCAATTATCGCCAAAAATGACGCCAAAACCGAGCAAAGTTGCCAAATATTATTAGAATTACGGTAAAATCACAATGGAGGGAAATGAAACGTTACTGCAAATTGCAGTGGATTAAAAGGAATTTCAAGAATTAAACGTTCACCGAGACAAATGTGGGAGATAAATATTCTCATTTATAGTTGTAATTATCATAATATAGTTTATTAGTTGAAAAATAATTTCAATCTTTGACTTCAATAAAGAATAAAAATTCAAGTAAGCGTCGTGTAAAATACGGGAAAAACCGGGACACTTTTGCGAAAAAGTCGGGACGATCAAAAATACAGAAAATACCGGGACTGTCCCGGGAAATACGGGACGTATGGTCACCCTACTGTTGTGGCTTTGTATTTGTATAATTTATGAGTTGAAAAAAAGTTGCAAAAAAAAAGTCGGGATGACCACAAAAACAGAGAAACCGGGATTGTCCCGGGAAATACGGAATGTATGGTCACCCCATTTCTGGGGAAATTTTTTTTATACAGTTTGAAATATATATTTCTTCATTGGTATGAGTGTGTTGTGTTATTTTTCCCTAATACGTGTGTTACGATTGCATCTTACACACACTCTCCCCCTCTCGTCTTCTCATAGAGAAACCACAAACCACACATACATACATACATACATACATACATGGGATGCAACACATGTGCTCTCCTTTCCCTCACCAGGTATTTCTAAGACGCACTTGAGCACCGAATAAGTACGTATTACATAACATCATCACAACTCTGCAGACAGACATTGTGCCTCTGGGCCAATGAAACCCCTCACAGAAATCAGGCGATTGCCTTTGACCAATAGCAGTGGTCTTCACCAACTTGGTTTGGGAACACACGAGGCTTTAGCCAGAGAGAGAGAGAGAGGTATTGCTGAAGGTTGGACGACCAACATGTCGCGCTTGAAGAGTCGTGAATCCCTCCTAACCCCGGGTCGAGATCCCTCAATGTAGGGGACGCAGGAAAACCTTGCCCGAGATGACGGTGAGTGATTCAAATTATATAAATAATTATTTTGTGTTTAATTTGGTGGAGTGAGAGTGTCCAATGTTTCATGTAAATTGTATCGAGTAATATTCACGGTGTCGAAGTATTTTCAATTTTAATGAATAAAATATAAATAGTAATTGTCGAATTGAAAAGGTAATGATTATTTTTCAATCGTAGTAAAGCCATCAACATATAGTGGTGCCGTCGACCGGCGAATCTGTGGTATATTTTGCTAGTGTGCACTCTTAAATATTGTCAGGATTAACTTGGCGTAACTATACTGAACTGTCATTATTTTGCAATCGTTGTAACGTATTTGTGCTAGCGTATTTTTATATAGTTGACATAATTTAGAAAAAAAAAAACCTAATATGATTGTGTTTCTACCGTTTGTTGAAATAGTTCCTTTTATTGAGTGTGTGATTTGAGTCATATTTTGAACGTATAATTTGTGTTTCTCATGCTGAATTCCGATTATTGTCGACGATGTGATTTCAGTATCGTGATTGAGTTCAATTGTCAAGACCTAAACCTGAGCGCCATTTCTATTTCCTTTTCGGATGAGTCTGTGTGTGAGGGAGAACTCGTTTTTTCCCTTCCTCGTTGTCTCCTCCCTCGCAACTCGTGTCATGTCTCCGGTGGAAAATTTTATTCGGGTTTCGTTTTGGTTGTGTTGTTTCGTGATCACTGTTTAGCCGATTAGTTTCCCAGTCAGATTTTTTTTATATACACATAGGGATAATTTCACACAGACTTGCACAATTCACAAACATTGAGGTACATTTTGGATTTGAGAGGACTATATTTTATTCTTGTAGTGGTCTTAACCACTAAAAATATTTGACGTGTGATCCTCCTCTTTCTCGTCCCCTCTATCGTTCTTAAAACGGTAAAGGCTGCCGCCTGTACACTTCTCCAGGCGAGATACCTTACACAATTTTTCTTTTTTTTATATTTTTTTTACACATATTTGCCCTTACGTGTTTATTGAGAGTCGGCTAAAATTGTTTTTTCTTTTCACACCACATCATGGCTCACGAGGAAGCCCAAGGCTCAGAATGTCCAGCAGTTTAACATGTTTCCGATCATAGTAGGCACTTACAATTCCATACCCGTATTTGATGGAACAAATTCAGGATTGACAGTGACTGATTTTTTTTCAAGAATTGATCGTGCATCAGCCTTGGCGAATTGGGATGCTCATACTAAGAAAGAGATTGCATTACAGAAATGTTCTGGAGCTGTACTTGCTCACATTCAGTCAAGCTCTCACTTGATAGACCCTATGACCTATGAACAATTTCGTGCTCATGTAATAGACAGATTTTCTTCACCTGACAGACCTGAGATAGTGTTGTCTCAACTGACAACAACAACACAATCAGATTCTGAGAAAGTCAGAGATTTTGCTGATCGTCTTGAGTCACTGGCTCGACGTGCTATTCAGGTCACACCGAATGAACCGGTGGCCATAACAAATTATCGTGACACACTTCTTTTGGCCAGATTTAAGGCTGGCATACTATCTCACATGGAACCACTTATCGCTACTCACAATCCAGCAACCTTTCGAGAGGCAGTTGACTTAGCCTACCGTATTGAGCAGGCTAGTTCGAAACCTGCATGGGTTTCTTCTTCGTCTAAGGAAACCATTATGCCATCACAGGCACCTTCACTTTCAGATTCACTTGTTCCCACACTTCTGAACAGAATTTCTTCTCTCGAGGAACAATTGCAAAAACTACAGGTAACACAAAAATCTCCTGAACCACAAATGAGGCACGCTCGTTCTCCTCAGACCTCACGTCGCCTTGTCTGTTTTAATTGTGGAATTCCTGGTCACTCATACAAGATATGTCGAAAACAAAATCATTCATATTCTTTTCGTTCTCAGAGTAATTTTCCACGATCATCTCAAAATTCTTTCAACTCTCGAAATAACAATTCTAATTGGCGTCGAAATTTCTCATTTCGTTCTTTTTCTCCTGGAAATACCAGAGAGTCGGAGTCAAATTCTCAGTCTAGTCGTCAGCAAGAAAATTCTCAGTCTGGTCATCAACGAGAAAACTCGCCGTCTACTCGTCCAAAGCGTGTCAGCTTCAACATGGTCGCTGCTGAGAGTCCTTCCTCAACTCCTGAACTTCCGATTGTCAATGTTCAAATCCATGAACTAACTTTGCCATGTCTTGTAGACACAGGTGCTGCTATGTCACTAGTTACAGACGAGTGGTGTCAAAAGTACAAACTGACTCGTAAATATCAAGCTGTCACTCCAGCAGTGCGAATGACTGGTGTCACCGGTGAACCAATTGTGATTCGACACAAAATCTCTCTACATTTCGACATGAAAGATAGTCATTTCTCCCACACATTTTTTGTCATTCCACACAGTGCTTGTCCGTACTATGAGGCTATCCTTGGTGTGGACTTCCTGAGTGCACAAGCTGCTGCATTCAAATTCAGTAAAGATGGACTGTCATTGACCATTCCTCATCCAGTGTCATCTGTCAAAACCTCTGTTGCTTGCACCAAGAGAGACATTGTTAGTCCTCGCCACACAGAACTTTTCATTCCTGTCTCAGTGGCGGAACCTCTGCAATCTTCTATGGTCTTCAATGGTACCTGTTACTTGAACCAAGTTTCACATGTGGCTCATCTTCTACATGTTCCTGAAGAACACAACACGTCTGCCAGTGTGGCGTTACCAGAGAAATTTCCTGTTTCGAATGCAACTTCAGTACATCTCGTACAGAATCACTCGCTTGAAGACCTGCAACAAGCTCAAGGTGAAGATGTGTTTTGTCAACACATCAAGGACTGTATTACAAACAACAAACACTTGCCAAGACGTTACCAGAACATTACATTCTTTCACCACAATGACGTCTTGTGTGTTTCATCTAAAGCGAAACCGAGTAAAGTGAAAACTGTTCTTCCCAAGTCATTTGTTCCAGATGCTTTATCGTTGTCGCATGTTGTTTCATCACCTGCACATGCTAGACATTCACGAACACTCCTTCGTCTTCGACAGAAGTATTGGTTTCCTGACATACATTGTAAAGCTGACGAAAGCATTTGTTTCTTCATGTGTGTCTTGCTTGGGAAAACATAGACCACAAAACTGTATCGTGTCTCATGTGTCTACCACTGACTGTAAAAATTCATCGACAAATGATTCCCGTCTTCCAGATGATGATGATGATGATAAGTGGACTGATATGACTCAGGTATTTCCAATTTCTTCCTCTTTTTCGTCTCCTCAAGTATCTCGTACCGCTACTAATTGTGATTTGAGGTCATTTTTGCATAAAATTGGATGTCCCACATAATTCTTTTTCCATTCACTTAGGAAAGCTCACTTACATCTTATTATTCTTATTGTGTTGTATCTTATTATTCTTGTGCTAAATTTGCATAACCACTGTGGCACTCGTTGCTTATGTGTCCACTGACAAGAACTGTTCATTGTGTACCAACAAGAACTGACCCAGTCTAGTGACTGTATCTACTTCAAGTTCTTCGTTTGTATGTCGTGCATCGAGTCGACTTGTGATGTCAATATATATTCTTTTTATGTGTGTGATCTTTTTTGAATTTTATTTTTCAATTTGTGAAATGCTTAAAGCCTTTTTGATATATCATTAAGTTGTTACAGGCACTCTCACTCACCTTTTGGGTCATTCACTCGTCATCTACACCTTAACTATGTTTATATATATTTAAGTATTGGTGTGTGTTTGTCTCTGATATTGCTGTATGTGTGTGCACATTTATTTTTTTTTTCCTAGTTTTTCTTTCCAGTGAATCCTCGTTCTTTGTCAGCATTGAAGTTATATCATTGATGATATGTGTTTGTGCATACTGCTCCTTGTGAAGGTGACATGTTTTTTTTTGGGGTTTTCATGTGAAAAGTAGTTCTAGTGTTGATGTCATATTATGAAGCTTATTTCTTTTAGGCTGGAAGTTTAGATTCTTGGCGCCAGATGCTGAAGTTTGTTATTGTAGTTTTGATTCATTTTTTTTGAAGTTGTTGATATATAGTTGTGATGTTGAATTGTGATTCATTCTTTGTAAAAAAAAAAAAAAAGAAGAGAATGTCAAATTGTTTTTTTCCTGGAGCAGGGGATAATGTACGTAGATGGACATTTCTAATTGATTATATCTTCATTGGCAACTACGAAGCACAAGTTTGTCTTAAATTTTTCTTTGTATATTTTATTTGGTATAACACTGTTGATTGTGTATTACACACATACCAACCAAACAGCATTGTTTGATCCATATAGTATACTTGACTGCTGGCACAAAAATTTTTTTTTACACAACTTGTGATATTATTGCCATATATTTTGTTTTTCTCCCTGACATGTATTCAGATGCTCAGTTGTAACATGCATACATATACACGCACATACACCACATGTTTTTTTTTGTTGAACTCTGTTTGTTGCATTGTTGTACACATTATGTTTACAGTGTTACATTATGGTTGTCATGTATGCGATTCACTCTCACCTTTTCTCTCGTGCCATATGTAAGGGTCTCTCACCTGTTTCATATTCAAAAATTTTACTTCGTAAAATTTTTCCCCCCTTCCCGTAGGTAATATGTTACGATTGCATCTTACACACACTCTCCCCCTCTCGTCTTCTCATAGAGAAACCACAAACCACACATACAGACATACATGGGATGCAACACATGTGCTCTCCTTTCCCTCACCAGGTATTTCTAAGACGCACTTGAGCACCGAATAAGTATGTATTACATAACATCATCACAACTCTGCAGACAGACATTGTGCCTCTGGGCCAATGAAACCCCTCACAGAAATCAGGCGATTGCCTTTGACCAATAGCAGTGGTCTTCACCAACTTGGTTTGGGAACACACGAGGCTTTAGCCAGAGAGAGAGAGAGAGGTATTGCTGAAGGTTGGACGACCAACATGTCGCGCTTGAAGAGTCGTGAATCCCTCCTAACCCCGGGTCGAGATCCCTCAATGTAGGGGACGCAGGAAAACCTTGCCCGAGATGACGGTGAGTGATTCAAATTATATAAATAATTATTTTGTGTTTAATTTGGTGGAGTGAGAGTGTCCAATGTTTCATGTAAATTGTATCGAGTAATATTCACGGTGTCGAAGTATTTTCAATTTTAATGAATAAAATATAAATAGTAATTGTCGAATTGAAAAGGTAATGATTATTTTTCAATCGTAGTAAAGCCATCAACACGTGCATTTACCATAAGCCGTCGAAATTCCCAAAATTGTTCCGTTTCTGCTTTTTTTAGTGGTTTTTTCAGAGGAAAGTCACCAATCGCGGGAAATGAAGCACCGCTTCAAATTACAGTGAATTTAAAAAAAAGACAAATGTGTAAGATGCATATTCTTGTTTGTAGTCGTAATTATCGTAATGTAATTTCTGTGTTGGAAAGATAATTTTAATCGTTGATTTAAAGAATAAAAAGTCAAGTTGGCTTCGTAGAAAATACATGAAAAACCGGGACATTTTCGCAAAAAAGTCGGGACAGCCAAAAAAGCAGAAAAAACCGGGACTGTCCCGGGAAATACGGGACATATGGTCACCCTACATCGAGTAATATAAGCTCGACGATTTCCACTCATTCTGGAAATTGTGCTGCTATCTGTCGGTGTAAATATGTAGTCAAGAATTTCCCATTAGAGAGAGGATGACAATACGTCTTGTATTTGTCGGGACAGTTCCGGTTTTTTCTGTTTTTCTAGCTGTCCCGAGTTTTTTGGCCTAAATGCCCCGGTTCTTCACGTATTTTCAACGAAGCCAACTTGACTTTTATTCTTCAAATCAACGATTACAATTATCTTCTCATCTCAGAAATTACATTACGATAATTACGACAACAAATAAGAATATTTATTTCGCATATTTTTCATGGTTTTTTTTTTCAATTCGCTGCAATTTCAAGTGGTGCTTCATTTCCCTCAATTGGCGACTTTTCTGTGATTTTAGCACGAGTTCGCAACTTTGCTTACTTTGGTGATTATTGAAAATGTCCTGTATTTTCCCGTACTTCGAAGCCCAATTTCACGTTTTTTTTTTCGAGCAAATATGGTCAGCCTAATTAGAGAAGTATTGCACTGTATTTATATATGTATACAGTCAGGCCCCCGTGTTCGCGGGGGTTTTTTTTCCGTTATTGGAAATTTTTTTTTGGAAACGCTCAGCAATCGTCTCATTCACGTGTTTCGTTTGCAAAATTTGAGTTGTGCGTACTGCTACTGATAAGTGGCCATTCAAGTATTACGTAAGCAGATATTCAGCCACTTTTGACCCCCCCCCCCCGCCCCCGTCAGCAGCTTAGAATGTTTCATACCTTCAAAAAGGGGGTTGTTGATGAGTTGATGACGTAAGCAACCTTCAAACCCCATCCCCTCTTGTCATCAAAAGTCAGCAAATCCAAAACCTCCTCTCCCCTCGATGCTGACGTAATACTTGAATGACCCCTGATGGTTCTAAAAGACAAAAAAAAGTGAAAGGTTTGCAAGAAAGGATATATTGACTATGCTTGGCGAGAGTAAGTCAATTGCTGCTGTGGCCCACCATCACTGAATCAACGAATCTACGGTGATATATACGAAGAAAAAAAGGAACCTGAAATTCGTTCAGCCGTGGCTGTAGCTGCACCTTTGGCAGCGAAAACTTTGCATCGCCTACTGGATCCATGTGTTTCTCGTACAGAGAATGGTGGTTTTTTTTTTGTGGGTACAAGACTGCTACGAAAAATGTATTCCAATTGATTGTAATATTATAACGGAAAAGACGAAAAACTTTTACTCTTCTACAAAGGGAAGGGCTAGTGAAACGCCTATTTCATCAGAATTTTATGCACGTAAAGGCTGGTTTAAGAAACGATTCGGATTACGCAATGTAAAAATCATTGGCGAACAAACCTCTGCCGACCGCCAAGGCAGCAAGAAAATTTCCAGACTTTGCAGGCATTATTGTAGAGAAGGGTTGCGCATCTCAGCAAGTGTTTAACGCTGACGAAACCGCACTATTTTGGGGGAAAAAATGCCACAAAGAACATTTACGTATCACCCAAGAAGAAAAGTGAGCTCCTGATTTTAAGGAAAGTCAACTTACTATGTTGTTTTGTGCAAATGCGTATGGGTATATGATAAAGCCCACCGTCACTTCCATATCTGCGAATCCACAAGCATTGAAGGGAAAGGATGAGTCAAAGCTCCCAGTATTTAGGATGAACAATAAAAGAGCTTGGACTATGAATACACTTTTCCTGGATTGGTTTAAACGGTGTTTCGTTCCGGAAGTCAGGAGGTACCTTGACAGTGAAGACATGAAATTCAAAGTTCTTTTGATACGGGGTAAAGCGAGCATTCAAGGCTCACTACACACTCCACTCAATAGAGATGATCGTGCACGCAATAAGAGATGCAAATGCATAAAATGTCTAGGAAGGTATGGAAGAATCACACTATCCCTAATGCCATTACTGTCATAACTAGAGCCGTGGTAGCTCTTAAGAGGGAAACAGTCAACTCGAGTTGGATTAAACTTTGTCCACAATGTGCGCTCCAGGACACAACCATTTCTACAGAGCCAGCTGAAGAGATTATAAAAGACACTGTCACGGTAGCGAAACAGGTGGGTGGAGAAGGGTTCAATGATATGGAAACAGGAAAAAGCCGAGCAGATAATTAATAGCAATTCAGAGACATTGGTCGAGGCGGATTTAACTGACTGCTCCTGAAATTGAAGCGGCACCAGATGAAGAAGATCAAGATAAAAAAGTGGAGAATAAGTTCACCATGAGTAACACAGCGGAAGGGCTTCGTACGTTCAAATCAGCAATAGATTGTTTTCATGGCATAGATCCCTCTATGGTACGTTCTTCACATTTAGAAAAATTAGTAAAGGAAGCCTTGTCAACATATTCCAATATACTTGATGATGTGAAGAAGAAACGGCAAACAGAAATCACGATGTTCTTTCAGAAAACATCGTCAACAACCCCTCCCTCATTTACATTCCCTTCAACCTCTGCGTCACCCTGCTCTTCTCATGATGTTCAATGACCGAGATAAACAAAACAATCCTATGGATCCGGTTATTCGCGGATTTCCATATTCGCGGTCACCCCCGGAACGTAACCCCCACGGGGGGGGGGGGGGCTGTATAAAAATTTCTTTGTTCAATGAACTCTCAAAATTTCCCACAAACGCTCAGAATTTTCCTACGTGGACCAATTTTGGCCAAAAAATTTTCCCCTCGAGTTACCATCACTGCACGTAACAATAACAAGAGTGGGGCCTACCATACGGTTATCAGATTCGGAAACTGAGAAAGGAGGACGCCTGCGCGCGCACCCGTAATAACGTCACTTTTCCTAATTTCCACAACGGATGGCGCTCACTATACTGACCAATAAAAAACCACCACACAACAATAATTTTTCCCAACTAAAACAGAACTGCTAAAAAAAGCAAAACCAGAAAAATTCTGGGAATTTTTCGACGACCATTGGTGAATGCGTGGGGGGGGGGGGGGGTTAAAACATAAAAACACTCATATCAATCAAGAGAAATATGTTTCAGAGTGGAAAAAAACTTTCCTCAGAAAAAAAGGAAAATATTTCCGGAAACCGGAAAAAGAGGACAAAAAGATGAATTCTTCGAAACGTAGGACATCTGGTAACCCTAGTTTACCAGGGCCTCTTTCGCTCATGTACAAACGAAGCAAATGCCTCGAGCCCACAAATTTTCAGAGCAGAGACGGAACTGGGGGGAAGCAATTGGAAAGGAAATCAGGACTTGATACAAGGAATAATTCCAGAACTAAACGAAATCAGGACTCAATGAAATGAATAATTCCAGAACTAAACGAAATCAGGACTCAATGAAATGAATAATTCCAGAACTAAACGAAATCAGGACTCAATGAAATGAATAATTCCATAACTAATAATGGAAATCAGGACTCAATGAAATGAATAATTCCAGAACTAAACGAAATCAGGACTCAATGAAATGAATAATTCCATAACTAATAATGGAAATCAGGACTCAATGAAATGAATAATTCCAGAACTAAACGAAATCAGGACTCAATGAAATGAATAATTCCATAACTAATAATGGAAATCAGGACTCAATGAAATGAATAATTCCAGAACTAAACGAAATCAGGACTCAATGAAATGAATAATTCCATAACTAATAATGGAAATCAGGACTCAATGAAATGAATAATTCCAGAACTAAACGAAATCAGGACTCAATGAAATGAATAATTCCATAACTAATAATGGAAATCAGGACTCAATGAAATGAATAATTCCAGAACTAAACGAAATCAGGACTCAATGAAATTAATAATTCCAGAACTAAACGAAATCAGGACTCAATGAAATGAATAATTCCAGAACTAAACGAAATCAGGACTCAATGAAATGAATAATTCCAGAACTAAACGAAATCAGGACTCAATGAAATGAATAATTCCATAACTAATAATGGAAATCAGGACTCAATGAAATGAATAATTCCAGAACTAATAATGAAAATTCAGATTTCATAAAAAGAATAATTCAAATTTAATGAGAGAAATCTAGAATGGATAAAATTGATAAAATAAAAATTTGGATTTGAGGGAAAGAAATAATTTCGGAAAATTAGTGAAAGCCTTTCTGTTAGATTCGGGACCCTACGCCCGCGTCCCATTGACCCTACTCGTCAAGTCACGTCTGCCCACGAAATAGGCCCCTCTATTATTTTTGCACCAAGATTCACGTCTGGTAAGATCGGCTCTCGTTCGTTACGCATGATAATGCTGATATCCATCAGGGGCGTGCGTACACAAAGATCGGCCTTTGGAGGGAGCACCCGGGTAGAAAAGGGGATTGGCAGAGAGCACAAGGAGTTACTAATCTTCAGAAAGCATTTTTTAAATATACAGAAGTTGATCAAGATCAGAGACGTCGGAAGTGTTTCAGACCTGTGGGTGCTCAACTCGATTTTTACATAGGAGATTTTGATTTCTGAATTAATTCTGGGGAGCTCAGACCGACGCTTCAAAATACTGTGAGCGCTTGAGCACTCCGACGTCACTGATTAAGATAGCACAAAAACATTTGTAATTTTTGATCGTCTTGGGGAGGGGCCACGGGTCCCTTGTGACCTTCTGCGTACGCCTCCGATAATATCTATCAGGTTCACAGATTTCATCAGGAATGGTCGAAAGAAAGTCTGTTTTCAATCATTATTTTAATGAATTTGCTTTACAGTTAAATATTAACATATTCTCTATTGACATAATTATTTTTGGAGGTGTCACGAATAAATTTATATAATTGCCATTTTCCAGATCTGAAAAGACACGTTTTCCCAACATGGCGACTCTCCAAATCGAGGAAATTCCTTCCACAGTGACGAACGTGCCTTTTATACGTGTCGGAAACATCGATAAGGCCAAAGATGTCTCCAAAGTAGGGAAATGGATGCTATACTTCGACATGGAGTACAAAGACAAAGATGGCCTTTCGGAACTAGACAGAGTCTGGCCCGTCATAAAGAAATTGCATCGTGAAAATGTATTTCTGGCCGTTGAATGCTCAACGGCCTTCGTGACTGATGATCCTGAATTGGCACTCTATCCGGATGGCGAAATCAGTTGTTTCACCAGTGATTGGGACAATGTCCAAGAAATTGAGGCAGCGGCATTAGCTATCCGAGAGGCTGTACCTTATTACCCATACTACATTGATTACAGAAAGGACGGCCACTTGGGAGAAAAGTCTCTGTATACTTTCGATGTCAACAACGAACTTTTCGTACTGAATACTTTTGGTGAGTAGAAATTATATTGATGTATTGTTGCAGGCGCGGATCCAAAGCGATGTGTTGTGGAGTGCGACTTATTGCGTAGGTTCGTTGGATCGTCCTGTATTTTACGGGGACAGACATATTCGTCCATATTGTTCGGCTCTTGAGAGGGGTGATCCGCACCCGAGCGGAGACAAGCGTCTTCAGCTGCGAATACGGCAGTGGTTAGACATCCTAGGCTTCGAAAGGATCGGAGGCAAGCGTCTTCAGCTGCGAATAAGACCGAGGTTGAACGTCTTAAGCTTCAAGCGGAGTGGAGCGATTCTTCTGCTTCAAATGAAGCCGAGGCAGATATTTTCAGCTGCAAATCAGGCCGGAGTAGACATCTTCATCTTCGAATGAAGCCGAAGCAAATATCTTCAACTTCAAATGGAACGTAGACAGGTATCTCCAGCTTCGAATGGAGCGAATGCAAACATCTTCAGCTTTGATTGGAGTGGAGGTAGAATGTTCAGCTGTGAATGAGGATAAGGAGATCTTCAGCTTCGAATGTATGGCGGGATCAGACATCTTCAGCTGCTAAAGAAGCTGAGGCAGGCATCTCCAGCTTCGATTGGAGCCGAGGCAGATACCTTCAGCTTCGATTGGAGCCAAGGCAGATGTCTTCAGCAGCGAAGCGAATGAGACTGAGGTTGACAAATTTTTGTATACTATTCAGCTCTTGAGAAGGGCGATCATTTCCCCCCCCCCCCGATCCGCACCTGCATTTTTTTGGCTTCATTTTGACTAGAGATGTGAGGTGAGGTCCTGGGTGTAAAGATTGGAGAACAATCGAAAATATTCATTTTTCTTTTAAATAATTTAAATTTTTTTACTAATTTGGTTTATATTAGGAAATATAAATCGGTTTTCATTGCCAGAAACATTTGCAACAAAACAATTTTTGCTAAAATCACCCCCCAATGGCAACTTTTAGTTGGTGAGAAGTTTTAAAATGAGATGTTTTAAAAGTTTAGTTACGAAGATTTTAGAAAACCCTTCAGATTAAAACCTTAAAAAGTTATTTAAAATTAGATAAATTTTCAGAAATTAGTTCAAAGCAAAGTGCAAGTCAAAGTTGATTGACAAAGGAAGGTATTCTTATACAATCACCTTCATTTTAAGAAGATGCACAACTGTTGTTTTCTTCAATGTACATACAGTTAAATTCTGTATCACTCACATAATGTATGCTATTACAAATATTTTTGACAATACTATCTGGAAGGACTACTAGTATAAATAACTGAAGAATATCCTCATCGAGGAGAACATTCGAGAATATTCTCGGGAAGGAGTATTACAAATACACTGCTGGCCACCCAAATTGCAACACCAAGAAAGACAAGAGATATCGCAACAATATTTATTTTGTAGATAACATGTTGACCAAGCATCAAATGATTAAATTTATAGACTTCTGTGAAGTGTGGTTCCTGCCAAAATCAGTAGCCAGAGTAGCCGCCATTGTTGGAGATCACCGCTGCTGCCACACGCCTCGGCATTGATTCAAAGAGACTTTGGATGTGTTCTTGGGGTACAGCTGACCAAGCAGCTTCCACGCGTTGCCAAAGTTGATCTGGTGTGGCAGCTGGGGATGTAATCTGGGTCAATCGTTGAGCAACCATGGACCACATGTTTTCTATCGGCGAAAGATCCAGAGAGCGAGCTGGCCAGGGAAGCAATTCAATCTGGCGTTTGACGAAGAACCTTTGGACAATGCGTGCCACGTGTGGTCGCGCATTATCCTGTTGAAATATGGCTGTGGGCAAGCCCTGAAGGTAAGGAAGGACAACTGGCTCCAACACCTCGGAGATGTAGCGCTGGCTTTTTAAAGTACCGGCAATGCGTACTAGAGGAGTGCGAGAGTGATATCCAATACCGCCCCCATACCATAATACCCGGTGCAGGACCAGTGTGGCGGTGCATAACGCAGCTGTTCAGCATCCTCTCTCCACGGTGTCTCCAGACTCGAATCCGACCATCGTGGTGTTGCAGACAGAAGCGTGACTCGTCAGTAAAGACAATTTCATTCCATTGTGCCGTCCACATCCTTCTTTCATCGCACCATTGGCGGCGGAGACGTCTGTGGTTCTGCGTCAAGGGTAGACGAAGCAATGGACGTCTTGCGGACAGACCACTCTGCTGTAAACGGCGTCAAATGGTACGCGCTGACACTGGATGATGCGGTACAGACTGAATGTGCTGTGCTATGGTTCGTGATGTGGCTGAGCGATCCGTCACTGCCATACGCACAATACGCCTGTCATCACGTGAAGTGGTGCACTGAGGTGAATGCGATCGAACACGTCGGTCCGTCTTACCCTCCTGCATCCAACGATCACATCGCATTACAGTTGTTTGGTTTCGTCCAACACGACTACCGATTTCCCTGAAAGATAATCCACAATCTCGGTAGGCCACTATCCTTCCTCTGTCGAACTCGGATACTTGATCAAAAGATGATCGCTGTTTTCTACGAGGCATAATTGATCGTTTTTTTGAAAAAACCACAAGAAAAACACAATTGCCGTACTTCCAATCGTCGAAATCTCCAAGCCTTAAATAGCGCTTTGAAGTGGCGCCACAGGCGCGCGTGATGTGCGTCTGCGCTGAAATTCTAATCATTTGCATATCTCACCTCCGCTAATGCACGTTGTAAATTTCATATTATTTGCATGCTTCCTTCAGGGTGTTGCATTTACGGTGGCCAGCAGTGTAACTTGAGAGTAATTTTTATTATTTTCAATAAGAATATATTACCCAGTAATTTGTAAAAGTAGTCCTTCCAGAGAATATTCTCCAAAAATTATTCTCGAGAATTTTACACCTCTAATTTTGACAGTCCCCATGTCGTTTGATGCAAAGTATATATATTATGTCTTGGCCTCTTTATTTTTTTATTTTATTAACGCTAATGTGAACGCTATTTTCCAGATCGCACAGACATGTTTACTACAGGAACAGTCCCAACAGAAGAAACTCCATCACGAGTGACGGATGCACCTTGGCTTCGTGTCGGAAACGTCGACGAGGCCAAAGATGTTACCAAAGTTGGGAGATGGATTATCTACCTGGATATGGAGTACAGAGGTAAAGATGGCCTCACTCTACTGGATAGAGTTTGGATTGCCGTCAAGAAATTGTGTCACGAGAATGTATTGCTGGCGGCGGAATGCTCGACGGCTTACGAGCCAGATGATCCTGAAGACGCCGATTCGGTTGGAGTCATCTGTTGCTTCACCAGTGATTATGATGACGTCCAGAAAGTTGAATCAGTTGCGATTGCTATCAAAGGAGCGGCACCCACTAGTTTACCCGCGCTTTTTCATTACAAAAAAGGCAAGGAGTGGCCCGACGAAGGAGAATGTGTGTATAGATTCGATGATAACAATGACTTCTTCATATCAAGCAGCTTTGGTGAGTATCAGTGAGCGGTGTTTAATTGGTTTGAATGCTAATATTATACCCCTTTGGCACTATGGGTTATTTTTTAACTTCTGTGCACGCCGACTAAATTACGTCTTACCCCAACGTAGAGTTACCGGGAGAAATAGGTTCAGATCTGTTATCGGAACGACCATCAATTGGCGATGAAAATGCCGGCCAAGCCGTATGTAATTGTTTTGATGGATGAAAAACGTCGCCGCATGAATAACAAGCACAAATATAAACACCAGGCTGCCACATCAAGATCGTTCTAAATCGCGCCAATGATCGTTCCGTCCCATCGTCGACCAACGCCGAAATTTCTGAGAACCCGCATTGCGACAATCCGAGTTCGTTTCCCGCAGACGGTGCAGTGATGGTCGGCTGAACTAGGTTTTTTTTCTGTACTTCCCAACTTCAAGGCACGAGTGCGAGCGATTTCCCCGTTAAAAAATCTCGCAACAGAAAGCAACTGAACCTACAGCGGTAAACCGGTAAACATTTGCAATCATTAAACTTCACTCACAATTTGAAATATGTGCGGTAGCACTGTAAATTCATGTACAATACTTGATACAGACTCGCACACATATGGCACGACTCGAGCGCGGATCCAGAGAAAGAAAGAGGCGATAACCCCTTCCAATAGTCGAATAATATGGGGGTAACTTCGTGTCCCGTAAAATACGGGATGATCAAATGCACTTACACAATAAGTCGCTTCGCCTTCATTCGCAGCTGAACATATATGCCTAAGCTTCATTCGCAGCTGAACATATCTGACTAAGCTTCATTCGCAGCTGAACATATCTGCCTAAGCTTCATTCGCAGCTGAACATATCTGACTAAGCTTCATTCGCAGCTGAACATATCTGCCTCGACTCCATTCACAGCTTAAGATGTCTGCCTTCACTCGGGTGCGCATGCAATGGGTGGGGAGTATAGGAGCGATTGCTCCTCCCAAGAGATGAATAATATGAGACAATTCGCCCCTCCCGACACATCGTCCTGAATCAGCGCCTGGCACGACTGAATCCGGAGTAAATTGCCCATGGTGATTGACCGGAGTTGCGCTTAGAATGACGCCAGAATCGGCGATTAAAGGGCAGTATTCTGCATTCGAATCGTTAAGTTTTTCATATAAGTCTAACATCGGCTTATCAGTGTTAGAGGGCGGTTACAGTCCGCAACCAGAACTCGCACTTGAAACGTTTAACAATTATTTTAAATTAGGAGGTTTGTCTCTCTCTCTCTCTCTCTCTCTCTCTCTGTTATCTGTTCTTTTTTTTGCGCATTTCACTGCCAATGTTTATTTTTCAGATCAAAATGACGTTTTCAACAATGGAACTACCTCTATCGAGCAAATGCCTTCTCGAGTGACGGATGTGCCCACGCTACGTGTAGGAGACGTTACAGATGCCAAAGATCTCACTAAAGTCGGTAAATGGATTCTTTACCCCAACACGATGTTCAGAGGTAAGAATGGCCTCACGAAACTAGATAGAGTTTGGCTGGCCATAGAGAAATTGGTTCACGAAAATAAATTGTTGGCAGCGGAATGTTCTACTGCTCATTCACCTGATGTCCCCGAAAACGCTGAAATGTATCCAAAAGATACGATATGTTGTTTCACAAGTGACTTTGATGATGTCCAGGAAGTAGAATCTGCCGCGGTGGCGATCGTAGAAGCTACGCGTTACTCTGAGATAATATATTATAGAAAGTACGAGGACATGGATCGAGGCATGAGAACAGCCCTGTATAAGTTCGATAACAATGAGTTTTTTTTTAAAATAGGTTGAGTTGAACCACTAACATTAGGAACCGATTGTGCCTTTAAAAGACTATGAGTGGCAATAAAGTTGAGAATTGTGGCATATTGATCAAAAATTGTATCATTCCATTGTACAATACAGGTTTTATTTTTGAACATAATATCGTAGAGATTAATAATGCCGGTAATTTCCTCATCAGAAAAGTAAACATGAATAAATAATTTTATTACTATAATTAGCTAAAATACCCGGAGCTGTCATAGTTTTCCCTTCATGTGCTTTTTTATAATTCAAAGCAAGATTTGTTTTAATTAATAAGCAGTCCGTAAATTTTAATAAAACAAATAATGATTGTTTTCATACCCCGAAGTCCAGTTTTGTAGACTCGTGGGGTGGATCTCCCGACTTTGACAAAACTCTGGACAAAATCTATCCAGTGGGGAACCGGAAGCAATGCAGTCTTACGTATTGACCGTCTGATCCCACCACCACCCCTGAGCATGGTCCGGTAAGAAATTGCAGTCCAGGCTACAGCTGCTCGCAAATGCGAGCCGATCTCCCCTTTAAAAAAGTCTCCCACAGACAGCAATAGACCTACAAACACTACAAATGTAATTCAATCATAACACATCAATCACTTTACTTTTGAAATATAGATGGCAGCACTGAAAAATCGCCGCCGTGGTGGTCGAGTGGCTGTAGTGACGGACTCGCGTCGCGAGGATCCGTGTTCGAACCTCACCCTCACTACAGTGTTGGTCGGCTAAGGTTGGTTTCCTGTGGTTCCCAACTTCGAGGCGCAAATGCGAGCAGATCTCCCCATTAAAAAGTCTCGCCACAGAGAGCAACAGGCGTACAACGATAAATCATTCAATCATTACACTTTACTCATAGTTAGAAAAACTGGTGGCAGATGGCAGCACTACACATAACAAGCATTACACAGAAATAAACTTCACGCCAGGTTTCACTACACGTACCAATTCGTTTGAGGTTTCGCAGAGGAATATATCGACAATCATTCGATCAATTGACGATTAGTAGATTCTTATGGGATGGACGGTTATATACCATCATCTTATAATCCCGTTCATAATTTTGATTGCCCATTGGCGTTGATTGTTTAGATTTTATTTATCTGTTATATGACTTCGGGAGTTGACGATCAATTTTTATGCAAATTATTTTATTTTGCTGCCTTCGTCTGAGGTGGTCATGTTATGTTGTTTTTAATAAAACTTTCCGGATACACCCATCCTTCGGAAACACTTCGATATTTCTCGAAGTGGGGTTTGTCCGGCCTTCAAAGGTCAAAGTAGAAAGGTTGACCACATTTGATGAAATGGTGGGTACCTGAAAAAGAAAGAGGAGCCAAAGAGATTCCAACTCTACTCGGCACCCAACCACAAAGTTCCCAACCAACCTCCCGAACTCTTCAAGGAACTCTATTACGTCCGTCGCTTTTATACCCTCTCAACAGTGGCGCCATCATCATCATCATAATACTGTCTGGAGAAACAAACGAATCATATTGAGTGTTGAAATTCGATTCTTTTCCATTTGCTAACAGAAGTTGCAGCAACAAAAACACTATATTGGGGTGGGGGGTTGCAGGTGACTTTGGGAAGTAGGAATCAGGAGGCATTTACGAATATGGTCGACGATATTTGATCGCTCGATGAATTAATTTCGTTCAAATTTGGGGCACCCTAAATTATGGCGGGGCATCTGGGCTAATGGCCAACTTGCCCATGCTGAAATCCATGGCCTCCATTCTGCAGCAGGGCCCCTTGGATGGGTTCTTTGGCAAGTCTCCTTGTCAGATGTTTCACACGCCCTGATGTAGTGAATTTATTGCATGAAAAAATATATGATGATAAGTCATCCGGCGCCCGGGGTCTGGAATCCTGTCAGCCCCATTCTTGCGGGGGGCGGGTGCCATGTTGAAATCAAATCCAGGTTTACAGAGTCCCTTACCAATCGATACTGGTGTCCCCCTTGTAAAAAGCAGTCGATTGGCGTTATACTAAAAGTTCATGGTCCATCCTATCCATCCGGTTGAAAATTTTGAACACTTCGATCATATCTCCCCGACACCTGCGCTCAACCCATGTAAACACATTTAAAAAATTAAGTCTCTCGGGCCAATAAGGACACGCGTAGCTCTTCTCTGCACTCCTTCAACCAAGTCTATGTCCTTCTGTAGGTATGGTCTCCAAAACCTTACAGCATACTCCAGTCCAGGATGAACTAAGCCTCGAAAAAGCGGAAGAATGACTTTAAGAGAACGCGAAGAGACCTTTTTGAAAATGAGACTAAAGGCGACGGCAATGAGAAGATGTAAATTTCATTCTTAAAGACATGAACATTTTATTTACACACACACGGACAAGTTATATGCGACATCCATACTCTATGACGAAATACAATCAACTGATTAAAACGTTCGAAAAACTCTCTGGCGATCCGTTGCTAGGTTACCATCCATCGCAAGGCGAAAAACGCTACAAGGAGAAAACGTGACATCGTGACGTCACAGAGCATCGTTTATGATCGGTCACTACACACTCCCCCCCCCTAGTGTCAACGAAATTTGTGGTCGAATATCTGTCGGGGAAGTGGACGTGACGACCGGAGCGAGTCACAGTTGCTGGTACTGCTTGTGCTGGCAACGCTGTACTGGATGGCTGAATGGACACTTCTGAAGGTACCTTAAAGCTATCTCCAAGGAAAGCTGGAATCAAACGATCAATGGAGATCGTCTTGCTTGCCCCATTGATGCCAATGTCGAAAAATTTTTCTCTGCGGTCTTTGACAGGAAACGGGCCTTGATATGTTGGTTGTAAGGCAGGATGTGGTGCGTCGTTGCGTACGAAGACATGCGACGCGGATTGCAGATCACTAGGAATATACGTCGGCGTGTATCCGTGAGTTGTTGTAGGCACGGGCTTCATTGAACGCATTAGCTTTTGGATTTGATGGACGAAATCGGATTGTATAATGTCTGGTGTTTTCGAAAAATATTCGCCGGGCAACTGCAATGGTGTTCCGTAGAGGATTTCTGCGGAAGAGCATCCCAGGTCTTCTTTCACTGCTGCTCTTAGACCCAGTAGGGCGAATGGAAGAGCATCAACCCAAGCAGGATTCTATTGAATACGGCATCTCAGGGCAGTTTTCAGCGATCGGTGTTGTCTCTCGATCAGCCCATTTGCTTGTAGATGATAAGCAGTCGTTTTATGATGTTGGAATCCTAGATATCTGCTCAAGCTTTGGAAAAGCTGGCTCTCGAACTGCCTGCCCTGGTCGGTGGTGATCCTGTGCGGTATGCCGAATCTTGAAAACCAAGTGGCAATTAATGTTTTGGCGACTGTTTCGGCAGTTTGGTCTGGCATTGGAGAGGCTTCGATCCACCTGGAGAATCTGTCTATCATCGTTAGGAGGTACCGAGAACCTTGGCATAATGGTAATGGACCAACTATGTCAAGATTGATATGCTGAAATCGGTTGTTAGGTACCTTGAATTCAGCCAGCGCGGATCGAGTGTGTCGGTGAACTTTAGAGCGTTGGCATGGAATACATGCTCTAGTCCACTCATGACAGTCAGATCTAATTGAAGGCCAAACAAATCTGTCGCTCAGCAGTTTTGATGTTGCTCGGATGCCAGGATGTGATAAGCAATGCAATGATTCAAACGCTCGTCGTCGTTGAGAAATTGGTACAAAAGGCCTTATTTTGCCGTTTGACACATCACACCAAATTTCGGCTGTTGCGTCAGGAAGGCTGAGTTTTTTCAGTTGTAAAGATGATACACTAGAATTTAAGATGGTTTTGAGATCGTTGTCATTCTCTTGGTCAGCTGCGAGTTGCACATAATCTAAAGGTGTGGGTACAGAAATGGCCGATATTCTAGAAAGAGTATCAGCTGGAATATTGTCGGCACCTTTTATATGGAGAATTTCTGTTGTGAATTGGCTGATAAAGTTCAACTGTCGTAGCTGGCGTGGTGAGCACTTTTCTGGTTTCTGCCTGAACGCATACACCAACGGCTTATGGTCACTACAAATACAGAATTGTCTTGCTTCTAGCATATACCTGAAGTGCTTGACAGCAAAATAAGCTGCAAGTAATTCTCTATCGTATGCAGAATAACTGCTTTGTGCGCTTGAAAGCTTCTTTGAGAAGAATGCAAGTGGTTGTAGCTGATTATCGTTAGATGCTTGATGCAAGGCGGCACCTATAGCAAAATCACTGGCGTCCACATGTAAAACTAATGGTGATGATGCTGAAGGATGGTGCAAAAGAGTGGCATTAGCGAGCTGTGTTTTGCATTTTTCGAATGCTTGTCTGGTCTCAAGAGTCCAAGGAATTGATGTCTTGTCATTCTTCTTGGTGCTGGACAAGAAGGAATGAAGTGGTGCTTGCACAGCTGCTGTAGATGGTAGAAATCGCCTGTAAAAGTTCAAAGTTCCTAGAAATCTTCGAAGCTGCTTGATGTTTTCTGGAAGAGGAAATTCTTGGATTGCACGAACTCTGTCCGGGAGAGGCTTCGAGCCGTGTTCATTGACCAAATAGCCCAGGAAGGAAATTTCCGGTACATTGAACACGCATTTAGATGTGTTGATTGTCAGTCCGTACTTATCGAGTCTTTCAAACACTTCTCTAAGGTGCTTGTGATGTTGCTCTGCGTCATGGCTGGCGATGAGCACGTCATCAAGATACGAGAAACAGAAGTCGAGATTGCGTAGCACCTCGTGGATGAAGCGTTGGAACGTTTGTGCAGCGTTTGAGAGTCCGAACGGCATGACTACGAATTCAAACAATCCAAAGGGAGTTATGATTGCTGTCTTGGGAATGTCGTCGGGATTTACAGGAATATGATGAAATGCTTTGACCAGATCTATTTTAGAGAAAACTTTACATCCATGCAGATTCTGCGCAAAGTCCTGTATATGTGGCACTGGGTAGTTATCCGGCACAGTAATTCGATTCAGACTTCGATAATCACCAGTTGGTCTCCACTCATTCGGTCCTTTTGAAACCATGTGCAACGGGGAAGCCCAGTTTGATTTCGATGGACGACATATACCTTGGTCCAACATCATCTGGAATTCGGTCTTGGCAATCTTGAGTTGAGCTGGGTGCAATCTGCGTGGCTTTGCGAAAACAGGAGGACCTTTAGTTTCTATGTAGTGCAAGGTATTATGGGAAGCTTTCCTCGAAAACGGACGAGGTCTCGTTAATTCGGGAAATTCCTTCAAAATTTCAGTTATAGCACTGTTTCCTGAGATTGTTTTAATCGTTGTCGAAGGTCCATTGTAAGTAAAACCTTTACACGTGAGAGAAGTGAGTGGATCTATAAGTCGCTTGTTTTTGATATCGATGATGAGTCCGTAGTGAGCAAGGAAATCCGATCCGATAATTGGTCTCTCAACGTCAGCGAGGGTGAAATGCCATTTGTAATTCCGCCGTAAGTTCACGTCCAATTCCAGGAGTTTCAAACCGTAGGTAGATATACGGGAACTATTTGCAGCGAAAAGCTCAAAAGTTGTCGGTTTGCCGTTGCCTTTGTAAGGTAAAATTGATATATCAGCTCCAGAGTCAATTAAAAACTTCATGCCGCTTTTCCTTTCCATAATGAACAAACGGCTATGGTGAAGACTGCTATCGCCGCCACCGCATGCCGTTACTGCGGGGGGCTTGGACCGTTTCCCTGAATATTCTGAGCGTTGTAAGCGCAGGGGGACTTGCATCTGAAAGCTTTATTTCCGAACCTGCTATGATAATAACACACTTTAGGGTTTTCATCGGAGTCTCGATATCGCGAGCGATTCCTAGAACCAGAATAACGTCGGTCTCGACTGGAGTTTCGATAGCGGTTCCGGCTATTCCTCGGGTATTTGCCCAACTGCTCAACTCTTTTAGTCAGCTCCGAGATTTGCAGTTTAAGGTCTCTTATTTCCGAGCAAGACGAGGCTTCTGCTACATGACCGTAATTGGGTTCGGTGAGCTCAGCTACTCGATCAGCTAACTCGGCTAGCTTGTCCAGTTCTTCACTGCTAGCTGCTAACACCGTTTGTATACTCTTTGGTAGCTGTTGAAGCCACAATGATCTTGAAGGCAGCGTCAAGCTGGACAAAAGTTTGATCTTGTCCTTCGAGAACGTCGGCAGTTTCGCGTGGACAGCTTGAACTCGAAGATCGCTTTCTTGCTGTTCAGCCATGGCGATAAGTTCTTGGCAGGTTCGGGATCACGTCCGGGTCACCAGTAAAGGCGACGGCAATGAGAAGATGTAAATTTCATTCTTAAAGACATGAACATTTTATTTACACACACACGGACAAGTTATATGCGACATCCATACTCTATGACGAAATACAATCAACTGATTAAAACGTTCGAAAAACTCTCTGGCGATCCGTTGCTAGGTTACCATCCATCGCAAGGCGAAAAACGCTACAAGGAGAAAACGTGACATCGTGACGTCACAGAGCATCGTTTATGATCGGTCACTACAAGACCAAGCGTTCTATTCGCTTTTTTGACCACCGCTGAACAATGTTCAGAAAACCTAAGCCGCTCGTCAGTGAGAATTCCCAAATCGGTGACCCTAGTTGCATCCGGGATAGCGACACCTTTCAACTCGTAAGAGAACCGTGGGTTGCTCGAACCAAAGTGAGCGACCATGCACTTGTCAACGCTAAACGTCATGCTCCATTCATTTGCGCATGCTGCAATCCTGTTTAAGTTGGTCTGGAGCAACTCCCTATCGCTTTGATTCCCGATTACCCCCATTAGCTTCACGTCATCGGCGAATTTGCTAGAAATCTCATCGATACCCTGATCGAGTTTACCGATAAAAAGTGAAAAAAGGTATGGGGGCCAAGGACACTTCCTTGAGGAACTCCACTTGTGACGCCTGTCCAACCAGAGAATTCCCCGTTCACCATAACTCGTCGCGACCTATCTCTTAACCACGATTCTATTTACAGGTGGAAGGTGACATGATTTTCTTAAAAATACATTAAAAAAGCCGTCGTAACGAAATCGGGGGACTCTGAGCCAAAGGAGTTTTTCAAGCCTATGATTTCATGTAGGCTACACGTTTCGAGAATCCAAATTTGGCATCCAAAAAGCTATGCATAATCACAGAATTTACGGAATGGCTAAAAAACGGCTTAATGAAAGAAATAGTTTTAGAATTATTGAAAAAATAATTTCATAATTGAAGACGAAATAGTCACAGTATAGCTAAAAGTAATTGCAAAACTACTGATAGAAATAATTTCTGAATTATTGAGAATAATTGTCAAAATTAATTTCAAAATTTTTAAAAATAATAATTCATGAAAAAAAAAATTAAGAATTTTTGAAAGTAACGATTCCATAATTAATGAAAAGATAATTTCAGAATTATCGGTACAAAATTTAACATTTAATATAAAACAAATAATTTATCAAAAAGAGTTAATTAACTAATCAAGGAAGAGTAATTTAAAAATGAATAAAAATTCAAATTTAATGAAACAGAATGAATTCAGAGTGAATATAAAAGCGTTCAATAAATTTGGAGAACCCTGTCCAATAACTGAAAATACCGTTGAATGACTTGGTGGCCCGTGGGCTTCGTAGACAGTTCAATTTGGCCCGCAATGTCTGAAAGGTTGAAGAACCCTGCAGTAGAGCGTCATTTCTCGCCATCTGACAGTTCTCCTCAGGGTCATCTTAGAAGCATCATAGGCCCCCGAGCCAAGTGGTTTTTCTGAGGCCCTATCTGGTAAATTCTAAAAAATTTCAACCGGATCTCATTTTTTTGAGGCCCCCGGGCCCATGCACTAAGACGGCACTGGTTCTCCTACTCCGCCCAGTGCCGTCTTAAGGCATGGGCCTACCCGGGCACGGCCCGGGGGCCTCAAGAGAAAAGGGGGCCTCACAAAAATGGGATCTGGTTGATATTTTCGAAAATTTGCCTGGTAGGGCCTCAGAAAAATCATTTGGCCCGGGAGCCCATAATGCTCTTAAGACGGCCCTGACTCCGCCCCCCGATAAAAAGCCTTGCCACAGAGAGCAACAGGCCTACGACGATACAATTAGGGCGGTATTCACCGACATGGTTTAAGCTATAGTCACAATTTTTTGATAAGAGATCAATCTATGTTGATCTCTTATCCAAAAATCGTAACTACAGGTTTAAACCATGTCGGTGAATACCGCCCTTATTCAATCATTACACTTCACCCATAGTTAGAAAAAACTGGCGACAGATGGCAGCAACTACACGTAACAAGCATTACACAGAAACAAACTTCACGTCAGGTTTCTCTACACGTATACGCACAAACCAACATGTACCAATTTGTTAGAGGTTCCGCAGAGTAATATGGATGAGGTACATGTGTATGGTTTAGTAGCAGCAGCATGCAGCCGCATGATACAGAGCGGCCACGAACGACACGCACACTTGCCTTGGGACAGGAGACATTGCGTATCGCTAAATAAAGAGTTTTTTCCCCACTTATTATTGGCTTGTCATTTCTGCATCTTCGTTTATCCTCCAGCTGATCAGGTTGGGTCTTGCGGTCATACATTCCTATGACAGATTCTGTTTTTCGTTTTCTACCTTCCCTGAAAGATTGTACGTTGAGTTTTGAATCACCCTGGGTATATACAACTATATACATATATTGAGTATGTGTTCCTTGCCCCCCCCCCCCCACCCCCCAGAAAAAGTTGAAATGATGGGCCTTTTCTCTAACATTATTTTTGACGACATTCGGTGATATCCATCGAGCTTATATTACTAGAACTCCTTAATACACGATACGAAGTCGTCTTACCGCGAGCGGAGGCTTTCTTATCTATAGGGGATGTTGAATGTGCCCACAATCCAATGGTCAAAGCGAAAAGATAAATTCTAACTTGAAGAAGTCCCTGTTTATATTTGCACTAGGAACATCTGATTAGGATGAATACATTAATTACTACGAATTAATTTATAATTCAACTATTCATCAAACGACACAGGAAAAGCCAGCATATTTACATTTTTCCTACGAACCTACACTTCCAACAGACATCCTTAATCAGACAACTCCACATACACGTGTCTCATATTCTGATTTTGTCACACAAAAAACAACACAACTACAGTACACATTCAACACAAAGTGTGTGAAGGTCTAATTATGTACATCAGTAGAGAGGCAGGAAAATTAGCAACGAAAATTCGCGAGAGATAGGAATTTTCACCCAGGTCAATTAGTATTCTTGCATCAACCCGACGCTGATAGACACGCTTCGCTTCCTAAGCGAAGAAATTTCGTCGGTCCCTACAGAATTCTCACAGTTCACAATCCTGTAAATTTTACAATAATTGATTCAAGAGAAATCCAAAAGCAAAACCTATTAAAGTACATGCCAACAGGTTGATCCCATTCAAAGAAAGACGTCAAGAATTGGATTATATGCACAGTCCCCGTCCCCCATTAGGGACAACGAAAATAGTAGAAATCCTCCAGACCCCATTGTCCAACAAAGGCCACACCCTAGTTTCGATGAATTGTCTGACCTTCAATGGCTTCAATGTATTTCTCCAAGTGCCACACGTTCGGTGGGGAATCCACCCAGCAGTAGCCCTGGGCACTATTCCCAGGAGCCTTCTCGAAGCACAAATAACTCTGCCATTGTAAGATCACAATCTTCTGACCAAGGATGTCAAACCCAAAGGCCTTCAACAAAATACAGCAAGCAATGCACCCCCTGCCAAGGGCGTAGCGAAGGGAGGGGGACAAATCCATTGTTCTGTCACTTTGGTCCCCCCCCCCCGAACGAAATTTCTGGCTACGCCCCTGCCCCCTGCTCTGGATAATATGCCCCGTAATTTATTGCCTCAGCGTTCCGTTAGTCATCGGTACAATTTGCGATCTAACCAGCCTGCACCAATTAACACTTTCACTTTTGGAACATATTATACAAATACAAATAAATACAAATACAACACCACAACAGGCAAAATGCCTGAGGTGGCTGATAAAAATATGGATGCCATATATTTCAAAATACAGCAACCCAATTAAAAATGTAATTAACACAAATTATAAATAATATATACACATGATAAAATATTATACAATGCCCATAAAGAATACTTATGGTTGTCTTATTCTAAGAATGGATAGAGCTTCTCGATTTACCCCAACATGTTAATCGTATTTCTTTTTAAACGTGCCAATTGTGTTACAATTTACTACCTCCGGGGGTAAGCTATTCCATTCATTAAAAACCCTATTTGAGAAAAATTCCCCGCGACACCATAACCTTGCATTGTCCCTCACCAATCGATACTGGTGTCCCCTTGTAAAAGCAGTCGATTGGCGGTGTACTAAAAGTTCATGGTCCACCCTATCCATCCCATTGAAAATTTTGAACGCTTCGATCATATCTCCTCGACACCTGCGTTCATCCAATGTAAACATATTCAAAAAATGAAGTCTAAACCAATTAATTGTTGTTAATTATTCAATTGTTGTGTATGTAAATACATAAATAATATGGGACTTGAAAAATTGTATTGAATTGTTTGAAAATTTAATTCATCCAATTTTATAATCGTATTCAGTAATAAATTTTTTTTATTGCTGAAATTCCGTTGTGCATACAAATACGCTGTTGATTGTTCAGTGACAAGGGCTCCCCTCATTGGACGCTTATTTGTTTCCAATTTTTTTTTTTCCATGCAAAATTTTTCTTCAACCTGACTATCTCTCCTTCACAAATTAAATTTGAGGTAGACGCTGAAGTGATCAAGTCCCGTCTTACACTCATCGCCATAAAAATTTGCGCACCCAGAAGAAGTCGTCAAAATGAAACGAAATTTTACGCATGTAAGTACAACGTTGATATAAGTAAGTGATTAGAAAATCCAAGAAAAAGGATCATTTATTGCAGAAAAAAGTACAGATGAACAGAAGTTTTAGTACTCTGTTGGACCCCTTCTAGCGCGAATGTACGATGCGATACGAGCGGGCATTGAGGCATACAATTTCCGTATGATGTCATGGGACATCTCGTTCCACAGTTGCTGTAAATGCGCCTCTAGTTCGACCAACCTCGTAGGGTGTCCAACTTGCCGTCCCGAATGACCCCAGATATGCTCGATTGGTGACAAATCTGGGGAATAGAGCAGGCCAGGGAAGGGTGGTAATGTGGCGGAGGCAGTCTTGTGACATCCTTGCTGTGTGTGGCCTAGCATTGTCTTGTTGAAAAATGGCTCCTGGGAGCCCTGCCATGAGTGGCAACACATGTGGCTGAAGGATGTTATGGACGTACCGCTGGGCTGTCATTGTGCCATGGATCAATATTAGGGGTGACCGTGTATCGTAAGCAATGGCACCCCATACCATGACACCAGCTGTGGGAGCGGTGTGTCGCTGTAAAGCGAAGGCAGGATTGAAGCGTTCACCACGGGGCCTCCACACACGAACACGATTGTCATCACCGCTCAAGTTGAATCTCGATTCGTCGCTGAAGACGACCTGGTTCCATTCCGTTGCAGTCCAATCCCGTCGTGCTCGACACCACTCCAAACGGAGGCGCTGGTGGGTGGGTGTCATTGGCAGCACACGTAATGGGCGCCGCGATACCAGATGTCCTTCAGCCAGGCGCCTTGCGATGGTTCGGGAAGACACAGGGGCCCGTAGTGAAGCTGCGGCCTGTGTCTGGATAGCGGCCAATGAGGCAGTTGGCTCTACGCGTGCGTTTCGGATGATGTGACGGTCTTCTCGACGACTGGTCTGTCGAGGGCATCCTGAACCTGGTCGCCGTGTAAACACCTCCTCACAGTAAAATCAGAACGGCCTAGTTGACGAGCTACTCGCCGAGCTGACCACCCAGCTTCTATCATCCCGATGATTCTTCCCCTATCGAACTCTGACAACTGCTCATATGGTCTTCGACGGCGGCGTAACGGCATGTCTACCTCAGCATTTCCTTTGCAAACGATTAAATACACTCCAGCAAGCTCTGCTTACCTGTTTTATACTCCAAGGAGAACGAAGTTCAGCGCCCTCTAGTGGCATTACGCAATGCGCAATCAAGCTGCATTTCTAATCATTTGCATATCTGCCCGACATGTACCTTCAGGCCAACTTTCGTTTCGATCCCACAATTATTTCTTGGTGCGCAAATTTTTATGGCAATGAGTGTATATATTATTATTTTCTCGAAACAAAATACTCTTTTGCTTGTTGAACTCTCAAAATTTCCCACATGGAGCAATTTTTTCCCATGAGTGCCGTTTTGGATGGGCCCTAACGCAAGGGCCCCACCCGGATGCCTCAAGAGAAGAGGGGCCCTCACAAAAATGAAATCCGGCTGAAATTTTCTAGCGTTTACCAGGTAGGGCCTCCGAAAAACCACTTTGCCCTGGGGGGGAGGGCACATGATTCTCTTAAGACGGCCCTGGAGTCACTATCGGCCTACGGCAATATTTCGAACATAGAAATAATTTAATAAACACATTTTATTGTTATTACATCACAGATTTAATGTAAAAGAGAGAAACTAAACGAACCGGAGAGAGAAAGTTTTCAGGACGCCCTCTTGAAGAAACGGTACCAGGGCCCCCGAGCCCGTTTTCCCGCCTTGTTCCTGCCCTGCACAGCCTTCATGACGTCCAGCGCGACCGCCGGTTCCCGCTCCAGTTCGGCCCTGTGCTCCTCCAAGTCGATCGAGCAGAAGTTGTCCGCGAAGTAGCCCAGGGCCCTCTCCTTGAGATCGGTCGCCTCGAAGCGATCGCCCGCGATCGCGAGTCGCACGACGTTCCTCGCGTCGATCCGGGCAGCCATGTAATCGGAGCAGTAGCGCTTCAGGTCCGGCATCTGGTACCTCCCGGAAGCCTCCAGGAGCTTCAGGAACACCTCGACGTCGATCCCGTCCACCTTGCCGGAATTGAGGAACTGCAGCAGGGACGCCGTGATGTCCGGTTCCAGGTCCAAGCCCGTGACGTCACGGCTCGTAGCGGGAGGGTGGTTCGACCCGGCGACGCCGCTCTCGTTTCTGCGCTTCTTTGACGCGTTCGTGCGGACGCTCGGGGTCGAGTCGATCTCGCGTAACAAGTCGCCGGCGTCCTGGGCGTCGTACTCGCAGCTGACCTCCACCAAGACCTTCAGCTCGTCGCCTGGCAGAGCGATCGGCCAGGACGATCCGAAACGGAACCTGGCGCCGATCCTCTGGTTCCTCGGCCGGCGCTCCTTGTCGACGGCGACGGGATTCCTGTGCGAGTCGACGAGGTGGAACGTGCAGCGGAACGTCCTGGCGTTCCTGCAGAAGTCGCGGACGTGCAGGTACACGTCGACGTAAGCCCGCGGCTTGTTGCTGTCGGTGACCTCCAGCTCCGGACACGCGACCAAGTGCCAGTTGCGACCCATCTTCTCGTCCAGCGGCTGGAAGTAGTCGCTGTCGTAGCTTCGGTGTCCACCGTGATGGCTGGACGCGGCATCGTCGCACATCTTGCTGAAGTTGCCGATGGTCCAGGAGCAGCTGAATTTCTCCCTGAAGCTCTCCATACGGATTCGGCCGACCGACTTTCTGCTCATGGTTGGGATTCCCGTCCTGGTCGCTGATTAATTATTGAAATTAATACTTTGAAATGTCAAATGCCTCCGTGTTTGACAGCTTTCGTGGTTCAGAATGATGCTTTGACTCCAGTCTCTTTTTATCCTCCGTAGCAAGAATTTTATCCATATCATTTCGGAATAAAAGGCTTTATACATGCGTGATCGAGTTCAACAATTTTTTTCTTCTCTTTCTTGAGCTGACACATATTTTCTCAAGGAAAAATACAGGAGTTTGGATTGGAAGTTTGGAATATCACCATCGAGTTTATATTACTGGAGGGATAGGCTGACCATATTTCCTCGAGACAAATACGGGACATCGCCAATTATCGCCAAAACCGAACAAAGTTGCCAAATATAGTTGAAATTACGGAAAAATCACAATGGCGAGAAATGAAGCGTTACTGCAAATTGTAGTGGATTAAAATGAATTTCACGAAAAAAACGTTAACCAAGACAAATGTGGGAGATTAATATTCTCATTTATAGTTGTAATTACCATAATATAATTTATTAGTTTTAAAATAATTTCAATCTTTGACTTCAATAAAGAATAAAAAATTCAAATAGGCTTCGTGTAAAATACGGGAAAAACCGGGACACTTTTGCCAAAAAGTCGGGACAGCCAAAAATACTGGGACTGTCCCGGGAAATACGGGACGTATGGTCACCCTACTGGAGGGAGCATCCAGCCGCCGCGACGGCAGCAACATCAAATGCAAGAAAATCACGTGACTCAAAAGCTCGTTTGCCCATAGAAATGTACAGCACGGTGGAACGAAAAAGGGTGTTTTTTCACTTTTTTTGGAAATTGATGTTGCCTTAGTATTCAAAAGATGCCTTTCTAGGTTTAAGAAGTTATACCAAAATCTGTGAAAATATTTTAATATCTTGAGGTTCCTCACAGACCCTAAAGGTCGAGCAAAAAGACTTTTCTAAGTATACATTATAAAAATCTTTCCAAACATATAAAATAGGCAACGTTAAAATAGGCAAATTTCCCATTTATCGCGGTTATTTCGTAAATACGAAATTTACGTATCCCTAGTCATGATATCTACTCTATAATATAAAATCACAAACTCGGAAAGGGCCTGTTTCTAAGCAACCGAAATTAGTGACGATTTTATGTTACGGAAGTGGGTGACGGAAATCTGTTACGTTCTTGTGTTACGGAAGTCGGTTACGATTTTGGGTCAAGTTTTCATTTAACTCTAGCATATATCGGGACCATGTGATGTGCATGTACCGAGAGGCTCCTACATCCTACAGCAGGGCCCTTGGCAGGAATTTAGATGGCGAGCCCCCAAACCAGCTTTTCGGGGGCCCCCTCCATGGTTAATTTATAGTGTGAAAAATCAAAAAGTGATGATGAGAATCGTTCCGGCCCCTGTCAGCCCTGCTCTTGTGTGTGTGTGTGTGGGGGGGGGGGGGGAAGGTCATGCCGAGAGATATGTATATGTATAATATACATATAACACTAGTGCTCCAAACACACATGATCGGGTACCCGGGGGGGATTGCACGTATACCTTTATGGGGAAGTTAGATGTTTTCATTTCCAGGGGCCCTTGATAGATCTCATTGTTTTCTTGCTGCTTTAACGTTGAAAAATTTGCGATAGCGGGAGCCCAAGATATATCCAGTCTGGGGGCCCCCGTAAAAATTTTCCAATTCGGTCACAGGTAGTGCGTGGGTGGGTGGGCCTGGACTTTATTCGTTGGTAAAACGAATACAAATGAAATTTTTCATGGCAATCGCAGCGGGGGATGACCGACAAGCTTCCAAGTCGGGGGCCCCCTGTTTACAGGTTTCATTTTGGGAGCCCTGAATGAATCTCATTCTTTTTTGTTGTTTAACATTGTAGAATTTGCAACAGCGGAAGACCGAGATAAATCCAGTGTCTGGATTCCCCACTAAAAATCTGCGCATTGTGTCCCCGCTACTGGATGTGGTGCCCTGGATTTTATTCGTTGTAATATTGATAAAAATGAAAAATTTTCGTGTCCCCTCACAGAGGGTGTCCGACAAGCTTCTAGGTCAGGTTCCCGTGGAAATGTTGACAGGTTCTAATTCGGGGGCCCCTGTATGTATCTCATTGATTTTTGTTGTTTAACATTGTAAAATTTGCAAGACATCGGTAGCCCGAGATCCAGTCTGGGGCCCCTCTAAAATTCAGCGAATTAAATTTGGGGACCCCATGAGGAAATTTTCTGGGATTACTTGATGAATCTCATTCCTTTTTTGCTGCTTTATTATTGTAAAATTCGCTTCTTCAGTAAGCTGGTGTTTTCACACGTCCCTTTCCATAGCACCCTGATGAAGTGGGACTAAATAAACAAGATATAATGTGAAGAGAAAAGGGGGAAGGGGGTATATACTATCCCCCCTAGTATATATATATATAGATTATTCCGTCATGTCCTTGTGATAAAGTGTGAAAATCGGCATGACGGCAAATGTCGTCGTGGCCAGATGAGTGGCAACACCATCTATAGCAGCCGGCCTCCACACGAAGCTCGTGACGTCACTGAAGGTGGTCATCTCACCTATAGCCATTTTCTATCCAGTTGTTCGATGTTATGTGTCGGACACATTGGTACACACCTTTTATAAGGCAACTATTTCTTTTACGTATTAAATTTATTCCGATTAAACATATAGAAATATTTATACTATATACACACAAACTAGGGACAGAGCATAACTATGCGTGTTTCTCCCTCTCTCTCTACCAGTCTGCTCTTGGCGACCTTCGTGTTATTGGCGGCCGCACCATATAGACCAGTGATTCCCAACGTGGGCGTTAACGCCCCCTTGGGGGCGATGGAAAATTCCAGGGGGCGGTAGAAGCAACGGGTATAACATAGAATCCTATGGGTTAGATTGCGTTGGGAAAGAAAAAAGGTTGGTATAGAGACTAAAGAGATATAATATCATATCTTTAGTTTAATATTTACTATACTATTATAACTCGGTGGGCCGCACGGATATAATACAAAAAATGTGTAAAGATGACACATACGTTGGCCTGCTATATAAAATGGCTATAGCCATTCAAAATAATCCTCATCCAGTCGCCCTTAGGTGAGATGACCTGCTTCAGGGCGGTCACGAGCCGCCGTGATGCCGTTACGATCCAAAAGCACATTTTTGATAAAACAATTTTGTATTCAAATCGATTACATAAATTCAAATCCGCAGTCAAAACTGTTACGAGTATTGTATTTATTAATTTATGATAATTTTTAATTACAGCAAAAATATGGCATTTTTACTTAAAGTTGGCTTATAGCATCAGTACTCGCAGGGCTTATGAAAAGCAGTAAAACCTGACCTTGAAACCGGTTTACACCAGTTTTGCGATCCAAATTTTACTAGGACAACTAGAGCCATCTATTAGAAAACTCAAAATAAAAATAAAACCACAAAAAGCCGAGCCAATCGACTGTCTCAAAGTGTGTGTCGCGTCGAACCGAGGGTGTTTGGCAGGTCGGTCGTTCACTAGCAACTCCATCTATAGCAGAAGGCCTCCCCACGAAGCTCGCGACGTCCATCGCCATCTATGGGTAATTTCCTACATAGTGAGTTGTGCCGGAAGTGTAAGTGTGTATCTCATGTGTTGTCTGATTTTTCGGTGCTGCCATACATGTTTCAGAATTGCGGTGAGTGAAGTGTGGTGATTGGATTGCTTTTGTTCTGTTTTGTAAGGCCCTCCTCACACGGGGAAACTAAAATCGAGCTAGAGTTGCTTCAACGTGAGAGTTGACTAGAACGAGTCGAGTTGCCCGTTCTCCCTCACACGGCGCTACTAAAAAAATATTCAAAGCCCGGGAAACTGAGTAAAAACAGCACAGTCTATAGTTTTCCTTCTTATCTTCCGGTACTATCTTGTTAATCGGATTATGAAAATTGGACACAAAGGAATAAGAAAAATAATTTATATTATACGTGAAATTGCTACAGAATTTCAGCTCACAGGTAAATACAAAATTTCATTATTTAAATTAATATCATTTTGAAATGAAAATAAAATGGTAAAAATTAGATAATTTTTTAGTATAATTTCATGTTTCATTTGGAAAAAACATTCGCAATAAAATGTCTGTTTTTCCTCTATAAATGTGCCTTTCAGTACCTATATATATGTTGGATTTAATATATTTTTGTTTATTAGTTAAAATATTATCACGCAGAATTTTAAGTAGTTTCATGAGATGAAGTAGTAGCCGAGAGGCAAAAAATAAACTATAGGCAAAACTAGAGATAAACACATGAATCGTTTATGTTTCAGAGAATTTTCCCCGAATACTCCCACACACAGATGTGCGTGTACGTGACCTAGATTACAGACATTCCAAGCAAGGGGGAAAATCAGGACTTATCTACAAGGAAGGGTCCGCGGAAAGGGGGTGATGAGCCTATTGTCCGTTCCGGTGAAACCAGATCGGCCGCGTAGTGGATGCCCGCCTAGGGGAGTTTCACCGTATTTCAATAGCTTTGTAGTGCGTTCTTATCTGTATAGATGGCTCACGCTCCTGGTGATTGTGAAAGAAAAAATGTCAGTTGGAATTGTACCACCGATTTATATACACGTGTCATCCTTCTCGTTATGTTTCTTTCGTATATTAAATCGTTAAGTTTTCATTACGTTTCATGTCACTACAAGCATCGGATCAGCTTCAAACTAAAAAAATAGGGGCACCTCGGGTAGCACACGGAGAAATTAATTGGCCAGATGACTGAGTAGAAGCTACTACGAGCGAGAAAAAGTCGTCTGTGTATGCGTATATTACTGTAGCCAGTGCCGCAACTAGATAGTTTGTCACCCGGGGCAAGCCGGAATTTCGGCGCCCCTTGCATGCAGAGGAAGCAGTTACATGGTGAATTCGGCGCCCCTTCTGGTTCAGTGCACCAGACCCGCCTGCTCCCACCCAGTTGCTGCCCTCACTGTAGCGATCTTGCACGTACACACGCGAGCGGGGGTCCCACTCAAGTTATCTAGAAATGTGCCGCTGGGGCCACTCGAGTGATGTGGAACAACCACGGGTCACTCACTTCGGTGATCTAGAAATGTGTCGCGCGCCATTTGAGCGATCTGGAAACGCGCTCATGCTTTCTGGCAGCGGCATGTCTCATCATTTCGAAACTTTACCAAAATGTTCGGTGAGCGCCGCAACTTGGGGGGGGGGGGAGATGGGTCTGGTACCCCGGTCGCAGGACTAAAGGGGCGCACCGAATTTGCCCTTTAACTGCTGCTCCTACATTTCAGGTGGTGGCAAAAATGCGCGCTTGCCTCGGCTGAGGTACAGTAGAGCATCGATTATCCGAATACCGGTTAACCGAAAGCTTTCTAGTCGCCAAATTCACTGCCTTGAGGCGGCTATGAACGGGATGTTGTCTTTAAAACGTTTGCGAGATTTAGCGGCGAAAAACCGAGACTCAGCTCTGAAGCAAAAGAAAATTTCAGACCTTTTTCTAAACTGTAGGCCATTTTGAACTTGTCGAACTATGCTAGTCAGATCTCTGTTATTTGTAAGACGTGTAATACAAAAATGTATAGTTTTGTGTTTAATATCACTTTCATATTGCTCCTATTGTGACACTGGTACTACAATTTTTTTCCGTGAATGATCGGTTATCCGATAAATCAGTTATCCGAACAACCGTCCCCAATTGTTCCGGATAATCGACGCTCTACTGTATCTAGTTGCGGCCCCTCTATACATGCCTACGCTTAAGCATGAGCGGATCCAGAAGGGGTGGGATCGCCCGTCTCAAGAACCAAAAAATGAAGGGAATTTTATCTGCCCCTGAAAATACGGGACGATTCAACGAACCTAATGGTGTCAGCTTCCACTCAATTCGAAACTGAATGTGTGTGCCTCTGCTCCATTCGGCACTGGAGATATCTGCCTCTACCTTATTCCCAGCTGGAGATGCCCGCCTCCGCTTCATTTTAGACTGGAGATGCCCGCCTCCGCTTCATTTTAGACTGAAGATGTCTGCCTCTACTCCAGCGGTTCTCAACAGGGGCTCCGCGGCCACTCGAGGATAATAAAATAACTCAATAAATTTAGTAAACATACAAATAAAAGAGGCCTAAAGGGTACAGCCATATAAGTATACTAAAAAGGGCTCCTCGAGTTAAACAGGGCTCTGCCATAGAAATTGTACACTGCAAAGGGCTCCGTGAGTCAGAAAAGATTGAGAACCGCTGCTCTACTTCATTCACTGCTGATGTCCATTTCCTCTGTAGCTAGAGATATCGCCTTGGTTTCATTTGTTGCTGATAGTATCAGCCTTGGATCCTTTTTTTGTAGCTGAAAATATCTGCCTAGGCTTTATTAGCAGCTACCTCGGATCATGCGCGGTGCAGAGGGGCAGCCGGCCTTCCCAAGATCCAAAAATGAGGGGAAAAAATCAACGAACCTACACAATAAATCGCTCCTCCCAACACATCGCCCTAGATCCGTGCCTACGCCTAAGTAGTAGCAGTAGATGAAAGGGGCTCCTGTTCAGGGGTCTGGCCCTAAAATATAAATCCTAGGTTCTGAAATAAATCCTGGCCTGCCTAGAACAACGACTCATGATGCTGAAACATAAATGAAACACATTCATACAAAGCGAACATTTCCAGAAGGAATAGATACCATTTTAATTACATCACAAATCACACAATACAGACTCATTTCGAGGGCGGATCCATCTCGCAAATGTCCGAATCACTCATTCACTCACTGCTGTCGCTCTCGAAACTTCAGGATGGCTTTCCTCTTCAGCGACATGCGCTAGAAACCGAAACAGCAATTCAAAAGCACGTATTATTTTACACGCAATAAAATATCTGTTCTGATTCAATCAAAGCTAATTCTCGTTACCATTTTTTTTCATAATATTGTGCGCTGTGCAAAGGGAAAATTGATAAAAACGTTGAATGCGTTTACCTTGAGATGTTCATCCATGGATCCTTTGGTTCTACGAGAAGGTGGATCCTGGGCTCGGAACCCTGACACGCACATGTCGAAACGCTTCTCTAAATAGAAGAAAAAACATCCGTTTAGGACTGTTTTCAGTTACGAACACACACACAAAGGCGTAACTAGAATTTTTGGGTTTACGAAAACTTTGCCCACGACATTTCGCTCCCAGCACTTTATGTCCCTGGACATTTTGTATAAGTGACCAAGTGAGTGAACGTATAAGTGACCAACGGCATTTCCAACACACACTCATAGTCATTCACTTGCTCATTCATATGGTCATTTACTCATTCATACACTCATTTATATTGTCATTCACACGATCACTCTCAGATAGTGACATTATGGAGTAAAGTACTTACCGAGGCAGATGAGAACATCGTCGATTTCAAGGGTTTTCGACTGCCTATTTGCGGCCAGAGAAGCCGACAGGTCTGCCAGTTTTGTGATGAAATCGTCGTTTATCTCGAGGAGAGTCTACAGGGACAATAAAATGACGTATAATAAGTAGTTGTCATTATCACCTACGGATCGAGACATTTGTTAACGGTCTCGTTCATTCATTTATGTGTCTGAGAAAGGTGAAGCTGAAATAAGTTATATGAAATTCATCTGCGTAAATTTGACAGACACGATAGATTTCAGGCGTGTTTCAATGCATTATGGTGCAAAGATTTAAGCGGCATCCGGTGGCGCATCGGAATAAGATTTGTAGAAAAATTTGTGTGAAAAGACTAAAATATTTGTTAAAACTCTAAACATACGTATAAGAATCTATTCTTTACTATAAAATCGCGAACTCAAAAATGTTCAACGCCTTCTGTATCATGTGTCTATGCAACGGAAACCAGTACCGATTTTTTGTATCGGAACTTTGTCGCTGTTTTATACAACAGAAGTTGGTCACCTATGGGAACCTATACAACGTCGCGATTTTCTGCAACGGAAATTGGTCATTTTATGCAACAACGAAGTTAGTCGCGATTGTTGCTATTTTATGCAGCAATCGGATTCGGTCGTGATTGTATACAACGAAAATTGGTTACGTTTCTATGCAACGGAAACCGGTCGTTATCTAAGGGCCCTTTCACACGGAGCGGATGCGGGTCCGGAAGAAGTTTTAACAATTGGAATATACTGCGCCTTTCAGACGAGCCGAAAAATCTCCGCACCTAGGAAATGTTCATGCGGGTCCGGACGTCGTCCGCATGTGTCAAAACCTAAGTGCGGGCTCCGCATCCGCACATACAAGTTTTGACAATAGGTTTATTCGGAGCTATTCAGACGATGCGGATGCGGAGCGAATTCGTCCGCATCTTTGGCTACTTTTTGAAGGTGATTTTTCACGGATTTTTTTTTAATTATTTGCCATAATGATAAAATGACCATCATAAAACACCATATGATGGTCCCTGCTCATTAATATAATGTACCTACATACGTCTATCCCTTTGTTTCGTTCTGAGATTGAGATATAGCAACTTTAACTGCCTTTTGTCCATACTTTACAATTTTATACAATAAAACCTGCCAACAACGGCCACTGACGGAACAAAAATGATAAGCCGTTCTGTGCATTACGAATATTTAATTGACTACATACTTTAATAACTTTTAAATTTAATTTAAAAATTTTAATTTTTTTCTTTTTAAATTTTTTAAATTATTTAAAAATATAAATATCTGAAATATTATTTTAAATATTTGTTATTTTTTTAAATTTTTAATCTGTTAATTTTTTTAAACTTTAAAAAAAATACTTTTATTAAACAACGTTATCCACGTACGGTGTTCACTCAGGGCCGGATTAAGACGTTTGAAGACCCTAGCACTGGAATATTTTTGGTGGTTCCCCCGATACCTACAAGTTTATTTTACTCGATGTTCAGTCTATAAACTGAAAAAATGAAATTTTATATTTCAGAAATGACTAATCTAAGGATGGGATTTCACTATAAAAGGTTTATGAAAGTTATTTTATAAAACTTGAAAAAAGCAACTAATAAATTTATCGGTTGCATTTGCTCTAATGCAACCGATAAATTTATTAGTTGCTTTTTTGAAATAATTGTTATAAAATTTTTATAGTGTAATCCGGCCGGGATTATACTATAAAGTTTTATAAAAGTTGAAAAATTCAACCAATAGGCGCATCGGTTGCATTCCAGAAAATGCAACCGGTGCACACACACACATTTTGCATTCAAAAAATTCAACCAATAAGATAATATTGGTTGAATTTTTCACGTTTTATCAAAGAGCTTTTACAAAACTTTTATAGTGTAATCCCGGCCTAAGGCTGGTATTACACTATAAAACTTGAAAAATGTAACCAATAAACACATCTGTTACATTCGAGAGAACTTAACTGATCGGCCTATCGGTTGCATTTTTCAAGTTTTATAAACTAACTTTTATAAAACTTTTATACTGTAATCCCGGCCTAAGACAGAATTGTGATGTGAATATTTCTAAGCACAGACATTTTGAACGTCCCCACCCCTCCCCTTTTTTTCTACTTGCAAATTCTTTGATATCTCCTGAATTTTTTTTTTAGGAACATATTAGTTTTTGATGTTTTTGGATTGGATTTTTCGAATATTGGATGTTTTTGGAATTTTTCTTTCATATTTTTCCGGAAAGACAGATTTGTTTTCAAAATCTTTTGAAAATATTTGAAGACATTTTCTCCCATCGACTACTTGTGAGGATCGGAATTAAGACATCTTTATTCCCATATTCTATGTGGCTCTAGACTAAACCACCAAAGAATACCTCTAGGCTGCATATGGGCACTGAATCAGGGGTGAAGGAGAAAAACAGTTACAAAAATTGCGAAAAAATAGTTTTTATGCACGAATTTCAACCTAAAGATGCGGGCGAAACACCCGCATCTTCAGTGCTCGTGTGAAAGGGTATGCGGACCCGCTTCCGCATCCGCTCCGTGTGAAAGGGCCCTTGCCCTTTCACACGGAGCGGATGAGGGTCCGGAAACCTTTTAACTATTGGTACCTACGGAGCCTTTCAGACGATGCGGAATGCGCCAGCAACTTGGAAGTATTCGTGCGGGTCCGGATGGCGTCTGCATGTGTCCAAACCCCAAGTGCGGGCTCCGCATCCGCACATACAGTCCGGGTCGAACTCGCCCACCCGCATCTTTAGCTACTTTTAAAGATGATTTTGCATGGAATTTTTTTAATTATTTGCCATAAATACCCTTAAAAACACTATATGAAGGTCCCTGTTCATCAATAGGATGTACCCACATACGTCTATTGCCATTTCCTTCCGAGATAAAGGAGATATAGCAATTTCAACTGTCTAGGTGTTACATACTTTAACACGAGGAGTTATTAAAATTTAAAAAAAATTTATAGCACAAAATATGGGTAAATTTTGGTGATTTTTGGAAAAGTTGCATGTTGTTAAAGTTAAAATTCACAATCAAAAAAATAACCAATTAAAATCCTAAAAGCTCTCGTACCGTATACTGGGATGACTTTGTACCACTTTTTGAGGTTTTTCTTCCTTCATGCTTTGCCTAGGCTGCTGGGATTTTACAAAAGGTGCCTCACATCTCAGCTTTCGAATTATGGTGGCAAGGAAAGGACAGCGAATTTTTTTCAGCGAAAAGAAAGCATTTATTTTTACTTTTTTTTGGAAAATTTTAATTCCCCGACACATTAAAAAAAAAATAAAGACTTAAAACTCGAAAATATAAGGCTTCTTAAAAAATAGCGCACTACAAATATAACATTCATTTCTTCGAATCCACTACAAAAGTTGTCCCTGCCAGTAGGTCAAGGTTTCTTGATTTTCATTATGATTCGGCACCTCGGCGGATACCAAATTTCGTCAGCTGGGTCCAGGCCATTAGTAAAATTTGCCAACTTTCTTCATGGCCCTTACACAATGTGATCAAAAATTATGAGCATCTGTTGGTTTCTTATCACACTAAGAGCCTCTTCAAGTGTTTCATTTGAGTGATTGCGGTAGGGTCTTCCTTCCAGCTTCCACGCATACTTCCGAACCATTGCTGGGACAATAACAAACTAGTGGAAAAAGGGGCAAAAAACCCTGAAAAAACAGATGGCAAAGTGACCACCTGAATCCCCATTTTTGTTTATGCATCATATTTCTGCCAAAAAATTCAACATTTTTACAAATACAAATACAAATACAACGCCACAACAGGCAAAATGCCCAACGAGGCGGCTGATAAAAAGATGCCCATAAAAATATGGTTGTCATATGTTTCAAAAATACAGCAACCCAATTAAAAATGCAATTAACACAAATTACAAACAATATATACACATGATAAAATATTATACAATGCCCATAAAGAATACTTATGGTTGTCTTATTCTAAGAATGGATAGCTTCTCGATTTACCCCAACATGTTTATCGTATTTCTTTTTAAACGTGTCAATTGTGTTACAATTTACTACCTCCGGGGGTAAGCTATTCCATTTATTCCAATTCAAATAGGTATTTATCTTTACTAACTTCTACATAGAAATATTGAATTATCTAGTGTCTACGAAAGACACACTATCTGCACCAGGAGAAGTTTACCCGCACTTGAAAAATTTCGTGTAAATCACAATAGAACTTAAAACATTCTCTAAACAACAACATTCTCTTGCAACGGAAGTTGGTTTAGTTTCTATGCAACAGAAGTTTGTTGCTATTTTGTGCAATAGGAGTTGGTCACGAATCTATAAAACGGAAAACAGTCGCGATTTTATGAAATAGAAATCGGGTGCTATTTTATGCAATGGAAGTGGAAACTGGCGAGTGATCGTTTTCAGGCGTCTTTTTTTTTTTTTGTTCACGAAATAAACATGCGACCAGTAACAGCGAAACGATTTGATGAATTCAACTTACAGTGACGACATCCTCGTCGAGTTGCACGTATTGGTCGACAATCTTGGCCATTTCTCTCAGCTTGCTCGAAGGAAGAACCTGGAATTCGAAACCGTCATTTTCAGTGCACATGGTACTTACTCACGAAGATCAATAGAATGACGCTAACTACAGTATATCTCGATAATACGAAACCGGGATATTCAAATTCCATGCCAGAAATCTATTTTACGTTCTTTCCAGACACAATTTAAGCACTGTCGGGTACAGCGTAATAAGCGGGGGAGTACGTAGTATCGTCCTTTGTGAAAGAGCCACAAATTTTTTTTTCCTTAATTTTTTGTCGGTTTGGGGGGCACGGGGTCCCGTACGCCTCTGGTAACAAGTACATCAAAACAGGACGTCTGGTCACAATGAGCAGAATATTCTTTCATGGAGATTATTTCCAGTTAGTTTCACTGGTAAAATTTAATACTGACCTGTTCATTGTTGTTTCCCGCCGCTTTCTCAAGACCGGCCATTTGATGGCTGTAGCTGGAAGGGCCCTCTCCTGCCTCCGAGGCCATTACGATTTACGTATAAATCTATAATTTACCTATACACAGAAAAGAGGCACAAATTAGAAACAATTCGATTTACACATAACAGCCTTTTTAGTAAAAGGAAGTGTTCGTTTCCGGAATCACAATTTGGATCCGAAACACCGGAAATCACCAATTGTCACCAAAGGTTTACTTTTACAGTATTACTGCGATCGAGCTTATATTACTGGAGGAAGCATCCAGCCGCCGCGACGGCATGGACATCAAATGCAAGGAAATCACGTGACTCGGTGAAAACAAAGTTCGTTTGCCCATAGAAATGCACAGTTCGGTCTCTAAATGTTTCATTTTTAAAGATTAAAATAAAGGATAGAGAACTCATCTATAAAGACGAAAAAAGATTAAATCATTTATTTCATTAATACTTGAATCATTTATTTCATTAATACTTGAATCATTTATTTCATTAATACTTGAATCATTTATTTCATTAATACTTGAATCATTTATTTCATTAATACTTGAATCATTTATTTCATTAATGCTGAAAAATTTCATCAATTCTTGAATTTTCCTTCATTAACTTTGGAATTCTTTCATTAATTTTGGAATTCTCTTTCATTAATTCTGGAATTATCACTTTCATTAATGCTGAAATTATTCCTTTCATTAATTCTAGAATTTTCTTTCATTAATTTTGGAATTATCACTTTTATCAACCTGAAATTATCTTTCATTAATGTTGGAATTATAGCTCTCATTAATTTTGGAATCCTCAATTCTGGAATTAGCTTTCATTTATTCTCGAATGATCTGCCATTAATTCTGGAGTTATCGCTTTCAATTATTTTAGAATTATCACTTTCATCAATGCTGAAATTATTTCCTTCATTTATTGTTTTAAATTCCTGTGGATGCCATAAGAAAGTAACGGGGGGATTGTGTGTGTTTTCACCGATTCGAATGATCTTCCGACAAAAGATGTTTGGGACACCGTTCTCAGCATTGCGACCGCTGACGTCATACTCTCTCCAGTAATACAAGCTCGATGATTACAATTAGGCTGACCATATTTCCTCGAGAGAAATACGGGACATTGAGATTCCAAATACGGGCCATCGCCAATTATCGCCAAAACCGAGCAAAGTTGCCAAATATTGTTAAAATTACGGTAAAATCACAATGGCGGGAAATGAAACGTTACTGCAAATTGCAGTGGATTAAAATGAATTTCACGAAAGAAACGTTCACCAAGACAAATGTGGGAGATAAATATTCTCATTTATAGTTGCAGTTATCATAATATAGTTTATTAGTTGAAAAATAATTTCAATCTTTGACTTCAATAAAGAATAAAAATTCAAGTAAGCGTCGTGTAAAATACGGGAAAAACCGGGACACTTTTGCGAAAAAGTCGGGACGTATGGTCACCCTAATTACAATACTTTGACAGTACGGGAAATCATGACCTCAAACATAGGAAATCGCCAGTTGTCGCCAAAAGTACGCGAAGTCACAAATTACAGCATACAAGCTCAACTCATGGCCCCAGGAATCATCTGATGTGGCCCGTGGCCCTCAAACCTAATTTCGCAAAAAACGAACTATATAAGCGGCACACTACCAGATCCCCTTAAGAGATCCGCGGTGCAGTCCACATTAGTTAAGTGTCCAGCGGCACGTTTCCAGATCACTTGAGGAACTAGCGGCATATTCACAGATCACTCGAGTGACCCGCGACACAGCCCCAGATCACTTGAACGGGGATTACGGCACGTTTCCAGAAAACTTAAGTGACCAGCGCTAGTGTTCCAGATTACTCAAGTGAGCCGCATCACATTTTACAGGTCGCTTTAGTGGCCCACGGCACAGTTCCAGATGACTTAAGTGGCTCGCACTTTCCCAAAGGTTTAACACCCTTGAATAACAGTATTGCTAAACCCCCGAAATTTCGTCACCGGTGCGCTATTACAAATCGCAATGAATCAAAATGAATTCCGTAGGGCAACAGTATTTCCCGGGCATTGCAATTGTGGGCATCGCTAAATTGCAATATGGGTAGAGTTGGTGTTTGGTGAAGTAGCCATTTCCGTATTTTCACGTAATTTTGTGACAATCGCGACTTTTTCGTAAAAAATGTGTCCCGTTTTTTTCACACATTTTTAAACTAAGCCTACTTTCATTCAAACCGAACACAACTCAGGTCTGTCGCCATGGGAAATTTACTCCCTAGTGAGTTGTGCTATAAGTGTATGGCTAAGCACAAATTGAGACGCGTGCAGCGTTCGCGACACGACGCAGGGCAGCACTGTCTTGCAGCCAACGGAAATCAGGACGACACCACGCTAATCGAGTGTACGCGCGCGCACTCGTTGGACTTGCTGTTTAGCCGCAGATTTTCGCGTCCCTAAAAAGGGATTTGGATTGAGATGGCCCTTGTTCTCTATGGCCTACTTAACCAATTGTCCTGGCTCCCCCTTCCACTTCATTCACGTCCATATCCCCCACCCACAATGGTTGGGGCTTGCAGGGTTCAAGCCCCCGGGGTCTGGGATGCGTGATTATCATTTTCTTTTTAATTTTTTACGCTATAAATAAACTAGAGAGCGGACCGCGACAAGTCTTTTCTGGGAGCCCGCTAAAGGTCTCAGCCTAAGAATGCGTGGAGCCCCCCCCCCCCCTAGAATGTCCTACTTTACCGCACCCCGACCCGGCGATTTCCAACCAGAGGAGTTGGGTGGGAAATGAAGGCTCCATCCATCGGTGGTCGCCCCCAGGCTCGGTAGCTAAAGAACTTGCTTCTAACGTTCTATGCCCGGATTCGAACCCATGGACCTTGATGGTGGGAAAACGAGCATTTTACCACGGCGCAATAGAATATCCTAGGACCGCAATGGCTCCGGGTTGAGAAACGCTGAACTAATACATACAAATATATACTACAAATCGCATGAAATGTACGCACGCTTTATCATGGCCTTCACATGCCCCCCCCCCAAAGCTGGTAGCCCCCAAGCGACATTTTCCACGGCACCTTCTATAGTGAATACCATCGAAGGTGCCGTAGAAAGTTATTGCTTGAAAAAACAAAATATAATTATAATTGTCCCGGGACCCAGTCAGTGAAAACTGTCAATGACAGGATCAATGAAAACTGTCAATGAAAATCCCTGAAAAGAAGCTGATCAAATTTTATCAATAACTATTCTTGATTATGACGATTATGCGATTTATAATTGTCATTTATTTACCTCAATCACCAATTTCCGATCATAAATTTTATATTTGTTTACTGGTGATATCCATAATGGCCCATGTATATAGATATGTTCAAGCTCAATAAATGATTAGGTTCCCCGGAGGCACCCGAGTCCTCAGGGACAATGTGCTTTTATCACCGAGTGTGACAGAGGCCTAGGGGTGTCTCTCGGTACCTATAATTATCACTCTTATTCTGGGGAGGTTTGCCAAATAATTTTAGCCATAGCCTTGAAATTCGACACCCGTAATGATACCCTCTAAAAAAAACTTTTTAAAGATGTCCCGGTTTCTCAGTCGCATGATCTGGCCACCCAAGTCACATCAAGTAACTTCGATCACCACACCTGGCCAGCGGACCATGGGTTGAGAACCGGGCTATACCCAGAAATTTCTTTCGGGAGGCAACCAGTGATAGAATAGATTTGGCCATCTTTTTTCGGTCGTTTTCTCACATTTCGGTGTTGAGGGCGCACCACGGACTTGATTGAGAACAGCTAGCTTCACAGGGCCACAACTATATACTTCGTCCCCACAAAGGGGGGACTGGCAGGGCTCTAGCCCTGGGGTCCGGGACAGTTCTCATAATTATTTGCTTTTTACGCTATAAATTAACTACAGAAGGGGCCCGTGGAAAGTCTGACCGATGGGGCCCGCTCTAGGATGTGGGGGCTCTGACTTTGTCAGCCGGGGCAAGCCAACACTTTCTATAGCATCCTGGCTGCAGGTGAAATGGACGACTTCAAGTGACGTCAATGCTGACTTCGCGCGGAGGGTTTGCGCTATAGACGGTGTTGGGCAAGCGCGCGTTTTGGCAGTCGAAAAGTGAATTCGGTACACCCACCAGCCAGTGCCGTCTTAATGAATTGGGCTCACCCGGGCACCTCAAGAGACGAGGGGCCCCCTCAGAAATACGAGTAGTTGAATTTTTCGAGAATTGGCCAGGTAGGGATTAAAAAAAACCACTTGGGCCCATGATGCTCTTAAGGCGGCCACCAGTGCCAACCCTGGGGCCTCACAATAATGAAATTTTGGTTGAAATTTTCTAGAATTTACCTGGTAGGGCCCATGATCATCTTACAGATGGCCCTGCGTACGCATTATCAAGTCACGTGTATTTTGTAAACAAACGTTCAGTGAAGTATCAAATAATTATAATAAGCCAAGCCCAAGACATCGCGCAAGTCTTGGGCTGGAAACTAGGAGACAATCATTTACGGGAGTAAATTATCATAATGAATTCAAATAATGAAATTATTTCATGAAATCATGAGCATGTCGAAGCTTTCACTTACCTACCGCGGGGAAAAAAAAAGCGTCGGGCGACCTTCAACATCGGACGGACAATGGCCCTTTCACCTGACTTGAATTTCAGGAATTTTTTTTCGCCAGACACGCCTACTTTGAGATACGGCAAGTGACGCAGCGTGCAGCTCGACGCGGATTGGTTGAGAAACTTGGTGAGATTCGGGTTTTTAGCCAATCCGCGTCGAGTTGCATACTTCATTGTTTCCCGTATGACGCAAGTGTGACCCTGCCTTAAAAATCATGCCCCCCCCCCCATCCTGGAGCAGGGCCTCCTAGGCTGGAATCCTTTTCGGGCACCCAAACCAGACTTCACGAGCCCTTGAGAAGAAAATTTTTAGCATGATAAAACAAAAAAAATGATGGTGGTTGTCCAGGGCTGCAGCCACCGCCCTTGCGGAGGGGGGTACATGCTTAACAGGAGGGACCATACGCAGGCCCCTTAGCCCCCCCCCCCCCAGCACCAAAGTTGAAGTCGACTGATCTAATGCATATATGTATAGATGAATTGACGTCATCATCATTGTGCCCCCCCCCCCAATAATGATCATGCTTCCAAGTCCAGACTTCCAAGTCTATCTCCGCATATGCCCCCTTTCCTGCAGGGGCGGCGCTTGGGCCACGTGACCATGCTGCCAGATGGGGCGTCGCTCTAGGAGGAGCGTTAAATCGTAGTTGGAAGGGCGAAAAAAAAGCTGTCGACCAAAAAAAACGTAGTTATGGGTGCCTCCCCCCCCCCCCCCTTCTGTTCACTACGTACAACCTCCGTGATTCGAACCTCGCGTTCGAGGAGACCTTCCCACTTATACTGCTACCCTGCCCCGGATAATAGTCTGAATAAAAGAGGGGAGGAATGCGCAGCACTTTCTTTTTGTCGTGTAGAGGGGAGGGGGACACACTGGCTTATTCTTAGAAAGGATAAATTAACTTTTCACCTCTTAAAATTTCTAAGAGTTTATTGAAGAGTTTGTAGGAGTCAGTCTGTGTTAAAAAAACACCCGTACTAAAGGTAATTTCTTTCACAACATTTTAGTTGTTTTACAAAACTATTTTCATTTTTGATAGGTTTGGGGGGGGGGAGTGCCTCCACCCCTTCCGGCATGCGACTCTGTATAATTGCCCAAACTTTCATGTTACTACTACTACTAAACCAGAGACATGCACCTCGTCCATATCCCTGTGCTTAACTTCTAACGAATTGGTCCACGTTGGAAAGCGTGTTTGTGCGCGTGTAGTGAACCTTCAGTGAAGTTTGTTTCTCTCTGTGTATTGTTTGTTATGTGCAGTGAGTGCTGCCATCTGCCAAACTTTCATGTTTCAAGACAAGAAGCATGGGTCGCAAAGCTGATCTTGTTGATTTTGGAACGTGATGAGAAAGGTTAGGAAAACCCCCGAATCATAGGCGGAGATAGACTTGGAAGTCTGGGGGTGGGGCACGGTCATTATTGCTGGTGGGGGGGGGCACGATTATGATGTCAAATAACATATACTTATATATATTAGATCAGTCGACTCCACCTTTGATACTGGGGAGGGGGCCAATGCCACCTCATGCCCGCCCCAGTATTTCCGCCCGTGCCTTGAATTAGCTCATCCCGGTAAATAAAGCTCGGGTTCGAGTGCCAATAACTCATCTACCAGTTGATAGCAACAATGTTATTCAACAAATGGATATCTCATTCTCAATCTTGAGTGAAATCTTACAATGCGCTTCTGTAGTATTGAAACGTCTGTTGTAAAGATCATTCGAATTGCAGATTTCACTCCGGTAAGACGTGTTCGCATCTAGCCTCCAAGGAAAGACCTCTCTTTGAAGTCTAACCTAGACTGAAGTAAGTATAACAGTTTCTTGGGCTTGGGGAATTGACATGGTTAGGTAGCTTTGGGAGGATTTCCCAATGTTTACGTTCGTCGTATTTGTGGTTTGTTGTCCTCCCTGTTAGATTGGGCTCAGCTCTGAATCAGCGAGGTACCGAGTTTCTTGACCTCCTGGCTGGTTGAGTCGAGAGCCCTTTGTGTTCTCGAATATCTCTCGCATCATTGGAGGTCAGTTTGCTCAGCCACTTACACTCAACATCGTCGTGGCGATGGTAACACGGGCTAGTGTCTTCTAGTCACTGTGCCAGTTGGTGCCGGGTTTTGAGGTGGTGGGTTTACTGATCCAGGGCTGAGCTCGTATCATTTAATTCAAAACTACAGTATACGCAAATGTACACATTTAAAATACAGAATTCCGTAGCCCAGACCGATTACACATCCGCTTAATGTACCGGAAGACTTTAGTCCGGGGAACTGCGGTACTGTTAAGACCAGTGATTATCAACATTTGGAAGCCCGGTTGATTTTTTCTTGTGATCCCGCTCATATAAATAACTGATAGGGATATAAACAAAAATAAAACGGCGAGTCACTCACGGCCCGAATTGGCTGTTGTTAGGGCCACGTGGTTGCATGGTTGGAAAATACAGGGTGTTCTGTAAGTCATGATTCGGCCTTTACCTCATCAATCGTTCATCATAGAGGTACGGTTTAGATTTAAATAATGCTCAAAATGTATTCAAAAATCACTTTGTACCATTTTTCAGAGTGAAAATACAGTGTGTCACAAAATAAAAAAAATCTAAATTTTTATACGGAGACCCTATCCTAAAAAACGCAATTAGAAAGTTGTTGCCCTGTCTCCTCTGAGGCTAACGAAGAAAATTCATAGATATTTGAATTCAAAAGTCTGAGAAAAATTGTAAAAGAACAGCATAAACTAACGGACAACGCTCCTTTCTCTCATTTACGCTGTTCTTTCCCAACTTTTCTCCGGTTTTCAAACTCGAATATCTCGGTGAATATTGAGCTTAGAAACATGATTTTTTTGGCTTAACAAGAGACCAGGAAAATCTTTCTAACTGGGTTTTTTGGACAGGGTGGTAATATGAAAATTTAGATTTTTTTTTTTTATTTTGGGACACACTGTATTTTTTCACTTTAAAAACTGGTACGAGGTGATTTTTGAACACATTTTGAGAGCTTTTTTTTAATACTGTAACCATAGCTCTACGACGAACGGTTGGTGTGACAAAGGCTGAATTAGGACTTACAGAATACCCTGTATAAAGTGGTCTAATTAACGCTTCTCGTATATGCATAAGGCCCCTTTCACACGGAGCGGATGCGGATGCGGACGCGGATGCGGACGCGGATGCGGATGCGGAAGCGGGTCCGCATACCCTTTCACACGAGCACTGAAGATGCGGGTGTTTCGCCCGCATCTTTAGGTTGAAATTCGTGCATAAAAACTATTTTTTCGCAATTTTTATAACTGTTTTTCTCCTTCACCCCTGATTCAGTGCCCATATGCAGCCTAGAGGTATTCTTTGGTGGTTTAGTCTAGAGCCACATAGAATATGGGAATAAAGATGTCTTAATTCCGATCCTCACAAGTAGTCGATGGGAGAAAATGTCTTAAAATATTTTCAAAAGATTTTGAAAACAAATCTGTCTTTCCGGAAAAATATGAAAGAAAAATTCCAAAAACATCCAATGTTCGAAAAATCCAATCCAAAAACATCCGAAACTAATATGTTCCTAAAAAAAAAATTCGGGAGATATCAAAGAATTTGCAAGTAGAAAAAAAGGGGAGGGGTGGGGACGTTCAAAATGTCTGTGCTTAGAAATATTCACATCACAATTCTGTCTTAGGCCGGGATTACAGTATAAAAGTTTTATAAAAGTTAGTTTATAAAACTTGAAAAATGCAACCGATAGGCCGATCAGTTAAGTTCGCTCGAATGTAACAGATGTGTTTATTGATTACATTTTTCAAGTTTTATAGTGTAATACCAGCCTTAGGCCGGGATTACACTATAAAAGTTTTGTAAAAGCTCTTTGATAAAACGTGAAAAATTCAACCAATATTATCTTATTGGTTGAATTTTTTGAATGCAAAATGTGTGTGCGTGTTTGTGTGTGTGCACCGGTTGCATTTTCTGGAATGCAACCGATGCGCCTATTGGTTGAATTTTTCAACTTTCATAAAAGTTCTTTTATAAAACTTTATAGTATAATCCCGGCCGGATTACACTATAAAAATTTTATAACAATTATTTAAAAAAAAGCAACTAATAAATTTATCGGTTGCATTAGAGCAAATGCAACCGATAAATTTATTAGTTGCTTTTTTCAAGTTTTATAAAATAACTTTCATAAACCTTTTATAGTGAAATCCCATCCTTAGATTAGTCATTTCTGAAATATAAAATTTCATTTTTTCAAGTTTATAGACTGAATATCGTGTAAAATAAACTTGTAGGTATCGGGGGAACCACCAAAAATATTCAAGCGCTAGGGTCTTCAAACGACTTAATCCGGCCCTGAGTGAACGTCGTACGGGGATAACGTTGTTTATAAAAGTATTTTTTTTAAAGTTTAAAAAAATTAACAGATTAAAAATTTAAAAAAATAACAAATATTTAAAATAATATTTCAGATATTTATATTTTTAAATAATTTAAAAAATTTAAAAAGAAAAAAATTAAAATTTTTAAATTAAATTTAAAAGTTATTAAAGTATGTAGTCAATTAAATATTCGTAATGCACAGAACGGCTTATCATTTTTGTTCCGTCAGTGGCCGTTGTTGGCAGGTTTTATTGTATAAAATTGTAAAGTATGGACAAAAGGCAGTTAAAGTTGCTATATCTCAATCTCAGAACGAAACAAAGGGATAGACGTATGTAGGTACATTATATTAATGAGCAGGGACCATCATATGGTGTTTTATGATGGTCATTTTATCATTATGGCAAATAATTAAAAAAAATTCCGTGAAAAATCACCTTCAAAAAGTACCCAAAGATGCGGACGAATTCGCTCCGCATCCGCATCGTCTGAATAGCCCCGAATAAACCTATTGTCAAAACTTCTATGTGCGGATGCGGAGCCCGCACTTAGGTTTTGACACATGCGGACGACGTCCGGACCCGCATGAACATTTCCTAGGTGCGGAGATTTTTCGGCTCGTCTGAAAGGCGCAGTATATCCCAATTGTTAAAACTTCTTCCGGACCCGCATCCGCATCCGCATCCGCTCCGTGTGAAAGGGCCCTAAAATATAATGATACGGTTCCGGATAATTTCTCACAAGTCGCTCCTTGAAATAAGCAGAGGATGAAACAATTTGCAGGACTTCAAAATTTATTTCACAGAAAACAGCTATTTACCAAAATATATTCTTGAGAAAAAAGATGTAGCATTTTGCTGAGAGTTGCAAAATTTCGACTGTGGCAGTTAAAATGCAGATAAGGGAAATTTTAAAAACCACTCAAGCAGTGGTTCTCAAACTTCAGTCTTCCGGGGTTCCTTTGTCTTGGTGGACATGTATCGGCGGCTCCACATAAAAGCACAGTTACGCGGGAGCCGTCGTTCTACCAAAGAAACGCTTCATGGTATCGAATAAACAGGGGCGGTTCTTAGGTCGTGTGACCTGCACGAGGCGCCACTCAAGGGGGTTGCGCCAAATCCGAGTTTAAGGGGTTAAGGGGCGAAAAAAATCTTTGTCGAATAAAAACACGGGGATTGGGTGCGCCAAAAATAGGTAACGCATGGGTAGAGTTTTTTTTTCTCGAGCCGCCCCTGTGTGGTTAGGCACACATTAATAAGGGCAGTTAACCGCGGCACCCTTGGCAATGGTTGGCGGTGCCTCAAAGAGCAGCGGTAACGACTTTGGGAACCACTAATGGCTTGAAGGGTTAAGCTCTATATGTTACTCGACCCGGGCCATAGGGGCCATTCAAGTATTATGTCAGCAGATTTTTAGCCATTTTTGACCCCCTCCCTCCGTCAGCAAAACACTGATCCCCTTCCCCCCCTTGTCGGCAAAATTTCGTCAGCAGATTAGAATATTTGATTTCATATCTTCAAAAGAGGTTGATTGATGAGGTAAGCAACCTTTAACCCCCCACTGTCATCAAAAGTCAGCAAATCCGATACTGACGTAATACTTGAATGACCCCCCCATACGACTTAATCCAGCTCAGCACAAGAGTGGGGACACAACCAGGGCCATCTCAAGACCATCATGGGTCTCCGGGCTAAGTGATTTTTGCGAGACCCTACTGGGTATATTCTCGAAAATTTCAACCAGATCTCATTTTGTGAGGCCCCCCCCCCCTCTTCGCTTGGGATCCCCACCCGGGCCGTCCTCGGGTGAGCCCATGCGTTAAGATGGCACTGGATACAACCCGTGTCCCAACTGAAATAGCATGACTTATGCTTTAAATTAAGATTCTAAAACTAAAAGCCGGCTTGAAGGGTTAAAGCTGAGGTTCTCAAACTGTGCGCCACCAACCTTTGTCAGGGCTGGCAAAGGTTTTTCGAAGAGATTCTTTGTTAAACAGCTCTGGGGAACCAAAGAAAAGCGTTGGCACTGATTTGGCTAGTAAGGGACGCCGCGGGGGGGGGGGGGGAAACCCAGAGAACCCCTGGGTAAAAGGCATACATGCTCAACCACAGCCGACTTGATCCAAGGCCAACGAAGCTAGAGATCATGTGACTTTATCCGTCCGATCTCGGGCATGGCTGACTCGATGTGTTTGGTCACGTGACACATTTCAGATGACGCGCTGCGAATGAACGTAGGGAATATGTTCCCCAGGGTCGGACGGAGAGATAAAGTCACATGATCTCTGGCTTTGTTGGCCTTGTGCTGAGTCGGCCGTGGCTCAACCCACGGGCCAAATGTGGGCCTCAGTTTTCTGATGTGGCACACGATCTCAAACATGATTTTGCAAAATATGAATCAAGAAGCATATTTACAGATCATTTTAGTTACTCGCAGCACAGTTCGATCAATGGTCACATGTTTGGGAATGATCTGGGAATACACGTGAACATGTGACCCACGCCACATTCCCATATTGACATGCTTAATTGATCCGTGACACATTTCTAACTCACTTCCACGGCATATTTACGGTGACCCATAAGAAGTGCCGTCTTAACGCATGGACCCACCCTGGCATGGCCCGGGGCCTCAAGAGAAGAGGGACCTCACAAAAATGAGATATAGTTAAAATTTTCACGGACTATGTAAATTTTCCTGAGATAAAAGAAGTGGCCCGGGTGCCCATAGTGCTCTTAAGAAGAGAGTCCTGCCCGTAAGTGACACGTTGTCAAGTCAATGAAGTGGCCCACATGGGCGTCGGAAGTGTTTCAGACGAGTGGATGCGTGTCTTGAATTTTGTGTAGGAGAGATTTGTGTAGATTAAATTTCCTAATCAATTTCGGAGATGCTCGGACCCATGTTACAAAATACTCAGCGCCCCCGGCTCCGACACCACTGGAGGCGAGCATTCTTCACCAGAGCCGTCTTAAGAACATCATGGGGCCCCCGGGCAAAATGATTTTTCTGAGGCCTTACGTGGAGAATTCTCGGAAATTTCAACCACATTTTATTTTTGTGAGGCCCCTTTCCTTCATGCGTTAAGACGGCACTGCTCTTCACCAAGGTTTCTAGAATATATAACACTTCTTCACAACGTCGAGCGCCTTCAGGGCTAAAGTTTGCCGCACTCCGTGTTTTTTGAAATCAGAATTCACCAACTTTGAACAGCCTTCACTCACTGTGTCTAGATGGCGCTGCAACACAACTGGGAGTTTCGGTATCTCGTCTGTTTCGAAACTCCTCCCAATCAACAACCTAACTGAGCTGTTTGTGTTAAAGCGTCGTTTCTCACGAGCACGAATTTCATTTGTGATTATTATTAGTTTCGTCCGAAGAAATTCATGAAATCGACGAAATCTCTCGAGAAACCCATCGTCTGCGCTTGTTCCATGTCCAAGATAATCGCCAACCTCATAGGTATTTAAGGAAAACCAAGTATTCAACGAGAAGGGGATTTTTTTTGTTTACATGGCGTGTAAAGGATGCAATTAAAGCTAATTTATTTGTTTATTTGAAAGGTCTTGTATGCAACTGACGAAATGGGATGACGGAAAGAAAAGGGAGATGGTTATTGGTGCGAAGAACTCGAATACAAATGACCAGGGTGAGTGCAAGGGTCGTGTGTTTTTTGAATGTAATAATTCATCGCTCTATAGCTTATAGTAATTATTCGAAAAAGCTTCGATATTAGTCACCACTTTGGCGATTTTTTTGGAACCGAACCCCATCCGACGGCATGACGAAAAGTCGCCAAGGCCGTCGGACGCCAAAAAAAAAACATCGCCAGTATGGAAAACATAATGATGAAGAATAATCTAAAAAAAGCTAACGCTATCTAGATCAGTGATTCCCAACGTGGACGTTAACACCCAATTGGGAGCAATGAAATGTTCTAGGGAGTGGTAGAAGCTACGGGTATAATATAGGATCCTATGGATTAGATTGCGTTGGAGGCGATAGGGAGAAAAAAATTTCTGAAGAAGGGGGTGATGGGACAAAAAAGGTTGGGAAACTATGAGCTAGACCAGCGGTTCTCAACCTTTTTTGACTCGCTGATCCCTTTTTAGTAAAAAGATTCTACGGCGGAGCCCCGTAGGCTCATTTTTTAATTATCCATCAAAGTTACTGATTTATTTTTACTATTTAAAAATATTTATAATTATTTTTTTTTAATTTTACGGTTTTTTTTTATTTATTTTCCTTGAGTGGCTGCGGAGCAACTGGAGAGTGCCCAAGGGCTCCACAGAGCACCGGTTGAGAACCGCTGATCTAGACCTTTCAAACCGAGGGAAAAATCCCCAATACTCTGTATACCGTGATTTGGCAACTTTTTTTATCACCAAACCCGCTTTGGGGCTAGCGTAACTGCCCCATTACCAAAAAACAATTAAAAACGTGGAAATAAAAGAAATATTTTATGTATTATAATAATTATTATTTAATCATTAAAAATCAAACACCTTGTTGGCCATACTTTGTACGGCGCATGCCTGGAACACACAAATGGCTTTTCCACCGTGTTCACGCACAGACATTGCTCCCCTCCTCGTATTGATGAGGGGGGGGGGGAGTTCCCCTTGGATTGCAATCCTAGTGCAATGAGACACTTAACGTAGGGAAATATAAAAGCTTTTTTTTTTACAGCTCGCCTTTTTTCATCCTCCACGTAACAGTGATAATCCACTTTAGAAATGTGAATAACACGTGTAATCATTTAATAAAGTAAAATCCACATGTGCAATGATGGAATTGAGCAGAAGGTATGCTGGTACTACCGAATTTGAAACAAAAAATCACAAAAATGCAAAATTAAAATTAACCAAAAAAAATAAATTTCACAGGGTTTGAAGTTACTAGGCCTTGGCCCAACAGAAGCAATTTAACACCATCAATAATGGGTGGGGGGATCTGTGCAGAAATGCAACTGAACAGAATATGCAGCACTGCCACACAATCAAAACAACACATAGTTCAACAATGCAATGGTGTAGAAAACGTTTCGTCCAATGACTAACATACGCGCATGCTATTATGGAGAAATAAGATGGATAAGGGGGAACGAAGTAAAATTGCTACAGCTACAACCATAGATTTTGCTTTTACTTTGTCATGACCTCCCCCATCCCCAAATATAAATGATAAAAAATCAACAAGAAATGCTACAGCTTACCGCAATGCGAATGTATTAGAATATTTGTGAATCAATAAATGATAGCAAGAACCAGCTTCGTGAGCCGTTATTATTGTCATCTTGATGCACCTGAACCACATTTGGTTAAATCAAAGAAAATGTAATTTTTTTCCTAACGCCCGTTATTAATATTATTAAGTTCAATTACTAAGCAGGTTTAAAGCCCTAGCAGACAAAGAAGGCAATATAACCTGCAGACAAGCACAGAGAAAATAAACAAATGTTTTCCAAGGTGCGACATTTGGCGACTTTCTGAAGGGTATCTAAAGTTGTTCATGCTACCCGGTTCTGGACCTCTTGCGGTTCACAGATTTTTGCTCCCGTAAAATGAAGGCCACAGCCTTCTTCTTCAATCATACACAACACTAGCTACACACTCAGACTGTTAGGTGTACACACTCACTTTGTTCCAGACTCTGCCACGAAGCTGGGCCGGAAGAGATCTCGGCAACGGGATAAGTCCGGTGGCAGAGACCCTGGCGTTCATTCATTCAGCCTTCTTCTTCAAGGTTGGTCTAACTTTCTGCTATCCATATGAAGGTTTTCAACAGCTGACTGATGTGAAGATGAATTTAAGAAATAAAAAAAATCCGACATCCCTTGTCGGGGAATCAAACCCATGTCCTCTCACTTATCAGATGAGCGTGCTAGATGACTACGCTACAAAGGCAACAAAACCTCAATTTTTCCTTAGAGCTTGTGTGTGCTCAGCAAGAAATTGCAACATCCCATGAAAGTCGGGGAACACCACCTTTTTTTAAATGTTATATTCTGGGGTTCATTTCTGGTATGATGGGAAAAACGCTTTTGATGCCACGAACGTTTTTTTGTCTATGACTTGATAACAATTATAGAAATTGAGCATTAACCTTCCTGACCCGGGGGTCTTCAACCTTTCTTGCATTGTGGGCAAAATTGGAATTTCAATGAAGCCGGTAAGCCAGCAAATCATACCTTAGTACGCTGATGTGCAAAAATTAAGGACGAGTCAGTTTTTCTAATGTAATGTCATGCAAAAGTGTTCCAAATCGACACATATATAATGAAACCTGTCTAAAACGAACACTGTATGAGACGGAAACCTGTCTTAAACGGAACAAATATATAGTCTTGTGAATAGTTAATGCTTTTTCAATCATAGGAAACCTCTTCAAGATAGAAACTGTCTAACGCTGAAACGGAAGGCATATTTAGTCCATTTGAAAATACAAAATCTGCTAAAACTGAACAAATTTTTGGCCAGGTGCAAATTTTTTGTCCTTTAGATGGGAGGAAAGTTAAGTTGTTCTGATCCCCGTTTTTGTTAGGCAAACTCTTTCACTTCTTGGAAAAGCGATGAATGCGTATTAGGAACTGGTTCTGGGGTTTGGGCTTGACAGGAAGCAAATTTACTTTGAAAAATTTAGTGAAAGTTTGTATCGCATTTCATTTATGATGCAAATGGTGACTTTTGTTAGAAAACACTTCTATTTCTTGGAAAAAGTTTTATAATTTCGAGAGAGTAATATGCAAGGGAGACTGAATTATTGTTTGCAATTTAGCGATACCATGTTGTTTTGGCTACTGCAGAGATTTTCATTCAGTGTAGAGATGTCCACTAGCAACAAGAAACACGTATTGAATTTGAACAAAAAAATAGAGTTTGTAGAGGTGTAGAAAAAGCAAAATTTAAATGTTACAGATATTTAGAATCTTTTTTTTCACCAACGCTACTGATTGGTTATCACTGTTTTTTAAAAAAGGTGTGTAATTTCTCAATTTTTATCTTAAACACAGTGAAACCTCACTATAACGATACTTGATATAAGGATATCCTTTACTTCAATAAATCCCTCTATAACTATATTTTTAGGAGATTTCTGAAACCGCTATAAAAAAACAATATTTTTTAATATTTTGCTCAAAATTATTTTGAGTTTAACTTCGCCACTTGTTTTCTTTCTTCTGAAGGCATCTGATAACATCAGTATTTCTCACTAAAAAATCAGCAAAAGCTAAAGTAAGGTATTAGTATTGCTACTTTCTGTATAAGACATGGAAGTGCAATGCGGTAAACTTGGGAAAATGCATGCAAGTGAATTTTTATAATAACTTAATCAATTAAAATTTTTTGTGGCGTGCATAAAAGGGCATTTCCTGACGCTATTAATAATGTTGATGTAGAAAATATGGCAACAGCAGCATAAATTTGATTGTACACAAGAACAATTTTCAATATAACGCGATAATCCCTCTACTATGATATTTTTTCTTGGTCTGCAACATATTGTTATATCAAAATGTCACTATACTAAAAAAATTTTGACAAGAGTAAGTGTTTATTCTATTGCTATTCGAAAAAATGTTTTATATTGAAGTTTAACTATTAGCGCATTAAATATTAAATCTCAAATGCATGGTAATTTGAAGCAGCAAACACGAAAAAATTCAGAATAATAATATTCGTGTCTCTGTTTAACACTCATTAGTTTATAGAAGTTAGGGTGATATTCTCAAAACTTGAGTTTTGTAAACTATAGAAATAAATCACTGCATATATTTTTATATGCACCTCTATGAAACAGAAACCTGTTTGGAATGGGAAAATAATTTCAGTCTCTTGACCTTCCGTTTTATACAGATTTCACTGTAATACCATAACAGCCCCAGGACGTAAGAACATGGCGAAAAAGTAAGCAAAACTTTTCAAAGAGAAAAAAAAAATCCAAAAGATAAAAAGGAACTTTATTGAAAAATTAGAGCACAATATAGGACAGAAGACCAAAACGTCCATGTGACAAGTGACTGACAAGGAAAATCCAGCCTTTAGTTGGGGATTTGATCATCCTTGCTGCTATGCAGGATTTACATCGTCTGCCCATGCTGAGTACAAGTTTGTCAACGAGCTGTTGATGCACTACTGTCCATTGCTGTTGTAGCACCAATCACACCTCTGGAATCGTTCCTGTCGGCTAGTGACATGCTGCCAAACGTCTCTCCAGATGGTCCACACGTGTTTGATTGGGTTTAGATCCGGAGACCTTGCCGGCCAATCGGATAGTAAGACGTTGAATGTCTTTGCTCTCCAAGAGCTCTGCGACAACCTTTGCACGATGAAGTGTAGCATTGTTGTCCATGAAGAGGATCTGAGGACCCATAACATCTCTAAAAAGAAGCACGTGAGGAAGGTGAACCTTGGTACAATAGCAGGCACCAGTGACTGAACCACCTTGGAAGAAGTATGGGTACCAAGCATTATACACCTCCCCAAATGAGAACTCTGCCATTTCCAAACTGGTCCCCTTTGATGATGTTGGAAAGGTTATTGCGTGTTCCCCCGCTCTCTCCAGATGTGTTTGTATCCATAATCGCTAGTCAGACTGAATCTACTTTCATCCATAAAGAGTGCTTGACCTCAGTTTTTCAGCTTTGTCCTTAATTTCTGCATTGTTGTGTAGCATTGTTGTCCATGAAGAGGATCTGAGGACCCATAACACCTCTAAAAAGAAGCACGTGAGGAAGGTGAACCTTGGTACAATAGCAGGCACCAGTGACTGAACCACCTTGGAAGAAGTATGGATACCAAGCATTATACACCTCCCCAAATGGTTATTGCATGTTCCCCCGCTCTCTCCAGATGTGTTTGAGAGTCCCCCATCGAGGGGTTAGAGCACCACCTCTCGATGAGTGCAAAATACAATCCTGCCGTTCGGAACGGCAATAAATTGTAGCTCCCAGACTAATTAGCCCTCGTGTGCAGAATGACAGTGGTGCGACAAAAATTATCAATACCAATATTTTAGGTCCCATAGTAACCTGGGATTTGTCAAACCATGCATGAAAAATATTATTCTTCTCTTTAGTTTGCTGAGTCATATGATTCTGTTTCAGATATCAAGAGGCTTCTTGCATCCTTGGAGGAGGTTTCGAGGAGAGTTGACACACAACCTGCTGATGTAATCTTCTTGAGAGACATCTTGTCGAGTTATTCTTTGCAAGCACTTGTGTTTGTAAGTTTTTCTTTCTTTGTATTTTTCTCAAAAGAAACTATATTTTAATGCATTTTTTTTTTACGTTTTCAAAATGCTGCATGAAAATCATGAAAGACTGAAACTGAACCAGCAGAAATTCGTAACACAGAGACTGTAAAAACTTCACATTGCAAGTAATTAATCTGTAACTAATCATTGATTAATCCTTAATCAGTTCCTAACAATTTTTTTTTTTTAAATATGATTTCTGCATATACCCAAGAGATGCATATGATCTGTCCAGGGAATTTGTTAGTACGCATTCATGCCGAAGTGGGATTCAAACCCAGACCTACACAGCCAAAGGCTAACTCACTAATCATTCCACTGCCAGGTGGCAGTCTTGCATCATGCATTTTATACATTTTTCAATATTTATTAAGTCTTCAAAGACAGTTTTTCATAATTTGAGCAGGAAATAGATGTGTCTAATGTAGCTGTATTAGAGTTGGCCATCCAGATCCCTGCCAAGTTGGTGAATTTCTTGACATCAAATTTGTTTATACAAATAATCAAATACTTTTAATCTGATGAACGAGTGGTGTCTTGTAGTATGAGCAAATCACGAGAAGAAATTCTGACCCAATAAACCGGACTCAGAATTTTTACTTGATTTGTCGCAATACGAGTAGTATGTATATCAAAGCCTCCTAGGGGAAGAGTAATATAGAAGAGGCTTCACATATTCACATTGTCTGTGGAGTGTCACATGATCATATTTGAGCTGATGGTTCTCTTTCACTCATTGGGGCTAAGGCTGTCAACGAGTTCAGGGACTGGGTGCAAGCGTTTTTCAGGTTTGAATGCATATATGTATTAATGAAGACCTTCCATTGTTTAGGAGACAATTTTTTGGCTTGGACCCTCTTCCCAGGTCCATTCTTATGGGGTCACTAATTACAGGAAGGAAATTCATTGCACAAGCCGTGAAAGGCTGTTCCACAATCGTGTTGTGTATTGATACAAGTGGCCATTCCAGAGTGAAGCCTCCTTGCTTTATTGTACCATTCCAAAAATATTCAATACAAAATAAGTAAAAATAAATCAACCTGCACTATATCTTGTGATTGTAGTTGTGATTGAAATGAATCATTTTGGTTTCCATTATTTCTTGTGGAGGGGGGGAGTTGCTTTTTGATATACTTGTGTTTTAGATTACGAACATGTTTACATAATGAATTACTCTCATAAAGAAGAGTTTCACTGTTGTCTTGTTATTGAGGTAAAATAGACCAATCTGGTATGCCGCCCATTTAATAATATCAATATCTGATTGGGTATACATGTGTGAACTAAATTATACCTTATACAGATTACCTGTATTTTACCTATGCAATTGAAATTATATTTACTGCCACAGGCCATATCAGATTACTCTGAGGGCCACGCTTTGAACATTTAGTAGAATATAGTGACTTTCATCAATGAATTTTATAAATGACTTTTTTGAATGTACATAAGTAACTTTCAATGGATCTCTGACCAGAGGTGCGCATTGATGGTTTTGCCGCCTGCAGGCTACACAAATTTTGCCACCCTTCCCCCATTCTAGTCTAATTTTTTGACTACTCATTCCTCGAATTCACCACCCTGTGCAATAACTCACTTGGCCTCCCTCCCTCCATTCCTGCAAGTACACATGTGTTTCTAAGTCATTCTTTTGGTCACTCCCATGCTCAAACACTTCAAGTCACTCATTTAGTCACTCACATGCTGGCACACGCTCTGGATCACTCTTTTGATTGCTCACTGACATGGTTCCTTGCTGGGTCACTCTTTTGATCATTTACACATGCTCTAAGTCATTCTTATGGTCATTCACATGCTTGCACACACACTATGTCACTTACTCACTGAGCTGGGCCTTTGCTCAAGGCCCAGTAAGTCATTCTTTTGGTCATTCAAATGTTTGCACAAACTCTAGGTCACTATTTTGCTCATTAACAAGTTTTTCACATGCTCTTGATCACTCTTTTTGTCGTTAACCTGCTTTCACACTCTCTAGGTCATTTTTTTTTATCATTCAAATACTTACCTAGAGTGTATGTAACTCTTTTGCTAACTCACATGCTTGCAAACACTCTAGGTCACTCACTCTCTTATCAGTACATAGAAGTTAATTATACATGGTAAAACCTTGTGTATATATTTATGTATACAAGGTTTTTATCATTTTTACCACAGTGTTTACCAGTAAATACCTAGTTTTTACCATGTCCTGGTAAAACCCTCAATCCTGCATGGAGCAGCGTGATAATGCAACCCCCATCAGACATCATGCTTCTGATACGATGACAATGAACTGTCGTCTGCTAGGTATATGTTGCTTCTTCAAATGAAAATGGAGATTTTTTTCTAGGCAACTATGAGATTCATCATTGTGACATATCATGCATTCATTGTCTATATGTAAACATGTAACATCGCAGAATTTATGAGGTTTTTGTAGTTGATTCTCTCTCTTTTTCTCACACACAGTCATCTTTTTTTTTAAGAGCCATTTGAATTAAGCAGGTTTTCAGATTAGCAGGACTCTAGTGTATATCAATTCCAGATTCGCCATTTCTTAAATTGTAGCCGGAAAAAATTGCAATTTCATATTAATTAATTTTTTTTTGATATCGTAATTAGAGATTTGCTTTCAATATTCATAGTTTTAGTGAGTATGTTGTCACTGCAGAACAAAATATGAGTATACATAAAAAAAATATAAGACTTGTTTTTATTGCAGGTCCATAACAGAGTTTTGGTGCATAATGATCGCCATATACTGCCAGTCCATTACAATGCCTGTGATCTTACTGAGGAGGTTAGTCTTTTTTTTTCTTCCCTTATATTAAATCTCTTCCCTTTGCCATATAGTTGTGCATTAGTCATTTGATAATCCTTAACATGTTGACTGTATGTGTGTGTGTGTGTGCCTCTAATTACTTTGAATGTTAATCCTGTTGTTTAAAAAAGAATATTTGAGAGCTACTGACTCTGAGCGGGAAAGACAATAAATAGCCTTTGTTTTCGTATGATGCTTCCTTATTTAAATATTATAAAAAAAAGTTGAGTAGTGTTTTACCTTTAATCAGAAAATTCTTCTGGTTGCTGAGAAAAACTTCCCATTTGAATACAGTGATACCTCTGCTGACGAATTCCTTGGCTTATGAATTTTTTTTTTTTGGGGGTAACAAAGATTTTTTCATAATTTTTATGCCTTAGATAATGAACATTTTCATTGATATGGATACACACAGAGTTCATAAATATTATGATATTTTTGAAAATATCAAATATTTAGATATATATCCGATATTTTCTATACAATAGCCAACATATTGTTGATAGTGAATGTTTTCAGGCTTGATGTAAACTAATAGTTGGAACATATCCCTTTAGGATTCCCTTAAACATTCATCATTTTTAAATAATGTTTTTAATGTAACTTTTTGCATTCAACATCAAAATTATGATCTGATATTTTTGACAGAATAGTCAAGCTAATATAGATTATAAAAGTTTCACAAATGGTGTAAACTGTAAAATTTTGAGCATTTCCAACTTTTACATTTGTTAAGTATTAATAAGATATTTTAAATCCTTTTTCACATTTGACTGGAGAAGCAGGCAAAATATGATAGTTTTGAAAATATCTATACTTTTTCTTGATTGAAAATATTAGTTTATTCTCGACTGAAAATATCAAACCATCTCTTGAAAATATCTAACCATTCTCAATTGAAAATATGAGCCCATTCTCAATTGAAAATATGAGCCCATTCTCAATTGAAAATATGAGCCCATTTACAACTGAAAAAATTAGACTAAAATATCATTCCTTTTGTGGCTGAAAATATCAAACCATCCTCGACTGCAAATACAAAGGCCACAACAGGTAAAATGCCCATAAAAAATATCAGCCCATTCTCTTGGCTGGAAATATCAAACAATCCGTGATCGAAAACATCAGCCCATTTTCGGCTGAAAATATCGACCCATCCTCTGCTGAAAATATCAAACTATTCTCAATTGAAAATATCAAACTATTCTCAATTGAAAATATCAAACTATTCTCAATTGAAAATATCAAACTATTCTCAATTGAAAATATCAAACTATTCTCAATTGAAAATATCAAACTATTCTCAATTGAAAATATCAAACTATTCTCAATTGAAAATATCAAACTATTCTCAATTGAAAATATCAAACTATTCTCAATTGAAAATATCAAACTATTCTCAATTGAAAATATCAAACTATTCTCAATTGAAAATATCAAACTATTCTCAATTGAAAATATCAAACTATTCTCAGTTGAAAATATCAAACTATTCTCAATTGAAAATATCAGCCAATTTGTGGCTGAAAATATAACATCATCCTCGATTGGAAATATTACATCATCCTCGATTGGAAATATTACATCATCCTCGATTGGAAATATTACATCATCCTCGATTGGAAATATTACATCATCCTCGATTGGAAATATTACATCATCCTCGATTGGAAATATTACATCATCCTCGATTGGAAATATTACATCATCCTCGATTGGAAATATTACATCATCCTCGATTGAAAATATTACATCATTCTCGATTGAAAATATCAAAACATCATTAATTAAAAGTATGAAAACATCATTAATTAAAAGTATGAAAACATCATTAATTAAAAGTATGAAAACATCATTAATTAAAAGTATGAAAACATCATTAATTAAAAGTATGAAAACATCATTAATTAAAAGTATGAAAACATCATTAATTAAAAGTATGAAAACATCATTAGTTAAAAGTATGAAAACATCATTAATTAAAAGTATGAAAACATCATTAATTAAAAGTATGAAAACATCATTAATTAAAAGTATGAAAACATCATTAATTAAAAGTATGAAAACATCATTAATTAAAAGTATGAAAACATCATTAATTAAAAGTATGAAAACATCATTAATTAAAAGTATGAAAACATCATTAATTAAAAGTATGAAAACATCATTAATTAAAAGTATGAAAACATCATTAATTAAAAGTATGAAAACATCATTAATTAAAAGTATGAAAACATCATTAATTAAAAGTATGAAAACATCATTAATTAAAAGTATGAAAACATCATTAATTAAAAGTATGAAAACATCATTAATTAAAAGTATGAAAACATCATTAATTAAAAGTATCAAAACCTCAATTAAAAGTATCAAAACCTCAATTAAAAGTATCAAAACCTCAATTAAAAGTATCAAAACCTCATTGATTAAAAGTATCAAACCATTCTCTACTGAAAATACCAGCTCATTCTTGACTGAAAATATCAGCCAATTTAGGGCTGAAAATATTAGTCCATTTTTTTCTGAAAATATCAAACCATCCGTGGCTGAAAATATCAAACCATCCGTAACTGAAACATCAAAACATCCTTGATTGAAAATATCAGCCCATCCTTGATTGAAAATATCAGCTCATTCTTGACTGAAAACATCATCCATTTACTATTGAAAGTATCAGACTGAAAATATTATCCCATTCATGGCTGAAAATATCAAACAATCCTCTACTGAAAATATCAAACCATTCTGAACTGAAAATATCAAACCATTCTGAACTGAAAATATCAAACCATTCTGAACTGAAAATATCTGCTCATTCCCATTCTTAACTGAGTATTTTTATGTTTGAGCAAATCTGCTTATTTATTTACAGATGAACTAATTTATGATTGATAAACTAATTTACCAATGAAAATACCAAATCCTTTTCGACTGAAAATATCATATGCCATATATCCAATATTTATTTCCCAAATATCAATTGATATATATCAATGAACCCTGCTCACATACATAAAAAATCTCAATTTTAACACCAGTCATAATCAGAATTACTGTCACTCAAGCCCAATTAATTCATGTTCACCTTTGAATTTTTCTCCAGATGTACCTAAACTTCTCTTTCTGAAAGTTTTTGAACCACTCGTGTGAAATAAAAGATTCAGCTAACAGAAAGTGCATTGGAAAAAAAAGAGCCTATTGTTACGAATTATAGACGATTGATGGTGCAATCCTTTATCGCAATATTCCGTTGGCAACAAGAAATGATACCGACAAACCAGTCACGGCCCAGGCTCTGTCCCTCCAGGGATATAAGCCTTTTACCCTTGCGGGTTGAAGAAATGATACCGGTTTCGGTCTAGCGCAGAGACATGTGATTGGCGGAGAACTGGTGGGAACATTCTAGAAAGTCCCCCCCCCCCAACCAGACAGTGGTCCAACGCCACCACCCCCCATACGGTGGCGCCGCCAAATTGGAAACTGAGAAAAAGAACATTCCACCAAATTCTATTTTACAAAGTTTCCACCGGGGTTATAAATAGTCTGGCACTCACAAGATGGCAGGCTCAGAGAGGCTCAAGGAAGCTCGAATAGAGACAGATTCGATGAAAAGTCAGTCGTGGTTTAAACTTTGTGAGAAAGTTGTTAGCTCTCTGATTAGCTTGTAAATACGTGTAAATTGCTGTTTTGTAAATAAATCTGTGTTTATCTGTCGAACCACTTCTTGTTTTGCAATCTCGAAGTCTTGTGGAAAATTATCCGGAACACTATGTTTTCAGAGCACACATTTTTTTTAGTGCAAGAGTAAAACTGAACAGTCTTGACATGCTTGGAGCTTCTATTTTTCATCTGCACGTATCAGACACAGAAATAAAATGACCAAATCACAAATATATGGGCGCACTTAAGAACTCGACTGGGTTGTGTTAACTTCAGATTTACAAATCTGGTGTTGGTAGTGTAAAATGAAAAATATTTTCAGAGTATCTTGTCTTCCTATAAACTTCCATTTATCCAATTTTGAAGCTATTCGGTTTACCCTTTGATCCATTTTTTATAGTGCTCCTTGGTGTTTTAAAAAACACTTCTTTTTAAATTTTGAACAGCACCTGGAATGAATAAATGTTTTTCCATAGAAACTTGTATAAAATATCTTGTTTCGTTACAGAATGAAGTGTAATCATTAGCCATGGTATCACTATATCTATTTGAAATTATAGAACGTTCAATATTGTTATCTAAGAGCATTGGTTGAATCTTTTTGGTAAAGGTTGTTTTCTTCAATGTGGAAATGCAGTAGTGAAGAGTCCCTGTGAGGGCAGAGATGAATTTTCCTTTCCTGAAACATCGATATCTCTTCACTCAGCCAGTTTTCCTTATCTGTCGCATTACCAAAGGAGAGTGACGTCTTTCGTCGTATACTGCCATCTGGTGGTCCTGATGTCATTTGCGAGCTATTAGCAGAGTGTTGCCACCGTCCATTGTACGGAGCCATTCCGCATATGCATATGCTCCAAGGAGAGGAAATTCTATCTGTCTTCATAGCTTAGCTGATAGAGCACTCGTCCGGCAAACGAGAGACCAGGGTTCATGTCCCCGTGTGGGCAGAGATAAATTTTCCTTTCCTGATACATAGAAATCTCCTCACTCAGCCAGTATTCCGTATCTGTCAAAACTTCAATAACTCACATTTTTAATATATTGAAGTAATTGTTATTTCCAGCATAATATCTTTTCAGAAAATCTAAATTTTATTGCTGGAATTTTTGTTAACCTGAAATGACATCAATTTTTTGAGAGCACTTTGAGATGTTGAATCAATACAATCAATACAGCACACAATAGATAACATTTATCATTTGGCTAATGTGTTTTTTCCTTTTTCAGGTTGTTGAAACTCTGCAGAGAAGTCGATCGATACACTCTCAGGAGCTACAACAACTTTTAACACAGCCATCCATAAAAGTATATATAGTTTCCTAATTTCTTGTCAAAAAAAGTAAGGCAATTTAGCTAGAATATTGAAAAAAAAAAATGTGTTTGTTTTTTTGCTATAACTGTGCAAGCAGACAATGGCGCCAACATGAAGAAAACGTTGGAGGGGCAGAAAGTTGCTTGTCGTCTCATATTTATAGGACTCGATCGCATACGCAGGAGAGGGAAGGTTCATTGCATTGTTTTTTCAGAAATTATTGGGGGAAATTACTCAGGCCCCCTTACAAAATTTATTGGATGGTCTCAAATGGCCTCTGCTCTTAGGTTTCGGTGCCTATGCAAGCAGATGAGAGTCATACATAGCAGTGTTGTCTGAACCGTGACTCAATCAGTAGATCCAGTGTATTAATAGTTGGACCAACTCAGTCATACTGTGTCACCTCAGGAATTTTTTTTTCTTTTTGTCATGTGTAGCTCTAATGTATTTCTAATGTCAGAGTTATGCATCTTGTAAAGAACATAATACCAGAGTTCCAATGTTTTAACAATTAATCATTTTACATGCAATCTAAGTTTTCTTATTTCTGTGCGGTTAAATCTCCATGTTATTTGCATTTTCAATATTTTTCCTAATCTTTTCAGTCGATAACCTTTAAACAGGAATAGATATTTCTGCTTTTTTTTATCGCCTGTTTTATGAAGTATTATTATACTCCATTCAGATTTTTCTTTTATTCTGTTTTTCTATCTAAATTGTTTTTTTTTAATTATCCTACAAAATAAGCATAAAAAAGATGTATACTTATTGAATATATCAAATACGATCAAAACCTTGTTAGCCAGTCACCAGAATAATGCGTCAATATGCTTACCAGGTCACTTTTTTGCAATCCTGATTTTCTTAAATTTCATTCTTAAGTTACTAAACTCCTGATAACGGGTCTCCATGCTTAGCTGCAGGGGCCAGTTTTCATAAATATTCATAGAAATCAGAAACTTTTCATACCATGTGTGTACACGATACTTGGTGCTCAACTATTCATGATTTTCCTGCCATTTGACAGAGCATGAACTCCTGTGGAAGGGAGCTTGATAGACTTCAAGCCTGAGACCCAAGGATGAATCTAATTTTGCATGAGTGTTTTTTTGAATGCCATAAATTTATTGCTGAGTGTCCCATCAAAAGTGTTCCCTGCTTAGAGGCCCGACTATAGGATAGGAGGGAGTACACATGATTGTCGTAGGGCTCTCTGGCAAAAAGATGGTAGAACCTACCTACCTATTTGCACAGTTACTCTTAAAAATCATGGTACCAAACCTTGTTATTAGAGCTACCTATATATACAGGGTGTTCTGTCAATGGACCGACAAATGCAGAGGGTTGTTAGTAGACATTAAGAGGAACAAAAATTTCAATGTCACATGGTGTCGCAAACCACGTTCAGAGGGTGAAAATCGTGAAGAACACATGCAGGTTTTGATCACATTGGAACAACAAAAAGTACAATAATAACTACAAAATGATTCATTCGATTAATTATTGCAAGAGTTGTTGTGGAAGTGGTGGCTGCTAACGTCATTGCACAGTCTACAATGATGTAAAAATGATTCCCGGACATGCTCAAAGATACCAGGTATGCTTTTGATGTCTGCCACGATGACGACAGTCCGCACTTTGAGATCCGCTGGTGTGTCCACAGGTGTCACATAAACGAGTGATTTGAGGTGACCCCATAGAGAAAAGTCACACGGATTGTGATCTGGTGAACGTGGAGGAACGGATAACTAACTGCTACATGTGCTTACTACCACAATAGCGCTAATTTATATGTCGTCCACCGTGCATGATCCTACTGCAGCGCATGCGTTTTGCGATGAGGACACACTCAAAGATACCTATTTATGCTTTTGATGTCTGCCACAATGACGGCAATCTGCGCTTTGAGATCTACTGGTGTGTCCACAGGTGTCACATAAACAAGTGATTTAAGGCAGTGTTTCTCAACCGCCTGGCCCTAACATTAGTCACACCAGGCCGTGAGTGTGTGATTCAGTTTTTTTTTCCTCCATTCATTTCTCGTCAGTTGTGTGTATGAACGAGCCTTTCACTTACAGTAAAGCAATTTACCGGGCCGCGGCATCCAAAGGTTGGGAACCACTGATTTAAGGTGACCCCATAGGGAAAAGTCACACGGATTGTGATCCGGTGAATGTGGAGGATACTCATTGAAACAGGTAACTAACTGCTACATGTGCTTACTACCAGAATAGCGCTAATTTATATGTCATCCACAGCACATGATCCTACCGCAGTGCATGCGTTTCGCGATGCTGCTTACATCAGATATAGTGAGCAAACACATTCAGCGATCAACTGAGATCCACCTTTCATCTCCTGTGGACTCAGAGCCTGCATGCATTTTTCGACCTCTGAACATGGTTTGCGACACCATTGTTACATTGAAATTCTTATTCCTCTTGATGCCTACTAACAACCCTCTGAGTTTGTCTGTCCACTCTGTATATGCACTTAAGGCCCCTGGGTCATGTTAAGATTTCTCTGAGAGAGCCGTTTGACAGGGACTCCCAATTTTTATTTTCACGTATCCCTACAACTGGACTTCAATTGCCAGTCACCAATAAATTAGAATAGTTTTAAAATATTGTAGTGATTAAATGATATTGAACATTATTATTGTTTTAGTTTTGGTCTTATTCATAGGACAAACTTGGATAGTTGTTGTAATTAAAATTTTAATTATTGCTGGTCAATAAATTCTGATGGTCTTGAACTAATATTTTATTTTTATTATGGAAGTATTTTTTACCATAAAAACTATTACAAAAATCGACAAAGGTCAAAATTACCCTATCTTGGGCTTTTGCAAAATTTCACAATCATGGAATGGAGGAAAAAATTAAGATAAATAAAATGTAAATCGATATAATTAACTTGCGTCTATCAATTTTCAATTGTGAGCTCATTTTATTAATGTTTGTTTTATGTGCATGAATTCATCAATACATGATAGGGGAGTAGCAATGCCATGGCCTACTCCGTTTATCGGGTCCCTTTGCTTATGAGATCATATTTTTCCTTTCCCAAGAGGCACCCCTTAACAATATTTGACTGTATATAATCTTTATAGTCAATTTTGTATAGATTTGTTTCCCATTTGAATGTGTTAGTACATGAGTTTTGAATTTTTTTGTAATCAGATTTTTATTTCAGGCTCTGTTATCTGCTCATGACCAAATTTCGAAGAAAGATTTCCAGCCAGACCTCCCAGAAATCGTCCATGAATTAGATGATGATGAAGAAACTGTTAAAATTGTACAGCTAGTCAAGAGTAACGAACCTCTGGTTGGTGCATTTCAATTGAAATAATCAGAATATTGATTTCATTACTTGGACTAATGGATTCTTCAAATGCTTTTTAGCCGCATAACACTTTCATTCGAAAACATGATACAAACACTGATAGTTGTGATTAATAATCAATGAAAGTTTGACATAAATGCTAGACAATAATGAGATGTTTGTTGAGCAATTTTTTAATTTTGACCTCTGAAATACACTTTTTGAAATAATCAATTCACTTTAATTTTCAGTAAAAAAAGAAATAACCAAAAAATATAAAAAATGCTTGAGAAACACTCAGATGCATCAAATTTACGTTTTAATTATATGTTTTTTTCATTTTGTACATAGGGTGCAACGATTAAATATGATGAAAAGACTAATACCATAGTAATAGCAAGGGTACTCCATGGGGGTGCCGCAGATAGGAGTGGTAAGATATTGTTTGGATTTCTAAAAAGCAAATATTTGCTTCTGTTGGTCTCGTATCTCTGCACTGATTTATCATTTATCATATTCTGTTGAATGCTATTTATACAGCAATTTTGACTGCACAGAAAAAATATATTGGGCATTGCGCGCTCTGAGTTATTATACAGCTCCTCCCCCTTATCGAAATTTGCAAATTTCACTATACTATGAGAAAAAAAAATTGTCATATAATCCATGCATGGCAGACTTCCTATAAGAAATTCCCTGTGCCTCAACCCCCAAGCTTTTTGTGGCACCTCTAAAGGCTGATCTTGTGTATGCCGCTGATTGGAGATTGCCCTGCCTTTCAAGAAGAGACATAGTGAGTCTGACACTTCTGTTGTGAACTTTGTTATGTATTTATGGGAATCATTTTCACGCAATTGCAGTGAACACACACTGTATTTTTAGCTTATATTTTCAGTTTTGAGCATTAATTAAAGGTGCCATTAAGAATATTTCATATTTCCATAGGGTGGGGGGGAGTTGGTTACATAATCAGTGATCATAATTTAAACGTTCCCCCTTCCCCATCATCAAAAATAAGCAAATTTAAAAAATCCTCTCCCACCCCCCAAATTAGAAAAGTAGGAAAAATCAAAATTTTAATTCCATATTGATATGGCCTTTCTCTCAGCCCAATACATCAAGTATAACGAACTACCTTTTTCTGGATGTTATTACTCAGAAAGGAAAGTCATCTGGTCTCTGCCAGTAATATTGAACCCAGGTCCTCTTGTAATCTGGACAAGTGTAGTTCCTGTTACCATCTACATCACTGGAAACACAACCCTGCCTGCCTTATTTCACGCACAGTGGCATGGGGCACTCACATAGAGGCATTAATAGCTTTTCTTATCTTCAGCAAATAGCCCCAGGTGGGATGATAGAGAGATTGAACCCTGACATAAGAAATTTTTTTTTAGCTTCTGTGTATGTATTTTTGATAACCTTGACTTCAATTTAATGATTTTTTTATTTAATGAGAAAAACTTTCAATCCTATCAATAACATTTTGTAAAGAAAATTCTTTAACTTATGATGATAGACATTGATAATAAATAAAAACATTACATTATTATTGTTTATCCTATAAACAATAATAATGTAATGTGTGTTAATGAACAGTTTTTGACGTGACAATATATATTGTATTTAGGTCTAATACAAGTTGGAGACGAAGTGCATGAAGTAAATGGGATAAATATTAGAGGGAAATCACCAAGGGATGTTGTTAATATTTTGGTGAGTAGCCTTATTTAACATCATATTAATTTTGAAAAAGGCGGCTGTGTTAGAATTAATTATTGTGTAGCCTAACTGTGAGTTTATGTAAGTTTCATGCATAAGATATGTGTCCAAGGATTGCCATCTACCTTTCAAATTATAAGTGAAAAAAAAAAAACTGGCATTTTTTTCAGTAAAATATAAATGCTGTAATGACTGTTATTCGTTGTGATGAATTTTTTGTGTATGAAGAAATAGCACGTTTTTGTGCCTTGAAGTTGGAAAACCAACTTCAGCCGACCATTGCTGTGCCAGTCTCAGAGTTCAAACCTGGCTTTTGTCAGATGAAGCAACAAAGATACATGATTTAAATACCCACAATGGGTTGTAATTTGAGAATTTAAATACCCAGATAACTGGTCAATGCTCATTGTAAACACAAATTTGAATGGCGAATAAATAATGGTCACATTGAATTTGCATCTTGAATAGTCTGAAAATTGGCATTATTATTATTGCTACACATTTGTGCAGGTATATTTCACATGCATGCTAATTCTGTATGTATTTCATCTTATTGCAGCAATATAGAGATGGGCCTATTACATTCAAGCTAGTTCCAAAAGACTTGGGCATCCCGTTACGCGAAAGTCGTCTACGCGTCAGAGCACATTTTACGTACAACCCATGCTGTGATAATCTTATACCTTGTAAAGAAGCCGGACTGCCATTCATCAAAGGGGATGTATTGCACATAGTCGACCAGGAGGATTTGAACTGGTGGCAAGCCCGCAAACATGGAGAAAGAAATTCCAGAGCTGGACTCATTCCGAGTCGCCAACTCCAAGAACGGTGAGAGGAAAAAATGAAATTTGACTAAAAAAATATTTTTTTTAATTAAACTCTCTTTAAATTATAATTTCAAAATTTTTAATAAACTGCTATCGGATGCACCCCATACTATACTGGAGTGTAAAATTAAGAAACAATTGACAAAATCAGGTGCTGGAGTGGTGTAGTGGTAAGATGCTCGTCTCCCACCATCAAGGTTGCTGTCAGGTTTTGTGGGTGGGTTTGAACCCGGGTTATTACTTAGGTGATAAGTTTCTTGAGCAACTTAGGTTTGCTAAACATGTGGTCAAAAGCATACAAAATGCTCAGTTTCATTCTCATAAAGGTCTCTTCGTGTTCACCTAAAGTGATCCAACCACTTTTCTGGCTCTTAGTTCGTCCTGGATTGAGGTATGCCATAAGGTTTGAAAACCATATTTACAGAGGGAAATAAACTTGGTTGAGGGGGTGCAGAGAAGAGCTACGTGTGCTCTTGTCAGCACACAAGGCATGAGCTATGAAGGCTTGCTCTTTTGAATATGTTTAAATCAGAAGAATGCGAGTGTCAGGGTATATGATCAAAGTGTTTAAAATTTTCAATGGGATGGATAGGATGGACCATGAGCTTTTAATACATCATCAATCAACTGCTTCGACAAGGGGACACCAGTATTGATTAGTGAGGGGCAACTCCAGATTGTGGTGTCGAAGGGAATTTTTCTCTAATAGGTTTGTAAATAAATGGAATAGCTTATCCCCAGAGGTCATGAATTCTAAACATAGGTGACACATTTGAAAAGAAATACTTGGGTATTCTTTTCAAATTCAATTAAAAGAAAGACAAATTGGGATAAATCAAGAAGATATCCATATTTGGATGGGACAGCCATAAAAATTTTTGTAACGGGCACAGTGCCAGTGTTATCTCTGAAAAAATAATTTTGAAGAGTAGTTTCACTTCTCTTCAAAATTATGAGGGGTATTTTTTTTAACAGTGAGCAAACAAATAACTATTTAAAAAAATTACCTATAAAACTTAGGAGGATTAATTGTGGAGTATTTTCACTCAACGAAATTTGGATGAGTAAAATTGACAAACACTGACTGGGCAGTATACTATATTTTATTGAAATTATTGGTTTTTATAGCTCTTTTTGGATTGTATTTTTTTTTCTATTGCTTTTATTAGGTTGCTGTACTTTTGATATAGTTTACACATATTTGACATCCATATTTTTTATGGGCATCTTTTTATCAGCCACCTCATTAGGCATTTTACCCGTTGTAACCTTTGTATTTGTACTCTTATTTATTTGTATCTGGTTTTCAATATTTCATGTTGACCAATCCTTAATTTAGCAACACATTTCAAGTTCTTGACATATCCAAAATGAAAGAAACAGGCTATGATCTTGAGCAAGAAACACTAATCTGTGAGAAAGCATACTCCCTAGTCTATGTCAAATGTTTATATCAGATGAAGACAAATGTAAGCTTCTGGTCATCTGCAAAAAATACTGCCTCAGTTAACAACAAATCGGAAATGCCAATAATGGCATGGTCTGCTGACGATTCTGGTAAAAGTGCTGTTGACTGTGAATGGACGCTTTCATTGAATTACAGTCCAATGATGGGAGTAGTGAACACAAAAGAAAATATAGGCTTATTCACCATAAAGGATTTTTTCCCATGATTTAAAATCTTAATTTAACTTTAAAAATTTTTAGTCTGTGCTTGTGGCTTGGTCCATAATCTTTATCAGAGTGTGGATATGAACAAGCACAGATGAAATGATACCATAGCCACCAATATTAGAGAATGAGAATTAAGGAGATTTTCATATGGATCCAAATTCTGTTCAAAAACAAATATAAAAGAAATTTTCCCTTTGGAAAAACGTGGCATCATGCTAACTATTGCCATTCAGCACAAAGCATCACCATCATCGCCAAACAAAGAGTTAAATCACCTGTCATTGCTGCACTCAAATCACACCAGCAAAAAAATCATCAGGCCAAAAAACTTGCGTCACTAGCCATCTTATTTCTTGCATGAATGGAAAAATTGGTGATTCAATGCAGTGACGACAATTTACATAATGTTTGTTATGTCATTTCGTAGAGGATGGGGCGAAGGCAGTAGTCTTTTTCCCGAATCTTTGAAAATAATTATTTTTCCAAAAGTAGGGATTTCTTGTAATCATTGACAAAATTCTGGAAACATAAGAATTTTTCAGATGTGTCCAAGATGTAGAGTAGAAATCCTGGGGAGATTTTGCAGCTATGTGGTTATGCCCGGGTGGCGTGGTGGTAAGATGCTCATCTACCCAGGTTCAAACCCAGAGAAGAATTTAGATAAGATATTTTGAGGTGACCACTGATATCTGGCGGATTCATTTTCTAACCAACTCATTAATGGCAGTAACTTGCAATGTAGCAATATGGCCAGAGTTGGTTTTTTGTGAAGTATATGAGGGAGCTATGTAGGTTACTTGAGTAATAATGATAAATCACATCTGCTCGTAGCACTGTTTACATGAGGAAATGTAAAAGTCTATCTTTCACCCAGGAATAGGGAAAACTTGCAAAGGATTATGGAGAGGTGGCATGAAACCCCCCATAAATTTTTCTGTCACTTTATTTTTCTTGATGAGGTAAAGGTCTGCCCAGCCAAAATTTGGGTAAATTTTCTGGACCCTTTCAAAAATATGGATCTGGAAAACTGACTTTCACAAAATAGGAATTAATGAAACCAAAATTTGGCATTTAGTTTCTTTTGTGATAAATTAACTAAATTAGTACACTTCCCACAAAATTACTTATTTTTTCAGGGCCCAAAACGTTTCACAAGGAGGTTCATATTCACCAAACAAATCACCATTCACTCCTAATCTTGCGCATGTGCATTAGATAATCGAAAGTTTACTGTATTTTGGGGTTTTTTTAATCATTATCAACATCACAGGACTTTTTTTTGTTTCAAAATTTTATAGGCGATTTGCAGAGATGCGTGATCTGACTACCTGCCAGGTTGATGAGTACATTTATGGTTGCATACACATTAACTCACATTATAGGATACATTTGAGGAGAGATCATCGGCCACGGAAAATCAAGAAAATCATGTACAATCCTCATAATGAAGGTAATCTTTTATTTCTTTCCCTCCAAAACATATCAGAAACATATTTTTTTAATTGTGCAACTTCATAACTTTTATTTATATAAATTAACTTCTGAAGTGATTTTGTATGGTTTCAACCGAGTATCAACATTAAATATCGTTTCTAATACTTTTTAGATTTTGATAGAGAAGAAATCCCAACATACGAAGAAGTTGCAAAATTGTTTCCAAGGCCTGGTCTACACCGACCAATTGTTTTACTTGGTATGATACCTTTCTTCGATTTTCAGACCTGCCAACTCTCCAGATTTAGGCCGGAGACTCCCGATTTTTCACCCTTTCTCCTGCTTTCTGGAATGATTGAAAATTTCTCCGGATTTTAGCCAAAAAAGTGGATTTTCATCTTGATTTTATCAGAAAAATTGCAAGTGTTAACTACACGTATTTCATTTTCAGCATATGCTTTTGGGGGGGGGGGGCTGAAGTATGAACTAAAGTTGCCAGACAATCGCAGATGGGAAAAATTCATGCAGCAAATGCAAGTAGGCATTCTTTTCTCATTATGAAACTGGTTCATCTGTGAAAAACAGTGCTGGCTGACAACTTATGCATCATACTATCTATGTCATACAGTGATAATTGCATGCCTCTAGCACCAGCCTCAAAAACTGATTTTTTTATGGGCAATGTTACAAAACGAGTTTGCCAGCTCATGCAAATTTTTCGCTCGCTAGAGCACTAGATTCAGCATATATTTTATATATATATATAGATAGACTTCCTTTGCCTTCCCCCCCCCCCTTCATTGCAGTTCTTTCACGCTGTCATAATCGCCCACCCTGTCCTGAGCTACACTTCTAATTTTTTTGTGTGGTTTTGCATGGTCGCAGGTATGGATTTTGCTTTATGTTCTGACTGTAAATGTCATAGATTATGGCTTTTAAAGTGATTTGTGGAAGCTCTACACAGTCGCTGTTGTGTGCTGACCATGCAATATAAAGCTGTTGCGATAAAGTTGCATCGAAAACAAAACATGAAAAAATTTCAGTTCAATTGCGGGTCCATGGAGGGGCAATTTATTGTGTAGGTTAGTTGAATCATCCTGTATTTTACGGGACAGATAAATTTTTTCTTGGTATTTATGGTGCTTGGGGAGGACCCACTCTCTCCAGATCCAGATAGCATAAAAATTGAAAATAAATGCACTTGCCTCGTATCAAAAATTTGATGAATTCTGATAGTCTCTGTGCATATGATTTTATATCAAAAGGTGTTGCTTTTCAAGAGAAGATGAAAATGTCTTGCGTTATTGTATTCTGCTCAAAGGCAATGCAGGACTTGCCTGGGCAAAGGGCACTTTTCCCTAATTGATTTTTTAAAAAATTTTAACAAAGAAAAAGTTGATCTTGTCTATGGGAGAATCTCTGGATTCCAAAAGTTGGCACGTCTGGATATTCATTATCAAAGTTGAAAGTGTTTTGCTCAATCTTTCTGTTATGACTAGTTGGCTTTTTTAGTTTATGCTAATTGAAAAGAACTTTTCTTCTCTCATTGTTAGGCCCACCTGGAGTAGGAAGGAATGAATTGAAAAGGCGATTGATTGCATCGGATCCTGATAAATATCGAACCACTATACCACGTATGTGCTAAGATGTTTTTGTATCTTGGTGAAGGTCTTCATTATTGGATTGTGTAATCCCAATGACTATATCAATTCTAATTTTCACTCTTCATAGATACCAGCAGGCCTCGTAATCCTTGGGAAGTCAATGGACAAGAATACTTCTTCTGTTCTCGCGAGAGCATGCAAATGGAGATCAAATGTGGACGTATGGTCGAGTATGGAGAGTACAAGTCGAATTTGTATGGCACGAGTATCGAAACTGTCAAGTCCATAGTGAATGCAGGTTACATATGCGTGATGACTCCACATCCTCAGGTTTGATGTTACAATGCTCAAGATATTGTTTCTTTTGTTAGGTTATGGTATCTTTATATGAGGAGCCTGCAAATACTAAAACAGGCATTTAAATTTGAAATTCATGATCAAAATATACTTTGCAATTTTTGAATACATTGGAATGTTTCTTGTTCTTCAAATTAGGCATTGAAAGTGATGCGTACGCCTGAAATAAAGCCTTACATAATTTTCATCAAGCCGCCTTCCTTAGAAGTATTGCGAGAAACTAGATTACTCGCTAATGCAAGATCCACATTTGATGAGTTCTGCTCAAGAGGGTTCACGGTAAGAGCTTATTATTATCAATGATCATTGTGATATGATGCTGTGCATTTTTTAAATGTCTTTGCCATATATTTTTCAAAGTATTTGCATATTATAAGAGAACTCTCATGCACTTTTTTCTTTTCTTTACTTATTTCCAAAGGAGAATGAGTTGCGTGAAATTGTTTACATCGGTCATAAACTGGAATTCCTGTATGGCCACATGTTCGACGCCGTTATTGTGAACGATAATCTGCATCAGGCATTCCAAGAGTTTTTGTGCATTATCAGACAAGTCGAAACCGTGCCTCAGTGGGTCCCAGCCAGTTGGGTGGCTAGCTAGCCATCTCTTCTCCCCAGTGGAATAATCTCCGCCTCATCCAATCGCAATTGCATTTAAATAAATATATATATATATATATCTGCCTAACTAGTTCAAGTGTAAAAATATCATAAACTATATTTATACATTTACCATATGTAAGAAATGCTTTATACAGGATCACGTATACAAATGTAGAATACATAGTATTTTTGTTTCGTGTACCGAAATCATGTACATAGTGTACTTGAAAGCTTTTATATTAGATGTGGTCCATTTATATATATATATGGTGCAAGATTTAACTTATTTATTACGTTTTTGGAAGCAGTTGGGTAAGTAAGTGCTTGATAAATATAGACCTTATTCATGGTATTGGGTACAAATAGTCAAAGAAAAGCTCATGAAAATATATGACCATATCTTGCGAAGGTACGACAATCGCTCTTCGTCTGCTGTTAGTTATGTTTTAGCAATTTTTTTTTAATGGGTGATAATAGAAAGATAGCATTGAGAAGTGCTTAAAAGTTACTATTATTATTAGTCCAGAAAAGACGGAATATTAATTGGAGGATTTAATTTCTTGTAACAGGAACTTTTGGAATTTGTAATGGTTTCTTTTTATTTTTGTACAACTATTTCCACTTTTTCCTCTTGTGCACTAGAACCCGGCTGATCTGAAAACCTGCTTAATCTGAATTGCCAAAAAAAGCTTGGATAAAGAACAGAGGAAGAAACCAAGCATTTGTTAAAATTTGTATCTTACAGTAGCCCCTCATTATAGTGTGCAGTCCAGTATTTCTCACCTTTTATTGGAGCTGCTTTCGAATATTTACTAACATTGGAATCTAAAGTTGTTGGTTGTATCAAGGCTTCAAAAATTGAGAAAAAAAAATGTTTTTGCCCTATATCCAAATTTCTAGGAGAGCCGAGCAGATTTTGTCCCGCAAAAAAAAAGATGAAATACACCGTTTTATTCATATATAGGACAAGTTTTTTATTCAATTTTTACTACTTCAAAAACCTAGGTCATCCTTTATGTGCAAGCAAGTATCTAAAAAAAAATTTCACTAAACAACAAAAAAATCCAGTGAAAAATAGAATTTAATTTAAGAAGTAATTCAGGATCTATTGAAAATTCAATATTTATGAAAGAATTAAAGCCAGAATCAGAAAACAATCAAAAATTTATGAATAAAACATTCAAAAATTTATGAATAAAACATTCAAAAATTTATGAATAAAACATTCAAAAATTTATGAATAAAACATTCAAAAATTTATGAATAAAACATTCAAAAATTTATGAATAAAACATTCAAAAATTTATGAATAAAACATTCAAAAATTTATGAATAAAACATTCAAAAATTTATGAATAAAACATTCAAAAATTTATGAATAAAACATTCAAAAATTTATGAATAAAACATTCAAAAATTTATGAATAAAACATTCAAAAATTTATGAATAAAACATTTCTGGAATTAATAAAAATTCCGAATTTGTGAAAGTTTCCAATACTTTTGGGCCAGACGCAGGGATCCTAGCTGTGGCTTCAAATCCAAAGGTGTAATAGATGCTCAAGCACCCACAGTATTTTGTAACACCATTTTGCGCATCCCCAGAATTTATTCAGAAATCTCCCTATAAAATATGTTACATCACCCTGCATTTATGTTGTGTCTCCCTAAAAATTGTATGCATTTCTCTGAATTAATAAAAATTAGAATTGATAAAAATCTAATTTATTTTAATCTCTACTATAGTCCGTTTCAGGTTAACTTTGCAGTGAAGAGGAAGCTACGAGGGAACCGCATCACTCGTTGCTATGACAACGAAAGCCTCTTAACCTATGTATCGATGCGCGGCCTCGATAAGGTATGGCTGATTCTCGCCAATCTCGCAGAAAAAAAATATTTTTTTCGTATAACGTAATGCTTGTAGAAAAAATTGCAGTTAGTAACAATTAGCTAATGAAAAAGAAACCATCGTCGATACTTTCAGAAATTAAAGTGCGGTTTTTGAAATAATTTTTTTTTTATTGTAAAGTATCTTAGTAACTCCTATTAACCCGGTTTTCACGTTTGCATTTGGGAATAGCCCCCAAATAATAATAATAAAAATGATACGGAAAAATTTAGAATTCTTTTACTCACTTTTCTTGCCGCAATTTCCACCGCTCACCCACCCGAACGCATATACATCGATGCCACTTGTTATCACTACAGTTTTAGTCATTTTTTACGGATTCCCATTCTATGGAATCCTGACTTGAAGTTGTAGAACTATCGAATACTCTATTACTTATTAATTGTTGTTGCTCCAACATGTGTTCCATCAGGCCATCTGCAATCCAAAATTCCCCTTCCTTTCAATAACGTGCTTTATGCATTATTGCCAAAAAGAACGGAGAACGTTTTAGCGTGTCAATCTCTGGTGAAAAGATACAACTGTCACAGAAGGAAAAAATACATTGCAAGCCTAAACCATTGTGGGTCTCTCTCGCTCTTGCTTATTTATATTTATCTGGAGAGACAGCCTCTGTGTGTGCTGTGGGGGAGAAGTTGGTGTGGACGCAAAAGAGACATTACTTATGTCAACACCCTCCGCTATCGGCTATTGGAATTCAGAAACCACCCCTATCCTACGAACACGGCAAGAAATATATAATTAAAAAAAAAAGCGGGGGGCGCCGTAATAAAGAGTGGAACCGTAACCTACACCCATAAAGAGAGCCTCTCACAACGGTATCGGCGCTGTCGTGAAAGAGGGACACTTCCTGTAATCTATGAGTGAATATCTGAATTCGTTGGAAGCTATTTTCGGGAGAAGAAAAAAACTGATTGAATATTCGTCGTAGGCCTATAACTACATTCAAAACTGAATGGAAAGTTCAACAAAATGACGATATAATATATATGTAATTTTGCAACCAAAAAAAAAAGCGCGACAGTGATATTGGCGGGGAAAATTTCTTGGAAATCGCGCCAAAATGTTCTTGAGCTCGCCATGGATTTTTAATAATGGTAACCAATATTTTTTCTAATTTAAAAATTTTAAACGAATATACATTGGTTCAAAACGGTATTTTTTCAGTATCCTTTTTGAAATCATAAAAAAAATTGAAATATTCTATATAAATGATCAACAGAAACCTCCGATGTATGGGAACTATATTTGCGGCGAAGTAATACACTCTCTACCTTTCTCTTCACTGCAAAGTTAACCTGAAACAAACTATAGGTGCATGTAAATACTGTAACTTTTTTTTTGGACTTTCCCATGTGAGCAGAAGTATAGTCATAAAACCAAAAAAATTTGTGTTGTCCTCAAACCCTGTTTTAGTGATCATACGAAGAAACGTTTTGGCACTGATACCAATTTTTTTATTCGCCATGTTAACCTGACATTTGTGAAGGCCTGGACTCCTTTGTTTCCCGACATGCACAATATAATGATGATGTTGCTACATCTGCTTCTAAATAATATAAAATGACAGCGTAGCTACCTTATGATCTCGGATTTGTTGGCTGATAAACGATGAAAAAAACATCTAATTTTCATTAGATTAAGTGAGAAGAGTACTTCAGTACCAGCTAGTTGGTCAGCCAGGACAAGTATGCATTTTGGCTGCATCATGATGTTAGACAGGTGATCAAATGAAGAGGCAAATTATAAAATTTTGTACCCCTAGCAGACCTGCTTCATGCGGGGCATGAAACTTGCCTGCTCCTTCTTAATTGTGGACTTGCTGTCTTTCAGAGCTGTTAACCTAGAAACATGAGGACGTCATATGGTATTTGTTTCATTACCATGCTGTTCCATGTGTGAAAGATTTCCTTCAAAAACTCCAACAGCTTTTGAATGTCTTGGTGGTTGAGCTTCATAAATATTTTTCTTTAGAACTTACGCTGGGCTTTTTCTGAATTTAATGTTCCTTTCATTCCCATCCCATGTACAACAGTTTAGCCTTTTCATTTAACCCATGTACTGTACTTATGAAGAGAAAAACTGATATTATGCTCCACATCAATTCTGTCTTTGCAATGATAAGAGTTATTGGGTCCGTTATTCTTGTCTAACATGTAGGGAGGGATATCCGCCGTTATTACTGTTTCAAAGAAAAGATATATTCATGCCCAAAAAATTTACTCCTTGAGCTTTAATTGTTTTGCTTATCCAAACAACCTTCAATTGGTTCAGATTAGCAGGGTTCTATTGTGTACATGTATTGAGATATCCATAAAACTGTTGCTGTTTTTGATCAGAAACAAAAATGTAATGCTGTGAATTTCACTTGCTGTTAGTCTCAAATTAATCTTCATTGAGATGCACAACCTTTCATCAATGTTCCTCCAGCACCTACATAGGCTGACCGACCAAAAATGTGTGCACACAGGGCCAAACTTAGGCAGGTGCGAAGGATGCTGTCGCACCGGGCTGCAGAAGGGGGATAAAAATATTTTGATTACATTTTGTCATCAACTTCTTAACCAAGCAATGCCTTAATTGAAATTCAGTTCAAGATAGAGAATCTCTTAACATTCGGACATCAAACCAGGGTTTTGACAGACCTCTTCCCCCAAGCAAAGTAGGGGGGTTCAGGTGCATCTAGTGTCCCAAGCGCTCGACCAGAGGGGAGTGCTAAATTCTTTTGACCACTTATTCAAAATTACGTGAAGGAGGTATAATTCATGCTTTTTCAGCTGAAAGACTATCCAGTTGAGAAACTGGATAGAATATCAGTTTTCCACCAATGTTCCAATTATTGAAATTCTTGCTCTGAAAAGTCACTTGCAAAAAAAATTCATATTTTTAAGTGCAATATTTATTAAGATATAAAATCACTTGTATTTTGGCAACTTAACACTGTGTTGGCAAGTTTTCATTGGCTCAAAAGTTATTTTTAGTGACTGTATGCAAATAGAATGAACTCTACCATTTTTTTATTTGCAATAAATAACAATAACATTTTCTGACAATCACAGAATTTTTAACACTTTGAATTTAATTAATGTTTTGCAATTTGCGAACCACACCCGTTGGCAATAAATGCTGAAAACTTCAAACTCTGATATCTCCATTAATATTGCGTTTAAAAATATACAATTATTTTTTTGTAGATGACTTCTCAGAGCCTCACTGGAAGTTTTAGCACACAGGGTCTACATAAAAAAGTTAATTTCTTTATTTTGTTATGTATATGACCCCTTGAGAAATTTTGAGTAACACTGCACCTCATTTCAAAACATTTTTTTTTTAATTGATAGAATGCTTCTAAAGTCAACAGTTGCAGAGATATCTACTGTGCAAACGATTTGGGAAAGCCTGTATAATGCTGGCTCTAAAACTCGGAAGTGTTTGTTGCAAAGAAATCTGAGGATGACCAGTCGAAAGTCTGCTTTGTTTGCACAGGATATCTTTCACGCAAAGGTGGCAATCGAGGTGGTGATAATCTGCTGGTGCAGGGTTTGTGTAAGTATGGTGAACGACAAGTTTTTTCAGAACTTTTTGCATTGACAAATTTCCGGCTCTTCAATTTTCTGGATGACCACCTTTGCTGCAAATCCTTCACAAACGAAGCAGACATTCAGCCGGCATTGATTGATTTTTTTTGCAATCAAGACCTCCAAGTTTTATGGTGAGGACGTTGCACAGCTTCGAGCACATTAGGAAACTGAGCTGCATGTCTATGTTGATTACTCTTAGGACTAACAGCATGTGACATTAGCTGCATTCCTTTTTGTTTCTTGTGATCAAAAACTGCAATAATGTTTTCGATTACCTCATGTTTATGATCTTATGGGTTAGAAATTATGGAAAAACTATTGATCCTTTCACACAAGTTTTTTAATTATGTAATTTTAGTGAAGCGATTCTTGAGTTTTCTACTTCTTAAATTGGTATTGAAGGAGGTAGGGTCCCGTTGGTGACACTAGGTAGTTTTATCAGTCCCATCTTCTGTCCAAAACACACGTTTGATCTCGTTTTATTACTCGTGGTAATAGCTAAAACAAAATTGAAAGATTTTACATTGAAACTTAGCTAAAACTATGATAATGGACTTTGATTGATTCAGCCACCGATATCCCACGGAATCAATTTTTGCTGTCTGGAATCGCCATGATATCCATAGAGATTCTGTCCATGTTGTTGCATCCCAAGAGTAGTTTTTGTCTACTTCAATGTTTCTCAAAGCGCATGTCACGGTGAGCTGGATATTGACTTGTGTACGTATTTACGCTTTGAAGTGGGTCTTTTATAGGTGAAAATATCTACTATAAACTATTCTGTGTGGGGAGCCGCAGATGAGCCATGAATTGGGCAAGGGAACCATTGGTCTAAGGTATCAAGTTTCTTGCGATGAAATAGAAAATCTGAAGATAGGAAATGGTACAAAACTAAACGTGGAGAAGGTTATAAGTTCTGCAACTTTATAATGTACTTTATTCATAAACTAAAATTGTCATTCAAGTTCTCGAACGTCGAAATTTCAGACCTTGCCTTACATAGTGTATAAAATACATAACATGATTACTTGAGTAGAAATGACTATTCTGATACACTACTGCTGCTGCCTATTTCGTTTCTAAGTGCAATTTTTTACACTGGAGCTTCATTCGTACAAAGAGTTTGTGGGCTCAAATCTCATAAGTTGAGCAAAATAATTTCAAGAAGAACATCTGGCCGTCGTTCAACATTTCTCAAACGGTATCGTTTGCATAGTTGAGAATTCGAGTGAAGATTTACAGATGGTTCTTTTCTCTCTAAGTAATGCCTTTTTACTCTGAAACTGCCATGAATATACTGCGAGCTCATACTCCAATAATCATAGTCAGATTTTGATTGGTACTAGTATGTAGGCTTTCACTGCCAGAAGGATTCCGTCTAAAGAGCCATTATTTCATGGAAATTTGACTTCTAGGTGTCAACTTGGGAAGTAGGCATTATCAGTTGGAGATAGAAGCAAAAGTAAACGTGATAATTTTCTTTGTCTCCATCTCTAACGAGATATCTATCAATATGTTGGATGAAAAGTGTGGAAGTCTAATTTCTTCGGGACCATGGCTCTTTAGCCAGGAGAGAATCTTTTTATAGCATTTCAATTGGGTTTTGTCTTCCTTTTTAAGATGTTGCCGCAGCCATTTTACGAATGAAGTTCCACTTTTAGTCAGATTGAATGTAACTTTTTTTATCTGTGATGTTTTTTTTAGTAGCGAAGAAATTTATTTTGTTCCATATGTAACTTTGTGTGAATAAAATTTTGTAGTGAAATATTCCGCTCAAGTGTGCTCTTTCCCCCTCCCCTGAATCATTGGGGTCATTCAAGTATTACGTCAGCATCGAGGGGGTTTCGGATTTGCTGACTTTTGATGGCAAGGGGGGGGGGAGGAAAGGTTTCTTACGTCATCAACCACCCTTTTTTGAAGAGATGAAATATTTTAAGCTGATGACAAGGGGGGAGGGGGGTTAAAAATGGCTGAAAATCTGCTTACGTAATACTTGAATGGCCCCAATTCGGAGATAGAAATTGATATTTGCTACTTGATAGGTTTCAAATGTTTTAACTTGCGAAACCCTTGAAAGGAATGGGACTTTTGCGGAATCCAGATATGAATATTTCTACAACATAGCTATTTTTATTGTACCCCCAGTAAAAAAGTTCTCTCCAGTTGTCGATCTGCGGTCTGGAGCAATTTCTCAGCCCATGGATGGTATTTTCTTCTCGTGCCTCACCCAAGAGTGACACCCTTTCTACTTTTCAAATTGAATTTAATCAACACTAAATTGATAATAAATGAAAATTTTTATGGATAACATTCATCTCTAGGACCCTGGGCCAGATCATCTCTCCCAAGAGCCGAATTATATGGAAGAAATAGGTCTGTAGTAAAATATGGGACAAACCAACCCCCCCCCCCCAGCTTCAGAAAATGCACTAGAAATGGTATATATATACATACAAATATAGAAAAATGTACATTATGAAAATTAAATTTTTTGTCGAAACGTCAGGGGATCGAGCATCCATGGAGGCCAAGAAATGCCCTCTGAAACGTTCCGTGTTACGCCAATGTCAGGGTGTCCCGATGAGAGCCCTAGACATTGAATATAACTTTTTCATTTTTGAGTTTTCATATTTTCGCCATCTCTTTCCAGTTCACGTATTAATTTGCTTGCAGTATTTCATTTAAAATATGGAACTTATACAAATATATTCATGCATTGCGTATACATATACATACATATTCATCAAAAGCGAATATAAAGGGGCTACAGTTGACCCCTGTTGCCGGAGGCGAATATAAAGGGATCCGATCCATACAGTGGCCCATGTTCTTTGCCCCCCCCCCCCCCGGAAAAAGTTGAAATGACAGCCTTCAACAAATCTACACAATATAAATCAAATCATCCTGGTCCATGCCTACCCTGGGCTAGAGTGCAATGAGCTTCCTACTTGTGAAGGGTTTTATGCATGGCTGTCGCAACATCATCTGAGGAAAAAAGTCACACAGGAAGAGTAAGCTGTTTGTAGAAGTATTGGAATGTGATGTTTTGACTAGTAACCTGACACCAGAAGGGACCTATAAGCTGGCACATTATCGTGATGGAGCAGCCACGACACTGCCTTCCAAGGATAAAGAATTATCTTAGAGGGCATACATTTTACATCTTTGTACGAACAATGGCAAAAATGCATAATTGCATAGAGCAATTACTTCGAAGGAAACAACAAATGAACAGGTTCTATTTGTATTCATTCTTCCGTAATAAAATAAGTGTCGGAACTTTTTGAAGTATTTACATGCATTCAAGAATCATAGATCCAGACATTGGCGTGCGTAGAGGGGGTATTTTAGGGTTCCAACCCCACCCTTGAGCCAAGATTATAATGTTATTTTGCAGAGAAAAATGTAAACCCCCCCCCTCTCAGAAGGAAAAAAGAAATCTGAAACGCTCGAGAAAATTCTGCATATGCCTATGGTGCCAGATATTGTGTAGGTCATGGATTAACCACTTTATGATCAAGTACGTAATATTGCATCCAAACACCAGTGGAATGAATTCAATTCTTTCCTCTCTCCTCATCGTCGCGAAGCTTTGTTCCTGCCCTATGAAAAAAGTTATTTTTATCTCTGTTTATTTCTATACTCCTATTAGTGATTCATTTTCCACATGTGATGTATCATTTTACAAATAGAACAGGTAGGGTGAGGGTGAAAAGAGAAAAATCTACTTCGTTCCTACTCTCTCTTAACTAGTCTTATCAATTATTCTGTTTTCACCCTTTTTCATTTGTGTTTTTTCCTTGTCCTGTTTTTTTTCTTCCCTTATTTTTTTTTTTCTAAAATGTGGTTCGGTTAGATCATTCAAATTTCTTGCCAATAGCTCGTAAGCAAGGGGATTAAGATGGCCTTAGTTCTATGGACAGCTCCGCTGGGTTGTAAAAGTAAAGTAGTCATATTTTCCCCCACATATTTCACTTAAGATTTATGTCTTTACAGTTCTCTATGCCTCCTGACAGAGAGGGAGGCATGCAGTGCATTGCACCCATGGTGAATAAACTGCCCGTGGCTCCTATTTTATCTGTTTTTTCACCCATGGCCCCTTAAAATATCTCAGGATTGCAGGGGGAGGGGCATTTGGTCTAAAGCAGTAGTTCCGGGCCACATGGTCCTACTGGGATTCCTAAGATATTTTCCCACTTGTTTTTTTTAAATTCACTTCTCGACAGTCTCTGAATCTTTGGAATGAGCTCTGCCAGAATTTTGCAACATAGAGTATATTCAAACGTGAATGCTTTTGATTGAAATTATAATGTAAAGCGTCAGTCGTTTCTAAAAACCGGGAACACATCCACGTTCTGCTACAAAATACTGTGAAAGTGTGTTTCCGTGTAATGCTTGTTATATGTAGTGCTGCCATTAATTTTTCTAACTACGTGTGAAGTGTAATCACACTTCAATAAGGTTGAATAATTACATCGTTGTAGGCCTGTTGCTCTCTGTGCCGAGACTGTTCAACAGGGAGATCGGTTTGCATTTGCACATCAAAGTTGGGAAACGTAAAAAACCAACGCCCACCACTGTGATGACGGTGGACACACTATATTTTAGCTAGTGTTTTAAGTTTTGAGCATTAACTAATAGAATGGTATAGATTGCCATATTGTTTTCATCTCGCAGGGCTGTCTTAAGAACAGGATGTGGGCCCCAGGCTAAGTGATTTTTCGTAGGCAAATTCTCGAAAATTTCAATCAGATGACATTTTGTAAAAGTACAAATGTTTCTTTTTATAAATAAGCTCCTCAAATATACTTACTGCAGGACTTGACAAATTGAAAATTATTTAGGCGCCAGCCCAATTTCTTAGTCTACTTTACTACCGTACAGCCAACTCTGGTCATATATCGCCATACAGTGATTTCCCACCAGTGGATTTGGGTAGGAAATGAAGACACCATCTATCGGTGGTCGCCCCAGGCTCAGTGGGTAAAGAACTTGATTCTCTCTCTCTCTCTCTGATGTGCTTTGGCCAGATTCGAACCCACGAACCTTGATGGTAACCTCCATAGTGAAAGAGGAGCATCCTACCACTTCGCCACTCTGGCAATTTCTTAAAGTGGTCCACTAGTTGTGGGAATACCTCTCTCGCAACTGAAATAGCCCAATTTCTTAACAGTCAAGCATAGTATTTTGCTCAAGAGAAACAGTCCTAAACAATGTTTTCTTACTCTCCTCATGTTAAGAGATAGTGTAATGAAATCAGGAAATTTTGTGTTGCCGTTGGCTCCCAACCACATAAAAAAAATTTAGGTGCAGAATCCGATTTTCTAGTCACACCATGGCGACCTAGAATTTGTCCTGAGGTCAGAGAGTTACTAAATTTATTCATTTTTTTCACCATTGGAAAGGATAACCCATTGTCTCATTTACGGTATTCTTCCCCTCTTTAGCCGACATGCCAGGAAACAACGAGAAAGACCAGTCTGCTGGAAATACCCGTATTTTCTAGCATGCTGGGAAATTTGAGTCAGATTCTGGGAAATTTACAAATTGTAATTTGATCTTAAAAATCCACTGAATTGGCTAGATACATATTGCAATAAATCTTCTCGTTAAACCTTGCTTTTCCGGCATGCCAGGAACCCGATTCCCTCGAATTTTACAGTATGCCAGCTAATGCGGGACAGTACAGTATGATCAACGGCTGAATATGACCAGCCCATCAAAGTTGAATGCATGCCGGTCTCCCATTTAAAAATTGCCACACACAGATAGCAAGCAGACCCCACAACACATATTAACATAACATGAAAATTCAAGCACGTTTGCCATATTTATTTAAAAACATGGGAGTTAGATGGCAGCACCAGCAAGAACACAAAACAAGTGCAATTCTGACGATATAAATATATTAGGACCACACATACAGCCACAGGTGACAGAAATGCTTTGAACATGTCGTGTTAGTCTCTGGTTTAATGTAGGAAATTTTGATTTCTTAATCGATTTTCTGGGTGCTCGAACCTGTTCTACAAATTTCTGTGGTTGCTCCGACCAGGGTCTAGATGCGGTCGCATTTTTCGCAAAATGCAAAAGAAAATCTTAGAATGCAAAAGAAGTGGTAGCCATTTTTGCAAAAATGCATACAGAAGGTACGGAACGAGTAGACATCCAACCATTAATCATTACATTAGTATTGTAGCATTTTGCTAAAACTTTCCTCCCCATATTCGCAAAAGGAATTTTTTATCCAGCTTAAACCCTGGCTCCGACCTGTTCTTCAAATTTCTGTGGATACTCGAGCACCCATGGCCCAGATGCTACTGCATATAACCAAGAGCACACATTACAGCATGTACCGATTCAGTATAAATTTCGTGAAGGAATATGGACAAGGTGCATTGCAAGGGTCAAGTAACCTGTCAAAATTTTCTTTTTGGTCTCACTTCTAAAAAAGTTGGCCCATCACTGAACTAGACAATGCTGCCATCTCTTGGTCAAATATTTGTCAGCTGCAATTCAAGGAATTCATGGTAATGATGGAAATTTGTGGGAGACTCCCACAAATACTTTTTCCAGCATAAAACATTTGACTATGTATATTTCCATCGATAGATGGCAGTGCATTTTTACACAATGATGGGGGATAAATTTTGTCGAAAGGGAAATTTTGCCTGACCAGGTTACCATCACTGTGTAGGTAGCCAATGATACGAAAGCACTCAGAATTATAGGTACCAATGAAATTACACTTTAATTGAAAATATAAATAAATGGATACAATCATGGGCCCCCCCACAAAGGCGGGGCTGGCAGGGCCCAAGACAGTTATAATTTTTTTGTATTTTCCCGCTATAAATTAACTATAGAAGGAGCCCGTGAAAAGTCTGGAAGGGAGCCCCGCAAAAGATCCCAGCTAGGGGCCCTGCTCCAGGATGTGGGGGGCCATGGATACAATCATGTCCGAGGTTGAGAATACTCAAGTTCATAATAATGGTGATAACACACATCTATGTCATTCCATGTCGAGATGATTCGGGCTGTGACTGTCCCAAAGACTTCTCCTCGTCGCCAAGCTCAGCCGCATCAGCTGTATCTCTGGAGGAGGATCCCGCGCACTCCCCGGGGATCGTCGGTACAGCTTGGGATTTCGGAACGGGACACCCGTTCCTGTTCTTCGTTCTCTGAAACGGTGGCAGAATGACGGCGACGTAACCGTCCGACCAAGGTTTCTCGGCGAGTAGATTCGGTTCGGCGACGAGCCTCTCGTTCACTTCGACCAGAGTCCCGTCGACGCAACTCGCGAGTTCGAACTTGGATCCGTCCGAGCACCGGACCGAACACAGGAGCGACGAGGCTTTGAGTTTCTGCCCGCCCCTCTTGAACCGGCCGGACACTTTGTTCTTGAGGCGGTTGATTTTGTCCGAACATTCGAAATCGACGGAGACGACGGTCTTCCCGTCGGTGATGATCGGGTGTCGATTGGAGACGGCGATGACGCACAGTTTGTTGGAGTGTCTCAACACGCACTGGCAACGATCGGGGACGAGTTCCGGTTTGAAATAGCGTTCGGTGACGCATGGGTGACGAGCATCTACGCGGAATGTTTGGAGAAATTCGCTCAGTTCATTCGTTTCCATGATCTTCAGATGTCTCTAACATACACGTGCCACAGATTGTAAACATTCAGCTCCGCTCATTACAAGACGGATCACTCTTAAACAGATGTCCTTAAAAAATTTCCTGCCAAAATCCTCCTCGAAAGTAGCCCAGAATATTTGAACCTGTGCTGCCATCTATGAAGCAACAAGCGAGCTACAGTTTGACGATATTCTAGCACAGTGGTTCTCAACCGGGGGCCATATGGCCCCCTTGTGGTACTGGGATACTTCAAGGAGGCCACGGAAGAAAATGGAGAAAGGGGCCATGACAGGTGGTTTGGAGAGCTGAGAAGAAAAATTAAGGTGTGGAGAAATAAAGATTTCATATTAGTCACTAACACTTACAGCATAGCTACCAAGTCTCCCGAATTTTATCTTCATCGCTCGATCTCCCGAAATGTTCTTAAATCTCCCGAATTTTTACGAAAATCACAAAAATCCCTAATTGTCCCTAAAAATTCCCTACTTCATTAAAAAAATCCCCGCTTATGAAAACAATCCCTAAGGAATTTCTTGTGGGGCATGAAGCCTCTTTTTTTTCCCTTTCGAAATGACGTCACACGTCGTAAATGGGGAAATTCCCTTTTTAAGGAAGTTTTACATACCCTCTGATGGTAACAAGAAAGTTGTTTGTCTTATCGTGCAGGGAAATGGCTTAGCAGCCAATAGTCCTGGATAATAATTGAAGATTATGGTGATGCACATGTGGTCAAAATTTCTTTTGTTGAAGTTACGTACGTGCGATATAACAAAGCATGAATAATGATAAGCAAAAACATATTTAATCAATTTTAAAGATACTTATTCCGATGAATTTCCTTTCATCAAACGTTCCAGAAGAGGGCTGACTTTTCCTTTTTGTACAAGTTGTGTTACGGATAGGCTGACCATATTTCCTCGAGAGAAATACGGGACATCGGGATTCCAAATACGGGAAAATACGGGACACTGCCAATTATCGCCAAAAACTACGCCTAAACAAAACAAAGTTGCCAAATATTGTTGAAATTACAGAAAAATCGCAATGGCGGGAAATAATGCATTACTACAAATTGCAGAGGATTAAAATGCATTCGACGAAAAAAAAAGTTTACCAAGGCAAATGTGCGAGATTAATATTCCCATATATAGTTGTAATTATTATAAAATAATTTGAGTTGAAAAATAATTTAAATCTTTGACTTCAATAAAGAATAAAAATTCAAGTAGGCTTCGAGTGAAATACGGGAATAACCGGGACACTTTTGCCAAAAAGTCGGGACGGCCGGAAAAAAAGAAAATACCGGGACTGTCCCGGGAAATACGGGACGTATGGTCACCCTACATATTATATATACACACATAGTCAAGGGCGTAGCGAGGGAGGGAGGGGGTGTCCCCCCCCCCCGAGAGTTTTGAAAAAATGGCGGCTTATTCTTCCTGTTTGCTAAATTTTCAGGGTTTTTTTTTCTCTGTTTCGCTTAATTCTTCGCTTTTGTCGTTTTTTTTTCAGTGTTCAAACGTATATATAATATTTATTTTGCTCTTTTTGGTCAACTAGTTAGTATCTGGGGTGTTCCTTCAGTGACGTAGGTGTAGATACTTCTAATACTGCATTGTTCTCTCCCAATGAATACCATCAATCATTGAATTCTCTATCCTCTAATATGTTTTCTCCCATGGAGACATTGAATGACTTACCTTCTACATCGGCGGAAAATAATCTCTGGGTTTCGGACATCGGCCCCCAAGGACATTATTCAAAATCTATCTGGATCAAACTTACAGTTCACCGTCAAGATTGTTGGAGATACGACCATCCCTAAATCAAAGCCCAAGGAATTACGTATGTGCCTTGAACAAAAATTCCTGAATGCAAAACTCATCGATGAAATCCGATTCGCAAGAAATGGTGACCTACTTCTCACTTCAGCATCACCTGAAGTTGTATTGGAGGCCCTATCGCTGTCCTCTATTGGAAATATTCGGGTCAGAGCGACTCTACTTACTGATACATTATCTTCAAAACTGCTTCTGAGAGATATTCCATGTTCCGAAAAGCTGAGTGATGTGGCGTTAGAGCTGATGGACAATGGTTTGGTTCCATTGTGCATTAGACGTTTTGTGAAAAATAAAATACCCACAAATACTTTGTTGATTACCATCTTGGGCAGTTCCATTCCTGCTGATCTCAAATTATGGTTCCAAATCTTCCATCCTCAAGAGTTTATAGAAAAACCAAGCCAATGCACTCGTTGCTTCAAATTTACCCATCGTACTAAATTTTGTCCAGTTACGAACACTATCTGTAGGACCTGTGGTGATCATCATGATACAGAATCATGTTCAAATGCTCCTAAATGTATAAACTGCGCTCAAGGTCATGATCCCATGGACAAGAAGTGCCCAACATATATTAAAGAGGCAGAAATAATCAAGTACAAAACAATCAAGCGGATTCCAATTCATCAAGCTCGCAAATTCTTCCAAGATAAATCGCCAACTTTTGCTGACAGAGCAAGTATAAATTGTGTGCCATCAACTATCACAGACTTAAAAATCGATATCCAAAATTTGGTCCGTAAAGAAATCGAATCAATGCATGAAAAAATAATTGAAGATGTGAAAATCTCCATGCATGCACTGATCACTGAAGCTATTCAGTCAATTGTTCCAGATCTGATATCTCAAGTCATCAAGGAAGCTGTACCACTATTGTCATCTGCACTTAACAGCGAGCTGATCGCATCCGCATTCACCAGTGAACTGCCTCATAAGAAAAATAAATTACAAGTTCCTCCTTCAAAGGATACTCCTGCGCAGCAGCCATTGCTAGAGTCCTCTACAGTCACACCAAAGCGAAACTGTTCAAACCATCATAATCAATGATAACTTTTTTTGTTTTTCTTTTTCCCCTCTCTTATTTCAGTACAAGTCAGTACTGTTTTTGTGTTCAACTGCTAGATTTGCAGATATGTTCATTTTCAATTTTACTTCATTGAATAAGCTATTCATGGTTTTCAAAATTTTGTTCTTTCTACTTTAGTCAAGATTATTCAATTTTCTGTATGTTTACATCATTGAAGGTGCTTCAATGGAACTTGCGCAGCATCAATAACAAGAGATTACACCTTCTTCGTTTTCAAAAAGATTATGATGTACTTTGTCTCCAGGAGACATTCCTTACGTGTAATGACCGTTTCCACTTACCGAACTTTATAATATACAGATGTGACCGAGACAACAGCTCAGGCAGAGGTGGTGTTCTCACTGCTGTTCGCTCTACATACCCTTCACACGTTATTCATAAATTCTGTCTTCAAGGCGTTGAAGTAATCATTATCAAGATTCATTTCCATAACAAGTACATTCATATAGCAAACACCTATTTGGCTGACACTTCCGAAATCCCTACAGTTATGAATACCATTCTTTCTAAAATCTCATCTCCATTCATCATTGTTGGTGATTTTAATTCGTCCCATTCTTCCTGGAACAGTCCTCGGACAGACACAGCTGGCAGAAATCTTTTTTTGTGGCTTCAACAAAACCCAGTTTGTCTGATCCAACCCAAGTGTGCTACTCATTTTTCAAGCAATTCGTCTAACACAATAGATTTATGTTTTTGTTCTTCAAACTTAATGGGTAAAATTAACTGGTACAGCAGTGACTCCCTTTACGACAGTGATCATCTGCCTATTTGTCTCGACATCAATCTTCGGGTAAATAAATTTTCTCGCAAAATAGCCATCACAAACTGGGATTTCTTCAAGGAAAAGTTATCATTTGACAATACTTGCTCTTTTTCTGATCATGTAGAAAAATCCTGCATATCAGCTACAAAAAAGGTACAATCACATCCTCACCAGTATAATGAGTATTTTGATTCATCCTTAAGATCATTGCTCATCTGCAAGAAAAGGTCATTCAGACAATATCTGAGATGCCCTTGTCCTCCGTGTTGGATCATCTTTAAGAAAAATAATGCAAAATTCAAGAAGGAGCTCAACCTCCGAAAAAGGGAATTTATGTCAGAAAATATTTTTATTCATGCCACTTATTTTACAATTCTTAGAAAACTCAAACTCATCCAGTCTAAACTCCAAGTGGATCGTCATCTTGTGTTCCATGTCAACAATTTAGAAGTGGTGGACCCTATGGATCAGCTTAATCTTCTCCAGTCATCTCTTATAAATAATTACACTCACAAGGTCTTTGACTGTTTCAGTGGCCCCCATCAAGACTTCTCTAGTTTGATGAATGTTCCGATTACCATTGGAGAGCTCAAATCTGCAATTCGTCGTACTCCAAACACATCGCCAGGTCCTGATGGTATCAACGCTAAATCATACTCTTTAATTCCTGACTATCAAATTCATCTCTTGTGTGCTGAATACAACAAAATTTGGCTCTCTGGATCTATTCCAGTGGATTGGAAGTATGGAAAAGTAATTTTTTTACTCAAACCTAATAAAAACCCAAGTTGTCCTAAGTCTTATCGTCCACTGACATTAACAAACGTAAAACTGAAGATTTTGGAACGAATAATTCTGTACAGACTCAACTGGATCTCATTAAAATACAAACTCTTCCCAGCGAACATTTATGCCTTTAAACCACGTTCTGGATCTCAAAACCTTCTTAATGACTTAAAATGCTTTATTTCTAATACTTTCAGGCTCAAAGAATTTGGCGTCATTGTTTCTCTTGATATTAAAGGCGCCTATGACTCTGTCATCTATTCTGCTCTTTTATACAAGCTCAAATCTTTTGAGTTTCATGGTACTTTCGTTAAATGGATGGAGAATTTTTTGATGGACAGAAGATGCATCATTAGTTGGAGAAACCATCAGTCAGATTGGATTGACTTAAAAAGGGGATTGCCTCAAGGATGTGTTACTTCTCCATGCCTATTTAATATTTATATTTCTGACATTCTTTCTCACCTTCCCAACTCCATTCATCCCTTCATTTATGCTGATGACATTTTTCTTTGGATCAGTAAATCAGACTTGAATGTTGTTACAGACGAATTGAATTCTGCCTTAAACCTTGTTTCAAACTGGATGGATCAGTGGGGATTTGTTCTGTCTACTGAGAAATGCAGTTACAGCATTTTTTACGAAAAAAAATATTCCTTTTCTCCCAAATATCCAAATCAACGGTGCTCAGATAAATTACGAGGAAAATATCAAGATTCTTGGAGTTATTTGGGATCAAAAGCTGAGTTGGAGCCCCCAGATCAATCACATTTCCAAAAAAGCCATTAACATTTGTAATATCATGAAGTTGATTGCAGGCAGCAGGCTTCGTGGAGCTAAAGGGCATAAACTTTTGGCTATCTGTTCTAGCATTACTTCAAGCTTCATGAATTACAGTTCATTCTTGTGGCATAATAGCTCCAAGAAAAATATTCAAAAGTGTTCTGCTATCTATCACCAATCTCTTCGCATTGCTACTGGTCTTCCAATCTCAACACCGATTCCTCTGTTACTCAGCATCTGTGGAAAACCTCCATTTTCACTGTTTTTGTTAAAAAATGCTACTAATCATATTATCAAAGCAAGAGCTTCCCATTACAGCTCTGTGTTCAAACATATCTGTTCTAATTTCAGTTTTGACCGTCAAGGCTTACATACTAAAATTTTGGATCCTTCTATTATTCAATTCATCAAGGACAACAATTTACTTATTCCTCTTCAACCTCTGTTTTTTGCGAATCCTCCTTGGCTTATCACCAATATTGATATCACAACCAGTTCACTTCCATTTCAAACATCATCAAATGATCTCCTCACAAAGCAACTATTTTATGAACATGAACAAAAATTCTGGTCTTGTTCTACTATTATAGCTACAGATGCCTCAAAAGGAGCTCATACCTCTATTGGAATTTTCTGTGCAAAAACTCGTAATTCATTTCAAGCAGCGCTCCATGATTGCTCATCTGTCTTCACTGGAGAATGTGTTGCAATAATGATCGCAGCACTAAAATTCATTGTCAGTAATGAAAACTACATAATTTTATCCGATAGCAAATCAGCTATTCAAGCAATCGCCAACATCAACCCAAAATCACATTCCGTGGTTTTAGCAACTTTTTATGCCTTATAGTTAGCATCATTGCGGGCGACAAGAATCTCATTAGTTTGGTGTCCAGGCCACAAGGGGGTCTTCTACAATGAGCTTGCAGATCATCTAGCACGTACAGCAGTTGATTCCGAAAATCCAGTTTTCCCTACATATGCTTACTTCGAGGATGTGATTAATCTTTCACACAAAAATTGGCAATCATCAATTCATCAATATTTTTGTAATCAACCCCTTTATCCAGTTGCCGATCGTTTCTTCGATGCTGTTAAAAAATTTTCGCCCTATTTTACTAGCCGCAAGTTTGAATCACTCTTTTATCGTCTCATGACCAACAGAGCACCTACCAATGGTTACCTTCACAGAATTCATCAAATAAGTTCACCTAACTGTATCTGTGGCAACAATTGTGAATCTAACAATCATTTCTTATTTACGTGTCCTAAATGGTCAATTTTTAGGGAATGCTTTCTGCAGAATGTAGGCCTTGGTAATAATCAGATATCTGACTGGCACACACTCATTGAAGTGACTCCGAGCACTTTGATCAAGGAATTTGAAATTTTCATGGGAAAATGTAACCGTTTTTGATATTGGCTGCTTTCTTTTTTCTAGGAGCTGAGATTTTTGTGGTTTTTTTTCTTTGCATCATCTACCAGTTTGTTTGTTTTGTTGTTTTTTTTTTGCTAAGACTGTTTCTTCATTGTACTTTGTTCCCCACAGTTCTGTTGTTCCTGTTCATCTTCGCAGATGTTTTTATACAAGATTGCACTCTGACATTTTGAACTAAAGCTGTCCTAGAGCCCTAAGCAGGCATAGAGGACGTTAATCTATCTGTATCTGTATCTGTACCCCCCCCCCCGAAATGTGAGAAAATGACCGAAAAAAGGGAAAAAGATGGCCAAATCCATTGTTCTGTCACTTTGGTCCCCCCCCCGAACGAAATTTCTGGCTACGCCCCTGCACATAGTATATGAAGGCGTCTTTACTACGACCACTGAGCAAAGCTGCATTAAGATTATGCATTGAGAGTCTTTCAAACGGCTTTGCCACTGAGCTACAAGTAAACTTAAAACTAAGGCTTTACTTATAGCTCAGTGACTACGACGTACTACTAAGCATTCTAGGAGCTATTGGTCACTAACAGAAAAAAATTGGACTTGTGCTGCTATCTAGACACAAACTAAAAAAAACTGAACTAGTACTGTTTTCTAACCATAGATGGCAACAAATTCTTTATAAAGGATTTTTTTTTTCATTACTAGTCAAAGTCGTCTGAATATTTTTGTCGACGAACATGGTTGTTCGATTTGTCGAATGGAATTTTGCATATGGAAATGTCCTTTCCACTTGTTAATACAAGATTCATTGAAAGGCTTGTTATTTATAGAAATGAAGATTACACACAAGGAAGAAAATTCATCACTGCCCCAAGCACTGAGTTAATAAGTTTACTTATAGCTCAGTGGCCTCAAGCGAGAGACAGGAGTGCATATTTCGCAAATGCACCGCTATTCCGCGAGATTTTTTTCGTAATTTTTTCCACACAGCCAATCACGTTGGTTCAGCCTCTACGATAATTCGCGTAGCTCTACGATATCTTCATTTTCCTATCTGATCGCGGAACAGTGGTGCAAAATGTGCAATCGCGCTATTTTCAATGTTATAAGAACGATTTTATTTTTTAAACCAACAAATTTATGCATTGAAAGCAAACTTAGATATTCAAATAGATTTTGGGCAAAGGATAATGACTTGCAAAGGTAATATATTGTAAAATATAATGCATCAGCATAAAGAATTAAAATGTTTAAATCATTTTCTGACGAGGAGTTAGAAAAAAATGGATAACTTTCACGAGCTGAATTCGAACCTGATAATAAGACGCCGTTCAAGTATTACGTAAGCAAATTTTTAGCCATTTTTGACCCCCTCTCCCCCTTGTCAGCAAAAGTCAGCAAAACGCTGACCCTTCTTCCCGCGCCCTCCCCCCCTTGTCAACAAAATTTCGTCATCAGCTCTGCCCCTCTGAATCCTAACTCATATTTTCATAGAGGATGGTTGATGACGTAAGCATTATCCAAACCCCCCCTCCCCCCCTTGTCATCAAAAGGCACCAAATTGGAACCCCCCCCCCTATTGATGATGACGTAATACTTGAACGGCCCCTTAGGTAGTGGGAATTATCGTAAACCAAGAAGAGACGTGATTGGCTGAAATCGTGTAATCGCGGAATAGTGGTGCATTTGCGAAATTAGCGACCGGAGTTCGAACAACACCACACTAGAAATATATTTAGTGTGGTGTTGGTTCGAGTCCCCGTGGGAGCAGTGATGAATTTTATTCCTTGTAAATACTTGAAAATCTTCATCTCTCTACAAATAACCAGTTTTTTAATGAATCTTGAAATGGATTTTTTTTTTTTTTAATGATATTACTGATACATAGGCTGACCATATTTCTTCGAGAAAAATACGGGACATTAGGATTCCAAATACGGGAAAATACGGGACATTGCCAGTTATCACCAAAAACGACGACAAAAGCAAACAAAGTTGCCAAATATTATTGCAATTGCGGGAAATGCCGCATTACCAGTGGCGGATTACCGCACAGGCGCACGAGGCCTCGGCAGAGCGGAGGGCCTCCAAATAGTTGTGTGCTTCATCCTACATATGAATTTACATGCGCATCAACAAATCTCTTGAACTAAGTACAGTATCTGCTCTCCCTTTTTTTTTTTTAACCGCAATTTTTTTTGTTTTTTCATGTATACTGTACGTATAAGAGTACGTATGGAAGAAAAACGGGAACTGAAAGAAAAGAACAATTTACAAGACGCAGCTCTCAAGGGCCAGTTCTTCCCCGACAAAGAAAGAAGAGACATTGTAATTTATTGTTATTGTGATTTTGTCTCCCACTTGTTTGAATGAAATACTATAAGCTGGTTCAAACAACATATACATTTGCAATCTATGACTGGAACCATACGACCATATGACAAAAGAAAAGTGGGGTTTGAAATGAATGCTGAATGACATGCATTCTGAATCACGTGATTTTTCTGTTGCTCTTTTAACACTCCCTCCCCGGCTGAAAAAAATCAAGAGGGTTTCTTTTCCTTCTTTCTAAAAAAAAGAGCTACATTTTTGGATTGGTCAAGGAGGCTTGGGTAGACAACATCTTTGTGTCAGACCGAAAAGTGTTTATTGTTAATGTAATTGTAATGTGTGTTATTGTAATGAAAAAAATTTTCACGCCGATCCTCAAGATTTCCTTTAGGATTTAGATTGCAGAATCTCCAAAAATAACGGTAAGCAAAACTAAAGATATATAAATTATCTGATAAATTTTTATTTGAGTATTTCAATTCAACTACAGTAGTCTCTCGAGAATTCGGTCGTGCTCTAATCCAGCACGTCCAGTAGTCCAGGATATTTAGGTGGTGTGGTGTCACTTTTCTCCTGATGCCCTAACCCCTTAACACGTTCTAATATTTCTTAATTGCTGATCACGTCCTGACTATGTCTTTGCACGAAATTTCATATATTATTTCAATGGGTTTCTTCAAAGTTAATCCAGCAATTTCGGTAAAATCTGGCACACCGTGGTCTAATACGTGCCGGATTAGCGAGAGTCTACTGCAGGGGTCTTCAACCTTTGAGGCATAGCAGGCCATATTGAAACATTTTATAAAGTACGCGGGCCACAATGTTATACTGTGGCATTTTTCGTTATTAAACGAAACGGGGGGGGGGCATAATATAGAAGATTTTTATTCACTCTGAATACAAATAATACAAAGGCAAAGGCCACAACAGGCAGAGTGCCCAACGAGGTGGCTGAAAGAGAAAATAATAATAATTAATATAATAATAGTAAAAATAAAATAGAATAAACAAATAAAAAAATAATAATTTCTAAAAAAATTTTTTTAATAATTTCTTTCATTGACAATAATTTTAATTCATTCTGAAATAATTTCTTTCATTGACAATAATTTTAATTCATTCTGAAATAATTTCTTTCATTAAATTTAATTCATTCTGAACTAATTTCTTCCATTAAAAACATAATTCTTATATTTACTCTGATATAATTTCTTCCCTCTATTTCCTCTATTGAAGAAATGTTTTTCTATTAAATATTATCAGTATCTTTATATCAGATCAAATATATTATATTTGAGATATTATCAAATCTTTATTAATCAGTAATATTAAATTACTAAAACTATGACGGATCTCCATTTTTGCCGTGTGGCTGAAGGCACCAGGACGGACATCTTAGATTACTAAAAATATGATGCAGAATTTTACTGTGATTTTTTTTTTTAATGGGAGTGTGATTATTTTTCATCTAGTACCAGAGAATATCATTATATTTCCTTATCTTATTTTTGTGTTTATGGTTTTAGTGATGCAAAAATAAAAAAAAAAGTTATGATTTTCATAATATTGTTCATTTTAGTGAACCATCTCGTTCTTGTTAGGGTCAAAAGGGTGCAGTGGTGGATAAACGCAAATTTGTGGGTGGGGGCGTGGTTGTGACCATGTGTTCAATTTTTCAGGACGGTTCAGATTTTTTTTGGAAAAAATTCTGAATTTTCCCCCTTTTTTAAGCAAATTTATTTTCTTGGTTTGTTATTCAGTCAAAAACGTAGAAAACATTTTTTTTTCCATTTAATTTTTTTTCCATTGGGAGGGGGTGACAGGCTCCTACCTTTAATCCGCCCCTGATAGGGGGGCCTCCAGATCAGGTTGCGCCTGGGGCCTCCCAAAATCATGATCCGCCACTGTGCATTACTGCAAATTGCAGCGGATTAAAATGTATTCCACGAAAAATAAACGTTCAATATTCTCATATATAGTTATAATTATCATAAAATAATTTATGAGGTGAAGAATAATGTCAATCTTTGACTTCAATAAAGAATAAAAATTCAAGTAGGCTTCTTGTAAAATACGGGAAAAACCGGGACACTTTTGCAAAAAAGTCGGGATGGCCAAAAGAACAGAAAATACCGGGACTGTCCCGGGAAAAACGGGACGTATTTTAATAATGGTCACCTTATACTGATACAGCAAGTGTCGTAAATTCCGCTAAGTAAAACGTTGAACATGACGAAAATGTGAAATGAATATTCTTATTTATACAAAGTTATAACTATCATATTTTGAAGAATAATTTCAATCCTTGATTGAAGTTGTTTCAATGGAGAGCAAAAATTCAGGTTGGCTGAAAAAAATGTGTTAAAAACGGGACTTTTTTGATCAAAATAGTCCTCAATCTAGGGTGACCATATTTCCTCGAGAGAAATACGGGAAATTGGGATTCCAAATACGGGACATCGCCAATTATTGCCAAAAATGACGCCAAAACCGAACAAAGTTGCCAAATATTGTTGAAATAACGAAAAAATCACAATGGCGGGAAATATAGCATTACTTCTAATTATTAAAATGAATTCCACGAATAAAAACGTTCACTAAGACAAATGTGGCAGATTAACATTCTCATTTATAGTTGTAATTATCATAATATAATTTATGAGTTGAAAAATCATTTTTAATCATAATCTTCATTAAAAATAATAACTTCAATAAGGAATAAAAATTCGAGTAAGCTTCTCTGCAAAATACGGGAAAAACCGGGACACTTTTGCCAAAAAGTCGGGACAGCCAAAAAAACAGAAAATACCGGGACTGTCCCGGGAAATACGGGACGTATGGTCACCCTAGTTACGGACATAAACATCGGTCATGGAAAGACTGCCATCATCACTCATGTGAAATGAAAAAAAAACATCAAGCAAGTGTCACAAAAAGTCAGTGTTCTTCAAAAATTGACGCTTTTTTCCTTCATCTTCCGATGATTTTGGAGTCATTCGCGCAGAATGTTTGTTCACAGCGTCTCTGATTGAACACAATATTTATTTTTACATCATTGAAGTTTTGGCCTCCAATTTCACTTGTTTTTTGCGTAGGAATTTTATTCCCAAGGGTTTAACTTCCATGTGTGTAAAATCCCTATTTTAATTTGACTTCAGTTTTTGCAGGGCCATATTATCGCATGGGCAAATCGGGACTTTGCCCAGGGCCCCCCGCTTGAAGGGGGCCCCCAAATCTATAATAATAAAGTCTGAAAAGTTGTTTTTTTTAAGTAAAACTTAAATACTTAGAAAAAAAGGAATTTCGTTTTTGTAATGCATCTAAACTTTTTAAAGAATAGAAACTATAAATATAATTTTTTTTTTACATTAATAAAATATTTTTACAGTTATTGGGAGAGAAATTGAACTTCTATTATTCAACTGTAATACTACTTTTTCTAATAAAGGAAAAATGAGTTCCGATTGGTCGGTTCAGGGAATTTTCTGTTGATACCAAAAAAAGTTAAATCTCAGATGAGAAGAAGCACCGGTGCTGCGATGCTAGCCGTTGTAAAGGCATCACAATCCATAACAGAGAAAAGCAAACAATGTTTGTTTTCAGCATGTTTAGCATTTTATAGCTCAATGGTAACTTCAATATTATAAGTTTAATTATGTCCTCTCGAACTTATTTATCTGGCTCTGCAAAGAGAAAGTTGAAAAAACAGAAAGATGAGGGGGAAAAAAAAATTGCTAGTTCATTAAAAAATTATTTTGCAGCACATGCAAAAGTCAATGCGCCATGTAATGAACAATCTAAAGCTGAATCTGATGATGATGAAACAATAATTAATGAATATGATAATTCCAGAGCATGTTTGAGGAATGTTGAGATTCAAGATGATGATGATAGTAAGCCTAGTTGTGTAAGCCTAGCTGCTACTGAGAAAAATGAAAATTTTCTTTATCCAGACCCAGCAATGTGGACTGTTATTAATAATGAAATGGTGGAATATTTTATATGTAATCCCCCTCCTCAAAATACCGATTTGCTATCGGAGACTGAAAGAGTTTTTGGAGGTGTGAAGAGAAGTCTCACTATTTCTCAATTTTATCATACCAAAAGAAATGGTGAAAAACTTTTAAGGAAATGGTTGGTTTTGTCAGCTTCATCGAAAATGTTATTTTGTTGGGTGTGCAAATTGCTACATGCCAATAGCAACAGCTCATGTAAAGGTCAGCTAATTGAAGGATTTTGGGACTGGAAGCATGCTGCTACCAGATTAAAAGAGCATGAAAACTCTTCTTCACATAAGCAAGCCATGATGGATCTGTCACTCCGGGCAAATGTCTCACAAAGAGTTGATTCATCTTTGGTACAGCAATATGAAGAGGAGACGAAGTATTGGATGTCTGTGCTTAAACGAGTTGTTGCTGTTGTGAAATTTTTGGCTATACGGGGTCTACCTTTTTTTGGTGATAATGAAACTGTTGGATCTAGGCACAATGGAAATTTTTTAGGCTGTTTAGAAGTGATAGCCAAATTTGATCCATTTCTTTCAAAACATTTGGAGAGATATGGGAATCCTGGCAAAGGAAATGTAAGCTATTTGTCCTCAACATGTATCGATCAGTTTATTCATATAATGGCTAAACAAGTGGAAAAACAAATCATTGATGAAATTCTGCTTGCCAAATACTACTCAATTATTATTGATTCTACCCCAGATATTACTCATCTTGATCAGTTGTGTTTTGTGATTCGATATGTTGTCGAAGCTGAACCTGTGGAAAGATTTCTGAAATTTGTTCCAATGTACAGCCATAAATCAGAAACCCTAGCAGAAATTGTTTTAACAACTCTAAAAGATGCTGGAATCAATGTATTAAATTGTCGTGGCCAAAGCTATGACAATGCATCAAATATGGCCGGCAAATATTCTGGGTTACAAGCCCGAATAAAAAGCATAAATCCTTCCGCTGATTTTGTTCCTTGTGCAGCTCATTCTCTTAACTTGGTTGGTGTTAATGCTGTTGAGTCATGCAGTGGTGCAATGCAGTTTTTTTGTCTTGTGCAACAAATATATACTTTCTTTTCTTCATCAACACACAGGTGGCAGATACTAAATGAAGAACTGAAAAAACGTGGCGATTTTTCAACATTGAAGAACCGCAGTAGTACTAGGTGGTGTGCTGATGCTCATGCCGTTAAATCATTAAGGAAGAACTATAATGCCATTGTACTTACTCTTAACAGATTAGGTACAGAAGAAAATGAAACTGCATACACAAAATTGGAGGCACAATCCCTTTTGAAAACGTTGAAAAAGTTGGAAACTGTACTGAACATCGTTGTATGGGATACCCTTTTACAAAGGCTTAATCAAACCAGTGTGGAACTTCAAAAATCATCTATGAATTTAACGCGTGTCACACTTTTGTACCAATCTTTAATTGAATTTACTCAATATGTGAGAGACAATTTTGAGGAGTATGAAAAATTAGCAAGAGATATGTGTGAGCCGGATGTTGATTACGATGTAGCAAGAAAAAAATTAAAGCCAAGAAGCAAAGATCCTCATGCAGTACATAGCTGTGAAGTTGACCTGACACCTCGTGAAGCTTATAAATCAAGTATTTATTATGCTGTTTGTGATGCTTTAATTTCACACCTTTCTTTTCGTAAAGAGCCGTATAATAGCACAGCGAAAAAGTTTGCTTGCCTGAGTGAAATGAAGTTGAAATCAAAACTTATGGATAAAGCGATTTCTTTGCAAAAATCCTACCCTCAGGATTTAGATGATTCTTTTCCTGAAGAGCTACAGCAATTTTCTTCACTTGTGGAAGATGGATATAATATTGCAGATATGTTTAAAAAACTGAAATGTTTAGAGCTGGAAGAGACATTTTCCAATGTTGATAGTGCCATAAGAATTTTTTTAACATTGCCAGTAACAAATTGTTCTGGTGAAAGATCCTTTTCTTGTTAAAGCGTCTAAAGTCTCCCATACGCTCTAGTATTCTGCAGGAAAAACTAAGCTCTTTAGCATTACTCTGCATTGAAGGAGAAGTAACAAAAAAATTGGATTTCAGTAATGTAATTCTTGATTTTGCGAAAATGAAAAGCAGAAAAAAAAGTGAATTACTTCACAGTAAAACATTTTTGTGATGCATTAGCCACGCAACTGGTGATTTTATTGATGTGGTTAGTATTTGTCTCATACTTTATTATTTCTTGATAACTAAAGGGTACACGTGAAACAAAATGGTTTAAATTTTCAGTTTTATGTTCAAAAGTTTTTGATCAGACAAAAAATTCTAAAAATATGCAATTTATATCGTTTTACACCCGAGAAATCTATTTTAGATTAGAGAGGAGGGGGGCCCCCAAAAGTATCCTTGCCCAGGGCCCCGATTTGTCATGATCGGGCCCTGAGTTTTTGAGTAGGGATTTTATTCCCTACGCTTCAACTTTTATGTTTGGAAAATCCCTATTTTATTTGGAAAAATCCCTATTGTATTTATTAGGGAGTGGGTTTTAGCATAAAATGCGGGTATGCGCGAAAATCTCCCGAATTTTCATTTTCAAAAGTTGGCAGCTATGACTTACAGTGAGAGAGAGAATCCAACAAAACAACCAATAAAACCAGGGCCTTCTTTAGGGCATGGACCCACCCAGGCCTCACCGTCTACATTTTGCAACAAGTTCCCTAGGATGGGGTTTTTCTCAAGTCCCCGGCTAAATATTTTACTATATGAAATTTATTGTATGAAAAACAAAAAAAATGATGAAAACCATATTAGGCCCCGGGCTGTAGCTCTGTCAGTCCCACTCTTGTGAGGGGTCATGTCCAGGGGCCTCATGCCCATAAGTGACCCCACCTTATGATATTTTGTATAGTATAATATTAATTTTGAAAATAAGTAGGAAATTTAATAAGTAGGATTTTTTCTAAACTTATTGAAAAAATTCTTTCAATTAGAATTTTTTTGTATTCTGTGAATTTTTTTGCTAAAAACCAATTTGGTTTTCTAAAAGGACGAGGTGCTGAAAATGCCCTTTTGGCCTTTTCGAAATTTATTTATAATGGCATTGACAAGAACAAATTTACTGTTGCAATATTTTTAGATATTTCAAAGACTTTTGACAATGTGGACCATTATATTCTCATTCAAAAACTTAATTCAGCTGGTATTCGGGGTCATATTTTAAATTGGTTCACTTCATATTTATATAATAGAGAACAAACAGTCAAAATACAGGATAATTTCAGTAATTATGTCCATATAAATAGAGGAGTCCCACAAGGATCTATATTGGGTCCTTTACTTTTTCTGATTTTCATTAATGATCTTTGTAATTTAGAATTTGACGGTTCCATGATCACTTATGCCGATGATTCTGTTTTAATGTATTCATGTGATGATCTTGACAGCCTTAAGAATCATATTAACCACAATCTAATATTAATTCAAAAATGGTTCTATGCTAATGATTTAAAATTAAATTTACAGAAGACAAAATACGTTAATTTCAATCTTATGCAATCTGATTTACATCTTAATCTAAAATTTCATACCCTCGATTGTGATTTTCAACCTCATTGTCATTGCGATGCAATTCAAGAAGGAAATAGTATTAAATACTTGGGTTTAAATGTAGACAGCAATTTAAAATGGAAATCTCATGTTCATGAACTACTTAAAAAACTTCGTTTTGTTTTATATCATTTTTATTATATAAGTAAAAAAGTTTCCGCTAATTTCTTAAAAGACCTTTACTATGCTTGGTTTTATTCACTTATAAATTATGGTGTAATTATATGGGGTGGTGATTATAAAACTAATTTATTGCCTTTATTTTCAATACAAAAAAAGAGTTTTCAAAACTTTGAATCGGGGTCAGCCTCATTCTTCTACAATTTTTAGAAATCTTAATCTACTTCCTTTACACCATAATGCTCTTTTTCGTATTATTATTCTGTTCTTAAACCGTAATAAAGGCTTATGCAGTTTAAAAGATAATGTTTCCGAGCGAAGACCTCATATGATTTACCGAATTCCTACTTTTAGGAAAGAAATTTTTCATAATCATTTTTATTATTTAGCCTCCGAAATTATATAATTCACTACCACTAGAAATACAAAATATACCCACACACACACGGCATTTAAAAAATCATTATTCAAATTACTAGTTTCAATAGACGATGTAGACTCTTATTTTGACCTTTAGGAGGAGCAATAAAATTTATTCAATTTAGCTTTGCCACTTTAATTATGTGTATTTTTTTCAATTAAAAATAAATTGTTGTTGTTTGCGTTTGTCTATGTATGTGCGAGTTTAATTTTTTTTTTCCTCATATATTTTTATCTATAATGTTTTGTTTTATTTTACATTTCTCGCCATGCATTAAGAACTTTGTCTTTTTTGTGTTGTGTACGTTTTTTCGTTCTTGATTATTTTTTTATCTTTACGTATTTTTTTATCTTTACGTATTTTTTTATTTGACAGGGATAATTTTGTCTCTTTTATGTTGTATATCTGTCTCTTTCTTTTTTAATGTTTCTGTTCATGTCGTATGTTTTTAGATATTTTATTCATTAATTATCATGTAAATTTTCAATCATCCGTACAGGCATCACAGCCTCTGGATGATAAATATGTTTTGTTTTGTTTAAACTAATCTAAATCTCTGTATGTTATAAATGAATAAATTGATTTGATTTGAAATATGTAGGCTGTTTATTTCCAGCTAAAGTATGGAACTACCATAGCATCACTTTGCCTAAGGAGGGGTGCCCCCATGATGTTGAGACGGTCCTGATAGAACTCGGACTAGCGGGGAGATCAATAAATTCTATGCTAGGGGTCTAGAGGCCAATTTTCTTTGCAAAATTTTCGTTCAGTACAAATTCACTGAAAAAAAATCATTTCAATACGTATAAAGTGTCTTGCTTCTAGATGAGAGTTGAAACTCTGGGTAGGACAGAGGAGCCACGAGAAAAAATATGGTTCAAAGGGGGCCACGGGCAAAAAAAGGTTAAGAAACACTGCTCTAGCCTACAAAGGTGTGGCTTATAGCTCAACTGACCATATTTCCTCGAGAGAAATACGGGAAGTTGGGATTCCTAATACGGGATATCGCCAATTATCGCTAAAAATGATGCCAAAACAGAACAAAGTTGCCAAATATTGCTGAAATTACGAAAATATCACAATGGCGGGAAATGAAGCATTACTGCAAATTGCAGTGGATTAAAATGAATTCCACGATAAAAAAAAGCACGTTCACCAAGACAAATGTGCGAGATTAATATTCTTATTTATAGTTGTAATTATCATAATATAATTTATGAGTTGAAAAATAATTTTAATCTTTGACTTCAATGAAGAATAAAAATTCAAGTAGGCTTCGTGTAAAATTCGGGAAAAACCGGGACACTTTTGCCAAATAGTCGGGATGGTCAGAAGAACAGAAAATGCCGGGACTGTCCCGGGAAATACGGGATGTATGGTCACATTACTTATGGCTCTCTTTCTTTTCTTGTCAGTAACTCCCCGCCCCTCATCCCCCACTTTTCACTTTTACTAAAAAAAATATGTTTTTTTACCCAATAAATTGATTTCTGTGAAAAGTTGCGAAAGTCAGAGCTACACATTCTCTCTCCTGGAAAAACGGTCCAGAGATGCAGGGCCGCAACTGGGGGGGGGGGGGGGGAGCAGGCGGGTCTCGTGCCCCAGGCGGTGGACCAGAGGGGGCGCAAATTTCATTCTCAAACCTTACCTTCAACATTATAAGGGGGCGTCAAAATGCACACATGCCCCGGGTGACCAAGCATCTAGTTGCGGCCCCCTGCAGAGATGGCCTGGAGTCAGGACCGTCTTAAAAGCATCGTGGGCCCCCGGGCAAATTTATTTTGCTCAGTCCTCTATGCAGACTGCAAATGCCTACTTACCAATTTACATGCTTAACGATATATCTCATTATCCCTTCCCCTCCCCCCCTCCCCTGCTCTTCATTCAAGGCCTCCGTGACGTGCCCGGGTTGGCCCATGCGTCAAGACGGCACTGCCTCAAGTGCATATGTGCCTACGAAATTTGGTACAATGATTTTAAAAATTAGGTATGAGCAGGGCCGTCTTAAGAGTATCATGAGCCCCCGGGCCAAGTGGTTTTTCGGAGGCCCTACCTGGTATATCCTTGAAAATTTCAACCGGATCTCATTTTTGTGAGGCCCCTCTTCTCTTGTGAGGTGCCCGGGTGGGCCCATGCGTTAAGACGGCACTGGGTATGGGTCCCAGTATGGGTCTCAGACCAGATCTTTCTCGGTCTAGTAAACAAAAAAATTCAAGAACTCTTCTGGATTCCTGGCAGGGCCGTTTTAAGAGCATCATGTGCCCCGAGCCTAGTGATTTTTCTGATTCCCTGCATGGAAAAGTCCCAAAAAATACAACTACCTATCGTTTTTCTGAGGCCCCCTCGAGCCATGTCCGGGTGGGCCCATGCGTTAAGACGGCACTGGCTCCTGGGCTTGAGCCCTGCCAGCTCTATGCTTGTGGAGGCTACGGCTTCTGTGGTCTAGATGCTATGCTTCCCAACCGTCGGGCCAGAGCAATACCTTCTATCACACAAGATTTCCGCGGCGCGAAGCTCGTGACATCACTGAAGTCTCCCATTTCCCTCAGTTATTGGATATACTACTTCCCTTATACTACATTGGATATATGATAACCGACCGGCCGCGGTATCATAAAAGTTGAAAACCACTGATCTAGAACCTAGGACAGTTTCCCAAGTTTTTTGTTTTACCGTTCCTTCAATTTATTGGGTGGCAAAGGCATTGTGGTTGAAAGTTCTGGCTTTCCATAGCGGTGAGATGGGCCTCCCCCATGGCCCCCACATGGGGGGGGGGGGCTGACAGGGCTCCAGCCCTGGGGCCCGGGAGTCAGGGGGGCCCGTGGAAAGATCTTTCGATTTTTTTCCCTTTGATATATATATATGCCCCATAGGAAAATAGACAGGACTCTTTAATATCAATCACATCAATTTGTACTCGTATGGACGGATATCTTGAACTACGTACCTTAGATCTCATTGAAATTTTTTTTAACTATACACATGTACAAGTAAACAAAAAAAACGAAAAGAAAACCCCGGAAACGAAGAAAAGAACATTGTACAATGCCCCCCCCCCCGGCTCTCATGGCAGTCGTTCTCCTAGGAAGGAAGAAAAGTGTCCTCAGGGCTATAGCCACTAGAATAAGGGAAGCCACTAGAATAATCCTTATCTAGTCGTCGAGCGTGTGTAGGGACCTACAGGGCTACCGCGAGACCCCTGCTGTTCCAGTTCGTAGAAGGCCATAATGTCTCGATAGAATGGAAATTGGACGTCGTTTAAACAGACGTCGTATTCCACAGTGAAATTGCCTCTGGGTGCCGATAAAGCACATGAACCCCCCTCCCCCCCAACATCCTGGAACAGGGGCCCGTAGACTGCTCTCTTCAGCGGACCCCCTCTACAGTGAATTAATATTGTGGAAAAAAGACAAAAAATGAGAAGAATGGTCCCCACTCTCGTGGGTGGGTTACGATACTGAGACAGCTTTGCTGCAAGCTTTTGTATACAGTGGATCCCGCATTATTTTTTCCTTCTTGGGTCCTGCGACTCTCTGGTGCCAACTTTTATTACTGATACTCATCGAGATTTCTCGTTTAAAGCGTTTTCCCGCAAAAAGTATTGTACGAAATAGCTGTAATGACGTGTGTACTGAATCACGTGATTTCGCTCACGGCCCCTCTAGTAACCCCCTCCCTCTCCCAGTCCGAACAAATCAAGGGGTTTTTTTCCTTGCTTCTGAAAAAAAAGGCTACATTCCGCATCGGCCTTTTTTATTCGCTGTACTGTCTTGAGGACACATCTCCCCTCAAAACTTCTATTCACGGAACTATTGTTGAACAGAAAAATATTTACGGTTCGCGTCTGCAAAAATCCAGTTGTTCGAAATCTTTTAGTAAAATAGTTGAACGAGTTTGCGTACATAAAGGATTAATTTTTTTCCCACGTGGATGAATCCTACGGTTCTAGCCCAAAAGAACGGTAAGCAAAACTAAAAATTTGAATTTTTGTTAAATTTTTATTTTGAGCATTAAGAGTTAACTATAATAAATCTATGTTAGAAGAGTTTGGCCCTGCATCGAGGCTAGTTGCGATGTTTGTTGAATTGTGTTTCATAAAGTTTAAAAACGATTATTTTTAATAGGGCATATCTACAAATTACAGAGTAACCTCGTTCATATGTCACTCAGTTATACAACTTTCATGTTTATACGACGTTTAACTTGGGGAAGCAATTGGTAACAATACATTTTAATGTTAAAATATTTCATTCATTTATTTAACGTAAAACCTCAATTATTCGACGTTTTCACTTCGACTAAAACTCGGAAACTTTTGAAAAACGTAATTTATATCCATCAAATGCGCACAAAATTTTTGTATGCAGTGAAAAAGCGTTGCTGTTCTAGCATATTGTCACCGCAAAAGACATAAATTTTAGGGTGATTGCTGACGTATACGAAAATTGCCAGTGAGATGGCTGATGATCATTTAGAGTGGACTTAGATGATTTGTTTATTGCCTCTCTCTGAGAATACGCAGATGTGGAGAGTCCCGAAGAAATGGGTTTCAATTGTTTTGACGGCCATATGACCTTTCAGAATTTTTTCTCTCCCTATGTTTTCAACGTTATCCAGAGAGGGTGAGAAAGTCTACTGTAAGCATTTGGGGGGTACAGGTCTGCCGAAAATAGGTACACGTGCACAGCAAGTTCTTTCGATCATTTCCTGTAGAACTTTCTTTCGATGTGGTGCTTTGCTTGCTGACAGGGCCGTCTTAAGAGCATCATGGGCCTCCGGGCCAATCGATTTTTCAGAGGCCCAACCTAGAGAATTCTCGAAAATTTCAATTACTTCCCATTTTACTGAGGCCCCCCCCCTCTTCTCTTGAGGCCCCCGGGCCGTGCTCGGGTGGGTCCATGCGTTCAGACGGCACTGCTTGCTAACTGTGTCAAATTCGTCGTTCGTAATGTCGGAAAAACAAAAAAACGCTCTCTCTAAAAAAACTGGAAATTTTGGAAGAATTCAACAAGAATTTTAAATTGATAACGAAAGTTCATCTTGCAAACAGGCCCGTCATTTAGGGGCTTTAGGGTCATTAGGGCCCTTGCTTTTGAAAATACACTAAAAATGGTATATATATATACATACATTGAGTACCCTTGTTTTCCCCCTGGAAGAATTTTGCCCCCCCCCCCCCGGAAAAAGTTGCAAACCAGTTGAATATGTTCGTTTCGACTTTTTGAAACGATTATAAAGTAGAGAAACAACCAAAGAGCAAGCTCCTGATTGAAAATCATCTACCGCCAAAAAGTCCAAGATGGGGAAATTTTCGAAGTCGAGAAGACTTTGTTGCAATTTTGTACTCAATGTCGTGTCCCAAAGGTGATGTTGTGCTAAATTTTATTTCTTTAAATGATTTGAAATGTGATTTAATTTCCTCTGAAGTATGAAATATTTTTTTAGAACAGAATTGGAATGCAATTAAACACATAAAATTTTATAACATTTTATATGTATGAGGGGGGGGGGGGTAATTTTTTGGAAAGGCTGTTATATTCACTTCGACTTATACATAAAACGTTTTATAAAACGTTTTGACTCGGCCTCTTGAACGTCGTATAAACGACTGTAACAGAATTGTAAAGTTGCTCAGTTGAATAGATGAAATGAACATAAATATTTGAATTATTTCAGTTCACACACACAATTTTTCAGGCCTTTGCTTCAACCAAGGCCAATGAAAATAGTTTTCAGTATTATTACTCTAACTTTTTAATTCACTAAATTTATTTATTCTTTTTGCACGCCTGTAGTGAATCGCCTCGCATAACGGAATCGCTTCGTTTTATCAAAAAAATCATTGCATGGAATAACTTCCCGTTAGAGCAGGGCGTCTCAAACTTTTTCCACCTGAGGCGCCCTTTTCCCCTATTCAATGCTTATCCGCGAGCTCCACCGGCTCTCCAGACCTGTTTAACAAAGAATATTTTCGAAAACCTCACACCATGACAAAGGTTGGAGGCGCACAGTTTGAGAACTCATGCGTTATAGGAATAATATTTGATGTTCTAAATTGAAGTTAAACGTTTGGATAGAAATTTTGTTTTGTGTAAAACACGTTTCAAACTGGTTCGTCATGTATAAAGATTCTACAGTAGTTTCATTTGGTGTAGTATGAGTATACTTGCTTGCTTGGTGAACAACGAAACTATAGAGATGCGGTGGATATCTTATCTGAGAGAAACTAAGGATAAATTTGATACTGTGCATATATATCTATATATAATTGATTTTCTGTCTGTGTGTATGTTCTATATACAAATCCACAATTTTAAATCGATCGTCGCCAAAATTTGGATATATACCAAACAGGGCCCGGATTGAACGATAGGCTACTTCAAAAGTTCGTCAGAGAAGGGCAGATACCCGAAATAGACGAAAAATCGTCGGCAACAATGGTTTCTGGGCCTCAATAATCACTTTCGAAATGTTTACTTTGATTACCGTGGTTCCCTAGTAATGCGTTGTACACGTGCCTTTACAATGGCTTGTCACTTCTTTAATCCTGCCAGTATTATATATTTATTCCTTTGTAATGGTTTGTCACTTTTCCAATCCTCCCAATAAATGAAGAAAACACGGGCAGCGCCGGGTATTGTAGCTGTTATTGCTAATATTATGCATGATAAAATTGCAGTGAAATCTCGATATAACGATATTCTGTGGACGAAGAAAAATACCATAATAGAGGTATTATCGTTAATCGAGAGACTTTGACATTGAACACTAGCCATCAGGGCCGCAACTAAATGCTTGATCAGCTGAGGTAAGCACATATTTTGACATCCCCCCCCCCATCTAATTTTGAAGAAGAGGCTATGAAAGGTGAATTTTGCGCACTCTGCTAGTCCTGGGCAAGATACCTGCTTGTCCCCCCCCCCCCAGTTGCGGCCCTGCCGACCATGGATCGCGATCACCATTGGCGTATGCAAAGAAGGTTTAGGGTTCTAACCCCCCCCCCCCCCCAGAGCCGAGATTATAGGGAAAATTAATATAAAATTATTGCAGGAAAAAAGAACGTAACCCCCCACCCTCGTGAAAATGGCAATACGCCTATGGCAATCACAAGTTTCTATGAGAAAACCATATCGCCTAACCAATTCGTTCTTTTAACTGGCCCATAGGGGAGCTCTATTATATTGCGTAAAATTATATACAAATCACATGATCATATCTCGAAATGTGATAATATTTATCACACACACACACGCAATTATATTTTATTCTTTAGTTTAAATAGACAGTGAAACCTTGATATAACAATATTCTACGGACCAAAAAAAAAATATTGTGGTAGAGAGATTAAAGAGGTAACATTATCCTCACGTGTGATCAAATTTATGCTATTGTCATTTTTTCTATATGGGCATTGTTAATATTATCGGAAAATACGCTTTTATGTATTTATTCATTACAAAAAATTGTAATTGATTAGTTTATTTATAAAATTCACTTAGATGTGTATTGTCCCTGTACAGAAGCTTACCGCATAGTGCTTTTGTGTGTCGTACACATAGTGCAGCAATACAAATAACGTTAGCTTTCGGTGATCATTTAGTGAAAAATATTGTGGTAGCGATTTAAAAATTCTCCTAAGAATATCGGGTTATAGAGGCGTTTATCATAGTAGATGATGTCTTTGTACCGAGAGTTTAACATTAAGCCAGGCAATTCCAAACAAGATTTGAAAAAAAATATCATTGTAGATGTATTTATTATCGATTATCGTTGTAGCGATGTTTTGCTGCATATACAAATACCGTATCGTATGCAGGATTTCTCATGGGGGGGGGGGGAGAAGGGCATTCAACATTTTTATCTTCCCGAAAGGGGTTTCTTTTTTTTTTACTGAAAAAATACACCATAATCATTTCTCAAGGTTTGCACAAAATTTTTCGGAGGGGGGGGGGGGTAGGGGGCCCGCGAAAAATCCTGGCCTGGGGGCCCGGCACTAGCATGTGGGGGCCATGGCCTCCCCCTTCCGCCTTGTCGGGAAGAAACACAACATGAGGTGGGGACTGAAGTGAAAAAAGAAAAGCTCGCAAAGAAAAATAGGGGGAAATTCGCCATGAACCCAATTTTGGAAAACCCGCCAAAGCCTAAAATTCCCCGCCGAACCGTTTTCAAACCAGCCCAATTCGGCGGGAAAACCGCCAATTTGGCAACTGCTCTTGAATCAGTGATGGTGGTCTCGTCTCGCAAAATTTTCCCTTTGAACAAAATGACCTTACGTCCCGTATTTCCTGGGACACGAGATTTCTGTGTTTCTGGCTGTCGAGACTTTTTTTTTTTTGTTGCGAAAAAGGTCCCGGTTTTCCCCGTTTCTAAACAAGGCCAACTTGGATTTCTATTCCTTATTAAAATCAAAAATTATTTTTCAACTCATAAATTACATCACGGCAATGAATAAGAAGCCATTTTATTTCGTTATTGGCATTAATTTTGATTTTCTGCAATTTCGCAAACATTTGCCTTCATTCATGGTAATGTCCCGTAATGGTAATCGTAATTTCCGGTATTTTTCCTAAAAGAAATATGGTCAGCTGACTGAAAAGAAATTTCGCTGGATGAGGTTACCGCCACTGGTCACGGCCGATGTAAACAAATCCAAATTCCAAACGGCATTGAAATTGCAAAATCGCCCTTGACAGTTTTGAGGCCTGTTTAAATCGGACGAGATGGCTTTGAAGAAAGTTTTCAGCTACTTAAAGTATTCGTTGGCAAAATGGGGGCGAAATTATAACGTGGCGGAGCGCGCGGATAAGATCATCGAGGCGGAGAAGTTGAGCGGCGCTGCGCCTCGTCATCCCGGAACCCAGGCGAAAATCGACGTTATCCTCAACAGTAAGTCCTATTCATTCGTAATTAGAAAGCATTAATAATTAAAAATGATGTAATTTCGATTAATTAAACTCGATAAATATGTGTTGTAAAATACCAGTGGCTAGCTCGTTACTGAGATTCATTCAGTTTGAATATTGTTTATAACCCTAGGACCTCTCCTAGGGTTGCACTAGGTCCCGCATAACTATAAAAATGTTCGTAACATAAATCATATAATAATTCACACCGTAAAGGACTTTGATATGAGGCGGCCTTGGATAAAGTCTAAATTAAGGTGCCTACATACGTAACTGCAAGCATGCATGTTCAATCTTTCTGCCCAAGTATGCACAACTCCTCTACATAAGCACCACAAGGAATAATTGTATCGTTGTAGGCCTGTTGCTTTCCGTGGCGAGAATTTTCTAACGGGAAGATCAGCTCTCATTTGTGTCTCGAAGTTGGGAACCACAGAAAACCAAATTTATGGTTTAACCGGGACTCGGTTAACCGACCACCACTACAACAACAACAGTGGCAGAGTCATTGACCAAGTGAGTGAATGAGTAAGTCAGTGAGCAATTAAGTGGCTCACTCTCCCCAGTTAGTGCTGAGGTGAGCAGATGAGTGAAGGAGCAAGTCAGTGACCAAGTAAGCAAAACAGAGTGTTAATGAATAAGGGAGTTATGAAGTGAGCGTCCCTCAAAGCAGAATATGCCGAAATCTGCGACAACAATCAGAATTTTAAGAAAAAGTGTAGAAAATGCTATTGTGGGGGATTTTTTCCACAGAACATTTCCAGTCAACCGAGGGCTCGTTGCAGAGCAATTGAAAACATTCTGTTTTGGGGGTGAGCACGTGAGTGAATGAGCAAGAAAGAGTGAGCACATCAAGTTTTACATATGCTAAGGTAATATCTGAGCAATATTATTGCTTGAAGTGAAGGATAGAAACTAGTAAATATAATTAATTTTATATAACGATATATATACAGAACTACAGTAGAAAACCATGAATTACAAACGAGATATATATTTAGTCAAAATATGTCGTCATCGCATCAGTTGTGCATGTCTCAAAATAAACGAAAGAGTAGAAACTTTTTTTTCCCTATTTGAAACACTACTACTACTGCTCTTGCAATCTCGCTTTTAAAAATATATCAATCAATGATGGCAAATCCACTGATACCAATTTCATGGCAGTGAATATAGTTAATAATGGAATTTTTTTAAAAGGTTTGGTTTTATTCAATCAAATAACTCTATTCCGCAATGTTACTTATCGAGCTCTGATGCGTTCTCCAATTACTAACAATACAAGTGTCTGGCTCATGTTCATGAAAACTGCTTATGTGGTTAGAACCACCTAAGAGGCAATAATGCTTCTATTATTGTCTAATAGGAGTTGAGTAATTTGTTGAGAGAGAATACATCTTAACAAATGGATCTGACAATTTCAGTTGTCCGATTCAGCATTGGCTGTAATTGAGGGTGTTGTTTATTCATTTTTGATTCAAATGGACGCTTAACCATCAAATTTTATAACTTGTAATGTGAATGCAAGTTATTTTCCATTTATTACCCCTACATATTTAACATTTTATATTTAAAAAAATCAAATCACATGCTATATTATTTATCAATCCGATATTTCCCTTTTATAGCAGCTTTGATGAGAAAGGAGAGAATTGGAACTTATAATAATGATCAAAACTAGTAATTCAGGGAGAAAGAAATGCAGTGAATGGTCTGGATCCCATTTCTATAAACAACAAAGTAGTCTACCAGCAAGCTTAAGCACATCAAACTGTTTTTTTTAAATTTTGAAAATTGGTTGAAGCAGCGTTTTCCTTAGTCCAGAGATCCATGTTAAATACTGTACATATTTAGGAATTTGCTGTTCTTGTTGGTAATTAAATAGTCTATTGTATGTTGTAGTCTCTAATTATTTTCTCGTTTGACATGTATTGTTTCTTTTACAGAAAGACCAGAGATTAAAGAGGAAGTCCAGCGAATGCCAGATGATCATCTGTTCAGGCTTAAAGACGTTAGAGTAGAGTCTGAAACATCCCTTGCGGTAATCGAACATATTTGGCATCTCAGTTTTAACCGTGGTTTAATCTGCCGCATCAAAAACTTCATTTACTGCATTTCAATACAAAATTCCCTATAGAAAATAACATTTGTTAGTTGGTTGCATATTAGGATTAAAATGTGGGTAGCAAAGACTCAATACCTACAGTTATCAAATGATTCCCTTTTTACTTTCTACAAATGAATTTAACAATATATGTTATAGATCAGTATTTCTTAACCTTTATCTGCCCTTAAATAAATAAGCTCTACCCCCCCCCCCCCCATCATCCACAAGTTGAATGATTCTCCTTACTTATTGAATTCTCCTTCCCCCCATTCTCCTTACTTATTGAATTGGTTTTTTTGAGAAATTTCATAAAAGCAGTTCTGCGTACTCATGATTCAGTGAGAGTTTTATGCGCAAGGTCATCTCAACATCTCGACACCATGGGCCGCATCAAGCAGAATTATGTTCTATGGGTCCAATACATAACTAGAAGTAACAGCTTGCATATTTATTTGATCTGAAAAATCATGGTAATAGATCCTCATTATGTAGGTTCCCCCCTATGGATACGAGACCTCCGGACCATACCCAAATGGGCCCAAGCATTAAGATGTTCCTGGTTCTATTCAAAACCATCTTAACAGCATCAGAAAGTGCCCCCCCCCCACCTGGGAATAAGAGCCAACTTACATGCTTATTCTTTAAAAACATGGTATATGATTTCATTACCATCATGCTTCTCATATGCTGGGGTCCCTGGGGCATGTTCCAGGTAGGCCCATGGGTTAGGATGACCTTGATTCCGTGGGGTGAATTCGGAGAGTATTCACACTTTGCCCGACTTTATTTCCCTTAAAATCTTTATTTCTTCCCATCTGATTTTTTTTCTCGCAGCTCTTTGTGGCTCCTTTTCACCAGATTTAGCTGGGGCACCCCCTAGAACAGGCATCTTCAACCCATTGCTCATGAGCACTGCTCTTTGAAGTACCCAAAGTGTTCAATGCTCGTGTCTGATTTTGTGATCCACTTGATCAACGCTCGAATTAAACACTTGGTACAAATTACATTCAAGGACTGAAATTATCCTGATTTCATGCATTTGTATGTTAAACTTGCATTAAGGGTGCTCTCATTTTCATGATGGGTACAGACAGTGCTCGTGACTGGAAAAAGGTTGAAGACCTCTGCCCTAGAATATCCTAGTACCGGGGGGGGGGGGGGGCATATGGCCGCAGGTTGTCCAGATGCTTCAATGGTATTAAGAAAGGCATGGTAACTGAAAATGTTCTGTTGAATACTGGGACTTGTAATTGTGACATTGAAAGATATCTGCAAATAATATCAGTCATATATAAGTGAGTTAGGAGGCTGAGAACACAGAAGATAGTCCCTGTGGGAATATGGCCGGAAACTCAACATGAGAAGTTATTAAAAAATAAAACGTGAGGGTTTACATCAGAACAAAGAATTGATACTCACCGTGAGTTCAGGTAAACTGAAGAGCCAAAAAAACTGGTACAGGCATGCGTATGCAAATAAAGAGATATGGAACCAATCAGAGTACGGCGCTGCAGTCGGCAACGCCTATATAACACAACAAGTGTCTGGCATAGTTGTTAGATCGGTTACTGCTCTGCTACAATGGCAGGCTATCAAGATTTAAGTGAGTTTGAACGTGGTGTTATAGTCGGCACACGAGAGATGGGACATGGCATCTCCGAGGTAGCAATGAAATTTGGATTTTCACGTACGACCATTTCACGAGTGTACCGTGAATATCAGGAAACCGGTAAAAAATTAAATCTACGACATCGCTGCGGCCGGAAAAAGATCATGCACGAACGGGACTGACGAGAATCATTAAACGTGACAGACGTGCAACCCTTCCGCAAATTGCCGCAGATTTCAATGCTGGGCCATCAACAAGTGTCAGCGTGCAAACCATTCAACGAAACATCATCGATATGGGCTTTCGGAGCCGAAGGCCCATTCGTGTACCCTTGATGACTGCATGACACAAAGCTTTACGCCTCGCCTGGGCCTGACAACACCGACATTGGACTGTTGAGGACTGGAAACACGTTGCCTGGTCTGACGAGTCTCGGTTCCAATTGCTTCGAGCTGATGGACGGGTATGGAGACAACCTCAAGAATCCATGGACCCTACATGTCAACAGGGGACTGTTCAAGCTGGTGGAGGCTCTGTGATGGTATGGGGCGTGTGCAGTTGGCGTGATATGGGACCCCTGATACATCTAGATACGACTCTGACAGGTACGTAAGCATCCTGTCTGATCACCTGCACCCATTCATGTCCATTGTGCATTAAGACGGACTTGGACAATTTCAGCAGGACAATGCAACACCCCACACGTCCAGAATTGCTACAAAGTGACTCCAGGAACACTCTTCTGACTTTAGACACTTCCGCTGGCCACCTAAACCCCAGACATGAACATTATTGAACATATCTGGTATATTTAGAAGACACCAACGAATAAGGCAAATACACAATTTTTTGTATTTGCCTTATTCGTTGGTGTCTTCTAAATATTCTTGGGCAAAGTGGATCAACTCTTCCATATCTGGTATGCCTTGCAACATGCTGTTTCAGAAGAGATCTCCACCTCCTCTTACTCCTACAGATTTATGGACAGCCCTGCAGGATTCATGGTGTCAATTACCTCCGGCACTACTTCAGACAGTCGAGTCCATGCCACCTCGTGTTGCGGCACTTCTGGGGACTCTCGGGGGCCCTACACACTATTAGGCAGGTGTACCAGTTTTTTTGGCTCTTCAGTGTATTTAGTGTAATCTAGAAAATTTATGAAGTTGTAAATGGCCTTATTTATTACTTCACTTAACATTACCTGGTGATCCTAAGATGGTCTTGGTGATAAAATTACCACCCAAAGTAGTTTCTTCCTGGGATAGAAAATGCAGGCCATCATCCCACATAGTGAAGTGGAGTTTCATCGTCTTCTCCACACATGAGACATATAGATGAATCTATATAGCCACAGTTGTGTTTAGATGTTTTGCTGGTTTACCGATAGCAGCTGGTTTGCAATTAATCAGCTTTTTTTTAGCACAACTCCACGATCTCTTGGTAGGATCAGGTACAATAATCAGATATCACGAAAACACGAAAACCACAAAATATTGATGAGAATTCTTGATCCAATCTGCGTTTTCCATCTCCAAAGAAAGTCTTCAGCTGCTGGAACCAAAATGAAAAAAAAGAGACTAATGAATCTTTTTTTTTGGATGGAGGTGTACACGAACACATAAGACTCTCTACCTTTTGATTTTAGAAGTTGAAGACTTGTATGAAGAAGGAAATTACAGTTGACATCGAGATTTTGCCTATATCAATTGCTGCAGCATCGATATATATAGCTTCTTAGACACATTAAAAATCTTGATGGCAAACTAAATTTCCTTCTCCATACAAGTCTTAAACTTCTAGAATCAAAAGGTAGAGAGCCTAATGTACACCGCCATCCAGAGGTCTTCTGATTCATTGGTCTCTATTTTTTTTGGTTCCAGCAGCTGAAGACTTCGTTTGAAGATGGAAAATGCAGATCGGAATTCCCATGAATATTTTTGTGGTTTTGTGATATCTGAATATTGTACCTGATGCTGATCCTACCAAGAGGTTGCAGAGTTGTGGTAAAAGAATAAAAAACTGATCAATTGCAAACCAGCTGCTATCAGCTCTAAAATAGCGACATTGGGACTAACGGTTGAGGTCTGATACAGATCTGTGCTGGAGACATAAAATCATAAATTCAATGTCTTGATGCATAAAATCCATGATCAAGGCCAAAGATGGCCGTAGTACAATATATCTGTACGATATCAGCATGCAAATTGTAATTTTGCATTTGCAGAGGTGTCCAGTTTTTCTACCAGTATTGTAAAGATTAAACAAATGAGGAAAGACATAAAAACAAGAATTTGATCAAGTTGATGTAAATTTGCATGAAAATATTCATATACTAATCCGTTTTAAGTCAGATTTTATAATTTTTGAAACAAAGAGGAAAAGATAATTTGACACTTTAACAAACATTCAATCATCAACTTTATGCACATTTTTTGCCGCCGATATGCTCAAAGAGAACCTCTTAGAAAATGAAAATACAAATTACAACTGTCCCTTTAATTTGGGCTTTCCAGCTCAAGCATTTCATTAACTGCTCTCGCAAATTTCTAGGGTATTCTAGTTTAATGTGTATATTATACGCTTTGTCATCATGTACTGCATACATCTGAATTTCTTACCTATTTTTGACAGGGAGAAGATACTGACAGCAAACGCAGTCTTCCTCAGTCAAGAGGCTGTCATGATGTTCCACTATTTGGTTATGTCGAGCCAAAATCTATTCCAGAGGGTAGATGTTCACTAAAGCAAGCTGTGGAGTTCATAGCAAGCAATAACATGGATTCTAAAAACACCACAGCTCAAGTTATCGCCAAAAAATACAAAATGAAAGTTACAGACGTTGAGCAAATTCTAAACAATTTCAGAACTTTCGAATATCATTATGTGCAGCCTAAAAAGAAAGACTCGATATCCAAACAGGCTATGGACATTTTGGGGGTCACGAAAACTAAAGAGCCAAATCCATACCAGAAATTTGCACATCTTAAAGAAGGGAGAAAGAAAATTGCGGAGAGCGAAGAAGAAAAGAAATAGATTATTGTATTCAGTTCTATTGTATACACGCTTGTTACTGTCTCGGCTCTTAATATAGATCTACACGTTTCTCTGTTGTAAAATATTTTCAAGTTAGATTGAAGTGTTTTTGTTCATTGAATCATGTTTCTCCATATAGAAATATTTTAGCTTTCACAAGCGCACGTTTGTCTGTGCAGATACTGCAACCCATTTTTTTAAATACTGTGACTCTCGATAATCTGGCTCATCCAGTATAATCCAGTGTTTTTCTCTTCCAACATAAAAGAGGAAAAAATGTGGCTGCATGTCTGTGTGCAGAAGCTTATATTATTGAAATGGACTTCCCCCCCCCCCCTACTAACTTCCAGCAATCTGGCACACCTTGGTCTGATATGTGCAGGATTAGCAAGTCTACTGTACTTGTCTGTCTGGTGTTCAAACCCCACTCCACCGGCACCATTGTGGTGGTTGGCTGAAGATGGTTTTCCATTTTTCCCAACTCTGAGGCACAGTTGCGAACCAATCTCCTTGGTAAAAAATCTTGCCACAGAGAGCAAAAGGCATACAATGGTACAAATATTCAGTCATTACTAGGGCTCGGATTTCTATGTCTTTGCATATTTCGCTATTTTTACATGATAGAGTACATTTTGCATATTTCATGATTTTTGATAAAAAGTAAATTTTTTCCTCGTAATTCCAATCCTGCTTCAGACTGGTTTTTTCAGTTCCCGCCTCTTACGAGAGCTCTTAGAATTAGGATTTTCATGCACTAAAAATGCATAGCTGCCAAGTCTCCCGAATTTTCCGGGAGTCTCCTGAATTTCAGCTTCACCCCCCGACCTCCCGAAAAGTTCTTAAATCTGAATTTTTACAAAAAATTGTCAAAATCCCTAATTGTCCCTAAAAATTTCCTACTTCATTGGAAATAAAAACCCCCAAGAAATTTCTGGGGGAAAAGGTCGTTTGCTTTTGTTTTTTTCCCGGAAGTTTTACAGTGTGAACCCTTCGATGGCAACAAGTTACTTGTCTTATCATGCAGGAAAATAGCTTAGCAGCCAATAGTCCTGGATAATAATTGAAGGTTATAGTGATGCGTATGTAGTCAAACCATCCTCTTTGTTGTTGAAGTCACGTATATGTGATAACTAAACATGGATACTGATAAGCCGAAAAAGTATTTAATTAAAATTTGAAAGATACTTATTCTGATGAATTTCCTTTCATGAAACGTTCCTGAAAAGGGACGACTTTTGCTTTTTGTAGTTTAAGTTAGATATCAACATCGGTCATGGTGGAAAGAATGACAGCATCACCCATGTGAAATCAAAAAGGCATCAAGCAAGTGCCAAAAAAAGTCAGTGTTCTTCAAAAATAAACGTTTTTTCTTCATCTTCTGATGATTTTGGGATCATTTGTGCAGAATGTTTGTTTACATCATTTTTGATTAAACACAATTTGCTGGTCAGCTGCACCGATCACGTAGGACCATTACTGAAGAAAATGTTTCCGGATTCCGAAACTGCAAAAAAGTATGGATGTGCTCGCACAAAGCAACAGCTATAATTCGCCATGATTTCTGAAGAACAATCTTCATTAATTGCAGTTTTACATCAGAATCCATTTGCTATAGATGGTAATAACAAGGGTTGTTAACCTATATCCTGTTGTTACAACATATTTCAATGATAAAACAAATCAATTGCAAATTCAAAGTGATTTATTGTGTGCTCCTGTTTTGAGCAATGATGCAACAAGGAGAAATATTGGCAATCTTGTTGTTGACAGTTTGGTGTCCAGGGTAATTCCAATAAAAAAATTGTATTGCCCGTGGTTGTGACAATGCAAATGTGATAATTGGGCATAGCAAAAGTGTTGCATCAGTTTTAACTGACAACCACAATGAAATGTTTTTAATGGGTTGTGTGAGCCATCTCGCTGATCTCTCTGCTAGACGACGAATGGCCTCTTTGCCCGTAAATGTAGATGAAATTTTAGTTGATGTTTATTATTATTACTATTTAAAACGGAGTGCAAAGAGAGTGAGTAAATTTGAGTAGTTTCCAGGAACTGCATGGAACAGAAATGAGAAAAATCCTTGAACGTGTCGGAACCAGGTTGTTATCCATGGGTTCGATGTTTGAATAGATTGATTGAACAGTGGGACCCACTGTTGTGTTTTTTTGCTGAAGAAGTTTCAAATACTTGCAGGAAAAGAACAGACACAAACTTGGATTCTTATAGAATTCCAAAAGTTTGAAAATTATCAGAACCAACAGAGACCACGAATACAGGTTTGAATTTCAATAAAATTCTTGAAGTTCTCAAAGCAGCCTAGAGTAAAAATTTCAAGGGGAAGGAGCGAACAGGTACAAATCAAAACACAATGAACAGAAAATTGATACACCCAGAAATCAAAAAGTGTGTGTCTTTGAATTTCTTTTATCGGATCTGAATAAGGCATTCTGTTTGTTCTTGAAAAATATACCCGTATTGGAAAAGTTTTGCCCTACTCCACAGTTACAGTATCCTTTGATACATGTTTTACGACAAATGATTATAGATGATTTTAAGGAGCTGCTCTCGAAAATCCCCACTACTTGTGGATTACCATAATCCTGAAAACCAAAAAAGAAGATCTGGAGATTGTCATTGGCAGTCTAATTTCAAATTTAGTTTCTTCTTTGCCAGATAGAGCATTTTTCTTTTTGAATGTAAGAAAATATTTTGTTTTTCTATTCTGGATTACAGTTATCACACTTTCCCTCATAATTTAGACGTTATGGTCAATGCTGAAGTAGTAAATCCAGCAACTATTTCATATTCTGACTTTTCAAAAGTCAAGTATTTTGTTGAAAAGTTTCCTGTCATTTTATTTAAGAAAGATGAAACTACGGAAAAGGTCTTGGATAATTTAGTCACAGTTCTGTGAATTGCGGATGGAAGATTTGGCTGACTTGTTAAATAACGAAAAACGAATTTATGTTCAATGGACACAGATTACTAACATCACAAATGCAATCAGGGGGGAAAAATATGAAAGACTATCCAAAGTGATGCTGTGTCTATACTTGTAATTCCTCATTCCAATGCTGAATGCGAGAGAATTTTCAGTCAGGTTAGAAAAATAAAAACTGACTTTAGATCATGTCTTTCTAATGAGAACCTGGAAAGTTTACTTGTAGCTAAACATCGCCAGAAAACTAAGTGCTTTCAAAAAGATTTCAGTAATGAATGCTTTCAAAAAGATTTCAGTAATGAATGCTTTCAAAAAGATTTCAGTAATGAATGCTTTCAAAAAGATTTCAGTAATGAATGCTTTCAAAAAGATTTCAGTAATGAATGCTTTCAAAAAGATTTCAGTAATGAATTTCAGTAATGAAAATTTCAGTAATGAGCTTTCTGAAGAAAGCTAAGTCTGCTACACATACATAACTTCACTTTTAAGTCAAACCTTTGCATTGCATATTTAACAGATTGAAAAAAAATACAGGAAAATAAAGTATTTTCATAAAATTTTTTGTTGCTAAAAGTCTTTTGTTTTTTTTTTAAACAAAGCATTCCCATATTTGAGTAATAAATTTACATTTAAGTACTTTTTCTAAAGAGGCTGTATTTAAAACAAATTTTCGATATTCTTTCTGTAAATGCTGCCTTAGATCACTGAAATTTTGGCATCCAATTTCACTTGTTTTTTATGTAGGGATTTTGTTCCCAAGGGTTTAACTTACATGTGTGGAAAATCCCTATTTCATTTGACTTGGGATTTTATTCCCTATGGTTTAACTTTTATGTGGAAAATCATTTTTGTATTTATTTGGGGGTGGTTTTAGTAGAAAATACGGGTCCGTGCGAAAATCTCCCTAATTTTCAAAAGTTGGCAGCTATGAAAACGGAGCGTAGTTGGTAAAAAATCCTGAAATTCGGGTTTTTCAACCAATCAACAATGACATTGAATTGTTGGAGCATAAAAATACTAGCCCTTCAATAACACTGGTGTGTGACTGTAAATAGATTAATCATCTGTGTCTGTGATGGTAACTCGTGGGAAAAATTTACAAATGGAATTTTTTAGCTTTTGTGGGAAATTTTGAGAGTTTCTATCAAATAAAAAATTTTTTTTTTTATTTTGTGCTTTTTTGAAATAGATACACTACTTGGCTAGGTATTTTACATATAGATGGCAGCACATTAATTCTGAATTTGCAGAGAAAAACTTGCTCAAAAGGGAAATTTTGGCTCGATGAGGTTAGTTAGTAAAATGAAGAATTTCTGTTCACACTATAAGTAATGGTTCAAAATAATTTAGACTGCATCAACACTTCTCATTATCATATTATTTTGATAAAACTAATGTTATTTGAGATAGGAATGAAAAACTTTTTAGGATATATTTTTTGTTTTATAGGGTATATTTAGTTTTTTAAGAGCATAAATGCATTTTTTAGAAGTTTTTATTGCATAAAAATCCTAGCCCATCATTACACTTTACTAAAAATTTGAAATATAGGTAACACTGAAAGATACGTCAACACTAGATACACGCTCAGACTGTTAGGTACACATACTTTGTTCCAGACTCTGCCACGAACTGGGGTGGAAGATATCTCGGCAATGGGATAAATCTAGTGACCAAGCCCCAGCATTCATTCATTCATATCTGTCTGGCGATATATAGATGTGTGCAGCTACACAGTGCAGCAAAATTTGACGGCCAAGCCAAACATTTTTTTTTCGCTTCCACCTATTTGAAGTTAGAGTGGACATGAGGTAGCAATACAGGGGTGTCTGGCTTAAAGGTAACCAAAAGTAAAGGCTTAAGTATTAAGAGAACTATTCATGCTTTCTTATAAAAAGTGCTGCATCATTGATACAGGGTTGATAAAGTTACACATGTGTGGTGTCAACTGCTCTGAGACATCTTCCGCAACAGTTGCACGCTTGCTGCAAGTCAGCATACAGTTATAGATGCACAGAAATGGAATCTGTCCATTTTTTAAAAGTAAAATTTCTTTAGGAACGGTGTAAATTTTCAATGCAACGTCATAAAAAGTGAAACAGAGGAACGAAAAAAAACGTTAGCCTTTCCCTTAAAAATGATTGTTTGATAAAGACAGTTTAATATACCCTCCCCCATGATGTTGCTAGAATCGTAGAACATCTATTTTAAAGATGGTAGTATGGGCAATGAACTGCACACAGTTTGGAAGAAAAGAAAATTGGGTTAGGGTGGAGTGGGAAAGCGTGTGTTCCTAAGCTTTGATATCTTGTGACCAGTGAAAGATAGATGTGAGGCGAGATGAATCTAGTCGTGTCAAATCAGACTTAAACAACCTAGAAGTTTCACCTCTATCATGTGAGATTCTCCTGCAGATTTTTTTTTTACAGAACTGACAATTTATACGATGGCATAACTACAGAAAATGATTGCTCTCACAGGGAGTTTCACACAGAGGGGTTAGCACACAAACCTCTCGGGTTGGTATAAAAAAAAGGCAAAATGCTTAACGTTGCAATTTGGAATTCTCAATAAATTGAGGTTCTGGGGTCTAATTACCCCTCATGTGCAGAAAATGACTTAAATGCAACAAAAATAATCAAAAAATTTACCTTGACATGTCGGAGAACTTCAGTCCACTTCCACGTCTTTCAGCTAGACTGCGCTCCAACACTTTCATGCAGATGTCACTCAGTTTTTCAACCCTTACCTTGGCAAATCCCAAGACATCTCGTCTTCTTAAAACCCTCTCATTTCTGCAATACTGAGCCGAGCTAATTCTGTTCAGAGAGCTTTGCCTGATAACATGTTTCCCTTTCCCCCATCAATCAACTGCCAGTAGACAGAGCCAGCTTTTGTTCAGTCAGATAACAGAAGGGAAGAGAAAGTATATGAAATGAATAAGAAATCTAAAAAGAATATTCGCCTTGAAAATCGGTGGCGATTTCTAGGAGGTTTAATGATTTCCACTGCATAGGTACCGATTCCCAAAATTGAAAAATCTGTAGTTTATCATTTGGTGAAATATTTTGCACTCACCAAAGAAAATATATCTTACAAAAAAAAGAGAAAACTGGGAGAATTTTCCATGACAAGGACTCATTTTCCTATAGAATGTTCCCATGCTTTTCACCATTTAGATTTTTTTAAAACAAAAATGTCTCTCCTTTCAGCATTTTTGTTATTGCCTACTTGATTTCTCTATCCTTTACTGAAATAAAGGGTTAAAATTATTTTGCCAACTTATAAATGAAATTATGACTGTAAATATTGTATCACATTTTTATTTGTCATATAAAACCTTTTTTTCCCTTAGAATTTATTTCAATCCAATGTGATTTGCAATGCGGCTTCAGCTCTGGCTATTGTTGATTTTTGGCAATAACTGGCAAGTTTGCATACTTTTGGCATCATATATTTGGAAAAACTTAACGCTTGAAATCCTCTCTGATTTCCCATATTTTACACCCTGAGGAAAATGAGGTCAGCCTGGAATTGCAAGGACTGAACGAGTATTTTCCTTAGGAACTTTTCATTCATGTGAAGATCAATTTGAGGATATTTCTATAAAGATACAAAACAGAAGAATCTGGTTTCCGACCAGATTTTAATAAGGTTGAAAAATCAGAGCATTGGCACCTATGCCACAGTGGCACTTACAATGCGAATCAGGGAAATTTTATAAACAGATTAAATGGTGAATAAGACTTTTCCCTGATGTTGGATTGAAAGAGTAAACCCTCGAGCTTTCCTAATCTCTGGGCATAATGGCCATTGAATTTTGTGCCTCTTGGAAGACTACTTCTAAACCAGACATGAACCTCGTCCATATTCCAGAAATTCAATGTCTCCAGCACAGATCTGTATCAGACCTCAACCATGAATCCATTGTCGCTATTTTAGAGCCGATAGCAGCTGATTTGCAATTGATCAGCTTTTTATTTTTTTTTTAGCATGACTTCGTAAACCTCTCGGTAGGATCAGCATCAGGTACATTATATTCAGATATCATGAAACCACACAAAACTATTCTCGTTCATTGCAGAACTTCTAACGAAGTGGTACATGTCGGAATGTATGTATGTATGGTGAACCTTCTGTGAAGTTTGTTTCTGTGTAGTGCTGCCATCTGCAATCAATTTTTTAAACTGAGTTTTTTCTCAACTCAGTGATTGAAATGTAATGAATAAGTAATTATACTGTTGTAGGCCTGTTGCTCTCTGCAGCAAGCCATTTTAATGGGGAGATCGGCTCGCATTTGTGCCTTGAAGTTGGGAACCGCAGAAAACCAATGTCAACCGACCACTGTGGCGACGGTGGGATTTAAACCCAGATTCTTGCGATGCGAGTCCATCGCTGTGACCACCACAGTGGCCCCTCTTGGGGGTCTCATTAATATGATTGTATGCCAACAAATGTTCGCGATTTGGATGATTTGAAACAGCATATCTCTCTAACAGTTGATTTAATAACACCTCAGGTGCTACCAAACACTTGGTAATAGATCGAGTACCATTTGGACATTTGCAGAGACACTAATGGTGCTCATATTGATCTCGATTTAATAAACTCAAGGAGTTGCCCTCTTTAATTCAACTAATCATGCATAGTTCTCTCATTATACATTACTTTTAGATACCTTTAGCCCTGATGCCGTTTTTGTGATTGCACAAAAGACCCTTTTACAGTAATTTATTTACACAAAATTGTTGATCCTGGGGCCTTTACAAGACGATGCGATTGAAAATGACAAAGATATTGTTTGATACCGACTTAAGTAGGGCCAGAACCAGAGGGGAACGGTGTTGGACTGTACAATTTGTGTTCAATCAAATTATACTTTGGGGTAAATTTTTTTTTGTGGGGGAAGGGGGGGTAGTTTTCGGTATTTTAGGCACCCAGTTTAGGGACCGGTGTGCAGGCGCCTATTTGTAGGACCGGTTGTTTAGCTCCATTATCAATGATAATAACAATCAGAAGGTTTTTAAATAAATAAATATGATTTATTTGGTACGGACACATAGAAATGAAGGACATCACATAACAATGATTGCTTGCCGACTGCGGAGAAAAACATTCGATTTTTATCGCAACTTGCGTTGCTAGGTAACAAAAATTCGCACCAGAGAATTGTGAAGCACGACGTCATCATTTTTCCGCAATCGGTAAAAGTTCAAGTAGAGGTCACTACACACTCCCCCCCCCCCTCAGTGTCAACGAAATGTCGTGGTCATGTATCTATCGGGGAAGTGGACATGACGACCGGAACTTGTCACAGTTGCTGGTACTGTACTTCTAGTTGGCATTTGAAATGTTTGACTGCGCTATAAATACGTGTAGCTAGAAGTTTTCTGTCATACGCACTGTATTTTACTTGAGACTGGGAGAGTGTGCGAGAGAAAAAACTGAGGGGTTGGATCACACCGTCATGTTCTTGCTGTAGCACTGCACCGATGGCATTGTCCGATGCATCTGCTACGAGAGAAATGTGCGCGTTTGGTTTTGGATGAACGAGCAAAATGGCGTTGCATAGTGCTTCCTTGACATCGGCGAAGGCTTTTGAAGCTTGTTGAGTCCAATTGAGTGGTTTCCGGCTATTTTTCGCATACCCTGCCAACATAGCGGTGAGTGGTCGCTGCAGGTCTGCACACTGAGGTATGAACCTTAACACCAAACATGGCCTCCGCTCTGTCCCTTGCGGGATATAAGCGGATTACCTTGTGGCTGAGCCATGCTGGAAGAACTCTTCTGACATCCGGGCCCGGCGAACATCCCCCGACTCGCAAGGCACCGGGTCCGTCCCGCCGGGACCCCACTCCATCCCAAACAGCCACACTCCGGGAAGCTCCCGGAAACCTCCGATGGTCAAGAAGGAGCACAGGTGGACCGCCCGCCAGATCTCCGACCCAACAAAAACATTCCGAGGCCCACGGCTCCCGTAGTCCACGAGAGAACACCCCCGTCCGCCACTCATCGCTCAAAGGAGCAACAGAACGGAACCAAACGTCCGTCCCCCTCCGGCAGCCCACGCCCGTCCATGCCAACACCGCACTCCGTCCCCACCAATCCATCCGCAGATGGACCCGTGGGATCTCGGTTGCCAATCACTCGCTTCAGCTCCTTTGCCACCTGAAAGAAAACACGCATACATTGCACATGGAAGCACTGAACAGAAATGACAGCAAGTGCAGTTAACATCAAGTGGAAATTGTCAGGAAAGAACATGACAAACATCGCAGTTCTGTTAAATGAGCGGGACAGAAGAGAAAAAAATATATATAGATATACAGTAATATGGTGAAAAATATTCCCATGAAACGTCACAGTCCATCCGATGAATATCCAGGATTACAGAGCAGTGGGAATTCGAGAGACTAGACACAAAATAGTCTCACAAAACATCACAGTCCAAAATGCATTCCAGAACAAAACCAGCGTTGTGGTAATTCATGGTTCACCACAGTAGATCGTAGAGCTTACAAATATATATATGGATACATGTAAGTAAATGCAAATACATAGAAAAGATTACAAAGATACATTAATATGTGAAAAAGTATAAAAAAGGCAACGGAAATCTGAAGAACATCATTGTCCTAATTTCACTAAGAGTTGACGATGGGAATTCATGTAAAACCTCGTTGTTCGATGAAAGAATGAAAAGTTTATGGCTCGTAATCGGAGTCTGAGCATGAATCACCTACATCATGACCCTCTACAATACCAGTCACTGGTCTAGGATGGATGAAAGAGTCTTGATTATTTTCAAGTTGATTGATGAGCATTTTAATTTGATCGTGGAGACCATAGGTACTGAGCACTGAAGTCATCCACTATTGAACATCATTTGCCTGGACCCGGATGTGTAGATTCGCGGTCAAAGGGCAAGTGGTCGCGTAATGGTACGCTGTGCCCTCCTCCCCGCATTTGCACTTTTCTGTTCTCTTGTGGAACCTGGCAAGGTAGGCGGGAAATGGACCGTGTTCGGAAAAGAAGAGGATCATTTCCCTAGTCCATTTCCTAAGCTTGCAGTTAACGGTGGGGAGCAGAGCGAAAATTTTGCGACCAGTCTTTCTCTCGTTAGACCATCGATGCTGCCATTTGGTCATCATTTCTTCATGAAGAATGTTGGTTGCCCATGACACGGGGAGAAAGATCGTGAAATCTGGTGAAGCTCTGGTCGTCGCTGATTTGGCCAGTTGATCGGCCCGTTCATTACCATATGTGCCCTCATGGGCTTTCACCCAAGCAATTTTAATATGTGAATTGTCACATAGAACTTCACGGATTTGTCGGGCCGTACGATGTTGAGATAATGGGCCTTTGATGGCAAATATGGATGACAGAGAGTCAGTGTATATACTCACTGGTTTTTTACATTCTAGAGCCTTTTGGACGGCCATATGAATTGCAAAAAGCTCCGATTGGAACACAGTATTTGAGTCATTTAATTTACATGACATTTGTAGATTTCCATACCTCCTTTAAGTATGATGAAGGCTGCAGCCACGCCGTTTTCTGATTTTGAACCGTCCGTGAAGATGTTAAGGTCGGTATTCTCCTGCCCTATTTTTGCAGGTGCAGTGGAGATCTGTTCTTCTTGTGGATAATCCGCTGGGTGATGAGTCCAACCTGTTGTCTTGGTCTGGAGCTGGGAAGAACTGATGTTGGTGCCATCCTGAAGCTCGATATTTTGTTTGTTTCTAAGTAGTAGACCCTTTTTAGCTTCAAAACCAATGACCAAGCGCAGTGGGGGTAAGCCGGCTAGAACCTGTAAGGCATTTGTGAGTGAGGTGGAGTATGCTTTCAGAATATATAGTAGGCAACCTCTCTGGATGGAATCAAGTCTTCTACCTTGCTCCTCCGTAACTTTACCTCCCCATGCAGTGGCACCATATGCTATTATCCGCTGTGCGACAGTTAAATATAATATTCTGCGCATTCCAACACTGATGCCCCAGTTCTTGCCAGTGGAGCACCAGAATCGAGGGAGAAGTGCATTGATCCTTAATGAGATTTCCGATATGTGTTCGTACCAATTACATTTGTCATCAAAAACGACTCCAAGAATCTTGATATTTGAACTTCTCTTGATGAATTGTTCGCCAAGTCTAATGGACGGAGGTCTTTTCGGGGAGATCCACATGAATCTAGTTTTCTCCATTGCCATCTCCAGCTTATGTTCCCCAAGCCAGTGATTTAATGTGTTTAGGATCGAGGATGCTAAGTTACCCGTCCTTTCCACTGTCGGGCCCGAGACCATAACTGTGATGTCATCAGCGTAGGCCTGGACCCGAACATTATTAGGCCAGGAGATGGTAAGAATGTCACTTATGAACAGATTCCAAAGAAGGGGACCTGAGCAAGAGCCCTGAGGACATCCCCTTGTCATCTTATGGCGAACCGGTCCTTGAGAAGTGTTCATTTGGACCATCCTTTCTTGTAGAAGGCTGAAAAGAAATCTAGCAAGATTTGAAGGGATTGGCAAGTTCATTAATTTAGAAACAAGAATATCGTGATTGATGTTGTCGAATGCACCCTGGATGTCAATTGTGATAATTATGACATTATGTTTTTTTCTTTTTCTGTCTCTGTATTTCGTTGGTGATTGCCAGTAGCGCATGTTCAGCAGATTTCCCGTGGCGGAAACCATACTGTAAAGGGCTAAAAACATCGTGTTTATCCAGAAAGTAGGAGACTCTTTGGCATACGACTTTCTCAAACAGCTTTCCAAAAGTGGACAGAAGGTGGATTGGTCTGAAGGATTTGGTTTTCGTAGGGTCTCTATCCTTTTTCAAAAAGAATAAGACGTTACTTATTTTGAAATGAAGAGGGAAGTGGTAGAGATCCAGGCATTTATTGAAGAGAGAAAGAAAGACATCAGGAAATTTTTTCAGGAGTGCTTGCATGACCACATTGTTGATGGCATCAATTCCTGGGGCCTTTTTCTTATTTAGATGCGAGGCGATATGCCACAATTCCGAAAATGTGATCTTTTTGTTGTCTGGGCATAGAGATGATGACGTGGCGCAGACCTGTACAGGAGAAGAATCAGAATTTGATGGGAAGAATTCTTCGAGTTGGCGCTTGGCTTGTTCCTTGACTGAAATGTTTCCTTCAATATTTTTCTGGAAGAAAATTTGGGGTGAGAGTGACGACTGTTTAACCGTTGCTTTGTAAAAAGTGCCATATGGGTCTGTGGCTGCGCTACAAATTTCCCTCCACGATTTCCGCTTTGTTTGACGGATAAGTCGAGAATATATGGCTCTGTTACGGTGGAAGATAACTCGCAAAGTCTCCTTGTTAGTAGCTAAATATTTTCGTTTGCTTGCCCTGGATTTCCTCCTCGCCATCTCCAATTCCTTCGTCCACCAATCGTCGAAGTAGTGCTTCTTCTGCTTAGAGACCAACAGGTACGTGTGACCTTTATTTTCTATAGATTCAAAAAGATTATTAGTATGTTCTTCAAGCTGTTGGACCGAGGAAATATATTTTATTTCCTGTACGTTAACTTGCATATTATCTTCAAGCATTTTTAAGAATTTGAAAAATGTGGAACGCTTCACGATTTTGCGTGTCATCCTTGCGCAGGGGCCATGCTAATCTTCTCTGTATCGTTCCAATTTTAGTATATGTACTGCCGAAACGAGTACGAGGTATGAACCGGTGGTAAAAATTCAACATGCCCAGAAATCGGCGCAAGGAAGTGGGTTGCATAAAGTTCTTGATGACATCTACTTTGGCGGATAACGGTTTGAGTCCATTCTTGCTAATTTCATATCCCAAGAATTTGATGGTCGGGTCGCCAAATATGCATTTTGGCACATTTATGCACAGTCCGTATTCGTCAAGTCGACTGAATGTCTCAGGTAAATGTTGGAGATGAGTTTGCTCGTCTGGAGAAGCAACCAGGATATCGTCTAAATAACAGAATACAAATTCCAATCCTTGTAGGATCGTATTCATGAATCTCTGGAAGGTCTGAGCTGCATTGCGTAATCCGAAGGTCATATACGGAAATTCGAAGAGTCCAAACGGTGTAGTAATTGCTGTTTTTGGAATATCCAGCTCGTGCACTGGAATTTGTTGATACCCTCTAATCAGGTCGATTGAGGAATATACTGTTGTTCCGTGGAAAACGTGCGAGCAATCTGTGAGGAAAGGAATTGGGTAACGATCAGGAACTGTGATTTTGTTGAGTGCTCTGTAGTCTCCACACGGTCTCCAGTCGCCAGATTTCTTTGGTACTAGATGGAGTGGACTAGACCAACTGCTCTTCGAAGGCTGACAAAGTCCTTGTTGCATCATAAACTCGAACTCTTTTCGCGCGACTTTCAACTTTTCCGTGGAAAGCCATCGAGGTCGGGAAAAAACTGGTGGACCTGTAGTCTCAATGAAGTGCTTGATATTGTGCTCTTTAATTTTATTATTTTGGATGTGTGGACGGAGTATATCAGGAAACTCTTTGACTACATCCCAATATGACGATGATAATAGGTCGATACTGTTCAAGAGAAAAGATGGAGCTATGATATTTCTCGCAATGGAACAAGTAGCGGATAGCAGGGTTGTTCCATCGATGAGGCGATGATGTTTGTTATCGACTATCAGGTTGAAATGCGATAGAAAATCTACACCAATAATTGGTCGGGTTACGTCGGCTATAATGAATGGCCAAGCAAATGTCCTTCGCAGGTTCAAATACAGTGTTAGAAGTTTGGTACCGTAAGTTGAGATAGGAGAACCATTGGCGGCTGTAAGAGTCAACTTCTCGGGTTTCTTGTGGGTATTGACGTCAGTTCGCGGGACGACTGAAGTGTGAATAGCGGCCTTCAGCTCACTCAACTCTTTGGTCAGAGCTGCGACTTGTTGCTCCAGTGATTGGCTGATTCTCAGGTCGACCGGATGCTAAGCAGATATTTGGAATGGCCCACTCGGCGATTTTATCTGCCATCGAAGCGAGTTGTTGAAGTCCTTTGCTTGAAGCAGCTAGTACAGCTTGGACGTTAGCGGGGAGTCGCGCTAACCACAACGATTTCAGCAAGTCATCACTGAAGTTACGTCCGGCAAGCTCACGCATTCGGGCAAGCAGATGCGAAGGTTTTTGATCTCCTAGTTCTAAACCTTGCAGTAGCGTACGAATTTTCGATGATTCGCTCTCCGCGTAAACCTGAATCAAACGTGTCTTCAGCGCGTCGTATTTATTCTGCTGGGGAGGTTCTAGAACTATAGTCCGTTTCAGGTTAACTTTGCAGTGAAGAGGAAGCTACGAGGGAACCTCATCACTCGTTGCTATGGCAACAAAAGCCTCTTAACCAATGTATCGATGCGCGGCCTCGGTAAGGTATGGACGATTTCTAGGATACCGCGAAAATGTCGTTGTGGTTGCTATAGATTTTTGGATAATGGTAACCAATATTTTTTTCTAATTTAAAAATTTCAAACGAAGAAACATTGGTTCAAAACGATATTTTTCCTTTTTTTTCACAAAATCATTAAAAAAAATTGAAATATTCTGTATAAATGATCATCGTAAAGCTCCGATTTATGGGAACTTTATTTTGCAGCGGAGGAGTACACTCTCTACCTTTCTCTCCACTGCAAAGTTAACCTGAAACGAACTATAAATCTTGGACTGTCGATAAAATATCGGCATCGATACCAGCGATAGTATGGTTGAACTTTGTAGCATCGGCAGTTATCGCTGCGATCGAGAATTGTGCTTCTAGTTGGATAAACCACAAGTTTGGATTGTTTCTCCAAAATGGAGGCGGCTTTATAGCGACGCGATCGACATTCGGCGGATTGTCCATTTGGAACGGATGAAACGATTACTCGCTTACCTTGAGAAGCTTGCTGTTCGAAATCACGTCCGGGTCACCAGTTTAGGGACCGGTTGTTCAGCTCCATTATCAATGATAATAACAATCAGAAGGTTTTTAAATAAATATGATTTATTTGGTACGGACACATAGAAATGAAGGACGTAACATAACAATGATTGCTTGCCGACTGCGGAGAAAAACATTTGATTTTTATCGCAACTTGCGTTGCTAGGTAACAAACATTTGCACCAGAGAATTGTGAAAGACGACGTCATCATTTTTCCGCAATCGGTAAAAGTTCAAGTAGAGGTCGCTACAGTATGAACAGATGTATTATAAAATTAAATTTTAAAGTTGTGGGGCAGCAAAATCCTAGTTACAGCCCTTATTTAAATCACCCTGCATTTACGTTGTCTTGTCCTAAAAGTGATTTTATACCATTGGGCACACTTAAAAACAAATCTTGAAGACTTTTGGCGAAGTTTTCTTTAGAACGGAAATGTTTTCCTGTGAAAGACCCATAGAAAAAAACCAATAAAATACACACATTTACCTCCCTATCTCCTCCACAACAAGGTGAGGTGGTACTAGTGGCCTACAATACCGGCCAAGACCTGTATTGTGGGGTCAGTACAGTAATAATATCTGTGATTAGGTTTGATTCTACTGGAAACAAATTCCAAGTTTCACCATTAATTTGTGACAATAGAGTCACTATCTGGGGCATATTTTCTGAAGTTAAGGGATGCTGCAATGTCTCCACTAAACATGTTCACTTGGTAAGAGGAGTTACGTCTTTGGTGTATTACTTAGTGAAGGGGGGGTCTCAAACTTTTTTTCTACCCAAGGCACGGCTTCCCAGAGCAGTTTAACAAAGAATCTCTTCTTTTGTCAGGGCCAATACGGAGCAATGGCTCTAACACAGTTTGAGAATCCCTAGCTTAATGCATTGGCCCAGTATGCAAGAGGACCTGGATTTGATTTCTGGTGGAGACAGTTTCTTTCCGAAGTTCATCTCACATTTAATATCTAGAAAAATCTTTCTTTAGTATTATAATTTGCTTTAGATCACGGGAAAGAAAAACCATTTTTTGAGGGAAAAAGATAAATTCGCTATACAGTTGGTGGTAGTTTGGCCTCTTGGCATTCGAATCTGCGGGATAACTTGACCATACTTCCCGTTAAGCCCAATGTGTTTTTTTGCTGTAATTTTATTTAAGTCTAGTAATGACAGGTAATTACGACCTTTCATTGGCAATGATTTGTGACTTTCAACTAATTGGGAGATGGCTAAGATGGTGCCATGTTTTTCCAAAGGAAAAAAGATCCCATATCCCACTTTCATTTATGAAAAATCCTTTTTATATATTTATTTTTGTATGGAATTTATATGTGCGCGAAAATCTCCATCATTCTAATTCTGAAAGTTATCAGCTATGAAACAATCTAAGAAATGGAATGTATGTTTTCAAATTAGAAGCAAACACATAAACTGCATCAGCAGAAGTATAACAAGTATTGACATTTTTTTTATAGAGCATAACCATGGTGCTTTTTAGAAACAATGTACAGTCGATGCTGTTTATAACCCCACCATTTCATTACAACGACCAATAGGATAATTTCCTAATTATTCCCCAATATTCCTTTCAGACCGTGGTGTCACAAATATGTGGATTGCTTTTTTTCACTGTAGAATTTTTCTTTTGACCTCTGGGAGTTAAGCCCTGAATTAACACTAGAACTACCAAGCGGTAATTTTGACAGCACTTGGAAATCCCATTTTTAATACAGATTTTAAATACATTTGAATGAATTTTTTAGGAAATAAAATTATTTTTCTCTTCTAAAAATAGATTATAGAATTGCTCACGCTTAGTTACATTTCAGGCGTAAGCAAACATTCAAAAAGAGGGATAATGTCTAAAAGGCACTATATAGAATACATTCAAATAATCTGCGTTTACATGTATATAACAACTATTTTGAAAACATCATTATACACTATCTACCAATAAGTATTTGGACACCTGTGATAGAAAAGAAAAACTAACTTTATTCAAAATCAATAGTTGGTAGAGCCTCCACGAGAGGCAATTACAGCGTGAACCCTCCGGGGCATACTTTCCACAAGCCCTTGTGTGACGGCTAGTGGTATTTTCTTCCACGCGGCTTGGAGAAGACATGTCAGTTCCTTCACCGATTTTGGACGGGTAGGGCACCCCTTAATTCGGCGATCCAACTCGTCACAGAGGTTCTCGATAGGGTTCAGGTCTGGGCCCTGGGCAGGCCAGTCCATTCGATGAACCCCATTGGCACCATACCAAGCCTTGGTTAACCCCCTTCGAGGTTATGGCATTGGCTGGTTGGCATTGTCGTCCTGGAAGTAACAGGGGTCCACCCCGTGAAACTGCCACAACGTAGGAAGCACATTGTCATCCAAAATAGTGCAGTAGGCATCGGCGTTGAGCTTACAATGAATGGGGACCAAGGGTCCCAGTCCATACCAGGAGAAACACCCCCAGACCATAATTCCACCTCCGCCGAACTTGACTGTTGGCACAATGCATTCTGGCAGGAGACGTTCTCCAGGCAGACGCCAGACCCTGCCATCCGAATGGTAGAGGGTGAACCTTGATTCGTCGCTCCAAAGAACCCGTTTCCACTGATGTACGGTCCAATTTCGATGTGCTTTGCACCACATTAACCGAGCAACGTGGTTGGACATTGTGATCAAAGGCTTATGGGCAGCAGCACGACCATGAAAACCAATCAGATGTGCTTCCTTACGGATGGTATTCATTGAAACAATACTCCCGGATGCCTGTTGAAACTCCTCGCGGATGAGGGCCATCGGTTGGGTGCGGTTCTTCCGAATTTCTCTGGACAGCACCCGTCGGTCTCTATCTCCCAGTTTCGTTGGTCTGCCAACTCGGGGCAAATTCCGACAATCACAGCTCACCTTCCACTTCTTAATCACATACGCCACTGTCGATTTTGGGTACTTCAGCTCGCTAGATATGTCCCTTAAGGATCGGTCATTTTTGTGATACCCGATAATTATACCTTTCTCGAAATCAGAGAGCTCCGAACAGCGCGGCATCTTGCATGTGACTAATGCCGATGTTGTTTCCTACACGATATATACCGGCGGAGGGCGTGACGTATCTCAGGACCGCAGATATCGTCATTTGCATAGGTGTCCAAATACTTATTGGAAGATAGTGTACAATTACATGAGAAATAATAAAATTGTAAACACCTCACATTCTTTCTGCTAGTAAATTGAGTAAATTATCTTGACTTTGGTCAGGTTTAGATGGGGGCAGGGCGGGACATAGGTTGCAGAATCTCAAGGATTTAGGTCACTTGATCCCCAAGAATTTTTTTGAAGCCTGGCCTCAATAATTCATGAACATACAAAGCTATGCACGTACCCCACATTTTCCCACCATCAACCGCTGTGGTGGTCGAGTGGTTATAGTGACGGACTCGCGATGCGAGAATCCGGGTTCGAACCCCACAGTGGTGGTCGGCTGAAGTTGGTTTTCTGTGGTTCCCAACTTAAAGGCGCAAATGCGAGCCGATCTCCCCTTTAAAAAAGTCTCGCCACAGAGAGCAACAGTCCTACAACGATAAATCAATCATAACACTTCACTCATAGTTAGAAAAACAGATGGCAGCACTACACATAACAAGCATTACACAGAAACAAAAAACTTCACATCAGGTTTCACTACACGTACACTCCCGTATGTACCGTTCGGGGTGGGGTGGGGGGCATGTGTGGTGTAGCAGTACTAGGTAGGGCCTCCAAAAAATGGCTTGGGGATCCATGATGTTCTTAAGTTAGCCACCTCGTTGGGCAATTTGCCTGTTGTGGCGTTGTATTTGTATTTATCGAATTCCTTATCTACAAAAAGTCTGGCAGCCCTAGTAACCCTTCATTGTTTTGCCTCATCGGATGGGGGAACGCCACTTGATTGTTGTGGAGCCACACTTACATTATGAAATCGATGAATACACAAATTCGAAAAAATATAAACAATTTTTTTCTACGGGATTGGGAACCACACCCCCCCCCCCATTTTCCTAAAAACTCTCATATGACAATATTTCAAAACAGACAACACTAGTTCTTATAATATTTTGATAGCATTCAATATTTTGACCTTCATTTACTGACTTGTTCGCAGAAGTGTGTCATATGAATTTTGCGTTGCATTTCGATTAGAGATCGTACTTGTTTTTTTTTTATATATTTCGGTTGAGAAAAAATACCATTATTTACTTAAACAAGGGGTTCTCAAAATTTTTCCACCTGCGGCACTCCTCACCCTAATCAATGCTTATTTGCGGCTCCCCAGATCAGTTTAACAAAGAATCTCTTCGGAAAATCTTTCAGTGCCCCTAACAAAGATTGACGGTGCAAAGTTTGAGAACCCCTGACTTAAACTATTTTGTGGTTGGTTTACATTGGTGCCTTGTATTATTATTGTTGATTTGATACTGTCAGAACACACGACTCAGAAAAAACAAAAAAATTCAAACAAGTGTCAATGAACTATTTATTTATAGTTTTGGGGGCTGGAATCAATAAGTTAAAGCTATTCAATGAATCTTTTTTTTCAAATGTCACAAAAATGTTAAAAAAACTTTTTTAATGTTTTGTTTTAGAATTTTAAAAAACATGAAGCTAAAGTTAAACATTAACCATAGCCAAAAAGACAAACAACAAGTAAAAGAATGCATAGAAATTAGTTATTGGATAATTAACTATCTATGCATTCAATTACAGAAAAAAACCTGAATTTTCTAACATAGAAAACATGTTATCCAGAGGGGGGCGCAGGAAGCAAAAAGGTTGGGAACCACTCTGTTAGAGAATTGTGTTTAAAGTTAAAAATATAGTGAATGAGTTTTTGGAGGCAATCAGAAGGCAGCATTTCAGGGCAGGTTCAGGGAGTTTAAGATGGCTTCCAGGAGGAAGTGCCTAAAAATCACAATTAGAAAGTTGTTTCCCTGTCTCTCCTGAGGACAACAAAAGAAAATCATGTTATGTTTTTAAGTGCTAAGGTATTTGAATTAAAAAGTCTGACAAAAGTTGGGAAAGAACCGCATAAAATGAGGGAAAAACCATTGTTAGTTTATGCTGTTTTTTTTTCTTCCATATTTTTGAATTCAAATATATATTTTAGCGAATATTGCACTTGGAAATGTGAATTTTTTTTGGCCTTAAAAGAGACAGGGCATCAACTTTCTCTCATTGGGTTTAAGATGGGAGACTGCATAAAAATTTTAATCTTTTTATTTTGTGACACATATTTTGACTCAAAACTGGTACAGTGTGATTTTTAAAAGCATTTTGAACATATTTTCAAATTGGAACCATACCTTTACAACAAACGGTTGATATAAGATAAAGGGGCTGCATTAGGACTTACATGACACCATGTATATGTTCTTCTTTTGATATACCAGGTGTACAAGTATGAAATGCGGATTGCAGACAACAGATGCTGCACCAATGCAGTTTGTGCTATAAAGATTTGACACCGCGCCATTTTGTTGTGTCATCAACAAGTGTCAGACGCGCACGAGTGATAAATTGGAAAAGTGTGTGCATAGTGTTGTGTTCAATATGTCAAAATTTATACCGAACAAAGAGCATTCGCGGACAGAATTAATTTTTTGTTTTCATTTGAAGAAAACTGCTGCTGAATCATAACGATTACTTTGAGAAGCTTATGGTGAACATGCTCCATCGCAAGATACATGTGAACGATGGTTTTGGCATTTCAAAAGTGGTGACTTTGACGCTGCAGACAAGGAACATGGAAAACTGCCAAAAAATACGAAGATGTCGAATTGCAAGCATTGTTGGACGAAGATGATACGCAAACACAAAAACAACTCGCAGAGCAATTGGGCGTTAGTCAACAAGCTGTTTCCAATCACAATGCTCCATAACAATGTTCAATGTGCAATGCTCTATAACATACGGCAAAAGCGGTCTGCGGCACGTTGGAAGCACTCAGCTGGGAAGTTCTATCCCATGCGCTTACTGACCAGACTTGGCTTCTTCCGATTACCACTTGTTTGCATCGATGGGTCACGCACTTGCTGAGCAGTGTTTTGGTTCGTACGAAGATGTGAAAAAATGGCTCGATGAATGGTTCGCAGCAAAAGGGAGAAGAGATTTTTACTGGCGTGGTATTCACAAATTGCCCGAAAGATGGGAAAAATGTATAACAAGCAATGGAGCATACTTTGAATAAAGCACTTTTTATCATTCTTCCGAATTTAACATATTCTTTTTGAAAAAAAATCCGCATTTCATACTTGTACACCTGGTAATGTCAGTTTTCGACCGGACAAGGGTCGTTATAACAAACATCAACTGCACTTGATGGTAATGCTTTTTTAATCCTTGAGCAAATTCTTATTCAAAAATATGATAAACCAAATTGACTACTCAATTAGTTTTCACAGTATTTAAGTGTAATGATATATAGGACTCTTTTCACAATTTAAAAACCTTTTCTTTTAAAATTGATGAAAATGGACAAATAAAACAGATAATGGTCATGAATGTGAACATATAAAAGATAAAATAGCTGTAATTTAATTATCTTTAATATGATGTTTTCAGAATATAATTAAAAGAAACAAAAACAAAGTTGTCAGCACCTGTCATGGCTGATGTTCAACAAAATACATTATCACAACTAAGAAACCATTAAACAATTTGGATAGAGCAAAACAAAGGAAGAAATGCAATACAGTAGAACTTCGATTATCCGGGAAGCATATTAACCATGGTACAAAAATTACTGAACTCCACAGAATGTGAAGGAGAGCCTAGCATTAAATAATATAAGGTTAGATAAAAGGGTATTATTTGGAAGTGAAGGGAATTACAATTAATTGAAATATTAATTTTTTTTAAACAGTAGTCTAAATCAACCTCAACGGTAAAATTTTAGAAAAATACATCACACAAAAATGGCAATATTTTTTTCCCAGATTAATTTTAGATGAGATTTTGCCTTCACAAGGAAAATTTTTTTTTGTCACATGAAGGCTTTTCCCTCTCGCATAAGTGGTTAATCCATCCACAAATTCATGCATTAGTGGTTAAGTTTACAGTGAAGGGAAAGGTACGGAATACATTCTTGCGCTACAGAATATGATTCTCATACATTTGAGATTGTCGGAAAGCCTGTATACAGATATTTTTAGTGTTGCTTATGATTTTGGAACAACTATTCAAAAAACAATGATTAAAACCAATGGGTCAAATTTAAAACCAATAAATCAGATAAAACAATTGATTACCATCATCCATAGCAAATGCATCATATTTGGCTCTATATCCTTAAAAGTTACATAGCCAAAATCACTGTTATGTGTTGTTGATCTGTATATTTCGTAACAATTATTTTTTACATTTTGTTTATCTGTTGCATTGGAAAAACTAATGATCCCCAATACAATTTGACACTCGTTTTTACATAGACTTGTTTTCACATTGTACAATAAAACTTGTTTATAATGATACTGTAGGGACCTAGAAAAAATATTGTTACACACAGTTTGAGTATTTGCACTATTTCCTATTGTAAAGGAATTCCGCTGGAACCAAAGAAAATATCATTATACACAGGTTTCACTGTACTTACAAATGAACATTTCCAGCCACTTTTTTTTCGGGATCAGGCAAACTTCAAGAGATTTACATATTCACTCATTGATATCAGAAAAATGTTTCCTTTGATGTAAGTATTGTGTCTACAACCCTCAGAAAAGGCATCTGTTCTACTGGTAGCACAGATTACTAGCAAGAGAATATGCATCAGGGATTTTTAGTTTTGGGTCAAAATTTCCCCCATGATGGTTGCGGTAGTTATGTCTCAGAAGCAGCAGTACACTATAAAGTTGAATGCAAATATAAGCATTATTCCTCCACAGCCATCTTTGTGATGAGAACTTCAGTTTATTTTTGTCTCCTTATGATGTAGAAAATTACCTACAGTAATGAAGTCCAAACAGTTATAGTCTGTGACCGAACAACCCTTAGAACCAAGAGCAGACATGGATTGTGTTTCTCATTTTGGATGGCTACACATGATTCAGACAAGGATAGGAAAAATGATGTAGAAAAATATTCTACGCTCTTTTAGTGCTATTTACTGCATATCAAGTTGAAATCTATGTGAAAAGTAATTACTCCACAAAACATAATGTAATCATTTTTTATTTTATTTTTTGATCGCTTTTCAATGTATTGTTATTATGGTTCACTTATTTCTCCAGAGAAATTGTTTGATTTCAAAAACCCTACTTTCATTTCTGAAAGTATTGACTAGACATGTGAGGCGAGAATATTGTCCGGAGAATATTCTCAGAGAACGAGAATAAAAATGAAAACTTGATGAATGAACAATGTAAAAATTGGAGAATAATCGAGAATATTAATTTTCTTTTAACCCTTTGAGGGGCACTATATAAAAAAAAATTTTTTTGGCCGAAATAACTTCATATACTTGATACATAGGACTCATATAAATATGTTTTGCAACTATTATTTTATTTTCATCAAAATCCAGCGAACAACAGGTGGTCGCACAGTGGGGACACCGCACACCTAGAACACTGAAAGCTTCCCTAGGGTGTAATGCAAGAAAAGCAACATTTTGTTTGAAAATTCCCTTTCTACCGATTTTGTAGGCCAAAATGATCAACATAAGCATATTGATAGGTGGTAAATCTTTTTCAATGAGATGGCAGTGTAAATTTTCCTTCTTGAGTGGCATATAAATTTATTCGAAATGTCAAATTTTCCATCAGTGGCACTGAAAAAAACAATAAGAACATCAAGATTGGCGATGTATCCGGCATTGGTAGAATCTACTGAGATGGTCCCACTTCTTCCTTGAAATCTGAATTTTGGTTTTTTCTCCTGAACCATATGAAATTGTCGGGAGGATCCAGGCTTTGGGCAGTGTATACATTAGCATCATTTTCGTGATAATCCATGCAGTAAGCTTTGTTTTATTTTCTTTATCTGGTGTATCATGAGATGCATTAGACTCCAGATCACAGAGAAGCTCTGAAATTAGTATAACATTGCTTCAACTGTACTTAGGAATTTTATAGGCATTTCACCACCAATAAAAGTAATAAATGCCCAATAATCGGTTGTGGAGGAGGGGGGGGGGGGACTCAAAGCGAAATAAATTCCAGAAAATAAAATCAAAGCAGTAGAGAGAGCATAGAAAGTAGTCGTCAAAAGAAAAAGCTGCTCTAAAATCACTAGAATGAAAGAATGGTTATGTGTGGGACAAAAAAATAACATATGTTGTGTCTTCCATTCTAACCCCCAAAATTTCCACCACAAATACACATCTGAGATGTTTCAACACCATTGCTGCTGTCACCCATTTTCTAGTAAACAAGAAAGAGGGGAGAAAATGAAGAAAAAAACAAGGTCGCTTCGTCTCCGAGAGGTGGTTTCACACTGACGTCACTTGGTGTATCTCATTGCTCTAGGTGTGCGGTGTCCTCAGTATGGAACCACCTTTTTAAAACTTTCATAATTTGATTTTAAACTATTCTTAAGTTTATTGAATGGCTTGATTTCAACAAATAGGCCAAAATCTATAAAAAACCATTATCAATTTTTGAAAAAAAAAATTTTTTTATTAGGAAATAAATTTTAAAACAAGTACTATAAAAATAGAGAAAATGGCGGATTTTTTTACCACTTGCAAAACAAAACCAGCATGATGCTGCCATCTCTGACAGAAAATCTAAATCTTAAGCTATTTAATAAGATTTAAATGATTACTGTGCGAAAATTAGTTATTTTTTGATGGAATTTTGAAAAGGTGGTTTCGCTATGGGGACACCGCGCCGGAAAGGGTTAAATAATTTAAATTCTTTTACTAATTTTATTTATATTGTGAAATATAAATTAGTTTTCATTGACTGAAACATTTACAACAAAACAATTTTAGGTATAATCACCCTCAATGGCAACTTTTAGTTAGAAAATTTATCTAATTTTAAAATAATTTTTTAAAGGTTTTAATCTAAAAGGTTTTTCTAAAATCTTCATAACCAAATTTTTAAAACCTCTCATCATGACCTGGAGAAAGGTTTTTTAGACAATTTTTTAGGTATATCACCCCAATGGCAACTGTCATGATGAGAAGTTTTAAAAATTTGGTTATGAAGATTTTAGAAAAACCTTTAGATTAAAACCTTAAAAAAGTATTTTAAAATTAGATAAATTTTCAGAAATAAGTTGTTCACAACAAAAGAAAGTAAACCGAAGTTGATTGATAAAAAGTAAGCTATTCTTATACAATCACCTTCATTCTAAAATTCAGAACTGTTGTTTTCTTCATTGCACATACACTTAAATTCTGTATCACTCACATTTCTTTAAAAGTTGTGCAATTCAGCCCTGTTGGTTTAATTTTCTTGATTTCAAACTTTAATATTGTGGTCTACAAACTTCAATATACTCATCTTCTTGACGGGAAGAGAGACAGGGACAGAATATTTTCTCAAAGGACTATTATAAATTACTAGAGAATATTCCTACTTAAAATAATTATTTAGGTATATTTTCGGCATATATACGCTCTAGCGAAGGAAAATCTCTATCTCCTCTGTAGCTTAGTGGTCAGAGCACTCGTCCAGCAATCGAGGGACCCGGGTTCGACTCCCGGTAGAGGCAGAGATGAGTTTTTTCTTTCCTTAAAAAATTAACATCTCAAATAATAAATATCTTCACAACATCCAGTCTTCTGTATATCTTGAATTATTCTCAAGTTATATATCAAGATTATTTATTATAATACATGTTATTACATATATTCTTGACAATACTCTCTGGAAAGATTTTAGTAACTGAAGAATATTCTCATCGAGGATGACTAAGAGAATATTCTCATCAAGAACTTATAATATTCTCAAGTTATTTATAATAGTAGTCCTATAAGAGAATATTCTCAAATATTATCCTTGATGAGAATATTCTTGAGAGTATTCTCATCAAGGAAAAGATTATTCTCGAGAATTTTACATCTCTAGTATTGACAATGATTTTTTTTCCCTTCCATCATAGCTATTACTAAAATTATGCAATTTCACATGCATTACACACACACATTACACACAAAGAATAATTTTTCTCAATGAGCTTAGCAAGAATCAGCAATACCTTACTGAGATAGCATGTCGATACATTGGTCAAGAGGTTTTCCTTGCCATAAAAACAAATGATACGATACACTCATAGCTTTTCTTTCACTGTAAACTTAACCACAAATAGACTATAATCATAAATATTGCGCTTTTAAGTTGCACAAACTGGGTTCAGGTAACACAGAAAATCAGTTGATAAAAAAAGAATGGCTTACAAATGATAACTGCAAAGATTAATTTTTGATAATTTATTTGTATATAACCAGAACCTTTGACTTGAAGGAATCCCTGAGAAAAGCAAGTATTTAGGGCCCCCATGACTAGAATCAAAGGTGTTTGGTTTATTATAGTGAATATATATATATACTGTTTAAATTTGGGAAATGAGATCATGGGAATCTGGGCAAGTGTCCAAGCAGAAATCAGATCTAGCTTGTAGCATACATAAATTAATTTTGTATTTTCTCGTACCTAAATTTAAATTACAATTCAATATGTGAACAACACAAGCACTGACCATTCATTATAAACAAATATATCTTTAATTTAGAGCAGGGCTTCACAAACACAACGCGACTGGTTTTGATATGGCTATCATAAAATTAGTTATTATTTGCATCTAAAATGATGGGCGAATGCTAAATTGCTGACTGGGAACAACAATATTTTTTCTGCATGTTCATCAACATAAAAACCTGCTGGCGAGTTTAAAAAAAATAATAAAAATTATTTTACGCCTTTTTTTTTGAATAAAAAGTGCTTGGCTCCTAAAAAATTTGACTGGGCATAAATTTTTTTACAGATTTCATGCTCTGATTAAGAATGTTTTGTGATTACTGTTTACTTTTTATAATGTCTTGGGGCGGTTTAATGCACTTTTTAAAATGTCAACTACCGTTTTCGTTTATGAATGTTTGCAATCCCTCCCTCCCCGGGTAATTGAGGTTCAGCTGTATTTGAATAAACCAAATAGCTAAAAGCTCTTATTAATTGCATAAAATGAGAAACGTATAACCTTATTTTTTTTATCGTGTGTAATATACCCTATAATACAGTGTTTTAGATCTCCACAGAGAATAGGAGTTATCAAATTTCAGAAGATATACTCCTTGACCTGGATACACATGGCTACCAGCATATACTTCTTCGTGGCAGTCTCTTCTGAACACTGGAATTATGACACTTAGAAGAGGCTTATCACACACATTTGAACCCTTTTCGATATCGCCCGATAGATTTTCATTATCTAAAGACAAATAAATGAAACATTATATAATGATATACATAATTTACTTTCATTCAAAGCTTTGAGCTGTCATTTACACTAGAACACTAGTGATTTACATTAGTATGACGAAAGCTGTTATTTCGATTGCAAACTTTTGATATGCAAACGGATTATCTCAGGTACTTGAAATTTCATGACTTCTCTCATCTTTTGAGACTCTTAAATTCTTTAAGTATGAATATTCTAGGTTGCTTCATTTAGTGGCAAAATGAATTTCTCCTAGAACAATGGTAGAGGTCATTTTGACCGCCACAGAGCTATTTATGTGTTATGGGCATCTTTTTCTCAGCCACCTACTATAAACATAATTGGGAGAACAGATGTTCTATCATGGTGTTTGCTTTTCTCCAGTGTATCCCAAATTTTTATTATTCGAAAGGTACACTTTTGAAAAAGTTCGCTATTATGTGTTATTCAATTCATTTAGCGTTTTTATATATCTTTGTGTGCTTCTAGCGTCTACTACATTGCATTTGCTGGTATAACGTCACACCCATGGACAGGACTCAACTGAGGGGCTGTAATGATTATCATTTTTTGTTTCTTCACACTATAAATTAATATAGAGCAGCCCCCACCAAAGATCCCAGCCCAGGGACCCTGCTGGATGATGTGAAGAGGCATTATTTTACAACATGTCATGCTTTTGACTGAGCAAAAAAATAGCTTTCTAGTTGATAAGCATGGTCTTGAGTACCATGCACATACAAAATTAAAACTGTAGAAAAGGGAAATTTCATTCCTTCCTAATGAGTGTCATTGATGTTTTTGACAAAATGAATTTATTTAGTGCATGATGCGATCAGCATTGAAAAGCTGTCTTACATGTAGTTCTACATTGCTCAGGATTTTGCAGCTATTCACATTTTTTCCATTCCACACATGCAATCCCTTCACAAATTTCTCAAGCGTATTATACTTAAAACCTAATTAGTGGACTGCCAAGTAAGAATGGAACCACAAATTACAAGAGCTAAAAAAAAATCATAGCCAAAGCTCTTTTAAAAGTAACAAGGCACAAGATTAGTCTTTCTCATAACAAGCCATTTTGATCGAAATTCCAAAAAAGATTTTTTACACAAACAAGGGTTTATTGCAAAAATAAGTCAAAGAGACTGAACAGATACTGTTTTAAGAAGTTTCTTAAAGAAAAAATAATTTTCGTTGATTTTTTTGCTATAACAGTCACAATGACAGCTACCTTTATTCTAGATAGTTTGAAATTCCTGTCGTTCTAGTATCAAGTCAAAAATCGTTTACATACCTTCATCCTCATCTTCGTCTTCACTTTCACTAATATGAACAGAGACTTGTGTATCTGGATTTTTCGTCCATTCGAAATAAACACCAAAACCTATATCGAAACTATGAGTTGCGAATTCCCAAAATAGACAAGATCCATCACTATGAGTTGGGACCCTCACCGTGACTGTTTCACCGTGACCAACCTTTATGATACCATCACCACCTTCTTTCCGGATAGTTTCCTTGAAGTCTTCTATATCTTTCCTCGTCCACATAGAAGCTGCAGGCATTTGAATTGTTTCTAAATTAATAAAAGATTAACACACAAAATCTTTAAGATCAAACATCAGAGAAATAATTAAATAATTTATGCATCCAGAACTCAGAATCTGATGATAGATGTGATTTATAACAAGAGTTAAGTGGATCCCAGGAGGAAAGATCTAGCCGGGTAATATTTTGTATATTCTTATGGTCAGTTGCAAACATTTTCTAGTCATAATAGTCATATTACCAAACTTTTTATTAATAACACCTTAAAACTTGTTGGAGAGATGCTGCAAAAAACATACTGTTAAAGCTACCAGACTAGTGCATTACAACTCAGAATTGCCACTGATGCATCATCTTATGGCATAGGCACTGCAATTTCTCACGATACACAAAAAGCTTACAGTCAGATCAGAAAAGAAGCTTTATCCATTATTTATGGTGTGAAAACATTTCATCAGTATTTGTATGGCAGAAAATTCGAACTCGTGTTTCCAAAGACTTTGCAAAGTTCCATTTTCAAGACTCTTCACAATGGTCATTGGGGAATGGTTTGAATGAAACAGATGGCTCAAAGATATTGCTGGTTTCCATGGATCAAGCAGCAGATTGAAAACACTGCAAACCAACGCCAATCATGCCAACGTGAGAAAGCTTCTTCAAAAGTGAGGTTTCAAGATTGGCCAAAACCAGAAGATCTTTGGAACAGAATTCATGTAGACTTTGCGGGTCCCTTCCAAAATTCCATGCGGCTTATCGTTGTTGATGCATATTCCAAATTCAATTGTGATTGAGATGAAATCTGCGACTATTGAAGCTCTAAAGAAAATATTCATCATTAAAGATTTGCCAATCACACTTGTGTCACACAATTGACTAGTAAAGCTTTTAAAGACTTTTGCAAATTCAATGGTATTAAGCATCTTACTACTGCTCCATTTCATCCTGCCTCTAATAGCAAAGCAGAATGTTTCGTTAGGACATTCAAAGCAGCTATGAAAAAAAACTGTGGAAAGGACACAAGTCAGCACTCCAAAAGCTTCTGATAACATACAGGATAACACCCAAATCTGGTTGTGATAAGTCTCCTGCGGAACTATTGATTGGCAGGCAGCCTAGAAATCTGCTCTCCCTCTTATTCCCTCCACTGGATAAGAAAATTGCACTTCTACTACAAGACAGTACTATCCACAAGTTCAATATCAACGACAGAGTTTTCTGTAAGAATTGTTCGAATGGTCCTAAGTGAGACCAAAGTCCTCAAACATCTTGGCGAAATGATGTATTTGGTTAAGACAAATCGTGGAAAATGAAAATGTCATCAGAACCAAATGAGAAAAGATCATGCTCCATAGAAACATCCTGTAATGCCCTCTTCTGACTATTGTGTAGACTATCAATTATTAATGCCTCCTACTAAAGATTGAAGGTGTCCAGAGACTGCTCCCGAATCTGCTAATTGTGCTTCTGCGGTTACTACCAATACTTCAGTTGGGCAATCTGAATGCTCTGCATCAGTTTCGAGTCAACCCTCTTCTGTTCTTTGTAGGTAGACTCGTAAGAGAACACTGCTCAAGAGATTTATTCCATTGTGAGGGTAGGAAATGTTGTGAAAACTACAACTATGAACTAAAAAACTGATCGGACAATGCTATCCATCTGTGAATGTTTACCTTTTGACTTCCTGGGCCACGATGTTTTGCCACTGATGATGACTGTATTTAATTCATTTTATATAATCATTTTTGTCACATTAAAGTATGTTATTTTCTACAATATGTCTGATCAATATAATTCAGCCTAGGGCTCCACTGCTTCATAAAAATACAACACCTTCCATGAAAGTAATATAGTTTACACATCAGCTCAATATTCGCGTTGGTCACTCTCTCCTCATGTAGAAGGGACATCTGACTATATACGAGGTTCGTTGAAATTTATCTGACACTAATTTTTTACATGCATGAACCAATAAAGCTAGGGAGGCATGGTTTGATGCACATATGTAGGTGATCCTAGTGCACATGCTTGAATTTTTTCCTGCAGGCAGGAAAAAATTCAAGCATGTGCTTCATTTTTTATGCTTCATGTGCTTCCTCATTCATCTCGGTCGCTGGCAGACTGAGATGAATGAGGAAGTGTAAGAGTGGCGTTACATTTTCATTTTTGACAGAATGGCAGGACAAACTTGAACAATGCTACTGCATTAATTGTGACGTAGCTGCCAATTGCAACACAGAACCTCTTGGTAATACTTTTTGATCATGGTTGTGCCATGCAATGCATACTCATCATGAACCACAAAGATGGTCAGCATGACTTTGACATTCTATCTCCTGAAGCTGAAATCGTCAATCAAAATGGAATGACAGATCAAATTCTAATAACTATCTCATCTGCAAATTCTCTGATCATGATTTGATGATACTGCATCACCAGAGTCCTCATTTGGTCAATGAAGATCTGAGGACTTATCACAATGTGCTTCTCTCTTCATTGATATGTGACCATCTTTGAAGCAGTTGTACTACTCTTTTATTGTGTGGTGCCCATTTCTTCATTTTAGAAAGTCTATTGAATCTTGCTGCTTGTTTCCACTCAGGAATCACCAAGCATCACAAAAAAATTAATGCAATGTTAGCTGCATTAATTTCCTACCATTTTGTCAAAAAAATATCAAAAATGCAACTGCATTCATATATTTTCACTTTTTTCATTCATCTATGGTCTGCCAGCAACTGATAGCTTCTGCAGGCAGGTAAGAATTCAAGCATGCACACTAGGGTCGCCTACACACGTGTACCAAATCACGCCTCCCTAGCTTCATTATGCATGGAAAATTATGGTCAGATACTTTTTGAGCCTCATATGGAGTACATCTGAGAATTGAAATTTTACTATATAATGGTAACTCACCGATTTCCTCTTCTGTGGATTCTCCAGAACTTTGAACAGATGCTTCTTCAATAAGATTAGAAGGTTGATTTGGCTCATCATCTAAAGAAGCAGACACATGATTTATAGCTGGTTTTGACTCATAAAGTAGCTGATTTTGCTGTTGAATCATCTGGTGCATGTATTGTTGATAATGTTGTTCTTGTAGTTGTCTTATCAAAACAGCTTGCTGCAGAGAATTAAATTTCACTCTTAATAAAAAATATTAAATTACATCGACATGTAAGAGATAAAATTTCAATAAAATCTCACAAGTTTTATATTCATGCTCTTTTACCTATATGAAGAATCAACAATGTGCTAAAATGATTAAACAAAAACTCTCAGAAGAAACAATAGCTTAATTATTTTTTGTCACTCCACTGTAATTTTTTGTGCATGAAAACGGGAGGGCTAAATTAGCTGAGATCTACAGTTTAAAACTTATTCTGACCAGCTTTTTTTATGCATGCCTTCCACTGAGAGGTTGGTGCATTAACTCAGAGTGGGGACTTCCTACAGCAAATAATGTTCTGTGTGATAGTATTGGCACCATTTTGATTACATCTTTGTTTCAGGAAAGATTCTTACAAAGACTAAGTAGGTATCAAACTAGCTATAGTTCTGAACATTTGACACCAGATCAAAACCATTTAAGCAATCAGATCAAAGTTGTGTTAGAAAAGTTGTGCTTTTAAATATCTACTCTATGCCCATTGCCATCCTAGGAGTTCCTGTGAAACTGTCCCCCTACTCGCACAGAATTCTGTACTATCAACATTGTTCAGGCCAATTCTGTCAATATGATCATCAATTTAAAAAAATTAAGGTCAGAAAAAAGAAAAAATGCAATTGGAAATATTATCCCGTTCAGATTAATAAAAATTAAATTAATCAAAACCTCTGAAATTTTTCACTCAACTGCTCAAAAATATTTGTTTTTGGTTGCTCCAAAAAGAACTGTTACAGATAAAAATGATTGGTTATGGTTATCTCAAGTATGGTACAGTAGCCCAGAGAAAGGACTTCAGTTCTTGGGAGGTGAACGATCCAAGAAAGTCAACGCACATCAGGTTAAATCAGTGGTTCTCAAAGTGTGTGTAATGCCAACACTGATGTGTACCTATTCAATGTTTTGAAGTGGTTTATTTCCAACTATTCCAGGGAGCTGTGCCCTTGAGCCAAGATTATGGTGTCTTTTTACAGTAAAAAACAAAACCCTCGAGGACAAAAAAAGTTTAATCCTGAGAAAATCCTGTGTATGCTATTCAATTGAAACCACTGGGTTAAATGATTTTTTTTTCAATATCAAGAGATTTAGAAAATATAAAAACATACAACCTGCTCAGGATTTCCAGGACATTGTTGTTCAGCATATGCTTTGAATTGATGAAAAGTTTGCCTGTTCAAAGCTTCCTGAATAAGATGCCTATATGAATATACATGTGAAGAACTGAAATTTATGCCATACTGCAGCTTTTCCATGCATTCATATAATTTTAAAAACATTAAGAAAATATTTCATTATATACACGTTCCTGCATGTACGAATTTGTTAGAAATTCTACAGAGGAATGTGTATGAGTGCAATATATAACAGTTTAATATAAAACTTTGTGTAAATCAGGGAAATTGATTTAAAAATTAACCAGCAGTTTCTTAAAGAAACTGAACAGTGCAACATGGGATGCTGCATCATTTCCCTTTTATAACACACTTTTTTAAATCTTTGATCATGAAAGCATCATGAGGTCCCTGTTGGGAAATTCGAAATCTGGAATTGGCAGTTGGAAAGGTCTGGTTACTCCCTATGGAATGGGAAACTGGTTCACATTCACACATCAAAGTTGGAAAAACCACAGAAAACTAACTTCAGCCAACCAACACTCTGCTGCCAATGAGGATCAAACCTAGCAATGAGAGTCCATAACAATGTTCACGTGACTGCACAGAAGCTGAGATAGTCGGAAGATTTATGGAGGTACAAAAATTAAACTCACAGTGATGCTCTCAACTGGAATGTCTGGTTATACAGTGTTTTGATACTAATGTGGAAGCTTTCATAATTGATTTATAGATGCTTTGCTAGGCAAAATCTAAAAACCAAAATTTGAAAATAAAACTATGTTTTCACAGCTGGATGGGAGCTTGTTAGCTGAGCCAATACCTCCTAGATAATGTAACTCCACTACACAAGTTATTTAGTAGGTACCAACAGTGTGGGGTATCATAAAAATTTCAACTGCTTCTATGGAATCTTTACTGGAAAGCACCCCCCAGTGAAATAGCTCCAAGAAAAGCACTGCTTTCATCTCTAAATTTTTTAAAATAAATATTGGTAATAAACTAAATGAAACTAACTTTTGTTTTAAATGCTGCTTATGACTATCGTTTTCTTCTTGAAATTTTAATTCTTCCTCCAGACGAATTTGTTCCATTTCTTCCTCTTCTCTTTTTTTTCTCTCTTCTTCTAATTTCCTAAATGAATTAAATGGCAACATTTGATGAAGTATGCATATAGGTTCCCACAGCATAGGCCATAATAACTATGCAAAATTTTCATGTATCTCATTCACCATCACAAACATGATCTTCCAACAATGAAAGTTTCCCACCAAACTTTAGTTATTGTAAATGTGTTTGCTAAAGAATATGGTGTGATTGTAACTAAAGTTCTGATTTTAAAACAATATAAATTAAGCATCACTGGTCAGAATAACTTGAAAATTTACATGAATACTCCAGAAGCAATATTTGGCAAATGAAAAAAAATGACGCAGTACTCATTCGACATGGTGAAATTTGCTCAAACAATGGAAACATCAGCTAGAGCAGTGATTCCTAACTTAGGCGTTAACGTTTGTGTTGGAGAGGTAGAAGCTACGGGTATAACATAGGATCCTATGGGTTAGATTGCGCTGGGAGGCGATGGGAGAAAAAATTTTCTGAAGAAGGGGGCAATGGGACAAAAAAGGTTGGGAAACTTTGAGCTAGAACAAAAGGAAAATGGCATGATTTGTATATCCAATTCATGGAAACATCAGAAAAGTCACGAAACAAACACCTACAACTTATGCAAGAAATGTTCTGTATGTTTTCAACCATGTTTTGCTACAAAGTGGAAATGCAAAACCACATGTTCAACAACAGATCAGTTTTGTCTATGGTAATGCTGTGGGATGCAGAGATGCCACTGTACTTTAATTTACCTGGGTCCCGGGACCCACGGTATTCAAAAAATCTCTGGGTAACTAATTAATTCTAAGTAATTCTAATTAAGATTTCCCATTTTCGAAAGGATTTTCCTGCTTACGTTTTTTATGACAGTTTTTGAAAAGAGTTACAAGCAGGATCCACTGTAATTAGAAGTTAGAGGCACACATTTATATATTTACTAATAACTCAATCTATAAATTTCCTTTTGGTTGATTGAAAATCTTAGCTCTTTCAATAATATCTTCTGATTTAAATTTAAAAAAGTAAATGAGATTTTCTGCCTCTCTCTCTCAGTACACTCTCTCGGACACTTATCTTCCGATTCTCTCTATTCATATGAGCAAGGATTTGATACCAATCCTTGTGAAGCGATTTTCTGGTAGAATGTGATTTTATTTTCCTTCGCTCTTGGTCCACTACTCTGATCTGTCACCATTTAACTGCCACAAATTTTCTCAACTGAATATGGGAGCTATGTAAGATTTGTGTTGGTTAAACTCAAGTGTGTTTGAGTGTGTGCGCCCCCTGCATTCAGCATGCTTTGTATTCAGTAGGTGGTGCATCTATCTAGTAGTGCAACTAGATACTTTCTCTAGTGGGGCAAGCACACATTTTGGCACCCTGTGTAATATAGAAGAAGCAGTTATAAAGGGTCAATTCGGCACCCCCTCTAGTCCGGGGGGAAATAGACTCACTTGCTCTCCCCCCTAGTTGCGGCCCTGAACCTATCCTCCAAATTGGTTTTTCATGGATTTGAAATTTAATGTATACATATTTGTGTTGTAGGTCTGTGTGATTTTCATAGCGACCAGAGCATTTTTCAAAGGAATAGCCAACTCAAAATTGGAAAACCTTCGTAAATCACATTTTTAGCCGATTACCGATGCAATCGTGGGTTCCAAACCCACATTTTCACCAAAGGCAAAGTTGGGGGTTATGGAGGCCCCCCCCTCCCCCAAGAAAATGAAAAATTAAAAATATTCTTGTAGAAAATTAAAATATTGGAGAAAATAGCCTTTTATACTATGTTAATTTAAAATTCTTTTTGAGCATTAATGATCCACAATTTTTGTGCAAGAAATCCTTCTGCCCCTCCTAAAGCCAATTCTGCATACACACCAGTGATTTTTGCAATGCGAAACGATGACTATCACATAGCAGCTAGATGAAAAAACTGAATATTAAAGGTAGAGTTTTTACAGATTTGGTTTTTTTTTTTAACGATCTCGGAAAATGTTTTACACTTTGAATAGGCATTCCAAATCCTTTACGATTTTTCAAAAATACGCATTTGCAATCTTGTAAGAACCAGACGAATTCACGTTGTATAGAACACCGTCTTTGAATGCCAGTGGATAGCCGCGAAAGTACCGTAATTTCAGATATGTAACCGGAGGGGAGAAAATCCGTAAGGGAGTAAAGACTCCAAAATTCTCTTTGAAAATTCTGTACACAGCCTCTCATTAAGGGAAACAACTAAATAATTTGTTGTTAAAGAAACTCTAACGTAAAAAATTAATACTGTGATAACTGAGTTGATGAAATGTTTGTTTTGTAAAGAAAATTTTTAACTTAAAAGTAGCTGAATAAATTATATGTGAAAAAAAAGTCGTCTTTTGTTTTTGTCATCTGTGCAATAGTTCAATGTTGGGTAACATTAAAAACCAGATTGTACAGATGAACGGTACAGAGGTACTCAAAGGCTGAAGTCACAAGGGTTAAGGTTAGGTGAATATGGCAGCTGCATGCTGCATGATCCTGTCATTCCTGAAAGGGTTCTTCACTGCTGCAGCTGCTTCACAGGTGTTGCAATAAGCATCTTGATAAACATTGTGCTATCTGCATACAGACACTGTTTAAGTGCTGGAATAATATGGTTGCACAAAAATCGATTTGTACCACTTGTTACTGACAGTACAGGTAATGGGGGATCAACAGGATTTATCTCCTCAAACAAAAAATAGTCCAACAATAAATGCTACAGCAAAACTGCATCACACACTGATGCAGAATGAAAAGTTAACGGTTGTGGTGAGAACAGATTCTTGTTAGCCTTTATTCTATAAATTTGCTTATTAACAGCACCTTGCAGATGAGAAATCTTTGACCATAAAAAGTTCATTTTCTCCTGGCTGATTATTGTTTCCATTCTGTAGGCAAATTTCCTGTGTTTTGATTAGTACAGCACCATCTATCAGCATATTTCACTATTTTTTCCTTCATTAAATACAACTCCACTAATTCAGGATTACGCATGAAAATTTGTCAAATGACTAATGGTTCTTATTTTAAAGCATTTTGAAATTGGAACTTTAATAACAATCATCCTTCATTAATAACCCATAGCTGAAAACTTTTAAAAATGAAAATTAGGGAGATTTTCGCGCGGACCCGTATCTTATGCTAAAACCACGCCCTAATAAATGCAAAAGGGATTTTACCAAATAAAATAGGGATTTTTCACACATAAAAGTTAAATCATAGGGAATAAAATCCTTACTAAAAAATTGAAGTCAAATAAAATAGGGATTTTACATACATGGAAGTTAAACCCTTGGGAATAAAATCCCTATGCAAAAAATAATTGAAATTGGGGGCCAAAACTTCAAAACGGTGATCTAAAAAAATAAATAAATATTGTGTTCTATCAGAAACGATGTTAAACATTCTGCGCGAAATGACCCCAGAATCATCGGAAGATGAAGTAAAAAAAACGGCAATTTTTGAAGAACACTGACTTTTTGTGAAACTTGCTTGATGTTTTTTTTCATTTCACATGAGTGATGTCAGTCTTTCCATGACCGATGTTTATGTACGTAACACAACTTGTACAAAAAGGAAAAGTCTGCCCTTTTCTGGAACATTTGACGAAAGGAAATTTATCTGGGAATAAGTAGCCTTAAAATTGATTAAATATGTTATTAAATATGTTTTTGCTTAATCAGTCTTCATGTTTTGTTATATTGGACGTGCGTAACTTCAACAAAAGAAATTTTGACCACATGCGCGTCACTATAATCTTCAATATTATTAAGGACTATTGACTGCTAAACGCTATTTCACTGCACGATAAGACAAACAACTTTCCTGTTACCCCATCAGAGGGTTTGTAAAACTTCCTTAAAAAAGGCATTTCCTCATTTATGACGTGTGACATCATTTCAAAAGGGGGGAAAAACAGCGGCAAAAGACTTCATGCTCCACAAGAAATTTCTTAGGGATTGTTTTCAGAAGCGGGGATTTTATAAAGTAGGGAATTTTTAGGGACAATTAGAGATTTTTGTGGATTTTGTAAAAATTCTGGAAATTTAAGAACTTTTTGGGAGGTCGAGGGATGAAGCTAAAATTCGGGAGATTCCCGGAAAATATGGGCGACTTGGCAGCTATGATAACCTATTGAACTTATATATGATAATTATCTAGTCCTGATTATAAACTATAATCAAATTTAGTGAAAAAAATTTGAAAGAGTTGCTCTCTGCCCTATCAATATTAAGGAAGGAAAAAATCAAAGAAAATTCCATGCATTAATGAATGATAACCATATATACCTGGCATATGCTTTCTCTTCAATATCAACTTTATGAGCCTGTACAAATGGTCGAAATAACGGACATAAATGATCTAGCAAATTGATAAATTTTTCCTTCGCATCTCTGGTAGACATATTTCCAAGCGCAGACCAAGCTTGTCTGGAAAAAAGAAAAATCTGAAAATATTTAGTTTTTAAATAGAGTTCAACCATCACGTACATCAAAATTAATTTATGTTTTTTCCTCATCATATAATTGGGGGGGGGGGGAAAGTGAATTCACAATGGTACAAGTAAATTTTCAACAATTTTAAAACAAGTCCAGAAATGCAATCTAGAAGTCCCAAACTGTTGAAAGAAAAAATTAACCAAGTCTCAGTTTCAATAGTTCCCCATTAAATTGTGAAATTATAAAATTTTTTAACATGGAACTCTATAAACACCATTCAAGTAAAAACCACTTTTTCATTAAAATGAGACCTAGACCACGACTTTAACCTCCTCATATAATACAGCATAGCTGCAAACCTTGGAGAATGAGAACTAGGGAAATTTTCATGCGGATCAAAATTCTGTATGAAAACCACGCACAGACATTAAAAGGGATTTTTGAAAAAAAAATTTAGGATTTTAAGGATGTTGACAGTCTACTTTGTGCCAATTTGAAATGTTGTGTTTCTCCAAAGTCACCAACTATTGCCCAACAGCAGAAAAAACTACCAAGCTCAAATCAAGATCGCTTTCACAAAAAATCCCTTTGAGCCCAAAAATAGAACACAAATTCGGCAAGACATATGGTCATTTGTTACACATCTTGCCATTTCCACTGCTGAGATGCCAAACTGATGCTGACTGCCTAACAAATTTTTGCTTTCCTTTGCTAAAGGGAAAACTTCTGCAATTTGGAGCAATGGCGAGAATTTATTTTATGCATGCGACATCACTTTGGAGGAGGTAAGAATGGGCAACGCACTTATTCCAAGTTCTTTCCGAATTCCCCCAATGCAAGTTTTTTTAAAAAAATCATGGTTGAAATTCAGTAGATATAGTCGACACTCCATTTTACAAACCTCCACTTTGAGAATACTCTGTTTTTCTGAACTTGTCCTTTGTCCTGAACAGCATGCCATAAAACTAATGTTAAAATCTGCTCTACTTTAAGAACTTTTATTTCTATCACTCCCTATTTTACAAACTTGTTCTTTCTTCTGCTATTTTTTTCCATTATTTTATTCTTCCAACCCCCTCCGAGTTCCTTGTAATAAAAAATAAACTTCAGTTCAGATGTTCTACGTCTTAAGAGTCAGTCAATCATCAACATGCTAGGAAGAAGTGTACGATTAATGGCAGGGGTGACCATGAATTGAAGATGCGTTGACAATATATTCATTACAGATCCATGCATCATCGGAGTGGACTTCTTGAGGTAACATAGATTTTCCTTGATACAATCCACCTCTTGTTCATCATGATTGGATAAACAGGTGGTTTTGGAAATGGCAATATACATTAGAATATTGATAGGCCATTTCTGAGTCAAGAGTCGATCAAACTATTTCATCCAACTGCTGTTCGTCTGCTTTCCTCTTCGCGATGTAATCAAACCAGAAAAGATTGCGCTTTGCGCTCTACAGTGAATGAAAAACAATATTAAAATAAATCACTGTGCAAACTCTTAGACACAAATTACCAAAAAAGAACAGGATTCAAAAAATTGCATTGAGTAGACTCAATGAGCATCCTTTAATCAATGATTTGCAAAAGATTGTCTCTACGGCAAGTGGTTCTAGAAGTGTTCCACCATCCTGAAAATATTTTAGAGAAGCGAAATTCATGTGAGATGTCATCCTACAATCAATTTTATAGAATCTTATATTTATCAAAATGCTGCAATGAAGCAAACAAAAATTAAGTGATTTTCATGCAAATCACCAGTAAATGTGAATGATCAACTCATTCTTTATTTCCCACATGTTTCGTCTTTCCAATTCACGAACTAATTATCAAGCCTGTGAGGGTTCATAAAAACAAGCGCTGACTATATAAAAATTGGGAATACAAGAATTTTTGGGAATCTGGGAAATAGATTTGAAATTCAAGAGACTTGGCAGTTACGATACAGCACCAAATATAACAAATACTACAGTAAATGCCCCATGGACCAGATTTAGAATGCATGGAAATACAAGATGAAAATAAACATTTACAGTAGAACCTCGTTTAGCCAAACATCAATTTTCCAAACAACTCTGTCAACCAAACACCTTTTCAACCTAACTCATTTTCAGTTTCCCTATAGTCAATGATGCTAAACAGTTATTTTCTTGGAACTTGAATCCTATTTTCTCCTAACTCGATAGCTTTGCTCTATTATACAATAACTCACTTCCAAACAATTTGTACATACCGTACCTGTGAACTATAGATGCAAATAGGAAACAGATCCGGGCACAGTGTATGTAGTTATAAACAATTGACAAGCAAACAAACGTGTGAATGGGAGCAGATTTAGCTGTCATGTTTTTTTCGTCTGACGAATTCATCTTGCATTCAATTTATTCCTTTGGGTCATCAAATTAGTTTTGAGAGAAATCGATTGTCCAAACTTTTCACTTTTCTGTCCCAACATCCTTCGATCCCAATATGTGTTCGGATAATCGAGGTTCTACCGTATTGCAAGCAAGAATTAGTAATTTGCTAAAACTGAACCATTATTTTGAAAGAAAGAAATTTCACCTGCGGTCTTGTCCAATAACATCTAAATAACCAACAGGAGGAAATTTCTCTGGCACGAAACACCCATGAGCAACTTGTTGCGTGAAAGCTACTAAGGCAAGCTTGTCTTTGTACGAGAGGTGGAACGCTTTACCTTCCTTTTCTGTAAGTACATTGAGTCAATACATACTTAGTATAGTCAAAGGCACAATCCTAATGCTGATTAAAAAATTTATAATTAACATATTAAGAAAAAACTTAATGAATAACTAATGCGAATGAATATGCTGAAAACACCTTTTAAGTGTATACTGCCTTCAAAATGAACGTTACACTTTTAAAAGCTGGACTAATGGGAAGGCTACATACTTTTGTTTTCCATTACTAAAACATATTAAAGAATACGCTAAAACATACACGGGGATGTCATAAAATCGCTTTGCCGATAATTTGAGCCCCTAGCAGTAACAAAAACCAATGAATGTGAATGAAATACGAGATACGGATGTTTATATACATGCTCAAGACTAACAAAAAACAAAACCCTAACACTCACGGTTTGTCATAGCATCAAAATACCAAAAAATTCAAATGACAATACTCACTTATTGCTAGGTGATCTGTACAGTGAAAAAACCATAAATCATGGTATGCTAACCTCTTGATGGGAGACTATAATGTGATCTGCATGTTATCTCCCCATTCTACAATGTGATCCATTACTATTGTGAAAGGTCTCCAAATAATATGAAAGAAATGTTAAATATTTACCTTTGTCTGTGCAGGTTGCGAGTGCGTGATTGCATCCGATCTGTCTGGTCTTGTTACTAGTATAGGCGGAGAGAGACTTGAAAGTCTGGAGGGGAGGCATTATGATTATTTCAGCTCATATATATGCAAAATACATTAGATCAGGCTGGTTTGCCTTTGACACTGGGTAGGTAGGAGAGACAATGCCCTCCATATCTCCGCCCATGGTTACTGGGCTTCCCCGGGTTCCGGAATAGCATAATTTAAATATGCAAATCTCGGTAATGACATAATTGTTTTTGCCATGAGACTGGTTGGTATTGTTACTTGATCGCGCCAAGTTGTTATTGTTTTGTCTGCATATAAAAACCCTCTCTCTTCAGGAGTTAATTTGCATTCATCATGTAGCATTTACGGATGCATTGTGCAGTTGCATAAAATCTGTCTTTCAATATGCGATTGATTCACTTTTTTTATTCGGTAACTTAACTAAATTTCACTGTTCAGTTAGCCTTCGGCTGAGGAAAGTACAATGAGCAATTAAACTAAGCCCCCCAGGCTTTTGTTTGTTCCCAACAGGCCTGGATACCCGTACAAGTTGGTTTGAATCTTCAACAAAGATTCTTGGTATGATTGTCTCATTTTTCATCTGAAATTTTTTTTTTCTTTTCAAAAAAAAAAACAAAAACCAAGCATAACTCCGATCTATTGCCACTACCGAGTGAGCTGTGCTGGAAGTGCAAGTGAGTGTACTTAACAGTACAGGCGTATATAGTAGGGTTACCAGATGTTCTCATTTAGGAGAACGTGTCCTCGTTTTTGATGCCATTTCAAGCATCCTGCTGTTTCGGAAAATTTTCCCTCTTGTCCTCCTTTATTTCTGCTCATATATCCTTTATTTCTGCTCATATATCCTACTCTACTTTCCACTTAGTCTGAAATTCTTAAAGTGGGAAAAAATTGTTTTGGCAGTGATTGTTTATTAGTGGCACCATCTGTTATTAAAACTGAAAAAAGTGACATTGTCAAAAGTGCACGCAGGCATTCCCCCTTCTCAGTTTTCGAATCTGGTAATGCTAAATTAAAAAAACATTCTGTGAGGGTAAAGAAAAAAAAATTATTGTGTTGCTTCAGGCAAAGTATTAGGAGTGGCCAGACTGAACAATTCATTGAAAGTGAGGAGAGATAAGTGGCAATTTGTTCTTTTTTTTAGCAATTATATTGTAATTGGGAAACATTTTGGCAACAGTACAGTGGTGCCATCTGTTGTGGAAATTGATGATAAAAGTGACATAATCAGGGGGTGTGTTTGCAAGCGTCCCCTTTCTTTGTTTTTGAATCTGGTAACCTTAGTATTTAGTGTTGTGTTTGATTTTTCAGTGCCACTATCCATTTTTCAGAAGCAAAGCGAGTAAGGTGTAGTAGAGTAAAAATAATTGAATACTTATAACGTTGTAGACCTGTTGCTCTCTGTGGTAAGACTTTTTAACAACGGAGACATACGGGGAGATAGACTTGGAAGTCTGAGGGGGCATGGTCATTATTGCTGGGGCACAATGTTTATACATATATACATTAAATCAGTCGACTCTGCCTTTGACGCCACTCCTGTATTTCCACCCATGAGGGAGATCTGCTTACATTCGCGTCTCATCTGAAATATTGATGAACACACGGATATTGAGGGACTGATGACACCTGCAGCATAACATTTCACAACACATTTACCGACAAATTGTGCCGTCGTGTTCACCGTCTTTCAACATGTGGTTGATTTACATTTTTATCCAGTAACTTAACTAAATTGCATAAGTCATTATGCTTTTGGCTAGGAAAAGTATCCAAAATGAGAAATTAAACTAAACTAATCCCAACAGGATTGGATGCCTATATGAGTTGGTCCGAGTCTTCAACCAAGATTCTTGAAATGATTTGTTTCATTTCTCATCTGAAATATTGATGAACCCATGGATATTGAGACTCTGACGATTCCTGAAATTGTGAGCCTGTGACATTCTGATCCTGCAATCTTGGTCTTCTGCTGATAACCCTCATATATTGTATACCCATGCTGAGTTGGCCTCTGGCTACGTCATGAAACATCACGCAATGGGCGAATCCATTTATCTTCTTTCGGTAAAAAAAAGTCACAGGGAAGAGGAGAAAGTTGGTATTTTCTGTTGGTGTTTTTTGTGTTATTTTACTGTTTTTCCTCCTCCTTGAAAAACGAACCCTCCCTTCACGCGGCAAGGTCAGAGACCAACTCAGTATGGACATACAATATCTGACAATAAACTGATCATTGAACTTGCATCATTCATAACTTGGATTAAGCCATTAATTTTCACTATGTTTATTCAGTACACTGATTCAGTTTCAAATTTCTATTGGCTTATTTTATATGATTTTTTTACAGCATTACTATACTTTCGTCCATAGCGTATATGGATAGGAATTATAAATTATATATTTTTCTTTTGCATATTTCTCAGATTTGTCTATAGTGAATTGGTAAATAAATCTTAATTGGTATCATATTATACTCTACGTGGTAATCATTTTTTTCGAGGAAATAAATGACAACCAAGATTGCGTGTAATAGTGGCATTTTTAACTGAAACTTCGAGGTTTAATTTTAATCTATTAACAGAAGAAGAAGAAAAAAACCTTACTCATCTTAGCATGGTTAATGTTTTTCTGAATCAAGTAATTATTGCAAAATTTAAATCTTAATGAGAATGTGAAACAAATACTTAGCATATCAGACCTTTGAAGAATGACGTAGCCAATGAGTAAAGCTCGTCAATGCGGAATCCCCAAGACGTTGAAAATTCTTTCTGTGCCATTTCTGTTCCGTCAGATGTTGTTTTGCGGTTTGTCACGTCGTCTGCATTTCCATTGCTTACTCGCACCAATGGATCATCCGCAGACGATTCCATCGCGGCTAACTTAATTTGATTATTTTTGCGGTTTACGCGACGCTCAGAAGAGGCGGGTAACAAACCAAAAAAAAGTTACACGTTAATTTTTGAATCAGCATTTATAATTAATCAAGGTGCCGAGAAATGAAATAATTTGCATACTGACGCACAAACACGTCTTTTACCGATCGCGAGTTTACAAGGCCACGGTCCCACTAATAAACAAATGATGCAGTTGACCATATTATAGCCACTAGAATAAGGGGCCCTTATCAAGTCGCCTTAGACCATATGAGACCCGTATTCTGAGAGACATTTCCGCCCGTTTTTTTTCTCATTAAAATATCCTTGAGAAAGCCTATTCAAGTTTTTATTCTTCTTTGAAATTTAAAGTAAACAGAAAAAGTAGCTAATAAGTAAAATTCTACGATCCAAAATATAAAAATTTATTTCCATATTTGTCATGTAACAATCAATGACCATATTTGTTTTAAAAAAACGGAACATAGAGATTTTAACCATTTAACAATCACGGACGAGATATCCCTTCTAAACGCAAAGGAAAGAAATTCATTTTATATAACAACCACCCCCCCCCCTCCCGTTTTTTTAACCTCTTTTCTTATTAACGGAAGTTTTATTGTAACCCTATGAACAGAAGTTGTTTTGCTTCCCTCCCCGTTATCGTCTCCCTTACCGCTACAACTCTGTCATGTTGTTATGATTGTCAGTACTGTTTCTGAGAATCATGTGAAATTCATTTTCTTCTGATATGTATTAATGTATGTATAACAGACTCTAGGACAAGAATAAATTTGCACCAAGACACTAATAAATTTTTACAGTAGAGTTAGTATCCTGGAGTTAATATTATATGCCCAAATCAATATTTTGATGCACATATGGTGCATCATGCATGTGGTTGAAAAAAAATACATGCTTGGTAAAAATTCTAACATGCCCCGGCATGTCAGGCAATAGATTTGTCCAGCCCTGGTATGAATCCTGTTTCATACAAAGAAAATATTGGGAAGCCACAACTGTGATTTGATCATTTTAATTACATTGACTAGATTGGTTCCGATCAAAATGAACAAAATTTCAAACAACAGTTTCAGTCTGGTAGAAGATCATCTCCAAGTTCTTCATTATCAAATTCATCTTCAACTTCCCTGTTCCCTGAAGAAGTTTTCGGGCGGTCTTGCATGTAACTAGAGACTTCGAGCAGATCTGAAATTGATAAATTATTGTTATCTTACTTCAGAGTATATGGCAGTAGTTTTTAACCTGGGATGAAAGCACAAAAATATTCGTTAACAGAAGTTATTGATTCCATATGTAGTCGAACCTCGTTGGGACAAACTAGCTTAATAAAAAATTTTTTTTCATGTTAGGCACAATACAAAATTTGGTTAGTGCAAAATATTTTCTATGTTTTTCCAACTCCTCTTAAAGAGGTTGAATTGTTTATTTCTTATTCTGGTGGGGGAGGGGGGGAGGGGTAAAGAATATAAATTCAAATCTCATTGCGGGTGCAGCCAGGAGTTGTTCTAAGAAGGCCTCCAAATCTGAGTTGAAGGGCAAAAAATGCTTTGTTGACCAAAAAAAAAAGTTTTTTTGGGGTGCCAAAAATAGGTCCAGCATGGGTAGAGATTTTTTTCTTAAAGAGGCACCAAAAAAAAAAAAAAAAAAACAGGTCCTGCACCAACAGAGATTTTTTTCTCTTCCCATCCCTGAGTGCAGCCAGGGGTGGTCTTAGGGCAGTGTGACCGGTGCAACCGCACCGGGCACCAAATGCGAAAGGGCGCCGAAACGCGTTAAATATACATTACTAGAAAAATATCTTTAAGAGACGTATTTATAAAAAAATATCTATAAAATATACATGAAAAATGACCGAAATTAGATTTTTTTTTCGAAAAAAAAACAAAAAGGTTTGAGTGTATATAATGGTACGGTTATTTTTCGAAAAGCCCGATCACTGGCCAGCCATCCGACTCGTCAGACTTTCCTATTACTTCAACCAGGGGCAGCTCGGTGGCATTGGGTGTGCTCCAGAAGGGCGTCAAATCTGAAGTGAAAGAGCAAAGAAACATTTGGAAAAATTATTAGTGCCCACTGTAGGAGGGGCGCCAGTTCTGAGGTAGACAGGGCAAAAAAAAAGTATGGGGAAATTATTTCTGCCCCCTCTAGTAGGAGCGCCAAATCCGGCGTAAAAGGGTGAAAAACATTACAGAACATTATTTCTGCTTGCTTTAGGAGAGTCGTTATATCCGAAGTGGAAACGCAAAAAAAAAAAAAATACTTAGGAAAACTTATTTGTGCCCTCTCTATATATATGAGGGCTGTTAAGTTCGAGGTAAAAGGACAAAAAATAGGAAAATTATTTCTGCCCGCTCTAGGAGCGCCAAATCCAAGGAAAAAGACCAAAAGAAATTCGACATACGTTATGACGTAAAATATTGCTGTTTCTTAGAACGCATCAAAACAAAGCGAAAGAAACAAACGGTTTTTTTTTTAATTGGGGAGGTCAGGAAGCCCAAAAATTTGTCCCACTCGGGTAGAGATTTTGTCTCGAGCTGCCCCTGAGTGTAACATATGTGTGTATGAAAAATTTTAACAAACCGTACATATACACAACTGAACATCTTTTTTGGAGTTTCATGGATCTTGTTCCAGAAACAAACGATAAAGCTGCCTATGAGGCTCCTAGACAGTATCTATGTATGTTACGGTAAGCATTAATGTATGTTATGGTAAATGCGTTGAATCGGTAAAGCATATCGGTAATGCATAATCACCAATCATCTCGGTAAGTTCGATAAATTTCGCAACATTTATCACTTTTACCGGTGATTATGCATAATCCTTTTATAGCACCCGGTATGCACAAACGTGTGGTTGCTTCTTTTCGCTTGAGATATTCTTTTTTTAACCTCGGGAATGTTCAGCCCAAACTTCAAGAATTGTGCATTATCGTTGAAATTTAAGCCAAGTCCCAGAGGTTAAAAAAAAAAATCTACAGGGAGAAAAAACAACCCCTTCCCAGTGCCGTCTTAACGCATGAGCCCACCCGGGCACAGCCTGGAAGCCTCAAGAGAAGAGGGCCTCACAAAAATGAGATCTAGTTAAAATTTCCTAGAATTTACTAGGTAGGGCCTCAGAAAAACCACTTTGCCTGGGTGCCCATGATGCTCTTGAGACAGCTCTGCCCCTTCTCCAGGGCCGCAGCCTGCTTTCTCGGGAGCAGCCTTTTCTTGGAGTCTCCTTGAAATAGTTATGCTCAGAAAAAGGAGGATTTACAAGTGCCTTCCCCCCCCCATTCGGCTCAGGGTACCGCCTAAGTTGCCTCAGAATAGTTAGAGGGGCCTGCCCAAGCTGCAGGTCCTGGTGCTTTAGCTGGTGTTTACCTGCCCCTTCCGTTTCTTAGTACTGGGTCTGAAAGGGATAATTTCAAATGAAGTTCCCATGAGTTTTATAAATATGAAAGAAATCATATGGAAAAATATCACTGTAATTTAACCAGTTTTATTAGCAGCTTAGCCCGTACGTGATGCGTGCACTCTGAGTATTTTACCATAAAATTCAATTAAAATGAGTATGAAGAAGATGGATTTTCTTCGCGATGAGCACCCTGCATAAATGTGTGACGTTTTACTTTTTAAATATTTTTAAATCTGTTAATTAAATCAAACAAGTTGGGTTTTATGCTTGTTTACAAGTTAAATAGCAGTAATCCCATTCTAGGAAGAAAGTTTTTCCGACTTCTTCGTCCCTTAATATCCAACCATGGGGTGGGGGTGATGGGGACGATCACCACACCAAGAGTCTTATAATATGGTAGAATAAATCTGCCCCGTATTTTACGGGACAATTAACGACTAGCAAAAAATTTCCTCCTCCGACACGATTTGCGCCTGGGGTGGGGGGGGGGGGGGGGTCGCTGACTACTGATTCTGCACCGGGTGCCAATTGCCAGACCAGCCCTGAGTGCAGCCTAGTAAAAAGGTTAAGACAACGACTAGTATATAGCAATAGAGACATATGCACAAACATTTATCAGTAAACTGTAATACAGTAGGCTGTGAGAGATAGATGGCTTTTTTCTCAGCTCCAAGCAAACAAATATTTTCTGGATATTATGCCAAGGAAAACTCAGAGAGAAAAATTATCTGGTCTTCACTGGGACTCTACCATTCCACCTGGTGGCCATTTGTTAAAACTAAGAGAGGCTATTAATGCCTCTACTTCAGCACCTCACGCCACAGTGCGTGAAATAAGGAAGGAAGTGTCGTGTCTCCGATGGTGTAGATGGTAGCATGCTTACCTGGTTTGCAAGAGGGCCTGGGTTCGAGTCTTGGTGGGAGACCAGATGACTTTTCTTCATGTTAGGAAATATGTGTTATATCAATATCCAGAAAATATGTTTCCTTGACAGGCTGTGTTGTCAGCATTTTATAATAAAATGTATGGACTTGCATAAATTACTTCGGTTTTCACTTTTTGCCATTAAACCCCCCCCCCTCCATTCAAAGCCAAAATTTGTATGCCGTATTTTTTTTTAATCAAGGTGGTGCTAAAAAAATCTTAGCACTGATTGAGTAGCTTTAAAAATTTGGAAGGGTTAGCACCTTACACAGAAACCTTTGTGACTCCCCAGGGAGGCTCAACTCACAGTTTGAGAACCCCTGCTCTTGAGCTGATTGTCACGCTAGGGTTCTTATGGTTCTCACAATATATATATATGCTTCCTCTCTTTCAATTTATTTTCATTCAGTCACGTTCATCAGTTTTATGTTTTTATGTTTAGGTAGTCTAGATCTATCATCAGAGCTGCAACTAGGGGAAAGGGAGCAGACGGGCATGGTGTCCTGGGTGTCGTAAAAGAGGGGGGGGCAACATGCATGCTTATCCCAGCTGACCAAGCATCAAACTGTGGCCCTGTCTATCATACACATCTTGCAAACCAACAGTGATATTTGTGCATACATTTTCCGTTATGGCTTAATTCACTCTTCTCCATTCCTCAATGTCTAGTATATCTATAAAAAAATTATAAGATAGAAAGCTATCAAAAGTTCTTATACCATAATTGCAACTCAAAAGGACTTTTCCTAAAAGTTCTTATTTGGTAGAATTGTTAGAAAAATGCTCAAATGTCTCCAGTTTCCATAATTGCGATCATGAAAATCGGCAGTTTAAATTGGCGATTAAGTAATAGAAAATGTGTTGTCTGAGGAAAACATCAATTGAAGTGCTATTTCCATTTCTAAAAATAATAATACTATTCATTACTTTCTCATACAGTGACTACGTTAGAATGATAATCATTCTGAAAACATAAAAATACTTTCTGTACTCAATCAACATCTTACCGAGTGGCTTAGACTCAGGTTCATCTACTTCTAGAATTCTGTCAGCAGCACTTGTCCGAGATTTGCCTGATGAACTTTGCCCATGTCCAGAATTAGTCTGACGGGGACTTAGGGCTGATGAAAAATGATAAAATATGGCATAAGTAATTAATGCATGTCAACTGTATATATATATATTGAGAGAGAAGTCTTTGTATATGCAGATATCATTACTCACTGCTATGACTGCTAGCAGATCCATCTCGAGATGTCCGACTGCTGCTTCTCCTACTTCCAGGACGGCTTCCACTACTTGCGACTCGCTTAAAAATCGAAACATATTTGATTAATTCTTCCATATTTTTTATTTTATTTTTGTGTGTTACATATATATATAACCAAATAAATGCATACACAGCAAAATCTCTTCACACTATCACTCTCAAAATTCATCACTACATTTATCTATGCTATCATATTTTGATAGTCCTGGCTGAAGAATAGGAAGGTTTGTTAATAGCATGCTGTAATAGCATCCTGATAAACCATCACTAATTTTATACTCTACCCTTATACATATCATTACTTTCATGTGACTAATCATTCTTTTTGCCCCATATTAAAACATAGAATAATCCTGTTTGACGAAAATATTGTTTTATATTTTGAGTCCTCTCCATAACGGAAGGTACAAACACACCAAGGGTATTCCAACACCATCACATATTATTAGCTTTTTTTTTGTTCAGAGCCCCTACAAGTTATTAGCTCCACTTTTCTCGGTCTCCCCCCCCCCCCCCAATTATCAGTTTCCAATTTAAAAAAAACACGATTAGTCTAGCTTTTTATTTAGTCTAATTTTTTTTAATACGTCCAGATTGTTAAGGCTCGTAAAGGTCTCAAATTGGAAATGGGAGGAAAAACAAATTGATAAACAATTGAGGTAACCAAAGCTCCATCTTCAATACATAATGAAATTTTTTTGCATCTCAAAATCAGGTTGAATATTACGTCAGTCAACAAGGAAAACAGCAACGTGTTATAAATTATAAGCCATTGGATAGAGCTCTGCTTACTTATATCTCAAATATGCTAGAACAAAAAATGTACAGATTTTTGGAACAATCTTGAGCATTAGAAATCACTGAATAATATTAAAGTAGAAAAAGGGAACTACATTCTCCGCAGCAGTGAAACACATTCATGAAGGTAGTATCAATCCACACAATATGATAAGTACACCAGTTTGTATCCCACAAGCAGTAGCCATGCCACATATCTGGCCAGTAGCAGGACTGCCCTCATCAGATTCAGGGCCCGGTGTGAAAATAATTTCAAGAGTTCCTTAGCCCCGATTTCATATATTTTGTGGAAGCAGGGGAATCTCTGCATAAATAGATTCACGTATTACCAGTGAATGCTCAAAAATGCTGAAAAATGTCAAGTCAAAAAATATAGACACAATTAAACGTAAATTGTTAACAAAAATTTTGAATCAATGAAAATTTAGAACTAAAACGTATTTTCTGCAAAATAAGGTTTTGATATTCTACATGTACTACATGTAAGATGAGCTTAATAATACACCAATAGTTTTTATGGAACAGATGCCATTACATTTTTCTAAATGGTTTGTGAATTAGTTGTGAAAAGTTACCTGGTTTTTCAATTCTTTGACTTTTTCTGCCTTCTTCAGTTTTGCAGCATAATCTGCTGCCTCATTTAATCCCAGATCTCCACAAAGTCGCACCAGGAACTTCAAACCTGAAAGACAGGAGATTATATAATACTTACAGTCAGGGTTGGCAGGTTTTTGACACATGACAGTTTTTGAGAGTTTACACCGCCGTTTAAACTATCACATCAAAAACCTCAAACATTGCTTTTCAATATAAAAATTACCATTATTATTATATTTAATGATTTTAAAATAATTTTCTACTCTCTACAGAATTATTTTGGACAATATATATGTTTTTTTCTTATAAAATATACAATTTGAATAAAGCATAGCATAAACACTGAAGGGAAAACTATGGAATGATTTGACATTCTCTGATTCAAGATGATTCTTGACCTTCCAAAGTTTCGTCAATTGCTTATGTAAGTGCACTGATATAAACCATCTGCTGTACTCTTTTTACAACAGATAAGTGTTTAAAAAAGTTTATTACATAATATATGTAATGTTAGTTTATATTATTATTAAATTGTCTAGATAATAATTGATTCTTAAAACGATAATCTTATTGTGCATAACATTGAAATATATACAGCGATCAAATACTAAATTGTAGGACTAAAATGTCATTTAATTTCGCCATGTCAGCTTGTATATTATGCTTAAGAAACTCCTGTAACTTATCCTTAGTAACGTGCTTTGGGTATCAAGTCCTGTCAACTCTGCTTTGGTTGAAAATACTCTTAAAAACTGTGAATTTATACACCCTAAGTTAAGAAATTTTTAGGTGAAAATAAATGAGTTTAATTAGTGTATTAATAGATGCTGCATATGAGAGTTTTTATATGGAATAAAATTTTGGGCAGATCAGAAAATTTAAAATATCAAAATAGATATTTTTTCTCAGTAATTATAATTCCGAATATAAAAACCTTTAATCTACACAAAAGTAAGTGTTTTGTTATTTAACATATCTATCAGGTTAAAAAAACTATGTGACAACATTGACAATAAGTTTTTAACTGTATTAATACTGATTTAGTTTCTGAAGTCAAAAACCTAACTCTGATGCCCTATCATACATATTTTGAATAAGCAGCTCTATTCCGCTTAGCAAATCGAACACAGGTAATGAGTGGCTTAGATAAATAAACCATAAAATTAAATTTTATGTTCTAGACTCTTATGTTGAAAAATTGCAAATTGTAATTAATATTTTGTTTTAATTACTGTATTAAATTAATGTTTAAAAAACAAAACATTGTTATATGCAAAAAAGTAAGTATTTCATCATATTATATACCTATTGTGTTCAAAACATTATCCAAAAGCATTCATTTAGGTTTTTGACAATTTAAACCAGTTTTTGATACTTGTCATGTCAATTTTTGACGTCAAAAACCCAACCCTGCTTACAGTCCATTAACTTGCCGGGGCTCAAACCTAGGCCTTTTAAATGCATAAAAAATAAATTATTTTAAAACTAAATAGGCTCTTTATAATAAAGTTTAGTTTTAAAATGCCTCGATGTTATAGACAAAAATTATTTCACTAGTGAATATGTATAAAAAAAAAAAAAATAATAATAATAAAGTGCAATCACTGCCTTACATTCCACATTCTCTGGAAACTTTCGATGGATAGCCTTGTATTCAGAGAGAGCCTGTTGATAGTTCCCACTACGCCGCTGACACATAGCAACCATCAGTTGCCATTTGATCTCATTTGGTCTGTAAAAAAAGAACAAAATACAGGCCAAATATACATATACAAATATATATATACATACATTCAGTAAATGTGCTTTGCCCCCCCCCCCCGGAAAATGTTTGCCCCCCCCCCCCTGGAAAAAGTTGAAATGACGGCCCTGACAAAATTTCAAATCACTACCATAAAGTCTATACAATTCCATTCAGAGTCCCCTTGGGGGGTGTGAAACAGGTGCGGTCGCACCATGCCCTGTGCTTTGTGTGAGGCCTCACTCTCACAGTGAATTATTGGAGGCTTTCACCAATTCTTAAATTATTTCTTGCATTAATTCTGAATTTTCATAAATTCTGGAATTATTTCTCTTATTAATTCTGAATTTTCATAAATTCTGGAATTATTTCTCTTATTAATTCTTAACTTTCATGAATTCTGAAATTACATATTACTTTCATTAATTTTGAAATAACATATTACTTTCATTAATTCTAAATTTTCATCAATTGTTGAATTATTTCTTTCATCAATTCTTGTGAATTATTTCTTTCATCAATTCTTGCGAATTATTTCTTTCATCAATTCTTGCGAATTATTTCTTTCATCAATACTTGTGAATTATTTTTTTCATCAATTCTTGTGAATTATTTCTTTTATAAACTCTGGGATTATTTCTTTCATTAACACTGAATTTTCATTGATTCTGGAATTGATTTTTCTGCTGGTTCTAAATTTTCATCTCAATTCTAGAATTTTTTTTGTCTATTAATTATGGAATTTTCATCAATTTTGGAGTTATTTCTTTCAACATTTTTGAAATTGCAATGGAGCTGCAATTATTATTTTTATAATTTTTAGTCCATCAATTCCAAAATATTTATAAGTTTCTGGAGAATTTCAGGAAGTAATTTCTGGAGTAATTTCTCTAAAATTACCTTCAGTGCTGAATTTTCATAATTTTTGTGTTGATTTATATTTAATTATGTGTTTAAAAATTTTTGTAGGGATATTTTCTCAGCGGTCCAGAATATTCTGAAACAATAAAGGCAGGCTGATTCCCCCCCCCCAAAAAAAATATATATAAAATTGGGGCAAAGGGGGCTAAATGTTTTTGGTGCCCCAAAATTGTTGAGATGCACCTGGTCCCATGTTTGACCATACCTACAGAGGGACATAGACTTGGTTGAAGGGGTGCAGGGAAGAGCTACGCGTGTCCTTATTGGCACACAGGGCTTGAGTTATGAAGAGAGACTTCATTTTTTGAATATGTTTGCATTGGATGAACGCACGTGTCGAGGAGATATGATCGAAGTGTTCAAAATTTTCAATGGGATGGATAGGATGGACCATGAACTTTTAGTACACCGCTAATCGACTGCTTTTACAAGGGGACACCAGTATCGATTGGTGAGGGACAATGCAAGGCTATGGTGTTGCAGGGAATTTTTCTCTAATAGGGTTGTTAATTAATGGAATAGCTTACCCCCGGAGGTAGTAAATTGTAACACAATTGACATTTAAAAAGAAATACGATAAAAATGTTGGGGTAAACTGAGAAGCTATCCATACTTAGAATAAGACAACCGTAAGTATTCTTTATGGGCATTGTATAATATTTTATCTTGTGCATATATTGTTTACAATTTTTGTTAATTGCATTTTTAATTGGGTTGCTATATTTTTGAAATATATGACATCCATATTTTTATGGGCATCTTTTTCTCAGCCACCTCGTTGGGCATTTTGCCTGTTGTGGCGTTGTATTTGTATTTGATAAGGGCGGTCCTGATTCCATCTACTGAACATCGCTAATATATAAATATATATGCTGGGGGCAAAATCTATTGCCTTTGAACGCTAGCATGTGTAGCTCATAAAATGTACCATGAAAAATGCATCTTCATGGTTGGCATTATAAACAAATGATACACAGGAAGCTAAAATAATCTTCTGCTCTAATTTTTCTCAATGATAATCTGCTCAAGAAACACTTACTGTATCACTGAGGCTTTTTCGAAATAACCAATGGCTTTCTCAAACATTTGAGAATCAATGTAATAGGCACCAAGCTTCTGGATTATCTCCATATTGGATGGAAAGTATCTATAGGACTGAACAATTAAGAAAATTATCATAAATCACGGCAAGACACACCTCAAATTGTAAATTCTTATTTATGTAAATCTAGCATCTATCATCATTATGTAATTAGAATAAAACAGAAAGATATTAATATTGCATAAAGTTGATATAAACACCTCTCACACAGAGCTGTCTTAATGCATGGACTCACCCAGGTTTCATGACAGTGCCATTGGTCAGAAGTTTGCTAATACAGGGGTGAGAAATGACTACATCACTAAACACTAACTCTGGTCATATCACTATATTGCAATTTACTGCCATTAATGAGATGGGTTGGAAGCGAAGGCGCTGTCTATTGGTGGTCGCCTCAAGTTCTTTAGAGAAAATATCTTATCTATATCCTCCCTCGGGTTTGAACCTGCGACCATGACAGCAACCTTCACGGTGGTAGACGAGCATCTTACCACCACACCACTCGGGCAAGGTAAGAAATGACTGGTGCTGTGTGTGTTTTGAAAGAAAATAATCTATACCTACATCAGAATAATATTGAAATGCTTGTTGTTGGTCGCCCTCTGCTTCAAACATGTCACCGATCTTTGCTAAGAGATATGGGTCAGTCGGTATAAGTGTTGCTACTTGCTGGTACCTGAGGGAAAAAAACATAAATGTAATGAAAAAAACCCCTTGGCAGTTTTTTTTAGCTCTAATTATTAAGATGTTCAATAGATGCTTTATGCCATGTTCTTATGGGTTCAATTACTTACCATTCTAAAGCTTGATCATTATCTTCAAGCATTTCGTATCTGATTTTGTAGTTAAGAAACCTGTTTTTGTGAAAGAGTTGAGCATATGTAACAGTTTCACATTTCAAAGTAATGATAAAATCCACCAGCAGAATTCAAACAATTAACGTATTATATATGTTTCATACAAGAAATTTGACTGTAATTTTTAACCCCATTATTCCCAATTTAACCCTTGAACTGTACAAATAGTCAGAAATATACCTTCCTGTGTCTCAAATCATCGAAAAGTGATTCAGCAGCATATTACAATCATCAGATATTTTTTAAAACTCTGTGTGACCATCAACACTTAACAAATTCTATCGTGACCCCAAATAGCTGGGTATTATTTCCCTGAACAATGCCTGGGATGTCACAGCCCATCCATATAGGTTATACCTCTATGATGGACGGTTGATGAGATAAAGGCTGCATTAGCACTTACAGGACACCCTGCATAATACATAAAAACACAGAAATCAATGCGACTTTTGAGAAAATAACTTCTTTTTTTTAAACAAAAAAACATTTTATTGAATAAGTTTTGAAACAAAGAGATTTGCCATTGCAAAAAGACTTCACATTCTGCATTTACAGCAGTCTTTCATTACTGTTGACTAGTTAGCCCTTTACACGACAAGCAAAAATAACTGACCCCATCTGTAAAATCCCATATCTTTTGTTATGGAGTAGACTTTCTTCCAATTTTCAGCAGGTGCAAAGATAGTGGGGGGAAAAGCCTATGGGGGGGGGGGGAGTATTCCACTGAGAAATCACCTTTACAAAATATCTGGGCTTGCAATGCTAAAATAACAAAAACACAATGTCTTTCAAGCATGTGAGATATCTCGTCAATGCTACTTAAAGAGTTAATAAATTAATTCAAATGAATGAAAAAAAAGATCAAATTCCAGTTACTTATTTATTCCAGATTTCCTCTGTCTGACAAATAACTGGAAATTTTTCAAAATTACAAAATGTCTGGGCTTGTCAGTGCTAAAATAAGAGGCAAGAAATTGACGAGATATCTCCTCAATATATCTCTGCCACCTAAAGGGTTAAATTTTCTGAGTGTAAATCATTAATAATTTATTTATTAATATTAATATGATCAATGCTATGCAAAATTTACTAATCACAGCTTGCAGCTTCTAAAATACATACTTCTAGTGATAAAAAATTTTTAAGCATGTCTAATTCATTACAAAAATGTAATCCAATTCAACCTAATTCTTCTACGAGCCCAGAAAATGAGTTTAGATTTCCAGGAAATTCCTGGTTGCATTTTAGGTGCGGGAGAGAAGCTATATCTGCAGCATCTTTTACATATATTGTTGGGTGTTTGTATTTTGAAGTATAAATGCTGCATTTTTTTTTTATTGTAAGCATGTGTACCTTTAATAACATAAAAAATTTAATTTTTTTGTTTACTAAATATTTTTTTGTAAAAAACATTTTTTTGTTTTTAGGCTTTAATTAGAACTACACTGACCTACCAAAAAATTTACATGATGTTTATTTCATTTTTTCACAATGTGGTAGTGAAAATGTTACGCTTCATTTGCAAGGGAAACGAGAAAAAGCTGTATAATACTGGCAGGAGAGATTTTCGCTAAACAGCTGTTTGTTTACATGGCACTACAATATCTGGCAGTTTTTCCCCCATTTGCAGTTCAAGGGATTATGGGAAAGGAAATATGAACCCCTTTATAGATCAAACAAAAGAAATTTTTGTACCCCAACTTTTTTCTCTACCAGGAAAAAGAAGTTATCAAGCAAGTTTACTATTAACAAATGAACCACTTTTAAACTCTAATTTGATAGTTTTATCATAATTGAGTGGGGGAGAAATAAATTATGTATGTTATCTTATGCATATTCCACAAGCAATCTTGCAGATGCAAACAGGGCTTTGAAGTTGTCTGCTTATATAATTAAACATAAAACATAACTCGGGTGTTTCTGAAAGTATTCCATAAGAACATATTTTTTTAATAACAATATGCTAACAAATAGTTGTAAAACTTGGCAGCAAATTACAGCAGCAAGAGAAAATCACTGGCCACAAAACTGGAATATTGGAGATGAGAGAAAAACTATTGAGATTGGAGGAGAAAGAATAATGAAAAACGAACAAGAAAAATAACATTATATAAGGTAAGTGAGAGTAATTTGGCCATGCTAAGCTTCAGTGATTTTTACTGAGGTCTGAATGGTAAACTCTGAAAAACAGGTAGTTTAAAAAACATTTTGAAGAGTTGTTGAATTGGATGGAATCGTGGTTAAGAGGTAGGTAACAAAGAGTTAGGGTGAACAGGGAATTCTCTGGTTGGACAGGCGTCACAAGTGGAGTTCCTCAAGGAAGTGTCATTGGCCCCCCCATACTTTTTCACTTTTTATCGATCAAGGTATCAATGGGATTGCTAGCAAATTCGCAGATGATGTGAAGCTAATGGGGGTAATTGAGAATCAAAGCAATAGGGAGTTGCTCCAGAGAGACCAACTTAAACAGGATTGCAGCATGGGCAAATGAATGGAGCATGGCGTTCAGCATTGACAAGTGCATGGTCGCTCATTTTGGTTTGAACCACCCATGTCCTTTTATGAGTTGAATGGTGTCACCATCCCGGATGCAACTAGGGTCACCGATTTGGGAATTTTCATTGGCAAGTGGCTTAGATTTTCTGAACATTGTTTAACGGTTGTCAAAAAAGCAAATAGAATGCCTGGTTTCATTTTCAAAAAGGTCTCTTTGCGTTCTCCTAAAGTCTTTCTTCCTCTTTTCTGAGGCTTAATTCGTCTTGGACTGGAGTATGCTGTAAGGTTTTGGAGACCATACCTACAGAGGGACATAGACTTGGTTGAAGGGGTGCAGAGAAGAAAAGTTAATAAATGAAATAGCTTACTCTCGGAGGTAGTAAATTCTAACACAATTAACATGTTTAAAAAGAAATACGATAAACATGTTGGGGTAATTCGAGAAGCTATTCATACTTAGAATAAGACAACCATAATATTCTTTATGGGCATTGTATAATATTTTATCACGCATATATGACATCTTTTTTTTGGCCACCTCATTGGGCATTTTGCCTGTTGTGGCGTTGTATTTATATTTGTTAAAAGTAAAAAATAGTTTTTTCCCCAACAGAGGTGAAGGTAATGCCAATGAAGTCCTTAACGTACATATCTCAAAAAATTAACAGGCATTTTCACAAGAACATATTGATTTAAAAAAGGTATTCAACTAAACAACTCTTAATTGAAAATTTAATACAAAAAGAAATATACTTCATCCAAAAAAATAAATTTTGTAAGTTCTAACCTTTATATACTTGTGTATAAGAAGAGAATAAATTTTTTGTTGAAAAATTTGTTCTTTAATTTGGGTAGGGGTCAGCTTATATATGGGTCAGTTTTGAAAATATTGACCCCCACTTCACCAAATCATATAGCTACATGGATTCCACACAGCTAGCCTGAAGATATGCAACGTCATTGAATTACTTTGAATGGCATAACTAATCAGTAGAGTGATTTATATATAGCTATATTCAAACCCACAGAACATATTATGTTAAAGCCCAAGAAAAAAAAGTTGTTGGCTTTGATACCTGGTGGACTTATATTGATTTTACAGTCTTTAGATGTGATCATCAACAAACCTTTTAAAGATTATTTAAAGAATTTAAAGACCGAATGAATGAGTTCCGAAGATAAAGAAACAACAAAAATCGGTGCCTCAAAGAAACCTGACATTGGCTTAAGTGTACTACGGGGCTCATGAGCAGGGTTGGCGAAAAAAACCAAAAAAACCGGGTTTTTTTGGTTTAAACCAGGTTTCTTTGGTTTAAACCGGTTTTTATTTTAAATAGTACTAACATTAAAAACAATGAAATTTCTGAAAAATCATTCAAACTTCTAATAATTAACTAAAATAAAATGTTTATTAATGTAATTAACACTATTCCCATGCTAATTAATCAATAAATATTTATTACATTTTAACAAAAACCAACTTTTGCAATTTAATTATTTTTTGCTTAACTCAATGGATTACTGTGTTTGAAAATTCTTTTAATGTTATTATTAATCATATAATATATAACGGTTTTTCTCCAGTTACTTTCAGTATACTTAATTAGGAAGCTATTTTGCAAAAAGTAATAAAAATTAGGTGAATATAATGTATTTAATGAAGCATAAATAATGCAGATTAATTAGCAATGATTTACGATATACAGGGTGATAACTAAGGTTTTGATTCCAAAACACTGTAAAAAAAAAGAACGAGTGTCAAAATGACTTGAAAATTGACATGAATATTGACGCAAGTGGTTAGGGAACTAGCTTCTCACTGTGCAGGTCTGGGTTCGAATCCCGGTTCGGGCATGGATGTTTACTAACACTAACAAATTCCCTGGACGGATCATGCTGATCCCTTGGGAATACGTGAGGATCACGTTAAAAAAAAATATTCCTGAAAAAATGCAATTTTATTTGGTAAAGGGGAAAAAATACTTAAAAATGTAAAATTAATGACATCATCCAACATGTGGGAAATTTGCTTGCAGAATGGAAACGATAGCCAGTTATGGCAGAATGATACTTTAATTATAGCATTTCACGATTTCATAATTCATGGAAACATCACAAAAAACGAAGTAATTGAACAAATAACTACAACTTACTTAAGAAATGTTAAATATGTTGTCCACCGCGTGTTCTGGCTATGACGTTGAAAGCACAAAAATTCTTGTTCAACAACGGAATCGGAGTATGCCATGGTCATGATGTGGATGTGCTTGCAATTCAGCTTTATTAAACCAAACGCTCCCCCCCCCCCCCCGGTTAATATTCCTGAGGAACTTTTAACATATAGGGAATGTGCTGGAGATTGCAATTCACCAAAGTTTGCAATCTGACCACTGTTTATAACATTTTGAGGTACCCCCCCACAGCCAAAAGTTGCAACGGTTAAGGTGCATCCTGTCAAAATGGGTCTTCAGCAGCTGCTTTGCTGGTATTGCAATGTGCATCTTGATAGAAGTTCTATCCACACACTGATGCTGTGGAAGTACCGAAATGATGTGGTTGCACAAAATAGATTATACTGCTGGCCAAGTACACCATCATCTACTTGCACATTTTGCACTTTTTTCTTTTGCGAAAGAAACTTCCATTGCTTCAGGAGTATCCATGCAAATTTTCAAGTCATTTCGATCAGTACTTATTGTATAGTTTTGTTTCCACCCAAATCATCATCAAACCCTTCAAAAAGTGTTGTATCTGTGATATGATGGGCAGAAGTGAAAACAACATCCTCTTCGAAAGTGATGACAGCGATGATAGCACAGTTGAATGAAAATGAAGATGCCACACCATATTGGCTTTCGATGTAGAGCTCAAAGAGTCAGAAGAAAAAATGGATTGGAAAGTTTGAATCGTTTTTCATTGTAACTTTTATTGCATGAAAATATAAAATTTCCCCTTCTAAAATGTGGATTTTTGGGGGGTCGGCACATACATGAGTATATACGGTAAATTAAAATAATCAATCAAAACTTTAATTTTCAAGAGAATTAAGAGACATATTTTGGATGGATAATTAATTTTTCTTCTTTCTTAGTGAATAGACATTGAAGGGTGGGGGATAGAGACTTGGTCACATGAAATTTCTGACAGAAAAAAAAGATACAAGTGTGTAATGTACGAGCAATGTGTAGCGTAAAAATAAAATCAACATATCAAATATTCCAAAAATACCTACATGGCAGACAGAATTTTATACAGATTGAAATTACAATGAATGCAGTTGAAAAGACATTAAAAGTTAACGAACTAAAGTTGAGAAATATTGGAACCTGAGAAACCCATACAAGTGCATCGTAAGAAAATAAGAGAATGTACATTTTCCAAATGACACTTTCGGCACAATACGGCAAATTGCCGCAAAACTATGCGTTACCTAAGCAAAAAAAATTAGGTCATGCAGCAGAACAGATAGCTACACAGCATAAAAATGTCAAATTCTGAATTCCGTTACAAATTTTTAAAAAAAATGTAAGAAAATTGGCCATATTACCATCAGACACCTTATATATATATATATATACTAGGGGGGCTCTGCCCCCCTGCCGCCTTTGGCGGCCAACCCCCCCCCCCACTTCTCTCCCGGACATATCTTGTTTATTTCGTCCCACTTCATCAGCGTGCTATGGAAAAGGGGAAAGGGACGTGTGAAAGCACCAGCCTACTGAAGAAGCGAATTTTAATGAAAATAATAATAAAGCAACAAAAAACAAATGAGATTCATCAAGTATCCCCAGAAAACTTCCCCATGGGGGTCCCCAGATTCAATTCGCTGAATTTCAGTGGGGCCCCACACTGGATATATCTTGGGCTACCGATGTGTTGCAAATTTTACAATGTTAAACCACAAAAATCAATGAGATACATTCAGGGGCACCGAATTATAACCTGCCAACATTTCCATGAAGCCCTGACCTGCAAGCTTGTCGGACACCCCCCTGTGAGAATTTTTCATTTTTATCAATTTTACAACGAATAAAATCCAGGGCCCCACATCCAGTAGCGGGGACACAATACGCAGATTTTTAGTGGGGCCCCAGACTGGCTATATCTCGGGTTTCGGCTGTGGCAAATTCTACAACAGAAAAGAATGAGATTCATCCAGGGCCCCCAAAATCAAACCTGTAAACATGGGGCCCCCCGACTTGGAAGCTTGTCGGTCATCCCCCGGTGCGAGTGCCATGAAAAATTTTCATTTGTATTCGTTTTACCAACGAATAAAATCCAGGGCCCCAAAATGAAACCTGTAAACATGGGGCCCCCGACTTGGAAGCTTGTCGGTCATCCCCCGGTGCGAGTGCCATGAAAAATTTTCATTTGTATTCGTTTTATACAAATACAAATACAAATACAAATACAACGCCACAACAGGCAAAATGCCCAACGAGGTGGCTGATAAAAAGATGCCCATAAAAATATTACGAACGAATAAAATCCAGGGCCCCCAAAAAATTACCCGGGACACCAATTCGCATACTTTTGGTGGGGCCCCAGACTGGCTTTATCTCGGGCTTCCGCTGTTGCAAATTCTACAACAGAAAAGAATGAGATTCATCCAGGGCCCCCAAAATGAAACCTGTAAACATGGGGCCCCCGACTTGGAAGCTTGTCGGTCATCCCCCGGTGCGAGTGCTATGAAAAATTTTCATTTGTATTCGTTTTACCAACAAATAAAATCCAGGGCACCCAAAATGAAACCTGTAAACATGGGGCCCCCGACTTGGAAGCTTGTCGGTCATCCCCCGGAGCGAGTGCCATGAAAAATTTTCATTTGTATTCGTTTTACCAACGAATAAAATCCAGGACCCCCCAACCAATTACCCGGGACACCAATTCGCTTACTTTTGGTGGGGCCCCAGACTGGATATATCTTTTGCTTCCGCTATCGAAATTTTTCAACGTTAAAGCAGCAAGAAAACAATGAGATCCATCAAGGGCCCCTGGAAATGAAAACTTTTTACTTATACGTGAAATCTTCCCCGGGTACCCCGACCCTGTGTTGGGAGCACTGCTGTTGTGTGTGTATATTATACATATATATACCTCTCGGCATGGACCTCCCCCCCCCCTCCACAAAGGAAGGGCTGACAGGGGCCACAACGATTCTTATCACTTTTTGATTTTTCACACTATAAATTAATCACAGAGGGGCCCCTGAAAAGCTGGTTTGGGGACTCGAAATCTAAATTCCAGCCTAAGGGCTCTGCTGTAGGATGTAGGAGCCTCTTGGTACATGCACATAACATGGTCCCGATGGGTCAAATGGGTCCCGATATGTGAATATCGACCCCATATCGATATATGAATCGAACCCACTTCCGTAACAGACTTCCGTCACTCGGTTGCTTAGCAACAGGCCCTTTTCGAGTTTGTTTGTGATTTTATATTATAGAATATATATATATATATATATATATATATATATATATATATATATATATATATATATATATATATATATAAAGATTAATGAAAGAATGCTGTGGTACAAACATGTAAAAAGAAAGCAGAAAAGGAAAGGCTTACACTTACAACTTTAGAGAAAACTCAAACATGTATGGGGACTCAGAGACTGACAGGGAGGAGGAATGAGGATGAAATAAACTTGATGAAAATGCAGAAATAGGTAAACTCATGGGAAAAAGAAAAATAATAGTAAAGCAAAACAGACCAATAGGAAAAAAAAAGGAAAGGATACAGACTAGATATCTGATAAATAATTTGCGGGTGGTTGCGAACAATGGCATGAAGTTTGTAGAAGTTGTCAAGCGCTTCTTCTGCATTTCCCAACCTTTTATAAGTAAGTCCTAAAATAAAAAATAAAATATTTCAGACAGAGATTGTTTACAATTTGCTGGGGGGGGGGGGGGTATAATTTTAATGTTTTATTGAATGATAGTATATGGCTCATTCTCATGAAATTGGCCTAAATTGTGTCCCCCACAGTTTAAATTAACCATATAATATGGACACAGAATTTTTTTTTCACAATTCTTTCTATTTATATTCCAGTTTCTGAAAATTCATCACTCTGTTTAGAATTTTTTCATCAATAAATTTTTAAAATGTGCTTGACCAATTTTTCATTTGTTAAGTAAATGCCCTTTTCTTGGCTTTCCCCCAGTCCAATTTTTACATTTTGAAAAATGATAACTTTCTATTCTAAAACAAAAATATATTATTCTTTTAATAATATATATTTTTACGATCTGTATGCTTTTATATTTCATAATTTTAAATATTTTTTTATCAACAGTTTATAGCCAAATGAAAATTTTCCCCAGCTTTTATTTATTCGTGGCATTTAGAAAATATTGGTTCAAGTCCAACACCACAAGTTGCCACCTATCAAATTTTGTGTTGAGAAGGTTAAAAAGAATGTAGTCATCACTTACCTTCTTTTAAATCAATGAGAAATGTAAATTAATTCACAAATTAGGTTTATTCAGGAAAAAAAAAGAGGCAAATGTCTTTATTAAATATCCTTCTCCTGACTGCTTTTTTGTGAGAAATATATAATTGAAAATTATTTTCCCTTTACCACCTGTTTCAGTTCAGAGACATCTATTATTTCTGAACAGCATGTTTTCAACATGCCTAGTTTTTGATCAGCGTTGCAAAACATGTAAAAATATCTTTAAGTTTACATCCATATTTTTATGGGCATCTTTTTCTCAGCCACCTCGGTGGGCATTTTGCCTGTTGTGGTGTTGTATTTGTATCTTTCTCATGGCATTAGGTAACCAGAAGGACGGTTTAACCATAAGTAAAGGAGGGGGGGGGGAAGGAGAAGTAAAAGAAATCTAAATTTTTTGATTGCAACATCAAGCTGCAGCAATGTTTCATCCAAAGACTTTGCTTCCAGAATGCAACTCGTGCTAGCAAAACAGAGACAAATTAGAAATCCCATAAAATTGACAAAAAAAGGAGCAAGAAACACAAATAAAAAAGAAATTAAAATGTAATTGACAAAAAAATTGTTCAGAGTATCAGTGCTCGTCCAAAATAAAGATGAGCAACCAAAATAAATGGAACATGTTACTATTGTCAAGCATAAATATCAAATTAAGTGTTGAAACAGACATAATGCCTCGTCGGATTTGCCTATCTCTTAACATGGTTAAACTTAAATTAATTTTTTTCACCATGAATTTTTAATGAACTTCATTGCTGACTATACTTTCGTTCATTAGCAGCTAAAGAATTGTTCCTAAGAATGTTTTTGTTGAACATTTTTTTGTAACTTTTTTAAAAACGTTTGGTCCAATTTCGTGAGAATGGCCCATATGTAATATACACATGGATGAAAGCACATACCCAAATTGTATAGGGCTTCAACACAGCTGGCCTCATTTGCCAGAGCTTCCTTGTAAAACTCGACAGCCTTTTCAAGTTCTCCATTATTGAAACAGCAATTGCCTTTATTAACTAGAGCTTTATAGAAGCAAAATATAAAGAAAATTTAGTTTTTTTCCTTCCACAAATGTGTCATGAATTTAAATGTAACTCCCGCATTTCCAAAAAAAAGTAATACTAATGCATCTTAAATATTTATAAGGTATTCCAGAAGTGACACAGGATTTAAATAATGATTTTTCCTTGCTGAATTACCACAGTAAGTTGCAGTATGAAGTTGGAAAGTTGCAATGCATAGTTGGAAAGTTGCAATGCATAGTTGGAACATGGCACAATCATTGATCCATTACAATATTTATTTTGAGCATTTCACAGAAACTGTGGCTAATATATCTAGTTATGTTTGGACAAGCTGCAATTGCCCCCAAACAAGATCTGGCTCCACCCAGAAGCAATCTAAACGATGATCTACCCCAGACCTAGACACACAATGCGACAAGTATTCATCAGATAATACAATGTTATGCAATTAGTACAGTCTCAGAGAAACTTTTGATCAAATTCATACGTGTATACTTCTAATAGGTTTTAATGATTGTGCCTCCTTTCTCATGTATAACTGCATCTTAACTAACTATGCATGTTCTGAACGCTGCTTCTTACTGTGGTTTGCTTATCTAACAAAGGGAAAAAATAACACCTAATTTAAATCTTGCATTGATTCTAACAGTTTTTCTATTTCTATTGAAAAGGGAGATAATGACATAGGAGATAAAAGAGATGAAATGAAGCATTAAAAAAACTTTGATGTCTAACAAAATAGATTATAATAATTTGTATATACCTCCAGCATTATAACGATCGGCTACTATGGCTTGCTCAGCACATTTTTCAGCTTGAGTCAAATCTCCTTGCTGAAGATTCAATTCAAACAAAACATCATTAAATGGTGATGTTAAGAAGAATGCTTTAATTTTAATCACATCAGACTAATAACTACAGTTAAATATTTATAAGTGATAACTTAAATCTGTTTCAGCTTATATAACTTGTAAATAGAGTTAGCTACAGCTATGAATGTGGTGCCTAGGTACAGTAAAATGACTACAGTTGGCCCTTGGTATTCACGGTTTTCACATTCATGGTTTTTCCCTAGTTTTCTGGAAAACATTTTTGCAGTGCTAATTCTCATATCGGAACAAAATATAAATTTTACGTGTATAAATGTAAAAAAACCCCCTCAAAGGTTTTACTATTGCTTCTGGAAATGTTTCTAAAAGACTGTTATTTAAATGCTTCTGAAAGTGGAAAGCTTGAAAGAAAAATTTGAAATACTAACAATGGCTAGTCTGAGTGGCCCTATATGGCCACTGGATCCACGTTGATTGAAAGTGCAGTTTTTGTGTGGGTGTGATAAAAAATATTTATGCAATTTAAGTGCAATGACTTTCTCCGACATAGACCCGTCGGTGACACATTCTTCACATGAAAAATTGGTTGAGGAAGCCTTATGTTACCAAACTCTTAACAAATTTACTGAAATAAAGAAAAGAGTGTTAACAGACATTATGATGTTCATTCAGAAAGCTTTGCTAAGAATCACTGGACACCCCCTTTCCACCTCTGTCACAAAAAACAGATAAAAATGAGATGCCTAAAAAATAAAAGTTTATAGTTTGTGTTATTCACAGTCACTTCCGACATGTAAACCCCTGTGAATACCAAGGGATGATTGTATATATGCCACATGATCAAATACTTTTCAGTTTCCCCTAGCATAAAATTTCATCTCTTCATTATTTTTCTTCCAATCAGAAAGCCAAAGCTAAATTTCCAAACACTCTACACAGATGTATGACATCAAAATCACATTTGTTCACTGATACATAAAACTGTTTTATAATATATATTTTATTTCACAACCAAATGGTCAAGGCAGGTCTTTGAGTTTCAGGCCCAGCTCACACAAGAACATGAGCCTTTGTGATAAACTCTAACGATTCTCTGAGTAAATCACATAGATTGATTTAACATCGTACTTGTATTTGCAATTGAGTGTATATGCATCTACAATTACAAAGAAACCACTTACGAAATAATATAAGAATGATAAATTTGTAGCTGCTGTGCTGGCAACCTTTGTGTCTTTCTTCTCAAAAACCTTCAATGTTTCAATCGCCTAAGCAAAGTAAATTTAAAAAAAAAAATTAAAAACAATTCAATGACTGTATCTTAATTCAAGCTCAAAAACATATAATTGAAGAACATTCCAGAAAACGAAACAAACACAACAATAAATTTCAGTATGTTATTATTCTATACCCTAAGGCAGGAATGATCAACCTCCAGCCAGTGGGCCAAATGCAGTGCACAAAGTGGTCCCATCCTGCCCACAAAAGGTGATTCTAAAGGAAAGTATCAATCCAAACAGCATGTTAAAGACACCAGTACAATACTCATATCTCGACTGCAACTGCCAGTCATTTCACATATCTGGCCCCCAGACTGAGAAGCAGGTTGTGCATCCCCGAATGGAAATATTTATGGGAAAATATTAATGATTTTCCCATAAAGAAAACTTTCATCTAGTTTAAAACAGCATTGTTTGAAAAATAAGGCATGTTGAAATATAGATTTTGATATAAAAAAGAACACCTACCTGACTGAACTCTCTTTTTCTTAAGTATGTGACGGCTTTGTTCATCTCCAAGTCATTAGAAAGATCAACATAGGGAGAGCTTTTTATCTGCTCAACACACCTACATGAAGAATATACAGGAAAAAATAACAATTTTTATAGTACATCAAAAATATGTATGAATCACCTTACAATCACTAACCTAAAATGTGCCATACAAACTTCTATAAGTGCAGTTTAGAAGTTGTGATAACCCCACATTGTGAAAGTCAGGTCTCCACTGGTGGTTGGCATTCTGTGGGTTTCCACCTCTTATACACAAATACAAGTTGTTCTTTCCTTTAGAAAAAGTCTCTCTGCATAGAGCAAGCAGACCAACAAACACTATAGCGGCTTAAGTATGGTAAGTTTAAATAAATTGAAGGTACTACCCTATATTAGAGTCAATCGACTGTGGGAATTGTGATGCAGCTGATGTCAACAATCATGTCTGATATAAGAACAAAACTGCCAAACTTCAGTAGGAATAAATCCTGTAACTTTCTCACAAAAATTTGGCACAAACATACTTTTGAATGTTTAAAATTTTTTATGGGCATAATCAGAATTAAAATAAGCAGTAATACATAAAGTGAAATTACTCATATTTTACGGAATAACATCATCTTAAGTGTCATTTAATAAATTTAAATTTTAAAATAAATACTAAGAGGGGAGGAAGCTCTGACCCATTCTACTAATTTCTGGAAAGTGCTTGAACAACAACAACACACCTGGCTCCGATGCCACTGCTGGAAATTTTAGCTATGGTAAATGTCTTTTTTTTGCGAAATCATTTAATTGACCGAGATTTGTAGAAACCCTCAATTTCTGTTCCATCAGCAATTTTCAGCAATAAATTAAGAATTTTGTTCACAACTTAGTGATGCTCCGTATTTTCCAGAGTATAGATCTTGATTGTTTGTAATTTACAGATCAGCATAGTAATACATGGGGGGGGGGGGATTAATGATTGAATTGTCTATCAGCAGTTTCATGATTAAATATAAATAAAATAAATTTTATATTTAAGTATATAAAAAAATGTTTTGAATGTGAAGGGGCTGCCATGTTTGTTTAGGTTCATAGATTTGGATGGCTTTGACCACCTTTCATACAGACTACTGTGCTTGGAGTATAGGAGGTGCGATGTCACAAGCGCTTTTTCATGTAATGGGGATGGAGAGACTAGTGAATTCTTAAGGCACGGCCCGGGGGCCTCAAGCAAAGAGAGACCTCACAAAAATGAGATCTGATTGAAATTTTCGAGAATTTTTTGGTAAGGCCTCAGAAAAATCAATTGGTCCGGGGATCCATGATATTCTTAAGATGGCCATGATGGAGATAGGAGGGGGTTCATTTTATATACTACAAAAAACAGTAGCAGCAAAACCCATATGTATACAATATTTTTCTTCCTGTTTTCAAGTTTTTATTTTTTTTAATTTGATGGCAATAATTTAAAACTCCATATCTTACCCCCAACCCACCACAACAGTACTTAATAATTTAAAACTGGCAATACCAATTCATAATCTGTTATAGCCCTGTGAATGTTGAAAAATTCTGCATTGTTGAGATAAATCCAGAAAATTTGCAATTCTCTAAAAAGAAGGCTAAGATGGCCCATCTATTTGTTTTTCTGAATTTATTTCAAGATTTTGAAAACATCTGCCATTTTTGATAAAATGACAATTTTTGTTCCCTGTGGTATGATATTTAATGCAGTTTAGATGAAATATTTGAAAGGAAAATTTCTGCTGAACTATGTCTTCTCTTAGCATAATATATTTGTACCAAAGGAAACTGCAAGGAATATAAATTTTACTATTTTGGTTTTATTTAATATTTTTATGTGTTAGGCCGATATTACACTGTAAAAGGTTCATAAAAGTCCTTTCGCAAAACTTGAAAAATGCAACCAACAGGTTTATTGCATGGTGTTTCCATGGGTGTTGTTTTCTTCGAGTTTTGTAAAAGATCTTTTATCAAACTTGTATAATGTAATCCCAGCCTAAGTTAAAATTTTTGGAATCATATGACTACGGTACATATAGAAAAATTCTTCGTCACCATTCGTATCCAGCTGCAAATGTACTCGCAATCACTGGTGCAATCAACTTTGCTGATGTCAAGATTGTCCACTCTGCTTCTTGCTTCCTGTAATACAAAACTAAATATAGTGAAAAATAAAAAATAAATTAAGTTTGCAACATTTTTGATGACAAAAAAAAAAAAAAAAAATACAGTAGACTCTTGCTAATTCAGCACATATCAGACTAAGGTATGCCAGATTATCAAAATCGCCGGATTACTGGAAGTCAATTGAAAAAGCCGCCCATTTAAATAATATAAACTTCTGCACACAGATATAAATGTTTTCCCCTTCTATGCCAAAAAAAAAAACCTGCTTTAAAAAACGCCAGATTATCGAGAGTCTACTTTATGTATTTATATATATATATACACTGCTGGCCACCGTAAATGCAACACCCTGAAGGAAGCATGCAAATAATAAGAAATTTACAACATGCATTAGCGGAGGTGAGATATGCAAATGATTAGAATTTCAGCGCAGACGCACATCACGCGCGCCTGTGGCGCCACTTCAAAGCGCTATTTAAGGCTTGGAGATTTCGACGATTTGAAGTACAGCAATTGTGTTTTTCTTGTGGTTTTTTCAAAAAAACGATCAATTATGCCTCGTAGAAAACAGCGATCATCTTTTGATCAAGTATCCGAGTTCGACAGAGGAAGGATAGTGGCCTACCGAGATTGTGGATTATCTTTCAGGGAAATCGGTAGTCGTGTTGGACTAAACCAAACAACTGTGATGCGGATATGTGATCGTAGGATGCAGGAGGGTACGACGGACCGACGTGTTCGATCGCATCCACCTGAGTGCACCACTTCACGTGATGACAGGCGTATTGTGCGTATGGCAGTGACGGATCGCTCAGCCACATCACGACCCATAGCACAGCACATACAGTCTGTACCGCATCATCCAGTGTCTGTGCGTACCATTCGACACCGTTTACAGCAGAGTGGTCTGTCCGCAAGACGTCCATTGCTTCGTCTACCCTTGACGCAGAACCACAGACGTCTCCGCCGCCAATGGTGCGATGAAAGAAGGATGTGGACGGCACAATGGAATGAAATTGTCTTTACTGACGAGTCACGCTTCTGTCTGCAACACCACGATGGTCGGATTCGAGTCTGGAGACACCGTGGAGAGAGGATGCTGAACAGCTGCGGTATGCACCGCCACACTGGTCCTGCACCGGATATTATGGTATGGGGCGGTATTGGATATCACTCTCACACTCCTCTAGTACGCATTGCCGGTACTTTAAAAAGCCAGCGCTACATCTCCGAGGTGTTGGAGCCAGTTGTCCTTCCTTACCTTCAGGGCTTGCCCACAGCCATATTTCAACAGGATAATGCGCGACCTCACGTGGCACGCATTGTCCAAAGGTGCTTCGTCAATCGCCAGATTGAATTGCTTCCCTGGCCAGCTCGCTCTCCGGATCTTTCGCCGATAGAAAACATGTGGTCCATGGTTGCTCAACGATTGACCCAGATTACATCCCCAGCTGCCACACCAGATCAACTTTGGCAACGCGTGGAAGCTGCTTGGTCTGCTGTACCCCAAGAACACATCCAAAGTCTCTTTGAATCAATGCCGAGGCGTGTGGCAGCGGTGATCTCCAACAATGGCGGCTACTCTGGCTACTGATTTTGGCAGGAACCACACTTCACAGAAGTCTATAAATTTAATCATTTGATGCTTGGTCAACATGTTATCTACAAAATAAATATTGTTGCGATATCTCTTGTCTTTCTTGGTGTTGCAATTTGGGTGGCCAGCAGTGTATATAGTAAAACAAAATAGTAAAACAAAACCTGACTGGCTTTGTAATGGGTGTTGTTGTCAAAGGTAATTGGATAAAATCACCTCGGACTTGATGGGATAGGTACTATGTGGGATTTTTTCAGTCAAGGATAAACAAATAGCATATAATGCAAACGTTAAGGACGAAACACACATTTTATCTTTATGCTTCCTTCGTTTTCTGTAAATCAAACTTCTGTAACTTCAATTAATACCAATTTCCGGATGCACTATGAAATAGATAAATTTGATTAAGGTTCATTTGCATAAACTACACATTGCTATTAAAACATTTTTCTTCAACTTTTGTTCACACAGATCTGGGTGCTTAGTGAAGCACCATGCTCAATGGCTGCATCTGGTTTCATACTCATGTTATTTATCGACACCTGAATAAAATACCTCTATTCATAAAGTTGTGTTATGTGTTATGGTAATCAGAGTTTAATCATATGCCAGAATCACCTTAGTAGGTGCTTGAAACTTAAAAAAAAAATTTAAGATCCTTTCTATTGAAGCACTTACATGCTCAACTCTGTAGCCATGTGGTTCCTGATCTCTTGACACCAGTGACTGACTAACAATTGAAATATACCATATTTTCCCAAACATTTTGACCCAATCACGCCCCTTTCAATTTTTTTTTTCATATTCCCTCCAACTCCAACCCATAGGATCCTATATTGTAAAATTTAGAACACATTTTGCTCTAGAAAACAATTATTGCATTAATCAGATAAACTCAGGTAACTTGGCACTTTCTAATGGCCCACTGGCCAAATGAGGCTCACAGAGGTGTTCCTAAAAACAGTATCAATGCACACAACATAAGTAAATCGTTTAGTGGATTGCAAGTAATGGTTGCTTCACATCTGGTCCATAGACTGAAAAGGTTGTATACCCTACTTTAAATAGCCATACCTCAATATTTTTAGCCATAAATTATTTTTTAATAGATATTGGGACGTCTTTTGAGAACTACAATAAACACTATGGGAACTATTATATAGGCCCTTTTTTCATATATAACTGCTTGAACCATAGAAATTTATGTATATCCTTATTCACAAAAGGAGACAAAAAACTTTACCTTTGTCTCTCAATTTTGCGAAGAGAATCGCTCTTTATCGCCTCGACAATTAGATTTGATTGAGGATCATCCTGAGAGGAAAATAAAGCTTGTTATAATTTTCCTATGTAACTCATACATAAAGTATAAAACTTATGTATAAGCAAAAAATGATATGAAACACCACGTCAACCATCAAAAAAGTATTACATACTGATGATATCGTATATTTGTCTTCATCATCGACGTGATCAAGGGTGATGTCCAAAAGCTTCAAGAAACTATGTTTCATCTTCTCTTTGTCACCAAGAGCCTGGTGACAGAGTATCAAATACAGAGCCGTTTGGAAATCTGCTTTCTCAGCCATTATATACTCATATGATGTTATGGCATCCGTATACTGACCAAGCTTGACAAATGCTAATCCTATATTTTTCATAACTTTGATTCTGAAAGATACAAACAACAAATTCTCCATCACTGATTGCACTTATGTCAATCAATTATCACATATAATAATTTCATACTTGTACAGAACAGAAAAAATCACTACCCCTTGAAGTAAGTGTACAACTTCACAAAGGATGAATTGCAGTGAAGAAAAACCCAAACACTCAAAAAAAAACAAAAAAAAACATGTTGCTGCTAAAAAATACAATTGCACATGAGAAAATTGGAAGTAGAATTATGTGGCACACTAATGGAGGATGTAATGAACATAAAAATTATTGAATTGACAGGTATCAGGTACATCAGGGTTGTCTTTAAGACATCATGAGCCCAGAGAAAAGAGAAACTCTGCTTCGTCTCCATACCCACAAAAATTTAGAATCTTGAGACACTGTCATACGAATAAAGACATTGGGTGGTGCAGCTTAAGCCTCGGGAACAATGATTTATGGCTTTCGAAACAAGAGCCTTTGAATAGTGGCTGGATGGAACAATAATTTACATCTAAATTCTACATAACAACAGGCAATGTTCAGACATTTCAGAATGAGCAGCAAAAAAGACTGCCCCTGTGCACTGCTGCATATTACCTACAATTATGTCTGGAAGCTAATTGAAAATGCTCCCAGAGTATTTCTCTCCTACCTATCAGAGGCCTTTGATTGAACTGTGCTTGGACATGGACAGTTTTCAGTCATCCTGAGGCCATCTGCCTATATGTCTGTACACCTGCCAAACTGATCCCATTTATTCTAACATCTGTGAAACAAACAAAATCTTGTTCTGGATGACGCAGAACATTTTATACACATGTTATATTCCTTTATACACACGCACTGTATATATTGTACATTTCAATCTTGTTAACGTGAGGACCAAGGGCAGGTTGATAAGGTAAGATGGTCTTAGTATATATGGAGGGGAAACTGTGTGTGTGTGCAGCAAGAACTGTAATGGAAATATTTACGATGTTTGCTTTTGCAGCGGGAAGAATAGTGGAAAATAAGAACATGATGCAAAAAATGTAAATTTCTAAGAACAATAATTATATACAGTATGAGCTAATTAATTTATTTCAATTTTGTTTTCATAACACTTTAGATCAGCGGTTCTCAACCTTTTTTGACTCATGGAGCCCTTTTTAGTATATAATTTCTATGGCGGAGCCCTGTTTGACTCGAGGAACCCTTTTTTGTACATAATTATTAAGGCAGAACCTTGTAGGCCTCTCTTAATCTATTAAATTTACTGATTCATTTTATTTTCCTCATCGTCGCACAGCCCCTGGAGCACTGGTTGAGAACTGCTGCTTTAGATAATTGTTAAAAATTTTTAGTTCTCTCCCCCCTACACCACCACCACTGTTTGAGTGAGGCCAGAATTCTTCCTCTTAATAGAAAGCCCTGGTCATGCGAGAGCACCATCTACATTTTCTATAACATAAGTTTCTCCCCACCTCAAAACTAATAAAGAAAGAAATAATTAACATAAAACATACACACACAAAAGAATTCTCAATAACCCACCTCATGTCTCTGTGAGTGCTTGGAAAATTATCCAATGCCATCCGATAAAATTTTATAGCCTTTGGATAATTGCCTTGTTGGAAGTACAAATTACCTATGTTTACCTTCAGGCGACCTGAAATTCGGAAGAGAACAAAAACATGTAAGTTGCACAGGGCCGTAACTAGAGGGGAGCATGGAGGGCAACTGCCCCGGGCGGCAATTTTAGATGAGAAAACAGAACACTGTTTTAAAATTATCTAATTTTAAAGTTGTGGGGGCGGCAAAAATCCTAGTTATGGCCCTGACTTGCAACATATATGAAAACAAGTTCATTAACTAAGAGCATAAAATCAGAATCATTGAGCAAAAATAATTTTGTAGAAATTCTGGAGAATGTAATCAATCATGATGGAAAGCAACAATAACAGACAATTTTGCTTAAAAACACAAATATGACATGCTTGACACAACTCATATCAGACAAAAGGTACTCACCACCATTACTGAATGAACGATTCCTTATAATGATCTGATATGTGTTCATAGCTTCGGTGAACATCTCGTTGTTTGCATAGTGACATGCCAGGTTCAACAAGACCTGAAAAGACGTGATCCATCAAAATGTGATAATTTTATGTAACCAGACATTGAAATTTCAAACATAGTGTATATATTTCACAAAGACAGATACAAGAATATTACTATTTGATGACAACATCTACAAAAATTAGTGTTTTGCTCTGTTGGGATTTTCGCACAAAATAAATTGTTATAAGTTTTGGCCATGATTTTTGTTTGAACAAATTATGAATTCTCTATCACAAGGCTCAAAAGAGATTTCTTGAAATAGTCCTTTAATCTGCATAAGTGGGTCTTTACTGAAACAAACAAATATTGCAATGCAGTGGCTCTCAAACTATTTTGCCTCACAGCTCCCTAGCCATCACAAATGTGCAGTTCTACATTGCCATTCGTTCACTGATACAGTAGACTCTCACTAATCTGGCCGGAGCAAGGTGTGCTGAATTACCGAAATCGCCAGATTACTGCAAGTTAATTGAAAAAGCCCATTTAAATAAAATTAACTTCTGCACACAGATATGTTTTTCTCTTCTATGCTAAAATCCGCAAAGAAACGCAAATTATTGGGTGCGCTAGACTAGCACTTGGCTGGATTAGCAGTCTACTGTACTTTGAAAAATAAATATCAGTACCATCTAGAATGTTTTCTACAATTTCTGCATAGGCAGAGACACGGGGGAGAAACTTGTCTCCCCCAAGCATCAATGGCAGAGCTGATTGATATAATGTATGTTCATATATCTGAATTGGCATCATTATGCCTCCCACCAAACAATCAAGTCTATCTCCTCCTATGAACCTCTGGCCCATAAAGAGGTTCCATCCAGCACTAAAAGGGTGTTGCTAAAACTCTATAAATACACCCAATATGGTAAGCAGGGTTTGTATCCCAGAAGCATTAACCATCTCTCATTTCCAGATTGCTGACTGAAAAGGTTGGACATCCCCCCCCCCCAATCCAGATACTTGTCAAAATTCTGTTTAAGGGACAGATACCCTGATTGCATGGTCTTGAAAACGTTGACCTCAGTTGCAAATTTTAGTGGAATCTTCGATGCCATTATAACGAAATTTTAATGCACAACCATGACGTGATTGGCATAATTTTTAAACCTTGTATTTTAAACGTAAGGCAAAATCTCATCTGCTATTGATAGGTTTCACTGTATACAACTAATATTCTTTATAGACGATCATGAGATACATATCAATATCATCCCATCCTATTTTGTGGGCTATGTCTCTGACAAAGGCAAGACTGTGTTAATGCATAGGCTCACCAGGGTATGACCTGGGGAAGAAGAGAGTGGACTCTTGATGCATAAAAGGACTTATGAATCTTAAATAGCAATTGACCTTAATTGTGTCAAACTTTTAAGGGGACCCAGCATATTGTTTGGCTCAGAGAATGGGGTGCTCATGATGCTGTTAAGATAACCTTGAAAAGAGGTTGGTAACCCTCCTAAGAGCTGCTGTGCATGCTTTTACAACAACTGCTATAATGGATAATAATTAAGAAATTACAGAAAATGTGAGATCCATATTTGGTGTGACTTCCAGAGCCATTTGTTCTCTCTGTCGGCTCAGAGCTCTTTCTTTACTGGCAGCCTCTTTGGCCTTTTCCAATGCCTGAAAAATGGAGGAAAAAAATCAATACAAGCATCGGCACAATATAATGATCATGCCACCATAACCCGAAATACCAAAATATTAAAATCATGTAAATGTCTTTATTATAAGGGTTTTCAATCCAAGGTATTTTAAAACTAATGAAACAAACTTAAAAGGGGTGACAGAATGTTCAGGTTTGTTTACAAGTATGTTCACTTCTCAATATTCACTTTTTAAAATGCATTTAAATGCATGTGCATCATTCTACGTAATTAAGTTTTTATGGTTTTGAGATGGGATCAATTTTTACTATGGTCAAAAAGTTCTAAGACTTATTTTATTACGGAAGAATGAATACAGATTGAATACAGATGGAAACTGTTCATTTGGTGTTTCTTTCGAAGTGAACTACCCTATGCAATTATACCATTGTTTATACGAAGATGTGAATGCATATTGCAAGCTTGTTTTTCGTCTCTTCTAGTGCCGTCATCGCTGCTCTTTTTCAGAAACTGTGAATCCCTGCACTTTCACCTCCAGTATAGTAATGTCTTGATCCTTCCTTTCCTAATTTATTTTACCTTTGATTCTAAATTGAAATTCATTCACCCAGGTTCGAATAAATATTATAGGACCAAGACAAGGGGTGAACCAATCCTTAAGATGAAGGAAAACAACACAACACTTCCGTGAACAAATAAATCAGAGTCAAATTTTAAGGTGAAAAATATTAAATTTTAACAATTAAAAAGGTTATACGGACAAAATGTAAATAGCTGCTGAATGAAGGTCAAATTTTCCAAAACAAAAAAAAATCGTTGCAATGATTGAAATTAAAGGCTTACATATTATCCTTCTCTGTCCAACAGTCCGTCATTAACGGGTGAGAAATCAGGATTGTACGTTCGAATGTTCAAAGATGACGACCCGCAGAAGGAGACGAATTGTGTCTATTGCTGCAGATGACAGCTGAATCTTGAAGAGGTGAATATGGAGGTTTGTCCATAATGAAGACGAAATTGGTTTTCACACATACACTGAAGGCTAGGAATATTTTTTCTGCTGGTAGGAGCACTTTTCAGGAGTATTAACAGTAGCTGGGCTACTATCGGCCTCTTTGAAGGCGAAGCCGTTCTCTTCATTTCCTCTATAATCTGAATTGATGATTTGGCTATTGATCCACAGACCCCCTTTCTTAGGATTTCCTGATATATCATACAATCAACACATTCACGTTATTTAGCACATAGCGGAAAGCCCATGTGATTTACTCGAGATCTCAGGATTTCACTACATTTCTGGCAGCGTAATTATTTTCAAGTGAGGCACATTGTAAATTCAAATCACCAGCGAGCGAAAAATATACAACTTGCCCATACTATGAAAATAAAAGTATTGAGAGTTCACATCGTTGACTCACACTCCAATTACAAGCGAGAGAAAAACTAACCCGCCAGTAGCGTAGAAATTATATCAAGAGTCTACGAGAAATTTTCCTAGAGGGTATGTTAAAAAGGCCCCTTGGCGAGACAAAACTATATTAAAATGTCCTAGGTACAGGTCCTGAAGGGAATTGAGGTACCACAGAAAAAGGTGAAAATCTTAAGGGGACCGTCCAGACCTTCGGAGAATTTCCTCTCGCCAAGGACCCCTAATCACACCCCCTGAAAAACAAACATTACCTTATATGGCTCGATGACCATCTCCTTCACTCTCTTACAACCCTTTGTAATTCAATCCGTGTTTCTCATCTGGGGCCCCAAGGCAGCAGTACAGTGTACAACTGTATCTTAAGGCCTAAACTTTCTATAGAATAGATTTTGCTTTCCACTATTATTATTATATGATACCATAAAATATACAATTAAATATATATATAAGCATATGATTAATTATGCAAGATTCCGCTGTAAATAAAAATCCAACATCCCATAAAGCAAATCCATTCAATATAATAATCTTTTCTTTTCTCTACAATTAAAACTATTTTAAGATTAAGTTAATGTAATGTTATGATGAATTTTGACAATTCAACATAACAGTAATATCATTGCCCCCTTAAGCAAATTCTTTATCTGAGGCAAAAGTCACATGGGGGCAAGATCAGGGGAATAAGTTGGTTTTGAAAGTATCAGAGTGTGATGTTTTGACAGGTAAATCTGACACCCAGAAGGTAAGTCCTTAAATGCTGGCATGATTTGGTGAAAAGCAAATAACCAGATCTTTGGATTGCCAAGTCCTGAGTGTTCCATCACGACAATGTGACAGCTCACAAGTCCCCCCTGGCGTCAGATTATTAGTAGTGTTTGGTGCGTTTCTGGAGTGGTCTGGTTCTATTTTGGTGCATTTCTGAAGTGGTGCTGTGCTTTCTTCCTTCTCGATTTATAACGATAACACTATGATTTTTAGCTTCTTTAGTGTAATGAGCTTTTTGTCAGATTGCCTGTCAAAACATCACGTTCCAATACTTCTATATACAATCAGCTTATTCTCCTGATCTTGCCCCCATGTTTTTTTCCTCGGATAAAGAATTTGCTTAAGGGGCAAGCGATTCTCAGGTTCCAAAAAAAAGTGCAGTGAGCAGAGATGAAGACACTGGAGGGTTTGAAAAAAACAGGCTTGTGATCCGCATTCACATCTTTGTATAAACCATGACAAAAATGCATAATTGCACAGGGTAGTTACTTCGAGGAAACACCAATATTGTTTTATCTGTGTTCATTCTTCCGTAATAAAATGAGTCTCTGAACTTTTGAACATAGTAGTATAAAACTGTAGTATGTTGCAGTGAATCATTCTAGTAACATATACAATGTAGTTTGTACTCACTAGTCTCATTTCTCCAGATGCGGCAGCAAAACAACTCTCTTCCAAAAGCTCAGATACTTTCTTTTCAAGTTGCTTCAGTCGTTCTTCGGGACTGTAAAAAATGCATGAAAGCTCAGTAGAGTTACTTTTTTGTGTGTTGTGTTACACAATAATGAATAATATATGTAATAGTGACCTGAAATTTACCAACCTGCTTTCATCTTTTGCAAGTAGCGGGGAAACTGAACTTCTGGCTTGATTCAGGGGGTCAAAAACACCTGGTGCACCTGCAATGCAAACAGGAAAAATATTTTACTGTAAAACAAAGGATTACAAAAAATTAATTACAATGAAATACAAGAACATTTTTCTCAAATAGTATGGAAGTGTATATTTGTTCCGGCAGATTGGTGACATCATAATTTACTTTTAGGCAATTACAATCTACACCAGGAGTTCTTAACCTTTTTCAGCCGCGATCTAAAATCAGCAACCAGATCAGCCTCACGACCCATATTACTTTCTTTTTCGAAATTAGTGAAACCAGTGAAGCAATAAGTGCATTTATAACAAGACCGTGAGTAGATTTTTACGACCCATCTTGAAAGCCCCAGCAAATCAAGTTTGGGTCATGATCCATAGCTCACGAATCCCTGACTGTGAATAAATTTATACTACCCATCTCGGAGGGCTCTACAAATGAAGTCTTGGTAGTGACCCATAGCTCAAGATCTCCTGGCTGTTAGTGGATTTTTATGGCCCATCTCAAAGTCCCTGCCAATCAAATTTGGGTCATGACCCATAGCTCGAGTCCCTGGCTTAGTGGATTTTTACGACCCATCCGGGAAGCCCCTGTGAATGAAGGTTAGGTTGTGATCCAGAGCTCAAGAATCCCTGGCTGTAAGTGGATTCGTATGACACTTTTTGGAAGCTTCTGTGAATCAATCTTCAGTCGGGACCCATAGGTTAAGAACACCTGATCTACACTATATGTGTTGCATTTGAAAGTTTAAAGGTAAAAGATACTTCCAAATTAATTTGCGATATTGATTACAGAAACAAAATAACATGAAATTTATACCTCTGTGTCCACTAGATGTGAAACCAGCTCCCCGAACAGCAGTCATTGGTCTAGCCATGCTATCCTGTCCCCCACCACCACCTCCTCCTCCCATAGCAGTCGAAAGGCCAGATGACGATGGCAACGTACCCCTTCCCTGGAACTGTGGGAGAAGAAAATAAATAACTTGATAACACATAGATACTGTACTTCTAAATTGGTTTTACTTGAGAGTTTAGCACAATAAGAGCCCACAATCGACTCAGATTATAAGAGCTATTCATCAGATAAATACTATAAGAAATATTCATTAGATAAATACAAGAAATGATACTGGAAATAATGCATACAAAACGGCAACTTACGCCTGCACCTGAATAGCCGGTTGCCAAGCGAGACGTTCCCGGAACTTTGGCGGTTGGCTAAAAGAAAAAATGTTTTTAGGTGAAATATACATGGAAAAGTCTATTCATTTCGTGAGTCACATATCATAAGAGTGTAAAAAATGATTGTTTAAGAACAGTATCAAAGGAAAACATCTACATTTGATGATCAGGGCCATTTTGTAGACCATTTTCCCCCCAAAGGCAGATTAACATCCAGTTTTGGTTTTAATCTTTCTATATCTAATTATCTCACCCTCCAAAAGTTATGGCTGCAGTTAGCACTACTACTACTACTAAACCACACATGCACCTCGTCCATATTCCTCTGCGGAACCTCTAACGAATTGGTACATGCGGGAATGTGTGTGTACGTGTAGTGAAACCTGACGTGAAGTTTGTTTCTGTGTAATGCTTGTTATGTGTCGTGCTGCCATCAACCACCAGTTTTTCTAACTGTGAGTGAAGTGTAATGATTGAATAATTTATCGTTGTAGGCGTGTTGCTCTCTGTGGTGCAGTTAGCACTGCAGATTTATGATTTTATCAATTTGAGATTTTTTAAAAGCGCATAAAATGGCAAATATGATGCAATGTATTCAATAATTCTAATTCCCTCCAGTGATGATTGATTCAATTTGTGTACTGTAAATGCAATTTTTTTTTTTAAATACACATATGAAATTGAGAGCACACACACAAAAATGACATATATGTGGCTCCAAGGGACAATTGTCCTTCCAGAAAGCCTACAAGATTGATATCTTCTCTGTTTACACAAGCAAGAAACAGAGAGAAAATAATAATAATTAAGTAAAAAATAATAATAATAGCAAAAATATAATAAGTGATACATATATATACATATTTTTTCCTTTCTTCTGAATATTTCTATTTGTTTAGCCGTCAATTTGAACCAAAGTACATTACAATGTTATTAGGTTTCTATTTACATGAAGACAAAGTAATGAGATAAAGTTGATCAAGAAAAATATAAAACAGGCGATTGTAATTTCACAATTGTGAAGGTTTCGCAAAAAGTTCAAAAATCCTATATATTGTAAGTGATTCAGTGTGCAAGACATAATTTATGCGATAGTGTCCAGTGGCATCGGAGCCGGGTGTGCTGTGGGTGCTCAAGCACCCCCGGTAATTTGTGGCATGGATCCGAGAACCCCCAGAATTGATCCAGAAATTAAAATTTCCGATATAAAACTAAAGACGAGCACCCACAGTTTCGAAACACTTCCGACACCTCTGATAGTGTCACATGTACATGTGAAAATGAAATAAAGCAATCAAAATATTTCATAATACTAGGAGAATATAGTTTTCATTATTTCAGACGTTTTTACATATTGATATATTTCATACTTTCTGTTAGTGTTGTTAGTTGTTTGGTACTCTGATTGGAAAAAAATTCATTATTTTAGGTACAATTGAAGGAGAAACTTTTTTGGAAGAGATATTTTTAGTTTTTGGTATTTGATATTCATGTTTAAATCTTATCGTGGTTCTATTTATTTTTCTCTGTAACCATTCGTTGTTTCTTGTTAAGAAGTTAATCATTCTGTAAATATATAACTGTCTGATGTTAAAAGTATGACTATTTATATTATTATTGTTTTCACAATGTGTATCTATTGCCATATGTCTCATTTTATTATATATGTTGTTTAGTTAATTTGGTATGTCCCTCCCCAAGTACATAAGCCATAGGTTATTATGGAGAAGACCCAAGCATAGAAAATATCTTTTAGAAAGTCTGCTTCTATTAGGTACTTCAATCTATATATCAGAACTATGTGAAATCTGAGTTTTTTGACAAGTTTGTTGCAATGAGCCCTCCATTTTAGATCATCTTGAATTATTATTCCTAAATATTCATACTTGTAGACTCTTTCTATGACTTCACAATAACAGTTATGTTGTACCCGTGGGTGACGGTTATGGATTTTAATGTGAATTTCAGTGTCATGATGAATGCTTCATGTTTTTATGCATCAATATTTTGTTTTACTAACGTTCACGTTCAGTTTAAGTTTATTTTTTGTCATTCACTGATTGTTATTTCTAAGATCATTTTCGGTTTTTATTAAAAGACTTGTTATATCATCATACATATCTTCTATATATAATGCTGTATTGTCTGCAAATGAGATTAGCTGTCCGTTCAGGTACATTCTGCAAAAGTCATTTATGTAAATTAAGAATAATGTGGATCCCAACACTGATCCCTGAGGAACACCTTTTTGGGTTTCGTGGTAATCACTAATTTTCTTACTTATAGTAACTGCTTGGTGTCTATGTAAATAATAAGTTCTGAACCATTCAAGTACTTGTCCCCTGATTCCAGCCTTATGTAATTTTCTTGTTAATATATTTAAGTCAATGTTATCAAATGCTTGCTTGAAATCCAGATAGACTATTATGCAATATTTGTTATTATTATAACCATTATTTAGATAATTAAACACTTTTAATGTAGTCATTTCAGTATTTTTGTTTTGCTGGAATCCATGCTGATTGCATGCAATAAAGTTGTTATGGTTTATAAAGCTAATTAATTGCCCATTCATATGTTTTCAATAACTTTTGAAAATACTGGAAGAACTGAGATTGGGATCAATAGTTAGCCATATTGTTAGGATCTCCTTTTTTTGTAGATCGGATGTATGAGGGAGAACTTGAGTTCATTGTAAAAATGACTTTTACTCACCAAAGGAAAAGGAGGGGGGGGGGGTCAAACAAATTGGTACATGCCAGAATGCGTGCATAAATATTGGTGGAGATTATGTTGAAAAATAAAAATAGTTTTGAAGTGATTATCACTGTAAGTCATTTTTAATTACCTTATTATGACTTGCTTAATAACTCTTTTATGTATATAGTTTACAAACTTCGATGGACATGAATGTTCAGCTCATAAAATTGAAAGTATGGAAATCGTAATGTTTTTCAAAGAAACAAAATTCTATTTAAGACTAGAGGACCAGTTTGTAGAAATGTTTTAGTTCATAAATTGGAGGTTTGTGAAATCAAGTGATAACTTTATGAAACATTAACTGAATAAATCTCACCAGAGGTCTCCTTCCATAACTTGTTTTGATTGCCTGCTGAAGAGCTTCATCCTCTAAAATACCCTGAAAAATTGGAAATATTGAAAACATGTAAGATTAACGAAAATCAGTAATTTTAGATTTAAAAAAAAAGAAAGAAAGCATTTTTTAATATTTACAGTAGAATACCTCTTTGTGAACAAGGGAAGTGAGCCATTCTCTTCTCTAAGAGAAGTGATGACTTCTCTTACCAAATGGCAAAAGAGGCAAACTCTTGGGGCGCTTTTGCTGTTTAAATGAAACTGCTTCATCAAACTTATTACATCTTTGGGTTTTCTAAGATACACTATTCTTTCAAAACTTTTTATGGGTCAATCTTGCAAAAATTCCGATTTCTACTTGATGCCATTTCCAGTCACTTACTCTCATTTGTTCAACAGTTTTCCATAGCGATTTTATCATAGATTTTGCATATTTCAGTATTTTAAATTTGTACTTTTCTATTATAACAATCCACACATTTTTTTTGACACCAAATTGGCACATTTTGGCTTGGTTCTTTCTGCACATCTTCACAGTGCAATACTAAGCTCATCGAGGCCATATTTAGGCTTCTTGGCAACAACATCATGATATAAAAGGATGATTCTCATGAAAGTGACCTAAATTGTGACCCAAGCAGTTTAAATTAAATATATTTAATACAGATTTTTTTTTCATCACTTTTAATTTGTATTCGTTTCTGAAAAGTCGCCACTCTATTTAAAAATTTTTTCATCAAGATTTTTACAATTTGCTTGAACAATTTTTCATTTGTTAAGGAAAAAGCTTCTCTTGGCTTTCCCCTAGTTCATTTTTCACATTTTGAAAAATGATAACTTTCTATCCTAAAACAAAAATATATTCTTTTTTCAATAATATATATTTTTAGGATATGTATAATTTTATATTTCATATTTTTAAATATTTTTTATCAATAGTTTATAGCCAAATAAAAATTTTCCCCAGCTTTTTTTATTTATTCGTGGCATTTAGAAAACATTGGTTCAAGTCCAACACCACAAGTTGCCACCTATCAAATTTTGTGTTGAGAAGGTTAAGAAGAATGTAGCCATCCATCACTTGAACCTCCTTTTAAATCAATTAGAAATGTAAACTAATTCACAAATTAGGTTTATTCAGGAAAAAAGAGGCAAATGTTTTTATTAAATGTCCTTCCCCTGACTACTTTTTTTTTTGTGAAAAATATATAATTGAAAATTATTTTCACTTTACCACATGTTTCAGTTGAGAGACATCTATTATTTCTGAAAAGCACACGTTTTCAACATGCTTAGTTTTTTGATCAGTGTTGCAAAACATGTAAAGATGTCTTTCACCTGGAATTAGGTAACCAGAAGGGCAGTTCAACCATAATAAGTTGAGGGGGGGGGGGGGAAGTATAAAAATCTGAATTTCTCGGTTGCAACATCCAAGCTGCAATAATGTTTCATTTAAAGACTTTACTTTGAGAATGTAACTTGTGCTCTAGCAAAACCGACAAATTAGAAATTCCATAAAACTGATGAAAAAAGGAGCGAGAAACACAAATAAAAAAGAAATTAAAATGCAATTGACAAAAAATTATTCAGAGTATCAGTGCCTGTCCAAAATGAAGATGAGCAACCAAAATAAATGGAACATGTTGCGATTGTCAAGCATAAATATCAAATTAAGCGTTGCAAAAGGCATAATGCAACAGACAAATCATCAAATTTGTCTATCTCTTAACATGGTTAAATTTAAATTAGTTTTTTTTTCACACAAGTGCAAATTCCCAGACTTGAAAAATCTATAGTTTGTCACGCAACATGATATTTCACTGCCAATAAAATCTGTCATACAAATAAAAGGGGAAAATGGAGATTTTTTTGATGAACAGCATAAGGTGACCATATATCCCGTTTTCAAGGGAAATTCCCATAGTTTCCCTAATTAAGGCATCCAAAATTTTTTTTAAGATGTCCGGTTTTCAACGAAATCCACTTGGATTTTCATTCTTCTCCATTAAAATCAAAGATTGAAATTGTTTTGCAAATTATAAATTGTGTTATGATAATTTCATTACAAATACGAATATTCATTTTACATATTTAGTCTCATGATAAACCGTTCTTTGTGTTTTTTGTGTAAAATTCATTTTAATCCACATTGATTTTCAGTAGTGCTTTATTTCTTGCCATTCTACATTTTAGCAATAATTGGCAACTTCATATATTTTTGACATCATATTTGGCAACAATCTGAGATTTTCAATTTTTTGAAATCCTAGTTCTCGTATCTAAGATTACAAGGACTGGGGGATTCTTTTAGTGATTTTTCATTTTTGCTAAGCAGAATATGAGGATTTTGAGGCACTTTTCTATGAAGGTACGAAAAAATTGGAAAAATGTGGTTTCCGACCAGAAGATTTTAATAAGGCTAAAAAATCGGAAGCACCAGCAGCTATGTTTTTAACCATGAATTTTTAATGAAGTTCATTGATGACTATACTTTTGTTCATTAGCAGGTAAAGAAGAGCCCTTAAAAATTTTTTTGGTTGACATTTTTTTTTGTAACTGTTCTTTCATTTTTTATCCAATTTCGTGCGAATGCCCAAAAAATATTTGGCAGAATTCATCGGAATATCTCTCGGAATGTAAACCAGCACTGCTGAAATGAAAGCTGTATTAAAGATAATACACCTCTGGCTACTTTATAACACACCAACTCCAATCATGTATTGTCGTACGGCAATTTCCAACCTGTGGAGGTGGATGGGAAATGAAGGCACCATCTATAAGTGGTCACCCCAAACTCGATAAGTAGAACACTCACGTTCCTGGTATTCTTGCCCAGATTTGAACCTGTGGACTTTGACGATAATCTTCATAGTAGAAGACGGGCATCATAATGGAAGACTGTGCCTCTCTGGCTCTCAGCTATTTGGGGGTTGCTGGTTACGCTGTCTTGGTACATATCAGTTTTTGTTGCAGTTTAGACCCCTTCAGAAAGTCGCTAACTGTGGCAACGTTTACCTTCTGCTTCAACTGGATTATACTGCTTTCTCAGTGTGCTAAGGCTTTAATCTGCTTAGTGAAATACTATTGTCATGTTTCTTGTTGTGGTGAAAACAGAATTGATAATTTCAGTCCGGGGGGCAGAGGCCCCCTTTAACAGCCGGAGGAGCGAAGCAAAGTCCGAGCATAGAGGGGCGGCCGAGCGTGAACAAAGTTCGGCCTACAGATGCAGCCACTGATTTGCATATTGGATGTGTCTACATTAGCGATTGGATGAAACGTTTTCTGCACTAATGCATTGTTGAACTATGTGTCATTTCACTTCCATCGCACGTTGTTGCAGGATGTTCTGCTCAGTCGCTTTTCATCACCAATGTTTTTAAATTCTTAATAGTGTTAAATAATTTCTGTTGGGCCGAGGCCTTGTAACTTCAAACTGTTTGGAATTTATTTTTCTAGTGATTTTAATTTCTTATTGTCGCGATTCTTTTTAAAACTCAGTAGTATGAGTTTACCGCCCATTCGATATTCCGCGTGGATTATTTCAATTTATTACATGCATTTTGGATTATTTCATATGTGCGCCCTAAGGATTATTCCAATTTCTATAGGATTATTGCTTTATTAGTGGAGGATGTAAAAAACAGGTGAGTGGTGAAAAAAGCTTTTTTATTTTCCTTTCTCAGGGTTACATTAGACTTGGCACTGCTTAGCGCCATGGTGCCAAAGCAGTGCCAAGAAGGGTGCTTATACTGTTTTTTCACCCCAATGACTCAACACTTGGGCATTATGCATAATTTGCATAATCGTTGGTAAAAGTGATAATATTTTTATAGTACTTATTAAATTTACCAACAAGGCTTGTGTGGGCACTATGCATAATCGCCAGTAAAAGTGATAAATTCAGGGAAATTTATCAAACTTACCCAAATACTCGGCTTCTTATGCATATCAACCAGATTTATCACATTTACCATAACATATATACACATAGCTATTTAATGCAATTTGGGATACACACCCGTCTTCAGGGAATGCTTCGATATCTCTTTGAGACTGGAAGCGGGGTGTGTCCGGTTCTTTAATGTAAGACAATTGCAATTGGAAAAACAAGTCTAATTCTTTACTGACCTGTCCTTATACACACAAAGTAATTGGAAATTAATTCTTATTTACATTTATAGTAAATCATTCAAAAATATATCTTCTAAATGTATAAAGCCATAGTCTTACAGCTTTGTAAGGATAAAAAATAATTCACATTTCTCAAGGCAACACTGGAGAAATGCTAACAATAAAAAAGTGAATGGACCTTTCAAACAAAACCAATGCAAGAATTTGATAAACAACTTACAGTGGCGTCTAGTGATGGATGATAATCATTGTATCCTTCATAAAGATCATCCTCATCCACATTCAAGACCTGTATCATCTCTCTCTCTCTCTCTCAAGACAAATGTTTACAAACAAAACAATAAATTAATGATGTTTCAACTTTAAGAACGAGGAGTTTCCATAGGAACAAACCGAAATGTACAAACATTGAGACGACGCAACAGAGTTGCCAGATCCTTAAAAAATTTTAAGCCAAAATTATCCTCAAAAATAGCGAAAAATATTTGAACCTCGTATGGTCAGCTGAGGACTGATGAAAATTTGAAGTCCACGACGACTTCTGCTGCCATCTATGTAATAATTTGAGAAATGAATCACAAACAGGAAAAATAGGACTTACGCTGTCATCAATTTTTCCCATTGGTGGTTCGGTTTTAAAAAAAAAGGTCCATTGGGTGATGAGAGTTCGTACGTACATGCTAATTAGTACTAAAATTAACATCATTGGTCAGTTCCACCCCTCTACGATCTTGGATGGATTTAGGAGAAAACGGGTTTTTTTTTGTAGGTGGTTTGTACAAAGGAAAAGAACGAAAAGAGAAACCTAATATAAGAAAAGAAGAGAAGGAGCAAAGAAAGAGAGAGAGAGAGAGAGATAGTTAGAAAACGACAAATATTCCCACGGAAGGGATGCATAAAATAGAATAAGACCATAAAAGTTAATTGCCTGGCATGTAGACTGGTCAAGTCATAGGCGGAGATAAACTTAGAAGTCTGGGGGGCAAGGTCATTATTGCTGGGGGGGGGGGGTTATTATGATGATGTCAATACATTAGATAAGTCGACTCCATCTTTGAAGCTGGGCGGAGATACGGCCCCCCCCCGTATCTCCGCCCATGGGTCAAGGGATGGGTTTTCAGTATTACAGGGGGGGGGGGGAGAAGAAGAATATATATACGGAGGGGGTATTGCGCAATCTTTGAAGGAGCCTTTTAAGTAAGTGGCCATAAAAATAAGGAGTTGAATGATGGGGGAATAGAAGTATTGTACATGTTTTGTACTTTTAAACGGCTAAAGACTCCTTTATTTTTCCGTCTTTATTATTATTATAATTGGATAGGAAAATTTTTGAACTCTCCCGCATCAAGTGATTTCTATGGTTATCAACGCCATAGCAATGTGTTGGGAGGAACGAATTGTGTAAATTCTTCGGATCGTCCCGTATTTTACGGGTCAGACAAATTTTTTCCGTTGTGTTCGCTCTTGGGAGGGGTGATCGTTCTTATCGCCCACCTCCACTTCTGGATCCGTGCTTGAGTGAGGGCAGATATTTTCATCTGTGAATGAAGCTGAGGCAGGCATCTTCAGATTCGAATGGGGTGAAGATGGACACCTTCAACGCTGTGAATAGAGCGTTGGCAGATATCTTCAATCGCGAATGGATTGGACGCAGATATCTTCAGCTGCGAAAGGAGCGGAGGCACATGCTTTCAACTTTAAGTGTAGCGAGGGCGCACACATCTTTAGTTGCGAATGAAGTCGAGGCAGATATTTTCAGCCGCGAATGGAGCGGAGGCAGGCGGATCCACGGCAATGTGTCGGAAAAGCGACTTATTATGTAGATGTATTGGTTCATCCCGTATTTTACGGGACAGAAAATTTCGCCCATATTATTTGGCTCTAGGGAGGGGCGATCGCCCCCCCTCCGGATCCACACTTGCGTTAGGAAGAAAATACCACATGAGGTGGCAAGTGAAAATAAGAAAAAATTGTTTGCTCTCACATAGCAAAAAAAAAAAAGTAGAAAAATTCGAACGAACACTGTTGGCAAAAACAGCAAAAAAAACCGCCACCCGCCAAAGCCATTAAATATTTCCCGCCGAACTTTTTTCAAACCAGCCCAGTGTCATGGCTCCTCCTAGGATGGAGCTGACAAAGCTTCAGCCATGAGGCCCGGGACAATTATCATAATTTTTTGTTTTTTCAAGCTGTAAATTCAATATAGAGGGGCTCATAAAAAGTCTGGTCTGGGGGCCCCGCCAAAGATTTCAGTCAAAAGATTCAGCCTGAATCGTGTTCGGTTTGAAAGAAGAAAAAAAAAAGGTGATTTTTTTTTCATAGTGCCACTAGTAATAACGAGTGGTTGGCCATATTTCCCCGAAAAAATACGTGAAGTTGAGGTCCTTAATACGGGACATCGCTAGTTATCGCCAAAGAAATCGCCGAACATAAAATAATGCAAAGTTCCCAGTTATTGCTGAAAAATTGCTACAGCGGGGAATTAAGTGCTACTGCGAATCATAATAGATTAAAATTTAGGAAAATATATAAGTACCTACACTTTAATTTGAATACTTTTTACTTTGTACATCGAACTATAATTCGAATACAGTCAACCCTCGTTGGGTTAGTATCTTAAAGGGGGGTTAATACGTTAACCCTTTTATATACAGGCTCTCAGCAACAAATTTGGAGGATCCATATTTGAAATATCGGTGATAAATGTAAAAAACCGGTTTTCTTGATCACATGTTAGAAATAGGAGAAAAAAACATGAAGTGCGCAGTAGATTTCTCTTTCAATCATTACACATCATTCATAGTTAGCAAAATTGATGGCAGATGGAAGAACTACACATAACAAGCATTACACAGAAACAAACTTCATGTCAGGTTCACTACACGTGCATACACATTCCAACATGTATCAATTCGTTAGAAATTCCACAGAGGAATATGGACGAGGTGCATGTTTGGTTCAGTAGTAGTAGTAGTAGATTTCTCTTCATTTCTTCAATTTCTTATTCTTCTTGATTTTTAATTGACGATTAAGATTTGATTTACATCAGTCCGTTGACGGTGATTACGATTCGATTCACATCAGTCCGTTGACGGTGATTACGATTCGATTCTACGTCCGTTGAAAAAGAACCACTGTTGGCTTTCCAGGCATGGACTACCTTCGGGAACGCTCTGGATCGGATGGGGACGTCTGGTAATAAAAAAAATTAGATTTCTCTGTCGTGATCTCAACCACATTTTTGTGGGGGATCACTAAACAGGACTACAGACAAAACGGTGTAGAAAAAACAACTTCCGTTCGAAGGGCTACAATGAAGCTATGATGAGAAAAGAGGTAAAGAAAACAGGCAAACTGGAATGCACTTCTTTTATTTGCGTTGGGCCGAGATATCTCGTTCCTGATCATTAAGTGGTTAACCCTTGATTTCCCAACAAAAATTCAAGTTATCTTCTTTGAAAATCGGAAGACTTGAAAAAAGGGTGGGGATGGGCAAATACGGGTCATCTGGTCACTTCAAGCGTCCAAAAGCGCAAAAATCCTTATTTTTCAAAAATAGGGATTTTAGCTTCGCACAGACATCATTGCAATCGCTGAAAGTTTTTTTTCGTTGATTCATTTTCCGAAAGGTACGTTGGTACACACTCCCGGTGCATCCTTATGTGCATCCATTGCGTGACCATACGACCCGAGCTTCTCCGTTCATTACTGTGTTTTCTCAAGATTTTGGCTATTCCGACTTTTTTTTATAGGAACTGCCGTGTTTCTTCGGCCGGGATTACACTATACAAGTTCGATAAAAGTCTTTTATAAAACTTGAAAAATGCTACCAATAAGATCGTTGGTTGCATTTTCTAGAATGTAACCAATAATCTTATTGGCGGCATTTTTCAAGTTTTATAAAAGTACTTTTTTTATCAAACTTTTATAATCCTGGCCTTCCCATGTTTCACCATATCCTGGGAAAGCTTTAATAATTTTCTTTTTTTAAATCAAGGATTAAAATTATTTTCCCACTTATTAATTATTCGAATGACTGAAGTTGGTTCCCAAGTGCGAGGAGTGAATGTGAGCCGTTCTCCCCGTTAAAAAGTTTCGCCATAAAAATCAACAGGCCTACACACAACGTCACAAATTTTCAATCATTACACTTCACTCATAGTTGGAAAAATTGATGGCGGATGGCAGCGCTACAACGAGCATTACACACTTCACAACACATACACGCATATTTTCCAGCGTGGCCCAGAACCGCTGTGGTGGTCGAGTGGGCATAGTGACGGACTCGCATCGCGTGGATCCGGGCTCAAACCCCACCGTCACCACAGTGGTGATCGGCTGAAGTTGGTTCCCTGCGGTTCCCAACTTCGAGGCGCAAATGCGAGCCGATCTCCCCGTTAAAAAGTCTCGCCGCAGAGAGGAACAGGCCCACAACGGTATAATTATTCATTCATTACACTTCACGCACTGAAAAAATTGATTGCAGATGGCAGCACTACACATAACAAGCATTACACGGAAACAAACGTCACGGAAGGTTCACTATACGTACACACACATTTCAACATATACCAATTCGTTAGAGGTTCCACAGAGGAATACGGACGAGGTGCATGTCTGGTTTAGTAGTAGCATGGCCCAGGTCTTCTTCAACCACCTGCTTATATCTCTCTTCATTGAGACAGAGCAGTGGGTCATGATTTGGTTAGGCGAAGGAGGCCAGTTGATGTGGAGTACTATAGCCAAGTACTTACATCAAGTGAGCAGGATCAACAACAACCAATACATATTATTTTTCCGTACTACTTATAAAAATCCAATCGGGAAGAGAAAAGGATCCTATTTCAAAAATCAAGAATTCCTTCAAAACGGGAATCAATCAATATCGTAGCCTGACGAAAAGTGCGTTTTCAGCCGTTATGTGAACGTGTGAGTCTCCCCGTTTTGTGTCTCGCAGCCTGTTGCGACAATCCAAGTGATGTCGAAATCACAGTGACAAATTACATGAGAGAGAGAAAAGTGTCATTCAACCTCGGTCACGCTGCAAATCGATTTACACATTCCCGCCTCTGTTGCATCACAGACACACGCAGCGATATCACCGCGAACACAATGTAATTTCCTTTTTTTCTTCTTCTATTTTTGGAACATCTACATACAGAATGCTCGAAAATATACACGCCTTTTCCTTGTTCAAAAAAATATCTAGAAATAACGAATGTTGTTTTAAGCGATGCCATGACGCTTTTTTTTTTTGTCGCAAGTCTTCCTCAGCCAATGTAGGTTTTTCGAAAACGCCGGTCCCATACCCAAACATTCAGGCTTATGTATAGACGTGAGAACGTTGTGATGAATATCGTCGTAAATATATCAGTGTTTCTCAACCTTTCTCAATCTAAGGACCAGTAGAATGTCTGAAACAATTCGACAGACTACAAACATGCAGTGGAATCCCGTTATAACAAACGCCAAGAGACCGGAGGAATCACTTCGTTAAAACGAAATTTCGTTATAAAGGAATTCCAGATTACCTAGCATTGTTCCTATGTAAACTTATTTGAGGGATTAGAAAAGCGTTCGTTAAAACAAGATTTTCGCTATAACGGTATTCGACTGTATAGCATGATGGTGTCCCGTATTTTACGGGACTATCACAATGGCCAGATTTTTAGTTTTTCCGACTATTTTATACACTTGTCCCGTGTTTTTCAACGATGCTTTATTTGAATTTGTAATGATTACTTAACTAGTTAATGATGATAGTTTTTAGAGCTTATGAATCATATTATGATAATTATGGCTAGATTTAAATTAACAGCGTGATTTCCCCCAGTGTTTCTTCATTTCCTAAGAATTTTCCAACAATTTTATCAACTATTGTTGATTTATGGCTACGCTTTGTCAACACCTACGGCAACGTTTTTGGTGACAATCGACGATGTCCCATATTAAGCCGTATTTAAGAGATCCCAGCTTCCCGTATTTTGCTTAATGGAATATGGTCACCAAGTCATGACGAATGTTTGTTTCAAGAAATACATCTTTTTTACTGCGGTTTGCAGCAGTCCTTTATTTCAGCAAATTTTGCAAATTTGTCGTAAATTGCATTTTTGGCTACAAGTGATATTTAGGGTCACAATTTTCCTCGTTTTTCTCGATGAGATATGGTGACGCGAAGAATGAAACTAATTTTTATTTGAACCCATAAGGATGTTACTAATATTAGTTACACCAATTTTATTTTATATTGCTAATATTAATAACAACAATCAATTTCAAAAATGATTTGGAAATAAATTATCAAGTCTGCCTTCGAACCACCTGTACCATCGTCGCGGACCACGGACCATAGGTTGAGAAACGCTGCCGTATATAGATAGGGGTTGTCAATCACGGCGAAACTGACAAAGGTTGGTGGCGTACCAGAGAGCCGCTGTGCACATTTCGCGAACCCCTGATATAGATCACACATGCTCAACCCGTAGCTTTCGGAGTAATCTGCTGTGGCCCGCAAAAACTATCCAACCAATCAAGTAACTTGGGGGCATTTCCTGATCATTTAAGCCGCCAACGGCACATGTTCAGATGACTTTAAGTGACGCACATTTCCAAATTACTTGAGTGACAAGTGGCACACCACTAGTTGATTCAAGCGGCTCGTGGTACATTTGCAGATCTCTAAAGTGATTGGTGGCACATTTCCAAATAACTCGAGTTGCTCGCAGAATGCTTTCAAGTCACTCGAAAGGCTAGCAACACACTTACAAATCTCTTATGTGATCCCCGGCATTTTTATAGATCAATTTAGTGGCTCTTAACACATTTCCAGATCATTTAAGTGACTCGGGCACAATTCCAGATCCCTCAAGTGGCCTGTGGCACGCTTTCAGGTCACCTGAATTAGCTCGAGGCACATTTTCGCAATATTTGAGCGGCAAGTGACGACACGTTTCCAAACCAATGAAGTACCCGCACTCTTCAAAAGGTTGAGCACCCTTGGGGTATATGATCAAAGATCTGTGTTCTGATCCTTGATCATATACACTTAAAGAACGCCTACGACCATTTTACAATGTCGGACCGGCGAAAACGGCGAATATTGCTTGCAGACCTGCAAAAAGTAATTAAATACGGAATTTTGGGAGGGGAGAAACCTCTTAAAAATAGGAGAAATACTTTGAGGACAAGCAGAACATAAATAAACGGGAAGATTTTCTGTGAGACCAATTCTCGCCACCTCGTTGGGCGTTTTGCCTGTTGTGGCCTTGTATTTGTATTAGAAGTAATTCTCTCTGAGATCTTTTGACGGCAGGGATTACACTGTAAAAGTTTTGTAAAAGTGCTTTTATAAAACTTGAAGAATCCAACCAATTAACTGATCGGTTGCATTTGATCGAATGTAACCAATCACCCCCATCTCCCCAACTCTCCGAGAGAGCAAAGTTTTCAGCAAGAATCCAATTATTATTTTTTTATTTGTCAGAAATTCGATTAGAAATCGGTTTTTATCGGTCACGAGGTTATTTTCATTCCACTGAAGTTTGACAGTTACAAATACAAATACGACGCCACAACAGGCAAATTGCCCAACGAGGTGGCTGACTTAAGAACATCATGGATCCCCGAGCCATTTTTTGGAGGCCCTACCTACTAACGAACCCCCAACGAATCGGTACATGCGGGAATGTGCGTGTAGTGCAACCTGACGTAAAGTTTGTTTCTGTGTAATGCTTGTTATGTGTCGTGCTGTCATCTGCCCCCAGTTTTTCTAACTATGAGTGAAGTGTTATGGTTAAATGATTTACCGTTGTAGGACTGTTGCTCTCTGTGACGAGACTTTTTAATGGGGAGATCGGCTCGCATTTGCGCCTTGAAGTTGGGAACCACAGAAAACCAACTTCAGCCGACCACCACTGTGGGGTTCGAACCCGGATCCTCGCATCACGAGTCCGGCACTATAACCACTCGACCACCACAGCGGCAGTTAAGCAGATATTGGTGTTTATTGAACTGAAATTTAATTTATAAGTTTATATATGAACAGATATTTATTTTGTAGGGCTAAGCATAGCAGAAAATCATTATCATTCCTCCTTGCTTGTGTATATTTGTATGTTATATTTCCTCTTCTCTTGTCCATCTCTATAATTAGGCAATGCTTGTCTGTGTGAGATGTGTATAAATAAATACGTAGAGAAAATAGCTTTTATTTGAACGGGAATTCATATTTTTATGAATAGGAATTTATCTCAACCGATTATCAGAAACTGGAGACGAACACAATTTAATTTATCAGAAATTCAATTTTTCAGTTGAATATAAATTGTTGTATTTAATTAAATTCAATCCTAAAGTTCAAGAGAAATTCGTTTTTATTGAATAGAAATCAATGCTTACTGAGCCGAAATTTAATTTTAAATTGTAGTGAAACCTCACATCAACGGTACTCGATGTAACGATAAATCCCTTTACAACGATAATTTTTTCGCGTTGTTTGGAAATATCCATGCCCTCTAACATTAAACTGCTGCTTCTTGATATAACGATAATCGCTGTACACCAATATTTTTCTTGGTCCGCAGAGTATCGTTATATCGAGATTTCGCTGTAAATTTTTTTAGGACCGGAATGAAAATGAACAATTGATCCTGCATCGAACGTATAAATCAGTTTATCTCACTCCGAAAGTACAACAGAAACTGGTTTACACCAAACACACCGATTGATGTTTTTTCTTTATAATCTGAACAAAAATCAGTATTTATCGAACAAAAAATTTATCTATTTTATCCTCTTCACACACTATAGACCAGAGATCTTCAACCTTTTCCTAGTCGCGAGCACTGCTTGTACCCATCATGAAAAGATCACCCTTACGACAAGTTTGACATACGAATACATGAAATCAGGATGATTTCCATCCTTGAATGCACAGTTTGTACAAGGTGTTTAATTGGGAACGTTGACCAAGAGTGCTCGCGAGCACAAAATCGGACATAGGTATCGAACAATCTGGATGCTCCTCGGAGCACCCTGGTGCTCGCGAGCAACGGGTCTAAGGTATGATATTGAGGTAAACCTCATTTTTGAAGGTCTTAAATGGTTTTCGATGATTTTTTTTCCCCCAAGACCTGCGATACACGTGTACCTAATTCAAGTGGTCCTAGTAAAGATATCGAATCAAACTAATTAATTAATCACATGTTTTAAAGGGCATTTTGACGTAGAATAACATAAATAAATAAAAAAAAAGCTTGATAGTCAGTTTTGGCTCAGGCGTGGAGAAGTTATGAATCAAAATCGAATTTCAGCTCATTATATCAGTTGATAAGAAAGTGGTATTTCCAGTGAAATATATTAATTGGAATACTTATTGACAAGAAATTCCCTAAAAATATAACAAATTGGTTTATGAAATTAATAGGTTTTCTGGATATTATGCTGTTCCCAACTTCAAGGCGCGAATGCGAGCCGATCTCCCCGTTAAAAAGTCTCGCCACAGAGAGCAACAAGCCTACAACGTTACAAATATTCAATCATTACACTTCACTCACAATTTGAAGTATAGATGGCGGCACTGAAATATCACACACAACACTAGCTACTCGCTCAGACTGTTACGTGCACTCACTTTGTTCCAGACTCTGCCACGAAGCTGGGCTGGAAGAGATCTCGGCAACGGGATAAGTTCGGTGGCAGAGACCCTGGCGTTCATTCATTCATGGATATTATGCTGAGGTGAACAGGAAAAAAGTGTCATTTCGCACCACCAGGAATGACGGTATGAAATTTTTTTCCTGTTCACCTTGGATTAATATCTAGAAAGCCGATTGATTTCATGTATCCATAGGCGGAGATAAACTTGAAAGGCATGATGATAATGATGTCAATTCATATATATACGCATATACATTAGATCAGTCGGCTCCACCTTTGACTCTGGGTGCCCCGTTCCCGTATCTCCGCCCACGCCTGTATCTTAGCCGAGCATAAAATTCAACAGAAATTGGCTTTTTATCAAACAAATACGGTGCTTGTTTTCATTGTCAACAGAATCTGTATACGTATATCGAACAGAAATTTAACTTTCAATGATACACAGTATTATGGACAGAAATTTATTTTTTTTCTAGTTTTGAACATATATTTCTATTTTATTGAACAAAAATTCCCTCCAAAAGCTTAACACAAATTGGTTTCATAATCGATCGAGAAACATTTCAACTAACTGAAACACGAATTAATTTTTATAACCAGAAACAAATTTTCTAACCGATTCATTAAAGTAATAAATGGCCGATTGTATGGGCTATACATCATGATAAATTTTATACAGATACATAATTAATAGTTATTAATTATATATTTTTGGATAAAGTTTATCGTGAATAGCCTATATAAAATTTCTCGCCTATAAAATTGACAAAAAATAGTATATTTAACTTTAATTAAGTATATATATAGGCTTACTAAGTTTTATGACTTGAGAATATGCTAATAAAATTTTCAAATAATTCAATAACTGAACGTGAAAATCAAACTGAAAAACAAATTTATTTTTCAAAATAACTGAAACACTGTATGTTAATTTTATTTAGCAATCAAAGCCATTCCATAAATATTTGCAATTCACTCAGTAAAATATTATAAAATTTTAGATCATAAAAGCTAATTATAGAAATTTTATTCATCATTCAGTTGAATGTTCGTTAATATATCGACGTTTACATTATTTTCAATCGGATTGATATGACAAATTAAAAAATAAATAAAATAAATAGAATAAACAAATAAAATAAATAAATGGAATAAATAAATAAAATAAATAAATGGAATAAATAAATAAATAAATAAATAAAATAAATAAATGGAATAAATAAATGGAATAAATAAATAAAATAAATAAATAAATAAATGGAATAAATAAATAAAATAAATAAATAAATAAATGGAATAAATAAATAAAATAAATAAATAAATAAATAAATAAAATAAATAAATGGAATAAATAAATAAAATAAATAAAGGAATAAATAAAAAAAATAAATAAAGGAATAAATAAAAATAAAATAAATAAAGGAATAAATAAAAATAAAATAAATAAAGGAATAAATAAAAATAAAATAAATAAGTAAAAAAAAAATTAAACGATCCTTAAAAATTAGAATGTCAAGTTTAAAATAACAGTTATGTAAAACGACCACGATAGCTTTCAGTCACTGCTCAATGAGAGATAAACGAACTGAACATCTGGTCATTCATTCATTATAATTTTACCATCATCATTAATTAATTTTTCAAAAAGAAGTACTTGATTGAACTTTTTAAAAAAAAACTGTAATTATGAAATGTATTGACGAATATATAGATGAATCATCAATTAACTTTGCAGGGCAAATCTTATTATGTGCAGCAGAAATTCCCTGAACGATTTGTTAAAATGCGAAATGTGCGCCGAAAGTACAGGCATACTAACAAATTATCCGAGTTTTTCCAAATTTATTGTGGATGGAATGATTGGATAAAATGTTTTTGAATGGTTTGATGAAAAACTTGTGAAATATCCAGAATAAGTTTTAAATTTACGATAGTCTCTAAAGATGAGGTTTAAATTGATATGTGTGTGTAAAATAATTTAGAAGAATTAAAATTTGAAGGGGGATTAGAAATTTAAATTTATCGGAAAATAAATCATTAATTCCACTTTCCATCAGAAATGAGAACTTTCGAAAGAAAGCGAAATTCATATATGAAGAAAAATTCAAAATTACGAAAAAAGAAACCAAAAATATGATAAATAAATAAAGATGTTGGTTAACATTTTCAGAGAAACTAAACTAGAATTTTACAACTTTGGAAAAATAGACTGGATTTAAAATATGGCAAAATGATAAAAAATAAATAAACCATTTTAAAATAAATAGAGTAGAACTGTAAATTATAGAGGCTTTTTTAAAAGAAATATATATATATATATATATTAAAAATGGATAACAAATGGATTAAACATTTAAAATCCGAAAAAGAAATTTGAAAAATGAAACTTCTGAAAGGTAGATTATAAATTTAAAAAAAAGAAATTGAGATTTCGAAACTCAATAAAAACAAGATCAAACTAGAAATTGAAAGAAGTGCCTATATCAAAAATCAAGAAATTAAAAAAGCAATAATAAATTTAAATCTTCTAAAAAATGTATATAACACAAAAATTCAAATAGAAATCAAGAATTCGAAACTTTTACCAAAAAAATCAAATTAGGAGTTTAAAAAAAGGAAATCAATAACAGGATTCTCCAAAATAGAAGAGATTAAATATGAAAATAGAAATTGAGACATTGAAAAAGAAATTTTGACATTGAAACTTTCAAAAATATATTAGAAATTTGAAAAGAAATCGATAGGCCTAATTCAAGCTAACTGAATTTAGAAAAGATATCATAAATTGCAGACTTTCAAAAAATCAATTAGAAATTAAAAATCTAAAGAAAAAAGACGGTTAGGAACTGAGAAATTTTTTGAATAAATTGATGTATCATAAATTAAAAATTATGGAGAATTAAAATAAATCATGGATTTAGAAATTTCGAAGAATGAAGATAAATAGTAAATTAGAAATTTCAAAGAAAGAAATTTTGAAGATTATTATATATACTGTATATATATAGGGTATATGAAGATTATTATATATACTTTTATTATATACACTGTATTATAAATTTTAAAGAATGAATATAATTCATAAATTTCGAAGAGTGAAAATGAATCACGAATTTAAAATTTCAAAGCAAATAAAAGAAAAATGTGAAAAAACACAGAAATTAGAAATTTGGTTTCCCAAAAAAGTTAGAATTCGGAATTTTCAACAAAAAGTAAGAGAAATTTTAGAAATATAAACACATCACCTATCTTCCAATCACTGAATATGCTAATCATAAATGAAAGAATTTTGAATATGCAACGGAGAAAAATGTAAGAAATTTTTGGAAGGGTTGTCTATTCATTTTTACGGGAAAAAAAATTTTTGATTGTAATTTTTTTATTAGAAAAAATTAAATTTCTGATTCTGTAAACGATGACTCACTCACCTATAAAGTGTTATGACACTGGATTGAGAGGGATAAAATATATTTAGAATAAGCTTCAACAGAAAGATCTCTCATGTACGCTTTTGGAAGATTTGCACGTCTATTAGGAAAAGTAGAAAAGAAAAAAAAGAGGCAATGACGGAAGATAGACCACGCCTTTTTCATTCTCATCCACGCAATCGCAGACCTCCAATTCCCAACGACTCCTCCCACTGAGAGAAACCGTCGAATCAAAGGAGTGTTTGTTAGGCGGGGCCATACAAACTAGGCGGGACCACAATGTGACGGGCGTGAGAATCCACCGATTCGGGCAATCAATGCTGCACGGTGGGAGTTGTTCTTTAAGTTTTTTTTTTCTTTTTTCATTTCATTTCAACATTTTTAAAAAAAATATATTTTCGTCACCAGCTACGCGCTACACGCCTGTTATACACGGCAGTTGCGTAAATTACCCCCCGAAGGTATTCACAGTTAGCTAGAACGATACACGGAGAGAGAGAGAGAGAGAGAGAGAGAGATTCCGCACGGAAACAATCGAAAGGAATTGAATTTTTCCACTGAAGAAGAGAAAGTAAACAAAAACAACACAAGAGCAAAGGAGAAAAAAGAGGAGGAGTAGAAAATATTTTTAAGTGAATGCTCTATATACTCGTGACACAGTGGAAACTATGGGTTGATTTGATAAAAGATATTTTTCTCAGAGCCAACATCTAGAGAAAGTTAGTGTGATCCTTTCCTTAAAATCTGGACCTTGAAAAGTCAAGGAGCAAAATAATAAGGAGCGTCTTCTTCGTGAATTTTAGTTATTTTAAACAATGTGCACGTGTCAAGAAATGTTTTATCGTCAACATCACAGTGTGGACCTGAAAGTGGTTTGGATAAACAGTGTCAAATCTACAGGTTGAAATTCAGTGCGAGCTCAGAGAAATCCTTCCCTCAGAGAAGAAGAGAATAATAACAAAAAGGTAAAAACGTTTCTGACAATTATGGGTTTTTGTGATTATATATAAGTATGATCATAATCTGTCTATAAATACACCCCTCGATTATTTTTAATTAATTAATTAATTAATCTAGTCATATAGTTGCACAAACTATTATACTAAAAAATATTTTCGTCACCAGCTACGCTACACGGCAGTTGCGTAAATTATCCACCCGAAGGTATTCACAGTTAGCTTGAACGATACACGGAGAGAGAGTGAGAGATTTTTTGTAGAAAACAGAGATTTTATTGTCGAACTTTGACCTTTGTCAATTTATTTTCAAGTTTTTCCAGGATCTATAAGGAAGAAAAACGAACGTATTGGAATTCTATAAGAAACTGGGGCAGGAAACTCTTGACCCATTCAAGAATTTTACTCGGCCCGCAAAAAGGAACAAATAACTATATTTCATCTTATGAAAATACGATATACAGTATAACGTGAAACTGAATGAAATTTTACGCGAAATAGATAAATTAGGGATATTGATTAAAGTTTATTGGGCTCTTGAAACCGATCAAAACTCACCGATATTATATATTAGAGTTTTTCATTCACATTTGGCTGTGGAAAAATATTTTAGCTCTTGTGCGATTCGCTGAAGTGTTTTTAGCACGAGAAATTATCAGAAAATCGGAAATTTCGTATTCACGTTATTCGCGAGAGTAGTGGGCTGGCTTGTTACTTTAACTCGATTAGTAACCGTACTTGTCCGATGGCCACCTTGGTCAAACAAGGATCCTAGTCGCTCTCTTAATATGTGTTAACTTATATTTTTCTCATAAGCATATCTTGAGGGGCTCTTTAGAAACCTCTTGCGGACCGCTTTTTAGAAAAAAAAAATTCTTGGTATAAGAAAAAAAAGATGAGATTTTCAAACAATAGAATCCCGAGATTATCCTGAACATGAATCCGAATCAGATTATCTCTGAATATTGCGATCAAACAATGATTTCTTAAAAAATGATGCCTAAAATAAATTATACATATATAATATATTTTAGGCATCATTTTTATATATTATTATATATTGTTATATATTGTTATTATATTATTTAGGCATCATTTATATACATATATATATCATATATATATATATTATATCATATAAGATATATCAGCTATACTATATTTCGCGACTAGAAGGGTATCGATAATCATTGGTAAAAGCCAAGACATTTTCTTTTTTAAAACTAGTAGATTAAAAGAATAACGTTTTCTTTGGAAAAACTTGAACATTATTTTTTCTATGTAGTACTGTATTTCTTCAACGGAATCGCAAGGGACCGACATTTTTTTTTCGTTGAACACAGGTTCCCGCTTAATCGAGGTTCGATTGACATAATGTGTGAAATCATGCAACGATCGTATGTAATTGAATTGCAGTGTAATAAAAATTAATCAACTGAAAATAAACTAATTAATTTAAATGTACATAAAATAAAGTAATACACATTATTTACTCTATAATTACTAAATATTTAGTTTTCACAGCAGCTCTGTATGAAACCCCCACGATGTTTTTCATCTGAAATGACTACACTTACGTTCTTTTTGACTTTCTCTGAAATTTTCAATGAGGGTGTCGATATCTGTCGTGTCAGGTTCAGTTTGTACACTGTCGTCTATGTTTATGTAATTCTCAGCACCAGGGCCGTAAATAGGATTTTTGCCGGGGCGGGGGGGGGGGGGGGAAGAAGCAACATGATTTCAGCTGCCCTGACCACTGTAAAATTCGATTTCTCCATGTAAAATTTGCCACCCCGTAAATTTTGCTACCCTATAAAAATCCTTCCCCCCACTTCCCTCTTATTCTGGCCCTGTTCAGCACTTGCTATCACGGAAAGCAGTTTTCATACAATTTTGTAGGTCTTGTCTAATCTAATTATACTGATCTAACCATTATACTGATTTCTCACGTAGAAATGACTGCTTAAGCGAAAAATGCTGTTACAATTTCACAGACGGAAAACAACTGTTTCACTACATATATGGCTTTACAAATACCATAGTATCAAGTACGGTAACGGTTTTTACAAATCTAAGGGTAAGTGAAGTAGAACTCGCATTGGTAAGCGGCCATTGCATTAAAAATTCCGACAGAAGCACTAATATTTTGTTTGATTCCTTTGATCAATTGGCCGCGAAACTGTCGAAGTGATTGAAATTTTCCGTAAAAGGGTAAATTTTTCCTTTCCGTTTCCACGTTAGAGACGGTCCGTTTAATTCAGGTTTTTCAATGTGTATTTTGGCATTAAAATCACGGGACCAAGATTTTTTCCTTTGAAGACAGATTTTAATGTATTACAGTTGTTATAATTACGGTAGTTAAATGTTTTTATTTGCTGAAATGAGCCTTCAAAACAATGTACACGCAAAATTAATAATGCAAATGAAGATTCAGGAAACTAACGATATTGTAATAATTTCATTCAATTTCAAGTAATCGCTTTAACCTCTGATAAAAATGAGTTTTTCCACATCTATGATTGAATTCCTCCTCCTTTTAGATAGAAAACGTTAGTTTCCTATGTAAAAGAAGACCTAAAAAGAAAGACTGAATTGAGTTTTTTTATTATATGTATATTTATTCAGAATATTTATTACGTGATAGATTCGGATATTATGCAGCTTATTGTCCTCTCTCTGTTGAAGGATTGTCCGATTTTAGAAACTCTGACATCACTGTTCATTCACTGTTCAGCCACACGATAAACGTATATACACACACGATATATGTACGTATATACCGCCGAGCACCAATTCGTTAGAAATTTTTCCAGAGAAATGATTACGAGATGCATGTACGGTACAAATATCATATATCTCAAAATTCGGTTTAAAATTAGATTTAAAATTCTTAACTCAACGATCCGATTTCTACTCACTTAATAATTGAATTGGAAATCCTTGCATCCAATTGTATCCAATCTGTAAATGATGACGTAGAATTCATCATTCAGCAACAGAATTTAGCATTTAGCTATAGAATTTAGAGTTTAGCAACAGAAATATTTAGCATTTGCAGTAGAATTCATCATTTAGCAATAGTATTGACATTCTAGAGCACTGAATTAACATTAGCATTTAGCAACAGAGAATTTAGCAGATTCATTTAGTGTATTCAAAAAGTCCGCTTGCAAAGTTAGTCTGCTTGCAAAAAGTGATTGACTTTCTCACGAAAGAAGGAGGGGAAAAAATCATTTAAACGAGTATCATGTGTATGCGAGCGTTTCCACAATACAGAGTACGTACGTCTAGTTTATTTCTGAGTGAATACTCTCATTCAATAATTAAATATGATCAAATTAGAAAATAACTTATCTTTTCGAATTTCTTCATCTCCGGAATTTGATATTTTAATAATACGATATTCGTAAATAGCACTGTTACTTTAATAAATATTTTATTTTCTGTCTCTAAGATGGGAATTAGCGTTAAGTCGAACTAACGATAACTCGAAATTTTTTGTCCGCCGCTGCACATTCAAAATTATTGAGGGATTTGACTGTAATTCAGGAGCTTATTTTCAAAAGGGAACATTCCACCTTCTTCCGAAATGAGCTTTGAACTTTTTGACGGTTTATGAATCTTTAGGACAAGCTCTGTCAGATTATGCACAGTACCGTCTTAGCGCATGGGCCCACCCGGACTCGGCCCGGGTGCTTCAAGAGAAGAGGGGACTGACAAAAAGGAGATCCGGTTGAAATTTTTGAGAGTAAGCATGTAAAATTGCCTGGTAGGGCCTCAGAAAAATTACTTGGCCCAGAGGCCCATGACACTCTTAAGACGGACCTGATTGTGCAATCGAGATTATTCAAACGGGAATATTTTTGGTAGAAATCACAATGTCAGATTGGTCGTTTCTATCAAAAGGGAACATATCCATCTCGTTCATGCATTCATACTCTCAGGGACGCCAGAAGTCAAAAATGATTGGTATTGCTCGAGTAATGAACATAATGTTCAATTGGATATGTATGAAGACCATACGTCACACATTCAACAAAAAATCTTCCGTTTTTGGTAAATCTCCCATCGCCTGAACTGAGGGGGGGGGGGGAATGAGCTATATTTGAATGATGATTGGTGTTGCTTTAGCAACATGAGCATATATGTTCCGGCGTCCCTGCATACACTTAGGTATTTTCATCTTTTGATAACGGACATCCATAGTACCGAAAACTTGGTCCGCTAACGAGGAGTGTCCATTAATGAATAGCAAGATACATTGCGCCCCGTCGATGTAATTCAAAATTGTGTCCGTCAGTGGAGGTATCCGTTATGGGAGGTTCCACTGTAGAATAATCGTGTTTCTTATGTTAATGACCAGAGGGCATTAGCCTAAGGGTAGCCTACTGCACAACCGAAATAAATTAAAATTAAAAAAATATATATTTCACCATCTTCCGTATCCATTCTTAGAGGGTTTCAGGGGCTCTTGAAAAAACTCGAATATTTACCAAAAACCAATGTTTCTTGGTCTGGAAAAAGAACCACTTCTCACCGAATTGACCCCGTCCAAACAGTAATAGGCTCATTGACTAATGGAATTTCTCACCAGGGAATAATACAGAGTCGGAGCGTTATATTATATATTAACCTCTCTTCACACATACTTACGAAGTTTATGTGTGTGCGTCCTCCCGTTCTTCTTGTATTCGGGGGAGGGGTGAGATGATTTATGGTAAGTTGAATGATTCGAAACACGTTTCTCTCTCTTTAGCGAGTGGGGGAGAGTGAGAGAGAAAGGCCTATATTGTCTTTTCTTATATCGTTAAATTCTATACAGAGAAGGGCAATGACTCTATAATTAATAGTATAGTAAACTGCAGGGGCTCTATCGGTAAAACGGAAGTTGCTCCCCTCACCTTGTGACATTCGTTATGGAATTTCCATTCAGAAGTAAGTGTGTGAAAATGCTATTGACTAGGTTGGAAATTTCGGAACATCATTATAAAATGATTTTTATACAAAAATAGCCTTTTTTTAAGGGAGATATCATATATGAATAGTAGAGCCCGGATTATATGCACTAAAAAAATGGCAAAATATGCTCCAAAAATGGGCTCTGGAAATCATAAAATATGCACCTAAAAATGTCAAAATACGCATTTAAAAATGCGAAAATATGCATTTAAAAAGCCCAAAATATGCTTAGAAAACCGAGAATATACACACTAAAAATCCTGGAAAAGGTTAGAAATTTCGAAATACGCGTAGCCTACCAAAAATGAAGAAATATACAGTGTCGTCTTAACGCACGGCCCGTGGGCCTCAGCAAAATGAGAAGTAGTTAATTTTCGAGAATTTGTCAAGTGGGGGCCTCAGAAAAATCACTTGGCCCGAGGGCCCATGCTCCTCTTAAGACGGCCCTGAATATACATTAAAAAAATCACCATGCAAAAAAAAGCAGATAAGTTATTAAAATGCTTCTTTCCTATTTCTTAGGTCGCTATTACACTATATTATTAAGGTTTACAAAAATTATTTTATAAAACTTGAAAAATGTCACCAATAAGATTATTGTTTACATTCTAGGAAATGAAACCGATGATCATATTGGCAGCATTTTTCAAGTTTAATAAAAGGACTTTTGTAATACTTTTAGGGCGTAACACTAATTTTGAATAAACTAATAATTTTGTAACACTTTCATAGGCCGGAATTACCCTATAAAAGTTTTGTAAAAGTGCCTGTATAAAACTTGAAAAATACAACGAATAAGCTGATCGGCTACATTCGAGCTAATGCAACCGATCAGTTTATTGGTTATATTTTCAAGTTTTATAAAAGCAACTTTTACAAAACTTGAAAAAGACAACCGGTAAGCCTATTCGTTACATTCGCTCGAATTTAACCTACACCCTTATGGTTGCCTTTTTCAAGTTTTATTAATTAATTTTTGTAATACTTTTACAGTGTAATCTTGGCCTTAGGTCGTCATAATGTAATGCCGATCTAAGGCCATTAAGAAAATTTCTTTTATGACTTGAAAAATGCTATCAATAAGCGTATTGGTTACATTCGCTCGAATGTACAATTATCTTATTGGTTGTATTTTTTCAAGTTTTGTAAAAGATCTTATATTAAACTTTTATAGTGTAGTCGCACCCTTAGGGCATATTCATTTACAAAAAATATCCCCACATATGTCTATATATACTGCCATATGCAATTAATTTCTACATATTTTTTATTTAGGAATTTTTTAGTTTGTTGTAGCTGCTCAGTAACGAACTACCAGCAACAAAAGAATTTCGACACTATTTCTAAAAAAATTTAACACTTTTGACAATACCCTCAGGCCGGGATTACACTATAAAAGTTTTATAAAAGATCTGTTATAAAACTTGAAGGAACAACCGATAACCCTATTGTGTAACCGATACTCTTATTAGTTGAATTTTTCCAGTTTTATAAATGAACTTCTCTAAAACTTTTATAGTGTCGGCATTACACATGTCGGCCTTACAATGAAATGGTTGGAAAATACAGTAGGCCCCTTACCACAAACATCTCTAGTAATTCCCTAAATCTGCGAGGGGAAAAAAAAACCGATGTTATGAAAATATTATGAGCAATATTTACTCGAAATATTATTAAAAAAAAAGTGATTGAGTGACGCCCATACGAACTTTGGCGACACATCCTGGCTGTCACGATGACAACTCTGCAGTGGCTACTAATTTTATGTTCTCAATAACTAATTACTGAAATTCGCAACCTCGGGCAATAACTCGCTTAGCCCTCCCCCTCCACACCAAAATAATTTGCCGCCCTGGGCAGAGTTCGTTCAAAGCCCGCTTAGCCCCGCTTAATACGCCTATGTAACTTGGTCACTCTTTCAGTCATTCACGGACCTGGTCACTCTTTTGGCCGCTCCCATGCTAACACACTCCCTATTTCAGTGGTATAATGTCTCACTCTTTTGGTCACTCACATGCGCACACACTGTTTTTGTCGGTCAGGCTTGGTATCTTGCTCTTCGGTAATTCACTGAATTGGTGTCATGCTCTTCGGTCATTCACGAACCTGGTCACTCTTTTGGACACTCCCATGCTTACACACTCCCTATTTCAGTGATATAATCTCTCACTCTTTTGGTCACTCACTGTTTTGGCCGCTCACTGACCTAGTTTGGTCACTCACATGCGTGCACACTGTTTTGGTCGGTCTCTGAATTGGTGTCTTGCTCTGTAGGTCGAAGCGGATCTATAATTTTTCCGCCTGTGAGCTATACAAACTTTGCCACCCCTCTCTCATTCTACTAATTTTCTTGACCACTCATTCCTCGAATTTGCCCTGGATTATAACCCGCTAAGCCCTCCCAGGTAGTAATGATAAATACCTATGCGTTCATTTTAGAGTTGCTTATATTTATTAGTTATATTATATACAAGGTCTGTTAATAATTAAAGTTCCACTTTGAAATTGCCATAAAAAAAAAACTATTGGACAAAATGTTATCATGTATAATATATAATTAGTTAATATAACTTTATACACATATATATAGAGGGTATTTCGTTAATGGACCGACAAACGCAGAGAGTTGTTAGTAGACATCAAGAGGAACAAAAGTTGGAATGGAACATAGTGTCGCAAACCGCGTTGAGAGGGCGAAAATCGCGAAAAACGCATGCAGGTTTCGACGTCACGCTGGAAACACAAAAAAGTACAATAACAACTACATAAAAGATTCATTTGATTAATTATTACAAGAGTTGTTGGAAGTGGCGGCCGTCATTGCACAGTCTACAACGACATAAAAACGATTCCCGGACGAGCCCGAAGATACCAAGTACGCTTTTGATGTCTGCCGCATATCCTCCGATGTGTCCACAGGCCATTGCCATCTGCTCGATCGTAAATCAGATGCATATCAGCGTATTCTTCGTTCGTGTAGTCATACGATACTCATTGAAACAGACAAATAACTGCTACACGTGCTTACTACCGCAATTGCGCTTATTTACTTCATCCGCAGCGCATGATCCTACCCCAGCGCATGCGATTCGAGACGCTGCTTACGTCAGATATGGTGAGCGAACCCACGAACGCATTCAGCGATCAACTGACATCCACCTTTCGTCTCCTCCTATAGACTCGGAGCCTGCATGCGTTTTTCGCGATTTTCACCCTCTCAACGTGGTTTGTGACAACATGTTCCATTGAAAATGTTGTTCCTTTTGATGTGCCTACTAACAACCCTCTGAGTTTGTCGGTCCATTAACAGAACACACTGTATACAATTATATTTATATTGCTTACATTTATTACTTTATATAATTAGCTTTTCTTTCATGAATAAGACACAGAAGTGTTAAACACAGTATAGAAAAGGTCGACAAGTGATCATACATCAATCAAAATGAATCAAAGTAGTCGGGAAAAAATACGTGTATATATCACGAGGATAATCATGATGAGTTTCCCTCTGATATTCAGCTATAGCAAAAATTGTGACTGTTCCTGTCCAAACGACTACGTTGCCGTTGCTAGTTGGTGTGAAGCATAAACGACTACATCTGCTAAGCAACGCAATGTTCAAGTAGTGATCTGTACATTATATCAATCGCTAACTGATAAAAAAAAACCTTTCCGTGTAAGGTGTAAATATAACTGTTCAAAGTCGATTTCACGCTGTAAGGGGTCACTCAAGTATTACGTCAGCATCGGGGGGGGGAGGGGGTTTTAGGATTTGCTGACTTTCGATTACAAGGGGAGAGGGGGGTGTTTGAAGGTTGCTTACGTCATCAACCACCCCTTTTTGAAGATATGAAATATTCTAAGCTGCTGACGAAATTTTGCTGATGGGAGAGGGGAGGGGGGGTCAGTGTTTTGCTGACTTTTGCTACAAGGGGTGGGGGATAGGGTTAAAAATGGCTGAAAATCTGCTTACGTAATACTTGAATGGCCCCTGACAAGTTATAACAAAAACTATTTTTGAAAAATTAAAGCGTAAATGAAGAACTGCGCCACTGCAAGTAGTCAACTGAGTGGTTCTGAAGAGTTTCCTGGCACGTTCGCAAGATAGCAGCTCTGTACATGCAAATTAGAAGGCGGGGGAGGGTGGGCAAAGGCCTATTTATTTCTTTCAACCCGAGCGCAATTCAGGTCTATCACCATCTATGGGCGATTTACTACCTAGTGAGTTGTGCCGGAAGTGTAACTGTGTGTGTACCTGGCAAGTCTGAGTGCGTATGTAGTGTTGTGTTTGATTTCTCAGTGCCGGCATCTTTATTTCAGAAGTTAAGCGAGTGATGTGTTATGATTGAATTACATATGTACTGTTATTACATATGTAGGTCTGTTGCTGTCTGGGGCGAGACTTTTCAAAGGGGAGATCGGCTCGCATTCGCGCCTTGAAGTTGGGAACCATAGAAAACCAACTTCAGCTGATCACCGCTGTGGCGACGGTGGGATTCGAACCCAGGACCTCGCGACGCGAGTCCGTCAATATTACCACTCGACCACCACAGCAGCAGCATGGGCGGAGATACGGGGGGCGGGGGGCACCCAGCTTCAAAGGTGGAGTCGACTGATCTAATGTATATATATGAATTGACATCATCATCATCATGCTCCAGCAATAATGACCGTGCCCCCCAGCCTTCCAGGTCTATCCCGCCTATGAGTGGCAGGCGTATTTATTGTTTTGCCGCCTGTGGGCTGCACGAATTTTTTTGCCGCCTTTCTTTCATGTAATTATAATTTTCGCGACCACTTACTTATTTTTTCGAATTCACCGCCCTGAGCGAATTCACACCCCCCCCTCCCCAATACTCGGCTTGGTCTCCCGTTCCTGTGAATACGCCTGTGTATGTAAGTCCCTTTTTTGGTCAGGGCTTGACAAATCCCAGGTGCCAGGTCACCATGGCGAATACAAAATTGGCATCTAAAACTTTATGTTTGGTTATTAGATTTAAGTCTGAGGACAACACAAAATTTTTGGTAATTATGTCATTGTGTCTACCAACACAGGAAAAGGCTTGCCAAATCCTGGACAAGCTGAAAAAAAAATTGCTTTTTCTTCTCTCCTAAGAAATTAGGTTTGTGCATAAATTATTTCTTGATTTGTCCACCCCTGCTCTGGGTCACTCTCACTGATCTCGTCCCCCTCACCCTCTAGGAAGAGGTGGATTAATATTTTCGCGCCCTTCTTCCATTTTACTTCTCTTTCCTCAAATTTGGTGCCCAGCTAGAGCCCGCTAAGTCCCCTATAAATACGAGGGGGGAACGAATTTAGGGCAGAAGTCGGATTTTGGGCAGTTTCCTGCAGAGCCATCCCAACAGTATAGGCCCCGGGTGAAAAAACAATTTCCGACGCCCCCCCCCCCCCAGCTATAAATACCTACTTTCCACTTCGCATACTTCCAAACTCTAACGAGATCAAATTGTCATGAGGCCTCTCCGGGGCATTCGAGACTCATCGAGTAAAATGATTTTTCTTGATCCCCCACTTAAAAAGTACTATGCAAACCGGAGGTCTTCAACCTGTTTCTAGTCGCGTGCACTGCCTGTATCCATCAACAAAAGAACACCCTTTTCGGCAAGTTCGACGCACGCAATTGAACCTCCCTTGAGAAAATTCTGCGTTCGCCCATGGACGTATGAATGCGCGAAATCGGGAAGATTTCAATCCTAGAAAGCAATTTTTTTTACAAGGAATTTAATTCGAACGTTGATCAAGTGCTCGCGAGCACGAAATCGGTCACGAGCATCGAGCGCTCTGGATGCTTCAGGGAGCAAAGCAAGCAGCACTGCGATGCTCGCGACAAACGGGTTCAAGATGCCTGAACTGTCATGAGATCCCGGGTCATGCGTTAAGGTTAAAAGTAAAGGGGAGGGAAGGGAGCACCAAAATCACTTAGTGTGCTTAGGGCCTTCATATGGACCAATCCGGCCCCGTGGACTACAACGAACAGTTTTGAAATCAACATCAATAAGTCATACCGACATTTCTACGTTATTTTCGGCCCATGTTCGTCACAGTTTCCACAGGAAGGAGAAAAATGTATCCACACAACCCAAACTTATACAGAAACGAGACAAGACAGATTCTCGTGACATTTGTTCAACTAACAAGCATTTTTTCACTAGGAATTCGTTCCTTCAATTCGCTTGAGATTAATGGCCCGCCATTGAAAGAAAAACCCCAACCTGACTATTTATTCTGTAAAGAAGAATATCGGCGCCAGAATAGCACGTGTAATATCAAAAAAAAAAAAAAATCTCTTGGGGGAGATTAAGAGCCCGAGAGCAGAATTTTTGCCATTAAGCGTAACAGACGTCACGTTGCTTGAGCGTTGATGTGGTCTACGGTCGGTGATTGACGTGGACTCGACGCGGGAGCGACACTCCTCGCGAATATCAAACACCCAATGCTTGGAGATACATGAAACGTGAACTAATATTTTCAACATGCGTATAGCGTGTACGGACCGTATTTAATTAAGGTGAAGCACACGAATGGAATGCAGAGAGAGTCTATGTGATGGTAACTTGAACTTCGATCAATGTAAACTTGAATCATGTTGGTGTTATTATCTTTGATCGAATAAAACGTCAAAAGAACAATCTTTGATCAATTTAAACATGAATCGTAATTTGATTCAGTGGAAGATGATTTGATTGCTTGACACACATGATTTTATTGAATGAATCATGAAACTATGAACATTCTTTGATCAAGTGAAACATGAAACTATGAACATTCTTTGATCAAGTGAAACATGAACAATTTTTGATTGAATGAAACATGAACAATTTTTGATTGAATGAAACATGAACAATTTTTGATTGAATGAAACATGAACAATTTTTGATTGAAGTGGGGAAATTATTTGATTGAATGAAACATAATCAGTGGGGACATTATTTGATTGAATGAAACATGAACAATAGGTATTGTTTGATTGAATGAAACATGAACAATGGGCATTGTTTGATTGAATGAAACATGAACAATGAGCATTATTTGATTGAATGAAACATGAACAATGGGCATTATTTGATTGAATGAAACATGAACAATGGGCATTATTTGATTGATGAAGAATCTCTGAATGAATGAAACATGAAGAATCTCTGAATGAATGAAACATGAAGAATCTCTGAATGAATGAAACATGAAGAATCTCTGAATGAATGAAACATGAAGAATCTCTGAATGAATGAAACATGAAGAATCTCTGAACGCATGAAACATGAAGAATCATACTTTGATTGAGTGAAACTTGATTTGATTCAGTGGAAGATGATTTGATTGTTTGAAACTTGATTTGATTGTTTGAAACTTGATTTGATTGTTTGAAACTTGATTTGATTGTTTGAAACTTGATTTGATTGTTTGAAACTTGATTTGATTGTTTGAAACTTGATTTGATTGTTTGAAACTTGATTTGATTGTTTGAAACTTGATTTTATTGAATGAATCATGAACTATGAACATTTTTTGATCAAGTGAAACATGAACAATCTTTGATCAAGTGAAAAATGAACAATCTTTAATCAAGTGAAAAATGAACAATCTTTGATCAAGTGAAAAATGAACAATCTTTGATCAAGTGAAAAATGAACAATCTTTGATTGAATGAAACATGATCAGTGGGGACATTATTTGATTGAATGAAACATGATCAGTGAGGACATTATTTGATTGAATGAAACATGATCAGCGGGGACATTATTTGATTGAATGAAACATGAAGAATCTCTGAATGAATGAAACATGAAGAATCTCTGAATGAATGAAACATGAAGAATCTCTGAATGAATGAAACATGAAGAATCTCTGAATGAATGAAACATGAAGAATCTCTGAACGCATGAAACATGAAGAATCATACTTTGATTGAGTGAAACTTGATTTGATTCAGTGGAAGATGATTTGATTGTTTGAAACTTGATTTTATTGAATGAATCATGAACTATGAACATTTTTTGATCAAGTGAAAAATGAAAAATCTTTGATCAAGTGAAAAATGAATAATCTTTGATTGAATGAAACATGGTCAGTGGGGACATTATTTGATTGAATGAAACATGAAAAAACAATGGACATTATTTGATTGAATGAAACATGAAGAATCTCTGAACGAAGGAAACATGAAGAATCTCTGAACGAAGGAAACATGAAGAATCTCTGAACGAAGGAAACATGAAGAATCTCTGAACGAATGAAACATGAACAATCTCTGAACCAATGAAACACGAAAAATCCCTTAACGAATGAATCATGAACCATGTAAACAATCTCGGATCGAAGGAAACATGATTCACCTCTGGTCGAATTAAACTAGAAACATGAACAATCTCTAATCAAATCAAACACGAACAAATTTTTCTGCATTGAATGAATGATGTGTAAATAAACACCATCTTTTAGGCACGTAATTGCTCTCTTAATTGAGTGCTTGAGCGTAAAATGATTGAAATCACAGGTTTGGTGGGATAATAATCATTTCAATACCGGAATCATCACAGGAGAAAATATCCCCCCCCCCACCCCCTCCACCAATCATTCTATTTCCTCAGTTTGAAGCTCAATTTTACTGCTATTCATTTTTACCGCGAAAGAAAATTTTATGGAATCAGAAATATTTATGGTGTTGCATTGCTTTGATTATCGTCAAACGGTGTCTAGTTTCGGAGCGTTGTCTGTGCCGGTGAGGGTCGTCGAATTGACGGCATTCAGCGGGGAGGGCTTCGATGGAGGACTTGCCGACCGATGCTGTAGAGGCGAGTGTTTCCCACGGGGATCATCGTACCGATAGCGCAGGGAGCTGTCGGAAGCCGTTCCGGCTGCGGAGTGAGTGTCGCGGGGGGGAATCGACCAAAAACCGCCCAAAACACAACGCACCGATTCTCAATTACGTATCTTCCCGTTAACAAAACTCTCGACGTACTGGAAATTCGGCAACACCTGTTTCATGTTGAATAAAAACCCCTTGACATACATGAAAAGATTCTCATTAGATGCTGCTAGAAACCATTCGACGCATTTTGCAAACTTGGACACAAGCAGTGTCCGTTTCTCGCACTGGCAAACAAAAGGTGCCCAGGGCCCAAAAATTTTAAGCAAGCCCCAGAATTTCAAAATTCTCTGTATATTTACTTTCTCATCCTTGTCGAGTTTCTTAACCTTTTACCGACCAAGTTACGATGAGATCAACTGATTTTCTGAATTTTTTTCTGTTATTTTCCCCTTCAGATCCTTTAGTTTATAGTAGGGTTTTCCAAATAGTGTTCCGCGGAACCCTACGTTTCCGTGAGAGCTTTTTGAGGGGGTTCCGCATGATCAAATGTCACGGAACCCTTAAAAATCCCGGAACCCAGAGAGCTTCGAAAGAAAATCCACAAGTCGTTTTTCCAGAAGTTCATGAATGTCATTCTTCCGCTTCATCATGATTTTTTTTCGAAAATTCATTATCCACAAGTGATAGTGAGGACGATTCTTGATAGTGAGAGGATACATGAATTGCAGAATTTACAGACACCCAGGGCCATCTTCACACCTGAGTTGTACCAGGGCAGCAATTGGGGGGGGGGGAAGCTGGCGGTTCTCGTACGCCGGTCGCTGGGGGCGCAAATTCTATTCTCAAACCTCTCCTTCAGCATTACAAAGGGTGCCAAAATGCGCACTTGCCCCGGGTGACCAAACATCTAGTTGATGCCCTGCTGTTGCACACCCGGGCAACAACGCACGGAGATCTCAGTGGCATCGGAGCTTAAACGGTAAGATGAGGCTTTAAAGATTGATAATAAATAAGAAAATAAGGAAGTGGTGCCCAAGCCCCCTTTCATTTGGCTATGATGCTGTTTAGACGGCAAAGTGGGGACAAACTTCATTTCTTTATAAGTAGGCCTATTCAAAATTTGTTTGAGTTCCGCGGAGAGCAGCCTTAGTATCATCAAGGGTTCCGCGAAAAAGTTTCACGTTGGAAACCCCAGGTTTAGAGCAGGGGTCTTCAATCTCTTAGGCTTTTCGGGCCAAATTGGAATCTCCTACGAATCCCGCGGGCCACCAATTCATGTAATTTAGTGCTATCTTAATAAAAGGGGGCCCCCGAGTTAAACAGGGACAAAAATAACTGAAGACTTTTATTCATTCTGAAATTATATCTTTTATTAATTGTCAATTTTGATTAACTCTGAAATATTTTTTTCACCAATTAATAGAAAAGTTTTAATTAATTATTGATTAAATTAATTAATTCTGAGATTAATTTCAATCTGAAATCATTTCAGTGTGATTATGTGATGATTCAGTAAATATTTCAGTAATTCTGAAATTATTTCCTTCTCACAATCTATCTTTAAGTAATTTTTTTCAATAATTATGCTTTAAATTATTCTTTTTATTGATTGTGAAGAGAGTAATTTCTATCGCAAATTAGGAAATTATTTCCCTCGTTGATTTATAAGTTATTTTTTTCCCCTAATTCTGAAATTGTTTGTTCCGAAAATTGTAAAATAATTTCTTTCAGTAATTATGAATATTTTCATCAATTTTGGAATTATTTCTTCATTTTTTTCATTAAAATCATTTTTTCATTAACTTTGAAACTATTTTTTTTCTTTTTTTTCATTAATTTTGGAATTATCTTTTTCATTAATTTTGAAATTATTTTTTCATTAATTTTGAAATTATTTTTTCATTAATTTTGAAATTATTTTTTCATTAATTTTTGAATTATTTTTTCATTAATTTTTGAATTATCCTTTTTATTAATTTTGGAATTATCTTTTTCATTAATTTTGTAATTAATTTTTCCATTAATTTTGAATTTTCATAAATTTGTTCTGTAATTATTTCTTTCATCAATTTTGAGTTTTCATCAATTTTTTCTAGAAATACCTTTCATTAATTCAGAAATTATTTCTTTAATTAATTCTAGAATTAATCGTTTTTCACAATGTTTTCAACCATTTTCTGAAAATGATCGGCGGGCCACGACAAAAATCTCCGAGGGCCAAATGTGGAACGCGGGCCATGCTTTGAAGATCTTTTTTTAAAGGCATTGCGGGTCAGATTGAAGTTTCCACGAAACCCGTGGGCCACCAAGCCATACTACGGTATTATCTTTTATTAAGCAGGGGTTTCTCCAAACTTATCGAACACTTTTATCTACTACCGATTTTATTTCTTTCATTGAATTTGATTTTTCCTTTATTTTCAAATAACTTCCTTTCATTATTTAATCTATTCATTAATTAATTCTTTTTATCAATTATTCCTTTCCTTAAATCTGGAATTATTTTCCATTAATTTTAAATTGTCATTAATTATGAAATTTATTAATTTCAAAAATTCTGTTTTATTTTTCGTGAATTACTATCTTAACAATTCTGAAGTTATTACTTTCAGTAATTCGGTAACTATTTTTTTCATTAATTATAGATTTTCATCAATTATGAAATTATTTTGTTCACTAATTCTAAAATTATTTCTTTATACAAATACAAATACAAATACAACGCCCCAACAGGCAAAATGCCCAACGAGGTGGCTGATAAAAAGATGCTCATAACAAATATGATTGTCATATATTTCAAAAATACAGCAACCCAATTAAAAATGTAATTAGAAACATTATATACACATGATAAAATATTATACAATGCCCATAAAGAATACTTATGGTTGTCTTATTCTAAGTATGGATAGAGCGTCTCGATTTGCCCCAACATGTTTATCGTATTTCTTTTTAAACGTGTCAATTGTGTTACAATTTACTACCTCCGGGGGTAAGCTATTCCATTTATTAACAACCCTATTAGAGAAAAATTCCCTGCGACACCATAACCTTGCATTGTCCCTCACCAATCGATACTGGTGTCCCCCTTGTAAAAGCAATCGATTGGCGGTGTACTAAAAGTTCATGGTCCATCCTACCATCCCATTGAAAATTTTGAACACTTCGATCATATCTCCTCGATACCTGCGTTCATCCAATGTGAACATATTCAGAAAACGGGGTCTCTCTTCATAACTCAAGCCCCGTGTGCCAATAAGGACACGCGTAGCTCTTCTCTGCACCCCTTCAATCAATTCTATGTCCCTCTGTAGGTATGGTCTCCAAAACCTTACAGCATACTCCAGTCCAGGACGAACTAAGCCTCGAAAAAGCGGAAGAATGACTTTAGGAGAACGCGAAGAGACCTTTTTGAAAATCAAACCAAGCATTCTATTCGCTTTATTGACCACCGCTGAACAACGCCCAGAAAACCCAAGTCGCTCGTCAATGAGAATTCCCAAATCGGTGACCCTAGTTGCATCCGGGATAGTGACACCGTTCAACTCGTAAGAGAACCGTGGGTTGTTCGATCCAAAATGAGCGACCATGCACTTATCAACGCTAAACGTCATGCTCCATTCATTTGCCCATGCTGCAATCCTGTTTAAGTTGGTCTGGAGCAACTCCCTATCGCTTTCATTCTTTAAGATGCTGTGAGCATTTCTTTAAATTCTGTAATTATGCGTGAATATAGCTTTTGAACAATTCTGAAATTACAGTAGAACACCTCTCGATAACGGACACCCATGGAACCAATAATTTTGTTCGCTGACGAGGAGTGCCCGCGAATGAGGATGTACGATATGTGCAGTGCAGGGCCGGAACTAGAGCGAGGCAACAGCTCCGGGTGGCAAAATTTAAGGAGTGGGGGGGGGCAGTTTTAGGTGGGAACAAAGAACACCGTTTTATAGAATTATAAAGTTGTGGGTGCGGCAAAATAATACTTTTTTCCCGGGCGGCAGAAATATCATAATTACGGCCCTGGTGCAGCGGAACCTCGTTTATATAATTTCCACATTTATACGACGTTTGTTTTCTATCGCAATCGGTTCCTATCCTAAAAAGTGATACACCGGTGGTTATGCATAATCACCAATCGCCTCGATAAAGAAAAAAATTTGACTAAATTTCGCAACATTTATAACTTTACGGCAACCTGTCTAAAATTGTATCCTTTTACGGTCACTGTGCGAGTGTTTCGCGATCATTATAGACCAAGGAATCATACAAAATATCAACGTGCTCTACGGAGATTTTCTTATCCAATCTCTCTCTCTCTGCTTGCCACAATGTGGGTTCTACATCATCCAACACGACCATTACATTAGCAAGAACTATTCCCATACATGATGTTGTAATTTCAATAAGCCATACCGCGTGTGGTAAAGCAGTTGCTTTCTGAAACTGCAACAGTGTTTTCTTTTTGGGAAAGTAGGCTTTTCTACGGGGGAAAATCAGTGCGGGGGGGGGGGGGGGTAGGATTTTCAAACGCTGTTCAAGACCTACAAAATTGCAAGCAAGCGGCTTTCCGTGATCACAGTGCTGAGGATTACATATGGACGACAATGCACAAACTGAACCCGACACGGCAGATATTGACACACAGATCATTGGAAATTTTAGAGAAAGTCAAAGAGAGAGAAGATGATGAGAAGGGGGAGATGAATCGCGTCATTTCGGAAGAAGAACCGAGTAGGGCAGAGGTCTTCAACCCCTCTTTCTAGCAGCGAGCACTGCCTTTACCCATCACCAAAAGAAGAGCACCCCTTGCGTCAAGTTTGACCATACGAATGCATAGAATCAGGGTGATTTCAATACTTTGATGCAATTTGTAAAAAGTGTTAAATTGGAACGTTGATCAAGTGCTCGCGAGCACGAAATCGTACACGAGCATCGAGAGCACTCTGGGTCACGGTGCTCGCGAACAACGGGTTGGAGATGCCTGGAGTAGGGTGAAGCCTTATATACAGTAGATGCTGTCAAAACCCTGAAAGAACTACAGCACTTTGCTTTACATACTCAGTCATGTTTAGTATGTTTTCTGAAGCAAAACTGTTCACTGAAAGTCAGGCAGCAGCAAATGGTGTGAACTGATAATACAGTCGAATCCCGTTATAACGAACTCCAAGAGATCGGAGAAATCATTTCGCTATAACGAAATTTCGTTATAAAGGAATTACAGTTTTCTTTTTTTGCATTCTTCCTATGTAAACTTATCTAGGGGATTAGAAACGTGTTCGTTAAAACGAGATTTTCGCTATATCGGTATTCGTTAAAACGGAATTAGACTGTAGAAAACTCTTATTGAACTACTGGGAAAAAATGGAGGAATTTATTTATACTGTTTTTAATTTTTCATTCGCTATTCGGCGATGCGAATAGTTAATGCATGTAACGTGATACATAGGGTTTCATTCTTACAAAAATTGTTTTAACTTGATTCATTGATAAATGAATTGCCACTTGCATTGCCTTGGCAAAGAAAATTAGCATTATTTTTAAATAGGCCGGATAGTGTGGAGGCCGTTTAGGAACAAGCCGGAGAGTCTAGAGCAATGATCCCCACGTTGGGAATCACTGATCTAGAGCAGCATTTCTTAACCTTTTTCAGCTCGTGGCCCCCCTATAGATCACATTTTTTTTCTCCTGGCCTCCTGTCCTATCCAGGGCCCCTCTCTACCCGCATCCAAGAGTGAGATACTTTCTATTTTTTTATTATGAATGAAATTTTAATATAAATCAGATCAATCTCTGGAATCCTGGCTAGGAACGGATTCAAATGGTGGATTATCACCTCTCCCAGGAGTCAAATTATATTTTAAAAAACGGTCTGTGTAAAATACGGGACGATCCAACGAACCTGCACGGTAAATCGACCCTCCCAACACTTCAACCGTTGCTCTGGCGGCCCTCCATACTTAGCTGGAAATAACAGCTTACGTATGAAAATCATAGTACCAGATCCCATATAGTGCAGTCCCCCCTCCCTCCATTATAGACATGAAGACCCGGGCCATGCCCACATAGACCCAAGGATTAAGATGCCCGTGGTTCTATGGACGGATCTGATGGATTCTGGAAGTAGTAATATTTTTCAACCACGTGTTTCACTTTTAAAGCTTTTCTCTTCACAGTTATCTATGACTCCATTCACCACCTGTCGTGGATCATTTTTCTTCTGATTTTCTCCCGTGGCCCCCCTAGAATATTCCAGGACCACAAGGGGGCCATATGGCCCCAGGTTGAGAACCCGTGGTCTAGAGTCTACTGCAAGGGTGCACAGCCTTTTGGAGAGTGAGGGGCCATTTCATTGGTCTGAAAACGTGTCGCGGGGCCACTCATGTGATCTAGAGCTCTGCCGCGTGCCACTCAAGTGATCTGGGAATGTGCCGAGTGTCACTCAAGTTATCTGTGAATGTGGCCGGTTGGTGCCTTGAGTGATCTGCAACTGTGCAGTGGGGGCTACTTAAGTGATCTTGAAATGCCCCGCGACCACTTAAGTGGAAATGGAACAGTACCCCAGCTCCCTTGAGTGATCTATAAATATTCCCCCCAGGTTACTTAAGATGTCTGAAAATATGTCGTGAGTCACTAAAGTGATCTGTTGATGTGCCGTGGATCATTAAAGTGATTTTGGAATGTGCCGCTGAGTTTATTTTTACAAAATTAAGTTATAGGTTGCTCGCCACATCAAGTGGCTCCTAGGGCCACATTTGGCCTGCTGGCCATGGGTAAAGCATGTATGGTCTGCTGTACATTTTTCGAAATTATCATTTTGAACTTCGTTGCGTGCAGAGAAATATTTATGAAATGATCATATTGAAGTTATTAGCAAGTGAGTGAAAGTCTGATTCAGACGCCATTATTTTGTTTCGATTGTTAGATCCAAGAACATTGTTACGGGTTTTCTCTGTGTGCTAGGGTGCATTAGTGACAAACCGTTATAAAGGAGTTAATATGTCTGAAAGGCATTGTTCGGAAACCACCGTAACATTCTGAAAATCATTCTTGAGGCTCAGAAACCATTGTTGCCCGACAGTTTTTCACCCATTTCGGGCATTTTCCCTGCTCTGACGAACTTTTAAAGTAGCCTGTCGTTCAAGTCGGGTCCTGTTTGGCACTCATGTAAAATTTGGCGACGATCGGTTAAAATTGTAGATCCGTATACACAAAGAAAATCAATTTTATACAGGGTGTCCCTGAACTCATGTACCAAACTTTAAGGGAAGGTGTAAAATGCACATAAAGAAGCATTTTGGGGTACAGCAATATGGGGTCGGAAAGGAAAAGTGTTGGCGAGAAAAAACTCTGATGAGGGCCTATTTGCAAAACTTTCAGTAGCTGCTGCAACTGTTCGTGAAACACCCGGCATCTTCGAAAGGGTGCGCCAATCACTTGCTAGACGCTGCCAGGCCTGTATCGAGGTTGGTGGTGGCGCATTTGGGAAATTACTGTGATTATTAATGTGAATAAAAACCTTTTTCCATTTCTCAGCACATTTTGTGTTTTTCCGCCAACACTTTTGATTTCTGACTCCACACTGATATACAAGAAATGCCTCTGTATGTGTGTTATATGTAATGCTTAATCTATACACATGAAATTGATTTTCTGTGTGTGTGTGTTCTCTATACAAATCTACAATTTTTGATCGATCGTCACCAAATTTTGCATATACATACCAAACGGGACCCCACTTGGACGACAGGCTACTTTAAAAGTTCGTCAGAGCTGGGCCAAATGTGCGAAATGGGCAAAAATCTGTAGGGCAACAATGGCTTCTGGGCCTCAACAATCACTTTCGGAATGTTTACTTTGGTTACCGTGGTTTCTTTAGCAATGCGTTTCAGACCAAGAAGTGACAAACCAAACCTTTTGTCACTTCTTTAATGTTGCCAGTATTATGTATAATTTTTTGTAGGCCTTTATAACGGTTCGTCACTTTTTCAATCCTCCCAGTAATTGAAGAAAACCCGGGCAGCACCCGGTATTGTAGCTAGTCTATGAAATTGATTTTCTGTCTGTGTACGTGCTCCATGCTGGTGTACAGTCGAATCCCGTTATAACGAACTCCAAGAGACCGGAGAAATCACTTCGCTATTACGAAATTTCGTTATAAAGGAATTCCAGTTTTTTTGCATTCTTCCTATGTAAACTTATCTAGGGGATTAGAAACGTGTTCGTTAAAACGAGATTTTTGCTATATCGGTATTCGTTAAAACGGAATTCGACTGTATAATTTTAGACCGATTGTCGCCAAATTTCGCATGTATACGAAACAGGACCCGGATCGAACGATAGGCTACTTTAAAAGTTCATCAGAGCTGGGCCAAATTCCCGAAATGGGCAAGAAATCTTTTGGGCAACAATGGTTCTTCTGTGCCTCAACAATCACTTTCGGGATGTTTACTTTGGTTACCGTGGTTCCCTAGCAATGTGTTGTTTCAGATATGCATATGTCTTTACAATGGTTTGTCACTTCTTTTTAATCCTGTCACTATGTGTGTGTAATAAGTTTATGCCTTTATAATGGTTTGTTTGTCAAGTTTTCAATCCTTCCAGTAATTGAAGAAAACCCGGTCAAGTGCCGGGTATTGTAGCTATTGTTTAATAAGAAAATATCATGCAGGTATACAATGAGAAAGAGAAATTAAAAACATGAATTTTTTCATTGCAAATAAATTCTTCAATAATAATAATAATATCCTTGTTTGACACAAAGACCTTGGTCTCGTTGAGCCCACCTTTAAGATGCCACTGTAATTTTTTTTAGGTGCCGATGTAGGACTTGTCGGCCCTCGGGCTCTACAGGAATTTTTTTTTTCTTTCCCGCAAAGAAAATTCGCAGAACGAAAATTCACCGAATGGAAAGTTCATCGCTGGGAAAATTCACCGACAACAGTGAACGAACGAGTGAGCAAGTAAACGATTGAGTGATTGAATGAGCGAGCAAGTGAGCTAATGCCCAGTGTGTAAGCTAATAAGCAAGAGAGTGAGAAAATGAGCTGACGATTGAGCTCAGTGAGTGAGCAAATGTGAGTTATTGTGTGATGTAGCTCGCTCTCACTCCCTCACTCAATCACTAGGTAGCTTATTCTATCATTTACTCATTGGGTCACTCCCTCTCACTCCACTCATAGGTCGCTCATTATATCACTCACTTACTAGATCACTCATTTTTACTCCCTAGGTCACTTACTCTATCTCTTAGTCACTCACTCTCTAGTTTTCTCACTCACAAGCACTAACCATTCTGCCACTCACTCACTAACTACTGTATCATTGACTCACTCACTCGGCCATTCCTCGCTAACTTACTGGCTCACTGACTCGCGCCAAACGAGGGGGGGGGGGGGCCGAGAGAAACAAAATTTTAATATTTAAGTAAATATTTTTCGAGGTGGCAATGACCACGTGACTGTGTTTTGAAAGGAAATACGTCTTTTGTCGAAAAACTTCTCGAATTCCGAAATCACGTAAATAAGGCAATAAATATCGAAGACGGAATTACAATATCGGATGGCGCATCTTTGCACAGCTGGGACAGAGAGAGAGAGAGATGTTTGTACGTCTGGGTTGTTGAATACGACCCAAATACTTGTCTCGCACTCGCCCTGTGTCTCCCGGGGTCAGCTTAGCGACCGACGAAAGTCAACAGCAAACGCCGGGTTGACTTGACTTCTCGGATCGTCGTCGCGGGTCGGAACTAGCAAATAGTACTTAACCAAATAGTCCCCACACACAATCACGGTAGCAATGGTATTTTTTTTTTATTTTATTTGCGCGACAGTCTGGTGGGACCACACGTGAAATCCATCCGCAAACACTCGTGGCCACCTAAGAGTTGTTTCCTTCTTTGAATTGTGAATTCTTCAGGTGTTAAAATCCACGTTATATTATTTTCGCTTACTCTTTTTCTAGCCCGAGTTGGCTAAGAACACACCTGCCCTAATATTACTTGGTAGTAGATGCCGTGGTACTTACTGGTCAGCGAACTCCAGAGTAGGTCCGCAAAAAGTTTCTGCCAATATCAGCTAATTCGTTGATTCCACAAATTTAGAGCAGACCTTCATCCAGCAGCGGATTGTAAATAGTCGATGATGATGATGATGACATAATTTCAGATTTAAATATCACAAAATGCCCCTAAATTTGTGATTATTCCAGTTTTTTCCGTCACCTGGTCTGCAAACTATTCCCACTTATCATTAATTAAATTATTATATTAAGCGGCGTGCGCTGTAGCGGTAGCACTACAGTGCACTCCGCTTAATATGATCACACCGGGACTTCTATGGCGGAGCCCCACAGACCAATTTTTTAATTTTTCATAAAAGTTACTGATTTATTTTTACTATTTAAAAATATTTATAATATTTTTTTAAATTTTATTGTTTTTTTTTTATTTTCTTCGAGCGGCCGCGGAGCCCTTGGGGAGTGCACAGGGAGCCCTAGGGTTGAGAACCGCTGATCTAAGCTATGGATGTTTCAGATGGAAGCAGAGAGAGATATATAATGTTTCAATCTTGGAGCGTGTATATATGTTGGAAGGCACCGTACATGGACGGCGTTAACAATCAACTAATAGCTCGTGAATGACAGGCCAACCAGATGGCCACATGCATATAGAAATGTCCTCTCCACTTGTCAATGCAAGATTCAATGAATCTTATATTGACAAGTGGAGAGGACATTTATACAGCCGAATCCCGTTATAACGAACTCCAAGAGACCGGAGAAATCATTTCGTTATAACGAAATTTTCGTTATAAAGGAATTCCAGGTTTTTTGCATTGTTCCTATGTAAACTTACCCGAGGGATTAGAAAAGTGTTCGTTACAACGAGATTTTCGCTATATCGGTATTCGTTAAAACGGGATTCGACTGTATGTGCATCATTGACTTTGATATCAGGTGGGCTGACGTCGATTGTAAAGCCTTTAGATGTGAGTATCAACAAGCCTCTCAAAGACTATTTGATGAATTTGTGGATCGAATGGACGAGTTCCGATTGTAAAGAAACTACAAAAAAGTGGTGCCTTGAAGAAACCTGACATTGGCCTTAGTGTGCCAATGGGTACATGAGGCGTGGAATTCTGTTTCCGCCGAAATTATCATCCGATCCTTCAAAAAGGGTTGCATCAGCAATGCGATGGACGGAGCTGAGGATGATATCCTCTTTGAATGTGACAATGGTGATGAGACAGCCCAGATGAAGATAAAAACGAACATGCTGCACTCCCTATGATGATCTGATGGATCACGATGAGCCTGGAGACTCAGAAGAAGCGGTTTAAAAAGTTTGAATCCTTTTCTACTGCAAATTTCCGCAAGCTATTGATTTTTCATGAAAAATTCTAAAATGCATGGATTTTTTGCGGCTCGGCTTATACACGGGTTTTCAATTTATTGCGGTTTTGGTGGTCCTGAAGTGGGGACAGTCGGCTTATACACGAGTGTATACGGTATGTTATTTAAGTAGCCAGTCATCATACATAAAACAAATTGTGTAATTTGGTGACGAATTGTAAGAGTTGTCATTCTTCAACTCCGAATTCATTTCAAACGGCAAATATTTTATAAAAAATTAAATAATTTCATTACCTGAAAATTTTTGATTAGTACAGTCGAATCGCGTTTTAACGAATACCGTTATAGTGAAAATCTCGTTTTAACGAACATTTTTATGATTCCTCAGATAAGTTTACATAGGAACAATACAAAAGCCTGGAATTCCTTTATAACGAAGTGATTTATCCAGTCACTTGGAGTTCGTTATGACGGGATTCGAATGTGTATACATTAAAACCGCCCTTTTGCGGACACCGACAGGACAAAAAAAAAATCGTCTGTTAAAGAGGGGTGACCGTTAATAACGGGTTTGAAATACATACTTTTATTATGCAACTTGAAATTATTATTTGGCCGTAAAAGAGGGGTGACCGCATCTGAGGGGTGTTAGGAGGGGGGTTTTACTGTAATGCAGTTTGTGAGCACGAATTTGCATGCTTAACTGTAGCCAAGTTCAGCTTGGCGAAAATAATTTAGCCAATCCCGAGATGTCACGTGACATTAAGATAAGAACTAGAAAAAAGGTTAATTTTTTTTCGGCGTCTTATTCAAATTTGCCGCATCATTCGTTCGATTCCAAAAAATTACTTCTTCCAAAAAAACGAATCTTCTCATACTGGTGTTATAGACCATTGTTTCTCAAACGCCGGGCCGCGTCCCGGCACTGGGCCCCTGATATCATTCATACCGGGTCGCGAGTGATTAGCCGTTTCATTTTCCCTCATTCGTTTTCCGTTGGTCGTGTGTTACACCGGGCCTTCAACTCACAAAAATGAATGAAACCGGGCCGCGGGCTAGAAAACGGTGGGTCTTCTCATCCAACTCTGAATCTGTTGTGATACAAAATGAAGCCGGAAAAGAGCGAGATGGACACAAAAGAAACAACTTGACAGATTTTCAGCAAGTAGGCATTTGAAGACGGCTTTTTCAAGACAAGAAAAGTCGGATTTCCCAACTGTACTTTTTGGAATTTAATTCTTCACAGAACAACCAATAGGGGCCGTTCAAGTATTACGTAAGCAAATTTTTTGAAATTTTTGACCCCCCCCCCTGTCAGCAAAAGTAAGTAAAACTCTGACCCCCTCCCCCACCCTTGTCAGCAAAATTTTGTCAGCACTACCCCCTACCTTCTAATACATATTGGTGGGAATCAGAAACGTACTTGGGAGGGGGGACATGTGTGTGTGTGGGGGGGGGGGGGGCTCGTGTGCTTCCCCCCTCGGACGAAAAAAAAAAATTTGATGTAAAAATATTTCTAAAAAAAATTTAAAATTTCGTAAGAAAGTACCTTTATATAAGCAATTATAGTCGATTTCTGTTGATTTTAATGCTATTTGAAAGGTAAGAACTCAAAATTTCTCTTTAAGAAATTCATTGCGACCCACCCTTTAAGCCATATATGGTAAACCCTTGACCCGCGGACCAAATGTGGTCCTGAAGGCTATGTAATGTGGCTTGCCCCCCCAAAGCCAGTTTCGTAAAAATGAACTAAGCGGCACATTTACAGATAACTTAAATGACCCGTGGCACAATTGCAGAGCATTTAAGTGGCCGGTGGTACATTTTCAGATCACCGAAGTAGGCCCGTGGCACATTCAAAGCTCACTTAATTACCCTGCTACACAGTTCCAGAACACTTAAACGATCCGTGGCACATTTAAAGATCCCTTGAGTGACATGTGGCAAAATTTTAGAGCACTTAAGCGGCCCACCGGTGCGGTTCTACATCACTCAAGTTACCCGCGGAACATTCCCAGATTACTTAAGCGATCCCCGGCATAATTACGGGTCACTTGAGTGATGCGTTGCACAGTTCCAGAGCACTTAAGCGGCGCGGAAACATTTCCAGAGCACTTGAAGGATCCGTGAAACATTTAGAGATCACCGAAGTGGCTCTGTGGATGACTTATCTATAGGAAGAATGTTAGTTCAGGTGCCCAATAATTATCGAAATTATTTCCATTTTTGGCGCACTGAATAAGATGCCATTAAGAATATTTTATATCTTCATAAAGGGTGGTTGATGACGTAAGCATCATCCAAACCCCCCTTGTCATCAAAAGTCAGCAAATCGGAAACCTCTCCCCGCTCCCATCGATGCTGACGTAATACTTGAATGACCCCATACGATGCTTTCATGATTTTTCAAATTTTCTTTGAAATTCCGGAAAATGAAGCAGTAACACCGTTAGATTTTGCCGAGCACAGTTCGAGTCAAAATGTCTCAGAGCAAGTCAAAAAGAAAAGCTCTTAGCGTAAGGTATTAAATAAAAATTTCTTCTTAAATTTGTAGATGATAACACAAAAAAAAAAAATTAAATTTCCCTCCCAGCACGTTAAACACCATCCTAGGTTCAAAAAGATGCATTCATTCATTGTACATCAATCAAAATGTAAGAGATTTCTGTTTTTTCCCCTTGCAAACTACATCCCGTATAATGCACGTTCATATTTTTAATGGAATAACAAAACAAACACATAATTTCTTCCTATTAAATCTCTATATGTACCGTAATGCTTGTTAGTAAATTAAAAAACTACACAAAAAAGATTTGGTAGGTGAAAAACTATGCCCTATAATTCTAATAGAAATTTCCTGCTTATAATGTTTTTTTAGTTGATTTCTAAATTGATAAAAATAGTGATTAAAACATTTTTAAATACAAATACAAATACAAATACAACGCCACAACAGGCAAAATGCCCAACGAGGTGGCTGAGAAAAAGGCGCCCATAAAAATATGGATGTCATAAATTTCAAAAATACAGCAACCCAATTAAAAATGTAATTAACAAAAATTATAAACAATATATACACATGATAAATATTATACAATGCCCATAAAGAATACTTATTCTAAGTATTGATAGAGCTTCTCGATTTACCCCAACATGTTTGTCGTATTTCTTTTTAAACGTGTCAATTGTGTTACAATCAACTACCTCCGGGGGTAAGCTATTCCATTCATTAACAACCCTATTAGAGAAAAATTCCCTGCGACACCATAACATTGCATTGTCCCTCACCAATCGATACTGGTGTCCCCTTGTAAAAGCAGTCGATTGGCGGTGTACCTTTCATGGTCCATCCTATCCATCCCATTGAAAATTTTGAACACTTCGATCATATCTCCTCGACACGTGCGTTCATCCAATGTAAACATATTCAAAAAATGAAGTCTCTCTTCATAACTCAAGCCCCGTGTGCCAATAAGGACACGCGTAGCTCTTCTCTGCACCCCTGCAACCAAGTCTATGTCCCTCTGTAGGTATGGTCTCCAAAACCTTACAGCATACTCCAGTCCAGGACGAACTAAGCCTCGAAAAATGGCCACTTATCCAAAATGTTCTGTATAGAACATGATTGTTATGATATCTAATCGGTTTTTTCAACAAAAAAAAAAAAATATGGTATTAATTCACTAACTTTTATTAGAAATTATAATAGAATTGATAGAGTCGATTAACTCAATTAAAATTTTTAATTGAGATTAACAATTTGACCGATTAACCGACCCGATTAATCGATTAATCGGACCAGCCCTAATGAAAACGCATTAAACTCGAAGATTTCATGTGTCCAAAATGAATAAGATATTTCGCACGTGCTTGGCGGGCCATCCATGGCTCCCCATTCAAAAGCACACCAAGGGATCACCCTCCAGTAATAAAGAAGTGGCTATCGGGGAATCGGAAAGTGTTTTTGTTTCTTTAAAAGAAGAAAAAGACAAGAGAGAATTCAGTAAAAGTACATTCGCTACAGAATACAATTTTAAAGAATTCTTGTCTTGTTTGATCTTGTCATTTGATCTGTAGGCATTTTTAGAAGAAAATGCCAACAGATCAATCAGTTTTGGTGGTAAATGTCCGAAAAATATAATATTTTTTATTGAAAATTCCTAAAATACAAATACAAATACAACGCCACAACAGGCGAATTGCCCAACGAGGTGGCTGACTTAAGAACATCATGGATCCCCGAGCCATTTTTTGGAGGCCCTACCTACTACATCACACATGCACTCCGCCCACCCCCCCTTCCCCCGCGGAATCCCCCAACGAATCGGTACATGCGGGAATGTGCGTGTACGTGTAGTGAAACCTGACGTAAAGTCAGGTTTGATCGATCTCTTAAAAATGCTTAAAATACGACCAATAGCTTGAAAAAGTGCCAAAAATATGACATCATAAAAAAAATATATATATATATGACGGTATAAAAATCCGAGCCCTACTGATAACAATAACCAATTGATAACTATATCCGAAAAAATTTCGGTTCTATGTGAGATGACCATTGTCCTGATGCGGAACAATGTTTGTCAACATTGTCGAACGCGACAATGTTTTCCTTTCGCATGTAAAAGTGTTAAATCGTACGTTTTATTTTTCCCGATTGTTCTAAAAAACGGATCGTATTTAGGGGATCAAAATTTCCAGCATTTTCCTTGATGATGTAATGGTGAACCTAAATATGAAAATACAATTTTTATTTGAACCCATATGGATATTATTAAGTTTTCATTAATTATGGAATTATTTCTTTAACCAATTCTTAATTTTCATCCATGAATTATTATTTTTAACTATATTGAAATTATTCTTAGTAATTCTGAAATTATATTTCTATCTGCAGTTCTGCCATTATTTCTATTTCAGTAATTCCATAACTATATTTTTTCATTAATTATAAAATTTCATCAATTATGCAATGATTTTTTTCTTAATAATTCTGAAGTTATTGCCTTCATCAAGGTGTTTTTCAGCATTTCTGTAAATTCTGTAATTATGTATACATAGGCGTATGCAGAATTTTCTCGAGGGGGGGTTTCAGATTTTTTTTCCTTTTCTGAGGGGGGTTTACTTTTCTTTCCTGCAAAATAACACTTTAATCTTGGCCTTTGCGTACGCCAATATATGTATACACCTTTTAGATGCCGAATGTTGCCTCTGGAAATATTATACGAAATAATATGTCTCAAAACGTGTTTTGGATCTGAGTTCCCCGGGTTCGTTACGACAGCCCTTTTAAAAATGAATCAAATGCACAGCATTTACTATTAAATCTGAAAAGTATCTCACAGGTCTAAAGTACAGAAGTACAGATTTCAGAGAGAGTGGCTAGTACTCTCTTTAAGTCTTTCTATGTAAAGAGTACAGTATTTTCTCAAAATATGCTGCGGACCACGGCAAAACACTATGAAGGGCCACATTTGGCCCGCGGAAAACGGGTCGCAGACCCCCTGTTGTAAGGAGTTAGAATCAGGCCCGTCATTGAGGGGGGGAGGACACACACCCTGGCTTTTGAAAATAAACTAAAAATGATATATATATATACAAGCTCTGACAATAAAGTTCGGTGAATAGTCCTGTAACATTAACGTAGATGAAATGTTAACGAAAGTTACCTTACTGTCCTTCGAAATAGTCACCACCCATTACTATGCACCGCTGAGATCTCCTATACATGTCCTGGAAACTTTGCAAGAAGTCTTCTTTTGGGATGGAGTTCAACAGCCTCGTCACGTTTCGTTGGATGTCAGGAATATCGTCACATCTCTTTCCTTTCAAAGCGAGTTTGAGTCGTGGCAATAGGAAGAACTCTGGAGGATTGAGATCTGGCGAGTATGGTGGATGTTCAATTTGCACCACCCCCCTTTTTCGCCAGGAACTGTTTGACGATATTGGCTGTGTGAGGGCGAGCATTGTCGTGAACAAGAAACCGTGAACCTTGTTGTGCGTACTGAGGTCGTACCCTGCGTAGACGTTTCATGAAACGGGTCAAAATTTCAATGTACCTTGCAGCATTCATCGTCGTTCCCTCAGGTACAAATTCCTTGTGGATTTTCCTGTTCTCAGTTAGGAACCAAAGCACTAAACAAGCACTTTGTAAAACAAGTCTTTCACGGAACACAAACGACGCTCAACTGAACAACGGCGGCGGCAGATGGTCAATACCTGCTGCTACGCACGTGCAGCATTCTGCTTCGCCAGTGTTGCCAGATCGGCTGTTCTGATTTCATTCACCGAACTTGACTGTCAGAGGTTGTATATATACATACATTGAGTACATGTGCTTCCCCCCCCCCCCCTGGAAAATGTTGAAATGACGGCTCTGGTTAGAATGGAACTGGAAGAGTGGATAAACTTTACCCAAGAATATTAAAAAGTCACCCCAACCAATTACGACTTCTAAGATAATTCGAATAGACCAATTGGGTAGCTTCATTTCGTAAGCGTCCAACCAGGGTGCTGCATTAGTCTTACTCGCAGGCTCTCAACTTCATTCTGACCACGACGTTTGAAGTCAACAGACGTAATTTTTCTCGCTGAGCAACCGAGAGTTAAGATTTGGTATCCAACCAACCCAAGTGGGATCCTCTGTCAGCGTGTGATAAGTAGTTAAATAACTTTTTCCTCTGAAGACGACACCCATTGCTTGTCGAAATGCATTAGAAGTTTTTGTTTTTATTGGATATTTCCTTTATTCGTGTTTGTGACATCTTCATAGAGTGGAACTGTCTATTCTAATGTAACCTATACAGTCGAATCCCGTTATAACGAATGCCAAGAGACCGGAGGATCACTTCGTTAAAACGAAATTTCGTTATAAAGGAATTCCAGGTTACCTAGCATTGTTCCTATGTAAACTTATTTGGGGGATTAGAAAAGTGTTCGTTAAAACGAGATTTTCGCTATAACGAGAGATTCCCATAGATTCCCATGTAAAAGCCTTAAGACCAAGGAACTGTGACTGTAAACCATAGTTTCCCAAGCTTTTTGTTCCATCGCCCGCTCCATCAAAAATTTTTTTCTCTCATCGCCCCTAACTCAAGTAAACCCGTAAGATCCCATGTTAAATACATAGCTTTTATTGCCCCCCTCCCCCCGGACCATTCCATCGTCCACCAGGGGGGCGGTATTGCCCACTTTGGGAAACACTGCTGTAAACAGTTGAAAGAAGCTGATCATGAACTGAACACAAAGGGAGCTTCTTTTTACCTTATAAGAGCATGTCTTCACTATAGGAAGGAAATTGCAAAAGCAGCGCTACATGTACATCGATCATAGCGGCTATTACGCCGGGTTGAGACATTTTGAACCTATCCAAGCTGCATTAACTTTCAAGCGGCTTTGACCTAAGTATGGAAATTTTGGTCAACAATGGAGACTTCTGACCTCCAACATAGTCTTGCAGATTGATAATTCTAACTTATAAGGAAAAAAAATGAGTCTGGTTCAACTTTAGCTCCAAAACGAGGAAAAAGAATTTCGACCGGGAAAAAAACGATAACATAAACCGAAGTCTTCATACCTAGAAACGAATTTTTCCCTATTAGACCGTTCTGTACTTAGCGAAAGCGATAACAATATCCGGATTTTAACATCATATGATTCCTAACAAGCGACGTCGATTCTTTTTATTTACTTTTTGTCGGTCCACACAAAATATTTTCCATACTTACTTTATGCCGTTCGATAATCATTTCTCCTGTTTATAAATTTTTTTGTGTGGTTCGCAAATTATTCCTCTAATTTATTCGTTTTACTTTTCCGCAAATTATTTTTCCAACTTGTATAATTTTCCGCTGTCCGCAAATTATTTTTCCGACTTGCATAATTTTCCGCTGTCCGCAAATTATTTTTCCGACTTGCATAATTTTCCGCTGTCCGCAAATTATTTTTCCGACTTGTATAATTTTCCGCTGTCCGCAAATTATTTTTCCGACTTGCATAATTTTCCGCTGTCCGCAAATTATTTTTCCGACTTGCATAATTTTCCGCTGTCCGCAAATTATTTTTCCGACTTGCATAATTTTCCGCTGTCCGCAAATTATTTTTCCGACTTGCATAATTTTCCGCTGTCCGCAAATTATTTTTCCGACTTGCATAATTTTCCGCTGTCCGCAAATTATTTTTCCGACTTGCATAATTTTCCGCTGTCCGCAAATTATTTTTCCGACTTGTATACTTTTCCGCTGTCCGCAAATTATTTTTCCGACTTGCATAATTTTCCGCTGTCCGCAAATTATTTTCCGTATTTTTATCTTATACCGGTTCTTAAAAATTATTTTTATCATTTCTAAATATTTTGGCAGCAAACAAATCAATCCTACTATTTTTTTATCTTTTGCTAGTCCGCAAATTATTTCCCATGTTTATTTAATCCTTTTTCCGGTCCGTGAAATATATTTTTCCTATTTATAAATTTTTTGGTGGTCCGCAAATTACTTTCCCTGTTCATTTTTTGCCGATCAGCAGATCATTTTCCTTACTCATTTTTTGCAGGTCCGCAAATTATTTTCCATATTCGATTTTTCATGTTAAAATTTTCCGGTAGGCAATTATTTTCCCTATTTGTCTTTTGCCGGTCCGCAAATTATTTTCCCTATCTATTTATTTTCTGCAGGTTCACAGATAATTTTTCCTATTTATTCATGTTTTGGTGGTAAGCAAATTATTTTCCATATTATTATTATTTTTTGCCAGTGAGCAATTTATTTTCAGATTCATTTTCTGCCAGTCAGCAAAAAATAATTTTCTTCATTTATTTTCTGCCAGTCAGCAAATAATTTCCCATATTTATTTTTTGGCAGTCCACAAAATTATTTCTCTAATTTCTGCCCGTCAGCAAAGTGTAAAAAAACGATTGAAAAAAACCCTCCTTCTAGCATTGCTCTAGCAGTGCTTCTCAACCTGAGGCCATATGGGTCCCTTTGCAGCTCTGGGAGTGTCTAAGGAGGTCCACGGGTGATTTAGAAAACGGTCCACGGGTGAATAGAAAAGGAGCCATGAAGGGTCGGCTAAGGGGGGCCACAGAGAGCTGCGAAGTGAATTCAGATGATAAATATTTTTGATTTTGATTTCAGATGTTTCAGAAATAAAGTGAGATATGGTGAGAACTTGTGGTTTCCATTGAAATCCAGCAGAACTGCCCATAGGAATAGGTCATGGTCCGGGCATGGCCCCGGGGGCCTCATGTCCGTAACGGGCCTACATGATGAGATCCGGTAGCCTACCACGCTTTTCGAAAATATGTTGATATGTAATCTGTTACTTCTCCAGCTTTAGTAGGCTAAAGAAAAATTTGACAATAAATTTACTAAAAATTATACTAAAAGGGTCTCGTTCATGGATTAGGAATGTAGGACCCTTATTAAGACGGGGGAGCACGGGCGCAAACATGTAAAGAAACACTCTTTAGAGCATCGGTTTTGAAGTCGCGAGCACTGTGTTTGGCCCGCACTGCTCGCCGCCCTCTGCTAGATAGTCAGTGACGAACCAAAAGAGAGTTTATGACCAAAATGACCAAGCAGTGACCTGGAGAGCAAGGGACCAGGTCAGTGAGCAACCAAAAGAGAGTTTATGACCAAAATAGAGTGCAATAGAGTGCAAGCAGGTGAGTGACCAAGAGAGCGTGGGATCAGATCGGTGAGAGATCGTAAGCATGCCCTAAAGCGAGCATGTGAATGACCAAAACATTGTGCAATCCTGTGATCAAACAAAAGAGTGACCTAGAGAGCAAGCATCTAGGTTATTGAGCAACCAATAGAGAGACCTAGCGAGCAATGGACCAGACAAAAAGAGTGACGTTGAGAGTGTGCAAGCATGTGAGTGACGAAAAGAGTGACTTAGAGACTGAGGCATATCTACGGGGGGGGGGGGGTCATAGCAGGTTATCGCCTAGAGCGGTAAATTTGAGGAATGAGTGGTCAAGAAAATCAGACTAGAATAAGAGAAGAGCGGCAAAATTTGTGTAGCCCACAGGCAGCAAAATCATAAACCCGCCTCTGTCAACGTTTTGAATAGTTCGGGCCACTTCGTTGTTTTTGAAACACTTTTGTCTTGAATCATTTGAGTTATCTGGAAATGTGCCTCGAGCCACAACGTGCCGCGGACAATTTATGATCTGGAAATGTGCCAGTAAAATTACTTATAAAAATGCCGCTAGCCGAAGTGATCTAAAAGCGTGCTGTCAGACATTCAAGCGATTTAGAAGCGCGCCGCGGGCCACTCGAGTGACCTGGGAATACGCCGCGAGCCTTTGAAGTAATCTAGAAATGCGCCACGAATCTCAAGTGATTTGATCACACCAGATGACTTCGAGAGTCACATTTGACCCGAGGGCCATGAACCGAGCATGTATGCCATAGAACTCCTTAGAGAGGTTGAGTTTGTGAGCTTGAACGAACAATTGTTTTTACATCATTATATGCTAAATATTTCTCTGTAGGGCGGTCTATGTATACCTTCATTTTACTGGCAAAAGGGGCATCTTATTGACATAAAGGGTCTGTAGAGAACAAAAGGTCAAGAACCCCTGGCACACATTAAACGGTGTTCACGACTCAGAAAAAGGTTGATTTATGGTTACACAACGATTAGATTTTTTCCCAATGTGCTCGGCTGGGATCATGCTCTTCACGGAACTGGTAATTACTAGTGCTCGTTTGATCTACGCCAAGTAGGCCGTGGCACGGAATGAACATGCAATTCGCATAGCCCGTGGCATAACCCATAGCCTGTGGCTAAATGTGGCCTTCGGAATCATCCGATGTACCCCGTGACCTCAAACCAAATTTTGTGAAAATGAACCAAGCCCCATAGTATAGTATAGTATAGTATAGAACCGAGCACGCCCAGGCTCTGTCGCTTTTGTGATATAAGCTCATTGATCGTGAGATCGTGGGCGTGTGAAAAAAAAAAAAAAACTCAAGCCGGCCGGGGCCAACATCCACACCCCCACACCCAAACCCCCAATCCCAGGGCACATCACCGCTCGACAAGCCAGGACAGCACCGCGGGCGCAATCCCCCCTCAGCCCCGCCGACGCGGCCCACAACGCCCCAACACGCCCCGCGAAGGGAGACTCCCGACCATCCTGACGAACCTCCACCGCGGACACGAGAGAGAACCCTCCACAGGACGGGGACACCACCCCCACCAAGAAAAACACGGACGCCTCGCAACAAGGGCCCCAACCGACGCGCCACTCCCGACCACGCACGAAGCCACCCGACCGCCGACACCCATTCCCGCCCTCCCTGCAACCCCCCGCACCCCCGAACGGTCCACCCCGCCACCCGACCAAGCCACATATTTGAAGATCACTGAAATGACCCGCGGCATGTTTATGAATCACTCGAGTGACCCGCGGCACAGTAACAGAGCACCTGAATGACTAGCGGTGCAGTTCCACATCATTTAAGTGACCCCACGGTATATTTACAGATTACTGAAGTGACCCGGAGCATGTTTATAGAACACTTGAGTGGACCACGGCAGCACTTTAATGATCCGAGGTGCAGTTCCACATCATTTAAGTGAACCACGGCATATTTACAGATCACTTGAATGACCCGGGGCATATTTGTAGATCACATGAGTGACCTGCGGCACAGTTCCACATCATTTTAGGGACCCGCGGCATTTCTACAGATCACTTAAGCGGCCCGTGGTGCAGTTCCACATAACCAGGGTACCGATTTCCGCATGGGCAACATGGGAATTTGCCTAGCGCTCCATGTTTTAAGGGGGACCCCAACATTTATATTTTAGTAAGCTTATAACATTTTACTCAAATTGTTATAAACTTAATTTGGTAAAACTTTGGGAAATCAAAGGATTTTCCCGAAATCACATGATGCTACGTATTTCCAAAGTGCCCATTATTAGCAGACCCTAGTAAATATCAATCTTAATGTTATACCAGTCAATAATAGACTGATGACACAGCATACGCACAATGTACCTAGGGGCCGTTCAAGTATTACGTAAGCAAATTTTTAGCCATTTTTGACCTCACCCCCTTGTCAGCAAAAGTCAGGAAAACGCTGACCCCCGCTCTCCCCCTAGTCAGCAAAATTTCGTCATCAGCTCTGCCCCTTTGAATTTCGGAAGAAAATACGTTTATATGTTATTATTATCAATTTCTGTTAATTTCAATGTTATCTGAAGGCTATGTGAACGCAAAATTTATCTTTAATAAATTCATTGCGACCCACCCTCTAAGCCATATAATGATAAATCGCATAAAGATCCTTGGTCCGCGGACCATATATGGCCCTGGGAGTTATCTGATGCGGCCTGCCCCTCTTCAAACCTAATTTTGTAAAAATGAACTAAGCGGCACATTTACAGATCGCTTAAGTGTCCCGTGGTATAATTCCAGAACATTTAAGTGGCCCGTGGTATATTTTCAGATCACTTGAATGACCCTGGACACAGTTCCAGAACACTTAAGCGATCCATGATACATTTAGAGATCCCTTGAGTGACATGTGACGTAGTTTTAGAGCACTTAAGTGGCCCCCAGTGCGGTTCTACATCACTCAAGTTACCCGCGGCACATTCTCAGATCATTTAAGTGATGCGTGACACAGTTCCAGAGCACTTAAGCGGCCCGAACACATTTCCAGAGCACTTGGACCCACGAAACATTTAGAGATCACTAAAGTGTCACTGTAGGGCACTTATCAATGGGGGAGGGGGCTGTTACTTCAATTGCCCACAAACTACCGAAAGGTTTTTCTCGTTTTTGGCGCACCGAGTAAGATGCCATTAAAAATATTTCATATTTTCATAAAGGGTGGTTGATGACGTAAGCATTATCCAACCCCCCCCCTCCCCCTTGTCGACAAAAATCAGCAAATCGGAACCTCCCCCCCATCGATGATGACGTAATACTTGAACGACCCCCTATTACAATATAAAATCAGCGGAAAATTGCCATTGTCAAACTGTTCTAGAGGAAGATCATTCTCATTAAAAAGGATAGAATCATCAGTTCGGTCAAGCATTGGCGTACGCAAGGGGGGGGGGGGGCTTTGGGGTTCTAACCCCCCCCCCCCAAGCTGAGATTATAGTGTTATTGCGCAGGAAAAACCGTAACCCCTTTCCCCTTGAGAAAACTCTGTATACGCCTATGCGATCAAGTCTTTTACACAAAAAAAACTGTCATCTTTAGCTTTATTGTGTACTAGCTGTAACCCGCGGCTTCGCTCGAGTGGATTTAGTAATCAGAAAATTGTCCTACAATGATTTCCCCCGTATAACATTGGACCCCCCCCCCGTGGACCCCCCCTTGCGAGGGGGGATGAATTTTCATAAATCCTGTCATAGTGATCCTCTGTGTTATAAAATATAATACTCACCAAATTACATATTTATAGCTTCTGTTGTTTCGACTCAGTGATGATTGCGCCATATGACCTTTGAAACACCCCCCTTCCTCCCTTCATATGACATCCCTTAGATGTTGAATTTTGAAATATTCCTTTTTAGTGTGTGTGTGTGTGTGTGTGTGTGTCTACATTTCATACTACAAACTACTGACAAAATTTTATATTTATAGCTTCAGCGGTTTCGGCGAAGCGTGATTTCTCTATGTAACCATTGAACCCTCTTGTGACTCGAATTTCGAGGAAACCCCTTCATACCCTCCTAAAAACCCTCCTTACATGATAAAATGACCCGGGATCTACTGACTAAATTTCGTATTTATAACTCCTGCGGTTTCGGCTCGGCATGATTTCATTATATAACCTTTGAACCCCCCAGGGCCGTCATTTCAACTTTTTCTAGGGGGCGGGGCAAGCATTTTCCGGTGGGGGGGGGGGGACAAAGGACTCAATGTATGTATATATATATTTGTGTATATATATACCATTTTTAGTGTATTTTCAAAAGCCGGGGCCCCCAAATGACTGGGTTGAATTTCGAAAAACAGTTTCTTAGTGGTCTTTACTTCTTGAAATAAAACTACTGACCAAATTCCATATTTCGGTTTCGGCTCGGCGATGATGAATCAGTGAATCAGTCAGGACATGTCATAATATATACAGGGTGATTATAAAAAAACTATCCCGACATATGGTCCCCTAACTATCATACCATTCACAGAAACTGAATGAAATTTTGGCATAAGGTATTTTGAGGTATGCGCTCAAGAATGATATGGAAAACAACAGTGTCACTCTAACAGTTACGGTTACAGTGAGAAAATTTCGAAAATATCAAATGGCAACACCAAGTTTTTTGTATTGGAATGCGATCTCCATTGTGAAAAACCCTAAATAGCGTTCGAACGGCAACTGTAGCATGAAAATCACCGGCGGTAGATAGGCTAAAAGTGAGGACAACCAATAAGGACAGAGAAGCAGCATAAAATAAAGCATTTTATTGTGTTTGACAAATTTTCCACATGACCTTGTGGAGGACTAATCGGGCTGGGATCTCAGCCGAAGAAACGGTGTGACGAATGAAACGAACATTAATGCTCTGGTGCACGGCAAAGTTCTTTTTTCCTTGCCTAGCTCCGGGGATTTTCGTGCTACAGGTGCCATTCCAACGCTATTTAGTGTTTTTCAGTATGGAGATCGCATTCCAATACAATGAACTTGGTGTTGCCATTTGATATTTTCGAAATTTTCTCACTGTAACTGTAACTGTTAGAGTGACACTGTTGTTTTCCATATCATTCTTGAGCGCATACCTCAAAATACCTTATGCCAAAATTTCATTCAGTTTCTGTGAATGGTATGATAGGGGCCCATATGTCGGGATAGTTTTTTTATAATCACCCCGTATATATATATATATATAAATTGAAGCTGAAGAGTAATTCTCAAAAATTAGATTTTGATGACATTTTCAATGATTTCGCTCATGAGAGTGCGAAAAAAGCATTTATTGTAATATTGTATTTTGTATTTCATGGAGAAATTTTTCATTACATTTCTCACATTGGAAATGGCACTTATCTTTTTTTTTATGTGTTCAGAAACAATATGTAGTATATTTTCCGACAGACCAAACCTCTTCGACCACATTCGGGGATAATACGCAGGGCCGCAACTAGATGCTTGGTCACCCGGGGCAAGTGCGCATTTTCGCACCCCCTTGTAATGTTGAAGGAGAGGTCTGAGAATAAAATTAGCGCCCCCTCTGGTCCATCACCCGGGGCACGAGACCCGCCTGCTTCCCTCCCCCAGTTGCGGCCCTGGTAATACGTCTTTTGCCTAGGGCCCCATTAAGTCAAAATCGAACCCTTCACATAACTCACGTTACTCGTGATGCAGTTCCAAATCCCTCACGTTACCCGCGGCGCAGTTCCAGATCAATCAAGTGACCCGATTCATATCAACAGATCACTCGAGTGACCCACGGCACTTTCACTGATCACTCAAGTGCCACGCGACACGTTTTCAATCCAATGAAGTGGCGCTCCCCCCCCCTAAAGGTTGACACCAATGTCTTGTTACTCAAATAAATTCGTAAATAATGTCAATTTAACACGTTTGTCTTTGATGTCTAAACCAAAAAAACGCCTCTTAAGAAATCTTCTCACTCAAGTATTTCTTAGTGAATAGTCACTATATTCACTTTTTACGAGCTTGCTGAAAGCAATGTAAGTTAGTCTAAAAGGATAAGTGGATGAAAATTATACAGGGGCCCGGGTCGATGTATGTTGTACCGGAGACACATCCGAAAACATGACCAGGATGAGCGAGGGGGAGAATAATGTTAAACTGCCTGTCCCATGTGGGTAAGTAAGAAGTTGTGACATTTGGAGAGATTTACGAGGCGGCACAAACTGCGCGATATTTCACCCCTTGTGGGTTGTGTGGGGCTAAAGTAAAGCTTGTATCACCTTCCGTAGAGCCACCCCCCCCCCCTTTTTTTTCTCTCTCGAAATGGCTAATTCGTTGAAACATCTGTTTAAGCCCATCTGTCGCTACAAGAAACGAAATGTAATAGTTTGTTGTTAGAAGTCATATCCCGGTACCGAAAAGACGTAAGAATTACGGCCGTCCGAATTCCATTCGAAGAAATGAGTCCATGCGTGAAGAGCAGGGCTTAGCGAAACATCGGTGTGCAGCGAGAGGGCAGTCGTAGGCGGAACCGAGACAAATTTCAAGCAAAATTAAATAAATTTAAAAAAAAAAAAAAATTCTAAAGTTAAATTGTCCAAGCAAAATTTGAGACACTATGTATGTATCATGATGTATATCATAATGATGAAATGAAAGTAATTTTAAGAATGGTTTTACTGCCTGTATTGAAAAACATTTCCTGGACCAGGCCCGTAGCCAGAAATTCCGTTCCGGGGGGGGGGGACCAAAGTGATAGAACAGTGGATTCGGCCATCTTTTTTTCCCTATTTTTAAGCATTTTCTAACATTTCGGGAGGGGTCAGACCCCGAACAACCCCCCCCCCCACCGCCCTCCTGCTACTGCCTTGGCTTGGATGACACCATTAAATTCGAACGGCTTTTATATAAAAGGAACCACGCGCCATTAAATCAAAAAGGAGAAAAAGCTATTTAAAGTTACAGTAAAACCTCGATAAGACGTCACCTCATATTATCGAAAAATTATGACGACTTAAGCGAAGTGCCGTTAGTTTCAATGTGAAAATCGTATAAATGTAAAATATGACATTTACTAGCTATAATACCCGGCGTTGAGGGTATAAACTCTTCAATGAGGCTTTTTTGGATCACGTGATATCTCCCTCTTTCTTTGAGGGACATGCAAACCGTGTCTAAGTTGACCAATATGGCGACTTCCTGCGCGACTTCATGAAATAAACAAATCTAGATTTAAAGGAACATAGAAACGAATATATATTTTTTTCTTTTTTAAGGATTGCTAAGTATCTCGATCCCCCCCCCCCCGAACTTTAAGTTCTCCATCTGCCTGTTTCAGCTTTCAAAAATGCTTAATTGAAGCTGTGGAATTTCTTCGATGTACTTTACGGGCCCATAATTAATTTTAAAACATCCTAAACTATGAATTTATGCAGTTGAATATCAAAAGACAATACGGAGACATTAATATTCATGCTTGAGAAGATATAAATAAAAAGTTGAAATCAATGTTATTGCATGGATATCCAAATCAAAAGTAGGTCCGGCTAATTACTTCATATTTGATCTCCTGGGCTTCGTATACCTCTAATCGAACTCAATATTTCAGAAATCTAGAATTCAATACAATTTTTAAAATTATTGATGTGACAGAAAACTCCACAAAATTTCAGCATTTCTACAGTAAAATCGGCAATTTTAACACTGATTTCTATGGGGCATCATCCTTTGCCTGACCCTCAAAGTGATGCTGATGATGGTGTCTATTCAAAAAGCTCTCATTACTGGGAGGATTTAATAAAGTGGCAAACCATTATAAAGGCATAAATATTATACATATATGTACAGCATTAAAGAAACGACAAACCATTGTAAAGGCATATACACGTCTGAAACGCATTGCTAGGGAACCACGGTAACCAAAGTAAACGTTCGGAAAGTGATTGTTGAGACCCAAAAGCCATTGTTGCCCTACGGTTTTTTGCCCATTTGGGGCATTTGCCCTGGTCTGACGAAATTTTAAAGTAGCCTATCGTTCAAGTCGGGTCCCATTTGGTATATATGCAGAATTTGGTGACGATCGATCTAAAATTGTAGATTTGTATAAAGAACATACACACACACCCACAGACACACAGAAAATCAATTTTATATATATAGATTAAAATATGAATTAAAATTACAATATTAGGAACATTTATAAATTTCAAAAGGAAAAAATTGAATGTTTTTTTATATTTTTTAGAGCTCTTATTGCTTAACTTACTGTGTTAAAATATACACAGGTACAATTTGATTTATACTAGTCATTTTTAATTTAGACTAATCAGAGCAACTGTTAGAATAGTCACAACAGAACTAACTACTGCACATTAGTTTTACATAGGGGCCGTTCAAGTATTACGTCATCGTCGATGGAGGGGGGTTTTCCGATTTGCGATGACAAGGGGGGGAGGGGGGTTTGGATAATGCTTACGTCATCAACCACCCTTTATGAAAATATGAGTTAGGATTCAGAGTGGCGGAGCTGATGACGAAATTTTGCGTACAAGGGGGAGGGGGGTCAAAAATTACTAAAAATTTGCTTACGTAATACTTGAACGGTCCCATATACATGAAATTAAATTTTAGTGTTTCAATTCTTCATCAGTAGTTCATGATACAGCTACAAGGTAATACTAGTAAAAATTATCAAGGTAATCTTTCACATACTAACTACAATGTAATCTCGAACACAGGGTCCACTTTGAGGGACTCGTGGAGGGCCCAGTGTAGGCAAAAGCACACATTAGAAGACCTCAACTTTGGAAAAAAAATGTCTGGTTTTTCAACAAGGATAATTTGTTTAAATTTGGAGCCCTAAACTAGTGGGGCCCATGCAGAAATCAGGTCTTGCTCGAACCGTCCTTAATGTTTCAAAAACTTTAGTCGGCAAATGAACTACCCCAGAGTAACTTTTGTTACTTGAAAACTGCTCCGGTTTTGGTACATAAGGCTTTTATGACGACTTTTAAGCATATTTTTTTTAAAGGAAGTCATAGAAATGATCTATTCCTCTCTCAAACTCTTTCACGGTGACGAGTTAACCGAAATTAGCGACGAGTAAACGAGGGCTTAAATAACATTGCGGTCTATGCAAGCCGGACAAGCCTGAAGATAAACGACGATTTAACCGGATTGACGACTTATTAGGGTGACGACTTAACGAGGTTTTACTGTATTTCGATTGAGTTATTTCCTCAGTTTGGTAGTTGGTTCAAGTGCACACAGACGGCAACACAGCCTATATGTCACTTAAACTATGTGACATATAGGCTGTGATGGCTGTGGATATAGGCTGTGACAAATAGTCACGTGACTATTTTGATGGAAAATCCCACCTCTTTTTCAATAGTTCACATGTCGGTATCTCTCAAAAATGTTAAAACTTGCAATTGGTTACTATTACATAGAAGCCGCTCATTAGTGGGAGGAGAAAAGGTTAAAATAGGAAATACAATAGAAACACGTTTGAACTGCACAGGTGTAGACACCTAAAGTCGATGGGAACCTAATTGAACAAATTTTTCAATTCAAGTTCAATTTATTGTATGAAAATTTTAGGAAAAAAAGTATTTTCATGAGCTTATATACAGCCACAACATGTACGAGTATCCTCTCCGGATTGGGTGAGAAATTCCATTGCCGCAAGGTAGTGCTTCGCAACCTGTGCTCAGTGTAGCCCCTGGAGCTTGGTGGCCATTCTAGCCAAATGAAATTAATCGGTGAATTTAGTGACCGAATAAAAAAAATATACGACCAAGGATGGCTCCTAATATAGCGTTTTTTCTTAAAAAAGGGCTCCTGGAATCAAAAAGTTTGGGAACCGCAGGTTTGACGCGTGCTAGCCCCGGCGAATTAAAATATAAGGGCCCGTTCAAACATTACATCAGCAAATTTATAGCTATTTTTGACCCCCCCTTCCCCGTCAGCATAATCTCGTCATCTCTGCCCCCCTATCTCCTAATGCATATTGGTGGGATCAGTGAGCCCTTGGCCTGCGGACCAAATGTGGCACTGAGGGTTATCTGATGTGGCCTGCCCCCCCCCCTCCAAACCAAATTTTGCAAAAAAAATTAACTAAGCGGCACGTTTACAGATCGCTTAAGTGACCCGTGTGGTGGCACAATACCAGATAATTTATGTTACCCGTGGCACATTCACAGATCAGTGACGTGACCCGCGACACAGTTCCAGAACACTCAAGCGATCCGTGACACATTTAGAGATCCCTTGAGTGACATGTGGCACAGTTTTAGAACACTTAAGCTGTCCCAAGTGCGGTTCTACATCACTCGAGTTACCCACGGCACATTCTCAGATTATTTAAGTGATCCGCGGCATAATTACGGATCACTTGAGTGATGCGGTACACCATTCCGGAGCACTTAAGTGGCCCTGACACATTTCCAGATCACTTGAATCAGCGAAACATTTAGGGATCACTTCACTAAAGTGGCTCTGTAGAGGACTTATGAATAAGGGGAATGTTAGTTCAGGTGCACACAAACACGCGAAAGGTTTTTCTCGCTTTTTGGAAGATCGAGTAAGATGCCATTAAGAATATTTCCTATTTTCATAAAGGGTGGGTGATGACGTAAGCATCATCCAAACCCCCCTGCCCCTTGTCATCACTCCCCCCCCCCACAATCGATGCTGACGTAATATTTGAATGACCCCCACTGTAAAAGGAAGAAGCGTTCACAGAGTAAAAATAAATTGCGAGAGAAATAGCGGAGATTGGTGATTAGAGGGTCATTCAAGTATTACGTCAGCATCGAGGGGGGAAGGGGGTTTCGGATTTGCTGACTTTTGATGACACGGGGGGGGAAAAGGGGTTTGAAGGTTGCTTACGTCATCAACCACCCCTTTTTGAAGATATGAAATATTCTAAGCTCCTGACGAAATTTTGTTAACAAGGGGGAGGGGGTCAAAAATGGCTAAAAATCTGCTTACGTAATACTTGAATGGCCCCTTATGCATAACCAGCGTATCACTTTTACACAGGTACACACTGTAGCAAGTACATTTTAACATATACAAAATGTATAAAAAAAGCAGTAAGGGCCGTAGCTACGATTTTTGCCGTTCCCCCCTCCCCCCCACAACTTTAAAATTCGATAATTTTATACCGGTGCTCTTTGTTCTCACCTTAAATTGCCACCCAATAATTTTGGTGTGGGGGGGGGGGAGGGTGGGAGAGACCGGGAACCTCTAGAGTCCCGGTCTTGATGGGAACCAATTGCGACCGAAGCTAAACGTCGTACAAAAGTGAAAGTCGTATAAAATCGAGGTTCCATTGTATATCGTTCATCCTCATTAGCGGATAAAATATTTGGTCCCGCGGGTGTCCGTTATCGAGAGGTTGTGCATTCATCAACGAAAGTAATAAATACCCCCTTCACATGTCTGATAATTCTTTCATGTTGTTGTTCCCAATCGTAATTGAATGAATGACCATAATACTAACGACATGATCGATAATACAACGCCAATTCACAAATTCTTACAAAATAGTTTATTGATACTTTTGAAGTGATTGTACACAAAGCCGATACTTATCGAAATAAAATTGTGGTTTGTTTTTATCCTTTTCAAAATCCAGGGGGTAAATCGATCAACCTGAACCCAACGACGGCCATCCAAAGGAGACGAGGAGAGTCGGACCGGATCTCGGTAACCGTTGCGTTAGAAGCGTGCGACCAATGAAGGAGAAGTCCAAGAACGCGGCACGTTCACGCCGGGAGAAAGAGAATGCGGAGTTCCTGGAATTGGCAAAACTTCTGCCCCTGCCGAGCGCCATCACGAGCCAATTGGATAAAGCCTCTATCATCCGACTCACCACTTCTTACCTCAAGATGAGAGCTGTCTTCCCTGATGGTAAACGGAACTTTCTTTCTTTCTTTCTCACAGACACCATTATTGCGGTACTGTATATATGAATTTGTTACTACTACTAAACCACACATGCACCTCGTCCGTATTCCTCTGCGGAATCTCTAACGAATTGGTACATGCGGGAATGTGTGTGTGTACGTGTAGTGAAACCTGACGTGAAGTTTGTTTCTGTGTAATGCTTGTTATGTGTCGTGCTGCCATCTGCCACCAGTTTTTCTAACTGTGAGTGAAGTGTAATGATTGAATAATTTATCGTTGTAGGCGTGTTGCTGTCTGTGGCGAGACTTTTTAATGGGGAGATCGGCTCGCATTTGTGCCTCGAAGTTGGGAACCACAAGAAACCAACTTCAGCCGACCACCACTGCGGTGACGGTGGGTTTCGAACCCGGATCCCCGCGATGCGGGTCCGTCATTATGACCACTCGAACACCACAGCGGCTGTATTTGTTACTGCCACGATATGACCGGGATCTAGGCTCTTCACGAATTGGCCGGCTAGTTCGTATATAGCAGTGTTTCCTCAACCGCCGGGCTGCGGCCCAGTACCGGGCCCTGACACTAGTCACACAGTGCCGCGAGAGTGATTCGAAATTTTATTTTCCCCATTAATTTCTCGTTAGTTGTGTGTATGGCCGGGCCCCTTTCACTTACTCGAAAGAGATTTACCGGGCCGCGGGCTTACAAAGGTTGAGAACCACTGGTATTATAGTATACGGTCGATCCCGCTTAGAATGCTTTCCTGCTTAGTACGACTAATTTTTTTGCGAATTTAACATTTTTCCTATGCTGATAATGTTAACTTTTCCCGGATACAACGTTCGAACTTTTTGCTATTCCCGCTTACAACGTTCGAAACATTCACATCGGACTTCTCCGTCGCTTGAAAACAGCGTACGTTTCCGTCTTTTTCACTGGTAAAGAAATGAAAATGGTGGTTATTCGTGTACTAAAGCGGTTAACAAATATGTGAAAGCAGGTTATCTTTTTTCGGCATAAAGAATCGACTGAAAAGTACGCACGAAAAATCCCGTATAATGCACGTAAATACATAATGGAATAACAAATACAGTAAAACCTCGTTAAGTCGTCACCCTAATAAGTCGTCACTCCGGTTAAGTCGTCATTTTTCTTCAGGCCCTTCCAGCTTTCATAGACAACAATGCTTTTTTTTTTTTTTTTTTTCAAACCGAGCGCAACTCAGGTCTATCGCCATAGGCAATTTACTACCTAGTGAGTTGCACCGGAAGTGTAAGCGTGTGTACCTAACAGTCTGAGTGCGTATCTAGTGTTGTGTATGATTTTTCAGTGCTGCCATCTATATCTCAGAAGTGAAGTGAGTGATGTGTAGTGACTGAATATTTGTACTGTTTGTAGGACTGTTGCTCTCTGTGGCGAGCCTTTTTAAAGGGGAGATCGGCAGACAACGATGCTATTAAACCCTCGTTTACTCGTCGCTAATTTCGGTTAACTCGTCACTATGAAAACGTTCGAGAAAGAGGAACAGACTATTTTTATGGCTGCCATTAACAAAACAGCTTGTCAACAGCATTGCCATATGTTTAAAGTCACCATAAAATCCTGTACACCCAAACGGGACAGTTTAAGTAATGAAAGTTACGCTGGGGAAGTTCATTTGCCGACTAAGGTTTTTGGAACGTTGGGGGCTGTTCGAGCTGGATCTCATTTCTACATGGGCCCTAATAATTAAGGGCTTCAAATTTAAACAAAATATCTTTGTTGAAAAAAAAAATCAGGCATTCTTTCCCGAATCGAGGTCTTGTGTTTACTTTTCCCTGCCCAGGGCCCCCCCCCCCCACCTCAAGTCAAAAGTGTTCGACATTACCTTGTAGTTGTATCATGAACTACTGATGAAGAATTCAAACACTAAAGTTTTAAATTTGATGTGTATGTAAAATTAATGTGCAATAGAGAGTTCTGTTATGAAGAAAAGCTAACTATTCTAACAGTCTAAATTAAAAATTACTAGTACAGTCAAACCCCGTTAATGAGTCACTCTTGGGAGAGCAAAAATATGACTTGATAAGCGGAGTGACTCGTTAAACGGAGTAAGCCATAGCTGTTACAGTTCCTGCGTGAGGATAATTGGGACTTCCAAAAAGTGATCCGGTAGGCGGAGTGACGTGTTAACCGGGTGACGCACTAACGAGGTTTGACTGTATAAATCAAAGTGTACCAGTACATTTAACCATAAAACTGACGGCATTCCGCTTAAGCTGTAATAATTTTTCGATAACATGAGATGACGACTTATCGTGGTTTTACTGTATGTAGTTTCTTCCTGTTATATCTCTATATGTACCGTAATGATTAATTAAAAAACTACACGAAAAAGCTATGTTAGGTGAAAAACTATGGCCTATAATTCTTATAGACATTTCCCGCTTATAACGTTTTTTTAGTTGCGGTTTTTGGAAAACGTTATCAGCGGGATCGACTGCATGTGTTACTGCCAAAGCCCGAAACTGACCAATTTGCGATGGGACACCGTATTGGACAATTTCGTTAAATATTGACCCTACCGAATGTCGGACATTAGCCAGCCAGTTCGGAAAGTGGTCGATGAGTTCTGGCCAAAGTCCGATAACAATACCGCATATTCGGGATCATCGTTAAATTGGCGTATTTTTTTGTGATAATTATGTCCGCTTCAGTTATGGCGACCATTTTTTCTCCCCAAAATTTGGTAGAAAAACTATATAATTATTTTTCTAGTTTTTCTTTTCTCAAATTTCACTTTTTTATCTCGTCATAGGGAGCTAATCAGCATATCGAGATTTGGCCACGGATCTCCGACAACTTCGCGAAATTGCCGGCCAAAGTCCGAATCATTTCCGCCATTCGGATTTTAGCCATAACTCTTGGCCGATTCGATTCGCGAAGTGGCTAGTCCCGTCGCCCACTTCGGGCTTTTGGCAGTAACAGGTACACAATATTCTTCACGAAAATGGTATGCTAATTTTTCGTCAATCGTGGCTCTTTTTATGAAGAAACCCTGCCCGCAATTCCGTGATCACGACTTGGACTTCCATCTATTGAATATTCGAGGCACTCCTGGGAATGAGATTCTAGTTGCGTACATCTCGGCACTTGAATTGCGTACAATTCAAGTACATGAATTGCCTTATCCCACAAAATACCTCACGCCAAACGTACTGTAGCATCCTGAAATACTACTACTACTACTAAAGCACACATGCACCTGTATTCCTCTTCGAAACTTCAAATGAAATATTACTACACGATGGATGAAACTCCAGGTCTGGAGTGAAGGTTCCCAACGTTATTTGTTCGCGTGGGATCCTTGATGGCTATGAGACTATTACACACACGCGCGCGCGGAACTCTAACAAAAACGAATATTCCCCAAATATAGACAATTTTATTGTGACGTCAGTGAAAAACTTTGCAGCTTTCGCTAAACCCATGGAGCACCAGTTGGAAACCCATAGCCTGACTCTAGCACAGGGCCACAACTGGGGGGGGGGGGGAAGTAGGTGGTTATGTTGCCCCTTGCGTCAGACCAGAGGGGGGCGCAAATTTAACCCTTTTACCTATCCTTCAACATTACAAGGGGACACCAAAATGCGTGCTTGCCCCGATTGACCAAGCACCTAATTGCGGCCCTGTCTTGGAATCTAGGGCCGCGGCACTCGTTTGGCTTCTGCTAGTGTTCGTTTAGTCACGTCCACACTATTTTAGTTGTCCGTCTGGTTGTTTTTCGATAGGATCGAGATAAGCATAAACCATCAAAAAGCAAACAAAGTAAAGTTTATGGAGGAGTAATAATAATCCTTTGCGTGATACAATCGCAGGAGAAAAGAAATCGAAAGGAAAAATCATGATATTCCTGACGCGTTTCGACACATAATTCGAGTGTCGTCTTCAGAGGGTAACTATGGTAACCACTATCACGTTGACCAAGGATCCCACTTTGGTTGGTTACCAAATCTGAAACTTCCGGTTACTCAGCGGGAAAAGGTACGTTCGTTCAAGGCGGACGTTGTAGTGAGAATGAAGTGGAATGCCTGCACGTAAATTTGAAGTAACGTTCTGAGATTGATTGCTCGTGGAAAAGAGGTATTAGTAAAAATTTGAGAAATCGACCATCGCTTCACGTTGTTGTCAGGAGGGCCACAGATAAAAATTTAATGAAGCGAGAGTTTTTCACAGAGTCCACGGACCTACTTGGACGTACTAAAGCACATATATTCGAACTTTCAGAAATATATAAGTAATGATAAATCAACATCACCGATCGCAGCATCTTGGCTTAGGCTCATTACGAGCTGCAACTAAAAGAAAATTCGAATACACAAATCAAATAGCTTCGTTTCGCAAGGAACTAATCCGAAAGTTTAGACTTACATGCAAGTACTCCGCTTCATTTTGATCACAAAGTCTGACTTGAACGGACGTATGTACTTATTTCTGTTGCGCAACAGGGAGTTCACAGATTTGGTAACGAACCCAAGTGGCGATCACGGGTCAGCGTGATGAATTGGCCGTATTTACCCTCTGAAGACGTCAGCCATACAGTGTCGAAACGCGATAGGAATTCGTCTTCTGTCTGCCTTTAACGCTGGTTTCTTCTGCGTTCGGGCAAGTAAAATCGGGAAAATTTCATCAGAGTCCGAATGGCTGAAAATATAGGAATTTCCCGTAAAAAATTGTCACATGGTCAACGTATTTGTGACCTATATCCCTTTAAGACCGAAGCTCGATCGATCGTGCGGGTGAAATACTTTAGGGTTACAGAAAAAGTGAAATGTAAATTTCTTCTAAAATTTTCCTTTATCGGGGTACCGTTCTCGGGTACATAAAAATATCTCGTAAAAAGAAACATATTTTCGCAGCGGAGAAAACGGATTTCGTTGCAAAAGACAAAGCACAAACGGCGTTTCTCTTATTAAAAAAGACGAAATAGAAAAGATAAGGAACAAGTACACAATGTACATTGTACAATTCAGTGTTACGTAAAAATAAAATCCAAAAGAGAAACACGAAAAAAAGATGTCACGGCCGACAATGTCGCTGTCCGAGTGGGAAAGAAAGGAAGAAGCGCCACCTGCCCCCGACGTCCTTAGCAGTAGTAGTTGTAGTACTATTAGTAGTAGTAGTAGTAGCAGTAGGCTAACGTCGAAGTGTTCGCCGTCGACCGGGGGAAACACAACGAAGCCAATTTAATCTCGACGAAAATCATCCGAACATCCAATTAGGATCCTTCCTATTCTCCACACGAGAATCCGCCATTATTTTCCGATTTCTCACTCCCGCCACCGCTACAGCGAGTAACAATGGAGAGCGTACCTCCCCACGAACCCGTCTCGTTTGGCAGTACTGTGGGATATATAAGTGCATTGTGAAAGTAAATATATATTTATAGAAATTCATTTGAGGGAAAGAGAGGTCAAATATATCTTGTACTGCCCTCTTCCATCGCGATTAAACATTAGAATTCACTTCCGCTTTCTTTATCCAGATCGAAGAAAAAAACGAAAGATTCTTAGAGAAAGTTTGTTTTTCCAGAATGGAGAGAAACAATGATTTCTTCTCATAGTATCTTTATACTCTGTTTGCAGTACCATTAAAAGATGGATAATTTGTGGACTTGAGATCTTAGTTAGTACGAGATTAATCCAGTAGGTCCAGGGCCAGACTTGGGCAAGTAAACTACTTAGGGGCCTTACAACTGGATTTTATTGCATTGATTACGTATAATATTTTACAATAACTGCTTTAAAAAGCCAGAACTCGAAATTCTATTGATCTATTAATGAAAAATATGTCGATCTATTAGCAATTGTGGGTAATTCGGACTCCCTCCCCCCCGCCCCCACTCCCGCATTCTTCGATAGAATCTTGATTTTTGACAGGACCCCAGGCTCCTTATACTGATTGTCAAGAAAATTTAGTTTTAAATATTTGAAAAAATATAAAATCGATACTTAAGGTCCTCAGAGCACTTTCAGCCTTTCCCAAGAGGAAGCCCATGGTCTTGACATCACCATGAGCCCTCGAAAAAACGCACTCCTCTGGACCCGTCACCCTTTCATACTAGAAGTGCCGGTCACCCCGATTCAAAATCATATTTCATGATGGACGTTATTTTGTTTTGCATGTCTCGTTGATGTTAAGCTCCCTAACTTAACTTAACTTAACTAACTTAAGCTCCCTCGCTGACCCCCTCCCACACCATGTCAGCAAAATTTCGTCATCAGCTCTGTCCCTCTGAATCCTAACTCATATTTTCATAAAGGGTGGTTGCTGACGTAAGCATTATCCAAACCCCCCGCCCCCATCGATGATGATGTAATACTTGAACGGCCCCTTTAAGACCGGGAAATTTTTGAAAACATGAATGTTTATTAAGTATTTCACCCGCACGATCGTTCGAACTTGAGTTATATACCATTATATATATATACACACCATTATTATATATACAAGCTATAATACGCTGCACGGGTTTTCTTCAATGAGGCTTTTTGGATCACGTGATATCTTCCTATTTCTTTGAGGGAAATACAAACTGTGTCCACGTAAAACAATATGGCGACTTCCTGCGTAACTCATGAAATAAACAAATCTAGATTTACAGAAACGTAGAAATCAATATTTCTTCTTTTTTAAGTGGAGCTAGGTATTTCGATTTCCTCCCCACGAACTTCAAGTTATCCATCTGGCCTATTTCAGCTTCCAAAAAGGCTTACTTAAAACTGTGGAATTTCTTCTATGTACTTCACGTGCCCATAATTAATTTTGAAACAACCTAACCTATATGAATTTATGCAGTTCAATATTAAAAGACAATACGGAGACATTAATTTTCATGCTTGAAAAGATATAAATAAAAAGTTGAAATCAATGTTATCGCATGAATATTCAGCTCGAAAGTATAGGTCCGGCTAATTACTTCATATTGAATCTCCTGGGCTTCGTATATCTCTAAGCGAACTCAATACTTCAAAAATTGAGAATTCAATACAATTTGTAAAATTATTGATATGACAGAAAACCTCACTAAATTTCCGCATGTCTAGGGAACCACGGTAACCAAAGTGAACGTTCGGAAAGTGATTGTTGAGGACCAAAAAAAACCATTGTTGCCCGACAGTTTTTTTTTGCCCATTTGGGGCATTTGCCCTGCTCTGACGAAATTTAAAAGTAGCCTATCGTTCAAGTCGGGTCCCATTTGGTACATATGCAAAATTTGGCGACGTTCGATCTAAAATTGTAGATTTGTATAGAGCATATACACATAGACACACAGAAAATCAATTTTATGTGTATAGATTAGCGGAACTATACCATTCTCCTTTAATGTTGATTATGTGATTCAGTTTGCTTCAGAAAACTTTCTGATCTTATTGTTCCATCTTGTTTAAGGACACCTTCTCAGACATTACAGTTTTCAAAGATACTGATTCACAGAGTGTTAGTTTTTCCATCTGTTGGCCTATATTCTAGCAATGTATACAGCTGATTTTTTATCAAAAGACATTGGAATCAGGGCCGTTTTAAGAGCATCGCGGGGCCCCCCCGGGCCGAGTAATTTTTCTGAGGATGTACCAGGCAAATTCTCGAAAATTTCAACCAGATCTCATTTTTGTGAGGCCTCTCTTATCTTGAGGCGCCCGGGTGGGCCCATGCCTTAAGACGGCACGGATTGGAATGTTTTATTCTTTCCATTTACCTTTGTTGGTTTCTTATCCAAGTGATTCATTTCATTCTACTCGTAATGACCAGTATACATCAGGGCTGGACAAATCTTTTGTTTCTCCCTGTCTTGACAGTTTCTTGAAATCTTGACAGTTTCTCCAGTCTCCAGTGCCCCTCTTATTGCAGAAATCGACGGTTTTGGTCCACACGTTGTCGCCGATATGTGACCAATCGGGCACGTCTGGTCCCATAATTGGCAAACGAATGGCTTAACATTCGCCACCCATGGCTGCACCGTAACTTCAGCAACGCGTTTTTAAGCAGCTGATAGTGCTGTCACCGTGCTTGTTGGTCGAGTGGTCGTAGTGACGGACCCGGGTTCGAACCACACCGTCGCCACAGTGGTGGTTGGCTGAAGTTGATTTTCTGTGGTTCCCAACTTCCAGGTGCGAATGCAAGTCAATCTCTACGTTAAAAAGTTTCGCCACAGAGAGCAACAGGCCTATATATTTCAGTACTTATTGAATCATTACACTTCACTCATGGTAAGAAAAATTGATGGCAGACGGGCAGCACTACACGTAACAAGCATTAATACAGAAATAAACTTCACATTAGGTTCACAATACGTACACTTACATCCAGGCATGTGCCAATTCGTTAGAACTTCCGTAAAGGAATGTGTACGAGGTGCATGTACGGTTGAATAGTGGTAGTAACTGATAGTACTCCCCCCCCCCATCTCCGAGAATAATAAAAAAATGAGGAAGAGAAATACACTGGCTTTTTTAATATTATCTATATTGTACGCATATTCCTGTAATATCCCGAGGGGAAAGCAAAAAACACAGTGTCTGTCTCCTTCTGCCATCAAACTCTGAAGAAAAACTGACTTCGCTCACTGGCAAGTTGGGGAGGAGGGGGAAACACGTGTTTGACTGTAAAACGAAACCACAACGCAGTATCTAGTGCGGCCCTCTAAAACGGGATTTTCCGTTCCCCAGCGTCCACCACGAACACTTCGATGCCTGCCAGGTTTACATCAGCACCCAAAAATGAATATCGAACTACTATTTCATGGTATCACCACTATTTCAAAACAACATTCGACAATGAATTTGGATGATAGTCTGCTGCCCAGCGAAAAAAAAAAAAAAACAACGCAAGTGTGCCCGCAGGCACGTGGAAGTTAAGGGCTATTGGGGCTAGAGATCCGATTATCTGCCCAGGGCCTCAACTAGATATTCATTCAGCCGAGCAAGTAGGAATTATGCCTCGTGTGATTTTGAATAATTTTAAAAGACGAATTTAGTGCCCCCGTTGGTTCAGTGCCCAATATGGGGCTCTAACAACTTTTCTGACAACGTTCCGAGTATCAAATGTTTCCAACGTTCCGAATATCTACACCTTTTCTCACAATGTCCGAGTATCAACAACTTCTCTTACAATGTCCCGAGTATCAACACCTTTTCTAAAAATGTTCCGAATAGATAGATCTATCAGCAACTTTCTTGACAACTCGTTCCGAGTATCAAAAACATTTCTAGCAATGTTTCGAGTATCAGAAGCTTTTCTAACAACATTATGAATATCAATAACTTTTTCAAAATTTTCCGCATATCAACATTTTTTCTGGCTACGTTCGATGTATCAGAAACTTTTCTAACAGTGTTCCGAGCATCAAGGACTTTCCTAAAAACTTTCTAGCCATCCACAACTTTTTTAACAATGTTCTGAGTATCAACAACTTTTCTTACAACGTTCCGAGTATCAATAAATTTTCATTCACTGTTCTGGAAATCAAAAACTTTTCTTACGGCGTTTTGGGCATTTAAAACCTTTCTAGCAACATTCCGAGTGTAAAAACCTTTCTAGCAACATTCCGAGTATCAACAACTTTTCTTTAGCAACATTCCAAGTATCAACAACCTTTCTAGCAACATTCCGAGTGTAAAAACCTTTCTAGCAACATTCCAAGTATCAACAACTTTTCTTTAGCAACATTCCAAGTATCAACAACCTTTCTAGCAACATTCCGAGTGTAAAATCCTTTCTAGCAACATTCCGAGTGTAAAAACCTTTCTAGCAACATTCCGAGTATCAACAACTTTTCTTTAGCAACATTCCAAGTATCAACAACCTTTCTAGCAACATTCCGAGTGTAAAATCCTTTCTAGCAACATTCCGAGTGTAAAATCCTTTCTAGCAACATTCCGAGTGTAAAAACCTTTCTAGCAACATTCCGAGTATCAACAACTTTTCTCTAGCAACATTCCAAGTATCAACAACTTTTCTAGCAACATTCCGAATATCGACAACTTTTCTAGCAACATTCAAGTCAAGGAAACCAAATTTGGCTCCGTAACGGTGATACAAGGCCCATACATTTATTTTTTTCCCCGAAGTCCCCGGATGTATATATGGTAGGTATTTTCCCAGGCCCATCGTCTCTCGAGGGCAAGTTAACTAATGAAACGCTTCGGCGACCTCTTTCACTGACTTTCCGCCTTAATAATGATCGTCATCATAAGGTCGCGGTGTGACCAAGTACACAATAGAATCCGTGTAACGCAGTACGATTATAACAAGCAGTGAAGAATCGGGCACGCGCCGGTACAGAAATCAGTCGCGTGCCTGCTGGTCACATAATATATATATATATACACAATAATGATAATAATAATGTTTTTATAATACCCTTCGCGTACCTTTCCGACCCTCCCCTGGAAGTACAGTACTGGGAATTTCGTCACGTGCCACCCTCATTCGAGTACTCGGAATGAGGTACAACGAGGAGGGAGTGAATCTCTCAGTGTTATTATTATGGATATAGAAAGAAAAAGAGAGAGATGCGGGTTCGAACCCCGGTGTTCGGATCCTGCTGAGAGGCGAACAAGGCTCTTTGGTCAATTACTTTACAAAAGGACCTCTTTGAGCGGGGTGATCCCCTACGGGGGCTCCATTATACCATATTTTACGCCCGGTCCTTCCCCCCAACTCTTGCGCGTTGCCAGCTACTAGAAAAGTACCTATGACTACTATTACACGTCCTCATGAGGGTGGTGGGAAAAAAAAACCAGACGATTTGCAGAAAAAATGATGATTGTTGAGGTGGGATAAGGATGACTTTGTATGGGATCGGGGGAGAGAGAGAGAGAGAGAGCACCGTCATCATATGTAGTTCTCGAGTAATACATACATTGTGTGTTTGGATTGATTTGAGAAGGAAAACACTGGTTGCTCTATGACTGTGTGTACTATGTGAGCCAGTTAAAATAATGCATAAGGTCATGTCGATTAAGAAACATGATATCAAAAAATATATAGTTTCCAATATCTAAGTAAAGTAAGTTGTAGCTATCTAATATCATGCCATTTATTAAAGTCGTTTATGCTAAGGGAAGCTGTAAAAGGCAAGAATTCCAAATATTTACGTACCCGAGATCTTTGGCAACGAGATAAGAAATATATAGCATTTTCCCGCATAAACGTTACGTAATGATGATTTCTCGAAAAGATTTAATGAGCGGGATCCATTATGTGAATGGAATTTTATATCCGAAATATCTCGTTGTGCTCTATTCGCTAATGTTGGTTTTGTTTCAATAGCTTGAGGTAATAATATCAATGTTCCCGCTTCCAAAGCTTAAGCTAACAATACGTTTCTGTTTTCAAAGCTTGATCTCATAAGTTAGTTTTGTTCCAAAAAGCTTAAGCTTACAATACATTCCTCTTTTTCCAAAACTTGAGCCAACAATGTTCCCGCTTCCAAAGCTTAAGCTAACAATACGTTTCCGCTTCCAAAGCTTAAGCTAACAATACGTTTCTGTTTTCAAAGCTTGATCTCATAAGTTAGTTTTGTTCCAAAAATCTTAAGCTTACAATATATTCCTCTTTTTCCAAAACTTGAGCCAACAATGTTCTCGTTTCCAAAGCTTTAGCTAACAATATGTTCCGTTCCCGGAGAACTTTTGGTATGATAAGTTAATTTTTTTATTTCCAAAGCTTGAGCTAACAATATGAAGAGGCGAATTAAATTCGGTCGAGGCCCCGGGGCCAAAAGAAAATATCAGGCCCCTTAAATGTTTCCGAAGCTTGAAGCAACAATCTGTTTTCGTTTCCAAAAGCTTGAGGTAACAATCTATTTCTATTTCCAAAGCTTGATTTGATAAGTTTGTTTCCAAAGCTTGAGCTAACAATATGCTTTCTTTTCTAAAGCTTCATGTAAAAAGTTAATTTTTGTTTTCAGAGCTCGATGTGAAAAGTTATCTCTGTTTACAAAGCTGAGTATGACAAGTTAGTTTTGACCAAAGCTTGGGGTAGGAATCCGTTTCCATTTCCAAAGCTCGATACGAAGAGTTAGTTTCGCCCAATGCAGTGGTTCCCAACCTTTTCCTCGCCATGTCCCACCTAAGAATCTTGTAAAATCATGATGCCACCCTCTTTGAGAAACACACGTAGCGGGGAGGGGGAGGGGGGGGATCCGTTAATAGGTTCAATGCATCCCGCCCAAGATTATCGAAAATTTAAAAAAAAACTAAAATATTGAAAAAAATCCTTAAATGATGTTTCCATCAATTTTGTGAATTTAAGACACCTTTGAAGGTAATAACCCAAAATTTTCTTGGAGAGTTTTTCCTGTGCTCCCCGTCTCAAACTCACCCGTGTGGAACTCCTTCTACTGAAAACAGGTATTGCATACGTCATAGGCGTATGCAGAATTTTCTCGAGGGGGTTTGTAAGATTTTTTTTCCTTCTGGGGAAGGGGGGAGGTTACGTTTTTTCCTGCAAAATAACACTACAATTTTGGCTCAAGGACAGAGGGTTAGAACCCCCCCCCCCCCTTGCGTACGCCAATGGCATACGCTACTATCCCGCTTTCCGTGACATATAGTTCCTATTGAAAAATAGAGTTTCTATCCACGTGTGTGGAGAAAGCCCAAAAGACCATTTAGTTGGTCTAAAGAAGGAATCTTCAACAGTAGTCTTGGCGGCGCTTGACCGCGATAATGCCATTTTCCGCCGCTAGATGGCGCCACCGGAAATGTTTTCGCGCGTTTTTGACCGACTTCCTTTTTTAGCCGGATTTTGAACCAGATTACCTGACCGATATATTTTCAAAATGGAGGTATTTTTTTATGTCACTGTCGAGACGTTATCTTGACCATGGGATGTTGTCTATGGTTATCAACTAATTTCCGATAATTACTATACGCTCTTTGGAGTTCAAATCCAAAGTAAAACTAAAAGGGGCATGGGGTTATAGCGTTATCTTGACGATGGGATGTTGTCTGTGGTTATCAACTAATTTCCGATAATTACTATACGCTCTTTGGAGTTCAAATTCAAAGTAAAACTAAAAGGGGTATGGGGTCATAACGTTATCTTGACCATGGGATGTTGTCTGTGGTTATCAACTAATTCCCGATAATTACTATACGCTCTTTGGAGTTCAAATCCAAAGTAAAACTAAAAGGGGTATGGGGTCATAGCGTTATCTTGACCATGGGATGTTTCCGTTCCCCGATAATTACTATACGCTCTTTGGAGTTCAAATCCAAAGTAAAACTAAAAGGGCCGGGGGCCTTACTCGTCCAATTGCGAGGGTTCCTTGATTTCACTCAGTGCCACCCCGTTTCTTTGAAACCTTGTTCGTAGTCTGTGCTTCTCATAGACGAAGGCCTTATGAAATAAGTATATAAAAATAATAAAACGTAGTATGTTTAAGGAAGTGTATTAAAGAACGTCGCTCCTAATTTTGATGTGCCTATGATCGACGATCGTCCACGGAGTTATTGGTGAAAAGGGCGCATATTGTGAACCATATCTACTGTTTTTCAATTATTTTCCACGAACCATTTTTTAAATACATTTTTAAAAATTTTCTCAAGATGGTCGATCACGTGACCTACGTTGATGACGATACTAGATGGCAGCACTACCGTTATTTAACTTCCGTGAAAATTATTCACTATGTCGTTATATAAAAAATTTTATGAAATGTCGTCCCGATTTTCTCTTTGGACATGAAGCTGTATTAGAAATGAATTTAAAAGGGAAAAAATTAAGTCGCCAAATTACGGCGAAAATGACAATTTCGGCACCAAACTCTCTAGCTGTTTTCAATCCTCAAGTTTGAAAAGATATAGTTCGTTTCAAATTATGCTCCTTCGAGAAGAGCCTTTTTTTAGAGAAAATATCCAAGTTAATCAAACATTATCCAAAAAGAACGCTCACTTTCCAAGCGTTATTATTTCTACCCATCGTCTTTGGATCTTTAAGAGATTAGATACCAAAAATATGCACACAAAAAACACACACACAAGTTTTCATTGTCAACATTTCTATATTTCCTTCCATAACGAAACGAGATTTGTAACAACACCCTTAAAAAGCTTATTCTTCAGACATCACTTCTTATACCACATAAATAAGAAACATATTGTGTCTTCCCGCACTTTATTATGTCACTTTATTCATGGCTTTTTTTTTTTTTTTTATTCACTTCAAACACTTAAAAATTTATTTATTTCACTTTATCCAACTTATTCTCTATTTAATTATTCAAACTTTTATTCAAAAATTTTAATATTTTCTTTATTTTATTATCTTTTTCATTTCGTTTATTTTTAATCATTCAAAATTTTATTTTATTATCTTTTTCATTTCGTTTATTTTTAATCATTCAAAATTTTATTTTTTAATGTTTCATCGTTATTATCTTTGTGTGAACATTTTATTTTCATTGATATTATTTTTTAAATTTAAACCTACTTTTAGTTTTTCATTATATCACTTTATGCATGCTTTTATTTTTTATTTTTATTCACTTCAAACACTTAAAAATATATTTATTGCACTTTATCCAACTTATTCTCTATTTAATTATTCAAACTTTTATTCAAAAATTTTAATATTTTCTTTATTTTATTATCTTTTTCATTTCGTTTATTTTTAATCATTCAAAATTTTATTTTTTAATGTTTCATCGTTATTATCTTTGTGTGAACATTTTATTTTCATTGATATTATTTTTTAAATTTAAACCTACTTTTAGTTTTTCATTATATCACTTTATGCATGCTTTTATTTTTTATTTTTATTCACTTCAAACACTTAAAAATATATTTATTGCACTTTATCCAACTTATTCTCTATTTAATTATTCAAACTTATATTCGAAAATTTAATTTTTTCTTTATTTTATCTATTTGATTTTATTATCTTTGTGTGAACATTTTATTTTCATTTCTTTATTTTTTAATTTTTAGTTTATTTTTATATTACATTCACAACCACTTACAAATTATTTATTTCACTTGTTTTAGTTCACTTTATTTCCATTGATATATATTTTTTTTTTAATTCAAGCCTTTCCAACTTATTCTATATTTAATTATTCAAACTTTTATTCAAAAATTTTAATTTTTATTTATTTTATCTATTTGATTTTTATTATCTTAGTGTCATCATATTATTTTCATTTCGTTTATTTTTCAATCATTCAAAATTTTATTTTTTAATGTTTCATCGTTTATCTATTTGATTTTTATTATCTTTGTGTCAACATTTTATTTTCTTTATGTTTTTATCGTTACTATTCATCTATATATCGTTTTTTCATTATCTTTGTTATTTTATTTTTATTTACTTAAAATTGTTTATTTTGTCGTTTGAAGATTTTACATTTCTTAAATAATATATTTTTAAATTAAAATGTCATGTGAATAAATTTCACGCGTAGTTCAAAAAATGAGACAGACTACAAGTTTATACAGTTCAAATATTTATTCATATCAAGATATCGATAGCATGCTCGATAAGTTTATACATTTGTCTGGAATTTAAATTAATTCCTTTTATCGTCGGTGTGTTATTGACAAAAACACGAATGTCATAAATTGTATTACATTTCGTGAAAAAAACACCATCACCAAGAGGTTGGGAACGAGAACAGTTTCCTCTAAATTTGAAGCTGGGGTCGTCGTACACATTCAATGCAAGGCTAGATAACGTGATAATCACGGACACAACGATGATCCCGATCAAGGCTTTCCCGGTCTCTTCACGGCTAAAAATTTTTCTCTGGGCCGTCACAGCGCTATCCTTTGATACGTCTTGCATAACTCTGTACTTATCACGATCTCCACTGGAAATGACAAATGCTAGCGGGATTTCAGCAATTAATATGCTTCATTATGAAAAATCGACGTGGTCTTTCTAGTGTTAAACTGTATTTACGTTGAATTGGATATGAAAACCGTGTCTCTGACATGTCTCAATGAATAAAATTTTCATAACTTAAGAAAATATTCATTTCCTGGCGTTTTATGAAATATGAATGTTTCTTACATTTCTGCTGAAAAGATTTCTAATGTTTATCAATCCGGGAAGTTACTCCGGCTTACGTACTATAAAATATTATATCTGTATGTTTATTCGAGTTTTTTTTTCATGAATTTTACGTTCCTTAGCAGACATTGTTATAACGAGAGGCATGTTTTTTCGAATAGTGATGAGAATAACAAAAGGCTAAAAATAAACTACTGAATCCGATATGACTGGTGTCAACTAAAGAGTGGACATGACACTTTATCTTTTATTCTTTCTCGCACCAATTTTCTCAGAAGCATGTGTGTATTAAATAAAATAATAATACTTTTATAAAAAAAGGGATAAATAACATGAAAAAATGTTAAAACTCATAAAAATGATAAAAATGTTAAAACTCATAAAAATGATAAAAATGTTAAAACTCATAAAAATGATAAAAATAATCCACTAGGAATTTTTAGCCAGCAAGACTTCAAAATGAAAGTCCTTTTTTTACTGTTTCTAAATCGCATGTTATATCGTGACTTAGAACGTGACCTACGTGAGTGGCACTTATTACTTTCAAAGGTCACGCTTAGAATGACCAACTGAACACATTATTCCGCCCTAACTATTCAGTGTGAATCCATTGTTTCTTTCATAAAAGTTCTCACTGTGAATGCTTTCCAAAATCAGTTTTTGGTTTCCAATCTCTAATTCCGACATATTCAATTTCTCGAGATGGACGAATTCTCAGCTGTTTTCTCTCATTCAATTTACTATCTTTTACTAATTTTAACATATTCTATTTCAAATGAAATTAAATTTATTATTTTTATATATACAGAAAAAAAATTGAATTATGTTAAACATATATACCATCTAGAGAAAAATGCCTGTACCGACGATTAAAAAAATTACATTGTTATTAAGGGATAAATAAAATATTTATAAAATTAACAAAAAAATATAAAAAACACAAGACAAAATTACTGATGTCAAATAAAAAATAAACACAGAAAAAACACATACAAACACAATATATAAGGGAAAATTCTTAATTTATGATGAAAAATGCAAGAGAAACAAGACAATTTTACGTTCACATAAAATTCCAAGATTTAACGAAATGAAATGATTTTTTCAGCTGTTGTCGTAAAGTACTCCAGATATCACACTATAAAACGAAATGAGTTTTTATATATATATAAGTTATTCTTCTTAGATTATTTTCACAAATTCAACAAAATGGGATACATGTCGTTCTTTTAGTTTTTCTTAGATTTCCACAGTGGTTTCAAAGGATTCAACCTAAACTTTGCGCTAGTCAACTAGTTGATTTGTTCTCCCACCCCCACAAACAAGAGCGACAATAGAGAAGGTAGTATGGATACAGATGATTGCAATATCAAAGATGGATAGACGAAACAAATACAGAGATGTTTGGTTTATGGTGTATGGATGAGATGAATAATGGTTTCTCAAAACTGAATTGTTCAAATGGATAAAGTATTCACGTAATTTTCGAATGATGTTCAATATGATGAGACTTAACAAACCTCTTTTATTATTTCAATGCATTAATTCCTTTTGACATATTTTCTTTGATTTCGTGATTTTTCCCCTTTTCAAATTACCGATTTTTGATTTAAAAAAAAGACACAGTTGTATCATTTTCATCAACTTTTTTAACAGAAAATACTTTAACTACCGTGAGCTAATAAAATATGAATTCGATTATTTTACTCTTCGTATGCTCATTCAAACTTTTCCTTGGACTCATCATTCGCGACGTTTCAAAGAATTATTTTCCGATAAAACTTGCATTTTCGATGAAAAGATTTTTCGTCGAGGTTTCTTCCCGCTATCTTTCTATTGTTTATTAACCTATTGCCGCGAAGATACTTCAGCTTTAATGTTATAAAATATTATCTCTGTATATTTCTTCGTGTTTTTTCATGAATTTTACGAGTCTCAGCAAAATTACATCGGTACTTGATAACTCTCATATCGAATTGTTGAACATCAACGAGGTCACGAAACCCCCATGCCACATTAAATACTCAATATTTCTCACCCATATGAGCGTTAATGCTGAGAGTAATACTTTGATTTAGACAAAATTTATCACTTTAAATTCACTTTGAACGTATACGCCTGATAAAAAAATTTATTACCCATACCAGACTGTTGAAAAAGACGATTAGGTCAACAAATTTTGGGCGTTCACTCTTAACTTCGAGAACTTTGATGTCCTATATTACGACACAATCTTGACCAATCGATGGGTTTGTAATCCAAGAATGTCGTTCAGAACGGGTACAAATTTAGGTGAAAAGACGGCATATATCATCAATATAGTGGAAGAGAAATTACATCAAGCACAAATATTATAGAAAGGCGTTTATTCAGTAAAATAATTATACTTTAAAATAAAAGAGGTCATTGAAAATGATAAAAATGATTTAAAAAAACATTGAAAATGGTAATAAAGAAAAAATGGTAGAAAAAAATATTACAAATTTTAAAGAGGATGAATTTGAACACAAAGTGTGTGGGAGACTGCCATGTGTTTGCCTTATCCACAGAGTAATAATACTTTATATCTTAAGTCTATGGCCTTATCCTTGCAAAGGACTATCAACAAAGATGGATGCCCAGAGAATGGAAGAAGGGGGTCATCGGTTGCTACAAGATCTTGATGTACTCAGATCTTGTAGCATCCATCTTTGTTGATAGTCCTTTGCAAGGATAAGAGAATGGAAGTGAAGGCAGAATGGAGAATGGAAGATAAGGCAAGGATAAGAGAATGCCCAGAGAATGGAAGAAGGGGGTCATCGGTTGCTACAAGATCTGAGTACATCAAGATCTTGTAGCAACCGATGACCCCCTTCTTCCATTCTCTGGGCATCCATCTTTGTTGATAGTCCTTTGCAAGGATAAGGCCATAGACTTAAGATATAAAGTATTATTACTCTGTGGATAAGGCAAACACATGGCAGTCTCCCACACACTTTGTGTTCAAATTCATCCTCTTTAAAATTTGTAATATTTTTTTCTACCATTTTTTCTTTATTACCATTTTCAATGTTTTTTTAAATCATTTTTATCATTTTCAATGACCTCTTTTATTTTAAAGTATAATTATTTTACTGAATAAACGCCTTTCTATAATATTTGTGCTTGATGTAATTTCTCTTCCACTATATTGATGATATATGCCGTCTTTTCACCTAAATTTGTACCCGTTCTGAACGACATTCTTGGATTACAAACCCATCGATTGGTCAAGATTGTGTCGTAATATAGGACATCAAAGTTCTCGAAGTTAAGAGTGAACGCCCAAAATTTGTTGACCTAATCGTCTTTTTCAACAGTCTGGTATGGGTAATAAATTTTTTTATCAGGCGTATACGTTCAAAGTGAATTTAAAGTGATAAATTTTGTCTAAATCAAAGTATTACTCTCAGCATTAACGCTCATATGGGTGAGAAATATTGAGTATTTAATGTGGCATGGGGGTTTCGTGACCTCGTTGATGTTCAACAATTCGATATGAGAGTTATCAAGTACCGATGTAATTTTGCTGAGACTCGTAAAATTCATGAAAAAACACGAAGAAATATACAGAGATAATATTTTATAACATTAAAGCTGAAGTATCTTCGCGGCAATAGGTTAATAAACAATAGAAAGATAGCGGGAAGAAACCTCGACGAAAAATCTTTTCATCGAAAATGCAAGTTTTATCGGAAAATAATTCTTTGAAACGTCGCGAATGATGAGTCCAAGGAAAAGTTTGAATGAGCATACGAAGAGTAAAATAATCGAATTCATATTTTATTAGCTCACGGTAGTTAAAGTATTTTCTGTTAAAAAAGTTGATGAAAATGATACAACTGTGTCTTTTTTTTAAATCAAAAATCGGTAATTTGAAAAGGGGAAAAATCACGAAATCAAAGAAAATATGTCAAAAGGAATTAATGCATTGAAATAATAAAAGAGGTTTGTTAAGTCTCATCATATTGAACATCATTCGAAAATTACGTGAATACTTTATCCATTTGAACAATTCAGTTTTGAGAAACCATTATTCATCTCATCCATACACCATAAACCAAACATCTCTGTATTTGTTTCGTCTATCCATCTTTGATATTGCAATCATCTGTATCCATACTACCTTCTCTATTGTCGCTCTTGTTTGTGGGGGTGGGAGAACAAATCAACTAGTTGACTAGCGCAAAGTTTAGGTTGAATCCTTTGAAACCACTGTGGAAATCTAAGAAAAACTAAAAGAACGACATGTATCCCATTTTGTTGAATTTGTGAAAATAATCTAAGAAGAATAACTTATATATATATAAAAACTCATTTCGTTTTATAGTGTGATATCTGGAGTACTTTACGACAACAGCTGAAAAAATCATTTCATTTCGTTAAATCTTGGAATTTTATGTGAACGTAAAATTGTCTTGTTTCTCTTGCATTTTTCATCATAAATTAAGAATTTTCCCTTATATATTGTGTTTGTATGTGTTTTTTCTGTGTTTATTTTTTATTTGACATCAGTAATTTTGTCTTGTGTTTTTTATATTTTTTTGTTAATTTTATAAATATTTTATTTATCCCTTAATAACAATGTAATTTTTTTAATCGTCGGTACAGGCATTTTTCTCTAGATGGTATATATGTTTAACATAATTCAATTTTTTTTCTGTATATATAAAAATAATAAATTTAATTTCATTTGAAATAGAATATGTTAAAATTAGTAAAAGATAGTAAATTGAATGAGAGAAAACAGCTGAGAATTCGTCCATCTCGAGAAATTGAATATGTCGGAATTAGAGATTGGAAACCAAAAACTGATTTTGGAAAGCATTCACAGTGAGAACTTTTATGAAAGAAACAATGGATTCACACTGAATAGTTAGGGCGGAATAATGTGTTCAGTTGGTCATTCTAAGCGTGACCTTTGAAAGTAATAAGTGCCACTCACGTAGGTCACGTTCTAAGTCACGATATAACATGCGATTTAGAAACAGTAAAAAAAGGACTTTCATTTTGAAGTCTTGCTGGCTAAAAATTCCTAGTGGATTATTTTTATCATTTTTATGAGTTTTAACATTTTTATCATTTTTATGAGTTTTAACATTTTTATCATTTTTATGAGTTTTAACATTTTTTCATGTTATTTATCCCTTTTTTTATAAAAGTATTATTATTTTATTTAATACACACATGCTTCTGAGAAAATTGGTGCGAGAAAGAATAAAAGATAAAGTGTCATGTCCACTCTTTAGTTGACACCAGTCATATCGGATTCAGTAGTTTATTTTTAGCCTTTTGTTATTCTCATCACTATTCGAAAAAACATGCCTCTCGTTATAACAATGTCTGCTAAGGAACGTAAAATTCATGAAAAAAAAACTCGAATAAACATACAGATATAATATTTTATAGTACGTAAGCCGGAGTAACTTCCCGGATTGATAAACATTAGAAATCTTTTCAGCAGAAATGTAAGAAACATTCATATTTCATAAAACGCCAGGAAATGAATATTTTCTTAAGTTATGAAAATTTTATTCATTGAGACATGTCAGAGACACGGTTTTCATATCCAATTCAACGTAAATACAGTTTAACACTAGAAAGACCACGTCGATTTTTCATAATGAAGCATATTAATTGCTGAAATCCCGCTAGCATTTGTCATTTCCAGTGGAGATCGTGATAAGTACAGAGTTATGCAAGACGTATCAAAGGATAGCGCTGTGACGGCCCAGAGAAAAATTTTTAGCCGTGAAGAGACCGGGAAAGCCTTGATCGGGATCATCGTTGTGTCCGTGATTATCACGTTATCTAGCCTTGCATTGAATGTGTACGACGACCCCAGCTTCAAATTTAGAGGAAACTGTTCTCGTTCCCAACCTCTTGGTGATGGTGTTTTTTTCACGAAATGTAATACAATTTATGACATTCGTGTTTTTGTCAATAACACACCGACGATAAAAGGAATTAATTTAAATTCCAGACAAATGTATAAACTTATCGAGCATGCTATCGATATCTTGATATGAATAAATATTTGAACTGTATAAACTTGTAGTCTGTCTCATTTTTTGAACTTTCAACCTTTCAGACATTGCGGGCGAAAGAAAATTTCGATGAAACCCAAGGTCCAACAAATCGTACGGTAGAATCTGGATTCACACAGTCGCGTCTTAACAGGTGAGCACAAACAGGACCCATGGGCCCCCCAAACAAAAACTTCTACATTATTGGAGAATTTTAATTACTCTGAGAATTCTATATTCATTGTATATGAATTTTCATTAACCTTGAGAAAATATTTTTTTAAAAATCAAATATGAATTTCCATCAATTCTAAAATTATGAATCTTCAATAAATCTGGAAATATTTTTCATTAATTATGAATCATCATGAATTAGTCGATATTTATTTCTCATTAAGGGGCCATTAAGCCGCTGTGGTGGTCGAGTGGTTATAGTGACGGACTCGCGATGCGAGGATCCGGGTTCGAACCCCACAGTGGTGGTCGGCTGAAGTGGGTTTACTGTGGTTCCCAACTTCAAGGCGCAAATGCGAGCCGATCTCCCCTTTAAAAAAGTCTCGCCACAGAGAGCAACAGTCCTACAACGATAAATCATTCAATCATAACACTTCACTCATAGTTAGAAAAACTGGTGGCAGATGGCAGCACTACACGTAACAAGCATTACTGAGAAACAAAAAAAAAATTCACGTCAGGTTTCACTACACGTGCACGCACATTCCCGCATGTACCGATTCGTTGGGGGGGGTGCATGTGTGGTGTAGCAGTAGTAGGTAGGGCCTCCAAAAAATGGCTCGGGGATCCATGATGTTCTTAAGTCAGCCACCTCGTTGGGCAATTTGCCTGTTGTGGCGTTGTATTTGTATTGTATTGCATATTCAAGTATTACGTAAGCAGATTTTTAGCCATTTTTGACCCCCTCCACCCCCCTTGTCAGCAATAGTCAGCAAAACACTGACCCCCCCCCCCTCCCCCACTGTCAGCAAAATTTCGTCAGCAGCTCTTAGAATATTTCGTATCTTCAAATTATATATATTCCATATCTATTGGGATGGTTGATGACGTAAGCAACCTTCAAACGCCCCCCCCCCTCCCCGTCATCAAATGTCAGCAAATCCGAAACCCCCCTCCCCCCCACCCCGATGCTGACGTAATACTTGAATGACCCCTGATCCAAATTTTTTTTTTTAAATTAGCTTTTTCACCGGTTTTAGCATACATTTTTCTAAATTGAATTTATTTATACACCATGTCTATAAATTCCGTGACTATGTAAGCCTTTCCGTTGGCGGTCCACTGCAGAAAAGCTTCGAGGACCACAAGGGACCCGCGGGTCATGCTTTGAAGCCCCCCCCCCCTCCCTAAGCTTCTGAGGAACATGGTTATCCTTCAAACGGAAAAATGAAATCAAAGGATAGGTGAAGAGTAAACAAAACGCATATAGAAAACTGAAATGCATAAATATGTGGGGGAGGGGGGGGGGAAATGATTTAACAGTAAGAACCAATATACAGTCGAATCCCGTTTTAACCAATACCGTTATAGCCAAAATCTCGTTATAACGAACACTTTTTTAATCCCCCAAATAAGTTTACACAGAAACAATGCTAAGTAACCTAGAATTATTTTATAACCAAAATTCCGTTTTAACGAAGTGGTTCTTCCGGTCTCTTGGCGTTCGTTATAACGGGATTCGACTGTATATAAGAAATGTAAAAACATTCTCTGTTAATAGTGCATTCTCGAATCATGTCCGGGAAATTCACCGACATCGATTCATCGCTAGGAAAATTCGCCGAATGGAAAATTCACCGACCTCAGTTCGACATGATTGAATGAACGAGTGAGCAAATAAACGAGTGAGCAAATAAGCGAGTGAGTGAATGAATAAGCCAGTGAATGAGGATTGAGTGAGTGAATGAATAAGCGAGCGAATGAGGATTGAGTGAGTGAATGAATAATCGAGTGAATGAGGATTGAGTGAGTGAATGAATAAGCGAGTGAATGAGGATTGAGTGAGTGAATGAATAAGCGAGTGAATGAGGATTGAGTGAGTGAATGAATAAGCGAGCGAATGAGGATTGAGTGAGTGAATGAATAAGCGAGTGAATGAGGATTGAGTGAGTGAATGAATAAGCGAGTGAATGAGGATTGAGTGAGTGAATGAGGATTGAGTGAGTGAATGAATAAGCGAGTGAATGAGGGTTGAGTGAGTGAATGAATAAGCGAGTGAATAAATGATCGAGTGAGCAAGTGAAAGAGTGAGTGAATGAATGAGAGAATGAGCAAGTGAACGAGGGAGTCAATGAATGAGAGAGTGAGTGAGTGAATAAACAAGCGAAACCGGCCTGTCTCACTAAAGCTAGTTCACTCTCACCCACTCACCAGGTCACTCAGTCAATCACTAGGTAGCTCATTCTATCATTCACTCGCTACACCGCTCATTATATCACTCACTTACTAGATCCGTAACTAGGTCCGTTACCAGGGCGCAACTTGATGCAATAACCTGTTTTGGCTTCCTTTAGATAGCTTTAGGGCGCGGTATCCCAGGTCGATATAGGATACTCGCCTAAAGTACCAAAGGATGTTTAGAGGTGTCACGAGTTCGATACCCGGTTCGTCAAGAGGGTACAACAGAAACGGTGACATGACCGCAGAAAAAATTGCTACCGCAGGGAGTCCCCCATCTCGAGGGGTTAGCGCACCAAGCTCTCGATGAGTATGAAAAAAAAACAAGCCTGCCGTTCGGAATCGGCAATAAATTGTAGGTCCCGGTCTAATTAGCCCTCGTGTGCAGAAAATGACCGTGGTGCGACAAAAATGATCAAATGATTAGATAGCTATAGAAAGTAGTTTTCAAAGGTTCAAGATAACCAGCTGTTTTTTCGTACAAAATTTGAAGTAATAATCTGTTTTTGTTTCCAAAGCTTGAGGTGGCAACTTGTTTTTATTTCCAGCATACCCGATGATAATTTCTTTCCCATCAAAGCTTGACGCTACAGTCAGGGGCCCTACCATCCCCTCATGCTTCGGATATACGAGAGAATTTGACGTGTCTAGCGCTCGGGATTACTATAGGGGTGACCATTCTAAGAGCGCATGCGCATTAGAGACAAACAGATGTTCGAAAATCGGTACATTTAATCATGAAAGGCAAGCAGTGCCTGTTGAGCTGTTGGTACGACGACGGCACAGAATCGAAAATGAACCAAAGGTTCATGGTTCGGAACTCAATTTTTGTCACCCTCTTACTTTATTTCTTCGGATGATTCTTTAGGGTTTTCCTCGGAATACACGGTGGGAAAACGATGCTTATTCAAGAAGTGGCCGCTGTGGTGGTCGAGTGGTTATAGTGCCGGACTCGTGATGCGAGGATCCGGGTTCGAACCCCACAGTGGTGGTCGGCTGAAGTTGGTTTTCTGTGGTTTCCAACTTCAAGGCGCAAATGCGAGCCGATCTCCCCGTTAAAAAGTCTCGCCACAGAGAGCAACAGTCCTACAACGGTAAATCATTCAACCATAACACTTCACTCATAGTTAGTAAAACCGGGGGCAGATGACAGCACTACACATAACAAGCATTACACAGAAACAAACTTTACGTCAAGTTTGCCTACACGTACACGCACATTCCCGAATGTACCGATTCGTTGGGGGGTTCCGCGGGGGGGGGGGGTGCATGTGTGGTGTAGCAGTAGTAGGTAGGGGCTCGGGGATCCATGATGTTCTTAAGTCAGCCACCTCGTTGGGCAATTTGCCTGTTGTGGCGTTGTATTTGTATTTGTATAAGTGGAAGGGAACCACTGACTGAGATTCGGATTACGGTATTTTACACTCGCGATAGAGTTGGTTCGTGAACTTTCATTTTACAATGCGGAAAGTAATAAAACGTGTGTGGGGACGGCTGGCTGATACCCCATCCCCCGCAGCAAGCGCATTGTGACCCCACACACCCAAGGCCGTCTTAAGAGTATCATTGGCCCCTGGGCCAAGTGGTTTTTCGGAGGCCCTACATGGTAAGTCCTAGAAAATTTCAACCGGATCTCATTTTTGTGAGGCCCCTCTTCTCTTGAGGCCCCCGGCCGTGCCCGGGTGGGCCCATGCGTTAAGACCGCACAGCACACACCTCCGGGAATGTCGGGACGTTTAGTAACAGCTTTGATTGTGATGAAAAGTAAAAAAATAATCATTCAAAAAAATTGAGGATGTAAGGTAAAACAGGGGGAAAAATAGCGTCGCGAGTGGGATTCGAACCACCATCTTCTCGGTTGCCCTCGATTCTACGTCGTCGTACCAACTGCTGAACAGTTGGTGCTAGCCCATCGCGATTAAATATCAGTTTGTCTCTAATGCGCATGCGCTCTCAGAATGGACACCTATAGTAATCCCGAGCGCTAGACTCGTCAAATTCTCTCGGATATCCTTTTATGAGCATGAGGGGATGGTAGGGTCCCAGGTTTTGTTTCCCTAAAGCTTGAGGTAAGGAGTTGTTATTGTTTTCAAGGACCGCGGTAAAAAAGTTGTTTTTCACTCAAATCTTCACGCAACAACCTATTTTTGTTTCCGTTGCTTGAGGTAGAAACTTGTTTTTATTGGTTGAAGTGAAAAATTCTTTCTGGTAAATAGCTTGAGGTAACAATCTGATTTCGTTTCCTGAGCACAAGGTAACCATTCAGAGAAGTCATTAATACCTAAAATGAATCGCATGAACGTGAATTTCCCCTCATTTCTATCCATAAGGTGGAATATCCGATGTTATATTGCGCATCACAAGAACCTTCATTTGTATATTGGGGGTGCCTTAGATGAGACTTTAACAGCTCATACATCCTTTTATCATCGCTCTGCCAATTAAGGTATCCGACTACCTTTCTTGTCACTTTTCTTTAAAATGGTTCTGGATTGAAATTTAAATGCATTTTTTTGATAGAAAGTGTCTCGAAATGGTGAAAACAGTGACAAATTTTGGTCTATCTGTTATATTTTCTAGGAAAAAGTCGTTTTTATGTCAAATTTTAGGCAAAATTCACGTGATATTCGAAACACGATTGCCAAAAATCTATTAATGAAATGCTTTGTGATTTTCACAGTGCATTTAGCTAGTAATGTTGCAGGTTATGAACCAAAATTTAAGGGATTGCATGATATGTTCATAAGTTACATCAAAATATGTTTAAGTACGTGTGAATTTTTTGAAATTTTATTCTACATTTTGTCTATAAAACACTGTAATTCAAAAAATATATGTGATAGACCTTAGATTTTGGTTCATAACCTCAACAATATATAGCAAAATATCACATTGAAATTTCGTAAGGATGCAATGCATCAATTTTTACAAAACATGTCACAAAGTCAAGTAAAATGTCAAAAAAATAGCATTCTTCGTAAATCACGTTTAAAGTCTTTATTCGCGTATTACTTGTATGTAAAAACGCAACACTAAAGTGAACGTCAGCATCGAGGGGGGAGGGGGTATCGGCTTTGCTGACTTTTGATAACAAGGGGGGGGGGTTTGAAGGTTGCTTACGTCATCAACCACACCTTTTTGATGATATGAAATATTCTAAGCTGCAGACGAAATTTTGCTGACAGGGGCGAGGGAGGTCAGTGTTTTGCTGACTTTTGCTGACGGGGGGGGGGAGGGGGGGGGGTTTCAAAAATGGCTGAAAATCTGCTTACGTAATACTTGAATGGCCCCTAACTAATTATATGTGATAATATGATGCAAATGATAATAGAGTCACTATACTATGAGTAAGATGCTAGAGATGCAGCATGTTAATAGTGATGCACAATTAATGCTATATGAATATGATAATGTAAATAAAAATAATAATGGTCAATAATACTCAACTAGAGGTTAGGTAGGGAATATAATATGTGTAAGCATAGGCGTACGCAGAATTTGCTCGGGTGGGGGGGGGGGGGGTGTTTCAGATTTTTTTTTCCTTCTGAGGGGGGTTTACGTTTTTCCTGCAAAATAACAGTATAATCTTATCTCAAGGGGGGGGGGGATTAGAACCCCAAAATCCAATCCATGAAGTATTTACAATGGCATATGCAGTGTATCAATTCTGACAGTTCCAAAAGGGAGAAATGGGTCAGACACCTGGAACATTGGGTCTGGACATCTGTAGAAAATTTATATTCCTTTTAAGACTAAAAGCATCGGTACTATTATAATTGGAGATTTCACGAAGATAGACATAGTCAAAGTTGCGTAGAGAATCGTAGCAGTTTCTGGGGAGAGCCTTTCGGCATAGCCCACGATTATTTCAATCTTGGTACTTCTGCGCGTATATGCCTATTTCTGATGAACCAGAAAAACCTGATACAACTTCGGAGCAAGGGCGTAGCGAGGGGAGGGGACTTGGGTGTCTGGTACCCCCCCCCCCCCCCGAAATCCGAAATGTGAGAAAATGACCGCAAAAAAGGGAAAAAGATGGCCAAATCCATTGTTCTGTCACTTTGGTCCTCCCCCCCCCCCGAAATGAAAGTGGTCCTCCGAAATTTCTGGCTACGCCCCTGCTTCGGAGTGTTACGTTTTAGAAGCGTTCAAGAGCAATTGTATTAGTATTTCTATCATACATCCCCCCCAGGGGGAGCTGCGTAAAGTAATGCAGGACGTATGATAAATTTATACAAAATGAGTTTGTTTTGTTGATAGAAAAGGCCGTATTACGCCCGCAGATTTCACAAATGTCCAAATCATCAAATAAATGATACCTTGTATAACGCATAACACAATCACGCTGTCGTGTTCCGATGTATGTAGATTCGGGTTTCACGGTTTTGGTGGTGTAACCGCAGATATGGAAACGCGACTTAAATGTTTAATTCATGATCAATAACGCATCAAAATGTCAACACCCATACTTACTTTCGTATTCAATACGGATGTTGTCTTTAATCACTTACTCAACACCTATTTTTAGGTGAAAACACCAAAACTTGGAACTTCATCGTGGCAGCGAATTCCTCTTCACCGGAAAAGGGGTTTTGAAATATTCGATATATACGAGAATGAAATATTACTGTCCTCCGGAAACACGGTCGTTCAAGTCTTGGTGGTGGTGGTATGAACCCGGTTAAAATCTTAACCTGAACCCCCGACCGTATCCAAAAAGCTTACACTGCCTATATTGTGATGGAAAAAAATGCACACACACCCATCACGAGGTAAGGTAAGCATTTCCAAGAAAGTAACCGTTTTTTTAGGTATAGGCCTACAAGTAAATCTGTATACACCCAGCAGTGACTTCCTTTTGACACCGATATAATGGATGGATTTCTCCCCGCGATTCCTTTTCTTTTACTTCAAATATTTGCTGAGACTACGATTCATATCGAGTTGACCTTGTTTTCGGTCATCGTAGGAGACTCTGTGCCCCCTCTGCTGGGGGGAAGGTTCCCCCCCCCCCCGTTTGCACATTTCGTAGAACCCGCGGTCAATTCACGTACATCAATTATCAAATATGGTGTGGTCAAATTAAGAGAGTATCGGGGGAAAGAATGCACCTCTCGTTATGCGAAAGCCGATCATGTGGTGCTTTGTATTTCCCAATGGCAATTACCTACACGTCGGAGTTTCATGCTGTCAGAATAAGAAAATTCCAATCAGGAAGATTCTACGCCAAAATAAGACGAAACGAAATAGGATGCTGTGTTTCATAATGCGGCAAACTTACTAGGTAGTCTGAATGACGTTTATGGCAAACAGTGCAGAGGCCTTCTCAGGGCCGCAACTAGATGCTTGGTCAGCCGGGGCAAGCCCGCATTTTGGCACCCCCTCATAATGTTGAAGGAGAGGCGACTTGTGTACGTCCGCGCCACCTATCGGTTGTTTTTGAGTTATTTTTTCCCCCTTTCTTAAAAAAATTTCCGTGACCTAGCGATGCTAACCGTGCAAACCGTTTTTCAATTTCGGTTATTTTTTCGGTTTTTATGAATTTTTAAAGTTTCTACGGACTTTTTGCCCACCCTGTATTATGCAATTCCCATAAAGAATACTTATGGTTGTCTTATTCTAATTATGGATAGCTTCTCGACTTACCCCAACATGATTTATTTTTAAACGTGTCAATTCTGTCCCCTTGTAAAGGCAGTTGATTAACGGCTGCACTGCTCCTGTATATCTGTGCGACTGGCCCCCAATAATTCATTAGTACATTCCTTGAGGACCCTGGGATAGATATCATCTAAAGGGCTGCCACAAATCGCAGTTAACAAAAATGTACAGTATTTCACGAAAAAAAAAATATTCAAATGATATTATGACCATATTTTATTGATGAAAATACAGTAAACTCGGATTTGAAATAATCACCAGTGAAATACAGGACATAACAAAAAACATTGCCAAAAGCGGACACAATCACCGATGGTAATTAAAATTGTTGAAAAATTGCGGAAAAAGCCGCTAAACCCGACAAATATGTGAGATAAATATTTAGGCCTATAATTTTTTGCCATAATTATCACAATTTTATTTATATTATGAAAACAGTGTGTGTGTGTTTGCGCGTGCGTATCACGGATAGCGTGCGGAACCTTTATCTTGAAAAGAAAAGAGCATTCAGAGAGTATAAAAGTGGACGTGGTGACCTATCATTGTTTACTGATAAAAGAAGACTGTTGAAGAAAGCGATAAGGGATAGTAAAAAGGATGTTGAATCTAGGTTGGCAGATAACATTGGCTCTGACCCAAAATCATTTTTTCGATACGTCAATAATGGATGTAAGGGGACAATTGGCCCCCTCTCGATAGGAGGCTCTAAGGTAGAGAGCAATGTAGGCATGTGTAGTGCTTTCAATGACTTTTTCGCGTCGGTTTTTAATGGAGATAATGATATTCGATATACGGGTGTTGCATGGAGTAATAAAACCCTCAACGATATTCAAGTAGACGTGGAGGTCCTAAATCTTCTAAGAAATGTATGTGCAAGCAAAGCTCCAGGACCAGATGATATCTATCCCAGGGTTCTCAGGGAAGGTGCTAATGAATTGTTGGGGCCAGTCGCACAGATATTCAGGAGTAGTGTTGCTGAGGGTATCGTCCCAAGAGATTGGAAACTGGCTAACGTTGTTCCGATATTTAAGAAGGGTAGTAGAGAAGTGGTGTCTAATTATCGTCCAGTGAGTTTGACGAGCTCCCTCTCGAAAATTTTGGAAATTATCATCAAAAGGCAGTTTGTGAAGTGGATAGACGAGAATAATGTATTGTCGGATAATCAGCATGGGTTCAGGAAGGGGAAGTCATGTGTAACTAACCTCCTTTGCTTCTATGATTACGTGACTAAGGCTTTGGGTAAGAGCAAAAATGTCGACGTTGTTTACCTTGATTTCCAGAAGGCATTCGATCGGTCCAACGTGGTAAACTCATGAAGCATTTACACGAGATTGGAATTGGGGGCAATTTGGTGAATTGGATAGAATCGTGGTTAAGAGATAGGTCGCAACGAGTTATGGTGAACAGAGAATTCTCTGGTTGGACAGACGTCACAAGTGGAGTTCCTCAAGGAAGTGTTTTGGCCCCATACTTTTTTCACTTTTTATCGATAAACCGATAAACTCGATCAGGGTATCGATGGAATTACTAGCGAATTCGCAGATAATGTGAAGCTAATGGGGGTAATCGGGAATGAAAGCGATAGGGAGTTGCTCCAGACCAACTTAAACAAGATTGCAGCATGGGCAAATGAATGGGGCATGACGTTTAGCGTAGATAAGTGCATGGTCGCTCATTTTGGTTCGAACAACCCATGGTTATCTTACGAGTTGAATGGTGTCACTATCCCGGATGCAACTAGGGTCACCGATTTGGGAATTCTCATTGACGAGCGACTTAGGTTTTCTGAACATTGTTCAGCGGTTGTCAAAAAAGCGAATAGAATGCTTGGTCTCATTTTCAAAAAGGTCTCTTCGCGTTCTCCTAAAGTCATTCTTCCGCTTTTTCGAGGCTTAGTTCGTCCTGGACTGGAGTATGCTGTAAGGTTTTGGAGACCATACCTACAGAGGGACATAGACTTGATTGAAGGGGTGCAGAGAAGAGCTACGCGTGTCCTTATTGGCACACAGGGCTTGAGTTATGAAGAGAGACTTCATTTTTTGAATATGTTTACATTGGATGAACGCAGGTGTCGAGGAGATATGATCGAAGTGTTCAAAATTTTCAATGGGATGGATAGGATGGACCATGAACTTTTAGTACACCGCCAATCGACTGCTTTTACAAGGGGACACCAGTATCGATTGGTGAGGGACAATGCAAGGTTATGGTGTCGCAGGGAATTTTTCTCCAATAGGGTTGTTAATAAATGGAATAGCTTACCCCCGGAGGTAGTAAATTGTAACACAATTGACACGTTTAAAAAGAAATACGATAAACATGTTGGGGTAAATCGAGAAGCTCTTTCCATACTTAGAATAAGACAGCCATAAGTATTCTTTATGGGCATTGTATGATATTTATCACGTGTATATATTGTTTATAATTTGTGTTAATTGCATTTTTAATGGGGTTGCTGTATTTTTGAAACATGACATCCATATTTTTATGGGCATCTTTTTATCAGCCACCTCGTTGGGCATTTTGCCTGTTGTGGCGTTGTATTTGTATTTGTATTTAGTGATTATTACAATTCAAATAAGTATCGTTGACAAAACGGGACAAACGGGGTCGGCTGAAGTTGGTTTTCTGTGGTTCCCAACTTCAAGGCGCAAATTCGAGCCGATCTCCCCGTTAAAAAGTCTCGCCACAGAGAGCAACAGTCCTACAACGATAAATCATTCAATCATAACACTTCACTCATAGTTAGAAAAAGTAGTGGCAGATGGCAGCACTACACATGACAAGCATTACAGAGAAGCAACAAAAACTCCACGTCAGGTTTCACTACACGCACACGCACATTCCCGCATGTACCGATTCGTTGGGGGGGGGGGGTGTGGGGGGGTGCATGTGTGGTGTAGTAGTAGTAGGTAGGGCCTCCAAAAAATGGCTCGGGGATCCATGATGTTCTTAAGTCAGCCGCCTCGTTGGGCAATTTGCCTGTTGTGGCGTCGTATTTGTATTTGTATTTGTATAAATGTATAAAAAAAATAGGAACAACGAAAATTACTGGTATGTCCCGTAATACGGGTCAACAAGACGTTTTACTGGTCGTCGGTGTTTTCAGGAATGTTGAGAAACACTGCCCTATGGAAACTCTAATGAATTGGTAATGTTGGGGGGACGTGCGCGTTCGTGTTGTGAACATAACGTGAAGTTTGTTCCTGTGCAATGCTTGTTATGTGTGGTGCTGCCATCTGCCAAGAACTTTCGAACTACGAGTGACGTGTAATAGAATTGTGCCGTTGAAAAGAGGCCTGTTGCTCTCTGTGGCGAGACTTTTTAACGGGGAGATCGGCTCGCATTCGTTATAAGACCGCAAAAGGTTAACGAGGGTCCAGAGGTTTTCCCTCAATGAAATAGGCCCCTGGATGTTTGTTCCTTTGCAGTTTCTGTATAGCATATGAGGTCTGCTTAGAAGCCAATTTCACAGTGGCCTTCCTATTATCGTAATGGGCCGTTGTAACAATCAAGTACCTTAGTTTCCCGATGCGGTTCCATTTCGACATGGGACCGCAGAAGGTTAACGGGGGTCTAGCTCACATGTGCCTCGACGTAGAGGAAAAAAAAAAAAAAGTTTATTAGATGTCAGAAGTGGGATTCGAACCCACGCCCGGAGAACCGGACTGCGACCTGAACGCAGCGCCTTAGACCGCTCGGCCATCCTGACTCGTTCGCAAAACGTGAGCTCTTTGTAAGAAAAAGAAATTATTTTACTCTTGATTGAACCTAACGAAGTTTGTTTCTGTACAATGCTTGTTATAGTGCTGCCATCTGCCACCTATTTTTGAACTGTGAGTGAAGTATAATTATTGCAGATTTTGTAGCGCAAAGAAGTCTAGTTGAAAAACAGCTTCAGAATCTATAGAAATTCAGAAAAAATCCCAGAATTGATGAAAGAAATTAAATTAAACTTTAGAATGGAGATGGCGCCTTTCCTTCCTTCTAACCGAGCACAACCTAGAGATAGGAGGCCTCCGCATGCTTTGGCGTAGCGAGGGGGGGAACTTGGGGGTCTGGTCCCCCCCCCCCCGAACACGGCCGTCTTAAGAGTATCATGGGGCCCTCGGGCCAAGTGGGTTTTCTGAGGCCCTACCTGGTAAATTCTAGAAAAGTTTTACCAGATCCCATTTTTGTGAGGCCCCTTTTCGCTTGAGGCCCCATGGGGTGGGCCCATGCGTTAAGACGGCATTGCCCCCGAAATGTGAAAAAACGACCGAAAAAAGGGAAAAAGATGCCAAATATATTGTTCTATCACTTTGGTTCGCCCCCCCCCCCCCTCGCGAACGAAATTTCTGGCTACGTCCCTGTCCGTATGGATTGCCAAGTTCATCTGTGACGTCATGAAAGTAGTCCGATATGACGACCTAGCATGTTTGCTACATTTTGAACCACAGCATCCTATTTCGTTTCTTCTTCGCCAACTCGAAGAAGAAATCTCTCCAAAGAAATCGCCAACTCGGTGCCCGATCGTTTGTTTTCCTCACAACGATGATACTACCACGTGCAGTGGAATTTTTTTCTCTGATTATATTCTGAGTGAGGATGGACTACTTGCGTGACGTCACGCAAGGCCTTCTATTTCTAGGAGGTGCTGGCACAACTCCAGTCTACTTCCATGGGTAATTTACTACCGAGTGTGTTGTGCCGGAAAAGGGCGTGTGTACCCATTTCATTTTCATTTCATACCGCGCACGGCCCAGGCTCTATCGAGGTGTGTGTACCCAACAGTCTGAGTCAGGACCACGTGAGTTTTTCTGAGGCCCTGCCAGTGAAATTCTAGAAAATTTCAACCAGATCTCATTTTTGTGTCCCCGCCCCCTTTTTTTTTAAGAATTTTTGCGCCGGGAAGTGCCTGGTTGGGCCCATGCGTTAAGACGGCACTCAGACTATGGATGCGTATCTACTACATACAGCCATATAGTGTGATTATTTTGGTGCTGCCATCTACATTTGGAATTTAAAGTGAAGAATAATGATTGGATATTTTTATCATGTTGTATCTGTTTGCAAGTCTTTCCAACTGGGGCATCAAATCGTATTCACTCCTCGATCTTAAACTCGCCAATAGATGGCGCCTTCATTTCCGCACCCAACTTCACTGGTTGGAAATTGCCGTATGGCGATATGTGACCGGAGTTGGTGTGCGGTAAAGTAGACATTCGTTTTCCCTATAATTGACGGAGGGAGACATCATTTCTCTCTCTGAAGTGAAGAAAGTCCGAAAAGTCGTCATGAAAATCCTGAAACCCGCAGCCTGGGGGCCCTGCTCCAGGATGTGGGGGGCCATGGGGGGGGGGCGATCAAACCACCATTCCCTCACAGGAATCGCCCGGACTGTGAGAAAGAAGACTGTCTCTCTACCTCAGAAATTTCACAAAATATTTCATTAACCTCTTAGGGCAGTGATTCCCAACGTGGGCGTCAATGCCCCAGTGGAATATTCCAGGGTACAAGCTACGAGTATAACGTAGGATTATATGGGTTAGATTGCGTTTTTTAGGGCGATGGGAGAAAAACATTTCTGAAGAAGGGGCGATGGGGCAAAAAAGGATGGGAAACTATGTATTAGGGCAACCTACTCGGAAATTACCCGAGAAGTTTCACTATAACTCACTTTCACTGTAACGAAGTTTCACTGCCGCCTGGCAGTCGAGTGGTTAGGGAACTAGCTTCTCACTGTGCAGGTCTGGGTTCGAATCCCGGTTCGGGCATGGATGTCTACTAACCTAACACTAACAGATTCCCTGGACGGATCATGCTGATCCCTTGGGAATACGTGAGGATCACGTTATTATTATTATTTCTTGAAATACTCATAACGCAATTTGCCTAATTTCACGAAACCTTCATTAATTCAGGCCATTTGATGAAACTTTTTGTTAGTTTATAAATTTATTGAAAAGCTTCATGGACGGAGATACGGGGGGCATGGGGGGCATTGCCCCCTTCCTTCTTCAAAGGTGGAGTCGATTGATCTAATACATAGTTTTACAAACTTTTTTGTTCCATCTCGCCCCCTTCTTCAGAAATTTTTCTCTCTCATCGCCCCCAACTCAAACAAGCCATAGAATCTAATGGTATAACCGTAGCTTAAATCACCCCCCCCCTGGACTATTCCATCGCCCACTAGGGGGGCGGTATTGCCCAGTTTGGGAAACAGTGATCTAATGTATATGTGTATATATGAAGTGACATCAACATCATTGTGCCCCCCAGCACTAATGACCATGCCCCCCCCCCAGACTTTCAAGTCTATCTCCGCCTATATGTTCATTTGTCCCTACATCAAATGTTTCTTTCAGTCTCTTCATTCATTAAGATACAGTACATCTAGAAATTTATTGCTAGTTCCTCAATTTAATGAAACCCTTCATTAACTCCGGCATTTCACGAAACCCTTCAATTACTCAATATTAATTATCCTACGCATTTCTTGCAACACGTTGCTGAACCAATTTGATAAGACTTTCCGTCAGTCCACACGCACTCCAAAGCGCGCGTTTCATTAAACTCAGAAATTTCATGGAATCATTTTTCATCAAACCCATAAACCATCCCATAAGAAACCGAAGAGCCAGATACGTTTTCTTAGAAGAAAGGATTGGATTTCTATTGACTCGCTCCCAAACAAAAAAAACAACAACTCCATCCTACGGGACATTCCCTTAAAATAAGGATAAAATCACAAAAGTACGTACAGTACATGCACAAAGTATATTGTACACAAAGGCGAATAAATAACGTCGAGCTAAAAAAAAAAAAAAAAAGCGGAGGGGGTTACGTATGTCTATTCTATTCCAGTAAAGCATTTGAAGCTCGCGGTTTTATAGACGATTCCATGATAGGAAGTGAAGTGAAGCAGCGCTTCACAAAAGCTTCCCGTATACACACACACACACACATATGGTAGTACACTCCACGTCTTCCGGAAGCTGGAGGAAGCTCGCTTGTACAGCAGTAAGTAAGTAAAGCACCACGAAGCTGAAGGTTGGTCGAGGAACATTGGGATTGGGGGGGGGGGGTTACGGGAGCGGGAGGGGGGGGATTTCCCAAGGACCTGTACGTCATCCACCCGAAGTGAACGTAACGAGCTTTGTGAAAGGGGTGGCTGAAGGGTGGGGGGTAAGAGGAGGAGGCACCCATCGGGGCTGCGGGTCCCGTCCGCACAGAATCGCAGCAGAACGTGTTTAACAAGCGTTTATTCGCGACGCAAACGACGATCCAAGTGCCACACGCGCGCCCCACATTCCCCCCCCCTTCTCCACTCGCCCTGTGTTGTGCAGAACCTCCCTTCCACTCACTCACTCGGTTCCGAACCCGCCTCCCACCGGTGGAGAGATGTCAACCTTTACCCACGCCAGCTTTTCCTCCTGAAACTCCTCCTGGGATGATTCCGGGAGCAGTTGTATTATTGATCGCGATGGCGTTCAAGTAACCGTCCTTCTCTTCTCTCTCTCTCTATCTACCCCCTACCCCCCCCCCATTCGAAAAGCCTGAGAGCTCATCCCTCCTCCTCATCCTGTCCTGGATGTTATCCTGGATAAGACAGGAGGAATTGGTGGTGGTGGTGGTTGTAGGCGAAGAGACGATGCGCTGGAAAATGGCCCCCGTGGAAAATCCGGGTTTCTTTTTTTTTTTGATATTTTATATTCCTCGCCTTTCCTGTTTTGGAATCTTGAAGATGAAGGACAAACAGGGCGTGAAAATTTTTCCAGGAGAGAGGGGGGGGGGGACTCTTTAGCCCCCACCCCCTCCCCGTTTTTGGTATTTATTTATTTATTTAACGGGTCTCGTCACTTACGTGGGAGGTCTCTACCCTCGTCGTTAGATTTGATACAAAGTGATGAACGAGGAGAAGCGAGGAATGCGAATCGGTACGGAACTCGAAACGTTTATAAATATTTGGTTGAAAGATATCCTTCTCCGTGTGATCCTCAGTTTTGAAAGGGAAAATACGTAAATACCGTATTTTTGGGATTGTGCATTGTCTAGAGGGGGTTCTTGACCTTTTGTGCTCCACGGACCCAGGGCCGTTGTGTTCCTTTTTGGGGCCCCGGGGCAGAATTTTCCTTAGAGCCCTTCTTGAAAGGGTTGTTATTAAGCAAAATAAGAGTAAATTTTTTGGGGGCCCCATTCGGCTCAGAGCCCTGGGGAGTGTCCCGTTTACCCCAGCCTAGTTCCGGCCCTGCACGGATCCTTCGTGCCAATAAGATGGAATCCCTGAACCCCCGTGTGGCAATGAAATGATGCCACGAACCCCTTCACAAAATACTATTCAATATACAACAATGTAAAGACAATGAACAATATTTTTTTTTTTACATTATTCCGAGAATATCAACAGCTTCTCCAACAACGTTCCGAGTATCAACAACTTTTCTAAAAAAATTTGAATATCGGAAATTTTTCTAATATTGTTTCGGGAATTAAGAACCTTTTGAAACTGTTACAACCTATTTGACAATGTTCTGACTATCAACAGCTTTTCTGAAATGTTTCGAGTATCAACAGCTTTTCTGAAATGTTTCGAGTATCAACAGCTTTTCTGAAATGTTTCGAGTATCAACAGCTTTTCTGAAATGTTTCGAGTATCAACAGCTTTTCCAATCATGTTTCGAGTATCAACAGCTTTTCCAATCATGTTTCGAGTATCAACGGCTCTTCTGTAATGTTTCGAGTATCAGCAGCTTTTCCGATAATGTTTCGGGTATCAAGGACTTTTTTTTCATTGTTCCGACTATCGACAACTATGCTAACAATGTTCCGAGTATTAACAACCTTTTGAACAATGTTCTGAGTATCAACAACTTTTCAAACGATGTTCTGAGTATCAACGAATTTTAAAACAACGTTCCGTAGCACCAATTCTTTTACTTTTTTAATACTCTATGCCCCGTATATTTGAATATACATGGTAAATACATGGTAAAAAAAAACAGTATCCTGATTTCTTTTCTCAATTTTTTCGGTATTTTAGAAAGTGCACCTTTCAGTGTTATTTTAGCACAAAATACGGCTTTATAAATACAATACTTTTGTTTTAAATCTAGAAAGAGTTGGTTTCTTGTTGGCGCCATTTTTTGAGCGCTGCTAAAATTTTACGAGTTCAGAGTTTTATAAAATCGCACCGAATTGAAGGAATCGGAAATAAAATTCGAAGGACACAACTATTCAACTTTGCTAAGGAAGATTTTATCTGTTTATTACATTAAAATCAAGGCAAACTGTTTATTTTACTGTTAATTAACTATATCAGCTAATTAAAAAATCCATTACAATTAATTAAATTGCTGTGCTGATGTATTGTTTCAATTAAAATATGCTGACACCACTAATTTACATCCGTTTTTGCAAAAAAAAATTTTTTTTCAAATACTTTTTACATAGGACCGAACTATTAACCACGTTCGAAGTACCATGCAAATACAAATATAAAATCAGAGGCCACATGAATGAATGAACGCCAGAACTTTGCCACTGGACTTATCCCGTTGCCGAGATCTCTTCCAGCCCAGCTTCGTGGCAGAGTCTGGAACACTTTATTTAGTGTCAAAAAAAAAAAAAAAAACATACAAACTTTTTTATAACATATTTTCCCCGGACAATTGGGTACTGTCGCGATTAACAAATTTTGTGGTGATTACAGACGAGATGGGATTGGGAGTTGGAGAAGTTTCGGGGTTTAGTTAAGATGAATGTGCACACATATTAGGATGGAGGTATGTTTTAAAAGCAATTGAGCGCCCTCCCCCCATGCCATCTCATCTGTTATCTTACACTTGCCATATTATATACACAGGATACAAAAAGAAAGAGAAATGAGAATCTTATTGTGAAATATATATATATAATATTGTGAGCAACATGAATACGACAATATAAGTACGCACGCGTGTTGTGGACATGAAATGCATGAAGAAGAGAGAAATACGCATACACATACTTTTATATACATATATATAACTGCCAGGTCGAGTCGTCTCGTCCTAAACCTATTTTGGTGAGCAATGTGGGCTTGATTTAAATGGGGGATTGTCTGGAGAGAGCCTTAGCTAAGGATCAGCTTCGGTCTTGGTGTTTTGGTTGACTCGCTCTCTGGCTGGTTATATTTATATTTAAAAAAAAAAAAAAAAAAAAATATATATATATATATATATATATAATATAAACTACATGTGTAATGGTTATTATGAAACCATTCGTGTCGTCCCGCCTAGCACCCTAGCTAGAATAGCCGCATGAAGGATTTTGTGGTTATCACATTTACATCAATGTAACGGGAATGTCATAAAAATTCTTGTTCGGGTCCTGTTAGTACATGCTATATCATGTATTAATAGTGGCAGTCATGTGGATATGATTTTTGTTGTTGTTTTTATCCATTTCTGTTTTTTCTCCCACTTATTTTTGTAATATTTAAAACATTATTTTATAAATCTGGTGGGCAGATTTCTTGTTTTTCGTTGGCGTGTATATATCTGACAAGGCTTGTAATCCTTGCTGCTGTGTTTTTGTTTTTGATTATTTGAGTGAACCATTGTTTTCGGAATATTTGTACATGTGTAGATGTTTTGTAAATTTGCACTCACGTTGCATAGTGAACAGAAGTACCCACCATACCGCAGGCACATTTGTCTGTTCGGCGGCGTTTCCGTTCGTGTAGATATATAGGGAATGGGCCGTGTCCTGTTATGAAGATAGTCACCTCCCTATTCCAGTTTAGTGTGTTGTATGTGACTCGAGGGACAATTTCGTGCACTTTCCTAGCTGTTGTTCCTTGGTCCCAAAGTTGCTGCCATTTCTGGAGGGTTGCTTGTTTAAGTTGTCGCTTCAGGAGCGTTAGTGGGAAAGGGTTATCAAGTTTATTGTCACAGTTGATTGCAGCTTTGGAATCAGAGGCCACAATAAGGTGGGTGGAAAAATAATAGAGCAAACAGGTAAAAAACAAAAAATAATAATAATTAAAAAAAAAAAAATCAATATAAAATAGAAATAATATTGAAAATGATGCCCATTAAAATATCATAGCCAAAAGACAGCAACCTAATAACAATAAAACAGAAAAAAATATATATAGTGGTCATTCATTTAAATATGGATACTTTCTCGATTACTCCCATCCAGCTTATCATATTTCCTCTCGAAGGTGTACATCGTGGGCAAAATCACGACAACAGAAGGTAAAGTATCCATGTATTTCACAACCCTATTAGGAAAAGAACTCCTTGCGACAAAACAACAGAGAATTGCCTCTAATTAACCGAAACTGGTGTCCCCGAATAGAAGTATTTCACTGATGGCTCAACAATGTTTCATGATCCATCATAATTATGATACATAATTATTTTTCATGCTACATCATTGAAAATCTTGAAAAATACGATCATATGTGTCCACGCTGCATATATCGTTCTAAAGAAAACATATTCTTAACACAACCTCCCTGAAACCCTCAACTGTACCGCGAGACTTTTTGCTGATGATTGCGTAATCTACCGCGCCATAACTCACGAGTCAGATCAAGAACTTCTCCAACACAATCTCAATTCCATCTCTTAATGGTGCTCCACATGGCAAATGCCTCTTAACATCTCTAAAACGGTTCTCATGAGGATTTCACGTAAGACCTCACCTTTCGAATTTTCATACTACTTCAATAACTCGTCCATATCCCAGATTTCTTATTACAAATACCTCGGTATTATCATTTCAGCATACCTGCGCTGTAATAAACACATCGATTATATCTATCAAAAATGCCTCAATAAACTCCTTTTCCTTCGTCGCAATCTGAAACGCTCTATTCGTGACGTTAGACTTCTCTGTCATCAAACCTATATTTTTCCAGTTCTCTCCTATGCCTCCGAAATTTGGGACCCCTACACTGCTAGCAATATCGAGAAGCTGGAATCAATTCAAAATAAATCCGCCCGTTTTATCTATGACAATTGGTACTCCTATGTGTCTGTCTCTGAACTTAAACGCGAACTTAATCTTCTCCCTCTAAATACTCACCGCCTTCTTTCTCGATTAACCATGCTGTTTAAAATTCTCCATGGCCTTTTTAATTTTGATACCACCGGTATTATTTCCAAGCCAACATATCTCTCCGGCAGACTTGATCATCCACTTAAGATTTACTCTATCTCCGCTTCCATCGACTGCTTTAAATTTAGCTTTTTTCCACATACCATTTCTAACTGGAACTCTCTCCCCTCCACTGTCGTTGATTCACCCATGCCATTTATATTTTCAAAAAATATAAAACTTTTTCTCTGTCACCATCAACCGAATTCTCATGTTTAGGCCTCGGCCAACATTATTGTATAAATAAATAAATAAATAAATATTCAATGAATCAACCCTTTCTTTGTGCCTCAAGCCTTGCATACCCGCTATTGTTCTAGTGGCTCTTTTTTGCACCGAGTATTGGAAACTTTTCTTACAATTTTCCGAATATCAAAAACTGTTCTTACAATTTCCCGAAGATAAACCACTTTTCTCACAATTTGCCGAAAATAAAAACTCTCTAACAACGTTCTGGTTATTAGCAACTTTACCGACAATGTTTCGAGTATCAAAAGCTTTACCGACGATGTATCGATATTATCGACGAATATTCGAAGTATCAACAGCTTTTCAAGTATCAAAGTCTTTACCGACAATGCTTCGAGTATCAAAAGCTTTACCGACAATGTGTTTCGAGTATTAAAAGCTTTACCGACAATGTGTTTCGAGTATCGAAATCTTTACCGACAATGTTTCGAGTATCAAAAGTTTTACCGACAATTTTTGTTTCGAGCATCAACATATATTTCAACAATGTTCCGAGGAAAAACAGCTTTTCTAAAAACTTATCTAAAATGTTTCATGTATCAACAACTTTTCTAATAGCGTTCGGAATATCAAAAGCTTTTCCGACAATGTTTCAAGTATGAACAATCTACCGCGTTCTCTTGTATAGGCCTTTGAGGCCAACAATATTGCATACAAATAAATAAATAAATAAACAACTTTTCCGACAATGTTGTGAGTATTAACAGCCATTCCAACAATATTCGAAGTATCAACAGCTTTTCTAAAAACTCCTCTAAAAATGTTTCGAGAATCAATAAATTTTCTAAGAATGTGTTCTGAATGTCAAAATTTTTTCTAAAAATAACTTATGAATATTAGCAACTCTTCTCATAGGTGGAGACTTGAACATTTGGGGGGGGGGGGATCATGATGATGTCAGTTCATATATACACATATACATTAGATCAGACGACTCCACCTTTGACGCTGGGGGGGGGGATACAATGCTCCCCCATGCCTCCCCCCCTTGTAACTCCGCTCATGACTCTTCCAGAAACTCGAGACTTTTCCCAAAATGCATAAAAGAACTTTCTCAACATTTTGAGACTTTCCTGACATTGCTCTGAAAATCAGCAACTTTTCAAGAATATATGTACTTTTCTCACTTCCTGAAACTCAGAAATTTTTCCGGAAATTCGATATTTTTCTTAAATTGTTCCGAGAATCAACAATTTTGCTTTTAAACTCAAGCCTTTTCTGAAACTACACCGAGTTTCGAAACCTTTCCCAGCAACTCGAGGCATTTCTTGTATCGCTCGAGTGCTTTTCTCACAAAGTTTCTAATTTTAACAAGTATTCCAGAAACACCAAAATATTTTCAAAATTCTCCGAGTCGTGTACCGTGAAATCAGTCCGAAACTCCAGACTTTTTTTTGCGTCCTGATTTCGTCGATTCTCCAGAAACTCGAAATTTTTCACTAAAGTTCTTACAATTCCAAACTAGTATTTGTAACATAATGTTCCAATTGAAATATCAACCACTTTCTCCGAAATTTCAGGCTTTCGTGACATCATTTCAAGTTTCAATAACTTTCCAACACACTAGATTTTTCTTGCAACGTCCGCGCGCGTTTCTAGTTTAAGAAATTTACAGAGACTCGAGAATGAATTTTTCTTATAAAATTATGAGTTTCAATATCCTCGGGGTTTAGAAGTATGTTTTTAACTTTCTCACTTAAATCTAGACATTTCTTACAATTTCCCTTTCGGCTCTCTTTCAATAATTTTTCCAGGAACTCGAAAACATTTGACAGGTGGAAGGAATATTGAACTTTCTTTGAAACTTCAGACTGTTTTACGATGCTTTTGAGTTTCATCAACTTTATAGAAATTTGAGTTTCAATGAAATTTTTCTCAAGCTCGAATCCTCACTCAAAATAATCTAAGAAACTTGAGATTTCTCTTGCATCTCTTCAGATCTGGATAACTTTTTAGGGAACTCTAGATTTCCCTTTCAATAACGCTACGAGTATCAACAACTTTTTTGAAAATGTTCCGAGTATCAACAACTTTTCTTACAGCGTTCCGAGTATCACCGACTTTTCCAGCAGCGTTTCAAATATCAACAACATTTTTAACAGCTTTCCGAGTAACAGTACTAACGTTTCTGCAACGCTGCTGCAATTCTAGAATCAGTAGCTTTTCTAATGTCGTTCTGAGTATCACCAACTTTTCTAGCAGCGTTTCGAGTATCAATAACCTTTTCTAACCGCATTCAGAGTATGAACAACTTTTCTAACAGCACATTCCAAGTATCAACAATTCTAATAGCGTTCTCAACATCAATAATTCCAATAGCGTTCTCAATATCAACAATTCCAACAGCGTTCCGAATATCAAAAACTTTTTGTAGCAGCATTCCGAATATCAAGAATTCTGACATTGTTCTGAATATCAGGAATTCTGACATTGTTCTGAATATCAAGAATTCTGACATTGTTCTGAATACCAAGAATTCTGACATTGTTCTGAATACCAAGAATTCTGATATTGTTCTGAATATCAACAATTCTGACATTGTTCTCAATATCAAGAATTCTGACATTGTTCTCAATATCAAGAATTCTGACATTGTTCTGAATATCAACAATTATAACAGCGTTCCGAGTATCAACAATTATAACCGCGTTCCGAGTATCAACAATTATAACAGCGTTCCGAGTATCAACAACTTTTCCAGCAGTGTCAGGGCCGGACCTTGAATCCCGCAAAGTACACAGCCACAGAAGGCGCCAACTGAAGAGGGCTGACTTTTAGGGCGCCAACAGAAGGGAGCGATTTTTTATCACCAACATATTATTAAGTTACACTTGAAAAATGTCCAAAACCGGCCATGAGCAGCAGCATTCCGAGTATCTATCAAAACTTCTCTAACGGCGTTTGGAATATCAACAATTCTAACAACATTCCGAGTATCAACAACTTCTCCATAAACTAGAGACTTTTCTTAAGATACCCTGAGATTTAAATATTTCCCCAGAAACCTGAGACATTTATAAAAATGCTTGAAGTAACAACAACTCGAGACTTGTTTAACAATGCTCTGAAAATACAAAAATTTTCAACAATTTTCCAATTATTTATCAATGCTTTTTTTGCCATGGAAACCATTTTCAAAAAAAAAAAAATCACCAATTAGGCTACCAAGGATTTTCCCACTACGTAATAATTATGCATTTTCATGTTTATGATTGTTTTTCTTCCATCCGGACAACAGATGACTAACAATCCAACTCCCAAAAATATTGTATTAAGAAAACTACAGTTATCTTATAAACTTATAAACTCTCTCTCTATCTCTCTATCTATAGGATCATTCAACAATCTCCACGGGTTGTTTTCAATCCATAAATCAAAATTAAATTCTTTGAACATTGTCCGAGCTTTCATGGCGATTAAAAAAAAAAAAAACCAAGATTCCAAAGAAATTCTTTTAAAGAAACCTTATTTCATATCGACAGCAATATCTGCTTATCGAAATACTTAAAATAAAAATTCTAATTTGATTTTAAACATTTTGAATATGTTTATCTTTTCTTTTTAAGAGGATATAACAAAATTATTAATTAATAATATCAATTTCCTTCGGGAAAAAATATTTCTTTAAATGACATTCATTGACTTTTAAAATAAGTTAATTAACAGCCTTAAAACATCACCGATTTTAATTGCTTCAATTTCGGTAACATTTCTAATTTAAAAAGATAAATTCATTTTATTTATTCACTTTTTCTATTCCTTATTCATCGATAAAAATTCCGAAGGAAAAAAAATTCCTTATTGCTTTTGTCTTTCTTTTTCCTAAAATGTTATTTTCTTAAAATTGGAAATATGTTTTTCGGAGTCTTTTCATAATTTCATGAAAGAAAAATTGTTTCATTTTTTTTCTTTATATATATATGTATAAAATAAAAATGCATGCACATATTCACACGAACCCTCTTGTCAAACTAATTACTCTTGATTAAAAAAAAAAGAAGAATATTCATTAGTTTTTCCTTTAATTATAAACTGAAAGAAGAAGTAAAATAGCGGAAGAAAGAGAGGCTGAAAAAAAAAAAAAGCTTTCTACCTAAAGAATTTAAAGGATTGAATTAAAAAAAAAAAAAAAGTAGGAAAAAGGGAAGAGGAAAACTGCTTCGGGGTTTCATGACGCCTTTTCGAACTTTCTGCGCTTCATTTCACTTCATTTTTTCCCCCCTTCTTCTATCGTCTGCTTTTTATTTTCCTCCCCCCTGCTCTTGTCCCTCTTTTCTATCGTCTGCTCCTGCTGCTGTTGTTGGTCTTCACTGAGGAAAAGCTCGGTTGAGAGAAAATTATTATTTACAGAAAAAAAAGAGGGGGGGGGGGGAAAGAGGAGCTTTATACATTCACGTTCTTCGGAAACTTATGATTACAAATATAACTGGAAGAATAAATAACCGTTATAAACCGTTTGGTTTCTTTTTTCTTTATTGATTTTTTTTTGGATTTATTTATATTGGTATAGAAGGAGGTTTATTGCATGGACTTATTTCCCCCCATTCGGATATCATACCTAAATAAATATTTAGTACGTTTATTTAATGTTTAGTCAACCAAAGAATAGGCTGATAGATCATTGTTTCCAAAGCATAACACCTACTCTTCGTTGGTTATGGGCATTATTCATTCGAACCGGCCACAACTCCGGTCTATCGCCATGAGCAATTTGCTACCGATTGAGTTGTGCCGCAGGTATGTGTGTGTGTACCTAACAGTTTGATGCGTTCTAGTGTCGTGTTTTTGAATCCTTAGTTCTGCCACCTATTAATAGTAAAATACAATGATTTAATATTTGTACTGTTATGGGCCTGTAGCTGTCTGTGTCGAGACTTTTTAACGGAAGATCGGCTCACATTTGCACCTTGAAGTTGGGGAGACACAGAAAACCAACTGCAGCCGATCACCACTGTGACGACTGTGAGGTTCGATCATTTCCGATTTTCATCCCGGGACCCCTTGATGATAATCCGTCATTATTACTACTCAACCACCACAGCGGCGAGGTTGCGGACAGTAAATAAGTATGAATTATACAAATACAAATACAAATACAACGCCACAACAGGCAAAATGCCCAACGAGGTGGCTGATAAAAAGATGCCCATAAAAATATGGTTGTCATATGTTTCAAAAATACAGCAACCCAATTAAAAATGCAATTAACACAAATTACAAACAATATATACACATGATAAAATATTATACGATGCCCATAAAGATTACTTATGGTTGTCTTATTCTAAGAATGGATAGCTTCTCGATTTACCCCAACATGTTTATCGTATTTCTTTTTAAACGTGTCAATTGTGTTACAATTTACTACCTCCGGGGGTAAGCTATTCCATTTATTAACAACCCTATTGGAGAAAAATTCCCTGCGACACCATAACCTTGCATTGTCCCTCACCAATCGATACTGGTGTCCCCTTGTAAAAGCAGTCGATTGGCGGTGTACTAAAAGTTCATGGTCCATCCTATCCATCCCATTGAAAATTTTGAACACTTCGATCATATCTCCTCGACACCTGCGTTCATCCAATGTAAACATATTCTTACTTAAGTAATGTTTAAGTACTTAAAAAATATTACTTAAGGGATGGGCTGCAAAATCTGCCCGCGGGCCAAATGTGGTTCGTGAAGGGGTTCCATCCAGCCCACGAAAGTTGTTCTAGTAAAATGACCATATTTCATAAAAATACGGTACATCGTAAAAAATTGTAGTCAGGGCAAGTAGAGTTGCCAATTACAGTCGTCGTAACCAGAACATGACCCACCGAATTACAGTCCAAAAAAAATTGTAAATAGTCAATGGCAAGTTGCCAGTTACCGCCAAAAATGAACAAAAGCAAGTGAAGTTGCAAGTTACAGCCGAAAAAATTGTCAAAGACAAGTGAAGTTGCCAATAACAGCCGAAAATTCCACTATGAAAGGCAAGTGAAGTTGCTAGTTACAGCAAAACTAAAGTGTCAAAGACAAGTTGCCAACTACCACTAAGATTGCTGAAAAATCGCAAATCGCAGAAAGTGATGTATTTGACAAATTTATGACATTTATTTGACTATAATTATGATACTCATAATTATCATAACATAATTTATACACATGACAATCATCTTAATTCTTGATTTCAAAAATTCAACTAAGTCCTGTTGAATATAAGGGGAGAAAACGGGAAATTTTATATAAAAAAAAAGATTGGTTGGTCAAAATTACGGGAATATCCCCTCAAAATACGAGTCATATGGTCACTCCTACATATACACGCAAGTTTCTGGCCCATGAGCGACAGAAATATCGCATATCTGGCCTAAGTACTCAAAATGTAACGGACACTGAAAAAATATTTCCTCCTCAATATAATTTCGAAAAAATATTTCCTGGTCAATATAATTCTGAAAAATTATTTCCTAGTCAATATAATTCTGAAAAAATATTCTGGTCAATATAATTCTGAAAAAATATTTCCTGGTCAGTATAATTCTGAAAAAATATTTCCTCCTCAATATAATTCTGAAAAATTATTTCCTGGTCAATATAATTCTGAAAAAATATTCTGGTCAATATAATTCTGAAAAAATATTTCCTGGTCAGTATAATTCTGAAAAAATATTCTGGTCAATATAATTCTGAAAAAATATTTCCTGGTCAGTATAATTCTGAAAAAATATTTCCTCCTCAATATAATTCTGAAAAAATATTTCCTCCTCAATATAATTCTGAAAAATTATTTCCTGGTCAATATAATTCTGAAAAAATATTCTGGTCAATATAATTCTGAAAAAATATTTCCCGGTCAGTATAATTCTGAAAAAATATTTCCTCCTCAATATAATTCTGAAAAATTATTTCCTAGTCAATATAATTCTGAAAAAATATTCTGGTCAATATAATTCTGAAAAAATATTTCCTGGTCAGTATAATTCTGAAAAAATATTTCCTCCTCAATATAATTCTGAAAAATTATTTCCTGGTCAATATAATTCTGAAAAAATATTCTGGTCAATATAATTCTGAAAAAATATTTCCTGGTCAGTATAATTCTGAAAAAATATTCTGGTCAATATAATTCTGAAAAAATATTTCCTGGTCAGTATAATTCTGAAAAAATATTTCCTCCTCAATATAATTCTGAAAAAATATTTCCTCCTCAATATAATTCTGAAAAATTATTTCCTGGTCAATATAATTCTGAAAAAATATTCTGGTCAATATAATTCTGAAAAAATATTTCCTGGTCAGTATAATTCTGAAAAAATATTTCCTCCTCAATATAATTCTGAAAAATTATTTCCTGGTCAATATAATTCTGAAAAATTATTTCCTAGTCAATATAATTCTGAAAAAATATTCTGGTCAATATAATTCTGAAAAAATATTTCCTGGTCAATATAATTCTGAAAAAATATTTCCCGGTCAATATAATTCTGAAAAAATATTTCCCGGTCAATATAATTCTGAAAAAATATTTCCCGGTCAATATAATTCCGAAAAAATATTTCCCGGTCAATATAATTCTGAAAAAATATTTCCTGGTCAGTATAATTCTGAAAAAATATTCTGGTCAATATAATTCTGAAAAAATATTTCCTGATCAATATAATTCTGAAAAAATATTTCCCGGTCAATATAATTCTGAAAAAATATTTCCTCCTCAATATAATTCTGAAAAAATATTCTGGTCAATATAATTCTGAAAAAATATTTCCTTCAATAACTGTGCTATTAATTTTGAAATAATTTCTATCACAAATTACAAAATTATTTTTTATATATTTATTTCTTATTGATTTATGGGTTTTTTTTTTTGAAATTCTGAATTTTAATCTATTAATTCTGCACTTATTTTTCCTTTCATCAATTTTACAATTATTTTTCCTTTCATGAATTCCAGAATTATTTCTTTCCTTAATCCCGAAATTATTTTTTTAATTTAGAAATTATTTCTTTCATTTAATTAATTCTAGAATTATTTTTTCATTGATTCCGAAATTATTTCTTTCAGTAATTCTAGAATTATCCGTCTTTCAGTGTTTTCAACCATCTTCTAAAAATTTTCGCGACAGGCCACGACAAACAGCTCCAAAGGGATGGCCCGCGGGTCATGCGTGGAGAACCCCTGCTGTATAATGTAAGCTCAGCTAAATACAAATACAAACACAAATGTGACGCGACAGCCAAAATAACCATAAGTCGGAAATGAAACGGGTAGAGGGAAAATCCAAGTCCATGTCCTCGATACGTCCACAAGTTTAGACGGGAATGTCTCTCGCACCTCTTAACTGTAAACGAGACCTAATACGAACTACTACGCATATAACTACGCGTGCATAGTATCTTTCGAGACCTCAAAAAAGTGCTACGCAGTGACAGCGCACGTGCAGTTGTATAGTAAAAGATCAGGGTCACGCCATTAACGTCATCGTATTACATGTAACGCCAAGGGGCCGTCTTACGACAGGTTTCACAGTGTTTTGTGTGATACAGGATTACATGCGTTATGAATCGTTATATCCGATTCAGAGGTGCATTTGTGATTTATCCGCTCACTAAGTGAGCTACACGAATTTTGCCGCGCTTCTACCAATCTAGTCTAATTTTCTTGAATGGCGTGTTTCCTCGAATTCTCCACCCTGTATTATAACCCGCTTGGCCCCCCCCCCCACTCCTACAAGTACATCCGTGTTCCTAAGTCACTCTTTTGGTCACTCTTATGCTCACGCACTCGCTGAATCACATCGCTCTTTTAGTCATTCATATTCTTGCACTGCTTTGGTCACACACATGCTTGGAAACTGTTTCGGTAACTGACATGCTCGCACAATGTTTTGGTAATTCACATACTTTCATTTCACGCTCTAGGTCACACTTTTTGTTGCCTCACTGACGTGGTTCCTTGCTTTATAGGTCACTCTTTTGATCATTTTCATGTTTACACATGCTCTAGGTCATTATTTTGGTCATTCACGTGCTTGCACACGCTCGCTAGGTTACTCACTGGCCTAATCCATCACTCTCTAGGTCACTCTTTTAGTCATTCACATGCTTGCGCACGCTCTAGGTCACTCACTAACCTGATCCCTCGCTCTGTAGATTACTCTTTTGGTCATCCACATGTTTTCTCACGCTCAAAGTAATTTTTTTTTGCTCACCCACGTGCTTGCAAACTCTCTAGGTCACTGACTCACCTAATCCCTAACTGTCTCTCAGAGGCTGATTTATTTAATTGTTATACAAATTTTGCTGCCCTTCTCCTATTCTACTAATTTTCTTGGCTACACATTCCCTCAAATTTGCCGCCCCTCTGAATTTGCAGCTCTGGGCTATCTATAGCCCACTAGTCCCCCCCCCCCCCCGTAAATACGTCACTGATCCGATTCATTTGTTAGACGTTGAAAAGTTTCATTTACTGATATTAATCGGAGATAAGTTACGTGCTAACTATTCGTAAGATAAATTTGTCTGCCCGTGGCATTCAACAGCTGTGACCAACAGTAAGAACGATAGCGCGCATACTAATCAAAGGATGCGGCGCATACTAATGAAAGGATGTGGTGCGTACTAATCAAAGGATGTGGCGCATAGTAATCAAAGGATGTGGCGCATACTAATCAAAGGATGTGGCGCATAGTAATCAAAGGATGTGGCGCATAGTAATCAAAGGATGTGGCGCATAGTAATCAAAGGATGCGGAATACTAATCAAAGAATGTAGCGCATACTAATCAAAGAATGTGGCGCATACTAATCAAAGGATGTGGCGCATAGTAATCAAAGGATGTGGCGCATAGTAATCAAAGGATGTGGCGCATAGTAATCAAAGGATGTGGCGCATAGTAATCAAAGGATGTGGCGCATAGTAATCAAAGGATGTGGCGCATAGTAATCAAAGGATGTGGCGCATAGTAATCAAAGGATGTGGCGCATAGTAATCAAAGGATGTGGCGCATAGTAATCAAAGGATGTGGCGCATAGTAATCAAAGGATGCGGAATACTAATCAAAGAATGTAGCGCATACTAATCAAAGAATGTAGCGCATACTAATCAAAGAATGTAGCGCATACTAATCAAAGAATGTAGCGCATACTAATCAAAGAATGTAGCGCATACTAATCAAAGAATGTAGCGCATACTAATCAAAGAATGTAGCGCATACTAATCAAAGAATGTAGCGCATACTAATCAAAGAATGTAGCGCATACTAATCAAAGAATGTAGCGCATACTAATCAAAGGATGCGATAGCTTCCGCAATTATCACGAAACGTCTCGATATTTTTAGTCCAAATCAAGAATTCAACACATTCAACTAAGATCATGTTTAAATCCCAAGGTCGTGTTGGTATATACGATAAAATCACCAATTAATTACTTAATTAACTTGACATAATCATGGTCCAGGATGTTGAATTCGAATGTTAATGTTGGCTTTGCTTGTTGATACGGGCGACGAAATTTTGAGAACCACTGCTCCAATCCAACCTTTTAGAGCAGGCATCCTCAACCCGTTACTCGTGAGCAGCACAGTGCTCCCGGAAGCCCCCAGAGTGCTCGATGCTCATGTCCGATTTCATGTGTGCTCGCGAGCACTTGATCAACGCTTCAATTAAACACACTGTAAAAATTGCATTCAAGGACTACAATTAATGCAGATTTCAGGCATACGTATGCCAAAGTAGTGTAAGGGTGCTCTTCGTTTGATGGTGGGTATAGTCAGTGCTCGAGAACGGTTGAAGATGCCTGTTTTAGAGAGTGCCTGCTACCTCATTAGTTTGGAAACGTTGGCATCTTGAAGAAAGCCAACATTACAAGACTGCTGTTGTGAATGTATTTATCTTCTTCACACTTATTTAAATTTAATTTAATTTTTATCCCAAAATACGGGTAGTGTACGTACCATGAGTGGGCAAAAATATCTAATTGGTCTAATGAACAGAAAGCTATACATTTTTCCATATTTATAAGACTTTCCAACTTTATCTGGGAATTATGCATAATAATAAGTCGTCGGCAAAATGTGCAGTGAAATTTAATCAAACTTCCCTTATCGAGACGATTGGTGATTATACATAATCACCGGTGGATCACTTTTACACAGTAACATGTGCATTTTAACGTCAGAATGTATACGAACCAAATTGCGACAGAAGCCAAACATCGTATAAATGTGAAAGTTTTTCAAACGAGGATCCACTGTATATTGTGCCTCCCCATTAGCGTACACTCCCCGTTAGCGGACAGAATTTTTGGTCCCATGGGTGTCCGTTATCGAGAGGTTCTACTGCAGTGCTAATAATCTGGTCGTCATGGGTATACTCTAACCTAGTGTTTCTCAAAGTGTGCGTCACGGCGAATTGGAGATATGGATTTGTGTGTGTATTCGTGCTTTGAATGGTTCTTCTATATGTGGGAAAATATTACCAAACTATTCTGAGGAGACGCAGATGAACCATGATATGGGCAAGGGAGCCGCTTGCTGTGACAAAAGTTTGAGAACCACTGCTCTAAGGCCGGTATTACACTATAAAAGTTTGATAAAAGTCCTATTATAAAACTTGAAAAATGCAGCCAATAAGGTCAACGGTTGCATTTTCTAGAATGTAACCAATAACCTTATTGGTTAGATTTTTCAACTCTTATAAAAGGGATTTTATCAAACTTTTATAGTGTAATACCGGCCTAACCCAAGGGTGCTCAACATTTAAGACAGTGCGGGCCACTTCATTGGTTTGGGAACGTGTCGCGAGCCACTTAAGTGACGTGGAACTGTGCCTCGGATAGCTAAAATATTAAGAATGTGCTGCAGGCCGCTTAAGTGACCCACGGCACCATATCACTTAAATCGATCTGTAAATGTGACTTAGGCTGCTTTTGTGACCTGGAACTGCGCTGCATGTTACTTAAGTCTGGGCCGTAACTAGGACTTTTTGCCGCCCCCACTACTTTAAAATTCAATAATTTTATAACACTGTGTTCTTTGTTCCTACCTAAAACTGCCGCCCCCTAAATTTTGCTGCCCGGGGCAGTTGCTCCGCCCGCTCTAGTTCAAGCGATGATTAAGTGATACGTAAATGTGCCGCATGTTACTTAAATGATCTGTAAATTTACCGCGGGCCTCTCTAGAACTATGCCGCAGGTGACGAAGATTATCCTGTAAGTAATCATCTTACACTTTATTTCCTCACCTACGGCGCCCCCCCCCCCCCCACCACCAGTGCCGTCTTAACGCAAGGGCCTACCGGGTCTCAAGAGAAGAGGGGCCTCACAAAAACGAGAACTGGTTTAAATTTTCAAGAATTGGTCGTGTAGGGCCTCAGAAATATAACTTGGCCCGGAGCCCCATGATGCTCTTAAGACGGCATTCCCTCCCCCCCCCCCCTCCCACAATATACCAATATCACAAGAGCCCATATAAGCCAAGGTCGAGAGCCACTGATGTATAGGTTGTAAAAAATATGAAAGGGTTTCTGAACCAAAAGACTAGCAAAATACACCTGAAAAACTCGGCGGACCACAAATTTACTGCATGAGTAATGTGACAACACGTGACTCATACGAGTATCATACGGGACATTTTTCATGTATAATCTTCACTATATCTTATTTAAATCCATAATCTTTACTAGAATCACGTGTTTTCATAATCTTTAAATTACGTTATATAAATTATTACTATGGAAATATATGAATATTCATCTGACATTTGTAATGTTCAACGTTTTTCCCCGTGGACTAAATTTCAAGAGCAAATAATAAATAGGAAATTTGTTGAAAATGGCATTTCTTTTACTTTTACTGGTGATTTTCATTTGGTATTATTTTCAACGGTATTTATTTAGCGCTAATTATTTCGCCTACTTATTTTTTGTCCCGGGTCCTCCAATTATTTCTCCTATTTATTTATTTAGTTTTTTGCCAATTCTCGTATTATTTTTCGTCGTATTTATTTTTTTTTGCCAGTCCGCAAATTATTTCTCCTACTTACTGTATTTATTTATTTTTTGCCGAAAAAAACCTCCAATTATTTCTCCTATTTATTTATTTTTTTTGTCAATCCGCAAACTTTTTCCTCCTATTTACAATATTTGTTGTTTCGCCGGTCCTCAAATTATTTCTCTTTCTTGTTTATTTTTTTTTTGCCAGTCTGCAAAATATTTATCATATTTACGGTGTTTATTTATTTTTTTGGCCAAATCTCAATAATATTTCCCCCCATGTTTTTAATTTTTTTGCCAGTCCGCAAATTATTTCTCCTACTTATTTTTTTTTGCCGGTCCGCTCTCGTTTAAAGTAGTATTCATTTTTCTTCAAATTATTTCTTCGATTTCTGCTGGTCCGCAAAATTCTTCCTCCAATTGTACTGGTCCGCAGCTGTAAAAAGTTTGTAGACCACTGATTCATAATTAAGATGATCATAAAGAGGATTCATAATTATATATGTCTTCTTTCTTATTATATATATCTCCGTTTTCTTGTTTAATTATTAAATATTTTTCCTGAGGGAAGTAGTTATAAAAATAGCGAATTATCCGTGCAATGATACGAGTTTAATGACCACATAAGGTGTTTCCTGCATTCCTTAAATCATTTTAGAAACATTCCATCACGTTCAAGATGGAATCTCTCGCCAACCTCTCTTCTCTAATTCACCGAAGCTACTACATCCATCTTCTCATGTTTAAGAAGATTCAAGAGACTCTGGTTTTCCGTAAATACCCCGATGAGATTATCGGATGAACCGCATAATCTTGTTCGGAAAGTCTCGTGCCCCTCGGAATATATTTGTTGAGACACCATTGGAGGTCTCTCCTTCCCCTCCTCCCAAAAAATGCCGGCACACACACACACACGTACAGAAGCGTTTGCTCCTCCTTTCATCAGGTCCCGGGAGCGACTGGAGCAGCTGAGGGCGCCATAAAAATCCTCCGCTTTCAAATATTTCATCCTTGATAGGGGAAGATTTGTCAGTTTACGAGACCGACATGATGCACGGTTGTCAACAATTCTGACGGTTACGACCCATGGGCGAAACTCGTTAAGCCGTACATCTTCCCCGGGAATTCCTAATGTTGAGAAGATCCGTCCATCCACAAAGTCTTCTTTCTACTTGCTTTATTCTTTTGGAGGCATTCTTTCGATCTGAATATAGTTGTGAATATCTTCTCTTTTATAATAAGATTTGTCGATTTGAAGTGAATAGGCCAACTTATGATTACGTTGAAGGGACGTTAGTTTTTATTGGGCCTAAATTTTGCGACGCGATTTCCCGATGATTCGGGATTTCAATATTGAACGTTTCTTGAGGAATAATTTCCGAAAGGATAATGCATTAGATGAAAGCCGCAATGAATGTTGAAACCCTTTTAGCACGACTGTTTTGTTATGGAAGAAAGACCGATTGAAAAAAAAATCTTTCATTTGGTTTGTCGACGATGAATTTAGTATTGTACGATCTTTGATATATCTCTCAACTTGTGTTTAAAAATACGGAATGCGCATTCAGTGTTGATTCTACCTGGTAGGATGATGATTCTCAATAAAAGAGCAGTGGTCATCCCCATATAGTCTTATAGGTGGATACAGGCAAAAGGGGATCGCCCCCCCCCCGTTCAATGAAAGAATTGTATTATTGGGGCAGGGGCATAGGCAATAAATGTGGACATTCGTTCACTCACACTCTTGTAGATTCGCCCCCCTCCCCTTCTCCCGTACGAGGAGTCTGTATCCGTTTATGGTCTTTCTCTATCTAAACTTAAGATTCTAAAGTATATTCCAAACGTTTCGCCTTAAAATATATGGTAGCTATCCTCGTTGGGGACAAAAAAATAAAGGATCTCACATCCAGTCCGCTCCTGTCTTTCCCAAGTAGATGCGAAAATTTTGTTCACATCTACAATAAACAACCGTTATGGATGCAAACGTTTCGCTCACATTTGCAGATAACGTTAATAGTTGACGCAAACGTTTCGTCCACACACCAGTGGTAAACGTCCACTGTAGATGCAAACGTTTCGTCCACATCTGTTGCAAACATTCGCTGTAAATACAAACGTTTCGTCCACATCTGTTGCAAACATTCGCTGTAAATACAAACGATTTGTCTACACGACTACGGTAAACATTCATTATACATGTAGACGGTTAATTCACGTCTGTTGTAAGCATTCGAGTAAATGCAAACGTTTCATGCTTATCTGTTACAGTCGTTTCCCGTTTCAACGAATACCGTTATAGCGAAAATCTCGTTTTAATGAAAACTTTTTTAATCCCCAGAAAAGTTTACGTAGATACAATCTAGAATTCCTTTATAACGAAATTTCGTTATCACGAAGTGATTTCCTCGTCCTCTTGGAATTCGTTATAATGGGATTCGACTGCATATACATTCACTGTAGATGCAAAAGTTTGTTTACATCTGTTGTAAACATTCACTGTAGATGCAAAAGTTTGTTTACATCTGTTGTAAACATTCACTGTAGATGCAAACATTTTGCTCACATGTAGCGCAAGCATACATTGTAGATGTCAACGTATGTTCACATCTGTGGTGAACATCCATTGCAGAAGCAAACGTTTCGTTCACGTCTGTTGTAAACATTCACTGTAGATGCAAAAGTTTGTTTACATCTGTCGTAAAAATTCACGGAAAGGGCAAAAGTTTGTTTACATCTGTTGTAAACATCCATTGCAGATGAAAGTCAATTCAGTTAGTGTTAATTTTTTTTATTTTAATAACTGTACAACCCCTTACAACATGAATAACGTTGCTGAAATTCCTATTTAGATAAAAAATCCCACCTCTTTCAATAATTCAGATGTCGGTACATATCTAAAATGTTAAAAATGGAGCTTGGTTCCTTTTATATAACAGCCGTCCAATTGTTGCTTAGTGTGCGCTGAAGTGAACGTGGTGAGGATGAACCAGCGATATTGATGTTTTCAAAATGCCCAACCCGAAGTTAGTTAACAAAGAACTGAAACTTGTGCTTGAAATCATATTTTAATTATTTTATTGCAATTAGTCACTGGAACTAGTCGCAATTAGTCTCCTGGCCACTCACAAAAATTTGTGTTACGATCACACGACAATTTCTCTGCAAAAAAGATCAGAAGACCGAATTCGCTACACGTTCTAATAAAATAATTATGATTTGTTACCTACACACACACACACATTACGGAAGATCAGAAATTCTGATTTGTTTTCAAATGCAGAAAATTGAGAGCCCTAATTTGTCACGTTACTAGTTGCTAAAGTTTGAAAAGCCTGTTACTTATTAAAGAAGATCAGAAATTCCGATTTGTTACTAGTTGAGGGAGATTAAAAAGTTCAATTTGTCACTAGCTGTACTAGTTGCGCAAAATAAAAAAGCTAATTTGTTACTAATTGCGGAAGACGGAAAGCTTAATTTGTTTCTTGATTATCAGATATTCGGATCTGTTTCAAGTCACTCCCCGACTGAGAAATATGATCTTTTAATCGGTTAAAAAAATAATTTGTTTGAAAATGTGTGCCAAAAAATGAATTCATTTCCGATTAAGATCAAGAATCATAATTTGTTATCAACTGCGAAGAATAATTGATAAGATGCCGCTGTGGTGGTCGAGTGGTTATAGTGCCGGACTCGTGATGCGAGGATCCGGGTTCGAACCCCACAGTGGTGGTCGGCTGGGGTTGGTTTTCTGTGGTTCCCAACTTCAAGGCGCAAATGCGAGCCGATCTCCCCGTTAAAAAGTCTCGCCACAGAGAGCAATAGTCCTACAACGGTAGATCATTCAACCATAACACTTCACTCATAGTTAGAAAAAAAACTGGGGGCAGATGACAGCACTACACATAGCCGCTGTGGTGGTCGAGTGGTCATAGTGACAGACTCGCCGGGTTCGAGCCCCACCGTCATCACAGTGGTGGTCGGCTGAAGTTGGTTTTCTGTGGTTCCCAACTTCGAGGCGCAAATGCGAGCCGATCTCCCCGTTAAAAAGTCTCGCCACAGAGAGTAACAGTCCTACAAACAGTACAAATATTCAGTCACTACACATGACTCACTTCACTTTTGAGATATAGATGGCAGCACTGAAAAATCATACACAACACTATATACACACTCAGACTGTTAGGTACACGCACTTACACTTCCGGCACAACTCACTAGGTAGTAAATTGCCTATGGCAATAGACCTGAGTTGTGCTCGGTTTGAAAAAAAAAAAAAGCACTACACATAACAAGCATTACACAGAAACAAACTTTACGTCAGGTTGCACTACACGTACACGCACATTCCCGCATGTACCGATTCGTTGGGGGCTCCGCGGGGGGGGGGGTGCATGTGTGGTGTAGAAGCAGTAGTAGGTAGGGCCTCCAAAAAAAATGGCTCGGGGATCCATGATGTTCTTAAGTCAGCCACCTCGTTGGGCAATTTGCCTGTTGTGGCGTTGTATTTGTATTTGTATATGTGCAAAACATTGCGAAGGCTAAGTGTTCTAATAAGAAGATAGTTCAGGATTTGTACTCCGGTGGACAATCTGAAATCCCAATCCTTGTTATCAGATACAAGAGGTTAGAAACTGATTCATACAAATAATCACAAACATTACAACAGGTGAATTGCAGCCTACGAGGTGGCCGAAAAAAACAATAAATAAATGAAATGAAATGCCATACTGTGGAAGGTTTTTTTGATTCGTTACCCGATACACAGGTGATTCGCAACTGTTAAATATATAAGAGAATTTCTTGTCTATTGCTCGTTACGAAAGATTAATAGTTCTGATTTGTTACTCCTCCCCCAACGAGGAAGAGATTCGCAACTGTGAATTAGATAAATAACTGTTTGTTTATCACTCACCCGTTACGAATGATTTGTTTTACTACATGCAGAAGTAATTCGCAACTGTGTTAACTAACAGAATTTCTTGTTTATTGCCCGTTACGGGAGATCAAAATTTCCAGATGTAGGAGTAATTCGCAACTGTTTACTAAAATTATTTCTTATTTATTGCCCGTTACGGAAGATTAAAATTTCAAATTTTTACCCGATATGGAAATAATGCGCAACTAGTTACTAACTGACAGAATTTTTTGTTTATTACCCGTTGTGGAAGATTAAAAGATTTGATTTGTTACCTGATGCGGAAGTGATTTGAATCTGAAATTCTTTTATTCCTCAATTCAAATAAAAGAACATCTTGTTCATTGCCCGTTATCGAAGATTAAAAACATTGATTTATTACCCGATCCGGAAATGATTCACAACTAGTCATTAACTAATAGAATTTTTTATTGCCCGTTATTGCTCAGATGCATAAGCGATTCACAACTGTTTACTAACATAATCTCTGGTTTATTGGCCGACACGGGAAATTAAAATTTATAATTTTTATTTGATGTGGAATGATCCGCAACTGCTATTAGCAAACAGAATTTTTTGTTTACTGCCCGTTATGGAAGATTAAAAGTTTTGATTCGTTATTTGATGCGAAAGGAATTCACAGATGGCAGTAGAGTTTATTATTGTCCGTTATGAAAGATTAAAAATTCTGCTTTTTTACCCGATGCGAAAGTAATTCTCAACCGGTAACTAACAGAATTTTATGTTTACCATATTGCAGAAGTAATTCGCAACTAATTACTAACAAACAACATTTCTTGTTTGTTATCTGTTAGGGAAAATTTAAAACAATGATTTTTTGCATGATATGGAAGAAATTCGCAACTAGCAATTAACCAACAGAATGTTTTGTTTATTGCCCGTTACGGATGATTATTTACCATACGCGGAAGTGATTCGCTACTGGTAACTAACAAAATGTTTTTGTTTGTTGCCCGTTACGAAGAATTTGTAATTTGTTACCAGATGCAGAAGTGATTCGCAACTGTTAATTAACAAATGTTCTTGCTTATTACCCGTTACGGAAGCTTAAATGTTTTATTTGTTACCCGATGCAGGGCCATCTTAAGAGCATTATATTACCTGGCCGAGTAATGTTTCTGAGGCCCTACCTGGCAAATCTGCATTCTTACTCCCGAAAATTTCAACCACATCTGATTTTTGTGAGTCCCCCCTTCTCTTGAGGCTCCCGGGCAGTGCCCGAGTGGTCCCATGCGTTAAGACGGCACTGACCCGATACGCAAGCAATTAGCAACTGGTTACTAAATGAAGAACTTTTTGTTCATTTCCTACGCAAGATTAAAAGTTCTGATTTATTACTCAAATCACCAAAAGCAAAAAAACATTGTTTGGTACCTTATTACGGATGAAATTTGCATTTCTTTTCTCTTCAATTCACGATTCTTCCTTGCTTCACTTTGTGCTATTGAAAATCCGAGAATCCCTCGCAAAATTGAATTTTTTTCTTTTAATTTGAAATCAATTGATGCTTTGAAAGCTATAGACATTCCCCTTATTTTTTGTTAAAAGTACGGTGCGGACATCAATAATAAGACTTTCAAAATACGTTTGTCAACCCCGATTTCATCTCACACATACGCGACGATCGCAAATCCTTCAACCAAAAACACTCAATAGCACATATCAAAACAAAAAATAATTGTTACTGGACCTAGTGCCTAAGTTCGCTTATGGTACCAGAAAGTATCGGTAGTAACATTGAGATTTTTTGTTCCCGTTTTCAAAGGAAAACGAGGCGTTGGCGGCGTAGTTCCGGTGAAAATGGTTCCAAACACCGGAACGCAAATCAGCGTGAAAACGTTTTCAAAGAGAGGAAAGGTAATTCTGTGAAAGATTCGCTTGTTTTCTACCGTTTTTTCGGGGAGGAGGGAGGAAGGCAAACTAGTTATTTTGCCAGTCATTCATAACTAGCTTTTTATTATTATTATTTACTACAAGTCAGTGATTGATGGTATTTTCGTACGTTTCTTTCGACTTCAGTCTTGACCTTTTACGAAAAGGTGTGATACCGCTGAGGAGAGTTCTTGGTCTGGTTTCCTGTGGGGGTAACAACTCGAAATTTATCAATAAAAAGGCGCGCATTATATTTTCTACTACTTGGTTCCTTTACCATTGGTGTTCGGAATTGAGAATTTGTACATTTTGTCGAAATTCTGAGACATGCTGTAATGAAATTCGGCATGGGCAGGCACGCAGTTATACATTTTTTTCTGTAATACAGTGATAGAACACATCTAAATAAAGGTTTTAACAGCTGGCTGATGCGAAGATATATTTTTGGAAAGAGAAAATATGCAACTGCCTCCTGTGGGGAATCGAACCCACGTCCTTTCACTTTCCGGGTGAACGCCCCTAAACCAGTGGTTCTCAACCTTTGCGAGCCCGCGGCCCGGTTTCATTCATTTTTATGAGCTGAAAGGCCAGTCAAACACACGAGCAACAGAAAATGAATGAGGAAAAAGGAAACGGCTAATCACTCGCGTCCCGGTATGAATTATGTCAGGGGCCCGGGGTACCGGGCTGCGACCCGACGGTTGAGAAATACTGCCCTATACCACTAGACTACAAAGGCAACGAGTATCTCAATCTTTTCTTGAAGCTCGTGCGCACTGAACGGGACCGTAGGTGGACGGTCGAATACAATTCAGGACAAAGCTCACAATTGTTGACTATGCCACAGTGAAAGGACGTGGGTTCGATTCCCCGCAGGACCAGTTGAATTTTTTCTCTCTTTCCAAAAATATATCTTCGCATCAGCCAGCTGTTAAAACCTTTGTATGGATAGTGGAGAGTGACGTCATCCTCGGATAGAACACATCTAAATAAGTAGTTTTTGCAGTACAATTCCTGGCCGCTGTGCGGTCATGTGTGGGCATCGTACTGGACTCTCGTCCTGAGGATCCAGGTTCGAACTCCGTTGACGGCATAGTGGTGGCCGGCTGAAGTTAGTTTTCTGCGGCTTTTCAGCTTCGAGGCGTGAATGCGAGACGGTCTCTCGCGTGAAAAGTCTCTACGCAGAGAGCAGGCAGACCTACAACACGATATACTAACATAAACATGAAAATTCAAGCATTTTCACCTTTACTTCAGAAAATGTAAGGCAGATGGCAGCATATGAACACGAAACAAACGCAACTCGACCCAGAACACACATTCCGGCATGTGCCGATTCGTTAGGAATTCCTTAGAGGAATGTGTACGAAGTGCATGTACGATTAAGTAGTAGTAGTAGTACAATTCATGGTCGTAACCTAAGTGGTAAACCGCTAGATAGCGCTGTCATTGATCGCATAAAGTGCTGATATTGTCTCTTATCGTCATTTCTATCGTGTATTGCGAAAGGAATGGAAAAGAAAACATGTATTTAATGCATGATGCTTTCTTTCAAACCGAGCACAACTGAGTTTTATCACCACGGACAATTTACTACCTACTGAGTTGTGCCGGAAATGTATGTGTGTGTGCACCTAAAACAGTCTGAGTGCGTATCTAGTGTTGTGTCCGATGTGAAGTGTAATGATTGAACATTTGTACTGTTTGTAGTCCTGTTGCTCTCATGGTCGATTTCGGATCCCCTCGATGCGAGCACGTCACTATGACCACTCGACAACCACAGCGGCAATGCTTGATGCTGCGGACACAAAAAAAAACAAAAACAGACAAGCATTCCATGTTGCGGACAGAAATGCTGTGGAAGCCCAAAGACTATGATCAGAGTGTTTTCCGACAGGGTGTATGCTAGATGTAAATACTTTTGAGCGATTGCACCGGTGTCATTGTGAAACGGGCTTCTTTTGGCGTCCTCACATTCCTGACACATGCCTTGTGCTTGCATGTCTCTGACAAGGGAACCCGTTTTGCACAGACAGCTGTGCAATCGCTCAAAAGTATTTACATCTAGCATACACCCTGTCGGAAAACACTCTGATCATAGTCTTTGGGCTTCCACAGCATTTCTGTCCGCAACATGGAATGCTTGTCTGTTTTTTTGTTTCTTTTTGTTCCTGATTCGTGAAATCGTTGGTTTCACGAATCAGGAACGAGTTTGTTCGGAACCGCAGTGAGCTGCCAAATGAGTGACCTAGAGAGCAAGGAGCCAAGTCAGAGTAAGTGGTCCATCGTATGCTTGCATGTCCTTAATAACTCTTTTGGTCACACGCTGACCTGATCCCTACCTCTCTAGGTAAGTAAAATGGCCCTTTGCTCTCTAGGTTGGTCTTTAGGTCATTTATCTGTGCTTAAAAAAATTATTATCTATCAAAAGAAATATATAGATTGTATGCAAGCATGTGAGGGACCAAAAGAAAAACTGGAGAGTGTTTGAACATTTGAGTGACTTGGAAAGAGAGGGAGGTACTAGTCAGTGAGTGTCAAGAGCGTGACAAAGAAAGTGTGCAAGTAAATGAATGACCTAGAGAGCAGAAGACCATGTCACTGAGCGACTAAAAGACTTACCTAGAGAGTTAGGGACCAGGTCAGTGCGTGACCAAAGATCAAAAGAGTAATTTAGGGTGTGTAAGCATACGAGGGACCGAAGTATTGTGAAAGTATTATGAATGATCAAAAGAGTGACTTAAATAGCTAAAGGACCGGGCCAGTGAACAATTAAATGAGTGACAAAAATAATGAATTAGAAACAGAGGCGTAATTATAAGGAGCGGGGCACTAAGCGAGCAATAACCCAGGGTGGGGCAAACTTGAGGACTGAATGATCAACAAAATTGGACTAGAATGGGAAAAGGGCGGCAAAATTTGTGCAGCCCGCAAAACCATAAATCCACCTCTGATATCTTCGGGAGATTTGTCGCCACCAGAGAAGAAGCAATTCATTTATTGTGACTCCATCTTGAATTCGCAGGCGAAATATATTAATCAGGGGGCCCAATCTCCTGTTTCTTCACAACCAATCGGTCAAACTCCGGTTCCCGGCCTCTTATCTTTCCCTGCAGGTGCTTTCGATCGACGGAGGCGCCGTCTAGCGTCTCTTTCCAATCAACATCACTTAGAGTGGCATTTTTCTCCGCGGCCACTATCTTCGAATAGATCGTCGGTCCCCTAATTTTAAGGAAAGAGAGGATTTTTGAAATTTACCTGCTTTTTACGAATTTCAATTATATATAATAAACCTCGATTTCCTTCTCTCGTAGCACAAGATGTTGTTCTGATTTATTTTCTGGGGGTGTTCTAACTTCAAGGCGCAAATATATGCGTGAACCACCTTTCAATTCAATACAATGCGACTAAATTATTGAAGAATTTAATTGATTCATTCATGAATTCTAAAATTAATTCGTTGATGAATTCTGAATGTGCATCAGTTCTGAAGCAATTCCTTCCACTAATTTGAAAATTATCTCTCTTTTTATTAGCTGAAATTATTTCTTTTTTTATTTCTCGAATTACCTCTTTCTTTAACTATTTATATTAAAACTTTTTATTGTTGTAGCTCTGAAGTTTTATCTTTTTTTTCTGTAGTTCGGAACTACATCATTTTCTGTAGTTAGGAAATGACCTATTTTCGTAGTTCTGAAATGATCTCTTTCTTTCTGCAGTTCCGAAACTACATCTTTCTTTCTGTAGTTCTGAAATTATCTCTTTCTTTCTGCAGTCCCGAAACTACCTCTTTCTTTCTGTAGTTCTGAAGTTATCTCTTTCTTTCTGCAGTTCCGAAACTGCCTCTTTCTTTTTGTAATTCTGAAACTACCTCTTTCTTTCTGTAGTTCTGAAGTTATCTCTTTCTTTCTGCAGTTCCGAAACTACCTCTTTCTTTCTGTAGTTCTGAAATTATCTCTTTCTTTCTGTAGTTCTGAAATTATCTCTTTCTTTCTGTAGTTCTGAAATTATCTCTTTCTTTCTGTAGTTCTGAAATTATCTCTTTCTTTCTGTAGTTCTGAAATTATCTCTTTCTTTCTGTAGTTCTGAAATTATCTCTTTCTTTCTGTAGTTCTGAAATTATCTCTTTTTGTAGTTCTGAAATAATCTTTTTGTTTCGTTCTGAAATTATCTCTGTCTTTTGTTCTCAAATTATCCCTTTCTTTCGTTCTCAAATTCTTCCAATAGCTTTGAAATAACTATTTTCTTTAGCTCTGCAACAAGCTCTTTTTTCGGTTCTGAAATTACTTTTTCAACTATGAAATACCTTTTTTTTCTTTAGTTCAGAAACTAATTATTTTCTTAGCTGAGAAGTAATTTCTTTTATTATCTGTGAAGTTATTTCTTTCTTTCATTCTGAAATTCTTTGGTTTTGGAATTCTGCAATTATCTCTTTCTTTAGTTCTTTTTTGTCGTTCAAGAAATTATATCTATCTTTTTGTAGTTCTGACATTATCTCTTTCTTTCTGTAGCTCTGAAATTATCTCTTTTTGTAGTTCTGGAATTATCTCTTCTGTGGTCGGCTGAAGTTGGTTGTGGTCGGCTGAAGTTGGTTTTCTGTGGTTCCCAACTTCAAGGCGCAAATGCGAGCCGATCTCCTCGTTAAAAAGTCTCGCCACGGAGAGCAACAGTCCTACAACGATAAATCATTCAATCATAACACTTCACTCATAGTTAGAAAAACTGGTGGCAGATGGCAGCACTATACATAACAAGCATTACAGAGAAACAAAAAACTTCACGTCAGGTTTCACTACACGTACATGTACACGCACATTCCCGCATGTACCGATTCGTTGGGGGGTTCCGCGGGGGGGGGTGTGGGCGGGGTGCATGTGTGGTGTAGCAGAAGTAGGTAGGGCCTCCAAAAAATGGCTCGGGGATCCATGATGTTCTTAAGTCAGCCACCTCGTTGGGCAGTTTGCCTGTTGTGGCGTTGTATTTGTATTTGTATTTGTATCTCGTTCCTTCTGTAGCTCTGAAAGTATCTCTTTCCTTCTGTAGTTCTAAAATTATTTCTTTCCGTAGTTCTGAAGTCATTTGTTTTTGTATTCTGAAATTATCCGTTTCTTTCGTTCTGAAATTCTTTAGTTTTGAAATCCTATAATTATCTCTTTCTTTTGTTCTGAAATTACCCCATTCTTTCTGCAATTCTGGAATCATCTCTTTCTTTCGTTCTTAAATTCTTCCTATAGCTCTGAAATAAATTTTCCCTTTAGCTCTGAAATAACTTTTTCCTTTACCTCTGAAATAACTTCTTTCTTTAGCTCTGAAATCGTTTCTGTTATTTTATTTCTGAAACTATCTCTTTCTTCTTTTTTTTTTTAAATTTTCCCTTTCTTTAGATGTGAAATAATTCTTTTTAGTTTTGAAATTACTTATTTCTTTGCTCTCAGTTCTGAAATTTCACAATTATTTTTCTTTCTTTAGTTTCTAAATTCTTTTTTCCTTCAGTTCCAATAATTTTTTTAAAAATAGAGAAAAAACAGTTTTTCTAAAAAATTCTTTTGTTACGTGATATACATGAGATTTCCCTAACAACACATAACTATCAATTATTTTAACTAAACGAAGTTAATTCATTTATATTTAATTAAAACGTTAATTGGAAATTTGCATTAAGTACAAAGAAAAATAAGCTAAATTAATATATATATATATACACTGCTGGCCACCCAAATTGCAACACCAAGAAAGACAAGAGATATCGCAACAATATTTATTTTGTAGATAACATGTTGACCAAGCATCAAATGATTAAATTTATAGACTTCTGTGAAGTGTGGTTCCTGCCAAAATCAGTAGCCACAGTAGCCGCCATTGTTGGAGATCACCGCTGCCACACGCCTCGGCATTGATTCAAAGAGACCTTGGATGTGTTCTTGGGGTACAGCTGACCAAGCAGCTTCCACGCGTTGCCAAAGTTGATCTGGTGTGGCAGCTGGGGATGTAATCTGGGTCAATCGTTGAGCAACCATGGACCACATGTTTTCTATCGGCGAAAGATCCGGAGAGCGAGCTGGCCAGGGAAGCAATTCAATCTGGCGATTGACGAAGAACCTTTGGACAATGCGTGCCACGTGTGGTCGCGCATTATCCTGTTGAAATATGGCTGTGGGCAAGCCCTGAAGGTAAGGAAGGACAACTGGCTCCAACACCTCGGAGATGTAGCGCTGGCTTTTTAAAGTACCGGCAATGCGTACTAGAAGAGTGCGAGAGTGATATCCAATACCGCCCCATACCATAATACCCGGTGCAGTACCAGTGTGGCGGTGCATAACGCAGCTGTTCAGCATCCTCTCTCCACGGTGTCTCCAGACTCGAATCCGACCATCGTGGTGTTGCAGACAGAAGCGTGACTCGTCAGTAAAGACAATTTCTTTCCATTGTGCCGTCCACATCCTTCTTTCATCGCACCATTGGCGGCGGAGACGTCTGTGGTTCTGCGTCAAGGGTAGACGAAGCAATGGACGTCTTGCGGACAGACCACTCTGCTGTAAACGGCGTCGAATGGTACGCGCAGACACTGGATGATGCGGTACAGACTGAATGTGCTGTGCTATGGTTCGTGATGTGGCTGAGCGATCCGTCACTGCCATACGCACAATACGCCTGTCATCACGTGAAGTGGTGCACTGAGGTGGATGCGAACGAACACGTCGGTCCGTCTTACCCTCCTGCATCCAACGATCACATATCCGCATTACAGTTGTTTGGTTTCGTCCAACACGACTACCGATTTCCCTGAAAGATAATCCACAATCTCGGTAGGCCACTATCCTTCCTCTGTCGAACTCGGATACTTGATCAAAAGATGATCGCTGTTTTCTACGAGGCATAATTGATCGTCTTTTTGAAAAAAACCACAAGAAAAACACAATTGCCGTACTTCAAATCGTCGAAATCTCCAAGCCTTAAATAGCGCTTTGAGGTGGCGCCACAGGCGCGCGTGATGTGCGTCTGCGCTGAAATTCTAATCATTTGCATATCTCACCTCCGCTAATGCATGTTGTAAATTTCATATTATTTGCATGCTTCCTTCAGGGTGTTGCATTTACGGTGGCCAGCAGTGTATTTATTTATTTAAATTTCTAAAGTATGTGTTATTTAACTAGCTAGTTATCATTTAAAAAAAAAAAAATTTCAATTTGGTCATGAATTGGAGAAGCGGTCAAAAATGTGTGTTAACTGGATTTATTTAGCTAGGGGGCCGTTCAAGTATTACGTCAGAAGAATTTTAGCCATTTTTGACCCGCCCCCCGTGTCAGCAAAATTTCGTCAACGCGTATTAGGATCAGAGTCTTACCGGGGGGGGGGGGTGGGGAGGGGACCATGATCTCCCCCTATGCCTCCTCAGACGAACGAAAATTAATTTTTTTCCATGCAAAAAATATGTTTTTAAAAAATTAAAATACCGGAAGGAAACGAGGAAATACCATAATAATTAAGAACTCAAAATTTCTCTTTTAGAAATTCATTGCCATCCACTCTCGAAGCCATATATGCGAAACCCATGGCCTGTGGGCCAAATGTGGCCCGCCACCTCACACCTAATTTTGTAAAAATGAACTACCTATATTTACAGACCGTTTAAGTGACCCTTGTCACAACTCCAGAGCATTTAAGCGGCCCGTGGCACATTTTCAGAGCACTCAAGCAGGCCCGTAGCACATTTACAGATCTTTTAAGTGACCCACCGCATAGTTCCAGAACACTTAAGCGGGCCGTGGCCCATTTAGAGATCCCCTTAAGTGACATGTGGCACAGTTTTAGAGCACTTAAGCGGCCCGCAGTGCAGTTCTACATCACTCATGTTACCCGCGGTACATTCCCGGATATTACTTAAGTGATCCGCGGCATATTCACGGATCATTTTAGTGACGCGCGGCACAGATTCAGAGCACTTAAGCGGCCCGCAGTACATTTTCAGATAACTTGAAGGATACGCAGAACATTAAGGGATCATTAAAGCGGTACCATGGAGGACTTATCAATGCGGCCGGAGGGCCTCAAGGGAAGAGGGGCCTCGCAGAAATTAGAACCAGTTGAAATTTTCGAAAATCTATCAGGTAGTGTCTCAGAAAAATCACTTTACCCGGGGGCCCATGATGCTCTTAAGCCGGCCCAGCCCTGAGTAAGACACCATTAAGAATATTTTATATTTTTATAAACGTTGGTTGATGACGTAAGCATCATTCAACCCCCCCCCCCCCGTCATCAAAAGTCAGCCAATCCGAAACCCCCCCTCCTCCCACCGATGCTGACGTAATGATCCCCAACTCGCAGTTGATGTCAAGAATAGGGGGGGGGGGGGTTTCACAATAATGTAACTCGACAGTGTAATCAAACATTCTTTTTATGTAAATAAAGTAATCAATTCGAAGAAAAATGTATGGTTTCAGTACAATAAAAAAAAAATCATTTCCAACAAGGGGAACAATTTTCAGCACAAATGGACACCGGGTTTCAAACCTTATAAATGCCTAATATCCACGGCCCGGGTGGGGGGGGGGGAAGGGTCTCCCGATAAAAGACGAGGGAGGAGGGAACCCCCTTCACTTTCATCGTTACAGTCCTAATACAAACAGTACATTGTTCCCCCTTGCCGCTATTACTCTTATTCATTATTATATCCACGGGCCATTGTACTTTTATTTTATTAAGCGTGAATCTCTTCGGCGGCCACTTTGATGCTGTTTTATTTGACAAAAGGATCCTTCGAATTTTCTCTCCCTTGATTCAATAAATATTTCAACTCGATCCGCAATTTTTATTCATTACGTATTACGTGCCCACCGCCAGTGGGAGGAAAGTAGATACTTTCAAACAGTAGTACTTTACGGGGCATTCCCGTATTTTCATATAATCTTGGCCGTGTTCTATAGTATGATGTCCCGGTTTTTTCAACAAATCTCAAATTGAATTTCCAATTTTGACTATAATCGTGGACGGAGATTTCAACAACACACGTGAAGCGATAACATTTCGACAGCAAACATGTTGTAAATGAAATTATTGTAATTATGACCATAAATATGCATCTAAAAATAATTTTAGAATCATAAAAGTGTTGAAAATCTGTGAAATGATTCATTTCTTAATTGATGAAGTAAATGTTTGAGGAATTTATGAAACGTATCGCATGTAATTTCAGAATTGGTGTGAGAAACAATATCAATATAAATGGGAGAAACAATATCAATATAAATGGGAGAAACAATTTTAGTATAATTGTGAGAACTAATTCAAATAATGATTGCAGAATTACGTGTAATTTCAGGCAGAAATGAATTACGTGCAATTTCAGGCAGAAATGAATTACGTGTAATTTCAGGCAGAAATGAATTACGTGTAATTTCAAAATTGATGTGAGAAATAATTTCAAAATTACGAAAAGAAATAATTCCTAAATTAGCAATAAAAAAATAATAATTAAAGAATGAAACTTAGACTTTGGCAATAGTTGCGACATAAGTTTCGGAATTAATTAATTTTAGAATTAAGAAAATTAATGCATGTAATTTATAAGAATCGGTGAGAGAAGTGATTTGTGAATAAGCGTGAGAAATAATTTGAGAATTATTGCAAGAAATAATAATTCAATAATTAGCTAAGAAATAATTTGAGAATTATTAAATGAAATAATTCCACGCTGATAAAAATGCAGAATTTGTGATATAGGTAATTTCGAAATTAGTGAAATAAGTACGTGTTATTTAAGAATAGTGTGAGAAATAATTACAGAATCAACGCGAGAAAGAATTTGAGAATTAATAAAAGAAACAGTTAGGGAAAAAAAATTTTAGAATTAGCAAGGAAAAAAAATCACAGAATGAAAAAAATTCAGAATTTGTAAAGTAGATAATTTAAGATTTTATGAAGTAAATATGTGTAATTTTAGAAGTGGAGTGAGAAATAATTTGAGAATCAATGAAAGAAATAATTTGAAAATCAATGAAAGAGGAAAAATCATTTGGGAATCAATGAAAAAGAGAAATAATGTGAGAATCAATGAAAGAGAGAAATAATTTGAGAATCAATGAAAGAGGAAAATAATTTGGGAATCAATGAAAGAAATAGTTTGAAAATCAATGAAAGAGAGAAATAGTTTAAGAATCAGTGAAAGAGAAAAATAATTTGAGAATCAATCAAAGAGATAAATAGTTTGAGAGAATCAATGAAAGAGAAAAATAGTTTGAGAATGAATGAAAGAGAAAAATAATGTGAGAATCAATGAAAGAAATAATTTGAGAATCAATGAGAAAGAGGGAGATAATTTGAGAATCAATGAGAAAGAGGGAAATAATTTGGGAATCAATGAAAGAGAAATAATTTGAGAATCTGTGAAAGAAAGAAATAGTTTGAGAATCAATGAAAGAGAAAAATAATTTGGGAATCAATGAAAGAGAAATAATTTGCGAATCTGTGAAAGAAAGAAATAGTTTGAGAATCAATGAAAGAAATAGTTTGAGAATCAATGAAAGAAATAGTTTGAGAATCAATGAAAGAAATAGTTTGAGAATCAATGAAAGAAATAGTTTGAGAATCAATGAAAGAAATAGTTTGAGAATCAATGAAAGAAATAGTTTGAGAATCAATGAAAGAAATAGTTTGAGAATCAATGAAAGAGAAAAATAATTTGGGAATCAATGAAATAGAAATAATTTGAGAATCTGTGAAAGAAAGAAATATTTTGAGAATCAATGAAAGAGAAAAATAATTTGGGAATCAATGAAATAGAAATAATTTGAGAATCTGTGAAAGAAAGAAATATTTTGAGAATCAATGAAAGAGAAAAATAATTTGGGAATCAATGAAAGAGAAATAATTTGAGAATCTGTGAAAGAAAGAAATAGTTTGAGAATCGATGAAAGGAATAGCTTGAAAATTAACGAAGAGATGTAGTTTTAGAATTGATGAAATTCCTTGATCGAATTTTGCCGATAGCCTAAAAGCTGCTGCAATTACTCCGATTTTCAAAAAAAGTGACTCAAATAACTTCGATTACTGTAAACCTATTTAAGTTTTGGATTCTATTTCTAAAGTCTTGAACATTAATAAAAAAGTAGACTTCACTCTTTTTTCATCAATCGAATTTTTTCGCAGATAATCAATATTGATTTCTCCCAAACAGAAATCGGCCCCTTTCAAAGTCCCCATCTACAGTTTTTAAAAATATCGATATAAAACACCAACTACTTTTATTTTTATTTATATCATAAAAGCATTTGACAACACGCCCCATAAAATACTTCTCGATAAATTAAACTTTTGTGGAGTAATAGGGACTCCTCTCAACCATCTACGAGCTTACCTAACGAATAGACAGTAAATTGTAAAATTTGGTTATATAAGGTCAGTAATCTAATTAAAATAAATAAAGGCGTTCCCCAGGGATCGATTCTCGTACCCCAACTTTTCTTTATGTTCATCGATATGTAGGCACTGTAGGCCCTATTCAGTCGATAAAATTATAACCTTTAATGGACACGAAAGAGGGCCAGCAGTCCTGGATAAAGTAGCGCCAGAGTGATGCAGTGGTAAAATGGCGTCTTCCACCATCAGTGTCCACTGGTTTGATGCAGGATATGGGCCGCGTCAAAGGTAGAGCCTACTGATCTAATGTATATGCGTATATATGAACTGACATCATGATCATCATCCTGCGCCCCCTCCCCAGACTTTCCAGTCTATCTCCGCCTATGATGCAGGGGAAGGTAATCGAAAACAATTTCCTTACCTACCGAGCCTGAGCAACCGCCGATAGATGGCGCCTTCATTTCCCCACCCAACTGCATCGGTTGAAAATTGCCGCGTGGTGATATGACCGGAATTAGAGCGTACACGGTAAAGTAGTCGTGAATAAAGCGAGTGGGTTTCTTTTGGATTGATTCAAGTTTGTCAGTATTATTGGAGGTGTGGGGGTCCCAGACTTCAGCTGCATAGGAAAGAACGGGAGAAATACGGGGTGATTCCAAATTCATAGGACAAACTTTAAGAGGTGATATGAGAAACCTAAACAAAAGCATTTTTGATCATAGACTGTACGGTGGAATCGCAATAGCAAAGGCGGTAGAGGGTGTTTTTAAAGAGTGCACAACAGCACTTCACTAACAACCAATATCATGTTTTTCCAACGGATTTGCTGCGATATGTGCTATCAGCCATTCGAGAGTGGCATATGCACTTTCGGATAGGATTGGAGTTTGTTTTTTATTGGTGCAAATACCATCAAGGTTATGTTGCGCCAAACAATGATCAAGCGGTATAATGACTTGTGGTAGAATTTGCGTTGCCCAAGATGCACCATGAGAAGGCCTACCACATTACAAGATATGTGGTTGATGCGCAATGGCGTATTTACAGGGGGGCTTACTGGGCTATAGCTTATGGCGTCAAGATTTGAGGAATGAGTGGCCAAGAAAGTTAGTAGAAGGAGGGAGGACGGCAAAATTTGTGAAAACTTCAATAAATTCGCCTGTGCCAAATTTCACGGGACTGCATAGTGAGTGACCCGGAGAATTTGCAAACGCGTGAGTGGCAAAAAGAGTAACATAAAGAGCGAGGGACCAGGTGAGTGGGTGACATAGAGCGTGTGCAAGCATGTGAATGACCAAAAGACTGACCTAGAGAGGGTGAAAACATGTGAATGACTAAAAGAATGATCTAGAGCAACGGCTCTCAACCTTTTTTGATTCGCGGAGCCCTTTTAAGTAAAAAATTTCTATGGCGGAGTCCCGTAGGCCAATTTTTTAATTATTCATCAAAGTTATTGATTTATTTTACTATTTAAAAATATTTATAATTTTTTTTTTTAATTTTACTGTTTTTTTTATTTTTCTCGAGTTGCCGCGGAGCCCCAGGAGAGGGCATAAGGAGCCCCAAGGGCTCTGCGGAGCACCGCTTGAGAACCGCTGATCTAGAGCATGTGTAAATGATAAAAAAGGTGCCCAAAGAGCAAGGAACCATGTCAGTGAGCGACTTAAAGAGTGACCTAGATCATGTCCAAGTATGTGAATGACCGAAACAGCGTGCAAGCATGTGAGTGGCCGAAACAATGTGCAAGCATATGTATAAGTAAAAGAATGAGACAGAGGTGTACTTGCAGGAGTGGGGAGCATAAGCGGAGATACGGGGTGGGGGGTGGGGGGGGGGCATTGACCTCCCAGCGTCAAAGGTGCAGTCTACTGATCTAATGTATACATGTATTAACATCATCGTGCCCCCCCCCCAACAATAATGACCGTGCCCCCAGACTTCCAAGCCTATCTCCGCCTATGGTGGGGAGTGACCAAATGTGTAGTGGTAGGTAAAATTGGATGGAAGGCCAAGCGGGTTATAGAACAGGGTGGCAAATTCGAGTGCAGGAAAGAGTGCAGTCAAGAAAATTAGACTAGAATGGGGGGGAGGGTGACGAAATTCGTGTAGCCCACGGGCGGCAAAACCATAAATGAGCCTCTGTCGATACAAGCCCATCCGGATCCAAGAACTTGATATTCTTCGGGATCATCAAACGAATCCATCCCCCCCCCCCCAGACGGAATTTATACATTAACAACAATAACAAAAAGAAAAAGATGGAAGAGTCATCGTCATCTCTCCAGAGCTCTTCTTCGACCAAGTGGGAAGAATCCATACACCAGGTGCTGGCAGCGAAATGATGGCAGTGGTGGTGGAAGATGAGTTTGAAGTTTGTGGAAGGGAAGATTCAGTGGAGGTAACAAAAAAAAAAGAAAGGGAAGAACCACCATATACAGTATCTGTTTGCACAGAGAGCGCTGGAATGGCTTTTGGTGCTGACATTCAGCCTGACGTATAGGTTTGGTCCTCTTAACGCCCCCAATCTTTTCAATCCAAGCCACAACATAAAAGAAAAAGAGTCGCCTCATCTTTGTACAAACAAACCGGAGGGAACTATAACGTTATATTGCTATTCATCTCCCCTCTCCTTTATATGTATGAAAGGGGGGCGGGCGGCCATTTTGTTTTTACGGCCGTTGCAAGTTTTTTTTCCCCTTTTTCTTGGTCCTGAAGAAATGGGTGCCATCTTCTTTTGTTCTATCCTTTCCCTGTTCAGAATTTCAGTAGTCAGGAAATGGAGACAAATACTGTGTGTGTGTGTGTTGTAGTTTTGTTTCTTTTCCTAGAGTTCCTTTTTCTTTTTAAGAAATAAAATGGAGGAAGTGTTAAGTTTCTTTTCTGTTCCACCTATGTACGTATAATTTTTGGAATGTTAACTTGAAAGTGTTTAAGGTAAGAAGAATTAAAAATGTCTGGTTCTTTCCCAACTCGAGGAGAAATAAATGTCTCTTTCTGAATCCTGTCTGAAACAATCAAGGTACTTTTGTACCAATATTTACCTAGAGCTACAAATGCGCATACGGGAGGAGGGGTGGGTGCTATGGGGTTGTTGGTCCCTCCCGAGAGCCGGGAAAATTAATATATATTGTAATATACGGAATGATTCGATGCACCTACATAATAGGTATCGTTTTGTATCCACCTGCCTCCGCTCCGATCTCTGCTGAAGATAATTTGCCTCTACTCGCAGCTGAAGATAATTTGCCTCTACTCGCAGCTGAAGATAATTTGCCTCTACTCGCAGCTGAAGATAATTTGCCTCTACTCGCAGCTGAAGATAATTTGCCTCTACTCGCAGCTGAAGATAACTTGCCTCTACTCGCAGCTAAAGATGCCAGCCTATACTCCATTCGCAGCTGAAGATGCTTGCCTCCGCCTCCATTCGCAGCTGAAGATGTCTGCTTCGGATTCATTCGCAGCTGGCTGAAAATGCCTGCCTCCACTCCATTCGCACCTGAACATGTCTACCTCGGCCTCATTCGCAGCTGAAGATCTCTGCCTCCGCTCCATTCGCATCTGAAGATGTCTACCTCGGCTTCATCCGCAGGCTGAAGATGCCTGCCTCCGCTCCATTCGCACCTGAAGATGTCTACCTCGGCTGCATTCGCAAGCTGAAGATGCCTGCCTCCGCTCCATTCGCAGCTGAACTGTCTACCTCGGCTTCATTCACAGCCGTCGGCTCATTAGCTGCTGAAGATGCCTGCCTTCACTCATTTCGCAGCTGAAGATGTCTGTCTACCTTGCCTTCATTCGTTGTTGAAGATGCCTGGCTCCACTCCCGTTCGCAGCTGAATGCATTTGCCTCGGCTCATTCGTAGCTGAAGATGCCTGGCTTCAATTCCGTTTGCAGCTGAAGGTTTCTACCTCGGTCGAGTCTCTGATAAGGGTAGGGCGGGACAATTGGGACGACAGCCCCTCCCAAGAGCCGAACAATATGGGGAAATTTGTCTGTCTCGTAAAATACGGGACTCTCAAACGAACTTATGCAATTCGCCCCTCCCGTCACATCGTCCTGGATCAGCACCTCCTAGATATAGAAGACCTCTGCACTGTTGGCCATAAACGTCATTCAGACTATCTAGCAAGTTTGCCACGTTTTGAAACACAGCATCCTATTTCGTTTCTTCTTATTTTGGCGTAGAATCTTCCTGATTGGCTCACAAATACCACGTAGTGATTGGATGTGGGGCATAAAAATCGCTAATTCTGAGCCCGATCATTTCTTCGTGGGAATTTCCCCCTGAATATTCTGAGGGAAAATGGGCTACTTGCTGACGTCACGAGCAGACTGTAGAGGCCTTCTATCTCTAGGAGGTGCTGCCTCGATCAACGCCTGTAGAGCCGTTTAGGTAATTTTGGCGCCTTAGGTTAACCATGTTTCCTCGAGAATAATATGTGTGTAATTGTGATCCCAAATAGGGGAAAATGATGTCAATAAGTGAGCGAATATGCCAAAAATATCTGAAATCATGTAGCTGATAAAGTTTTCGCGACCATTGTCAGATTATTTTTGGTCGAGTGGCCGTAATGACGGATTCGTATCACGAGAACACGGGTTCGAACCCCATCCGTGCCACAGTGGTGGTCGACTGAAGTTGGCTTTCTGTGGCTCGCAATCACGAGGCGCGAGTGCATGTCGATCTCCCAGTTAAAAAGCCCCGCCACAGAGAGCAACAGACCTACAACGGTGCAATTATTACACTTCACACAGGAAGCACTAAAAAAAATCCGACACGACACTAGATGCGCACTCAGACTGTTAGGTATCCACACTTCCAGCACAATGTAATTGGTAGTAAATCGATTGCTCATGGTGATAGACCAGAGTTTGAAAGAAAGACTGTACAATTGATGAAAGAAATACAGCCGACACGCCGCTTCCCGCTTATTATAATCATGGATAATGTTATCGGTAACTTTTGTAAGGAACGGAACCAATACCATAACATAGGGGAGAAATCCGTTTCTTGTTACCTGGACTTCGGATAATACTATCAAGTTTTTTCGGTAGAAAGTTTTTTACGCATTCTGAAGCTAAAAAACTTAATTTTTTCCCTGCAAGTTATTTCATGGGGTGGGGGGGGGGGGTGCCTTAGACCGCTCGGCCATCCTGACTCGGGTGAAATGGTGCAGTCTTTTGGTAGAAAAATTAAAAAAAAAAAAAAAAAAAAAACAAGGATAAACCAAAATGAACCTGGGCGGCAGGTTTGTGAGGCGCGACAGCGCTTGGGCTTTCGTTAGACACAAAATTTTTTAAAAAATTTCCAAACAGTAAAAATTTACGGCTTTTGAGCTGTACCTTGACAACGGAAGTGTTGAGCAAACTTTAGGAAAAGGACAGGGCCTGGGACCGTGATACCAGGAACAAGAACGTACCCTATCACAAGGGACAAGTGTGCATTTTGGTGCTCTCAAACAGTAATTTTTCCGGAACAGTCAAACAAACGCAAAGGAAAATAATTCTCACTTGACCGGTCCCTGGAACACCAGAAACGGAATTTTGAAATAACTTTCTTAATAAAAATCCCCCCGTCATACACATCGTCTTTGCAGGATAAGTATAAGTAACTGCTTTGTGTGGATTGAGCTATCTGGCATAATCAAGAATGCTAAAATAATTCCGGGCGAAATAGAAAAAAAACAAAATGAATACACCTCTGCAATTAGCATAATTGCATGTGGCCATCTGGTTGGCCTATGTCATTCACGAGCTATTAGTTGATTATTGACGCCGTCCGCACACACATGTACTGTGCCGTTCAACATATGTATACGCTCCAAGGTTGAAACATTCTATTTGCTTCCATAGCTTCGATGGTAAAGCACTCGTCCGGCAAGCGAGAGACCGGAGTTCGAATCCCCGTGGGGGCAGTGATGAATTTTCTTCCTTGTAATCTTCATCTCCACAAATAACCAGTCTTTCGATGAATCCTGTAAAGACACCTCTATCCTGAAAATGAAACCTTTTCTTCAAAAGCGGGACATATGGTCATGCACATTTTCTCATAATTTTTTTTTTCCCCTCCAAAAGCAAAACAAAAATCCTTTCTTCTAAAAACAAAACAGGCTCAAGGGTCCCTAGGTTCCTCGGGCCAAGCCCTGTCAGTCTCCCGCCAGGTTCGTCTTTCGGAGCGTAACGTGAATCTTTGCAACCCGCGGGCGTTGGGTAAGCTCGAACCGCCCCTGCGTAGATGGTAGTCCCTTTGCACTTTTTGTATAGCCTATGGTCTGCAGAGACGCTAATTTCACAGTGGCCTTCTTATTATCGGAAGGAGCCGTTGTAACAGTGAAGTACCGCTGTTTCCTGATGCGGTCCCATGCCGAATCTACAATCTACCTCGACATAGAACCTACTACTACTACTAAACCATACATGCACCTCGTCCATATTCCTCTGCGGAACTTCTAACGAATTGGTACATGTTGGAATGTGTGTGTGTGTGTGTGTGTGTGTGTGTGTCCGTGTTATGACCATAACGTGAAGTTTGTTTCTGTGTAATGCTTGTTATGTGGGGTGCTGCCATCTGCCATGAATTTTCTAACTATGAGTGACGTGTAATGATTGAATAATTGCATCGGTGTAGAGGCCTGTTGCTCCCTGTGGTGAGACTTTTTAACGGGGGCATCGGCTCGCATTCGACATAGGACCGCAAAAGGTTAACGAAGGTCCAGAAGTTTCCCTCATGGGGCCATTCAAGTATTACGTAAGTAGATTTTCAGGCATTTTTGACCCCCCCCCCCTTGTCAGCAAAAGTCAGCAAAACACTGATCCCCCCCTGTCAGCAAAATTTCGTAACAGCTTAGAATATTTCATATCTTCAGAAAGGGGTGGTTGATGACGTAAGCAACCTTCAAACCCCCTCTCCCCTTGTCATCGAAAGTCAGCAAATCCGAACCCCCCCCCCCCGATGCTGACGTAATACTTGAATGACCCCCATTTCGTTGGTACAGTTCGTAACTTTCTAACGTCTCCCCCGCAATGAAGAATAACCCCTGTATGTTTGTCCCTTTGCAATTTCTGTATAGCGTATGAGGTATGCTGAGAAGTCAATTTCACAGTGGCCTACCTATTATCGTAATGGGCTGTTGTAACAATCAAGCACCTTAGTTTCCCGATGCTGACTAGCTACCATGCGCTTCGACGTTGAGGGAAAAAAAATACCATTGATTGTCAGAAGTGGGATTCGAACCCACGCCCGGAGAACCGGACTGCGACCTGAACGCAGCGCCTTAGACCGCTCGGCCATCCTGACTCTTTTGCAGAACGTGAGCTTTTAGTTAGAGACAGAATTTTTTTTTTATCTACACCGGCAAGACAATTTTTTATTCGTGATTGGCGACTTTACTTGGCTTCCTTCAATTTTTTTTGGCTGTAATTGGTTTCAATTTTTTTACTTCTTTTTGGCTGTAACTGGAAACTTTATTTGCCATCGACAGGTTTTTTTTTTGGTTCAAATTTACAATATTTCTCGCATTTGACAACATTTTTTTGCGATAATTGGCTATATCCCATATGGATACCAATTCCCGTATTTTTATGAGAGATATATGGTCAGCCCAGGCACATCGTGTTGTGCGTATTCATACGTTTTAACCTGAACACCTTTCGCGAGCCGAATGGAGTCTCTTGGTAGGCCGCATTTAGCCGGGGGCCGGAGGATGTACCCCAGTGATTTTTGAAATCTGACGAATATTGCAGTACGGGAAGCTCACAAACTTTGCCAACACCACCGACTCGAGTTCTACGAAACTCTTCTGAATGCTGAAGGATGGGAGCCATCGTGTTGCCATCTCGAACGTGAACTGGAATCGAAATTTTCCGTCATCAAATTTCACCAATGACGGATGCAATGTATGCGTTGTGTAGAACAAATTTCTGGAATAAATATTTGATGTTCCTGTTCGTGACAAGAGTGGATCCAGGGGGGGGGGCGGTCGCCACTCCCAAGAGCCGATAGTATGGGGAAAATTTGTCTGTCCCGTAAAATACGGGATGATCTGATACACCTACACAAAAAGGTCAAGTACACAATGGGCCGATATCTATTCGCAGCTGAAGATGCCTGCCTCTTCTCCATTCACAGCTGGGAAATTGCATCGGCTTCAGTCGCAGCTGAAGATGCCTGCCTTCACTCAATTCGTAGCTGAAGATAACGGAGATGATGATCATTCACAGCCGGAGATGTCGACCTACGCTCCATTCAAATCTAAAGATGTCAGCGTTCACCCCATTCGCAGCGGAAGATGCTTGCCTCTGCTCCATTCACAGCTGAAAACACTGCCTTTGCTTCACGCGCAACTGAAGATGCCTGCCTCCACTTATTCGCAGCTGAAGATGTCTACCTCGTCTTCATTCGCAGCCGTCAGCTCATTCGCAACTGAAGATGTATGCCTTCGCTCAGGGTCGTCTTAAGAATATCATGGGCCAAGTGGTTTTTCGGAGGCTCTACCTGGTAAATCCGAGAAAATTTCAAGGATTTAAATTTTTATCAGTCAGTCAGGCATCTTCAGCTGCGGCCGTGGCCCGGGTCAGGGCCGCAACTAGATGCTTGATCACCCGGGGCAACGCCGCGTTTTGACGCCCCCTCATAATGTTGAAGGAGAGGTTTCAGAATGAAATGTGCGCCCAGTCGGGGACCAGCGCCCTGGGCACGAGATCCGCCTGCTCTCCCCTAGTTGCGGCCATGTCAGTCCTCATGCGTTAAGATGCCCCCAGCTGAAGACGCCTGACATTCGCAGCTAGAGATGCCTTCCTTCACTCAGGTGTGGATTCAAAAGGGGGGGGGGGCATGGGGACTACCACCTCTCCAACAGCCAAATAAAATTGGAAAATTCGTTCCGTCCCGTAAAATAACTGACTATCAAATGAACTTGCACAATTCGTCCCCTCACGGCACATCGTCCAAGATCAGCTCCTGGTTCGTGGCGCCATCTATTTTGCATCAATTGAATTAAATAATCTGAATTATTGCCTAAGCTCCCACACAAATATTATTTTGCATTGATTTTTTTTTTTCTTAAATGCAAATGGGTGAACCGTCTCTCAGTGACGGTAACTTCATCGAGAGAAATCGCCCTCAAAACTTTCCCTTTCGAGAAAATTTTTTCCCCCGCCTTCTAAAAATGTGCTGCCATCTGCCGGGGAAAATACGTAGCCAAGTAGAAAAATATTAAATGTGACTTGCACTGCATTTATCCTTTTTTTTTTTTTTCCCGAAAGAAGGAACCTTTTGTGGATGAACTCTCAAAAGTGTTCCCACAAATGCCAAGAAATTTCCCACGTGTGCAAATTTTTTCCAATTTTTGCCCACGAGTTACTACCGCTGCCGTAGAAAGAATTCCTGCAATTTTTCGCCTTGCTTGCAACACACCCTCTATTTCGCATGGATGTCAGTAAATACTATGAGATGGCATCTGAGCTCCAAAAATTTGCATTCGGCTGTTTCACATTCCAAGGTAAGTCGCTGTTGAGGAATGAGTTTCAATGATTTACGACTGAAGTATTTATCATCATTTTGAAAACATTATTTTGGCAAATGTCCACGTAATACATTTTTGCCACCCGATTGGGATCTCGAATATCGTCATGCCAAATGTTTTTTTTTTACGTGAAATAAATTTTAATTCGCTAGGATTTGCGGTGTCGCCACATTGATTCCCACCATTGGCGTATTTTCCAATAAGTTTAGCCACAGTTAGCAGCTATTATTATCTTTGGCGAGTTCTTTTAGCGATTATTGGCGATAGCCCGTATTTTTTAGTAAATTTCACATCACTGCAATATCCGCGGTAGTTCCCCATATTTTTATTTCCCGGATAAGCGCTGTTCCGGTGGGGGGGGGGGGGAAGGATCAACTTTCCCAAGAGTCGAGTAATGAAGGGGAAATTTGCCTGGCCCATAAAATACGGGATGATCCGATGCACCTACACCGGGTACACACTGACTGATATATATTCGCAGCTGAAGATGTCTGCCTCAGCTTGATTCGCAGCTGAAAATGCCTGTCTCAGCTTCATTCGCAGCTGAAAATGCCCGCCTTCACTCAATTCGTAGCTGAAGATACCTCGGCTTCATTCGCAGCTAGAGATGTTGACTTCGGCTTCATTCGCAGCTGAAGATACCTCGGCTTCATTCGCAACTGAAGATACCTCGGCTTCATTCGCAGCTAGAGATGTTGACTTCGGCTTCATTCGCAGCTGAAGATACCTCGGCTTCATTCGCAGCTGAAGATACCTCGGCTTCATTCGCAGCTAGAGATGTTGACTTCGGCTTCATTCGCAGCTAGAGAAGTTGACTTCGGCTTCATTCGCAGCTAGAGATGTTGACTTCGGCTTCATTCGCAGCTAGAGATGTTGACTTCGGCTTCATTCGCAGCTGAAGATACCTCGGCTTCATTCGCAGCCAGAGATGTTGACTTCGGCTTCATTCGCAGCTGAAGATGCTCACCCACGTTCCATTCGCAGTGAAGATGCTCACCCACGTTCCATTCGCATTGAATATGCTCGCCTCCGTTCCATTCACAGATGTCGACCTCCGCTCCATTCAAATCTGAAGATCTCAGCGTTCACCCCATTCGCAGCTGAAGATGCCTCCCTCTGTTCCATTCACAGCTGAAAAACTGCCCCCTCCCCTCATTCGCAACTGTAGATGCCTGCATCCATTTCATTCATAGCTGAAGACATGGCCCCCACATCCTGAAACAGGGCCCTAGGATGGGACCTGTGCCGGGTCCCCAGACCAGACTTTTCACGGGGCCCCTTTATAGGGAATTTATGGAGGGAAAAAATAAAAAAAATGATGAGAATCGTCCCGGGCCCCAGGGCTGCAACCCTGTCAGCCTCCCCCTTGTGGGGGCCATTGACTTCATTCGCAGCTCATTCGCAACTGAAGATGTATGCCTCAGCTTCACTCGCAGTTGAAGATGCCTCCCTTTGCTGCATTCACAACTGAAGATGTCTATCTTCTCTCTACTCGGATCTGAAGATGTCTGCCTCCGCTCCGTTCGTGGATGAAGATGGCTGCCTTCTCTCAAGTTCGGATCTAGCGGGAACGGGGGAGGGGGGAGGATGGATATTACCGCCCCTTACAAGTGCCAAAAAATAAATGGAAAATCTGTCTGTCCCTTAAAATACGGGAAGGTCAAGCGAGAGAACTTATGCAATTCGTCCCCCTCTCGTCATTAACGAGTTAACAATAACTCTTTATCTCCTGTCAATTGGTGATCAATTGGTCATTTATCAGAGCACTTGGCAATTTTTTTGGTGATAATTTGTGATTTTTCGTAATTTCCCTTCATGAAATATGGTCACAACGACGTTAGATATCATAAAGCTCACCCGATTCCGAAACTGAGGTCTTAACTCGCGTTGATCCTGTTAGATGGCAGCAGTAGCGGCAACTTTTCTGTCTCTCTCGCAAAATGGGTGAACCTTTCAGCTCTATTCAATCACATTTAAATTGGCATTTACTATTGGCAGCATGGCACCCATAAGGGATGGGCTGACAAGGCTCCAGTCCTGAGGCCCGAGACGATTTTCACAATTTTTTTGCTTTTTCACGCTATAAATTCATCATAAAGGGACCCCGTGAAAGTACTGTCGGGCGGGGGGCACAAAAGACCCCAGCCTAGGGGCCATGATTGGCAGTGCCGTCTTAACAGGCCCGGGCGCATGCGCACTGTCCGGGGATCTCAGAGAAATTAGGTTGAATTTTTGGATAATTTAACAGGTGGGGATTCAGGGAAATCACTTGGCCCTGGGGCCATGATGCTTCTAAGACGGCCCCTGGTGATTAATTTGGGAGAAACGTGGAATGTTTTGGGATTAATTGCGGTAATCAAATTACGCGACACGTTTTTTTTAACAGTGAGAATAAACAGTCGAATCCCGTTTTAACGAATACCGTTATAGCGAAAATCTCATTTTAACGAACACTTTTCTAATCCCTCAAATAAGTTTACATAGGAACAATGCAAACAACCTGAAATTCCTTTACAAAGGGATTCGACCGTATGAATACTTGAATTGACATCAACCATCATTGTGCCCCCCCCCCACCCCCAAGACTTCCAAGTCTATCGCCGCCTATGGCAAGGGGTCTTCAAACCTTTCAGACACCCAGGGCGGATCGATCTAGAGCAGCGGTTCTCAACCTTTGGAACCCCGTGGCATGGTCCCCACATGGGCCCTAGGCTGGGATATTTTGCTGGCCCCCCTGGTCAGACTTCTCACGGGCCCTCCTATAATTCATGTATAGACGGAAAAAGCAAAAACAAAAAATTTATGAGAATTGTCCCGGGGCTAGAGCCCTGTCTGTCCCGGCCTTGTGGGGGGGGGGGGGGGGGAGCCATGCCCCGTGGCCCGATAAATCTCTTTTGCGTAAGTGAAAGGCCAGGTCATACACACAACTAACGAGAAATTAGTGGGAAAAATGAAACTGCGAACCACTCACGGCCCGGTGTGACTAGTGTTAGGGCCCGGCGGTTGAGAAACACTGATCTAGAGTTCGCTGTTGGGAGGGAGTGATTGTTGGGGTGATAGCGTGACAACACGTCCTACATTTTGTCTCGTATTTTACGGGACAGTCCCGGTTTTCTGTTTGAAAGAAAACCGGACTGACCTTTAAGTTCCGTCGTCAGCGTAAGTTCGACGACCGAACCTCCCCTCTCCGTTCGGAGGGGGGGGGGCCGAACGGAGATTGGGGTAATTTGCGTCGTAATACTTGAACGACCCCTGATTGCCAAGTAATTTCCATCAGAAATCACAAAATTATTACATTGATTTAGGGGCCGTTTATGTATTACGTCACCGTATACAGGTTATACGAAGTGGCCTGCCCCCCCCCCCAAACCTAATTTTGTAAATAAACACTGGGCGCGGTAGCCCGGTCGATAAGATGCTCGCCTGAAGTACCAAAGGATGTTCAGAGGTGTCGCGAGTTCGATACCCAGTTCGTCCTTGTCAGAAAACTTTCCTGACACAGGGGTACAACAAAAAATGGCGACTTGACCGCAGCAAAAAATGCTACCGCAGGGAGTCCCCCATCGAGGAGTTAGCGCACCAACCTCTCGATGAGTATGAAAAACAAGCCTGCCGTTCGGAATCGGCAATAAATTGTAGGTCCCGGTCTAATTAGCCCTCGTGTGCAGAAAATGACCGTGGTGCGACAAAAATGATCAAATGATCAAAGTAAATAAACACTAAGCGGTGCATTTACAGATCGATTTAAGTGACACGTGACACAAATTACACATTTAAGCATTTTCAGATCACTCAAGATGGCCCGTGGTACATTCACCAATCATTTAAGTGACCCGTGACACAGTTCCAGAACACTTAAGCGATCCGTGCCACATTTAGAGATCCCTTGAAGGACATGTGACGCAGTTTTATAGCACTTAAGCAGCACCCAGTGCGGTTCTACATCACTCAAGTTACCCGCGGTCCATTTCCAGATTACTTAAGCGATCCGCGGCATAGTTACGGATCACTTGGGCGAAGCGTGACACAGTTCCAGAGTACTTGGATCCGCGAAACATTTAGAAATCACGTGTGAAAAAGTGGCTCTCTCTCTAGGGGCCTTATCAATGGGGGGATGTTACTTCAAGTGCCTACAAACTATCGAAAGGTTTTTCTCGTTTTTGGCTCACCGAGTAAGATGCCATTAAAAATATTTCATAAAGGGTGGTTGATGACGTAAGCATCATTCTTCCCCCCCTTGCCCCCTTCTCATCTAAAGTCAGTAAATCGGAAACCCCCTCCCCTCCATCGATGCTGACGTAATACTTGAATAGCCCCTTAATAGTTAGGGGTCATTCAAGTATTACGTCAGCATCGAGGGGGGGGGTTCGGATTTGCTGACTTTTGATGACGGGGGGGCGAGGGGTTTCAAGGTTGCTTACGTCATCAACCACCCTTTTTGAAGCTACAGCCCTGGGGTCCGGGAGGATTTTAATATTTTTTTTGTTTTTTCACGCTATAAATTCATCACAAATTGGGCCTCGTGAAAGTCTGGTCGGGGGGCCCGTAAAAGACCCCAGCCTAGAGTCCCTGCTTCAGGTCGTGGGGGCCATGGGGGGGGGGGTCAGTGTATTGCTGACTTTTGCTGACAAGGGGGTCAAAAATGGCTATAAATCTGCTTACGTAATACTTGAACGGCCCTTTAGTAGTTAATACAAATTCAAAAAGTATCGTCGGAAAAACGGGACAAATCTATAAAAAGAAGTCGGATAAACAAGCATTTCAGTAATGTCACGTGATGTGGGACACAAGTGGTCCGTCAAATTGTTTTTACACATTTTACTGAGGCCTTGTTCTCTCAGAATGGTTGAGAAACACCGTCTTCTAGGAAGACGCGCGAGTGGAAAAAAACCAGTCTGTTGCTTCATCAACAACTGAAGTTCAGATAACAGTCTTTGTAGAGTCGGTGGTTTCGAAAACTCTGCAATGGCCTTAGGCTTTAAAAAATCATTTGTGGCTTAAGCGACAAAAAAAACAACACGGGCATTCTTCTAGAAAGTTACAAATTTCGTCATCAAGGTCGCCTTTGCAATTAACATACCTTGATAGGGTAGACACTACCGCACGTTTTATTCTTTGAACTTGATCCCGTGCCTTCTACCGTTCTAGGCCGAATTTTCTAACAAAGGTCGTTTGAAAGATTAGACAGTGTGTTGCCTAGTTTTTATTTTGAATACAATACAACACGTATTGTTGTCTCCTGTGTTTCAGTAGGGCCGTCCTTAGCAGATAATTTCGGGGCAGCAAAAATGTTCCTGACCCCCCCCCCCCCCCCACCCCGATTTTGTGTGCAGTGAAACCTCTCTTTTGCGGACACCTAGGGGACAAAAAAAAAATCGTCCGTAAAATAGGGGTGACCGTTAATCAGGGGTTTGAAATATATACTTTTAATTATACAACTGGAAATTATTATTTGGCCGTAAAAGAGGGGGACCGCATCTGAGGGATGTCCGTTAAGAGGGGTTTTACTGTATTTTGTGGGGGGGAGGGGGGTGGAATCGGAGCATCCATCCGTATTATTTCAGAATGCACAGAAATTCTGAGAAATAAATACCCATAGAAAAAATGCTAAAGGCGCAGTTAAAATGTGAATTAACACAAAAGATTTATGAAAATTCATCATCGAATGTAATTTCAAACTAATGACGGGGAACATTTTTCCCGAAACTAATGGAAATTTTAGACTTGATGAATTAATAGCAATAATTTAAAGGAAATAATTCCAGCACCAATGGGAAAATCAGAACTAATCAAAGAAGTAATTCCAGAATTAATGAAACTTCAGAATAATTGGAAGAAAATTTCCCTGAATTGATGGAAAATTTCAGAATTAATGAGAGAAAATTTTCAGAATTAATGAAAGAAGAAAGTTTCAGAATTAATGAAAGAAGAAAATTTCAGAATTAATGAAAGAAGAAAATTTCAGAATTAATAAAAGAAGAAAATTTCAGAATTAATGAAAGAAAAAAAAATCAGAATTAATGAAAGAAGAAAAATTTCAGAATTAATGAGAGAAAATTTTCAGAATTAATGAAAGAAAAAAGTTTCAGAATTAATGAAAGAAGAAAATTTCAGAATTAATGAAAGAAGAAAATTTCAGAATTAATAAAAGAAGAAAATTTCAGAATTAATGACAGAAAAAAAATCAGAATTAATGAAAGAAGAAAAATTTCAGAATTAATGAGAGAAAATTTTCAGAATTAATGAAAGAAAAAAGTTTCAGAATTAATGAAAGAAGAAAATTTCAGAATTAATGAAAGAAGAAAATTTCAGAATTAATAAAAGAAGAAAATTTCAGAATTAATGAAAGAAAAAAAATCAGAATTAATGAAAGAAGAAATTTTCAGAATCAATGAAAGAAAAAAAATTTCAGAATTAATGAAAGAAGAAAAATTTCAGAATTAATGAAAGAACAAAAATTTCCAGAATTGATGGATATTCAGAATTAATGGAAATTTAGAATAATTGGAAAGAAAATTTTGAGAATTGAGAGAGAGAGAGAGAGATTGTAATTCAGAATTAATGAGAGAAAAATCCCAGAATCGATGAAAATGCAGACCTAATGAAAGAAATAATTCCAGAATATATAGAAGGGAATTTTCAGAATTATAACGAGAGAGAAATAATTCCATCATTGATGGAAATTCTGGAATCAAATCAGTTGAAGAGCACAGACACCTTGTTTACTACAAAACAAAAAATGCATTTTTGATATATGTATATCTTTTTCACTTCCATCTACCATAAGTGCGGAGCCCGGTGCGACACACACTCCCTAAAGGTGGCTCTGTATATTGCATATGTGAAATATTCAACATCAACCGGGGAACAATATTTTCCAAAGCCATCGAAGCGTAAATCAATGAAAACAAGATCATTAATGTTCATGTGCAACATGTATGACACCACACACGCAGGCGCGGATCTAACTCGATTTGTTGGGATGGGCGATTTATAGTTCAGGTTCGTTGAATCGTCCCGTATTTTACGGGACATATATATTCCCCCCCCCCCTCATTTTTGGTTCTTTGTAGGGGCGATTGCCCCATCGCCCGCCCCCCTCTAGGATCCGCGCATGAGCCAAGACAGACATCTTCAGCTGCGAATAAAGTCCAGGCAGGCAGATATTTTCGGCTGCGAATGGATTATTTTTTGAGCTCTTTCAAATGGGAAAAGCATGATTCGGCATATTTAGAAAAAGTTGTATTGGAATCATTGCAAAATCTAGGTATGGACATAAGAAACTTACAGAGGCCAAACTTACGGTAATGCCGTTAACATGTCTGGTCAACGGATTACAAGCAAGACTGAAAGAATATGTTACAACAGCTACCTATATACCATGTGCCAGTCATGTCTTAAATTCAATTGGCAATTCTGCTGCCGCATCATGTTCAGGGGCATTGCACTACTTTGACTTTGTTCAGAATAGATATGCGTGTTTTTCTTCATCCACTCGACGATGGAATATTCTGAAGGATAGTTTACCGGATACTAATACTAAAAACAAGAATGTGAAGAGAGTAAGCGACACTAGGCAGGCGCCGTTTCAGCCTTAAGATTAAATTATAAAAATATAAAGGAATCATATTACTTCAAATTAGTGTAAGCGAAACGGAGAAACCAACGAGTAAATTAGAGGCAAAAAAATTTTATGATTATGAAATAGCCTTAATAACTGTGTTGTGGGACAAACTGTTGCAGCGGATAAATACTACAAGCAAATCTTTACAAGACGTGCAGTCGAATTTACTTCATGGGGCAAATCTTCTCAAATCTTTCCGATTTTATAAAAGGATGTAAGAGACAAATTTTTGAAGTTATTGACAACGAAGCAAATTTACTAACAAATACAAATACAAATACAACGCCACAACAGGCAAAATGCCCAACGAGGTGGCTGATAAAAAGATGCCCATAAAAATATGGTTGTCATATGTTTCAAAAATACAGCAACCCAATTAAAAATGCAATTAACACAAATTACAAACAATATATACACATGATGAAATATTATACAATGCCCATAAAGAATACTTATGGTTGTCTTATTCTAAGAATGGATAGCTTCTCGATTTACCCCAACATGTTTATCGTATTTCTTTTTAAACGTGTCAATTGTGTTACAATTTACTACCTCCGGGGGTAAGCTATTCCATTTATTAACAACCCTATTGGAGAAAAATTCCTTGCGACACCATAACCTTGCATTGTCCCTCACCAATCGATACTGGTGTCCCCTTGTAAAAGCAGTCGATTGGCGGTGTACTAAAAGTTCATGGTCCATCCTATCCATCCCATTGAAAATTTTGAACACTTCGATCATATCTCCTCGACACCTGCGTTCATCCAATGTAAACATATTCAAAAAATGAAGTCTTTCTTCATAACTCAAGCCCTGTGTGCCAATAAGGACACGCGTAGCTCTTCTCTGCACCCCTTCAACCAAGTCTATGTCCCTCTGTAGGTATGGTCTCCAAAACCTTACAGCATACTCCAGTCCAGGACGAACTAAGCATCGAAAAAGCGGAAGAATGACTTTAGGAGAACGCGAAGAGACCTTTTTGAAAATGAGACCAAGCATTCTATTCGATTTTTTGACAACCGCTGAACAATGTTCAGAAAACTTAAGTCGCTCGTCAATGAGAATTCCTAAATCGGTGACTCTAGTTGCATCCGGGATAGTGACACCATTCAACTCGTAAGAGAACCGTGGGTTGTTCGAACCAAAATGAGCGACCATGCACTTATCTACGCTAAACGTCATGCTCCATTCATTGGCCCATGCTGCAATCTTGTTTAAGTTGGTCTGGAGCAACTCCCTATCGCTTTCATTCCCGATTACCCCCATTAGCTTCACATCATCTGCGAATTTGCTAGTAATTCCATCGATACCCTGATCGAGTTTATCGATAAAAAGTGAAAAAAGTATGGGGCCAAGGACACTTCCCTGAGGAACTCCACTTGTGACGTCTGTCCAACCAGAGAATTCCCCGTTCACCATAACTCGTTGCGACCTATCTCTTAACCACGATTCTATCCAATTCAGCAAGTTGCCCCCTATTCCAATCTCGTGTAAACGCTTCAAGAGTTTGCCATGTTGGACCCGATCGAATGCCTTCTGGAAATCAAGGTAAACAACGTCGACATTTTTGCTCTTACCCAAAGCCTTAGTCACGTAATCATAGAAGCAAAGGAGGTTAGTTACACATGACTTCCCCTTCCTGAACCCATGCTGATTATCCGACAATACATTATTATCGTCTATCCACTTCACAAACTGCCTTTTGATGATAATTTCCAAAATTTTCGAGAGGGAGCTCGTCAAACTCACTGGACGATAATTAGACACCACTTCTCTACTACCCTTCTTAAATATCGGAACAACGTTAGCCAGTTTCCAATCTCTCGGGACGATACCCTCAGCAACACTACTCCTGTATATCTGTGCGACTGGCCCCAACAATTCATTAGCACCTTCCCTGAGAACCCTGGGATAGATATCATCTGGTCCTGGTGCTTTGCTTGCACATACATTTCTTAGAAGATTTAGGACCTCCACGTCTTCCACTTGAATATCGTTGAGCGTTTTATTACCCCATGCAACACCCGTATATCGAATATCATTATCTCCATTAAAAACCGACGCGAAAAAGTCATTGAAAGCACTACACATGCCTACATTGCTCTCTACTTTTGAGCCTCCTATCGAGAGGGGGCCAACTGTCCCCTTACATCCATTATTGACGTATCGAAAAAATGATTTTGGGTCAGAGCCAATGTTATCTGCCAACCTAGATTCAACTTGCTTTTTACTATCCCTTATCGCTTTCTTCAACAGTCTTCTTTTATCAGTAAACAATGATAGGTCACCTCGTCCACTTTTATACTCTCTGAATGCTCTTTTCTTTTCAAGATAAAGGTTCCGCACGCTATCCGTGAACCATAGAGGGTGTGATGTACAAACACGCTTTTTTCGAACAAAGGGTATGACGTCGTGCAAAACAGAGGACAGCTTCGTACTAAATTCTTCCCATTGACTTACCACCCCTACTGATTCCAACCGGTCTTTGAAAACTTCCGCTAACCTTCTTCGCAAAACATCAAAGTTAGTTCTCCGAAAACAAGGAACCAGTCTTTTGTTATCAACCTCACCCGAGGAAAAGTTACAGTGAAATCTGACGATACGATGATCACTGGAAGAAAACTCTTCCCCCACCGAAACATGTTCAACTAGATCCTCAGAACTAGTAAGAACTAAATCCAAAATAGCAGTACCCCTAGTGGCTTCTGATACATGCTGATACAAAAAATTTTCGAGCACCAACTTAAGAAAGTCTCTTTCATACTGATTTCCAGATGAAAGGTTCTCCCAATCAATACCCGGGTAATTGAAATCCCCTAGTATGAGAACCCTCTTTCGCTTACACATGTAGGAAATTTCATCATGCATTTTGGCGATATAGTTTTGATCCCTATTCGGTGGATTGTAACAAACCCCAACAATAAGCTTATGACGTCTTTTGTTCTCAAGTTCAACCCATATGGTTTCAATATCACTTCTCTGCACGTTACACTCTCTAGCCTTCAAACATGATTTCACGTATATCAACACTCCACCCCCTTTCCTATCAGATCTATTTCTCAAAAAAGTATCGTATCCGGAGATTTGTAAGAAAGATTCATCCCCATCGTTTGCCCAAGATTCTGTAATGGCTATAAGATCCAAGTCCTCCACAACTATCATAGTTTCTAAAAAATCTTTCTTGTTACCCAAGCTCCTGGCATTTATTAACACACATTTTAATTTGCCCGGTGGTTTGTTGTCAATCGAACAGAGAATAGAAACTATAAAGAGATAGTGACGGCAGAATAAGGAAAAAAAAAATTGCAGTTTGAAGAAACATCCAATAATAAGGCTGGTATTACACTATAAAACTTTGATAAAAATTCTTTTATAAAACTTGAAAAATGTAACCAATAAACACATCTGTTGCATTCGAGCGAACTTAACTGATCGGCCTATTGGTTGCATTTTTCAAGTTTTATAAAACTTTTATAGTGTAATCCCGGCCTAACACACGTTTCGATGGTAGGCAATCTTTTATAGTTAACATACATGTGATGTACTCATATCTGAGATATCCAGGAGATTCACTGTTCATTTACAACATGTTTTGAATGATTTTCAAGTTTTTCAAGGAGTAGGAATGAAATTATTGAATTTGTGGATAGATTATCGTTGAAAAATACGGCAATGATATCGACATTAAATATTTTAAAGATGAAGTTCTCCATTTCATCAAATATGCTAAGGAAGAAAACGTGTCCGATCCTGTCGATATGTATAAATTATTAATTGACGAACATTTCTACATTTCCTAATGTAGAAACTATTTTGACAATCTTTTTGATAATTCCTATCTGCAAATGCAAGCGGCGAACGTCCATTCTCCATACTTAAACGGGGTTAAGAATTATTCACGCAATTCATTAAGTCAGTTACGTTTGAGCAATTTGTCACTTTTATGTTAGAAAATGATGGAAAATTTAATTGTTCTTATCAAAACTTAATTATAGAAAATTATGTTGTTGTTCAGTTGTTAGATTATGAATCTATTATTGATGAGTTCGCGAGAATGTGAAGACAAGAAAAGTTCCACTTTAAACGAGTGGAGCGCGTTCATCTTTATTAATTAGTAATACTAAATTACTAAAAATATGATGCAGAATTAATAACACTGCGATTTTTTTATCTGAGAATGTGATTTTTTTCTTTTAAATGGCTGAGAAAAAGATGCCCATAACAAATATGGATGTCATATATTTCAAAAATACAGCAACCCAATTAAAAATGTAATTAGAAACATTATATACACATGATAAAATATTATACAACGCCCATAAAGAATACTTATGGTTGTCTTATTCTAAGTATGGATAGCTTCTCGATTTACCCCGACATGTTTATCGTATTTCTTTTTAATCGTGTCAATTGTGTTACAATTTACTACCTCAGGGGGTAAGCTATTCCATTTATTAACAGCCCTATTAGAGAAAAATTCCCGGCGACACCGTAGCCTTGCATTGTCCCTCACTAATCGATACCGGTGTCCCCTTGTAAAAGCAGTCGATTGGCGGTGTACTAAAAGTTCATGGTCCAGCCTATCCATCCCATTGAAAATTTTGAACGCTTCGATCATATCTCCTCGACACCTGCGTTCATCCAATGTAAAAATATTCAAAAAATGAAGTCTCTCTTCATTCTAGTACCTGAGAATATATTTCCTTATCTTATTTCTATGAGTTTATGTTTTTTGTTGATCCAAGAATAAAAACATTATGATTTTCTGCATTGTTCATTTTAGTGAACCATCCCATTCTTAGTAGGGTCAATAGGGGGCCTCCAGATCAGGTTGTGCCTGGGGCCCCCCTCAAAATCAAGATCCGCCACTGTCTCCAGCTGCAAATGGAACGGAGGCAGATATCCTCAGCTGCGAATGAAATCAACCAGACGATATCAGATTCGAATAAAGTGAAGGCAGACATCTTCAGCTGCGATTAAAGCCGAGGTAGATATCTCCATTTCCGAATGGAGCTGAGGCACACATATTCAGCTTCGAATTGAGTGGAAGCTGACATCATCAGCTGTGAATGAAGCAGAGGCAGCCATATTGAGCTGCAAATAAAGCCGAGGTGGACCCCATCAGCTGCGAATGAAGTGGAGGAAGACACCATTAGGCTCATATTAAATCGTCTCATATTTTAACGGGCAGAATCATTTTTCAACTCTCGGTAGGGGCGATCACCCCGCCCCCCGCATCCACGCATGTATAGACTATCACACGCATCGAATAGTAACATATCTGTTCTTCTTTATGCAGGTCTTGGTGACGGATGGGGATCGTCTCCGCCGCCTCCGAACCCTCGAGAATGTGCCATAAAAGAGCTTGGTTCTCATCTGCTTCAAGTAAGTTGCTATCTTTAACAAATACAAATGTTCATGCTGATCTCTTACATGCCCTGCGCATGTAATTCGTTCAAGAAACAAAACAATTAAGAACTTAGTCACACTTCTTCGATATTCATGCTCTTCAAAAGCATAAAATAACGGAACTCTGGGAAATGCCTCTCGTCTGTGTGATCATTATAAAAGTTTCTCTTGTTTATAATTATTTCCCCTCTCAACACCCAATCAAAAGTTACCTTTCTTTCAAAATTGTGATCTTGTCCTATCAAAGTACTCTTCCGATTCGCTGTTATATCTACACGGGCCTGCTTGAGTTAGGCTTAGTAAGAAACGCTTGCTATCCAATTCACTAACACTTAAATACTTATTGTGGTCCGAAATTGGATATGCCTTTTCGGACAGTTTGACAATTTAAGTTTATGCGTTGATATGAACATACTGAAAATGGCGTAAAATATTGAAGTTACAGAAGTCTTCGAGTCTCGGAATTAAGAGGTTCCAGACAGGACCGTCTTAGGATCATCACGGGCCCCCGGGCCAAGTGATTTTTCTGAGGCCCCATTAGGCTAGTTTACATGCATACTGTCAAAAAGTTCAACCAGATCTCACTTTCGTGGGCCATGTGTTAAGACGGCACTAGTTCCGGATAATCCGAGGAGTGCTGGCATTTTTCAAAATTTATTCTAAAAGCGTTTTTTGCATATTTCTTTTTTATTCTTCCAACGAATACGAGTAATTTCAGTTTTAAGGGGCCTTGATCCCAGAGCTGAATTCTTCTGTGGTTCCTCCCCCCTCCATGTCAGAATTCTTAAGGGTCCTCCTGTAGTAGATTTGTTATTAACCATACTAAAAATATGTTTCCCGGTGATGGCTTTTCGGTTAGAACATAGTTTCCCAAACTTTTTATTCCATCGCCCCCTTCTTCAGAGAAATTTTTCTCTCATCACCCCCCAACTCAAGCGAACCCATAGGATCTTATGTTATACCCGTGGCTTCTATCGCCCCCTTGGACTTTTCCATCGCCCACCAGGGGGCGATATTGTCCACTTTGGGAAACACTGGGTTAGAAGTTCCGTAGGATATGGACCGAGCCATCACACGGTTAGTTAGTTAGTAGTAGATTTGTAGTGAGAAAAAAAAATTATTCTCATATGTGGCCCCGTGGATACGATGGTCTTGGCAGGTATAATCTTAATGAATTAGGCTAATGGGATTCTCAAAGTGTCCGTCGCGGCTCATGGGGGACATCGCGTGGAATTGATGTAGTGCGCAAGGGTATCCAACAGCCGAAACAACGCGAGCAACATTTGACGATTTAGCGAGGCCCGCGGGTCACAAAACTGTGCTGTACACATATTATCAAAGATCTCGGCGGGTCGCAAGTCACGGATCGCGCGTTGAAGACCCTTAGAGTAGTGATTTCTGCCTCTTCAGTGCTTTGAAGTGATTTTTTTTCTAGACTTTTCTGGGGAGAGTTTTGGGTGGAAAAATTTTGAGGAAAAACTCTCTCTCTCTCTCTCTTCTGAAATGAGCCATGGAATTAAGAACGAAATAAGTACTAATAAATATAACCCATTGGCTGTTAATCGGGAGTGCCCACACCCCCTCAGGGTGCGACGAAGAGCATTTTTTTTACGTTGCGAGATGGAAATAATAAGTTGTAGCATGTTGACTGATTTTCCAGAAAAATCGAAATGATAAGAACATTCAAGTTGACTTTTTTGCATTTTTCTCGAAAAATACGAATCATACCGACATTTTGACACCCCCCCCCCCCCCAGAAATGTGTTACGCGGAATTCCCGTTGCAAAAGTTTCATTTTCACTCGAAATATTTTGCAGTTAGTTTACATTCGTATCATGTGTGCTTAGATTTGATAATGTCGAGGACATATGACTCAGGAAAAACGTCGAAAAATTTATCAAGCGCTAAAAGAACATAGTCAGCCTATATGATATTGTTTTTCCGGGTTGGAATCAATAAGTAAACGAACAAGTCATTGAATCTTTCCCTCTCGAATTGCGAAAAATAACAAAAAGTGATAATAATTTTTAGTTTCGTTTTTGAATTAATTTTCAGAAAGAGTCGAAGCTAACTATTAAAAATAGGCCAAAAAAATAGAAATGAAGAAGAAAAAGAAGTATAAATAAAGAAATTTTAAAACATATGTATATAAAAGCATTTATAAAAATTTGTTAATGGATAATTAATGTAATTAATTACAGAAAACTAAATCTCACAACAAATAGACAACGCATCATCCAAGGGGGTTCGGGAAGGTAAATCGCACTGCCCTGTGGGTATGGGTTGAAAAAAAGTTAAGAACTCTATTGGGGTCTATTATATATAACCCCACCCTCCCACTAAAATCCAATTTCTATTGTTTTTTGTTTGTTTTTTTAATAATCCGAGTCTGTCTCGGTCCAGGTTCATTTCAGATTATCGAGACTCCACTGTATTGAGACTAACAGAAAATGACTTATGCTTATCACTAAAGTTGCCCTGTGTTTCCTTTTCCCCCCTTTCTCTATTAACCAAACAGAAGCTATTTTTTATTCAAACTTGGGATCTCAACTTTTAATCTTTTGCGGTCTTATGTCGAGGTGGAATCGTCGTCCTTGGGGTGGCTCATTTTCGACTGTATCTCGTCTTTTTTACGTTACGTCACGAAAACTTTTTATGACAATCATACACTTGAGTTTTGCGGACTGTTTCTTCCTACATACAGCTACTTCAAAATTTCAAACGGCTTCACGCTTTCTTTAGCGGAAAAAAAATTTAAATAATGCGTTGCGAAACGAATGTATGTTCCTGTTTGTGCTACTGAGTATAGATACAAGTTGCTGCATATAATAAGAAGACACTATTAATATATCTAAGCCTCCTGTCAGTATATATATATATAACTGTTAGAGATCCAACTCCCTACATCCTACCCTTCTGGAATGAAATTCGATTTATACTTGATCCACCCGAGTGAAAGTTTGCAGCGAATTTCTCTCTCAATGATCATTCAAGACCTACCTTTTATTAAAAACAAATTTTTAGAAAAGGATACTTAGGATTGGCAACATTTAAATATCGTGTCCTTTAACCCAAACAATTCGTGCGTTCGAATCAAAACAAATCAAATTTACTTTCCCAGAACAATTCGATCCCGAAATCTATGCGCTGATGAAAGCAAACTGAAAGAACCATAAACAGAAAAAATGCCGCCTGTTTCGCACAGAAAGCCTCGATTTTCTTTCTGTATGACCAATCAAATGCTACTTCTTATTCAAAAATGAAATCTAGACCAACGAAAAAACTCTTCTCATTGGTTATCACGCCAACACGTGGCACAAGTTAGGCTTAGTAACATTTACATATCGTATTCTTTCTCCTGAACACTTCGTGCGTTCAAATAATAACAAGTTGGATTTCTGCGAACAATTTGATCTCTGAGTGTTTATACTCGGCATAAATATAAATAAACTTCGCTATTTTAGCTCGCTGTTATTTTATTTTGGTCACAGCCGTCACGAAACAAAAACACTTCCCAGAAGAAATGAGAAGAATAAAAAAAGTAGGGAAGAGTTTTTCTCTTCTTATTTCATGTTTACCCCTACCGGAGGGATTGATTCTTTTTCATTCTATCTTCGAAAGGTAATCTCCCCCCCCCCCCATCGCCGTATTGCGCAACTCGTGAGTGGCAACAGGCTCGGAGAAGGGAAATGGGTCGGTAAATGTATAAAAGGGAGGAAGGATAAAGGTCGAACTCATTATCGGAAAGCGATTCATAAGATTTCCGAGACACATTAGCAAATCGTTTCTCCCACTTCTCTTCCGAAACTTATTTGCATACGCTGATTTGCATAATCATCCCCCGATGCTTGTTCGTATATGAGAGGAGGGTTCGTGAAGACTGATCTTTCTTGTCCATCTTCACCCTCTCTCGCACAGCAAAACACTTTCTTCTCCCCCAGTTATTAGATGTATGTATTGAGAGAGAGAGAGAGAGGTTTGCTCCGAGTTATAATCCGTCATCGCTGGGAATCGGATCGTGACCTTGCATGTTCATTGGGGGGCAACAAGACGTTCTCCGATTGGACGAGAAGCAAACACACGGAGGATTTTGAACGTTTCCTGACTATATTGGGCTTATTGAAGATATTAAAAGTACCTGCTTCCCCCCCCCCCCCACCAAAAAAAAAGAGACCGTGATCAAATCTGATGATGGCAGTCATGACAGAAGACAACAACAAAAAAAGTTTGAAAAAAAAAGCGAGAAGAAATTGAAATTGCAATGAATTTCTTTTCTCTACCTCATTTGCATAACCCTCTAAAAGAGAATCGATTTTAGGGGTCCTCGATCCATGCTAGGTGTTATGGGTAACATGTGTCGCACAAAGCTCTGGAAATAATCAGATTTGAAGTGATTTGAATTATGTATTTGAATGAAATTCTTGTACTGTGTTCACATGTGTACGCCATGTTTTCTTCTCTTCCCTCAGACGCTAGATGGTTTCGTGTTTGTTGTAGCCCCTGACGGCAAAATCATGTACATTTCTGAAACTGCATCCGTCCATCTAGGCTTATCGCAAGTGAGTTTCGTAAATACATGAATTCATTCGTAAACTGTATTTGTATTGTACATGCATAGATATTGCGATACTTCACAAGTCACTGTATATGAATCCGATGTCACGAATGTTTTCGATGGAATCGCTTTCCGAAAAGCTGTCATTGTTCAAGGGTCGACCTACGCAAAACTGTGCTCTGGGAACCCTACGAATCTGTTCAATTGATGCAATTTCTTTACCAGATTCCCATGGAGGTTTCGATCACTGCCCAGGTGTTGCCATGTGTCAATACGGCTCTAATAATGACTAAGAATCGTGGAAAGTTGATGAGACTATATGCAGGGTGGTCAAAACGTTTTTTTTATATTCTGAAGTTCCGTGCAGGCAGCTGTGGTGAATGAATTTTGATGCAATAGTTGAGAAATAGTTTTCTCTCAGCTTGAACTCGAGATATCTGGCATTCTGCAACTTCAACACGCAACAAAATTTTGAAGAGAACAAAAATGCAATGGCAACACCCAAATTTTATTGCGGAATCCGAACAAGTACCAGGAGAGTTGAAATTTTTTGTTCCAAGCCGAGATGGATTTGCATGAAGATTAGATGCATTCAGACGTTTGACGATTGTTCCAAATGCTTTGCAAACATGTCAGATGCATTCAGACGTTTCACGATTACCCCAGTTACGTTCAAACGTCCCACTCTAGATGGTTTGGAATCTTATTAGGTGTGTTCAGATGTTTGACGATTGTTTCAGATGTTTTTAAAATCTTATAGATATGTTCAGCTGTGTGACGATTGCTCCAGATGCTTCGGAAATCTTTTTAGATGCATTCAGACGTTTGACGTTTGTTCCAGATGAGTCTTCCAGTTGCAAATCTCGTTAAGCGCCAAACAGATTTTTTTTTACAGAAAGTGAAAAACAAACTTTTGTGGAGTGTATTTTTTCAGCTGACTGCTTGAAGTTTGAAATTTTAATGGCATAACATTAACATTTTAACAAGCGTCAGCTCAAAAAATGCATTCTGATAAAGTTTCTTTTTCACTTTCTGTTAAAAAGAATTGATTGACGCTTAACGAGTTTTGCAACTGGACGACTCGGATGCTATTCAGATCTATTTGGATGTGTTCAGGTGTTTGACTACTGTTCCAGATGCTTTTCAAATCTTTTTGGTAGCATCCAGTCATTTGACGATTGTTCCAGATGCTTGAGAGTCACGTCAAATAGAATCGAAATGCTTGGCAGTCACGTTTGAACAATCGCAACACGCTGTCATACATTTATATGCTGTATGTACGTAACATGCTTCGCAAATCACATTGAATGTCCTTCAACCAATTTCCCGCTACATTTGATGGTATCTATACCATATTGATTTCAATATGCGATTTAGGATTTTATATTTGAATTAAGATTTAGTATGTAATATAGGATTATATGCTTGATTTACGATTGTATACGTAGATTGTGATCTCGCAACTGATTTTATACTTAGATTATGATTTTATAGTTATGATTGTAATGTTGTAATGTATATTTTGTAATGTATGTTTTTTTATGAATAAATTGCCAGAGGTATCCAGTCCGTGAGGACAATGAGCCGATATCGCCATATGGCGATCTGGCCTGGTATCTTTCGGTTTGACGGTATCTATACCATTAGATACCGTGTAGTTGTGTGTGTGTGTCGAAGTATTTCAGTCGTTTTTTCTGTCTGTAATTTTTGCATCACACTGTACTCGAAATGGATGCATTCACGTTAAATACATCTCGTAAGTTAAATGATGGCGTCTTGGCGGATTAAAGATGTGTGAGATTTGCGTTATAAGAAACCGATGCTCATCAGATGCATGTAAATGAGCCCTAGCTACTTAAAAAGTTCCGAACAGTGTAATTTAGATGCATACAGATGTCTTGAAGTACTTGGTGATGGTACGTTAAATACGTTATTAACGTACATTAAAACATTTACAAACTTTTCAAGGAATAATGGATCTATTAAATGTATTTTTCAGGTGGAGCTGACCGGGAACAGCCTGTACGAGTACACGCATCCGGCCGACCACGACGAGATAGCCGTTGTCCTGGCCCTACAGCCTCCTCTACCGGCCGCAGCGACGACCTCTCAGCGAGTGGGTGGTCAGTACGTTACCCCCTATTTGTCTCATTACATCCATGGTGGACACATTTTAAATTAAATAATTAATTGATACTTTTCGCATGATCAAAATCCTGTTATGTTGGAAGTTTTGAAATTGTTGTGTTTTTTTCTTTTTTGTGCCGTCCGAAGACTGTTCCGACATGAATTCATGTTGTTGTGTTTTCCTTGTATGTCTGTGCCTAGATTATGAATTCGAAAGGTCGTTCTTCCTGCGGATGAAGTGCGTTTTGGCCAAGAGAAACGCCGGTTTGACCTCTGGTGGCTACAAGGTGATCAATCAATTTACTCATTTATTATTGTAACTATTCGACATTTTCCTCGATTTGATGCGTTAGGTAATAACAAATTACGACGAAATACATGCGTCATGATCGTATTCATGTTCTTTTTGAAGGAAACCTGTTTCATTCGGACAACGTGTTTACAAGGTGGCTTTTTGATTGGCGTTGATTAAAATTTTGGAAGTAGATTTTCTGATTGTGTGTCCAAAATTCATTTTTCAAAGCTTTTTGTCCTATAATAAAGCTTTAATAAAAAGCGTTAAATAAAGCTTTTACCTCCTATAACGATTCCTTTTTCCATTTTGTCTCGTTTTTCTCCCGAAATACGAGTAATTTCAGTCTTTATGGGGTCTGAAAGGGGGGGGGGAAGGTCTTGATTCCTAAACCTGGAATGGCCCTCGCGCAGGCCTCTGCGCGAAGCTCGTGACGTCACTGAAGAAGGTCATCTTACCTATAGCCATTGGATATACTACAATAAAGGGTAAAGATAGCAGATGCGTCGACTTGCTATATCCAACGGCTGTGAGTGAGATGGCCTACTTCAGTGACGCCACGAGCTTCGTGCGGAGGCCTTCTATAGCTGATGCTGCTTCTTCGGTGGCTTTTAAGGTCAGAACATTCCACAGGCCCCTCTATCGCAAATTTCTACAGTGTCAACCCTCGGTTTACAAACGGCTCGGTTTGCGAAAAATTCGCTTTACGAACAACACAAAACGATTCGGTTTACGAACATACAAACCGTATGCCCCTCCCCCACAAGAAAATAGTTCACCGAACTCTAGCACAAGGTAGGTGCCATGACCCCCCCCCCAAAAAAAAAAGTTTGGGGCGACGATAGTCCTGGGGCCCGGGACGCTTCCCGCATTTTTTTTTTTCACGCTGTAAATTCACTACATTAAAGGGCCCGCCAAGCATTCCAGCCAACGGACACAGCTCCAGGATGCGGGGGGAATGGTAGGTGCGGACACAGTATATATGAATATAGGGAGCTTCGATTTATTGTGCAGGTTTGTTGGATGACTCCATATTCTATCCAGACCATGTAATTCGGCTGTTGGGAGGGATGATCACCCAACTTGTGGATCCGTGCCTGTGGTTCTGGGGTCGATAAAATTTTTGTTCATTATAAATTTAGTTTTGGTGAAATTCGATTTGATAGAAAGGGTCTCTGGATGAGGTTAGTGGGGCATTGGGGGAGGGAGGTCACGAAAAGAAAAAAAGGCCCAAAGCGGGGAGGGCCTTGGGCCCAGAAAGGTTGAGAAACACTGCTCCATATACTGTACGAAGAATCGATGAAGAAAGCTCTCGATTCTGACCGACATGATTTGGATTCGTTTCTAAGGCCTTGGAAAACTGGTCTTCGAACGAACAGGTCAAAAAAACACCTTTAAAAGGGCCTCCTCTTCTGTGCGATTCTCTGGGTCAAAGATTCCCAAACTTTTGACGTTCGCGGCACCTTTGGCAACGAGATATACTTTCGATACACGTAATTTTATAAGCTGGTACAAGGTGATTTCTGAACATATTCTGAGCACTTTTTAAATTAAAACCATACCCGTACGACAAACGGTTGATGAGATGAAAGCCGAATTAGGATTTACAGGATACCCTGTATAATATAGGGGAGTCTGCTATAAGGGGGAGGGGTCATTCAAGTATTACGTCAGCATCGATGTGGGGGAAGGGTCTTTCGGGTTTGCTGACTTTTGATCACAGGGGAAGCGGAGGGGGAAGGGGTGGTGTGAATGATGCTTACGTCATCCAACAACCGTTTTATAAAAATATGAAATACTTTTAATGACATCTTTACCGGGTGTGCAAAAACGAGAAAAACCTTTCCCTAGTTTGTGGGCAGGGGCTGCTCGAGCTTACCCGCCGCACGGGTGCAAAGGTTTAGGTGCCACCCCTAAAGACAACCCTGGCGGGAGGCCGTCGAAGCTATATTCTGGGAGGCCTTGGGATAAAATCTATTTTATTTTTAGGAGGAATTCGCACACAAATTCTCAACCGAGAAAATGTTCATGACCATACGCCCCGCTTTTGAAGAAAATGTTGCGTTCTCTTTCCCGTTGTTTTACCACATTCTCGATATTACACCAAATAATTCACAATACAGCACTTACTGATGGTCCACCATTACTTACACTTATCCTGTAAAGATGATGTATAACGAGGCGATTTTTATAAAGAAGTTTACTTCAAACGGGCTTCTGGTGCTTCAGGGGCCGGGCAAGTGAGAGGACGAATTATTTCCTTTGCGATATTTGACTTCCAAAAAATCACTGTTTGAGAGCACCGAAATGCACACAACCAAAGCTACACTACACTTGATACACACGCACTGATCTTGTGATAGAGTGCATTTTTATTTCTGGTAATATACAGTCCCAGGCGCCCTGTCTTTTTTCTGAAGTTTCCCCCAACACCTCTGTTGTAAACGTGACGGTGATGAGCATTTTTACTGTTTGGAAATTTTTAAAATGTTTTGTGTCCGACGAAAGTCAAAGATGCCGGCCCTTACAACCTGCCGCCCGGGTGCACCGCACCCCTTGCACCCTCGCTTAAGCCGCCCCTGTTTGTTGGGCCACTGAACTAACATTCTCCCTACTGATAAGCTCTCTACAGAGCCACTTTAGTGATCTCTAAATGTTCTGCGGATCCTTCAAGTGACCTAGAAATATGTCCGGGCCGCTCAAATGTTCTAGAAATGTGTAGCGGGACACTTAACTGCTCTGGAAATGTGTCACCTTAAGTGCTCCAAAAATGTGGTAGGGCCGTCAAACCGAAAGCTACCCAGGCCACATTGCCATGTGTGTGGTAGGGCCGCTTTTGTGCTCTGGAACTGTGCCCCGTCTCGCTGAAGTGATTCGTAAATGTGCCGCGAATAACTTAAGTAATCTGGGAATGTGCCGCGGTTAACTTGAGCGATGCAGTAAAGCAATGCGAGCCGCTTTCGTGCTCTAAAATTTTGCCACATGTCACTCAAGGGATCTCTAAATGTGCCAAGGATCGTTCAAGTGTTCTGGAACTGTGTCGCGGGTTACTTAAGTGATCTTTGAATGTGCCACGGGCCTACTTCAGTGATCTTTCAGTGCTACGGGCCTCTTAAATGCTCTGGAATTGTGCCACTGGTCATTTAAGCAATTTGTAAAATGTGCCGCTTAATTCATTTTCAAAAAATTGGGTTTGAGGGGGCAAAGCACATCCGCTAACCTTCAGGGCCACATTTGGTCCGCGAGTCAAGGGTTTACTATATATGGCTTAAAGGGTGGGTCGCAATGTAATTCCTAAAGAGAAATTTTGAGTTCTTACCCCTCAAATAGCATTGAAATTATCAGAAATCGATTTTAATAACATCATATAAAGGTATTTTCTTCGGAAACGTCAATTTTTTTAAAATAATTTTTTGCCTAAAATTTCTTTGTTTCGATTGCCGGGAGGTGGGGCGCGTACGTCTCTGATCTCAATATGCGTTAAGGGGGTACGGGGCAAAAATTGCTAAAAATCTGCTGACGCAATACTTGAACGGCCCCCTAAAAACATATTCTCTATTCATCCTATTCACGGAATAATTTGTATGAGCTCATGTTGAAATTTGTACCCAATACTATCTTCATAGTAATGTTTATGTGCATTAACAATGGTATAAAGAAGGGAAATTTTTGTAAAGTAAATAATGTATGCATGTAATTCAAATATGAATGCCCAGCACTGTCAACGGAGGCTCTGTTTGATTGTTCCCGTCGCAGTGCGGGCTCTGTGTGTATTCTGTGTGTATGTATATTGCATATTCTGTAATAGGGAAGGCAAACAAAACTGCTCAGCACTGTGGACGGAGGCTTTGTTTCTTCATTTCCCGGCCAACCAGAATAACCAGTCCTTCGATGAATCTTGTATTGACAAGTGCAGAGGACGTTTCTATATGCATATGGCCATCTGGTTGGCCTTTGTCATTCACGAGCTAGTTAGTTGATTGTTGACGCCGTCCATGTACGGTGCCTTTCAACATATATATACGTTCCAAGGGTTGAAATATTCTATCTGCTTCCTTAGCTTAGATGGTAGAGCACTCGTCCGTCAAGCGTAAAACCGGGGTTCGAGTCCTCGTGGGGGCAGTGATGAATTTTCTTCCTTGTAATCTTCATCTCCCCAAATAACCAGTCTTTCGATTAATCTTGTATTGACAAGTGGAGAGGACGCTTCTATATGTATAAGAACTTATGCTCCTAATCCACAATCAGTTCACCGTTGTAAATCGTGTATGTGGACCTGCTGCACTCTGCCGTTGCTGGATTTGCAATGTTATTGCCTGTGGTGGTTGAACACATACTGCTGCAATAAACGATTTGGAGGCATTCTGATCATTATTTGCGTATCTTTTCTTTGACTTGCGTACGTCACCTATCTCTCTCGGCTGTTTTTGAGTTATTTTTTTCCCCTGTCTTCAAAAAATTCCCGTGACCTAGCGATGCAAACCCTGCAAACCGTTTTTTATTTCGGTTATTTTTCCGGTTTTTATGAATTTATAAAGTTTCTACGGACTTTTCGCAGTCCCGTATTTCAACTATGGTCACTTATCTGAAATGTTATGAATAGGATCAAACAAATCAAGTTTAATTATGAACTTTTAATCAAAGTTTTTAATCGAATTTTGATCGTATTGATCCAGTCGATTAACTCAACTAAAATTTTTAACTGCACATTTACAGTTGATTGATTAACCCGGATCGATTAATCGATTAATTGGACCAACAATAAACATGCAAAAACGGTAGCATGCGCTAATAAAAAGAAAGTGTGGGTTAAGCATCCGTAGAAACCATAGAAAATATGCGTTAAGTATGTCTAGAAATCCTGAGAAACTGTGATTTACGCACCCAGAAAAATCCACAGAAAGCATGCATTAAGTATACCCAGAAATCCTCGGAGAGCGTGCGATAAGTATCCATACAGAAATTTTAATTTCCTTATATCCCCGATATAAATCATTTTACGGAAGTGTCACTATCACAAATGAATTTATGAATTTACAAATGAATTTATGAATTTACAAATGAATTTATGAATTTACAAATGAATTTATGAATTTACAAATGAATTTATGAATTTACAAATGAATTTATGAATTTACAGTTTCACTTTATTGATTTCATTTCGTACAAATGAGAAGAAAAAAAATCAGCCAAGGGGTCCAGAGACCCATACTGGTTGATGCATTGCAAGTTTATAGTGAATGATAATCTGGGCCGTAACTAAAGGGGGCAGTTGCCCCGGGTGGCAAAATTTAGGGAGTAGCGGTTTTAGGTGGGGGGAACAAAGAACACCCCGTTACAGAATTACCTAATTTTAAAGTTGTAGGTGCGGAGAAATGTTTACCTCGGGCGGCAAAAATCTCCCCAGCACGATCCAACCCACACGTGTAAAAGGCTTATATCCCGGGAGGGACAGAGCCTGGGTCGTGTCTGGTCTGACGGGAGGCAAAAATCCTAGTTACGGCCCTGATGATAATGAAGCACAAGTGCTTATTAGTGAACTAAATAACAACTAAATGGGGGGGGGGAAAGCAATTTTTGCGAGAGAAAAAAAAATTTAAAATTATGTAGTGGTGGCTGTGGTGGTCGAGTGGTTATAGTGACGGAATCGCGATGCGAGGATCCGGGTTCGAACCCCCACAGTGGTGGTCGGCTGAAGTTGGTTTTCTGTGGTTCCCAACTTCAAGGCGCAAATGCGAGCCGATCTCCCCGTTAAAAAGTCTCGCCACAGAGAGCAACAGTCCTACAACGATAAATCATTCAATCATAACACTTCACTCATAGTTAGAAAAACTGGTGGCAGATGGCAGCACTACACATAACAAGCATTACAGAGAAACAAAAAAAAACTTCACGTCAGGCTTCACTACACGCACACGCACATTCCCGCATGTACCGATTCGTTGGGGTTCCGCGGGGGGGGGGGTGGGCGGGGTGCATGTGTGTTGTAGCAGTAGTAGCTAGGGCTCGGGGATCCATGATGTTCTTAAGTCAGCCACCTCGTTGGGCAATTTGCCTGTTGTGGCGTTGTATTTGTATTGTATTACATATATAACATGAGAAAAAAAAATTAAATATCAAAACAAAACTTTCACACGATTCATAGCATTTTTGGCAACAGCAGGGAATACACCTATATGAAATATTATACACACTGCATGATATTCAGATTAGAGTAATTAATAATAAAAATCAATGTAATTTAGGGATGCGTAATATCGAATAGATTCATAATTTAACTGAATAAGGAGCGTAGAACAAATCAAAGGAAACTCTCGGTGTGACTGACTGAAAATATATATTGCTCCTCATGTGCCTTTTGAAAGGTAATAAATTAACAATATCAGATAGTAAAATAGTTGCAAAATTTTGGAATGAATTAAGTAAAATACTTCTTCAGAAGTGTTTTGGAAATCGGTACAGTGTTCACAATCTATTTGAGAATCTGTTTAAGAGGGTTGGTGCACGCAAATTTTCCAAAAAATAATTTTCCAATTTTTCAACTTTTAAATACTGTGGAATTTTCTGCGTCTAAGGCCGAGATTACACTATAAAAGTTTTATAAAAACTCTTTGATAAAACTCGAAAAATTCAACCAATAAGATCACCGGTTGAATTTTCTCGAATGTAACCAATGTGCTTATTGGTTGAATTTTTCCAGTTTTATAAAATATCTTTTATCAAAATTTTATAGTGTAATCTCGGCCTAACTGTGTATTCAAGGTTTTGTTCTACCTGTACTAGAAATATTTTTTGAAATACTTTAGTATAAACGGTTGGCAGACATTATATATGTATGTTAATGTTTCACTAAAAAAATGCTTTTTTCTCAAACAGTAAGTTTTTTGTGAGATAGATGGCTTTTTTGTCAACCCGAGATATCAAGGAAACATCTATCTCACTCTAAACCGTCCCACCCGGGGGCCATTTCCTGAAGTTAAGAGGGGCTACTAATGCCTCTACTTCAGCGCCTCACGCCACAGAGCGTGAAATAAGGAAGGCGGGGCCATGTCTCCAGTGGTGTATATGGTAGCATGCTTGCCCGGTATGCAAGAGGGCGCTGGGGTCGATCGAGTCCCGGTGGAGACGTGATGACTTTTCTTTCCGAGTTCACCTCAGCATCATATCCGGAAAATAACTGTTTCCTTAGTAAGTTTTTTGTTAGATAAAGAACATGTTTTCGAACACCCCTCATTCAAATTTCTTGAAACTTTGTGCTAAACACTATGATGTTACATATTTTAACGCGAGGATTTCTGGCACAATTTTATAGCACAAAATATGAGTAAATTTTGGTGATTTTTTTAAAAAGTTGCTTGTGTGTGTGTTGTTGGAGTTAAAATTCGATAAAAAAAGAATAACCAACAATTAAAATACTAAAAGCTCGAGCTAAAGTATGTAGCACCACAGTGTTGAGGAAACACACAAAGTTTCAAGAAATTTGAATGAGTGGTGTTTGAAAAAATGTTGCTTATCTAACAAAAAACTTAGTTTTGCGAAAAAGGCACACACATTTTAGTGAAAAACATTAACATATATACTTTATATAATGCCAGCCAGCAGTTTATATTTTAAGATATTTTAAAAATATTTCTAGCACAGGGTAGGACAAAAACTTGAACAAAGACGCAGAAAATTCCATAGTGTTTAAAAATCGAAAAATTGGAAAATTTGCGTGCACCGAACCCCTTAAAGGCAAACCAAATTGGAGTTTAAAAATAATTAAATGATATTTGTAGAAGTAAAGCTGACGTATACAGTAGGGGAAGGATTCCAAGATTGTGAAAAAGTTGTTTTGGAGGGATTGGAAAGTCATATGTAAATGAGTCTTATTGCTTTTTTTCTTGGAATTTCAGTATTGGTGTAAGATTTGAAATGGAATCTCCACCCTATAATCGCTCCTTTTTTTCTCTTCTATTCTTTTTTTGATCGTTTATTGCAGCGTTTCTCAACTTTTTCTGAACCCAAGGACCAGTAAAATGTCTGACAGAGTGATTGGTCATCTGCAGCAGTTTCTCATGCTCTTTTTGTTCCATTGCCCACATTCATTTTTTTTTTCTGTCGTCGCCCCCAGACTCAAGCGAACCCATAGGATTTTATGTTATACTCGTAGCTTCTATCGCCTCCCCCCTAGACCCTTCCATCACACACCTAGGGGGTTGATATTCCCCACTTTGGGAAACGCTGATCTATCATCCTGAGTAGAATGATCGTATGACCCGTATTTTACGGGACACACTTGTATTTTTGATCATACCGATACTTTTCATAAACTTTCCCGGTTCTTTAAAAAAAAAAGCTTCTTTCGATTTGTGAAGATAATTTCCATAATTTATAAATCGTATCATGATAATTGTTAGCTATAAATACAGTGTTCAACAGTTTTCTCGTGGCCTGCATTGCAATTCATCGTGATTTACGATGCCTCCACCCATTGGTATTACATTCCAGAAGTTTCAGCAATAAATAATTGATTTTTTCCGCGATGTCCCTTATTTTGCCGTATTTAAGAAGCAATTCCCCGCACTTTTCTTAACGAAATATGGTCACTCTATTCAGGATGAAGGTTGATTTTTTTTTCTGTCTTGTGAAATACATTTTTGTCACTGTTGTTCACTACAATTCTAATTGTGTTGAAAATTGAATTTTTTGGTGACAATTAGGGATATTCTGTATTTCAAATAGTAATTTCCCGTTTTTGATCCCCAATGGTCACCCTAATTATGCTGGCCTAATTTTTTGTTCGAACCTTTAATAAGGAAATCAGGGGCCGTTCAAGTATTACGTCAGTAAATTTTCAGCCATTTTTGAACCCCCCTCCTCCCGGTAAGTAAAAGTCAGCAAAACTCTGACCCCCCCCCCCCCTTGTCAGCAAGATTTCATCAGCACTGCTCCCTACCTCCTAACTCATATTGGTGGGATTAGAAACGTTCGTGGGAGGGGTGGGCATAGGGGGCTCGTGCGCCTTCGGAAGAAAATACCTTTATTTGTTATTATAATCGATTTCTGTTAATTTCAATACTATTTCTGAGATAAGAACTCAAAATTTCTCTCCAAAAAATTCATTGCGATCCACCCTTTAAGCCATACATGGTAAACCCTTGACCTGCGGACCAAATGTGGCCCTGAAGTTTATCTGATGCAGCTTGCCCCCTCAAGCCCAATTTTGTAAAAATGAACTAAGTGGAACATTTTTACAAATTGCTTAAATGACCCGTGGCACAAATCCAGAGCATTTAAGTGGTCCGTGGCACATTTTCAGATCACTGAAGTAGGCCCGTGGCACATTCAAAGATCACTTAAGTAACCCGCGACACAGTTCCAGAACACTTAGACGATCCGTGGCACTTTTAGAGATTCCCTTGAGTGACATGTGGTACAATTTTAGAGCAATTAAGCGGCGCCCCAATGTGGTTCTACATCACTCAAGTTACCCGCGGAACATTCCCAGATTACTTAATTGATCCGTGGCATGATTGCGGATCACTTGAGTGATGCGTGACACAGTTCCAGAGCACTTTAGCATCCCGGACACATTTCCAGAGCACTTGAAGGATCCGTGAAACATTTAGAGATCGCTGAAGTGGCTCTGTAAAGGATTTATCGTTAGTGAGAATGTTAGTTCAGGTGCCCACAAACCAGCGAAAGATTTTTCTCGTTTTTGGAGCACCGAGTAAGATGCCATTAAGAATATTTCATATCTTCATAAAGGGTGGTTAATGACGTAACCATCATCCAAACCCTCCCCACATCCCCCCCGTCATCAAAAATCAGCAAATCGGAACCCCTCCTTCGATGCTGACGTAATACTTGAATGACCCCTTACTAATATCAGTTGCATGCACAACTGGATAATTCTTAAGTACATTAAAATTAAATTACCCATCCTTACTGCGGACCACCCGTCTCATCTTCACGGACCATAGGTTGAAAAACGCTGGTTTACCCTATTTATTTTTCAATATAAGAATCAACCATATAAATTTTTATTTACTTCGTGAATTCGTCGTGGAGCGCCCTGTATGTAAACCATTCCGTGATCCGAACCATTTGGATCACTTCCACGCACTAAATAGATTTCCAGGAAGTCAAAAAGGTCACTGAAACCACCTCTTGAAGTTCAACGTCCCGTCGAAGATCTCCCATAAAGACATCGTCGAATGCTTTTTTCCGCGTTCATATTATGGCGTGACCTACGGAAAGAGAGAGAGAGAGGATGTTGCATGATCATCACGTGATGGTCATGAAGACAATGACATCTGTTATTTCAAGTTTTGTTTTCTTCACTGTAGGACAGAGGTCACATCCCATGACCCATGATGTTAAAGTTCACGAAAGGTATCGATCATTCGATCAACGGGATTGATGACGGCCATGTTATTTACTGGACCGTCTTGGACTGAGCACCGCGCCACGATCTCTTGCTGGATGGGAGGACTTTTCGCGTAAAAGTCATCAGGGTTTAATGGCGGCGGGGGGGGGGGGTCTTGAACGCCTCGTGACTGTTTACTTTTGGAAATTAGTGAAACCAGTGACGCAATAAGTACGTTTATAACAGGACTGTAAGTACGACCTATCTAGGAAGCCCCTGAGAATCAAGTTTAGGTAATTGCATTTGGGAAGCCCCTGCGCGCAATATCAAGAGTTACACAAAGCTCAAGAGTGCCTGGCTGTAAGTGGATTTTTATGACCCATCTCGGAAGCCATTGCTGATTTAAGTTTGGGTCACGACCCATAACTGATGATGAGTCCCTGACTGTTAATGGATTTGAACGACCATCTCGATCATCACCTGCGAATCAAGTTGGGAGGTGACCATGGCCCCCACAAGGAATGGGCTGACAAGGCTCCAGCCCTGGGGCCCGGGATGATGTTTTTTCACGCTATAAATTCATCATAAAGGGTCCCGTAAAAGATCCCACCATGGGGCCCTGCTTCAGGATGTGGGGGGGGGGGGCATGGAGGTGACCCACAGCTCAAGAATATCTGGCTGTAAATGGATTCGTAAGTTCCATCTCGGAAGTCCCTGTGACCCAAGTTTGAAGGTTTGGGTCGCCGCGACCCACAGGTTACGAACCCCTGATATAGAGATTCCCAAAGAACGACATCTTAATATTCAATTGATTGTAACGTCACCGATCACTTCACCAAGATTGGCGAATTTTCTGGGAAATTCCTTACGCTTGTGGATGGGGGAATGACCGCCAACCACGATAATTTCTTATGCTTATGAACGGAGGAATGATCGCCAAAACGTCGAGGTCACAGGAAAATTAGCTTCTCGGTCGAGTTCACAATACGAGTGCATTTGTAATGTGATATATTTTACCTCCAGGTGCAGGAAATTCCTTCAACAAGGTCGATAGAAATCCCCATTTTTCCTTGACGCCATCAATGATCGCCAAATAAGATATAATGTGTTTCGGGGTTTCTTTTTTGGATAATTTATCATTTCCATCGGCCATATTGAATTTTTTGGAAGTTTCCGTGACCGTACGATTTCACTTTTTTTTCTTCAGGTTATTCATTGCAGTGGCTATTTGAAGGTCAAGAGATACGCCTTGGACTCGGCGCCTTACGACGGATGCCTCCAGAACATGGGCCTAGTAGCGGTGGGTCACTCGCTGCCGCCAAGTGCCATCACCGAAATCAAGATGTACACAAATATGTTCATGTTCCGAGCCAGCCTTGACCTCAAACTCATCTTTCTCGATGCGAGGTGAGTTCCCCCCCCCCCCCAATTCGAGGTCATAAATTATATCGCTAATCTTGAGCAGGCCAGTGTTGTATGCAGGATGTCATATGATGTCAGTCTACGAAACTAGATCGATATTTTCATGTGTTATGTTTATGCTGTCTTATTATTTGGTCAGTCAAAGCGTGGCAATATGTTGAAATCATTCCAATAAATGCTCTTTTCTGGACTTTTGCTCCACACCTCCTGCCTTATTCTGAAAAGTTTGTTTTTCCCTGCTCATTTCTGAATTTTTCTTTCTGAAATTTCTGTATACGACCATCTCCCTGCCTTATTCCTTAACTGATCTGCTATCTTTCTGAATTTCTGCCTGATCTGCTATCTTTCTGAAGTTCTACCCTTTTGCACTTGATACAACTGGAAAGGGCTTGGAATTGCCCATGTATTACGTGGAAAATGCAAAAGTAACTGAAGATACGTACGTATACTATTTCAGAAAAACAAACAGAGTAGACTCTTAATTTTTTTTTGGCTCTTCAGTGTAGTTAAAGCGTTAATCGCTTTCGTCATGTTATTCTCTTATCGTTATGGAACACAACATTATATGTACACTGAAGAGCCAAAAAAACTGGTATACCTGCCTAATATCGTGTAGAGCCCCCGCGAGCACGCAGAAGTGCCGCAACACGACGTGGCATGGACTCGACTAATGTCTGAAGTAGTGCTGGAGGTAATTGACACCATGAATCCTGCAGGGCTGTCCCTAAATCCGTAGGAGTAAGAGAGGGTGGAGATCTCTTCTGAACAGCACGTTGCAAGGCATCCCAGATATTTTCAATAATGTTCATGTCTGGGGGATTTAGGTGGCCAGCGGAAGTGTCTAAAGTCAGAAGTGTGTTCCTGGAGCCACTTTGTAGCAATTCTGGACGTGTGGGGTGTCGCATTGTCCTGCTGAAATTGTCCAAGTCCGTCGGAATGCACAATGGACATGAATGGGTGCAGGTGGTCAGACAGGATGCTTACGTACTTGTCAGAGTCGTATCTAGACGTATCAGGGGTGCCATATCACGCCAAATGCACACGTTCCATACCATCACAGAGCCTCCACCAGCTTGAACAGTCTCCTGTTGACATGTAGGGTCCATGGATTCTTGAGGTTGTCTCCATATCCGTACACGTCCATCAGCTCGAAGCAATTGGAACCGAGACTCGTCAGACCAGGCAACGTGTTTCCAGTCCTCAACAGTCCAATGTCGTTGTTGTCGGGCCCAGGCGAGGCGTAAAGCTTTGTGTCGTGCAGTCATCAAGGGTACACGAGTGGGCCTTCGGCTCGATGATGTTTCGTTGAATGGTTCGCACGCTGACACTTGTTGATGGCCCAGCATTGAAATCTGCAGCAATTTGCGGAAGGGTTGCACGTCTGTCACGTTTAATGATTCTCGTCAGTCCCGTTCTTGCATGATCTGTTTCCGGCCGCAGCGATGTCGTAGATTTAATTTTTTACCGGATTCCCGATATTCACGGTACACTCTTGAAATAATTTTAAGTTTGCACCTGAAGCAGGAACAAAAAAAAAATGGCGCCTTTCCAAATTTCGCTTCCCTCACGGACCAAAACCTGGCTACGCCACTGCCCCTTCCCTCCGTCACTGCCCTTTTCTGAATTTCTGAGAGAGAGAGTCTTCCTTCATTTTCTTTTCCTCAATTTCTGCATATATTTTCAGCTTTCAATTTCTTTTGTTTCTTATTTCTCTGTCTGCTCTATCTGAATATCTGCGTACTTTTCCCTCTTTCGGAATTTCTTCTCCCTCTGCCTGCCCTTTTCGGAACTTTTGCACCTTCTCTCCTTAACAATTTTACTGAATTTCTGCCGCGTATGACATTTTTTTTTTCTGCCTGCTCTACCTTTCAGTGAATTTCTACCTGCTTTGCCTTTTCGCTCTTTCTTTCTCCGAATTTCTGCCTGCTTTGCCCTTTGCTCCACCATTCTCTGAATTTCTGCCCCCTTGGAGTTTTGCTCCACCTTTCCCCGAGTTTCTGTCTGTTTTGCATTTTATTCTACCTTTCTTGTGAATTTCTACCTGCTTTGCCTTTTGCTCTACCTTTCCTGAGAATTTCTGCCTGCTTTGTGCTTATCGGAATTTCATCACCCCTTACCCCTTTTATCTAAACACCTGTCTTCTTGCACCTTTTTTACTGAATTTACAGGGCCATCCTTATCCTGCTTCTGCATACAGAAGCCCTTTTCCTATTGTCTTTAAAAGGACGCTGATTTCGGTAATATAGCTGGAGTTTTTTTGAGTAACGATCAGAGTTTTACTCGTTCCACGAGCCATACTTTGCAGAGCATGTGCTCCAAATTGGACTGATATTGATAAAAATGGCAATTGTGTCGTTTGCAGGGTATCACAGCTGACCGGATACGAACCGCAGGACTTGATCGAGAAGACTCTCTACCATTACATCCATGGTAGCGATAGCCTTCAGATGAGATATTCGCACCTAACACGTGAGTTAACCGTCTCTTGTTCCTTAGATTGTGTTCGCTTGTGAGTGTGGTTGTTATAGTAAATAAGTAAATGCGATAAATCGGGTTGTTATACATATTAACCGGTTTTACGCATTATCGCAAAACATTTTCGTAAATTTGATAAATTTACCTAAATTAATCACTTTTACCGGCGATTATGCATAATACCCAAGCGTCGCGTCATTGGTAAACATGATAGATCGTACTACTTTATGATATACTAGCTATAATACCCGGCGCTGCCCGGGTTTTCTTCAATGAGGCTGTTAGAAACACGTGATATCTCCCTCTTTCTTTGAGGGACATGCAAACCGTGTCTAAGTTAACCAATATGGCGACTTCCTGCACGACTTCATGAAATAAACAAATTTAGATTTAAAGAAACATAGAAATGAATATATACTTTTCTTTCCTTTTTTAAGGGGCGCTAGGTATTTCTATTCCCCCCCCCCCAAACTTCAAGTTAATTATCTGCCTGTTTCAGCTTTCAAAAATGCTTAATTAAAGCTGTGGAATTTTTTCGATGTACTTTTTACGGGCCCATAATTAATTTTAAAACATCCTAAACTGTATGAATTGATGCAGTTGAATATCAAAAGACAATACGGAGACATTAATTTTTTCCTGCTTGAGAAGATATAAATAAAAAGTTGAAATCAATGTTATTACATAAATACCCAACTCAAAAGTAGGTCCGGCTAATTACTTCATATTCAATCTCCTGGGCTTAGTATACCTCTAAGCAAACACAATATTTCAGAAATCGGGATATTTCAGAATATATTTCATATATATTTCAGAAATCTATACAATTTCTAAAATTATTGATGTGGCGGAAAACCCCACCAAATTTCAGCATTTCTACAGTAAAATCGGCAATTTCAACAGTGATTTCTATGAGTCTCGCCCTTTTCCTGACCCTCAAAGCGATGCTGATGATGATTATGACGTCTATTCAAAAAGCCTCACTACTGAGAGTATTGAAATGTAATTGTATTGAATAGTAGTATTGTGTAGTATTGAAAGTATTGGCATAAACTATTATACATATACTAACAGGATTAAAGAAGCGGCAAGCCATTGTAAAGGCATAAACACGTCTGAAACGCATTGCTGGGGAACCACTGTAACCAAAGTAAACGTTCGGAAAGTGATTGTTGAGGCCCGAAAACCATTGTTGCCCTACAGTTTTTTGCCCATTTGGGACATTTGCCCTGCTCTGACGAAAATATAAAGTAGCCTATCGTTTAAGTCGGGTCCCATTTGGTATATATGCAAAATTTGGCGACGATCCATCTAAAATTGTAGATTTGTATAGAGAACATACATACAGACAGACAGACAGAAAATCAATTTAATATATATGGATAGATATACATGATAAGTTACATGTATCGTATGATTACATCGGCCGGGATACGATCGTAAATTTTTTTATCACTATATCGGGGTCCGACTATGTTCATCACACTTACTACACTCATTTGGGACTGTCCCTCCCCCCCCCCCATATTTATCAAATTCACCAATTACACATGGGTATTAATCATAATCACAGATAAAGGCGATAAGTTTCAAGTATTTATCAAACTTAAGTAGCATAATAACCCGATTTATCACATTTACCGTAACATAGTCATTAGTTCATTAGCGATTGAGACGTTTGTGACATGAAAGTGAATTTTTAACAATGTGTCGAGTATGAAAATTTTTATAAAACGACGTGTTTGGTAATACAATCATAATCAATACTCCTTCGTCTTGAATAAATTTTGCACTTGTGGCCGGAATTCTCCGTGACCAACATCATAATTGGCCGATCAAAAAACAATCAAACCCGAAAATACATTAGCTCCGAGGCTGATTTGGCAGTGATGTGCAATTCTCACGCACGTACTCAGTCTTTTCTTAACTGCAATGACGGAAACATTTCCATGCAAATCACCGCTTTCGGACTCGAACAAAAAATAGTCAACCGACAAGTGTTGTCCTTGTCACATGCATCATTATTCCCACCATTTTATTCTAGTTTTAATGGGGTTATAATTTATGGTTAGTTATAAACTTATACGTAGCGAACAGAATGATTACGATAAAAATTGTTCATCTTAGCAAAATTACCAAGTATTCGAAATTCACCATCGTGTCTGTGATCTACAGCATCTTAAATTAGTCTACTATAACAGTTTTGTGTGAGCGACAATACGATTGAAAAGCGATCGTTTTCATGGGATGTTAATTTCAAGCGTTTGTTGTTCATACGAACGAATTTCTAATATCTTATGTGACATCAATGAAAAACACCCATTTCACCACACACCACTCCTCCGTCAATACCGCTGTGTTTCAATTTTCTGCCATTAACGAGTTGGAATGGAAGTGAAGGTGCATTTATCGGCGGTCGCCTTCACATCGTTCGAACCTGGGACCTAATGGCAACCTTCAAGGTGGTGGACGAGCATCTCTTACCAACACGACACTCGGGCGTTAATGACGAACACCTGGTGCTTTTCTGATGTAAATGTGAAACGTCTTCTGGTATGAGTCTCAAATATACGATGCCCGTGTGGCGTAAATCGAAAACACTTTCTGATTTAAATCTGAAACACTTCGTGTTCTTTTGGCGTAAATCTGAAGCACTTGGTGCTCTTTTGACGTAAATCTGAAACACTTGGTGCTTTTTTTTACGTAAATCTGAAACACTGGGTGCTTTCTTTGACGTAAATCTGAAACACTTGGTACTCTTGCTGCATGAAATGGAAACAATTAGAGTTTCACGAACGTAAATCTTCACTAGGCCCACATATGAGTTAGGTACACATGTGCACCTCAGGCCTGGATTAAAAGAAAATCATCAAAAACCATTTGAACTCGTTAAGGATGAGGTGTATCTGGTATGAAAGTAGAAGTGCCGGTGGTGTAGTGATAAGATGTTCATCTACCACCGTGAAGGCTGCTGTCCCGGGTTCAAATCCGAGGGAGGATATAGATAAGATATTTCCCTAACGAACTTGAGGCAACCACCAATAGACAGCGCCTTCGTTTCCAACCCATCTCATTAACGACAGTAAATTGCAATATTAGCGATATGGCCAGAGTTGATGTTTGGTGAATTAGGTATGACAGAACAGGATATAAGATGTCCAATGTATATGTTCTTATATACACCACATCTGAGGCATCTTCACATGTCTTTTTAGTACTCGCCAAAGGACAAGTCACAACAAAATACTACAGATTCCTGGCGAACGGCGGAGGTTGGATCTGGATGCAGAGCTACGCTACAATCGTACACAACAGCAGGTCTTCCAGGCCGCACTGTATCGTCAGCGTCAATTATGTGCTCAGGTCAGTCTGATTCTATTTTATTATGCTCGTACGTATAGTGATGGAAGAATTATGTGTGGTTGGCTCCAATGTCCGCGCCAAACTTAGAAGGTTTTCTTGCTTCATACACAGTGAGCAAGAGGCGAAGTCACTGCAGCTCCAGCAGGAACAGATGAGGAAACCAGAGAGTCTTCACCACGTGGAGACGCTTCCGGCAACCAACGGCAACGGACTATCCGGAAGGACCCGGACGCAGAAGAGCAAAACCAGGAAACCGTCTCCGACTTTCGACGACGTCCAGCATCCGGTGACGTACCCACGGGCGGGAGGCGACAACGGCTCGCTGTCTTCCGAACCGCAGGCCTGTTTCTACGAACCCTTCCATCACCACCATCACGTGTTCGGTACGCCGTATCCCAGTGCGATGTACCAAGATGCGGTGCAGACGGACAGTCCGACTAGCGTCCACCATCCCCAGAGTGGTGACGGTGCCATTCACGTTTATCAAACGAATGTGCCGGTGGGACTGATTCCTTCTCCCGATAGTGCCAACTGTGGCGGCGGCGGCGCCTTGTACCACAACGCCTCTGTACATTATACTCAGGAGCATCATCATCAGCAGCAGCACCACTTACAGAGGCTGTCACCGCAGCACCAGCACAACCTGGAAATGTTCGACAGAAACGACAGGTAAGTGCCACTGATGGCAAGTATTTTTGGCACATGTTGATCTTCTGGCACATGTGCTGTTTCAACACCAATTATTTATTTTTGGTTTCTCTTCAACAGGTACGTGTCATCATACGGGTCATTCCCAGGCTGTGATTCTTCAGTCGTGTCGTCATCATCCCCAGACACAGAGCAGGATTCGCTCCCACCGTCTCAGCTCCACTGTGGCCTTCCACCACCCACGAGGACAGATCTGTGTGATTACGTGACGTCCCGAAGCTACTCCACCGCGGACCTTCCAGCTCATCAGGAATCCAATCCCAGTCACATGCTGTACGGTGGTGGCGGCGGACAGTTCAGTAGCCACTCTGATTCCGTCCTGTCGGACTCGGACGTTGAAGGCGGATACCAGCAGCAGCAGCAGCAGAATGGTAGGTGCCCGACGGCGAGCGAAGATTCACCGAAGTCCTCGTCGTCCCAGTCCAACCCCAGCAACCACCGGACCCCGCACGTGGGTCAGAGTAGTAGTGCCTTATTAGTCATGTCCCCACAAGACTCCGACGGGGTCTACAAGACGGTCATAATGACCCAGGACGAGATGGCTAGGTTGGCGGCGGACTGCGGGCAGCACCAGCAGGAAGACGGCGATGAGTTCGGGTCACCGCCTCTGAAGAGCTTCTGCCGTACCAACAGAGCCACCTTCATAGGCGCGTCGTCCGCGTTCGACGATTCTCACTGTTTCTACGACCCCAGGCCGACGGACCAGGTCACGACGGGTGGCATCGTGATGCACGATTGCGGTGACTCTGCGTCTATGGACTCTTACTCGACTGGCGGGACCAGCGGCGACAAGATGTGTTTGACGTCTGCCGGAAGGACTGCTGCGACGGCGGAATTCGTCTGCGATGGGGTCACGCAAGCCCCACAGGCCGGTTACACTAGCGTTATAGTCGATGCTCAGCAGTACCACCAAGTCGTTGCGAACGGTTTTGTCCACTAGCACACACACTACGTAGTACTTTATTCATAGAACGTTACCAGACACGTGACAGTGTGTCTTCAGTGCGCCGGGTTATGTCTAGTCCATGGAGCGTCGCAGCACATCATCACATATAAAGAGACTGATGCAAATTTATTAAATACGAGAAGGAAATCGTACTTATATATATATATATATATATATTACCATGAGATAGTCTTTGTGCCATTTCGCGGAAAGTATTTATTAATAAATCCAGTCAAATTGTGACAAAATATTGGTTCGGATCACTTTTTTTTTCTCGTTAAGCTCAATCACACAGGCACCCGATTCAACAAGAATCCTGGGTGGGCATATCTATAACTTCCTCTCTGGATTCCGAATGTAGGATGGACATCTCATGCCTTCTATGGATTCTGAATGCAGGATGGGCATCTCATGTCTTCCTCTCCTGATTCTGAATGCAGGCTGGGCATCTCCTGTTTTCCTCTGCTGATTCCGAATGTAGGATGGACATCTCATGCCTCCTTCTCTGGATTCTGAATGCAGGATGGGCATCTCATGTCTTCCTCTCCTGATTCTGAATGCAGACTGGGCATCTCCTGTTTTCCTCTCCTGATTCCGAATGTAGGATGGACATCTCATGCCTCCTTCTCTGGATTCTGAATGCAGGATGGGCATCTCACGTCTTCCTCTCCTGATTCCGAATGTAGGATGGACATCTCATGCCTCCTTCTCTGGATTCTGAATGCAGGATGGGCATCTCATGTTTTCCTCTCCTGATTCCGAATGTAGGATGGACATCTCATGCCTCCTTCTCTGGATTCTGAATGCAGGATGGGCATCTCATGTCTTCCTCTCCTGATTCCGAATGTAGGATGGACATCTCATGCCTCCTTCTCTGGATTCTGAATGCAGGCTGGGCATCTCATGTCTTCCTCTCCTGATTCCGAATGTAGGATGGACATCTCATGCCTCCTTCTCTGGATTCTGAATACAGGATGGGCATCTCATGTCTTCCTCTCCTGATTCCGAATGTAGGATGGACATCTCATGCCTCCTTCTCTGGATTCTGAATACAGGATGGGCATCTCATGTCTTCCTCTCCTGATTCCGAATGTAGGATGGACATCTCATGCCTCCTTCTCTGGATTCTGAATGCAGGCTGGGCATCTCATGTTTTCCTCTCCTGATTCCGAATGTAGGATGGATTGGACATCTCATGCTTCTTTCTACGGCTAAGCACAGCTGATGGGACTTGATACCCAAAGCATTTTTTTTTGCATGTTTGAATACAGCTTCAATTGGAAAACCATTGTATTATAAATGCTAGTAAATATGCCATATCATAGTGCATAAGTAAGAATAACTACGTTTGACAAAGAATAAGTTACAGAAGTTTCTTAGGCATCATATACAAGCTAGCATTGTCAAATTAAATGGCATTTTAGTCCTACAATTTAGTATTTTGATCGCTAGATATATTTCAATGTTATGCACAATAAGAGTATCGTTTTAAGCATCTCTCAGTGATTATCTAGCTAATTTAATAATAACAGAAATCAAAACATTAAAAAAGTTTATTACATCAGACATGTAAACACTTATCTGTTGTAAAAAGAGTACAGCAGATGGTTTATATCAATGCACTCATATATAAGCAGTTGAAGAAATTTTGGAAGGTCAAGAATCATCTTGAATCTGAAATCGCTCCCTCCAGTGTTTATGCTATGCTTTATTCAAATTGTACATTTTACAAGAAAAAAACAATACATAAATTGTGCTAAATAATTCTGTATAGAGTAGAAAATTATTTTATACAATCATTAAATATTTATTCTTTGTATAACATAGTCACTTTAAACATTACGTGCAATTAATGTGTGAATTTCTAATGGGAATTTTTATATTGAAAAGCAATATTTGACGTTTTCGACAGTTTTTGACGTGACAGTTTAAACCGTGGTTTAAACTGCCATGAATCAAAAACCTACCAACCCTGATTAGAGGTTCTGCAGGGGAAAATGAACGGGGTGCATGTATAATTTATAGTAGCATAAAATTGAGGGTGATTTTTGAGCTAGTTTTTTTTGGTCATTTCAACAGTCTTGTGTTATGTTTAGTCTGGTGAGTGACAGCGAGAATATCTTTCATTAAGTGCTCATGTTGCTGTAACGACCATGCCCCCCCCCCCACATGAGAGAGATTGACGTAAAGAAGCCCCAGCGATCGATCTTGTATATACGGGTTGGTCCAGAAAATAATTAAAAACGCCATTAAAAATAGACGCAAACGGCTAAAAGCATTCAAAAGAGAAGGTTTCAAAGGTTGTTTTTTTTTTTAACTTCCATTCCTTATTCCCATTCTTTGTAACATTCATGTTGTAAACAGCATGGCAAGAAGTGCCACCCTCCGCGTCACTAAAGATGCGCATGAATAAATTTTAAACAGTAAACAAAAAAAACCAAACTATGAAAACCTTTGGAACATTGTTTCAAATTCTTTAAGCCGTTTGTTTCTATCTTTAAGGCCGGTCGTCCACTAAAAGCTACCACGAGCGAAAACAAGTCGCGTAGATGCGCAAGACCGCTATATCAGGGCCATTCAAGTTTTACGTCAGCATTTTTTGCCCCCTCCCCCCTTTTGTCGGCAAAACTCTGACCCCTTCCCCCACCAGCAAATTCTCTTCAGCTCTAGCCCTCGTACACAGAGTACTTTTGTCTATGCCCCCGTACCTCCTTACGCATATTGGGATCAGAGTCGTACGCTGGTAGGGGGGGGGGCAGGGTGGCACGAGCTCCCCCTCCCCGTGTGTCCCAGACGATCGAAAATTAATTTTTTCCATGCAAAAAATATTTCTTTAAAAATCAAAATATCGGGAGAAAAAATAAATGCCTTTATATAGTTATAGTAATCGATTTCGGCCAATTTCAATGCTGTTTCAAGGCTAAGAACTCAAAATTTATCTTTAAGAAATTCATCGCCACCCATCCTCGAAGCCATATATGCTAAACTCATGACCCGCGGGCCAAATGTGGCTTTCTGGGTTACCCAATTTTGTAAAAATGAATTAAGCGCCAAATTTACAGATCGCTCAAGTGACCCGTGCACAATTCCAGAGCCTTTAATCGGCCCGAAGCACATTTTCAAATAACTTAAGTAGGCCAGTGGCACATTCACAGATGACTTTTAAGTGACCCGCGACACATTTACAGATAGCTTGAGTGGCCCGCGGCACAATTCTAGAACACAAGCGGTCTGGCACATTTAGAGATCCCTTAAGTGACACGAGGCACAGTTTTAGAGCAATTAAGCGGCCCGCTGTGCAGTTCTACATCGCTCAAGTCACCAGCAACACATTCCCAGATTACTTAAGTGATCCGAGGAATAATTACGGATCACTTGAATGGTGTGCGGCATAGTTCCAAGCACTATTATTAAGTGGCCCACAACACATTTCTAGAACACTTGAGCGGCCCGGACACATTTCCAGATCACTTGAAGTATCCGTGGAACATTTAGAGCTCACGTGGCTCTTTAGAGGAATTATCAATAGGGAGAATGTTAGTTCAGGTGCCCTCAAACTAGGGAAAGGTTGTTCTCGTTTGTGGAACACTAAGTAAGATGCCATTAAGAATATTTTATATTTTTATAAAGGTTCATTGATGACGTAAGCATCATTCAAACCTCGCTTCCCTCCCCCGTCATCAAAAGTCAGCAAACCCGAACACCCCCCCCCCCTCCCCCACCATCGAAACTGACGTAATACTTGAATGACCCCTCCCTCCACCCAATAGTAGTCCTGCGCGTATACGCGACTTGTTTTCACTCGTTGTAGCTTCCAGTGGACGACCGACCTATAACATAACAGCTTTTTCTAGTCTATTTTATTGACCACTAGCTATAATACCCGGCTTTGCCCGGATTTTCTTTAATGAGGCTTTTTGGATCACGTGATATCTCCCTCATTCGTTGAGGGACATGCAAACCGTCTCTAATTTCACCAATATGGCGACTTACTGCGCGACTCATGAAACAAACAAATCTAGATTTAAAGAAACGTAGAGAGAAATTAATATATATTTTTTTCCTTTTTTTTAAAGGGTGCTAGGTATTTCGATTCCCCCCTTTGAACTTCAATTATCTATTTCTGCCTGTTTCTGCTTCAAAAAATGCTTAATTAAAACTGTGGAATTTCTTCGATGTACTTTTTACGGGCCCATAATTAATTTTAAAACAACCCAAACTATATGAATTTATGCAGTTGAATATCAAAAGACAATACGGAGACATTAATATTCATGCTTGAGAAGATATAAATAAAAAGTTGAAATCAATGTTATTGCATGGATATCAAACTCGAAAGTAGGTCCGGATAATTACTGCATATTTAATCTCCTGGGCTTCGTATATCTATCTCTAAGCGAACTCAATATTTCAAAAATCGAGAATTCAATGCAATTTTTAAAATTATTGATGTGACAGAAAACTCCACTAAATTTCCTCATTTCTACAGTAAAATCGGCAATTTTAACACTGATTTCTATGAGGATTCCCCCTTTTCCCAACCCTCAAAGCGATGCTGATGATGATGATTATCACGTCTATTCAACAAGCCTCATTATTACGAGCATTAAAAATGTGGCAAACCATTATAAAGGCATAAACTATTATACATTCACTGACAGCGTTGAAGAAATGACAAACCATTGTAAAGGCATATACACGTCTTAAACGCATTGCTAGGGAACCACGGTAACCAAAGTAAACGTTCGGAAAGTGATTGTTGAGGCCCAAAAACCATTGTTGCCCTACGGATTTTTGCCCATTTGGGGCATTTACCCTGCTCTGACGAAATATTTAAAGTAGCCTATCGTTCAAGTCGGGTCCCATTTGGTATATATGCAAAATTTGGCGACGATCGATCTGAAATTGTAGATTTGTATAGAGAACATATACACACACATAGGCAGAAAATCAATTTTATATATATAGATAAATGTTTTTGTGAATTACTACAAGGGGAATTACCTAAAACTACACCCAAATGATACTTAAGCATTCAAGTTCATGGATCGTATTCGATGCTAATGAGCCTCATTTTATAATAGAGGAAAGTCATTAATGTTCGATCATGATTAAGGGTCTGTCGAAACGGGAAGAAAATACAAATCGCGTGCTCAGTTAGCGCCATATACGAGGAAAAACAAAAAGCATTCTGACCTTTAGATTGATAGGGAACTGTGTAAAGAGACATTATTTCATCATTATGATGCTGTTCAGGCAATGCCCGATTATGCAATTACTTGAATTGCTGTTGCTGTTCACTCTGATACAATATAACAACTCTGTACAACTCAAGTATATTCATTTACGTCCAAGAGATAAGCAACGGACATCAATATCCACTGGTGTAAGAAATTAAGAGGATTTGCAGACTTGGTCGATTATCTCTAGAACTACTGTACCGATTTTAATGAAAGTTGATATGTACATACATTGATACAATACAAAACAAATAACTATTCATTAATTGTAATACACACGCATGATCGTGCGTAACACTCGTTGGAGTCGGAAGGTATGAAACAGCGGTTGCAGAATAAACAAAAAAATGGGTTAATAGATGGATTAATAGGGGGTATGGTCCCCTCTTACAGATATACAGGTCTCGCAGCGTGATTTTATACTTGAAATAAGACAGTTTATCATTTCCTGTGGCAATTGGTCCCACTCGTTCAGCAACGCTGTTTTCATTCCCTGGATGGTTCCCGGAGAGGGGTTGCGCCCTCCCCAGAGCGTCCTAGACATGCTCTATAGGGTTAAGGTCTGGAGATCTCCTCCGCCATAATGGTCGATTTCGCGGACATTGGAGGGTAGGTAGCGGGTCCCTGGTTCTCTCCATATGAACGTACGGCGAGAATCGGTGCTTAGGCTGAAACCGGGACTCATCAGTGAAGAGAACGGTCGCCCATTGATCCATACTCCAATCTCTATGCTCTCTGCACCATGATAAACGGATTCTCCTGTCCGTAGACGTGAGCGGGACGCAAACAGCAGGTCTTCTTGCAAACAACCCTCTCTCATGAAGTCTTTTGGAAACAGTTACCCTTGATACACGGGTTCCTGTGGCTGCATACAAGTCACGAGAGAGCTGAGAAGCTGTAACACTGATGTTACGCCTCGCTATAATCGACAAATGGCGATCTTCTCTGGCCGTCGTGGCTCTTGGACGACCTTGCCCAGGCTTTTTCTCGATGGATCCGGTATCCTGGAACTGTTTCCATAAGTTACACACGACGCTGGGCGTTAAATTGAACTGTCTACAAATCTGGACTTGAGATTGGCCTGCTTCTAGCCTCCCCACGATTCGCCACCTCATTCCATCACCCAAACGTTGGTGGTTACTCATTTTTACTGTTACAATTTGAAATTAACCGATTGCTGCAAAATAACACCAAGAAATTCGCCGAGGTGTGCTAGCGAACGAAATGCGTCTTAACTTACGCCGCTTATAAAGCCTGTTTCTCTACAGGCTCCGCCTACACACACGTGTACGCTTACGTATTTGACGTACAAGATTTGCATTTTTATCTAGAAGCAGTGGTTTTTCGCCGTTTTTGACCCCCCCCCGTCAGCAAAACTCTAACCCCCCCCCCTTGTCAGCAAAATTTCGTCATCACTGCCCCCCCCCCTACCTCCTAACGCATATTGGTGGGATCAGAAACATACGAGGGAGGGAGGCATAGGTGGCTCGTGCGTCCCCACCCCAGACGAAAAAAAAGCGGAAGAAAATACCTTTGTATGTAATTATAATCAATTTCTGTTAATTTCAATTCTATTTTAAGGGCGAGAACTCAAAATTTCTCTTTAAAAAATGCATTGCGACCCACCCCTTAAGCCATATATGGTAAACTCTTGACCCGCGGACCAAAAGTGCCACTGTAGGTTATCTGATGTGGCTTGCCCCCCCCCCAAACCTAATTTTACAAAAATGAACTAAGCGGCACATTCATAGATCGCTTAAATGGCACGTGGCACAATTCCAGAACATTTAAGTGGCCGGTGGCACATTTTCAGATCACTGAAGTAGGCCTCAACGATCACTTTTACATTCACAGATCACCTAAGTGACCCACGACAGTTCAAGAACACTTAAGCGATCCGTGGCACATGTAGAGATCCGATGAGTGACATGTGGCACAGTTTTAGAGCACTTAAGTGTGGTTCTACATCGCTCAAGTTACCCGCGGAACATTCCCAGATCACTTAATTGATTTGTGGCATAATTACGGATCACTTGAGTGATGAGTGGCACAGTTCCAGAGCACATGAGCGGCCCGGACACATTTCCAGAGCACTTGAAGGATCTGTGAAACATTTAGAGATCATTAAAGTGGCTCTGTAGGAGACTTATGATTTAGGTAGAAAGTTAGTTCAGGTGCCCAATCGAAATGTTTTTTTCCCCGTTTTTGGAGCACCGAATAAGATGCCATTGAGAATATTTCATATCTGCATAAAGGGTGGTTGATGACGTAAGCATTATCCAAACCCCCCTTCCCTCTTGTCATTAAAAGTCAGCAAATCGGAAACCCCCCCCCCATCGATGCTGACGTAATACTTGAATGGCCCCTTTGAGTGAGGCTGTGCTCATAGGACGAAGACGTACGAGTTTCAAGAATTGCGACAAAATCGCATAGGGGAGGAGGAAGAGATGTCCGCACTTAGTAGATGAGGATAGAGAAAATTACCCGAGAAGTTCTGAAATATAAGGGAGTGATGATGATGATGATGATCCCTTCACAGAAGCTCTTTTCTTTTTTTTTTTTAATGATGGAGAAAAAAGGTAGAAAACGGACCAAAATCTGCAGATGGCAAAAACCAGCAGATCGAGTTGAAAACAAACTTGTTTATTCAAGTCGCGCACCTCTTTGAGCGGCCTCTTTCTGCCCGTTGTTCCGTTTCTGGAGTATGTGCGATGTAGAACAAAATAGTACCACTGTTTTCGTTGCTAATCTTTATTACACACTCCCGTACCTCTTGGCTGCCCTACTATTGCTCCGTTTACATGGTGAAATGGGAAAAGGATTTTTTCACCAAAACTCGTTTACATGTAGCACTTCAACTCCACTTTTCAGATGCCATCAGAGATCACGTGGATCAGCCGGTTCAATTCGCCGCACAAAGTATTATGGGAAAGGTGGTGTTATGCTCCCCAAGTATCTCCAACAAAGAAGGGGGGCTCTCAATTTCTTTCCTTAAGAGTAGGGTGACTATACGTACCGTATTTCCCGGGACAGTCCCGTTATTTCCTATTTTTTTGGCCGTCCCGACTTTTTGGCAAAAGTGTCCCGGTTTTTCCCGTATTTTACACGAAGCCTACTTGAATTTTTATTCTTTATTGAAGTCAAAGATTGAAATTATTTTTCAACTCATAAATTATTTTATGATAATTACAACTATATATGAGAATATTAATCTCCCACATTTGCCTTGGTGAACGTTTTTTTTTTTTCGTGGAATACATTTTGATCCACTGCAACTTGCAGTAATGCATCATTTCCCGCCATTGTGATTTTCCCGTAATTTCAGCAATATTTGGCAACTTTGTTTGATTTTGGCGTCGTGTTTGGCGATGTCCCGTATTTTCCCGTATTTGGAATCCCAATGTCCCGTATTTCTCTCGAGGAAATATGGTCAGCCTACTTAAGAGGGCAAAAAGTCGTCAAGCAGTTCTAGAACTTTTCAATGTTACCGCAATATTGCACATGTAAACGGGACTTATGTGAGCGGCCTAAGGGAGACAGTTTTGGACACCCTGCTGTATCTATAAGCCAGAAAGTGGACAATTGTGCATCTCAAACAGGGTGTGTGTGTGTCTGGGGGGGGGGGGCGGTGAACAATTTTTCGACCTGCTTTTTTCTAAAAAACGAGCAAGTGGGTAATTTTTCACTTTCCTTTTTTAACAGGAAAGGGGACGTTCAAGTACTACGTCATCATTGATGGGGGCGGGAGGAGGAGTGACTTTTGATGACAACGGGGGGGGGGGGTTTGGATAATGCTTACGTCATCAACCACCCTTTATGAAAATGTGAAATATTCTTAATGGCACCTTACTCGGTGCGCCAAAAACGAAAAAAAAAAACACCTTTCGATAGTTTGTGGGCACTTGAAGTAACATTCCCTCCTATTGATAAGTGCCCTACACAGCCACTTTAGTGATCTCTAAATGTTTCGCGGATCCGAGTGATCTGGAAATGTGTCCGGGTTGCTAAAGTGCTCTGGAACTGTGCCACGATATCGCTCAATTGATCCGTAATTATATGCCGCGGATCACTTAAACAATCTGAGAATGTGACGCGTGTAACTTGAGTGATGTAGAGCCACACTGGGGGCCACTTAAGTGCTCTAAAACTACGTCACGTGTTACTCCCGAGTAATTTAAGTGATCTGAAAATGTGCCACGGGCCGCTTAAATGTTCTGGAATTGTACCACGGGACACTTAACCGATCTGTAAATGTGCCGTTTAGTTCATTTTTACAAAATTAGGTTTGAGGAGGGCAGGCCGCATCAGATAACCCCCAGGGCCATATTTGGTCCGCGGGCCAAGGGCATTTATGCGATTTATCATTATATGGCTTATATAGAGGGTGGGTCGCAATGAATTTATTAAAGATAAATTTTGAGTTCATAGCCTTCAAATAACATTGAAATTGACAGAAATTGATTATAACATACAAAGGTATTGTCTTCCGAAATTCCAAATTTGAAATAATATTTTTTTTGCATTTAAAAAATACTAAAATTGGAGGGGGCTATGCCCCCTCTGCCCCCCCCCCCGTGTACGTCTCTGATCCCACCAATATGCGTTAGGATTCAGAGGGGCAGAGCTGATGACGAAATTTTGCTGACAAGGAGGGGGGGGGGGTCAAAAATGCCTAAAAATTTGCTTACGTAATACTTGAACGGCCCCAAACAACTGTGAAATTTTTCATTTTGCTTTTTTTTAAAAGGGAGTAAGGGGGCAATTGTTCACAACCTACTTTGTCTAAAAAGGAGCAGTGGGGGGGGGGCAATTGTCCACCTAAGGGAGCAAGGGTATTGCTCACCCTGCCTTTTCTAAAAGGTAGCAAACGAGCAATTGTTAACTAAAAAGAAGTAAGGGAACAATTATTCACCTAAAAAATAGAGTGGGGGGGGGTGAAAAATTTTTCATAAAAGGAAGCAAGGGAGTAATTTGATCATGTGATCATTGATGTCGCACCACGGTCATTTTCTGCACACGAGGGCTAATTAGACACCCCGGGACCTACAATTTATTGCCGATTCCGAACGGCAGGCTTGTTTTTTATACTCACCGAGAGGTTGGTGCGCTAACCCAACGATGGGGGACTCCCTGCGGTAGCAATTTTTTCTGCGGTCGAGTCGCCGTTTTTGCTGTATCCCTGTGTCAGGAAAGTTTTCTGACGTGGACGAACCAGGTATCGAACTCGCGGTACCTCTTAACATCCTTTGGTACTTTAAGCGAGTATCTTATCGACCTGGGCTACCGCGCCCGCAAGGGGCCGTTCAAGTATTACGTAAGCAAATTTTTAGCAATTTTTGACCCCCCCCCCTTGTCAGCAAAAGTCAGCAAAACGCTGAACCTCTTCGCCCTCCCCCCCTTGTCAGCAAAATTTCGTCATCAGCTCTGCCCCTCTGAATCCTAACTCATATTTTCATAAGGGGTGGTTGATGACGTAAGCATTATCGAAAACCCCCTTCCCCCCCCCCATGTCATCAAAAGTCAGCAAATCGGAAACCCCTCCACCCCCATCGATGATGACGTAATACATGAACGGCCCAGAAAAGGGAGTAATATATATTGTTTTCTTTCTTTTTTCTAAAAGAGAGTAAGAAGCGATGCTAAAGCCTCCTAGATATTACTATCTTGGAGTCTTTGGCAATGCGTTTTGTCGAACAATGGTCTATGATGGTGACGCTCAGACACTGATAGCTTTCAACTGCCTTTCCAATGATTTTGCGTAAGCGATTGGGGGAAAATGCCATTGCTTACCATTAAGGTCAAACTTGCTCCTTTTTCTCACAGACCCCCCGGAAGTTGAAATGGGCTACGTCCATTCAAGAGTCTTATACTATATTACCACAGTTACCCATTATAGGATTGCCTAGTCCCTTTCAAACTGAAATTACTGTATAATACATACGTACTGAGTAGTATTCGTGGTGAAAAAAATAAAGAAGTTGGGTTCTTGGGGGAAAAAATAGAGAGAGAGGAAAGAGGGTCTCAAGAAGGAAATTCGAAAATTTTCAGTGCCTCGGATTATCCAGAACCTCGAACTTTCGGGGCTCGGATTTTCGAGACTCTTGTGTAACATAGACCATTATTCTGCCGAATGCTTCATTATTGTTCATCCCGCCTTCTCTAAAAAAAAGAGCGAGTGTGCAATTGTTCATCTTGCTTTTTTATAAAAAGGGAGTAGAGCCATTGCCCCTAGGAGGTAATGGTAGAGCCCCGTCCAGACTAAGTGACAATGTTGCTGAACATGTTCGTGAATGTTTCGCAACAGCTCAAATTTATTGCTGGCTTGTTGCGGAAATGTTTCAGTGATATTGCGCGAAACAAATGGTGGCATTTCTTGTTTCCCTGTCGAAATGGAAAACGTTTGCTCTAATCATAGATATAATGTAACCATTATGTTAATCTTATGTTAATCTCATGTCTATGGCTCCAATGAACAAGTTTCAACCAGTCAGTTTGGACTTATGTCATTTTTCGCCTGAAAATAATCATTAATGCAATTCTCTGTAAATCTCGCCAAACTGACGACAAATTTGGCGAGTTTGGCAAAAATGATGATTTGGCGATTTCATCGTGCCAAGAAGTATAGGGATCACGATGATTGTGGTTGCCTTATCTAAGTATGGATAGAGTCTTGATTTATCCCACTATGCTACCGTGCTTCTTTTCAAATGTGTCAATTGTGTTGCAATTCATGACCCCCGGAGGTGAGGTAAGCTATTCCATTTATTAACAACCCCGTTAGAAAAAAAAAAAAAGTCCCTGCGACACCACAACCTGTCCCTTACTAAACGATACTGGCGTGCCCTTGTCGAAGCAGTTGATTGACTGTGTATTGATAACTCATGGTCCATCCTATCCATCCCGTTAAAAATTTTAACGCTTTGATTATATCCCCACCGACGCCCAGGGGCGGATCTAGAACCCGATGTTGAGAGGAGTGATTTTACAAATTGCTGTGAATAGGATGACCATACATCCCGTATTTTGTCCAGTATTTTCCGGAGCATTCCCGTTTTTTTCCCTCCATCCCGACATTTTTGAAAAAAAAACTGCCCCGGTTTTTTCCTTTTTCAGTCGACGTTTTCTTTAATTCGTTATTTAATCAAAACCATTGATACAGGTTATTTTCAACGGATTTATTAAATGCAATATTATCATTATAGAAGATCCGAAAATTTCACGAATTATCATATTTCGCTTGTGGGGGGGAGGGTGATCAGGATGAACCTCCCCCCCCCCCCCCATAGATCCGTGCTGCCGACACCTGCGTTCCACCAACGTAAACATATTCAAGAAATTAAGTCCTTTATACCTCAATGATTCAGGGTCATCGCCAAGTTGACATTTTTTTTTGTGATAATTATGGTCATTTCTAATTATGGTTAGCTATGACAATCACAACGATCAAAAGAATAGGAATATGGATATCTTAGGGATCGATATACAGGGTGATAATAAAAAAACTATCCCGACATATGGGCCCCTAACTATCATACCATTCACAGAAACTGAATGAAATTTTGGCATAAGGTATTTTGAGGTATGCGCTCAAGAATGATATGAAAAACAACAGTGTCACTCTAACAGTTACGGCGGTTACAGTGAGAAAATTTCGAAAATATCAAATGGCAACACCAAGTTTTTTGTATTGGATGTGATCTCCATTGTGAAACACCCTAAATAGCGTTCGAACGGCAACTGTAGCATGGAAATCACCGGCGGTAGATAGGCTAAAAGTGAGGACAACCAATAAGGACAGAGAAGCAGCATAAAATAAAGCATTTTATTGTGTGTTCACAAATTTTCCACATGACCTTGTGGAGGACTAATCAGGCTGGGATCTCAGCCGAAGTGTGACGAATGAAACGAACATTAATGCTCTGGTGCACGGCAAAGTCCTTTTTCCTTGCCTAGCTCCGGGGATTTTCGTGCTACAGGTGCCATTCCAACGCTATTTAGTGTTTTTCAGTATGGAGATCACATTCCAATACAAAAAACTTGGTGTTGTCATTTGATATTTTCGAAATTCTCTCACTGTAACCGTAACTGTTAGAGTGACACTGTTGTTTTCCATATCATTCTTGAGCGCATACCTCAAAATACCTTATGCCAAAATTTCATTCAGTTTCTGTGAATGGTATGATAGTTAGGGGCCCATATGTCGGGATAGTTTTTTTATAATCACCCCGTATGTGTGTGTGTGTATGTGGGGCCGGCGGAAGCCCAAAATTCTGACACTGGTCGTTTTCGGGCATTCGCCAAACATTGTTACGAAAATTATGTAATTAGTCATTATTTATAAAGCATTGTGTCATTTTTCGCCTGAAAATAATCATTAACACAATTCTCTGTAAATCTCGCCAAACTAACGGCAAATTTGGCGAGTTTAGCGAAAACGATGATTTGGCGATGTCATTGTGCCTAGAGAAGCATAAGGATTACGCGAGAATTGCCGAGATTATGCTAGATGGTTTCATTCCGCTAAATAGTGGTACCACCTACGCGGAACGAAAAGCAGTTTGTAGAATTTTAGTCGAAAGGCAAGGTTTTACTTGTAGGTCGCATTTTTCAAATTGCTACTTGTTTAATGCATGTGCATAGTTGTTATGCAAAATAAATTTGTGTTGTCCGTAGAATTGCTTCGTACTCTGCCATCTCGAGTGCTTGCAAGAGACATTATCCAGAACAATATTGATATTTATTGGTTTTATGCGTGTGTGCACCTCCTAGAGATAGAAGGCCTCTGCACTGTTTGCCATAAACGCCATTCAGACTACCCAGCAAGTTTGCCACATTTTGAAACACAGCGTCCTATTTCGTTTTTTCTTATTTTGGCGTAGAATCTTCCTGATTGGCTCACAAATACCGCGTAGTGATTGTATGTAGGGCATAGAAATCGCCAATGAGCCCGATCATTTTTTTCCCCCACAACGATGATACTGGCACGAGCAAGGAATTTTTTTTCCCTGAATTTTCTGAGGAAAATGGACTGCTTACTGACGTCACAAGCAGACTGCGGAGGCCTTCTATCGCCAGGAGGTGCTGGTGTGTCTCCTTTGATTACCTGAATTTCTGTTCTGATCCTTTATATAAACTGAAGAGCCAAAAAAACTGGTACAGGCATGCGTACGCAAATAAAGAGATATGGAACCAATCAGAGTACGGCGCTGCGGTCGGCCACGCCTATATAACGCAAAAATAGTCTGGCGTAGTTGTTAGATCGGTTACTGCTGCTACAATGGCAGGTTATCGAGATTTAAGTGAGTTTGAACGTGGTGTTATAGTCGGCGCACGAGAGATCGGACACAGCATCTCCGAGGTAGCGATGAAATTTGGATTTTCACGTACGACCATTTCACGAGTGTACCGTGAATATCGGGAATCCGGTAAAAAATTAAATCTACGACATCGCTGCGGCCGGAAAAAGATCATGCAAGAACGGGACGACTGACGAGAATCATTAAACGTGACAGACGTGCAACCCTTCCGCAAATTACTGCAGATTTCAATGCTGGGCCATCAATAAGTGTCAGCACGCGAACCATTCAACGAAACATCATCGATATGAGCTTTCGGAGCCGAAGGCCCACTCGTGTACCCTTGATGACGGCACGACACAAAGCATTACGCCTCGCCTGGGCCAGACAACACAGACATTGGACTGTTGAGGACTGGAAACATGTTGCCTGGTCTGACGAGTCTCGGTTCCAATTGCTTCGAGCTGATGGACGTGTACGGGTATGGAGACAACCTCATGAATCCATGGACCCTACATGTCAACAGGGGACTGTTCAAGCTGGTGGAGGCTCTGTGATGGTATGGGGCGTGTGCAGTTGGCGTGATATGGGACCCCTGATACGTCTAGATACGACTCTGACAGGTACGTAAGCATCCTGTCTGATCACCTGCACCCATTCATGTCCATTGTGCATTCCGACGGACTTGGACAATTTCAGCAGGACAATGCGACACCCCACACGTCCAGAATTGCTACAAAGTGGCTCCAGGAACACACTTCTGACTTTAGACACTTCCGCTGGCCACCTAAATCCCCAGACATGAACATTATTGAAAATATCTGGGATGCCTTGCAGCGTACTGTTCAGAAGAGATCTCCACCCCCCTCTTACTCCTACGGATTTATGGACAGCCCTGCAGGATTCATGGCGTCAATTACCTCCAGCACTACTTCAGACATTAGTTGAGTCCATGCCACGTCGTGTTGCGGCACTTCTGCGTGCTCGCGGGGGCCGTACACGATATTAGGCAGGTGAACCAGTTTTTTTGGCTCTTCAGTGTATATACTGCTTTCCTGAATTTCTGTCCCCCATTGCTGTCACGAATTTCTCCTCCTCTTGAGCTTTTCTCAATCACCTTCCCCATTGCTATATTCTGAATTACCTCTACCTCCGCTCTATCCTTGTTCTGAATCCTTTAGTTGCTTTTACTTCTGTCCATGTATGTGGGGTGAGCCCTTTCTCTCATTCTTTCTCATTCACCCTTTATAAACTGTACATTGTAACTATACCTATTGTATAAAAAAGAAAGAATTTCAACATCGCCATGGCTAACTAATTAGTATCGAAACAATCCACACGACATGCAAGAGATCGAGATCAGAAACGAAACCTCATGAAATTGATCCCTAATATGTGTATTTTCTATGAGTGTTTTATCTGCTATCTAAGGCCAGACACGATTATAATAAAGATTTTGGAGCACCTTTTCTTTTGTATTCCGTTCATTATGCTCTTTGCGCTGATGTAGCATATATTGCGTGCAACACCAAACGGGGGGTCTGTGAAGCACTTTCCGTGTACGAAAGAAATGGTGCCTTTCATAACGAGACGTGCCTTATCATGTTCGAACAACCTTGTGAACTAACTCTTTTCTTTTTCGCGAGAGTAAGTTTTTCTCATTGACTCAGCGATTTGATCAGCATCGATCGAACCTTTTTCTCTACACGTGTGTGTGTGTGTATGTAAGTATTTGAAATTATGAATCTTGAAGCCGAGAAAAGAAGAAACGCATCTTAACCCAACATTAAATGTCTTGGAAACGTTATTTATGATGGTTTTAAAGCTCGGATCAGATCGGACTTTAAACTCACTCTGTCTCTCTCTCTCTCTCAATAATTTATTGGTTTGCTCATTCACTAACACTAATTACTCCGTCATTCACTCACTAACTACTATATCATTTGCTTACCCATTCACTCGGTCACTCCTCGCTCACCGACTCGTGTCGAACTGTTGTCGATGAATTGTTGTGTGGACGGTGAATTTTCCTAGCGGTGAATTGTTGTCAGTGAATTTTCCGGCTGTGTATTTTCCTCAAACATTTTTCTCTACACGTGTGTGTAAGTCTTTGAAACGAATCTTAAAGCCGAGGAAAAAGAAACGCATCTTAATCCAACATTAAATGTCTTCTAAACGTTATTTATGGTGTTTAAATCCCGAATAAGATCGTCGACGATTAGAGACGGCTTTTTCGGGCGTGTATATGTTCTCTGGTTTACGGAAAATTCGTTAGAAGACATAGTTAATGGACATAGAATAACGTTTAGAAGACATTTAATTTTGGGTTAAGATGCTTTTTTTCTCGGGTTTAAGATTCGTTTCAAAGACTTACGCACACGTGTAGGGAAAAAGGTTTACAGAAAATATACATATAGTTAGCGAGCGAGCCGCTGTGGTGGTAGAGCGGTCATAGTGACGGACTCGCATCGCGGGGTACCGGGTTCGAACCCTACCGTCGCCACAGTGGTTGGTGGCCGACTGAAATTGGTTTTCTGCGGTTCCCAACTTCGAGGTGAGAATGCGAGCCGATCTCCCCTTTAGATAGAGCAGTACTTGGGGTCCCAGTAGTGCTTCATACCCCGTTCGTAGGTCTTCGCCGTCTGCTAGCGAGTAATGCTTTAAGCCATTTAACGTTTGTGCGGATTTATTATAGTTATGTTACTCCCCCTTCCATGGGAGTTAGCACCCATTGCGGGCTTCTCAACACAGTTCGGACGTCCCACACATCATTCACGAGAGAAGTGTAATCTGTATAGTGGCTCGCGCTGCCGTTGGCTTAGTGTGTGTGTGTATCAGTAATTGACAAAATTAAAGAGGGGGGGGGGCTCTTCTAAGGGCCGTTTATTTACAGTATGTTACATATCTTAAAATTCTAAATTCAAATGAAATTTTATCTACAATATTTACAATAGGTTATGTACCACCACCAGTTTGTTTATTTACATTAGGTGGGGGCGTTACTCGCCACTTGGGTTTGTCGTGTATGATAACTGTTTTCTTTTGCCCCCTAGCGGGAGGATCTCCCCTTTAAAAAGTCTCGCCACAAAGAGCAACAGACCTACAAATATAATTCAATCATTACACTTCACTCACTTCATTTCTGAAGTATAGATGGCAGCAGGGCCGTAACTAGAGGGGAGGGGGGAGGTAACTTCCCCGAGCGGCAAAATTTAAGGGATGGCAGTTTTAGGTGGGAACAAAGACCATCATTACAAAATTATCGAATATTAAAGCTGTGGGGCAACAAAATAATGTTTGCTCCGGGCGACAAAAATCCTAGGTACGGCAGCACTGGAAAATCAGACACAGCACTAGATATACACTCGGAGACTGTTAGGTATGCACACTTATACTTACTCCCTTCACAACTCACTAGGTAGTAAATTGCCCATAGATGGCGATAGACTTGAGTTGTGCTCAGTTTGAAAGAAAAAAAGTAGTGAGCGAGTGACCTATAGGGAGTAAATGAGCAACCTAGAGATCAAATATGCAACTGGCCTACTGAGAGAGTGATCGAATGAGATATTGAGTGATTGACCTGGTGAGTATATGTGAGTGATATAATGCGTGACGTAGTGAGTGAGTGACAGATTGAGCGACCCAGCGAATGGCCAATAGAATGAACTACCTAGTGATCGACTGAGTGACCTGATGAGTTAGTGAGCGAGATAGCTCTTGTGATAGGCCAGTTTCACTCATTCATTCACTCCCTCGTTCACTTGCCTATGAACATGATATTTCTTGATTAATATATTTGAAGTGGGATTTTTAGAATGTTCGTCTTCAACACTAGAAAGACGAAGGACGGGGGTCTGTGTGACCCCAGTGCCGTCTTAACGCATGGGCCCACCCTGGCACGGCCCACTCTCCCCCATTATTTTTCTTTCACACTTTATCTAATGTTTAGGGGCCGTTCAAATATTACGTGAACAAATTATTAGCCGTTTTTGACCCCCTCCCCTGTTGTCAGCAAAAGTCTGGCCCTCCTCCCCACCTTGTCAGCAAAATTTCGTCAGCTCTGTCCCCCTACCTTCTAACGCATATTGGTGGGATCAGAGGCGTACGCGGGGGGCCTCCCCCTAGATTAAAATTTCGTAAGAAAATACCTTTATATGGTATTATAATCAATTTCAATGCTATTTGAAGGCTAAGAAATCATTGCAACCCACCTTCTAAGGGGCCGTTCAAGTATTACGTAAGCAAATTTTTAGCCCTTTTTGGCCCCCCCCCGGTCAGAAAAATTTCGTCATCGGCTCTGCCCCTCTGAATCCTAACTCATAGTTTCATAAAGGGTGGTTGATGACGTAAGCATTATCCAAACCCACCCCCTCCCCCCTTGTCATCAAAAGTAAACAAATCGGAACCCCCCCCCCCATCGATGATGACGTAATACTTGGACGGCCCCTAAGCCATGTGTGGTAAACCCTTGGCCCGCGAACCAAATGTGGCCCTGGGGGTTATTATATGGCCTATACCCCTCAAGCATAATTTTGTAAAAATGAACTAAGCGGCACATTTACAGATAGATTAAGACACGCGTGGCACAATTCAAGACCATTTAAGCAGCCCGTGGCACATTCACAGATCAACTCTAGTAGGCCCGTGGCACATTCACAGATCACCTAAGTGACAGTTCAAGAACACTTAAGCGGTCCGTGGCACATTTAGACATCCGATGAGTGACATGTGGCGCAGTTTTAGAGCACTTGAGTGCGGTTCTACATCGCTCAAGTTACCCTAGGCACATTCCTAGATTACTTAAGTGATCCGCGGCATAATTACGGATCACTTCAGTGATGAGTGGCACAGTTCCAGAGCAGTTAAGCGATGAGTGGCACAGTTCCAGAGCAGTTAAGCGATGAGTGGCACAGTTCCAGAGCAGTTAAGCGATGAGTGGCACAGCTACAGAGCACTTAAGCGGCATGGACACATTTCCAGACCACTTGGATCTGCGAAACATTTAGAGATCACTGAAGTGGCTCTGTAGGGGAGTTATCAACAGGAAGAATATTAGTTGAGGTGCCCATAAACACGTGAAAGGTTTCACTCGTTTTTGGCGCATCGAGTAAGATGTCATTAAGAATATTTCATATTTTCAAAAAGGGGTAGTTGATGACGTAATCCATCATCCAACCCCCCCCCCCGTCATCAAAAGTCAGCAAATCGGCAACCCCCCTTAGGCGCATTGCATTGGAAATGTGGAAAAGAGAAAAAGGTTAAGAACCGCCAGTCGAAACTGTAGAAATGGACTGTAAACATCTACGCGCGCCACCGAACACCATCTATTTTTTTCCGGTTTGTTAGGTCTGCCCCACCCCCAATAGGATTCTGTAAATGTATTCCTCCAGATGGCGCTGTTAATTCCCATTTTCATATTTAGTTTATTTTTTACCCCGTATGACAAAACTCAATTTAGGTTTCACGGATTTATTACGCAAATTAGCATGTAAATATTTGTACGAGACTTCCCCAACGAGGTTTGAGCTGTATCCATTTCTGCAAAATGTCCGCCCGATGTTTAGATTAGATGTCGTCATTTTAAAACAGGGGGGGAAAGAGTATGAAGTGTCCATTTTTGAAGAGAGGGAGGGGTCCTCGCATATATGCTTTCACTAAATCTAGTGGTACTAATAGCGGCACCGAATTAAAGATAATTCTGGATATTTCCCACACCCGCCATAGCGATAATCCCTTGTATGGAGCGGATACAAGGGGACGTTGTTTAAACTTCCAGAGGAGTAGGAGTAAAATGGTAATCCCCGTGAATTGCGATAGAGAGTTTCCATAACCTGATATTCCGCCGGCATGCAAATGACTCAAATTGAACGTATAAGCGATCCACTCCCTTGTACAAATACTCTCGAGTATAGACCCTTCGAGAGTCTTTATGTAGATCAAGACCCGTTCCAGTTACGGCTTTCGTGGGTGGATAGAGGGGATGGAAAAAGGGGAGTATGGTATTCAATAGTATATATCCCATCAGCCGGTTCGGTTCTCATTCTTAAAAGGGGGGTGGAGAGTAAGAATCTGTGGAAACTCTCGTAAGAGAGAGTTTTGTAACTTTTCCTCTAAAGTTTTCCGGAGAGTAGGATTAGATACTGTGTTATACTTTGGCGGGAAGTTTTCTGTTATTTCGGATAAATTATCGAGTCATTTTGCATCTTGTCACGAATGCTGAGAAGATTTAGGTTCTGCATCGAGAGAATTTCTGTTCCGAAATCTGCGTGAATTTTCTAAATGATCCGAATTTTGCGGAGGGACATACGCAGAGGGTGGATATTTTCCAGGGCTATATAGTAAAGGCAGTATGCGCTTGCCGCCTTGGTTCATCGGGTGTGGGTGCCGTGTGAAGTCACGACCCAGCTACTTTTTATTTTATAAAATACGACATCAGCATACGATTGGGAGAGATTTTATTAACTTATGCCATATTCTTGGTCCTTAGGCCTACACAAGAGAATGCGGTTGATTGAGACATATAAGATATTGTTTGATATTGTACAAAAAACAAGCGATAGAGGGAGAGTCGACAATAGAGCTGGGGCTTTGTTCCGGTGATGTCCCGTTTCGTCCTTTCCCGATTTATCCTTAGGTCAAAATAGTCCCGTTTCATCCGATCTCTTCTATCCCCTCCCACTTCCCTGGATTACTGTCAATCAAGATAACTCACCCCTTGTTTTCACATTGAGAAGAAAGGCGAGTGATTGACGTACCAGCAAAAGTCTGAAATAATTCATATGTGACCATATCACGAGGAATATCCCGCATTTTTAATGATATTCTCGTGTTTTCGGTCGTTCTCACTTTTTTATACACTTTTCCAGTTTTTTTCTTTAACGAAACATATTTAAATTGGCAATCTCTACTGAAATTATGAATGAAGATAATTTCCATCACTTGTAAATTATATTATGATAATTGCGTGTAAATATAAATGTTCATCGAAACATATTTGTTGTGTTCTAATTTTTTTTCCCCGTGAGCACACTCTTCATTACCCTATAATTAATAATTTATGAACTGGTAATTTCGCTATCTTTCGACCAAGTTTTTGGTGAATATTACCGATATCCCGTATTCTACTATATTTAAGCTTCAAATTTCCTGAATGAAACATGTTGGGTGTATAATAAAATGTACACCCAAGTCATGTTGAAATATATTATATTAAAATATATCTATTAAAAAATTATTATTCTTTTTCAATTGCTATTTGTAGCAGCTCTTTACTTCTCTGTCCTTCGGGAATTTCATCAATAATTAGGAAATTCGTCGAAAATTGCAGTTTTGTTATTACAATTATGTCTCGTATTACGGATCGCAATTTTTTTCCCGCATTTTTCTCGTCGAGATATGTTTATCCTTGGAACGAAAATGTCTAATTTCCTATTTTAAAACATAAGGGGGCATTAGTGTACTTATATCAATTACAACAATTTTAGTTTTTCGGTCCGTTTGAGTTAAATTACCATATCTGTCTGTGGACCACCTGTGCCATAGGTTTGAAATAAAGGCAAACTGTATAATTTTGCCTTAATTACCCCTGTGTGGAGACGAATTTATCTGTTGCCTAAACTTTATTTTTCGATTTGTAATGCCCTGATGGTGATGCATTATTTCAATGAAAATTATGCTAATAGCACCATTTCATTTCCGTTTTTGTAAAAAAAAAAAAGTTTTTCATTACGTTTGCAATTTACGACAAATTTCTTAATTATTGATGAAATTCCCGAAGGACAGAGAAGTAAAGAGCTGCTACAAATAGCAATTGAAAAATAATAATAATTTTTTAATAGATATATTTCAATATAATATATTTCAACATGACTTGGGTGTACATTTTATTATACACCCAACATGTTTCATTCAGGAAATTTGAAGCTTAAATATAGTAGAATACGGGATATCGGTAATATTCACCAAAAACTTGGTCGAAAGATAGCGAAATTACCAGTTCATAAATTATTAATTATAGGGTAATGAAGAGTGTGTTCACGGGGAAAAAAAATTAGAACACAACAAATATGTTTCGATGAACATTTATATTTATACGCAATTATCATAATATAATTTACAAGTGATGGAAATTATCTTCATTCATAATTTCAGTAGAGATTGCCAATTTAAATATGCTTCGTTGAAGGAAAAAAACTGGAAAAGTGTATAAAAAAAGTGAGAACGACCGAAAACACGGGAATATCATTAAAAATGCGGGATATTCCTCGTAATATGGTCAAATATGAATTGTTTCAGACTTTTGCTGGTACGTCAATCACTCGCCTTCCTTCTCAGTGTGAAAACAAGGGGTGTGTTATCTTGATTGACAGTAATCCAGGGAAGTGGGAGGGGATAGAAGAGATCGGATGAAACGGGACTATTTTGACCTAAGGATGAATCGGGAAAGGACGAAACGGTACCTAGCCCTTTGTTCCATTCACCAATGGTATCAAGGGTGGATCTAGAGCTCGCTGTTGGGAGGGGTGATTCCCCCCTTTTCTCCATTGTTGTAATATGGTGACCATTCCCCCCTTTTTTCCATTGTTGTAATATAGTGACCATTCCCCCTTTTCTCCATTGTTGTAATATGGTGACCATTCCCCCCTTTTTTCCATTGTTGTAATATAGTGACCATTCCCCCTTTTCTCCATTGTTGTAATATGGTGACCATTCCCCCCTTTTCTCCATTGTTGTAATATAGTGGTGATAATTTACTATCTCCGGTGGGTAAGCTATTCCATTTATTAGGGGTCATTCAAGTATTACGTCAGCATCGGGGGGGGGGGGAGAGGGGTTTCGGATTTTGATGACAAGGGGGGGGGGTCGTTTGAAAGTTGCTTACGTCATCAACCACCCCTTTTTGAAGATATGAAATATTCTAAGCTGCTGACGAAATTTTGCTGACGAGGGGGAGGGGTCAAAAATGGCTGAAAATCTGCTTACGGAATACTCGAATGGCCCCTTAACAATCCTATTAGAGAAATGTTCCTTGCGACCATAACTTCGCATTGTCCCTTAACACTCGATACTGGTGTCCCCTTGTAAAAGCTGTTGATTGACGGCGTATTAATAATTCATGGTCCATCCTATTTCCATCCCGTTAATCTTATCAATTCCGTAATCCTAATCCTATCCGTCCCATCCATCCTAGTAAGTTGCTCATGGCGATAGACCTGAGTTGGGACTGGTTTGAAAGAAAAGAAAAGAAAGTTGTATTGAGAGAGATCCGAAAAAAATATTCTTAATGGAAGTTACCTCACACTAGCACATGCAAAATTTCTTATTTAAGTTTTAGGCACCCAGTTTAGGGACCGATGCAGGGCACCGGTGTGTAGGCGCCTATCTGTAGGACCGGTTGTTGAGCTCCATTATTAAATATAATAACAATCAGAAGGTTTTATATAATACATGTTTAATTTGGTACGGACACATAAAAATGAAAGACATCACATGACAATGGTTGCTTGCCGACTGCGAAGAAAAACATTCGATTTTTTATCGCAACTTGCGTTGCTAGGTAACAAAATATTCGCATCAGAAAATTGCGAAGTGCGACGTCATAATTTTTCCGCAGTCGGTGAAAGTTCAAGTAGAGGTCGCTACACACTCCCCCCCTAGTGTCAACGAAATGTCGTGGTCGAGTATCTGTCGGGGAAGTGGACATGACGACCGGAACGAGTCACAGTTGCTGGTACTGTACTTGGATGAACGGGTGACGTCGAAGGCACTTGGGTATGCTGGTCGCTTAAGAAAGCTGGGATCAACCGATCGATGGAGATTCTCCTGGATGTCCCGTTGAAGTCGATGTCGAAGAATTTATCTCGTCGATCTTTGACCAGAAATGGGCCTTGATACGTTGGTTGCAAGGCAGAGTGTGGTGCATCGTTACGCAGGAAGACATGAGATGCGGATTGTAGACATGTAGGAACATATGTTGGCGTACATCCGTGAGTTGTTGTAGGTATGGGTTTCATTGAACGCATTAGTTTTTGAAGTTGATGGACGAAATCGGACTGTTTGATGTCTGGTATTGCGGAGAAGTACTCGCCAGGCAGTTGCAATGGTGATCCGTAGAGGATTTCGGCGGAGGAGCATCCTAAATCTTCTTTCACTGCGGATCTCAGGCCTAGTAGTGCTAATGGAAGAGCGTCAACCCAAGCTGCATGGGATTGGATTCGGCATCTTAGGGCAGCTTTCAGAGATCGGTGTTGTCTCTCGATGAGTCCATTCGCCTGAGGATGATATGCGTTCGTCTTGTGATGTTGGAATCCGAGGTATCTGCTTAAGGTTTGGAAAAGATGACTCTCAAACTGTCTTCCTTGGTCTGTGGTAATCTTCTGTGGTATGCCAAATCTGGCAAACCAGGTCGCAATTAGGGCTTTGGCGACTGTTTCGGCAGTTTGGTCTGGCATAGGTGTGGCTTCGATCCATCTGGAATATCTGTCTATTATCGTTAGGAGGTACCGTGAGCCTTGGCATAATGGCAATGGGCCAACTATGTCGAGATTGATGTGTTGAAATCTATTGTTTGGTACTTTAAATTCGGCCAGAGCGGAACGAGTGTGTCGGTGAACTTTAGAACGTTGGCATGCAATGCATGCTCTAGTCCACGTCTGACAATCTTTTTTGATGTTGCGCCAGATGAAGCGTTGAGAAACCAACTTGGTAGTAGCTTTGATACCTGAATGAGCAAGCGTATGGAGTGATTCAAAAGCTTGTCTTCTGTGTGATTCTGGAATATAAGGACGGATGTGCCCCGTAGAAATGTCACAAAACAAGTGCTTCGTTATATTACTGTCCGGCAAACGCAGTTTGACGATTTTCAATGATGAGCTTTGTTGGAGTTCACGTAATTCATCGTCACATTGAGAGTCGGCAATCGCATCGTAGTCGATTGGTGATGGAGAAGCAATAGTTGCGATGCGTGACAAAGTGTCAGCAACTACATTGTTTGGTCCGGGAATATACCTGATATCAGTAGTAAATTCTGCGATATAATTTAATTGCCGTAGTTGTCGAGGTGAAGCTTTGTTCGGGTCTTGTTTGAAGGCATACATCAATGGACGATGGTCACTATAAATGGTAAAATGACGTCCTTCTAGCTGGCATTTGAAATGTTTAACTGCGCTATAAATAGCTAGAAGTTCTCTGTCATACGCATTGTATTTTACTTGAGACTGGGAGAGTGTGCGAGAGAAAAAACTGAGGGGTTGGATCACACCGTCATGCTCTTGCTGTAACACTGCACCGATGGCATTGTCCGATGCATCTGCTACGAGAGAAATGTGCGTGTTTGGTTTTGGATGAACGAGCAAAGTGGCGTTGCATAGTGCTTCCTTGACATCGGCGAAGGCTTTTGAAGCTTGTTGAGTCCAATTGAGTGGTTTCCGGCTATTTTTCGCATGCCCTGCCAACATAGCGCTATGTTGGCAGGTCTGCACACTGAGGTATGAACCGGTGGTAAAAATTCAACATGCCCAGAAATCGGCGCAAGGAAGTGGGTTGCATAAAGTTCTTGATGACATCTACTTTGGCGGATAACGGTTTGAGTCCATTCTTGCTAATTTCATATCCCAAGAATTTGATGGTCGGGACGCCAAATATGCATTTTGGCACATTTATGCACAGTCCGTATTCGTCAAGTCGACTGAATACTTCACGTAAGTGTTGGAGATGAGTTTGCTCGTCTGGAGAAGCTACCAGGATATCGTCTAAATAACAGAATACGAATTCCAATCCTTGTAGGATCGTATTCATGAATCTCTGGAAGGTCTGCGCTGCATTGCGTAATCCAAAGGTCATATACGGAAATTCGAAGAGTCCAAACGATGTAGTAATTGCTGTTTTTGGAATATCCGGCTCGTGCACTGGAATTTGTTGATACGCTCTAATCAGGTCGATTGAGGAATATATTGTCGTTCCGTGGAGAATGTGCGAGCAATCTGTGAGGAAAGGAATCGGGTAACGATCAGGAACTGTGATTTTGTTTAGTGCTCTATAGTCTCCACACGGTCTCCAGTCGCCAGATTTCTTTGGCACTAGATGGAGTGGACTAGACCAACTGCTCTTCGAAGGCTGACAAAGTCCTTGTTGCATCATGAACTCGAACTCTTTTCGCGCAACTTTCAACTTTTCCGTGGAAAGCCGTCGAGGTCGGGAAAAAACTGGTGGACCTGTAGTCTCAATGAAGTGCTTGATATTGTGCTCTTTAATTTTATTATTTTGGATGTGTGGACGGAGTATATAAGGAAACTCTTTGACTACATCCCGATATGACGATGATAATAGGTCGATACTGTTCAAGAGAAAAGATGGAGGTATATTTCTCGCAATGGAACAAGTAGCGGATAGCAGGGTTGTTCCATCGATGAGGCGATGATGTTTGCTATCGACTAACAGGTTGAAATGCGATAGAAAATCTGCACCAATAATTGGTCGGGTTACGTCGGCTATAATGAATGGCCAAGCAAATGTCCTTCGCAGGTTCAAATACAGTGTTAGAAGTTTGGTACCGTAAGTTGAGATAGGAGAACCATTGGCGGCTGTAAGAGTCAACTTCTCGGGTTTCTTGTGGGTATTGACGACAGTTCGCGGGACGACTGACACATCAGCGCCCGTGTCGATCAAAAAAGTCCAGTTGGTAGAAGGATCGGCCAGTATGACTCTGTCGACGAATTGGCAGCCGTGAATTTGGCCGGTGGACGACTGCCTTCTTAGTTTCCCGGTGAGGTTTTGAAGGAGCAGGGCTGTTGACATTTCTTAGCCTGAGCTCCGAAACTGGTGTGATAGAAGCAGAAGCCATTTTTAGCTTGTTTGTATTGGGCTCGGCTGTGGGATCGCGAGCGAGAATACCGTTGATGACGGAATCGAGGTCTAGGCTGTCGCTGTGAAGTGTGAATAGCGGCCTTCAGCTCACTCAACTCTTTGGTCAGAGCTGCGACTTGTTGCTCCAGTGATTGGCTGATTCTCAGGTCGACCGGATGATAAGCAGATATTTGGAATGGCCAACTCGGCGATTTTATCTGCCATCGAAGCGAGTTGTTGAAGTCCTTTGCTTGAAGCAGCTAGTACAGCTTGGACGTTAGCGGGGAGTCGCGCTAACCACAACGATTTCAGCAAGTCATCACTAAAGTTACGTCCGGCAAGCTCACGCATTCGGGCAAGCAGATGCGAAGGTTTTTGATCTCCTAGTTCTAAACCTTGCAGTAGCGTACGAATTTTCGATGATTCGCTCTCCGCGTAAACCTGAACCAAACGTGTCTTCAGCGCGTCGTATTTATTCTGCTGGGGAGGTTCTAGAACTAAATCTTGGACTGTCGATAAAATATCGGCATCGATACCAGCGATAGTATGGTTGAACTTCGTAGCATCGGCAGTTATCGCTGCGATCGAGAATTGTGCTTCTAGTTGGATAAACCACAAGTTTGGATTGTTTCTCCAAAATGGAGGCGGCTTTATAGCGACGCGATCGACATTCGGCGGATTGTCCATTTGGAACGGAGGAAACGATTACTCGCTTACCTTGAGAAGCTTGCTGTTCGAAATCATGGCGCTGTTCGAAATCACGTCCGGCGTCGCTAGTTTAGGCACCCAGTTTAGGGACCGATGCAGGGCACCGGTGTGTAGGCGCCTATCTGTAGGACCGGTTGTTGAGCTCCATTATCAAATATAATAACAATCAGAAGGTTTTATATAATACATGTTTAATTTGGTACGGACACATAAAAATGAAAGACATCACATGACAATGGTTGCTTGCCGACTGCGAAGAAAAACATTCGATTTTTTATCGCAACTTGCGTTGCTAGGTAACAAAATATTCGCATCAGAAAATTGCGAAGTGCGACGTCGTTATTTTTCCGCAATCGGTAAAAGTTCAAGTAGAGGTCGCTACAAAGTGTTTAAATGGTTGAACCAGTGCCGTCTTAACGCATGGGCCCTCCAGGGCATGGCTCGGGGGTCTGAGGAGAAGAGGGGCCTCACAAACATTGGAATTAGTTGAAATTTTGGAGACTTTGCCTGCTAAGGCCTCAGAAAAATCACTTGGCCCGGGAGCCCACGATGCTCTTAAGACGGCCCTAGGTTGAACGAAGCGAGTCAAAAATAAATGAACAGATACTAATGAAAATAATGGAAAAGATAATTTTAGAAAGAATTCAGTAAATTGGGCAGTATAACCATTATGCAAACTACCGTAATAAACAAGGTGGCAAAGCTGGGGAGCAACTCGGTTCTACAGGAGGAATGACATCACGTGTGACGTCAGCTGGTACCGATTATAGCGCCTCATGAGACAGCCTTGTTATACAATCGCTGTGGTGGTCCAGTGGTCATAGTGACGGACTCGCACCGCGAGGATCCGGGTTCAAATCCCACCGTCGCCGCAGTGGTGGTCTGCTGAGAATGGTTTTCTGCGATTCGAGGCGCGAATGCGAGCCGATTTCCCCATTAAAAAAGTCTCGCCGCAGAAAGCAGCAGTCCTACACAACGGTATAATTATTCATTCATTACACTTCACTCTTTGTTTAAAGAAATTGATTGCAAATGACAGCGCTACACATAATAAGCATTACACAGAAACAAGATTCACGTTAGGTTCACAACGCGGACACGCACATTCCAACATGTACCAATTCGTTAGAAGTTCCACAGAGGAATATAGACGGAGTGCATGTGTGTGTAGTTTAATAGCCCTGGAATATTATCCGCAAAGAGCAGACAGACCTTGAACACAGTTCTTACAAGGCATCAAAATTCAAGCATTTACCATCTTCAGTTCAAAACGTGGGAGACAGATGGCAGCACCGGCAATAACATGAAACAGTCACAACTCTGAAAACATAAATATGTTTTAGGGCCGTACGTACACTCAGAACGATTGGTGATTATATATAAAACTAATTTATTGCCTTTATTTTCAATACAATAAAAGAGTTTTCAAATTTTCGAATCGGGATCAGTCTCATTATTGTACAATTTTTAGAAATCTTAATCTACTTGCTCTACGCCATAATGCTCTTTTTCGTATTATTATTCTGTTCTTAAACCGTAATAAAGGCTTATGCAGTTTAAAAGATAATGTTTCCGAGCGTAGACCTCATATGATTTACCGTATTCCTACTTTTAGGAAAGAAATTTTTCGTAAACATTTTTATTATTTAGCTCCGAAATTATATAATTCACTACCACTAGAAATACAAATTATACCCAGACACGCGGCATTTAAAAAATCATTATTCAAATTATTAATTTCAATAGACGCTGTAGACTCTTATTTTGACCTTTAGGAGGAGCAATAAAATTTATTCAATTTAGCTTTGCCACTTTAATTATGTGTATTTTTTTCAATTAAAAAATTTGTTTGGGGGCCGTTCAAGTATTACGTCATCGTCGATGGGGAAGACGTGGGGGGGGGGGGTTGGATAATGCTTACGTCATCAACCACCTTTTATGAGAATGAGAGTTAGGATTCAGAGGGGCAGAGCTGATGACGAAATTTTGCTGACAAGGGGGTAGGGAGGGGGTTCAAAAATGGCTAAAAATTTGCTTACGTAATACTTGAACGGCCCCTTATCCATGTATGTGCGAGTTTCTTTTTTTTTTTTTTTTCATATATTCTTTATCTAATGTTTTGTTGTATTTTACATTTCTCGCCATGCATTAAGATCCTTGTTTTTTTTTTATTTTGTGTATGTTTTTTCGTTCTTGATTTTTTATCTTTACGTATTTTTTTTATTTGACAGTGATAATTTTGTAGCCGCTGTGGTGGTCGAGTGGTCATAATGACGGACTCGCATCGCGGGGACCCGGGTTCGAGCCCCACCGTCACCACAGCGGTGGTCGGCTGAAGTTGGTTTTCTGTGGTTCCCAACTTCAAGGCGCAAATGTGACCGGTCTCCCTGTTAAAAAGTCTCGCCACAGAGAGCAACAGTCCTACAAACAGTACAAATATTCAGTCACTACACATCACTCACTTCACTTCTGAGATATAGATGGCAGCACTGAAAAATCATACACAACACTAGATACGCACTCAGACTGTTAGGTACACGCACTTACACTTCCGGCACAACTCTCTAGGTAGTAAATTGCTTATGGAAATAGACCTGAGTTGTGCTCGGTTTGAAAACAAAAAAAGTGATAATTTTGTCTCTTCTGTGTTGTATATGTGTCTTTTTTTTTAAATGTTTCTGTTCATGTCGTATGCTTTATATGTTTTATTCATTAATTATCATGTAAATTTTCAATCATCTATACAGGCATCGCAGCCTCTGGATGATCGACCGGCGTCACAGTGGTGGTCGGCTGAAGTTGGTTTTCTATGGCTCCCAACTTCAAGGCGAGAATGCGAGCCGATCTCCCCATTAAAAAGTCTTGCCACAGAGAGCAACAGGCTTACAACGTTACAAATATCCAATCATTACACTTCACTCACAATTTGAAGCATAGATGGCAGCACTGAAACATCAAACACAATACTAGCTACACACTCAGACTGTTAGGTGCACTCACTTTGTTCCAGACTCTGCCATGAAGCTGGGCTAGAAGAGATCTCGGCAACGAGATAAGTCCGGTGGCAGAGATCCTGGCGTTCATTCATTCAGCCTCTGGATGATAAATATATTTTTTTTAAAAACTAATCTAAATCTCTGTATGTTGTAAATGAATAAATTTGATTTGATTTGAAAATAAGTTTGAGGATAGGCAAAGATACATAAATACCAGATAGAATATGCGCGGACAAGCAAAAAATATATAAATATCAAAAATAACCTGCGAACGGTCAAAAAATGCATGAATAGGAGAAATAATTTGTGGACCGGCGAAAAATGGATGTAGATAGAGTATATAAGAAATAATTTGAAGACAAGCAAAAAATACTTGGACAGGAGACAATCTGCTACTACTAAACCATACATGCACCTCACCCATATTCCTCCGTGGAACCTCTAACGAATTGGTACATGCGGGAACGTGCGTGTACGTGTAATGAAACCTGACGTGAAGTTTGTTTCTGTGTAATGCTCGTTATGTGTAGTGGTGCCATCTGCCACCAGTTTTTCTAACTATGAGTGAAGTGTTATGATTGAATGATTTATCGTTGTAGGACCGTTGCTCTCTGTGGCGAGACTTTTTAACGGGGAGATCGGCTCGCATTTGCGCCTTGAAGTTGGGAACCACAGAAAACCAACTTCAGCCGACCACCACTGTGGGGTTCGAACCCGGATCCTCGCATCGCGAGGCCGTCACTATAACTACTCGACCACCACAACTACGATAAAAAGCGCCACTTTTTCCACCTAGTGACCTAGTGATAAAAAATTGAATTTTTTTATTGAATCTTTCTTTCCCCCCCCCCATGGTCCATATATCCTATATATCAACAGAATGGGCGCTACATACGTCTGAGTGGGTGTCAGTTTATATATGACCACCCTGTATAGTTCCCCCAAAACTTGCAATGTTGAAAAGAAACACGACAAAACAAGTACACAATTTTGTTACTAAACCGGCCCACGTGTAAGATCTCACTCAAGGTCACACATATCAAATAACTTTCAGTTGCGAGATCATGTGTATTTCCGATCTCTTACAATCCAAAAACACCAGCTAGAATGCAATACTATTACAAAAACTATTCCAAGTGTTTCAAGGTTTGCCAAGCTCAAGGTACAACAGTTTCCCCCGTATCCAATTATGCATTTTCCTTGAAATTTTCTTCCCTTATCAGCAACTTTTCTTTGGGTGCGTAGAGACATTTTCTTGGAAAATGTATGTGAAAACGATACTTATGAACACAAAGGAAAATCTCCTGCGATCGCTGGAATCCAAAGAAAAAACGTCACACTCACTTTAAGAACGCTTAAGAAGTTGAAATCTATGAAGAATTCTTAGAATATCGCTCTTCGCCCAGCACCAGATACACACCAGAACAGAAAAAGTTGATGGAAAATCCTAGATAGCGAGCGCCGAATCTTTATGAGCACGGGTAAATTGAAACTAAAACAGCAGTCACCATGAGTACAGGGGGAAGTGGGAAACATACATAATTCTGCTAGGAGTATAATATGTACATAATACAAACGCAGATGCAAATGCCACAACACGAAAATGCTCATACGTTTTTACAAATGCGTTTGTAATATATATTTACGGTATATATTTACAAATTATTATTACGCTTTATATTTACAAATTATTATCACGTTTTATATATACAAATACGTTTATATACACGTGAAAGTGGTGTGCGGAGTATGGAAAGGGAACTTGCAAAGCTCATGTGGCTGAAAAACAGATGCCCATAAAAAATATGGATGTCAATTATATCTAATTACAGGAACCCAAAATAATAACAATTACCATGAATCATTTGATCATTTTTGTCGCATCACGGTCATTTTCTGCACACGAGGGCTAATTCGACCGGAACCTACAGTTTATTACTGATTCCTAACGGCAGGCTTGTTTTTTTTATACTCATCGAGAGGTTGGTGCGCCAACCCCTCGATGGGGGGACTCCCTGCGGTAGCAATTTTTTCTTCGGTCATGTCGCCGTTTTTTGTTGTACCCCAGTGTCAGGAAAGTTTTCTGACAAAGACGAACCGGTTATCGAACTCGCGACACCTCTAAACATCCTTTAGTACTTTAGGCGAGTATCTTATCGACCTGAGCTACCGCGCCCACAATTATCACAAAAAACTAATAATTATGATAAAACATAATACACTGCCCCACAAAACTGGTTGACAATCACCGTTATTAGCTTCTCGATTCATCCCATCGTACTTTTTTTTAAAGTGTCAATTGTGGTAGAGTTCACGACAACCGGTGGTAAGTTATTCCATTTATTCACAACCTTTTAAGGCACTTATACACTATCGCGCCGATCTTGTAACGCACGACCCCTGAAGCGGTTTTAATCCGTTCGTGGGTACACAAACTTCCTTTGTGTTACCGATTCCAGGTGAGCCCAGAGAAAAATGCTCAAGAATCTTTTCTTTCTTTTAAACCGAGTACAGCTTAGGTCTATCACCATCTATGGGCAATTTACTACCTAGTGAGTTGTGCCAGAAGTGTAACCGTGTGTGTACCTAATAGCCTGAGTGCGTATGTAGTAGTGTGTTCGCTTTTTCAGTGCTGCCATCTATATTTTAGTAATGAAATGAGTGATGTGTTATGATTGAATTACATTAATACTGATTCTACGTCTGTTGCTCTCTGTGGTGAGACTTTTTAAAGGGGAGATCGGCTCGCATTTGCGCCTTCAATTTGGTAGCCACAGAAAACCAACGTCAGCCGACCACCACTGTGGCAACGGTGGGGTTCGAACCTGGGACCTCGCGACGCGAGTCCGTCGCTATGAGCACTCGACCACCACAGCGGCTCAAGAATCGTTCACAACACTATACAAATTACTGAACAACCAATTGCGAATACTTTCATTGCATGATATGCGGCCTAAGAAATACACGCCTTTAGAGGGAAAACTCTTTGCAATACCACCACCTAGAATTGCTCCTTACCAATCGATACTGGTGCAGGCGCGGATCTAGGTGGTGGGGGGGGGGGGGGGAGTTCGGGGTATCCCCCACGAGAAATGCGAATATAATGATATTACATTCAATAAATCTGTTGAAAATTATTGGTATCAATGTTTTTGATCAAATAACAAATTCAAGAAAATTTTGACCAAAAAAATAGAAAAACTGGGATTTTTTTTTCAAAAAAAGTCGGAACAAAGAAAAGAACGTATGGTCACCCTAAGACGCCCTGTATTAAGGGGAAGGGGTTCTAGGCATCACCACCTAGAGATAGAAGGCCTCTGCAGTGTTTGCAATAAACGCCATTCAGACTACCTAGCAAGTTTGCAACATTTTGAAACACAGCATCCTATTTAGTTTCTTCTTATTTATACGTAGAATCTTCCTGATTGGCTCACAAACACCCCATAGTGATTGGATGTGGGGCATAAAAATAGCTAATTCTGAGCCCGATCATTTCTTTTCCTCACAACGATGATACTAGCACGAGCAGGGAATTTGTTTTCCTTGAATATTTCTGAGGGAAAATGGACTACTTTCTGACGTCACGAGCAGACTGCGGAGGCCTTCTATCTCTAGGAGGTGCTGTCTGGAACCGCGCCTGTAGAGCCGTTTGTGTAATTTTTGGCACCTTAGGTTAACCATATTTCCTAGAGAATAACATGTGTAATTGTGATCCCAAATAGGGGAAAATACGGAAGATCTCCAGATATCGTCAAAAAATGATGTCAAAAGTATATCAAAAGTATAGTCATATGCCAAAAACATCCGAAATCATGTAGCTGATAAAGTTTTCATGCCCATTGTCATATTATTTTTGGTCGAGTGTCCATAGTGACGGATTCGCATCACGAGAACCCGTGTTCGAACCCCATCACAGTGGTGGTTGACTGAAGTTGGTTTTCTGTGGTTCCCAATCACGAGGCGCGAGTGCATGCCGATCTCCCAGTAAAAAAGTCTCGCCACAGAGAGCAACAGACCTGCAACGATGCAATTATCACACTTCACACAGGAAGCACTTAAAAAATCCGGCACGACACTAGATGCGCACTCAGACTGTTAGGTATCCACACTTCCAGCACAGGTAGTAAATCGATTGCTCATGGTGAGATAGACCAGATTTTGAAAGAAAGACCGATTGATGAAAGAAATACAGAATAGAAATCGCCAACTCTGAGCCTGATCATTTCTTTTCCTCGCAACGATGATACTGGAACGAGCAGGGAATTTTTTTTCCCTGAATATTCTGAGGGAAAATGGACTACTTACTTGACGTCACAAGCAGAGTGCGAAGGCCTTCTATCTCTAGGTGGTGATGTTCTAGGTCACCCTATTCACAATGTAAAAAAAAAAAAATCGCCCCTCCTTAGCGCAGCGAGCTCTAGATCCGCCCCTGTACTGGTGTCCCCTTATTGAAGCAGTTGATTGTCGGTGTATTAATGTGGAAGTTTTAGTTCCAAATCCCTTTTCTAATCGGTAGATGGCCTGCGGAAAGCAGGAAAATAAATAGGGTTATGGAGATGAATAAGAGATTCGTTTTTTGGCAACAGCGAGTTGTGCGAGAAGTTGGCGGGAAAGGCCACGTCTTTCTTATGTCTATGGTCATCTAGTAATTTTTTGTACGCGTAATAAATGTTTAGAAAATGGATGCTGTGTGTTTTGTCTCTGTGAAGAGCCCAAATTAATAACTCATGGTCGTTCCTATCCATCTCATTAAAGATTTTAAACACTTCGATCATTCCCCCGTCACATATTCGTTCTTCCAATGTGACATTGGCATCCTATTTCGTTTCTTCTTACTTTGGCGAAGAATCTTCCTGATTGGCTCACAAATACCGCATAGTGATTGGATGTGGGGCATAGAAATCGCCAATTCCAGCCCTATCATTTCTTTTCCCCACGACGATGATACTGGAACGAATTTTTTCCCCGAATATTCTAAAGGAAAATGGACTACTTACTGATGTCACAAGCAGACTGCAGAGGCCTTCTATCTCTAGGAGGTGCTGGCATATTCCAGGCCAGGACGAACTAAGCCCCAAAAAATGGAAGGATCACTTTAGGAAAACGCGAAGAGACTTTTTTTGAAGAATGAAATCGAACATTCTCTTTTTTCACCACCTTTGAACAATTTTCAGAAAACGATAACCTGATCAGGTTTATCGATAAAAAGTTAATAAGTTTGGGACCAAGGACACTTCCTTGAGGAACTCCCCTTCTCACATCTATAGAATCAGAAAACAAATTCGATACCCATACCAAGGAAATAATTATTTTCCTTAATTTAAGAACGTTAATTGTAGATCTTGAGTAGTTTTATTTTCCTCATAACTATCATCTATAACTTTCTTTGAAAAATGACACGCTATTGACTCAATGATTTGCGTTTTTTCGTGTGGTTTTTTTACGTCTCAGATCAGGAGACGTACAAACTTTTCAATCCGCGGATCTGATGCATGATATACAATCGAATCCCGTTTTAACGAACACTTTTCTAATCCCCCCCCCCCCAGATAAGTTTACATAGTAATAATGCAAAAACCTAGAATTCTTTATAACGAAATTCCGTTATAACGAAGTGATTTCTCCGGTATTTTGGAGTTCGCTATAAGGATTCGACTGCAGACACCGTTTGCGAGCCAGATGCATTCTTGGATATAGAGTGGGGGGTGATGGGGGGGAGCAAGAAAAGCGATGTAAAATAATTGTTGTACTCCGTAAAATACGGGTCGTATATTCTCCGTACGCCCTTTGCTCCTAATTCGTCCTCCTCGGTATATTGCCCTGGATCCTATCCTGGCCAGAAAATGATGTATCTGTCGTGTTTTGTGTATTAATATCATTCTTCTAAGAACACCTTTCGCGGCACCTCGCTACACGCTACACATTCCTCTGCGGAATTTCTAACGAATCGGTACACGCCACCGGAATGTGTCTTTTGAGTGTATGTGTGGCCCTAAAACGTTTTTATGTTGTCAGAGTTGTGCTTGTTCCGTATTATTCCTGGTGCTGCCATCTGTCTTCCACATATTGAACTGAAATGAATAAATGCTTGAAAATTTTCACGTTATGTAAGTATCGTGTCGAAGCCTGCTCGCTGTGGAGAGACTTTTTCAAATGGAAGACCCACTCGATCATATACTACTACTACTAAACCGTACGGATTGCAGAAGCGTCGCAGGCAGGGGCCGCAGAAGGGCCCGTGCCTCCCCACAAGACAATTAAAAATGAAAATTATTTTTAAATATTTTTGCAAAATGATTAAAACATCGCCAAAAAAATTCATTTACATGCTACCTTCATCAATTGTTGTTAATTCAGAATGCTTTTGGAAAAAAGGTAGGTAACCGAGCAATCTCTGGAGGAAATTCATTAGGCACCTCCAAAAAACCGGTGTCCCCCCCCCTAAAAGTCAGTCCTGCGTATGCCCCTGCAGGATTGTATAACTAAATTCATTATAGAAGAAATTAATTGGTGATATTGTTCCGGATAATTTCTCACAAGTCCTTGAAATAAGCAGGGGATGAAACAATCTTCAGGGCGTCACAAATTTATTTACAGAACATCTATTTTTAGATGTATTTGCATGCACAGATGCACGCTAACCAGATCATAGTTTCTCTTATTGAGCAGCTCCTTCAACAACTCTCTCGCCGTTTTTACAGACACGACGAAAATTCTAGAATTCTTCTATAGTTCCGGTTTTGTGTCGCCATTGTCTGGAGACCTTCTAGATAGATCCAGAAGCTTCGAGCATATCTTGACATTTCCGGTTTGACAACAGGAGATTATTGTCTCGAGGGGTTCTTAAAAAATTACTCTACGATATTTTTCGTAACAATATTTAACTATTAATATTTAACTGCAGAGGTAACTATTAACCAGGGCGCGTTAGCCCAGGTCGATAAGATACTCTCCTAAAGCAGTGGTTCTCAACCTTTTCGAGATCGCGGCCCGATTTCATTGATTTCTGTGAGTCGAAGGCCCGGTCAAATACATGACCAACAGAAAATGAATAAGGGGAAATGAAATGCTAATCACTCGCGGCCCGGTATGAATGTGGTCAAGGCCCGGCGGTTGAGAAACACTGGCCTAAAGTACCAAAGGATGTTTAGAGGTGTCGCGAGTTCGATACCCGATTCCTCCTTATCAGAAAACTTTCCTGACCCTGGGGTACAACAAAAACGGCGATATGAACGCAGAAAAAAATTGCTACTGAGGGAGTCCCACATCGAAGGGGTTTAATGAACCAACCTCTCGATGAGTATAAAAAAAAACCTGCCGTTCGGAATTGGCAATAAATTGTAGGTCCCGGTCATGGCCCCCACAAGGGGTGGGCTGGCAAGGCTCTAGCCCTGGGGCCCGGGACGATTTTCTTTATTTTTTGTTTTTTCACGCTGTAAATACGTCATAAGAGGATCCGTGAAAGTCTGGTCCGGGGGCCCGCAAAAGATCCCAGCCTAGGGCCCTACTCCAGGATGTGGGGGCCATGGTCCCGGTCTAAAATTAGCCCTCGTGTGCAAAAAAATGACCGTGGTGCGACAAAAATGATCAAATGACCATTAACTGAGCAGCTTAAATAATAAAAATTTGTCGTTATATCCGAGGTAGTCGCGGTTTTCATTGTACTAAAAGCATAGTTCGTTAACAGTACACTCTGCGGGAATTAGAACTGCCAATTATTGACGTTATAACCGAGGTGCCGTTACAATCGAGTCCATACTGGAATAGGGAAAAGTTCGAACATTATTAGAAAAACGGAATGATTTTTCCAACGACGGGGAACGTGTCGCGGAAACAAGCTCATCAGAGCATCACAAAAAGTGATCGAAGGTGAAAAAAACCCACCATTTTTCTCTTTTGTTTCCCCCCCCCCTTCTTTTTTTTCTTTTCTTACCCAATAATAATTATTGTTAAACACCAGGAAAACGTAAAAGTGCTTAAGAGAATGGGAAAAGAAAAAATTGTTTTTTTTTAGATTGTTATATGAAACAACTTTATCAAGCTCTCTAATCGAGATAATGGTGGATTGTGTAATACCGGCTATTTTTACCTAGCCATACGTCAATGATGGGTGAGATGTGCGAGAAAATGGCCATGGCCATGATTACCATTTTTGCGTTGAATTGTGGTGAAATCATACTTTGTTTGAGGACAAATATGGCGGAAGCACTTTTTAGAGGTCCATAACCTCTCGTCACCACTTTCACTTTCGTTTCTTTTTCTTGGATAGTTTCTTTATTTACACGATGAAATGGAGGGTTTTTTTTTCGAAGTTGATATTTTTGTAGCTCTCTCGTAGGAAAAGGTGGTTGGGGTGTTGGGCTCCTACCCAAGGAAAGACCAGGCGCGGATCCAGGCAAAACCACCTATAAAACAAGGCCTCTGCACGAAGCTTGTGACGTCAACAAAGAAGGCCATTTCTCCTATTACCATTGGATATACTTTGACCTTTGAAAACCAAACACACCCCGCTTCCCATCTCATTAATATACCGAAGCGTTCCCGGAGGATGGGTGTGTCTGGAACCCCCCCCCCCGGCATTCACTACACAATCGCCCCTCTCGTTCGAAGAGACTGTATTCTCTTATATACAAATACAACGCCACAACAGACAAAATGCCCAACGAGGTGGCTGATAAAAAGATGCCCATAAAAATATGGATGTCATATATTTCAAAAATACAGCAACCCAATTAAAAATGCAATTAACACAAATTATAAACAATATATACACATGATAAATGGGCCAACTAGGGCCGGATTTGGGCAGGTGCGAAGAGGGTGGTCGCAGCAGACAGCTAAATTTTAGGGACCGCAAAACTGGACGAAAATACATTGATTGCATTTTGACTTTAACGTTCTTAACAAAGAAAATAACTTAAACTTTTGTCCAAGACATCGAACACCCACCCCAGCCCCTTCACAGACCCTCCCCTCCCACCCCAGCCAAGAGAAAGATGCAGGTTGACCTGGTGCCAGAGCATGGGTGTAGATACGGGGGGGGGGGGGGAGCAGTGCGCCCCAGCGTCAAAGCCGACTGATCTTAATGTATTTGCGTAAATATGAATTTACATCATCATCACGCCCCCCCCCCCTTCCCCAGCAATCATCGTGTCGTCCCCAGACTTTCAAGTCTATCTCCGCCTATGTGCCAGAGCCATTTTAAGAGCATCATAGGGAACCCCCGGGCAAAGTGATTTTTCCAAGACCTCTTCCCACTGGTTAGAAATGCCTTCTACCAATTTACATGCATACTCTTGAAAATTCTAACTAGATCTCAGTATCATGAGGCCACTTAAGTACTCGAGACCCCCGGGCATGGGTCTCACAAGGCCGTGGCTGACAGTGCTCCAGCCCGGGAAAATTCTCATTTTTTTGTTTTTTGTTTTTTCATGCTATAAATTCAATATAGAAAGGCCCGTGAAAAGTCTGGTCTGGAGCCCGCAGTGCCCAGTGGGCCCATGCCTAAAGACGGCACTGCTCACTTGACCTCGCTGACTTGCCGTGCAGTAACCGAACATGCTATCATAACAATACTACTCATGCTTTAGATATGGCACTGTCTGGTGTCCCGGGCTCTGGACCTAAGGAGGGTTCTAAATTCCATTTTTAAAATTGTTCAAAATTATATGAGGGAGGCATAATGCATGCTTGCCCAGCTAAAAGAATAAGCGTTGTGGCCCTGGGTAGGTAGTCGGTTCCCAGGCTTAGATAGCTCCCTCTTTCGTGACCTCCCCTTTAAGGTAACTGGGGGTCACACTTGAAATTTTTTCGCTGCGTGCCATTATCGTAGAAATCAATGTCGTCTTAATGTATGGGCCTAATGTACGGAGGCCTCAAGAGAACAGAAGCATCAAAAAAGTGAGAAGTAGTTGAATATTTCGAGAATTTGCCAGGTTGAATATGAATGGCCTCAGAAAAATCACTTGTCCCGGGGCCCATGATGCTCTTAAGATGGCCCTAGTCCAAATTTATATGGTCAAATGGGGTTTTTTTTCATCACTATGAAGTAGTACATTGATATTCATTCTCGGGTGCCAATGTAAGCCTGGCTTGCACCAAGGGTACTACTAAACCACATATGCACCTCATTCATATTCCTCTGCGGAACCTCTAACGAACTGGTGCATGCAGGAATGTGCTTGTACGTGTTATGAACCTGACATGAAGTTGGTTTCTTTGTAATATTTTTGTTGTGCATGGTGCCGCCATCTGCCATCAGCTTTTCTAACTATGAGGGAAGTGTAATGGTTGAATAACTGTATCATTGTAGGTCAGTTGCTCTCTGTGGGGAGACTTTTTAACGGGGAGATCGGCCGGCCCGCATTCGCGCCTTGAAGTTGAGAATCAAAGGAAACCAACTTCAGGCGACCACACACACCAGCGACACTGGTGGATTAAGAAACTCCATCAGTGTCCATCCCCCTCCCCTACATACTACTCCCCTACAACACTACATACGCACTCAGACTGTTAGGTACGCAACCACAGTTACTACACTTCCGGCACAACTCACCACGTAGTAAATCGCCCAGAGATGGTGATAGACGTGAGTTGTGCTCGGTTTGAAAGAAAAGTGACGTCACGAGCTTTGCACGCTCGATGCTTGATTCAATGAAGTCCGATTTCATGCTCGCGAACAATTGATCAACGTTAAAATTGAATACCTTATACCAGTGTTTCCCAAAGTGGGAAATATCACCCCTTGGTGGGCGATGGAATTGTCCAGGGGGGGGGGCGATAGAAACTACGGGTATAACATAGGATCTTATGGGCACGCTTGAGTTGGGAGGGAGCGATGAGAGAGAAAAATTTCTGAAGAAGGGGGCGATAGAACATAAAGTTTGGGAAACTATGCCTTATACGAATTGCATCCTTGTTTCATGCATTCGTATGTAAAACTTGCCTTAAGGGTGCTCTTCTTTTGATGATGGGTGCGGGGAGTGCTCACGACCAGAAAAGAGTTGAAGACTTCTGCTCTAAGCCATATATGCTAAATGGCCCGCGGGCAAAATGTATCCTGCCACCTCAAACCTAATTTTGTAAAAATGAACTAAGCGGCACATTTTTACAGATCGCTCAAGTGACTCGTGACACGATTACAGAGCATTAAATCGGCCCGTAGCACATTTTCAGATCACTCAAGTAGGGTCGTGGCACATTCACAAATCACTTAATTGACTCGCGACACATTTACAGATCACTTGAGTGACCCACCGCACAATTCCAGAACACTTAAGTGGTCCGTGGCACATTTAGAGATCCTCTTAAGTGGCGTGTGGCACAGTTTTAGAGCACTTAGCGGGGCGCAGTGCGGTTCTACTTACATAACTCAAGTTACCCGCGGTGCATTCCCGAATTATTTGAGTTACGCGTGGTATAGTTCCAGAGCACACCAGGCACTAAGCGGCCCACAACACATTTCTAGAACACATGAGCGGCCGGGACACATTTCTAGATCACTTGAAGGATCCGCGGAACATTTAGATATCACTAAAAGAGCTCTATATAGGACTTGTCAATAGGGAATATGTTAGTTCAGGTACCTGCAAACTAGGGAAAGGTTTTTCTTGTTTTTGGCATTCCAAGTAAAGATGCCATTAAGACTACAGTCGAATCCCGTTTTAACGAATACCGTTATAGCGAAAAAAAAAAATCTTGTTTCAACGAAAACGTTTATAATCCCCTAGATAAGTTTACATAGGAACAATGCTAAAACCTAGAATTCCTTTATAACTCAATTTCGTTTCCACGAAGTGATTTCCCCGTTCTCTTGGAGTTCGTTGTAACGGGATTCGACTGCATTTCATGTTTTTATAAATGGTGGTTGATGACGTAAGCATCGTTCAAACCCCCACGCCCGTTTCGATCAAAAGTCAGCAAACCAAAACCACTGTTAGAACCCCCCCTTTATATACTGTATATGAAGGCACCAGCTGAACCAACACCTAGGTGTTGATCTTATCCCTCCCCTGTTCCCTATAGAAGCTGACGTAATAGTTGAATGATCCTCGTATACGTAAATTTCAGGTTTTTTTTCAACCTATCAGCAGCGACGTTTCATTTTCAAGTCATAAAAATCCGAGTCATAATTATTACAATTTCCTTTGAAGCGGATATAGAGCCCTAGTATACCAAAATAGACGTATATTACGTAACGTCATATATTGGCAACCTTGGCTAGTTGCCCGGTTATATTTCTCGCCAATGTTTACATGTTGCTACGTTGTCTCTGGGGGAAAAATGTTTTTAGTTTCAAAGTGCTCTCGAGAGCTCTTCTCGGTGTGATGGTTAGTGAGTTGTAAAACTAGTTTTTTCCCTTCTTTTGAGAGCTTCCGTGACCTTCACTCTCAAGCAGTGCTGAGACAGACCCCGTCCATTAATTCACATTCATTTCCTCGTTTTGATACGCGGGCTAATTAATTTGTTTCATTAAAAAAAAAAAAATGGGCGGTGATGCCAAGACTAAGAGAGAAATTTCTAAGGCTTCTAAATTTTATTTAGCTTTGTACAATGGTGTTCAAACTGTTGGGTAAGTTGCAAATTTTTAACTTTTCAATTTTTGGAATTCTGTGTGTTTGAAAAAATTGAAGTATGTGCATGGCCCCCACATCCAGGAGTAGGGCCCATAGCCTGGGATCTTTCGCGGGCCCCTCGGTCAGACTTCTCACGGGCCCTTCTATAGTTCATGTATATCGTGAAAAAGCAAAATATGATGAGAATTTTCCCCAGCCCCCGTCACCCCCGGCCATGTGGGGGCTATGAGTATGTGTGTGTAAGATCGATATCCGTGCCTCCCCCCACCGGCAAAAGCCCTTTCCAGTGGGGAGGAATGGTCTTGACAGCTGCATGAGAGCCCTCAGACAAAGTTTTTTTTTTCTGGAGGGGCTCCTACCATAGGCAGAGATAAAGTTGAAAGTCTGGGGGGCAGGGCGCGATGATGATGATAGTGCCCGAGTAGCATGGTGGTAAGATGCTCGTCTACCATCGTGAAGGTTGTTGTCAGGGTCCAGGGTTCAAACCCAAGGGAGGATATCGAAAAGATATTTTCCCTAACGAACTCGAGGCTGCAACCACCGATAGACAGCGCCCCCGCTTCCAGCTCATCTCACTAATGGCAGTAAATTGCAATATAGCGATATGGCCAGAGTTGGTGTTTGGTAAAGTAGTAGTAGGGCACGATGATGATTAAGGTTGTTGTCACTTCACATATACCCATAGCCTATACATTGGATCAGTCGGCTCCACCTTTGACGCTGGGGAAGCAATGTCCCCTTATCTCTGCCCATGGGACCCACTTACACGTAGTAGGACCTCTAGACAAGAGATTGGTGTAGCTTTCATTTTATTGGAGCAAGATATCGGAGACCCTCATTTAATTGATGGAGAGGGTCTGTGACCTTCCTTTTATTTGTACAAGGGGTCCCTGTGGCCCTAAATTTTATTTAGCTTTGTACAGTGGTGTTCAAACTGTTGGGTAAGTTGCAAATTTTTAACTTTTCAATTTTTGAAATTACATAAGTGTTTGAAAAAGTTTTGAAAAATGCCATGCTATGGCAATCCCTAATGATCGAAGGAATCTGCCATTTTATTGATACAAGGAGTGTGTTGCATACGAAATGTTGGGAACCCGGTCTCAAGGGGAACCTGGACTACAGGTGTCACTTTAATCACTCTAGGGGTCTGTTCAGCATTTTTTGTAGGCTCCTATTTTTGTGAAAATTGAAACAATCTAGTCGATTTTATATAAAGGAACAAAATGTTATATTTATAGTTAATTTGTATATGTATGTATATATCTTGCTGCTACAGCCCAAAGTTGCCCACATCACAAACTGACCAGCTCAGTTGACTTGGCCATTGTCCAACATTTGGGCTTTGGACAGCCCCCTAGGATCAGGCCTTGGGGTATTTGGGGTATTCGCTATGTTGCCGTATTTTTTGTGTGATACTTGTGGCTATTTATAATTAGCACTAGCTAACCATAATTATTACAGTCAGCTATGGCAACCCTAAAACTCAAAGGAATCTGATTATTGATATCTTAGGCAAACATATACTACCGCGGAGAGGCAAACGTTGAAAAAAATAGTACTGTTTTGTTCTACGCCTCACTCGAGCAGCGAGACAAAGACGAGAAAGAGGCCACTCAAAGAGGGATGCGACTTCAACAATTCGGTTTGTTTTTACCACAAAGTAAGGAATTTCGCTATCTGTTGATTGGTTCATTTCTCCCCTTTTTTTCTCCTCTCTCTCATCTGCGGAGGAACCATCTCACCTTTACATTTCAGAACCCTTCCCTCCCCCCCCCCCCCCAGCCATTTTTTGCTTTTCAAGACTTGCTTACTATGTGGGGGCACCTCTACCTCCACTCTCAGATGCATTTTTCTTTCTTCATCGCCCTCTTTACCTCTTCGCTCCAGTATGTGTTAGGCCTTAGTGATCGTATTAACTTCAGCAGTAAATATACTAACATTGGAACGATACAGAGAAGATTAGCATGGCCCCTGCACAAGGCCTTAGTGATCCATATATAGAGGTCATCATTTTCGGACTGATGAAACTCCAAGTTTTGGGCCAGATCAACTGGCCTGCCAGTTCACGAAGTGGCCAACTTCTAGCTTTGGCGATAACATACACAAATTAACGAAACACATTATATTGTAAAGGGTCAGTATTCACTGTTGCAAAAAAAAAATAAGCAGCGCAGAGCATGACAGGAGCGAGTAAACTGGAATGGCAAAAGCATGATAGGAACAAATTAATTATTGGTTCTTGCATTATACTCGCATCTTCATTTGTTTATTTCCAATTTATCTGAATTATGTTTCATTTGAGATCAAAACAGTTATCTCCTTGTATTAATAATTATAGGTGGAGTCACATTTTCTTCCAGTCAATGAGATATCTGCTCAGGAATTACTCTGCAGATGGCCTTTGGGATAGTTACGGGACTGAACTTCTGATATTTCAAAGTCTAGCAGCTCTAGAGGTTTGAGAAATATTTTTTTCTTTTGCATCTTAATATTTAAATTATAGGGGGGGGGGGGGAATAATTTGTCGTTAATAAAATAAAATATTTTAAATATTTATACATATAATGTCAGCCTGGGATTGACGAATTTCAGATGCCAGGCTGCGTAGCGACTGAAAGATTAGCAGTGGTACCTTATAAGTTCTGTATCTATGCTTTACTAAATTGACATCTGCCAACAAAGATAACTTACCTCGGTGTATCTAAGAACATGGGAAGGTATCATTATATATAAAGCCCTGTTTACTTGGGAAATATAATATTCAGAGAAATCACTGGTAAGTGTGGGATTTTCGCTATAACTCGTTTACATGGTATTCAGTTTATGTCGGTATTCCCCTTTTTTTCTGGAAGTTGTCACTGGTTCCATGGGTCGAAGTAGTTTGTTCAAGATAGCTCACAAAGGCGCTAACAATAGTTTTCGCAGCACAAAGGATTATGGGAGAGGAGCTCGGAGTCGCCCACCATTATTTGTCCCAAGGGATTGGAAACTTGTTAACGTTGTTCCAATATTTAAGAAGGGTAGTAGAGAAGCGGTGTCCAATTATCATCCAGTGAGTTTGACGAGCTCCCTCTCGAAAATTTTGGAAATTATCATCAAAAGACAGTTTGTGTAGTGGATATACGAGAATAATGTATTGTCGGATAATCAGCATGGGTTCAGGAAGGGAAGTCATGTGTAACTAACCTCCTTTGTTTCTATGATCACGTGACTAAGGCTTTGGGTAAGAGCAAAAATGTAGATGTTGTTTACCTTGATTTCCAGAAGGCATTCGATCGGTCCAACGTGGTAAACTCATGAAGCATTTACACGAGATTGGAATTGGGGGCAATTTGGTGAATTGGATAGAATCGTGGTTAAAAGATAGGTCGCAACGAGTTATGGTGAACAGAGAATTCTCTGGTTGGACAGACGTCACAAGTGGAGTTCCTCAAGGAAGTGTTTTGGCCCCATACTTTTTTCACTTTTTATCGATAAACCGATAAACTCGATCAGGGTATCGATGGAATTACTAGCGAATTCGCAGATAATGTGAAGCTAATGGGGGTAATCGGGAATGAAAGCGATAGGGAGTTGCTCCAGACCAACTTAAACAGGATGGCAGCATGGGCAAATGAATGGAGCATGATGTTTAGCGTTGATGAGTGCATGGTCGCTCATTTTGGTTCGAAAAACCCACGGTTCTCTTACGAGATGAATGGTGTCACTATCCCAGATGCAACTAAGGTCACTGATTTGGGAATTCTCATTGACGAGTGGCTTAGGTTTTCTGAACATTGTTCAGCGGTGGTCAAAAAAGGGAATAGTATGCTTGGTCTCATTTTCGAAAAAGTCTCTTCGCGTTCTCCTAAAGTCATTCTTCCGTTTTTTCGAGGCTTAGTTTGTCCTGGACTGGAGTATGATGTAAAGTTTTGGAGACTATACCTACAGAGGGACATAGACTTGGTTGAAGGGGTGCAGAGAAGAGCTACGCGTGTCCTTATTGGCACACAGGGCTTGGGTTATGAAGAGAGACTTCATTTTTTGAATATGTTTACATTGGATGAATGCAGGTGTCGAGGAGATATGATCGAAGTGTTCAAAATTTTCAGAGGGATGGATAGGATGGTCCATGAACTTTTAGTACACCGCCAATCGACTGCTTTTACAAGTGAACATCAGTATCGATTGGTGAGGGACAATGCTCGGTTATGGTGTCGCAGGGAATTTTTCTCTAATAGGGTTGTTAATAAATGGAATAGCTTAACCCCGGAGGTAGTAAATTGTAACACAATTGACACGTTTAAAAAGAAATACGATAAACATGTTGGGGTAAATCGAGAAGCTATCCATACTTAGAATAAGACAACCATAAGTATTCTTTATGGGCATTGTATAATATTTTATCACGTGTATATATTGTTTATAATTTTTGTTAATTACATTTTTAATTGGGTTGCTGTATTTTTGAAATTTATGACATCCATATTTTTATGGGCGCCTTTTTCTCAGCCACCTCGTTGGGCATTTTGCCTGTTGTGGCATTGTATTTGTATTTCACAACAAAGATGAAATTCTTTTGACGAATCTCCACTTCTCTTTTTTCCCCCCATGAGGAAAAACAGTTGCCATGCAGGTAATAATCATCAAAGCAACCCCCTAATCTTGCATATGTAATTAGGGCTTAAGTCTCAGGAAAACCTAAAAATATGTCATTTAGCACTGGTTTTTGTCGGGAAAAAAGAAAATATCTCCTGGGATCATAGGAGGATTTACGCTTCTGTTACCTGTGTGGGGTGCATAAATTTTTCTGCCCTTCCCTAATTCTAGTCTAATTTTATTGACCACTCATTTCTCGAATTGTCCACCCTGTGCTAGAACCTCGCTCGCCCCACCCCTCTTCCCTATAAATATGCCCGTGTCTCTTTGTCACTCACTGACCTCCCATAGTCACACACTAGCTCACTATATTGATCATTCATATTGTTACTGTTTTGGTCAGCGATTGACCTGGTCCCCTCTTTCCATGTCACTCTTTTGATAATTCAAAATTCATGCTTGCACACTAGGTCACTTTTATGGTACTCGCATGGTTTCACCCGTACTAGGCCACTCTTTTGGTCCTTTACAGGCTTGCGCACACTCTTGGTTACTCTTTTGCTCACTCACATGCTTGCATAATCTTTTGCGGTTGGGTTAACCAATAGAGAAAAATAGCATTGCAAACATGAGAGAAAATGCAGCCATAATTACATCATGAATATCAGTCACAAAACTCGCTCTTCTTTAACAGCATTAGCCCATTATCTTTTGAGAAAAGAGTTCTTATATTTGTTTCAATTTCCAGGTTGTGCATTGTATTATCGGACTTGTGCCTTCGAATCCTGTGATAACTGGTGTCCAAATAGCATCTAGAGTCGGGCAGGTCTGGGGTATCATAAATGCTGTTCCTGAGGTAAGTTTATTATTTTGTCATGCTATTTTGTTCTATGTTGTAGTGTGGTTATCACTTGATCTTTGGAGAAAAATCTAATTTTATATATTTATTTTTAGCGATATAAATTCATGGGGTGTGTTTTATAACAAATCAGCAAAGAATTAAAGTATATCAAATGATGAATGGTACAGACTAGGGCAGGGGTTCTCAAACTTTTTCCATCTGCAGTGCCCCTTACTATAATCAAAGCTTATCCATGGCTCGCAGAGCGGTTTAACATAGAATCTCTTTGAAAAATATGTACTGGGTGCAGCGGGGTTGGCAGCACACAGTTTGAGAACCCATGGACTAGGGAGTTTTTGATTTTCCCCTCATTGATTAACCAGAGGACATTTGTGTTAAGTGCTGGCAAATGTGGTATTTCCAGGCACACTAAATCTAGCCAAGTCTCCTACACATAAGGTGATATTTCTTGGAGCTCAAGCTCTACCTCAAACTCAAAGAAAATGTAATACTTCTTGGAGATTGAATTCTATACCCATTGCATCTTAAGTGAAGTAATTCTCTCTCCAATAGGTCCCTGTGCCTAATTTCTTCAGAAGGCACCTTAATCAAAGATCTTAGTGGCTCTTCAACAGACCAACCATTTTGTGAACACCATATTCTCAGAATTAAGGCAAAATATGGAAGGTATTTCTAGGAGCTCTACCAAGTACGACCAATAGTTGGGGGAGTTACATCAAGAAGCGGGCAAGATTTTGTCCTTTAATAAAGTCGGGAATAGGGGCTGCTCTGAACATGTTTTCAGATGAAGAGCTTGAGAACAATTTTCAAAAATGGTAATGAAAACCTTCACTTTCTCTCCTCAAATGAATAGTACAAACACACTCAATGTGAAACTGCAAGAGGCGTATATATAAGTGGAGTTTTTTCCCTTACTCATCATTTTATGAAAGTCAATGAAATGAAAAATTCAAATTTTTTTGGAGATCAACAGTCATTTATTTAAGAGAATAGGTGCCAATGTGGGTAAAATTTTGATGGGGGAAGCAATTGCTCTCCCTGCTCCCCCACTGTGCATACACGCACATTCCAATATGTATCAAATTGTTAGAAGTTCGGTATTGGAATATGGACGAGGTGCATGTGGGGTTTAGTAGTAGTGTAATAACTGTACTGTGATAACTGTAATATCTAAACTATGTATAACTGTAATATCATAACTATGACTGGTTCTCTAGCCATTAAAGAATCATCCAAGTCTCATGAGTTGAAAAACATCTACTAGCGGCAATCAAAGATCCAGCTCACACAAGGATGTCAGAGTCCTGGGATTGATGACCAACCAAAAATGATTGTAGATGATAAATTTCAGCTTGAGTAAATTTCATGTCTATCTGTTCTGAAGAACTAAGCATGTGCTAACTTGAATAACACACCATGAAAAAGGCCACTGAAGCAACATCAGACTTTTGGGATAGTTCGATTCAGTGATTTTTCATACTCAGACTATTGAGACAGACATTTAAATTTAAGTTCAGGTACATTCCTAGCACTTCACATATATGCAGTATATATTTCGAGACAATTCATTTTCTTTTTATGATTTTGATTTGATTGTGAGACATATTTTCTTGAGCAATATTATTAAAGTTCAGTTAATCCACCAATGTTGGTTCAATGGGTTTACAGCATTTCTTTTGATGATTTTTTAGAAACGTTATGGGCAGGATCCACTGTATATGTGCACATTTTTTTTAATTTCAAATTTCCATTCATTCCATGTCCGTGACATATTTTTGTACTCATATTGTCGCCAAATGCTCATCAAAATGAAGGCTCTAAGCAAGATGTGCACGGGTGTGGTCCCTAATTGCACATATTGCATAATGATGTCATACCCTTTGTTCGTAAAAAGCATATTTGTGGCACCCCTTGATTCGCAGAAAAAGTGCATAATCTTTATCTTGAAAAGGGCATTTAGAGAGTACAAAAATGGAATAAGTGACCTGTCATCATTTACTGAAAAAAGAAGGGCACTGAAGGAGGTGATTAGGGAAAGTAAAAAAGAGAAATTGAATCAAGGAGGATAGACAACATTCGTGTTGACCCAAAATCATTTTTGAAGTATTTCAACAATGGATGTGAGGGTACAGTTAGCTCCCCCCCCAATAGAAAGATCCAAGGTAGAGAGCAAAGTAGGCGTGTGCTGTTTTCAATCACTTTTCACATCAGTTTTTAATAGGGAAGATGATATTCAAAATATAGTGTCATGGGGTGATAAAGCCCTCAGCGATATTCAAGTGAAAGATGTGTAAGTCCGAAAGTTCCTAAAAAACGTATGTGCAAGCACAGCACAGGACCAGATGATATTTATCCTAGGGACCTTAGGTAATGTGCTAGTGAACTGTTGGGGCCAGTTGCACTGATTTACAAAAGTAAAGGGAAAAGCTTCTAGTCCTTCTTTTCCAAGAGGATTGGAAGCTTGCTTATGTGCAGGGCTGAATCTCGAATCCTGCAAACTATGTGGCTTCAGAAAGTGCCTACTGAAAGGGACCGATTTCTTAGAGTGCCAACTAAAGGGGGGAAGGAGGATGTTCTTTTAAAATCAAAATATTATTCGCTTGCACTTGAAAAATGTCCAGAACTGAACCTGCTTGGTGGTTCTAATATTTAAAAGGATGGTTTAGAAACCCCTGTCAAATTATCGTCCAGTGAGTTTGACAAGCTTCCTCTTAAATTTTTGAAATTGTCATCATAAGGCAATTGTGAAAGTGGATAGACAAGAATACCGTATTGTCGGAAAACCAGCATGGGTTCAGGAAGGGAAGGCCATGTGTAACCAACCTACTTCGCTTCTATGATCATGCAACTAAAGCTTTGAGAAAAGGCAAAAATATTGACGTAGTTGATCTTGATTTCTAGAAGGCATTTGATTGGGTCCAACATGGTGAACTCTTGAAGCATTCAAATGAGATTGGGATTTGAGGCAATTTGTTGGCTTGGATAGAATCTTGGTTCAGAGATGGGCCACAAGGGTTGTAGTGAATGGGAAATTTTTTGATTAAACAGGTGTAAAAACTAGAGTTCCTCAAGGAAGTATCTTTAGCCCCATATTTTTTTCACTTTTATCGATAAACTTGATCAGGGTATCGACAGGATTGTTTGCAAATTTGCAGATGACATGAAGCTAATGAGGGTAGTTTGTAATCCAGGTGATAGGGAAAGGCTCCAGATAAACTTGAATATGATTGTGGCATGGGCTAATGAATGGAGCATGATGTTTAGTGTTGACAAGTGCATGGTCACTTATTTTGGTTCAAAAAACCCACGTTTCACTTATGAGTTGAATGGTATTACTATATATCCTGGATGCAACTAGGGTCACAGATTTAGGAATTCTTATTGATGTGTGGCTTAGGTTTTATGAACATTGTTCAGTGGTGGTCAAAGAATGAAATAGAATGCTTGATTTCATTCTTGAAAAGTTCTCTTCACATTCTTCTAAAAAGTCATTTTTTTTTATTTTTGCGAGGCTTGGTTCTTCCTGGACTGGAATATGTTATGAGGTTTTGGAGATCTTACCTATAGAGACACATATAGACTTGGTTGACTGGGTTGCAGAGAAGAGCTACGCTTGCTGTTGCTGGCACGCAAGGCTTGAGCTGTGAAGAAAGACTTGATCTCCAGTCACTTTAATTTTTTGCATATTTTGGCATGTTTTATCTTTTTGTGAGTGAAATGAGTAGAAAAATAGTTTCCCTTTTTTCCTATGCGAAAGTTTTCACCCCTAGGGAAAATCTCACACATCCTTGCAATGGGATGATTGACGGAAGTTGCTTGTCTACGTATACAACAAATGGCACCACACCAGCAACTTGGCACCTTCACAATTTTTTTCCTTCACATTTTGGATCATTTGAATAAGAGTAAAATTAACCAAGCCGAAAGGGGTCAGAGTGTCTCTCAAAACCTGAAGATGTAGGGAGGGTTAAATGCAACAAGCCACAATGCCTGCAGTGACAATTGTCAGAAGCTTATCTATTGAACATAAAAAGATTATAGAGCATTTGGTTTGCACAGACTGACAGTATATGCAAATTTTCCTTCAGCTCAACTTTCAGTGGCCAAATGCTAAACAAGTTCTCACAAACCCCAAACTGGAATGAAATCACAACAATGGGAAGCACTCGGGTTCATTAAGGTTTGTTGTAAAATGAAAGCTATTGAAATTCATCAACAATGTAACATTAAAGTATTGTTTATTCAAACAATCGGAATGATTCTTGTCATTGTTGCGAATAATATAAATAGAGGTTGTGTGACTCCCATGTCATTCATTCGCCTTCAAGGCTTCAACTGGCTCAAAAGTTGCATAAAGTAAATTCTCGAATAGGGAGGGAGACCATATCAAATAGGGTATTAGAATGATTTGGTCGATGAGGTGGGTCGAGGAACTTGTGTCAAACGGATTCGTGTCCTGATGAAGGACTACACGAGTTCTTTTAAAACCGTGTTATACCCCCAATGTAAATTAAAATGATTGGGGTACGAGTTTCAAACATGAATTATAGGATGTTCCTGGTGTAAGGGCATATGCCACTTGGTTTAGCCTCGATGAAAAAGGGAAGCCTAACCATTCCCAGTGAAAGCTGTGGATGCTTTGCTTCCTTGGTTTCTGGTTTTCCATGAAACCTGGGAAAGGTGTGGTGACAGCTAAGTGATTTCATCCTTGGCACTCTTCCGCGGAAAGGGTAAATCAGGAGATCGCACCAAGTCACAACCTAACCTCCTAGGTTATACCTAGGTGCCTCCTCCTAGGTTATCGTGACAAGTTCTCTCCCGGTAAGTCAAGTGGATTTCCTGAGTCCGTTCATATTAGATTTGATGAAATTTCATTCTTCAAATTCATTTTAATTTATGGACACGGTTCGATTTAGTGGGATTAAGCTTCAAGCTCATTAACAAAACCCAAACATAAGAAAATTTTCATTCAATACAAACAGAGAATAGTGATCTTTCACACGAAAGTTATGGTATATCAGAATAAAGATAAAAGTGATAGATAATGGTGATGACAGTGATGTATAATGACACTGTGAAAATAATTGTTCTACATAATTCGTCAGCTAAAAATATCAAACTGATGATGTAAACAGATGCTCAAAAGAAAATGACTCATTATTATCTAATCCTGTACTTCTGTAGATTCAAAGTTCACCGACGGTAGCAGTTGTGTTTATAGCATGGGGTCTTACAGAAGTGTGCCGCTACTCATATTACCTCGTCAACCTACTTGGTTACTCTTCTAGTTTTCTAACTTGGTGCAGGTATTATCATTAGTATTTCAACCTCTTATTTATAAAAAAAATGAATTTCAATGTCTTGCTTTAAAAAAAAAAGCAAAAATAATACACAGTGGCGTGTAATCTATTCACATATGTGTTTTTAAACATTATAATCTGTGCATTGTATGCAGCAAAAAAAGGTGGCAGACTTTTTGTGAAGACTGAAAAGTTATTTGTCAAAGCAAAAATTTAGCTCTTCTATTTTTTAGTAGATTTTTGATGATTTTGATCGAATGAGAGTCCATCTCATTTGATCTTTCATGAATTTTTGTATTTGCGTGTATTATAAATGTGAAAATTTTATTTTACTACTTTTCCGCGAAAGTCTCATAATTTGCGCTGAGCTCTTAAATTCTCTACAACTTTCAACTAAGTACATTACTTCAGTACAATTAAAATATTTTAAAAATGTGGCATTAATTCAGTTTGTTTTTGCAGATGAACACAAAATTTTCCATAGAGAAATAGTTTTGTGAATGAATGCGAAATTTTATCTAAATATTATCTTTATCTAAAATCTTATATAATTCTTTATAATTATACGTATAAGATTTAAGAAGTAGTATATCTAAAATCTTTATCTAATATCTTATCTTTTATCTAAAAGTTTTTTTGCGAATGGGTCACTCAAGTATCATGTCAGCATCGATGGCGAGGGAGAGGGTTTCAGATTTGCTCACTTTTGATGACAAGGAGGGAAGGGGGTTTAGATTATGCTTACATCATCATCAACCATCCTTTATGAAAATATGAAATATTCTTAATGGCATCTTACTCAGTACCCCAAAAACGAGAAAAATCTTTCGCTAGTTTGTGGACACCTGAACTAACATTCTCCCTAATAATAAATCCTTTACAGAGTCACTTCAGCGATCTCTAAATGTTTCATGAATCCTTTCTTCAAGTGCTCTGGAATTGTGCAACACATCACTCAAGTGATCCGTAATTATACCATGAATCACTTAAATTATCTGGGAATGTTGCGCGGGTAACTTGAGTGATGTAGAACCACACTGGGGGCCACTTAAGTTCTCTAAAATTGTGTCACATGTCCAAGGGCGTACCCAGGATCTGAACTAGAAGAGGGCAACTCACAGATACTAAATTGATATGTCTGTGCTGTATGTCAATTACTACACTTTAATTTCTCTCTTGGGGGTGGGTGGCAGCTACCCCCTCTGCCCCTCGTTGGGTGCACCCATGCACATGTCACTCAAGTGGTCTCTAAATGTGCCAGGGATCGTTTAAGCGAACGTTAAGGGCACACACAAGCCCCCATGCCCCACCCCACATATGTTTCTGATCCCGCGAATGTGTGTTGGAGGTGGGGCAGTGCTGACAAAATTTTTCTTAAAAATTTTTATGCAAAAAAAAAATTTCTGATTTGGAAATTTTTTTTCAAAATGTGGATTTTCTTTATTTGCAAAATTTATGTAACTCTAATGAAAGTCTAATACTTTGGCGAACATGCTACTTGTTTTGTATAATTTGACAAAAAAAATCTATATGTATCTGTAGTTTCTTATCCATTTTTTTGTGACTTTTTTTTGTGCAGGTATACCCTATTTTATGGTCTTTATCCAGCAGGAGTTTTTGTAAGTATTTTTTAGCACTTTTTTTCCAATAAGTATTTACCCAGATGTATTTTGTATAAATGAAATTAATATCTAATAAAAACACTTTGATGTTCAAGGTTATACCCACAGGGTTTTACATAAAATGATAAAATTTGCAGCTTTTTGGCTTATATGAGGGTTGTTTGATGAGTAAGGTAAAAAACCATTGTCTCCTTCAAGCTCCACAAACTTTTTTCCTATGGCGTAAAAATTTCTTTATCTTGTCAGAAAATTACATTTTTTTTAAAGGTCACTTAGGAGTCATTCAAGTATTACATCAGCATCGATGGGGCAGGGGGTCTCCGATTTGCTAACTTTTGATGACAAGGGGGGGGGGTTGTTTGGATAATGCTTACATCATCAACCACCCTTTATGAAAATGTAACATATTCTTAATGGCATCTTATTCTGTACGTCAAAAATGATGAAAATCTTTTGCTAGTTTGTTGGTACCTGAACCAACATTCTCCCTAATGATAAATCCCTTACAGAGCCACTTCAGCTATCTCTAAATGTTTCACGGATCCTTCAAGTGCTCAGGAAATGTGTCCAGGCTGCTTGAGTGCTATGGAAATGTTTCCGGCCCTCTTAACTGCTATGGAACTGTGCAACGCGTCACAAGTGATCCATAATTATGCTACAGATCACTTAAATTATCCGGGTATGTTCCACAGGTAACTTGAGTGATGTAGAACCGCACTGGGGGCCACTTAAGTGCTCTAAAATTGTGCCCTGTGTCACTCAAGGGATCTCTAAATGTGCCACGGATCGTTTAAGTGTTCTGGAACTGTGTCGCAGGTTACTTAAGTGATCTGAAAATGTGCCACGGGTCACTTAAATGCTCTGGAATTGTGCCACAGGTCATTTAAGTGATTTGTAAATGCGCTGCTTTGTTCATTTTTACAAAATTGGTTTTGAGGGGGCAAGCCACATTTAGTCCGTGGGTCAAGGGTTTACCATATATTGCTCAAAGGATGGGTCGCAATCAATTTCCTTAAGAGAAAGTTTGATTTCTTACCCTTCAAATAGCATTCAAATTAACAGAAATTGATTATGACATATAAAGGTATTTTCTTTCGAAATTTCAATTTTTTTTAAAATGTTTTTACATTAAAAAAATATTTTTCCCTTCTGGGGGGACGCACGAGCCCTCTATGCCCCAGTGTACTTTTCTGACCCCACCAATATGCGTTAGGAGGTGGGGGCAGTGCTGACGAAATTTGGCTGACAAGGGGGGAAGGGGGTCAAAAATGGATAAAAATTTGCTGACGTAATACTTGAACAGCCCCTTACAGCTGCAATGGCCTCTTCATTAGATGAATTTTCCTCCACCCAGCGAAACTTTCAATACTAGGAGCAGGAAAAAGTCACGTTGGGCCAAATCTGTAGAATTTAGTGGATGGGAGATTGGTACAAAGCCTGATTAATGCTATTTAGCCATTGCAATGGTGTAACTGCGAGATGGTGTTTTTTTGTGCATCAATCTTTTCCAATTCCTCTGTAGCTATTCTTTCAAATTTTCCAGAAGTATAGCATAACGTTCTCCAATTATTGTTTGATCTTTTGACGCTTCTAGTAGTCTATATAGATAATGTCTTGAAAATCTCAAAAAAATGTGGCCATCACTTTTCCAGCTGACAGAACAGCATGTGCCTTGTTTGGTGTCAGTTCAGCACATCCCATCCACTACTTTAGCTGCTGTCTGAATCCATGTTTAGTATATGGTCAAAAATTGACGCAAAGTTTTCAGTGTCGTGAGCCAATATTTACAAATTTTCTTTTTAAATGTCTTTTGCATTAACTTTTGATCAATCGTCAGCAATTGTACCACCCATCTTGCACAAAACTTTTTCATTTCCAATTTCTTCCCTTTTATAGAATATTGTTAACCCAATTTATTGAGATACCTATGACGATATCTGCTATCTCAAGTAATTTCCATCCATGATCTTCCATGGTAATATCATGAACTATTTTCAATGATTTCTAGGGTTTTAATTTTTCAGTTTTTCAGTCTAAACCAGGTGTCCAGGACGCTCTTCTTCAGTGGCTGTGAGACCCGTTTAAATTTGTTGATCCAAAAAAATATATATAAACAGTCATTAATGGTGGTGCGCTCTGGAGTCCCCATGAACTTATTCCAATTCAGCTTCAGTCACTTTTATAAGTAGAAATGTTTTGTTTTTTTTTCACTTCACCTCACTTATTATGCATTTATAGAATCTCTCCTCCAACCCGAACTTGGAACAGCCACAAAAAATACACCACAAAGCTCTTTGTGCTCAAATATGTAGTGACATGTTTTAAAGATTGATACTTATAACCAAGGCCCGGATGTTGTTGACCTTAAAAAAATTCTGAAAAAATACCCACAAAATTTGAAAAATACCTTAAAAACTAAAAGAAAACTCCCAAAACATAACAAAAAATGTTATCAAAATAGCAGAACAGATTTCTTTAGAAAAGAAAAAAAACTTTTGGTATGTATTGATAATCACATCCATTCTCAACATTCGATTTCATCAAACATGCCAATGGAATTTTTAAAATTAGCAATTCATAATTTATGAGTGGGTTAGGAAACCTAAACCTATGAGACAAAATATAAATTTCTGAAAAGATAAGATAAACTTCTCTCAACATCAACTGATGTTATTGAGTGGAATGGAAGGGAATCTGATCTCTTCTCAGTGTTATTGTTTCTCTTCAGTTTCAAAACTTAGACGTTCCCATAATAATAATAACATGATCCTCACGTATTCCCAAGGGATCAACATGATCCATCCAGGGAGTTTGTTAGTGTTAGTAGACATCCATGCCCGAACCGGGATTTGAACCCAGACCTGCACAACAAGAGGCTAGTTCCCTAACCACTAGACTGCCAGACGGCATAAAGACATCAAAAATGTTTCTACAGGCAATGTCTGCTTTTTTCCCCATTTTATCAAATTTCATGATAGCGAATTGGCCTACCCCCATTTTTAGCACATTGACTTTATCGATAAGTAGTTGATAGAGTTTTCGTGATCATCATTTGATGAAAATTCTTTGTTCAGGTTCAGAGATCGTCGTTCGTTTGAGATAGTTGTTAGGGAAATATTGGGAACTGACAAACAGATGACGGTCTTCCAACTCGAGCAAACACTTTTCATTATTTATCTGTAAGCTTCATACTTTGCTGCAAGGACTGAAGAATAGAAACCAGAATGCTGAAGATTGATTTCATGTACGTCATTGGTTCTTCAATATTCCCAAGGCTAAACAAAGCTTACGAAATCTTACTGCATACAGCATTCTTATGGATCAAAGTCATTCAATACAAATTTGCAGATTTCCCCGTGTAGTACATGCTAGTACTCTACCCCTTTTTATATAATCAAAATTCCTCTTTCTCAACATCCCATATAGGATCAGAATTTCTTGAATTTACGTTCATTTATTTTTTGGTTGACTGTTGCCAGCTCTTGGAATTTTAACTGAATAAACTAAATTTACCTGGAATTGATTATAAACTTTGTTCGTCATCTATAAAGGAAGATAAAAGTAGTGGTTTTTTTTAAAGAAAATTTTAGCCTACTTTTTATTTTGAAAAAAAATTTAAAAAGTGAAAAAATATCTTAAAAATGTGCTAAAACCGGGAAAAAATATCTTAAAAGTGAAAAAGTATTAAAAAATGCAAATGTTCAACATCGGGATCCTGCTTATAACTGTAATAATCTAAAAGCTATCATGCTGCTATCTCAGCGATTTACCTACTTATCAAACGGTCCTCGTACCAAAAATATAGGGCCAAATTTTAAGTGGTGATGAAAACCACAGAGTTGTTACATTATTTTTTTTACAAGATGTTGAAAGTGGAATGTCAGGAAAACTTAAAGGGAGCAAAATGACACTTTTTATGAGAGCAAAACAGGTGCTTGGTGCTCCATCTTACACTTTCATGTTTCATTCCTAATCTTGTATCAAAAAATATGTATGTTCCACCACTTCGAAACTCTTTAACGTTCAAATGCAGCTGAAAACGGTCTGGTTAGTGAGTACAAGTATGTTCAGAGGCTCTTACATATATATATGTATGAAAGGCAGGGAAGGAAATTTTAATTCTTCCATCGGAGGCTGGGACAGGTTAGACAAGTTTGCATTCTTTAAAGTGTCAAAATTTTATATTCCAACTCATAAATCTTGCTGAATGTTAGAGAGGTAGGTAAGGCATGGATTCCAACTCTCGACTCTCTTCCTAGCGGCATACAGACATTATAGTAAAGGGCAGACATTACAATCTCAATTGTAATAATCTTACAAAGCGAGACAGGAATAATCCCCTGAATCGATAGTCCAATAGAGCTGATTCGGGATATAGCGCCTATATTTTATTTTACATACCCTGTTGTCCCATTTGTCCATGCGAGAAACAGGCCCTGGCCAATACCAATTTTTTACTCCCCATGGTGACACAGTAGCTTGCCAAGCCCTGTTAGCTACATGTAGAAATTATGTATTATAATCTGGTGGAATGCTTGATCTTTCTGTCATGTGGTGGTACCCTATATGTATTTCAATAATTGTTTTTTCTGCTTTGTAATATATATATATATGTGTGTGTGTCTGTGGTATACATGTTATTTTTTCCACCATTGTGACAGGGTGAAGTTGGCAACATCGTTCAAGCTTTGAGCTATATAAAGAAGCGGCAGCTGTACTCCATCATGCTACCGAATGCACTCAATATTTCGTTCAGTTATTATTTTGCCAACATATTTCTCATTATGACATATTTTCCGAGTAAGTTGAAACACATTTTTCTTTTCCTGTGCGCGTTCATTTAAAGTTTAAGTAATTGACTGATTAATCTGTGGAATGGTCTTATTTTCTTCGTGATATCTAGAGCCTGGATTATATGCTATATTTTGTTCTTTCTCAGTATTCATGCATATAAATGCATAAAATGGAAGAATTTTCAGAATAACTGCATATTTTCAGAATAAGTTTAACGAAAGCTCAATCACATTTTTCCAGTTTTTCAAATGAATATTACTCATACAGTCAGACTTGCTTATAGCAAACACAGATATTACAAATTTTCACATGTAACAAATTTTTCCATTGCCCCGTGAATTATTGTATTGCTTATCTGTGATATTTTAATTGCTTATAATGAACATCTATTTCAGCAAAGCATGCCTATAACGAATTTTCAACCAGTTTTCAAACAGGGATTTTCAAGAATTCCAGTGTAATCTTCTCTAAATTTTCTTCTTATCTAAAAATTTACCTTTCAACAATCCTTTGCTACAGCTGATGATCTTTCTCTTTTTTTTTCCCTGGAAAATATTCTATTAGGGAGGTCAGCATCGAGGGGGGGGGGTTTCGGATTTGCTGACTTTTGATGACAAGGGGGGAGGGGGTTTGAAGGTTGCTTACGTCATCAACCACCCCTTTTTGAAGATACGAAATATTCTAAGCTGCTGACAAAATTTTGCTGACAGAGGGGAAGAGGGGGATCAGTGTTTTGCTGACAAGGGGGGAAGGGGGTCAAAAGTGGCTGAAAATCTGCTTACATAATGCTTGAATGGCCCCTAGGGCGTTTTTAGGAATTTACCGTAAAGTCCTCTGAAACGTCTTTCACTAGACATTTATATATATTTAATACATTTATTAGATTTCACTAGACATTTATATATTACATACATATATTATATATATTTAATACATTTTTAAAAGACTGAAGGATCATGCGGAATTGCACAATAGCATAAATAAGCTTTATTCCAACATTAATATAATAGCTACGGAGAAACACGACTGACCGCCATGGCCGTCATAACTCGAATCCCCCACAGCAATTGAACGCCGCTTGCGTATTGACACTCGTGCTCTGCGTTGTTGCCAAGTCTCACATAAATATAACATATATAAGTATAGTCTTATTTTGCTTGACAAAAGAAACATTATCTATTCCCAAGACCTCAACCTCTAAAACACCTGTTACATTTACCACTCTTCTTTACCTACATTCGGATGTTGGTTGTGGTGGTGTCATCGTCTGGAGGGCCGCAACTAGGAGGGAGCAGGCAGGTTTCGTGCCCCGGGCGCTGGACTAGAGGAGGCGAAAATTTTATTCTCAAACCTCTTCTTCAACATTACAAGGGGGCACCAAAATGCCACTTGCCCCGGGTGATCAAGCATCTAGTTGCAGCCCTGATCATCTGCAAGTGAATTTTGAGAATGTCCAAGCACAAAATGCTTTCTATTGCTTTCAAAAGTGAAGCTATACACATGGTTCAAAGCCGAAAACTGACAAAAAATGAGGTGTTAAAGAAATTTGGAATTACTAGAAGTCGGAGGCGCATTTATGGTTTTGGCCGCCTCCTAATCTAGTCTAATTTTCTTGACTACTCTTTCTTCGAATTCACCACCCTGTGCTATAACCAGCATGGTCTTTAACCTTTTTCTAGTCGCGAGCACTGCCTGTACCCATCAGAAGATTTGATGATTTAGTCACCGTTCTCACTTCTAATATGGAAACACATGGTAGCACTTCGCAAACACGCAAATATCTGGCATTAAATATATTATGGCGTCCATAATACAAGTTAAAACTTTCCCAAAATACATCAGTTTGCTAGAGGTCTCCAATATGAATTTTTTTTTCTGGATATTATGCCGAGATATGAACTCAGGAAGAAAAGTCATCTGGTCTCTGCTGGGAATCGGGCCCAGGCCCTTTTGCAAACCGTGCTGTCATATATAACACTGGAGCATGACCTTGCATTCCTTATTTCACACACTGTGGCATGAGGAATTTGCCAAAGTTAAGGGAGGCTACTAATGCCTCTGCTTCAGTGTCTCACGCCATAGTGCATGAAATAAATTCTGTACAAGTCTGAATGAAGTATTAATGTTGTGTAACAAAATGTCATCTATGTGATTTTTTATCTCTTTCAATTGCAGTTTTTCCTCAACTGTTTAACCACATGAGACGTCAACGAGCCAAAGTGTTGGGTTCGAAAAAACCAGAAGAGAAGAAAATCATATAGATTTACTTCTTTTTCTATTTGTTTTAAATTGAATTGAATGCAATTAAGAGAAATGTTCACTTTTCCAAGGACAATTTTTTTTTTCCTTTTTGTTTCATGTATTCATATACAATGTATATCTGGAAACGTTGCAACTATGACTCAAATAAAAGATATGTTTTGTTACACTTTGTGTTGATGATTTTAAATTCTTCTTTGATAATACAAACTGTTGCTATCAACATCAGGGTACATACAGGCCAGGGAGAACTTGGAATTGTCGGGAAATTCATTTTGAGTTGAAAATATCGAGGAAATCAGGGAAGCGTCTCTTAAGCCAGGTTTTTCAATAAACTGTGGAAAACTTTTACGTCATCACTTATAGTTAGGGTTATGTAATTTTCCTATTTGTGAAATGGATGCAATAAATGCAAAATTTTCATTCTTGATGAATAAATGCAAAATTTGTCATTCTTGATGAATAAATATAAAAATTATAACACTTCCGCAATATCTTGATAATTTACACTTTTTAAAGTGAAAATTGATAGTAATTTTGTGGGTCATTGTAATTCAAGAACTTTCAACTAAATCCAATGTGCTTTAATATACTTGGCCTCATAACTAAACTGTAAAAAAATATGTCCATTTTAATTCTTTTTTTATGAAATTTTGATTTAAACATTTTTTGGGATGAATGTAAAATTTTTGATATGAAATTTTCTTTTGCGGATGAATGCGAAATTTTTGATTTTAAAAATATTTTCGTGGATGAATACAAAATTTCAGATTTGGAATTTTTTTTCTTTGCAAATAAACTACACCTCTGCTAAAAGTTCTCTGTATAATGTACAATTGGGGGGGGGGGGGGGTTCAAATGAAGTAACTGTCAAATTACTCCTCTAATTGAGATAACCAGTTACAGGGCTCCCACTCGTCCTACTGTTTGGTAAAATGTCCTACTTTCTAGTTTTGTCCTCCTTTTCCTACTTTTTTACCACAAATCCTATCAACAAAATTTGTGTAATTGATTTTAATTGAGCAGGGAATCATTGATATATTGCCAATTGCAATTAATGATTCTGCCAAAGCAGAAATTTTATCATTTTTAAGATCATTTGGGGACGGAGTGTATGTGGACCATTTGGTTTATTAGTTTTTCATTTGCTTAGTTTGAGGGTTCAACAATTATAGTAGTCTTAAAACTTCCATTAAAAACTTGTCTGGATGGAAAGATAATTTTGTATTTATTACTTCATGGTCTTGGACAGTAACTAGCATTCATCATTCAAAATTACGGTGCAAATAGGTGAAGCAACAGTGCATTTCAAAGCAGTTGGATACATAGGCCTATTCTAGGTTTGGTGATTCTGATGCTACCCAATAGCAATCAGTTGTCTTCTGTAATTTTAAGGCATGAAGATGTATAAACAATATTTACAATGCTCAGCAAAGAGCTAGAAATGAAAGTGCTTCATTTGTCAAAAGCGATTACACTGGCATTGAACAGTAAAATGTAGAAAAATCCCTTTAAAAAAAGGATGGACAACGCAGTAAACCTATCTGGTTCGCCTTTCCTTATTTACATCAGATCTTGTAATTAATTTGCACATTTTGCACTGTGCTTTTGAAAGTGGTCTTGAAGGAGCGTCATTCTTAAAAAACGTATGTCTTCAAAATTTGCTTTGCAATGTCTAAGAGAGTTGACAAACTCTGCACTTTGAAAGACTCCAAAAAAAAAAGTAATATATATGAGGAGAGAGCATGGGCGGAGATGTGGGGGGGGGGGGCAAAGGTGGAGTCGACTGATCTAATGTATAAATGTATATACAAATTGGCATCATCGTCATCGTGCCTCCTCAGACTTCCAAGTCTATCTCCGCCTATGGGAGAGAGAGAATTATCTGTGGTTGCTAAGTACAACTGTTTTGGCCAAAAATTGGTTTTCTAACCAAGTCATTTTGCTTTGGCTTGAGTCAAAAAAGTGCTATAAAAAAAAGTTAATTCAAAATTAGAGAAAAACAAAATTTTTTTAGAGATTTTTTTTATGCTATGATTATGTTGTCTGAGGGGGTTACCTTCCAATGTCTTACTTTTAAGTCCTGCGTTTTCCTGCTTTTTCTGACTTTTTGAGTGGGAGCCCTGCAGTTATCTTGTTTGTGGGGAAACGAAACGTTGCATGTAGAGAGAGGGAGAAATGAATGAGTTTTAGAGGGAATACACACACACACATAGGAAAACTGCATTGAGAGAATGTTAAGAACCAATATTAAGCCAAGGACTTGAAAAAAAAAATTATATTGCTTCTCTCTTGAATGTGTGTGACACAATGTATAAATCTACTGAGGTTCATAAAATAATTAATTTATATTGATCAAAATTTATTTAACAGCAAAAAAACTTGGCTGACTTTTTTTAACTTGGAAAAAAATGGCGTCTAATTTTATTATTTTTTTTTTAAAATTTGCCTTAAAAGTCTAAATTTACTTTTTTTAAGTGAGTTATTTCATTATTTTGGAAGGGGAGGGGGGTTGAGCCCTCAACGTTTTCGCCCCATCCCCCCCCCCCCCGATTTTATTAGGGAAGTTATTTTAGGTCGCACAGGAATGTTGGAAAATATCGTTCCAAATTTAAGCGCACGCTAAAAAAATTAATGAAAACTTTTGAAGTTAAAGAAATTTTTTTAAGGAATTAATAAAACAAATAATTGAGACTTTATTACGGGAATAATGCGGGAATGCCCTGTGAAAAAGTTGTTCGTATGGTCACTATTCTGTCGAGTGTGCATACAGTGGCCACCAAACTACACACAGACGCCTCGTCTATATTCCTCTGTGGAACTTCTAACATGCATAGGCGGAGATAGACTTGGAAGTCTGGGGGGGGGGGGGAGGCAGGATGATGATGTCAATTCATACATACATATACAGTCGGCCCCCCGTATTCGCGGTTTTTTTTCCCCTTCATTGGAAAATTTTTTTTGGAAACACTCAGCAATCGTCACTCACGTGTTTTGTTTACACAATTTGAGTTGTGCGTGCTTAGGATGGCTCATTTTTCTAGTGCTACTGATAATGCTTCGGAAAGACAAAAAAAAGTGAAAGGTTTACAAGAAAAATTGGATATATTGGCTATGCTTGGTGAAAGTAAATCAATTGCTGCAGTTTCCCGCCATTACGGAATCAACGAATCTACGGTGATATATACGAAGAAAAAAGGAACCTGAAATTCGTTCAGCCGTGGCTGTAGCTGCACCTGTGGCAGCGAAAACTTTGCATCGCCTACGGGATCCATGTGTTTCTCGTACATAAAATGCTGGGTTTTTTTTGTTTTTTTTTTTGGGAGTACAAGAGTGCTACCAAAAAGGTAACTTTAGGTAACTAATAAGGTAATAACTTAAAGGTAACTATATATATACGGGGTGATTATAAAAAAACTATCCCGACATATGGACCCCTATCGTTTCGGTTTGATACATCTCTCTATATCTGCCACTTTTACCGGTAATTATGCGTAATTCCCGATTGAAGTTGGTAAGCAATTCTTTTTTAATGAAGTATGATAAATATGGAAGAAATCATGTGACAATATACAGGGTGATTATAAAAAAACTATCCCGACATATGAGCCCCCTAACTATCATACCATTCACAGAAACTGAATGAAATTTTGGCATAAGGTATTTTGAGGTATGCGCTCAAGAATGATATGGAAAACAACAGTGTCACTCTAACAATTACGGTTACAGTGAGAAAATTTCGAAAATATCAAATGGCAACACCAAGTTTTTTGTATTGGAATGTGATCTCCATTGTGAAAAACCCTAAATAGCGTTCGAACGGCAACTGTAGCATGAAAATCACCGGCGGTAGATAGACTTAAAGTGAGGACAACCAATAAGGACAGAGAAGCAGCATAAAATAAAGCATTTTATTGTGTTTCACAAATTTTCCACATGACCTTGTGGAGGACTAATCAGGCTGGGACCTCAGCCGAAGAAACGGTGTGACGAATGAAACGAACATTAATGCTCTGGTGCACGGCAAAGTCCTTTTTATCTTTTCCTTTCCTAGCTCCGGGGATTTTCGTGCTACATTCCAACGCTATTTAGTGTTTTTCAGTATGGAGATCGCATTGCAATACAAAAAACTTGGTGTTGCCATTTGTTATTTTCGAAATTTTCTCACTGTAACCGTAACTGTTAGAGTGACACTGTTGTTTTCCATATCATTCTTGAGCGCATACATCAAAATACCTTATGCCAAAATTTCATTCAGTTTCTGTGAATGGTATGATAGTTAGGGACCCATATGTCGGGATAGTTTTTTTATAATCACCCTGTATATATATATATATATATATATATATATGTGTAACTTTCGTTACTTAAACTGTTCTGTTTGGGTATATAGGATTTTATGGTGACTTTTAAGCATACGGCAATGCTGTTAACAAAAGCTCTTTTTTTTAATGGGAGCCATAAAAATACTCTGTTCCTCTTTCTCAAACTTTTTCGTAGTGACGAGTTAACCGAAATTAGCGACGAGTAAACGAGGGTTTAATAACATTGCGGTCTATGAGAGCTGGAAGGGTCTGAAGAAAAATGACGACTTGACCGGAGTGACGACTTATCAGGGTGACGACTTAACGAGGTTTTATTGTTTATACACATGATAATATAAAGGCTGTTGCTCTCTGTGGCGAGAATTTTTAACGGGGAGATCGGCTCGCATTCGACTGCAAAAGGTTAACGAGGGTCCAGAGGTTTTTCCCCGCACTTCGTTGGTACAGTTCGGTACTTTGTAATGCCTCCCCCCGCAATGAAGAAGGGGGCCCCTGGATGTTTGTCCCTTTGCAGTTTTTGTATAGGGTATGAGGTCTGCCTGAGAAGCCAATTTCACAGTGGTCTTCCTATTTTGTAACATTTTGATCATTTTTGTCGCGCCACGGTCATTTTTTACACACGAAGGCTAATTAGACCGGGACCTACGATTTATTGCCGATTCCGAACGGCTGGCTTGGTTTTATACTCACCGAGAGGTTGGTGCGCTAACCCCTCGATGGGGGACTCCCTGCGGTAGCAATTTTTTCTGCAGTCAAGTCACCGTTTTTTATTGTAACCCTGTGTCAGGAAAGTTTTCTGACAAGGACGAACCGTGCATCGAACTCGCGACACCTCTAAACATCCTTTGGAACTTTAGACGAGTATCTTATCGACCTGGGCTACCGCGACCCGTCCATTTTGTCACAATCAAGTACCTTAGATTCCCGATGTGGTTCCATTTGGACATTGGACCGCAGAAGGTTTGTGGGGACAGAGCCTGGGTCGTGTCTGGTCTGTCGGGGGTCTTGCTCCCATGTGCCTCGACGTTGAGGGAAAAAAAGTTTATTAGATGTCAGAAGTGGGATTCGAACCCACGCCCGGAGAACCGGACTGCGACCTGAACGCAGCGCCTTAGACCGCTCGGCCATCCTGACTCGTTTGCAAAACGTGAGCTCTTTGTAAGAGAAAAAAATTATTTTACTCTTGATTGAACCTAACGAAGTTTGTTTCTGTACAATGCTTGTTATAGTGCTGCCATCTGCCACCTATTTTTGAACTGTGAGTGAAGTATAATTATTGCAGATTTTGTAGCGCAAAGAAGTCTAGTTGAGAAATGGCTTCACCAGATCTCCATAACCGAATAATTCTTCTGATTTTCTGATTTCGGCACATACTTGAGCTTTATATCGTCCGCTACGGACTTCTTCAACAATGTCACACTACTTCCAGTGTCGAACAAACGAGATGAGACGCCCATCATTGATCCTAGCATTTTTGATGCAGTTCCCTTCGTAACAATCAGCACATCAACCATTTGCTGCCAAGTTCACTTTCTTCGTTGTAGTCGGATCACAGTGCTTTTGAATATGACCGGCCACACACCACGCAGGTGGCATGTTAAATTCTCCTTTCTTGGACAATCACGCGACACATGACCCAGGTATCCACACGAAAACATCTTTGCTCCCAGTCTTGCCGCTTATTGTCTCTCTGAACAGTTGGCCTGACACATTGTCTCTCGCCGTCACGAACAACTTCACTCATACGAGGTCGATTGTTCCGGTTCAAAGTCCTTTCCATCATCATGTCTCTCCTTGGATCCACGTGCACAATTCGATCCTGATCAACAGTTCTACCCTTTGGTCATCCCAAAATCCGGATCTTCGTTCATCAGTCCCGGTGACCTTGTGGCTTTTCACATCCTCGATCTCGGATCTCACGATTTCATATTCATCGAGCTTCTTCGCTAATTCATCAGGATTCACAAGGATAGACCATTGATCGATGAAATGTTCACGAATGTTCGTCGCTACCCACGATTTCATCTGCTCTGTGACGATCAGTTTCTTCAAGGATTCGAACTCGGTAACATTCAGAAGGGATAGCCACTCGGAGAAGAAGACATTTAACTCATATCCAGTCCTTCCAAGTCGACTTCAGACGTCGGGTGCGCTGGATAAACTTTTGCCATATCTTTTCTGTCGTCAACTTGAATCGATTCAGCAACAGTCCTTTGACGAAACCGTAGTTGTTAATTCTCTCTTTGGGTTCACGAATGGGTTTCGGACACTTCGTAAGGCAGTAACACTAATAAGCTAGTGACCCATTGTTCCTCTGGTACTCTCGCAAGTTCGGCTTGGCACTCGAAGTACTGTAAGTACAGACTTAAATCCCCGTTATCCGCGCCGAACTTCTGTATCTTCTTCGTCAAATCACACGGTACGATGTGATGACTTTCGGCGTCATCATCGATATTTCGCGACGCCGCACATGTTATCCGAAGACGCTCCAGTTCGAACTGCCGCTGTCGCTCGGCCTCTCGTTCCGGAACATTGACAAGCGTAGCCTAAATACGACTACTCTCCTCTACCATCCCTTAATCCAATCTCCCCAATACTACTACCTCTCATACTTTTTAAATTTAACGTTCTTCCAAATCGCTCGTTCGCTCGAGCACAAAGTCACGTTACATTTTTTCCTTTTCAGCGGCTGTTCAATAGCTTCCTACAAATATTAGTAAAAACCTCTACCTACTTTAAAAAATTATTGGGGTTACGCGTACCCCCGGTGTTGGGAACCGCTATTCTAAAGGCTAGCTGTTAACATTTTTTCCAGTTGACTTTCCTTTTGGCCGAATGCCTCAGCAAGTTTCGATTCCTTGTTCATCTTCTAGTAAATGCCCCTTTCAGCCAACACGACACCAGAGATGGTATATTTCTAGCGTGGTGCTGTTTCGGCTTAGAAATGTTTTGACCACGCCCGTAGCCAGAAATTTCGTCCCGAGGGAGATCACTTACATTTCGGGGGAGGGGAGAGAACCAAAGTGGCCGAACTTTGATCATCATTTTTTCAGCCATTTTCTCACATTTCGATTTCGGGGGGGGGGGGGGAAACCAGACCCCAAGTCTCCCCCCCCCCCATCTCGCTATGGTCTTGGTTTTGTGACTGCTCGTTTTTGCATACTAATATTTCTCAAAGTGTATATCGCGGCTTCTAAGGGCATCGCGGTGAGTTTGGATATTCATATGTGCATGTTCGTTTCTTCGAAGTGGTTCTTTGTTAGGCTGTTCTGTGAATGAACGCTGATTAGGACAGAAGCTCTCGAATGTCGTCACCCGCGTCGCGCCTTTCCTTAATAAAAGCTTATTTTGCGGCTCCCCACAGCAGGTTAACAAAGAACCACTTCGAAAAAAGGATTTGTCTCAGGCCACCGCTCCGCGGCGCATAGTTTGAGAACCCCTGGACTAGAGAAAAGGAAGCCGCTGGTGAGGGAAGTTTGACAGCCACTGCTGTATATACGTATCTATTCTCCTTCAGTCTGTTATAGGAATCGTCTGACACAAACACAGACTCCTCTTCTTGCAAACGAGGTTCCATAAAAAGCCACTAACTTTGTTATTTTTTTTTTTTGCAGGTGCCAGACATAAAAAAATAATGTTATATTTTGGTTGTTTTGACTTGACTATTGTAATTTCACAGCTCAAAACATCGCCAGAAACTTCGACACTTTCTAAGTTTTGTCTCTGACAAAGAACACTAAATTTTTGGACAATTTATTAGACCTATGTTTCTCAAAGTCTGCTCCACGTCACCTAGGGGGCGTCGTCAACCTATTTCGAGGACATCACGGGGAGCTGTTGACATTCAAGCTTATTATTGCCTATTTAGTGCTTTGAAGTTGTTATTTTGTAGAAACTATTCAAGGCGCAAATGTAAGCCGATCTCCCCGTTGAAAAGTCTCGCCACGGAGAGCAACAGTATAAATATGCTATCATCACACTTCACTTCTGAAATATAAATGGCAACACTGAAAAATCAGACACAACACACTTAATTTTCGTCACAACTCACAAGGTAGAAAATTGCCTGTGGCGATAGACCTGAATTGCGCTCGATTTGAAAGACCATTCTAGAAAGTCGCGGATAAACGTTGTCAGGACAAGGAGGATGCTACTGCTCTAAATCATCGGTGTGATCTGCCCCCACCCCCCAGATGGTCGTGACCCACTCTTTAGGAACCACTATATTAGGCGTCAAGAACTTTTTTTTATGATAGTCGTATCTATGGGACGACAAAAAAATTATTCGCCTCAGGTGGCAAAATTTCTGAGACCTACCTTGGCCATACATTCATTTCCGGGAGGGAGTCATTTAGTATTGTATCGTTGTTTTAGGTATGTAACAATGCAGTACAAGCTGTACTTTGTATACTGTGCCTTTCGTTCAAAATTCCATCGCCCATCAGGGAACGATGTTGTCTATTTTTGGAAACACTGGTATAGACCAGAGGTCGGCTAACCGCGACTCGCGAGTCACATGTGGCTCTTTGGCCCTTGAATGCAGCTCTTCCACAAAATACCACGTGCGGGAGCACAAAAATTCCAGATTTTTGCAAAATAATGTTTAGATATGCATTTTGGCAATTTTTTGTTCTCGCTCCCTCCCCTCCCAAGTGAGTCATCTTTTTCGCGGTTTTTTTTTTTTGCAGAAAAACAGAGTTAAACCCTTACGCTAATGTCACTTCTGCGACCAATCAAAACTTGATTTTGGGTCGAAACTGGGAAGTTCGGGAAAAAGTTGTCGAAAACTTTTTCCCTAAGGTACTCGAGGAAGATAGACGCAAAAGACGAGTCTCCTCACAGAACATGAAGGGGGGGGGGGGACATGCAATGGTTTTCATACTAAGGAACGTCAACCTCTACCCTGCCAGATCGTAGAAGACGATGCTCCTGGATCCACCACCTCTCATGACGATTATCCCGTGGTCACCTCTCTCCATCCAACATCAGTCAACACTGCTAGGAGCCATCCACCAGAGGCCACACCTCTGAAGACGACGCTCCTGGACCACCACCTCTCATGACGACTCTCCCGTGGCCACCATCCATCTGCATCCAACATCGGTCATCGCTACACCAGGGACGACCATCCGAAAGCGATGCTCCTGGGGCCTCTGCCCCACAAGACGGCCCTTGGGCTTTCATCGACGACGTCCTCCGGGTAACATCTCGTCGGACGAGCTTACAGTAAACCCGTCTTCCGCACATTTCCCAGTGAAGGGAGCCAGATATCTGTAAGACAACAAGCAAAATAATAACTTAATAAAATTTATGTAAAGTTTATCAAGTTAATTTTAGGGATCGTTGTGGAGTGAAAGAAGCTGTAGTGCCGAGGATTGAAAAAGGTATGTGGAGATGGTTTGGATACAGTACATATATATATAGAGGATGAACGAAAGGAGATGGACGAAACAAGTATACAAGACGAGTGTAGATGAGAGAGTTGGAAGGGGTCGACCTCAGCGAACGTATCTCAATCAGATCGAGGACGTTTTTAGCAAAAGCCAGACTAGGAGTACCTTAATTAAGTTAATAACAATGTACCTACCTATACAGTTTAAGTCTGAAAAATTCGGCTCTCAAAAGAAATTTCAATCGTTGTATTGTTGATATTTGGCTCTGTTGACTAAGGAGTTTGCCGACCACTGGTATAGACCAAGGTGCTCAGCTAAACCTTTAGAAGAATGCGGCGAGTACCGCTTCAATGCCCTGAAACTGCACCGTGGATCGCTCGAGTGATCTGTAAACATATCGCAGGCTGCATTTCACCTTAAATGAAAGCGTAAAAAAAGAATTTTGGACCAATAGTCCAGTTCAGTTATTTTTTGGAACACACTGTACTGTAACAATACGATACAGTACAAGTTGACATCTGTACCTTAATGCCACTTTAGGCAAAAGTGGTATTGAGGCACAGATGTTAGCCGCCCCCCCCCCCCGTTAATTTTGTGCTGCAAAAAAAAGATGGCACAAGAAGGTGGGGGTTCACCGTGATCAGTTAAGTGGCACCTCTCAAAACGTGCATTGTAACGCGAGTGGTCCGCGGGATATTTTATTATTTTTGGACCACTCATTTCTAATATCGGAGAGGAGTGCCACACAATCGTAGTGTCTGATTTTTTTAGTTAGGAATTATGTTGCAAAAAATGAAGTGTGAGTGCACGGCGACTCACCAATAAGAAAAGCAGCATGACTGTTTGTCTTTCAGAGCGCAATACGCTTCACGACAGCGTTTTACGTTGGGCGTGATTGGCCGACTGCTTCTGGAGGGGTCAAATGCGTCGTGCGCCGCGGTTTTGCCAATATTCTCTTCACTCTTGTGTGTTTTCTTTCCCTTCCCTTCAAACCAAAGCATGCAGACGACAGAGTAGCTGATGCCAAGGCACTATACTATAATATAGCCGCCCGGATCTGATCACGACCACCTAGATAACCTAATAGGTTATATAGGAGGTCGTGATCTGATGCGCCACGCTAGGAAAACACAAACGCGTAATGTAATTATGTAACACGTTTCTGCCGGCGCAAAATGGTCTAATTCGGTTCGTGCTGCGCAAAATCCTATTCCTAGGAAAACCCGGCTTCATAGCAGAAGGTCTCCGTGCGATAACGAAAGCGTAAATTGAGAATTTTGAACCAAGAGTTCGGTAGAGTTATTTGCGGAACAGACTGTCACATAAATTTTACGGAAATAGAAAAATTAAAGTAATTAAAGAATAAAAATCCATGTAAAAGCATCGTATATAACACGAAAAAAACTAAATAGTTTCATTAAAATGAACATCTGGACGGCATAAATTATGAAAAAACTACGAGAATATTCCGTGCAATACAGGTCATATGGTCATCTGAATCAAAACGATGAGATGTCCCGTAAAATATAGATTATATGGTCACTTGTTTTACTCAGACGACACGTCAAGATAAGATAATAACGTTACGTCCATCACCAGCAACATCAACTTCGAACGACCAATCAGATTCGGCCAAGTAAACGTCGAAACGCGTAGCAGGCGCTGGTTGGTCACGGCCCGGCTTTTAAAAGTATTGTGATAAACAATCACTGATCCAGATCAAGTGCCGGAAGGAGTTTTAAATGTCCTCGTGTTAGGAGCTGCCGCTAATTAATTCGAGAGCGAAAGTTATTTTTAAACTTTTAAATTAGTGTTGACAAAGCTTGGACAATGAACCGCTTGGCGTATTTGGTTCTAGTTCTCCTCGCCGTAGGAGCCTTCGCCGCCGAGGGAGGAGACGAGGAGGACACGGCCACCGTCGAGCCCGACCTGGGAAGCAGTAGGGAAGGTTCCAGGACCGATGATGAAGTGGTCAAGAGGGAGGAGGAGGCCATCAAGCTAGATGGCCTCAGCGTCGCGCAGATGAAAGAACTCAGGGAGAAAGCCGAGAAGTTCACATTCCAGGCCGAGGTGAACCGGATGATGAAGCTCATCATCAACTCCCTCTACAGGAACAAAGAGATATTCCTCCGAGAACTCATCTCCAATGCTTCGGATGCCCTCGACAAGATAAGGCTTCTCTCGTTGACTGATCCGGATGCCCTCTCTGCCACTGACGAGCTGCTGATAAGGATCAAGTGCGACAAGGACAATGGTGCGCTCCATATAACCGACACTGGTATAGGTATGACTAAAGACGAGCTCGTGTCTAACTTGGGAACAATCGCCAAATCTGGTACTTCAGAGTTCCTTCAGAAGGTTGGTGACATGCAGAATGTAGCAGAGTTGAACGATATGATTGGACAGTTTGGTGTCGGTTTCTATTCTGCATTCCTCGTCGCGGATAAAGTCATAGTCACCAGTAAGCATAACGCTGACAAACAGTACATCTGGGAGTCAGACGCTAGCTCGTTCAGTGTCGCTGAAGATCCACGGGGCGATGACTTGAAACGTGGGACGACTGTCAGTTTGTACCTGAAGGAAGAGGCTAGAGATTTCCTTGAGGAAGATACTCTGAGAGATTTAATCAAGAAGTACAGTCAGTTCATAAACTTCAACATATATCTGTGGGCGAGTAAAACTGAAACTGTCGAAGAACCGATCGAGGAAGAGGAAGTGAAGCCATCAGAAGAGACCCCCAAAGAAGACGAAGAAGACGTCAAGGTTGAAGAAGAGAAAGAAGACAAACCAAAGACGAAGAAGGTCGAGAAAACGACATGGGATTGGGAATTGATAAATTCGTCAAAGCCAATATGGACCCGCAAGCCCGCTGATATCACTGACGATGAGTACAACGAATTCTACAAGTCTATCACCAAAGACACAACCGAACCCATGGCTAAAGCTCACTTTGTGGCAGAAGGCGAAGTTACATTTAAATCTCTTTTGTATATACCTACCGTCCAGCCATCCGAGTCATTCAATAGATATGGCACACAGACCGACAACATCAAACTGTACGTCCGAAGAGTGTTCATTACAGACGATCTCGAGGACATGATGCCAAACTATCTTTCATTCGTCAAGGGTGTCGTAGATTCTGATGATCTTCCCCTGAACGTGTCTAGAGAAACGCTGCAGCAGCATAAGCTATTGAAAGTCATCAAGAAGAAACTCATTCGCAAGACGCTGGACATGATCAAGAAGATCCCGAAAGAAGAGTTTGAAAAATTCTGGAAAGAGTATAGCACGAATATCAAGTTCGGAATCATCGAAGATCCCAGCAACAGGACGAGGCTCGCTAAATTGGTCAGGTTCCTTTCCTCGAACGACGCCACTAAATACACGTCGCTTTCTGAATATGTTGGTAGGATGAAAGAGAAACAAGAGGCCATCTATTACATTGCTGGTGCCTCGCTGGATGAGGTCAAGAAATCTCCATTCGTCGAGAGGTTGCTGGAAAAAGACTATGAAGTCCTCTATCTTGTAGAGCCCGTTGACGAATATGCCATCTCTAACTTGCCAGAATTCGAAGGCAAGAAATTCCAGAATGTCGCCAAGGATGGCCTGAAATTGAATGAAAGTGAGAAGTCCAAAGAATCTCTGGAATCGCTCAAGAAAGAGTACGAGCCATTGACAAAATGGCTGGAAGAGACTGCTCTGAAGGACAAAATATCCAAAGTAGCCCTCTCGCAGAGATTGCATTCCTCTCCGTGTGTCTTGGTCGCCAGTCAGTTTGGATGGACGGGCAACATGGAACGTCTGGCCAAGAGCAACGCCCATACCAAAATGCACGACACTACCAGGGAATATTACCTGAGCCAGAAGAAATCACTGGAGATCAACCCCCGCCACCCACTTATAAGAGAACTTCTCAGAAGAGTACAGGCTGATAAGTCTGATGACATCGCTCAGAAAATGGCAAATATAATGTTTGAGACTGCCACATTGCGTTCAGGTTTCTCCATCGATGACACTGCTACGTTCGCCCAGAACGTCGAGCAACTACTGAGGAAGACTCTCAATATCCCTGAAGATGCTCAAGTTGAAGAAGAGCCAGAGGAAGCGGAACAACAGGATGAGCCAGCCGCCGAAGACAGCACGGAAGGAACAGATGATGTAGAAGAACATGATGAACTGTGAAGTAAATAACAAAGAAAACTGTAAACCTCAGTTACTGTCCGTTACTGCGCTCTTTCCTGAGACTCACTTTATTGAGGACTTTTCGATGGATTGACATTTCTTTTGAACTGTACCGTTTATTTTCAGTGTCTATTTAAATTAAGTGTGATAGGATGCGTGATATTTGTACATTCTTTATACGGGATTGAGACCTTCGGTGTGTAACAAGTCCAGTGAATTTAAAGTGTTAATGTCTTTTTTTTTTCCGTTATCTAACACTTCTTATTAAGTACTGTTTATCAGAGGATAACAGTATTTATTTTCTATTATAATGCCTAAACTCTAATTTGTCTTTTTCCCATGATTGCATATTTACACAATTTTCAATTGTATTGACATTTATTTAGATGCCCGAGTGTGATTTGATTGCTATTTGGCTAACGCCAAAGGCAGCTGCCAGATATTTTCTTACCATTTGAATTTTTCCCAGAGAAAATGTTAAATTTAGTCAGATTTTTTTTTTCTTAGTTATTGAATTATGAACATGTTGAGGGCTATTCGTTGCGTTCAGATCATATTTGCATTTTTCTCTCCCTGTAAACGATTAAAGCCATTTTTGTTGGGACTTGCATTTTTCGAATGTTCATTATTATTTATATAGATATATATTCTCACATATCAGTTATTTAATTGAATATTTTGAAAATATTCAGATTTAAGTTTGTATGTTAACATATTTTTCATTAATGTTATAGGGGATAAAACTGGGTTCAAATAATCGTTTAATGTCCAGTTAAGATGAATTTTTATCGGGCATAATATTTACTTAGTGTCATATAATTGTAATTTGTATTCATTATACAGATTTTTGTAGAATGTAATTCCATTAGTCCCGTTTTTCGTTCTTCATCAGTGACTTGGTTGATTAGAGTGTAATGTTACTTTTTATAAACCTGAATTACAATGTAATTGTCTTTTTTCTATTGAGGAGAAATGTAATAAACGACATTGACAGAATCTTTTTTGTTTATGTGGATTTTGTGCTGTCTTCTAAATAACTTTAATTCTATAGGTAATAGGATTATAGAACGAGTATTTGCAAGTATAGCATATCTAGTAGTTAAATTATTCAAGTGCAGAGAGGCTGCAGCAGTGTTTTAAAACTGAAGGTGCTTGACTTTAATTGGTCTTTAATTCAGAAATTGAAATCTCTTATACAATGCTGTTTAGTTTGGTGCTCTGCAACCAATGTACAAGTATTAGATTAACACCATCTATATCGGTAAGCCTCCACGAGAAGCTTCTGCTGCCACTGAAGTCTCATCATTTTTGGCTCTTTATATTGGGATGTCACTAAATTATGAGTTGGTGGCCCACAGACTTCTGAGGAAGTTTCAGTTTGGCCTGCTGTGTCTGAAAGGTTGAAGGAGAGCACCTTATTGTGCTTGGTGATCATATGGTTTTATGCTCAAGATCATATCTCAGTTGAATTCGAAAAATGTTAAGTTGGCTCTTTTAGCAATTGTCGTATATAGTGAAACCTCTCTTAACAGAATCGTCTCTGAACAACGGCCACATATCAAAGTTAATCTCTGAATAAGGATTTCTGAATTCAGCCCAAATAAAAAATGATGTATAATAAAGCCACAATAGTTGCTCTCTCTCTCGAGTTTTTCCTTCTTCTTAGAACCCCTACAAACATGGAAATAATTCTTCTCTATGTGATAGAGGTGGGTGGGGAACGGTTATATTAGCCTGTCAAAACCAGGTCACTATCTAAAGCTATTGAAAATGGTCTTAAAACCGATGAAGTGATGGTTCTTTTTTAATGAAATTTTTTAAATTAAATGTTATTTTTTAACCCTTTGTTGGGCACACTTCAAAAAACAAACGCCTAATCAAGTTCATTTATTCAACTGCCAAGTGATGAACATCGTTATTGAGGGGATGTTGATGGAAAAAAAGTTTCTGTAAAACCATTTATTTTTTTTTACATAAAACCAGTTGAACAAATTTTAATGCTGTGGGGTGAGATGAAAAAAAGGTGCGCTGTGCCTGTTTTGGATCAAATGTGCCTAGCGGAAGGAAATTAGCAAGAACCTCAAGAAAATTGTCACTTGTCGGTGAATGAGAAATATGCATATTGTATGGATCTCGTAGAGAGACAAAACCCATGCATTAAAGGGTTAAAGTATCTAAATTTCAAAACGTTGTATAATCCGGCATAATGAGCCTAGCAGCTCACTTTAATTACCATCCACATACGATAGGGTTATGACTGAATTTACTCTTACACACCTAAACCTATAGAAAACAATGTAAACAGATGGGGACACAGCAACAGAAACGGTTGAGATATCTACTCAATAACGCTAATGCCATCAAGGAGAGAGAAGAGAAAATATAAAGGGGCTGTGTGAGACTATTGGATCAGTTGTGTCTGATGGAGGGTTCGCAAATATCAGAATATTTTTGCTAGAAAACATTCAGGGTTTTTTTATCCATGCGTCAACTGTTCTGGGCGATATAAGTTTTGACCATTTTGATTGGTTTACCATAGGCATCTTTCAAATGATCAAAACAAGCAGCAACCAATTTTGCCGTTAACTTTTGTTAATGGCAAATTAATTTCACAATTTTTTAAAATTTGCTTGATATTTTAACTTCATGCCATATTTTCCCGCCCTAAAGCAGAGAAAAAAATGTCCAAAAAAAAAAAAACTGCAACGTACATCGCAGAGCAATCTCAGGAAGAATTTTAAGAAACAAATACGAAATATTATCATGGAATGTTTTCTGGACAATTTGGTATATTCACTACTATAATATCCAAAACCTTGTCAACTGGTTTGTATTGTGATTATTCTTTATATATAATTTTTGACACTTTAATTATGGCTCGAATTTTTAATTCTAACCACAAACCTTTATTCAAATACATTCAACTAATTAACTAATCAGGAGCGTGCACCACAATTGTTTTTCATCTTAAATAATTGTGTATCCATGTCGAATTTCCTTAACCCTTAGGCTGCGAGAAATAGTCTGAGAAATGATTCTCTTGAAACGGCAACATGAAATTTTTTTTTTTTTCAGTTTTTTTATGAAAGATAGCACTCAAACTCGGAACCTATCCAAGATGTACGCTGAATGAGATGTAAACCTGTCTTCGACGAAATCAAAAAAAATAGTCTCCTTCATTGATTAATGCTTTTATGTGTGAGCATTTTGATAAAACGAAAACCTGTCCAAAATGGAATATTATTTCAGTCACTTGATGCTCAGTTTCATACAAGTGTCATTGTATAATACAATTAAAAAAATGGGTACACAGAGAATCTGGGTTTGAACCCACAATCACTGAACTGGTGAAAGGTAGGTACTCTACCACTACTCAACAATGCACACCAATCTTATATAGTACAAGCAAATCTGTTACGAACAAAAAAAAAATTATACGTATATGTATGCTATCTATAAGAACGTGTCGAAAAGAATCATCACTAGATGATTGGCAGGCTGCTACACTTGATCTATGGATGATGGGAGCATTCTGAGGGTTACAACGCATCCATTACTCTTTCAGAAATTCAATGAAATGTGAAAATTCTCTCAATTGTGAATACCACTTTAGAAAAGCAGTAACATGTTACAAAAGAAATGCATACTCATACATAGCTAAAATCTACTTTTATTGCAATATCAATGCAAATGACCATAAGGGTATAATACACTTGCATAAATTGCATTTTAACACACAAGGACAAAGCCAAAAAGAAAAATGAAAACTATTTCACCTGTTTCAATATAATACAGTTTAAAACACAGATTGCATTTACAGATACATTTTGATTAAAAAATACCGCGATTAATCCACAAAAGGAAAAGAAAAACAAGTTCGATTGTCAATTAAATAAACTCTCGAATTTCATAAACCGAATTAATATCAAATCTCACAAATGTCCGCATTCAGAATGCATATAAACAAATTTTTAATGTTAAAATTTGTAAGAACTCTCAAACAGGTTATACAAAATTTCTCTGCCATCGTCCAAGAAGATTTTCCACCACTACCTAGTTTTAGCAAAATGCAAACTTAAAATAAGCATCCATAGATGACTGAACATAGAATACAATAAAGAGAATACATATATCAATATCCATGTATGCAGAAAAACTCCATACTAAGCAAAGGACATACACGTTTGACACGATTCTTCTATGACTGAAAAAACAAAGTTCATGTGCATCATTGTCAATGCAACTGCAAAAGTGATCAGTATGTTTTATAGAATGAATTTTAGGCTTAAGTATATATATATACTATCTGGTGATCCCTAGTTCGCTCCAAGGGTCAGTATCTAGTCCTAGAACATATGAAGAAACTGAAGAATTTCTGCAGATCTGATGTGCTACAAACTAATCCACCAAATGGTTTATCTACCATCGCAAGAACTTTTCTTCGAGATTGTGGGCAGACGAGTTAACCTACAGAGGCCAAAATTTCGCCAGAAACGTCGACACTTTCTAAGTTTTGTCTAAGACAAAGAAATTTTTGGGCTATTTATTGTCTGTGTCTTTCTATGGGATTAAACTCGTGTTTCTCAAAGTCTGCTCCGCGGTTCCTAGGGGCGTCCGCCAACCTTTTTTAAGGTCATCGTGGGAAGCTGTTGACATTCAAGCTTATTATTGCCTATTTAGTGCTTTGAAGTTGTTATTTTGTAGAGACTATTCAAGGCACAAATGTAAGCCGATCTCCCCGTTGAAAAGTCTCGCCACGGAGAGCAAGAGTATAAATATGCAATCATCACACTTCACTTCTGAAATATAAATGGCAACACTGAAAAATCAGACACAACACACCTACATTTTTGGAGCAACTCACTAGGTAGAAAATTGCCTATGACGATAGACCTGAGTTGTGCTCGATTTGAAAAACTATTCTAGAAACCTGCAGTGAGGGGGATAAGCGTTGTCAGGACAAGGAGGGAGCTACTGCTCTAAATCATCTGCGTGATCTTCAGCCTCTCCTCCCCAAAGGGTCCTGACCCACTCTTTGGGAACCACTGTACTGGCATGAAGAACTCTTTTTAGGATAGTCGTATCTATGGTACGACAAAAAAATTACTCGCCTCAGGTGGCAAAATTTCTGAGACCTACCTTGGCCATACATTCATTTCCGGGAGAGAGTCATTTAGTATTGTATCGTTGTTTTAGGTATGTAATAATGCAGTACAAGCTGTACTTTGTATACTGTGCCTTTCGTCATGTGGGCAGACGAGTTAACCTACAGAGGAATCACTTCCGAATAAGAATACCAACAGCCAGAAGAGATTGCCTTTCCCACCGATACAGATGCAGTGTGAGGAGAATATGAAATAGTCTGCCATAAGAACTTGTATGGGCCTCCTATGCAAGATTTGCTTCCGCTATTGAAGATTTCAAGTTGGCTCCATATGCAAGTGTTTTTCCTTCTATTATTTATAATTATTTTTATTATTTTACTAGCTATAATACCAAGCACTGCGCTGGGTTTTCTTCAATTACTGAGAGGATTGAAAAGCGACAAACCATTATAAAGGCATATTAACTATTATGCATAATACTGGCAGCATTAAAGAAATGGAAAATCATTGTAAAGGCATATACATGTCTGAAACGTATTGCCAGGTAACCAAAGTAAACATTCCAAAAATGATTGTTGAGGCACAGAAACCATTGTTTCCTGGCAGTTTTTCGCCCATTTTCTCAAGTCTGACAAACTTTTAAAGTAGCCTATTATTCAAGTCGGGTCCCATTTGGTATATGTGCAAAATTTGGCAAAAATAGATCTAAAATTGTAGATTTGTATTGAGAACATAAACACAGACAGAAAATCAATTTTATATATTACTAGCAAAAATACTCGGTGCTGAACGGGTTTTCTTCGATTACTAGGAGGATTGGAAAAGTGACAAACCATTATAAAGAAATAAACTATTATACATAATACTGGCAGAATTAAAGAAGAGGCAAACCATTGTAAAGGCGTGTGCATGTCTGAAACACATTGTTAGGGAACCACAGTAAACATTCTGAAAGTGATTGTTGAGGTCCAGGAACCATTGTTGCCCGATGGTTTTTGTCCATTTCGGGCATTTGCCCAGCTCTGACGAACTTTTAAAGTAACCTACGGTTCAATCCCGACCCTGTTTGGCATATAGGCAAAATTTGGCAACGATCAGTGTAAAACTGTAGATTTGTATACAGAACACAGACATACTTTCACATTTATATATAAGATTTCATTACTTCTACAGTGTAAGTGCATTTCATGCTTTCTGGGGTTATTGTAAGTAAATTAATCTTCAAACATCAAAAATACAAATGGCACGCAATTGGGGCTATACTTCTTGGGTAGGGACATAGAGAGGTCCTTGGGCAGATTAAGATTTTCTGTCTAGGTGTTAATCATTCTGCTTATAATTTTAGTTTACCTAGGGGCACTAGGCATAATTAAAGCCTTGCCTTTGCTCATTATATGCTGGTAACATTGAGCACATAAGAAACCTGCACGTCCCTATCCCACAATCTAGATAGAGCAGTGTGAAAAATGGAGGCTGAGCTGAGTTTGGTCATTGTAATACATTGAATTATTTACCAGTCGTTATATCGGATAAAAACCACCATGGTGGTAATATGGAAACATTTGGGAACAGTCATAATAGTCTTTGACAGTCTTCATAATGAGCGCAAATCCCGGTCAGTGTAATAAACAAGCCTCCAACTCTAGTTCGACTAGTGCCTGACTTTGAAGGAACCCTAGATAAAGTAGGTGACCTCCAACTTCATGATTACAAGTTAAAATCACTTTTGTTCGTCAGCCAATGCCCGTTGCTTAAATTTGATGCCTTCAAATTATAGGGCAAACACCTCTCTGTCCATTCAGAAATACATGTATAATGAAAGATAATCAAATATTTTGATTAGATTAATTCATTTTGCATTGCACTGACATTGATGCACATGAACCGATATGGCACTGGGGCCGGAAAAAAAGCAAATACTAAATAATTAGACTAGATATATTTATACATTCAAATACTACACCTAATTTTTTAGACACAGATAACACTAAACAGTTCAAAAAAATCAAACGGTAAAATATTTTGATATTCTAGATGCATATGGGTCTGCTATACGGTGACATATTATACATATTATATTGCGGAACACTTGTACAATTTGGTATAAAATACCATACTATTTCAATATGCCACGGTTTAGCATCTAATGCAAAAAATGACACAGTGTTATCTCTAGATGCGAGACATTCTTTTACCATTCAAAACAATATAGTGTACTTTGTATACATTGATTCTTACACCCGATAATAGCAACAACGAAAATGGCTGTCACTGCAGGTTACGAAAAAGTTTTGTGTAACTGAGATGCATTAAATTTGATGCCTTCAAAGACAAATGCAGGGAAAACCAGAGATATGCCGGGGCCTCCGAGATTTGTTCTCCACAGGCCAGCTAACTAGATGTAGAAAGATTAGCATGCTTTGAATGTTAAATGCGCTTAAAGTAGACTCTCGATAATCCAGTCCATCCAGTAATCCAGCGTTTTCTTGCCTGACCACTTTTTTTATAGGAAAAACATATACATACATGTTCTCCGAATATGTAGGCAAGGTAAAAACATGAAAGAAAAAAAAAAAAAACAGCATACGCTGAGTGTGGGGCCTCAAAAGCAACTATATACTACTACTACTTAACCGTACACAAACCGTGTACACATTTCCTCTGAGGAATTTTTAACAAACTTGCACATGATGGAATATGTGTGTAGTGAATCTAATGTAAAGTTTGTTTCTGTGTAATGCTTGTTATGTGTAGTTCTGCCATCAATTCTTCTAACTAGGAGTGAAATGTAATGATTGAATAATTGTATCATTGTAGGACTGTTGCTCTCTGTGGTGAGACTTTTTAATGGGAAGATCGGCTCACATTTGCGCTTCGAAGTAATGACTATATACTATATGCCCAGTATAAATATCTTATCTATGAAGGCTGTTGGCTCTTTGCAGATGTGCAGAAATGGGAAAATGGCACCACATGTCTCTGCATGCGTCTGTTACGTGGAGGAAAAACAATTACTGAACAACAAATATTCTGTATCATAACCCACCCATCATGTCTATACAGTCCAGTCTTTGCTTCGAAATGATTCCCAGTCTCCTTCATTTTGTGATAGCGTCTTAGCTACATCTCTGTTGCTTCTCTTGTGTGTGCAATGTTTTTGCAATCAAAACATTAACTCTCATTTAAAATAGAAAAGATTATTAAAATGCTTGAGAAAGGCGGGAAGTTGGTTGACCTTGCCAAGAAATATGCCTCCTCCCCCCACGCAACCCCCAGATTTTTTACACCAATGGAATAATACAGTTACCAGATGCTAACTCATTTCAGTAAATTTATAAAATATAAAATATTCTAAATTTATATACAAAGATGAGTTCATTTTTCGCTTCATAAGACATTTTGTTAATAAAAATCTGGCATACAGTGATTTTTTTTTTGCAATAATTTGAATGCGTCGCTTTTTCCGAAGACCTTCCAGTAGTCTGGCATATCGAGAGTCTACTGTAAATGCTTGCTCAAAAATGTGCCTTGAATGTCCAGCACAAATTTTACATGTGTGCAAACCTGATATCGCATTCACACTTTTTCAGGGGAGGGGAAATCAAAGTACACTATATCGATTTCATTATTCCCATGGTGGGTTTTCAAACACAACTAGACTATAGAGCACTAACAGCTTGACTATCAAAATGACACAAGAAGCTGTTCTAACACCTAACAATATTTACAATATGAATGACAAAAGTGACAATGCACATGCTGTATATGCTACGTAAAAGTGATAAATCTGGTGATTATCCATATTTGCCGACCACGTTGGTGAGATTTATCAATTTTGTTCAGATACCTAATATTTATCATATTTGCCAGTGATTATGAATAATCCTCAGCTCATATTGGTAGGAATGATAAATCATCAATGAATTGCTCAAATTTACTGGACACTATGCTCCAGCTTCAGTCTGGCAGTTTCCCAAATGTTTTCCTTCATCGCCTCTTAGCTCCCCCACCCCCTAACAAGCTTGAGAGATCGCATCGGATCCCATATTGTAGCCATAACTATTATCACCCCCCTCCACTCTTGTACATAACATCATCCCCACGGGTGATATTGCCCACCAGTGGAAAACACTGGTCTAGCACGAGTAGTTTTATTGGTAATGCTGGTTATTTGGAAGGGAAGTTTTCTGGGCAAAATTTTTCTCAATACGAGTTAATTTTTCCTCAACTTGTCCATAACACCAGCGGTTGGCACCAGGTGTCATAGCTTAATAATAAATACAAAAATTTGTTTCCAGCCAGCAGACGATCTCTGTTCTATGGCCATCAATGAGAAAACCAATCAGATTGCCAGGTGCTTCTTGTCCAATTACATCCTTCCGGACGTAGATATGTTTCTTATGGGACATCAATTTCATATTCTTGAGATCCGAACCTGTATTTGTTGAGAAACTAGATCATTGATGCTATGGTTTAATGCATTTCACCTATTTTTTGTTCATTATAGATTTTTATAATGAGCAATCAATTTAATATTCACAACAACTAATTAGAACAAGCAGCGCCTCACATGCTGACAAAACTCATAAACACAAACAGTGATCATTGGTCGGTCAACTATTGAGAAGTCTTGGATTTCTGGCTAAAAACAAACCTTCGATTTTAAGATCAAAGTTTGAATCTTAGACACCACCTACAGATGCCAACTGCTGTTGTATATTTGTTGCGGATCTATAATGAACAGGCAAAACTGATAAGTAGATAAATGAAGGCAATAAATTTTAATACATTCTATTAAATCTACCAACTTCATTTGGGAATTATGCATAATCACTGGTAAAAATATTAAATGTAGTGAAATTTCTAAAACATTCAAAGATGATTGGAGATTATACATAATCACCAGGGTCTACCACTTTTACCGTAATGTACACACAAAAACAAAACCCATGCAACCGTTTGGTGGTAAATTACAAATCCAAGGAAATAAGTTTAGCCTTGAATGCGCCACCATGCGACTCGTGACTGAATATATAATAACGTCTATTTCTCCTGTTGGATAAATTTAGTATTAAAAAAATAGAAATATAAACAAACGTGTTGCCAATCAAAACTGATTTGCTTGTCGAAGACTGCAGACTTCTTACTGAGCGAAATTCAGCATGTTGTTATTCAGGATGTCAGCAAATACACATTTGTTTATCTACTCGACACATAGAATAAGAAAAACACATCGAAAAAAGAAAAAGAAATGTTGAGTCGATTGTTCTCACAGCTCAGCAGATCCACTGGCGAATTGTTTAAATGAGACACATTCCAAACTAGACCATGGGCGCACAAACTTCCTGCTTGAGGGAAATATTTCGCCCAGAACCATTTTTACTAGCTATATAAGAGCCAAATTATTTCACAGGTCAAATATGAATAAAAAAACCACTGACGAAATAATTAGGATCATACTCGTTTTGATTGCCACAGATGTATTTTCTGTGTAATTATAAACAATTCATATACACATTATGTCTGACACTATGTTCTAGATTAAGGGGTACTCAACCTTTAGGACAGTGCAGACCACTTCATTGATTTGAAAACGTGTCGCGGCCACTTAATAAACTGATCTGTAAATGTGCTGTGGGTTACGTTATCTGGAACTGTGCAACAAGCCACTTAAGTGATCTGAAAATGTACAGCAGACCACTTGAGTGTTCTGGAGTTGTGCCCCGCTGGTTACTTAAATACAAATACAATGCCCACAACAGGCAAAATGCCCAAATGCGCTGATAAAAAATGATCCAAAAATGTACTGCGGTGATCAGAAAATGTTTCGAGTGTCACATACGTGATATGGAACTGTATTATGGGGCATTTAAGTGATGTGTATAATATTATTTAAGTATAAATGTACAGTGGGTCACTCAAGTAATCTGAAAATGCACTGCAGGGTCACCCAAGTGATCTGGAACTGTGCTGTGGGTCATCTAAAAAATTCTAAAATGTGCAACTGACCACTTGTGTGATCTGGAGTTGTGCTGCAAGTCACTTGAATGATGTGTAAATATGCAACGGGTTGCTCAAGTGCTCAGGAACTGTGTTGCGGTGATCTGTAAATATGCTGTGGGTCACTCAAGTGATCTAGAAAATGCCACTCATTTCATTTTTACAGAATCATGTTTGAGGTCGAAGACCCATGGGACATTTGTTGAGCATGTATGTTTTAGGTCATATTAAAATTTAAATAGAATATTCTTATAATTTGTTTTTCCAGTCAGGTAAAATTCTCAAAATAGCCATATCAGCCCGCAGGCTGGATGGAGTTTGTGCACCCATGTTTCAGACCATGTGATAAGTTGCTACAGCAAAGGCTATATAAAAGCACAGTTTAGAAACATTTATATATGGTTAAATACATTATAAACATGTACCACATGCTGATATAACTAGGTTGGGGAAGGGGTGGGACTAATACAATCAGTAAAAACTTCTCTAACATCATGCCAACTGCATCATTGAACAATTTGCGATTATTCATATCCTCATCAGTTTTTGAGCACCTTTATCCCAAAATCGCTGTGTTGCGATAGACTTGGCTATGTGTGTGTGTGGATCCGAAAAATAATATTTTTCCATAAAAATCAAGAAATTGTGATGCGAAAAGCATGATCGCTCAATAATTATCGATATAGCAATGAAAATCACAAAACTGAAAATAGCCATTTATAAATACGCTCAAATAGAAAGTATGAATATATAGCAGGGGTTTCACAGTTTACGAAAATAACTTTAAAGGATTTTGGTACAGATACCAAATCAAAAACTTCATCTCAATTGAATCAATACACGTTTGAATATCTTTATAAGAAGATACAACTGATCGATATAATCATTATGCACAAGCCCGATCCTGAAATATATCAACTCTTGATACATCAAGAAGAAACAGCATACAAATAGCTTTGACTAAATAATTGCGGAACATACAGTCAAAGATAATAAATAAGCAGATCATACAACGAGATGTTCATAAATGAATTACTAGTTTGATAAAGCGTTATAAAAATCAACAAAAAATTCTATATCTAAAGAGTATTGTGATAAGTAAGATCAATATGAATATGGAATTCATAAGAATACAATATATATATTAAAAAAGTAATATCAAATAAAGATTAAAAAAAACGACTAGATTCTTACACAATCAAGAACTTTCGGTACTCCATAAAATATATATTTTCTCCAGTATTTGTCACTCCTCTTGTATAATGATGAGCTTACCCTTCGCCTGAACATTGCCAGGATGTCAGAGACATTGGTACCAAAATGGTAAATAGTGCGGCTATGGTTAAGCTGGAGAAAATAAATAGTTCTTTGAGTTAAATAATTTGATAGGTTTCAAACAAAGCATGAATATAGTCTGAGGAAGTTACTCATGTGTGAGTAACGGTTTTGTTTGTTTCCATAAAGCACATGAAAAGTAGGGCGAAATTGGATAATAGTAGTGGAGGGGAAATTTGTGAGTCAAGCGTTTGGATAGAGCAGGGATAATTGGAAAGAGTCACAAGCAGAATGAGTGGTTTTTTGATACTGTTGGAATAAAGCATGAATACCCTGAAGAAGATACTTATGAGTGTTGAGTTGTTTTTTGATAGCGTTTTCATGAAGAGTCAGGGGGGAAGTTACTCATGCATAAAGGTTTTTGTTTGGGTTTCTACAGAGCATGTGAATAGTAAGGCAGAATTAAACGTGAGTTGAATGAATATTTTTTTTGATGGGATTTCCGAGAAGCATGAATATTGGAAGGAAAGTTTGAGTCAAGAATTTTGGTTGAGCGGGAGCAATTGGGAAAAATCCCTAAGAGTAGAATGAGTCATTTTGTTATAAAGTGTTGACATAAAGCATGAATACTCTGAAGAAGATACCCATGAGTGTCTAAGAAGTTGTTTATTGATAGTGTTTCTATGAATCATGTACAGTTGGAGGGTTATTCATGTGAGTAAAGATTTTATGTTTACATAAACACGTGGATAGTAAGGGCGAAATTAAACATGAAATGAATCAGTATTGTTTGGTAGGGTTTAAATGACGAAGCATGAGTAGAGAGTGGGGGGGGGGGGGTTGAGTCAAGAGTTTTGATACAGCTGGAATAATTGGAAAAGTCAATTGTGAGTAGAATGAGTTGTTTGATACTGTTAGCATAAAGTTTGAATACTCTGGGAAAGATGCTCATAAATATTAAGTTGTTTTTTGATAGTGTTTCCACAAGCTTATAAGATTTTTGTTTCCATCAAACTCACGAATAGTATGGCACAGTTAAATATGAGTTGAATGAGAAGTTTTTTGATAGGGTTTTCCATGAAGCATGGGGGGGGGGGGGAAGAGGATGTGAGTCAAAAGAGTTAAGGATTTTGAAGGATTTTTATGCAATAGGAATAATTTGGGAAAGTCACTCATGAGTAGAACGAGTTGTTTTTGATGATTCCATGAAGGAGGGGAAAAATAAATTACCAATGAGTTGAATGAATGCAGTTTTTTTAATAGGTCTTTCACACAGCATGAATAAATCAAAAAGAACTCGTGCGAGCAGTGTTGTCAACAGTTAAAAAATTTTCCCAATTAGATTCTTCATCAAAAATAACTAGTGTGAAGGTGTTCAATGTGGTTTGTATAAAGCATAAATAATCATCAGGGGAAATTGCTTTTAAGTAGAGTAAGTTGGTTTTTAAGTGTTTCAATCAAGCATGAATATTTTGAGAAAGATAAGTGTAAGAGATTATTTTTTCCAACAGGTCTGCACAGTGCATGAATACTCCTAAGAGGATAGTAGCAAACCAAACAAGTTTTTTTTATGGTGTTTACATGAAGCATGAATGCTTGGGGAAGAATCCATGAGTTAAATGTTAAGTTTTCCTTGATAGGGTTTCCTCAAAGTACGAGTAATTAGGAAAAGTCACTCATGGTCAGAATGAGTTATTATTTCAATAGGGTAAAAAATGAATGAAAAGGGAGGAGAAATCAGATGCTCGTGACTCAAATGAATGTTTTGATAGGTTTCGCATAAAATATGAACAGTTGAGGGAAGTTACTTGTTAATCGAGCAATATTCAGATTTTATCCATCTCGTTTCAATTTTCTTTTATGTGTGCTCATGTAAAATGACGTTATAAGAGGAAAACAGTGGCCATAGAAAGCGATTTATGTCAGAAAACAACAAAAACTCCAAGTTATTAATCTCATAAGGTTAATGACAAGTTTTTTAAAGTTGTTTTTTTAAAAAAAAAATTCAAACAGAGAAAACAAGTGATACAAAAATCATGAGGATACTTTAAAACATTATTATAGCTGAAAACCAATTACAGAATACATTCCAATATATATTTGATGAGCAACTTATCTTGTTACAGAATCCAATACTATTTGTATAAAAAGGAAAAACCTCTAAAAGAGTTAGATAAAAATTAAAAAATAAATATAAAATAACTATTCGAATATAGATTTAAAAAAGAGAAAAGAGTACAAAGCATTTCACAAAGAGGGGTACAAACACTTATTAAATGCTACAAAATGCACACACACACGATATCAAAAAGCAGATCTTTCGACGAGGATAGCGAAGGGACAGTTCCAGTTCTTCCAAACGGATGTCTTTCATTCCATAACACTGATGTGCATATCCGCCGCGACTCTTATCAGAACTCGACAGTCGGGGGGAGAGATAGATAGACAGAGAGAGAAAGAGCAAATTTTAGGCTCATGAGAAGATACCAGTGAAATGGTGGTGAAGTTGAAGAAACAACATCATATCTTTTTTTTTTCTTTTAGCCCAGATACTTTACGATGTGTTGACAGGTGAAGCTTTAGGTTTCGAGCAGAACATGCCATCGGCAGACCTGCTCACCTTTGTTCTCCCTCATGTCATTCCAGTGAGCGAGTTCTTCTTCGCCACTGCTGTTCAGGCCCAGTGAGAACCAACCAATCATTTCCTTGCGTTTCATACTGCGCTTGTTGTATACGGATATCATTAAGGTTACATCGGGGAGCTGGAATAGTGCCACCTGAAAAAAGCCATTGAACTTATTATGCTTCCAAAACTCATGCAAGTTGACATGAAGTATAAATATTATATATACAAAAAATACAAAGGCCACAACACGCAAAATTCTCAAGGAGGTGGATGAAAAAGATGCCCCCAAAAAAATATGGATTATGTCTTAGCTGCATATGAATAGCTTCTTGATTCATCCCAATATGAATACCTCATTGTCTTTTGTAGACACGCTCAATTGACGATATATTAATGACTCATGATCCATCCCATTGAAAATTGTGAACACTTCGATTATATCCACTCCGACACCTGCGTTCCCCCAATGTAAACATTTAAAAAATGAAGTCATTTTTCATAGCTCAAGCCTTGTGTGCCAACAAGAGCAACCATAGCTCTTTACTATATTCTATTCGTTCTTTTTGACTACTGTGGAATAGTGTCCAGCAAACCTGAGTTGCTTGTCAATGAGAATCCTAAAATAGGTTATCCTAGTTGCATCGGGAATAACTATATCATTCAATTCATAAGTGAAAAGTGGGTTCTTCGCACCAAAATGAGCGACCATGCACTTATCAACACTAATGCTCCATTTATTAGCCCAGGCTGCAATCATATTCGAGTTCGTCTGGCGCCTCTGCGTTGCTTGCATTCCTGATTACTCACCAACCTTCATGGAAACTATCTGACAGGTCTCAATGCCGCTTGGTGACATATAAATCAGCTTTTTAAAAATGTGTGTTCCAGTCGCCCAACAATAAGCAGAATGAAACATATTCAAATGGATCGAAGTTGAACCTTTTGTTCATTCTGGGTGTGGTGTGTGTGTCTGTGACGCTCTCTGGGGCGATGCAAAGGACATTTACAGTGCTTACATTAGTTGTATCAGAGGAATTAGCAGGCAGCAATTGGTTGCAACAAGTGAAGAAGCTAGCAAGACGCCATGAGCGGCATAACTTTTGGCGAAATTGCATTCCACCAAATAACTCGTTAACTTTGATACTGTGAAACTGAAAAATCTTGCATATAAATGAAAGAAAATGTGTATGAATGAAACAATGTTTTTTAACAATGCTGTAAGATGCTCTTCACTTAATAAAATTTGATACCTTAGAAAAATCTGAATTTCTTGATGCAGATGCCGCTATTTGTTTTCTGTGGTTTTTTTTCCACCGAGAGATTGGAAGAGAAATATTGTACATTTCTTTATTTCTTAGCCACTTCACTGGGCAATTTGCCTACTGTGATGTTTGTATTTGCATTTAGAAAAAGTTTATAAGGAGTGACTATCAATGAATTCTAAATAAAAATTTAAATTCCAGTGGAAAAATCAAAATTTTTTCCATAAAACATGACAAACTTTTCCTGTTCCCAAAAATTTCGTTGCAATAAATTATCTACAAATGAACAAATACGAATTCGCCCTCTACCTCTTTAAAACGAACCGTGTCCGTAAATTAAGATGAATTCGAAGCATTAAATTTCATCAAATCTAATATGAACGGACTCAGGAAATCCACTTGACTTACCGGGAGGGAACTTGTCACAACCTCCTAGATAACCTAGGAGGTTAGGTTGTGACTTGGTGCAATCTCCTGATTTACCCTTTCCGCGGAAGAGTGCCAAAGCTGAAATCACTTGGCTGTCACCACACCTTTCCCAGGTTTCATGGAAAACCAGAAACCAAGGAAGCAAAGCACCCACAGCTTTCACTGGGAATGGTTACACTTCCCTTCTTCATCGAGGTTAAACCAAGTGGCATATGCCCTTACATCAGGAACATCCTATAATTCATGTTTGAAACTCATACCCCAATCATTTTAATTTACATCAGGGGTATTACACGGTTTTAAAAGATCTTGTGCAGTCCTTTATCAGGACACGAATTCGTTTTGACACGAGTTTCTCGACCCACCTCATTGACCAAATCATTCCAATACCCTATTTAATATGGTCTCCCGCCCTATTCGAGAATTTACTTTATGTAATTTTTGAACTAGTTGAAGCCTTGAAGGCGAATGAATGACATGAGAGTCACACAACCTCTATTTATACTATTTGCAACAATGACAAGAATCATTCCGACTGTTTGAATAAATAATACTTTCATGTTACATTGTTGATGCATTTCAATAGCTTTTATTTTACAACGAACCTTAATGAACCCGAGTGTTTCCCATTGTTGTGATTTCATTTGTCTTCGGGGCTTGTGAGAACTTTTCTTGCAGTTGGACACTGAAAGTCAGACTTAATGTGCAATGCAGTTCCAATGCCTGAGTGAAACAGTGAATGTGAAGCATGTGGAGAAGCAAAAAATTTTAATTTTCCTCTGTTTTTCTAGCATGAGCTGCATTCATCTGAAACATCACGTCTAACACCTATTGCTTTCACAATGGTGAGGCTGACAGGGATCCAGTCAGGCCAATTCTCACGGTTTTTTTTTTGTTTTTTCATGCAATAAATTTACTACTTTGTGGCCCCATGAAGCATCTGAAGAGGAGGCCCGCCAAAGATCCCAGCCTGCACCTCAGGCTGGGATCTTTGTCAGGGGAAGGATGTGGGGCCATGCTAACACCATCTGGTCAAAGTAAAGTTAACTCTTGGTAACACCAAGTTCCCTATCTCTCAGATCACTTATTCACGTTTAAATGGAGTTGGGGGGGGGGGGAGAACTTTCTGATGCAAATTAATATTGAGAGTTGGAAACTTTATAAAAAGCATTTCTTTTGTTTTTCAATGCTCAAAACATTTGATTTTTACATATTATGGCCTCTGAAATGCACAAATAAACTTAAAACTGTGTTAAAATAGGCATTTATGGCAGAAAAATTGTGCTTGAAAAAATGCTTGAAAATAAGCAGAAAAAAGGCACTTTTGCCTGAACTTCCGGGCTCTAGCAATCAAATATGATCCATTTTGAATTGCATTTTAATTAAGTTGGCAAAATTTATAAATGATTAATAATAATTAGAGTGGTTCTCCTGCTTGCACTTCATCGTGGCTCCAATCATATTGAACAGACATACATTTCTGACATACTTTTAAACCATGTTTAAAACCAAGAGTTTTCTTGCACAAATAAAATACATGATTGCAATCTCAATATTTGAATATTCAAATTCAAAAAGACGCCTTGGTATAGGTTGTCGAATATTAATACCACTAGCTGCAATCAGCCTAAACCTCAGATATAATTGGACGGCTTTTATATAAAAGTAACCAAGCGCCATTTTTAACATTGTGGTGTTTGAAAATTTCGAAGTTCTCAAGCCTCCCTAGGGAAAGATGACAGTTCAGAGATTCCCAGGAAGCATGCAATTAGCACTCCGAAAGGCAGTGGTAGTTGCCTCGCTCCAGGGCAGTCATCATCTAGAGATGCCCATGCTACAGGCTACTATCAATAGTGGAAGCACCACAAGATCACCTTATGCACACTATTGGTACCTCCAGACCAGTAACTCAAAAGAGCCCGAGTGGCATGGTGGTAAGATGCTCTTCTACCACCGCGAAGGTTGCTGTCAGGGTCCCAGGTCCAAACCCGAGGGAGGATATAGAAAAGATATTGTCCCTAACGAGCTCGAGGTGAGGTGACCATCGATAGATAGCGCCAACCCATCTCATTAATGGCAGTAAATTGCAATATAGCGATATGGCCAGAGTGGTGTTTGGTGTAGTAGTAACTCAAATGAGAGGGGGGGAAAATTACTAGATTCATTTTGTAATGCCCTAAGCATGTTTTTTCTTGTTTAATATAGCTATTATTCTTTAATGGGGAAAAAGAAACTCCCGACTTTTTTCAGTGGTAAAGAATGTGATCACCTGCATATATATACTTTATATTTGGTAATTTTTGTGTTTTGTTTTAAAAATATTCTTTAATCTGCTTTAAAATATTTGTGCTCATATATATATATAGCAGTATGATACATTATATAAAACATACTGAAACTGAAAATTTAAAGCAAAAATATACCAACTCAAAAAATAAAATTTTATTTTTTCCGAAGCCAGAGTATAGCACCTAAGGCAGCTGTATGCACATAACTGGAAATTATACAAATAAAGAAAAGAAAAATATAAGGAACAATCAGGAGGTTGTTCTCAAGGGGGAACCCCTGACATTGTTCCAGACAAGCAAAAATGTTTCTGATGATGGCAAGCCATAGAATGGCTAAAACTACTGTCTGTTCCCCCAACATTTTTGCAATAACAAGCTTTGGAAGCCCAAAATACATGAGAAAGAAAAGCAAATTTGAGAAAATACAAAATTGAAAATCACTAGACATACGTGAAAAAAAGCATTGGTAAAAAAATAAAATAATGGACACTACCATACAAGTGCATGTTCCAAAGTAGTTTATGAAAATAAATTAAGAAGTTACAAAAATCCTGCCCTAAATTCAACTGCATTGGGGTGTCACAAAATTAAAAGCCAAAATGACATTAACTAACCAGTCAAAAAACATGGGTGAAGTTTGAAACCCATAAAGGAAGATGGATATCCGTTGCCACTCAAGATATTTAAGAAGTCTATATTTAAGAAAAAGCGTATTAAGAAAAAGACAATCATTTTTACATTGCTACATGTTTTTTTAATTCTAGAAAGTTGTACAAAAAATATATTTTTCAGAATTTTAATACTAATATTAGAATTGAAAATAAACTTTAAATTTGAAAATCCTTTTCTTTTATCAAATATACCAATAAAAGCAATGTGATTAGACAGACAAATTTTAAGGTCAAGGGAGTCCTCAGAAAGAGGGTTGTGATTGGTTATATTGAGCCATTATATTGGTTATATTTATTGGTCTCAGCCACCTCATTGGGCATTTTGCCTGTTGTGGCGTTGTATTTGTATTATATTAATATTGGTTATATGATTGGTTGTGATATATATACACACTCTTTTCCTCTTTGAAATAAGCGAATGACATAACTAATAACACAAAAAATGATATGACAGGGGCTTTAAACTAAAAGCCTCCTTTCAAAATCATTATAGTTTAATGAGAAAAAATTAAATTTTAATCAAAAATTTCCAAAACATCTGCTGAGAAAGGAAAGGGTTTCTTTTGGAAATTGTGGCCCCTGAAATTTTACAGCCTGGTGAGACCACACCTTTCGCACCCCATCTAAGTTCAGACCTGCAGACGATACAACAATTTTTGTCAGTGACCAGTTCAAATAGTATTGTGCCAAAAATGAAATCTTTCAGAAACTTATTGCCACTGGACATCCTGCTACTAATGGTTTGGCCGAGCAAAAAGTACAGACATTACAAAATCGATTGAAACCCTATCCAATGAGCCAAATTCAATGCATGCAAAGGTGGGAGAATTTATTTTTTCCTTTTCGATATTGAGCCACTCCACTGTCAAATGGTAAAACTCCTGCTTAGGTATATTTACAATGTAACATCCGTATTCACCTTCATGACTTATGAAACATATTAAGAACACTGACCACACAATCAAGTCTAGATAATTGAACATTGGAGACAGAGTACAAGCCTGATGTTATATCAACACAATCAAACTATATGAAAACTTGGTACTATCACTCAAAAATTTGGAAAGCCTCACTATCAAGTAAAGTTAGATGATGGCTTCAAGAGATTTTTCTCAGTTGATCGATGTGTATCGATCAACTGAGAAAAACAGAGGTTCCAAAGAAGTCTGTTTCTTTCATACCAAGTACTGAAACCAAGGCCGTAGCGAAGGGAGGGGACTTGGGGGGGGGGGGTCTGGTCCCCCACCCCTGAAATGTGAGAAAATGACTGAAAAAAGAGAAAAAGATGACCAAATCTACTGTTCTATCACTTTGGTCCCCCTCGAACGAAACTTCTGGCTACAGGTATGACTGAAATCAACGATATATGATGAGGATTCTGAAGAACAGATTCAGCAACAACCCAGATGGCAAGAGTTTAGTTATCCAGGAATGTATCAGTAACAACCTGACTACTCCCAGAATTCAGATGTTCAACCACAACCAAGAGACAGCCAGGATGTACCAATCATAGACCAACCTGATAATTGGCTGCAAAGGTCACATAGATAGATCATCATAGATCTTCATTAGAAATCAGATCATCATACCTGCAAGATTATGTTGCAGATTAACTGTTCAATCAAACATGGGAGAACTGTTGTATCCCACACAACAAGTTGTAATAACAGTAGTCAAGATCGTCTAGTTTATGTGTTTACATTTTATATCACTGCCCTGTCATGTTGCTGGTTGCTGTGTAATGTCTATTCTATAAGTTATTTATTAATCCAGTTAGTTTTTGTTATGTTTTCTTTAATAAATAATATATGGTAGCATCCCATGTCTTCAATTAGCCTCACCACTCAGATAAAAAAACATTGATCCAAAACATAAAAGTGAAAAATAGATCAAACAATTGTACCTGGAAAACAAATATTTCTTTGAACAGTGGATTTGGCTGGCCTCTTCTAACAGATGTCTTGCTGCGAGCGATTTCCTGACCACTCGATGATACCAAAGATAACTTGACGTATGTATCTATAACATTAAAAAAAATTAAATGTCAGAACATTAAAGTTACAAGCCACTCGCACGTCAATTCACTGATTTTAAAATTACAACTATTGTATCATATTCCTCATGTTCACACACTTATCTAATGAGGAAGGGAAAGGTGGGCCTAAGCGGGCAAATGTCCAACCTCAAGATGGTGACTGTATGAGAAAAGGGCGAGGAAAACAACTATTTTTAGTAAATAGATGGCACAAAAACATGACAAAGGCCAACAGCTGACCCGTGAGATGATTTGTGGCCCATGATTAAGTAACATTATTGTGTATTAAACTGATTTTCTTATTATTTGTCATAATTTTTCACAGCAGATCTGATTAAAAGACTGTTTACATTCATTATTTCTGGTGACGATAGTAATTAGCTATGTTCTCATCATGCTGCCTGTTCATACACATGTATTGCTCTTAAAATTTGTTATGATCATTTTTACTGCATTTCTTTCTGTTACCTCGTTAGGCAAGTTGCCTTTGTGTTCTGTTCACAGTGACAAAACTTTTTCAAAGTAGATGCCAACTGACAATGACACATCACAGCTTCAACTGACTAAGCTACGAAGACCCTAATAATTTCAAAGAGCAAAAATGTATCATATGGGATTGTCGGGTTCTTATTGTGCCATTGAAGAAGAGTTCCACACCCACACACGATTTTTTGTGTCAAAAACAGAAAAGCAGTTATCTCTAAATTTTGACATAGCAGGTTGGTGGCATTTATATGCTGAAGCAAACAAACATTTTCTAAAATCAATAAATTGCTATTCTGTTCCAAGAAGGTAACTAAACTACAGTAAAAACTTCCAACAATGGCCACTAACGGGACAAGAAAATGTCATGCTATTGGGAGAGAGAGAAGGGCAGTTATTTGAAATGGTAGTTTTATTTCTGAAAAAAAAAAACAAAAAAAACCCCTAAAATTTACGATCTATATAACATGTAGAATGATAATATGTTCTGTAACTGATTATGATAATTATATAATTTATTATATTAGAATATATTACTATATTGATACTGTAACATTATATTAATTGACTAATCGAAGGGCTGCAACTGGGGGGGGGGGGTGTCTGGTGCACTGGGTGCAGGATCAGAGGGGGCACAAATTTCACCCTTTAAATGCTCCTTCAACATTACAAAGGGGCGCCAAAATGTGTGCTTGCCCAAGCTGACCAAGTACCTAATTACTGCCCTGTTAATCGATCTGCAGCGTTATTTTGGCATCCTAAAGTTTAGGCTTGTAGTGCTGAGATAAAACACAACAGAAACAACTTAGCGAGAAAAACTGACATGGACCAAGACATGTACCAGCAACCCCCGAAATAGTTCTTTATTTTCACCCATGATCAACTATATCAGTGATGAGCAAATTTTTCAATCAGCGGGCCAGATATGCAGTATTTCTATCGCTTGCGAGCCAGAAACTTGTATGCATAGTGTGACCATATGACCCGTATTTTACACGGCACTTCTGTAATTTTGGACATCCCAACTTTTAAAAAAATGTTTTCTCTTATTTTTTAAATTAAAATTATTTATTACTTATATTTGAAATTAATAATCGAGATTTTTTTTCATGACTTAGTAATAATTATCACAAGATAATTCATATCATAATTAATTTTTGTCACATAAACATATCCATCCCACATATTTGTCAAACATATACATTTTATTTGGTGAATTATAAATTTCCACCCATCGTGCCTTGTGGAAGCTCCCTACTTCCCACTATTGGCGATTTTTCAGAAATTTCAGCAGTACTCTGAAACTTGCCTTTAACATTTTTTGTTGCATGTAATTGGTAACTTTACTTGCCTTTGAAATTTTTTTCGATGTATTTAGCAACTTAACTTGCATTTCACAATTTTTTTGACGATAATTTGTGATATCCATATGGATCCAGATTTTCTGTCTCCTGTATTTTCATTAAGGAAATAGGGTAAGTCTAGGTATTTATTGAGCTGTGTGTAATATCATACTTTTCTACTTGAACACTTTTGACAGAAACCCTTGGCGGGCCATAGTTTGCCATCACTAAACTAGACCATACATGCTCAATACATGACATGCAGGAAAAATGTGGATCACAATCACAATCTTAAAATTTTGTAAAAATGAACTAAAGCGGCACATTCTCAGATCCCTTAAGTGACCCACAGCACATTTACAGATCACTTAAATGACCCATGGCCCATTCCCACTCCAATTAAAAGGTTTGCTGAATATTTACACATCACTTAAGTAGTCCACAGTACAACTATAGATCACTTAAGTGGCCTTTTCCCCTCTTTGCACTGCCTTCAATATACCCATCTAGCATTTGTATTCAGGAAAAGAATGTATACATAATATTTTCCTTGCATAGAGTTTGGGGGAAGGAGAACTCCTTTGAAAATCAGATTGAAAACTATTTTTCTCCTAGCGATATGCATATTTTTTTCAAACCCCATGTCTAAAATGGATGTTGTTCAGAGGTTACTTGTTCTCGCCACAGAGAGCAACATGCCTACAATGAAACAATTATTCAATCATTACACTTAACTCAGTTTAAAAAAATAGTGCCAGATGGCAGCACTACACATATATAACAAGCATTACACAGAAACAAACTTCACATCAGGTTTCACTACACATACATTCCAACATGTACCAATTCATTAGAGGTTCCGGAGAAGAAATATAGACGAGGTACATGTATGGTTTAGTAGTAGAGGTTACTTGTGATGTCAAGTCTATGGGACGCGTTCGGTTCCACCAAAATGGGGCCGTTGTAGGAGGTCTTACTGAATTGGTAATAAGAATACATGCATCGCAAATCTGGTTCTATGTAATCTAATGGACATACAGCATCATCAAGAAATGGTGCGTGTGTGCATCATTTCACATCTACAGATAGTCTGCCTGGTCCATTTTATGTTGATACCATCACAGTTTTACCCCCATGATATAGTCAATACTATTCAAACGACTGGCTTTCCATCCCAATAACATAACTCCTCTCAAAATCTACCAGTGCATGAAATCAATTCCTTGAGTGTCTATTCTACCCATGCAGCCCTCTCTTGTTGCTAAATTAGAAGCAAGGGATAAAAATAATTGTAAAATAATGTGGAAAAAATGTTTTGTCTGTAAAATTCAAACTATGAATGTATTTGAATGGACTAATTTGCAAAAGAACCAGTAATTTTTGATGCATTGCATCTACTAACTGGAAACCAGGAAAAACAATACATGTGTATCACTTCATGAAGAAGTGGAGCCCAAGGTAAAATTTTAATGACTAAATTGCCCATTTTTCACCATATTACTTATGGTGGACACAAATCTACTAATGGGTAATTTTACGGCTGCATCTTATATGCCAGAGAGTTGTTCCTGGTGTGGCCTGTGATACTGCAGCTGACCATTATGTTGGCCCTTGAATCAGTGGCAGTCTTAGGGCTGTGCAACTGGTGCAATTGCACAGGATGCCAAATTTAGGGGACACTAAAATGAGTTAGAAAACTTAGATACACAAATAAATAGAAAATAACCCTTAAGGTAATTTAAAAAAAAAAAAATTACTGTGCAAAATGCACATGAAAAATAACTAATGAGAAAAAAAAAATTTCATGGTTTGAATTGATGAGCAGTACATATACAGTGCATACTGTATACTGATTCCCATGAAGATAAGAATATACACACACACACTAGTTTTTTTCTTTGTGAACCCTTTGGAGATACTTGGCAGTTTGCTCTCTTTTGTTTTCCAGTAGCGATGAAAAAATGAAGAGAATTGAGAAAGTGATCTCCCTCCATCAACCCCTTTTTCTGCTAACAAGAAAAAGACTGTTTCCCCTGTGTTGCGAGGTGTAAAAAAAAAGAAGAGAGGGTTTTTCTTCTGAAGTGATGACCAGAGAGGGCTGAGACGTCTCCGAGTTCCCCCATTCAAAACATGGAATCAAATTGCCATCACGGTATTTTTTTAAATATTCGACATACAAAATAATGTCTGTTATGATTTCTAGGCTCACTTTGAACAGGGATCTTGCGCTCAGGTGCCATTTTCTATCTGTTTCACAAGGAGCAATTAGAAAAAAAGAGTAATATTCTTCTCTTACTAGGAAACCATGCATTTTGCCCCCCCCCCCGGTCTGTCTCCCACCGTATCAAAATTTTCTAATAGTGCAACGCATGAACTGTGGACCAAAAAATTATAACAAACCACACATTCACACACAACTGAACACCTTTCATTGTTTTAGAAACCTGAGTTTTAAATACCCAGGCCCTTAAGTAGGGCCGCAACTAGGAGAAACAAAAAATTACTTCCTTGCCCAAGGCCAGGTTGTTCCCCACTTCCAATAATATTTAAAGCTGGGTTTTCCTAGGCGCAGGTTGTCTGTGCCGTGCTCAACATGATTCGCCCAGCGTAATGCACCGTCCACTCACCAAGAAAAGCAGTACGACTGTCCTACAGAGCACAATACAACTCACAACAGTGGGCATGATAGGCAGACTGCTTCTGGAGGAGTCAAATGTGCCATGCATTTCACTGAACGCATTAAATTCAATTACTGGATTAACAACTTAAAGTTGTCAAATAAATATTGCAATGTTTGAACTGTGGAAAAACATATTTAGCGAGTCACTAAAATGCTTGTTCTTTTCATGTGGAACCACACAAACATATACGATTTCAAGATGAAGAGAACTTCAGGTTTGCAGAAGGATTTGGCTAACTTTAGTAAGCCCACAACCTTAGCACTCTATTGGCCACATTTAGCCATCTAGAATGTGACAGAAGCCCAGGATCTCTAACTGAGAAATCCTCTGTACAATCCCAGACTTTATTGTTTGGATATGCCTAATAAATACTGTACTGAGAAATTGAATTTTCTGGATGTTATCCCGAAACTGATATTTTGAAAGAAAAGTGATTTGTCTCCTCTGGGAATCGAACCTGGGTCCCCTTGCGGGCAAGTGCACTAACCAGTACACCAGAGACACACACTTTTCAATTCTTTATAACACGCATTAGTAGCATGAAGCGCTGAGTGGAGTCATAGCAGCCTCCCTTAACTACAGCAATTTTCACCACAGTTGGCGTTTTGTATAACTGTATTGATTAGCGCACTTGCCCGGTATGCAAGGGGACACAGGTTTGATTCCCGGAGGAGACAAATTACTTTTCTTTCCAAATATCAGTTTGAGCATAACATCCAGAAAATTCAATTTCTCAGTATATTTCAGGACGAAAAAATACTATCTCTTAAATACAATACTGTTGGTCTTTGCTCAGCATCTTTCTGTCTACTTCTAGTATCAAACAATCTACAGATTCATACTCTACCACAGGGAGGTATCACATCCAGTAAGCTATTATCCAATGGGCTTGGAAAAGATTTTGGCCCTGTGGATGCACCATCTATATCTGTGGTTCCGAACTTCAAGATGGGAATGCGAGCCAATCCCCCATTAAAAACTCTAGCCATAGAGAGCAACAGGCCTACAATGGTACACTTCACTCACAATTGCAAATATAGATGGCAGCACTGAAAATTCCCACACAACGCTATATATGGCTCAGACTGTCAGGTACAGAGCCCTGGCGTTCATTGATTCATTGCAACATTTATATGCTAACAAATATGATGGAAAGAGAGTTCATTGAAATGGAGTAGATACACGATACACTATAATGGTCTTCCCAATGCAGTTCACTCATGCGCCAATCAGACTCAGGCAGTCAAGAGATATGTCCTAACTTGTTACCAAGGCCTCAACTAAAGTATGTGGACATGAAACTAGAGATGGCTACATCAGATCTACATTGCTATGAAAATCAGTCATGCCTGATTTCTATCAGAAGTCAGACTTCAAACGTGTGCATCTGGAGAAGAAACAGTAAGCCCCTGAATCCTAGTCAATTTCGGTAACTAGTTTTAAAATATAATGTAAATTACACACGTCAACTTTGGATGATTGATTGGGTAGGGTGTGAAACTCTATGTGCAGTGACCTCCTTGTGATGAATTCTGGGTCAACAAAACAGGCAAAGAGCTGCACAATGAAACATGCAAAAGTTTGTTAATTCGTGTTTTTTAAACATGTTGCGTGACCAATAAACATTGAAATATTAATGATGCTTTAATTTATATATAGTTTACTTTATTGAATCATAAAATGAGCACACCAAACTTTTGCGTGTCGATCGTAGAATTTTAACTAATATTAAAAAATTTAAGAAAAATGTTAATTTCGTCAAAATTTTCCATAAACTTCAAGTACTAAATATATAGAACCGGAAGAGATATCAACCGGTTTTAAATTTTTTTAATGTTATTTTTCTTCTTATTAAAAGAGGCATCTTTTCCACACTATAGCGATTTGAAAATAAAAACTTCATTTTTTTTTCGACCCACCCTAATATACAGGGTGTCCTGTAAGTGCTAGCAAGGTCTTTATCTCATCATCATCAACTGTCTGTCATAGAGGTATGATTCCAATTTATAAAATGCTCAACAGGCTTTCAAAAATTACCCTGTAGCAGTTTTGAGAATGGAAATACAGTGTGTGTAACAAAATAAAATCTAAATTTTTTTATACGGTCCCAGTGTACTCAAGAACCCAATTACAAAGTTGTTGCCTTGTCTCTCCTGATGCCATCAAAAAATAATAATAATTCCATGTTTCTAAGTGCAATATTCACAGAGCTATTCAAATTCGAAAAATGGAGGAAATTTGGGAAAGAACAGTATTAAGTACGGGTAAATTGGGTTTTCCATATGTTCTTTCCAACCGCTGTTCTTTGTCAAATTTCCTCTGTTTTTTGAATTTGAATATCTCTGCAAATATTGCACTTAGAAACATGGAATTTTCTTTTCATGGCATTAGGAGAGACTGGCAACAAATTTGTAACAGGGTTCTTGAGCACAAGGGGAACATATAAAAATTTAGATTTTTATTTTGTGACACTGTATTTCCACTCTCAAAACTGCTACAGGAAATTTTTGAAAGCCTGTTGAGCATTTTATAAATTGGAATACTACAACCTCTATGATAGATGGTTGATGAGATAAAGGCCCGGCTAGCACTTACAGGATACCCTGTATGTAAAATTGATTTTCGGTATGTCTGTCTGTGTGTATGAGTATGTCCTCTATTCAAATCCAAATTTGTATAGAGATCCAAGACTGATCCACACCAAATTTTGCATATATGCAAAACAGGACCCGACTTGAATGATAGGCTACTTTAAAAGTTCATCATAGCTGGGTGAACGCCCAGAATGGGAAAAAAGTGTTGGGTAGCAATAGTTTCTCGGCCTCCACAATCACTTTCGGAATACTTACTTTGGTTACTATGGTTCCCTAACAGTGTGTTTCAGACATGTATATGCCTTTACAATGGTTTGTTATTTTTTTTAATGCTACCAGTAGCCTATATGGGGAAAACCTGGGCAGCGCCAGTTATTATAGCTAGTACGTTGATAATATTTAGAGTGAGAAATAGAGGACTTGCCTGGTGCACGGTTCATTGAAACATTTCTGAAGTGGCTCCCTTTGTTGATTTCCACGGACAAGCGACCAGTAGTACCATTGTAAGCAAGGCCAAGCAACAATTCAGGCAGACCTCCATGTTGCATAGACTGTGTAGAACCTGTGCTATCACTCCGTGCAAGACTGGATATATCTGCTCTGGAGTCAGAGTGCTTTATGGATGAAAGAGTAATAGATAAGACATTAATTTGAAGAAATTAATGTCAATATAAAAGAATTATAACAATATCATCATTTATAAGAAACTATGAATTTTATAAAATATTAAAAACATTTTGTAATTGAGTAAGCGATACGATACTTATTTTTTGCCTCGTTTCATAGAGAAGTATTTTTTTTTACTATTGTTAAAAAATTAATAAGTTATTGACTTTAGCAGGGTATCTGCTGTCTATTACCTCATTACATTAAATCACGAAAGTTTTCACTTGGCGAGTAAATAACATACTGAATTTGCCAAATGAAGAGTTCCTAGTAGCGAATGTTTCTAAAAAAAGGGAGTGGATTTGGCCACTTTTTCTACTATTTGATTAATTTTTTTTTGTTTTTACCACAATATTTTATCATTTTTGTTGCACCACAGTGGTAGTTGGCTGAAGTTGGTTTTCTGAGGTTCCCAACTTCGAGGTGCAAATGGAGCTGATCTCCCTGTTGAAAAGTCTTGCCACAGAGAGCAAAAGACCTACAACGGGGTACAATTATTTGTTCATTATATTTCATTCATACTTAGAAAAATTGATGGCAGCACTACACATAGCAAGCATTAAGCATAGGTTACCAGATTAAAAAACTGAGCAAGGAGGACGCCTGCATGCACACCTTTTTTTAACGTTGCTTTTCTCAATTTTTACAATAGATGGTGCCATTATAGTGACAAAAAAATTTTTGAGAATTTCAGGCTATACGGAGGAAACAAAGTAGGACAACTTGAAACAATTCTAAGACAATGGTCTTAGAATTGAAACATATCTTGACATAGCGTTGCTTTTTTGCCAGATGTGATTTAAAAATCAGCATCAAGTGTTTGTTTGCATCCTATTTTCTTCATTTCTGAATGGAAGAGGAAACACCCTCCCCCCACTTCCTTCCCACTTTAGTATACTGCGTTATCTGTTGTTGTGAAAACAATGGTATTCTCAAAAATGGATATGTTGTGGTTTTCTACTTCCAGAACAATTGTTCAGACCGTTTTTTCATAGCATCTTGTAGCAAGCTGGGTCATGGGTTAGAATATCCTCTGCTTGGAGGCGACTTGGGTTCTTGTATTCTGGGAATTTAGACAACAATTCTCATAATCGCGTAAAAATCGGTGGGAAAAAATACACACAATCATTCGTATCAATGTACACTGAAGAGCCAAAAAAACTGGTACACCTGCCTAATATCGTGTAGGGCCCCCCCCCGAGCCTACAGAAGTGCCGCAACATGACGTGGCATGGACTCGACTAATGTCTGAAGTAGCGCTGGAGGTAATTTACACCATGAATCCTGCAGGGCTGTCCATAAATCTGTAGGAGTAAGAAGAGGTGGAGATCTCTTCTGAACAGCACGTTGCAAAGCATACCAGATATGTTCAATAATGTTCAGGTCTGAGGATTTAGGTGGCCAGCGGAAGTGTCTAAAGTCAGAAGAGTGTTCCTGGAGCCACTTTGTAGCAATTCCGGACATGTGGGGTGTCGCATTGTCCTGCTGAAATTGTCCAAGTTCGTCGGAATGCACAATGGACATAAATGGGTGCAGGTGATCAGACAGGATGTTTATGTACATGTCAGAGTCGTATCTAGACGTATCAGGGGTCCCATATCACGCCAACTTCACACGCTGTATACCATCACAGAGCCTCCACCAGCTTGAACAGTCCCCTGTTGACATGTAGGGTCCATAGATTCATGAGGTAGTCCCCATACCCATACACGTCCATCAGCTCGAAGCAATTAGAACCGAGACTCGTCAGACCAAGCAACGTGTTTCCAGTCCAATGTCGGTGTTGTCAGGCCCAGGCGAGGCGTAAAGCTTTGTGTCGTGCAGTCATCGAGGGTACACGAGTGGGCCTTCGGCTCCGAAAGCCCATATCGATTATGTTTCGTTGAATGGTTCGCACGCTGACATTTGTTGATAGCCCAGCATTGAAATCTGCAGCAATTTGCGGAAGGGTTGCACGTCTGTCATGTTTAATGATTCTCGTTGGTCCTGTTCTTGCATGATCTTTTTCCGGCCGCAGTGATGTCGTAGATTTAATTTTTTACCGGATTCCCGATATTCACGGTACACTCGTGAAATGGTCGTACGTGAAAATCCAAATTTCATCGCTACCTCGGAGATGCTATATCCCATCTCTGGTGCACCGACTATAACACCACGTTCAAACTCACTTAAATCTCGATAACCTGCCATTGTAGCAGCAGTAACCGATCTAACAACTATGCCAGACACTTGTTGTGTTATATAGGCGTTGCCGACCGCAGTGCCATACTCTGATTGGTTCCATATCTCTTTATTTGCATACGCATGCCTGTACCATTTTTTTTTTGGCTCTTCAGTTTATGTTTCTTTCAGAGTGAGAAAAAAAATACCTCTAAAAAATAAAAAGTAATTCCGTAAACCCAAAAATCAAGACAAATGGGTGAATTTTCTAAAATGTAGGATGACACTTGAAATGACTATCTTGTATTTTCATAAAAAAAGGATGTGTCCTCCCAAAGGAGGATGTCTAGTTAAACCTATCCTAATTAAAACAGATACGAACTTCACACCTGATTTGTTAGAAGTTCTGCAGAATATGGCGAGATGCATGTACAGTTCAATAATAATAGCCATTTTCTGCACAGGACGGATAATTAGACCAGGACCTACAATTTATTAGGTTGCAATATTTTTCTGCAACAGCACTTTTTTTTTGTGATCATGTCATTGCCATTTCTGTTGTATAATGTACATTCAGATACATCATCAATCAAGTGCTTAGACAAGAGGACACCAGTATCGATTGGTAAGGGACAATTCTAGGTTGTGGTGTCAGATAGGGTTGTGAATAAATGGAATAGTTTACCTCCGGGGGTCGTGAATTGTAACACGATTGACAGATTTGAAAAAAAAGATAAACATATTGAGATAAATTGAGAGACTTAGATAAGACAACCATAATTTTTTTATGGGCTGTATATATATTTTATCATAATTATTAGTTTTTTATTGCTCTTATTGGGTTGCTGCGTTTTCAATATAATTTATATTCGACATTCATACTTTTTATGGTCATCTTTTTCAGTCACCTCAATGGGCATTCTGTGTGTTATGGCCTTTGTGTTTGTACATTTGTACCTCCAAGTCAGGAAAGTTTATGACAAGGACGAATCGGATATCAAACTCGTGACACCTCTAAACATCCTTTGGCACTTTAGGCGAGTATCTTATTGACCTGGGCTACTGCGCCCATTAATAATGAATAATTTGATAAAAATCAAGCAGTAACCCAAAGCTCACAGAACATCTCCAAAAGAAAAGTAAAATACAAAAATCAAATAGGAGGAAGCTTCAGATCTTACTGCAATATTTGATCTGGGTTCAAGAGTCAGCCACATAGTTGTCTGCTGGTCTAATCGTATGGAAGTAAAAGGAACAATGCATTCACCAATCAGATGCTCACGTCTCATTCGTTCGCAACCACTCAGTCTGAATCGAATACCCATGCTGGTCAGCTCCTCTGAAGAATTGAAAATAGGCATTTAAAAATTGTGATAAGAATCTAGAACATAACAAAGAGAGTCAAACTGAAAAACTGAAAATTTCTAGAGTAATGACAAAAAAAATATATATATGTATATATATATGTATATATGTATATATATATATATATATATATATATATATACATACATATATACATTACAAGATTTTGATAATTTAGTACAAAAAAGGTTCAATTATGAAACGCTGTATTCAATATCATTCAGCCAGTTGAGGATGATCTTTCCCTAGTTTTTTGGCAACTGAATTAATATCCCCCCCTAATTGATAGATCCTCTCAGACCCTCCCCCCCCCCATCCTGTCTCACTTATGGGGGGAGCTAAACTGTTTTGTGCCCACTCAGTGCATCACATGCATTGTCCTTGAGTGATTTGCTGGACTCCTGTATATATAATGCAGATGTTCTTTGAATGGGGGGAGGAGCAACCACCTTACCGTTGACTGATCAACATCTCTGGAATTTACAGAAACCCTGTTGGAGAAGACGAGAGCTCAATACTCTGTACTTTGCACCAACTAGCAACTGCAATTTATACCACTCTTTTAATTAATGCTTAACTTAAACTAGTAATTATTAAACTTAAAACACAAGTTTAAAATATAGTGTTTTCAGTCCACAATCATATGAAAAATAATTTTGCACATACATAGCAAAGTTCATTACAGCAGTGTCAGACGGTGATGATCAGACTTCCTATGTGTATCCTCGAAGGGCAATCCAATCAGAGGTATATGCAGGATCAACCTTTGGAGGGAGCACAATAGGCTTGGGGGGGGGGGGGGTTCTGAAATAGCAGTTTTGAGTTCTTAATAATATAAGAAACCTCCCCCCGCTGACAACGGGGGGGGGGGGCAAAATGGCTAAAAAAATTGCTTACGTAATACTTGAATGGCCCCTAATAGATAAGTGCAGATAAGAGAGAGAGAGGATAGAGATGAAAGAGCGTAGGTTTCTCCTTTCACCCTCACCCTGCCTGTTCTTTTTTGCTCTCATGTGTATATAATAGGATTCCTCATATGTAGAGAAAAAACCACTAATAATTGTTTAGAAATAAAAGGAAGGTAAAAGAACAACTTTTTAGGGTTACAAAAAGCCCCCCCCCCCCAATCATAAGTAGAAAGTAAAGAAAACAGAGGGCTTGTTTGAATTTATTCTACAGGTGTTTGGATACAATTTAAGTCCTTGACCATAAAGTGGTTTAAAAAAAACTTACCAACTTGAACGATACATCAAGTAATGAATTAAAAAACTGGAGAGTAAGAGCAGAAAATCTTATTATAGTACCTGGAATGATACGGTTGAATATGAAACTTTCATTGAATTGAGGTTTATCTCCATGCCTTATCTTGGTCTTGAATTTCTGCCGTTTGTGAGGGAGCAAAACCAGGCGGACCTGAAAGAGAAACCAGCTGTGTAATTTACAAAATATTACGTAATGCTTTATGATTTGTATAATTAAAGATAAACCAGCTCAATATAAAAAAATATCACTGATAGGATAAAAAGAAAATATACAATACAATACAAATACAACGCCACAACAGGCAAATTGCCCAACGAGGTGGCTGACTTAAGAACATCATGGATCCCCGAGCCCCTACCTACTACTGCTACACCACACATGCACCCCCCCCCCCGAGGAACCCCCCAACGAATCGGTACATGCGGGAATGTGCGTGTACGTATAGTGCAACCTGACGTAAAGTTTGTTTCTGTGTAATGCTTGTTATGTGTAGTGCTGTCATCTGCCCCCAGTTTTACAAAGTATGAGTGAAGTGTTATGGTTGAATGATTTACCGTTGTAGGACTGTTGCTCTCTGTGGCGAGACTTTTTAACGGGGAGATCGGGCTTGCATTTGTGCCTTGAAGTTGGGAACCACAGAAAACCAACTTCAGCATAAAGAAATAAAAAGATGGCATGGGACCTCCCTTAAACCTCTGATTATCCATTAAAATATGAACAATAATTGTATCAAAAGTTATCACACAATGAAGATAATTACAATTAAAAAGGGGGAACAATAGGCTACATAAAATAATGAAAATAATAATTAAAATAAATAATAAAATGGGATTTGGGTTAACTCTCACCAAACAGAAATTTCCAACTGATGTGCCAAAAAAAAAACAAATGTGCATCAGAATTTTAATAAACTCGCCGCTGCAAACAACTCGTTAGCCATTTGATTTTAACGTATGCATTGAAATCAAAGGTGTACGTCACATGAAAAAGAGTTACATTTTATTAGTCTGTGCAAGTTGGATATAAATTTTTAATGATTTTTAGTATAAGAAATTGGTACCGTAATTTCTTGCATATCATCCGCAGATGAGAATTTTGTTACTTTGAGGAAAAATTTCACGGTACAGGCTATTCTGCCTCCATCTTACTTCATGTGATAAATTAGTTTTGCAAAATAATCGCATGAGATGAAATCGCATAAAGTGAATTTAACATGGATAAGATAGGGAATTTTCTTCAGAAAGAAAAGAAAAAATGAACTAAACTTCCAGCAGCAAAATAAATTTTTTGAATTATTCAAATTCATAAATGAATCATCAAATTTAAGCTATATGAATGAATTTAATTACCATAGATACTCGTTGTATAAGCCTTTTTTTTGTTGAAAAATTTGTCCTTAATTTGGGGGGGGGGAGTCACCTCATGCACGGGTCAGTCTTTGAGGAGAGACTATCGAACCCCCTCCTCAACCAAATTATATAGCTAAATGGCTTCCCACAGCTTAGTTGAAGATATGTGACATCATTAGAATAACTAATCAGTAGAGTGATTTTTGTAGCTATGTTTGAACCCCACAGGACAGATGATGGTAAAGCTAAAGCAAAAATATCAAAAACATTGTTGGCTTTGATACCCTGTGGACTAACACACACACATCAATTTTACCGTCATTAGATGTGAGCATCAACAAGTCTTTTTTAAAGATTATTTAAGGACTGAATGGATGAGTTCCAAAGATAAAGAAATGACAAAAAAGCAGTGACTTAAAGAAACCGACATTGGACTAGTGTGCCAGTGGGTTCACCAGTCCTGTTTCCACAGAAATCATGAAATCCTTTAAAAAGTGTTATATCAGTAATATGATGGACGAAACTGAAGACGACATCCTCTTTGAAAGTTGTCGACTGTGATGACAGCACAGTCGAAAATGAAAATGAAGATGTCACAGGGTTTTCGAGAGGGAATTCCCACCCGCCTGTTCTCTGAATGAATGAATGCCAGGGTCTCTGCCACCAGACTTATCCCGTTGCCGAGATCTAGTAGCAGAGTCTGGAACAAAGTGAGTGTGTAAACCTAACAGTCTGAGTGTGTAGCTAGTGTTGTGTATGATATTTCAGTGCTGCCATCTATACTTCAAACTGTGAGTGTAATGATTGAATATTTGTAACGTTGTAGGCCAGTTGCTCTCTGTGGCGAGACTTTTTAACGGGGAGATCGGCTCGCATTCGCGCCTTGAAGTTGGGAACCACAGAAAACTAACTTCAGCCAACCACCACTGTGGGGTTCGAAACCGCCTGTTCTCTGTAATCTTTTATGATTTCCCGTTCCCAAAATCCCGAGAAAATTCCCGGGAAAAATATTGTTGCAACATAATAGTACTTGCAATGGAATATAAAAAAAAATTTCAAAAATATAATGGTAAAAATAATATTCGTTGAGAAATAAATTTTCTCTAGCATTGCTTGAAAAGAAATAAGGGAGGTGGGAAGGAGGCTGCGAGTTCTAAAAACTGTACAAGTAACCTTGCGCCTGCTATAAAATCCTGATATGAGAGAACTATACAAAGAGCCTAAAGCCAAAAAAAAAAGTTCCTCTTTCATTTTATGACCCTGTTCGGGAAACACTACAGATGAACACGAGATAAGATCTGAAAAGAAGCATTGTGTTTCAGAAGGCACATAGCTTTCATGATTTCTTCGATTAATGTCACTTTCCCATCCGCATCACAATGGCAGGCTATTTCACGATTGTAAGTAGAGAGGTTCAAAAGAAAACAGGATTCCCAGGAGCTATCTATACATTATATAGCCGTAATATAACAATACAGTTTTTTAAGCAATCATCAAGAATAAAGATCAGTACAGATGAAGATCAGCACTGGATAAAAATGTGTACAGCTGGACAAGAGTCCGAAGCAACACTCACACTTAGGGGATAAAGAGTGATTTTCGGGTATTTTTAATTTACCTTTTTTTTTTCAAAGTGGAATGACTCTTGTCGGCTTTTTCATCTCTTGCATCATATTCACCCCTGTACTATTAGCTCCTTTTCAAAAGTGTTGACTTGTTTTTCCCTGCAATCTCAGTCATGGTAAAAAAAATTGACAGTTTGATTTGTGACCATTAAAGGCCATTGGCTAACCTCCTTAAAAAGTTTCTCCAGAATATTCTGTCAATGACAGACACAGCACCCTTCCCTTCCTCCTCCTCTCTTCTAAGAATTGTAGTACAACTGTGTGAACAAATTATTACTCCTCACAATTGTTCTCCCACTTGTATAATAGTATTTTCGGCATTGAAAAAGGAACTGAAAAGTCCTTCCAGCAGGCCTAAAGGAATAAGCTATAGAATATTCAAAATGTTTTTTCAATGTTAATAATTTATTACAAAGTGTTTGTTTGTAATCTTTATTTATTTATTTATTTATTTTTTTTTTTTGTGTGTGTGTGTGTATTATATGTTTGCATTCGTGTAACACGTCTAAATATGTGTATTACATGTTTGTATTTGTGAAATAAAAAAAAATCAATAGAAGTTGATTTAGGTATCCGACTACGTTTAAAACCTCATTTTTGGAAAAAAATGCCAGTTTTTTTTTTAATTTTTATGAAAGCCCTATTTTTTGTGATTCTAAACCACAGGCCTTGTTTTGTTTAAATAACACTTAAAACCGAAGTTACACCCACTTTAGAGTTGCGTTTTTATATCAAATACTCTGTGAATGAAAGTTTTAAAGGCGTTTTAAGAAGAATGTTATTTCTGACATTTTACTTGAGTTTGAAATATGATTTCTAAAAATTTATTTACTGTATCATAAAATTTTAATATTATATTTTTCTATTTATTATTAAGGGTCATAAATTAAAATCTAAGGTGTATTAAATGTATTTGTTTCATTGCAGCGTTTTATGTACACAATATGTTAAGGGATGTTTCGAAAAATTCCCACATGCATCAATTGAGTGAAATGACACCTTTGCCAAAATTTGGGATTAGAGTCGGAGTGAAAATATCATGAAGTCATGTGGTACATGAATATTTTAACATAAAAAATTATAGAGAATAATTAAGGCCAAACATAAACATTATATAAATGAGAAAGTATTAGGAATTAGAGTTGTATAATTGGGATTCCACTGTAGATTGGTGATTTCCCGAATTCTCTGGAAGTACAATTTCCCGTTCTTGATGGCTCCAAAATGTAGGGATTTGGAAACCCTAATGTCACGTCATATGACTTGGCTTTTGATGTAGAGCTTGAAGAATCAGAATGAGAAATGGATCAGAAAGTTTGAATCATTTTTCATTGTAACTTATTGCATGAAAATATGTAAATTTTCCCCCCCACTAAAGTGTGCTGATTTTTAGCAGTAGCCTCATATGCTGGTTTTGCTGTCTCATTCATTGCGGTTTTCGTGGTCCTCTAATGAGGGGGGTCAGTTTACACACGAGTATATATATATATGATAATACTATTGTGATTCTGTCTCTTCACTACTTTCAATTGATTCTCAATGTTTTCTTTATTGAAGAGCCTGGTACAATAGGTTGATAACTTTTTAAAAATAAAAATAACCAAGATTCAGCTGGCAAGCAACATTCTCTGTCTTTGCATCAGAATATTCCTCATAAATATGACAATTTAGGCCACTTAAGGTTGTTTCTTCAATCTTAACTCTGATAGCATTGACCATGTTCATTAGTGAGATCTGGTTGGATTTGAGTTTCTTTACATTTGTCTCATTTTCATAATGAAAGTTACATCAATGCATCCAATGCATTTTGTCGTTTTAACTATGTCACATCTTTAATACGTAAGTCTACTTCCAGGATAAAAACAGCAATGAAATAACGATTGACGGAAGTGCTTTAGGCCTGTAGGTGCTCATCTTCCATTTTGGTGAGAAAATTCTATTTATAAATCACTTCTGGATATGCTTGGCATAGTGTTGCAAATTACAACGGTTGCTCATAAATTCATAGCACCCTCGACTCTGATGCCACAGTTATACCTACAAAGGTATATAAATAGACCCTATATATTACGCATAAGAGGAATTATGATGAATATTTAATAATACTGATACTTGATTTTAGTTCTAAAACCTCTTATTTAAAAGGAGGGAAAAACACATGTTTTAGAACGAATGAGAACAAATACTCCTTCAGCTGAAAATCGTCACCTACTGTGTAATGATGAATATCCACTCATATATCCTCCTATCTCCATTTAGCAAACCGTCTTGAAAACCTGTTCTGAAACCAAGAATATATTTGAAAAAAAAAATCCGACTAGAATTCTCTTTTCTCTCGATATGATCATGAATCTTCCACTTTTGGTGAATTTTTGCTAGAGAAGCAGAAAATGTGATTCACTGAAAGAAGGAGAAAATAAAGAAACATTCTACAGGTTAACTAACAGGGAGTATATATAAACGCATAGCAAAATGCATTGAAGCCCTGCTCCACAGGCTTCAAAAGTGTGTCTGTTAATGGGGAGTATTCATAATGAAGGTTTCACCATACAGGGTAATAACCAAGGGTGTAGCAAGGGGGGGGGGGTCTGCCCCCCACCCCCAAAATGTGAGAAAATTATCAAAAAAAGGAAAAAGATGGCCAAATCTATTGCTCTATTACTTTGCCCCTCCCCCCTCGAACGAAATTTCTGGCTACGCCCCTGGTAACATAGAAAGTGTTTTTTATTTTTGGATCAGACAAATATTAAGCAAGTTATAATGATTTGAAATTTTGTGATGTGTAATTTGTCTAACTTAATTACATGCCAAACATTGAATGCAAGTGCATAATTTCTCCATCAATAGCGGGTTGTCACTTCCTGAAAATTAACTGAAATATTCCGTCTCATTAGAAACCAAGTTTGGCCTTCTTTCATGACAGGCGCTTGTTCTCTCTGTGTAGTGCGATATTATAACCTTGTTATTACGTATAACATGTTAGCTTTGTCCTCTATGTTGGCAAATATATCACCATATTTGTAAAGTGTTAGCCAACTAAGATCTATTCGAAATTTTTTTTAAACGAAATCAACACTTTTTTGCCAAAATGTGGAAATTTGCTCTCCTTCACTGATAAGTGAAATCTTTTGAGGGAAGGTGCATACAGTGCATTGTGTTTACTGAGCGATCGCCTTTTTTTTTTCTTGTCTTTCGAATTAAATAACATGCTGGTCAATAAAACAAGTCTTGTGAATTCATAAAATTCTTTGAGCTAATTTTGAATTCTTAAAATTAAGCTTTGAGCAATTTCAAACTTCCTTCAAAATTGTTATGTGTAAAAAGTTTCAATGAAGGATGTAAAAAATTGTAGCTTCTTGACGAAGATGTGACTGGTGGAAACAGTAAAATAATGATTCAGTCAGAAACTTTTAATAAAACTAATTATTTTATGAATTCACATATTCAATATAATTAGTGGATTCTCTGATTATAGTTAGCTATTTATTATTCATCGAGTCATATTTTCATGCCAATTTATACACATTGCAACAAAGATTCCTGATTTCCTTGTGACTGCAATTCATTTTTATAATGCCGAAATGTTAATAAATTTTCTCTATACCTTTTCACAAGAAAGATTTTGGTGACTTCAAAATTTATTCCAACCTACATGATTCGCGCCAAACTTGGTAACTTTTTCAGATGAATTTTCATTCTGGAGTGTATTTATAAGACGGCAGTTCCCAGGGAACCTCTTAGCAGAGATGGACTTCATGCTCTCACCACCCTAGGCAGAACTAATTTTGCCGCCCCTTTGAGATGCTCTAGTATTTTTTTTCTTAATTTATTTTTTCCGAAAAATCATGCCCTCCCCCTCTTCCCCAATACAATACTCAAAAGCATCTTTAGAAAAACAAACAATAAAGAGATGGCTTTCATATTGAAAAATAAAGTCATCTCTTTACTGTTTGTTTTTCTAAATATGGTTTTGAGTAGGCTATTGTTTCATACACAACACTCATAACATAAATGAGAAGCTGTAAAAAATTTAAACTGTAATTCATAGATTTCATCATGACAATTTATAACTATGATCGATTTAATTCAAAAGAATATGGGGCCGTTCAAGTATTATGTCATCATCGATGGGGGGGGGATTCCCGATTTGTTGACTTTTGGTGACAAGGGAGGGAGGAGGGGGGTTTGGATAATGCTTACGTCCGTCATCAACCACCCTCAGGGGTGGGAAGTGACTAAGTCCACTTTGGAGCAGCAAGATTCAGGATTTGGAGCAGCAAAATTCAGGATTCGGAGCAGTTTTGGAGCAGCAAATTCAGGATTTGGAGCAGCAAAATATGGGATTCGGAGCAGTTTTGGAGCAGCAAATTCAGGATTTGGAGCAGCAAAATATGGGATTCGGAGCAGATATTTATAAATTAGAACAGTGAAATTAACAAGAATATTTTCGTTAACCCTCAACCCTTTTCAAAATAAAACTGCACTGTCTTTTGATATCAAACATTTTTTCGTCAGCTTGATTTTTGTTTTTGGTGTTTTAGGCTTTTGAAACCTTGTTTGAAAGAGCGGCTGTCATAAAATTTTTTGCACCTGTCTATTTAAGATGATTTTTGCTTACTGAGGGCACTATTTGCTGCCTTGAACAGCAGCACTTCAAATGAGCTAAAACATTTTTATAAGTTTTCAATTTTTTTATACTTGGAAAGATTTTGTTGCAAAATGGAATTGAATTTCGGAAGAATCAACACGATGTTTGGCGATTCAGCACTCATTATCTGGCGAGATTGGCTATCCGACACTCGTTATTTGGCGAAATTGGCGACCTGACACTCGTTATTTGGCGATATTGACGATTTAACGCTCGTTATTCGCCAAAGTTTCTAAACTAACATTCGTAATTCGGCGGACATGCGCTTTTTACTCCCGGAATGAAATTTTTTTTCACGAAACATCGGGATTTAACACAATGACGGTCGACTACAGTAATTTCTGCTGCTTCCAGTGGCGATTTTTTTTTTTAAACGGAAACACTCGCATTTGCACTTTGACGCTGAAAGACATTGCAAATTATCTTCAGTTCGACGATCACGGACAATATCGGGGTTTCACGTAGGAAAGCCCGATGAGGGGCCGATAATTTAAGGCAATAGTTTAGGCATAGTGGAATAAAACAATCTCTTCTCGGAAAGAATCGTTTCGTAGCAAGCAGGAGCAAAAAAATTTTTTCGTCCTTTCCGAAATTCCGGGCATACTGAAGCAAAATTCGCTATTTGGCGCAGAAAAATAAGAAAATACGCTATTGGAGCAGGATGGCGCAAGATATTAGTTTTGGCGCAGTGCGGCGCAATTGGCGCAGAGTTCCCACCCCTGCACCCTTTATGAAAATATGAGTTGGATTCAGAGGGGCAGAGCTGATGACGAAATTTTGCTGACAAGGGGGGGGGGGTCAAAAATGGCTAAAAATTTGCTTATGTAATACTTGAACGCTATTGTGTTAATCAAGTTAATTGTGTTGCAGAATTACAATCAAAAACTGAGATGCAATGTGTAAATGAATTGAATTGATGATCTGAAATGATTTGAATTGAAAACAAATCTGAACCGAAACTAGAAAAAAAATCTCATCTCAAAATTGTCAGTGATACTCTATTCATTTAAGGGGGTGTCACGACCCCTGAAGATTTTTCAAACATGACTTTGAACATTATTTCATTCAATTGTGACAATCAAATGCAAAAAAGTTTGTGTCAATCGGGTTAATTTTTTTTTTTTTTTTTTTGGTTTTGTTTCAAAATAAAATAAAAAATTTAATAAGTTATAGTGCAACCATGAACAAGAAAAAACACTTTTTGAACATGATTTTCTCAAATTGCAGTTTTTGAGCTCATACGTAAAAGTAAAAAAAATCTACTGCACCAATGATTCTGAAATTTTGTACAACACGAGTTAATAAAATGAACGTTGAACTTTGATATCTAATCACTTGTAAGAATTTTATGAACTTTTAAAGTTTGAAAAAAATTTTAAAAAGTTAAATTCAACATTTTTAAAAAGAAAAATACTACCCATGGGTTAATCTCTAAAAATCTTAAGTTCATTTACTAACACACTGCGAGTAAACATTTCAGCAAAATTTCAGAATTTTTGGGGTAGTAGGTTTTTCGTCTCACGAATGAATTCAAAAACTGCAATCGGAAAAAATCCTTATAACCACCGCATAAATATTTGAAATGTGCATGCACACACACAAGAGAAGAAAAAAAATGGTTTGCTTTTTTCTTGATTTCTCTTTACGGTAGCACATACAATCATTATTAGTTTGAAGAACACCAAGTTATGCGTTTTGTGTACATTCGGTGAATTTGGCAGGATTTTTAAGTGATGTCATGAATTTTTAAAGCGTTATCTCATTAATTACGGACCAAATTAAAAAACAAAAAACACTTTTTCATATCAGCTTTTCACAAGGAATCAGACGTGCAATTATTGGGCAGTTGATAGTTACCATCATGTATACAGGAGGATTCGAAACTTATGGGCAAAACTTTACAGAATGATATAAATTTGTTCTACAAGCAATTTTTGTTGTAATGCAAGTGGATGACAGTTAGACAGTGCTGTCATTGAACGCATGAAGCAATGGTTTTGTTACTTATACATATGCCTTGGAAGCCAAAGATTGTACTACAAAAGTTTTCCCACAAAAAATTAGTACCAGATCAGAAACCTTCAAGTGATTTCATTGGTGTCCACGTGAAATGAGCTTCTTGTAGTGTCCTTCCACTCCTGATGTGCCTTGTATCCTGCATATCGCCCACTCAGGAGTTTTTTTGATCTGGCACATGTCTTGTCAGGAAAACACCCCTGATACAGTGTTTGGGGCTCCTAAGCATTTCCATCAGCAGCGCATAGGTGGCAAAACCAGAGAACTCAAGTACATATAGTGTGGATCCATCAATACATTGGCAAGTTCAATAAATAATGAGACACAAACTGAAAAAAGAAGCAAATATTAAATAACCTGCACATGGTTTGCTCCTCCCCTTTCTCTTGCGGGTAAATCTTGAGCTTGTAAAACATGTACAGTCATTTTACGAGATGGCACATCATAAGCAAAGCCTACTTCAATAATACCACATCTAGTTGCACTAGATGACTCTGGATCTTCAACATTTGAACGGGTATCGGTAGCATCAAATAACTGTTCCTGTAAATGAAACAATGCTGATGAATAATTTCCCCAACATAAAAATTAAACACAACCAAGCATACATAATATGTCAACTTCTTCATGAATGCCTTTCAGTTCAAAATAATTATTGAATGTATCACATACCCTCTATATTCCAACTGGCAAGGAATTGAACATTGTTTGAACTTTCAATTGAACACATTGTAAAATCGCAAAATGTTTCTTGTGAACTTTCAGTGGCATCGAAACCAATTCATATAACCAATTTGACGTGACAAATAATTGCAGAAACTTCCCATTCATTGAAAAGCTTTGCACGGTTTGATTTCACATAGTTTTTCTTTTTTTCTTACACAAACTACATAACATACCAACAGAGTGTAGACAGAGGCAGATTCATGGGCTCCTTGGTCTGCTGGCTATTTAAATTATGATGGGAGAAGGGTGGCAAAATTTCATGTTCTTGGCCACCAATTACTTAATTTGCTAACTAGTTGCCCTGGGCAATAATCGGTACCGCCTTCCCTCACCCTCTCCAAATACGCCTCTGGTTATAGACTGGGGTGTTCAATCTTTCAAGTTTTTTTGGGACTGTATCGAAGAAAAAAATATCTGTTTCTGAGCCTCATTAAGAAAAAGGAAAAACTGTTTTAAGTAAGATTACACTGAAGCTGCAAATGATAGCTGTTGCTTTAAAGTGGAATTTACCATTAAAAAAAAAGAAGCTTTAAGTTTGTTGAGATTATAAGCAGGTAAGCTCTTCGATGGGGAAAAAGAGTTATTCCAGCAAATATTTTATGTTTTCAGCAATTATTTTTCATTTCCGACTTCCCAGGTCAATGTAAATACTGGTAACTGATTTGCATCATTGATTACTATTACTAAACCGCATATACATGCCTCGTCTATATTCCTGTATGGAATTTCTAATGAATAGGCACATGCTGGAATGTGTATGTGTTTTGAACATAAAGTGAAGTTTGTTTATGTGTTGCTGTTTGTATTCAAAAATTCTGAAGCAAACAACTCGGCAGGTTATATATATATATATATATTATATATTTTAGTTCTTTAAATTTCTTTCAAAAAAATTTTTTTTTGCTTGTATATGGGTGAATATTTTAAATGTTGTAAGCTTGATTGCTCTTTTTTTGCATCATTGATTGTAACGCTGTAAAATAAACACATTTGCCCAAGCTCTTCAAAATATGTCATAATTAGAGATGTATAATTTTCATATTTATGCGATAAATGCTAAATTTCCCATATTTTAATGAATAAATGCATAAATTTGATAGTTTGATTTTTACCACTTTCCTATAAAATCTTGATAATTTACACTTTGACTAGGTTTTAATACTTGGCTTCAAAATTAAAGAAAAAAATTGCATCATTTGCATTCATTTGTAAAACTAAACTGTGCCAAATTTTTCATCTGGAAAATATTTTTGCGAATGAATGCAAAATTTTTGATTTGAGAAATATTTTTGCAAATTAGTATAAAATTTTTAATTTGGAATTTCTCATTTTTGCAAGTAAATGTAATTTTTTTTCAATGAATGCAAAATTTCAAATTCTGATTTTTTTTGCAATATTTGGATTTTCTACATTCAAAATTTACATATCTCTAGACCAAATATAAGGAAGACTTAAGTTTGGTATAGAGCCCCTTATGCATTTAGAGCCCCTTACATCTGCAACCGAGTCTCCGCATGCAGAGAAAGTGTCATTAGATGCTGCTGGGGAATCATCAGCAGTCTGGAATGCACTGTTCTCATAATGCTGTGTCTGCATCTGATTATCCAGGAGAGGCTGCATCACAGCATGTCGGTCATCTTCTTTCACATCCTCATCGCTCACTTCTTCTTCACTGGAGGATGATGGCATGCTACCAGACTTCCTAGAACCAGCTTTATCCATGAAAGAAATGGCTTCGCAATTAATAACTCTACTTCCTTCATCTGTTTTAACTGCCAATGACAAAGTAGAAGGTGGGGGTGTAGAGGAAGAGAAAGAACAAAAGAGGAAGTAAAGATATATTTTTAGATTATGAAGAAAAAAAAAGACAGAAAAAATGCATATGGAAAAATATTCATGAGATGTTAAAAACAGGCAAAGCAAAAGCATATCAGTGTAGTCATGCAGTGAATAGCGAGAAGAAAAACAGTAATTGATATGGCTTCTTCACTTGTGGCATATCAAGATTATTCAATGAATGAAATATGCGTAATCTCACTACGGGAGATACACATACATTATAAAACTGTACATGTTTTATAATCTTGTTAATTTGGTCACATATGGTATTTATGGTCTGACAGAATAGATTAGACCACACCTACAGCTTGAAGCATATTAAAACTGGCTGAACAAAGACAGCCATGCACCAGCTAAGATCAGAACCCATCTACACAGACAAATATAATGCACTAAGCACACAACATTTCTGAGCAGCTTCTTATGATTACGTTGGAGAGAAGAAATGGGATGATTTTGAGTAAATTTTGAAAAAACTTGTGTAGGTTTTAGGATTATTCAATATTTTCATTCATAATTATTATAATTGAAAACCATCAAGGAAACCCTGGTTGTGGGGTGCTGTCATTCAATCTATGCCATCTTGTTTGGTAAATTTGTGTAATCTTCACAATTGCATGTACAAAATGAAGCAGCCGATACACTCACTCGCTTACTCCAACTCAGTGGTTCTCAACTTGGAGGGAGATTATGGCTCCCTTTCAATCTTGAAATATTCTTTGGGGTGGGAAAATGAAGCAGCCGATACACTCACTCGCTTACTCCAACTCAGTGGTTCTCAACTTGGAGGGAGATTATGGCTCCCTTCCAATCTTGAAATATTCTTTGGGGTGGGGGGAGGGGGGGTTCATGAATGAATATAAAGTGGGAAAGGGCCACAGAGCAGCATAAACAAATTAAGATATGATGAAATAAAGGTTTTAAGTGAAATATGGTGGAAAAAGAGAGACTACTTTTAGAATCCAACGCAATTATGCAAAATAGGCCTATCTGGGCATAGCCCAGAAATCTCATGTCCATAGGGAGTCTAGATGATGAGAGATGTGATACTATGATTTTTTGGGAGTAAGTATGTAAACATATAAGCTGTTAATTCTAGCTAAATACAGGACCCCAGAACATCACTTTGGATGGGAGCCCATGATGATGTGAGACGGCTTAGCATAGAATCCCACAAGAGGGGCACTCACTGAACCCAGGGGTTCTTCGGCAGTCAAACGTTTCTATTAAATTTTTGTTAACCATAAAATTACTCAAAAATTCAATAAGTTGAAAAAGTCTGTCCTAAATAAGATAGAGTCTACCTATGGGAAAAAGTTTGAAAAACATTGGTGTGATAATGTTCTCTAATTGTACATTGTTAAGGTTTTTGTTATTGTTATCACTGTGTTATCAGTTCTTCCATGGATAACAAGTCTGCACAGGAGGAGAACACATTTTTTTTTTCCATAACAGATTTAGTCAGCTACTCTTGTTGAGATACAATTATTGTCACTGCTCACCCTTACACACAGAAGATTGTGTTAAACTCATGCAGTGAATAAACACATCATTAATTATTTGTTAAGTAAAAATCGCTCTAACATTCTTATTGCAAATGCTCACAAAAACAAGCAACAAAGTTTACTAGAAACCAGCAAAATATTCAATTACAAACACACATACTAACTGGCCACGAGCAATGCATCAAACGAACATGCCAACAACGATTTAACAGTGATGAAGCTGTAACTAATAGCTTACAGTGATTAAAAGATCTGTTGGTTGATGAAGCTCCTTTGCGAAAACCGTTTTTTTCGCCTTGGGCACCGTCACCCTCACAATGGCCATTGCCTCCGGTCGCTGCTTTACGAAGGTTGTTATACAAGCTTGATGATTGTTGTAACCTCTGTAAAACCTCATCTTCACTGTCAGTTGAGGAATCTACTTCCTCATACTGAAAAGCGGAACCTGAGAAAAAAATAATCGAGGGGAAAAAAAGCAATAGGGGTAGGCAGCACAGAAATAGAATGAAAAAAGGAGAAATAATGTGCATACATATACAAGTAAATGCAATAAATAGCAATAAAGCATGGACATAAAAGTTTGGCATACATTCTTACTTAAAGATAAAAATTTAGAGTATGATGAAAAAGGAAGAAAACTCCTGCAGGTCACAAAGCCATACTAAATGTATCTTATCAATGAACTTGGCAAACAAGTGGCTCGCAAGACCACTTAGCTAGACTTTCACACTGCTGACACACATAAAGAATACTTAACCCTTTCACTACTGAGTAGTTTAAAGTACCACCAATATTTCGACCCCTGTAACATTCCTTACATACATTGTTGGGTGTTGAGATTTTGAAATATAAAGAGCTGTATAACTTTATGATTGGCAGATGACAGCACAAGTGTGGGACAACTAGTTTTTTTAAATATGTTAATTAGTAAAATTCAGTTAGATGCTTTGCCTCTGTAAAAGTGTTTACAGCATCACACTTTTGTGTAATGCAGTAAAACACTGCTTTTACAAAATGTTCCCTAACAAATGTATATGTTACTGCCAAAGCCCAAAGTTGGCCACTTTGCGAACTGGTCAGCCCAGTTGGCCCAGCTGGTGTCCGAAATTCAGGCTTTCACTGGACTTTGGCCAGCCCCTATATATCTATCCTTATTGATCCCTATGATTTGGTGATCTTCCCCATCTGCGTATTTTTTGTGTGATAATTATGACCATTTAGATAGCTATAGCTAACCATAATTATGCTCAACTATGGCAACTCGAATGATCAAAGGAATCTGAATATATATATCTTAGTGATTCATATATATATATATATAGATGCATAGGGATTGACATATAGAAGCTGGCGAAAGTCAGAATTTCTGACATGGGCTGGATCAACTGAGCTGGCTGGTTCATGAAGTGGCCAACTTTGGACTTTGGCAGTAGCATATAAGCAAATTACAACATTCTTTGTAGTAAAATAAGTAATTATTATTATGTGTTAGTTATAGGGTTGGCAGGTTTTTGATGCATGGGGCAGTTTTTGACAGTTTAAACCAGTTTTTGACACTTGTCATGTCAAAAAACCCAATCCTGGTTAGTTATTTGCCATATTTGAATTGTTATTTTTAATTTTTATTGTAAACTTATAATGCTGAGACAAAACTTTCAAGTACCAGGTTAATTTATTGCATACTAATTATTTTTTTTTTTGGTTTAGGCTTTAATTACCTACTAAAAAATTTGCATGACAATGCTTTCATTTTTGCATAATGTGGTAGTGGAAGGATTAATAGTTTTCTTTCACTGTGAACGTAACATTTTATGCACTGTTATGATAGTCATTCTCACGCAGGTGACATGGCTTCTATGCTATTTTGAAGAGTGTTAGAGACGATTCTTGTTCTTCACAGAGTGATCAAAAAGCCAATGAAAGGAATAATGAATTAAGCACAGGTACACAGAAATAATGTGGTGTAATTAAAAAAATAGAAATTTATTTCAGAGTGTTGTACGTTCATTATTCTTTAAAGTTTTGATTATTTTTTCAATTTGTTTTTTCTTCAACTGACTTTTGGATTAACTAACATGCCATCTTATTCAATTCTTGCTATTTATTATCTGACATAGATTTTCCAGCAAAGAGTCAATTCATTCTGATTGTATAGCATGCTAGGAATTTATTCCGAAGCAACCCAAATGATAATAAATTTCCCTATGGCATCAGATTAAAATTGGGGTATATATGAATTTTATTTTCAATTGTTGTTCATTCAGAAAATGACCAAAAACGACCCGCAGATATGTAAATCAGAATATAAACAAAGAATTTTAATGTAAGATACAAGTTCACCTTACAAGACATCTACTGTATAGTTTAGTGGTACTGTTTAGTATACTGTACTGTTTAGTTATAACATTTTTGTTAATACAAGTCAATAATTTTACTAACCAACAATATTTTAAGAAATTTCAATACAGTGGATCCTGCTTATAATGCTTTTCAATAAGTTATCACAGGTTGTACTAAGTAAGAAAATGTTCTAAGTGGAACCATTATAAACGGGATTTACTGTAGTCATTTTTGTCAATGAAAGGAAATAGCATTGATACTGCTGGGTGCATGAAAGAATTTTTCGGGCAGTCACGACAGAAAAGCAATATATAATGTGTCCACGCACATTCTTATCTTTATAAAACAGCTAATTCCTTAGAAGAAACTTCAAATTACAAAAAAAGTTTCAAATGTTATCATACATCATCCTAAAAAAAGTCTCATTCAACCCTTACAGCGGCAATCCAGAGAGCTATCTTGTCTTCTTAAAACCCTCTCATTTTGACAATCTCAAGCCCAGCTATCTCTGTACATAGAGCTTAGAGCTTTGTCTCAAAACATGCAAGAGAACATGTTTTCCTTCTCCCGTCCTGCCAATCAACTACCAGTGAGCGGAGTTGGCCTTTGTTCAAATTTTGATAACAGAAGGGGAGAGAAAGGATGTTTTTCCTTTTCCGTCGAGGTAGTATATGATCATGTGCACAGCATAAATGACAGAAAACATCTTTTCTCTTTCTCGTTTATAATTATTTTGAGTTGGAGAAAAGCATTTATCAGCTCACACAATCAGAAAAAGAATATTCTTCTTGAAAATAGATCCCAATTTCTAGAAAGTCTAGTGATCCACTGTGATAATGCGGATCAGCAAAATTTTAAAAACTGCTCAATGGGTTAAGCATGAAAAATATTTCTGAAAAATTTGTGAAATCTATTTCTATATCTGGTCAATGGGTCCTGTTAGTCAGAGTTGTGCCAAAAAAAAATTCTTGCACTCACACATTGCACAAAAAAAATTTATTTATGACTAAAACTGGCCGAGTTATAATTACTGTAATTTCCCATACTATAAAGCTGTGCCTTTCATGGAAGTTCATAGCTCTCACAGCTCAATTGAAAAGCTGCGGCTTATCCAAGAGTTTTTTTATCGCATTGAAACTTTGAGAGATTGCAATGAATTTTTATGAACATTTTTACTCCAGTATGTCTGATGTTCAATAAGTAAATATTGTAAAATACCCCAAAAAAAAACCACTCAAGGTAATTTAAAATGTACAAAAACTTGTTTCATAAAAACCTTTGGTTTGCAAATAAAAATTACCAGTTGGCTTACTGTATTAGCCAGCATGCCAAGAAATTTGAGTCACAGATACCTGAAAATTCTCATACATCTTATCTGAATTCTGAGAATCGATTGAATTGGATGATTTGAACTTTTCCCACTGCATTTTAAGATTTTTTGTATTTTACTAACTATGTTAAGATAGTTTGAATTTCCTATTTGTTTTTGTTATCATTAATTTTGTTTAATTGCAATTGTCAGATACTAAGCATATTTGTTCTCATAGATTAGCTGGTGGAAAAATTATATTATAATTAGATAATAAATGGAAAAATTAATAGACTGTGAAATATTTTTGTATTCTTTGATCATGTGTTTAAGATTTGAATAAGCAGAGCAAAAAATTAAAGAATCGCACTACAAAACACGATATTGTAGTACAAAAACGACAGCATCCTATTTCTTCAATTGCTAAACATGCAAAACACAGTATTTGTATTTTGTATAAGGCTGGCGATAATTACGTTAGAGTGATAAGCAAATGCTCAATTTTCATTATCGGTATCAAATTCTTGGGCAAAACACATTTGGCACAGTAAAAAACTATTTTATATTCTGATTTGCATATTTATTCAGTAATTATAATCTGTCTTTCTGAATGCACCACGTGATCCTTATTTCAACTCTCTTTTCCTGGCATGCCAGAAAAGTAAAAATTAGGGGACCAGCCTTTTGACTGCTTTTCCTGGCATGCCAGGAAAAGCAGTCAAAAGGCTGGTCCCCTAATTTTTACGGCATGCTGGAAAATGTAAGAAATATGGTATACTAAGTTGCAGAATTTCTACAAAAACTTTCATCCTCTGTCATTTTACACGATGATTTTACTTATTTACCAGAAATTAAACAATTACAAATGAAATATGTCTTTTTCAGGAAAAATGCTCATGCACCAAATTATTTCCGAGACAAATAATTTTCATAGATCACTCTAAAAACTCCTGATGATGTTGATTGAATAAAATTTGAGAAACAATTATAATGTTTATCATTGGGCTTTAAAAGTGTTAGATCGCAATGGGAAATTGTATCGCTATTAACACTAGAGATGGGATGAATATTCAGCTATTCTGTATTCAACCCTTTTCTCGAATATTCAGTTCAGCCGAATACCTGATGCATTAGTACTTCAGAGTAACCAATGGTTGACATTTTCTTAATTAGATGTAAAATTGTAACAAGTGTTGAAAAAAAAACTGATTCTCTGTAAGTACAGTGATACCTTGACTAACAAACGCCTCAGCTTACGAATTTTTCAGCTGTTTTTTTAGCGATTTTTCTGCTTCGGCTAATGAATACTCAGCTAAAGAACATTTCTGATGATATTAATGCACGTACTACCATAAAATAGCCCCGTCGTGAGCTGAATTTTTGTACCAATCACTATCAAAATTACTATCCCTGGAGCTCGAGTAACTAATGTCCATCTTGGAATCTTTTTTCAAATGTGCCTACACTTCTCTTTCTGAAATTCTTTGAACCATTTCATAAAAAAAAAAAAATAGCTTATGTTTTCAGAGCATTCTTTCTTTCAGTGCAAGACTTAGCATCAAGCTGAAGAATCTGGACATTCTGGGAGATTATCTCCTCCATCTGCATGTATCAGGCAAAGAAATGAGCTGACCAAATTACAAATGAATGGGGACACTCATGAACTCGACTGGATTGTGTCAAAACAAGCTTTAATAGACTAAAGCTGGTGTTGGTTGTGTACATAATGTGAAATAAAAAAGATCTTCAGTAGCTCATACTGAACATGTACCAATTCGTTAAGAGGTTCCGCAGAGGAATATGGACGAGGTACATGTATGGTTTAGTAGTAGTATCTCATACTCCTGTAGATTCTCATTTATCCAATTTTGAAGCTATTCATTTTAGCCTTCAATCAGTTTGTCTTTTTTATAGCATTACTTGCTGTTTTAAAAAATGTATCTTTAAATTTTGAGTAGAAGCTGGAACGAATCAAACAATTTTCTATAGAAACCTATGGTAAATTATGTTTGGGTTAACAAACGTAGTTCTGGAATGAATCACCTTCATTAGCCGAGGTATCACCATAATATTAATACAATATATCATTAAATTTCATTGTCAGTATCATGGCAATAAAAATATTTTTCAGTTACTACTATTTTAATTTTAATTTAAATAATAAATTGCATAATTAAAATTCAATATCAATTATTTGAAATTACCAATAATTTTATTTTCAATTAAAAATGACAATTTTATTTCTAATTGTGTTGAATTTTAAGAAAATTGATATTAAGCTGCTGAATATTCGGTATTCGGCCAAAACATTAGTCAAATATTCGGTCTGATTTACTACCTAACTGACACCTAAAATTTTACACGTGCGCTTACTAAATTGGAGTGTGAGGACAACACAAAACTTGTGGAATTCTTATCATCATGTCTACTAACATGGAAAGAGGTGAATATGTTCTGGAAAAGATGAAAAAAATATTTTTTACCCTTTTTTTCTTGGGGGGGAAATTTTTTGGCTCCACAAATTTTTTCTGGAGCCCAGATTTTTTTTTTTTTGTGATTTGTCAAGCCCTGGTTTATCAGATCTAAAAAATTTATACAAGTTCTTAGAGCTAGGTTGGATTGATCTGTTTTCTGAAAAATATGTCTATTATAAAAATCAAATTCAATGTTTCATGACTCGGTCATAAAAGATGATTCCCCCCCCCCCCACACATTTCAGTTCAGGTGCATTTTTTACGAAACTTGACACTAAGCAGGGACTACATAAAAGATAAACATGGCCCAGGAATTACATAAAAATTCAGACTTTTCATAATCAAGTTTTATGACTTCTGAGATAATGTGTGACAACATTTGGAAAAAAAAAAAGCAATGAAGCTATCTCTAAGATGAATGGTTAAGCAATTAGCAATTGGACAACAATAAGAATAGACACTGCACATAAGATTTGCGATAGACATAATAGCAAATCTGATAACAGAAAAAAATCAACTTCCTTTTTGAAAAGAAATAGTAGCTAAATTTGCAAGATGTATTACTATGAGGAAACAAATAACTTGAAGACTTCTCATGGTAACTTTTAGTTAGCAGAAGTAATACTGTCAATGACTTCCGCTGCTATAATAAAGGTAGATCATGAAAAAAATATTTCAAGCATACGCGAATTCCTGCAATATTCTGTTGAAGTGAATTCATTTTTATTATTAAAGTTCAACATAATAAAAAAATAAAATACATAAAAATTTTAAATAAGATGAAGACTGACAGAAAACTTAATAATCTCCCAAAATTACAATTATTGAATTTTTTTTAATGCATTGAAATATAGTAAAAACTGTACTTCAGAAACAAAAGGAACATAACTTCAATAATCTGATTTTTTGGGAGAGCGAAAAATATTTTTTTAGCATAGAGCTTAATATGGATGTCGTTGTATGTAAATTTTTGATTCTTTCTATGCTGAAAGAAAGAAATTCTCTTTTTGCCTTTAAACTGAGCACAAGTCAAGCATATCACCATCTGTGGGCTATTTACTACCTTATGAGTTGTGTCGGAAATGTAAGTGTGTGTACCTAACAGTCTGAGTGTTTATCTAGTGTTGTCTGAATTTTCAGTGCTGCCATCTATATTTCAGAAGTGAAGTGCAATGATTTAATTACATTTGTGCCATTTGTAGGTTTGTTGCTCTCTGTGGCAAGACATTTTAAAGGGGAGATCAGCTCACATTCGAGCCTTAAAGTTGGGAACCACAGAAAACCAACAGCAGCTGACCACCACTGTGGCGATGGTGGGATATGAATTATCCAGAGACATCTGAGTGGCATGGAGGTAAGATGCTTATCTACCACAGTGAATGTTGCTGAGGGGCTGTGACAGCTTCAAACCCGAGGGAGGAAATCGATAAGATATTTTCCCTAACGAGCTTGAGGCACCACCAATAGACAGCACCTTCATTTCCATCCCATCTCATTAATTGCAGTAAATTGCAATATAGCGATATGGCCAGAGTTTGGTGTAGTAGTAAGAAATGCTAATATTTGGACTTAATACTTCGTGGCATTGATATAACATAAAACTAAACAATTTAAATGTGAAATATCAAAAAATAAATTGGATTTATATTCCTTTGGCTCCGAGACATAAAATACATTTCACTCATTATCATAACAGTTACCTGAGGAAAACATACAGTCAAACCTCTATAACTAATTTTCTATAATTCAAAGTACCTGTAATAATGTTCAGAAGTACATGGAGATATCAGAGCTCAACTGTATTTTTAGCTATATCATCAAAAGTGATAATGTAGAGGAGGAAACAGCCTAATTACTGCAGGCTATCAGTTTATTATTGATAAACTTGATCAGGGAGTGATGGGATCATTAGCAAATTCACAGATGCCATTAAATTAATGGGTGTAGTTGGCAATCAAAGTGAGTTGTTTCAGACCAACTTAAATAGGATTGTAGTATTGGCAAGTGCATGGTCGCTCATTTTGGTTCAAACAACCCACGTTTTACTTACGATCTGAATGATAAAACTGCTCTGGGTGCAACTGGGCTCACAGAATGGGAATTCTCATCGACGAGTGGCTTAGGTTTTCTGAAAATTGTTCCATGTTGATGGTGAAAAAAAACAAATAGAATGCTTGGTTTCATTCTTACTCTCTTCCCAAAGTCATCTTTCCACTTTTTTGAGGCTTAGTTTGCCCTGAACTAGAGTATGCTGTGCGGTTTTGGTCCTGCCTCTAACAGTTTCCCAGTTATGGTTACATAATTTATACTTCACCAAATGTTCACTTTGACAAAAATTTGGAATCGACAGTTACATATTTTGTCAAAAATTTGATTTTGCTGAAAAAATCATATAAGGTGACAGACTCTACAGGATACCAAAATATAGCGAGCTACAAGCACTGAGAGATTGATGAAGTGCAAAATCAAACTGTTTCCAAAACCTGTAACCTAATGTTCTTCACATGCCAATTTCGATGATGTATTGTAAACGTAATGCTAAATTTCTCCTGAACTAGAACACTGATATGGTTTATTGTAGGTCCTTTTGAAAGCTAGTGGAATGAAAAAGTTTTTGGTAAATTTGACCGATTGTGTTGGACGCCTCCCACTAGAACCCCCTAGAAGGGTGGTTATAAATTTTGGTCAGTTTTACACTTCATTAATCTCTCAGTGCTTGTAGCTCGCCATTAACCCAAAAATGATGTCACCCCTTATAGGATTTTTCTACTCTTTCCAAATAGTTTACACGTAGATCTTTCAAGAACTTCGCAAATTCTTATTTTTTCCAGATTTGAATGGTTTCATTTCAAATTCCACTATTATGAATAATGTTTATGTTGTCAAATTTTCAGTTTTGTAAAATGGAGTTGAAAACTCCACTTGTTACAGGCAAAAGGCTCGAGATGAAAATTTGCATTTTCAGACAAAACATTCATATCTTGGTGAAAATGTACATAATTTTTACAAAACTTCATATGAACATTCAAGGTGGTAGGTAAAATATTTTGTGAAAGCTGCAAATGATTTGCAGCTTTTTCTGACACCGGGTCAATCAAAAACAAAAATTTCACATTAAATTTTTTCTGTCCCTTAAATGCACTTGTGACTAAATTTTCACTCGAAATTATAAATACAAGCATTCATAATGACTAATGGGTTTACATGGCACAAATTTCAAAACAATTCATCAATTATTTCTCTAAATTTTTGAAAAAATCTCTGTACTCCAAAGTGCCCACTGACTTATAGTATATAATGCTTCATAGTGTATAACAAACCTACAGATATAATATGAACAAAACTTTATGGGATAGAACCTAGAGTGTTATTTGTTTATTTATTGGCAAGATATGTGGAACTAAATTTTTGATCCCTTGGGGCTTCTTATAACTGGGTTTGACTGTACATCTTAATTTCAGAACACTTATAAAATTCACAAACCTTTATTTCCACAGGAAGACTCTGAATTTCTGGCTTTTCATCTACCGTAACAGAAATTTCTGCGCAGGAATAAATTATATGAAATATAAATCAAAAGAACCATGCAAAAAATAAAATAAAGAATAAAAACATCATGCAAAACAAATAAATAAAATAAGAATGTCAAATGATAATTTTTCTAGAGTTCAAAATTCATGCTTAAAATTATTATAAATAAAATGAAAATTTTTCCCGCTAAATCCTTTGAAGGAAAACTAAAAAAAAGTTGAACTATCATAATTTATAAAGAAATTAAAAATTTCTCTTCCCACTGTGATAATGTAAGAAATAAATTTATTCGCATAACTTGCATCTGATCATCATCTTTCTTCAAAAACATGTTAATGCAACAGTTTTCGTGTTATGAAAATTGTCTCAAGCTCATTGGTTCAATTTTGTATTTTGTAGCTATAACAAGGGTGACCAACCTGCAGTGTCTCATTGCACCTCTGATTTCACTAAAATATCCAACTGACACAAAACATACAGACAACAAAAGGAATTCATTAGAAATCGGTTTTTCTTTCAACAGACGATTTATTTATAACAATTTAAAGATTTCTTTGTTTCATAATATACGCAATTTGCCATCTGGACACAGAAATAAGTCACTTTTTCAAGATTTCACTATGCCGATATTTTGCCAAAATGTGATACTGTGGTTTTTTGACTTATCACAATTTGCCTCTATTGTTTCCTCATATACTGAAAGAGAAAGACAAAATTTTGCCACCTTCCAAAATTTCGACGAACGAGACTCAGGAATGCAAATAACTCAAATTTTTGAAAAAGTGACACGACATTTCATCATCTCAGCACAGATTTACACATTGCAATCGGGATCTAGACTCAACTAAATTCTATAGATCTTGAGGAAAACTTGTCTTAGGATATAGTCCTCCAGATATCTTCCGTTTTTTGATAGACACTCAAGCACATTTCCGTCTATGAGGAAGGCCTAGATTATCTTTTAGATATTTTGCTGAAGGAAATTCCCAGAGGACGTCATCACGAAAAACCATGAAGTGGCGAAAGTTTGGCAATTAGTCTATTTTCAGGAACCGATGTGAAGCAGTTAATAGCTGTAGAAAACCAAGACCAAGGGCTGCAACTGGGGGAGCAGGCGGGTCTTGTGCTCCACGCACTGGACCAGAAAGGGCACAAATTGCACCCATTAATCTCACCTTCAACATAACAAGAGGGCACCAGAACAGATCTGCCACAATTGCTGAACAGTTGATCAATGCGGTCGATCGGGTGAACAAAGGTAACATTTTACTTTTAAACAATATATTTTTTGAGTTAACAAACTTTTTGCACTAGGTGTATTGATATGTTACAGCAGCACACATGAGGGCGATGAGTGGCATCCACTGGTTTTATACAGAAATTTTCATGCAATGTAGCACAATAAAAACTTAAAATAACCATATTCTGTGGCCCAAGAAAAAAATATTGTTGTAGAGCAAGCAAGGGTTCGCTTTACATTGGGTGCCCCCCTTCCCTATGGCAGGAATATTTACATGCTGAGCCGGGAATGTAACTTAAAATAACATGCCCAAAAAAACATTTTACAAATACAACGCCACAACAAGCAAAATGCCCAACGAGGTGGCTAAGAAAAAGTTGCCCATAACAAATATGGATGTCATATATTTCAAAAATACAGCAACCCAATTAAAAATGTAAGTATGAAAACTAAAAACTATATACAGTGAAACTCCTCTAAGACAGTCAGTCAGAATTTTACAAAAAAAAGTGACCATCTGCAAAAGTGACTGCCAAATAGGGGTTGTATGACAGGAAAAGCACATTTCGGGAGTGTCAAATAATGGTTTTCAATGTCGCAAAATAATTTTGTTCTATTTACTTATAATGCCCTATATAAGCCCATAAAAGACCTCGCTACAATGATACTTGATGTAATGATAAATCTCTCTACAGCGGTATTTTTTCAAATGTTGTTTGGAACAGTCTGTAATGTTAAACTTCTCGATATAATGATATCTTTTACTACGATAACTCCTCTATAACAACATTTTTAGCAGGATTTTGAAACCACTGCAACTTTTATTATTTCTGTTTATTTTTTGCACAAAATATCCTTCAGTATATTTTTTCAACTCATATGTTTCAGTTCTTCCGAGAACATCTAATAATATTGGTGTTCGGTATCACTACTTTTTGTGCAATACGCCAAAGTGTATTGCAATAAACCCTTTTTGCTGTGGCCTGCCGACTATTTTTAGAAAACAGCTACTTTACGTAGAAAAATGATCAAATTTCACAAATAGAATTCTTTAAAGAGCCCTGTGGCCACTGGAATCTGTACTACTGTATTTAACAACTGAGAGATATTTCCCAGATTCAGTAGCAATTCTATACATTTCAGAAGTATTAAGAGCAATTTTCAGAATTTTTTAAAAGTAATAAAGCATGAAAAATAATTTGGGGGAACCCTGTTTATTAAACGAGAACACTGCAGTATGACTTGGTGGCCAGTGGGCTTCTTGGAAAGTTTTATTTGGCCTGCAATGTCTGAAAAGTTGAAGACCCCCCCCCCCCCCCCGCACTAAATAGTAACATGGGTTCTGGAAATTGCACCCCAACATTTCGCCTCTGACATTTTGTCTCCCTGACTTTTTGCCCCGGAACGTTTCACCTCGTCACATTTCACCCTCTGATATTTCGCCTCTCACATTTTGTCCCGGTACATTTGGCCCCTGGTACACACAGGGCTATCATTTCAACTTTTTCCGGGGGAGAGAGGGGCAAAGACATGTACTCAATGTATGTATATATATATTTGTGTATATTTGTGTATATATATATATCTGTTTTAGTGTATTTTCAAAAGCGGGGGGGGGGGGGGGTGGCACAAATGATGGGCCTGCCCTGGTACATTTCTCCCTCGAAAATTTCACATCTGATATTTCACCTGTCCTGAATGCATGAGTGACCAAGTGAGCGTGAAATCGACTTTAGGAGTGAGTTAGTGACTGTACAAATGACTAAGTAAGTGACCGAATGACTGACCACATGAGTAACAGTATCTGTGAGTGTGGAATTAACTGTATGAGTGAGTGACAGTAAGTGTGTCCAAGTGAGTGATTGACCATATGAGTAACTGAGTAATTGACCATATGAGTGATGGTATGAGTGTCAAAGGGAGTTACTGAGGGATTGACAGAATGGGTGACAGAGTGAGTGCTTATTTGAGTTTCCGAGTGACTGTGTAGTTCACTGTATGAGTGATAAAATGAGTGACCATATCAGCAACTGTAATAATGACCAAGTGAGTGACAGAATGAATGATCATATGATTGACCAAGCAAGTGAACGTATGAGTGACTGTAATAATGAGCAAGTGAGTGATGGAATTAAAGTGAGCTACTGTAAGAATGACCAAGTGACCATATGAGTGATCGAGCACAAGTACTGTCATACAAGTACAGTTCTTTGGACATTTTTTATATATTCCAAGCGAGGAATCTGGCTGTGAAGAGTTTGGGCGGTCTTGATGGGACACCCTGTATAGCTCTTCCTACCAGGGCTGCATGTGAGTTTGCAGATACAATCAATTTGAAAAGTTTTACTGTGAACACTTGAATTGTCACCAATAAAAAAACAAACAAAAAATTCAATTTTTTCAGTCTTGCCAGCACTGGTATGTCGTTGGGGGAAAAAATTAAGGCCTGGTCAACATTTTTACATGCCCTGGGTATGTTAGGTAATATATTTATCCAGGGTTCCCCCCCCCCCAATGTGTTAGCAGGTACAATCAATTTAACCAGTTTCATTGTGAACCAGGAAATCATTTGAATATCACCTCTTAGATCAGCCTTAGACATTTTAGCTTATGAATATAATTTTACAGGAATCTCAATATATCTGTATGCATGTTTATTAATAAGACATACCACACATCAGTAAGAATAATGTCACAACTCAAAAATTCACGAATTTGAGTTAATTCTACATTCAAAACAGCAATTTTTTTCTCTACAAGTCAGTAATACTGACATTCCTGTAGATACAAAACAAGCCACTAAGCAGCAAAAGTTTCGTTATAGTAGACTTTTGATTTGATTTTCATTTTTTGTGATGCAAGGATCATTCTGATCATGCTGCGCCAAATTAGTGACCAGACAGCCTTTTTTATTGAAAAAAAAATTATTTTCATTATTCTGCAATTATTAAGGTTTATTAATAATGACATCAACAATAAACTTTTAGTTATCACTTCATTTGGCAGTTGAAGTTGAAATTAATTAGTTAAACCCTGTTGTAGTGCCCCCCCCCACCCAATTTAGCGTCAAGCCTGATTGGTGCCAAAATTTTTCAGAGAACAAATCTTCCATATATAAGTATCACACATGTTAATTTGTAACTTAATAACTTAATATAACGTTAAACTCATTGTAGCACCAGAAATCTGCGAGACAAATGGTGGCATTACATCAGTCCCCATATTATTTTAATCTTTATTTACAGCCACTGTGGCTGTACCAAAGTCCAACCCTGTTTGTGCAACACAAGAGACAGTGGCATCACAGCTGGGGGTGCCCCAAAGTAATTTTTGAAACCGGTTTGAAACAATTCAGAAATAAAGGTTTTATGCATAAAGCTCAAGAGAAGCACTCACAGATTCAAAATACTTCTGATGCCCCTGATGAGAGATAACAAGAATAATGATCTTACATCTTACAATAGGATCAATATGGTCAGCTACCCCCACAACCAATATAAATACTAAAATATTGCCTTACCTAAGTCTTTTGAAACCGGTTCCCTTCGTTCCACAAGAGGCTTGTCACAACATGGAAATCCACCGATCGTTGTAAAGCATAACTTCTTGTTCAGGTACAAGTAGAAAATGACCAGAATCACCAAGAAAGCGCCAACTGCGCCAAGGAAGGCAGAGGCTTCAGAAGGAACTGAAAAGGAAAAATCGTTCAAAGTTATTCGCCACAATAAGGGATTATATTAAATGCAAAGCAGAGTAAGATTAAATGAATATTGCTTTGACTACAACAGAAACCCACTATATACCACAGGTTTTCTGAAAAGCATGACCCTCAAATTATAACCTGAACTGATGTAGCTTTTCTTAATTAAATTCAACAAAAGAACAAAAGGCATAATCCTACCAGAGGTATACCTGGATTAGATTTGTACAGGGTGTCAGTGATTAAGGAACCCTATTTTAAAGCTGCCTACAGCCTAAACCAATCGTCAGAAAATTGTGAAATTTTGTGGATGAGTTAGTAAAGGAATTGGAATTTTTTTCAACAAAGAAAAAAATTAGTTCCAAATATTGCCACCAGAGGATGTTTTATCAATAAGTAACACATTTATCCACACTTTTTTACTTGTATGATTTTTATTTCAGCGGAACCTGCTCAACATGATGGCCATTATTTTCACCATCTGAAATCGCAAGATTGCATGTTCCTCAGTAGCCCTGTGCTACCTGTACAGAAATTGGTCTTTTTTTTTTCTCTTCCAGGACGAGTAAATAATGATCCTGTTTATTCAAATTTTGTTAGCATTTTCCAAAGGTTTTTCACATTGAGTGGACCTTTTCCAATCCCCATCAAAATCTGAAATTTCTGACGAGCAGCTACTACGGAATCAGCATTTCGATAAAACAATTTTACAACCATGGGTAGCAAGCACATGGAAAACAAGATCTCTGAATGTTTCCAGGTTTTATAGCAGCTGTTGCGTGATGCCGAAAAAAATTGACACATATACTACAGGTTTTCAAAGTAATAGGCTGTCTGTTGGCGATATTTAGAACTTTTTTTTGCTGAAAAAAATTCCCATTCCTTTATTAAGTCATCCACAAAATTTCATAATTTCCTAGTGACTGGTTTTGGATGTACGCAGCTTTGAAATAGGGTTTTTTAATTATGGACACCTTGCACTTAATAATGCAAGGCTTGACGAATCCCAAGTGGGAGGATAGGGAAGTTGCCATGGCTACAAAAGAATTGAGACTAGAGTTACTGAACGCCTGGTCTATACCAGACGTCCTCTTTTTCCATGTCATTCCCTTACGTTTTGAATTTCCTCTTTTTCAGGTTTCTGCAGTTATTTTTCTTCTCTTTTTTTCCCCCACTCTTAAGCTGGGATTACACTACAAAAGTTTTATAAAAGTTCTTGCATATAACTTGAAAAATTCAACCAATAAAACTTATTGGTTGCATCTGTCAGTAGTGTAATGCCAGCTTTAAACATATACATCTCTCCATTGACATAAGTGTTTGTTTTTTCCCCAACACATATTTACATGCTTTGACCAATTGCTGTCAAAATTCCTAGACTACAAGAAACCTAGTTGCAAGCAGGGCAGGTGCTATTCTTGGCCCAGCTTAGGGAGCTTGCTATATAGCAGCAGAAACTACAGCTATCTATCAGCAAGAACGTTTTTGAACAATAGAGGACACTATACAGTACTATAGTCCGTTTCAGATTAACTTTGCAGTGAAGAGGAAGCTACGAGGGAACCGCATCACTCGTTGCTATGACAACGAAAGCCTCTTAACCTATGTATCGATGCGCGGCCTCGGTAAGGTATGGCTGATTCTCGCCAATCGCGCAGAAAAAAATATTTTTTACGTGTAACGTAATGATTGTAGAAAAAATTGCAATCAGTTAGTAACAAAAAATTAACTAATGAAAAAAAAAATCATTGTCGATACTTTCAGAAATTAAAGGGCGGTTTTTGAAATCATTTTTTTTTTATTGAAAAGTATCTTAGTAACTCCTATTAACCCGGTTTTCACGTTTGAATTTGGGAATAGCCCCAAATAATAATAAAAATGATACGGAAAAATTTAGAATTCTTTTACTCACTTTTCTTGCCGAAATTTCCGTCCCTCACCCACCCAAACGCACGGTATACGTCGATTCCACTTATTATTACTACAGTTTTAGTCATTTTTCACGGATTCCCATTCTATGGAATCCTCACTTGACGTTGTAGATCTATCTGATTCTCTATTACTTATTAATTGTTGTTGCTCCATCAAGCCACCTGCAATCCAAAATTCCTCTTCTTTTTCAATAACGTGCTTTATGCATTATTGCCAAAAAGAACGGAGAACGTTAGAACGTTTTAGCGTGTCTATCTCTGGTGAAAAGAAAGATACAACTGTCACAGAAGAAAAAAATACACTGCAAGCCTAAACCATTGTGGGTCTCTCTCTCTCTTGCTTATTTATATTTATCTGGAGAGACACTGAAGGGGCATCTGGAGGAACAGCCTCTGCTGTGGGGGAGGAAGTTGGTGTGGGTGCAAAAGAGACATTACTTATGTCAACACCCTCCGCTATTGGCTATTAGAATTCAGAAACCACCCCTATCCTACAAACACGGCAAGAAATAGATATAAAAAAAAAGGGGGTCTGGAACCGTAACCTACCCCCATAAAGAGAGCCTCTCACAACGGTATCGGCACTGTCGTGAAAGAGGGACACTTGCTGTAATCTATGAGTGAATACCTAAATTCGTTGGAGGTTATTTTTGCGAGAAAAAAAACCTGATTGAATATTCGTCTGGGTGTGTAGGCCTATAACTACATGCAAAACTGAATGAAAAATTATATCGGAAAAAATTCAACAAACTGACGATATAATATATATATATATATATATATATAACTGTGCAATCAAAAAAAAAAAAGCACGACAGTAATATTGGCGGGGAAAATTTCTTGGAAATCGCACCAAAATGTTCTTGAGCTCGCCATGGATTTTTGATAATGGTAACCAATATTTTTCTAATTTAAAAATTTTAAACGAATATACATTGGTTCAAAACGGTATTTTTTCAGTATATTTTTCAAAATCATAAAAAAATTTTAAATATTCTATATAAATGATCATCATAAACCTCCGATGTATGGGAATTATATTTTGTGGCGAAGGAATACACTCTATACCTTTCTCTCCACTGCAAAGTTAACCTGAAACAAACTATAGTAAATGTGATGTGATAGCAATTCCATCTTCTTAACTGTAAAAGAACTAAAACAATGTTTCATATGCATAGTCCTATCTAGAGATGTCACTACAGGTTCAATTTTTGGCAAATCATAGCAATATCACTACTGCAGTCTACTGTGGTGAGATTCGATTTGTATTTTATCTCACAGATGGCGGCACTTGTAAAGCCGACGCCATTGGATTGTCGCGCGGGAAATCGCAAGAGAAGCGATCAAACCATCAAGAGCTTAACATGTCGCTCCGTAGATTTTTTATTTCGTCTTATGTTTCGTGTTGTAAATAAATAATTATTTTAAGAAATTAATCAATTATCCTGAATCCATCATTTTATCCAAATCACGCAACCTCGTAACCCAAAGTATGGTGACCGCGGACTTCAAACAAGTTCCAGTTTCTTCACTGCAGCACGAGGCAATCTACTGGCGTTTCCCGTGAGTGAACTTTCGCTTTCCGGAACTTGACATCACTTTTCCTGGATTTTCATCATGGAAGTAAGTGCCGTTCAGGTACCACTTTTTAACCACCATGATCCAGCGCTGTGGTTTATCATGTGTGAAAGCACTTTCGCTCTCGCTGTTCCGAAACCGATAACCGAATCTGTCACAAAGTACAACTATGTTGTCGCGAATCTGCCTCCGGAAAGTGCGGCTCTTGTCAGAGACATTCTCATTAATCCGCCGGCCACGGATCCGTATGAAAGGCTGAAATCGGAACTGATTAAACGGTCGAGCGAGTCGTCGTCCACTCAACTTCGAAAGCTCTTAACATGCGGGTCATTGGGAGATCGGAAACCATCCGACATTCTCCGCGAATTGCGACGACGAGCGGAATCGCATTCTGTCTCCGACGAATTGCTGATGGAGCTTTTTCTCCAACACCTACCGGCATCAACTCAGTCCATTCTCGCTGCTGTCACTCCACTCGTTCTCGAGAAAGCTGCTCAACTCGCCTACAAAATTCATGAAGTGAACCCTCATCATGTTGACGCAGTTGAGAAACCGCAACAGCCGGATTCCGTCGCGCAACTTCGGAACGAAGTGGCTCAGTTACGCCGCGAGTTGAAAAACGTCCTGCGTTCGCGTAGCAACTCTCGCCAACGTACCTCACGTGCGCGCAGTCCGCATCCACGATCGGAAAACTGCTAGTATCACAACAAATTCGGCAACAACGCCAAAAAGTGCGAGTCGCCGTGCAAGTTTCAAAAAAACGGGGCGGGCGAGGAGTAATCGCGACATGCTCCTTGCCACAGGCATCTCGTCGCCTTTTTACCATGGACAGAAATTCCAAAATTCGATTCCTGATTGACACTGGATCCGATGTTTCTATCCTTCCGGCATCACCATCACAACGACGCCGCGACGCCACTATGAAGCTCTCTGCTGCTAATGCTTCATCCATTAGTGTTTATGGTCAAAAGAGGGTGACATTAGATTTCAATCTCCGTCGTAATTTCACTTGGACTTTCCTACTGGCTAATGTTTCCACACCCATCATTGGGGCAGACTTTCTGTTCAACTTTGATCTTGTTCCGGATCTCCGACGACGATGTTTGCTGGATAGGACAACAAAACTCAATACTGACTGTGATCTTCACATTGCAGAAGTTCACTCAATCAAACTCATCGAAGGTGACACCATCTACCACAGCCTTCTCAGCAAGTTTCCCGACATCATCAAACCACCACAACCAGGACAACCTGTGAAACACTCTGTCGTGCATCATATTGAGACTGTTGGTCCACCTGTGCATGCCAAACCAAGACGTCTAGCTCCTGATCGATTGAAAATCGTGAAGCAAGAATTTCAGCAGATGCTTGACCTCGGCCATTTACGACCATCTAACAGCTGCTATGCATCACCTCTGCACTTGGTCCCGAAAAAGGACAGTGATGAATGGCGTCCAGTTGGTGATTACCGAGCTTTAAATGCACAGACTGTGAAAGACCGGTACAGTGTTCCAAATGTTCTGGACTTTACATCTGAATTTTCGTGTTGTAAATAAATAATTATTTTAAGAAATTAATCAATTATCCTGAATCCATCATTTTATCCAAATCACGCAACCTCATAACCCAAACTACCAACAGCAGCTGTGCTTTTATGCGTTAATTTAATTAGAACTCTTTTTAATTAATATTTGTTTATATATTTTTTTTTTTTCAACTTAGCATTAATTTTTCTTATAATTCTATAATTGGTCCAGGTACCCCAAATTGGAAACCACCACTCTAGGATAGTGTAAAAAAAACAATCAGAGGAAACTCTCTAAAAGAAAAAAATTGCAACATCCGTTTTAAGAATACTATTGTTTGCTCACCAACATCTAATGCTGTGCACTGAAGTGGGGGGGGGGGGTGTTTACCCATTCAGAAACAAAGAAAATGAAACTCAATGCTTGAACTTAGTGGAATCCTGAGTGGAGGATGTCATCAACAGAGCTGCAAGTTAGAATGTCTATCTTGTGCATCACATCCCATAATGGTGCAGAGTGGGTAACCAAACTCAGGGTAATCATTACCAAATGCAGGGTCCAATGTAAGAATGTTTTCAGGTTCCTTTTGTAGTAGAGCGCTTTTGAGTACTGTAAAATCCTCTCATACTGATCTCATGCTTCACTTTTTTTTTCTTCTCTGCTATTACTTTGCGCAAACAAAACAGGATTTATCAGAAAGAAAAAACTGAGGTTGTATTCCCAAGAATTTAAGCTTCAAAACATCTTTAGTGCTCACATTTACTAATCTTTGCCTAGATTTGGATGTTGTTTGTGGCAAGTTAAGTTTTGTGAATTTCAAGCACTAAAATGTTGTCTGTAGCTTAAAAAATTGAAACTACACTATTGTTTGAAAGACAAAAAATGGAAAAAAGTTAGGTATCAAAGTAATTCAATATTTCTCAACATTTCCTATCCATGATCTTAAAAAAGAATAGAAGAAAACAGTTTTTGGATGGTGAACTGAAACGTAGAAGGAGTGATCCATAGAAAGAACTCTTTCTGAATGATTTGAAAATAAGGGACAGGAAAACATTGCAGTAACCAGGCTCTTGGTAGAAGAAAAAAAACTATTGCAGCATCTTGTATACTTTTTAAGCAAAAATAATTTTAATGTCTACAACCATATCATGAAGGAAAAAACAATTTTTGTTTATGTATTTAACTGAGATTTTGATCAAATTTTTGACACCTTTTGATTAGTGTATAATCCATATTTTAATTTTAAGAATGCTAAGATTATTGGGAATAGCTATAGTATAATCACTTTTGGCGATACTGACTTTTTTGGAAATTTTCTTGGAGTTTTAGAAAACTTCTTTTGGAAAACAGGAGTTTTAATCCCACAATATCGTGCTTGTATTGACCTAAATAAGAGATACTTTCATGGCCTGATTGTTTTATTATTTAAAACTGTGGGATTAAAACTCCAGATAGGCCTATAATGGCTAGTATGGATAAAGTAATAAAAATGGAAATATGAAACAGGGCTCCCTCCCACTCAAAAAATTAAAAAAAGTAGGACAGGAAGAGTACCCCCTAAAGACAACAATCATAGCATAATAAAAAAAAAAAAACTCTAATTTTTTTTTTTTTCATAACACTATTTCAGTATTCTGTAAGATTGACTCAAGCCAAAGCAAAATGACAGAAATGACTTGGTTACAAAAATAATTTTTGGCAAAAACAGGGTACTAGCAACTATAGATAATTTTTTTCTGTCTCTTTCACCATAATACATATTACATTCTTTTTTGGAGTCTTCCACAGTCCAACTCTCGTTGTTGTCAACTCTCTTCAACAATGCATAGCAAATTATGAGAGAAGGCATTTAAGTTTTTTAAGAATGGCACACTTTTGAGACCACTTTCAAAAGCACAGTGATGGGATACTTTACTACATTATATTCACCGGATTACATTCCAGGGGCGACCATGAATATAGAAAATCCACGAAAAACGCAAACCCTAAAATTTTGTTTTTTTAGGCATCTCGTTTTTACAGTATCTGCTTTGTGTGGAAGTGGGGTCTAATGGTTCTAGGCGATGCTTTCTTGAAAGAGCAACATAGTGTCAGTTCAGTGGCTAACAGCAAAACAAGTTCTTGCAAGTCCCAAATACGAATGAAATCACAACAATGTGAAGAACTCTGGTTCACTAAGGTTTGTTGTAAAATAAAAGCTATTGAAATGCATCAACAATGTAACATGAAACTATTGTTTATTCAAACAGTTAGAATGATTCTTGCCATTGTTACAAATAATATAAATAGAGGTTGTGTGACTGATATTATTCATTCACCTTCAAGGCTTCAACTGGCTCAAAAGTTGCATAAAGTAAATTCTCGAATAGGGAGGGAGACCATATCAAATAGGGTATTAGAATGATTTGGTCGATGAGGTGGGTCGAGGAACTTGTGTCAAAACGGATTCGTGTCCCGATAAAGGACTACACGAGTTCTTTTAAAGCCGTGTAATACCCCGATGTAAATTAAAATGATCGGGGTATGAGTTTCAAACATGAATTATAGGATGTTCCTGGTGTAAGGGCATATGCCACTTGGTTTAGCCTCGATGAAAAAGGGAAGCCTAACCATTCCCAGTGAAAGCTGTGGGTGCTTTGCTTCCTTGGTTTCTGGTTTTCCATGAAACCTGGGAAAGGTGTGGTGACAGCCAAGCGATTTCAGCTTTGGCACTCTTCCGCGGAAAGGGTAAATCAGGAGATTGCACCAAGTCACAACCTAACCTCCTAGGTTATCGTGACAAGTTCTCTCCCGGTAAATCAAGTGGATTTCCTGAGTCCGTTCATATTAGATTTGATGAAATTTAATGCTTCAAATTCATTTTAATTTACGGGCATGGTTCGTTTTAAAGAGGTGGAGGGACAATTCATTTTTCTTCATTTATAGATAATTTATATTGATGGAATTTACTTCTAAGTTTTATTGAGGAATTTATATCTGCAATAAATGTGATTAGACTAATCCATTTGTTATTTTCTTGGCAACTTGATTCTATATTTTTACATTAAAAATATCCCTTAATTTTTTTTTTCTTTTAACTATGGTAGGAAAATTAAAGAAAATGGAAGTTTTATGCAATAGTGCCTTTTCAATGCTCAGTAGAATGGAATGGTGAAATAAAGAACAAATTAGTTAGAGAACAATTAAAAGCAGGTAAATCAGTATATAAAACATTATAAAAAAACAGTTACTCATAGTTGTTATTGGCATCAGTATTATAAGCGCTCTTCTGGATGAGTATAAACAAAAAAAAAAGTTTATACAATCTTCCCTCTCTTTTCGTGGAAGTTACATTCTGGCAGGACCATGAATCACCTAAACCCTGTGCTTTCATTTTTTAGGCATCTTATTTTTACAGTATCTGCTTTGGGTGAAAGAAGTAGTGGAGGGAGGGACCAGTGATTCTCTAAGTGATGCTTTCTGAAAGAGCACAATTTCTGTTTGTCATTTCTACAACAAATCAACTGGAATTCAGAAGAAACGAGGTCTCTCAACCAATTTTTGTACAAGTGAAAGATGTTCCACAGATGGGTCTATTTCATGGAAACAATTCATTGCCGATTCAAATTTATGAAGCTTTGCTATGTTGCTCATAATGTGTGAACTTGCCTTCTAATTCTCAATCATCTTTATAGGTTTCAGAAGCAGTAAGCTTGATTAATCATGCCTCTGACAATTTCTGAATTCAGGACTCCCATTCAAAAAATTAAGAGTAGGATAGGGGAGGGTACCCCCATTAGACAACATAATCATAGATATGGATTACCTTTTGGGTTTGATAATACGATTAAATAATTGACATTTGGGTGTACCCAAAATTCCAAAACGAACACGGCTATACGTGTTTCGGAACTATATGAAGTTCCTTCATCAGTTATGAAGAACTGATTCATCACTGATGAAGGAACTTCATATAGTTCCGAAACACGTATAGCCGTGTTCGTTTTGGAATTTTGGGTACACCCAAACATAATCATAGCATAATAAAAATTCCTAAAAAAAAATTTTATAGCACTAACAAATTCCCTGGACGGATCATGCTGATCCCTTGGGAATACGTGAGGATCACATTATTATTACTATTTCAGTATCCTGTAAGATTGACTCTCGAGCCAAAGAAAAATTGGTTACAAAAACAATTTTTGGCCAAAATAGGGTATTAGCAATCACACAATTCTTTTCTGTCTCTCCTCACAATATATATTCTTTTTTTTTTTTTTTTTTTTTTTGTAATCTTCTACAGTCGAGTCTGTCAACTCTCTCTGACAATGCACAGGAAATTATGAAGACGTGTAAGTTTTTTAAGAATGACAATCTTTCTAGACCACTTCCAAAAGCAGTGCAAAATTTGTAAATTACAAGATCTGTTGTAAATAAGGCTAGGTGAACCAGATAGTTTTACTGCATTGTCCATCCTTTTTTTTTAAAGGGATTTTACATTTTACTGTTCAATACCAGTGTAATTGTTTTTGACAAATGAAGCAGTTTCTTTTCTAGCTCTTCGCTGAGTATTGTAAATATTGTTTATGCCTCTGCATGCCCTAAAAATACAGAAGACAATTGAATGCTATTGGGTATCATCAGAATCACCTAAATGTAGAATAGGCCTATGTACCCAGCTGCTTTGTTATGCAAACTGTTGTCACTTATACACAAAATGTGCACCATAATTTTTAACAATGAATGTTAGTAACTGTCCAAGAGACCATGAAGTAAGTAAATACAAAATTATTTGTCAACCAGGCAGAAGTTTTTAATCACTATTCTACTTGTTGAACCCTCAAACTAAGAAATGAAAAATTAATAAACCATCAAATGATCCACATACACTCCCCCCTCAAAATAACTTTAAAAAAATACAAGTTCTGCTTTAGCAGAATCATTAATTGCAATCCACAACATTTATAATATTTGGGATTATATCGATGATACTTTCCTCAATTAAAACCAATTATACTAATTTTGTTGATAGGATTTTGGTAAAAAAAAATAGTAAAAGTAGGACAAAACCAAGAAAGTAGGATATTTTAAAAAAAAGTAGGATAAGTGGGAACCTTGCTTAATTGCTATTAATTATTTTCTATAATTTCTTTTATGTCTACATCTCAGTGAACTCTTCTCCATTAGCAATCCAGAAAAAGTGTTTTCATAGTCCAATTTTTTTTCCATAGTTTTTTTTTTCATTGTTCATACAAAATACTGGGAGAATATGACTTATTCTTTTCATCAATACTTCACAAATTTGCAGATCAAATAATGATGGCTATAGTGTGCAAGTTATGTAATACATAACTTATATTCCTTTTCTATTGCACCCGCAGAAAAACTGCACTTTCTACATGACAGACAGATCCATGGCTATATAGTAGCAGGTGTAGATACAGCAATGGCTGATCAAATTTTGCATTCTTCTTATTTCTTAACCAGTCAAGTGGTTACGACGGCTTTTGCCATCGCTGTCATACGTAATGTTGGTGCCGACGTGCAGACTTTTTTCAGCCTTTTTCACCAGTCAAGTGGTTAAGACAGCATTTGCCGTTGCTGATATAAGTAATGGTGTTGCCTACGACGGCATTTGCCGACACGAAGACTTTTCAGTCTTTTTCACAGATATGACGAAATAATTTGTCATACATGTGCTGCCATCTCTGTACAGCCATCCTTCTACTTTATTATCTCATCACTAGATGGAGTTGACAATTATATTTCAAGGTCTGAGATTATTATTACTATTATCTTTGTCATGCTTTGCAAAGCTGCATCCCCATCGTTTTTGTTTCAATTTCCAACTCCCTTGCGAAGATGCATCTGTTTTATTACTCATATACCTTTTAGCAAAGGTTCAACTACTATGGTTCCACATAAATCCATCAACAGCATTTCTTTTAGTTACAGGACATTATGACCACCCCTCCCCACTTTTGGGGTATCATATTATATCTCGACACATTCGAGCTATAAAAAAAATATTTTAATATTTCAAACTTCCAAATATTTCAAAGAAAAGAAAAAAAAGGGAAAAAGCGTGCATCTTCAAAAAAAAGTGGACACTGCGGGTAACGCTCGGAGAAATTAATTGGGCAGTTGACTGGTTAATATGTTTGACTGTAGACTCACTGTTGCCTTAATAACAGGAAATCACAGCAATAAAGCTAACCTTTGTCAACATTTAGAATTTTTTTTTTTTGAAAGTTTTCCACTCGTAGAAACATTTAAACAGTCATATATAAATATTTTCCCACAAGCACCATAAAAAACTTAAAAATATAGATTTTTCAAACGTTTATTTCACTCGCACAACTTATATTTTGTTCCCAGACAAGAATTATTACTTCAACAGTGTTTTCCGAAAAAACTGGGAAAGAGGCCACGAATACGAAATCCGCGAATACCGACTGCATATATTTTCAATGAGATTTCGTACTCCCAGTCAATTCATTACAATCTACCAACACTATATAAAATAAATTCCCTGTTTAATACCCTTACCTGTTATTATCAACAAAGCAATGATCAAGATAATTTCTCACTCGATACTTAAACAGGGCTCTAATTCCCCACGAAATAACACCAGTTGATGATCAAAACATGGCATATGTTAATACATAATTTGAAATTCGATTTTATAGCACTTCTAAAAAGCATTACAATGGATTTAAAACAAATTAGTTTATTGTATGCGATATTCAACTTCGCTTATCATTATATAGTTTTATCATAATAAATATAAAATCCTTACCAGCAATCATTGTAAAACACAGCTTTTTCTCCCATGGAAAAAAAAAGGACCAAAACAAAACAAATGAGATGGGTTTTTCAAAATTTCTCGTAAGGATTTAGATGACTATTTGTTCTAGTATTCCCAAACAGCAACATTACCATTTAAAAAACAAACAAATCATCTTAATGCCGCCTGGAGGTTATTAGCTGAAGTTAAAATGAGGGGCTGTAATGCCTCTGCTCAGCAAGTCACGCTACTGTGCGTGTTTATTGCTCTTATTAAGTTTCTGGTTTTTTTTTATATTGTTTTTTGATATGTATATTCTGTTACGATGTAAAAGTGAAGCTTTTGTAATGGCTGGTTATGCCAAAAGCATGAAGAGTATTGTAGTTGACCTCTTGGCAACATGTTAAGTAGAATGGACCCATAAGTACAGCTATGATAATGAAGGACGTGCGTTTCCTTGTGTGAAGAGTGTCTTTCACGTATAATCGATGTATCCAATCCACCCACCCCGTTGTTTCGCAACATATTCGACATCCTTATTTTTATGGGCATCTTTTTACAGCCACCTTGTTGAGCATTTTGTCTGTTGTAGCCTTTGTATTTGTATACTGGACAAGTGCATTGACCATTATATCATAAGGAAAAGAAAGATCGTCTCTCTAACACTAGAACCGCGGACTGGGTCAAATTGGCCCAACAAGCCAACGAGGGAACACGTGATCCAGGACCTGCCCTGGCCACAGTGGAGGGCTCACCCGAGCGAACAAGCTAACGAGGGAAGACGCGTGGACCTGGCGTGGCCACGGCGGAAGGGCTCACCCGAGTTAACAAGGAAAGACGCATGGTCCAGGACCGAGCCTGGCCACGGCGAAGGGCTCACCCAAGCCAACAAGGAAAGATGCGTGGTCCAGGACCTGGTCTAGCCATGGCGAAGGGCTCACCCGAGCTAACAAGCTAACGAGGAAAGACGCGTGATCCAGGACCGGGCCTGGCCACGGCGGACCGCTCACCCGAGCGAACAAGCTAACGACGGTATTATTTATAAAACGTGTGAATAAATTTATATGAGCAATTATAATTGTACTCATTAAAAAGTTTTACATTTCTATTCAAACAAAATTGCAATTAAAAGTACTTCATTACCTTGGACCAAACCAGTACCGGGTAATTTTGAAACACCCTCTGAAGGTTCATTAATAAACATCTTGGATAATTTTGATATTTTCATCCGGAACAGAATTTTTCAGTTCGAAAGAAATTCGGGATTTTTATGACGCAAAATCATTTACGCCATTTAATATCACGTCATTTCATGACCTTCATGGCTAATTAAGGTCATAAAATGACATGATATTTCATTAACGTCATCAAGTATCACGTTATTTCCTGACCTTTATTGTTCGTGGTCGTTAAATGACTTTGGAATGACGTAATTTTTTTCGACTGACGTCATTCAGAGAAAATGACCAAATTTCCACGTCATATTTGACGTCAGGTGACTACTTGGGAAATAAGCTAAAAATTGATGTGGTGCTGCAAAAAAGTAAGACTTAGCATACTGCTCAGTACAAAAACTTTTTTCAGTAATCCCATAACGTGACAAAGATGTAAAATAAGCGTATGAAATTAAATATGAAAATATCTAATATGATTCTGTCAAATAAGTATTTTGACTTCTAATTGATAAGGGAATTTATGATTAGTAGTGGAGCAAATGTTTTTTCATTATTCTTGCACATTCACCTCATGTTGAAGTTGCACAACCTATGCAAAATTTAAGTTTTGTTTCCACATTTTGATGTCACTTGACATCAGACTCGTTTATTTATTTGTTTTTATTTTATTTGATGGCTAACGAACAGTTACATGATCAAGAGCGCACGGACATTTCCTCTTGCGCAAGGGCAACAAGTATGATGAACCCAGCTCTTCAATAAGATTTTAGAGAAACTGCGTCCGAAAATTAGTTCTGGCCTTCTGTACTGCTCTATACAAAATTTAGTATTTTTTGCACTGAGATCTGAGATGTAGAAATTGTGAATAGGCCACGGACAGGCTTAACCGAACATTTTCTGACCATTTACTCAGTTGCAGTTGATCAAATGGCAGATATCCGAGATAAAGATCATCAAACTTTGATAAATTGTAGTGTGAAATAGTTTCTGGAAGCTTTTTGGGGCTACTACTATCGATATCGACTGTCAGATGTGCTGAGTAATAAAACATTTTTTTCCCTTCATAAATTTTCATTGTGGCATCATTGTTTTCCCGTAGTGGTGTTTCATGAAATTGTAGTGTCACTATATTGCGTCAGATAATATTGCTCTTCGATTTCGTCTCACCGTCCCTACTAAGCTCGTATTTTTTTGGCTTTTAGCATTTGAGACAACTTCAGTGTAGTGAAGAAAGGTGTGTCGGTTGAGGCATTTCTGCCCTTGTTCTCAAATGACTTGATCAGTTGTGCTCTGAAAGAGAGAGATTCGTTGAACGCAACGCTGATCCTTCCCAAGGTTTGGAAATCCGTTCAAAACACATTTGGTTGATGCCAGAATTTATTCTTTTTTTCTGACATCGTGTGGCTACAGAAATTTCAGCCGCACGTTTCTTTCTAGAGTTAAGCTTTTACTTTCCCAAAACCTTTCTTGAGTTCTGTCAGAATTCCAGGTATTCAAGTTTACGAAGGAAAACATATTTAGCTCGACTTGCCATTCCTTCATTATTCAAAAAAATATAATCTCCCCGGATAATAAATTGACCTTGAAAGACCTTTATTCTTCAGATTTTCATTTACATATACTTTTTAGAAAGGGTAACCCCTTCCAAGAAAATTATACGTCCCCTTTTTCCTATAGAATAGTACGTTCGGTCAAAATGACCGAAACCGCGGTTCTAAGTATGAGAACTTATAGCTCTGAAACACGGAATGTGAAGATAATAAAATGTTCGTGAATTAATACTCATATATCATGAAATATTTTTATCTGAGCTTAAGTTTACGAGATAAATGAAAACGAAGTTTAATTCGGGTCAAATCGACACACTCGCGGTTCTAGTGTTAAACACGCACAGTAGCCGTTACCGTAAACTGTGATGCGAAGCTTCGAGTTGTCCCTCATCTTCATTCTAATTGAATGTCATTTACATATATGGATGTGAATACATATCTAAAAACTATATCAAAAATACTGAAACCTAATAAGAGCAATAAGAACCAATAGTTATGATAAAATATAAATATACTTCCCATAAAAAGCTATGGTTGTCTCATCTAAGTACGGATAGCTTCCAGATTTATCCCACAATGATTATCGTATCTTTTTTTTAAATGTGCCGATTGTATTAGCATTCACGATCCCCCGGAGGTAAGCTATTTCATTCATTCACAACCCTATTAGAGAAAAACTCCCTACGACACCACAATTTTGAATTGTCCTTTACCAGTCGATACTGATGTCCTGTTGTCGAAACAGTTGATTGACGATGTATTGATGATTCAAGGTCCATTTAATTCATCCCATTGGAAATTTTGAGCACTTCGCTCACATTTTCCGACACCTGCACTCTTATAATGTATAAAAATTTTCAAAAAAATCTGTACAAGAGATCCTGGGTTTGATTCCCGGTAATAGTGTAATTCCCGGTGTAATATAAACATTTTCAAATATCCAGAGAAATCGTATTATTTTCCTTCCAAGCAACATCACTACTTTTAGAATTTCTTCACGTGATCTGCATTATTGCAAATCAAGGTTACAACTTAGAAGAGGCATTTGAGAACGATGATTCCCAATGGTGAGGCCCACATCCCACTAGGGGGAAATTGGAGTTTTTCTATGAAGGCTTGGAATTTTCCAAACGCCATTTTTTATATCAGTTCAATTTTTTTTTATTTTTAAGCATTTCTTGACTTTTCTTTTATTTTTCAGTGAAACAGGTTTGACTAAGGGTGGCAAATTTTCTTACCAACCGGCGTCAATGGGTTTTGTGTTCCACGGAAAATTTGTGCCAGTGAGATCAAGTCCACGAACTCCTTTACAAAATATTCTGTACATAGGAATGTACAAGCAATGAGTTAATTGAGAATAAGAACTTACCGGTCTGTTAGGCCGTGGTCCGATATTTTTTCCGGTGCTTCGCTTGCAGCTCTGATTGGTATCTTCAGAGGCGAGTCTGGTACTACCGAGCGCCAACGAGATGCCCGTCTAGAAGTTGCTGTCGTCTGCAATCGGTAGTACCAGACTCACCTCTGAAGATTACCGCCACAGCTGCAAGAGAAACGTTTGATAGAAATAGCATACCATGACCTAACAGTCCAATAAATCCTTATTCTGAATTAGACGCCTACCGCCAAAGCCTACACCAACGCAATGAGTTAACTGTTTTCTCATCCAAGCTCATGGACCCACGAAAGTGTCTATTCTGAAGCCTTTCCTTCAACATTACAAGGGGGCGTCAAAATGCGCGCTTGCCCCGGGTGATTAAGCATCTAGTTGCGACACTGGCTGCTAATCTAATCCATAGGCGGAATTGACTTGGAAGTCTGGGGGCACGATGACGATGATGTCAATTCATATATACATTTATACATTAGATCAGTCAACTCCACCTTTGACACTGGGGGGGGGGGCAATGCCCCCCACGCCCCCCCCCTCCCGTATCTCCGCCCATGATCTAATCTAAGTGGTCCAGCCTGGCTCCGGGATAAAAAGAAAGAGACAGTCCTAGAAACATTCATTTTGAGAATACCATCGTTTGCTCAACAACAAACAGCTAATGCCATGTACAAAAGAGGGCGTGGGGGGGGGTCACTTCGCCCATTTTTAAATAACAGAAATAGGATGCAAACAACAGTACTGATTCCTATGGCCATAATAGGCCGTTTGATTCTCCCACTGAAAAAATAATGCACCCTCCCTATCCTGCGTAAGCGTTTGAGTTGAGTTCCCATATATATACGGGACAAAGAGAGCCAGCTTCGTGGCAGAGTCTGGAACAAAGTGTGCGAACCTAACTTAGGGTAACTTAACATAATCCTGCCAGAGGTAGAGTTGTACTTGGATTGTAATTGTGCCTGGATTAGAATTGTACTTAGTAATGCAAGGCTTGACGCGCGTGAATCCCAAGCGAGAGGGGAAGGGGTTGTCATGGCTATAAAAGAATTGGTATTATGACTAGGGTTATACTAGACGCCCTCTTTTTTATATAATTTCCAACGTCCTCCTATGTTTTAGGAAATCCTCTCTTTTGTCCTCCTTTTCAGGTTTCCGGAATTATTATTTTTTTCTCTCTCTGGGGAATGTCTTTTCACACACACATTCTGAAACATATTTCTTCATTGATATGAGTTTGTGTGTGTGTTTTTCTCCACATGTTTACACGCTTTGACCAATTAAAGTCAGAATTCCTAGAATACAAGAATCCGAGATAATTTTATTGCAGATTCCACAAAAATCTGCAACAAGCAGAGCAGATGCTATTCTAACTACGGCCCAGCTTGCTCCGGCATAATATGAAACAGACAGTAAGAAAAATAGCTTTGGAAGAAGAAACCGCAACATCCATTTTGAGAATATTATTGCTGCTTGCTCACCAATAGTTAGTGCCCTGAACTAAAGTGGGGAGGAAGGGAATATGTTCAGGATGGAGCATAACAAACCTATGTAAGCTTTCAGAAACGCTAATGAATGTAACAGTAGGAAAAAGTTCTTTGAAAACCTCTCTTGCTTTGCCCCAAGAAAAGCAATAAAATTGACCAGACGGCAGGAACAACTCATAATAAGTGAAGGAAGGTGGATCACTATTTGCTCTTTTTTTGTTTTGGTTTATTTTAGCGGTTAGGTTTTAGTTGGGAAAACTTATTGCGGTGGTGATGGAGTTTTTTTTTGTCATTATAATGGCACCATCTGTTGTGAAAGTTGGCAAAAGTGATATTTGCAAGGGTGCGCAGGCGTACTTCTTTCTCAGTTTATGAATCTAACAAATGTGAGCTTAAGTTTCTCTAACCAAGTTAAGTTAACTCTAACTAATGTGAGCTTAAGTTTCTCTAACCAAGTTAAGTTAACTCTAACTAATGTGAGCTTAAGTTTCTCTAACCAAGTTAAGTTAACTCTAACTAATGTGAGCTCAAGTTTCTCTATAGCTCAGTGATCTAACCTAACACTGAGTGCGTATTTAATGTTCTGACTTTTCTGTGCTGCTACAATTATTTCAAATTGTGAGTTTATCCGAATTGATAAATATTTGTACCATTGTAGGCCTGTTGCTGTCTGTGGCAAGACTTTTTTTGTGAGACAAAGACCGGCTCGCATTTGCACCTCGATCTCATCTATTGTCTGCGTGTTTCTGTCCTTCTATATTTCTTTTTTTTTTCTTGTTTCTCCTATTTTTTCTTTCGCCTTCTTCCTTTTTAGCGAACATAGAAACATTCGAATAAGGAAACAATTTATTTTAAGAACTATCGGTGATATTCTAATAGGGATAGTGCAAATTTGTTGCCAAAAGCTTGTACGTGAAAGGGTTAATTTTTGAAATTACTGTATGTGCAATACATGTTGACTTGGCAGAAAATTTCCATTCTTTTTCTCCAGTGAAAATGATATTTCTAACACTGATTTGAAAAATGTGATCATTTTGTGCCTGTTGTTCTTCAGCGTGATGGAGGCGATGGATTGTGGTAAATATTGTGATTAAATTTAGGTGGTCGGGCCTCGCACTAGCAGCAACCCGAACAGCTTCAGAAGCTGACGCGTTTAGGTGGCAGTTCTTATTATAACATCCAATCACGAGAAAAGTCTTATTCAATAGCACTATATATTTCAATATAAGATGTTTAACGATTGGTCGATCAAGGATGATGCATAAAAGCAGCTGTACCACACTGTGTTGTATTGCAACATCGCACACGCAATGTCACGTTTTTAATCTGTGTTTGTGCTGATCATCTGTTATAATGAATCCGTAGCTGAGAGGACTGGTCGGCGGTCGCGAACGTTTCCCCATTGCTTTGAATATTTAAATAGTTACGCCACTGATTTCTATAGAGAAATTGATCTTCCCGACTGCGGCAACTGAACTTCGGGCTCCATCAACTTGTGGCCAGTGGGCATTTAAATGGTTAGTCGGGACTTGGACCTGTGCAGCGTCGATGGTAGCAACAACAACAGCAACGTGCGGTGCGATGGAGTAGAGAAGCTTCCAACGCGGCGACCATGTGTTTCGGTTATGACTGAGGCCGAGAAAGACACGCTGAAACGCCGTATCTTCCTTGCAGCGAGAGATGGCATGGCCACGATGGTGTACACCCTACTGAGGAGGGCGACGTCCAAGATGGAAGAGGAGAGGGAATACGTTGGGCACATGACCCACGATGATGGACACCACTGCTCGCCATTGATCATCGCTGCCATAAATGGACACTCGAACGTCGTCAAGACACTGCTGCACCACTTCCAGCCGGACGTCGAAGAGGAAGGCACCGTTGTGGTGGATGGTTACTTGATAAGGGGCGCTACCGCCCTCTGGTGTGCTGCTGGTGCTGGACATTTCAACGTCGTCAAGTGTCTGGTTGTCCACGGTGCTGATGTCAATCACTGCACCTTCACGAACTCTACACCTCTCCGTGCGGCATGTTTCGATGGGCGGTTGGATATCGTCCGGTACCTCGTCGAACATGGTGCTGATGTTCATGCAGCGAACAAGTACAATAACACGTGTTTGATGATATCTGCGTTCCGAGGACACTTAGACGTGGTTAAGTATCTGATCAGCCAGAATATGGATCTTGACGCCAGAGCTCAGTGTGGTGCGACGTCGCTGCATTTTGCTGCTGAGCACGGCCATTTAGATATAGTCAAAGAGCTTCTGAAAAGTGGAGCGAAGATCACGAAGGATAAAATTGGCATGAGTCCTCTTATAGCTGCTGCTGAAAGGACGAAAGCGAGTGTTGTAGAGTATCTCATAGATTCGCCATGGTTTACGAGTGATGAGTGTATCGAAGCATTTGAACTCCTTGGAGCGTCATTCGCAAATGATAAAGATCATTATAGCTTGGAGAAAGCTTTCTATTATATGGAACGGGCGATGAAGCTGCGGTTGGTTAATCCAGATCTTTTCCTGCCTAAGAAGTGTCTTCCACCAATGCCAGCTTACGACAACAGAATTGAGAGTCAAACTATGGAAGACTTGCAGTCGATCCGTCATGACTTGAACGCATTGCATATGGAATCACTCGTAATTCGGGAAAGAATACTCGGCACTAAAAATCCAGAACTGCCACATCCTATAATATTCCGAGGTGCAGTATTCGCGGACGTGGGCCAGTTTGATCGGTGCATCAATCTGTGGCTCCACGCTCTTAGGTTGAAGCATACTAATGAAATATCAGTCACGCAGGATCTACTACGTTTTGCCCAGGTCTTCTCACAGATGCTTCACATAGGGGAAGATGTATCGTTACATCATCTACGGGATGTATTAACTGTTGCCGTGGAAGAGGTTGAGAAAAACATTCAGTTCGCTGTTTGCAATAATACAGATGTATGCACGAATGCTCTGGAAGAACTGAGTGATAACATGCATTCAATTTTATACCTCCTAGTTGTAAGTACAAAGATAATAAAGAAATACCCACCCGAAGAAGAGCACGAGTTCTACAAACTGGTGTACAGAATCAATAGGCTCAAGCTGTCAACACAAAATGGATCGACTCTCCTTCACCTTGCTGTCAGTACCTACACTCCGGTGGACGACTTCCACACGAGAAACGTTTGTAAGTTCCCGTGCGCAGCTACCACCAAAATGTTAATCCAGTGTGGTGCAGATGTAAACGCTATAGATAATGCTGGGAACACGCCTCTGCATATCATAGTCGCATACCAGAAGCCTATAACCGATTTCATGACCCTGCATTCTATCATCAATCAGCTGGTTGATGCCGGTACTCATGCTGACTGCGTCAACAACAACGGGGAAACTCCTGCGGATGTCGTTCTAACGGGTGTCGCAGAAATTATACTGAAAGCCCAGTACAGCTTCAGCCTGAAGTGTCTGGCGGCGAAGGCTGTTAGGAAGTACAGGTTACCTTACGAGAAGGTTATACCAAGATCGCTGATCCCTTTCACGGACATGCATGGCGCTCCCAGGAAGTAAATTATGTATCTTTAATTATTAGTCTCTATCAAATTATATCAAAACAGAACTTGGTATAATTGAGTTCTTATCCACTCCCGGCAATATCGATATGAGATATATTGCATGTGCATATGTACAGTGTCGAAATTTTATCTGTTTTAAAATAAGGGTTGTTGTATGTAAAATATTTATCGCACTATTATAATATTATCACAGATTATTTACAGCAGTGACTGCCAACCGTTTTATGTGCCGAGGAACATACATTTCCCAGAGTCCAATAGCACAAAGATAGTTACTCCTAGGCCTTGATAAAAAATTCAATCTTCAGAAGAAAGCTGTCTTAATGCATGGGCCTACTTACTCGTGCCTTGTGTCAAGACTAAAATGTGAAGAAAAAAAAAACTGTAGGCCATCTCCCTCTTCAGGCAAGGCCATCCTAACAGTGTCATGCCCCCTATAAATCTGATACAGTTGAGATTAATTGATATAAATGGTCATACGCTGCTCATGTACTGAAAGACCAACCGGTTGTGCCTGGGTGAGCTCCATGCATAAAGATGTCCCTACTAAAGGATGATTCAGTGAGGCTCTCTTACCTATTTAGAATTGTGATCCAATAAATACAGAGCTTCACTAATCCAAGGTCGCCATGGTGACTAGAAAATCAATATTGGCAGAGGTGCCAACATAAAGAAGCATTGGGGGGGGGGGAACTGAAAGTTGCTGGTCATTCTGTATGTACGAGACTCAAGCACATATGCAGGAGACAGAAGGCGAATTGCATTGTTTTTGCAGAAATTGTTGGGAGAGGGCTCAAATTGCCTTGGCTCTGGTGAGTATGGATATTGGCACCTAAAACTTTCTATTCACGATTACAAAATTTCGGACATGAAATTTTTTGATTTCATGACAGCACTTGCGATATATTAAAACTTAGGGAAGTTAATAAAAATTATTTTGGACCATTTTTTTAAGCAAAGACCATGTTTGGCTTCTAAAACATTTGACCGAGGCCTGAATGTAATACCTGTAGAGTAAAATCTCTTTCAACGGTCACCTATCTTTTACGTCAAAATAGTAATCGAGTTTTATGCTTGCAATCTTCAATAGGAAATCCCTTTTTTTATGGTCAGCCACTCTTTTTATGGACAGATTTTTGTTGGTCCCATAGGTGTCTGTGAAAAAGGTTTTTGTCAGTATATATTTACTCTGGGAAATCACAAGCATGCTCCATTCATGGAAGCAAGGCCAGAGTGAAAGTGGGGGGGAGTGAATTCCCCACCTTCCCAAAATGTAAGAAATCACACTGACGTATAGAATAATATAGTTAAGAGTGTTTTTCCATCACAGTTCTTCCCCCCCCCCCCGAAAAAATACCAATCTTTTCTTCAAAGAAATTTCTGGCTACAGCCCTGCACACAGAATGTGATGGAAGCCTGTTTCAAAAAGGAAGTTCTGCACAGACCTGGCAGACTGCACAACATTGTGCAAAGATGAACAAGATCCATTCTGTGTCTGTAGGCTACATCAGGAGAAATAAACTTGTTCATATGAGCTGCGCAGATCAGTTTCTCCAAACCGGATTTTGTTTGATTTGGCGTATTCACCCTGCTGTAAGAACCAGATCTCATATTTTTAACAGAGGGGACCTGCCTACTTGTTGAGCCCATGTGTTAAGACAGCTCCTCATTGGCTGATACCTCCAGTCTGGTAAAGTAGAGAACCCCCACCCCAGAAAATATTTTTTTCCCCTTGGGGAACCTTTGGTAATACAACTTCCATGTCTCGAGTAGGCTACCAGGCACCCTATTGTTTAGGAATATGATGAGTATTTAGTCATATTGATTATAAATGATGCGTATCGGACGGTATGTAGAGAGATCAGACTGGGGAAAAAAATAGTTCCGCTGATAATTTTCAAAAAGGTTTATTATTTAAAAAATAAGGGGTTTCAAACTTTTTACCGCTTCTAAAATCTGGCCTCGCAAGTTTGAATGCAATCTTTGCAGTGTACTATTTCAAATAGCCCAAACTTTTATTGAGCAGCTAGCCTTGCAGTCCAATAATGATACAAAAATTCAGGCATCTGCCAATTTCGCCTCCGATGGGGAAGACAGATGCAACGTTGCAAATACATACATTTAACACTTTTCAGATAACATTACATAAGCAAGGTTTCTGTCAAATTGGCGATTCCCAATTGCGCCAAGGTTGTACCACAGTCCCTTAGCGATCCAGAATGTTTTTAAATCACCAAACATTTTTAACATGGTGGCCAAATAAATTACCATGAATGCCACTTATAAAGTTTTTGAGAAATGGTCATGGAAAAACCATAAGGCGGAAAGCGCTTTTAATGGGAAATCTTGATGAGAATTAAAGGTTCTGACTATGAAAATAAGTTGTACTAAGCGGGAAAATGTTATAAGTGGTATCAACTTTATAATATTCAAGTTCTATCCCCCCCCCCCCCCACCAAAAAAAAAAAAAAAAATCTAGGTCTTTTCATCAGATTGGAGTGATGCTGATGATAATAAGAATCGAAAACTGTACCAAAAGATGGTAAGAATAACATGCTGGGTCTTGAAATACACATTCCGGTTGCCAATAGAAAATTTAATAGAGCACCAAGGCAAGCTAGTGGTGATTGGGGGCATCAATTTGGTGGCAACCTTGCTTATGGAATCGTAGTCTACTTTTCCCGACATACATCCCATATGTTAAAACTTCCTCAGGTAAGGCCCGATTCTGTCCTGAAGGGACAAGGACTGTATATTTACTGGATGCCAGCTTATAATATAGTATGTTTCAGTATTGGAATCTTTATAATGCACATATACTGTAAATGATCATAGTAAAATGAATTTGAATCGCTATTTAATCCTTTTCTAATCATCTCACACTATAATAGTTTGTGGACAATATCAAGTGAACGCTCATTACCAGTTTACAAGATTACAATGAAAAATTAGACTAGTTTCGATATCTCTACTCTCTTTACTAAATGGAATCAGTTTTCAGTAATTTATGTTCTGTGACATTATATATAATTTAAAATAGTATAACATTACATATATCCTACTGACAAAATCGTAACTTTGAGAAATCTGTGATCTTCGAAAATTATGGTTGTGTAACTGTTTCTTTGTTGAAATGTATCGATAGTCAAATGAATTTTCTAATTAGAATCAGGAATATGTTCTGGAAGTTTGATGTGTTCGCCCGCATATACGTACTTACATGTATCACCAATGTGTATGAAATTTTTATGCAATTTATCCACTACTGAATAAAGGAATTGCAGCGCGTATCATTTTTTGGCCAAGATCAAAGTGTAAAATATTTATTGGCCACGAAACTGTAAACACATGCACTGAATGAGCTTTGCATTGAGAACACTCACAGCTTGACTTTACATGGTGCAATAGTTTGGCATCATGTGCAAACTATGTTCTACATCTCTGGGTGTGATGCATTCATGATGCTAATTCATAGTACGATGTCAGTGAGCAGAGGTGGATGTTGCCTTCTTCCATTCTAGTCTAATTTTCTTGACCACTCATTCCTCAAATTTGCAGCCTTGCACTATAACTCGCTTGGATCCCATTTCTGTAAATACGCCTCTGTCTCTAGGTCACTCTTTAGATCTCTCACATTCTTACACACTGTTTTGGTCACTCACATGCTCGCAAGCACATTCTATAGTTCTCTTTTGGTCAGTCTCATGCTCACAAACTCTCTGGGTAACTCTTTTTGTTGCTCACTGACCTGGTCCTTTGATCTCTAGGTCCCTCCCATGCTCAGACACTCTCTAGGTCAGGGGGTTCTCAAACTGTGTGCCACGGTGAACCTGACCAATAGTTTTTCAAAGGAACTCTTTGTTAAACTGTTCTGAGGAGCCACATATAAACATTGATTAGAGAAAGGGGCACTGTGGGTGAAAGAAGTTTGAGAACCCCTGCTCTAGGTCACTCTTGTAGTCATTCACACTATTTTGGTTGCTCACTGACCTGGTCCCTTGATCTCTAGGTCATTCCTACATTCAGACACTCTCTAGGTTGCTCTTTTGGCTATTCACTGACTGGTTATTTGCTCTTTTAGTCACTCTTTTGATTCTCCACGTGCTTGCACACTTTTTCGTTTCTCACATGCTTGCAAACCCTGTAGGTCACACATTCGGTCATTCACTGACCTAGTCCCTCGCTCTCTAGGCAGAGGCAGGTTTATGGTTTCATTGCTTGTGAGCTATAAAATGTGTTTCACATTCTAATAATTTTCTTGACCTTCATTCCTCAAATTTGCCACTCCTCTGAACTTGTCACCTTGAACTACATACTATTCAGCTGCTACCCCATTAAACTTCTGAAAAAAAATGCTTCCGTCAGTGAAGCCAGGTTGTCATGGAAAACCTCAGTCATTACTGCGTGCGAATTGATATGCTAGATTATTAATATATGGAATAACATGGTTAAATCTATTATTCTATCACTTTGGTTCCCCCTTTCCAAAATGCTAATTGTCCCCTTCCAAAAGAAATCTCTGGCTACAATCTTAGTTTAACATAAGAAATGACAAATCCCAGGTACCAAGTTTGCCATGATGATATGACACTATTGGTATTGGAGCTTTATTAACAATTGAAGACTCTGAAGACAACACAGAATTCATTTCATAATGTCTTATAACACGAACAGGGGCTACATAGTCTCTTATGTAAAATGTGAAAAATCCTGTAAAAATATCTGGTGTTATAGTTAAGAGTCACGTGAGTGTTGTAAAGATCCTTGTGACTGCAAGTATCATGGTTCCTATTTATTGATGTGAAAAATTTAATACTTTAGGTTTGGTTTCTCGATGTCCAAATGCTGGAATTTTCAAAAAAAATCTACAATCTATTAGACAGGTGTTCCTAATGCAAAACTCGCTCAGTGCATGCAATAGCACTTATTTTAACTGCTGTTTATTTATTTGCTTATCAAAAGAGATTCTCTGATATATTTTTTTGATGCCATCTCAATGAAATTTAGTTAACCTCCAATGGAAAGTCGAACCCGAGAAGGTTGATTTCTTGTGATATATACACACAATATTTTAAATATTATATATATTACACAATATTAAATATTATCATTTCATTTACATCTTGGTTTATTTCAAGGTACTTGTCGAGTACCAACCACTGTTCACTTCAAATAACACTTTTCTATATAGATTATTATTCACTAGGCTCTTCCGTATCCTGTACCTGTATATTTTGGCAAATAACCATTATAAGAACAAATATCACTGCCTCAAGACTTGAATCGCAAAATATAGCTGATTGTAACACTATAAAGAAGAATCGTTGAAATATTTCAAAATAATCTTTAGCATAAATATGATAACGGAATGCTTGAAATCGAATTGCTCAAATATTAATGAAATATTGCTTAGTTGTTTCAGTGATTTAGCTGAACTTTTTTTTTCTGGTAGAAATTTTTTGATTTGTACTGATTTTGCTCAATATTATTATTATCATGCTCTTATGAATACCTCCTTTAGATGTGACACACATTTTGATGAATCGGGAAGATACTGTGTAAATCCAGAAATAATGTTTTTCCCTTTATGTATATTTTAATTCGGGGATATGAATCTGACAATCAATGATTTTCCTTTCAGTTACAGTAGAAAACAATGTATTGCAGAGTTTTGTTTGATACATATTGAATTGCATATAATTTTTTTTCTAGCATTATCATCTTTGAATAACTCGTTGACTAAAATATTATGATCATTCAGTTGGGTACTCAGTTAAGGTGTAGATCTGGGGATCTAAGGTTGATCTTAAGTTGTGATAATTTTTGAACAAATTTCCAAACAATGTTCTGTGGTTGCGCTAGATCAGGAATGCTGCAAGATTGCAGTCCTTTAAGGCAGGGGGTGGCCAAGCTGTGCCAGAATTAGAACTATTTTTAATGAGCATGCCACTTTATAAATTTTAACATATAGACCACATACATCCTATTTTACCAGAGAAAATCATTATCCTTTCTCCATTCCATGATTTGGCTGTACTTTTGTTTTCGTAATGCTAATTTTTTTCACTTTTTTGAGTAAAGAAAAAAATGTTTGTTTTTTTTAATCCTAAATTTGATTAATATAATACAAATTGTGTATTGATAAAAAAGTCATCTTATGCTTGTCAAGCGCTCAGGATGCTTGCCCCCAACTCAAATAAATTTGGTAAGAGCACTGAGCACACTCAACCTGATAATTCGTGGATGTACAATGCTATGCATGTAAATCCTTTGCATGGGTCCCTTTTATATGGGATATTCAGCACTAGCCCCCACCCCAAATGTTTTTCTTTGTGCCCCCATCTCCAGTTAATGTTTTTTCAAGATGAGAGGTGAAACAAAAACATTAAATCGAAAGGTAGGCCTATCGCATAATTATAAATAACAAGGCCTACCATACCAAATGTAGTTTTGGTAGCCTACAGGACTATTATTGGTAAGAAAAAAAAAAATGGAGAAATTTTTTGATTGATTGAAAAATATTAAAATTTCTTAAGTTTTTAAAATAAATCTTCACATGTAACTCAGCATAATGTGACACTCATTGGCTACCTCTGCTTTAAGATATTGTAAGGTTTCTTGAGATCAGACAAGGGTGACACATGTTCAAAATTCCTAACAGTTCTGCCTAAAACGTTTTACAAAAGCAAGGTTCTTCTCTCAATCTTTTACTACACTGAAAATTTTAACAAAGCCTGTTAAGCTTTAGATGCTCAACCAAGTGCTGATCTGGTCTTCTCAATTGGTCGAAGATCAAAATGCTGAGATTGGCGCAACAATAGTTTCACACCCAAGTCTAGAAACGATGCAATTGCCTAGAAAGTAATTATTCCACATCATGGTTGTATGATAAACCACCGGTTGTCAACATGGGTGGAGATACGGGAGGAATCATCATCATGCCTCCCCCAGCTTTCATGTTTATCTCTCCCTATGGTTGTCACAATGACCATTTACCAGCAGAAAACTTTCCAGATGGAAATACTCACTGCATAAACCTATGTGCATAACACATAGGTGTCCAGACAATCATTGGTAGGTTGAGTGCATGCCACTATCCATTGATCCTGTTTTAATTTTTTCATAGCTTTTGGAATTTGCTTTGAACCATGTGCCTATTCAGCTGTATAAGATGGATATTTTTGGATCTAATTACAATAATCGTTCAATATTATTACTACCTCTACATTTCATATGATCATAATGTCTTAGCCACCGAGGCTGATAATTCAAAGATGGATTACATGTTACATAATGGAAGGGAAAAAACCATAGATCAAGGCAAATAGCATAACCGTACTGACCATAACGTTTGGCTCTTAAGTTTTTTGCCTAAAAATCAGGTTATCAAATGGGTATTTTCTGCCATTTTGCCTTTATTGTTGTATTTTTTTCTTTACTCTGTTACTTATTAACAGGCGAAAGACTTCTGTTCCTTCAAAAGTATTGTAAAGAAATTACGGTATATTACCTCATTGCTTTTATTTTTATCATTCATGTATTGCTGTAGTAACGATTCTGCAAACTGGAGTGTTTGATTCTTTTTGGTTCGTGAATTGTGGAAAAAAAAAATATTTATCGCCTTTGAGGTAAAAAAGGTACAATTTTAACATGTCAAGATATGTATTTACCATACATAATTTTTTTTGTGTTGCTCATTAATTGTTATATTAATGAATGAAATGGGAAATATTTATTATCAAAAGTTACGATATACTCATTATTAATCTCTATTTGTTGGATGCACATCACCTATGAATTTAATAATTGTTAGAGTACTTGTTCCATATTGCGAGGCTCGTAACCATTGTGCTTTCTGTGTTAAAATCCCCCTCCCTACCCCCGAGACAAGGTGTGTAAAATAACCTCTTTTTTTTGTGTGTGAGGGTTTTCTGTTGTGATAGTTATACAATATATTGTTTTACTTTTTATTTTTAAGTTTGTCAAAGGATAGTTCTCATAGCGTTGATGAACCATATCATTTCGACCGTGTTAGTTATTATTATTATATTTTTGTATTTTATTCCTTTTTATCATTTGTGAAACTGTTGCATTTTATTAAAGTTTATACCGCTGAAAGTTCAGAAAGGATATCTTTGTGTGTATTTATGATTTATAACATTTCACGATTGCGAGTTTATTGTAAAAGTCACAATGTCCTGCTCCTGGCTGCCCCCAGCGCATTTTTAGAATTTCAAAATGATAACTTTCTATCGTTAAACAAAAATATATTCTTTTTTTTCAATAATATACAGTCGAACCACGTTGTAACGCTACCTTCCGTCCCAAAGAATTCTGGCGGTATAACGAGTTTAGCGTTATATCGGAATAGCGTTTCGGGGAGGCTTCATTATATAAATTCACACGTTTAGTATGATATGAACTACTGTTCTCGGTGTCTTATTAGTGTTAGGTACTCCATAAGTAAAATAACCTATTTTATACGCATTCAATTCTAAGATGAGAAAATTCGTAAAATTTAATAAAAACTGCTCAATTATTTAATTTATTTCTTGATGTAAAACTTGAGATACATATACTGTACACTTACCTCTGAAATTATTTTAATTTTACATTAATTTATCGATGCATTCTATAAGTACAAAAACAAAATAAGCAATGGAAAACACAATGGCGTCATTGCTTTTTTAGTCCGTATTGGTTTAATAATCACAAATTTCCCGTTTCTCAGATATTGAAAGAACACCTGTCGACATAATTTGAATGAAGCGAATCAAGGGAGATGATAGTATAGGAAATGTAATGACCAGCGAGCAGGGGGCCGTATTGTGCCTTTTCGGGGCACCGGAGCTGATTTTTCCTTAGAGCCTTTCTTGAAAGGGTTGTTATTAAGCAAAATAAGTGTAAAAATTTTTGCCCCCCCCCCTCTATTTGGCTCGGGGCCCTGGGGCAGTGCCGCGGTTGCCCCAGCCTAGTTACGGCCCTACCAGTGAGTAAAAAAATATGCACTGTTGAAAGACTTTTTTTGGCAACCTTGAAAATACTTGAGCAGTACGCTCATTTTTTGTACACCCCTCCCCCCACATCCCCATCAAGAAATCTGTTTCGTTGAATACGCTGGTGGTTTTGATTCCTACAAGCATACAGGAATTCAATGTGCTTTCTAAGACCCCCCCCCCCTGACTACACACAATTTTTTATTCAAGTCATTTGCTCTAAACCAGCGGTTCTCAACCGGTGCTTCGCGGAGCCCCTGGGGCTTCTTGTGCGCTCTTTCGGGGCTCCGCGGCCGCTCGAGAGAAATAAAATAAAACACAGTAATTCGCAAAAAATAATTACTATTACTTTAGAACAATAAAAATAAATCAGTAATTTTGCTGAATAAGTAAAAAATAGGTCTACGGGGCTCCACCATAGAAATTATATGCCAAAAAGGGCTCCGCGAGTCAAAAAGGTTAAGAACCGCTGCTCTAAACTCATGGCCCCCACATCCTGGAGCAGGGCCTCTAGGCTGAAATTTTTTGCTGGCCCCGGTTAGACTTTTCACGGACCCTTCTACAGTTAATTTATATCATAAAAAAGCAAGAAATGATGAGAATTGTCCCGGACCCCAGGGCTAGAGCCCTATCAGCCCCGGTCTTGTGGGGGCCATGTCTAAACTATTGTCATATTGACTGATAACAACAATGGATGAGAAAAGAATTGTTCCTCAACTCCTTTCAGAGAAAAAAAATGATGAGAGACGATTTGTGAAAATTTTCTTGGCACATGACACATGTAGACTTCCTATACATCCACAGTTGGCGTTATAACGAGTTGGTGCTATAACGGGGTTTTTTATATTATAATCCTTATATGGAAGATTTGTTCACTGAAAACTTGTGGCGGTAAGCGGGTTAGCGCTACTACAGCGTTGGCGCTATCATAACGGGGTGTTCGACTAATAAATAAACTACGACTAGAAGTAAATAAAAATACAATTGAAAAGAAAAAAAGAAATTGTTCACAGTATGGGTACTTATCCTAGTTGAAAATCAACTGCCGAAGCAGATGGAACAGGTTGCAAATGTCAAGCGTAAATATCAAGTTAAATTTTGAAACAGGCAAAATTCCTCTTCTCATAGCTAAAATGAATAAATACAGTCGAATCCCGTTATAACGAACTCCAAGAGACCGGAGAAATCACTTCGTTACAACGAAATTTCGTTATAAAGGAATTCCAGGTGTCTGCATTGTTCCCATGTAAACTTATCTGAGGGATTAGAAAAGTGTTCGTTAAAATGAGATTTTCGCTGTAACGGTATTCGTTAGAACGGAATTCGACTGTAATAAATTTATTTTTTTCACCATGAATTTTCAACAAACTTCATTGTTGACTGACTATGTTTCAATTATTAACAGGTTAAAAAAAGGAATTTTTTTTGGATTTCTTGGTTGACACTTTTTGAACTTTTTCATTTTTTGAGAATGACCCAAAAATATATGAGATGGCTACTAAATATTGGTTCAATAAGGAATTGCGTCGTGCAAGGTGTATGTAAATAGCGAGTTTTCAGAAATACACTGCTGGCCACCGTAAATGCAACACCCTGAAGGAAGCATGCAAATAATATGAAATTTACAACATGCATTAGCGGAGGTGAGATATGCAAATGATTAGAATTTCAGCGCAGACGCACATCACGCGCGCCTGTGGCGCCACTTCAAAGCGCTATTTAAGGCTTGGAGATTTCGACGATTGGAAGTACGGCAATTGTGTTTTTCTTGTGGTTTTTTCAAAAAAACGATCAATTATGCCTCGTAGAAAACAGCGATCATCTTTTGATCAAGTATCCGAGTTCGACAGAGGAAGGATAGTGGCCTACCGAGATTGTGGATTATCTTTCAGGGAAATCGGTAGTCGTGTTGGACGAAACCAAACAACTGCAATGCGGATATGTGATCGTTGGATGCAGGAGGGTACGACGTGTTCGATCGCATCCACCTCAGTGCACCACTTCACGTGATGACAGGCGTATTGTGCGTATGGCAGTGACGGATCGCTCAGCCACATCACGAACCATAGCACAGTACATTCAGTCTGTACCGCATCATCCAGTGTCTGCGCGTACCATTCGACGCCGTATACAGCAGAGTGGTCTGTCCGCAAGACGTCCATTGCTTCGTCTACCCTTGACGCAGAACCACAGACGTCTCCGCCGCCAATGGTGCGATGAAAAAAGGATGTGGACGGCACAATGGAATGAAATTGTCTTTACTGACGAGTCACGCTTCTGTCTGCAACACCACGATGGTCGGATTCGAGTCTGGAGACACCGTGGAGAGAGGATGCTGAACAGCTGCGTTATGCACCGCCACACTGGTCCTGCACCGGGTATTATGGTATGGGGGCGGTATTGGATATCACTCTCGCACTCCTCTAGTACGCATTGCCGGTACTTTAAAAAGCCAGCGCTACATCTCCGAGGTGTTGGAGCCAGTTGTCCTTCCTTACCTTCAGGGCTTGCCCACAGCCATATTTCAACAGGATAATGCGCGACCACACGTGGCACGCATTGTCCAAAGGTTCTTCGTCAATCGCCAGATTGAATTGCTTCCCTGGCCAGCTCGCTCTCCGGATCTTTCGCCGATAGAAAACATGTCGTCCATGGTTGCTCAACGATTGACCCAGATTACATCCCCAGCTGCCACACCAGATCAACTTTGGCAACGCGTGGAAGCTGCCTGGTCTGCTGTACCCCAAGAACACATCCAAAGTCTCTTTGAATCAATGCCGAGGCGTGTGGCAGCGGTGATCTCCAACAATGGCGGCTACTCTGGCTACTGATTTTGGCAGGAACCACACTTCACAGAAGTCTATAAATTTAATCATTTGATGCTTGGTCAACATGTTATCTACAAAATAAATATTGTTGCGATATCTCTTGTCTTTCTTGGTGTTGCAATTTAGGTGGCCAGCAGTGTAGTAAACACTTTAACGCTTTGGTTGGGCATGGACACTTGATAACATAATATTCACCATAATAATTGCAGTCGATGTCATTTCTAATGACAGCTGTATATTTTTTCGTTTCGCATAAGTGGATGCAGGATGATTGCTCCCTCCACCCATAGGTGGAGATAGACTTGAAAGTCTGGGGGGGGGGGGCACGATCATTGTTGAGGGGGATGAGTGATGTCAATTCATATATACGCAAATAAATTATATCAGTCGGTTTTACCTTCGACGCTGGGGGGGGGGGTCCTCCCATGACCCCCCTCCCCCATAAGTAGTGGGAAAAGGGGGTTACTGGAACAAAGGACTTAGTACAGTCAAGGCTAGGACCGGAAAAAGGCGCAAAAGGCGTTCGATGTACGCATGCGCGTCAGGTGCTTCTTGGGGGGGATTATTCATAGGGTCCTTGAACTTCGGGAATATATTCTACAGGACTTTTTTTCATACGAAAATTATAATTGATCCGTTATAAAAGAATACCCAATATGATGTTCTCAAGAAAATCGCACCTGTCCCCTACTTTCACTTTCGGAGAAGATCGTTATGCACCTGTTCACCCGGGGGACGTTCTCAAGAAGGTGCACCTTGCTCGACCTACTTTTACTTTCGATATTGAACACCTGTTAACCTGTGGGAATATGGGATATACTTTTTTTTCAAGGGGGACGTTCTCAGAAGATGCACCTTGCTCGACCTACTTTTGCTGGCCTTTCCTTTGGATATAGAACACCTGTTAACCTGTGGGAATATAGCATATACTTTTTTTCCAAGAAAACTTTCACCGCTGACAAAAAGCCACTTTTACTTTCGGTCCGAACACCTGCTAACGCACTAGCATTCTCATATTAAATCACTGCATTTTCTTCCGCAAGCGGATAACGCCAACTACCTATTTATACAGGTGCTACCCTCATTTTCAGTTGCTTCATCTGCTGCTCCTGAAGTAGTTCCACGTCTTCACGAACTCTCGTGTAAGTAAAAATTTAATATTTCTTATATTCTATTTTATTTTCGTTTTAAATAATTATAGATAGACGATAAAATATTTTTCATTATATTTTCAGTTATCTGCCATGGAAACAACATCCAGCAAGGATACTATGAACGTCGTAAAACGTGTTCAGAAGGAAGATGAGACCAACTCGATGAAACGTCCGAAAATAGCACCCAGCGAAGTGAGCATGTTTCCCGTATGTGATGGCGTACACCTATCGGTAGTCATCTTCAAAAATACTTTAAAAGTTCACTTACGAATGTTTGAATCTGGTGGAGATGGATCCCTTATCCCTACAAAGAAAGGGATATCGATGACGCCCTACGTATTTGAGACCTTACGGGAGATGATGTCGAATGAACCCCGAAAAGTATTCTTTTTTGTGGTATGCGAAGATCTGTTGGTGAAGTCAGACGGAGAAAAGGTGTTGCTTCAACCGATTTACAAAAAAGAAGACGGTACATTCAATACGGCTAAGAACTATATAACAATCTACCGCGATTGTTTCATGAAGTTAGCTGATCCGGCAGCGAAGTGCTCGTCGTATTTAAGACGTGTGAAGTGCATCGACTTCATGCAGGATTGCATGAAGAAAAACGGATCATTTTCAGAGACCGCGGATCCTGAAATTGCATATGCTGAAAAACTCAGTGACATGCTCGAGGAATGTATCAACGACATCTTCCAATGTGATGGATGTGATCTTGATGCCCCGGGTCAGAGTTCTCATGATTGTTTAAGCCAATCTTTTGACATACGACTCGTGCGATATTTCAACCGGGCGTTCGCTAAAATTAACATGAAGAGTATTGCTAGGGATTTGAATGTTCATCCGAACTTTTTAAACAAGTTAGATTTTGAAAACTTTATTTTACGCGTGAAGGACCTCTATTCACGTAAAGATCCCCTACCCTGTTGGATGCTATGAGGGAAATAGCCCCATCAACTTTCTTCTCCCCCCCCCCCTTAGGTGAATAAAAACCCCATCCGCTTGATGAACTCTCCTCACTTGAAAGATGTCGGATCTTAACGAAGATTTTCTGGACTTTGGCATACCTCTTGACGAACTGAACGCGTTGTGCGACTTCTACGAAATCGAAGAACATTTTAGCGAAGTGCAACCAGACTTCTTCGATACACCGTCTTCTCCGAAAAAGCAGAAAGTTACTGTAAGTACTTTTGATATTATTACTTCAAATTTATTTTACAATTAATTCTAATTAGTATATATTATGTTTGGGTTTGAAGAAAGACTTGATTTTGAAATGTTTAAATTTTCCGGTTCAAATACAGGGATTTTTCTCTAATACTGGATTACACGTTACCCATATGGAAGACTGGTTGAACTCTAAACATTAGATCCAACCCAGTAACATTTTAACTTTCACAAATCAGAGTTCAAATAATAGGAAGAAAAAAAAATTTTCGTAGAATTTATGAAATTCTGTCATTGTGCATTTGAATCAAAATATTTTAATAGACAATGAATTCCCAAGTTTCTAGAACATTGCAAAGCATTGACGGTTACTATATTATGTATCCAACTGAGTATAAATTCTCTTATATTTTATTGAACAATAAATATTTATCAACACCGAAAAAAGGGTTTTATAATGGGGAGGGGGCTAGTTTTGATTCAAAATAATCATACTTTGGTCACATGAGATCTGAAGTATTTGGGGGGGATATCATTATATATAAATTGATTTTGTGTGTGTATATATTCTCTATGGAAATCTACAATTTTAGATCGATCGTCGTCAAATTTTGCATATGTACCAAATGGGACCCGACTTAAACAATAGGCTACTTTTGTCAGACCTGGGTAAATGGGTTAAAAACTGTCTGGCAACAAATGGGTTTTGGGTCTCAACAATTACTTTCAGAACGTTTACTTTGGTTACCGTGGTTCCCTAACAATACGTTTCAGATATGCCTTTATTAATGGTTTGTCACTTCTGTCAGTGTATGTATAATAGTTTATGCCTTTATAATGGTTTGCTACATTTTCAATACTCCCAGTAATGAGGCTTTTCGAATAGACGTTATAATCATCATCGCTTTGAGGACCTGGAAAATGGTGATCCTCATTGAAATCAGTGTTAAAATTGCTGATTTTACTATAGAAATGCAGAAATTTAGTGGGGTTTTTCACCACATAAATCATTTAAAAAATTGTATTGAATTCTCAAGTTTTGAAATATTGAGTCCGTTTAGAGATACGAAGCCCAAAAAAATTAAATACGAAGTAATTAGTCGGGACTATTTTCGAGTTGGATATTCATGCAATAACATTGCTTTCAACTTTTCATTTATATCTTCTCAAGCATGAAAATTAATGTCTCCGTTAATATTCAACTGCATAAATTCATATAGTTTAAGTTGTTTTTTAAATTAATTATGGACCCATAAAGTGCATCGAAGAAATTCCACAGCTTTAACCAAGCATTTGCGGAAGCTGAAATAGGCAGATGGATAACTTGAAGTTCAAAAAGAAGGGTCGAAATACCTAGCTCTCTTTAAGAAAGGAAAAAAAATATATATATACATTTCTACGTTTCTGAGTCATCATATTGGTTAACTTAGACACGGTTTGCATGTCCCTCAAAGAAAGAGGGAGATATCAAGTGATCCAAAAAGCTTCATTGAAGAAAACCCGGGCAACGTCGGGTATTATAGCTAGTATTTTATGAAGCGCAAAACTTTTCCGGATTGACGTTTGTTAGCGTTAGATTTTTCTACTCGTTTAATCAAATCTATTAGACATATTTTCAAAATTCGTATTTACCCATTAACGGAGAATAACAAAAATAATGAGGATACCACTTCAGCCATTTATTGACAAAGGAAAAAATTAAAATTTCGAATGACAAATTTCCATACCAACCGGCGTTAATGGGTTAAGAAACGAAGTAAAAGTTTTATAAAAAAGGACCGGTATTTTCTGGTAAACCAAGATCTGATCTTGGAGAATGAACTCCAATGTTTCCCTAAGAGTTTTCCTGTGAATATTACTTCAAAGTCGCTTATATACTCAGTGACTCAAATCGATATGCTATATGAGAGATGTGAACAACTTAAGAGTTACATTAATTGAGAACAGGTCAGAAATATTTTTTTCCCAGAAGAGAAAAAACTTAAAAACCATAAATCAAAATTCCACATTTTTATGCATATTAAACAGATAATAATTAACCATGTCTGCACAAGGCAACTTCAGTATGGATAGTGAATGATATGTCTGACATAAGAATCGATTGAGATAAAAATCACATAACGATAAAATTAATGTCTTTCTCCCATATCGTCAACCATGACCGTTTCTTTCATTATAGTGTTTGATGTTGCCATTTAATCTTATGGGTACCTGATGTTTACGTATTTTGTTTTTCCATAAGACAACTATTTTTATTTATATGAATAGTGTATTATTTCAGATAAAATGAATAGATTTTTTGTACCCACTTCGTCAGGTATTTTATCTGTTTGTATTATTATTTCTCAGACGTTGTTGCATTTCTACTTTCAGGATGCGCAATCGAACTCTCATGAACAAGATGGTTGCTTGCCAGACACATCGAAACAGACGGTAAGTAATCAAATTTATAGATTACTGAGGAAAAAACATAAACATATGAAAGGATTCGAGAATTTTATTATTATTTCTCAGACGTTGTTGCATTTCTGCTTTCAGGATGCGCAATCGAATTCTCATGAACAAGATGGTTGTTTGCCGGGCACATCGAAACAGACGGTAAGTAATCAAGTTTATAGATTACTGAGGGAAAAACTTAAACACATGAAAGGATTCGAGAATTTTATTATTATTTCTCAGACGTTGTTGCATTTCTGCTTTCAGGATGCGCAACCGAACTCTTGCAAGACTTGTGGTAAGGTGTTTAAAAGGTTACATGATTTACGTCGACATACAAGAATCCACTCAAAAGAAAAAATTTTTACTTGTAGAAAATGCAGCAGACGCTTTTCCCGAGGCGATAACAGACGAAATCACGAGCGGCAATGCTTTCATGGGGCGGGTGCTCCCCCAAACCAACAGGAAGATGCGTTGAACACTTTCACAGTTATAGTGATAGAACCAACTTCCGATAACGCATATGACCCCATTCTTTTCTTTAACGAGGTTCGAGTCGAAATACAAAACATCATACTCCGGGAAGTAGGTGTGAAAAAGGCTCTTAAATTTTATATTGTGCTGAACGTTCTCTTCTCAAGAAGAACAGAATCCAATGAAATTGAATTTATACAACCTTTTTTCCGCTCGAGAGTGGAACTCATACATTCTGAGGATGAACTCGGTGATAAGATAGATTCAGCTATCAAAAAAATTCTGTCTTCGCTCGACGAGTTTACAAGAATGGGCAGCGGGTGGGTCTTTGATAAGGTTTTAAAATTAGACCTGAATATAGCTGCCTACAACCCATTAGCAGCAGCTTCTTACTTACCCATACCTCCATCAATCGTGAACAGAAAAGCGATTATAAACATCTCAAACACGGATAATAAATGTTTTATTTGGAGTGTATTAGCAGCCCTTCACCCCCAAGACGAGAATCCGCAACGAGTATCAAAATATCTACAGTTCGAGCATGAGTTGAACATGGGTGGGATAGAGCTCCCAGTCAAAATAACCCAAATAAATCGCTTTGAAGAACAGAACCCACACATTTCTGTCAATGTCTATGGGTTAGCGGATAATGAAATCTTCACGATGAGGGTGACAGAGGCAACCCAACGTCTTCACCACGTTGACTTGCTATACATATGTAACGAAAATACCAGTCATTACAGTCTAATAAAAAACATGAGTAGGTTGTTATCCCCTCTAACTAAGCATAAAGGTGCTCGGTTCTATTGTCCTTACTGTCTACACAGGTTTTCTAGAGAAAATTTGTTGGTCGAACATAAAGAGTATTGCAAACCTCACGGTCTACAACGAATATGTATGCCTAATGAAGATGAAAAATGGCTTAGATTCACTCAGCACCAGTATCAGCTACGTGTTCCTTTCACGATTTACGCTGACTTTGAGTGTATCTTAGAGAAAATTTCTTGCTGTACTCCGAACCCAACACACTCATCCACTACCCACACAGAAAAACATGTACCAAGTGGTTTCAGTTATATTATAGTAGGCCCTGACACCACACTTTATAAACCCCCAGTGGTGTATAGAGGAGAAGATTGCGTGCAGGTATTCCTTCACATGCTGGTGAAGGAGAACGCTAGCATTCAAAACATTCTTAACACCGTGAAGCCCCTTAACATATCCCAAGAAGACGAGAAAAAATTTCAGGATGCTGTTGTATGTATGACGTGTGAGAAACCGTTGGGTGGTGATAGAGTTCGACACCATGACCACATATCGGGTGAGTTCGTTGCAGCGTTGCATAACGCGTGCAATTTACAGCTGAAATATTCTAACCATGTACCTGTAATAATACATAATTTGAGAGGGTATGACAGTCATCTAGTCATGCAGGCGGCAGGGCTCTTCAAAGATCAGGATATCTCAGTCATCCCTAATAATTTGGAGAAATACATTTCTTTCTCGATTGGGGATTTACGTTTCTTAGACTCATTTCAATTCCTACCGGCTTCTTTAGATAAGTTGGTTGGCAATCTTACCCGTTCAGATTTTCGATTGACTGACAGCATTTTCGAAGATGCTGACCTACTTGTGAGGAAAGGGGTGTACCCGTACGAGTACATCGACTCGTTCTCTCGATTTTCAGAGACTGAATTACCACCCCGCGAAGCTTTCTTCAGCAGTCTAACTGGAACCGATATAAGTGTGGATGATTACACTCATGCACAACTCGTATGGGAAAAATTCGGCATTCAACATCTCGGTGATTATCATGACCTTTACGTAAAATCAGACGTGCTTTTACTAGCAGACGTGTTCGAACGTTTCAGGAACCTTAGCATGAGCTATTACAAAATTGACCCTGCGCATATGTATACAGGCCCTGGTTTGGCTTTTTCGGCATGTCTGAGGATGACCGATATTAATTTGGAACTTCTCACAGACATAGACATGCATTTGTTTTTTGAATCCGGTATTAGAGGAGGTGTTTCTATGATCACCCATCGTTACGCTGAGGCTAACAGCCGATACAGCGAACAGTTTGAACCCAATCAACCGACCAAAGAAATAGTGTATTGGGATGCAAATAACCTTTATGGTTACGCTATGTCCCAATACCTACCATATTCAGGTTTCCGATGGTTGAGCACAGAGGAAATATCTAACATAGACATCGCAAACGTTCCCGAGGACTCTCCGAAAGGCTATGTCTTAGAAGTCGGGCTAGAATACCCCAAAGAACTTCACAATGACCATAACGATTATCCGCTAGCACCTGAAAACATGGTGATAACAGAAAAGTTGTTTTCAAACCATATGAAGAGCGTGTGGGGGAAAATTAACCCGGAGGGGAAACCGTCCGAATGCACAAAGCTAGTTCCCAATTTATACGACAAAGAAAACTATGTAGTACATTATCGCAACCTCCAACTCTACCTCACCCTCGGTCTCAAAATAAAATATATAAAAAGGGTTATAGAGTTCAATCAAAAACCGTGGCTGAAACCGTACATTGACTTTAATACCGAACGCCGTCAAGCAGCTTCGAACGATTTCGAAAAATCGTTCTTCAAACTGATGAACAATGCAGTATTCGGGAAAACCATGGAAAACCAGCGGAAGCATGTTAACGTAAAAATTGTGCATAAGGAGAAAAAAGCTAAAAAATTAATTGCATCCCCAGCCTTTGAAGCCTTCAGAATTTTTAGCAATGGATTGGTTGCCATAAAAATGAAAAGGTTAAAACTGAAATTAGTTCGTCCTATGTATGTGGGTTTCGTAGTTCTGGACGTGAGTAAAATCAAAATTTATGATTTTCACTATCGGTGGGTTAAATCACGGTTCGGAGAAAAAGCGCAACTTCTCTTCACCGACACAGATTCGTTAACGTATGCAATCGAAACCCAAAATCTACACCGCGTGATAAAATCCAACATGGACGAATTCGACACTTCCAATTTTCCTCCAAATCACACCCTTTACAACCCTCATAACAAAGCAGTGCTCGGGCTGATGAAGGACGAATGCCCCGGTGACCCCATTCTATCGTTTGTCGGTCTTCGTTCAAAAATGTACAGCATTGTTACGGCTAAGGAAAACAAGAAAACGGCCAAGGGAGTCAGCAAAACCGTTTCCTGCAATCAACTGCATCATGAGCTGTACAAGTCTTCGCTTTTCGATCAAGTGCGGTACAGACATACGATGGTAAAAATCACGAACACTAAGCACCAACTCCACACAACCATGGTACGAAAAGTAAGTCTTTGTCCCCTTGATGACAAACGCTATATATTAGATGATGGGGTTTCAACATTAGCTTATGGACACCACGCGATTAATCCCCACGGAGAAGAAGAAAGTTGATGTAACCAACAGAAAAATAAATGCTTATTGTACATGTTTCTAAACGATTGTGTGTGTGTGTTTTTTTTTTTTTAACAACAGGAGACACAATTCAGAGAAGAAAATCTTTATTTCCAGTACGTTTTTTACAACTCAAGCCATCTTTTCATATATTTTTTATTTCTTATGTAATAATGCGGTAAACTTATCTCGTATAAACCTTGAAGAAACTCTTTCTCACCCGGAACAGGTTTCTTTTTTTGAATGCTCACGACACTGGATAACAGTTCGGAAATATTTGTATTATCTATCTCCACCCCTTTATACACAAGCTGACCGCTCGGTGACCATTTGATAACATTTGGGTAATCTTTAAGGTGACTTATAATTTTTCCCGATATTTCACGGTGAGATTTCGGTAAATTTAACAATATATCAGATGTTGCACTTTTCTTCAACGGCGGTTTACTGAGATCGCGCATTTTAGGTTCTTCTTCTTCTTCATCGAAACGGTCGAGTGGCGAATTGTTTCCTAAGGCAGTATTCCTCTTGTTCAAAATCTGTTGATAAAACTTTATTTTAACCTCGTTCGGTAATTCACTGTTCAGTATCTTCGCCATTTCAGTATCTAGTTCCGTAAGCTGCGGCTCTTTAATAACATGGCGGTTCATTCTATCTTCTGGAACAAGTACCATAACTTTTTTAGCGAATTCCATGTCCTATCAGACTTGAAATCAAACCGATTGCAGCGGGTAAAAGAACTTGAAGGAAACCACCTTTTTGTATGAGGATCTTTCTCTTTTTATAAAGAGGTGTTTTCCTCTTTGCTAACGTACGGAGCAAACCTTTATACTTTTGAAGTTTAGCTTTTTGGAGGGTGGATATTGGGATATTACCATGCAGTAAATTCAATGCACATTCACAAACGGTTTTGATGTCAGAATTTGGTAACCGCTTCAATAATTCTTTACGTTGTCTTTGAGGACATCCGCTTAACAATCTCAGCACTTGTTGCTTCCTCGCGGACATATCGTTGAATAAATAGTGTCGCTGACGTACCCAGTCTTTTAACGTCTCGGTTGATAGACATACTGCGTTTGCGTGGGTAACACGTTGGTGCGTAAACGCATTTTTTCATCCGTTTCTTGCCTAAGATCGATCGATAAATATGAATACGGAGATTTCGTTGCATCTGCGTAACTTTCTTCGAAAAAATTTAATTTCGTAGGATACAACTGTCTCCCCAAATGGGTGATTTGGTTCAAATCCCTCCGGTTTTTAAACAGGAAAATATAATGCGCGTTTAGCGTTATTTCCCGCAGTTTCTTATGAAAGAAATTCTGAGTTACAAAGATAACCGATAAATTTCGATGGTGGCTATACTTAGTAAATAGCTTAACCATTTTCTCTTCTCCCGATAACTCTGACATAAAATCATCGAAAATCAGTAAGGCATTGGAGACTCCCTCGAAATTACAATCGTCTCGGAATTCAACATCTCTAATTTCCTCGTGCAGTGGCTGAGATTCTCCGTAAAACCATATCACGCGTTTCGGTAAAGGTTTGATAAGCCTTTCACGATGTTCGAGCAGACCCTTTAAAAAATATGTTTTCCCGCTACCGCTTGCACCTGCACAGACGGCAGTGAATGGATGGTGTAACGTTAACGGTTCCATCGTGAAAAATGATGAGACATGAGTTGTGCAAATCAATTTTATTAAAAAGAAAAGTATTTTCTTACAAAGTTAAACACACGTAAATCGTTGTTCACATTGAAGCGAGATACAATAGAATTCATACTTTCACCCATACATTTACAGTACACGTAATAAATAACATAATAGCCACAAACTTGGGTATCAGCTGACTGCAGCGCCACGTCATTGTAGGTGAGTCGTTGATATCTTCTCAGAAATTTCGTGATATTACCTTTCTGAAAGTTTGAAGGATGTCTTCCGAATGAGTCAAAAAACTCCGCGGTCAAATTGTCATGAAGATATATAGCCAACCAATGTGTTCCAGACTCTGCACTGGTATCTGTGTTAACGATCAGAGCTGTAGGATAATTTCGTATTCTCGAAGGCAACGCGTCACTAGCGTAAACGTTCCTGAAAACTTTTTTCGTTTTCGGGTCTCTGCGGAGTGCTCGACGAATCTGTTCGGAATCCATCAGCCAGAGAAATCGCACAATACACTTCTCGATTTTGTTATCTCTATAAGGTTCTGAAACTCACCATATATGATTACCGAGATGGTTTTAGGTAGTGCTTTCGCAAACTTTAGTTCCACACGTAGATTACTATGTTTCACCAAGTGTAAGTGTCCGCAGTCGCTCTGGTCGGGGAGTAGGGAGAAACAAAATAGAGTGTAACCACTATGAAATTCTTCTCTGGTTATGTCTATGCCACGATCTTCCTCGACTCGAAACAGGTTATTGTAGGCTCTTACGGTGTTTCCGGTCTCAAAGTTAGGCTCTAGGGGTTTGTGGGGGACTGGTCGACCATCAACATATACGGAGACGAAGTTGAGATCGTAATGCTTGAAATCGAACGGGTTGCTTCTAAATGTACCGTTGAAAGATTCATTGTCAACTAGGCCGATGATAACTCGTTGAGGCATTGCACCCAGATACACATTGTCTTGGACGAATGACATGCTTCCCTGTGCCACAGAGTAAACCTTACAAAGTACTCTATTGATAGGGTATTTCGCAGTGGTCTTCTCCAATGCTTTAGCATGCCCGATGGCAACAGCTGGGTTAACTCTCACCTTCCTTACAAAGAGGCTGGCATGATCTATGTGCACGTTATAATCAGCTGTCGAGGATATTAGAAAAAACGATGGCTTCGAACGCACTAATCTAAGTTTAACATCTACCAAGTTGAGTAACAGTCTTTGTTGAAAAAAAAGTGAACAGTGTACTCTTCCCAATAGGTCGTAAGATCTGCTGTTTGCAATGTGTTTTGACCGCTCTTTCATACCTTCGTTATTTTCGTGGTCGGCCATGGAACCTGCAGTGTCCTTGTGGAAACCTTCCATAGTGAGGGGACCCATCTTCGCATCTCGACCATAGTTCAGCAAAGTTTCGATATAGGCTCTGTAAGGGTAGGTGTGAGACGAATTCGTGATATTCCTACCATTGAGAGAGACGTCCACTTGGGAGAAGAGGGAATGTAGCGGTAGATTCGCAGGAGAAACTAGGTCGGTATCAAGAAGTGGTTTACCGTCCTTCTTTGTGACCCTCAACTTGACGTGTAGTTGTGTGGAAGATAGGTCTATGTAATCTTCGGTGCTACCTGTAATGTTGAACTCAATCGGACCGTCTTTAATACTGGAAAGTGGGAGAAATTCAATCCATTCTCCACCTTCTATGGCGGTTTGAGTAGGGGGTAAAGCGAACAAATCTACTTCGCTTTTGAGACACTCGGGTGAGTTTGTCATGATGAGAGCCATCTTCTCAATCGAAAATATCGGGTGCTGTTGCCTTCCTAGCTTTCTTACGAATGACGTTTTTTCTCGCTAAGCGTTTCCTTTTATGTCCTCCGAGCATTGTTTTAACTTTCGTAGAAGCTTTATCACTCAGCAAGCGACCAGCCTCTTTTGCTCTTTCCACCGCAGCTGTTTTCAAATCTCTACCTTGTACGACGTCATTGGCAAAATCTACACCTGACCTGAGAACCTGACGGCCAAGAGCCTTCGCTCCTTTTTTGAACAAAGGCATAGCCGATCGGAAAAGGGAGCTGAATATTGAACCGAAACCGTAACCCCGTTGCAGTGGTATACCCTGATAATATCCAAGACCTTGACCCGCTTGGTTGACGTAATAATCAGTTACGCTATCTATACAACAGCGATACGGGTGGTAAGACATCATAAATGTTTCAGTCGGAAGTGGAGTTTAACTATCACCTTCCCACGTTCAAATGACACGAGATGACCTGTGTGCGTCCTTATATGAATGTGAACTGTTTCAAAACTCCTTCGGGCTAGAGGGATGTAGTGACCCCTCTCGAAGGCTGCGTTGACGATGTCGCCATCGTGTCCTTCGGTTTTTACGATTCTTAATAACGGGGCAAAGGTGTTGCCGACAATCTGCGGTTCGACTATATCACAATAAACGTACAACAGATGAAAGTCTAGTTTCGGATCAGCCGTGAAAGGCCCCTCTATCATCATTCCTTTTATCTCACCGGGTTCAAAACCTAGATTCTCTGCTATTCCTGTATGTAGAATTAACTTAGCACCTTTCCTCGTAGCCACCTTCACTTTTTTCGTGGTTTTGTTGAAAATCAAATCAATATCTTCCTTTCTAAAATTTCTCGTCATCACCTTAATCAGGTCTGTGGTACTCTCGTAGAAACCACAAGGGATGACACCTTTTTTTATCACTCCATCTCCAGAATTAAATTCAAAGCTGTTAGACCGTTCCGTTATGTTGTGGAAAGAATGGGGAAATATCAGCTCTGATAGAGCTACTTCCATATCCGAATCAAACTCTAACGCGCTGGGGAGTTTTGTGACGAAGTTGGAAAGGGTGTTATCAGGAAAGAAATTCATGCTCGAATCGCTTGGGAGCGTTAAGTAGAACGAAGCCATCTTGTTGAAATGAGTAAAGATGGATTGAGTCGCTGTATTTATATCCATGATATAAACTTTTCTGGATAATGCATCCACTTTACGAGTAGCTCTGTTTTACCTTGCCTCTTCCTTTTTCTTAGAATTTTTTCTATAGGAAAGGTGTCTTCTAGTGTGGTCTTCGTCATTTCATGTTCGTAAAATGTCCCTTTAATTTTTTCACCCATCAAATCTTTTAGTCTGTAGACGGGTATCTCCCTCGGTATGTATTCATCCACCACGAAAACTTCATGTGTAAAATTAGACTCGTATCCCTTTTCAAAAGGGTGTTTCGTACGAGAAATACGAACCTGGTCACCGATAAAAAACCTTTGTTTTACTTTTTTAACCTTTTTCTTCCCATAGAGGTTGCCCCACACCCTCTTTTCGTTTTCTTTATTAACTTCGGTAGGACTCATCATTATACTCCTGTGAAACTTATTATTATACCCAAAAACCAGATCTTGTAACACGTCTATGTATCTATGCGTGTTATTTTCTGTGAAGTATCGCCACATCCTCGATTTCAGCGTTTTATTGAACCTTTCTGCTATCGCAGCCTTTGTGACGTCATCCTCTGTCGTAAAGAACTTGACCCCTTTTTCCTTCAGAAACTTTTGGAAGACCTTATTCTTGAATTCGGTGCCTTTATCCGTTTGCAGAACATGTGGTTGCCTTTCGACAAATATTTGATCAAACGCTTTCACCACGCTCCGCCCCGTTTTGTCTTTGAGCGGGATGGCCCAAGCATATTTAGACAACACATCAATACACGTTAAGATATACTGATAACCGTCGTTGTATTTTACCAGGTTTCTCATGTCAACTAAATCAGCCTGGAATTGTTGATTCATTGCACCAACTATAATACGGTTCCTGGGGAACTTTTTTCTTCTTTCACGATGGAGTGTGTAAGATTTTTCCCCTTCTAACCACTTTCTTATTTTTGTTCGAGAAAATTCCCCTTTTAGAGCTCGATATAATGGTTCGACACCACCATAACTACCCTCACTCTTCGGATTTCGGTATACATCTTCCATTTTTTTTTTTTAATCGGAGTGAAAGTGGAACACGGGTTCATTCCTCTTTTATAATGAGGGGGGGGATAAAACCGGGACCTCCTGACGCGCATGCGTACATCGAACGCCTTTTGCGCCTTTTTCCGGTCCTAGCCTTGACTGTACTAAGTCCTTTGTTCCAGTAACCCCCTTTTCCCACTACTCCCATATCTCTGCCCATGCCTCCACAATGATTAGTTGTCTTTTTCATACCAATGCCACCTATCGTCAATTAATTGCAATTATGACAAATAACAATTCTGCCAACCAACCGTTCCTCAGTAAGAAAATTTCCTCATTTATAATGGATTTTTAAATTGTTTATGGAATTTCTATTCACCCTGTAATCTTATAATGATATGCCAGTTAGCAATTTGTACATAGACAAACAAGATTAAAAGTCTTCTCATGAAAGATTTGTAGACCACCAGATTGGGAGCCGTATCATTTCAACATTGAACTGAGCTGCATGGCACATCTGAATGGCCCCACATGGGTGGGGTTGGCAGGACTCTAGCCTCGGGGCAGACATTTTCTTGGAGGGGGGGGGGCCCTTAAAAGGGAAAAAATTATTTGGGGGGGGGGCCCTTAAAAGGAAAAAAATTATGCAAAATAAGTGTACATTATTTGTGAGCATCCCCTCCCCCAGTTCGGCTCTGGGACCGGTTACGGCCCTGCCTTCCCCCCATTCTAGTCTAATTTTCTTGACTACGCTTTCCTCGAATTCGTCACTCAGTGTAAAGGCGCGTATACATTAGCGCAGTGGTTCTCAACCTGGGGCCATATGGTCCCCTTGCGGTCTTGGGATATTCTAGGGGGGCCACGGGAAAAAATCAGAAGAAAGATGATCCACGACAGGTGGTGAAGGGAGTCATAAAGAGCTGTGAAGAAAAAAAAGCTTTAAAAGTGAAACATGGTTGAAAAATATTACTACTTTCAGAATTCATCAGATCCGTCCATAGAACCAGGAACATCTTAACCCTTGGGTCTATGTGGGCATGACCCGGGTCTTCATGTCTATAATGGAGGGAGAGACTGCACTATATGGGATCTAGTACTATGATTTTCATATGCAAGAACAGCTTATATGTGAAAACCATAGTACCAAATCTAGTACCAGCTTAGTATGGAGGGCTGCCAGAGCAACGGTTGATGTGTTGGGAGAGTCGATTTATTGTGCATGTTCGTTGGATAGTCCCGTATTTTACACAGACCTGTTTTTACCATATAATTTGACTCCTGGGAGAGATGATAATCCATCATTTGAATCCGTGCTTAGCCAGGATTCTAGAGATTAACCTGATTTATTTAAATTTCATTCATAATAAAAAAAAATAGAAAGTATCTCACTCTTGGATGAGGGTAGAGGGGGGGGGGCCCTGGATAGAACAGGGGGCCACGAGACAAAAATGTGATCCGTCGGAGGGCCATGAGCTGAAATAGGTTAAGAAACACTGCACTAGCGCTCCGATCTTGCAACGCACGACCTCCTGCAGCGGTTCTAATCCGCTCGTGGATACACAAACTTCCTTTGTGTTCGTTGAAAAACCGATTCCAGGTGGGTCCAGTGAAAACAGCTCAAGAATCGTTCACAACACCGTACAAGTTACTGAACCACCAATTGCGAATGCTTTCATTACATGAAACACTTTCTTTCTGTCAAACCGAGCACAACTCAGGTCTATCGCCATCTCTATGGGCGATTTACTACCTAGTGAGTTGTGCCGGAAGTGTAGCTGTGTTTGTACCTAACAGTCTGAGTGCGTATGTTGTGTTTTTCATTTTTCAGTGCTGCCATCTATATTTCAGAAGTGAAGTGAGTGATGTGTTATGATTGAATTACATTTGTACTTTTTTTAGGTCTGTTCTTCTCTGTGGCGAGATTTTTTTAAAGCGGAGATCGGCTCGCATTCGCACCTTAAAGTTGGAACCACGGAAAACCAACTGCAGCCGACCACCACTCTGCGGCACTCGAACCCGGGACCTCGCGACGCGAGTCCGTCATGAGGCAAAGCGCAAATTGAGCCGCGTGCAGCGTTCGCGACACGAAGCAGGGCAGCACTCTGTTTTGCGGCCAACGGTAATCAGAAAGACAGCGCAAATTGAGACACGAGGTGACACTACACTAAGCGCGTGTACGCGCGCACTCGTTGGCGCTGCTGTTGAGCCGCAGATTTCCGTGTCCCGCGCGCACGATTCTTCGTATTCGGTAGGGTTTTTTTAAAAATTAAACCGCCATTCTGATAGAGTTCGTGTTCTCTTATGAAAAATGTTGTTTAATATCAACGTTATTTACATATATTATCAATTATTTGTATAATTAATTCCTGAATTATTTTCTTTCTTTCTGAGTTTTTATTAAATATTGTTCTTTCCAAGGTTTTGACTTTTCATTAGATATAAATTTTAATTCATTATGGGGTTATTTTTCGGAATTCATTATGCGATTCATTTACGATTATGCGATTTTCACTAATTTTTTTGGTTACAAATTTAAAATATTGTCATTAATTCTGAATTTTTATTAATTTTTATGCATCCATAATTTTTATTAATTTTCAGAGAAAAAAATCTGCTTTTGTTTTTTCGCCGCTGTGGTGGTCGAGTGGTTATAGTGCCGGACTCGTGATGCGAGGATCCGGGTTCGAACCCCACAGTGGTGGTCGGCTGAAGTTGGTTTTCTGTGGTTCCCAACTTCAAGGCGCAAATGCGAGCCGATCTCCCCGTTAAAAAGTATCGCCACAGAGAGCAACAGTCCTACAACGGTAAATCATACAACCATAACACTTCACTCATAGTTAGTAAAACTGGGGGCAGATGACAGCACTACACATAACAAGCATTACACAGAAACAAACTTTACGTCAGGTTGCACTACACGTACACGCACATTCTAGTATGTACCGATTCGTTGGGGGTTCCACGTGGGGGGGGGGTGGTGCATGTGTGGTGTAGCAGTAGTAGGTAGGGGCTCGGGGATCCATGATATTCTTAAGTCAGCCACCTCGTTGGGCAATTTGCCTGTTGTGGCGTTGTACTTGTACTTCATAGCCTACGAAATATTTTCCATTAAATTTCTGAATTCGGCTTTAATTCCGAATATTCATTAATTATATTTTATCGAACGATAGGGGAATAATTTTTCATTAAATCTGAAATTTAATTATTAATTTCACTAATTCTGGTGTTTCACTAATCTATTTTTCCATTAAATATGAATTCCCAGCAGTTTTGGAATTATTTATTAATTTTAAATTGTGATCAATCGTTTCATTTGTTATAACTTTTCATAAGTTCCAAATTTTCATTCATTATGGGATTAATTTCGGAATATTCATTAATCCAATTTCTGTTAATTATATAATAATCTTTAATTAAGTTTATTGTATGATTCATTCTAAATTTTGAATTTTCTTAAATTGTATATATTTTCATTAATTTTCATAAACCCTTAATTTTCATTAAAATTTTTATCCCTCCTAAATTTATCTCAATTTTTATCCATTTTCAATTTTGATTAATTAATGTAAAGTTTTCATTAATTTATGTACCTTTAGTTTTTTTAAGGAAAAATTCATCAGAAACATCTGAATTTTCAATAGTTTTTTTAATTATACTCTAATTTTGAATTGTCATCAATCCTAATTTATTATTATTTCTTTGTATTCACGTTTTTATACACGGTATTTTAATGTATATTTTTCAGCGCATTTTTCCGCATTTTCTTTTTAATTAATGTTGTCTTCATTAATGTCAACTTTAATTACCAATAATCCAGGCTCCGGGAGCTTCCCAAATGACAAGGTTTCAGTCTCCCGAAATTGTTTCCTTTCTAAAACGCTCGTGCACTGGGAACGTGTTCCAATATGCGCATCCCCTCGCTACGCGTGGGGCGTGTTGACGTCATCGCACTCAGGCCCCGCCCACCCGCGAACGCTGCACGCGACTCAATTTGCGCTTAGCCTGATAACCACTCGGCTTTGGAAAACACTGCTCTAGGTCATTCTTATGGTCATTCACAAGCTTGCACGCTCTAGATCAGTGGTTCTCACTGATAAAGTGAGAAAGACTGCTTTATCAGTGGTTAAGAAAGACTGCTTTATCAGTGGTTAAGAAAGACTGCTTTATCAGTGGTTAAGAAAGACTGCTTTATCAGTGGTTAAGAAACACTGCTTTATCAGTGGTTAAGAAACACTGCTCTAGATCACTCTTTTGGTCATTGACATGCTTTCACACTCTCTCTCGGTCCCTCTTTCTGTCATTCACATGCTTGCACGCACTCTGGGTCACTCTTTTAGTTGTTCACATGCTTGCACACGCTCTAGGTCACTCACTGAATTGGTGCCACATCCGGTAGGTAACTCTTTTGGTCCTTTACATTCTTGCGAAAGCTCTGAGTCACTCTTTCGCTCACTCACTGACCTAGCCTTTAGCTAGGCAGAGGCGTATTTATTGAGGGTCATACCATGGGCGGAGATACGGCCCTCCCAGCAATAATGACGTTGCCCCCCCCCCAGACTTCCAAGTCAATTTCCGCCTATGGGTCATACAAATTTTGCCGCCCTTCTCCCATTCCACCAATTTCCTTGGCCAATCATTCCTCAAATTTGCTGCCCCTCTGGGCTATAGCCCGCTAAGCCCCTCTGTAAATACGCCACTGTCCGAGCTTCAGATTTGTATATAGACAGCCGGTTTGATAGTCTTATTGTCTAAGTATTGGGTAGGTAGAACTGTACAAATCCAAAGGGTCAAATGCTATTTTTCATAGACAAGTGAATCGAGAGGCTCTTCACTATCTGATTTTCAAATTTGTGTACAGACAACCAGATTGAACGCCTTATCACAATAGTATCTGAGCTTTGAATTTTTATATAAACAGCTAGATTGAGTCTTAGGATATTACACTATAAAAGTTTCATTAAAGTTCACTTGTAAAACTTGAAAAATTCAACCAATATGGTTATCGGTTACATTCGAGCAAATTCAACCGATGCCCTCATTGGTTGCATTTTGAAGTTTTATAAATGAGCTTTTATGAAACTTTTATAGAGTAATCCCTATCTTATGCCGGGACTACACCATAAAGGTTTTAGGAAAGTTCTTTTGTAAAACTTTAAAAATTCAACCAATAAGCGCATCGGTCATATTCGAGCGAATGTAACCAGTACGCTTACTGGTTTGTTTTCTTCAAGTTTTGTGAAAGATCTTTTATCAAACTTTTATAGTGTAATCCCGGCCTTACTGCATTAGAATTTGAGCTTAGGACATTGAATTTAACTGTCTAGGTACAAATTCAAAGCTCAACATGCCAGTGACTTTCAATCTGGTTATCTATGCACAAACTTGAAGCTCAACGCACCACTGGCTTTCAATCTGGTTGTCTATTCACAAAGCTCAATGGGTCCAACGTCACATTGGCTTTCCATCTGGTTCTCTGGATGTACAAATTCCATCAACACGCTGATGACTTTCAGTTTGGTTGTCCTTGTACAGATTCAAAGCTGAAAATGCCAATGAAACATGTCTTCCAATGTAGGTGCCTATATATACAACCGCAATCACATTAATACGCATCTGAGCTTCAAAATAATTTACACAAGAGTGTATGAACAACCATATCGAAAAAGTCTCATTTCATTCGTGTAGGTCCTTCAAATTCAGTTCCATGCATATATGCACCACCGCAATAAAAGACACTTGTCACGTTATTATCTAAGCTTCGGATTTGTATACAGACAGACAGATTATAAGCGCCTTATTGGGATAGCATTCAAGATTATAACATTTGATATGATTGTCTGTATATAAATTCAAAGCTCAAGTGTGAAATGAAATAAGACTCCCAATCTTATTGGCTATATAGGCCTTCTACGAGTTCCATGTCATCAGCATCTCGGCTTCAAATTTGCATATAAACAACTGGATTGAAAGGCTTTCACTATATGTGAACTTAGAATTCATAAATATAGGCAATCAGCCTCATCTCATCAGTATCCAGGCTCCAAATGTCCTTTCACTCGCTGTATTTTTCTCGTTACTTTAAGAAAAAAAAGTGCATCATCATTAAATAAATTATATATTAAAAGTGCTTTTGTGACGGACTGTAAAATGACCAAACAAAGGTATTAATTTAACAGATTATTCTATTTTCAAAACCAATTCTTAGTAATGTTACTTTGAAGCAGTGGCGTCGGAGCCGGGGGGTGCTGTGGGTGCTCGAGCACCCACGGAAGTTTGTAGAACGGGTTCGAGCACCCACAGAATTGATTCAAAAATCGAAATTTCCTACATGAATCTCAAGACGGGCACCCACAGGTTCGAAACACTTCCGACGCCCCTGCTTTGAAGTGCATATTCACATAACATCACAATATTATTCACGTCATAACAACATTGTACTTGAAAACCGTAACTACATTCTTGTCGCCAAAAACAAAATTTTTCTCACATATTTTGGGACAAGGTCAGTTTTATTTAGGGAAAAAAAAGGGCCATCTCTGTATTACTGAAGGACGAGCGAAACGGAAGGGCGAAAAAAAAAAAAAAATATTCAAACGTCTGGCAAAATTCCAAAAGGAGGAAAAAAAAGCATTTTTTTTCCCGCTATAAATGTTATTCTGGAAAAAAAAGGGTTCAATGCCAGCAGCCCTTGGAGATATAGACCTTGAGAATATTTCACATCATTATAAGTCACTGGACGGAGGAAAATCGTCTAATTGAAGAAGCGAACATTTATCTTTCTACTTTCGCTAATATTATGAATACTTGGATTGATATTATAATTATGTCCATGTCACAATACCGCAGGGCCGGACTTGATCATTTAGTAGCCCCTGTCCCTTCTGGGATGTAACCCATTTACCCATGTGGATTGGATCGTGCTGGCCCGACGGTGAACATCCTCGACTCTGTCTAGGTCCTAGCTGCAAGCCCGAAACCCTGTCTTTTAAGTCGCAACCCCCTTAGTAGCAGCAGCTTCCCCCATCCCATACAAGCCCAGGATGGGCCCACGAACTAGAGCGACGGTCGAAGGGGCTCCCCCAGCCGCAACACCACAACCCGGTCCCAGAAGTTCCCAGGTTGTTTTATATGGAGACAAAAAAATAATAAAACATGGATGACAGCTCCTTTGAACATTTTTGTATGAGATTCGATTATTTTCCATAAACAAGTTCCTGGGCCACAATTCTTTTAGTAATTTCTTTTCAGTCACTATTTTGGCTGAGGTGGCTTGAGTGAGCCCGACGATTGTCTGTGGCCAGCCCTGGTGCTGGGCCACCTCTCTTCTCTTTATGTCAGTGTTTGACTGTTTAGCTCGGGTGAGCCCATCTTCTGTACGTGGCCAGCCCCGGTGCTGGGTCACCTCTCTTTATGTCAGTGTTTGCCTGTTTAGCTCGGATGAGCCCGTCTTCTGTACGTGGCCAGCCCCGGTGCTGGCCCACCTATCTCCTTCTCTGTGTCAGCCGTTGGCTGTTTAGCTCGATTAAGCCCATCTTCAGCGCGCGGCCAGCCCTGATGCTGGGCCACTTTTCGTCTCTTGGTGCCAATCTTTGGCTGTTTAGCTCGGGTGAGCCAGTCTTCTGCGCGCGGCATCATTTAGTAGCCCGTCAGACCAGACACGACACAGGCTCTGTCCCTCCCGGGATATAAAATTTAGTAGCCCGGTGCGAGAACAGTTTTGCGGCCCTAATACAACTAACATTGTTCCGGATAACTTCTCTCACAAGTTCTTGAAATAAGCAGAGGATCAAACGAAATGCAGGACGTTACTGATTTATTGTACAGAACAGCCTATATTTACAAGCGAAGATCTTGACGGAATACGACCTACGAATAGAATACAATCGACAAATAAGGTATCGTCTTCCCGATACAATTTCAACAACTGGATATAGTTCAGTTTTAGTCGCGCCACTTTATACAGGCAAAAGAGACCTTCTAGAATAATCTCGACGATTCGCGTGGCATCTTTAAGCTTCTCGTTTGGCATCATGGCATCGCTAAACGTGCCAACTTAGCGATATTTACAGAGAATTCCATTAATGGTTACTTAAAGACGAAAAATGAGCGACATAATGCATGATAAATAATGATTATTCGCATAATTTTCGTAACAATATTTACGTCCATGCCACTTCGCTTCTCCCACGAGAGATATGATAGAGATTAGGCCCAGAGATTACGTAATGAATATATAGAGCAAAAATGAGTTAATCTATGGGGTTTTCTAAAAGACTCGAAATTCGGGTCCGGAAAGAACCTTTTCGAGGAGGTTCCAGAGTGCAGGGTCGTCTTAAGGCATAAACCGGTAAATTGAGAGCCTCATGTTAACGAGACTTATATGCAAACACAATAATGTCTAATACATGAAAAATTATTTTGAGTTGGGATGGCTGGCACCCCTCAAGTCTGATAAGGACGAGATTTGCAAAGCGAATCCATTTTCCTGAGGGCTCATGGTGCTCTTGAGGCCATGCCCCTTCCCCTCACCCCGAGGGAAAGGCTAATAGGGCTCTGGGGGGGGGGGACCTCTTAAGTATAGGTCTTGTTTTCCCAAAATTTAAAACTACAAATTTTCTTGAAAATTAATACAAGGAGCCAGTTAAAAATCTTAATCTGGGGTACGAACTTCAGAAAAGAAAGATCTAAATATTTAGCGTCCATCACAAAGAAAAATAATCTATTTTTCATTGTTATATATTTCTTCTCAATCTATATTGTTTCTTCCATGAACCGCTGAGGAAGTCGCCATGTTGGATACCTTGGATACGGTTTGTATGTCCCTCAAACCCTTCACTCAGGGCCGGAATTAGAGGTGGCAAAATTTATGGGGGATGGTAAGCTTAAGATGCCACGCGAATCGTCGAGATTATTCTAGAAGGTCCCTTTTGCCTGTATAAAGTGGCGCGACTAAAACTGAACTATATCTAGTTGTTGAAATTGTATTATTATATGGGGGGGGGGTGGGGCAGTTTTAGGAGGGAACAAAGAACACCGTTATAAAGTTATCAAATTTTAAAGTTTTGGGGTTGTAAATTCATGTTTGCCCCTGGCGGCAAAAATTACAGTTAGGGCTCTGCTTTACTTTACCCTTTTTACTGAAAGAAAATATCACGTGATCCAAAAAGCCTCATTGAGAGTTATCTTTAATCCTAGGTCTCATGAAGAAAAAAAAGAGATTATCTTTGTGTGTTCTACCAGCTTAACGTTAGCCAGTATTTTATATATTTTTTTACGACATGCCCCGTGTAACGTTTATCCTCTGGTTGGACGACTGTATTAACCTTGTGGGTAGTCATATCCTGTCGTGAGAACATCGAAAAATTTTTTCAAGTACATATTAGACGTTATTTATCGTCAAGAGACAATATTTTCGTTTTGAAGGAGAGGAAGCCTCCGTTTCAACGAAGGCCTCAAATAATCCATTACGCGACGAGAATATGTGCAATGCGTGGTTTATTATTCACTTGTTTTCCCACCACAAAGGTTATTCGTGATGACGACGCACTCGAATTTCTGGAGGAAATAATAAGAAAATAAAATCTCGTGTTTTGTTTGAAGAGAAAAAGGCCCGTTTCTTGAAAATATATATTCTTACGAGAGAGGCGCAAAACAACAGCCTTAGTTTGTGCCAAGGGCAAAATGCCAGTATTAGGTCATCAACGTTTGTTGAGTCGGCGGCTATTTTGCTTTTTTTTTTGATGTGATGAGGAAGCTATTTGTACATTCGGAGGTGGGTAACCAGACTCATTTCGCAAAATTTCCATGTCGTAGGAGATGAGTTTGGTGCTTTCCCCCCCTCCCCCCTTGAAAAAAATCTCTACGAACAACCCCTTTGTGTGTTGCCGTGTCGAGAATAAAATCCCACTCTTAGCGGTTGTTGCCACTTGTGGCGGGGATTTTGCAATATCTAACCATTATGTTGCCTGGTTATTGACGTTCAACTAGGGTTACCAGGTTCGGAAACTTTAAAATGAGGACGGACATTTGCGCCATCTTAGTAACGACTCATTTCTGTCCACAAAAGATGGCACCACTCTGCTTTAAAAAAAAAAGTCGCTTTTGATTTTTTTTCTAACAAAACAGAACTGCTATTACTGTTTTTTTTCGGCCTTTGACCTGCAGGTAGGGTTCAGTGGCGTAGCCGGGGTGGGGGGGGGGGGGTGGAAGGAAGGAAGAGCGGGGGGAGCAATCTCCCCCGCTCAAAATTTTGCTTACATTGGCGACTATTCTCCGACTTATGATCTTTAAAAAAACTTGAAAAAAAATTGAATTTTTCATTTTCTACCTTCATCGACTAAAATGATGAGTGAGAAAAAAAAATCTCCATTTATATACTGTATGTGCCTCTTCCAGTTTCACAGTGATTGGGTTTTTATTAGTCATTTGAGAGAAGACAAAAAAGAAAATGGAGATTTTTTCATTACCATTTTCGAAAACTGTTCTCAAGCTCTTCATCTGGAAGCATGTTCAGACCAGCCCCTGTTCCCGCCTTTATTAAATGACAAAATCTTGCCTGTTTCTTGCTGTAACTTTTTTCCCGTCGTTCTCGGTAGAGATCCTAGAAATACCTTTCATAGGTGCCTCAGTTCTGAGGATATAACCTTCACGAAATGCTCATTCTGTTCTGAAGGGCCACCAAGAGCTTTGATTAAGGCACCTTCTGAAGAAATTAAGCACGGGAACCTATTGTGGATAGACTAGTGAACCTATGAAGTAATGGCTAGGATTCAAGCTCCAAGTATCACATTTTCTTTGGGCGCCTTAGGTAGAGTAGAAATACTACCTTATGTAGAAGACTTGGCTAGATTTAAAGTGCCTAGAAATGCCACGTTATCTGCAGGTGCCTTGGCAAGAGCTACTAGCTTGTGCATAGGGCATAGGGGGAGATAGATGTTATATTGGTTTTACTATAGAGAACACGGCACCAATATGTTATGGTGTTCTCCCCAAAAGATATTATGGTTTCGTCGGAGTCAGAAAAGAACTCAAGTTAGCCTTTTTTTTATATATCTACTATAACCTTTTTTTTTAATTTAACATAATATCAGAACAATTACATATTTTTAGTAAAGCGACGGAAGCGTGTCCTATCAGTACAGCGTGGTCTAGCCAAAAGTGTCAACTCCTCGTGTTGCCAGATTCATCTCTTCTCTTGTCTCTTCCTGGCACTACTGAATCTACTATTTGTTGTTTCTAGGCCGCACTAGATATACACCACACTACTCCCCCCCAAGTACCAACGGTACGATCTCTGATTACACACACGAGTTACTGTACTTAGGGTTGAAACGTACGCGCCTACCCGAGCGTGTTGTTGTGGTTTGAGTCGGACTTGGTACCGTCGATGTGTGTAGAGTAGGATCTGCCTTCGTATCTGTTGCTTCGGTTGTCGATGAACAGTTCTCCTCCAATAATGTGAAGGCAGGTTTTAGCCTGTCTACACTGATTGTGGTCTCTCTAGTTCCTCGGTTGATGGTGAAATGTTTCTGAGAACGTCTCAGCACTTTGAACGGTCCAACGTATGCTTGCTGTAAAGGTTTTTTCACCCCATCGCGGCGCACGAAGACATGGGTGCACTTATCGAGCTGAGGATGGACGAAGGTCGTTCGTTTTGAGTGAGATGATGTTGGCACTGGTGTTAGCTTTTGCATATTTTCTCGCAGTCGAAGGATGAAGTCTGATGTATCTTCCTCTGATTTAGGTGTTGGATTAAGGAATTCGGCTGGTAGTCTGATTGGGGAACCGTACACCATCTCTGCAGTGGAGCACTGTATATCTTCTTTGAAGGCTGCTCGCAAACCCAGGAGAACAAGCGGCAGTGTCTCGGTCCATCGATGATCGTTGTGGCATCGAAGCGACTGCTTCAATGATCGGTGGAACCGCTCCACTAGTCCATTGCTGGCAGGATGGTATGGGGTCGTGCGAATTTGTTTAACGCCCAATAATTTCGACAAGCAAGAGAAGAGGGAGGACTGGAACTGGCGTCCTTGGTCGGTAGTGATAGTGGATGGGGTCCCAAATCGAGCAATCCATTGCCCAACAAAAGTTCGAGCGACTGTTTCAGCTGAGATGTCTTCTATTGGAATCGCCTCGGGCCATCTGGTGAAACGGTCCACACAGGTGAGTAAATAAGTGAATCCGTTAGATGGAGGCAACGGACCTACCAAGTCCAGATGAATGTGGTCGAACCTGCTCGAAGGCATTGGGAATTGCTGGATCGGGCTCCTAGTGTGTCTAGTGATTTTTGATCGCTGGCAGTCCATGCAGGCACGCGTCCATGAAACGACATCTTTGCATATAGACGGCCATATGTATTTCTCACAGAGGAGCTTTTTCGTGGCCCGAATCCCAGGGTGGGACAAGCCGTGCAATGTCTTAAATAGAACAGTTCGGTAGTTCTCGGGAACGAACGGTCGTATTTTTTGTCCGGTACAATCACATACCAATTCCACACCAGGAGAGAGTTCTAGTTTTTGAAGTTGAAGGGAACACGTTGGATCACTGAGCAACTTTTGAAGTTCTTTGTCGCTCTGTTGTGCAGCAGCGATGGCAGTAAAGTCAATGGTCTGGGCATTGATGCTCTGTATGCGTGATAATGTATCCGCGACCACATTGTTAGAGCCGGATACATGTCGAATGTCGGTGCTAAACTGAGCAATGTAGGATAAATGTCTGAGTTGCCTAGGGGAGGCAGAGTCTGAAATTTTTGTGAACGCAAATGTGAGAGGACGGTGATCGGTAAAAATAATAAAATTCTGGCCCTCGAGACTATGGCGGAAGTATTTGATAGCAGCGTAAATTGAGAGGAGCTCCCTATCATAAGTGCTGTACTTGCGCTCCGCGGGACATAGCTTTCTTGAGAAGAATGCTAAAGGTTTAGGACCATCCTTTTCGTGAGTGTGAAGAACTGCTCCGATGGCAATGTCGGAGGCATCGACCATTACAGAGAGTTGTTGCCCAGGGGCCTGGAATGCAAGAGTCGCCGCTTGGGATAAGTCGGCTTTGCATTTCTCAAAGTTAGCGAGGGACTCTGGGGTCCATGGAATAAGGCGTTTATCGTTTTTCTTTGAATCCTTCAGGAATTCATTCAGAGGAGCTTGTGTAGTCGCAGAATTCGGAAGGAAACGTCGATAAAAATTTATCATTGCTAAAAAACGTCTGAGTTCAGCGATGGTTTTTGGGGTCGGAAAGTCTGTGATGTTTTTTACTTTCTCTGGCAGTGGTTTCACACCTTGTGGGGTAACGAGGCAACCTAAAAACTTGACTGCACTCTTACCAAGAACACACTTGGCTGGATTCAATTTAAGGCCATGTTGTTTCAAACGGTCAAAGACCTGATGGAGATGGTGTGTATGTTCTTCAGCATTGGTGGAAGCGATGAAAATATCATCGAAGTATGGAACACAGAAGTCCAACCCTGTTAAAACTTGGTGGATGTATCTTTGGAAAGTCTGACCAGAATTGCGGAGGCCAAACGGCATAGTGACGAACTCAAACAATCCAAAAGGAGTTGTAACAGCTGTTTTTGGGATATCATCTGGGTGCACTGGAATTTGGTGGTATGCCCGTGTGAGGTCCAAGGTTGAGAAGATGGTTTTTCCGTGGAATAGTTGAGTGCAGTCCTGGATGTGAGGGACTGGGTAGCGGTCTGGTACCGTGATAGCATTCAATCGACGGAAATCTCCACATGGTCTCCATTCGCCATTGGACTTTCGAACCATATGAAGGGGACTAGCCCAAGGGCTTCTAGAGGGTCTAATGATACCTTGTGCCATCATGAATTCAAACTCTTGTCGTGCTACTGACATTAATTCGGCAGATAAGCGTCTCGGCTTAGAAAATACTGGGGGCCCTTTTGTTTCAATATGGTGGAATACTGTGGTATTCTCCGCCTTGTCAGATAAAAGAGAGGGGCTTGTGATTTCTGGATATTTCAGAAGTATTTGGTTGAAGTCGGAAGCTTCAAAAAGAATAGTGACGCTGGAGCTAGATGAGCTGACGTCAGCGGTTTTACCATAGGAAGAGATATTGGTCTCTTTATCGATGAGGCAACTGTTTTTGGCATCGACAAGCAAATTAAAATGCTTGAGGAAATCAATGCCTATGATAGGATGTTCGACATCGGCAACTACAAATGACCAGGTAAATGCACGACGTAAATTTAGGTTGAGAGTAAGCAGTTTAGTGCCATATGTAGAGATTTTGGTGCCATTTGCAGCACGAAGGACTAGACCATCATCAGTTTTTTCCTGTGGGCGGTGGATTTTTGGGAGTACCGAAATGTCGGCGCCCGTATCGATGAGAAAGTTTACTCTATTCTTACGGTCGGCCAAGATGATTCGGCTGATACGGCAATCGCGGTCATGGCCGCCTAGCGATCGCCCGCTTAGTTTCCCGAGTATGCACAAGGGGATGCACACTTTTTAGCCTTTTCGCCGAAATTAGTGTGGTAGAAACACAAGTTATTTGCGGCGGGTTTGTATTGGCGATTGCGGGAACGACTGCGCGGCCGCCGATACGAGAAACGTCTATGTGAGCGGGACGCATGGACAGTAGCTGAAAGTTCGCTCACCTGCCTGGTCAGCTGCTCAATTTGCTTTTCTAAGTGCGTCGTGGGGGATTCCACTCTAGCGGCATCTACGTGGGGTGAAAAGGTAAGATCATTGATCTTGTCGGCAACGGCGGCGAGTTGGGTTAGGTCTTCGTTTAAGGCAGCCAGAATGCTTTGCGTGTTTTTTGGGAGTCGGGACAACCATAGCGACTTCAGAAGTGGCTCACCAACGGAACCCCCGGCAAGCGATCGCATCCGAGTGAGAAGTTGTGATGGACGCTGGTCGCCAAGCTCGAGGCCTTGAAGGAGGGTTCGTATTTTGGAAGCCTCGCTTTCTGAATGCAGTTCTATGAGACGCTTCTTTAAGGCCTCGTACTTGCCACCTTCAGGAGGGTTGATAATGATGTCGCTTGCCGAATTGAGGACATCGGATTCCATAGCCGATACCACGTGATGAAATTTTGTGGCATCTACGGTGATTTTGGCCAAGGAGAATTGGGCCTCTATCTGCATAAACCATAATGTGGGATTTGTCTTCCAAAATGGGGGAAGCTTAATGGCAATGCGGTTGATTTGCGGCTCGGAATTGTCATCCATGACGTTTTTTATGCGTTGCGAAGAATGAAATAATTTAGATGCGAACAATTAAAAATGCGGTAAATACCGGGAAAAATAACATAGGTATATACATGGGTTGAGAGGGAAATTCGCTCAGCGTGACATATCGACATGCACCGATTCTATTTTCAAGCATCGTGGTAGAAATTAAAAATAATTTCACGGATACATTAAATATACAGAATATGCCACATTACCTGTTGTATATCGCTCGCATCTCGTGCAGATGTTCGGATGTTGATGGATCACTCCACGAGGTTGTTTTTTTTTTTTGGGATCAGAAGGTTCATATCACGTTTTGGTCACCATTTTATGGTTTCGTCGGAGTCAGAAAAGAACTCAAGTTAGCCTTTTTTTTATATATCTACTATAACCTTTTTTTTTAATTTAACATAATATCAGAACAATTACATATTTTTAGTAAAGCGACGGAAGCGTGTCCTATCAGTACAGCGTGGTCTAGCCAAAAGTGTCAACTCCTCGTGTTGCCAGATTCATCTCTTCTCTTGTCTCTTCCTGGCACTACTGAATCTACTATTTGTTGTTTCTAGGCCGCACTAGATATACACCACAATATATTTACCATAACAATTTTATTTACGAGACCTATAACCATTTTGCTCCTTATATGAATATCGTTCAACACTTCGGCCAGTGATTCGAATAGGGCATACAGAGCGTGGTTTCGAAAATGCGCACACTTTGATTCGTGGCGTAAATTTTTACGACATCAATTTTGACCAATTAAGGTGAAAGGGCAAGTCTAAAATCCGGACAAAATAACGCCCTGAACGAAACTTTCTTCCTACGGGGAGTCTCTTCTGATCCCAAGGACAATGCACTAAATGTTATACAAAAAGGAAAACGCTTAATTATACACACACATCATTAAAAAAATACAAATCAAATTTGACCATTAGACGGGAAATTAATTCCGCGTTCCAATGATAGGTCACATGACATACTTCGACGCATAATTAATGATACAGAAAGAATTTCGTCATATGACAGAGAAAATTAAAAAAATTAATTAACACATGATTTTAAATTCAAGATGACACATAGAATACACTTTCTTGAAATATCTAAATATTTTCCAATCAGAATTATTATTCAAATTCAACGTTAACAAATATCAACGGCACGTGTGTAAGTTTCCATTTCAAAAAAAAGAAATTATTAATGAATTACTTAATTAATGATTCCACAAAATAGATCAGCATGTATGTCTCATCCTCCAGAAAATTTCTGAAGACGTTGCAAAAAGTTTCAAACACGAAAAGCGGTAATTTTGTGTGTTTCCCTCTGCAAAAATAAACAAACAAACAAACAAAAAAAAATATTCTCTCCGCGTCACCTTCGAGATCGGAAACGAAAGTTCGAAAAATGGCCATCTCCTGCATTAGTATCCTGGAACAAATTTAAATTTTTACACTCTTAATTTTTCCAACGAAGATGCCTCAAAATCGGTTGACTGTTGACACCAAGGAGCAAAAATTTCAGGGGATTAATTTAGAAAAATCGGTCAAAGTCCACGACATCGTGTGGAAAATCAACAATTTCGAAAACACATACCGTGTGTACAAAAAATAGGTGTGCAAGCTACTCGTTTTCCCAACTGAAAAAAAAACAACAAACTAATTTTCTTACAACACAAAACACATGACACATATCTACTATTTGACACAAAAAATATGACACATAAACACGATATGAATAACTCTCGATTTCAAAAACACTGTCATATGTCAAAAGAGGGGGAAAAGTGTGGCATGACTTTTCCACCTTGACATAGACTTGGACACGGTCATTATTGCTGGGGGGCAAGATGATGTCTATACATATATACATTAGATCAGTCGACTCCACCTTTGATGCTGGGGGGGGGGGGGAAGGTGCCCCCCAGCGTCTTTTTTTTTTCATGGTGTAGTTTGTCTCATCATCATTATGCATATACAATAGTGGGCTGAATAGGAGAAAATATTCCCTGGAAAAAGTTATGACCGGTGTGTTTGTTAACTCATGACACATCCAATTAATCCAGTGTTTCTTAAACTGTTGGTGTCCGTGGTCCCCCTGACTTCGTCAATGTTTATTTGCGGCTGCCTAGAATAGCCTAACGCAAGTGTTCTCAAACTTTTTCCACCCGAGGCGTCCTTTCCCCCCTATTCAATGCTTATCCGCGAGCTCCGCCGGCTCCCTAGAGCTTTTTAACAAAAAATATTTTTCGAAAAACCTTTGTCAGAGTCACCGCTCCGTGGCGGCTCTGATCAAAAGATTGGAGGGCGCCGCGGGGCACAGTTTGAGAATCCCTGGCCTAATGTAAAAAAGAACCACTTCAAAGAATTCAATGAGCACGCATCAATACACCAACGTGTTGCGACGCCCCTCAAAAAATGGTTGGCGATGAGCCACGGCGAACACTTTGAGAATCCGTTGAATATTTCCGAAATAAAATAATATAAATACACTATATACTCATCGCTGTTTAGAACAGAATTCCAGGTGTTATTTGTTTTTTTTTTATATTTCTTACAACACATTGGTGGTCTACGCAGGGCCGTCTTACGAGCATCAAAGAGATTTTTCTGAGGCCCCCCCCCCCCCCACCTGTTTAGAAATGCCTGTCTAAAGTGCGCGCGAAATTTTGTGAGTCTAGTCTTTAAATATTATCTAGTGTTTTTCAATTAGCACTCATCCGTGGGCTTACGATGCTTACTAATATGGACTTTGCCGTCGTGTGGTTTGCCAGCACTAACGCGAAAGCCCGGTCAAACAACGAGGGGAAAAAACCAAGAACTCTCTAGTCCAGAGGTTCTCAAACTGTGCACCGCACACTTTGTCGGGGGCACCGTGGAGCAACCCGAAGGTTTTTCAAAGAGATTCCTTGTTAAACTGCTCCGGGGAGTTGCGGATAAGCGTTGATTAGGGTAAGGGGTGTCGTGGATGGAAAAGGTTTGAGAACCCCCGCTCTAGTCTGTGCCTTTCATCGCTCGATATATTTTCATTCTTCTTTGATTTGTTATAAAACTCACCCCATAAATTTATTTCACTAGAAATAACTATACATATACTGTGCACCAATCCCCTGCTTAAGTTTTTCAACTTCGATCAGACCTCACCATTCAAACGGTTTCTCCAAAGGAAGCCGGTAGACCACCAAACATAAAAATTATTTCAATCGATTCACGCATCTGCCACTTTCACTTCGATTCGGAAGATGAGCAGTGGCATTTGAAACACGCCTCGGACATATACCACAATTTCCGGCACACACCAGTTCGTTTGAAAAAAACAGTGGTTCCCAAACGTTTTTGGATTCATGGTACCCTCTGCTTGTAAGTCTGCAATCCAGTAGTATGTGATAGCCACTGTGCGATCGTGTGAGCATTATGATGGGCTTATTTCGCGATGACCCCAGTTTGAACCGTAAATGCGGCAGAGTGCGGGTTTGACTGTGGAGTGAGTGTTTTTTTCGTTTTTCCAATATCGAGGTACGAATGGTAACCGATCTCTGGTTTGATAAGTTTCCCCGCACATAGCAGACAGGCTTTCACCGTGGTATTTGCATTACACGAAACTTCAGTCATCTGCCGGCTTTACTTCTAATATGGAAGACAGATGGTAAAACTTCTCGAACACAAAACCACGCATAACTATGGCATCATGGATACGTTACGGTCACGCATAATATGAGAAAGAACTTTCCGTCATGCACCAATTTGTTAGAAATTCTATAAAAGAAAAGAGAAATGTCTTGGAAGTGTACATGTACGATTGAGTAGTAGTAGTGTACATGTGATATGCGCTTACCCATAAGAGTTTAACATGATGAAAGCGATTAAATGGAAGCATGAAGATTTTACTTTCATATCTTGGATTAATTTTATTGAGTGAGTGAGAGAGAGAGAGAGAGAGAGAGAAAGAAAGAATGTACAGAGTGTTTCAAAAAGAATCATCCGATTTAAAAAAATCATTACTATTCAGCTTTTAATCCATTGTGATCGAATAATGTATAGGTAGAAAGGGGGAAATCTCGAGTTTCACGAAGTTGCCGACAGGTTGCGCTAACGCTCTTTCTTCGGCCACCACTTCAGTGTTTCTCCAGATGGCGACTGCCCAACAGAAATCTCTTTGTTTATTGGCATGAGTGTTTTCGTGTGGTTTTTTTCCACACATTTTTACACGCTTTGACCAACGCCCTCAAAATTCCCAGATGCATCCAAGTTGCCCCAAGCAGGGCAGATGTTATTTTAACCATTTCCCAGTAACATTAAAAAGACCGTCGGAAAGACAGCTCTGAAAAGAGAAGAACGCAATATAGATTTTGGGAATACCATTGTTTGTTCAGCAACAGCAGTTGCCGTGTACTGAAGTGGGGAGGGGGTTACCTATTCCATTCAGAAATAAAAAAATAGGATACAAACAATGCAGATTCCTTTGGTAAAAAAAAAAACAAAAAACATTCCCAAAATATTAAAATAAAAAACTTCTGAGGTTATAGGAACCCCCCCCCCCCCTGCTCCAGGCGAAATAATAAAACTGATCAGAAGGTTGGCACAACTTATTAAAGGCGAGGGGGAACACAGATTGTTATTTTCTTTTCTGCTCCAACTCATATGTCTGTGCTAGACATATATGTCAAAATGTCGAGACGTTTCAAGTCCAATACTATTGTATAGCTGTTTCATCAACCTACTCCCCCTCCTCTTTCCACCTGGTCTGAAATTCTGAAGGAGAAAAATATTAACCAATTTACGGTAACATTAAATAAGTTCAATTATGCATTACACCTATCGTTTCGGTTTGATAAATCTCTCTATATCAGCCACTTTTACCGGTAATTATGCGTAATTCCCGATTGAAGTTGGTAAGCAGTTTTTTTTTAATGAAGTATGATAAATATGGAAGAAATCATGCGACAATATACGGGGTGATTATAAAAAAACTATCCCGACATATGGGCCCCTAACTATCATACCATTCACAGAAACTGAATGAAATTTTGGCATAAGGTATTTTGATGTATGCGCTCAAGAATGATATGGAAAACAACAGTGTCACTCTAACAGTTACGGTTACAGTGAGAAAATATCAAATGGCAACACCAAGTTTTTTGTATTGGAATGTGATCTCCATTGTGAAAAACCCTAAATAGCGTTCGAACGGCAACTGTAGCATGAAAATCACCGGCGGTAGATAGGCTAAAAGTGAGGACAACCAATAAGGACAGAGAAGCAGCATAAAATAAAGCATTTTATTGTGTTTCACAAATTTTCCACATGACCTTGTGGAGGACTAATCAGGCTTGGATCTCAGCCGAAGAAACGGTGTGACGAATGAAACGAACATTAATGCTCTGGTGCACGGCAAAGTTCTTTTTACTTTTTCCTTGCCTAGCTCCGGGGATTTTCGTGCTACAGGTGCCATTCCAACGCTATTTAGTGTTTTTCAGTATGGAGATCACATTCCAATACAAAAAACTTGGTGTTGCCATTTGATATTTTCGAAATTTTCTCACTGTCACCGTAACTGTTAGAGTGACACTGTTGTTTTCCATATCATTCTTGAGCGCATACATCAAAATACCTTATGCCAAAATTTCATTCAGTTTCTGTGAATGGTATGATAGTTAGGGGCCCATATGTCGGGATAGTTTTTTTATAATCACCCCGTATATGAAGGTTTGTTTTTTTTTCGTTTCGGTCTACTGGTCGTTTCGTTTTCGTAGTCTAGTGGTCTAGGGCGTTCACGCGGAAAGTGAAAGGACGTGGGTTCGATTCCCCGCAGGTGCAGTTGAATTTTCCCTCTTTCCAAAATATGTCTTCGCAACAGCCAGTTGTTAAAAAAAAAACCCCTTCGTATGGTCGAGGAGAGTGACGTCATCCTTGCATTGGACAATATATATCACTTAAATTCATCCATTTATCAGTTTCACCCGTACGTGATGGGTGCCCTGCACATATTTTGCCATAAAAACTAAATTACCGTTTCTTAAGTAGGGATTACACTATAAAAGTTTGATAAAAGATCTTTTACAAAACTTGAAAAAAAGCAACTAATAAGTCTATTGATTATATTCGCTCGAATGTAATCGATATGTTTATTAGTTGCATTTTTCACGTTTTATCAAAGAGCTTTTACAAAATTTTTATAGTGTAATGCCTGAACCCCCTGCTTTATTGGGCTTAAAATTTGGAAAAAGGTTTTGGATTTGCCACTCTCTGCTATAAATACAAATGCAAGGCCACAACAGGCGAAATGCCCAACAAGGTGGCTGAGAAAAAAAATGCCCATGACAAATATAGATGTCACATATTTTTAAAGTACAGCAACCCCCAATTAAAAATGCAATTACAAAAACTAGAAACCATATATAACTGATAAAATGTTATACAATGCCCATTAAATATATTTATGGTTGTCTAACTAAACCCATTTGGCCTCCCCCTCCTCACACTTTCTCTCTAGAGTCGCTATTATAGTCATTACTTTGGTCACTGCCATAGTTGCACACTCTCTAACCTAGCTCCTTGCTCTGTAGATCACTTGTTTGGTCATTCACATGCTTGCCCATGCTCAAGTCACTCTTTTGCTTGCTCATGTGCTTGCAAACTCTTTAGATCACTCTTTTATTTCATACTAGCTATAATACCCGGCGCAGCCAGGGTTTTCTTTAAAGATTGAAGATATATCTATAATACTATCCATGTACATGTGTAAGGAACACCCTCCCCTTATTTTTGGGACCCTAGTTTTTGGCAATAAGGGTTCCTTGTACATGTTAAAATACGTAAATTAAAATAAGTGTTTTATGAGAACAAAAAACGTATAAATTATCATCAGCATTGTAATGTTGGCTTTCTTCCATTTATCAACATTTCTAAAGCAACATCACTGATCGAATCATCCATCATCCTAGACTGAAATTTGAGCAAAATTTCCAGTAAATTTATATAATTTATTGACGATTTATCATATTTACCAATACGAGAGCTGGGGAAGCTGGCTTACCTTTGATTATGATGTTTCATAATCAAAGGTAAATGGGAAAAACAAAATTGATTAAACTTACAAAACTGGTTGGTAACTATGCATAATAGCGAGTGATTATGCATGATAACCAGATTTATTAAATTTCTGTAACATATATAGAGCAGTTCTACTTTAATTGGGAAAAAATTATTGTGTTTTTTTTTTTTTTTTTGGTGGAAAGTGGTGCCATCTGTTGTGGAAATTACAAAAAATGTAATCAAGGGTGTGCACGCAGGCGTCCTGCTTTCCCAGTTTTCGAATCTGGTAACCCTACCTATAGGGTATCAGACTACGAAAATTGGAAATGAGGACACGTGCCTAGGGTTATCAGATGTCCTTTTTGATGTCATTTCAAGCGTCCTCCTACGTTTTTGAAAATTTAACCGTTTGTTCCTTTTCCGGTTTCTGGAATTGTTTTCTTCCCCCGGGGAATTTTTTTTTCACTTTGAAACATCTCTCTTCAGAAGAATATTGACAACTCGATGAGGACAAATAACACAATTTACAAAACAAAGACATACGTTTCGGCACTCATAGGTGTCGTTATGAAGGTGAAAAAACAAACACGTTGTCTCCCAACGAGTTTTTTGCCGTTATATCGGAAAACCCTCCCATACAGTTTTGTATAATTAAAGTCGTAATAATCCCTGCGCATGCGCGACAAATTGAGAAAAGTAGCTTTTTCAGAGACTATCCTCTTATGACCCACACCTGCAGTGCTTGCTAAGCGATTCTGAGCTGCACAAAACCTGTTCTGAAGGAGGGGCTACGCAAAATCGACCAGTAGCCTGCACTGTTCTAGCAGCACCTCTAAACTGGTTTTTCTGCGGGTTGAAGCAGTGTAGTGCTGCGGGTGTAGGTCCGGCTTTTCAAAAGAACTGAACGAACACATAAATTTTCACATTCGGGGCCATTCAAGTATTACGCAAGTAGATTTTCAGCCATTTTTGACCCCCCCCCCCCGTAAGCAAAATTTCGTCAGCAGCTTAGAATATTTCATATCTTCAAGACGTAAGCAACCTTCAAACCCCCTCCCCCCCTTGTCATCAAAAGTCAGCAAATCCGACACCCGCACCCTCGATGCTGACGTAATAACTGAATGACCCCTTCTTTACAACGCCCCTGATACAAGTTTGCGATGCCCCAGAGAACCGCGGCAAGAACTTTGAGAACCACTGGCCTGCGGACGTAACCGATAAAGAATATTTTACATTTAAAAACATTAGACATAACAATGCTTTCCTGAAAGTGGGTGACATCACCCTCTGGGGGCTATTAGAATAGGCGTATCGCCGCCCATGCCCGGTGCCAGCCAGATTCACACTAGCACCCGTAAATGACTATCAAACTATGTAATACTATGTTACGGTATTAAAAAAAGACAATGACAATAAATTCAGGCAATAGCACCCACCGCGAAAAATTAAAAGCGTGGTCCTCGGGTACCACCGCTCTACAATCATGGGCCAGCAAGGGTGGGGCTCCAGAGCAGAGAACGATTCTTTTTTTTCCTTTACCCTTTAAACCATATAGGCTCTACCTATGACCCGCTGGCCAAATGTGGCCCGCGACCTGAAACCTAATTTTGTTAAAATAAAATCAGCGGCACATTTACTGGTCACTTAAGTGAGCTGCGGCACATTTAAAGAGTACTTCAGCGGCCCGTGCAGCATCACTCAAGTGAACCACGGCACATTGACAGATCACTCAAGTGAACCACGGCACATTGACAGATCACTCAAGTGAACCACGGCACATTGACAGATCACTCAAGTGACCGGGGGCATATTTACAGTTCATTCGAGCGACTCGCGACACATTTTCAAATTAATGAAGTAGTCCGCACTCTCAAAAAGGTTGGGCACTTAGAGGGAGGCTATATCTTTCCACACGGCACCACCATGGAAAGGCTGTCCCACCGCTACCCAGAGCCACAACTAAGGGGTCATTCAAGTATTACGTCAGCATCAATGGGGGAGAGGGGTTCCAATTTGCTGACTTTTGATGACAAGGGGGGGGGGTTTGGAAGATGCTTACGTCATCAACCACCCCCTTTATGAAGATATGAAATATTCTTAATGGCATCTTATTCGGTGCACCAAAAACAGAAAAACCTTTCGATAGTTATTGGGCACCTGAACTAACATTCGCCCTATTGATAAGTCACCTACAGAGCCACTTTAATGATCTATAAATGTTTCACGAATCCTTTATGTGCCACGGATCGTTTAAGTGTTCCGTAACTGTGTCGCGGGTTACTTAGGTGATCTTTGAATGTGAGTGATCTTTGAGCATACTTCAGTGAACTGAAAATGTGCCACAGGCCACTTTTTAAGGCTCTGGAATTGTGCCATGGGTAATTTAAGCGATTTGTGAATGTGCCGCTTAGTTCATTTTTACAAAAATTAGGTTTGACGGGGGGGGGGGGCAAGCCACATCAGATAACCTTCAGGACCACATCTGGTCTGTGGGTCAAGGGTTTACCATATATGGTTTAAAGGGTGGGTCGCAATGAATTTTTTAAAGATAAATTTTGAGTTCTTAACCTTCGAATATCATTGAAATTAACAGAAATTGATTATAATAACATATAAAGGTATTTTCTTTCGAAATTTAAGAAAAAAAAAAATATATTTTTTGCCTTAAAAAAAATAAAAATTTCATCTGGGGGGGAGGCGCACGATCCCCCTATAACCCCCCTCCCCCGCGTACGTTTCTGATCCCACCAATATGCGTTAGGAGGTAGTGATGACGAAGTTTTGCTGACGGGGGGGGGGGTCAAAAATGGCGAAAACTTTGCTTACGTAATACTTGAACGGCCCCTAAACACTTTTCTCGGCCGGGCAAGCATGCTTCCCCCCCCCCCCCCCCATGTAGTTTTAAATGCGTCATTAAAGAATTCGGCGCTCCTGGTCCAGGGCCCCCGAACCAGCGTGAACTATTGGCTTGGGGGTCGAAACCCTAAGCCTGCTAGTTCCCTGTATTAAAAAGCATCTCAAGCTATTGCTTTATTAAGAACTCAAAATGTTACTCAATGTAACTTGATAGAATTTTTATTCCGTTTTGCGACTCCCTAAAATTTAGCGGGCCCTGTGTAGATGCACCTTTCGTTTTGCACCTGCTCAAGTCCGGCCCTGATGACAACAGACCCACTAGGCAAAGACATGCTCTGCACCCCCCCAATCAGAATTAATGAACTGGCCCTCACTCTCACAAAAAGGTTGGGCACTTAGAAGTCACTATAGAGCAGTGTTTCTCAACCGCCGGGCCCTGACATCATTCATACCGGGCCGCGAGTGATCAGCGGTTTTATTTCTCCTCATTTGATTTTCCGTTGGTCTTGTGTTTGACAGGGCCTTCCACTCACTGTCGCTGTCTGTGGCGATATTTCTTAACGGGGAGGTCGGCTCCCCCCTCGAAGTTGAGAACCAGAGAAAGAAACTTCAGCCGACCACCACTCGGCGCGAGTTAGGTTCGAACCAGTACCTCCTAGAGTGGTCTCTCCTCTATCTCTAGGAGGTGCTGTTCGAACCCGGGACTTTGCGATGCGAGTCCGTCACTATGTCCATTCGACCACCACAGCGGCAGGCCGATGCCTGGAGCAGGACCGGAATTGGGGAGGTGGTTGCCAGAAGTGAGGGGGGGGGGAGGAATCTTGAAAGCAGGGCCGTCATTTCAGCTTTTCCCGCGGGGGGGGGGCAAAGAACATGTACTCAAGGTATGCATATATATATTTGTATATATACCATCTAGGTTTTGTTCAATCAATTCAAAAATCAACGATCACAACTGTGATCGATCCCGAGATCAAATTGATCGTAATCAACATTTTAATCTTAACATCACAAACTCTAAATCCCTATTACCAACTTTATCCGAGGTCAGAAATCCAATGAGTTCGGTTGTAGGGTCCCTCGCATAGGCCCCACAAGGGTAGCTGACAGGGCTCATAAATTCACTATGTACGGCCCGTCAAGGATAAATAAGTTCGGTTGTAGGGGGGCCCCACAAGAACAGGGCCGATAAATTCACAGTGTAGGGGCTGACAGAGCTCACAAATTCACTATACAGAGGCCGCAAAAGATCGATAAGTTTGGTTGTAGGATCCGACAAGGGTAGAGCTGACACAGGGCCCGTCAAAGATCAATAAGTTCCGCTGTAGGGACCCGCAAGGGTAGAGCTGGCAGAGCTCATAAATTCACCAGGCAGGGGCCCGTCAAAGATCAATATGTTCGGCTGTAGGGCAAAACACATGGGTCCCATAATTGTTGGGCTAAACAAAATTACTGTAGAGGCCCATCAAAGATCAATAAGTTTGGCTGTAGGGCCCCACAAGGGTTAGGGCTGACAGGGCTCATAAATTCACTATGTAGGTGTCAAGGATTAATATGTTTGATTGTAGGACACGACGCATGAGTCCCACAAGGGATGACAAATTCACTATGTAGAGACCCGACAAAGATCTCAGCCACGTGCCCTGCCGAAGGATGTAGGGGATCCCGAAGCGTGGGCGTTCCCCTAATTTCTAGTAAATTTATTGTGTCAAAAAATTTTCTAATTTTCAGTTCTAGGCTCAGCGGCTAGAACTCATTAAGGCTCATACGGGGGTAGGCGGCCATTTTTTGCTATAAACATAAATATAACCACACACATACAATATCGAATACTTACAATGATCCAGATCATATCTCATCCATAATTTCCCTCGCTGCTTCAAATACATGATTTACACAAGCACACACACGCGCATTAATTAAAAACAATAATTATAGTGGTAATTATAACAATTATAAAAAACGTTAAAAAAATATAGGATTTTTGAAGCTCACACGTGCGAGCGGAACCGCCGCTGCCACACGAAGTATTTTTATATTTCATCTGATGACGTTGACCAATCACGGATAAGATTCGTGAACGAATGCATTTTTATTTCCATCTTGAAGTAGTATTTTGTAACCAGCTAAAAACATTCCGCTAGGCAGCCTAGTGGTTAGCTCGCGAGGTCTCTGGTATAGCCGTCCTTGGTTCGAATCTGAGTTTCCTTGTAAGTGCTTTCGTCCAGCCGCTCTAAACTGCAGGCCATATATCTGCCGGCCCGCGACATCAATCCTGTAAAGGTTACTCAAGCGGCCTATGTGTATTTACACATTATTCAAGTGGCACATCCGCAGATCACTCAAGTGATCCACAGTCTCAGCCACCTCGTTGGGCATTTTGCCTGTTGTATTTGCATACTGGCATATCACTTGAGTGATCCGCGGCACACTTACAAACAACGTGCGCCACAGTTCCAAAGCATTTAAGCTGCCCACGGTACAGTTCCACATCAGAAAAGTTACCCGCACCACAGTCCCAGATCACTTAAGTGGCCCAAAGTGCCTAAGTGGCCGCGGCACATTCCCAGATTACTTAAGTGACCCGTGGCATATTTACAGATAACTTTAGTGATTCGTGGCACATATGCGGATAATTTGAGTGACACGTGTTTTCAAACCAATGAAGTGGCCCGCACTCTGCTAAAGGTTGAGTACCCTTGCTGTAGGCCGTCATAATAACATCACACGCGCCCCTCGCCCTCCCCGATAAGAACAATTTTCGGGGACACCTCCGTGTGATATTATCAACTCTAGTATTACTGACTACGAGTGGGGGTTACCCAAAGCCCCTCTCTATAGCGTCATGCCCCACCCCTCTCGATCGAAGTGGGCCCTTCTGCATGGCTTACTACCCGGGAGCCCTTCTACATGGATGAAAATATCAACCCCAATTAAAAAAGATTTTCCACAAAAACCCTGCTATAGGAATTTATAACATGGGGAAAAAAATGATGGTAATTGTGCTGGGCCGCAGTGCTGGAGTCTGTTAGCCCCCATCCTTGTTGGGGGAACACGCATACTTGCTTATTGTTTTGGGCTCTCGCATGGCCCCACAAGAGTGTGGGCTGACAAGGCTCCAGCTCTGAGGCACGGAACAATTACCATCATTTTTGTTTTTACGATATAGAGAAGGGATATAGAAGGGCATGTGAAGGTATGGCTTGGGAACCCGTCAAAGATCCCAGCCTAGGGGCACTGTATCCATGGCCCCCACATCCTGGAGTAGGGCCCCTAGGCTGGAATTTTTTGCGGGCCCCCGATCAGACTTTCATGGGCCCCTATATGATGGAGTTATAGCATAAAAAACAAAAACAAAAAAGATGAAAATCGTCCCGGGCCCCAGGACTGGAGCCTTGCCAGCCCACCCCTTGTGGGAGCCATGACTGTGCCCGAGGGGCACACAGTCGTAAGATGCTCCTCTTCCACTATGAAGGTTTCCGTCAAGGTCCACGTTTTCAATGCCTGCCAAAGAACATCAGATCAAGTTCTTTACCTACCGAGCCTGGGGCGACCACCGATAGATGGCACATTCATTTCCCCCCAACTCCATTGGTTAGAAATTGCTATATGGCGATATATGACCAGAGTTGGTGTGCGGTAAAGTAGCCTAGGGGCACTGCTCCAGAATGTGGGGCCATGGGCACTCACGTGCTTGCACATAATACTAAACCCCACATACACATCGTCCACATTCCTCTGAAAAACTTCTTACGAATTGATACATGTTGGAATGTGTGTGAACGTGAAGTTTGTTTCCCGTGTAAATGCTTGTTATGTGTAGTGCTGACATCTGCCAACAATTTTTCTAGCTTCAAGAGTTTAATGATTGGATAATTATATCGTTGTGAGCCCGTTGCTCTCTGTGGTGAGACTTTTTAACGGAGAGATCGAAGTTGGGAATCATAGAAAACCAACTTCAACCAATCACCTCTGTGGCGACGGTGGGGTACTTGCACACACTGTCACTCTTTTGGTCCTTAATCGAGAGTGTTTGAAGGTTGCTCTCGTCATCAACCACCCCTTTCTGAAGATATGAAATATTCTAAGCTGCTGACGAAATTTCGCTGACGATGGGGGGGGGGGGGGGGAGGGAGAGAGGGTCAGTGTTTTGCTGACAAGGAGGGGGAGGGGGTGTTTGAAGGTTGCTTACGTCATCAACCACCCTTTTTTGAAGATATGAAATATTCTAAGCTGCTGACGAAATTTTGCTGACAGGGGGGAGGGGGTCAAAAATGGCTGAAAATCTGCTTAGGGGCCGTTCAAGTATTACGTCATCATCGATGGGGGTTTCCGATTTGCTGATTTTTGATGACAAGGAGGGGAGGGGGGGGGGTTTGGATAATGCGTACGTCATCAACCACCCTTTATGAAAATATGAGTTAGGATTCAGAGGGGCAGAGCTGATGACGACATTTTGCTGACAAGGGGGGGGGGGATGGGGTCAAAAATGGCCGAAAATTTGCTTACGTAATACTTGAACGGCCCCTTACGTAATAATCGATTGGCCCCTAAAAAAAAAGACAAATGCATTAGTGGCAAAAACTTCAAGCGACACTTAACTGCTTTGTTTTGCTGCAACGTGAACGGAACCGAAAAGTCGCGGTGATTGGAAAATTCGTGAATCCGTGGTGCCTGAAGAACGTGAAATCACTGCCGTGTAATTACAAATCAAGTCGAAGGACATGGATGTCTACAGGAATTTTTAATGAGGGGCTATTTAAGTTTTATGGAAAAATGAAGCGGAAAAAATAGAAAGAGATCCTGCTTCTCATCGCCAATTGCACGGCACACATTAAATCTTCAATATTAGAGTGCATTCGAATCGAATACACGCCTCCTAAGTGCACGTCTGTTCTTCAATCATTTGATCGATGCATAATTAAGGTGGTGAAAGGGAAGCACCGTACGCAACAGCTGAGGTGTATTCACCAGCTTGGTAATACAGAAATCGTAGTGAGGCCTGAAGTCAAGCAAGCTATGGATATGATAGGGGCCATTCAAGTATTACGTAAGCAGCTTTTTCGCCATTTTTGACCCCCGTCCTTGTCAGCAAAAGTCAGCAAAACACTAACCCCCCGTCAGCAAAATTTCGTCAGCAGCTTAGAATATTTCATATCTTCAAAAAGGGGTGATTGATGCCGTAAGCAACCTTCAAACCCCCCTCCCCACTTGTCATCAAAAATCATCAAATCTGAAACCCTCTTCCCCCACCTCGATGCTGACGTAATACGCATAATCGCAGCAGAATTCTGAGAAGCACTGAATAAAGCTGACGAAAGTGCGTCCAGCGATTTGCAGCCTTTGTGGGAACACATAGCAACAGAAACGTCCGTTTACAAATGGACGCCGGACGATTTCTTTTCTGTGACGATGACGTCTTCGCTTTGGAACCGTTAACAGGCAACGATATCGTTTTCGTATGATACAAGAAAACAATGAACAATCGCGTGCGGACAGCGGTGACGAAGAAGAGCTTTCGCTAGAGCAGCGGTTCTCAACCGGTGCTCCGTGGAGCCCTTGGGACTCCGTACGCATTCCCCAGGGGCTTCGCGGCCGCTCGAGGAAAATATAGAAAAAAAGTTAATTTGAATAAAAATAATCATTAATACTCTTAAATAATAAAAATAAATCAGTAACTTCGATGAATAAGTAAAACAATATGCCTACGGAGCTCCGCCATAGAAATTATATGCCAAAAGGGCTCCGCGAGTCAAAAAAGATTGAGAACCGCTACACTAGAGTATGCTTTGGTACCTACACCATCCGAAGTCTTAGCTAGTTTGGAACACTAATACGATATTTATCAGATCCTTCCGGACCATTTGTTTGAGAATGTGTATACTTTAGAGCAGTTCTCAATCTTTGGAAGCCCGCGGCCCGGTGAATCTCTTTTGCGTAAGTGAAAGAAAGGCCCGGTCATACACAGTGGCGGATTACCGCACAGGCGCATGAGGCGCGCGCCTGGGGCCTCGGCAGAGCTGGGGGGCCCCCAAATAGTTGTGTGCTTCATCCTACATATGAATTTACATGCGCATCAACAAATCTCTTGAACTAAGTACAGTATCTGCTCTCCCTTTTTTTTTTTAATCGCAATTTGTTTTTTTTTTTATGTATACTGTACGTATTATGTATACTGTAGGAAGAAAAACGGGAACTGAAAGAAAAGAACAATCTACAAGACGCAGCTCTCAAGGGCCAGTTCTTCCCCGACACACTACGGTTCGGCTGGCGCGGTTGATCTTATCAGCAACCGTGGAATTTCGCGTGAAACACACACTGCTGTTAGCAACCGGGGTTTTTTTTATTTTTTAATGTCACGTGACATCTCGGGATTGACCAAATTATTTTCGCCAAGCTGAAGTTGGCTCCAGTTAGCATGCAAATTCGTGATCATAAGCTGCATTGCAGTATAACCCCCTCTTAACGGATACTTCCTCTTTTACGGACAAATAATAATTTACAGTTGTATAATATATAAAAGTATGAATTTCAAACCTCTTTTTAACGGTCACCCATTTTACATGTATTTAATTTTTTTGTCCTGGCCGTGTTCACAAAAAAGAGGGGTTTTACTGTATATACTAATAAAAATATTCATGTAATGGAATTTAATTTTCTGTAACAATATTTGCCGTTTGAAATTAATTCAAAGTTGAAGAAAGACAACCTACAAGTTGACCCATTTTTGATGCTTTTACGATTCGTGACCAAATCGCACAAATTTTTTTATATATCACGACTGGAATCATCATAATTTATTTAAATAACATATATTATAAAAAAACTATTCAAATAACATATTTTTGTCATATAAAGCTGGTCTTTTTTCAACAGCGCTTATGATTTTTTTCGGAATAACTATCGCTAGCCATTAACGAATCAGAATCTGCTGAAGACATGGTGGCACAAAAAAATTTCGTTGACACAGCTGACTAACGAAAGGATAAATTTCCTTCTTTCGCGAAGTGATTTTTTTAACGTAATAACTCGTCGCCAATTGGATATTTCCTCGTTCTTCCTTCGCGAGTGTGTAAAGTGATCCTCCGACCATCTTCGTGTCGAAGTTTGTGATCCTGCGTTCAACGTGGAAAAAGCTACGTGTATTTTCCCGGATCGCCTCTTTTCAGCGGATTTCAATGTTTTCCTATGGACGATGAAGTTTGCCCTCCGCCTGCGTCCCTTCCCGAGAACGACCGCCCCTGTGATTCCTACTGAAGGTAAAAAATTTGCTCCCGTATTTTTTACCGTTCTCCGTTTCCTGCTGCGACCAATGGTTCGTCAAATATTCCGCTTTGGAATCCTGTGCGCATCGGCCACCCACGCCACTTCGCTCTCTTCACACAAAGACTGTATTGTCCCCTCTCCGGATATCACCAGTTTCGTAGCGTCTCTTCTCGGCCATTGTGAGTAAGTGTCATCATAGTGTCTACATTGTGCGTGTGTATTCATCGGATAGTTGGGTATTATACGAACATTTTTTTCTTTCTTTTTTTTTGTTTTTTTTTTTGTTTGACATGGTCTACTCCTCCCCCTCCGCCTGGGGCTGTAGGAGCTAACTTCTCTCCGGCTGATCCGATCATCCCTGTACTTGGTGAGGAGACTGCTCACATCGTATAAGGGACTGTCAAAGTTGTCCCATTCAGATTGCTCGTCCCGCTCCTGAGTTATCTGGATTTTTTTTTTTTTTTTTTTTTTTATTTATTTATTTTTTTTTTTTGTGATATTGTACATATTTCTGTGTTTTGCATCGTGTCTTTTTGCATTGTGTCTTTTTGCAGTGTATATTTTGCATCGTGTCTTTTTGCATCGTGTCTTTTTTTGCATCGTGTCTTTTTTTGCATCGTGTCTTTTTGCATCGTGTCTTTTTGCATTGTGTCTTTTTGCAGTGTATATTTTGCATCGTGTCTTTTTGCATCGTGTCTTTTTTTGCATCGTGTCTTTTTGCATCGTGTCTTTTTGCATTGTGTCTTTTTGCAGTGTATATTTTGCATCGTGTCTTTTTGCATCGTGTCTTTTTTTGCATCGTGTCTTTTTTTGCATCGTGTCTTTTTGCATCGTGTCTTTTTGCATCGTGTCTTTTTGCATCGTGTCTTTTTTTTGCATCGTGTCTTTTTGCATCGTGTCTTTTTGCAGTGTATATTTTGCATCGTGTCTTTTTGCAGTGTATATTTTGCATCGTGTCTTTTTGCATCGTGTCTTTTTGCATCGTGTCTTTTTGCATCGTGTCTTTTTGCAGTGTATATTTTGCATCGTGTCTTTTTGCATCGTGTCTTTTTGCATCGTGTCTTTTTGCATCGTGTCTTTTTGCAGTGTATATTTTGCATCGTGTCTTTTTGCAGTGTATATTTTGCATTGGGTATTTTTGCATTGTGATAATTTTCTAGTGCCCCACACCTATCATTCTGTGCATTTCTGTGTACCCGCCCCCTTGTTTTCGAGCCCGTATTTTCTCCACCCCCGTTTTGCTCTGCTCGATAAGTTTCCTCTTGCCCGAACGGCATGTACTCTAAGCGCTTCTTGAGCATTGTTGAGGGGAAGACCCCTGCCCCCGCGGATAACAAGAAAAATCAGGACTATAGGATGATGAAGAAGCGCATGCGGGCACGCATCCGATCACAGGTGTGGCCCAGTGAGCTGAAGGACTCCCTTCACATCCCCACAGCCTACGAGGATGACAGTGGAAGTGAGTCATCAACTGCTACTGTCGTCTCCATTTCATCGATCTCGAGCTCCAATGGATCCCTCCTCCTAGATGCACCACCAACCAATACAATCGCTGAGATTGTGCTTTCCCCAGTCTCTACGGACGCCCGGCCGTGCCAGGCCTCCCCGAAAGACAATAGCAGCGGATCACTGGATCTCTCGCGAGAGCTGGACGAGCCTGGCCTGCAACAATTCTTCTGCTCAACCCCCCTTTCGCCCGGGGGTAAGCTACCCTCGAAACGCACTTCACCAACCCTGGCATCCTCCCCGATTCTCCCGGAGAGTCAGAAAACAAGATTACACACCGAAGACGTGGCCGCCGTTGTCTCAACAGCCATGGAGGACATCCTGTCCCGGCCCCCCAACACTTCCCAAGCACCTGCGACCTCCGAGACCCAGAGGAAGGTCGAGGCCCGGTCCCACGAGCCTCGGGAGTCGTCGAACGACCCAAGGGGCGGACCCCAGAAGGAATCAGCTTCACCAACAACGCCCACTGGGGATGTGAGCTCGTTCTTCGTTTCGCCGCTCGACATTCACGACGAAGAACGATCAGAAGGAGAAACTCACGAACACTCGTCATCTTTCCCCCCGCCCACATTGTGCGTTCGCACAACCAAGCATGTGTCTGCCCCCCCGCAGGAAGCCTCGTCATCGGACTTCCTGGCAGCAAAGATACACGAAGACCCGTCATGCTCCCCCGCCGCCGGGAGTCTAAGGGGCGAGAGTCTAGGCAAGAAAGCCAAGAGAAGGAGAGCCCTGGACAACAATCTGGGAATCCCGTACTCCGCTACGGACTCCGGAGAAGACTTTGATCCCCCCCGGCGGACTCCCCCCCCTCGTCGTCACACGCTCCCCCACATAGATCCCCCTGCAGCGAACGCCCCCAGCCCCAGAGATATGGCACGAACACGCCGGACAACGCTGCCAGCTGACCCAATTACCCCCCTGGAAAGGCATAATGGGCAATCGAAAATCACTGCGAACTCTGACGCTCCCAAGCCGGGCCCAGATCAGATTGCGACCTCCCCTACGCGCCGTACGCTGATCAACGTCTCGGATATCATCCAAGAAGTCAGGCAGATTGTCTTGCACGCTTCAGGGAAGGGGAAGAATCTCCGCTACGGCGTCCCCTCAGCCCATAGGAAGACTGCCCTCCGGCACTTAGATACCCTCGCTCTGTGGGCCGACAAGGCGGACCAGATGCCTGTCCCCACGAGCTCAGCGACACCGCCTGCCGGAACAGGGTACTACGCCACCTCGCCAACGTCAATGAACTCTGGCGCCCGCCCGAAAGAGTACAAGCGCAACCAACAGACCCAGACAGACGAAATAAGGGAAAGAACTATCCAGGACATCATGGAAGGAGATGGAATCTTCAGTGCTGCCACCCGCCTACAGGATAACACCCTCAAGGAAAACGTTCCATCAACCAGGCCTCAGAGACCGCAACGAAATCGCATTAGGGGCCGCAACGTATCAACTATGCACCCTACGCCCCCCTTGCGAGAAAACCGGGCCCTGGGACTTCTGGAGAAAACTGACACGCCTCCACAGGACGCCTTGAACCCTCCAGCGGACTCGCCAGTGGCGTACGAGGACGATGCACCCATCCCTCCCCCCCCCGGAATTTGCGGACACCACTAGAGGGCCGACAGTCATGCAAGCGACAGCAGCGGACGAGACCTCCAACAGAGCCGCGGACACGACAAGACAGGACAATCCCCCAGCGAGTACACAGGGCCATGTGTTACCTCAGCCGACCGCCTTTCAACTGAGACTTTTGGAACTGGCCGACAGATCGGCACCGGATTTACAATACCGAAGGGAGAACCCTTGGACCGAGGTCACCAGCCAAAAGTTCCGTCGTCGACAGCGTCATGCACCAAAGCGATCCCGCCACGTCCACTTCGAAACGCCCAGATACCTGAAGGAACACCCCTCGACCTGCCCTCGGAACCCCCCCATTCGCAATAGATACACGGCAACCCCTCATCAAGAACAGAACCTTCGTCAGCACCCTGACCGAAGGCGTCAGCAACAGGAGCGGACTATTGACCCCAACCGGCGCCCCAACATGGTGAGAGGCAACGACTGGGCCCGAACAACACCCACGCATGGGCAGCGCCCGAAACCAACCAGAGCGACGCAATTCCAGAGGGACCGCCCTCGCATTACTGACCACCCCTCCAGCTCCCCGCATCTGAACAGCCGCCCCCAACAGTCTTTTACAATGGATCCTCCTCGCTATACCACGTATGCAAGGGCAGTGGGCAACGCCTATCAAACCTCGCACTTCTCCAGGCAGTGGGCCCTCCACGCATACGACGATAAGGTTTACGACGACCTCATGGAGCAAATCCTCCTTTCCAACATCATTTCGCTGGAAGCCAAACCACTAGTCGCTGCTAAACTTACCTCAAGTGGCATCACCATCACGGGACAGACCACAACATTCCGTCGCCAAGTGGTACAGGAGATATCAAACAACTTTAAGCTTAAGCATAACATCTACATTGCCTAACTTTTTTCTGTTCTCCTCCCAGCCATTATATGTCTTCATCAACAACTTCTTCCTCAAACTCTGACTCAGACTCCCTACTGGACCCTTCCTCGCTTTCTGGGAGAGGCCTTAAGATCCTACAGATCAATCTGGACAAGGCACATGCCGCCACCTCCAACGCCTACGTCCACGCCAGGAAACATGAATACGACTTCCTCCTTGTGCAAGAGCCAGCCCTACTGCACCACAGAGTGGACTGCCCCAATAACTGGCGTTACTGGCAGTCCCGAAACGCAAAAGCGGCAATCATCCAAATCAACCAGTCCTTTTCCCCCATTTTCCTGTTCCACAGCCAAGGGGCAGTTGCCATCAAGTTGTCCCTCCCATCCTCTACGGTGGTCCTCTGCTCGGCATACTGTTCGCCATTAGCGGACATTGACGCGTCCATTGCCGAACTGGACTCTCTCATCCAGGCAGCAGGCCCGGCAGACACTATCTTTGCTACAGACCTCAACGCCCACAGCCCTGTCTGGGGTTATAGAAATCAAGATGACAGGGGCAGAAAAGTCTTGGATTTCCTGTCGTCTTTTGACCTTTTCCTGCTGAATGACCCCTCTTCACCTGCCACATACACGCATGGAACGGGCTCCGGCTGGCCAGATATCGCATTCACAAGTTCCAAGCATATCTTTGATCGCACGAAGTGGGCCGTGGACACAAGAAATAAATCCCTTTCCAGCCACAAGTACATCGACATTCACGTCCACGATCGCCATCTTCAACACAACCTGCCAGGACCTATCCGGTATAGAGACACGCAACGATGCCTGCTCAGACTTCGCGCTCATCTCCCTGCAGCACTCAATCAACTCTGCCGGGAATTGCCCCTCATCTCCACAAAAGCGGATCTCGACACGCACATTACCACGCTGGTTTCTGCTCTTCAAGCGTCCTGCGCATCCACTCTCGGAGTCAAGTTACCCCCAACCTTCACGCAGGGCATACGCTGGTGGTCCCCCCAACTTTCGACAGAGAAAAGGGCCATCAGAGCCCTGGAGAGGCGCATCTCCAGATGCAAAAGGCGCCAACAAGACACGACGGAAGAAACTCTCTCCCTGCGACAACTTCGCGCCAATTTCAAACGGTTGGTTAAACGTACTCGGATCGAATCCTGGAGAAAGCTCTGCACGACGACAAACACAACATTCGGAACACCTTACAAAGCTATCTTTCGTTCAAAGAAACCGCCGCCATCGCCTCCTACGGCTCATCCCCATCTCTCAGCAAAAGAACTGGCAGCCATGCAGCTCAGGGACTTTTTTCCCGACGTGGAGACAAACATACACATCCAAGCACCGACAATCAATACACACCATGAGCCGCCTTTCCACCCACAGGAGGTCCTCCGCATAGCAAAGGCACTGAAACTCAACAAGGCGTCCGGTCCAGACGGGCTCTCCAACAGAATTGTACAGACGTTTGTCCAGACAATGTTGGACTACTGGACAGGAGTGTGCAACAAGTGCCTGGATTTTTCCCTGTTCCCATCCATCTTCAAAAAGGGCCGCCTGGTACTTGTACCTAAACCTGGTTCCGCACTAACAACGTCATCCCGGCCTATCACGCTGACCTCGAATCTGGGCAAGATACTGGAAAAACTAATCGCACAGAGGCTGACGTTTTACTTGGAGCAAGGAGAGGCGCTTCATCCGATGCAATTCGGCTTCAGGGCAGGAAGATCAGCAGACGACGCCCTTCGCCACCTGCTGACTTCGATCGAGGCAAACCGCAGGGAGAATCTCCTTACGGCAGTCATATCGCTGGACATCAAGGGAGCCTTTAATAACGTACGCCACGAGAAAGTCATCAGCGCCATCCGTAACCTTGATGTCCCAGCCCCATTTAGTGCGCTACTAGAGGATATCCTGCCGGACAGAGAGGTCACCCTGTCTACGGACATGGGCGAGGTATCACGCACTTTAGTGCGTGGCTGCCCGCAAGGTTCATGCACCGGTCCGGCCTTCTGGAACCTCGCATTCGATCCTCTTCTTCACTCATCGTTCCCCCTTCCCCCTGGCACAAAGGCGTTCCTTCAAGCCTATGCCGACGACCTGGTGCTAGTCCTAGCCGCTCGCCAACCGGAGAATGTCACGTCACTGGGACGCATCGTTCTCCCTACGATCTCCAGATGGCTCCAGGAAAACGACCTTCAGGTGGAACCATCCAAATCACTGGTCCTGTGGCCAAACAAGCGCCTGAAGAAGCCCTCGTTCAAACTGAACAACGTCAGGCTAAAGCATGCCTCATCAATTAAGGTTCTAGGGATAATTATTGATAAGAACTTTAACTTCCTCTCGCACGTGTCGTACTTGCAGAAGAAGACGGCAAAGATGCTCAAAGACTTCAGGCGCCTCTCAGGCTCGAATTGGGGCTACGGCAAGGAGTTCCGGAATACCCTCTATCGTCAGATAATTGTCAGGCAAGTGGCCTACGGTGCATCCATATGGTATTCCGACCCCGGCGTCAGGCTCTCAAGGGCGGTTCAGGCTCTTCAGCGCCCGCACCTCCTGTTCATCACTCGAGCATACAGGTCCACGTCGAACAAGGTACTCCAGCTGGCCACCCACAACCCTCCTCTGGGCCTCGTTCTGCAAGCGGAGAATCGCCAGGTTCGGCTGCTTAGGTTCAGGGAAGACGTCACGTTTTTTAACGCGAGATTCCTGGCCGACAGGTTTGAACGCCCGGTCCCCAGCGTTCCCCAGCACCCGTCAAAGGAGCTGCCCACGAACCAAATTGCTCTTTTCCAGGCGCCATTCAACGAACAACAGTGGCAGATCTTCACAGATGGCTCCAAGAACTCCGACGGCGTGGCCTCTGCATTCGTGGCATTCCGCAACCATGTCCGAGTACAAGACTGGAGCTCCCGACTCAACAATTTCAACTCGATCTTCCAAGCCGAGATCTTTGCCATTCTCCAAGCGGTCCGCTTCGCTTCATCATGCTCTGAACCTTCTATGATCTTCACTGACAGCCTCTCTTCCCTCCACGCCATATCAAACCCGTTCAACCGAACCCAACTGGTGAACGACACTCGCAATACCCTCCTCCTGCACCCACGCATACGCCTTTCATGGATTAAAGCCCACCAAGGATTTAAAGGCAACGAGGAGGCCGACACCCTAGCAAAAAGCGCCACGACAGCCACTTCTGCCATCACTCTCCCGCTGCCAGCTTCGCACGCGAAGTCACATTTTGCTTCGCTGGTCCTCCGCAGGTGGCAACTCATATGGAATGCGGAGGAGACTTCCACCAACGTTAACCTCATTGTCCCAACGGTCTCACGTGGTCGGGAGGTGTGGTCAAGGACGAAAATCATCTTTTACACGGAACATGGTCCCTTCCCGACGTACTTGAAGAGGTTTAAGGCCTCGAATAACCACTTCTGCGCCTGCGGGGGAATCGGCGATCTCCATCACTACGTTTCCATATGTACCCTTACGGAATCGTACCACTCCTTCTTCTTGGGAGACTGGAGCGTGCACCAATATGCATGGAAACGACGTATGATGCGCAGCCCCTTCAACTACAACAAAATTGCTGCACTAATTAACTTCTTGGAAGCTTTTTCGCACCTTCTACGTCAAGATACCATGTCTGACCCCCCGTCTAGCGACTCTGACAGCGAAAATACGGATGATCTTGACCCGCCAGTTACCAGATCACGCTCCACTGGTCAACATTTTATGCTGGTGTAATCCGAAACCCCTCAACGAGATGCGATACGACCAACTCATCCACTCACCACACCCAGGGCTTGTGTAAGCTCCCTGATGTCGACGCCGTAACTATAGGATCACATGTGTATTATCGTGTGTATATAGTGTGTATTATAGGATCTCCTGTACATTTTGTATATTTGTATACTCTTCTTTCTTGCACTATTTTTTTTTTTTTCCATCATTTTGGAAATCTGCACAGCACGGGCACTCTGCTTCGCTCAATCTTTTTTTCTTTTTCTTTCTGTAACCGTCGTAGAGGGACGGCGCGGTGTCCCCCCTTGGTAAAACTTGGCTCTCCAGCTTCCTGGATGGGAGCGCTCTCTAGCAACGGCTAGATGGGAGCCATCACTCTCTGGCAGACGGCCAGCAGAGATGCTCCCCGGCGCAGACGGCCCGGGTGGGAGCCTAGGTCTGGACACCAAGCTCCCTCGAAAGCGGACGCGCTGCTCTGTCACCTTTCCTTTTCTCACATATATCTATCCAAGAATCTAGGACTCGTGATGGGACAGTATTGTCTTCCACGGTTGTGTCCATTCTGTATGGCTCTTGCAGTCAGATTTTCTTTTACTCAATAAACGGTCTCCGGCGCGTCTCCAATACGTTAGAGGTTCTCACGAATATTAACGTGGAGGCGCGTCTGGTCTTTCTGACACAGCTGACTAATGGAACTGGTAAATAAGAAATGAGATGGATAAAATATGATTAGTAATGTACTGCAACACTGTGCAAGCGCCCTCACGCGTTCTAATAATAATCGTAGCTGCGGCTTCAGATTGGCTTACTGATACCAAAACCTTTCTGAAGTGGACACCTCTACGGTTCCATTACAATTAAATTAAGCCGTTCGGTATTGCCGACATTCTGTGTTGTAGGATTATGACGGTGGCTTTCAAAGTTGCCCCATGTAGGAGATGTCCGAGTTGACAGGTTCCACGAAATTTGTTTTATGTTTCGCGAAGTCCCTTTTTTTAAAAGACCATTCGTTTTCCCAAGGGCGTGCATGGAAGGCTAGTCAATTGGGCTTAAATGGAAGTACAGTATCTAAATTTTATTACTATTCCCAACAGGTCTATTGCCCTTAAAATAGATAATGGTTTTTCTTATAATTCTCAGAAATCCGGATGAAGGCAAACAAACTGGAAAACGGTTACCGACTGGTATACCCGTTTGGAAGACCTTGGCAGGGGTTCTTGAAACTTTTGCCACTCGCGGCTTCTTCGGCCTGCTCGTAAGAATAGCAAGAGCCATTCCAAAGCACTGCAGGGGTTCACGGCAATGCAAAGTCGTCGTGACGTCATTCCGAGCGATAATGCCGAACATTCCCAGAAAAAGCGACCCACACCTCGAGAACTTCTGTTTTGGGTTTGGGGTGTACATCAGAAAGAAGTGGGGGGGGGGGAAGGGACTACTTTGCGAACTCAGCGAAGCTGTTCGTGGGACCAAGGCCATCTTAAAGCCACCCATATTCGCGTGACCCTGGGCTTCTTGTTCACATAGGGCCTACATGACCAGATGTAGTATAATGGTTTAGAGCAGGCATCTTCAACCTGTTGCTCGCGAGCACCACGGTGCTACCTGAAGCAACTGGAGTTCTCGAAGCTGTCCAATAATTGCTTGCTAGAATTCGATCGACGTTTCAATCAAATTACCTCGTTCAAATTGCATTCGAGGATTAAAATCATCCTAGTTTTTCATGCATATGTATGATCAAACTTGTAAGGGTGCTCTCCTTTCGATGATGGGTACAGCCAGTGCTCACAACTAGAAAAAGGTTGAGGACTTCCGGTTTAGAGTGTAAATAATTACATAATGGGTGATTACAGTTTAAGTTCTCGTACTTCGAGTAGTTTTTCCTCAAAAACTGCTTAACCGAGTACATCCAAATTTTCAGGATATCTCAATGAGACCATGGGGAGATTTATGAAGTAAAACAAATACAGTCTATCCCCATTTTAACGAATACCGTTACAGTGAAAATCTCGTTCTAACGAAAACTTTTCTAACCTCCCACAACAGTTTACATAGGCACAACGGCAACAACCTGGAATTCCTTTACAAGGAAACTTCGTTGTAACGAAGTGATTTCTCCGGTCTCTTGGAAGTTTGCTATAATGGGATTAAGCTGCAGTTCAATTTTCGACCAGCAAGTGAAACAGTGCCCCACCCGGGGTAGAAGGTCCTGGGGAAAGATGGGGGGGGGGCAGCACGAGAAGGAAATACGGTACAAAGGGCCATTAGCTCACAAAAAAATTGGCAACCACTGGAACATATGATATTTTCGTTTAATGTAATTTTTTTTTTAATTTATTCAATCACACATGATACGGTATAACGCTATATAATAATACTAAGAACATCCATCAACGAAGGATTAGTAAATTCGTTGTGATGAACACGAAGAACCGTGGTAACGAAAAACGTCATAAAAAAACTTCTTCGTTTATCATTTCTCCCGATCATTTATCAGATGATTTTTTCCAGATGATGCGATGACACGAAGGGAACGTAATGTCCTTATACGAAATTATTTACATGCTTCACACTAAATCCGTTTCCAGACACACATTTATGGCTTCGCCACGTGCTGGCTATTCGAATTGCTCTGCCCCCATTCACGTTATAATTTAAAGTTCTTGACCACGAATTACTCAAATTTGCCGCCCCTCTGAACTTGCTACCCCGGCCCGCTTAACACCCTGTACATACGGCATCAGGGCCGCAACTAGAGAGGAGCAGGTGGGACTGTTGCTTAAGAGTATTATGGGGCCCCCCGGACCAAGTAGTTTTTAGGAGGCCCTACATGGTAAATCCTTGAAACTTTCAATCGTATCTCATTTTTGGGAGGCCCCTCTTCTCTTGAGGCACCCGGGCCGTGCTCGGGTGGGCCCATGCGTTAAGACGGCACTGACTGATGCCCCCGAACTCCGAGCCAGACAGGAGCGCAAATGTTAACCCTTCATCTCTCCTTCAATATTAAAAGGGGGCGCCAAAATGCGTGCTTGCCCCGGCTGACCACGCATGTCGTTGTGGCCCTGTTCATCAGTATGTATGTTGCAAGGTTTAAGGTACATACAGGGCCGCAGCTGGATACTTTTTTAACTAGAGCTAGCAAGCTTTTGGCGTCCCGTATAAGGAAAGGTTAGAAGGAGTGGTGTTAAAGGGGCAATTCGGCGCCCAAGGGCGTAGCGAGGGGGAGGGGGACTTGGGGGTCTGCCCCCCCCCGAAATGTGAGAAAATTACCGAAAAAAGGGAAAAAGATGGCCAAATCCATTGTTCTGTCACTTTGGTCCCCCCCCCGAACGAAATTTCTGGCTACGCCCCTGTCGGCGCCCCCTCTAGTTCAGCACTCGATACAGTGTGCCCGCTCTCCCTAGTTGCGACTTTGTGTGTGTGTATGTAAATTAAAAACTGCTTGAAAAGAACGGTAGGTGTGAAAATTGTTTTAGTGCACTCTTCGATATTACCCGCATACAACGTTTTGTCTAAATCAGCGGTTCTCAATCTTTTTTGACCCACGGAGCCCTTTCCAGTATATAATTTCTATGGCGGAGCCCCGTAGGCCTATTTTTTATTTATTCATCAAAGTTACTGATTTATTTTGTAACTTTTGGAAGAGGTAACTAATTGGTTTTTTGCTAAAACTTTATAATCGGGATCCAATGCATTTCATTCAAGTGTTCTAAAATATACATCTCGGTTTTAGCGTAATCACGTTAGTTTATGAATGTCATTATAACCGAGTTTCAATGTATGCTCATGTAGGAAAGCAAAAAAATTTCACTAGTTAGAAAAATTTAAATTTTTTCTTCATTGGTTTTTTTTATTGTTATCAGTGCAAAAGCGCCAAACAAAGAATTAGTTTCCGTCGCATGGAACTTCACCATACAGTTCCTCGAATTTGTCTTCTCCTCTCATTTTTTTATGGCAGCCTGAGAAGGAGAGCAATTCCTTTGTCCAGTGCATCCGAAATCCCATCACCCTCCTTGTCAAACCACTTAATAGACAATGGAAGAGAGCAACCGCAGGTCCAGCCGAACCGTCATCAGGGAGCTCAAGCCTTTGCAATACATGATGGCAGCTTTCCGGTTACCCCAACCGTCCCAAAAAATGTGGATTTTCTCGGTTGAAAAAACCGCGCTCAGCGGTTGCAGTTGTATCTGTGCGTTGACAGAATAAAACTATAGATGATGCCTCCCCCACCAACCTCAACCGCGTGCAACCGCGCCGTAGTCAGGTCCCAGCAAAGAAAGAAGAGACATTATAAAGCGATCATTCAGGGAGGGTCATTTTCAAACAGTATTTCCCTAAGGGCACAAGCAGGAGGAGGGGTGAGAACAGCAGGTCCTAATGTCTGTCCGAAATGAAAATTGGAGTGAGGGCATAAACAGATGTCTCATTCCACAGTATTAAATGCTTTTATGGGCGCCGATAATACGACAGCTTTGGTGTAAGCTTTTGTATACAGTATAATGGATGGCAAGATCGGCAAGCGGCGACATCGACAGGAAGAGACACTCGTACTAATTAAAATGAATGTAGTAGAGCTCTTATTGTGATTTTGTCTCCCACTTGTTTGAATGAAATACTATAAGCTGGTTCAAACAACATATACATTTGCAATCTATGACTGGAACCATACGACCATATGACAAAAGAAAAGTGGGGTTTGAAATGAATGCTGAATGACATGCATTCTGAATCACGTGATTTTTCTGTTTCTCTTTTAACACTCCCTCCCCGGCTGAAAGAAATCAAGGGGGTTTCTTTTCCTTCTTTCTAAAAAAAAAAAGCTACATTTTTGGATTGGTCAAGGAGGCTTGGGTAGACAACATCTTTGTGTCAGACCGAAAAGTGTTTATTGTTAATGTAATTGTAATGTGTGTTATTGTAATGAAAAAAATTCCCATGCCGATCCTCAAGATTTCCTTTAGGATTTAGATTGCAGAATCTCCAAAAATAACGGTAAGCAAAACTAAAAATATATAAATTATATGATAAATTTTCATTTGAGCATTTCAATTCAACTACAGTAGTCTCTCGAGTATTCGGTCGTGCTCTAATCCAGCACGTCCAGTAGTCCAGGATATTTAGGTGGTGTGGTGTCACTTCTCCTGATGCCCTAACCCCTTAACACGTTCTAATGTTTCTTAATTGCTGATCAAGTCCTGACTATGTCTTTGCACAAATTTCATATATTATTCCAATGGGTTTCTTCAAAGTTAATCCAGCAATTTCGGTAAAATCTGGCACACCGTGGTGTAATACGTATCGGATTAGCGAGAGTCTACTGCAGGGGTCTTCAACCTTTGAGGCATAGCAGGCCATATTGAAACATTTTATAAAGTACGCGGGCCACAATGTTATACTGTGGCATTTTTCGTTATTAAACGAAACGGGGGGGGGGCATAATATAGAAGATTTTTATTCACTCTGAATACAAATAATGCAAAGGCAAAGGCCACAACAGGCAGAGTGCCCAACGAGGTGGCTGAAAGAGAAAATAATAATAATCAATATAATAATAGTAAAAATAAAATAGAATAAACAAATAAATAATAATTTCTAAAAAATTTTTTTTTAATAATTTCTTTCATTGACAATAATTTTAATTCATTCTGAAATAATTTCTTTCATTAAATTTTATTCATTCTGAAATAATTTCTTTCATTAAATTTTATTCATTCTGAAATAATTTCTTTCATTAAATTTTATTCATTCTGAAATAATTTCTTTCATTAAATTTTATTCATTCTGAAATAATTTCTTTCATTAAATTTTATTCATTCTGAAATAATTTCTTTCATTAAATTTTATTCATTCTGAAATAATTTCTTTCATTAAATTTAATTCATTCTGAACTAATTTCTTCCATTAAAAATATAATTCTTATATTTACTCTGATATAATTTCTTCCCTCTATTGAAGAAATGTTTTTCTATTAAATATTATCAGTATCTTTATATCAAATCAAATATATTATATTTGAGATATTATCAAATCTTTATTAATCAGTAATATTAAATTACTAAAACTATGACGGATCTCCATTTTTGCCGTGTGGCTGAAGGCACCAGGACGGACATCTTAGATTACTAAAAATATGATGCAGAATTTTACTGTGATTTTTTTTTTTTAATGGGAGTGTGATTATTTTTCATCTAGTACCAGAGAATATCATTATATTTCCTTATCTTATTTTTGTGTTTATGGTTTTGGCGATGCAAAAATAAAAAAAAAGTTATGATTTTCATAATATTGTGCATTTTAGTGAACCATCTCGTTCTTATTAGGGCCAAAAGGATGCAGTGGTGGATAAACGCAAATCTGTGGGTGGCGGCGGTGGTTGTGACCATGTGTTCAATTTTTCAGGACGGTTCTGATTTTTTTTGGAAAAAATTCTGAATTTTCCCCCTTTTTTAAGCAAATTTATTTTCTTGGTTTGTTATTCAGTCAAAAACGTAGAAAACATTTTTTTTTCCATTTAATTTTTCTGCTCTCGGGGGGGGGGGGGGGTGTGTGTGACAGCCCCTACCTTTAACCCGCCCCCGATAGGGGGCCTCCAGATCAGGTTGCGCCTGGGGCCTCCCAAAATCATGATCCGCCACTGGTCATACATACAGTTAAGGGGCCATTCAAGTATTACGTAAGCAGGTTTTCAGCCATTTTTGACCCCCTTCCCCCACCCTTGCCAGCAAAATTTCGTCAGCAGCTTAGAATATTTCATATCTTCAAAAAGGGGCGGTTGATGACGTAAGTAACTTTCAACCCCCCCCCCCTCTCCCCCGTCATCAAAAGTCAGCAAATCCGAACCCCCCCCCCTCGTTGCTGACGTAATACTTGAATAACCCCTGACGAGAAATTAATGGGAAAATGAAACACCGAATCACACTCACGGCCCGGTGTGACTAGTTTTAGGGCCCGCGGCCCGGTGCTTGAGAAACACTGTTTTAGAGGAATTTGTTATTTCCTTGGCTTCGCAACACTTGCGCAAAAAAAAAAATTATTTGCCTATAAAATGTGTGTTAATTAAGTAAAACTTATGCATAAAACTTCAATGCTTAATTGATGGGAGTTGCTTTGTGTTATTTTCAAAAAATTCAGCTTCATTTTTTTCTATTATCTAGAACAGTGATTCCCAACGTGGGCGTTAACTCCCTCTAGGGGGCGATAGATGTTTCAGGGGGGTGGTAGAAGGTACGGGTATAGCATAGGATCCTATGAGTTGGATTGCGTTGGGGGGCGGTGGGAGAAAAAAATTTCTGAAGAAGGGCGCGATGGGACAAAAAAGGTTGGGAAACTATGATCTAGAACGTAAATAAGTATTTTTTTTTACTTAGAATCAAATTCTGTTACAACGAATTTTTTTTTTTTTTTACACATGTTTAAAATCGGAAATTCCTTTATAACGAAGTGATTTCTTCGGGTCTCTTGGAGTTCGTTATAACGGAATTCGACTGTATAAGTAACGTTACATGTCCACACGTGCTCTAATTTTTGTTCCGAAATCTAGTTGTCAGATGTTCGCCACCACGCATCTAGATGCGTATTTCCAACCTTGTTGTGCGTACTGAGGTCGTACCCTGCGTAGACGTTTCATGAAACGGGTCAAAATTTCATTGTACCTTGCAGCATTCATCGTCGTTCCCTCAGGTAGAAATTCCTTGTGGATTTTCCTGTTCTCAGTTAGGAACCAACGCACTAAACAAGCACTTTGTAAAACAAGTCTTTCACGGAACACAAACGACGCTCAACTGAACAACGGTGGCAGCAGATGGTCAATACCTGCCGCTATGCATGTGCAGCGTTTTGCTTCGCCAGTGTTGCCAGATCGGCCGTTCTGACTTCATTCACCGAACTTTATTGCCAGAGGTTGTATTAAAAAAAATTTGAATATCTTGTATAACTGTGAAAAAACGATGTTTCATAGCGAAAACATGGAATTTATTTTCGGTTCCTGGGTTTTCCCCTACTTTATTTCAATGTTGTTTAATTGCTTATTCATAATGGAAAACTATATTTGTTTATGAATATAAAATGGGCTTCACAAAATTAGCTAAAAAATAATGTAATTCAGTAAAAATAAGATTTAGTATGCATTATTTACTCTATTCAGTCCAAAAACATTTTTCAGTTATCCCATAATATGACAAAGATGTAAAATAAGCGTGTCAAATTGAGTATGAAAAAGTCTATAATATGATTTTGTGAAATAAGTATTGATTTATTACTGATAAGTGGGATTTATGATGAGCAGTTGAGCAATTTTTTTTTATTATTCTTGCACATTCATCGCATGTTGAAGTTGCACAACCCATGCAAAAATTAGCAGTTTTGTTTCAACATTTTAGTGTTACCTGACATATCAGACTCGTTTATTTTTATTTATTACTATAATTATTTTGATCGCTCTTGAACAGTTACATGATCAAGAGCGCACGAACGTTTCCTTTTTCGCAAGGACAACACGTATGAGGAACGCAGCTCTTCGAGAAGATTTTAGAGGAACTGCTTTCAAAAAATAGTTCTGGCCTTCTGTACTGCTCTATACAAAATTTAGGATTTTTTACACTGAGATCTAAGATGTAGAAATTGTGAATAGGCCACGGACAGGCTTAACCGAACATTTTCTAGCCATTTACTCAATTGCAGCTGATCAAATGGCTGATCAAGTGATATCCAGGACGTTGTAGAAAAAACGTCTGTGGTGCTACCTTCACCGAATATTTTCTGGGCATTTAATCGTTACACTTTGTTGAATTGTAGTGTGAAATAGTTTCTGTGTGTGTGTGTGTGTGTGTGTGGAAGCTTTTTGGGGCTACTACCGCCAATATCGACTGCCAGATGAAGCGCGTGCTGAGTAATGAAAACTTATATATATCGTTCTTTCCTTGATAAACTGTCATTGTGGCATCATTGTTCCATACAACTGTAGTTTGACTATCTTTATTGCGCCAGATAATATTGCTCTTCGATTTCGTCTCACCGTCTCTACTAAACTCGTATTTTTTGGCCTTTAGCATTTGAGCCAGTTTCAGTGTAGGGGAAAAAGGTGTCTGTTGAGGCATTTCGGCCCTTGTTCTGAAATGGCTTGATCAGTTGCATCACTATGTGCTCTAAAACAGGGAGAGATTCGTTGAACGCTGATCCTTCCCAAGGTTTGGAAATCCGTTCAAAACATATTTGGTTGATGCCAGAATTTATTCTTTTTTTCTGACATCGTGTGGCTACAGAAATTTCAGCCACACGTTTCTTTCTAGAGTTAAGCTTTTACTTTCCCAAAACCTTTCTTGAGTTCTGTCAGAATTCCAGGTATTCAAGTTTACGAAGGAAAAAATATTTAGCTCGACTTGCCATTCCTTCATTATTCAAAAAAATATAATCTCCCCGGATAATAAATTGACCTTGAAAGACCTTTATTCTTCAGATTTTCATTTACAAATACTTTTTAGAAAGGGTAACCCCTTCCAAGAAAATTATACGTCCCCTTTTTCCTATAGAATAGTACGTTCGGTCAAAATGACCGAAACCGCGGTTCTAAGTATGAGAACTTATAGCTCTGAAACACGGAATGTGAAGATAATAAAATGTTCGTGAATCAATATTCGTATGATATCATGAAAAGTCACGAAATTTTTTTAACATCTGCGTCTAAGTTTTCGAGATAAACGAAAACGAAGTTTGATTTGGGTCAAATTGACCCACTCCGAAGTTCTAGTGTTAAAATCGAAACAAGCGTTGCGAAAAGGTCTTTTGGGACAGCACGTTTACTGGCAAAAAATCGGAATGTCCCGATTTTACGGGACATGTAGTCAGCGTATGCAAGGGTCGTGAATATATGGTCAGCTTATGTAGGGGTCGCTGATAATTTTTTTTTTTTTTTGGCGGAATTGGGGGTCGAGCTTCAAAAAGTTTGCACACCACTGGTCTAGTGTGATCACCGGGAGAGTGAGAGGATGTGGGGGGTTCGATTCCCCGCAAGAGCAGTTGAATTTCCTCTCTTTCCTAAATTCATCCCCACTCCAACCAGTTGTTAAAAACAGGGCCGCAACTAGATGCTTGGTCACCCGGGACAAGTGTGCATTTTGGCGATCCCTTGTAAAGTTGAAGGAAACGTTTGTGAATGAAATTTGCACCCCCCTCTGGTCCAGCGCCCGGGGCACGAGACTCGCCTGCTCCCCCCCCCCCCCAGTTGCGGCCCTGATTAAAAACATAGATGAGCATTGACATAAAAAAATTTTACTCAATTTTAGGGACCATTCAAGTATTACGTAAGAAGAATTTTACCCATTTTTGACCCCCCCCCCCCGTCAGCAAAAGTCAGCAAAACACTGACCCCCTCCCCTTTCAGCAAAATTTCGTCAGCAGCTTAGAATATTTCATATCTTCAAAAAGGTGTGGTTGGTGACGATAAGCAACCTTCAAACCCCCTCACCCCTTGTCATCAAAAGTCAGCAAATCCGAAACCCCCTCCCCACTCGATGCTGACGTAATACTGGAATGACCCCCATACTCCTCCAAATTTCGTTGAGGAGTGAAAATACTCCTTCAAATTTTTATCGATTTTTTATTAAAGTTATTTCGCTATTATTGTTAAAAAAAAATTCTCCCTGTTTTTCCGAATTACCCCTGAAATTTTGAGAGAAGAGTGCCCCAGAAATTTACTCTTCAAAAAAAAAAATTTCCGATTACTTTGGTAGTAGCCCAACAATTTTCCTGTTATCAAATGTGTGCTGCCATCTTTCATCAAAGAGCCCACTCAATTTCTTTTCTCTAGGTTACTCAATCCAGCGAGTCGTTACGCTGTTCCAGGATAGATGACAGCACATGACTTACTTCTCCAAAATGAAGTTCTGGTATTGATGCAACAATGTTAGGCTGACCATATTCCCTCGAGAAAAATATGGGAAATTTGATTCGAAATATACAATATTCATCGCCAAATATCAGCAAATTACGACAAATAGCCAATTTGGACACAAAACCACAGAGTAAGAATAATATAGAGCGCGCGCGAGGGGTTACAATGTGAAGCAAAGATCAGGTGAGAAGCTGACAGAGCCGTATCCTAGGAGACTTTGGGATAAACCTATTTTGTCTTTAGGAGAAAGCCGCACACAATTCTCCACAAAGAAAATATGCCTGACCATACATCCCACTTACTTTTGAATAAAATGTGCTTTTGCAGCAGAGCTGTTGTCTTTTTCTCTCTCGTTACTTTACCATTCTTGATTATACCGGATAATCCACAAAAAAGCACTTACTAATGGCAGGGCCGTCATATCAACTTTTTCCAGGGGGGTCAAAGAGAGCATGTACACAATGTACGCATATATATATACCATTTTTAGTGTATTTTCGAAAGCCAGGGGGGGGGGCACCCCCCCTCCCCCAAATGACGGTCCTGACTAATGAGCCATCATTACTTACACTTATCCTGTAAAGATGTATATAAACGAGGCGATTTTTATAAAGAACTTTATTTCAAATTCGTTTCTGATGCTTCAGGCATGGCCCCACATCCTGTAGTGGGGCCTCTAGGCTTTGATCTTTTGCGGGGTCCCTGGGCCAGACTTTTAACAGGCCCCTTCTGTAGTTAGTTTATAGCGTGAAAAAGCAGAAAAAAGTGATAACCGTCCCGGGCCCCAGGTCTAGAGCCCTGTCAGCCCCCCCCCCCGTATGTGGGGGCCATGGCTTCAGGGGCCGGGCAAGCACCTTCGTTGTTAACGTGACTCATGCGAATTTTTACTGTTGGAAATTTTAAAATTTTTTTGGCCCAAGATGGCGCTCCTAACAACCTGCCGCAAGGGGTGCACCCTCGCTTAAGCCGGCCTTAGCGTAACAAATCCCGTGATAAATGGGGGGCATGGTTCTCGTGGTCCTCCTCCTTCTATGGGAGGAATATAAATTATAACTTATATAACACTTATCTCGATGAATACAGTATGGTTCTGGTGGTCCCTGTGCTACGTGCAACTCGGGATGAATATAAGAGTAAAGTTATCGTGCTCCACCTGGTATGGACATCTCATAATGAATAGAGCATGGTTACCATGGTCCTTCTACTACGTACATCTCGTGATAAATGGGTGATGGTTCTCGTGGTCTTACTGCTACGGATATCTCGTGATGAATGGAGTGTGGTTGCCGTGGTCCTTCTACTATGAACATCTGCCAATAAATGGGATACGATTATCGTGGTCTTTCTGCTACGGATCAGAACCGTCTTAAGATCATGACGGGGGGCCCCCGGGCCAAACGATTTTTCTGAGTCCTACTAGGCGAATTTTCGAAAGTTTCGACCGAATCTCATTTTTGTGAGGCCCTCTTTTCTTGAGGCCCCCCCCTGGCCGTGCCCGGGTGGGCCCATGCCTTAAAACGACACTGCCACGGATAATTTGTGATGAATAGAGCGTGGTTGCCGTGGTCCTTCTACTATACATCTCGGGATAAATGGGTCATGGCTCTCGTTATGGACATCTCGTAATGAATAGATATTGTCGTGGTCCTTCTACTATGAGCATCTCCCGATAAATGGGACATGATTATCGTGTCATTCTGCTACGGATATCTCGTGACGAATACAGTGTATTTGCCGTGGTCCTTCTAATACAGTGGTTCTCAACCTTTTTTTGTCCATGGCCCCCTTTCAACCATTTATCATTCCTGTGGCCCCTCTAGCGAACGTGAATAGTTTTCTACTCCCCCCCCCCACCCACCCGTTTTTCCATTAGAAGATAGTTATTCAAAAATTGTCTGAAGTATATACACTTATAGTGATAAAAATCACAAAAAGTGGTAGCAAGCAGTTTTATTAATTTTATTCTCTTCATAAAAGTAGTAATGAGGGAGTAGCCACACAAATGAATCGACAGTTGAAAAGTTGAACCTTTCACATCATGTTCACCAATAATACATGTATCAACGATATAGGTTCATGTTGTAGTCCTACTATGAATTTGAAAAAATGAACTAAAATACGTGTGAAAAAATTTTAAATATTTGTTTGAAACATTCATTCCAGAGAAATCATGTACGCAGTCAGGGCCGGATTAACCACCTATTAATTCCTACCTACATATTTGCATATTTACTCTTGAAAATCGGAACCAAATCTAATTGTCACTTGGCACCACGGTGCCAGAAGTTCCCAGATGGGCCCATGCATTAAACCAAGTTCTACAGAATAAGGACATGGATTTTTGTGTGTTATTAGTGGATCAACTGTATAGTTTGATCTATAGAAGTAATAGAAATGCTACCAGGTGTGAATTACAAACTTGAGAATGTATCTAAAAAGAAAAAATACCCAATATATAACGGTGAATCGTCAGAAATAATATACCTACTGGCAGGGCCGCAACTGAATACTAGGTTAGCCGGGGCAACTACTCATTTAGGCACCCCCCCCCCGTAATGCTGAAGGGTAGGTTGAATGGTTAAATTTGCGCCCCGTTTTGTAATGCGCCCGGGGCAACAGACTCGCCTGCCCCCCCCCCCCACTAGTTGCGGCCCTGCCTATAGCCGCGTTCACATGTACAATAAAACATCCCGGGAAGTTCCCGGTAACGGGGATTTTCGCTACAAACATTCCGTTCACATGACGTTAAGTTTATGCCGGTAATCCCCCATCTTCTTTCCGGAAGTCATCACTGGTTACGTAGGTTGAACGGAAGTGATTGATTCAAGATGGTTGACGAAGGAGCTTATAGCAGTTTTCGCGGCGCAAAGGATTATGGGAGAGAAGGTCGGTGTCGACCTCCAATCCACCCCAAGAAAGATGGGCTTTTATTTGATGAGCTTCTCTCCCACCTTTTTCTTCCCTACGAGGGGAAAAAAAGTTGTCATGCCGGTAATTACCACCAAAGCGACCCCCAATCTTGCACATGTGAACGGGGCTTATTGGTAATATTATGGCCATTCTAAGAGTCAATGGTTTCTCCTTGGAGTGTTGGTACAGCCTTTATTCATCAACCGTTCGTCGTAGGGGTATGGTTATAATTTTGAAAATTCCCAAAATGTGACCAGAAATGACTATGTACGAGTTTTGAGGATGAAAATACAGTGTACACAAAATCAAAAAATTTAAATTTTTTAAACGATATCCCCCCCCCCCCGTCTTCTAACTTCCAATCAGACAGTTATTGCTCTTTCTTTTCTGAGCCCAACAAACAAATTACATGTTTTTAACTGCATTATTCCCTGAGATATTTAAATTCAAAAATCGGAGACAGATCCGAGCTTAGGAGAATTTTGCGGCCCAATGCAAAAATAATTTTTGTGGCTCCCTCTAAAAAATTTTATGTAGTTACTCCCCGACCTACAAACTTTTCGAGTTATGAACGTAAATCTTGAAGGGGAATTTTTTTTTCACAAAGAGAACGCATTCTATTACACTAATTTTTTTTTGATTATTTCAGGAACGCGTTGATTGTCTGGATCGTAATCAAACACGATCCATTGAGAGAGAATGACATTTAAATTAATTTTACAAAATTCATAAATTATTAATAATAATTAGCGCATGGTCCACCTGCTGACACTTCATCGTCGCTCGAATCATATTGAACAGTCATAAAATTTTGTCATACTTTTAAAGCACTTCATCATCTCTTTATTAAATATACGTTGCAATTAGATAAGTTCAGTTCGATAATAAAAGAATCAAGTATTGGAATTCCATGACCCCCACAAGGGTGGGGCTGACAGGCAGGATCGTTGTAATAGCATCATAGGCCCATGGATTTATATCATATAGCCGCATAGCATCATATAGTCAAGGGATTTGGAGGCCCTACCTGAAAAATTCTCGAGAAACACAACTACGTCTCGTTTTTCTGAGGCAACTCTTCTCTTGAGGCCCTTCGGGCACGGCCCGGGGAGGGGGAAGCATGCGTTAAGCACTGCCTAAAGTTCGCACCAGGCGTTCTCTTTTTTCAGTTTGAATCTGGTAACCCTATCTGAAGACCACATAATCCGTGTTTTCACTTATTTGTTCGATCATCCATATTGTCCGAATGTTTTTGTGGAAAGAAATAATTATTTTTTCTACTTAAAATCGATTATTGCAAATGTACAATTTTTGTTACCAAAATTTTCGTCTCATAAAAAAAATCTCTCTTTCATCATCACATGAGTTGCCTGAAATTTCGAGATTAGATGGCAGCACCAACAGCATATAAATCAAGCCTCCAGAGATATTATGACGTCAGCGGTCTCCGCCTTGGCAGTGCTGAGAACTGTGCCCCCCCCCCCCCACCCAGCACCTTTCGTCGGAACATCACGTGACTCGGTGAAAACAAACACGATCCCCTGTTATTTTCTTATGGCATAAGTAGGAGTTTAAAACAATAAATGAAAAAATAATTTCAGCATCGACGAGATAATTCCAAAATTAATGAAAGGGATAATAATAAAATTAATGAAAGATAATTCCAGAATGAAGGAAAGAAATAATTTCAGCATTAATGAAAGAAATGATTTCAGCATTAATGAAAGAAATAATTTCTGCATTAATGAAAGAAATAATTTCAGCATTAATGAAAGAAATAATTTCAGCATTAATGAAAGAAATGATTTCAGCATTAATGAAAGAAATAATTTCTGCATTAATGAAAGAAATAATTTCAGCATTAATGAAAGAAATGATTTCAGCATTAATGAAAGAAATAATTTCTGCATTAATGAAAGAAATAATTTCAGCATTAATGAAAGAAATGATTTCAGCATTAATGAAAGAAATAATTTCTGCATTAATGAAAGAAATAATTTCAGCATTAATGAAAGAAATGATTTCAGCATTAATGAAAGAAATAATTTCTGCATTAATGAAAGAAATAATTTCAGCATTAATGAAAGAAATGACTTCAGCATTAGTGAAAGAAACAATTTCAGCATTAATAAAAGAAATGATTTCAGCATTAATGAAAGAAATAATTTCTGCATTAATGAAAGAAATAATTTCAGCATTAATGAAAGAAATGATTTCAGCATTAATGAAAGAAATAATTTCTGCATTAATGAAAGAAATAATTTCAGCATTAATGAAAGAAATTATTTCAGCATTAATGAAAGAAATAATTTCTGCATTAATGAAAGAAATAATTTCAGCATTAATGAAAGAAATGATTTCAGCATTAATGAAAGAAATGACTTCAGCATTAGTGAAAGAAACAATTTCAGCATTAATGAAAGAAATGATTTCAGCATTAATGAAAGAAATGATTTCAGCATTAGTGAAAGTAATAATAATTAATAAAGGAAATAATTCTAGAATTAATGATAGAATATTCAAGAAATAATGAAGGAAAATTCCAGAAATGATGATAGAAATTATTCCACATTAATGAAAAAAATTATTCCGGTATATTTTAATGAAATAAATAATTTAATCTTTTTTCACCTTTAGATGAGTTCTATATTCCTTTTTTTAATCTTTAAAACCCAATATTTAGAGACCGAACATCTGTACATTTCTATGGACAAATTGCCGGGCGGGAACTTTGTTTTCACCGAATCACTTAATTTTCTTGCATTTGATGTCGCTGCCGTCGCGGTGGCTGGATGCTCCCTCCTTTAACATAATCTCTGTCGTCTGCTTTTCTCTCTAGGTTACTAGTTTTGGGCGTCTCCTTGTGTCCTGCCAAAATTACTGAACTGGCAGTTCGAACTTTCAGTTCTGTTTGTGAGCTTAGCTTGTAGGGAACCGAACAAACCGTATGTCGTCTGCTCATTAGAAGGTACTTTGTTTTTGGACGTCTCCTTATGCTCAAATAAAATAACCGAACTTTGAGTTTAAATACCCAGTTCAGTTTATGAGCTTTGTTTATAAGGAACTGAGCGGAATAAAGAATATAGTTTTTTTTTATTTAAATTTCATCATCACCACAAGAGTCGCTTTTAAATTTGAGATTAGATGGCAGCACATTACTATAAAGTAGCGTGTGGAAAAATTCACTTTTTACGATCTTATCCGTTGTCTGCTTGTGTGGAGGTCCTTTGTTTTGGAGTTTTGGATGTCTCCTTGGGTCTTGAAAAAATTACTGAACTAGAAAATTTCTTTATTGCTCCGGTCTCTTGGAGTTCATTATAATGGGGTTTGACTATATTCCCCCCCAAAATAATCTGTTATTTTTCCACTAAACTAACGTAATTGAACTTTTGCAATTTTATCTGAAAACAGTCCTTTTCATAATAATTATGTCATTTTACTTTTATAAATTTAAGAAGGGAACAAAAGGAAGAAAAGGTGGGGAGAAAAAAAGAAAAATGGCCAATAGGGGAGCGGTTGTGCGTAAATGCCTTGAAATTCCACTTGTGCGCAAGGAGATTCGCGCCTCACTCCCAGTTTTATGAAAAAATTTCACATTTATGAGACGTTTGACTACGGTTACGATTAATCTCTCTCTCTCTCTCTCTATATATATATATATATATAGCTTTCAATATTAAAATATTTCATTTATACGAAGCACAGTTTCAATTATTTGACATTTTCATTTTGACTCGAACTCCAAATCTTTGGCATTTAGACATCATTTCTAACTATCAAATCCACGAGATTTTTGCAGATTGTGAAAACGCGCCGTTCAAGGGCGTAGCGAGGGGGGGGGGGGGGACTTGGGGGTCTGGTCCCCCCCCCCCGAAATGTGAGAAAATGACCGAAAAAAGGGAAAAAGATGACCAAATCCATTGTTCTGTCACTTTGGTCCCCCCCCCTGAAATGAAAGTGGTCCCCCCCCCCGAACGAAATTTCTGGCTACGCCCCTGGCGCGCTGAATTGGTTTTGCATGCGTATTATCAACACTAAAAACCACAAATTTTTAGCTGACAGATACAAAGAGACGCATTGAGCCGGTTATGGACATTTTCAAAGTGAAGACACGTGAGAATTTATTGCACTTTTCTGAGAAATCAGCAGATGCAGTGAGTCTGTAATAAACGGATTTAAATTGCTTTAAATGTAGTGTTGTCATACGCCCTTTTAGAATTTTTTTTCTAATGTCCACAACATTGTTCTTGCAGGATAGGAAAATTGCACTGAAATTATTTCGGATGTTGCAGGCTAGTAGTAGGCCAGCAGCAGGCTTATGTAGTAGGGCAGTTAATAGGAAGCATTGTATAGAGACTGTATAGGACTGTATAGATTAAAAAAACTTCAAAGGTGTGGTGTCAATCTTAGAGAAGTCCCAATACATTATCTGCTTGGATTGTACATAGAAACCAATCAGCAAACCAAATGACGTTAAGACCGTGTTAAATATGTTTAAAATTACGTTTTTTTTCCTGTTGAATTGAAAGGAATGGCATATGAACACTTGCGATTGAGGCACAACAGCAAATTTATGCAATTACAGTTTCTTAAGTTATACAGCAATGTAGTTCTAAAAAATTTAATTTCGCGGGTATTTTTCTTCATGTATGATTTGGTCTCTCGGGTTCGTTATAACTGAATTCGACTTTATTTCCTTTTCAGTAGAGGCAATGAATTGGCATCCCCTCCCCCCAAAAATTCGTAAAAAAATACCCCAGAGCAATCATTCTTCATTCGATTTTTATAAATATATTCCTCATCAGACCACTCAGTGCCGGTTGAAGATAGCTTTGTGCTAAACTAGATGGCTATCCGTCTGTAATTGCATGAAAACGATGGGTTTTTTTTACAAGCTTTCATTATTCACCCATCTACTTCTGGTATTACATTTACTACGAGCACTCAAAAGAATGTCAACGGAATGGTCAACAAATCTTTGTCTGCTTTCTTTATGGCAGCCCTCTTTGAATGAAAAGTCTTCGAACACACACAACTTTCTGTCTTTACAGTTACTCCATTTTGCTTTAAACCTCTTCTATAGTGTGTGTCAGGGCCTACTGTCACCCTCAAGTCGTAAACCCACCGAGATTACATGCAACACTTTTTTTTATTTCCTTCCTCATGTTAATGTTACTTGGATAGAGGAAAATTTCGAAAAAGATATTCTATGCATTTTGTTTGAAATTTAATTTTTTTAGTCAGAGTGACTTGAAAAAATTTAATTTCACAAATTTCTTCGTGGCCCCCGTATCAGTAGCCGTGGCTCCCCTTTTGCAAGATTTTCATCCATGGCCCCCCTGGAATATCCTAGGGCCCCCCTGAGGCCATATGGCCCCCGGTTGAGAACTACTGTTCTAATATACAGGGTGGTAACTATCGACCGCCCAATAATCACACACGTGATTCCTTGCGAAAAACAAATATAGAAAAGTGTTTTCCGCTTTTGGATCAGACGAATTATTAAGTGAGTTATAAGGTTTTGAAATTTTGTGACGTGTCATTTTTTTAACAGTCAGTTATGTGCCAAAGTCTGAACGAAAGCACATTTCTCCGCCAGCAGCGGGTTGTCACTTTTTGAAAAATTAACTGAAATATTCAATACCATTAGAAGCCAAGTTCTGCCTGCTTCCTTCACGATTGGCGTTTTTTTTATCTCCATGTTGTGTGATATTATAACCTTGTTATTAAGTATAATTTCGTCCCCTATGTTGGCAAATTTATCACCAGATTTGTAAAGTGTTAGCCAAATGAGATCTGTGTGAAATTTTTTTTTAGCCAAATCAACACTTTTTCCTTCAATATCAAGTCAAATTTTTTTGTGGTAAATTGCATAGAGTGCGTACGTGTATACTGCGCAATCGTTACTTTACGTTGTCGTATTATTCAGATTATATACATATATACAATATAAATATTCAGATTATATGTTGACCAATATAATACGGCAATATTTTTCTTGGGTTCTCTAAATTTCCAGATACCAACCATAATATAATCCACGTGAAAATCTTGTGTGTCAGTAGTTTTATTTTATACGTAAAGACTCACTAAGAAGGAGTCTTTCGTGCTTCAACCCCTACGGTGTAATAACTGAGGCTCTCAAATGTTAGGCTATATGGAGCTCAAGCTATATAAATATAAAATTTGCTGAGTAGTTTTGTTTTATGACGTAAAGACTCACTAAGAAGGAGTTTTAGAAATTCGACCCCCTAAGGAGGACATAAGGGAGGTTCAAAGTTATATAAGATACTTAACCCCGGCCCTGCGAATATGATTCGCCATATGGGGAATATAGAGAAACATGCCGAGCCGAAACCACTGAAGCTATAAATATGAAATTTTGTCAGTATTTCTATTTTGTATTGTAGAAACTCACCAAGGAGAGTGTTCAAAATTTAACCTCCAAGGGGGTCGGGGAGGGGTGTGTTCAAAGGTTACATGTGGCAATCACAACTGAGTCAAAACCACTGAAGCTATAAATAAGAAAATTCGGCCAGTATTATATTTTGTAATATAGAGGCTCATCAAGACGGGATTTCTGAAGGTTCAACTCCCGAGGGAGGGGTTGGACCTTTGGGAGTTGAATTTTGAGGGTCATGAGGGGTTCAAATGTTATATGGGGTGAAATCATCTCCGAGCAATTTTCAAATTGCTAAAGATTACTAAATCCACGCGAGCGAAGCCACTGGTCACTGGTAATTCTTGATAAAGTACCTTGGGTCTTCTGCATATTTTCCTACGTTTAGATCTCACCAAGATGGTGTTTCAATTCACTGATGATCGTTTCCATGTCTTCTCAAACGATATTGATTTTTTTTGCCGTCGTTACGGTGTCCGCGATTGTTGTCGAAGTAGTGTGAGGTCGTCTTGGTAACTTCCTGAAGGAAAATCTTCACCCAGGGTGAAATTCGACCACTTGCCCCGAGGAACCATGAGCTCGGATGACCTGCCTGAACGCTACCTGAGCTTCCTCTCGCCCCCAGCCCCGCAGCTGGACTACGGCGACGAAGGAAGTGGTGATGAGGACGCGATCGGTAGCCGTAGCTCGGCAGTGTCCAGTGCCAGGACACCGCCTTTGGGATCCTCTCCGAAACTGGACGAGGGCGGGACTGATTCGGATGTTTCGAGGTCCGTCCAGAAGAAAGACCGGGTCTTCACGGACAAGGACAGGGCTGCAAGCGTCGTGATCGGGGAGCGAGACATCAAGTCATTGGTCGAGATACGGGTCGAGTCCATACCGAGACGGGAACGGCCGGAGTATCGTGTCGGGGCTATGTATCACAGCCAGGCCCGGTACCTGATGTCTTGTAAGAAATGGAAAACGGCCTTGTGTTACGTTGACAAGGTATGCCAGCATTTTCTTTTTATGGAGTTTATATTAGGTACTAGCTGTTACCCACGGCTTCGGTGGCAATCTGAAATTCCCCCCTTATGACCCATTTAATTGTTGAATTTTGAAAAAAAAAATGCCTTTTTAGTATGTTTTCACATCATGAAATAAAACGACTGTCTTAATTTCATATTTATAGCTTCAGGGGTTCTCTATATAATCTTTGAACCCCCCCCCCCCAATGACCTCCTTAAGGGCTGAATTCTGAAAAAAACCTTCTCAGTCAGTCTTTAGATGAAATTACTGATCAAATTTCATATTTATAGCTTCAGCGGTTTCGGCTCGGGGATGATGAATCAGCCAGTCAGTGAATCAGATCAGTCAGAACATGTTATTTATATATATATAGACAAAAAATAAAAGGGCAATAAAAAATAAAAGATCAAAATAAAAGGGCCCAGTTCACTCCCGCATCCGCAGGGGGACCTGCGATGCTGTTGAAACGGCCCGGGGTCCAAGGCTATTTTGCTAAATGGACATACTGTGTCTCTCCTAAACAAAAGGAAAAATTGATCCTTCAACACTTTGTTGCGTTGGACCATAGAAACACGTGTAAACAGCAGCAGAAAACACATTCAGCACATACTAGAATTTAGAATTTCCACGTGCACCGTTATATAAGGCCCAGTTCACTCCCGCAGGTTCACTCCCATGGTCCATAGTCCAAAGGGCTTGTCACCCACTGAAAGCTGCCGGAGACCGGGAGAATCACGTCCTCTCCAAATCAGGCAAGTTGCTGAAGGTTCTTCCGCTTCTTCCCGAAATTGATTTGCCCGTGTCTAGTCAATACCTTCTAGAGCAGACTTTCTGCTCTAGAAGGTATTGGTCTAGTACAGGCATCGTAATCCTTGCCCCCAGAGGGCGCTAACTTTTAACGAAAAAAGTAAAAATTTAACAAAATCTTCACAAACATTATGGATTCATGCAGCAGCGATATAATGACATCTAGATGTCAATGACATCTTATAATGCACACAATTACATAGATACATAATCTAATTCAGTTACATACTCTAAAAACTGGATTATTTATATTCCATGCAAAAAAAATTCAAATAAGAGCTTTGAAAAAAATTATAATTTCAACAAAATATAATAATAAGTGAATCAGAATCTGAAGATTTTTAAATTAAGAAATTGAGTATAATTTTCTCTGTAATTGTCTGTCATTCCTAGTCACAGACACATGAATATAGAACGAACAAATAAAAACACCTGACATTTTCAGTGCAGAAAAAAAAATAAAAACCCGCTAGGCAAGTGGTGAAGCGGTTTCCAAAATTTTCCTGATCCGCATTATAACTGACACAGCGGAAATCACTAAACCTTCTAGAAATTGCCACCTATTTATTTTTTTCGATTGCGTGAGCTGATAAATGCTTTCTGCCAACGCAAAATAGTAACAATAATAATAGCAGTTAAAAACAAAGAAGATAAAAAAAACTATCCTGTTTTCCCCCTGTTATTTATGCTGTACGCTTAATCGTATAACTACCTCGAAGGGAAAGGAAAAACATGCTTTTCCTCTCCCCCTTCCGTTGTCAGACTTTGAACAAAAGCTGACTCCGCCCACTGTCAGTTGATTGACAGGACGGGGGAGAGAGGAAGAATACACGTTATCAGGAGAAGAAAACTTTACAATGGCATCTGGGCTCGTCAAAGGCAAAATGAGAGGATTTTAAAAGCTATTTCGGGATTGCCAAAAAAAAGCGAAAAAGCGAAGTTAGACGAGATATCCCGGGATTTTCAATGTAAAATAGCATAACACTATAAATAAAGAGACCTTTATTTTTGCAGTTTCTTACGCATTTCACAAAGGCATTAGCAAAGCTTAGGGCCCTTACACACGGAGCATACGCGGACTTTAAACCCGCATCTTTAGACTTATTTTGTTTTCACCCAGTGAACGCTGTACGTGAATAGCGCGTTGTTTTTTATAGCATTTAATTTTTTTTAAGTTTTATTTTATTATTTAAGAATAAAGTTGTGAAGTATGAAAGGTTCTAACTGTACTAAAAATATTCTTAAAATATTTTAATATAAATTGCTGGCAGGCATCACACATGTGCTAATGTTTTTCCTCAAAACTAAGGTTTTTGTTAGATAAGGAACATTTTTTTTTCAAACATCACTCATTCAAATGTCTTGAGACCCTGTGTGTCTCTCGCCACTATGGTGTTACGTACTGTGGGGTGACTTTGTGCCAAGGTTCCGACTATGTGTCATTCACGGACTTTACGACGCAAGCGCTTCCTGGGAGCGTATGGATGAACAATCGGTTTCAAAATTTTTCATGCCGATTCAGGAGCTGTAGGTCACTCATCGAGAGCATTTATAGCATCATCTGCTGTCAGCTGTTGCCTAGAGAATTTTTTAGGTCATATTTGATTTACACGAAATTTTTCAAGTGCATGTAAGCCTCTCCTGGTGCAGGCAGTGTGTGTTTCGTGGACATTAGATAATTTAATATTTCTATATTGTAGAAGTTACTAACGATAAGAAATACCTATTTGAATTGTAAAAATACTGCATTTTGGCAGAAATATGACGCATAAACAAAAAATGGGGATTCAGGTGGTGACTTTGTACCAGCTGTTTATTCAGGGTTTTTGCCCTTTTTTCACTAGTTTGCTATTGTCCCAGCAATGGTTCGTCAGTATGTATGGAAACTGGGTAGTCGACCCTACCGCAATCACTCAAATTAAACACTTGAAGAGACTCTTAGTGTGATAAGAAACAAACAGATGCTCGCCATTTTTGATCATATTGGGGAGGCGTGTGTAGTGGCTATGAAGAAAGTTGGCAAATTTTACTCATAGCCTGACCCAGTTGGCGAAATTTGATATCCGAGGGGCCGAATCATAATGAAAATCAAGAAACCTTGACTTATTAGCAAGGATAACAACTTTGTAGTGGATTCGAAGAAATGAATGTTATTTTTTAAGAAGAACCTTATATGTTCGAGTCTGAAGTCTTTATTTTTGCTAATGTTTCAGAGAATTAAAATTTTCCAAAAAAAGCAAAAATAAATGCTTTCTTTACTTAAAAATGTCAAAAAAACTGATTTTTTAGGTTTTAGAAATTATTTTATTTAAAAATTCAAGAATGATCTAATTTTGGGCAGAAATAATTTTTCCAAAGGGTTCCAAGTAAAGTTAACAACCGAAATTCAATAAAAATGGGTGTGACGGGCGAGAAAAAGTGATGGCACATAGTCACCATCCCCCAGGGAATAACTATGTGCCACGCGAAAAAAATGCGCTGTCCTTTACTTGTCATCATAATTTTTTTTTTAAACCAGAAATCGAAAGTTGAGATGTGAGGCTACCTTTAGTAAAATCCCCACCAGCCTAGGCAAAGCATAAGGGAAGATATCAAGGAAAAGCCTCAAAAAGAGTGGCATAAAGTCATACCAGTATACGGTACTTTAACACGAGCCTTTAGGACTTTAATTGATGGTTATTTTTTTTTTATTGAAATTTAGCTTTAACAACATGCAACATTTTCAAAAATCACCAAAATTTACCCGCATTTTGTGCCATAAAATTTTTTTTTTAAATAATTTTTATAAAAAATTAAGCAGTTAAAAGTTGCTATATCTCCTTTAGCTCAGAAGGAAACGGATGGATAGACGTATGTGGGGTACACCCTTTTGACGAACAGGGACTTTCATGCGGTGTTTTTAAGAACACGTGGTATCAGCTTCGGAGGAAGGGCAGCACAGAAGGCTTTGGGGAGCAAAAAATATTTTTTCCCCGAGAAACTCTGAGTTACCACCCTTCAAAAAAAGCATTTGAATTAACAGGAATTGGTTAAAAAAATGTATAAAGTGTATTTTCTCTCTTTCGACATTTTAAATTTTTTTTTACTAATTTTTGGTTGGTTTGAGAGGGGGCATATGGACCTCACTGCGTACGACTCTTCCCTACGTGGGCCATGATCCCTCGGGATCATGCCACCACCACGGTGGTATTGCCCAGAGATAGGCCTCCGCACGCTGCTCGTGACGTTACGCAAGTAGTCCATTCTCTATTAGAATAATCGGAGAAAAAAAATATTCCGTTCCGGTTTCATCGTTGTGCGAAAAAGAAATGATCGGGCACAGAGTGGGCGATTTCTTTTCTCCACATCCAATCATCGTGCGGTATTTGGGAGCCAACCCGGAAGATTCTACGCCAAAATAATAAGAAACGAAATAGGATGCTGTTGTTCAAAATGCAGCAAACTTTTTAAGTAGTCTTATTGGACCACTTTCGTGACGTTACATATGAACTTGGCAACCTGTGCGGAGGCCTTCTATTGCACCGGTGGGGCATCATTACCCCAACAGGAAAATATGGCGGTTGATTTTAATTTACGAGTAGTTAAGACCCTTGCACACATAAATTACGACACAGAAATGGATCTGAATTTCAGTTGCATGGCAAACACTGATTACGGCTATAAATTAACAAAGAAAGGCGTTTATTTCGATTTATATACGTCAGAAATCACACACACAGAACGAAACAGTAAAAAACAATATTTTCCGCGATAACAAACACACTAATCTAGTCAGTACGTTGACGATACGGAGATGGTTTCTACATTTAATCGCTGAAGTGTAGCACTTATCGCGACCTTCCTACTACACTGCTCAAAACAATTAGGGGAAGCACATGGTTTTAACAAAATTACGCAAAGATGTATACCGATAAGTAACATAAAATGAATCATCCATAATTTAAAGCCTAGGAGGAAACGGAAAAAGAAAACTTCATATGCAAATCAAAGTTCATGACGTCAAAAACCAGAAAAAGGAGATAAGGGCAGAAATCGGGATGTTGCAGAAACGTCTGTTTTAATGCCGTAACTGTGAAATTCGATTGCGCAGTATTTTTTTCTGAGACAAGGTGACTTGAGGATGTCTCAACAACGTGATTTATCGGAATCCATGGCATGGCGTGTTATAGGCAGACTGAAATCCGGGCAAACACAACGTAATGTCGCGGACGCTGTTGGAGTCGCCAGAAGTGTTGTTGCAAGGCTGTGGAATCGATTCCAAGAAACAGGAAATGTTAGACGTCGACCAGGGCAAGGTCGGCCACGCGCCACTACAGCAACTGATGACCGGTATGTACGGTTAACAGCCCGTCGAAAAAGAACAGAGAATGCTACGCAGCTGCAAAGACGGTTGCTCTTGGCAACAGGACGAAGGGTGTCCAGCCAAACAGTACGTAATCGGCTTCATGAGGGAGGGCTCTATGCACGTAGGCTAATGGTCTGCATTCCGTTGACCCCACGCCACCGTGCGGCCCGAAGAAGATGGGCTGCTGAACATCGAGATTGGGAGCAACATGATTGGAGCCAAGTGCTGTTTACAGACGAGTCCCGATTCAGTCTGGAGTGTGACACCCGACGTGTTCTGGTATGGAGGGACAGGGGCACTCGAAATAACCCCGCATTCGTTCGTGAAAGGTCACAATACAGACGAGCTGGTTGGATGGTATGGGGTGGAATCAGCATAAGCGGACGTACGGACCTGCATATCATTCGGAATGGCACTTTGACGGCCCGAAGGTATGCAGACGAGATACTGCGACCTCATGTCATCCCTTACGCTGGAGCCATTGGAGATTCCTTTGTTTTCCAGGATGATAATGCCCGACCGCATAGAGCTCGTCTGGTGGAGAACGTGTTTGAAGCTGAAACAATACAGCGTATGGAATGGCCAGCGTGCTCTCCTGACCTGAATCCAATCGAGCATGTTTGGGACATGCTCGGACGACGCATTGCTGCGCGACCAAGGCCGCCTGTTACTGTCCGAGACTTGCAGATTGCACTTCTTGAGGAGTGGAACAGTATTCCTTAAAGTCTGATCGATAACCTCATCGCATCCATGGCAAACACGTGTGCAGCAGTCTTAGCTGTTCGAGGAGACCACACGCCCTATTAAAACTCATGCATCATGTCTAAACAGTACTTTTTTTTATCGTGTACATGTAACCAAATTGTTGCCCTAAATCATCTTTTCATGTTTTTCCCATATTTTCAAAGAATTAAAGCTTAATTCCAAATTTTTTTACGTCTTTTTTCTGTATTGCGCATTGATACGCGTGTACTATCCATTGTATGCCAATACGTGGCTGTCTCGCACGGTTTTCTTCACTTTTTTGCTTGCTCCCCTACTTGTTTTGAGCAGTGTAGTTTGCCGCTTACTTAGCATGACGGCATTATCCGCCCGTATGACGTGATTATCCAGGATTACCACTACGATCGATAAAGAAATTTCTTGTAGTCGTCTTTATTCACATAAGGCCCGTTTACATGCGTTAAGTATTTAAGTAGGAAACTAAATTTCAAGTTACTGATCGTTCAAAAAAAATGTCCACACGATAAGTGATTAAGTAGATGCTCATTGGGTAATTTTTATGGATGCCAAGCGCAACTAGCGCATGCACATAAGAGCTTGCTCAAAGGTTTTTTTTTTAAATTGGTCAATGGGGGAAATTTCTTGACGTTTATAGGAAATTCTAAGGGTTCATTAAGCATAAATATTATTTTAAGTTTTATTTTTAAAATTTAATGCAGTGCTTTTCTTAACATTAAATATTTGATTATGTATTTTTAGCAACAGATGGCAGTGAATTCATTTTTGATGAGTGGGATATATTCCGAACCCCTCCAGTTTTGAATATACAGGGTGTTTCAAAAAGAATCACCCGGTTTGAAATGCGTATATTACGAAAAATATTGAACATATAGACACTTAAGATTAATTTTATAATGCATGGCTAACCAAATTTTTTGTACAAACCAAATCAAAGGTGCTCAATATGTCCACCTTGAGATGCACGGCATATGTCTATACGGTAGTCAAATTCGTTCCAAACGTTTGCGAGCGTGTTTGCATCCATTGCTGCTGTTAAGCGTATCTTCAGTTCTGCTAATGTAGCTGGAAGGGGAGGCACATAAACGTAGTCTTTTATGAACCCTCGCAAGAAGAAATCGCACACTGTGAGGTCCGGCGATCTTTGAGGCCAGTGACGCTTAACTGAATCGTCAGGTCCCGTCCGGCCGATCCATCGTTTAAGAATGCGATTGCTCAAAAATTCTCGAACGTCCTAGCTCCAGTGTGGTGGTGTCCCGTCCTGCTGAAAAATGAACTCATCCGAATCGGTTTCTAAATGTGGGAAAAGCCGATCTTGACAAACACTGAAGTGGCGGCCGAAGGGAAAGAGTTAGCGCTACCTGTCGACAACTGCGTGAAACTTGAGATTTCCCTCTTCCTACCCATGCATTATTCGATCAAAACGGATTAAAAGCTGAATGGTTATGATTTTTTTAAATCTGATGATTCTTTTTGAAACACCCTGCATAATATATCCGCCACACCAACACCCGATATTTTTGAATCTTAAATTTTTCTCCAAGTTCTGGGAGCACGTCGACCGAATACTACATAGCTTCCATTAATTCCATCATCGATTGATTTTTAGCTTGTTTAAGGTAGTTTTTATTTCTATAGTTCAACAAACAAATAGTGGCGAATATATTCCTTTACAAACGTAAAAGGTTGTGTCCTCCGTTCATTTCGCCATCCTATACTTCCGATTAGTTCTAGGAGCAAAACGGATGGAGACGACGGAACATAAACAGGTTCACGCTTAAGATCAAAATAATCCCCCCCCCCGAGAGAAAGCAAAAGACCCCCCCCCCTCCAAGAGTGGCAGGCCATGCCCACTGGCGCATGCTCTTAGGTCTACTTAACGGAAAAAATAGAATCGGGCTTATTTACTAAATCACTTAATCACTTGCCAGCTAAACGGCGTGTAGACGGTCCTTATCGTCTGCATACATTTTAAATCACTTGACAACTTAAAATTTAGTTAACTACTTAATTTTTCTCACTCAACGCGAGTAAACGGGCCTTTATGCACCTGAAATATACCGAGCCGAGCGGACACATCGTCCTCCATCTTAGAATGGCGAAACCAGTTTCATGTTCGAAACCAGGTATAAAACCGATGCTTGACTAGCATGATTATCCCCGTACGTGAAAATTCACGCTGTGCACAAGCAGTTGTTACACACACGAACGAGCACTGTTTTTCGCGTAGGAACCGATTTCACGATAGCAGGAAAAACTCCCGTCCGTGAAATGAGTGCACGATTTTTTGCGTCCGTAATTCGTCTGGCAAGTCCAATTAATTTTTTTCCCATCCCTCAATATAGTTTTGTGCCATATTTGGCAATTCCGCGCCGTGATTTGGTGACTCTTTTGCGACAACCGGCGCTGTGTGCCGTATTTTACCGCATTTATGAACTAAATTTACCGTATTTTTCTCGACAAAATATGGTCACCCTTCGTGTCCACATTGTTTTGCGGTTCAGTTTTTGGCAATCCGTTAAAAAGGCATTGCCCATTTTGAAAATATGGATGCAGTTCTAGAAGCATCGGTACCAGTCAATGCTCTTCGCCTGACTCCCAGCAATGGCTTCTGTGGGTTTTGAAGATCTTCCGAATGAAATCCTCTCCGATATATTCTCGTATTACGCGAGTTCAAATGGCCATAAGAAGTTGATGGACAACGTTGCGAACGTTTGCGAAAGATGAAAAGATATAGCGCTAACGCCTGCGGTGTGGACTCATGTACATGCATGCGAAGAGATGAGGACTTCTATCCAAGATCTGCGAGGGTTCGCCGAAAGAGGTTTGCTATCAAAAACTCGGGATCTGAAGGTGACGTATCATCTCACGGTCCTCGGGGATGACGAATTCAAAACCCTCATCGGCAAATGCCAACGCCTGGTGAAAATAGACGTCCATGGACTAGAGTTGGGAATAGATGCGACGGACATTGCCGATAACTGTCCGCTACTGGAGGTATTACATCTGAGCAACCGCTGCGTAACTTTGACCTACGATTGCAAATTCAACATCAAAAAGTTCAAAGATGGTTGACCATCTTTGAACTGAGGGATTGTTCCGCGACTGAGGGAGTTGTGCTTGAGAAACATCGGCTTGGAGACTGACGACTCGGGCCAAGGCAAAGGGTTCGAGATGCTGGAATACTTCAACTATTACTGGGGATATTTGACCGCCGAGGAGCTCCATCAGGTTGCCGGTAAATCACCGAAGTTGCGTCGCCTCGTTTTATTGGCCTCATCAATAAGTGGTCTGGAAAGATTATCTTCTGAAGTCGTGGAGGAGCTTGACATCATCTCCGAAGAACTCCTGATACCGAGCGATGGCTTCGCCAACACATTCCGCAAGTGGAGAAGCACTTTGCGTACCTTGAAGATAACTCTCACGGAGAGTACCGACTATTATTATGGCGATGCTCTGAGGCAATTGGTGGACGAGCACTCGGACCCCCCGATAAGATCCGTCGAACTTAGACGTGGAAAGCTCAGTTTCAACGATTTAATGCATTTCATCAGGTACGCTGAGAATCTGAAGCATCTGAACGTGGTTTCCGTTGGTGGATTGCCGACAGTATTTCGGAAAAACTACACTCCTGAACATTTGACGTGTCTTCGCAAACTTCTGGTGAGCTTCAAAAGCTGATGGTTGAATTTCAGGTTTTCAGGTACATATAAGTCGCTGTAACAGAATGATTTCTAACATCCATTTTACCGAAAGACCCCGTTTCTTTGAGTAATTTTGTCTGGTTCAGTTGAACTGTTTATCGAGTTCTTTTGACGAGAATTCCCGCTTTTTCACTCATCAAATATAATCGAAAGCATGTACTGAACATAGAAGTCATTCGACGAGTCCCTATGATCATGCCACTCCCGTGTGAGAACATTGACAAACATTAATTTATATACTGCATTAGATATAAGTATTTAAATGATGTTATACACGATCGCGATCCGGTCATCAGGATTGAAATATAAACTCATTTTTCATACGTTGTTTTGTCAGTTGACTTACGTAGTTTCCGGTAATTATCATATTGAATAGCAGTGGACGCTCGGTAATCTTGCATATATGAGATCACGAGTACGCCGGATCATAGGCGGATATAGACTTGGAAGTCTGGGGGGGGGGGCACGGTCATTATTGCTGGGGGGGGGGGCACGATGATGGTGATGTCAATTCATATATACGTTTATGCATTAGATCAGTCGACTGCACCTTTGACGCTGGGGGCCGTATCTCCGCCCAAGCACCGGATAAATGTAAGGTCTCCGAAAAATCAATGCATTCCAATTATTTTTAAACAACTGATCCCCTACTACGTTCTCAAAAACTTCCGAAACGTATTTTATCACGAAAGATTACAAATAGAGAACCTGTTTATTTGGTGTTTCCTTCGAAGTAACTACCATGTGCTATTATGAATTTTCGCCATTGTTGCCACAAAGATGTAAATGTGGATTGCAAGTCTTTTTGTTTTTTTTCGTCACATCCTCAAGGGCGTTCGTCGCTGCACTTCTTCGGAACCTGAGAATCGTTGCCCCTTAAGCAAATTGTTTATCGGAGGAAAAAATTAACATAGGGCAGATCAACGGGAATAAGCTGGTAATGAAAGTATCGGTAAGTGATGTTTTTTGACAGGTAATCTGACACCACGAGGGACCTACGAGTCCTTGAACGTCTTCATGATTTTGTGGTATGTAACCGACCAGATCTTTGAAGTCCAAGTCGTCCATCACGACAACGCACCGGCTCGCAGGTCCCTCATGGTATCAGATTACTAGTCGAAATACCAGCCATATTTTCATTAACAAAACGCCATATGAAGTCAAACAATAAACTGAACTTTAAGGAAGCCCCTGAAAATCAACTTTGGATCGTTACCCATAGCTGAAGAATCCCCTACTATAAAGTGCATTTGTACGACTCATCTAGGAAGCCAATGCGACCCATAGGTTAAGAACCGCTATTCTAGACTATGGGTTGTTGGGATTTTTATTTCTAACTTTTTCTATGAAAAATTGGATAGACAAGGTCGGTTTCTGTATAACGCGGGTATTGAATCGGAGGGTCCGTGAGTCTAAGAATCTGTGAGTGACCAATAAACTCAATGTTTTCACGTCGTTATCATAATGACGTAAAAAAATGTGTTATGATTAGGGATGGTACAATTAAAACGATTAATAGCGTCGGTTAATCGATCAATTGCTAATCGCAGTTAAAAGCTTCAGTTGAGTTAATCGGCATGATCAATTTGACTAAAACTCGATTAAAGTAAATATTAAAGTTCATGAATTAACTTCATTTGTTTTGAACAAACTGATCAAATACGTTTTGCAAACATGTTTAATCTGGATCTGCCAGGGATAGAACCTGGGACCTTCCATGTATAATGCAGATGTGATAACCACTACACCACACGAACTGACCATGCGCGAAAGAAATAGCATTACATGAATCATTGATAAGAATTTAATTACTTATAAGAATTGAAATATACGATGCTTTGTGTTACGATATGTTAATCTGTACTTGCCAGTAACACGGAACCTTCCACGTGTAAGGCGGATGTGATAGCCACTACACCACAGGAACGGACCAAACACGCAAGAAATAGCATTACATGAACCATTGGTATGAACCTTGTAACTAAAATCAAAACACACGATGTTTTATATTACGATACATTATCTGCACCTGCCAGGGATCGAACCTGAGACCTTCCGCGTGTGAGGCGGATGTGATAACCACTACACAACGGGTACGGGCGGAGCGAGAAAGAAATAGCATTACATGAATCATTGGTATGAACCTTGTAACAATAATTAAAACACGCGATGTTTCATATTACGATACATTAACTGTACCTGCCAGGGATCGAACCTGGGACCTTCCGCGTGTTAGGCGGATGTGATAACCACTACACCACAGATACGGGTGCGGGGTGCAAGAAATAGCATTACATAAATCTTTGGTATGAACCTTGTAACAATAATTAAAACACGCGATGTTTCATATTACGATACATTAACTGTACCTGCCAGGGATCGAACCTGGGACCTTCCGCGTGTGAGGCGGATGTGATAACCACTACACCACAGGTACGGGTGGGGCGTGCAAGAAATAGCATTACATAAATCTTTGGTATGAACCTTGTAACAAGAATTAAAACGCACGATGTTTAATATTACGAAACATTACCTGTACCTGCCAGGGATCGAACCTGGGACCTTCCGCGTGTGAGGCGGATGTGATAACCACTACACCACAGGTACGGGTGTGGGGCGCAAGAAGTAGCATTACATGAATCATTGGTATGAACCTTGTAACAAGATGTAAAACGCACGATGTTTTATATTACGAAACATTACCTGTAACTGCCAGGGTTCGAACCTGGGACCCTCCGCGTGTTAGGCGGATGTGATAACCACTACACCACAGGTACGGGTGGGGCGTGCAAGAAATAGCATTACATAAATCTTTGGTATGAACCTTGTAACAATAATTAAAATACACGATGTTTCATATTACGATACATTAACTGTACCTGCCAGGGATCGAACCTGGGACCTTCCGCGTGTGAGGCGGATGTGATAACCACTACACCACAGGTACGGGTGGGGCGTGCAAGAAATAGCATTACATAAATCTTTGGTATGAACCTTGTAACAAGAATTAAAACGCACGATGTTTTATATTACGATACATTATCTGTACCTGCCAGGGTTCGAACCTGGGACCGTCCGCGTGTGAGGCGGATGTGATAACCACTACACCACAGGTACGGGTGGGGCGTGCAAGAAATAGCATTACATAAATCTTTGGTATGAACCTTGTAACAATAATTAAAATACACGATGTTTCATATTACGATACATTAACTGTACCTGCCAGGGATCGAACCTGGGACCTTCCGCGTGTGAGGCGGATGTGATAACCACTACACCACAGGTACGGGTGGGGCGTGCAAGAAATAGCATTACATAAATCTTTGGTATGAACCTTGTAACAAGAATTAAAACGCACGATGTTTTATATTACGATACATTATCTGTACCTGCCAGGGTTCGAACCTGGGACCCTCCGCGTGTGAGACGGATGTGATAACCACTACACCACAGGTACGGGTGCGGGGTGCAAGAAATAGCATTACATAAATCTTTGGTATCAACCTTGTAACAATAATTAAAATACACGATGTTTCATATTACGATACATTCACTGTACCTGCCAGGGATCGAACCTGGGACCTTCCGCGTGTGAGGCGGATGTGATAACCACTACACCACAGGTACGGGTGGGGCGTGCAAGAAATAGCATTACATAAATCTTTGGTATGAACCTTGTAACAAGAATTAAAACGCACGATGTTTTATATTACGATACATTATCTGTACCTGCCAGGGTTCGAACCTGGGACCCTCCGCGTGTGAGGCGGATCTGATAACCACTACACCACAGGTACGGGTGGGGCGTGCAAGAAATAGCATTACATAAATCATTGGTATGAACCTTGTAACAAGATGTAAAACGCACGATGTTTTATATTACGAAACATTACCTGTACCTGCCAGGGATCGAACCTGGGATCTTCCGCGTGTGAGGCGGATGTGATAACCACTACACCACAGGTACGGGTGGGGCGTGCAAGAAGTAGCATTACATGAATCATTGATATGAACCTTGTAACAATAATTGAAACACAATAAGTTTTCTGTTACGTTACATTATCTGTACCTGCCAGGGTTCGAACCTGGGACCTTCCGCGTGTGAGGCGGATGTGATAACCACTACACCACAGGTACGGGTGGGGCGTGCAAGAAATAGCATTACATGAATCATTGGTATGAACCTTGTAACAAGATGTAAAACGCACGATGTTTTATATTACGAAACATTACCTGTACCTGCCAGGGATCGAACCTGGGATCTTCCGCGTGTGAGGCGGATGTGATAACCACTACACCACAGGTACGGGTGGGGCGTGCAAGAAGTAGCATTACATGAATCATTGATATGAACCTTGTAACAATAATTGAAACACAATAAGTTTTCTGTTACGATACATTATCTGTACCTGCCAGGGTTCGAACCTGGGACCTTCCGCGTGTGAGGCGGATGTGATAACCACTACACCACAGGTACGGGTAGGGCGTGCAAGAAATAGCATTACATAAATTTTTCGTATGAACCTTGTAACAAGATGTAAAACGCACGATGTTTTATATTACGAAACATTACCTGTACCTGCCAGGGATCGAACCTGGGATCTTCCGCGTGTGAGGCGGATGTGATAACCACTACACCACAGGTACGGGTGGGGCGTGCAAGAAATAGCATTACATGAATCATTGGTATGAACCTTGTAACAATAATTGAAACACAATAAGTTTTCTGTTACGATACACTATCTGTACCTGCCAGGGTTCGAACCTGGGACCCTCCGCGTGTTAGGCGGATGTGATAACCACTACACCACAGGTACGGGTGTGGGGTGCAAGAAGTAGCATTACATGAATCATTGATATGAACCTTGTAACAATAATTGAAACACAATAAGTTTTCTGTTACGATACATTATCTGTACCTGCCAGGGTTCGAACCTGGGACCTTCCGCGTGTGAGGCGGATGTGATAACCACTACACCACAGGTACGGGTGGGGCGTGCAAGAAATAGCATTACATGAATCATTGGTATGAACCTTGTAACAAGATGTAAAACGCACGACGTTTTATATTACGAAACATTACCTGTACCTGCCAGGGTTCGAACCTGGGACCTTCCGCGTGTGAGGCGGATGTGATAACCACTACACCACAGGTACGCGTCGAGTGCGCAAGAAATAGCATTACATGAATCATTGATATGAACCTTGTAACAATAATTAAAACACAATAAGTTTTCTATTACGATACATTGTCTGTACCTGCCAGGGATCGAACCTGGGACCCTCCGCGTGTTAGGCGGATGTGATAACCACTACACCACAGGTACGGATGCGGGGTGCAAGAAGTAGCATTACATGAATCATTGATATGAACCTTGTAACAATAATTGAAACACAATAAGTTTTCTGTTACGATACATTATCTCTACCTGCCAGGGATCGAACCTGGGACCCTCCGCGTGTTAGGCGGATGTGATAACCACTACACCACAGGTACGGATGCGGGGTGCAAGAAGTAGCATTACATGAATCATTGATATGAACCTTGTAACAATAATTAAAACACAATAAGTTTTCTGTTACGATACATTATCTGTACCTGCCAGGGATCGAACCTGGGACCCTCCGCGTGTTAGGCGGATGTGATAACCACTACACCACAGGTACGGGGTGCAAGAAGTAGCATTACATGAATCATTGGTATGAACCTTGTAACAATAATTGAAACACAATAAGTTTTCTGTTACGATACATTATCTGTACCTGCCAGGGATCGAACCTGGGACCCTCCGCGTGTTAGGCGGATGTGATAACCACTACACAACAGGTACGGGGTGCAAGAAGTAGCATTACATGAATCATTGGTATGAACCTTGTAACAATAATTGAAACACAATAAATTTTCTGTTACGATACATTATCTGTACCTGCCAGGGTTCGAACCTGGGACCCTCCGCGTGTGAGGCGGATGTGATAACCACTACACAACAGGTACGGGTGTGGAGTGTAAGAAGTAGCATTACATGAATCATTGATATGAACCTTGTAACAATAATTGAAACACAATAAGTTTTCTGTTACGATACATTATCTGTACCTGCCAGGGTTCGAACCTGGGACCCTCCGCGTGTTAGGCGGATGTGATAACCACTACACCACAGGTACGGGGTGCAAGAAGTAGCATTACATGAATCATTGGTATGAACCTTGTAACAATAATTGAAACACAATAAGTTTTCTGTTACGATACATTATCTGTACCTGCCAGGGATCGAACCTGGGACCCTCCGCGTGTTAGGCGGATGTGATAACCACTACACAACAGGTACGGGGTGCAAGAAGTAGCATTACATGAATCATTGGTATGAACCTTGTAACAATAATTGAAACACAATAAATTTTCTGTTACGATACATTATCTGTACCTGCCAGGGTTCGAACCTGGGACCCTCCGCGTGTGAGGCGGATGTGATAACCACTACACAACAGGTACGGGTGTGGAGTGTAAGAAGTAGCATTACATGAATCATTGATATGAACCTTGTAACAATAATTGAAACACAATAAATTTTCTGTTACGATACATTATCTGTACCTGCCAGGGTTCGAACCTGGGACCCTCCGCGTGTGAGGCGGATGTGATAACCACTACACAACAGGTACGGGTGTGGAGTGTAAGAAGTAGCATTACATGAATCATTGATATGAACCTTGTAACAATAATTGAAACACAATAAGTTTTCTGTTACGATACATTATCTGTACCTGCCAGGGATCGAACCTGGGACCCTCCGCGTGTTAGGCGGATGTGATAACCACTACACCACAGGTACGGGGTGCAAGAAGTAGCATTACATGAATCATTGGTATGAACCTTGTAACAATAATTGAAACACAATAAGTTTTCTGTTACGATACATTATCTGTACCTGCCAGGGATCGAACCTGGGACCCTCCGCGTGTTAGGCGGATGTGATAACCACTACACAACAGGTACGGGGTGCAAGAAGTAGCATTACATGAATCATTGGTATGAACCTTGTAACAATAATTGAAACACAATAAATTTTCTGTTACGATACATTATCTGTACCTGCCAGGGTTCGAACCTGGGACCCTCCGCGTGTGAGGCGGATGTGATAACCACTACACAACAGGTACGGGTGTGGAGTGTAAGAAGTAGCATTACATGAATCATTGATATGAACCTTGTAACAATAATTGAAACACAATAAGTTTTCTGTTACGATACATTATCTGTACCTGCCAGGGATCGAACCTGGGACCCTCCGCGTGTTAGGCGGATGTGATAACCACTACACAACAGGTACGGGGTGCAAGAAGTAGCATTACATGAATCATTGGTATGAACCTTGTAACAATAATTGAAACACAATAAATTTTCTGTTACGATACATTATCTGTACCTGCCAGGGTTCGAACCTGGGACCTTCCCGTGTGAGGCGGATGTGATAACCACTACACCACAGGTACGCGTCGAGTGCGCAAGAAATAGCATTACATGAATCATTGATATGAACCTTGTAACAATAATTAAAACACAATAAGTTTTCTATTACGATACATTGTCTGTACCTGCCAGGGATCGAACCTGGGACCCTCCGCGTGTTAGGCGGATGTGATAACCACTACACCACAGGTACGGGTGTGGGGTGTAAGAAGTAGCATTACATGAATCATTGATATGAACCTTGTAACAATAATTGAAACACAATAAGTTTTCTGTTACGATACATTATCTGTACCTGCCAGGGTTCGAACCTGGGACCCTCCGCGTGTGAGGCGGATGTGATAACCACTACACCACAGGTACGGGTGTGGAGTGTAAGAAGTAGCATTACATGAATCATTGATATGAACCTTGTAACAATAATTGAAACACAATAAGTTTTCTGTTACGATACATTATCTGTACCTGCCAGGGATCGAACCTGGGACCCTCCGCGTGTGAGGCGGATGTGATAACCACTACACCACAGGTACGGGTGTGGTGCGCAAGAAGTAGCATTACATGAATCATTGGTATGAACCTTGTAACAATAATTGAAACACAATAAGTTTTCTGTTACGATACATTATCTGTACCTGCCAGGGATCGAACCTGGGACCCTCCGCGTGTTAGGCGGATGTGATAACCACTACACCACAGTTTCGGGTGTGGGGTGTAAGAAGTAGCATTACATGAATCATTGATATGAACCTTGTAACAATAATTGAAACACAATAAGTTTTCTGTTACGATACATTATCTGTACCAGCCAGGGTTCGAACCTGGGACCCTCCGCGTGTGAGGCGGATGTGATAACCACTACACCACAGGTACGGGTGGGGCGTGCAAGAAATAGCATTACATGAATCATTGGTATGAACCTTGTAACAAGATGTAAAGCGCACGACGTTTTATATTACGAAACATTACCTGTACCTGCCAGGGTTCGAACCTGGGACCTTCCGCGTGTGAGGCGGATGTGATAACCACTACACCACAGGTACGCGTCGAGTGCGCAAGAAATAGCATTACATGAATCATTGATATGAACCTTGTAACAATAATTAAAACACAATAAGTTTTCTGTTACGATACATTATCTGTACCTGCCAGGGATCGAACCTGGGACCCTCCGCGTGTTAGGCGGATGTGATAACCACTACACAACAGGTACGGGGTGCAAGAAGTAGCATTACATGAATCATTGGTATGAACCTTGTAACAATAATTGAAACACAATAAATTTTCTGTTACGATACATTATCTGTACCTGCCAGGGTTCGAACCTGGGACCTTCCCGTGTGAGGCGGATGTGATAACCACTACACCACAGGTACGCGTCGAGTGCGCAAGAAATAGCATTACATGAATCATTGATATGAACCTTGTAACAATAATTAAAACACAATAAGTTTTCTATTACGATACATTGTCTGTACCTGCCAGGGATCGAACCTGGGACCCTCCGCGTGTTAGGCGGATGTGATAACCACTACACCACAGGTACGGGTGTGGGGTGTAAGAAGTAGCATTACATGAATCATTGATATGAACCTTGTAACAATAATTGAAACACAATAAGTTTTCTGTTACGATACATTATCTGTACCTGCCAGGGTTCGAACCTGGGACCCTCCGCGTGTGAGGCGGATGTGATAACCACTACACCACAGGTACGGGTGTGGAGTGTAAGAAGTAGCATTACATGAATCATTGATATGAACCTTGTAACAATAATTGAAACACAATAAGTTTTCTGTTACGATACATTATCTGTACCTGCCAGGGATCGAACCTGGGACCCTCCGCGTGTGAGGCGGATGTGATAACCACTACACCACAGGTACGGGTGTGGTGCGCAAGAAGTAGCATTACATGAATCATTGGTATGAACCTTGTAACAATAATTGAAACACAATAAGTTTTCTGTTACGATACATTATCTGTACCTGCCAGGGATCGAACCTGGGACCCTCCGCGTGTTAGGCGGATGTGATAACCACTACACCACAGTTTCGGGTGTGGGGTGTAAGAAGTAGCATTACATGAATCATTGATATGAACCTTGTAACAATAATTGAAACACAATAAGTTTTCTGTTACGATACATTATCTGTACCAGCCAGGGTTCGAACCTGGGACCCTCCGCGTGTGAGGCGGATGTGATAACCACTACACCACAGGTACGGGTGGGGCGTGCAAGAAATAGCATTACATGAATCATTGGTATGAACCTTGTAACAAGATGTAAAGCGCACGACGTTTTATATTACGAAACATTACCTGTACCTGCCAGGGTTCGAACCTGGGACCTTCCGCGTGTGAGGCGGATGTGATAACCACTACACCACAGGTACGGGTGTGGGGGGCAAGAAATAGCATTACATAAATCTTTCGTATGAACCTTGTAACAAGATGTAAAACGCACGATGTTTTATATTACGAAACATTACCTGTACCTGCCAGGGATCGAACCTGGGACCTTCCCGTGTGAGGCGGATGTGATAACCACTACACCACAGGTACGCGTCGAGTGCGCAAGAAATAGCATTACATGAATCATTGATATGAACCTTGTAACAATAATTAAAACACAATAAGTTTTCTATTACGATACATTGTCTGTACCTGCCAGGGATCGAACCTGGGACCCTCCGCGTGTTAGGCGGATGTGATAACCACTACACCACAGGTACGGGTGTGGGGTGCAAGAAATAGCATTACATGAATCATTGATATGAACCTTGTAACAATAATTGAAACACAATAAGTTTTCTGTTACGATACATTATCTGTACCTGCCAGGGATCGAACCTGGGACCCTCCGCGTGTTAGGCGGATGTGATAACCACTACACCACAGGTACGGGTGTGGGGTGTAAGAAGTAGCATTACATGAATCATTGGTATGAACCTTGTAACAATAATTGAAACACAATAAGTTTTCTGTTACGATACATTATCTGTACCTGCCAGGGATCGAACCTGGGACCTTCCGCGTGTGAGGCGGATGCGATAACCACTACACCACAGGTACGCGTCGAGTGCGCAAGAAATAGCATTACATGAATCATTGATATGAACCTTGTAACAATAATTGAAACACAATAAGTTTTCTGTTACGATACATTATCTGTACCTGCCAGGGTTCGAACCTGGGACCTTCCGCGTGTGAGGCGGATGTGATAACCACTACACCACAGGTACGGGTGGGGCGTGCAAGAAATAGCATTACATGAATCATTGGTATGAACCTTGTAACAAGATGTAAAACGCACGATGTTTTATATTACGAAACATTACCTGTACCTGCCAGGGTTCGAACCTGGGACCTTCCGCGTGTGAGGCGGATGTGATAACCACTACACCACAGGTACGGGTGTGGGGTGCAAGAAATAGCATTACATAAATCATTGGTATGAACCTTGTAACAAGATGTAAAACGCACGATGTTTTATATTACGAAACATTACCTGTACCTGCCAGGGATCGAACCTGGGACCCTCCGCGTGTTAGGCGGATGTGATAACCACTACACCACAGGTACGGGTGTGGGGCGCAAGAAGTAGCATTACATGAATCATAGGTATGAACCTTGTAACAATAATTGAAACACAATAAGTTTTCTGTTACGATACATTATCTGTACCTGCCAGGGTTCGAACCTGGGACCTTCCGCGAGTGAGGCGGATGTGATAACCACTACACCACAGGTACGGGTGTGGGGTGCAAGAAATAGCATTGCATGAATCATTGGTATGAACCTTGTAACAAGATGTAAAACGCACGATGTTTTATATTACGAAACATTATCTGTACCTGCCAGGGATCGAACCTGGGACCCTCCGCGTGTTAGGCGGATGTGATAACCACTACACCACAGGTACGGGTGTGGGGTGCAAGAAATAGCATTACATGAATCATTGGTATGAACCTTGTAACAAGATGTAAAACGCACGATGTTTTATATTACGAAACATTATCTGTACCTGCCAGGGATCGAACCTGGGACCCTCCGCGTGTTAGGCGGATGTGATAACCACTACACCACAGGTACGGGTGTGGGGTGCAAGAAATAGCATTGCATGAATCATTGGTATGAACCTTGTAACAAGATGTAAAACGCACGATGTTTTATATTACGAAACATTATCTGTACCTGCCAGGGATCGAACCTGGGACCCTCCGCGTGTTAGGCGGATGTGATAACCACTACACCACAGGTACGGGTGTGGGGTGCAAGAAATAGCATTACATGAATCATTGGTATGAACCTTGTAACAAGATGTAAAACGCACGATGTTTTATATTACGAAACATTATCTGTACCTGCCAGGGATCGAACCTGGGACCCTCCGCGTGTTAGGCGGATGTGATAACCACTACACCACAGGTACGAGTGTGGGGTGCAAGAAATAGCATTACATGAATCATTGGTATGAACCTTGTAACAAGATGTAAAACGCACGATGTTTTATATTACGAAACATTATCTGTACCTGCCAGGGATCGAACCTGGGACCCTCCGCGTGTTAGGCGGATGTGATAACCACTACACCACAGGTACGGGTGTGGGGTGCAAGAAATAGCATTACATGAATCATTGGTATGAACCTTGTAACAAGATGTAAAACGCACGATGTTTTATATTACGAAACATTACCTGTACCTGCCAGGGATCGAACCTGGGACCTTCCGCGTGTGAGGCGGATGTGATAACCACTACACCACAGGTACGGGTGGGGCGTGCAAGAAATAGCATTACATGAATCATTGGTATGAACCTTGTAACAATAATTAAAATACACGATGCTTGATATTAGCAACGATGGGGATGAATCTTTCTTACACATCTCAGGATACGATACTTTTTTGAGAAATAGATCTGATAGGAAAGGGGGTGGAGTGTTGATATACGTGAAATCATGTTTGAAGGCTAGAGAGTGTAACGTGCAGAGAAGTGATATTGAAACCATATGGGTTGAACTTGAGAACAAAAGACGTCATAAGCTTATTGTTGGGGTTTGTTACAATCCACCGAATAGGGATCAAAACTACATCGCCAAAATGCATGATGAAATTTCCTACATGTGTAAGCGAAAGAGGGTTCTCATACTAGGGGATTTCAATTACCCGGGTATTGATTGGGAGAACCTTTCATCTAGAGATCAGTATGAAAGAGACTTTCTTAAGTTGGTGTTCGAAAATATTTTGTATCAGCATGTATCAGTAGCCACTACGGGTACTGCTATTTTGGATTTAGTTCTTACTAGTTCTGAGGATCTAGTTGAACATGTTTCGGTGGGGGAAGAGTTTTCTTCCAGTGATCATCGTATCGTCAGATTTCACTGTAACTTTTCCTCGGGTAAGGTTGATAACAAAAGACTGGTTCCTTGTTTTCGGAGAACTAACTTTGATGTTTTGCGAAGAAGGTTAGCGGAAGTTTTGAAAGACCGGTTGGAATCAGTAGGGGTGGTAAGTCAATGGGACGAATTTAGTACGAAGCTATCCTCTGTTTTGCACGACGTCATACCCTTTGTTCGAAAAAAGCGTGTTTGTACATCACACCCTCTATGGTTCACGGATAGCGTGCGGAACCTTTATCTTGAAAAGAAAAGAGCATTCAGAGAGTATAAAAGTGGACGAGGTGACCTATCATTGTTTACTGATAAAAGAAGACTGTTGAAGAAAGCGATAAGGGATAGTAAAAAGCAAGTTGAATCTAGGTTGGCAGATAACATTGGCTCTGACCCAAAATCATTTTTTCGATACGTCAATAATGGATGTAAGGGGACAGTTGGCCCCCTCTCGATAGGAGGCTCAAAAGTAGAGAGCAATGTAGGCATGTGTAGTGCTTTCAATGACTTTTTCGCGTCGGTTTTTAATGGAGATAATGATATTCGATATACGGGTGTTGCATGGGGTAATAAAACGCTCAACGATATTCAAGTGGAAGACGTGGAGGTCCTAAATCTTCTAAGAAATGTATGTGCAAGCAAAGCACCAGGACCAGATGATATCTATCCCAGGGTTCTCAGGGAAGGTGCTAATGAATTGTTGGGGCCAGTCGCACAGATATACAGGAGTAGTGTTGCTGAGGGTATCGTCCCGAGAGATTGGAAACTGGCTAACGTTGTTCCGATATTTAAGAAGGGTAGTAGAGAAGTGGTGTCTAATTATCGTCCAGTGAGTTTGACGAGCTCCCTCTCGAAAATTTTGGAAATTATCATCAAAAAACAGTTTGTGAAGTGGATAGACGAGAATAATGTATTGTCGGATAATCAGCATGGGTTCAGGAAGGGGAAGTCATGTGTAACTAACCTCCTTTGCTTCTATGATTACGTGACTAAGGCTTTGGGTAAGAGAAATGTCGACGTTGTTTACCTTGATTTCCAGAAGGCATTCGATCGGGTCCAACATGGCAAACTCTTGAAGCGTTTACACGAGATTGGAATAGGGGGCAACTTGCTGAATTGCATAGAATCGTGGTTAAGAGATAGGTCGCAACGAGTTATGGTGAACGGGGAATTCTCTGGTTGGACAGACGTCACAAGTGGAGTTCCTCAGGGAAGTGTCCTTGGCCCCATACTTTTTTCACTTTTTATCGACAAACTCGATCAGGGTATCGATGGAATTACTAGCAAATTCGCAGATGATGTGAAGCTAATGGGGGTAATCGGAAATGAAAGCGATAGGGAGTTGCTCCAGACCAACTTAAACAAGATTGCAGCATGGGCAAATGAATGGAGCATGACGTTTAGCGTAGATAAGTGCATGGTCGCTCATTTTGGTTCGAACAACCCACGGTTCTCTTACGAGTTGAATGGTGTCACTATCCCGGATGCAACTAGAGTCACCGATTTGGGAATTCTCATTGACGAGCGACTTAAGTTTTCTGAACATTGTTCAGCGGTTGTCAAAAAAGCGAATAGAATGCTTGGTCTCATTTTCAAAAAGGTCTCTTCGCGTTCTCCTAAAGTCATTCTTCCGCTTTTTCGAGGCTTAGTTCGTCCTGGACTGGAGTATGTTGTAAGGTTTTGGAGACCATACCTACAGAGGGACATAGACTTGGTTGAAGGGGTGCAGAGAAGAGCTACGCGTGTCCTTATTGGCATACAGGGATTGAGTTATGAAGAAAGACTTCATTTTTTGAATATGTTTACATTGGATGAACGCAGGTGTCGAGGAGATATGATCGAAGTGTTCAAAATTTTCAATGGTATGGATAGGATGGACCATGAACTTTTAGTACACCGCCAATCGACTGCTTTTACAAGGGGACACCAGTATCGATTGGTGAGGGACAATGCAAGGTTATGGTGTCGCAGGGAATTTTTCTCCAATAGGATTGTTAATAAATGGAATAGCTTACCCCCGGAGGTAGTAAATTGTAACACAATTGACACGTTTAAAAAGAAATACGATAAACATGTTGGGGTAAATCGAGAAGCTATCCATTCTTAGAATAAGACAACCATAAGTATTCTTTATGGGCATTGTATAATATTTTATCATGTGTATATATTGTTTGTAGTTTGTGTTAATTGCATTTTTAATTGGGTTGCTGTATTTTTGAAACATATGACATCCATATTTTTATGGGCATCTTTTTATCAGCCACCTCGTTGGGCATTTTGCCTGTTGTGGCGTTGTATTTGTATTACGATGCATTACCTGTACCTGCCAGGGATCGAACCTGGGACCTTCCGCGTGTGAGGCGGATGTGATAACCACTACACCACAGGTACGCGTCGAGTGCGCAAGAAATAGCATTACATGAATCAATGGTATGAACCTTGTAACAATAATTAAAACAGAATAAGTTTTCTGTTACGATACATTATCTGTACCTGTCACGGATCGAACCTGGGACCTTCCGCGTGTGAGGCGGATGTGATAACCACTACACCACAGGTACGCGTCGTGCGTGCAAGAAATAGCATTACATGAATCATTGGTATGAACCTTGTAACAATAATTAAAACAGAATAAGTTTTCTGTTACGATACATTATCTGTACCTGTCACGGATCGAACCTGGGACCTGCCGCGTGTGAGGCGGATGTGATAACCACTACACCACAGGTACGCGGCGCGCGTGCAAGAAATAGCATTACATGAATCATTGGTATGAACCTTGTAACAATAATTAAAACACAATAAGTTTTCTGTTGCTATACATTATCTGTACCTGCCAGGGATCGAACCTGGGACCTTCCGCGCGTGAGGCGGATGTGATAACCACTACACCACAGGTACGCGTCGAGTCCGCAAGAAATAGCATTACATGAATCATTGGTATGAACCTTGTAACAAGATGTAAAACGCACGATGATTTATATTACGATACATTATCTGTACCTTCCGCGTGTGAGGCGGATGTGATAACTACTACACCACGGGTGTGGGGTGCAAGAAATAGCATTACATGAATCATTGGTATGAACCTTGCAACAATAATTAAAAACACGATGTTTCATATTACGATACATTATCTGTACCTGCCAGGGATCGAACCTGGGACCTTCCGCGTGTTAGGCGGATGTGATAACCACTACACCACAGGTCCGGGTGTGGGGTGCAAGAAATAGCATTACATGAATCATTGGTATGAACATTGCAACAATAATTAAAACGCACGATGTTTTATATTACGAAACATTACCTGTACCTGCCAGGGATCGAACCTGGGACCTTCCGCGTGTGAGGCGGATGTTATAATCGCAACAACACAGGTACGGGTCGAGCGTGCAAGAAATAGCATTACATGAATCATTCGTATGAACCTTGTAAGAAGATGTAAAACGCACGATGTTTTATATTACGATACATTAACTGTACCTGCCAGGGTTCGAACCTGGGACCCTCCGCGTGTTAGGCGGATGTGATAACCACTACACCACAGGTCCGGGTGTGGGGTGCAAGAAATAGCATTACATGAATCATTGGTATGAACATTGCAACAATAATTAAAACGCACGATGTTTTATATTACGAAACATTACCTGTACCTGCCAGAGTTCGAACCTGGGACCTTCCGCGTTTGAGGCGGATGTGATAACCACTATACCACAGGTACGGGTCGAGCGTGCAAGAAATAGCATTACATGAATCATTGGTATGAACCTTGTAACAAGAATTAAAACACAAAAATGTTTTTTATTACGATACATCATCTGTACCTGGCAGGGATCGAACCTGGGACCTTTCGCGTGTGAGGCGGATGTGATAACCACTACACCACAAGTACGGGTGGGGCGTGCACGAAATAGCATTACCTGAATCATTGGTATGAACCTTGTAACAAGAATTAAAACACACGATGTTTTATATTAAGATACATCATCTGTACCTGCCAGGGATCGATCCTGGGACCTTCCGCGTGTTAGGCGGATGTGATAACCACTACACCACAGGTACGGGTGGGGCGTGCAAGAAATAGCATTACATGAATCATTGGTATGAACATTGCAACAAGAATTAAAACGCACGATGTTTTATATTATGATACAGTATCTGTACCTTCCGCGTGTTAGGCGGATGTGATAACCACCACACCACAGGTACGGACCAACCGCGCAAGGAATAGCATTACATGAATCATTGGTATTAACCTTGTTATAAAAGATTTATATTAACTATGTTTTGTATCACAATATGTTAATACAGAATACTGTGAATAAGTGACTAAATTAAAAAATATTTGATTCGATATTTTGACAGAATTCGATTCGATAAAAACTGATGATTCCAATTTCAAATTGAATTTGATTGGAATTTTCGAGCCAATGCCAAAATTTATTGTCTCCACTACGAACAGTAGTTTTCCATATTCTTGCAAGAATCAGCTCCTCTCCTCACAAGTACCATTCGAGATGAGTTTCTAGAAAAACAATTAACAAGTGTAATCGAAAGTAGTTTCGAAACCTGAAATAATAACCAAATATAACCTTTAAAAAAAACGATAAGACCCATGTGAAGTAATTACAAGTTTTGGCAATTATATGAAGTTATGTATGAGGGGTCCTGCTGCGGTGTTGGTTTGTGGCTTAGTGTGGGTGGTTTGCTAGCTTGGATGTCGTTGGATTTTTCCACCGTGGAGTACGTCTCCTGAGATGGACCAGCTTACATCCCCTGGGGGGACAGAGCGGGGGTCACGGTTGGGCAGGTGGTGGCAATTATTAACACCGTTCCCCTGTTCTGGAGGAGACCCCAGTTGTCTGGATGGGCGCACCAAGAGGAAGCACCGCTCCCCATCTCCAGAGGTAGAATATGGGCCCATCCAGACACCAAGGGTCTTCATTTGGTGTCTGGATGGGCTCACCAAGAGGAAGCATCGCTCCCCATCTCCAGAGGAAGACCCTTGGTGACTGGATGGGCCCACCAAGAGGAAGCACCGCTCCCCATCTCCTGAGGAAGACCCTTAGTGTCTGGATGGGCCCACCAAGAGGAATTACACTCAACAACTAGATCCACCCCCACAGTCAACACTCATATTCTTTGTAAATATCTGCATATAATCTGAAATGTGCCTACTGCCTGAGATGGGCTGTTTCCGCAGCTGATGCCCATTTTTGTATGTACCTATTTTGAATTCACTAAACAGTCCTGGGAGGCCGTGGTCCAGCCGAGAGGTGAGCAGGGACCCACTGAGTTACCCTGATGGAATGGTCTGGGGAATCAGATGCTTGGAGGGGCGTTGCCCATGCAGGTGTCGGAGGCTCCGGATTGTGTTGGAAGCCTTTTTTACGCTTCAATCCACCCCCTCGGGGGTAGCAGGCAGTAAGTCATATTTTGACAGGCCTGGTTTGATGTCGGATGTAACTGTAACTGGTGGCAATTATTATGTTCAGCATGTTAAAAATTGCTTGAATCGGGCAACCTTAATTTCTTAACCTATTGCTATATATCAGTGATTCCCAACGTGCGCGTTAATGCCCCCTGGGGGGCGATGGAATGTTCCAGGAGGGCGGTAGAAGCTACGGATATAACATAGGATTCTATCGGTTAGATTGCGTTGGGGGCCGATGGGAGAAAAAAAATATCTGAAGAAGGGGGCGATGGGACAAAAAAGGTTGGGAAACTGCTGTTATATGCTTACCTCTACCGAATAGGTGAGTGAAATGTATGAATTATATTTTTATAGCATCTTATTGTTGTTATATGGTCACAAAAAAAGTATTCAATTAATCGATTAAAAACATTTTCATTAACCAGTTAAAAATTTTAATCGATTCTCAGCCCTAATTATAATGTGTACACACCAAATATTTTATACAGGATATTATCCTGAAAAGTTGGCCTGTGGCCTTCATCTTTATTGCACCCAAAACGTCAAGAATCTCTGCTACGAAAAAGAAAATTCAATTAGTTGGAAATGTGCCGTGGGCCACTTGAGTGATCTAGAACGGTGCCACGCGTCACTTTTAAGTGAAACGTCACGGGGGTCACTTGAGTTAAATGTGCCGCAGATAACTTAAGTGATCTGTCAATATGCTGCAGTTTACTTGAGGCATGCGGAACTGTGCCGTGTGCCACTTGAGTTATCTAGAACTGTGTCATATGTCACTCTTAAGTGAAACGTCACGGGGGAGTCAATTGAATTGAATGTGCCGCAGATAACTTAAGTGATCTGTCAATATGCTGCAGGTCATTTGAAGCATGAGGAACTATGCCTTGGGCCACTTCAGTGATCTAGAACTGTGCCGTGGGCCACTTCAGTGATCTAGAACTGTGCCGTGGGCCACTTGAGTGATCTGGAAATGTTTTGTGGGCTGCTTAAGTCCTTTGAAGCTGTGCCGTGGATACCTCAAGTGATGTATAAATACGCCGAGGGTCACTTGAGTGATGTGCCACGGGTCGCTTATGAACTCTGTGTATGTACCACGGGTCACTTGAAAGCTTTTTAAATGTGCACGGTCCGTTTAAGTGGTCAGGCACTGTGCAGCGGGGTCACAGAGATATCTGTAAATGTAGCGCTTAGTTAATTTTTAAAAAAATTAGGATTTGAGTTCACGGGCCACATCAGATGGCCCCTATTGGCTCGCGGGTCATGGGTTGAGCATGTTGGGCATGGGTGGCCCGCAAGTAGACTTGATAATTCGATTCTAACTGAATGAGGGATTATTCAATTATTTTAATTGATATTAATGATATCCAATATTGGCTTCAAATAAAAATTGTATATTCATACTTAGATTCACCATACGTCATCAAGGAAAATGCGGGAAATTACGATTCTAAATACGGGACATCACTAATTGCAGCCAAAAAATGCAATTTACGTCAAATGTACTAATTACTGCAAAAATGAGCAGTGGAGGGGCAATAAAGGCCTGCTACAAATCGCAGCAAAAAAAAGTATTTGACGTAAAAAAAACCATTCAAATGACTGTATGACCATATTTCATTGCCTAAAATAAGGGGGCCCGGGATCTTAAATACGGTAAAATACGGGACGTCACAAATTGTTATCACAAATTTTGTATAATTGGGCATTAATTTTGAACCTGGCAAATATGTAAGATGAACATGCACAGTGAAACCTCGATATAACGATACTCTGCGGACCAAAAAAAAAAAAGAAGAGGGAATTATATCGAGTGTCGTTGTAGCAAAGTTTCACTTGTATGCTTGCTTTTGATGGCGGGGGGGAGGGGTGAGGGTTGAATGATGCTTACGTCATCATCCACCCTCCATAAAAATATGAAATATTCTTAATGGCATCTAGGGTCGCGACTGGGGGGTGGGGGAGCTTGCGGGTTCTGGTGGCACGGGCACCGGAACAGGAGGGGCAACGAATTCATCCTTTCACTGCTCCTTTTACATGCAAGGGGCGACGAATTCATCCTTTCACTGCTCCTTTTACATGCAAGGGGCGACGAATTCATCCTTTCACTGCTCCTTTTACATGCAAGGGGCGACGAATTCATCCTTTCACTGCTCCTTTTATATGCAAGGGGCGACGAATTCATCCTTTCACTGCTCCTTTTACATGCAAGGGGCGACGAATTCGCCTTTTCACTGTTCCTTTTACATGCAAGGGGCGACGAATTCATCCTTTCACTGCTCCTTTTACATGCAAGGGGCGACGAATTCATCCTTTCACTGCTCCTTTTATATGCAAGGGGCGACGAATTCATCCTTTCACTGCTCCTTTTACATGCAAGGGGCGACGAATTCATCCTTTCACTGCTCCTTTTACATGCAAGGGGCGACGAATTCATCCTTTCACTGCTCCTTTTACATGCAAGGGGCGACGAATTCGCCTTTTCACTGTTCCTTTTACATGCAAGGGGTGACGAATTCACCCTTTCACTGCTCCTTTTACATGCAAGGGGTGACGAATTCACCCTTTCACTGCTCCTTTTACATGCAAAGGGCGCCAAAATGCCAGCTTTTTCCGGGTGACAAAGTATCTATTTGGTGCCCTGATGGCATCTTACTCGGTGCGCCAATAACGAGATAAACCTTTCGCTAGTTTGTGGGCATACACACCTGAACTAACATTCTCCCTGTTAATAAATTTCCTACAGTTACAGAGCCATTTTAGTGATCTCTAAATCTTTCGCTGATCCAAGTGATCTGGAACTGTGCCACGCATCACTCAAGTGATCCGTAATTATGCCGCGGATCACTCAAGTAATATGGGAATGTGCCGCGGATAACTTGAGCGATTTGTAGAACCGCGCTTAAGTCTTCTAAAACTGTGCCACATGTCACTCAACGGATCTCTTAAGTGTTCTGGAACTGTGTCGCGTGTCACTTGCATCACTTGTGATCTGTGATTACCGCTTAGTTAATTTTTACAAAACTATGTTCAAGGTGGTGGGGCCACATCAGATAACCCGAGAGCCACATTTGGTAAGGGGTCATTCAAGTATTAAGTAAGCAGATTTTTAGCCATTTTTGACCCCCTCCCCTTGTCAGAAAAAGTCAGCAAAACACTGACCCCTCTCCCCCCCCCCCCGGTCAGCAAAATTTCGTCAGCAGCTTAGAATATTTCATATCTTCAAAAAGGGTGGCTGATGACGTAAGCAACCTTCAAACCCCCCTCCCCCCTTGTCATCAAATGCGAAACCCACCTCCCCCCCCCCTCGATTCTGAGGTAATACTTGAATGACCCCTAACCCTAAGCGGTCCATGGGTTTAGCATACAATATGGATTAGAGGGTGGGTGGGGCAATGAATTTCTTAAAGATAGATCTTGAGTTCTCAAATAGCATTGAAATTAACAGAAGTTGATTATAATAACACATACATATAAAGGTGTTATAGTGACGGACTCGCGATGCGAGGATCCGGGTTCGAACCCCACAGTGGTGGTCGGCCGAAGTTGGTTTTCTGTGGTTCCCCACTTCAAGGCGCAAATGCGAGCCGATCTCCCCGTTAAAAAGTCTCGCCACAGAGAGCAACAGTCCTAAAACGATAAATCATTCAATCATAACACTTCACTCATAGTTAGAAAAACTGGTGGCAGATGGCAGCACTACACACAACAAGCATTACAGAGAAACAAAAAACTTCATGTCAGGTTTCACTACACGCACATTCCCGCATGTACCGATTCGTTGGGGGGTTCCACGCGAGGGGGGGGGGTTTATGTGTGGTGTAGCAGTAGTAGGTAGGGCCTCCAAAAAATGGCTCGGGGATCCATGATGTTCTTAAGTCAGCCACCTCGTTGGGCAATTTGCCTGTTGTGGCGTTGTATTTGTATTTCCTTCCAAAATTTTAATTTTTTTTTAAATATTTTTGCATTAAAAATATAAATTTCCGATCGTCTGAAGGGTGACGCCCCCCCCATGCGCCCCCCCTTTCGTCTCTGGTCCCACCAATATGTGTTGGGAGGTGGGGGCATAGTTGACGGAATTCTGCTGACAAGTTGGGGGGAGGGAATTAAAGATTTTCTGACATTTAAAAATACCTAAAATCAATGATATTCAATGGTGGAATATTTCCTTAAAAAAATTGAAGAAATTTGAGAAAATTCGAATAAAAACTAAAAATAACCTTGAAAACATAAATATAATGCGATTTATATGTATGTTACTGCCAAAGAACGAAATTGGCAGATTCACGACTTTTCCAATTTCGTTACATATTGACCCGGCCAATGTCGGAAATTTGTGCATTGGCCGGCCAGTTCGCGAAGTAGCCGGTGATCCCTGGATAAAGTCTGATAACAAAAGACATGATTCGGGATCATCACCGAGTTGGCGTATTTTTTCGTGATAATTACTGTCTGCCCATGTTAGTTATTATGGCAACCCATCAAACCGCAGTAACGATGTGGTAATAATTTTTGTTCTCCAAAATTTGACAGAAAAACAATTGTTTTTGTGGTTTTCCTCTCAAATTTCACTTTTTTTTCCTCGTCATGTGGAGCTAATTCAATACACCTGCTATATATAGACAAGTACCACACGTTGGCGATTAAAAAAAAATGGATTTGGTACCATGGCCAAAGCTGGATATCCGGCCACTTCGCGAAATGGAAGGTCAACGTCTTTGAATCATTTCTGCAATCCGGACTTTGACCAAAACTCTTAGCTAATTCGTGAAGTGGCCGGCCCCCGTCGCTAATCGGCCGCACTTCATGCTTTGGCAGTGATATATATTGTTACGAAGGGTAGGAATTTGAAGAGGCTCGTGAACGCATGCAAGGTACGCGTGGCGTGCGATTTTTCGAATTATAGAAGAGCGAGATTCTAGGGAGTTGGTGTTCGAAGTGTTAACTGCCAAAACCCGAAGTTGGCCACTTCGCGAATCGGCCAACCCAGTTATAACGACGAATGTCCAAACTTCGGGCTTTCGCTGGGCTTTAGCCGGCCCCTATATCGATCCCTACGTCAATTTCTATAATTCGGGGTCATCGCTATGTTGGCGTATTTTTTTTGTGATAATTATGGCAATTTTTAATTAGCTAAAGCTAACGATAGCTATGGCAACCCCAAAGTTCAAAGGAATCTGATTATGGATATCCATATATATGGCTGTATAGGGGGTCGACATATAGGGACAGGCCGAAGCCCGGTGAAAGTCTGAATTCTCCGGGCTCATCTGGGCTGGCCACTTCTCGAAGTAACCAACGTCGAGCTTCGGCAGTGACATATATAATAGAAAAAATTCTAAACGTATGCACTCATTCTAAAATTTTGGTGATTTTATGCATTTAGATGCACTAACTGTAGAAAATGTTGAAATATGCAATTGCATATACACTTATGTATTTGCATATGATCCGGGCAATAATTATAATCATTAACTATCGTGTCATTTGAAGGCTCTCGAAAAGGACCCGAACCAAAAGGAATGGATCATTTCGAGGGCGACGTGCAATTATAGGCTGTTCGAGCTGCAAATAGCCCTGGATGATGTCGACGGACTCATATCTTCCGATGGCGGTGATGATCTGTTATTTCAAGTAAGTTATTAAGTACCAAAAAAAATTATATACATATACACACACTTCAGAAAGTCCATATAAAAAGCGGTTTGCAGGGTTAGCATCGCTAGGTCACGGGGATTTTTTTAAGACAAGGGGAAAAAAAACTAAAAAAAACAGCCGATATGTGGTGCTGGTATGAGCGACTTCGGTGGAAATATGCAAATGAGATGGTTATAAGAACTTGCGCTCCTGATCCACAACCAGTTCACCGTTGTAAACCGTGTGGGTAGGACTGCGGCACTCTGCTGTTGCTGGATTTGTGACTCGCCTGCAATGTGTTATTCCCTGTGGTGGCGGTCACGTGGAACACATACTGCTGTAATAAACGATTTGGAGGCATTCTGTTCGTTATTTGCGGATCTTTGATTTGACTTGCGTACGTCAGCGCCACCTATCGGCTGTTTTGAGTTATTTTTTTCTCCTGTCTTAAAAAAAAATCCCGTGACCTAGCGATGCTAACCCTGCAAACCGTTTTTTATTTCTGTTACTTTTTCGGTTTTTATGAATTTTTAAAGTTTCTACGGACTTTTTGCCCACCCTGTATATATATATTATATGTATATGAGCACAAATATTTTAAATCAGGTTAAAGAATTTTCTTAAAAGGAAACATACAAAAATTACCAAATAACATACCAACACTAGCGCCCAAGGCAGCCTGAGTATACAGTGTGTTAAAAAAAAAAGTCAACGGAGATGAAAATTGAATGCAAATAGCTTAGAGCAAAAATGAAATACGAAAGTATTAAACAGTATATTAAAAGTATTAAATAGTATTAAGTAAAAAGTATTAAGTAAAAAGTATTAAGTAAAAAGTATTAAGTAAAAAGTATTAAGTAGTATTAAGTAAAAAGTATTAAGTAGTATTAAGTAAAAAGTATTAAGTAGTATTAAGTAAAAAGTATTAAGTAGTATTAAGTAAAAAGTATTAAGTAGTATTAAGTAAAAAGTATTAAGTAGTATTAAGTAAAAAGTATTAAGTAGTATTAAGTAAAAAGTATTAAGTAAAAAGTATTAAGTAGTATTAAGTAAAAAGTATTAAGTAGTATTAAGTAGTATTAAGTAAAAAGTATTAAGTAGTATTAAGTAGTATTAAGTAAAAAGTATTAAGTAGTATTAAGTAGTATTAAGTAGTATTAAGTAGTATTAAGTAGTATTAAGTAAAAAGTATTAAGTAAAAAGTATTAAGTAAAAAGTATTAAGTAAAAAGTATTAAGTAAAAAGTATTAAGTAAAAAGTATTAAGTAAAAAGTATTAAGTAGTATTAAGTAAAAAGTATTAAGTAGTATTAAGTAAAAAGTATTAAGTAGTATTAAGTAAAAAGTATTAAGTAGTATTAAGTAAAAAGTATTAAGTAGTATTAAGTAAAAAGTATTAAGTAGTATTAAGTAGTATTAAGTAAAAAGTATTAAGTAGTATTAAGTAGTATTAAGTAAAAAGTATTAAGTAAAAAGTATTAAGTAAAAAGTATTAAGTAGTATATAAATTACGAAAATTTAAAATATTCAGTCGAAACAAAATGTAAAAGTGATGTGAAGAAACAGAACCATCTCTGGATTCTTCAGCATATATATACGTTTTGATGAATTTCAAGATAAGATCAAAAAGACTTGCCCTCAATCAGAGCCGCAACTAAAGGCAGCAGACGGGTCTGCTCAAAGCCACTGTCCATGTCCTGCTGATGTAGTCTAGAATGCCTTCATCTGGTGCCCCCGGAAGCCAGACTGGCCGAATTTAGGGGCGGGGGGGGGGGGGAGTTGTTAAATTCACCCTTTAACATTACACAAGACGCGAATACGTGACCAAATATATAGTTGGGTCTATATCGTCTAGGAAAGAAGGAGGAAGAGGGGCGTAGAAAGGGAATGAATTCGGAGGGGGGGGGGGTAGAGGGAGGAGCAAAAGAAAAAATCAGAAAATAGACAAGGGAAAGGGGGCAAATATTCATTCATTAAAGAGGAAAGAAAGAGACAAAAAATTTGAGAAAAAGCAGAAATTCTGAAAAGGACAAGGATAGAAGATTTCTTAAAAGGGGAAGGAGTCAGAAATTCTCAGAAGGTCAAGGGGACAAAAGTTATGAAAAAGTCAAGGAGAGAAAAGTAATGAACAAGGTAAGGAAACGAGAAATATTTGGGTCACATCACCTTAAGGCAATTTCAGCTCATTGTCAAGGAGGACAAAAATCTGAAAAATTCAAGGAGACCAAAAACTGAGAAACGAGTCTTAAAATTCTGAAGTGGTCAGATGGCATCACCGCATGCAGGGGTGGGAAAACCTGCTACAATTGCTACAAGCTGCTACAATTTCCGGCGTTTGCTACATTCTGCTGCGAAAATGCCTAAATTCTTTAATTCTGCGCCACATCTTGCGCCAAAAGCAAAATTTTCCCCTTGAGAAACTTTGAAGTGGCATCATAATAGAAGCTAACTTTTCGATAGCATCATTTGTCCTCCCCGAAGTTTTATTTCTTGGGGGGCCACAAATGGAATTAACTTGAGGGGAGGGGGCCCCTCCACAAGATTCAGCGCTCAGGCTTCCGACAACGTATAAAATGGGGTCAAAATATGCAAATTGCCACTCATCCACAGAACAACGGGAAAAAAAAACCCTTCAATTGCTTTTTTTCAGCTATATTTTTCACGAAAAAGAAGTTGACTCCTTTGATTTATGTATTCCTTAAGTAAATTATTTTTTAAATTACGTCAATTTCCGCTGTCTTGCTGTATTTGACGAAGCATTCGTGTATCCTTTAACCCATAGTTTCCCAACCTTTTTTGTCCCATCGCCCCCTTCTTCAGAAATTTTTTTCTCCCTATCACCCCCGAACGCAATCTAACCCATAGGATCCTATGTTAAACCCGTAGCTTCTTCCGCCCCCCTGGAACATTCCAACGCCCACGTTGGGAATCACTGCTTTAACAGAACGGAAAAGTTTGCGCAAGAACGTATAAGAATATATTATCACATTGGGAAAACAGCAATGACAAATCCGTCGTCACCATCGGGAGTTGCGACACAAAAGCCGTCGGTAAATTCAGGGTGTCTACGATCATGGAAAAGTGTCATCTCAGAAACGTTGTGAATTCGTGGAAATTTTATGACGTTGGAATTATATGTAACGCGAAATTCCCACGTCACGGAATTTCCGCCAATCAGGGTTCACAGCATTTCTGACATGACGCGATATCACGTCACGTCAGTGTAGCATGCTTTGGCCTCAATTCAGACATTGATCGTTTAATATGTCTTTCCGTAGGCATTACACTTGAAAGGGAAGATACTTTACATAATGCATGAGCCCGAAGAATCGTTGGTGTGTTTCGTACGAGCCCGAAGACTCCGTCCGACCGATGCCGAAGTGTCACGTGCTATAGCGAAAGTACAGAAATCGATTAGAAATACTCTTGGCTTGGGTAAGTAGGTGTCTAGGCCTTACTTCTAGAGTTTCTTCAATCATCTCTATCGAATCGATATCGATTGCATTCACGACAGTGATGTTTTCGTGCTAGGTTGGAGTAACCTAAGGTAACCATACGTCCCGTATTTGCTGGAGGGACAATCCCGGTTTTCTCTGTTTTTCCGACTGTCCCGACTTTTTTGCAAAAATGTCACAAAAATTTTTCACGTATTTTCAACTAACTTGACTTTTATTCTTCAAATCAACGATTATCTTTCCAATTCAGAAATTACATTACGATGTGTATATATTGTTTATAATTTTTGTTAATTGCACTTTTAATTTGGTTGCTGTATTTTTGAAATATATGACATCCATATTTTTATGGGCATCTTTTTTTCAGCCACCTCGTTGGGCATTTTGCCTGTTGTGGCGTTGTATTTGTATTTGTATATGTATTATTACCAACTACACGTAAAATTATTTTTCCTACATATTTGTCATGGTCCAGGGAAAGGCTTCCGAAACACACTGACGATGATAACAGTTGCAAGTAGCTGTTTTACAATGTTATTTATTTTACCACTCTGTTCTACTGAGTACTGAAAATGCACTATTGCATAAAACTTCTATATTTTCTTAAAATTTCCTTACATTACTTCTACCTCTTTACCTCTTTAAAACAAACCGTGTCCATAAATTAAAATGAATTCGAAGCATTAAATTTCATCAAATCTAATATGAACGGACTCAGGAAATCCACTTGACTTACCGGGAGGGAACTTGTCACGACCTCCTAGATAACCTAGGAGGGGGCACCTAGGTGTAACCTAGGAGGTTAGGTTGTGACTTGGTGCGATCTCCTGATTTACCCTTTCCGCGGAAGAGTGCCAAAGCTGAAATCACTTGGCTGTCACCACACCTTTCCCAGGTTTCATGGAAAACCAGAAACCAAGGAAGCAAAGCACCCACAGCTTTCACTGGGAATGGTTACACTTCCCTTCTTCATCGAGGTTAAACCAAGTGGCATATGCCCTTACATCAGGAACATCCTATAATTCATGTTTGAAACTCGTACCCCAATCATTTTAATTTACATTGGGGGTATAACACGGTTTTAAAAGAACTCGTGTAGTCCTTCATCAGGACACGAATCCGTTTTAACACAAGTTCCTCGACCCACCTCATCGACCAAATCATTCTAATACCCTATTTGATATGGTCTCCCTCCCTATCCGAGAATTTACTTTATGCAACTTTTGAGCCAGTTGAAGCCTTGAAGGCGAATGAATGACATGGGAGTCACACAACCTCTATTTATATTATTCGCAACAATGACAAGAATCATTCCGATTGTTTGAATAAACAATACTTTAATGTTACATTGTTGATGAATTTCAATAGCTTTCATTTTACAACAAACCTTAATGAACCCGAGCGCTTCCCATTGTTGTGATTTCATTCGCGTTTGGGGCTTGAGAACTTGTTTAGCAGTTGGCCCCTGAATGTCGAACTAAAGGAAAATTCGCCTATACTGTCAGTCTGTGTGTGTGGCAACCAGTTGTTCTATAATCCTTTTATTTTCAATAGATAAACTGGAATTTGTCGCTGCGGCGGGCGTTGTGGTTTGTTGCGTTTAATCGTACGCATTCACTTTTACGTTTCCGAGACATTCTGACCACTTTTGGCTTCGTTAATTTTACTCTCTTATACAAACGATCCTAGTTCTGGAGAGATTTTGATGGGCCGTTCAAGTATTACGTAAGCAAGTTTATAGCCATTTAGGACCCCCGTCAGCAACATTTCGTCACCGGCTCTGCCCTCTACCTCTTAACCCATATTGGTGAGATCAGAGACGTACGCGAGGGGGGAGTGGGGCTCGTCCCCCCCCCCCCTCTGACGATCAAAAATTAATTTTTCTAAACCAAAAAATATTTTTTTTAAAACGCAATTTTTCCGAAGAAAACACCTTTATATGTCATTGTAATCAATTCATGTTAATTTCAATGCCATTTGAACAATTTAAAATTCCTCTTTAAGAAATTCAACCCACCCTCTCAGCCATATATGATAAACCCTTGGCCCACGGACAAAATGTGGACCTGGGGTTATCTGATATGGCCTGCCCTCCCCCCCAAACCTAATTTTGTGGAAATAAACTAACCGGCACATTTATAGATCGCTTATTGACCGGTGGCGTGTTAGAACACTAAAGAAGCACCCAGTGCGGTTCTACATCACTCAAATTACCCGCGGCCCATTCCCAGATTACTTTAGTGATCCGCGGCATAATTATGTATCGCTTGAGTGACGCGCGGCACAGTTACAGAGCACTTGGATCCGCATAACATTTAGAGATCACCAAAGCCGCTCTGTTGGGGCACTTATCAATGGGGAGAATGTTAGTTCAAGTGGCCACAAATTATCGAAGTTTTTTCTCATTTTTGGTGCACCGAGTAAGATGTCATTAAGAATATTTCATATTTTCATAAAGGGTGGTTGATGACGTAAGCATCTTCCAACCCCCCCCCCATCATCAAAAGTCGGCAAATCGGAAATCCCCTCCCTCCCCATCGATGCTGACGTAATACTTGAATGACCCGTTACTCTAATTAATTTCTGTTCATTTCGATGCTATTTGAAGGCTAAGAACTCAAAATGTATTTTAAAGAAATTCATTGTGACCCACCCACCCTCCAAGCCATATATGCTGAACCTATGACCCACGAACCAAATGTGGCCCTCGGGATTATCTGACGTGGCCTGCCACCTCAAACCTAATTTTACAAAAATAAACTGAGTGGCACATCTAAAGATCGTTTAAGTTACCCTTGACGCAATTTTAGAGAATTTAAGCGGTCCGTGGCACATTTTCAGATAACTCAAGTCGGCCCGTGGCACATTCACAGATCAATTAAGTGACCTCGGCACAGTTTTGCCGAACACTTAAGAGGTCCGTGGCACAATAAGAGATCGCTTGAGTGGCATGTGGCACAGTTTTAGAGTAGGTAGTTAGGTACTTAAGTGGCCCCCAGCGCCGTTCTACGTTACTCATGTTACCTGCGGCACTTTGCTAGATTCCAGAGACCAGCGGCACAATTACGAATCACTCGAGTGACGAGCGGCGCAGTTTCAGAGCAATTAAGCGGCCTGCGACACACATTTCTAGAGCGTTTGAGTGACTCGGACTCATTTCCAGATCACTTGAAGGATCGGCGGAACATTTAGAGATCACTGAAGTGGCGCTATTCTAACCCCACCTACCCCCACCCCTTGTCGTCAAAAGTCAGCAAACCCGAAACCCTTCCCCCCACCATCGATTATGACGTAATACTTGAATGACCCCTTTTGAAGGTATTCAGTTAGTTACTGGTGTGGCGATCGATGTCTGTTGCATAGATGGACAGGCAACTTTCGTGAAACGTAGACTGACCATATTTGCTCGATAAAAATACGTGAATTTGGCTTCAAAATACGGAACATTGCCAATTATCGCCAAAAGTGATGCCAAAAGTAAGTAAACTCGCCGACTCGTGCTTAAGTCACAGAAAAGGCGCCGATCGAGGGAAATGACGCGCCACTTCACACATTGCAGTGATTTAAAAAAAATAAATCATCAACCACCTTTTTTGAAGATATGAATTGTTCTGAGCTGCTGACGAAATTTTTCTGACAAGGTGGGGAGGGGGTCAGTGTTTTGCTGACTTTTGCTGACAAGGGGGGAGGGGAGTCGAAAATAGCTAAAAATCTGCTTACGTAATACTTGAATGGCCCCAAAGAGTCGGGGCAGCCAGAAAAACAGAGAAAACCGGGACTGAGTCAGGAAATACGGTACGTATGGTCACCTTGGTCAATCGTCATAATGTTAGGGGGGGGGGGTGGGTGGGATTTTCTCTAGGGGTGAATAAACTTTCACCGAAAAGAAACGAGAAATCATTCTTCTACTCATTTATTTCACATACAAAAGATAAAACATGATAAAATATGCACGGATAACTACACAAAAAATGAGGCGGATGGGGGGGGGGTGTTGGCTGGAGACCGTCTTTCTTCATAGTCAAGCCCCGTGTGCCAACAAGGGCACGCGTAGCTCTTCTCTGCACGCCCCTCAACCAAGTCTATGGTCCCTTTGTAGGTGTGATGGACGAACCAGAAATGTATTTATAGTGGATCACGCTTATAACGGTTTTCAAAAAACTGTCATGAAAAAAGCATTGTAAGCGGGAAACGGTTTAAACGGGAAATCTTGATGGCAATAAGTTAGACTTGGTTACTACGAAAGTAAGTCGTACTAAGCGGGAAAACGTTCCAAGTGGGAACGTTATAAGCGAGATCGACTATAATTGAAGTTTAGTGAATGGCTGTGGCATATAGTGTAAAGGGGTCTCCGCCTCCCTCAGTATTTATGGTTTACGGAAATTTCGCCTCCGATGCGTCGCCGGCACAATTCCACATCCCAGGACATTTCACCCCTAACATTTCATCCTGGTCATTTCACCTGCCCTGACCGTGTGAGTGACCAATTGAGTGGCTGAGTGACCAAGTGAGTTACTGAGTGAATGACTGTATGAGTGATCGAGTTATTGAGCGTATTTGAGTGATCGAGTTATTGACCGTATTTGAGTGATCAGGTTAATGACCAAGTGAATGACTGTAGGAGTGATCAAAATAATGATCGTATGAGTGATCAATTGAAGTGATGAGTGACCGTATGGAAGAGCAAGTGAGTGTCGTCTCGTCTTTCATACAGTCACTGACTTCATCACGCATATGGTCGTTCCCTCGGTCATTCATACGACCACGCACTTGGTCTCTCATACGGTCACCCCACTTACACGGTCACTCTCGCTGTCAGTCACTCACTCGCTCACTCATACAGATCAGGGCAGGTGAAATTTCTCGGGCGAAATATACTGGGGGCAAAACGTACCAGGAGCGAAATGTCGGAGGCAAAATCCCAGTATGTATCTAAGTTCCTGTGGTTTCCAACTTCGAGTCGCAAATGCGAGCCGATCTCCCCATTAAAAAGTCTCGCCACAGAGAGCAATAGGCCTACAACGATTAATTATTCAATCATTACACTTCACTCATAGTTAGAGAAAACGGGTGGAAGATGGCAGCACTACACATAACAAGCATTACACAGAAACAAACTTCACATCAGGTTTCACTACACGTACACGCACATTCCCGCATGTACCAATTCGTTAGAGGTTCCGCAAAGGAATATGGACGAGGTGCATGTAGGGGGTTTAGTAGTAGTAGTAGTATGTATCTAAGAGGTCATCAGGTGCTTTCAATCAAACTCTTACTGAGGCTGGGATTACACTATAAACGTTTTGTGAAAGCTCTTTGATAAAACTCGAAAAATTCAACCAATAAGATCACCGATTGCGCTTGCTCGAATGTAACCGATGCGCTTATTGGTTGAATTTTTTCCAGTTTTATAAAAGGTCTTTTATCAAAGTTTTCTAGTGTAATCCCGGCTTGAGAAACATCATCGTGCGTATCGAACTGATATTTTTTTGATACTGTTCACGAATAGATAATCACACGTATTTAATGAGCCATTTCTGCCTTGTTTCCCCACCAGGTGGCGAACGTGACGCCATCGGGAAATCCAAGAGAAACTTCATCGCAAAAAAGGTAAATCTAATTCGATGTTCGATCATTTATACTCATTGATCATATCATGGTTTTGAAAAAAAGAGGCCCAAAATATTTTCACTCAAACAAAGAGTGCATTGGTGGCATGAACAGAGGTGGACTTCTGTGGTTTTCCAACTTCAAGGCGCGAATACGACCCGATATCAAATTTAAAAAAAGCCCCTCTACAGAAATCACACAATTAAAATTCAACTACGATATTTCAAGTTCACGCTTAACACATCACAGATAATATAACCTACTGAATTGTTTGCTTCTGAATTTGGAAAACAGATGGCAGCGATGCATGTGTGGTTTAATAGCAACTATTGCCACCGCCCCCCCCCCCATACAGCTTCCAGGATAGTTAGTAAGAGGGATATTTTTATTTTAAAAAGGGATAATTTTTGCGAAACAAATTTATTTCGTTCAAAATTACGAGAAAATACGGGAATGCCCACGGAAATAGGGGTCACGTGGTCACCCTATGCATATCACACTATCGCCCTAAATTAGATGTTTCATCTAAATTTTTTTTCTCTAAAAACATGATGGATGACAATAAATTTTCGAGGAAATTACAGTCTGTCTATCACGAGAAGGGACTTGGCCCCGCCTGAGAGCACGATTATTTTGAAATCTTCCTACTTGGCGATCATAGTGCCATTTTGGCTTTTTAATGATTCAATTTTTGTGTAATTGGCTCTCAAATGAGCAGGGCATTAAGCTAACTGTGAACGTGCTTAAGTTTTTTTGGTGCAAGTGCCTTCTATGCCACACTTTTTATTTTTAAATGGCCTTGGAGAATGAGTTTGTTGTGGTACAGACTATATTAATTGTAATTAACAGCGTATAAGCTGTTGGCGATAAACTCGAATGATCTGTATTAGACGTATAGGCGATGAATAGCCTATACTAAACTACAAAGACAACAGGTATCTCAATCTTTCCTTACAGCTCGGGTGCCCTGAACGGGACCGGTCATGGACAGTCGCACCTAAGGGGTTATTCAAGTATTACGTCAGCATCGAGGGGGGGAGGGTTTCGGAATTGCTGACTTTTGATGACAAAGGGGGAGGGGGTTTGAAGGTTGCTTCCACCACCCCTTTTGAAGATATGAAATATTCTAAGCTGCTGACGAAATTTTGCTGACGGGGGGGGGGGACAAAAATGGCTGAAAATCTGCTTACGTAATACTTGAATAGCCCTAACTCACGTCAAAGCTCATAATTGCTCTGACACTGAGTCCAGTTCTTTCCTTCCTAAATTCATCTCCGCATCAGCCAGCTGTTGGAAATCTTCGTAATTAATAGTATACTGTGTGTATTATATAATTATATAATAGTAGACCAATAATGCCCTTTTTTTTCGTTTTAGGAAGAAAGGAAATTATCATCAAAAGCTTCCCTAAAAAAGTTTCCTTCGAAACATCCACAAAATGGTGGCCAAAAACTCAATAAGCTCAACACACCGGATACAATTCACTTCAAAGATGAAACAAAGTACGTAGTACATAGCATTTGATGACTGTATTTCAATGCCATGAAACCGGAACTTCGTGCTAAATATCGCTAATGCTATCCAATTATCGTCAATTTTCGCTAAATATAATCTGTTCACGACAAAGTGCATTGCGAAGTATTATCCTGATGACCATATTACCCCTTATTTTACAACACATTCTTGTATTTCAGAAATAATTTTTATTCATCGGGATTGGAAGTTGAATGAGGGGGGGGAGGGGTGTTCGCTATTGGTATGTGGTTGGGTTCGATATTCAAGAAGAGTAATAAAGAAACCGTGTCAGTAGGGGAGAAATGGTGGAACTGGGACACAATAGGCATCCCCACGAGAACAATGGGTGCTCCCCTTTGCTCCCACGCGATAAGGGATGCTGCTGCCCCGCGATAAGAGAATGAGGGACACTAGATGGCGCTTTACTGTTTTTTTTCCTAAATTAAATTGTTTTATTGGGGGGTCATTATTAAATTAAAATTTTTATGCCACGTCAGGGTTCTTTCCCAAATTACATTTTTATTGGGGGGTCGTTATTAAATTAGAATTTTTTATGTCACACCACGGATCTTTACTGTTTTCTTTCCTAAATTAATTTTTTTATGTCTAAGAGGGGTTGTTCTTGAAATAAAATTTTTTCAGCCACAAGCCGTTCTTACTTTTTTTTTCAATGTCAAACCTTTCCTAAATTAAACTTTTTTTATGTCAGTTTTTCAATCTCAACAATGGCGTCACCCTCTGTATACCGGGGCTATGGGGCACTCAAAGTCACGTGATCAACTGGGTGCTACTTTTTTTCTCCCAATCATCCTAGAAAGCTAATGACGAAAATTAAAGTTTCCAACATCATTAAATTATCGCATGATGTCACATTAGGGATCGTTCTTAAATTATCGTTTTCTCTAACTTACTTTTTTTCAAACAGGTTTGATGAGGGCTTAAATTATGTTTTAAAATAAAAAAAATTATCGTGTTTAGCAAATACGATACCAAGGAACCTTTCCCAAATTAAATTTTTTATATCGCATCAGGGATCTTTCTTAAATTGCATCCTAAAATATTGTTGTTTTTTTTTTCAAAGAAGTTTGATGAGTGTTTGAATTACTTTAAAATAAAAAATTATCGTTTTTTTTTTTTTTACGATGAAAGTCGTTCTTACTTTTTATGTCAGTTTTCCCAAGTCTGACTAAGAAAAGTCCCGATAAGTTTCCACGCTTTTTTAACCGTTCTTAATTTTTTTAATGTAAAAAGTTTTCTTCCCACACAAATTAAATCCCTAAAAAAGTTCTCACCGAGATGAGCTTAGCTGTAAAAAAATAATAAAACAAGGGAGCAATAAAATACAGAGCCATTTTATGCGAATCAAGTTTTCATTTATTTCAAATAATTTTCTTCTATCTTTGATTTCAAAACATCAAAATCAATCGCATCAAAACATTTTTCTACGACATTGTAATTTTCCACAAGAATTTTTGCGACTTCGCGAAAGTCAATCAAAGTTATAGCGTGATCGGAATATTTGTAATACATGTCATCTACCTGCAGACATTCATGGCCCAGCTGATTGGCATAGCCCATAGAGCATCCGTGACAATCAATAACATTTCCAATGGTAACTGAAAGTTTTTCACTCACCAGTTTAGCGAGAACATCTGTAATATCCAAAGAGTTTGTCCCTTTAGTCTGGATTTCACGCACACACAATTTGAGATAGTCCAAGCAGAGTGTTTTCTGGATGAACTTGGTGATAACACTATGAAGCTGTTGTTTTTCATCACACCAGAAAAGTTTATCTGCTACGCAAAACGACATCTTGACGATGTTTCCAAAACACTGAAACTTTTCACCGTTGCGATGAATAGGTTGAATGATCACAGCATCACCGCTGTAATCCGCTATCAAATTCTCGGACACTAAGAATGTTCTGCCGACGCGTTGAGACATACTACGACGGGAGAATTCAGTTAGCAAGCATTGCCACACGTATGGAGAAAGAGTCACGCCGTTCTTGCCTGGCTTCACGAGTCCCTCTTCTTCGTAGTATTCGCGTATGTGAACTTTCACTTCCCCGTTGAAGATCACTACACTAACATAAAAGTTCTCTTCGATGTGGAATATGTTGGTTGGTAGTTGGCTTTTATCGAAGCCACTGCTGCGAGATCTCTTAGCTGGTGGTGATTCTGCCACGGCTTTCCTCTTTGTCTGGACTATTTTCCGGAACGTGAGACTAACGCGAACGTCTTTGACTTTCGAGTCCTTTGGAATCGCGTGACGCCACAGCTGGTTAGTTGGAGGTAGCATTGTCAAGAGGCTGTTGTGCTCGAGGATTCGGTCCACGGACTTGTGCTCCCGACGAGAGAAGATGATTTTTCTTTCAGCGCCCAGGGAGAGGCAAGCGATGGGATGATCTTTCACGAGCTGCGCCTCGTCATCAGAGTGAGGGGAGATGCTCTTCTGTCCATCAGAGTATCGGTTGATGACAACGAAGTTGTAGTCATAACCTGTGATGCTCTCGACCACAGCTTTCAAATCCAATAGGAGAGGCGTCCACGGTTGGGCTTGGAGCTTCATTCCAGAAAATTTGTAGAATAAATCGGGGTCGCCGTAGGCTGCGTGTTGGCGGGGCATTGGATAAGTCCTATCACCGAACTTGAAGATGCATTCCTCGGCCGGACGGTATACGATTTCCCTTTCAAGTTGTCGTAGCACAGCATTGGGTTGTTCCAGAACGTTTTGTGCGTATTCAAAGCAAAGACTTGTCATTTTTTTTTTTTTTCTAAACGAGAAGAGTGACAACACATTCAATCCGCAAATCTCACGATAAGAAAAAATAGATGAAAATTATTCCCCAAACCAATGAAATATATTTTTTTTCGATTACGCATAAACAAATAATTAAAAAAAAATTGTAACTATTATTAAAAAAAAAAAATTAGAAATTAATTTTAACTCTCTAACCATTCAGCGTACGCCATGACCTTCCTTCTAGCACAATGACCCTTTTGCAGAGGGTGAAAGCTGCAAGAAACGCTGTTTGTCGCTATCGATTTAGGAAAGTTCAAGACTTCTACCGTTTTCAAATTAAATCGCTGCTCTAGAAATTTTTTTTTCTGCATGCAATTAACATAAATTTGACTAAACTTATTATTTACGCTTACGAGATGAATTTTCATCAATTTATAGTCGAAAAGACCTTCTTCCCATCCAATATTATGGATATTTTTACTAACCCAAACCATTTGCTTAAAATCTTCATCTGCAAGCTCATCGCTAGAAAAAGGTGGCAGATAGAGTAAATGATACACTCTCCCTGTGCCTAAATTGAAGCAAGCCATTTCCTTAACTACATATAGTCCATTTCTAAGCATTACCCCTTCCAGATCAAGTACACAATGAGTAGTGGTTATAGTGCCGGACTCGTGATGCGAGGATCCGGGTTCGAACCCCACAGTGGTGGTCGGCTGAAGTTGGTTTTCTGCTGTGGTTCCCAACTTCAAGGCGCAAATGCGAGCCGATCTCCCCGTTAAAAAGTCTCGCCACAGAGAGCAACAGTCCTACAACGGTAAATCATTCAACCATAACACTTCACTCATAGTTAGTAAAACTGGGGGCAGATGACAGCACTACACATAACAAGCATTGCACGGAAACAAACTTTACGTCAGATTGCACTACACGTACACGCACATTCCCGCATGTACCGATTCGTTGGGGGGGGGGGGGTGCATGTGTGGTGTAGCAGTAGTAGGTAGGGGCTCGGGGATCCATGATGTTCTTAAGTCAGCCACCTCGTTGGGCAATTTGCCTGTTGTGGCGTTGTATTTGTGTATTGTGTATTGTATACAAGAAGCCATAGTTATAAAAAAAAAAATTCTTACCGAGTGAGATTTGCGGAGAGAGACAGAGAGCGTATCCAAGTGAACCGGAGAACTGAGTGAAGCAATTGCGTCTACCACACAGTTTATATATAATTGAACTAGTATGTGAATATACTATGTTGGAGTCAAATATAATCAGTACTATTGCATTGGCAAGCGCAAAAAATAAACAGTACCCCATTTGGTGATTTGATAGCACCAAAAAATAATCAACAGTATAACATTCGACTGTATAAAAAATAATCAGTACTATATTTGGTTAGTCAAAAATAATCAGTATTGGCGAGCACAAGTTGAGTCAAAAATAATCAGTAGAGTGAGATTGTCACGAGTACCCAGATGCATGTGAGTCACCGCGATGACCGTCGGCTGTACATGAATCATCGATAACGCTCTGGTCATCACCTTTCGCGATAAAAAGTGTCGTCTTCACACGATCTCTCATTTCGTTTTTGATCTCAATAGAGTCAACTTCATTTCAGCTTTCTTTCTTCGTTCGCATTGGAAGTATGAGTTCTTTCGTGAATTTCGGGATTAATGAAGAAGATCTAGTTAGGTTGTTTGCTGATGAACAAAATTTCATTGATGAATGTCTCAACGATAATTTAATTAGTGGAAGTGAATTTAAATTTTTGGTAGAAGACGAGGAGAATTTCGTCAAACAATGTATGAGCATGAATAAGCGTATAATGGACGAAGCTGGACCGAGTGGTTATGCTCCACCAGAGAAGAAGAAAAAGGTCAGTGTTTTCTTTTAATTTTTTTTATTGGTAGAACTTTTTCGATCCATTATTTTATTTCATGTCGCGAGTTAAATTTTATTGCGTTTAAATTTCATTTCATGTCACGAGGTAAATTTATTTCGACACAAGAATTCAAATACATAGAAAAAAATATATTTTATTCAGTTGTATATGAGCACATCCGCAGACTCGTGAATCAATTTATACATTTGCGCACTGGTGAGATTAACGGCTTTCGTAGTGGGCGCATTTCCGCTAAAATAGCGCATATCGTAGGTTTTATTACAATACGTGAGAAAAATATTTCCTCCCAGCGGAAGAGAGGAATTACATCTTTCAAAGTCCAAAGTTGTTGTTGCTATAAGAGTAAATAATATAACAATCAGTATCGTGAATATGGCGAACATTCTCTTGTGTCTTATCAGTTCTCCATTACTCTCCAATTCGTAGGACCAGCAGCTCGGTAAATCGAATGACGGTACATCCGTTTTCCATGCGATACCCTGCTTTCTATTGTTTTGATCGTAGATCACGGCTTCCACTGTTGTTGGCATTTCAAAGCTCTAACCAAATATGTTTCAAAAATGGGTTTTTTATATAATCTCTCGGAGCTCCGGTTTCTTCTAGCGCTTTCAGGAAAATTTCTTGACCCACCACGGGTGATTTTCTCCGACCGACCACACTTGATATCAAATCGCGAATGTCGCTTCCTTTGATGAGTCTGCTCTTATAAACGATCGAACCGTTAGAATTAATTTTTAATATGTTCGGATGCTTATTTATATGCGTGATAATTTTTTCTGAGTGCCCTCTTTGCGATTTCGGGACAGAAATCAGAGCTATTGGTGATTCGTCAACTTTCTTTTTCTTCTCTTTTTCTACTTCTTGAATTTTCGGTTCTGGTAACCGCGGTGGATTATTCTCGGCGACGTTGATTCTCTTGTTCAGCAGATTCTGATAGAGTTTAATTTTTATAGCTTCAGGCTCTTTGCTTCGCAGTATTTTCAACATCTCGTTGTCCAACTCAGAAAGCTGCTCTTTTGTGGTCACATGACGCGATAACAATTGTTCTGGAACCAGAGCGAATTTCTGTGCGTGCTCCATTATCTCGTGAACAAAGTGGCGAGGGTTTGTATGGCGGCTGGGATTAACTGGAACAAAAAACCTCCTTTCTGAATCAGCACGCGCTTTTTCTCGTATAGCGGCGTCTTTTTGCAGGCGAGTTTGCGAAGTGTATTTCTGTGCCTTTTCAGTTTATTTTTCTGTTTTGAGGATAACGGTATGACACCCTTCAAAATATTGAGTGAGCACTCGCAGACTGTCTTTAATGCTGATTTCGGTAATTTCTTCAACAAATCCTTACATTTATTCCTCGGACAGGCAGAGAGTAGACGAAGCACTTCTTGCTTCTCCAATGCCATACTTTTAAATAACGGTATTTTTATTCCAACCATATGCTATATGCTATAGCCTTCTTCAGCGCGCAGTGCTTTATCATGCTTTCGTGGCGACAACAGTTCGCGCTCACTTCTGGCAAGTCCACAATATTGGGGCAGAGAATGGCATCGAGATTATAAACCTTTAACCCGTACTGTTGCAGTAGCATCCGACACTTGTCGTGGCCTTTCGTATACAATACGACTTTTGATAATCGCTGCAAATGTTGCTCCAGCATTTCAAAGGGTACATCACCCGCCGACCACGATATTTCGTGTATGTTGTTGGTGACGTAGAGACATTGGTGTCTATCTCTAGGAGATAATTCCGAAAATTTTTTGGGCGGTTTGTATACAGAGTGAAAATTCTCTCTCGAATGCATGAAACACCACGCCAACTCCTTGATTATGAATGTTCTATCCGACAGCTGGAAACCCTCGACCTCTATCACTGCCGTCATTTTCAAAAATGGAAAGTTTCATTTCCTGGGTTTATAGATATATTGCGTCTGCCCAGGTAACACGTTAGTGCGCAGGCGCATTTCTTCCTCCGTCTCGGGCCGTAAATCTACCATTAAATACGAATACGGTTTTTTCGTGCTATCTTCGAACACCTCGTTGAAAAATTTGATTTTGCTGGGAAACAGCTGACGTCCCAGGTGGGTCACTTGACTGACATCTCTTCTATTTTTGAATAGAAACATATACTGTGCGTTCAGAGAAACGTTTCTCATTTCCCGCCCCTGATCAAACAGGTTCTGCACAATGAAAATCACGGTCAATTTTCTGTGGTGGCTGTACTTTGTGAAAAGGTTTGCTAATTTTTTCTCGCCGGATAGCTCGTTCATGAGATCATCTAAAATCACCAAGCTGTCTTCTTCCACGCTTTCGAAATTGCTCCCCTCTCGAAATTCCACGTAGTCTTCCATGTCTTCGAACAGGGTCTGATATTCGCCGTAAAACCATATAACTCGCTTCGGGTGAGGCTCTCGAAACATTTCGTTTCTGTGTTTTAATATTTCTCTGAGAAAATATGTTTTTCCCGAACCGGTAGGTCCGGCAATGAGCACGGTGCTCGGATGTGTCAGCTTGAAAGGTTCCATAGTAAATGACAAAAAATTACGAATGCATTTTTTATTTAACAGAAAAATTTTTCTTTACAAAGCTTGCTACGCGCATATCGTTTTGCATATTAAAACGCGATACAATATTATTCATACTTTCGCCGATACATCGAGAATAGATAAAAAAAATCACATAGTGACCGCACACGGTCGTCTTATCTGATTGTAGCATGACGTCATTATAGTCGACGCGCGAGTAGCGTCGTAGAAATCTGTTTATGTGTCCCTTCTTGAAATAGGTGGGCGGGTTCCCGTAAGAGTCGAAGAAATCAGCTCTCGCTTCGTTTTCGATGTAAATAGCCAACCAGTGCGTTCCGGGTTCGTTCTCTCTGTCCGTGTTCACAACCAGTGCAGCGGGATAAGCGATCACATTTTCGGGTAAATTGTCACTCGCAAAAACACCTAGGAAAGCCTTTCGAGTGTGGGGGTGTGTCGAGAGGGCGTGCTCTATCTCTTTAGTGTTCATCCCGCAAAGTCACACAAGACGCTTCTGGACTTTGTTATTTCCACCAACGATTCGAATTCGGCAAATATGATAACCGACACGGTCTTGGTCAAGGCTGAGGAGAACTTGAGTTCCACTCGCAGATTACCCTGCTTTTGTAGGTGCACGTGTCCGCAGTCACTCATGTCGGGTATCAGGTTGAAGGCGAAGAGGCTGTAACCGCCGGCTTCATATTCTTCTCTGCTCACGTCACATCCTTTATCTTCTCCGGGCCTTCCGGTGCCCACGAAGAGTGTGTTGTAGGCTCTGATGACGTGTCTGTTCCTAAAGTCTGGTTGTAGCGACGTGTGGGGGACGGGTCTTCCATCGATAGAAACAGAAACAAAGTTGACGTTGTTGTGCTTGAAGTCGAAGGGGTTCAAACCGAACGTTCCGTTGAATGCTTCCGTGTCCACCATGCCCATAACCAATCGCTTAGGCATGACACCCAGAAATACGTTATCTTGCACGAAACTCATGCTTCCCAAGGATATCGAATAGACCTTGCATATCACGCGGTTAATGCAATATTTGGCTGTTGTTTTCTCGAGCGCCATGGCATGCGCTACAGCCACAGCAGGATTCATTCTTACTTTGCGCACAAAAATACTCGCTTGCTCGATAACCACGTCGCAACCCTGAGCAGCAGTGATCAGAAAGAACTCGGGTTTCGATCGAACCAGTCTCATCTTCAAGTCCACGAGAGAGAGCATCAGCTTCGGTTGATAGAATATGTCGACGTGAGGCACGCCCATCATTTCAAAAGAATTTTCCGCGAGTTTTGCTCTCTTCTTGGCCCCTTCGTTCTTGGTGAGGTCAGACATGTGACCTGCAGTGTCCTTGTAGTACCCCTCGGCTGTCAGGGGTCCTCTCTTTGCATCCGATCCGTAGTTAAGCAGTGTTTCCAGGTAAGCTCGATACGGATAAGTGTGTGATGAGTTCGTGAGCGTTCTCCCGTTCAGCGAGACGTCAATCTGGGAGAAGAGGGAGTGTAGGAAATTATTCGCCGTCGATACGGCTTCGTTGGATTCTGGTTTTGTCACCTTTACTCTGACATACAGCTGAGTGGCAGAAAGGTCTATGTATTCTTCGGCACTACCGGCCACGTGAAATTCGAGGGGGGCCCCCGAATCACGCACTTGAGATATGGGATGGTACTGTACCCACTCGGCTGATTCTATAGAGGTTTCCGTGGGTGGCACCGTGAACAGATCGGCTTCGCTTTTCAAACATTCATGAGAATTTTCGTGGATTAAAGCCATCGCTGAATATATCGGATGTCGACAGCTTTCTAGCTCTCTTCTTACTGACAGTTTTCTTGACGAGTCTCTTCCTTTTATTCTTTCCTCCGAGCATGGATTTGACTTTACTGGCCGCCCTATCCGTGAGAGACCTTCCGGCTTCCTTGGCACGGTCGCGAGCAGCTATCTTTGCGTCCTTTCCTTGAACGATGTCGTTGGCGAAATCTACGTCCGAGCGTAACAGTTGAGATCCCACGGCCTTGGCACCTCGCTTCAACAGGGGTACGGCCGATCTGAAGAGAGAGCTGAATATGGATCCGAGGCCATAACCTCTTTGCAGAGCGCTACCCTGATAATATCTGAGTCCGTTTCCAGCCTGTGTCAGATAGTAATCGTTGATGCTGTGGGCACAGCTCCGGTACGGCTTATAATGCATGTTTCAGTCTAAAGTGTAGTTTCACTATCACCTTTCCACGTTGAAATGTGAAAAACTTGCCCATGTGCGTCCTTAAATACATGTGAACGATGTCGAAACTCTTTCTGGCTAGCGGCATGTAATGCGCGCGTTCGAAAGACACGCTGACTATATCCCCATCTTGGCCGCTAGTTTTTACGATTCTCAGTAGCGGGGCGTAGGTGTTACCCACGACCTGAGGTTCAACCAGATTGCAGTACACGTACAAGAGATGAAAGTCCAATTTAGGATCCGCTGTGAAAGGGCCATCGACGATGGTCGGGCCCTCTATCAAGCCGGGCTCGAAACCCAAGTTTTCAGCTATGCCGTGTCTGAGTCTGAGCTTGGCGTCTTTCTTGAGGTTCACCTTCACTTTTTTCGTGACTTTGTTGTACGTCACACCGATCTTGTCTTGAAAATTTTGAGTGGATATGGCTTTGATCAGTTCAGGGGTCGTCTCGTAGAAACCCGGGGCTATGCGACCGGTCTTCATTACCTTGTTACCGACATCGAATTCGAAAGTGTTTGTCTCTTTATTGATGTTGTGGAACGAATGGGGATAAATTATCTCTGGCAGTGCGACTTCCATCTCGGATTCGAACTCCAGGGTGTTTGGGAGTTTAACCACGAAATTCGAGAGCGTGTTGTCTGGAAAAAAGTCCATGGAGGCATCGCTGGGTAAAGTGAGATAGAAAGAAGCCATCTCGAAAATGACAGATGCGTGCGCTGTTTCCGGGTTTTTATAGCACTACCCACGAGTTGAATTTTTTCGGATACCCGCGAAATTTCACGAGGTACTGGACTATTCCTTTTCTTCTCCTCTTCTTCAAAACTTTTCCTATCGGGAATTTCTCTCCCATCTTAACACCGACCATCTCTTCGGCGTAGAAGGTGCCCTTGATTTCTTCCCCCATCAGATCTTTGAGTCGGTAAACGGGAATTTCCCTTCTAACGTACTCGCTCACCACGAATATCTCCTCGGTGAAATTGGACTCGTAACCCCTCTCGAAAGTGTGCTTCGATCTGCTAATGCGCACGTGATCACCCACTTTAAACTTACATTCTTGTTTCTTGGATGTATTCCCATAGAGATTGTTCCACGCCTCAGACTCGTTTCCAGGGTTCACGTCGACGGGTCTCATTTTTATAGATCTGTGATACCTGTGATTGTAACTCCACACGAGATCTTCGATCATGTCGATGTAGCGATAAGTATTCTTGGCAGTAAAGTACTTGTACATCCAGTTTCTGAGCGACCTGTTCCACCTCTCCACCACGCTGGCTTTGATCTGTTCGTTCTCCGTAGTGAAAAACTTGATGCCCTGGCGCTTTAGATAACGCTGTACTGGCGCGGCTATAAACTCTCGCCCCTTATCTCTCTGTAGCGCCACTGGTTGACGTTGTTGAAAGATGCTTTCTAAAGCTTTGACAACGTTGTCACCGGTCTTTCTTTTGAGGGGTATGACGAAACCATATTTGGAGAAGATGTCGATGCACGTTAAAAGATAGTTGTAACCGTCGCTGTGAATTGCTAGATTACGCATGTCCACCAAATCGATTTGAAATTGACTGTTCAGACCGGCCACTATTGTTTTGTTGCGGGGAAACACTTTTTTAATGGACCTGTGTAACGTGTACGCTCTCTCGCCAGCCAACCAATCTCTGATTTCTTTTTTCTTCGATGACTTGAGCACGCGCTTGAGGGCGGATACGCCACCGAAACTAGCGGGAAGACGCGGGTTTCTGTATCTCTCCTCCATTGCTTGTGTTAGACTTACGTGTCCTACATTCCCTTTTTATTTGTTTTTCAGGAGCGACACCTATGCGAGACGTGCGGCAAGGAGTTTTCCCTACGTCAGAATCTAAACCGTCATAGGTTAACGCATGGTGAACGCCAGCACAAGTGCATGGAGTGCGGTGCAGCTTTTCACCGCAATAGTCACCTCATGCGCCACCAACGCAACATGGGCCACGCCCCCCAAAGAACACCCCAGCTTGGAGGGGCACCGAGCCATCACCGAGCACCACCGCAGCAGGGAGCATCACCTCATCTTGGAGGAGCATCCCAGCAAGGCGGGGAAGCGCCCCAGCTTGGGGCACCGAGCCATCACCGAGTACCACCGCAGCTAGGAGGAGGGCAAGTCAGACGCGCTTTAGATATGTTGTCGACGCACGAATTGACAACCGAGCCTGGCACCGAAATGGACATGACGACCTTCCTCGACAGCGTGAGAGAGGAGTTGACGCGGCTGTTGAGGGAGGACATGACCACCCACAGGTCCCTTAAATGGAACATCGTCGCGACTGCTGTTTTTTTCAAGGAAAGGAAGTGACGGCGAGGACGAGTTCTGCAACGGGTATCTTCGAAGTAAAATGCTCACCACTTTAACCGCCGACCAGATAGAAGAGCACCTACAAATAGCCTTCGAAAAGGTAAAGCAGGCGACAGAGGATTTTGAAGGCAGCGGAAGTGGTTGGGTACTCGAGCGCGTGCTCTTGCTCGAGCTAAACACGGCGCGGTACCAACCACTAGCGGCCGCCACCTACATTCCGCTGCCGAAGGGGGTAGCCACCAGGAAAGCCGTGATAAATATAAAAAACGATGACGAAAAATGCTTTCTCTGGTGTGTGTTGGCTGCCCTACACCCGGTGGAAATACACCCGGAAAGGGTGTTCAACTATATCCAGTATGAGAGCGAGCTGGATACCAGTGGACTTTCATACCCGGTGACTTTAAAACAAATCCCACGTTTTGAAAAATCAAATGCATTGCGCATCAACGTCTTTGGGTTGGAGGGGGGAGAAGTCTTTCCTCTCAGGATTAGTGAGACAACATCACAATCCGTGATAAATCTCCTATTAATCAGCAACGAGACAACGTCACACTACTGTCTCATCAACAACATCACACTACTGTCTCATCAACAACATGTCTCGTTTGCTCTACTACACCACCAAGCATGGAGGTGTGTCACACTTTTGTGAATATTGTTTGCAACGCTTCTCCTCCCCCGAGCATTTGAATGCTCATGCATCGCTGTGTCAGTCGCATGGACCTCAGCGCGTGACGTATCCCGGTGAAGGCGAGAACGTGATGCATTTCAAGAACCACCATTACCAGCTTCGTGTCCCGTACGTCATTTACGCGGACTTCGAGGCGATCTTGGAGAAGGTGGAGGGATGCGCTCGTGATCCATCGATCTCCAGTACCACCCAGAAGAGCCTTCACCGCCCCTGTGGTTTCGCATACACAGTCGTGGGACCCGATGGTGTGTATGTGAAGGAGCCCACAGTATACAGGGGTGAAGACTGCGTGGATGTCTTTTTCCGGTGTCTGGTGGATGAAGAGCGAGTCATCATGGGCAAGCTCGACAACCCGGTGCCTTTACAGATGACAGAAGATGACGATTATACGTTTATGAATGCAACCACTTGCATGGTGTGTGAGCAACCTCTCGGCGACGACAGGGTCCGTGACCATTGCCACATCACCGGTGATTTTAGAGCTGCACTTCATCAGAAGTGCAACCTCCAGCTCAGGTTGAGACGCCACATCCCGGTGATATTCCACAACCTCCAGAATTACGACGCGCATTTCCTGATGCAAGGACTTAGCCTGTACTCGGATCGCAGGATCCAGGTGATCGGGCGGAATATGGAAAAATTCATTTCCTTTTCTCTCGGTCGCCCGCGATTCCTCGATTCAAACCAGTTCCTATCAGCATCTCTGCAATGTCTTGTGCAGGCGATGAACCCTGGTGATTTTATAAACATGCGAAAATGCTTCGATAACAAGAGTCATCTTCTTGAACGCAAGGGATGCTATCCCTACGAGTATGTTGACTCATTCCAGAAATTCGAAGATCCGGTGCTACCCCCAAGAGAGGCCTTTTACACCTCTCTGGGGGATCAACATATTTCCAGTGAGGAGTACGCATACGCGCATACCGTTTGGAGGGAATTCCAGTTGAAAAATCTCGGTGAATATCACGATCTCTATGTAAAGACTGACGTGCTGCTTCTCGGGGATGTGTTCGAGAGCTTTCGAAAACTCTGTCAAGAAAATTACAAGATCGATCCGGTGCATACGTTCACATCCCCGGGGTTGGCTTGGAATGCCTGCTTGAGAATGACCGGTGTGCAGTTGGAATTGATCAACGATCCCGATATGCACCTCTTCTTGGAGAAAGGCATCAGGGGCGGCGTCTCTGTCATCTCCAAGCGGTATGCGCGAGCGAATAACCCTTTAGTTCCCGGTTACAATCCCAGTGATCCTACATCATATATTATGTATTTTGACGTGAATAATTTATATGGAAAGTGTATGATGGAGCCCACTCCCGGTGAGAGACTTCAGATGGTTGTCCCCCAGTGAACTTGAGAGCATCGACTTTTTGAGTGTGGACGACAACGGTGCCAAGGGGTACATATTGGAAGTGGACTTGGAATACACGGTGGAACTACACGACGAGCATAACTGCTTCCCCTTGGCGGCTGAAAATATAGAAATTAAAAATGATATGCTGTCTCCATACATAAAAAAACCCGGTGATAAACCATCTAAAAAGCTCTCACCGAATCTGATGAACAAAACTTCCTATGTGATCCATTACCGGTGCCTGAAGTTATATACGTCGCTGGGAATGAAGCTGACGGGTGTTCGGCGTGCAATCGAGTTCACACAGGAGCCCTGGATACGCCCGTACATAGCGTTCAATACGGAAAAGAGGAAGCAAGCCCGGTGCGACTTCGAGAAGGACTTCTATAAGCTGCTCAACAACGCTGTGTACGGGAAATCACTAGAAAATCTGAGGAAGCACGTCGACATCCGTCTCGTGAACAACCAGAAGAGCTTGAAGAAGCTGATATCATCCCCGGCATTCGAATGCTTCAGGATAATCACCGGTGAGTTAGCCGTCATCAAGATGTTGAAAACGAAAATCCATCTGGACAGGCCAATATATACCGGTGTCACAATTTTGGACCTGTCCAAACACTTGATGGCGGACTTTCATTATAATTTCATGAAGAAAAAATACGGACCCGGTGTGGAAGTTTTGTTCACAGATACAGATTCATTCCTATATGAGATTAAAACCAGTGATATTTATAGTGATATGCGGGAGGAGCTCCACAGATTCGACACGTCAAATTACCCCGGTGATCATCCTCTGTTTAGCCTGCAGAATAAAAAAGTGGTGGGCGTCATGAAGGATGAGAACGGCGGTGAACCCGTTGTGGAATTCGTCGGTTTGCGTTCGAAAATGTATAGCATGGTCACAGCAGTCGCGGAGAAAAAGACCGCTAAAGGGGTCGTTCGTGCGGTTGTTAAAAAACAACTAAAACATCAAGATTATCTGGCTTGCCTCCGTAACCACTCCTCCATGAAAAATACTATGATAAAAATATCCTCCGTGAATCACAAACTGCAAACGGTCGCCCTGCGAAAAACATCGCTGTGCCCCCGTGACGATAAAAGATATATTCTCGGTGATGGTGTAAAAACATATGCGTATGGTCATTACGCAATCGCAACCGGATAGAGACGGTGCTGTAAATATTTTTTCATGTAAATATTTTTCATTCAATTATTTTTTTTTTATTACGTGTATATGTATCTGAATAAATGAAAACTTGATTCGTATAAAATGACTCTGTATTTTATTGCTCCTTTGTCTTATTATTTTTTTACAGCTAAAGTGTTAAAAAAATATCTTGGTGAGAACTTTTTTGGGGATTTAATTTGTGTGGAAAAAAAACTTTTTACATTAAAAAAATTAAGAACGGTTAAAAAAGCGTGGAAACTTATCGGGACTTTTCTTAGTCAGACTTGGGAAAACTGACATAAAAAGTAAGAACGACTTGCATCGTAAAAAAAAAAAAAACGATAATTTTTTATTTTAAAGTAATTCAAACACTCATCAAACTTCTTTGAAAAAAAAACAACAATATTTTAGGATGCAATTTAAGAAAGATCCCTGATGTGACATAAAAAATTTAATTTAAGAACGACCCCTAATGAAAAAAAAAAAGTTTTCCGACCTCTTCGTGGGAATGAAGGAAAGATCCCTCTTAGAAATAAAAAATTTTAATTTAATAATGACCCCCCAATAAAACAATTTAATTTAGGAAAAAAAACAGTAAAGCGCCATCTAGTGTCCCTCCTTCTCTTATCGCGGGGCAGCAGCATCCCTTATCGCGTGGGAGCAAAGGGGAGCACCCATTGTTCTCGTGGGGATGCCTATTGTGTCCCAGTTCCACCATTTCTCCCCTACTCGTGTCCAATTATCGTCTAGAGAATTTGACGAAATCCTTCGCGAGAATTCCATAAATTATCATTGAACGGTGAAATGGATGGAGGACAATAATATAATGACGGAAAACCAGTGCGGATTCAGGCAGGGGAAGTCGTGTGCAACCAATCTCCTTTCCTTCTATGATCATGTGACTAAATCTTTAGGACAAGGCAAAAATTTCGACGTTGTTTATTTTTATTTTCAAAAGGCATTCGATCAGGTCGAATATCTTGAAGCGTCTATACATGAGATTGGATTGGATTTCGGTTTTTTTTTTTTTTTTTGGCCCAATGACCTATAAAGATCACGCTGCGCCAAATGTTTCCTTAAATACGCATACCGTGTAACTAAAATGGCAATAAGTACATTCTATGGCAATAGGTAATTCGAGATACAGCGCAGTGATCATTTAAAATGTCAGAAAGCAAAAGATGACTGTGATCCAGTGCCGTCTTAACGCATGGGCCCAACCGGGCACTGCCCGGGGACCCACAAGAGAAGAGGGGTCCTCACAAAACTGAGAACTGGTTGAAATTTGCCAGTCCCGAGCGAAGTGATTTTTCACTTGACTCGGGGGCTCCACGATACTCTTAAGATTGCCCTGCTGTGACCAAAAGCAGTTGTAAAACGATGTCGACGATTTGAACAAGTAAAAACATGAGCAATGGTTAATAGACTTGGACAATGTGGGGACGCTGGTTGACACTCTTGGATTAAAAGATATGATTGCGTAAGGCGACTATGGCCAGTTCGTAAACGGGCAAGCAGGGCTTATTCTCTTTGTGGTTCATCCTTTCTTTCTATCAAACCGAGTACAACTCAGGTCTATCACCATCTATGGGTGATTTACTACCTAGTGAGTTCTACCGGAAGTGTAACTGTGTGTGTACCTAACAGTCTGAGTGCGTATGTAGTGTTGATTAATTTTTCAGTCGCCATCTATATTTCAGAAATGGAGTGATGTGTTATGATTGAATTAGATTTAGAGAGCAACAGACCTGAACTCTGTGGCGAGACTTTTTAGAGGGCAGATCAGCTCGCATTCGCGCCTTGAAGTTGGGAACCTATGACCTTTAAAGACCGGGCTCACCCAGCTTCGAAGTTGGGAACCACAGAAAACCAACTTCAGCCGACCACCACTGTGGCAGCGGTGAGGTTCGAACCCAGGACCTCGCCCCGCGAATCCATCATTATGACCACTCGACCACCACAGCGGTTCGTCCTGAAGCTCGAACGCTTATGACTAATTTACGACACGTAATTTATTATTTGTTTGGTTATTTCAATGATTCCGCCAGCGGTGTTCACTTGTACAATTGAGAAGTGGTCACAGGCAGGAACCAAGAGTCCATCGCCAATGTTACAGGCGTCTACTGTGGTACCATAATAAGATAACGTACTTCGTGGAGTATGGGCATGAATGAATGGATGCATGGTGGTGATTATACAAATATACAAATACAAATACAACGCCACAACAGGCAAATTGCCCAACGAGTTGGCTGACTTAAGAACATCATGGATCCCCGAGCCATTTTTTGGAGGCCCTACCTACTACTGCTAAACCATACATGCACCCCGCCCACAACCCCCCCGCGGAACCCCCAACGAATCGGTACATGCGGGAATGTGCGTGTACGTGTAGTGAAACCTGACGTGAAGTTTTTTTTGTTTCTCTGTCATGCTTGTTATGTGTAGTGCTGCCATCTTCCACCCGTTTTCTCTAACTATGAGTGAAGTGTAATGATTGAATAATTAATCGTTGTAGGCCTATTGCTCTCTGTGGCGAGACTTTTTAACGGGGAGATCGGCTCGCATTTGCGCCTTGAAGTTGGGAACCACAGAAAACCAACTTCAGCCGACCACCACTGTGGGGTTCGAACCCGAATCCTCGCATGGCAAGTCCGTCACTATAGTAATATTCGTCGTATGAATAGTAATATTCTTCCTATTATTAAGTTTCCAAAAAAAGTAATTCGACTTATATATAATGATTATAACACCCCGTCTAAAATTCTCTCTCGTAATGCTGACGTTACAACAGTTCGCCGGCATTACTTACTTAAAGTAGCAATTACTCTGTACAAAAAACAATAGCATTTGCCCATGCGCATTACACTAAATACGCGTAGACCAAATTGTATTTACTCTATACCGCATGCACACAAAGATATTTTGCTGGAACACTTTATTTTGATAGCGGCAACGTTTCTTCAATTCAATACCATATGATATGCAAATAATTACTGATGCACCTCCCATTTCAAAAAAGAAAGCTTAAGTAATATCTTCACACAATAGATGATATTGAAATTTATTTTCACACAGTTCCGCAACTGCAAAACTTATTAATCTACCCTTTAATGCCAGTTGAAGTAGCACTCCCAAAGCCAACCACAGTATGTAAGAGTTGATAGTCAACTCAAGTGGGAAACTCGGCCAGCGTGACTATAGTGGTTAAATATTTTTCCTCTGAAGGCGACACCCATTGGTGTCGAAAACGCATTAGGACTTTTTGCATTTCCATTTATTTGCCTTATTCGTTGGTATCTTCTTAACAGCCACATTATGTCATCCTGCGGATTCAGGTTCGAACCCCGTTGACGGCACAGTCGGTCTCCAATTTGAAAAGTCTCTCTGCAGAGAGCAGGCAGATCTACAACACGATACTGACATAACATGAAAAATTCAAGCATTTCCTTCTTTACTTCAGAAAATGAAAGATAGATGGCAGCATGGGCACCAAACAAGCGCAACTCGGCAGAATGAATACGTTAGGGTCACACACACATTCCGGCATGTACCGATTCGTTAGATATTTTGTAGAGGAATGTGTACGAGGTGTATGCATGGTTAAGTAGTAGTGGTAGTAGTAGCTTCAATATGTACATGTATATGCAAGTACATTTCTTCCCTCCCCCCCCCCCTTTTTTTATACTTCATCATACAGGGTGGGCAAAAAGTCTGTAGAAACGTTAAAAATGAATAAAAACCGGAAAAAAAAACCAAAATAAAAAACGATTTGCAGGGTTAACATCGCTAGGTCACGGGGATTTTTTTTAAAACTGGAAAAAAAATAAAACTCAAAAATGGCCGATAGGTGGCGCTGGTACGAGCGACTTTGGTGGAAATATGCAAATGAGACGGTTATAAGAACTTGCGTTCCTAATACACAACCAGTTCACCGTTGTAAACCATGTATGTGTGACTCTGCCGTTGCTGGGTTTGTGACCCGCCCGCAATGTGTTATCCCCTGTGGTGGTGGTCATGTGGAACACATACTGCTGTAATAAACGATTTGGGGGCATTCTGTTCGTTATTTGCGTATCTTTTATTTGACTTGTGTAAGTCAGCACCACCTATCGGCTGTTTTTGAGTTATATTTTTTCTTGTCTTAAAAAATCCCCGTGACTTTTTTAGGGTTTACGGAAAATTCACCGCCAACAATTCACCGCCGGAAAATTCACCGACAACAATTCACCGCCATGCAATTCACCGCTAGGAAAATTCACCGACCAACAATTCACCGCCATGCTATTCACCGCTAGGAAAATTCACCGACCAACAATTCACCGCCATGCAATTCACCGCTAGGAAAATTCACCGACCAACAATTCACCGCCATGCAATTCACCACTAGGAAAATTCACCGACCAACAATTCACCGCCACGCAATTCACCGCTAGGAAAATTCACCGACCAACAATTCACCGATATGCAATTCACCGACGACAGTTCGATGCGAGTCAGTTAGCGAGGGAATGAGCGATTGAGTTACTGAGTGAGTGAGTGACCCAGTGAGTGACTGAGTGACCGAGTGAGTAAGTGATTCAGTGAGCGAATGGGTTACTGATTCAATGAGCGAGTAAGTCAGTCCGTGAGTGAGTGAGCGAGCTGCTAAGTGAGTGAGTGATCTATTGAGTGAGTAAGTGCCATATCCTAAAGATATGGCGGAAAATTTAAATAATGACTTTATGAGAAGAAATTCAGATGATACGGATTCGGGTTGCTGTATTTTTGAAATATATGACATCCATATTTATTGTGGACATCTTTTTCTCAGCCACCTCGCTGGGCGTTTTGCCTGTTGTGGCCTAGTATTTGTATAAATTACGAATTGCTGTTGCCCAATACAAGACAGTATATTCAACAAAATTCCATTAACTCGGGACCAAGTTATGTGCATGTACCCTGAGGTTCCCACATCCTATAGCAGGTCCCCTAAGCTGAAATAGATGGCGGGCCCCCAAACAAGCTTTTTCACGGGCCCCTCTGTGCTTAATTTATAGTGTGAAAATATCAAAAAGCGATAAGAAACGTTCCGGCCCCTGTCAGCCCTGCCCTCGTGGGGGTCATGCCGAGAGGTATGTATACGTAAAATATACATATGTCACCAGTGCTCCCAACATACAGGGTCGGGGTACCCGGGGGATTGCACATATACCTTCACGGGGAAGTTGAAAGGTTTCATTTCCAGGGATCCTTGCGATAGTGGAAGCCCAAGGTATATCCAGTCTGGGACCCCATAAAATTTGCGAATTCAGTCAAGGGTAATTGAAGGGGGGGGGGGGCTGGATTTTATTCGTTGGTAAAATGAATATTTGCAGTGGCCCTCACAGGGGGATGCCCGATTGGCTTCCGAGTCAGGGGTCTCGTTTCATTTTGGGGGCACTGGATGAATCTCATTCTTTTCTGTCGTTTAACATTGTAGAATTTTCAACAGCGGAAGCCCGAGATAAATCCAGTGTCTGGGTGCCCCACTAAATATCTGCGTATTGGGTCCCGTTACTGGATGTGGGCCCTGGATTTATTCGTTTTAAAATTGATAAAAATTAAAAATTTTCGTGGCCACTCACAGGGGGTATGTCCGACAAGCCTTCAGGTCGGGGCCCCATGGGAAAAGTTGGCAGGTTTCATTTCGGGTGTCCCTGGATGAATCTCATTGATTTTTGTTGTTTAACATTGTAAAATTTGCAACACATCGGTAGCCCGAGATAAACCCAGTCAGGGCCCCCACTACAATTCAACGAATTGGAGTTTGGGGACCCCCATGGGGAAGTTTTCTGGGGTTACTTGATGAATCACATTTGTTTTTTGTTGCTTTATTATTATAAAATTCGCTTCTTCTGTAAGCTGGTGCTTTCACGTGTCCCTTTCCATAGCACGCTGATGAAGTGAAACGAAATAAACAAGATATGTTATGAAGAGAAAAGGAGGGGGGGGGGGGGGGTTGGCCGCCAAAGGTGGTAGGGGGGCAGAGCCCCCTAGTACTGTATATAAAATACCATGTCCTGACTGATTCATCATCGCCGAGCCAAAACCGCTGAAGCTGTAAATATCAAATTTTGTGAATAGTTTTTTTCACGACGTAAAGACTCACTACTCACTAAGAAATGGTTTTTCCATATTCGACAACCTAAGGGCGTCATAAGAGGGGAGGGGGGGGGGGTCAACTTTGAAATCATGCCGAGCCGAAACAGCTGAAGCTATAAATATGACATTAGATCAATATAGTAATATAGACTCATTGAGAAGGGATTTTTCCAAATTCAACCCCCTAAGGGGGGTTTCAAAAGTTATATGGAGCAATCAGCACTGAGCCGAAGTCGCTTAAGCCATAAATATGAAATTTAGTTAGTATTATATTTTATAATGTACATACACACTAAGACAGGGTTTCTGAAAGTTCATCACCCATGGGGGTTATGAGGTGAGAGTAATTTTAAGATTGCAAAAACACACGAGAGCGAAGCCGCGGATAACAACTGGTAATAAAATATAATGCTTACTAAATTTTATATTTATGGCTTCAGGGATTTCGGCTCAGTGATGATTACTCCATATAACCTTTCAACCCCCCCCCCCCCCTCTTTATTAGGGGGATTGAATTTTGACATTTGACTTACAGTCTTAGACTTAAAACGAACATTCGATTATGTTGATTTAAATATTCTAACAAATAAAAACACTTCTCAGCAGGAAAATGAGGTAATGTACTATATTGGTTTAAAACATATTACTACAATAGGAAACAAGCTGCCATAATAAATGGTAAAATCAGCGCATTTGAAATATAATGAAAGGAGTCCCACAAGGATCGGCCCTTGGGTCATAATTATTTCTAGTTTACATTAATGATTTATGTAAAATTAAGTAGAACGGCAAAATAATTTCATTCGCAGATGACACAAGCCTATATGTTGAAGACGGGGGTGGATTTAGAGCTCGCTGTTGGTAGGGGTGATTTTACAAATCTTTAAAAATCTAGTCTAAACATCGGTGACCACATGTCCTGCATTTTGTCTCGTATTTTCTGTGACAGTCCGGTATTTCTGTTTTTTCTTCTCCATCCAGACTTTTTGAAAAATGACACAGTTTTACTCGTTTATAGTCGAAGTTTTCTTGAATTTGTTGTTTAATTTGTTGTTGCAATATTACTATATAGAAGTGCCGAAAATTTCATAAAATATCGCATTTCGTTTGAGGGGAAATCTAAGGAGGACACCTACATCCAGCAGTGGATTGAAATTGGTTGTTGATGATGCCACACCTATTAAAACCAGTATTCTAAATACAGTTAAACTCGGTTATAACGACATCGAAGATTCCGCGGGATTTCGGCGTTATAACCGAGTCTGGCTGTATTGCTTTCACTTTTAGAATATTGTTCTAGTGCTCTTTTAGTTATTTTCTAACATTTACCGGTGATTATGTATGATTCCCACCTCATATTAGTTCGCTACGACGCAGTTCGTTTTGTAGAGGCTATATAATTATGCCCTACTACTGATGCTGGAAAACAAATTAATGGAATAAAGTGAATATAAAGATAAGTTTAATTTTCTCAATCAGCAAAACTGGTAAAAGAAAGCCATAGCCTCATATTGTTTAAAGTTATATGCGTGAGTTCAAAAATCGTATGAAATTATCTCGTTTTAAACATCCAATCCTTGGACATAAGGGGGACATAAGTGGACTCTTGGGTGACAAATAAAATTTTCGAAAACTGAAACTCACGGAACCACAGCTTCAAAAAACTATATAAAAAATGGCATTCTTTTTGGGCAATGTTAGAGGAGTATTTATTTTAGAAGGATAATTTTCACCCAGTTTTCATTACATACATATTTAATTGGTAATTTTCAATCAAAACCTACAATATTTAATTAGTAATATCTGACATAATTTTCATTCAAAACAAACAGTATTTATTTAACAATTTTCGACATGATTTTCTTCCTTACATATTTATAATTAAAGGGTTCCAATCTACTAATCTAGAAAAACAGATAACACGCAAATGTAAGAAAAAACGGGAGAAAAATATTCATTTCTCACAAATATTGATATCATAATTAAAATGATACATTATGAGCTATACCTCTCAAATAGTCTTTAATGTCACATCCTTGATGATACTTATCAACTAAATTCTTTAATTTCTGCGCAGAGTCCCGGTATTTCTTTCTCCTAATCAATGTGATGGTTTTGTCCACTTACAATTTGCTCCATCCGAACTTCATTCAAACTCTGTTCTCTTTTTATGGCACCGATGAACTTCCATATATCTGGGTGGTGAGCAGATAATTGCTGTTGGAACGCTCGATGCCATCCTTCTATAGAATTGTTACGCGTTCCTTGAAAGCAGTTCCAAATGTCGATGTCAAAGCGCGGGTGACGACGACCACCACGACGAAGAGGACGCCCGATCCAAGTGTCTTCAAATCAACACTTCATCATAAATACGTTTTCGGAACAATCGGATTTCTTAATCATTTGTGACACTACTAGGTTAAAAACTAACTTACTAACCAATTCACTCACTCCCTCACTCACTAACCAATTTACTCGCTCGCTCAATCACTGACTCGATCAACCACTTACTCACTCGGTCACTCAGTCACTACTGGGTCACTCACTCACCCGCTCAATCACTGACTCGATCAATCACTTACTCACTCGGTCACTCAGTCACTACTGGATCGCTCACTCACCCGCTCAATCACTTACTCACTCGGTCACTCAATCACTTACTTACTCGGTCACTCAGTCACTCACTGGGTCACTCACTCACTGGGTCACTCACTCACTCGTCACTCAATCACTTACTTACTCGGTCACTCAGTCACTCGTCACTCAATCACTTACTTACTCGGTCACTCAGTCACTCACTGGGTCACTCACTCACCCGCTCAATCACTTACTCACTCGGTCACTCAATCACTTACTTACTCAGTCACTCACTGGGTCACTCGGTCACTCAATCACTTACTTACTCGGTCACTCAGTCACTCACTGGGTCACTCAATCACTTACTTATTCGGTCACTCACTGGGTCACTAACTCACTGACTCGGTCACTCAATCACTTACTTATTCGGTCACTCACTGGGTCACTCACTCACTGACTCGGTCACTCACTGGGTCACTCACTCACTCGGTCACTGGATCAATCACTCGGTCACTCAATCACTGACTCACTCGGTCACTCAGTCACTCACTGGGTCACTCACTCACTCAGTAACTCAATCGCTCACTCCCTCGCATTGAACTGTTGTCGGTGAATTGCTAGTCGGTGAATTTTCCTAGTGGTGAATTGCATGGCGGTGAATTGTCGGTCGGTGAATTTTCCTAGCGGTGAATTTTCCTAGCGGTGAATTGCATGGCGGTGAATTGTTGGTCGGTGAATTTTCCTAGCGGTGAATTGCATGGCGGTGAATTGTTGGTCGATGAATTTTCCTAGCGGTGAATTGTTGGTCGGTGAATTTTCCGGCGGTGAATTGTTGTCGGTGAATTGCTGGCGGTGAATTTTCCGGACACGCTTTTTTAGCGATGCTAACCCTGCAAATCGTTTTTTATTTCGGTTATTTTTTCCGGTTTTTATTCATTTTCGAAGTTTTTACGGACTTTTTGCCCACCCTGTACATATATTTTATTATTTTATTTCATGATACTTTGTACTACTAATTTAGTCGATTTTGTATTATGGTTATTTGTGTGATTTCAATTTATATTTTTTCCATCATAAATGTGTATCAGTTTTTAATTTTCTTATGATTATAACCCCAGTATTGGCTTTTTAAAATACACTAAAAATGGTATATATATACAGTCAAACCTCGTTAATGAGTCACTCTTGGGAGAGCAAAAATATGACTTAGTAAGCGGAGTGACTCGTTAAACGGAGTAAGCCATAGCTGTGCCAATTCCTGCCTGAGGACTATTGCGACTTCCAAAAAGTGACCCGGTAAGCGGAGTGACGTGGAAACCGGGTGACGCACTAACGAGGTTTGACTGTATATATATATAAATATATATATTATATATGCGTACATTGAGTACATGCTCTTTGCCCCCCCCCCCCTCCCCGGAAAAAGTTGAAATGACGGCCCTGCGCCGAGGCCTATACAAGAGGATGTGGAAGTTCTGTATGATGAAAATGACGGTTGATGGTACATGAAAATTCGGAAATCGTAGTACAATCTACAATATTTGATGATAGGTTGTTCCAGTCGATATAATAGTTAAGTAGGGATTCGGAGAATCTCTCTCTCTCATAGCCGTATACATGGAATTTTGACCGAAACAATTACAAAAATATATGAAATTCTAATATTTTTGGCTAAATATTAAAAAACATGTCGCCAAAGTTAAGTTTAAATAAATCAAATCTTGTTTTTTTTCCCTCGACACTATATATTATTCAAGAAAGTGAGTACAGAAATTGCATATCATCGTCATTTTTTAAGATTACGATGCCAAAAAAGTGGCTATTTTCGGCGAGAAAAATGAAGAGCGTACATGGCACCCTCTTAATTAAGCAACGAAAGTCTCTTGCTAACAAGACTTTCAGTGTATATATATATATTTAAACTGAGGAGGAATCATCAGTTTTCGTTCAGTAAAGAAGAATTAGCGTAGGCTCAATAGGAAGCGAAAATTGTGCCAAGTAAATATGCAAAAAAAATGGCACCCACGCAAAATTCGTTGCCAAAAACAAATCTCAGAAGGTAACCTTTCTGACAGATAGATATTCTTTTGGCGAAGAAATAAATGAAAAATGATTTTTTTTTTCGCTCCCCCCAATGACATTAGAAACGGTTTCGGCCGTCTCTGTCTCGTTAAGTTTGGATCAGTTCATCTCGGTTTTTTGTCTGAGGGAAAGAGTCAGTCTGTAAACAAGTATCACGAATTATGCCTAGTAAAGCTGATTCAAACTATAAACCCTGTTTAGTCCTTACCATAGAACGGTGGTGGAGAAACCCTGCGTCAATTTTTATGCAGACGACTATTTCCAATATAGAAAAGGTCATAAGGGGGGGGGGGGGGGTCTTTTCCATAAAGGCTTAAACCAGCGATTCCCAGCCTGTGGGCTGGGAATTCATGGACAGCAATGGTGAAAGTACCAGTAAATAAAACAGTGCTTTGGATACAAAATAAAACAGCAGCCCGAGTTGCGCAGTCGTAAGATACTTCCTCTATGAAGGTTACCGTCAAAGTCTACGGGTTCGAATCCGGGAGAGGACCATCAAGAACAAGCTCTTTACCTACCGAGCCTTGGGCGACCACCGATAGATCTAGCCTTCATTCCCAATGATAGGAAATTGTCGTATGGCGATACATGACCGGATTTGGTGTGCGGTAAAAAGTAGTGATTACAGTGCGGTGGACACATCAAGGTACTAAGCATTTCTTGGGTATAAAAAAGCTACTCACGCATTTCTGAGGACACGGAAATCTTTAAAAAATTTCAAGGAGTATATTTGATAAAGGGTTGGCCACAGTCTATTACGCATTGCAACGGTAATGAAGTGTCTCCGATGCATTTCTAGGAATAAGCAAGCCTCTAGGAGACATGAAAGTCTTCTGGAATCTAAAGCAATCTCTACTAATTTCTGGGAACACGAAAATCTCCTATTTATTTCTGGAGACATGCAGATTCCTTACGCGTTTTCGAGGAGGCAAGTCTCGTACGCATTTCTAGGAATAAGCAAGCCTCCAGTGTGTTTATGGGGGGGGGGGGGGGGATAATCAAATCTCCTGCACATTTATACGGTAATGAACCCTCCGTTGCATTTCTGAGAATAAGCAGGTCTCGTGCGTATTTTTGGGAATTAGTAAGCTTCTTCGGCAGTTTTAAGGACACGAACGTCTTCTGCACATTTCTACGGTAATGAATTCTCCAATGAATTTCTAATAATATGCAAGCCTCGTTTGCGTTTATTGGAGACAAGCAATCCTTGCCAATTTTTGGGGACATGGTAGTCTCTACCGTATTTCTGAGTAAACAAGCCTCCTACGCATACACATGTTTAGAGTAAGCAAGGCCCCTGCGCATACATATTTTTAGGTTAAGCAAAGCCCCTGCGCATATATATTTTTAGGTTGAGCAAGCCTCCTACTCATACACATTTTCAGGGTAAGCAAGCTTCTTACGCTTATCTGGGGGTGTCCTAAGCATTTTAAGGGTACGCATTTCTAGGATTTAACGTCTTTTACGTATTCCAATGTAATAAAGCCTCTGATGGTTTTCTAGAATACAAAAGTCTCCTATGTAGTTCTGGAGGATAAGAAAGCCCTGTGAATTTATGAGGACTGCAACCGTCCTACACATTTGACATGCATCTATCCTACTCATTTCTGGGGAGACGCAAGCGCCTTACGCTTTTCAAGAAGAACACATGTCTAGCAGTTGGAAAGTTAAGCATTTTTCTACGGTAATGAAGCCCCCGATACATTTCTAGGGATGCGCAGCAAGCCCTACGAATTTCGGGAAACACGAAAACCTCCCTACGTGTTTCTGGGGACATGCAAGTCTCAATCGCAAAATCATGGCCAATAGAAACACTTTCAAGGGAGCTCCAGTCGGGGTCAGATGAAAAATAGTTGACGAAGGAATTTTATATATATCTCAAAGATTAATAATATACGGTAGTAATATTGCATAAATTCCTATAAACAGATATGTATTTGGATTCCAGATATGACAGTATTACTTTTAAATATCCCGATGAAAATCAACCATCGTTGAAGATAAGCGAGACGAAAATCCCGTCTTCGATTCACCGTCGTCGCCGGGAGAATTCCAGAAATACGATCCTTTCCTCCACGGGATGTCCACGGATCGGCAGTAAAGACTTTTATCATCTCTCCGAGGATTTGAAATTCTTGGATTCCATCATCCGTCAGAAAAGTAAGCAAAATGCTCGCCCACTTTAATTCAACGCGTTTACTGTGCTTTCCACCACTGAATCAACTATTCGATTTCTGAAATACGTATATGCGCTGCAGATTCAGAAATAGTTAAAAAAACCAAAACCATCGCAGATTCAGGTTTTTTTCCTGTCAAATTCATCGCAGATTCCGATTTTTTTTCAAACCAAATTCATCGTAAATTCCGAATTTTCTCCCTAAACCAAAAGCATCGTAAATTCCGAATTTTCTCCCTAAACCAAAAGCATCGTAAATTCCGAATTTTCTCCCTAAACCAAAAGCATCGTAAATTCCGAATTTTTTCCCTAAACCAAAAGCATCGGAGATTCAGGTTTTTTTCCTGTCAAATTCATCGCAGATTCCGATTTTTCTTTTCAAACCAAATTCATCGCAGATTCCGATTTTTTTTTTTCAAACCAAATTCATCGTAAATTCCGAATTTTTTCCCTAAACCAAAAGCATCGCAAGTTCCGAATTTTTTTCCCTAAACCAAAACCATCGCAGATTCAGGTTTTCCTTGTCAAATTCATACCGGGCAACGAAAAAGCAGACACCGCAGCTCGAACAACAACCAACATTGATAATAGCCTTTTGGTACCTGCCAGTGACCACTTCTCAATCCTCCGGGAAGTGATGCACCGCCGCTGGCAGGAGCACTGGAACAATCAAGTTAATTATAAACTGCATGCCATCAAGCCCACACTTGGCCATTGGCGTTCGAGCTGCAGAACTAACCGAAAGGAGGAAGTTCTGCTTGCCCGGTTACGCATAGGACACAGTCGCCTCACACAATCATATTTGTTATTACGAGAGAGTCGGCCACAGTGCCCACATTGTCAAAGCCCATTGACCATTGCTCATGCTTTTACTTGTTCACATCATCGTCATCATTTCACGACCGCTTTTGGTCAGAGTCATCTTTCACATCATGACATTTTAAATGACAATAGCGATGCATCTCGCATTTTTAAATTCATCAAAGCCATTGGTTTTTATAACAAATTATAGTTTTACAATTCATGTCATTGTTTTACGTTTGTTTTCCTTTTTATATGTTTTAGTTTTTTGACACGACAAAAGGACATTTTTCTTACTTTTGTGTCATGAGTAGTATGAGCATGACTATGGCGCTTTTTTTTCGGCACGCCCCCTGTGCTGTGGACCCTCCGTCTCAGGTGGGCGTGGTCCAAGGAGGGGGCGTGGCCATATTGGATGGTCGTGTTGTTGGACGGTGGTTTTCTTTATGTGCTGGCTGTCGTTGGGTCACGTGATGTGAACACTCCTGGGGGCGTGACGGCCATATTAGATGGTCGTGTTGTTGGACGGGATTTTTTTTTTTGTGACGTCATGTTGTCGTTGGGTCACGTGATGTCCCCCTCCTCTAAAGGTGGCGTCTCTCTCCTACAGCGATCACGTGGCGCTCATGTTGATGGTGGCACTATGATGCCTCCAATTTTCTACGCTAGATGGCAGTACTACTGATGTATTTTCTCGGGGAAAAAAAACTTTCCGCTAAATTGACATACCTGGTATCGAACCCAGGACGATTGCGTTATGAGCGCGTACTCTAACCACTGTACAACAGAGCAGTTATCTTGTGACGTGTTATTATGACTTATATAAAAAATATCGTGATGATTTTTCTTTATCGTAATAATTATGACTCGCCCTGACTAGTTCATAGATGTGACCTGCGTATACCGCTGGTTATGTTGATTGTATATTGCACATTCCGATTTGGTATGTTTGTCCGCGTCTTCCACAAATGGACGGTTCAAGTCCACTGGAACTTTGCAACTTCGTCGCCAGCTTGCTTCCACATGTAGTGGACACAAGCGGCTACGCGTTGCCCTGATGGAGAATACAAATTCTCCATTAGGTCGTCCTCTGAAGGACAAACCTTTTCAGGTTCAGGAGGTTTCACCTCCGTCACCTTCTTCTTGGGCTCTCCGGTTGATTTTACTCGCCCTCCAGCGAGTAAATCATCCCCGGATCTTCTGGCTTCGGGCTTTGTTGGCCCTTGCCTTCGCTCGCCAGTCAGAGGGATACGAAAAATCCATGACAATGGTTCATGCTCGGTATGAACTCGCTATTTAAAGGATCCTGGACCCTAGGAAGCGATGTGATATGTCTGACTCCGCCCCCTTCCGCAATACAGTACGTACTGGCCTATCCTATTGGTTCTCCGCTCATGACTTGACTCGACTTGTGGGTTTTGAAAAGTTTAGAATTTGTGCGTTGGCAACACGTCAAAAGACGATTCTATTGGCTCTTTGTGACCACGTGACAACATTCGTCCAATCGCGAAGTTGTTTGGTCCTTGGATTTATTTGCTTTTCGTCATTTTCCTGTTTGAATGCCGTTGGTGCAAGACGTCCGTCATGACCGATGCTAGTCCTCCAGCAAAGAGAATGAGATCAGAGGTAAGTTATTTTGCATACTGTGTTTATTTTAGCTTTAAAAAATATATATATAACAAATAATTTAATTTTAATAATTTGTGTTATAATTATTTAATATTATGAAAACGTTAAGATTTACTTACTATTTAATATACGTTAAGTTTAGAATATTGTAATAGATATTTTTCTGTCTCGTAGGGTTTCATCTCGCATTTAGCAACTATCGTATTTTTTCACGCTCTAACATGATTTCTTTTTTATATTTTTCAGGCTGACCAAGAAAAAATGGCGCTACCAGTTCATTTTTATTCGCTAGGAGACTCCGTAATGGCAAACGTCTGCACCTACAAAGGAAAGATTTTAGTGCACGTCCGAAAATTCAACTGGTACAACGGTCGCTGGCATCCTACTGATCTTGGTATAGCTATGAACCAGGAAGCGTTCAGTTCTTTTTTGGCATCTTCGTACAAGGTCACCTACGAGCTGGATTTCGCTACTGCAGTGGCTTACGTGAATTCTTCGAACAGCATCCAAGCAACGGTCAACCCTGCAGGAAAGACGGTCACGCTCAACAAAGAAACTACCTACAAAAGTTTGACAAAGAAGACATCTATCGAGTTGAGCAAAACTCAGTGGGAGAATTTGATGGAACAAGTGCCGCACATTCAATTGAGTGTAGAATGTTTCAAGCTGGACGATATGGACATCACTTCGTGTTATGAAGAATATGTGTGTTTCGACAACCCTCTAGAGCCAACCATGCCAGAACAGGAGTCCATGAAGGAGTGTCTCCATACTGCATTTCGTACGCACATCGTGAAGAAGGGACTTGAAGCCGGAGAGGTATATTGAAAAAACAAACTATCTTAACTCTCTCCCGGAATTTGTGAGTGCTGTGCAGTTCGTTCGTATTTATGATGTTATAGACGAATTTATTTCAGCTTTACCACAAACCAATGGTAATCCGAGTTTGTTAAACCTAGTGAGTCGCGATTTCATGAAGTCTATAAAATTCACTGATATTGTTATGGACGCAAAACGTCGCCTGGTTGATTAATTTGTATCTGTTAGAAGTATGTGAAATAAATCCATTGAATTAAATTTTTGTGTTCGTATTTTATTTATATTTTTTGAGTGTTTTTACTATTTATTTAAGTGTAACTCAACAAAAGTTTCATTATACTTATGGATGGCGTTAAGGCAGTTTCATTCGGTCCAGTAACCGTTGTTGAAGTTGAAAGTTATTGCAGGCGCGGGTTCTGGGCTGAGGACGCTGCGAGATTTAAGTACAGAGTTTTAGAATTTGAAAAGATCTGGATAAATACTGTGAAATGGAAAAATATACAGATCCAACAGAACCAGGTAGTTTTGGAGGAATAAATTCTTTGCATCGAAATTTAAAAGAACAAGGTTATAACGTTTCGCAAAATGAAGTTAGAAAATGGTTAGATGGTAATGAAGCTTATACATTACATAAGCCAGCGCGGAAGAATTTTCGCAGGAATCGTGTAATTGTTGGTGGTATAAATGAACAGTTCCAGGCTGACTTGGTAGACATGCAATCTCTGAAAAAAGAGAATAATTCGTATAAGTATATTCTTACCTGCATCGACGTGTTGTCAAAATATGCTTGGGCTATCCCTCTGAAAGATAAAACTGGAGAAGAGGTAACTAAAGCATTTAAAAAAATATTCAAAGACAGAATTTGTCAAAACTTGCAAAGTGACAAAGGAACAGAATTCCAAAACAGGGTAGTACAAAGATATTTTAAATCAAAAAACGTGAATTTTTTCACTAGTGAAAGCGAGAAGAAAGCTTCAGTCGTGGAAAGGTTCAACAGAACGTTGAAACAGAAAATGTTCAAATATTTCACGTTCAAAAATACTCATAGATACATCGATGTTTTGGATCATTTGATCAAGAGTTATAATAACACTTGGCATCGTAGTATCAAAATGAAACCCATCATGGTGACAGAGAAAAATCAGTCTCAGGTATGGCAAGAATTATACAAAGACATCCTTGGTGAGAAAAATATAAAATTCAAGTTTTCTGTCGGTGACACTGTTCGAATAAGTCGATCAAAGATGATTTTTGAAAAGGGTTATGAACATAACTGGACTCGCGAAATATTTACTATAAAGCAAAGAATAGGCAGAGATCCCTCTGTTTACAAGATAGATGATGCTGATGGAGAACCTATAAAAGGAACTTTCTACGAGCACGAGTTGCAAAAAGTGATACCTAGTGAATATTACCAGGTTGAGAAGATCTTGAAAAAGCGTAAAATTAAAGGGAAAATCGAATACTTTGTGAAATTCAGAGGTTACCCCAATAAATTCAACGCCTGGGTCCGAGAGTTAAAAAGGATATAAAAAGACAGTAACCACTAACTTGTGACTCATTAGGAAAAATGTCTTTCTTCCTAACACTTCCTAGCGATAGCTCAGCTGCGTACTACCCAGGTAACACGATATCTCATTACATTACCCAACTGCCAAAACCGATTCATTTGTCCGGAGATTGGGAATGTGGACTATCTGAAATAATTTACCCTCATTGCTGGTACAACGTGACGGAAGACTGCAATCTTATTGGATTTGACTTGGGTGATGGTGAACTGCAAGGACGACATATTCCAGCTGGGAATTATGAAACGGTGCCCGATCTAATAAAAGGTATTGAAATTGAATCTTTCAAAAACAGAATTACATTCCACTACAACCACAGCTCCAAGAAAGTAAAAATTATCCTGAACGATGGGGCAAGATTAATTTTGAACACTGGTATTGCTGAACTATTAGGTTTTGAGCCCACACTTCTAAAAGAAACTACAGAGAGTCCTTTCGTAGCAGACACAAATGTATTTTATCCTGTTTTGTACATTTACACCGATATAATAGAACCACAAGTGGTGGGTGACGTTCAAGCACCCCTCCTACGCGTAGTAAGAGTTAAAGGAAGAGACAACGAAATAGTTAGTGCATACTATGACCGACCACACTACTTTCCTCTTTCTCGACGAGTATTTCAAACCATCGAAATGGAGATAAGATCAAGTTCTGGTAAACGCATACCTTTCAACAGAGGTAAAGCCATTGCAGTATTGCATTTTCGCATTAGACAAATACTATAAAACTGTTAAATATACAAGTTCAAGATCATTTTCGAGTGAGATACGAAACTGTAAAGATGAAGGTTCCATATCACTGCTGTACAAAATCGTTCGAACAATATTATTTGGAGCAAGCAGGAAGAGGATTACCATACTATTCTGGAGTTACGTTGCAGCGAGGAAATGGATTAGGCAATATATTCGGGAGTTTATTCAGAGTCGCGTTACCATTTTTGAAGCAAGGAGCCAGAACTGTTGGAAAACAAGTACTAAGATCTGGAGCGGACATTGTGGGTGACGTAATCAAAGGGGATAAAATAAAAGTTGCTGCCAAGCGTCGTCTCAAGGAAGCTGGAAAGATCTTAGCCGATAAAGCACTGAACAAGACAAAAACCATGTTTGGTGAAGGCCATAAAAGGAAGCGTCGAAAGGCTCAACGCGTCATTTTTGCAAAGAAACCCAAACGGAGTACACGTGACATATTCGATTCGTGATGACTTACCGACTCAAAGATTCCCCTGAACTTGTGAAGTCCGAGCTAAATTTATTTTCTTTACCTGGCACGCAAACAGTAATAGAAGGTGGCAAATGGGTAACTTATCACCCAATAGCAAATGTATCAGATGGAGGTCCCATAGAATTTTACATTTCTGGCAGTGGAGAAGAATACTTGGATCTCACACAAACCCTGTTGTACGTCAAGGCCAAAGTGGTGAAAGGAGATGGAAAATTTTTGCCCAAAGAAGACAAAGTAGGGCCCGTAAACTTATTTTTACACTCTATGTTTTCACAGGTTGATGTTTCACTTAATGATCGCCTGGTTTCGTCATCAAACAATACTTACGCTTACCGTTCAATAATTGAGACACTTTTGAATCACGGTATTGATAGCAAGACAAGTCATCTCACTACCGAACTGTATTATAAGGATACTGCTGGAAAAATGAACATCGTTGATCCTGAAGCAAAGGACGGAAACGAAGGACTAGCCGAAAGGGCTGAATTTATAAAAGAAAGTAAGACGGTTGACATGATTGGATCTATCCATGGAGATATTTTTTGCCTAGGAAGATTATTATTGAACCTCGTTTCCCTAAAGATAAAACTTATTAGAAGCAAGCCCGAATTTTGCCTCGTATCTTCAACCTCAAAGGCCGATTACAAAGTCATGTTAGATCACGTATCTATTCAAATAAGAAAAGTGAAAGTCTCACCGGGTGTCCTCGTTGGTCATGCCAAAGCATTGTCTCACACATCCGCAAAATATTCGATAGATCGCATTGTATGTAAGGTCTACTCACTTCATCAAGGAAATATGTCCTGGATTCAGGATAGTATAGTAGTGGGCCAGTTGCCTAAAAGAGTTGTCGTTGGTTTAGTAGATAACGATGCATTTTCTGGCTCGTACAATAAATCGCCTTTCGAATTCAAGCACTATGATTTGAATTACATAGCAGTGTATATAGATGGCGAGCCAGTACCCTTCAAGCCCCTGGAACCCCAGTTTGACCAGAATCAATACGTACGAGCCTATCACAGTTTGTTTCTTGGAACAGAAAAGGCCTGCAAAGACGAAGGTATTGATATTTCTAGAGAGGAATATCCGAATGGCTATTCGCTCTTCGTGTACGACTTATCAGCCGATTTATGCCACGGTGGTCATTTCAATCTAATTAAACATGGAAATCTACGACTGGAAACCAAGTTTAAAGCACCGTTGCCTAACCCAATCTCCATCATTGTGTACTTGGAGTTTGATAACGTGATAGAGATCAACCAGACCCGCAACATATTGTTTGATTTCAGCAGTTGAATATGTATTCCTCCCAGATAGAGAAAGTGTTAAAGAATGAATCACCAAATTTTATCGGCGTGTTTCCCTCTGATAAGATACCCAAGGACATTATTTACCCGGCTTCCTTTGTGGTCAACAGCGATGATCACACCAAGCCTGGGTCACACTGGATGGCGGTTAATTTACCGGATAAGAAGATAGTGGAGTTTTTTGATTCGTATGGACAGAAGCCAGAAGCATACGGAAAAGACATCGCTTCATTTGTTGATAGGTTCCCAAAAGTTTTGCGGAATGAAACACCTCTACAATCTCTGACTTCAAATGTTTGTGGACAATATTCTATGTATTTCTTAATCAAGCGCAGCGAAGGAAAATCTATGGAAGATATTGTAAATTTTCTGAAAATGAATGGTTGTGACTTTACTTTGTATCAATATTTCAAGAAGAAATATGGTGTAAGAATGATTTTTAATAAATAAATAATAATAATAAAAAAAAAAAATTAAAATGAATATTTCTTGTGTTTGTCGTTATTGTGTAAATTACTGTTTGAAAATAAAAAGACAAAAATAAATCAGAAAAGACAATTTTTTACATTGTTGATTACATTTATTTTTTTTTTCTCATAAATTAGTACATAGTTAACCACGAAGGGTTTTTCATTTCTTTCATAGCTTCATCAAATAATTTTTTTCCAGTGGGTACATTATTTTTATTCAATCGATTTACACGTTTCTTCTTCTTCTTCATAGAATCTTTGAATAGTTGAACAATATCGCTTTCAGGTACAACTTCACCTTTATACACGAGTTCTCCTTTTTCGTTCCAGAAAATCAGTTTGTTATTTTGTTTCATTTTCTCGATCAGTTGCTTTGTCATCTGCTTTTTCTTTGGAGCTGTAGATTTCAATATAGAATTTTCATATTCTATTCCATCGGATTCTTTGGTCTCGTTGTCGACTTTGACGTCGGCTTGAAGTTCTTTGGATGAATTGTCAGCAATTTGCAAGTATTTTTGCAACACTTGCAAATATTGTTTTGCTTTCTCACCGTCATCAAGAACTTTTTTCTTTAGAACGGAATTAATATCTTTGTCCAACAGCCCGAGTTGTTCTTCGACGGCATTGAGATGTCGGTCTGCCGCAACAATGACGTACTTTTTAGCGTGTTCCATTTACTAATGTGGAGATGACGGAAATCGCAGCGGGTAATAACAGGCTTAGAAAGCCGTTTCCTTTCTGAACCAATATGCGTCTTTTTGTATATAAAGGTACCTTCTTGGCGGCTAAATTTCTTAAACTTTTTCTATACTTGCTGAGTTTATCTCTTCGGGATTTGGTAACGGGTATATTTCCTTTTAGTAAATTCAAACAAACCTCACACAAAGCTTTGATGACGCTATTACGACTTTTTTTAATCAAGTCGAGGCGTTTCTTTGGTTTGGCTTGGGAGATCTGTTGTAGGAGTTCAAGGTGGTGATGCGCGTATCGAGACATCAGGATCACAAATGGGGAAAATTTATCTGTTGCCTGCTATACATACCGAATTTTACAGCCTTGGTGAGCGCGCAGTGGTCAAAATTCGCACTGTGCTTGAAGCACTTCACGTGAACAGGGGGTAAGACAGAAACTCGGGGAAAATCTTCTAGGTCGTTGCACTCCATGTCACAAACATAAGTTATAAACTTACATTTCTCGAGTCCCTTGCAATATAGTTTGGAATGGGAGCGGGATAAAAAGGTTAGTATGTCCGTGAGACTTTCGTAAGGGAAGTCACCGCCGGACCAAGACATGTTATGGAGATTGGCCATCACCCATACAGCAGAACACTTCTCTTTCATCGTTAATTTCGCCCATTCGAACGGTGGTTGGAAAGTGTAAACGCCGTAACTACCAGAATCTACCGAGAAAAAGGCAAGTTCCTTCACTATGTATCCCTCCGTCTCAGACTGGAACCCTTCGAAGTCAATTATTACACTCCCCATGACCGCTGCTGTTGGTGGCTCAGCTAAAACTGACTTATCTGGACTGATAGACGTAGTGTATATCGTCTCGGGAAATACCGGTTTTTAGCCTAAGCCCCTCCTCCGTAACCGGTTTTAAATCAACTAACAAGTATCCATACGCCTGTTTGGTTGCGTCATCAAAAACTTCCTGGAGAAACTTGCTTTTACCAGGGTACATCTGTCTCGCTAAATGTTGTATTTGACTACGGTCCCTAGGATTTTTAAATAAAATCAAATAATGGGCGTTCAGGGAAATTTCCCTCATCTCACTTCCTTTATGGAAAAAGTTCTGGACTATAAACACCACCGACAAATTTTTATGATGACTTCCTCGTGTGAAAATATTTGTTAATCGCTTGTCGCCACCCAATTCTGACATCAAATCGTCAATAATAAACAATGTTCTCTGACCGATGAAGGAGTTGTAATTTTCGGGTAATCCTTCAATAAATTGAACTCCTGGAATTTCTTCGTAAAATGACTGGTAGACCCCATAAAACCAAACTATTTCGGTAGGGAAAGGTTCTATCATCTGCTCTGCAAGCAACCTTGATACAAACCTAGTTTTTCCACAGGAAGTGGGTCCAGAGCATACTGCCGTAAAAGGGTGTTGAAGCTTCAACACGTCCATGTCGAATGAGAGTTACCGAAGGCTGCGATCTGCTATATAAGGAAGAAAATACATGTATAAAGCACTAAAAAAAAAAAATCTGATCTTTATTGAAAAACACTCTTTTTTCTGAGCTCTTAAAAAAGCTTGTTAGTCAGGAATGCGATTCAGCTACACCTCTAATAATTTGGGTGGCCCTTAGAAGGGCCGTTTGTCTACAATCTTCAAAAACCTAATAACCGTATGGGATGGTTGAAAAACCGTCTATGATGACCCTCTTGTCATACACCAGACCATAATCTTTGTCTTCTGGTTTGCTTAGCACTTTTCGACTCTTAGCATCTCTGGTGATTTTACCCGGGTCGTGAGTCTTGATTTTTTTTGAGAAATCCAAATCTGAGACCAGTTCTTTCATAGTTTCGTAGTTAAGAAGCTCGGAATTCCTGTAGTTTAAGGTGAAACCTCTAATCTTGCAACTGGTACTTTCGTCATCTAACATATAGGCATAGTTTTTCGCCCCTCCTGGAAATTAAGTATAAATAGAACAGTTATTTTCTTTTCATTCTTTAATTTTTCAAAACATGGAATGAACCATTTATAAAAAAAAAATTAAAGTGGTTCTTACCTGAAACAAACGTTTTTATGTTCCGACCAGCCAGTTCATCTGTGAGATCTCCAAGAAAATTCCCCAATTTCACGTCGTTTGAACCGTCACTTTGATATATGATGCTGTCAAAGAGGATGAAAAATAAACTTTAAATATCACTTGTAATAAAATAATAGTAATAAAATGTATATAAAACTCAAATTTATAGAATTAATATGATTTTTTTTTTTTTTTTTTTTTTTTACCTGTCGGTATCGAAATATAAAACAGCTTTTTCCAACTTTTCAAGCCCTTCATAGAGTTTTAGTCTCGCATGGGCTGTTGTAAATGTAGCGAGAAAAATATTTGTTTTATCTGTCTGGGACACAAATTCGCCTTTGTAACTCCATTGAAGAGCTGCTACTTTGTCTGACGGTAAATACATGTCCTTAACCTGAAATAAGCAGATACCATAGCGAAAAAACAATTAATAAACGAGTAGGGAAAAAAAAAGTTTTTTTAATTAAAAGAAACTTGAAATTTTATAAATATTAAACAAGATAAAAAAAAAAAAAAAAAAAAAAAAAAAACCTCAATTTTGCTGTCGGCCATCATTTCATTAAACTCTTCTAATTCCGTCACGAAAGATAGCTGGGTCTTGTTTTCCGCCATTCCCCATCGTCCCCAGAAACTTAAAAAAAAAAATAAAAAATAAAATAATAATGTGAGTCGTTATAGGTAACAGTACACACACACACACACACAAAATGCATTTTGTTAAAAGAAAATACATAACGTACCTATTTAGACATAGCTTTGCGACAGCTCTTTTCCCCGGATTCTTTTCAATGTTCTGTGCTTCTAATGACACTCCTTCTCTTTCTTTGTATAAATCCATATACGCTTGCTTTGCTTCCTCACTCTGACAATCAACAGGCCAACCACTAGCTTCTTGCTTGAGCTTCAGAAATGTGTCTACGTATTCGGAAAATAGCCCGACACGTGTTTCCTCAAAATGGTAAACCTAATAGAGAAACATAATATAAATAATTAAAATAAATAAATTGTTATTAAGTAATTAACACTCAGTAAATTACAAACTAATTAAAAAATAATTATATTAATAAAAAAAAAAAAATCTCACTTCATGGATTTTATGGATTTTGTATCCTTTTGCAACGGCTTTTTTAATCTCTTCTGATACCCATGTGCCTCGCAAAGCTCTCTGGCTGTCATCGTGTTCACATTTCTCTTGAGCTCTGGTGCCTACACACGTTCGACATAATGGGAATGTTAACTTACCACTCGATCGATAAGGAAGCACTGGAAGATATAAATTTCGAGGTGGAAAGATCGTACATTGGATGATTCCAAAATAACTGTCAACGTTTTCGAAATTATCAGTTATTATCTTTGGGTGTTTGACTGGATATCTGAAACAAAAAGAAGAAAGATAAAAGTCAAAATCAACAGAAAGTAGAAACATATCATTCACATGAAACTTATATTATTGAAATTGAAAACTTACCTGCAGTATTTGTTCACCCATGGGTATAGACTAGTAAAATCCACATATTTGATATTTCCCTCGGAAAACAGTTTCACGGCATTAGTGCGACCACCAAAGAAAGAATCTCTTGGGTTTAGCCTCGGGATGACATCGTGACCTTCCAGGAAAGACTGAAGGTCTCTGTCCATCATCTTCATACGAGAAAATTCATGCTCACATATCGATACCACCCTGTATCCAGCATCAATAATTTTTCCCTCGGTGAAATCGGTTTTCTGCGACAGTTCCCACATAAACATATCGTTTACAGGATTTTTATCTGATGGGTTGTAGCAAATATTACACCCGTGCCAAAAACAACCTAAAAAATGGAAAAAAAAAAAATTAATTAAACGGTACATGAATGATGCACAAATTACCTGTGTATATAAGGTTTTAAAAGAAATAAACCTTCATTTTATCGCTATGAGATTTAACCTTACCTTTGAATTGGTACACGACTTGTGATGCCTCACAGAAGCCGTCAACGTAATGACCACAAATTTTCTTTTCCCCTATACCATTCCTAGCATGCAGGATATTCTTATCTTCTTTGAAAGAGATGTAGTCGAGCCACTGGATGCTTGACACACTGTATCTGACGCTGGTAACATACCCATGTTGAGGTACCATTGCTATGGTATCTTCAGGGATAAAATTGGCTCTGTACGAAGCCATACAGGCACTTGCTATCGTAGTGTACGCAAAAGGATCCACTTTGGCAGCAGCAATAAATTCAGCTTGGAATTTCAGACAACACTGACGAAGGACTTCAACATCGGATCTGAGAAAAAAAGGTAAATGTAATCAAAATTAATATATTTATGTTAATGAATAAACAAGATAGAAATATTAAACTAAATATGATTTCCGAAAAAAAAATAATAAGTGAAATGCGAAAATAATCTAAAATAATGCTTTGATTACTCACCTACAATACTTCAGCATCTCTTCCTGAAAATTAAATGCATCCCGTCTTCTTTCATCATACCATGTATGAAAGTATTTTCTCATATCGACGCACATCGAATCTGGGCTGAAGAAGTGTCTCTCCGGCAATGGACCTTTATAATCTTGATTTTCTGGAGTATTGAAGAAGTGTGGAAAAAAACCTTTGGCCACAATGTGTTCGAGACCAAATGTTTTCGGCATGTTGCTTAACGACATGGCCAGAAAATTGAAGGAATCTATCATTCGGATGGACAGAGATTCCAACTCCAATGCCATAATTTTGGAGTCGTTAGGGATGATTTTCGGTTTGAGACCCTGATCAAGCAAATACCCCAAAACAAATTGTCCATCAAAACCTTTCATATTATGTGCAATTGCCACATAACCCTTATGCTTTGGACTAAATAAGAATTTGCAAAACTTTTCGCAAGAGTCGTATCCTTTAAAAACGAACTCTGTACCGTCAGAGTACATGGCAACACAAAAATTCACCACATGTGTTCCACTGCTCTGATCTGTTTCGAAGTCAAAGAACAAGATTTTTGACACAGGAGGTTTTGGCTCAACTCTCTTCAAAAAGCAAAAATGTTGCCCGTTATGAAAATCCTTACAATTCGAACAGAAAATTTCACCGCATCGATGAAGAAGCATGGGCCTCTTATTTGATTCCAAAAACCTTCGGCACTTTGAACACTGATAGAATTGTTCGCAGTAAGACCGAATCTTACTTCCACTTGATTTGTGACGATCAAAACAATCGTTTGACCTGCACGTTCTATTGCAATCCTTGCAGAGCACTGGGGTTCCATGATCGCAATTTTCAAAGCACACGTTGCATCTCGTCACACATTTGTGGTATTGAACATGGTCGAACTTCACTTCGCAATCTGAGCAGTAATAGTTAGAGGAATAGAAAGCATTCATTTTGCGTATTAGGTCATAATGGTCATCGTGCAGGTACAAGTATATTTTTTTCTCTCTGTTCGGGCCCTTGTATGTAACCTTAAAAAATAAAAGAGCATTTAAATTTTAACAGAAAAATAAAGGAACAAATAAAATAATAATAATAATAAATATATATTACGGATAAAAATAACCAGACATATAAGACGTATAAAAAAAAAAGACTTGCTTTGTTTCGATGATCAGCTGAGATTACGTGCACTTGCACGTCGAGATGATCTTCAAAGGCTCGGATTTGTATGGGTCCACAGGGACCTAGAGGAACACCCGCGCTGACATGCAGCTCTTCAGCCATAGTTCTCTGCATAGGCTTTCTACCATCTCTAATAGTGTTCAATTTGGGATCTTCTTCCAAGTACGCTTTTCCAACAATGATGGCACGAGCGCAGCATAGATTCGATTCATCTATTGGAATAGAAACTATAGACCTCTTTTTCAATCGATCCACCGAGATGTTAACAAGCTTTCTCTTTCCACCTCCATCTGGAACACGAACCGTAATAACTTCTATCCTCAGCGTTGGGTCATCCATGGGAATTTTGTCTTTGCTCTATGGAACAAAATGAATGAGAATTAATTCATAAGCAACCGAAAAATAAATAAATAAATATTTGTTTAATATATATTATTAAACTCAAAATGAGATTGGGCGGAAAAATGTTTTACCTGTAAAACTTTCAAGATGACAGATAATAAATATTCAATGGTCATTTCTTTCACCGTCCTCAAATTTGTAGAAATTGGCTTGTCTAATCCATCACAACTAATACAGAACCTAATAATGAAAAATTTGTTACTACGTATACGAAAAAAGAAAAAAAAAATGTTATTCATTATAAAAAAAACAATACCGTGGCATTTGCGTAAAAGGTTTTCAGATCACACATCAGAAATCACATCAATGCGAGTTCAGAATCTGTAAATAAATATTTTGAATAAAAATACTCCAATCGAAAAATTACTCTAAATGAAAATTAATTCAATTTAGACTTAAAACAAGGCATGGAAAAAAAGAGTTTTACCTGATGTAGTCATTTCCTGTCAGACCTTGTGTTGACCGTTCGATTATGCTGGTAAAAAGGTTCCTTAAAACGCTACGAACTGAACCCAAAATGTTTCCCCCAGTTGATGGAGCAGGTATAGCCTCAGGGTTGATTGTAACTGTATGGATGGTTTCGACAGCATTCAATCGTCGGTTATGACGTCCAGTTCGTGTTGTAATACTAAAGGGTTGCCTTCCCGAACCAGCTCCCCTTTGTTCTGTGAAGTCGTATACAATCTAACAAAATAAAAATACACATTGGTTAGGATAAGAGTTTGAAGCCAAAAAAAGAAAAGAAACAATAATAATGTATCGTTGAATAAAATAACTTCACACTCACGTCATTTTCTATCTGAGTCCACGGAATATTCTGAGAAAATGGGTTAATGGCCATGATCCAGTCTTCTTCTTCAATGGACGGCAGCGAATTATCTGCGAATTCCCAGTCGCAAGAGTCGATGGAAATTGAAGAAGCAAATGCTTCCTCTTGCGTCCATGATATATCATTTGGAAAAGAGTTGTTTAGGAACACCATACTGACATCCTGAAAAAAAACAACAAAAAAAAAACAGTTAATTTATGTAACAAGTGATTTTAAAATAATTCTAAAACGTTTGAAATGATTGTTATTCTTACCATAGAGCCTTCTTCTGGCGTCGAGTGAACAGCGAACTGAATCGCCTCTGCTTCTGAATCGGTAAACTGCAAAAGGAAAATATGAATTAGCGTCGAAATCTAATAATGAAGATATAAACAAGAAAATTAAATAAAATAAAAATAAATAAATAAATGAATTTACAACACTTACCATAATAGATTTATCATTGACAAACGGAAAATTATAAGAACAGCGAGAAATCTCAGGAGAGAGAGAGAGAGAGAGAGAGAGAGCCTTGAACGAGCGATAAGATGAACGATCAAAGAACGGACTGAAGCTCTGGACATCGTGCTATTTAAAGGGGGTCAAGCTGTCAATCAAAATGCAATACCAGTGCGTACGCAAGGGGCGGAGTCAGACCAAACAACTTCGCGATTGGACGAATGTTGTCACGTGGTCACAAAGAGCCAATAGAATCGTCTTTTGACATGTTGCCAACGCACAAATTCTAAACTTTTCAAAACCCACAAGTCGAGTCAAGTCATGAGCGGAGAACCAATAGGATAGGCCAGTACGTACTGTATTGCGGAAGGGGGCGGAGTCAGACATATCACATCGCTTCCTAGGGTCCAGGATCCTTTAAATAGCGAGTTCATACCGAGCATGAACCATTGTCATGGATTTTTCGTATCCCTCTGACTGGCGAGCGAAGGCAAGGGCCAACAAAGCCCGAAGCCAGAAGATCCGGGATGATTTACTCGCTGGAGGGCGAGTAGAAGGTGACGGAGGTGAAACCTCCTGAACCTGAAAAGGTTTGTCCTTCAGAGGACGACCTAATGGAGAATTTGTATTCTCCATCAGGGCAACGCGTAGCCGCTTGTGTCCACTACATGTGGAAGCAAGCTGGCGACGAAGTTGCAAAGTTCCAGTGGACTTGAACCGTCCATTTGTGGAAGACGCGGACAAACATACCAAATCGGAATGTGCAATATACAATCAACATAACCAGCGGTATACGCAGGTCACATCTATGAACTAGTCAGGGCGAGTCATAATTATTACGATAAAGAAAAATCATCACGATATTTTTTATATAAGTCATAATAACACGTCACAAGATAACTGCTCTGTTGTACAGTGGTTAGAGTACGCGCTCATAACGCAATCGTCCTGGGTTCGATACCAGGTATGTCAATTTAGCGGAAAGTTTTTTTTCCCCGAGAAAATACATCAGTAGTACTGCCATCTAGCGTAGAAAATTGGAGGCATCATAGTGCCACCATCAACATGAGCGCCACGTGATCGCTGTAGGAGAGAGACGCCACCTTTAGAGGAGGGGGACATCACGTGACCCAACGACAACATGACGTCACAAAAAAAAATCCCGTCCAACAACACGACCATCTAATATGGCCGTCACGCCCCCAGGAGTGTTCACATCACGTGACCCAACGACAGCCAGCACATAAAGAAAACCACCGTCCAACAACACGACCATCCAATATGGCCACGCCCCCTCCTTGGACCACGCCCACCTGAGACGGAGGGTCCACAGCACAGGGGGCGTGCCGAAAAAAAAGCGCTGTGAACACGATGACAGCCAGCACATAAAGAAAACCACCGTCCAACAACACGACCATCCAATATGGCCACGCCCCCTCCTTGGACCACGCCCGCCTGAGACGGAGGGTCCACAGCTCAGGGGTCGTGCCGGAAAAAAAGCGCCATAGTCATGCTCATACTACTGTCATGTTTTGGCGCAGTTTGGCCAAATTGGTCCTTGCGCCAAAAAATTCAAAATCCAATCCAATCCAATCCAATCCTTGTCAAATTCATCACAGATTCCGATTTTTTCCCCTAAACCAAAACCATCGCAGATTCAGGTTTTTCCCTGTCAAATTCATCGCAGATTCCGATTTTTTTTTTCAAACCAAAATCATCGCAGATTCCGATTATTTTTTTCAAACCAAAATCATCGTAAATTCCGAATTTTTTCCCTAAACCAAAAGCATCGCAGATTCAGATTTTTTTTCCTGTCAAAAGCATCGCAAATTCTGATTTTTTTACTGTCAAAAGCATTGCAGATTCAGATTTTTTTTTCTTGTCAAAAGCATCGAAGATTCAGATTTTTTTTCCTGTCAAACGCATCGCAGATTGCGATTTTTTTTTCTTGTCAAAAGCATCGCAGATTCAGAAATTTTTTTTTCAAACCAAAGGCATCGCAGTCAGAAAAAAAAATTTCAAACCAAAAACATCTCAGATTCACAAATTATTTTTCAAACCAAAATCATCGCAGAAAAAAAACATTTCAAACCAAAATCATCGCAGATTCAAAAATTTTTTTTCCGAACCAAAATAGTCGCAGATTTACAATTTTTTTCCAAACCAAAAACGCAGATTCGGAAATAGTTTTTAAAAAAAAGCCCCGCGCGCAAATTCAGAAATCAGTTTTTTAAAATAGTAAATATATAAATGCGTTGAAGATCCAAAAATCGGGGTTTTTTTAACAAAAAGTGTGACAGGTTCAAAAATTCTTTTTTTGAAAGCTAAAAGCACCGCAGGTTCAGAAATAGGCTTTTTTTTTTCGTCAAGTAAACAAAAGTGCCACTAATTCAGAAATCGGGCAAATCGGGTTCACGCCAAAATCTTTTGCTACGATTAACAGTTCATTTCTGAATTTAATGGAGCTTACATAGGTTATCGTCGTGATGTTAATATTGGCGGAAAAGAACTCCACTCCGCTGTGGTGGTCGAGTGGTTATAATGCCGGACTCGTGATGCGAGGATCCGGGTTCGAACCCCACAGTGGTGGTCGGCTGAAGTTGGTTTTCTGTGGTTCCCAACTTCAAGGCGCAAATGCGAGCCGATCTCCCCGTTAAAAAGTCTCGCCACAGAGAGCAACAGTCCTACAACGATAAATCATTCAACCATAACACTTCACTCATAGTTAGTAAAACTGGGGGCAGATGACAGCACTACACATAACAAGCATTACACAGAAACAAACTTTACGTCAGGTTGCACTACACGTACACGCACATTCCCGCATGTACCGATTCGTTGGGGGGTTCCACGGGGGGAGGGGGGATGCATGTGTGGTCTAGCAGTAGTAGGTAGGGGCTCGGGGATCCATGATGATCTTAAGTCAGCCACCTCGTTGGGCAATTTGCCTGTTGTGGCGTTGTATTTGTATTTGTATAAAATTTGTTTTATCTCAGCCACAGGAATCACCGGCTGAAGCTTCAGGAACGTTTCGGACACAGACGTGATGGAAGGAAGTTTAAGGTTCAACCAATCCTGATCTCTGCTTTCGTGCAGAGCCCCCTATGGACAAAAATTTAAAATAATTTTTTTGTACCAAAAAAAAAATCCCTTTTCATGAAAATAATTTTTTCGCAAATCGCCTTCCTGTACCACCAATTCCATCAATTTTTATGAACTCTGTATGTAATATAAGTAATATTAATTTTAATATGCAGTATAATGTATATTTTAATTCACGTGATTTAATCATCTTTTTTCTACTTCTTAATTTGTTAATAATACTTCACTCTAAAATTAAATTAAATTTTTAATGAATCGATAATATTGGAAAGAAATTTACTTTTGCTTACGAAATTGAAATTGGATTTCAAAAAATATTCATACTGTATCTCAGAATAAATATTTCAATGGCGTTTTATATGTTAATCTAAGAAAATTTCACAGCATTGCGCTTTATACAGCGAAACATCCCATAACCGACTTTCCCCGTTAGAGAGAGGACACCTCCCGTTAACAGACATTTATCGAATCTGTAATAAGTACAGACCGGAAATTCAGGCAGTAAAAACTAAAAATAGGCAGGCGAAAAGGGAACAAAAATGCTTAAAAAATAGGCTCTAAAAAGGCATTTATGTATAATTAATGGACAAGGAGAAAAATAACCAAAAACTAAGATACAGTAAAACTTTTCTTTTGCGGACACCGGCGGGATAAAAAAAATTCGTCCGTAGAAGATGTAGTAACCCCTCTTTTACGGCTAAATTAAGTTTAATAAAAGTATGAACTTCAAACCCCTGATTAACTGTCACCCCTCTTTTACGGAGTAATTTTTTTCCCCCACCGGTGTCCGCAAAAGAGAAGCTTTACTGTGCAAGGGGGAAATTATAATTTCGCCGTAAAAGAGGGGTAACCGCATCTGGGGAATGTCCGTTAAGCGGGGTTTTATTGTACGCAATTAGCAAACATGCAAAATATTGTTGGACAAAAACTGAAGAACAATAATTAGTGAATTATGTTTAATTCTCTTTCAGAACTCTTGCAATATCGATGTGAGTTTGATTGCAATCTGAAAACTATGTGTAACATATGAAAAATCGCAGTCACTCCTATGTCTGACAACACTGTTCTGTCAGGCACTTACGTATTTGCATTCAAATGGGGCTTGGAGGGGGGGGGGGTGAGGCTTTCTGATAAGAATCTATACTAAGAACTGAAATTTTCAAAATGAGCAATTGTTTTCGAAGTCTTTAATTCGTAAAATATCTAAGTTATACAGAAAATATGGCTTCAAAAATTCATGGACAATCAATCTTAAGACTATGTGGAAACAGGCATTTATGGCAGGATAATTGCAAAATGGCGTTTTTATAAAAAAAAAATAAAAAAAAATAAAGCAATTATGGCATTTTGCCTGAACTTCCGGGGGTTCTAGTAATAAGGATTTGACGTATTTCACTACCTACTATCAATGGTGGACACTTCCTGTCGACGGGCGAAATTTCCAGTCACGTGGGTGTCCGTTATCGAGAGGTTCCACTGAACTGAGGGATTGTTAAACTTCCATTGAAAAAATTTTCTAAATATATTTCCATTCCGTTGCAGTCAGCTGAAACAATGATTTCTTACTAAGCATAACGCAGTCGAATCCCGTTTTAACGAATACCGTTACAGCGAAAAAAAATCTCGTTTTAACGAACACTTTTTTTAATCCCCCACATAAGTTTACATAGGAACAACGCAAAAAAAACTGGAATTTCTTCATAACAAAATTTCATTATAACTATAAGTCATTTCTCCGGTTTCTTGGAGTTCGTTATAACAGGATATTTTCGACTGTAATAACCGTATTATTATTATTTTTTTTTTTTTGCAGAACTGAAAAGTGACGTCTCATCGTCTCGTGTGTGGCGAGAGCTCAAAACGGCGCAGAGCTTCGTTCTTGAGCGTCGGCGATTGTGGTGCTGCGAACCCTTGAACGCTATACCCAAACGGGTCCGAAAACAGCTCCACGTTAGAGCTCCTCGAAACCCAAAGCTGACTCATCCGCCATCTTTGACCGTGGCGTCAGAATTATTGCTATAATAGCCCCAATCGGTTCTCCCTATCCTGCTTTCTTCTTTACTATCAGACATCAATTTTGACGGGAAAAACACCCCCTTTTTTTTGTTCAAAGATGGAGGACGCCAAATCCGCCCTCCTTACAGTGCCGTCCTATGTATTGACGTCACTTGGAAATGTAATGGCATAAGCAATGACGAAAAGGAAAACATCACTTCTGACGATTGTTGTTTTTTTACAGTCCGTACTATACGTTCCTGTCTCTGACGAATCGCAGCCGTTTCCAGTACGTATAAGTTTTTATTTATACATGAGTGTTTCAAAACTGGTGTTAACAAACTTTAGGTGTAGATGGAACGCAAATAAACATCTTACTTAAAAGAATGAATGTGTGATTGAAGTTGAAGTGTTCGGGTGCAAACGCAACAACACTTTCACTCATATGTGCTCAACCCATGGACCTCGGAGCTATCTAATGTGGGGTCATTCAAGTATTACGTCAGCATCGGCGGGGGGGGGGGGGGGGGGGTTCGGATTTGCTGACTTTTGATGGCAAGGGGGGAGGGGGGTTTGAAGGTTGTTTACGTCATCAACCACCCCTTTTTGAAGATATGAAATATTCTAAGCTTCTGACGAAATTTTGCTAACGGGGGGAGGGGGGGGGGGGTCAGTGCTTTACTGACTTTTGCTGACAAGGGGGAGGGGGTCAAAAATGGCTGAAAATCTTCTTACGTAATACTTGAATGGCCCCTGTGGCCCGTGACCTCAAACTTATTTTGTTTTAATGAACATTCCCAGATCACTTAAGTGACCCTTGGCACATTTTCAGATCACTTGATCATATTTCCACACCGCGTAAGTGTCCACGTCACATTTGAAAATCACATAATTGACCCGCGGTGCATTTACCGATTACTCTGAAGTGACCTAGGACACTTTTTCTCTTTTGAAACCGAGCACAACTCAGGTCTATCGCCATGGGCAATTTACTACCTAGTGTGTTGTGCCGGAAGTGTAAGTGTGTGTACCTAACAGAATACACACAACGTGATAAAATCCTATGCTGGCCATTTTCAGTCACAAAAATGCATAAAATCTGGATTCCTTCAGAACAAAACCAATTATCACTGAAAAAACTGTCAAAGAAAAGTAAAATTGCCGATAAGAGCTAGAAAAATTGTCAAAGGCAAATAATCTTGTCAATTACAGCAAAAAAGTTTTCAAAGACAAGTTAAAGTTGCCAATTACAACCAAAAAATTTTCAAAGGCAGCTGAAGTTGCCATCTATCGTTAAAATTCATAAAGAAATGATAATGGCTCAAAATTTTGGCTACAAGTCGCAATGGGTAAAAATGTAATACGCGAAAAAAAAAAGCATGTGTTAGAATGTGAGAAATATGTTAAAATGACCATAATTAATCACGATAGCCATGCACTCGTGTGCAAAATGAAGAGGATTTGCACATTTGTGTCTATTTTCGCAAAAAGCACTGAACCAAAGGTACTAATAATGCCATCGAAGAAGTATGCAAATATTCAGTGCCGAATACGTAAGCGCGCACGTGCGTGTTGGCGGAGCTGTGACCACGGAGGGGATGATAAGGGCGTGAGCAGCACCTCCTAGAGATAGAAGGCCTCTGCACTGTTTGCCATAAACGTCATTCAGACGGCTATACCTAGCAAGTTTGCCACATTTTGAAACACAGCATCCTGTTTCGTTCTGCTTACTTTGGTGTAGAATCTTCCCGATTGGCTCACAAACACCTCATAGTGATTAGATGCGGGGCATAGAAGTCGGCAATTCTGAGCCCGATCATTTTTTTTCCGCACAACGATGATACTGGCACGAGCAGGGAATTTTTTCCCTGAATATTCTGAGGGAAAATGGACTACTTACTGACGTCACAAGCAGTAGGCCTTCCATCTCTAGGAGGTGCTGGCGCGAGGCGTTTTCCACGATTCATGTGCTCGTGCTCCTCGGCGACATTCGCTGTGTTTCTCGCAAGAGTTTGGTAAATTTTATAAGCTATCAGGTAAAATGAGTAGCCACAAACGTATGGATGACGGAATGAGATGGAGAATCGTCGATAGATTGGAGGAAAGGGCAATCACAAGTGCAGGAGGCTGCAGAGCTCGATGTTACGCCCAGTGGAAACAGCTTCAAGACACTGGATCCATATCGAGAAGACCTGGAAAAGGTCGTCGAAGAGCCACGACGACCAATGAGGACCGTTATTTGGCACTTTCAGCGCGGCGCCACAGGACTGCTTCAGTATTGCCACCTGGCAGTCGAGTGGTTAGGGAGTTAACCTCTCACTGTGCAGGTCTGGGTTCGAATCCCGGTTCGGGCATGGATGTTTACTAACACTAACAAATTCCCTGGACGGATCGTGTGGATCCCTTGGGAATACGTGAGGGGATCACGTTATTATAAATAAAATATCACAGCTCTCACGTGATTTTCATGCTGCCACTGGAATTCGAGTTGCACGGTTTACTATTGGCCGAAGGATTCATGAGAGAGAGGGCTTTATGCCAGAAGATCCGCTAACTGCAGCACACAAGAAAGCGCATTTAGCGTGGTGCAGACAACATCAGCCTTGCACCAGACTTCAGTGGAGAACCGTGCATCATCACAGATGAGTCGAGATTCAGCCCGGACACTGATTCTCAACGTACACTCATCTGGAGAGAGCCTGGTACCCGATACCATCTCTCCCACATCAGGGAAATGGACCGCTATGGTGGTGGAGGTGTCACGGTCTGGGCAGCCATCATGTTGGACTGTCGCACACCCCTTCATGTGTTTGGCAGCGGGTCCGTGACTGCTAGGTATAAAGAGTAGATCTTAGAGCCCTATGTTCGACTTTTCAGGGCGCAGTTGGCCCTCGGTTCCTGTTCATGGACGACAACACTCGCCCACATCGGGCTCATCTGGTTAACGATTACATGGAAAGTGAGGATATTCGGCGTATGGATTGGCCAGTCAGATCTCTTGAACTCTCTATAGAATATATCTGGGACGCTCTTGGGAGGACAATTGCATCTCGCCATCCCCTCCGAGAACTGAAAACTGCGTTGCTGCAGGAGTGGGACCGATTGCCACAGGAACTCCTCAACTGCCTCGTGTCCAGTATGCCGTCACGCTGTGCTACCTGTCTGACTGTGAGAGGGGACCATACCCCATATTAGACTTATTTTCGGTTCGATCTCGCTACGTGAATTTTGGACATTTCTGCAATGATGCACTTTACTGACAATCATGCTTGCGTACTATGACCTGTATGATACATCTCTTTCTTTGTTGTAACTGTGTATTCGTACCAAATTTCATTAAAATCTGTCCTAGTTTTTCAGAAATTCGACATAATATGCTAATTCTCTTAATTTTGCACACCACACATACACACACACGAGTGTATAATTATCATAATATAACTAATAAGTCCTGAAAATAATCTTAATTCTTAACATCAAAAATTCAAGTAAGTGTTGTTCAAAAAAACGGTACATTCTATGAAAATTTTGGAATGGCCAAAACATTACGGGAGCGGCCCGTAAAATGTGGATCATGTGGTCACCCTGTACATATCCGTTTCTGACCCTAGGCATTCATTTTCTGGAATTTCAATTTTTTTTTTAATTTTTTGATGCTCAAAAAATGAATTGAAACGAGTCAGTAATTGCATATAGAAACGTCCTCTCCACTTGTCAATACAAAATTCATCGAAAGACTGGTTATTTGTGGAGATGAAGATTACAAGGAAGAAAATTCATATGCATATGGCCATCTGGTTGGCCTTTGTCATTCACGAGCTATTAGTTGATTGTTGACGCCGTCCATGTACGGTGCCTTTCAACATATATATACGCTCCACGATAGAGCACTCGTCCGGCAAGCGAGAGACCGGGGTTCGAGTCCCCGTGGGGGCAGTGATGAATTTTCTTCCTTGTAATCTTCATCTCCACAAATAACCAGTCTTTCGATGAATCTTGTGAGTCAGTAATTCTTTATTTTTTCCTCAAATTTTCAATTTCCTTTTTTTTCGCGAAGAAATAATTAACTTCGTTTAAATTTTTTAATCCAAGATAATGCTGTATACATTCATTTCCACATACAATTTCTTTAAGAATTTTATAGCTAAATTTCGTGTAATAAATCTTTTCCCGGATGCACTTTCTCCTGGAAGCCGTCTTAAAGAAACCTTGAAAGTTCAACTTTAAAAGCTGTCCTCTGAACAAAGCCCCGAGAAAATTCATATTGGTCATATTTCTAACTCAAAACTTGAACGATCATTTTAGCCATTCGCTTACAAGATATTGGCAAGAAATTCGGATGATCTCTATTTGACGAATCAGTGATAAATATGTAATTTTGTCCTAACCTAACCGCACATTAGAAAAACGAAAAGAAGAAGGGAGAAGAGCAAATGAAAGGAAAACACAGTATAATAGTTTAATTGATAAAAGAGTACGTACGAAGCAGATTTTTTTATTTTCACCCTCACCCTACCTGCTCTCTTTCGCTCTTATATGTATATAGTAGAAGGTTGTATCACACGTGAAAGAAAAAGAAATCACTAATAGGAAACGGAGGTAAAAAGAGCAATTTTTTCCATAGGATTACAACAAAGCTTCACGATGATGAGGAGAGAGGAAAGAAAACAGACAGCACTGGTTTGAATTTATTCCACTGGCATTTGGGCGCGCAGTATCACGTCCTCGATCGTAAAGTGGTAAGACTCCCCGAGGTCAAAAATAGATATTCTACTGTGAGGAAAAAGCACCCACACAATCGTGGAATCAGCGTCTGAAAGGACAGTCTGGATATACACGTTTCTGGCCCGCGAGCGGCAAAAATACCGCATATCCGGCCCGCGAACTGAAAACGTTGTGCATTCCTGCCCAAAAGTAATCGAGAGTGACGCTCATGCACGGTTACGAAAACTCGAAGTAATAAGGCACAATGCAACTGGGTCAGACTACGGTACTGGTGCCAGGGCTTTGACTTCGCAAATCATTGAAGTAAAGTCTCTCCAGCAAAATAAAAAAACAGCGCCAAGGAACCTAAATCCAACCTCTTCCCGTCTATTGTGGATCCATCTTCTTTTTTCAAAACCTCTAGCATTTCGGAAAAAAAAGAGACATTTCTTTCACTTCAGTTTCGAAAATGTCTACTACTACTACTACTACTACCGCGTGCTGCAAACCAACTGGAGCGACACTTCTCTGGACTGTTTCGAGAGTAGGTCAAAAAACATAAAAATCACCACACGCACATATACACACACACACACACACACTGCAATGCAGACTTCTATAACACATCATCGGTCTCTGTTTTCAAATGAAAACTTTGAAGAAAGAAAAAAAGTCCAGGATGTTTCGTTGCGCGTGAAGAAGACGCAAGACTCTCTTCGCCTTTCCTATTAATAGAAAATGATGGTTCTTTTTCGTATCTTCCTCTCTCGTGGGTTTTCTTTTTTAAAGAAAAAAAGAAAGATACCTATAAGCTAACGTACGAGCTCTTGTAGGTATTACATTGAGAGGAATCCAGATTTGAAACGGAAAAACTACTTTTTCCCCCAAACAATCTAAGCTTTGAGATTCTCGAAACTTGAGCATTTTAAACTCGCGTCACGTCATCACCGCAAACTTCGCGGAGAATGCCACCATAAAGATATACGGTGGGGCATTAGGTTCGGAATGACAGGTAATTTTTTTTTTTTCACGCCAATATTAATGGGTGTAGTTGTTTGTAAAGACACTTCCGGAATTTATTTATTGTCTTTTTTAAAGATCTAATTGTCCTTGTTGAATAATCTTGATGATTGCAAGCGTGAATTGCGTGATTGCCATCCTTTCACGCAAATACAGGGTAGTTATAAATAAACTGACACTACACTCAGCGCCAATTCTGATGAACGTATTTTGAAGAAACTTAGTATATGGGATGTATGGATCATGGGGGAAAAGAAAAATTCAATAAAAACAAATAGTTCAATTTTTGACCACCAGGTGGAAAAGTGGTGCTTTTTATCGCATTATATTTTTCCCATGGTTCAAATAACGTATATACCAAGTTTCGATGGAATACGCTCACCGCAACGGGCGCTACATGTGTCCGAGTAGTGTCGGTATATGCAGAGAAAGACGACCGACCTTGTGTGAATACAATATATACGGAAAACTGGCTGTGTGTGAGGAGATATTGATAATTAGGAAAGGAAAATTATAATCTCGGCCCTCACGGGGACTCGAACCTCTGTCTCTCGTATGTCGGACGAGGGCTCTACCTCTAAGTTATGGAAGCAGATAGAATATTCCCTTCCCTTGGAGCTTATATATGTGCTGAATGGGTCTATCGTCCGGGTTTCGAGTCCTCGTGAGAGCGGAGATGAGTTTCCTTTCCTAAACATTAATATCGCCTCATACAGACAGTTTTCCGTATATATTGTATTGTCAGTATAATTAAGCAAAGTGAACCGTGGTGGTACGATTCTCGTCTACCAAGGCCGTAACCGGGAGGGGGGGGGGGGAATCGAGGTTCTGATATCCCCTGAAATGTGCGAAAATGACCGATAAAAGGGAAAAAGATGGCCAAATCTCTTCTCTTGTTCTATCACTTTGGTCCCCCTCCGAAAAACATTTCTGGCTGCAGGCCTGTCGACTACCACCCTGAAGGTTGCCATCACGGTCCCAGGTTCAAATCCGGGCGAACTAGATAAGATATTTTCCCTAACGAGCTTGAGACGGCCGCTGATAGATGACGCCTTCATTTTCTAGCTAACATATTAATGGCAGTAAATTGTAATATAGCGATATGGCCAGAGTTGGTACTTGGTAAAGTAGTATAACTAAGCAGAGTAGGTCAGTTTAATTATACTACGACCTAGGTAGCGCCCGTTGTGGTGGACGTATTTGATTGAAAATTGGTAAATACTGTACGTTATTGGGATCATGTGAAAAAGATCGATAAAAAAGCACAACTTTCTCACCTGGTGGTCAAAAATGTAACTATTTTCGGAATGAAACTTCTTTGACCAAGGGAGTGATTTTTTGTGAGGGAGAAGAAATTCATCAAAAAGGAAGCACTTCCCGTTCCGTAGAATTGTGTGATGAAATTTCGAGAAGCAAATGGGTTGCGGTGGTCGGGGGAAGTCTGTAGAGATGGAAATAAGAAAATAAAGTTGGGGAGGGGGTTGTTTTTTGGACAGTTTGTGTCGAACAAAGACAGTTGTTATTTATTACCTTCCCCTGGCCACGCAAGAGTATATTTCGCACGCGAACGCAAGTTTTGTGACGTCACAATGCTAGTTCCTAATTGGTTGCACTGTCATAACGCAGAATACCTATCCAGAGCACTTCACTTTTCATTCTTATTCTACTTTTTTGTTACTCTTCACTCCTCCACTAGACCCACTGTGCTAGACTTGCACCACTGTGCGATCCGTATATCCTATATAACAAGTTTAATGAAAATACCTCCATCAACGTTCATCTGAGTATAGTGTTAGTTTATTTATAACTACCCTTTATTTCAAGCTTTTCTTTTTTTGTCCAATAAGAATGAAATTGGCGCCGCCAATTTTTTTCTTCTCGCTCCTTTTTCAATGAAATGTAATTTTTCTTCCCCCCCCCCCCATGCAGAAATTCAACAAAAGTGGGCGCATAATATTCTGATTTATCATTAAATTTTTTCTCTTTAGGATCTCGTTTTATTAGAAAATCAGTCGTTTTAGGTTGGCCACTGATTCCCAAACTAGTACTTTCTATCTTGTTCTTCATACTAGGGCTGGTCTGATTAATCGATTAATCGGTTCGGTTAATACATCAATTGTTAATCGCAGTTAAAAATTTTAGTTGAGTTCATCGACTCGATCTGAAATCGATTAAAATCTGCTTAAAAGTTTAAAATTTAACTTGATTTGTTCGACAAAACCGATTGTGGATGTCTTAGATTATGTACCAACAAATAGTATTTTCGATAATTGACCATATTTAAAAATATTTGAATCGATATTTTCATCACATTTTTTTGGCGGGGGAAATGTAATTCGATTCAACAAAAGCTGATTACTTCAATTTCAAAAAAAAATTGTGAGTTCAAAGACTAAAATTTATTGTCTTCACTATTCTCCTCACACGTACCGTTTGGGGGAGTTTCTCTGTAACTAAACAAGCAACAGTATGATCGAAATTAGTTTCGAAATCAGCGACTATTTCACCAAACACCAACTCTGGCCATATCGCTATAGTGCAATTCATTGGCATCAATGAGATGGGTTGGAAATGAAGGCGATGTCTGTCAGTGTGGTCGCCTCAAGCTCGTTAGGGATAATATCTTTTCTATATCGTCCCTCGGGTTTGAACCTGGGACCATGACAGCAACCTTCAGGGTAGTAGACGAGCATCTTACCGCCACACCACTCGGGCGCGACTCGGAGGCGAAATCAGCGACTGGTCTAATATAACCGATTAAAAAAAACTATAAGATCCAAGGGAAGAAAGTCCAAAATTTGGCAAAATATGTTAAGCATTTCAAATTGCTTCAAATAGGCAATTAATTGATTTTTTTAAGTTAATTTCTTAATCTACGTATTCTTACACTTGTTTACATCTAGCAAATAGGTGCATGAAATGAATAAAATATATTTGTATAGCATCAATTGATATTACACAGTTACGACAAAAGTTCGATTAAAAATTTTAATCGATTCCCAGCCCTACTTTCTTCATACTGTTTCTTTCTTTCCCTAAAAACTGTTCCTAGATGGTTCTAGAAGGGGCCTGGGGGGGGGGGCTACTGAGATGATTCCCGAATACGAAAACTGCTATTTACAGTGGAGACAACAAATTTTGGTCTTTTCTTCTGAAATTTCCATAATACCCGATTCAAAGCTGAAATTGTTACCAGTTTCCGTTGAATAGACTTGTACAGGGGCGTCGGACGTGTTTTGAACCTGTGGGTGCCGGTCTTGAGATTCATGTAGGAAATTTCGATTTTTGAATCAATTCTGTGGGTGCTCGGACCCGTTCTACAAACTTCCGTGGGTGCTCGAGCACCCACAGCACCCCCGGCTCCGACGCCACTGGACTTGTATTCCCACCAGGTCGAAAAATTTGATCAAAATATTGACTGAAATATTTTTAAAACATCTAATCGGTTTCATAAAAAAAAAATCAACATCAAAATAATCAACTTTAGCCACTTTACGATCAAGGACGTGATATTGCGTCCGAACACCAGTGGAATAAATTTAAACTAGTTCTATCTCTATTTTCTTTCTTCTCTCTCTCTCATCATCGCGAAGCTTTGTTGCAACCCTATGAAAAAAACTTATTCTATTTACCTCCGTTTAGTTCTGTACTCCTATTAGTAATTTTTTTTTCCTACATATGATGTATCCTTTTACAACATGCATATAAGAGCGGAAGAGAGCAGGTAGGGCGAGGGGTGAAAAGAGAAATCGACTTTATACCTACTCTCTTATCTACTTGTCTAGCTTGTCTATTATACTGTTTTACACTGATTTCTTTCTATTTCTTCCTTTTCTTCTCCTTTTTTCTTTCTTTACTACGCTACGGTTAGGTTATAACAATGTTACCATATTTATCGCCGATTTCGTCAAATAAAGATCATCCGAATTTCTTGCCAATCTCTGCCAATAGCGAAGGGGTTAAAACATTTTTAACTGGATTGATCGAGTCGGTTAACTCAACTAAAATTTTCAACTATGATTAAAAATTCATTGTTTAACCGACCTGATTAATCGATTAATCGAACCAGCCCTAATAAATAAGTATTCTCACTATTAATGGGCATTTTTTTAATGGAAAGTATCTCACAGTTGTAAATACAGCAGTAGCGCTCTCAGTGGTCATAGTTCGCATCACGAGGATCCGGGTTCGAACCCCACCGTCGCCACTGTGATGGTCGGCTGAAGTCGGTTTTCTGTGGTTCCCAACTTCGCAGCACCAATACGAGCTGATCTCTTCGTTAAAAAGTCTCGCAACAGAGAGCAACAGACCTACAACGGGACAATCATTCAATCATTGAACTTCACTCATAGTTAGAAAAATTGATAGCATATGGCAGCACTACACATAAAAAGCATTACACAGAAACAAACTTCACGTTTGGTTCACAACATCTACCAATTCGTTAGAAATTCTGCAGAGGAATATGGACAAGGTTCATGTGTGTTTCAAATACAAATACAAATACAACGCCACAACAGGCAAAATGCCCAACGAGGTGGCTGATAAAAAGATGCCCATAAAAATATGTCAGTAGTAGTAGTGGTGGCCATGGTTCTCCCATTTGAAAAAGTCTCCCCGCAGAGTGCAGGCAGACATGATACTCACATAACATGAAAACTCAAACATTTTTCATTTCAATTCAAAATATCGAAGACAGATGGCAGCACCAGCAATAACACGAATCAAGCACAATTCTGACAACATAAATACGTTAGGGCCACGCGTATAAGCACACAACAAAAGGTTCCGGCAGGTACCGATTCACTGGAGGAAATTCCGCAAGGAATGTGTGTGATGTGCATGTATGGTTAAGTAACGTTAGTAGCGAGCTGCTAGGGCATCGGAAGAGTTTTAGACCTGTGGGTGCTCGACTTGAGTTTTATGTAGGGTACTTTGAAATTTCGAATTGATTCTAGATGTGATCTGCCAAGTGATATAAAATATTGTAGGCGCTTGCACTCACAACCTTCCCCTCCCCCTCCCCCCCCCCCATCTAGTTCCGACGCTACTGTATTTTTGCCACTGAAAATTTAATCGTCTTCCAATGAAGCTACTGTATTTTTTCAAAGTGGTTGGCGGAAAAAAGTTCCGAAGTTCAAATTTGGCCCCTGGGCCTGCATTGAAGAACCCCCCCCCCCCCGTGTTTTAATGTTATTGAATCGATAAGTATCAAGGCAACACCAAGTCCCTTTGGTCGGCACCTGGGCCAGTCGACAACGTGAAGACATGGCTTAAAAGCTCAAGCTCAACAGAGCGCTCAATTGAGAGCCCGCAGCACAAAGTCCCGTTGGCCGGCACTTGGGTCCAGTCGATACAACTCCGAAATATGGCGGCGAAGGCTCAACCGAGAACTGGGGGCTCAACTGGAAGCCCACAATACAATCCCTTTGGCCGGCGCCTGGGCCAGTCGGAAATGTCGAGACATGGCAGGAAGCCGCACAGCCGCGTTGAATGAAGATTCTGTTCACGAACAGAATATATCCGACAGCTGTTTGTAAATTTTTTGTAAATTGCTATTGTGAATTTTTTGCCATTTCAGAAAAAAAAAAGAAATTCTCTCTATCTACCCCTTTTTTTTTTAATATGTTTTATTGTCGCGCATGTTATACATGCATAATAATGCACCGGACTCTGCCCAACCCCTCATCCGGGCAATGGCTGAAATTGACAATAGTCGATATATCCTGGGTGATGTAAGGTATGAAATGAAATGTTTTTTGAAGAACGACTTATATTGGAACTTTCGGAATTCGAAGATGTACCGAATTCGTTATGTGTTGCGGAAACGGATTGAGGTTTCTCTCAAGGTTCAACGATATCACCCGTTATATCTACTTCCCATTATCCGAAGCGAAGGTCACGATCTAACATACGGACAAAGAACCGAACCGCAAAAAAAAAAATAACAAGAAAAAAAAAGGTTCTTTATTAAGAAACGCGGCGGCCATGTTCGAGAAATCGCCCCAGTTTTCACTTTCGCATCCAGGAAACCCGACAAGCATACCCTGATTGGCGGAGAGTGTCGAAATGGGTTGGGCCTCGTGTTCCTTCCAGAAACAGCCATGGAAATCCTATCCCCACCAAGAAAACCCTGGGATGCCACCGGACTGAAATTTCTAAATCTGCACCACTCTTCGCCCCACCTATCTCTTTTTTTAATTTTGTTTCTCTTTTTGTTGTTTTTTTTTTCGCGTGCTCTCGAGCATCCCACCATCGAGTAAGAGCAAGTGATAGCACAGTTAGTCGTTCGCTGCTGCCTGTGCCGGTTGTGGGACTGATTTTCGAGCGGACCCGGGGCCCCAAAAGCGGATTTTTCTCTTCCTCCTTTATATATTTTTTTCTTCTTAGTTGAAAATACTAAGGAGAAACTTTTCCATCCAACACTTTTCTTGTTGAAGACATCAACAAACCTCATCAACAGCCAAAATGGAGGCCATCAAGAAGAAGATGCAGGGTATGAAGTTGGAGAAGGATAACGCCGTCGACAGGGCAGAAACCGCAGAAAATCAAGCCAGGGATGCCAACCTCAGGGCAGACAAGGTAAGTCCTTGAAAAATACATTTTTTTATGGTGTTATGTGATCCAATAAGAAACTATGGAAATAAATTTGTCATTAGTACATGTTTAAGGGGGAGAGGTACACGTTGAGAAAGGATCTAAAAAGTTATTGGGTAGTAATGTATAAAAATATTGTGTGTATAAAAACTCGTGTTTTAAAATTATTGTTAAGCAAAGTGCCTTTAAACTATTGTTAAAAATCTCAGGAAATGTTTTAGTACTTTTGTTCATAGATATCGTGAAAATATTGCCAAGAGGATAAGAAGAAAATGTTATGAGGATTATCATAAAAAATATTGTTCAGAAAGAGTTACTGTGTACCAAAAATACTGTTACAAGTATTGTTTAGAAGGCTTGAATATCTTGAAAATATTAATCAGAAAGTGATATAGGCTACATATGCTTAAATATTGAAAGGTATTGTATCCTGAAAATATGAAGAAGCGAATGAACTATGTCAAAAAATATTCCTAATAAAAAGGATAAAGTATCTCAGAAATATTGTTGAGAACGGGATAAAGAGTACTTCAAAAAATATTTTACGCTTAAGTATCTGAAAAAATACATTTTTAGGCTAAAGTATCTCAAAAATACATTTTTAGGCTAGAGTATCTCAAAAAAATATTGTTGAGAGACGGGTGGAGTACTAGTACCGTGTCTTGAAAATATTTTAAAAACTAGGATAAAGTAACTTGAAAATGTTATTAATGGAGGAATGGTATTTGTATAAATATTGTTATGAAAGAGATATAGAGTACAAGTATCTTAAAAATATTATTTAGGAAAATATATGCTTTTACAAAAATATTGCCAACATTATTTTTTGAAATATTTTTCCCATATCAATCCTCTTATATAACGCAATATATTTTCAAGATACTCTATCCCTTTCTTTCAGCCCAATGGCTCTAAAATACGTCTACTCCCCACTTTTACTGAATTCAATACAAAATCTAAATTGGTAACATTACATTAGTGCCGCATCTCCTTGAATATATAATAGTACTCTTTCGATGGTTGAGAAAATAAGCCTGGAAAAAAAATCTAAATTTGCTGTCTTGAAAAAAAAATCGGCTAAACCGACTTTTAGATCATTATTATCAAAAGCTATATTTCGGGCTTTAGTTTGATAGTGAAATTTTCTTAAAAAGTATTTGAAATTAAATTGAAAATTCTCCTTTTAATTTTCAATAAGTCGATTCGATAGGAATTGGCTCAATTAGTTGATTCGATAAAAATTTTCTCAATTAGTCGAATCGAAAGAAAGTTCACCATATCTATCAAATGGTTACAAGGCTCACAATTTATCGATTCGATACTAAGCTCAACCTATCTATCAAATTTTTATGAGGCTCAATTAGTTGATTCGATACTAAGATCAACCTATCTATCCAACTGATATGAGGCTCACAATTAGTCGATTCGATACTAAGCTCAACTTATCTATCCAACTGTTTTGAGGCTCACACAATTAGTCGATTCGATACTAAGCTCAACCTATCTATCCAACTGTTATAAGGCTCACAATTAGTCGATCCGATGCTAAGCTCAACCTATCTATCCAACTGTTATGAGGTTCACAATTAGTCGATCCGATGCTAAGCTCGACCCATCTATCCAACTGATATGAGGCTCACACAATTAGTCGATTCGATACTAAGCTCAACCTATCTATCCAACTGTTATAAGGCTCACAATTAGTCGATCCGATGCTAAGCTCAACCTATCTATCCAACTGTTATGAGGTTCAATTAGTCGATCCGATGCTAAGCTCGACCTATCTATCCAACTGATATGAGGCTCACACAATTAGTCGATTCAATACTAAGCTCAACCTATCTATCCAACTGTTATGAGGCTCACACAATTAGTCGATCCGATGCTAAGCTCGACCTATCTATCCAACTCTTATGAGGCTCACAATTAGTCAATCCGATACTAAGCTCAACCTATCTATCCAACTTGTATGAGGCTCACACAATTAGTCGATTCGATGCCAAGCTCGACCTATCTATCCAACTAATATGAGACTCAATTAGTCTAATTTTCATTCGATACTGAGCTTAACCTATCTATCAAATTTTTACGAGGCACCATTAGGTGATTCGATACTAAGATCAACCTATCTACCCAACTGTTATGCGGCTCAATTAGTCGATTCAATACGGAGCTCAACCTATCTATCAAACTGTTACGAGGCTCAATTGGTTGATTCGGTACTAAGCTCGGCCTATCTATCAAATTTTTACGAGGCTCAAACGGTCACATTTTTATTAGATACTGAGCTTACCCTATCTATCAAATTTTTACAAAACTCAATTAGTTGATTTGATACTAAGCTCAACCTATCTAACAAACTGTTACGAAGCTCTACTCAATTAGTCGATTTGACACTGAACTCAGCCTATCTGTCCAACTGTTACGAGGCTAAATTAGTCGATTCGATCTTAAGCTTAACCTATCTATAAAATTTTTACATGACTCAATCAGTCGATTAGGTTACCAAGCTAAATGATTCGATACGATAGAAAGCTCAACCAATCCATCAGATAGTTACAAGGCTCAAACAGTCGACTCGATACTATAAGTAATAGATTCTTATCAAGAACTATTTTGCGTTTGGTTTGGTATCATAATTTGCTTATAAAAGTATTTCAAATTAAACAAATAAATTTGCTTAAAAAAAGTACTTAAAATTAAGTAAATACATTTAAAAAAGTGTTCACAAAGTTGAAATTAGTTTAATTTCAAAAGCTTACATATAAAGTAAATACTATCGCATTAAATGACTATAATGTCATTATTTCTAATAGACATCATTAAATTTAGGAAGAATTTAGTACTGGTATTTTACATACAAAGACTTATGAAGCATTTTTTTTCTCCCAACCGGGAGAATCCACCTCAGTACGGACTTATAGTGTTAACTTACTAGAATTACAGTTTAATCTTTCAAGACGGACACATTCCTTACATGAACAGTTTTGATTGGAACCCACAAAAAACTTATTATATTATATTTTATGTCCATAATATTTATATACTACAACTACTACAGTACTACTACTCAGCTGTGCATGTCGTTAAAATTGGTCAATGCTTAATTTCAATGGGTTAAAATGTATTACGTTCCAAATAGAAGCGCCTCACAAAGGCATCGGAAGTTTTTTAGGCTTGTGGGCTGAGCTCTGAACTTCATGTAAGAGATTTTAGTTCTGAAAATCAATTCTGGGTGTCTTCACGCTTAATACTGCACAGTACACTAAGGATGCTCCAATGCCCCGACGCTACTGGTTCCTGATAATATTTTGTTTGCCCATATCCATTCTATAAAAGCCTCTTAAATTAAATAATCCTATAAAAAACATAAGTACTGTAAATGAGAAATATACAGTGGATCCCGCTTATAACGTGTTCAAAAAAAAACCCGTCACAAAAAATGTTGTAAGCGGGAAAACGCTTTAAATGAAAAATCTTAATGAAAATTACTTAGAGTTGAGACCACGAAAATAGGTCGTACCGAGTGGGAAAACGTTATAAGTGGGAACGTTATAAGCGGAATCGTTTGTAGATGCTGCAAATGTTCTTCCGTTGATTTTTATTTTTTTAAATAACTTTGCTAACTTTAATTAACAGAAAATTTCACTGATTCAGTGAGGAAAGAAATTACATTTATTATTATTCGAAATGTGTGCGAAGAAAATTTCATATTATCAAATTTTAAAAATATTGAAATAAATTACATTATACAAGAAATTTTCGTTTCAACGAAACTTTTTAGTGGTACCCTGAAGAGTTCGTTGTAACGAGATTCTACTGTAATAGATTAGTTTATTTTAGAACTGGAAATAGATGAAAATTATAGTACCTCTAATAAAATTAGTTGAATTCGTTGCTGAGGTGCCGCAACCAAAAAAAAAAAGGATTGGGGGCGAGAAAGGGCCCTCGTGGTTTGTATATTTATGAATTATTGGGAAGCCACCTTCTTAAAAAAATTTTGAGGGGCCTCAAGTATCTTGAGTTCCTAGGTGTTTCGGTACTTATATTTCTGAAAGTTACTCGTTATCTCGAAGCAAACCTTCCTAACACATCGCACCGTAACTTGTCAAACCATGACGAAACTCAACCTGCCTATCAAGTTGCTTCAAAGCTCAACAAGTTGAATCAATATTGAGCTCAATTATTCGATTCAGTAAGCAGCTCAACCAGTGTATCAAATTGTTACAATGCTCAATCAGTCGATTCGATATAACGCTTAACCTATTTATCAAAGGCATAATCAGTCGATTCTAACTAAACTCTAAGCACTCTAAACTCAATTATTCAATTTTATACTAAGCTCAATTATTCGATTTTAAATACAAATATAACGCCACTACAGGCAAAATGCCCAACGAGGTGACTGAGAATACTATTTGACAGGAAATACAAATACAAAAACAAAGGCTACAACAGGCAAATTGCCCAACGAAGTGACTGAAGGAAGATGTCCATAAAAAATATGGATGTCAAATTTAACTAAAAAACTCAACCTATCAACCAAATATTTAGAAGGCTCAATTATTCGATTCGATACTAAACAGAATTAGTTGATTCAATAGTAAATTCAATTAGTCGGTTCAATACTATGTTCACAATTATGCGGTTCAATACTAAGTTCACAATTATGCGGTTCAATACTAAGTTCACTATTATGCGGTTCAATACTAAGTTCACAATTATGCGCTTCAATACTAAGTTCACAATTAGTCGATTCAATACTAAGTTCAATTAGTCGATTCAATAGAAAATTCTACCTGCCCATCAAATGTCACAAAGCTCAATCAGTTGATACTAAGATCGATTGGTCGATTTTATACCAAGCTAAATTATTCGATTCGATAGAAAACTCAGCAAGTATATCAAATTGTTACAAAGCTCAATCATTCCATCCAATAGAAAGTTCAATCGGTTGATTCGATACTAAGCTTTATCAGCTGTTATTTGGATCAATAAGTCTATTCGTTACGAAACTTAATCAGTCAATTTCTTACGAGACTCAATATCCAAAAGTTTTTTTATCTATTAATTTTCTTTTTTCCAAAGAAACAAAATTATCAAAAGTTATTTCGCGGAGCCGACTATCGCAAGCAGCTGTTAGAAAAATCGGTCTATATATATATATAGGGCCTGCGCTAGCTCAAACACAGTATAATGAGTAGTATCGTTGCATAACGATAATTGTATAATGAGTAGTATCGTTTCATAACGATAATTGTATTATGAGTAGTATCATAGCATCAAATTGGAAATATGGCGATACTGTTAAAATTACAAAAAAAAAAAAGAAAAAAAATTAGAATTCTCATGTTACACAGTATTGCAAGAAAATTATAATGTCCCTATGTCAAATTCATCAGTTTCGGGATGAGAATCATTCGAATTTCCAGTAGATGGCAGCCAGGTCTCCATCTGAATCGCTCAAGAAATCCCGAGCCGATCCAGTGCTATAAAAAAAACTCCGAAGTATATGAAGGACCTTGAAGGATTTACGATAGCACCCGTTGTGCATTCGGAAACCCCCCCCCCCTTGTTGAGACGAAAGTAAAGAAAGAGAAGAGGGTTTCACAAAAGTAGGTTTCATGCTTATAAGGTATAAGAAGAGAAGCACCAGAGATAACAGACACTCTCACTCGCTCCAACAGCACAGCAGTTACTTCTTGGGCTCTGCGGAAGAAAAAGTAATAGTAGTAGTAGTATGTTCGGGGAGGAGTTTTATTTTTAGCTTGGGCACAGACATGATGCTTCACTTCCATTCCTTGCTCACTATTGAAATTTCCAAGAGAATGAGCGTTACTTCCTCTTAAGAGAATGGGGGGAATGTATCCTTGAGTTTGGAAAAATCTGATATTTTCAGATATCCGTTACGTTTCGGCAATACAGAAGTTCGTGTTTCTTTTTACTATAATATTAGTATTAAGGAAGAATATGTGAAAGTGCTGCTGGAAGTACTGTGACTGATCTTATAATCATGATAGGTACTTATAGTTTTGCGACCACGTGCAGAAAGTGAGAAAAAAACCAAAGTCTTGTATCATTTATCTTAATCAAAAAGTCTCAAAACTATGCTCTATCTCAGCGTTTCTCGACCTATGGTTCGCGGACCAGAGCCGGTACGTGAAGATAGGATAGGTGGGTCCGTAAGCAGACTTGAAATTTGAATTCTAATTAATAATGTTTTTTTTAATTATATGCTACGGATATATTAGGTTAAAATGAAAATTACTGCATCCACTTAAAGGGGTTGATGCACGCAAATTTAAAAAAAAACACATTTTTAAATTTTTAAATACTGCTATGAAATTTTTTGCGTCTGTGTTCAAGTTTTTGTTCTACCTATACATACTAGAAATATTTTAATATAAACTGCTGGCGGACATTATATACAGGGCGTCCCATCCAAGACAGCCCAAACTCTGCGCAGCCAGATTCCTCGCTTGTAATACATAAAAAATGTCCAAAGAACTGTACCTCTACAACCCATAGTTCTTGAGAGAAATTCGAAATAAGGGTATGACGTCATATCCGGTGTAGGGGGAAAAAAACTTTATTGGAAACATGAACACGTAGAGGAGTAGGGTGATTTTAGCGGTTTTGGTGCACAATAGGACTGCGCATTTGCTGCGCATCAAACAATAGGGCTCCCCACTTGCTGCGCATCAAACAATAGGGCTCCCCACTTGCTGCGCATCAAACAAATGGGTGCTTCGCACTTGTTGAGGCTCGCTAGATGGCGCTTCCTATGACGTCATTCCTAAATTATCGTTCTTGCCTATGATGTCATTCCCAAATTATCGTTTTTCAGGGGGGTCATTCCTAAATTAAACTTTATTTCCCAAGTGATGATTTTTTTCAGGGAACATTCCTAAATTAAACTTTTGAATTCATTTTCTGACTTAGAAAAAATTTGCTCCTAAATTAAACTTTATTTCCTGACTTGTTTTTTTTTTTTTGGAGGGATGCTCCTAAATTTTTTTTTTCCATCCCAAGTGATGAGATTATTTCAAAGAGGGGTCATTCCTAAATTAATCTTTTCTTCCACAAATTATTGTTTTTTTACTGACTTAGTTATTTTTCTAATGATTTTTTTTTTCATTCCTAAATTAAACTTTTGAATTCATTTTCTGACTTAGAAAAAATTTGCTCCTAAATTAAACTTTATTTTCTGACTTGGTTTTTTTTTTTTTTCTCAACACCCTGGGAAATTTAAAGTTCATTACCGTTCTTTCAACTCTTTCCCAAATTATCGTTTATTTTCTGACTTCCCAAGTGATGAGATTATTTCAAAGAGGGGTCATTCCTAAATTAAACTTTATTTTCTGACTTTGTTATTTTTTGGAGGGATGCATTTTCTAACTTAATTTTTTTCTATCCCAAGATTTTCCCATAACGTCACTTCGAAGATATCACCAAAGAGAAGGATCTTTCCCAAATTATCGTTTAATTTCAGACTTTTTTTTTTTTTTCTAACTTGGGGATCTTTCCTACATTAAACTTTATTTTCTGATGATTTTTTCATTCCTAAATTAAACTTTATTTTCTAAACTAAACAAAGATGAATCGTTTCATTAATTTTAAAATAAAATTTTTTTCAAGTCACAAATAAACTTTTGTATGTCCAAGCTGAAAAGTAAAAATAAACCAAAGGAGCAATAAAATACAAAGTCATTTTATATGATTTTCATTTATTTCAAATAAATTTCTTCTATCTTAGATTTCAAAACATCAAAATCAATCGCATTAAAACATTTTTCCGCTACATCGTAATTTTCCGCCAGAGTTTTAGCGACTTCGCGAAAGTCAATCAGGGTTAAAGCATGATCAAAATATTTATAAAACATTAAATTATCATTCAACTGCAGACATTCATGACCCAACTGATTAGCATATCCCATGGAACACCCATGGCAGTCAACAATTTTTTCGATGCTAGCAAAAAGTTTTTCACTCACCAATTTAGCCAAAATGTCGGTGATATCCATAGAACTCGTTCCTTTAGTTTGGTTTTCGCGCACACACACTTTCAGATAGTCCAAGCAGAGCGTTTTCTGCACGAGCTCACTGATCACGGTATGAAGTGGTTTATCATCCTCGCTCCAGAAGAGTGCCTCGATTGCCTGGAAAGTCATTTTGAGGGGGTTTTCGGAGCACTTGAAAATTTTGTTGTCCCCGCGATGTAGAGTTTGAATTAGCACATCATCACCGCTGTAGTCCACGATCAGGTTCTCCGACACTAGGAAAGTTCTATCAACGCGTTGCAGCATAGTACGACGAGAGAATTCGGTTCTCAAACATTCCCACACGTACGGCGAAAGAGTCACTCCATTTTTAGCTGGGTGCATGAGTCCATCGCGTTCGAAAAATTCTCGAATATGTACGCGCACTTCACCACTGAAGATCACGACGCTGACGAAAAAGTTCTCCTTCACGTGAAAGATGTTGGGAGGCGGCGCTTCCTTATTGAATCCACTGCTGCGAGATCTCTTAGCCGATGGTGGTTGAGTGTTCGGTGATGGGCGCTTGTTACTCGAAACCATTTTCCGGAACGTCAGGCTGAGTCGGACGTCTTTTACTTTTGGGTCTTTAGGTATCGCGTGACGCCACAGCTGGTTGGTTGGAGGTAGCATCGTCAGCAGGCTGTTGTGTTCCAGGATTCGGTCCACGGATTGGTGCCCCCGTCGAGAGAACACGAGCTTTCTTTCAGCGCCCAGGGAGAGGCAAGCGATGGGGTAATCTTTGACGAGCTGTGATTCGTCATCGGAATGCGGGGAGATGCTCTTGGTTCCATCAGAGTATCGGTTGACGACAACAAAGTTGTAGTCATGGCCTGAGATGCTCTCGACCACGGCTTTCAAATCCAAGAGGAGAGGTGTCCACGGTTGGGCCTGGAGGGTCATTCCGGAAAAGGTGTAGTGTAGGCCAGCGTCACCATACCCAGCATGCTGTCTGGGCATCGGATAAGTCTTGTCGCCAAACTTGAAGACGCATTCCTCTGCTGGACGGTACACGATTTCAGATTCGAGCTGGTGTAGTATCGCAACGGAAGTATCCAGTACGTTCCGAGCGTATTCATAGCGGAGGCTTTCCATCTGTCTAAATGAAAACAACGCATACAGTCTCTCTCCGCAACTCTCAAGATGAAAAAAAAAAAAATTGCGAAATATATATTTTAACAGAAGTTTTTTTTTTTTTTTAAGTTTTTTAAATTTTTATTATTATTATTATTTTACAAAATTAAATTTTTATGCATCTAACCATTCAGCGCATGCTACGACCTTGCTTCTTGCGCAATGCCCTTTTTGCAGAGGGTGAAACCCGCAAGAAGTCAAGGATTTTGGGAAGTTTAAGACTTTCACTGTCTCCAGGTTGAATCGTTGCTCTAGAAATTTTTTTTTTTGCCTGCAGTTCACATAAATGCAACTATATCTGTTATTAACAGTGGTGAGATGAATTTTCATTAAATTATAATCGAAAAGCCCTTCCCCCCATCTAATATTAAGAAGATTTCTGCTAACCCAGAGCATTTGTGGGAAATCTTCTTCGGATAGCTCCTTGCTAGAGAATGGCGGCTTGTAGAGAGAGTGATATACTCTCCCTGTGCTTAAATCAAAGCAAGCCATTTCCTTAACAACATATATCCCACTTTTAAGCAAGAATCCCTCAAAATCTAACACGCAAGAAGCCATAGAAAAAAAAAATCTTACCAAGTTGCGGAGAGAGAAGTGTATCCAAGCGAGCGAGAGAACTAAGTTAAGGAATTGTGTCTGTCCCGCAGTTTATATACTGCAGTTGCAGTTGATAAGCATAAGTATAGGAATATACTGTGAATCTCAAAGTGCACCCAGTAGCATCACTATCTCATTCACGTGAATCACTAATACAATATATTCATGTGAGCATGCATCACTGATACAGTACCAATATCTAATGATACACTATCCAATGTTACATGAATCACTGATAATGATGTGAGTAGCATCACTATCTCATTCACGTGAATCACTGATACAATATATTCATGTGAGCATGCATCACTGATACAGTACCAATATCTAACGATACACTATCCAATGTTACATAAATCACTGATAATGATATTGACGTGAGTATGCATCACTCGCGTTGCTTCGATTATTCTGCACGCGACACTGATAACTATATGAGTACTGTCTGCCCGAGTAATGACGCATAGCACACGAGACTCGTTATCGCTTCCTAACCCTTTATCTCATTAAAAGTATCATCTTCTTTGCAGATCCTCTCACTTCGTTTTTGAGTTTTGTCCAGACAGCATCAAGTTTTTTAGCTTTCGCTTCGTACGTTCGCGCAATGGCTAGTTTTATCGATTTCGGTATAAGTAAAGAAGAATTAGTTAGATTGTTGGAAAATGACGATAATTTCGTCAATGAATGTCTCAACGAGGATTTAGTTAGTGATCGCGATATAAAATTAATGATTGAGGATGAGGAGAATTTCATCCAGCAATGCCTGAAGCGTCCTGCGCCAGTAGAAGCTGGACCAAGTGGATATGCTCCGTCAGAGAAGAAGAAGAAAGAGGTTAGTTGTTTTTTTAAATTATCGCGCGTTAAATTTTATTCCAAATTAATTTTCAGGAGTAAATTTTATTTCGAGTTGAATTTATTTCATGTAAGGTATTTAAACTCATTTATTTAATGGTAGAGCTGCGAAACATCTGGGAATTTCATTACAAGTTAAATTTTATTTCGAGTTAAATTTAATTTCAAATCAAATTTATTTATGTCGCGAGTTAAATTTTCATTCATCGAAAAAAAAATTATTCAGTTGTATTTCATGTCGCGAAACAATTTCTCAGGCGTAAATTTATTTCAAGTTAAATTTATTTCATGTAAGGTATTTAAACTTTATTTAATGGTAGAGCTGCGAAACATCTGGGAATTTCATGTCGCGAAACAATTTCAAAACGACACAAGAATTCAAATAGAAATTTTTTTATTCAATTGTACATCAGCAGACTCGTGAATCAATTTATACATTTGCGCACTGGTGAGATTAACGGCTTTCGTAGTGGGCGCATTTCCGCTAAAATAGCGTATATCGTAGGTTTTATTACAATACGTGAGAAAAATATTTCCTCCCAGCGGAAGAGAGGAATTACATCTTTCAAAGTCCATTTGATTTTTATATGTTGTTGCTATAAGAGTAAATAATATAACAATCAGTATCGTGAATATGGCGAACATTCTCTTGTGTCTTATCAGTTCTCCATTACTCTCCAATTCGTAGGACCAGCAGCTCGGTAAATCGAATGACGGTACATCCGTTTTCCATGCGATACCCTGCTTTCTATTGTTTTGATCGTAGATCACGGCTTCCACTGTTGTTGGCATTTCAAAGCTCTAACCAAATATGTTTCAAAAATGGGTTTTTTATATAATCTCTCGGAGCTCCGGTTTCTTCTAGCGCTTTCAGGAAAATTTCTTGACCCACCACGGGTGATTTTCTCCGACCGACCACACTTGATATCAAATCGCGAATGTCGCTTCCTTTGATGAGTCTGCTCTTATAAACGATCGAGCCGTTAGAATTAATTTTTAATATGTTCGGATGCTTATTTATATGCGTGATAATTTTTTCTGAGTGCCCTCTTTGCGATTTCGGGACAGAAATCAGAGCTATTGGTAATTCGTCAACTTTCTTTTTCTTCTCTTTTTCTACTTCTTGAATTTTCGGTTCTGGTAACCGCGGTGGATTGTTCTCGGCGACGTTGATTCTCTTGTTCAGCAGATTCTGATAGAGTTTAATTTTTATAGCTTCGGGCTCCTTGCTTCGCAGTATTTTCAACATCTCGTTGTCCAACTCAGAAAGCTGCTCTTTTGTGGTCACATGACGCGATAACAATTGTTCTGGAACCAGAGCGAATTTCTGTGCGTGCTCCATTATCTCGTGAACAAAGTGGCGAGGGTTTGTATGGCGGCTGGGATTAACTGGAACAAAAAACCTCCTTTCTGAATCAGCACGCGCTTTTTCTCGTATAGCGGCGTCTTTTTGCAGGCGAGTTTGCGAAGTGTATTTCTGTGCCTTTTCAGTTTATTTTTCTGTTTTGAGGATAACGGTATGACACCCTTCAAAATATTGAGTGAGCACTCGCAGACTGTCTTTAATGCTGATTTCGGTAATTTCTTCAACAAATCCTTACGTTTATTCCTCGGACAGGCAGAGAGTAGACGAAGCACTTGTTGCTTCTCCAATGCCATACTTTAAAATAACGATGTTTTTATTCCAACCATATGCTATATGCTATAGCCTTCTTCAGCGCGCAGTGCTTTATCATGTTTTCGTGGAGAAAACAGTTCGCGCTCACTTCTGGCAAGTCCACAATGTTGGGGCAGAGAATCGCATCTAGATTATAAACTTTTAACCCGTACTGCTGCAGTAGCATCCGACACTTGTCGTGGCCTTTCGTATACAATACGACTTTTGATAATCGCTGCAAATGTTGCTCCAGCATTTCAAAAGGTACATCACCCGCCGACCACGATATTTCGTGTATGTTGTTGGTGACGTAGAGACATTGGTGTCTATCTCTAGGAGATAATTCCGAAAACTTTTTGGGCGGTTTATATACATAGTGAAAATTTTCTCTCGAATGCATGAAACACCACGCCAACTCCTTGATTATGAATGTTCTATCCGACAGCTGGAAACCCTCGACCTCTATCACAGCCGTCATGTTCGAAAATGGAAAGTTTCATTTCCTGGGTTTATAGATATATTGCGTCTGCCCAGGTAACACGTTAGTGCGCAGGCGCATTTCCTCCTCCGTCTCGGGTCGTAAATCAACCATTAAATACGAATACGGTTTTTTCGTGCTATCCTCGAACACCTCGTTGAAAAATTTGATTTTATTGGGAAACAGCTGACGTCCCAGGTGGGTCACCTGACTGACATCTCTTCTATTTTTGAATAGAAACATATATTGCGCGTTCAGAGAAACGTTTCTCATTTCCCGCCCCTGGTGAAACACGTTCTGCACTATGAAAATCACGGTCAATTTTCTGTGGTGACTGTACTTTGTGAAAAGGTTTGCTAATTTTTTCTCGCCCGATAGCTCGTTCATGAGGTCATCTAAAATCACCAAGCTGTCTTCTTCCACGCTTTCGAAATTGCTCCCCTCTCGAAACTCAACGTAGTCTTCCATATCTTCGAACAAAGTCTGATATTCGCCGTAAAACCATATAACTCGTTTCGGACGAGGCTCTCGAAACATTTCGTTTCTGTGTTTTAATAGTTCTCTGAGAAAATATGTTTTTCCCGAACCGGTGGGTCCGGCAATGAGCACGGTGCTCGGATGTGTCAGCTTGAAAGGTTCCATAGTAAATGACAAATGAATGAATTTTTTTTCTCTTTTATTTAACAGAAAAATTTTTCTTTACAAAGCTTGCTACGCGCATATCGTTTTGCATATTAAAACGCGATACAATATTATTCATACTTTTGCCGATACATCGAGAATAGATAAAAAAAATCACATAGTGACCGCACACGGTTGTCTTATCTGATTGTAACATGACGTCATTATAGTCGACGCGCGAGTAGCGTCGTAGAAATCTGTTTATGTGTCCCTTCTTGAAATAGGTGGGCGGGTTCCCGTAAGAGTCGAAGAAATCAGCTCTCGCTTCGTTTTCGATGTAAATAGCCAACCAGTGCGTTCCGGGTTCATTCTCTCTGTCCGTGTTCACAACCAGTGCAGCGGGATAAGCGATCACATTTTCGGGTAAATTGTCACTCGCAAAAACACCTAGGAAAGCCTTTCGAGTGTGGGGGTGTGTCGAGAGGGCGTGCTCTATCTGTTTAGTGTTCATCCCGCAAAGTCACACAAGACGCTTCTGGACTTTGTTATTTCCACCAACGATTCGAATTCGGCAAATATGATAACCGACACGGTCTTGGTCAAGGCTGAGGAAAACTTGAGTTCCACTCGCAGATTACCCTGCTTTTGTAGGTGCACGTGTCCGCAGTCACTCATGTCGGGTATCAGGTTGAAGGCGAAGAGGCTGTAACCGCCGGCTTCATATTCTTCTCTGCTCACGTCACATCCTTTATCTTCTCCGGGCCTTCCGGTGCCCACGAAGAGTGTGTTGTAGGCTCTGATGACGTGTCTGTTCCTAAAGTCTGGTTGTAGCGACGTGTGGGGGACGGGTCTTCCATCGATAGAAACAGAAACAAAGTTGACGTTGTTGTGCTTGAAGTCGAAGGGGTTCAAACCGAACGTTCCGTTGAATGCTTCCGTGTCCACCATGCCCATAACCAATCGCTTAGGCATGACACCCAGAAATACGTTATCTTGCACGAAACTCATGCTTCCCATGGATATCGAATAGACCTTGCATATCACGCGGTTAATGCAATATTTGGCTGTTGTTTTCTCGAGCGCCATGGCATGCGCTACAGCCACAGCAGGATTCATTCTTACTTTACGCACAAAAATACTCGCTTGCTCGATAACCACGTCGCAACCCTGAGCAGCAGTGATCAGAAAGAACTCGGGTTTCGATCGAACCAGTCTCATCTTCAAGTCCACGAGAGAGAGCATCAGCTTCGGTTGATAGAATATGTCGACGTGAGGCACGCCCATCATTTCAAAAGAATTTTCCGCGAGTTTAGCTCTCTTCTTGGCCCCTTCGTTCTTGGTGAGGTCAGACATGTGACCTGCAGTGTCCTTGTAGTAGCCCTCGGCTGTCAGGGGTCCTCTCTTTGCATCCGATCCGTAGTTAAGCAGTGTTTCCAGGTAAGCTCGATACGGATAAGTGTGTGATGAGTTTGTGAGCGTTCTTCCATTCAACGTGACGTCAATCTGAGAGAAAAGGGTATGCAAGAAATTATTCGCCGTCGATACGGCTTCGGCGGTTTCTGGTTTTGTCACCTTTACTCTGACATACAGCTGAGTGGCAGAAAGGTCTATGTATTCTTCGGCACTACCGGCCACGTGAAATTCGATGGGGGCCCCCGAATCACGCACTTGAGATATGGGATGGTACTGGACCCATTCGGCTGATTCTATAGAGGTTTCCGTGGGTGGCACCGTGAACAGATCGGCTTCGCTTTTCAAACATTCATGAGAATTTTCGTGGATTAAAGCCATCGCTGAATATATCGGATGTCGACAGCTTTCTAGCTCTCTTCTTACTGACGGTTTTCTTGACGAGTCTCTTCCTTTTATTCTTTCCTCCGAGCATGGATTTGATTTTATTGGCCCCCTTATCCGTGAGAGACCTTCCGGCTTCCTTGGCACGATCGCGAGCTGCGATCTTTGCGTCTTTTCCTTGAACGATGTCGTTGGCGAAATCCACACCAGAGCGCAACAGTTGAGAACCGACTGCCTTGGCACCGCGTTTCAACAGGGGCACGGCCGATCTGAAGAGAGAGCTGAATATAGATCCGAGGCCATAACCTCTTTGCAGAGCGCTACCCTGATAATATCCGAGTCCGTTTCCAGCCTGAGCGAGATAATAATCGTTGATGCTGTGGGCACAGCTCCGGTACGGTTTATAATGCATGTCGCAGTCTAAAGTGTAGTTTCACTATCACCTTTCCACGTTGAAATGTGAAAAACTTGCCCATGTGCGTCCTTAAATACATGTGAACGATGTCGAAACTCTTTCTGGCCAGCGGCACGTAATGGGCGCGTTCGAAAGACACGCTGACGATATCCCCGTCCTGACCGCTAGTTTTCACGATTCTCAGTAGCGGGGCGTAGGTGTTACCCACGACCTGAGGTTCGACCAGGTTGCAGTACACGTACAAGAGATGAAAGTCTAATTTAGGATCGGCTGTGAAAGGACCCTCGACTATGGTCGGACCCTCTATCAGGCCGGGTTCGAAACCCAGGTTTTCGGCTATACCGTGTCTGAGACTGAGCTTGGTGTCTTTCTTGAGGTTCACCTTAACTTTTTTCGTGATTTTATTGTACGTCACACCAATCTTGTCTTGAAAATTTTGAGTGGATATGGCTTTGATCAGTTCGGGGGTCGTCTCGTAGAAACCCGGGGCTATGCGACCGGTCTTCATTATCTTGTTTCCGACATCGAATTCGAAAGTGTTTGTCTCTTGAGTGATGTTGTGGAATGAATGGGGATAAATTATCTCCGACAGTGCGACTTCCATCTCGGATTCGAATTCCAGGGTGTTTGGAAGTTTAACCACGAAACTCGAGAGCGTGTTGTCGGGAAAAAAGTCTCTGGAAGCATCGCTGGGTAGAGTGAGATAGAAAGAAGCCATCTCTGAAATGACAGATGCGCGCACTGTTTCCGGGTTTTTATAGGACCACCCACGCGTTGAATTTTTTCGGATACCCCCGAAATTTCACGAGGTATTGAATAATTCCTTTTCTTCTCCTCTTCTTTAAAACTTTTTCAATCGGAAATTTTTCTCCCATCTTTACACCTACCATCTCTTCAGCGTAGAATGTGCCCTTGATTTCTTCCCCCATCAGGTCCTCGAGCTTGTAAACGGGAATTTCCCTTTTCACGCACTCGGTCACCACGAATATCTCTTCGGTGAAATTAGAATCGTACCCCCTCTCGAAGGTGTGTTTTGATCTTGTGATGCGCACGTGATCACCCACTTTAAACTTGCAATCTTGTTTCTTGGGTGTATCCCCATAGAGATTGTTCCACACCTCCGGCTCGTTTCCGGGGTTCACGTCCACGGGCCTCATTTTTATAGACCTGTGATACCTGTGATTGTAACTCCACACGAGGTCTTCGATCATGTCGATGTAGCGATACGTGTTCTTGGCAGTGAAGTACTTGTACATCCAGTTTCTGAGAGACCTGTTCCATCTTTCCACCACGCTGGCCTTTATCTGTTCGTTCTCCGTAGTGAAAAACTTTACACCTTGACGCTTGAGGTAGCGCTGGACTGGTGACGCTATAAATTCGCGCCCCTTATCGCTCTGTAGCGCCACTGGTTGACGTTGTTGAAAGATGCTTTCTAAAGCTTTGGCCACGCTGTCACCGGTTTTCCTTTTGAGAGGCACGACGAAACCGTACTTGGAAAAGACGTCGATGCACGTTAAAAGATAGTTGTAACCATCGTTGTGAATTGCTAGATTACGCATGTCCACCAAGTCGATTTGAAATTGACTGTTTAGACCGGCCACTATTGTTTTGTTGCGGGGAAACACTTTTTTAATGGATCTGTGTAACGTGTACGCTCTCTCGCCAGCCAACCAATCTCTGATTTCTTTTTTCTTTGATGACTTGAGCACGCGCTTGAGGGCGGATACGCCACCGAAACTAGCGGGAAGACGTGGGTTTCTATACCTCTCATCCATTGCTTGTGTTAGACTTACGTGTCCTACATTCCCTTTTTATTTGTTTTTCAGGAGCGACACCTATGCGAGACGTGCGGCAAGGAGTTTTCCTTGCGTAGGAATCTGAATCAGCACAGGCTAACGCATGGCGAGCGTCGCCACAAGTGTTTGGTGTGCGATGCAGCGTTTCACCGCAAGAGCGATTTGATGCGCCACCAGCGTGCCATGGGGCATGGTGCGCCACCCCAGCATGGTGTGCCCCCACAGTGGGCACAAGGAGCACCACCACAGAGGCCATCACCGAGCCATCACCGAGCAGGACCACCCCAGCATGATGCGTCCCCACAGTGGGCGCAAGGAGGAGCACCACCACAGCGGCCATCACCGAGCCATGGGGCACAGCAGCAGCTTGGAGCACCCCAAGGAGGAGCACAGCTAGGAGGAGGAGGAGGGCAAGTCAGGCGCGCACTCGACATGTTGTCGACGCACGAATTGATCCCCACCCCAGACACCGAAATGGATATGACCACCTTCCTCGACAGCGTGAGAGAGGAGTTGACGCGGCTGTTGAGGGAGGACATGACCACCCACAGGTCCCTTAAATGGAACATCGTCGCGACTGCTGTTTTTTCCAGGAAAGGAAGTGACGGCGAGGACGAGTTCTGCAACGGGTATCTTCGAAGTAAAATGCTCACCACTTTAACCGCCGACCAGATAGAAGAGCACCTACAAATAGCCTTCGTAAAGGTAAAGCAGGCGACAGAGGATTTTGAAGGCAGCGGAAGTGGTTGGGTGCTCGAGCGCGTGCTCTTGCTTGAGCTAAACACGGCGCAATACCAACCACTAGCGGCCGCCACTTATATTCCGCTGCCAAAGGGGGTAGCCAGCAGAAGAGCAGTGGTAAATGTAAAGAACGATGATGAGAAATGCTTTCTCTGGTGTGTGTTGGCTGCCCTACACCCGGTGAAGCAAAACCCCGAAAGGGTGTTCAACTATATTCAGTATGAGAATGAATTGAATACCAGTGAATTAGTATACCCGGTGACACTTAAACAAATCCCACGGTTCGAAGCTGCGAATTCAGTGCGCATTAACGTCTTTGGGTTGGAGGGGGGAGAAGTCTTTCCTCTCAGGATTAGTGAGGTGGTGTCTGGTACACCAATCAACCTCTTGTTCATCAGCAACGAGACAACGTCGCACTACTGCCTCATCCAAAACATGTCTCGTTTGCTTTCCTACACGACCAAGTATGAAGGTGCATCCCACTTTTGCAATTATTGCTTGCAACGCTTCTCCTCCCTCGAGCAGCTGAATGCGCACGAACCACTTTGCCAGACACACGGTCTGCAACGAGTGACGTATCCCGGTGTAGACGACAACGTGATGTTCTTCAAGAACAACCATTACCAGCTGCACGTTCCATACGTCATATATGCGGACTTTGAGGCGATCTTGGAGAAGGTGGACAGCTGTAAGCCGAACCCGTCTCTCTCTAGCACAACCCAGAAGAGCCTTCACCGCCCCTGTGGATTCGCGTATACGGTCGTGGGGCCCGATGGTGTATACGTGAAAGAGCCCACAGTGTACAGGGGTGAAGATTGCGTGGACGTCTTCTTCCGGTGTCTCGTCGAAGAAGAACGAGTGGTTATGGGCAAGCTCGACAACCCGGTGCCTCTGCAGATGACAGCTGAAGATGAAGAGAGATTCGGGAATGCGACCACTTGTATGGTGTGCGACCGCCCACTCGGTGACGACAGGGTTCGTGACCACTGTCACATCACCGGTGGTTTTAGAGCGGCGCTGCATCAGAAGTGCAATCTCCAGCTCAGGTTAAGACGTCACATCCCGGTTATATTTCACAATTTACAAAACTACGACGCTCATTTCCTGATGCAAGGACTTTCCCGGTACCCCGATCGCAGGATCCAGGTGATCGGGAGGAATATGGAGAAATTTATCTCCTTTTCTCTCGGTCGCCTGCGATTCCTGGATTCCAACCAGTTCTTGGCGGCGTCGTTGGATTCGCTCGTGCAAGCGATGAACCCCGGTGACTTCAACAACATGAAGAAATGTTTTGGAGCTACGAGTCATCTTCTTCAACGTAAAGGATGTTATCCGTACGAGTACGTTGACTCGTTTGAGAAGTTCGAAGATCCGGTGCTGCCCCCACGAGAGGCCTTTTACACCTCTCTGGGGGATCAACATATAACCAGTGACGAGTATACATATGCGCATACCGTTTGGAGAGAATTCCGGTGTTCCAACCTCGGTGATTACCACAACCTCTACGTGAAGACTGACGTGCTGCTTCTCGGGGATGTGTTCGAGAGTTTTAGAAAACTCTGCGAAGAAAACTACAAGATCGACCCGGTGCATACGTTCACATCCCCGGGATTGGCCTGGAACGCATGTCTGCGAATGACCGGTGTCAAGCTCGAATTGATCAACGATCCGGACATGCATCTCTTCATGGAGAAAGGTATCCGAGGTGGGGTCTCAGTGATCTCCAAGCGGTATGCGCGAGCCAACAACCCGTTAATACCCGGTTATAACCCCAGTGAACCTACATCATATATCATGTACTATGATGTGAATAATTTATATGGAAAGTGTATGATGGAGCCCCTCCCGGTGAGAGACTTCAGATGGTTGTCCCCCAGTGAACTTGAGAGCATCGATTTTCTCAACATCGATGACAACGCCGTCAAGGGGTATATTTTAGAAGTGGACATGGAATACCCGGTGAAGTTGCACGACGAGCACAATTGTTTCCCCTTGGCGGCAGAAAACATTGAAATTACTGGTGACATGCTCTCTCCATTCATCAGAAGACCCGGTGATAAACCATCCAAAAAGCTCTCACCAAATCTGATGAACAAAACTTCCTATGTGATCCATTACCGGTGCCTGAAGTTATACACGTCGCTGGGAATGAAGCTGACGGGTGTTCGGCGTGCAGTCGAATTCACACAGGATCCCTGGATACGCCCGTACATAGCGTTCAATACGGAAAAGAGGAAGCAAGCCCGGTGCGAATTCGAAAAGGACTTCTATAAGCTCCTCAACAACGCTGTGTACGGGAAATCGCTAGAAAATTTGAGGAAGCACGTCGACATCCGTCTCGCCAACAATCAGAAGAGCTTGAGGAAGCTAATATCATCCCCGGCATTCGAATGCTTCAGGATAATCACCGGTGAGTTAGCCGTCATCAAGATGTTGAAGACGAAAATCCATCTGGACAGGCCCATATATACCGGTGTCACGATTTTGGACCTGTCCAAACACTTGATGGCGGACTTCCATTATAATTTTATGAAGAAAAAATACGGACCCAGTGTGGAAGTTTTGTTCACAGATACAGATTCATTCCTCTACGAGATAAAAACCGGTGACATTTACAAAGACATGAGGGAGGAGCTCCACAGATTCGACACGTCAAATTACCCCGGTGATCATCCTCTGTTTAGCCTGCAGAATAAAAAAGTGGTGGGCGTCATGAAGGACGAGAACGGCGGCGAACCCGTTGTGGAATTCGTCGGATTAAGATCAAAAATGTACAGCATGGTCACAGCAGTCGCGGAGAAAAAGACCGCCAAAGGGGTCGTTCGTGCGGTTGTTAAAAAACAACTAAAACATCAAGATTATCTGGCTTGCCTCCGTAACAACTCCTCGATCAAAAATACTATGCTAAAAATCTCCTCCAGTAACCACAAACTTCAAACGGTCGCCCTCCGCAAAACGTCGCTGTGCCCTCGCGACGATAAACGCTATATTCTCGGTGATGGCATTAAAACATATGCGTATGGCCACTATGCCATTCGATGAACAGTGCTACATGGACACTGATGTACATATTTTTTCCCATTTATTTTAACATATTTTTCCATTTATTTTGTATATATTTTTTTCCATTTATTTTGTATATATTTTTTTCCATTTATTTTGTATATATATTTTTTCCATTTATTCTTGTATATATATTTTTTCTCATTTATTTTGTGTATCATTAAAATTTAATTTTCTTTATCATCAATGCTTCTGTCATTAATTGAGTTACGTGTGATTTTTTTTTTTCAGCTTGAGTATGATGAAAAGTCAATAACATTTCTTTTTGAGGGAATTTTATTTTACAGCTTGATATGTGAAAAAAAAAGTTTAATTTAGGAATGAAAAAAAAAAATCATTAGAAAAATAACTAAGTCAGTAAAAAAACAATAATTTGTGGAAGAAAAGATTAATTTAGGAATGACCCCTCTTTGAAATAATCTCATCACTTGGGATGGAAAAAAAAAATTTAGGAGCATCCCTCCAAAAAAAAAAAAACAAGTCAGGAAATAAAGTTTAATTTAGGAGCAAATTTTTTCTAAGTCAGAAAATGAATTCAAAAGTTTAATTTAGGAATGTTCCCTGAAAAAAATCATCACTTGGGAAATAAAGTTTAATTTAGGAATGACCCCCCTGAAAAACGATAATTTGGGAATGACATCATAGGCAAGAACGATAATTTAGGAATGACGTCATAGGAAGCGCCATCTAGCGAGCCTCAACAAGTGCGAAGCACCCATTTGTTTGATGCGCAGCAAGTGGGGAGCCCTATTGTTTGATGCGCAGCAAGTGGGGAGCCCTATTGTTTGATGCGCAGCAAATGCGCAGTCCTATTGTGCACCAAAACCGCTAAAATCACCCTACTTAGAGGTATTTGCACATGTTTGCGTAGGAAGATGTTCCAAATGCCCACCGTGCATATCGAGGAATGCATGCGCATCAAGCCGTCGTTTGATGTAGCACCGGATATGCCGTCATACTTTTCTTTCGCTTTTTTCTAGAAAACTATGGGCCGTACAGGTACAGTTCTTCGGGCATTTTTTATGCATTCCAATCGAGGAATCTGGCTGTGCAGAGTTCGGGCTGTCTTGATGGGACACCCTGTATATGGTAATATTGTTAGATAAGGTGGCACAAAGTTTGGGCAAATTTCGATGATTTTTGAAAAAGTTACATGTTGTTGAAGTTAAAATTTGAGGAAAAAATGACCAACCTTTAAAATCCGAAATGTTCGTGTTAAATTGTATAGAAACATATCCATAGTATTTGATTGAGAAAAAATGGGTGCCTGAAGTGAATAGAAAGTTTTTAAATGCTACTTAAAGAAGGAGATTTTTTTTTCCATAGGAAAGCATGGGAAGTCAAGATCGCGCACCAACCCCTTAAACGTTTGTCACCTGTAAGTTTCTTGCCTCAGTCAACATCTACAGGGTGATCCAAAAGTCACGCAACACGTTCTAATGTATTTTATTTTTAAAATTCTTTAAGGAATAAGTCAAAAAAACAGCTATATAGTTCAAATAAGACAACATTTGTGGGTACAAAGCTAAAGTTTGTTTCAAAATGTTAATGTAAGTATTCAAATTGTGAGCATTTGCGTTAATGCAAGCGTGCATTCTTTTTGCCAGGATTTTGGCCACATTGAATGGTTTGTTTTAGTTAATCAATGAAATGGAGATTATTCTTGTGCATTTGTCAGTTGTCCTCACAAGAAATCTCAGGGGAATTTTTTTAATTGTCTGGTGATCTTGGTGGCCACGATCCTTTTGTAAAAAAGGCTGCCATCAAAAACTGTGTGCAATAATCCATTCTCATTAGACGTGTGGCAGGTTGCTCCATTTCTGTTGCAAAAAGCAAAAATGTTTCATTTTCATCCAACAGTTCGATCAATTACAAGATCATATCCTGTCCCATCCACTGTTTCTTAAAAAAAAATGAACCCACACTTTCCTGTGGCGTGAAATTGAGCACCAAATTCTGACATTTGATCTGATCTGGAGCTTCCATATACGGAACAACCCTAACACGGTAGGGTTAAACTCCAATTTCTTCAAAGTTCTTTTTTTCAGTTTTTTAAATTCTTTTCCTTTAGTTCACGCATTACATGCTGGCTCAGTAGAGATGGGTGGCCCACTTCGTCTTGCGGTCTTCAACATTTCCAGTTTCTCGAAAATGGAACAACAATAGGAAGAATGTTGTCTTATTGGGCACAGAAACATTTTTGAATTCACTTTTGAACGCCTCAATAAAGGCTTCAAACGAATGAGTTGAAAAATATTTTTCAATCATAAAAATTCTTTGCTTCGGGCAAAACAAAACCAACTTGATCATACAACGAAAAAAGAGCCACCGAGAGTATCAGTTCACATGTATCTTTCCATGTTGAACAGTATAGTGCTGCTGTCTATGAAAAAAACTTTACATTTACAATCAAGTACAATTTGAGAAATTAATTTTTTTTATAACGGATTGCGAGACTTTGGGATCACCCTGTATCTGCAGCTCCCCAGAATAGTCAAAAATAATGTGGAATATAACAAAAAAACCTTTTCAGAACAGCTAACATGCACCCATAAATATAGGCAGCTTACCGCGATGCCTCAGACAAAGGGTGGTGACGCCCCCTAGGAGACGTGACGCGCACTTTGTAAAAATCACTAGTTTAATTAAAATATCTCACTGGTCCAAAAACGCTACTCTGTTAGAAATATCGTTAAAAATATTATTTAGCCATTGATTTGTTTCACATTCGGTACGCATAATTCCGATTGTACATCGTACCCGTTATGCCACAGACATGGATGTGCAAATTTTCGCTTTTTTAGGTATACCAGCTGATTAGACAACTTATAATGCAATTTAAGTTTCCCGGAAACGTGAATGTCGATCGTACATTGAAAAACACGTTAGGAAAATGACATCCATAGAGTACGAGTAACATGGGTAGAGTAAACATTCAAACGTCATTTTTAAATTTGTTGAAATTTGCACATTCATGTTTCTAGCATAAAGGCATAATATATGCCAACACAATGCGATACATATCTCCAGTAGTTTCTATTTTGCAAATTTTCGAAAATTAAGAAACAATATGTACAAACCTGTATGTTAATTGAATCAATCTTTATTGAATTATATTGATGTCATGTTATTTTATCATGCATGTAGACAACATGTGTGGTTAATAATGATTTTTTCCCCCAATGTCTAAAAATTTGTAAAAGAAAAGGGCATTGAAAAATATAATAAGGGTGTATACAGTACTTTATATTGCGTAGAATATTATACAGGGTGTCCTGAAAGTCCTGATTCGGCATTTATGTCATCAACCGTTCGTATGGGTCTAATTTAAAAAATGCTCAAAATGTGTTCGGGAATCACTCAGCCAGTTTCGAGAGTGAAAGTACAGTGCGTCAAAAAATAAAAACATAAATTTTTATACTGTCCCTCGCCCAACTTCCAATTATAAAGAGTTGTTGCCCTGTCTCTTCTGAGGCCAACAAAAAAAATTCCATGTCTCTAAGTGCAGTGTTCGCTAAGACATTTTAATTCAAAAACCAGAGAAAATTTGAGAAAGAACAGCATAAAAATATGGTAAAGAAACGTTTTCCGTTAGTTTATGCTGTCCTTTCACAACTTTTCTCCGGTTTTTGAATTAAAATATATCAGCTGATATTGCACTTAGAAACATGGAACTTTTTTGTTGGCATCAGGAGAGACGGGGCGACAACTTTCTGATTGGAAGTTAGAGGATGGGGGGAACCATATAAAAATTTTTATTTTTGTGACACACTGTATTTTCCCTAACGGAACTGATACAGAGTGATTTCTGAACGAATTTTGAGCATTTTTTAAATTAAAACCATATGGTTGATGAGATGAAGGCCGAAATGCGTACCAAATATGAAATAACTCAATGGTTAAATAATATTTTCAATGATATTTCTACTATACCAGTGATTCCAAACGTGGGCATTAACGCCCCCTGGGGGCGGTGGAATGTTCCAGAGGGGCGGTAGAAGCTACGGGTTTAACATAGGATCCTATAGGTTAGATTGCGTTGGGGGGCGATGGGAGAAAAAAATTTCTGAAGAAGTGGGTGATGGGACAAAAAAAAAAGGTTGAGAAACTATGCACTAGACCATAATTTCCCAACCTTTTTTGTCCCATCACCCACTTCTTCAGAAATTTATTTCTCCCATCGCCCCCAATGCTATCTAACCTATAGGATCCTATGTTATACCCGTAGCTTCTACCACCCCTGGAACTTTCAACCGCCCCCAGGGGGCGTTAACGCCCACGTTGGGAATCACTGTACTAGACCATAGTTTTTTGAGTGTTTTGATCATGTTAAAAGGTATGAAACGTCACATGATTAACAATTCGGCCATTATATAGTTTAAGCTGTTATAAATTACATTCGCGCATTTGGAAGATATGATGTCCTACGTGTGACTGAAGGACGTCGTATTGAACATTTATATAAAAACCAAGACACATTTTCCTTTTACATATAAATGTAACTTTTCATATCTAAATGTAACTTTTCATTCTGTTTCACTAATTGCAGAAAATGCAAAGATATGAAATTGGTTGAGTCTTTGTTGATTGCTCTGTGTGCCTGCCAAAGCATAATCAGTCTATCTAATGAGTTATCACAAAGCTCTATTAAGTCGAATTGTTGCGAAGACCAGCCAGTTAATTCACTTCGAAGTCTAATCAGTTATTATCAGCTGATTTGCTCCCAAGTATGATTCAACAATTTATTACCGAGCCTAATTTGATGATTTTTTAGCAGAATCAATCAGTCGATGTACATATTCTGAGACTTGATCAGTAGATTCATTACAGAGCTTCATCAGTCGATTTTCTAATATTGAGCTTGTGATCAGTCACTTGATTTATTATTGTTGCGCCTCAGTCTATTTGTTAAAGCTGAGCGCTTGGTCAGTCGATTTACCGATGCTAGAGCAGTTTATTTGCCAATACTGAATTCCGATTCATCAGTCGATTTTGTGAATTTGAACTTGATAAATTGGATTTCCTAATATTGAGCTTGGCCAATCGATATATTGAGCTTGACCAGGCGATTTGCTCTAATATACTTGTGAATCTTATATTAGCTCATAATATAGTTTAAGTATATAAATTATTAAAAACATTAAAAAATTACAAAATATGTCGAAAAAAAATTATGCATCTAAAAAAAAACAAATTTTTGTTTTTCAGTAAAATTTCTAAAAATCGTGATAATTAATTATAAAAATACTAACTATATTTATTATAACTATAAAACTACGTAGTTAATTCTTACTACGCAAAGGTTAACGTTTTGGAATGAAATTATAGTTCAATTTGTATTCACTTAATTAATTTTTTGAAATGAAGTGCGTTTCGAAAATTGTGAAATGGCTACTAATTAGATTGGTATAAATATTTAAAATATTATAATATATACACAACAATTTTTTACTGTAATTTTATTCTGACGCTAAAACAATTTTCCTACAATTATTTATATTTTCTGGGCAAAATTGTGTTTCTGGGCAAAGTTATTCATTCAAAATTAATATAATTTGTTTTTATCGACTGTTTTTCTATCTGTGGATTTGCCATACCACACTGAGAACACCGGTTCTTTGCCTATCTATCTATGGATATATACAGGGTGATTACTTAATTATTACTCATTTCCCCTGGCCGCATTTTACTGGCGAACCGTTGATCCAAGAGGCGTACTTCCAATTAGGAAAAGTATCCAAATAATACGTAGCGCTCAAACATGTTGCAAAGGGTTGTATAGTTATTAAAATAAAAAAATGAACTTTTTATACGGACACCCTGACCTCAAGAACCCAATTAGAAAATTGTAGCCATGTCTGTCCTGAGGCCAACAAAGAAGAGTGCAATATTCGCTAAGATATTTGAGTTCAAAAATCGGAAGGAAGGAAAAAAACCAGCATAAATAGGAAAAAAAGCGTTATCCGTTAGTTTTTGCTGTTCTTCCTTAACTTTCCGCTCCGGTTTTTGAAAACAAATATCACTGAATACTGCACTTAGAAACGTGGAATTTTTTTTGTTGGCGTCAGGAGACCCAGGGCAACAACTTTTCAATCGGGTTTTTGAGTATACGGGTGCCCGTACAAAAAGTTAATTTTTTTATTTTCACCATTACAAAACCCCTTGCAACATGAATGACTTATCTGCGTTTTGCATGTTAGTTAGATAATTTTTTCTAATTGGAAGTATGCCTCTAGGATCAACGATTCGCCAGTGAAATGCGGCAGGGGGAATTAAGTAATCGCCCTGTGTGTACACGGTGGTTATAAATAAACTGACACTACTCAGACGTATGTAGCGCCCATTCTGATGGAAGTATTTTTATGAAACTAGGTATATATGGGATATGTGGACCGGGGGGGGGGGGAGGAATAGAAGGATTTCATAAAAAATGGTTCAATTTTTGACTACCAGGTGAAAATGTGACGCTTTTTTATAGCAGTCATCTTTTTCCCATTGTCCAAAATAACGTATATACCTAATTTCAGTGAAATACGTCCACCTAGCGCTACATAGCTCGGAGTGTATGTCAGTATAATTCAACGTGCCTACTCAGCTTAATATTTATCAAAACTTTTATCAAAGTGTTTTTCAGCATTTCTGTAATTTTGATGCCGACTAAAAATATATAAAATCAGGGCTTCCAAAAATTGTCAGGCCTAAGCTTGCGAACTCGTTGAGCGGGCCTGATAGTGTACCAGATAGCGTTACTGGTGAATCTAGAAAGTATATCACAGTTCTAAATACCACGGGGAAATGTAATTGAATTATTGACTTATTTTTAGTTAATCGGCTTTCAACATTTAGGTATTTTTGAAAAAATTGGGCCACGAAAAAGAGCTTTGAGGGCCACATGTGGCCCACGTTGAAAACCCCTGTTTAAAAAAAAATCTTAATTCTTTAATACAAAGGGAACTCTTTCTATAAAAATTTGTTTCCAATTAAAATTAATCAATTTTAATTAAAAATATTATAATAATTTTTTTCATAATTAGAAAAAAAATCATAAAACTTAATCAATTTTTAAATCTAATGAAGGAAATATATGGTATTTTTTATTTATATAAACGAAAAGTGAAAATTTATACTTATTTCTATTTCTTAAATTGAAAATAAATTATTGTGTAAAAAACAAATAATTATAAATACTGAAAAAATTATTTCATAATTACCGGAAGAAATATAATATCTGTGATGTAATTAATTTTTCAGAATTATAGACAGAAATAATTTTTTTGCAGAGAAAATTATGAAATTAATACTTGATGAGAGAAATAACTTCTTAATGAGTGAAGGAACTATACAGATTTCTAAATTATATAGTAAAAGAAATTATTTTTTTTTCATCACAGATGGAAATTTGTAATTGATGAAAAATAATTCCAGAATTATTGAGAGAAATAATTTAAGAATTACTGAGAGAAATAATTCCAGAATTACTGAGAGAAATAATTCCAGAATTACTGAGAGAAATAATTTAAGAATTACTGAGAGAAATAATTCCAGAATTACTGAGAGAAATAATTTAAGAATTACTGAGAGAAATAATTCCAGAATTACTGAGAGAAATAATTTAAGAATTACTGAGAGAAATAATTCCAGAATTACTGAGAGAAATAATTCCAGAATTACTGAGAGAAATAATTCCAGAATTACTGAGAGAAATAATTTAAGAATTACTGAGAGAAATAATTCCAGAATTACTGAGAGAAATAATTTAAGAATTACTGAGAGAAATAATTCCAGAATTACTGAGAGAAATAATTCCAGAATTACTGAGAGAAATAATTTAAGAATTACTGAGAGAAATAATTCCAGAATTACTGAGAGAAATAATTTAAGAATTACTGAGAGAAATAATTTAAGAATTACTGAGAGAAATAATTCCAGAATTACTGAGAGAAATAATTTAAGAATTACTGAGAGAAATAATTCCAGAATTACTGAGAGAAATAATTTAAGAATTACTGAGAGAAATAATTCCAGAGTTACTGAGAGAAATAATTCCAGAGTTACTGAGAGAAATAATTTAAGAATTACTGAGAGAAATAATTTAAGAATTACTGAGAGAAATAATTCCAGAATTACTGAGAGAAATAATTTAAGAATTACTGAGAGAAATAATTCCAGAATTACTGAGAGAAATAATTCCAGAATTACTGAGAGAAATAATTCCAGAATTACTGAGAGAAATAATTCCAGAATTACTGAGAGAAATAATTTAAGAATTACTGAGAGAAATAATTCCAGAGTTACTGAGAGAAATAATTTAAGAATTACTGAGAGAAATAATTTATGAATTACTGAGAGAAATAATTTAAGAATTACTGAGAGAAATAATTTAAGAATTACTGAGAGAAATAATTCCAGAATTACTGAGAGAAATAATTTAAGAATTACTGAGAGAAATAATTCCAGAGTTACTGAGAGAAATAATTTAAGAATTACTGAGAGAAATAATTTATGAATTACTGAGAGAAATAATTTAAGAATTACTGAGAGAAATAATTTAAGAATTACTGAGAGAAATAATTCCAGAATTACTGAGAGAAATAATTTAACAATTAATAAACGAAATTATTTATCAAAAAGAATTCAGAATTGGTGAAATTAATTAAGTAAAATTTATAATAAACGAAAGAAATGAATCCTATCTAAAGAGCCCTCTTTCACTTGGGGTCCGTTGGCCCACCAGTTAAGACGCTGCTCTATCAAGTCCGTTGTGAATATGGATATCATCTTATAGTTTTAAATAAATCAGCGTGGATTTCGGCCCGTGGGTTTCATGGAAAGTTTTAGCTTGGCCCGCAATGTCTGAAATGTTGAAAACCCCTGGTTTAAGAGATAAAACTGTAATGTTGTTTTCTGTGTATGAAGTATCTTCATGAGGTGAAAACAAACACATGTATGAAATGATAATTAGAGCGGTAATACCCAGCCCATGTGTCCGGCAAACACCCAATATAGAAGGGAGGGTGTCTTCTTTAATGGATGTTAGCCGACACTTTAAGGTGACACGATGTTATCCATCAATGTCACGAAATAGTATTTTGAACATGTAAAAAACTATATCTCTAAAATTTTACTTTTGGGACAGTGACTCCCAACCTACGTTCCGAGGTACACTACAGGCTGTCCAAAATTGTTTGCACAGTGGATATCTCTACAACCGTAGACTTTACCGTACTTTCAATTAAAAAAAAAGTTTTCAAATGACGTGTTTTTACTCAAAAGGGCCTAAATTTTCCAACGGGGTATTATACGTAACATAAAAAAAAAATATATAAAAACTGAAAACCCTGTGTGCTAAAACTGGATACGGCTGTGAAAAGTCATTTACAGGAAATCGCGTATTTTCAAATGCAATATTTATCGAAATATTTAACTTTGAAGTTTTCATCGTCATTTGATTGAGGGTGTGATTCACAAATCGCGGATCGTAAATTAAATTCAAAGTTATAAAAATTCTGTAATTGTCAAAATAATTGTCAAAAAATGTAATTGCCATTTATTGTGAATAAAAATAAATAAAATGGTCGAGTTCATTCTATTTGTGTATGTAAAAATTCAAACTTTTGGGCCCATGAAACTTGCCAACACAGTGATAAGTTGCAGGAACATAGTCATTTTTTTTATATTTAATATCTATAATATTCTACTTAAAAACATCAAATGACTTTTCGGGAAAATATCTATATTTCAATTATCGGAAATTTTAACACACAGGAAATGTGTATAAAAAGTTAATTCCTTTATTTTTTTTTATGTATACGACCCCTTGGAAAATTTGAGACAATTTGAGTAACTGCACGTCATTTGGAAACTTTTTTGTAATTAAAAGTATCGTTTCTAAAGTCAACGGTTACAGATATATCTGTTGCCTGTATATCGGTCAGTGTAGTATGAAATATACAGGATTCATAGCAAAAATAGAGTGCATGACATTTTAATTGCAAACCGTTGATCCTAGAGGTATATTCCTAATTAGAAAAGTTTCCAAATAACGTGTAGTACTCAGATACGTCATTCTTGTTTCATGGGGTTTTATGGTCATTAAAATAAAAAAAAATTAATTTTTATACAGTCTCCGTGTGCCTCAAAATTCAATCAGAAAGTTGTTGTCCTGTCTCTTGTAATGCCAACAAAAAAAATCCATGTTTCCAAGTGCTCACTGTGATATTTTAATTCGAAAAACGGAGAAAATGTGGGCAGCGTTAAATACGGGTAAAACGGTTTTTCTGCATTTAGAGCTGTTTTTTCCCCGCCTTTTTTCCGTTTTTGAATTCAAATATCTCAGTGAATATTGCACTTAGAAACATGGATTTTTTTTTGTTGGCATCAGAAAAGACAGGGCAACAATTTTCTGTTCATGTTTTCGGTCACACTGAGATTGTATAAAATATTATTATTTTTTATTTTAATAACCATACAACCCCATGAAACAAGAATGGCATATCGGAGTACTACACGTTATTTGGAAACTTCTCCAATTTGAAATACACCTCTAGGATGAACTGTTCACCAGTAAAATGCCATACCCCCTGTTCGCTATGCACCCTGTATATCTAAAAACAAGAAATTTATTTATTGTACCTTGATTACTAAAATAAAAAATAAATTACGAAATAACACGCAGTTCATTTGCTCTTTCAAATTCCTCGTGTTATAAGTAAAATGAAATGTACAATTTATATATAAACCAAAAAACAACACCCATCAATGATGTGATTAATATATGATGCAAAAATTGAATTATAATACTTGATGAAATCAAATTTCAGGAAAAGTACAGTTTTTATGTACCCTATAATTAAGTATTCGGTAGAAAATGCTTGTTAAAATGCTAATAATCAGTTATGAATAGTCAAAATGTAATTAGTTAAAATATTATTGAAATATTATACGATGATACTCGTGGTTAATTTCTTTATCAATAATTGGCAGCAATATTAGCAATATATTTGCAGTTGCCCATCATTGGTGAATCTTTGGAGATTGGTAATATCAAGTAATATTCCGTATATTGAAGAAATGCGGCCGGCCACCTGTTCCTGATTGTGTGAATCCTAAAATTTCCATAAAATACCAATCCCTCTGTATCCTAAATTAACTCCAAGCTTCTTTTTTTAGGTTGCAAAAGAAAAAATTAGCTTCATCCAATTTAATTTAAATTATACAACAATAACCGCCTGCCAGTCCAGTGGTTAGGGAGCTAGCTTCTGACTGTGCAGGTCTGGGTTCGAATCCCGGGTCGGGCATGAATGTCTGCTAACACCAACACATTCCCTGGACAGATCGTAACGATCTCTTGGGAATACGTGCTGATCACATTATAATTTCATAATATTTTAATATTTGCACATTATTTAACATACGATTATATTATAACAGTGGATAAGATTAGGAAACTATCAAAAAATTAATAGTTATTAAAATTCTTCAAAAAATTTAAAAAAATGTGACTATATAGGAGTTTTGGTCAGCGAAAGTCAGGGAAATTTTCGGGCGTCAACAGGGAACTTTTTGAGTTTTGATCAGGAGAAAGTCAGAGAAATTTTGGTGTTTTTTGTCAGAAAAATTTTTGGGTATTGGTCAGGGAAGGTTTTGAATTTTGATCAGGAAAAATCCTGAAAAGTTTTAAGCTTTAGTTAAGGAAAGTCGGAAAAAAAATTTGGGTTTAGGTCTATAAAAATTACATTGCGATATAAATTACATTCAAATAGTTTCACGGAAAATAATTGCGGTATATTTTTTTGCAATATATTGAATACAGTTAAAGTTTCTTCAATCATTTTTGTAAATCTAATAAACATAAGACAATTAAAGCCAAAGTTCTCTAGTGTTGAGCTTTCAGTCTTTACATTTAAAAAAACTGAATTCTGGATTCCTATGTGAGGCAACAGAAAAAAGGAAAAAAAATGTAGTGCATAAAATCATAGTGTCCATACGAACTCCTGTTTTCTTCATTTCGAGACCTAAATTTTTTTTGAAAACATCTGAATCGTCAAATAATCAGTTACAAACGCATAACGTCTAAGCCTCTAAGCTCTAATCCTAGAAAATTTTATTATCATTATTTATTTGAATTGTTATCATGAAAAATAGCAAAATTTTCTTCAGTTTCCATAGTTTCGAATTCGGAGTTTTACAAAACTCCTCCAACTCGATTTTTTTTCATTTAAAATATAAATGTTGTGCAGGCTGAACTGTATCCCATACTTGATTTCATTGTAGGCTGAGGAAGAAGTTCGTTCCCTGCAGAAGAAGATTCAACAGATTGAAAATGAACTCGACCAGGTACAGGAGCAGCTGGCTCAAGCCAACAACAAGCTCGAAGAGAAGGACAAGGCACTCCAAGTGGTAAGTATAACACTCATCATGATATACGGTCATGCGCGATTATAACGACATCTGATATGCAGCAAAATTTTGTCGTTATAACCGATGTCGAGTTTCTAAGATACCAGTTTGAAATATATTATCAGATGCTGTCATAAAAAAGAGAGGTTATTTCTTTCTAATGCAGTGGAACCTATCAGTTTGGACGCCTCTGTATTAAGGCCGTTTTAAGAGCATCTTGGGCCCCCGGACAAATTGATTTTTCTGAGTCTTTCCATCTGACTAGAAATACTTGCTTACCAGTTTACATGATTAATCTCAAAAATAGCAATCAGATCTCGTTATCACGAGGCCTCTCTTCATTTGAAGGCTCCGGGCCATGCCCAGGTGGTCCCGTTCGTTGAGAACGGCACTGCTCTGTCTCCTGGACACTTCTCTACATTGGACGATTCTGAATTGAATCAGCCATGATTCTATAACAGAATGTCAAGAACACAATAATAATAATGCTGTACCTATATATCTTGGACAGCTCTTTAACTTGGACCATGGGTGTAAAACTTCGATAGGTTTATCTACATCAATAATGCATAGATAAACAATGACCGCCCTTTCGTAGATATCGAAACTGAACACAGTTTTGAGACGCAGATGAAATAAAAGCGACAAGTATTCAGAAATCCTCACCTGCTTCTTCGAGTACGCTCTGAAGTTTTTTCTAAATACAAGCGAAACCCTAGATGGACAACGAATGCACGGAAGAATCGTTATCCCGGAAGCGATATTTATACTTTCTGTGAATGTTAAAAAGTAGAAAAACAGCATATTTATAGGGATCTACGGCTTCAAGAAACTCTGCCGAATTCCCTAAGTACAATGGATAGAAACTGAAAATGATAGACTATCATCATGCAACGAACCCTGTTTTTTTTTTTTTTGTTGCCGATAAACATTCCATCAATACGTTCAACTCAGAATAGGAAACTTTCTGGAAAAAAAAACAACAAAAATGCTGCAGAAAATGTGTCGTCATATCGAAGATCATTGCATTTTCTCGATGTTAAAAGCAAGGTTGGTTAACATTATTTTCTATCACGATAAAGAAGAAACTAACGGTAAACGTGAGTGATATATCGAGTAAAATCATCAATTCCTTATGCATTTCGACGCACTATAGGTGATGTTTTCAAAGGAAAGATCGATCACACTAACCAGATATGTCATTTGGGTTATTAACCAAATCTTCTCGGTTAGAAATACACCCAGCTCGGAAAAAAAAGTGCAAAAATAAACATGCAGGTAACGCATCAATATCTGACACAGAGAGCCAGCAAACAAGACAAACTGTCGATAAAGGCAGGAAAAGGAAAGTTAATCGCGAAATCGAATCTTGTGCAGGAAGTGTTTTTGGAACTATTAATAATTATCAAGATGTTTTATCAAATTCCGGGAATATAACATCCAATTTGGTAACTATCTTACCAGCTGACAACCAAGGCCGTCTTAACAATATCATGGGCCTGAGATCTAAGTGGTGTTCTGGGGGTCCCCTACCTGGTTAGAAGTCCGACTACCAATTTATGCCCATTGTTACTCTAGAACAGTGATTTTCAACCTGTGCTCCGTTGCAACTCGAGGACAATCAAATAAGTAATAAAATTGATGAATAAATAAAAAATATGTCTACAGGGCTCAGATATATAAAATATACGCTAAAAAGGTTGAGAACCGCTGCTCTAGAAAAATATAGCATTCATCAAGAGCTTCCCCCCCCCCCATGCACGTAAGGCCACGGGGTCACGTCCGAGGGATCTTATTTGATAAGACAGTGGTAACCAGGTACCATATGGCCCCTTTTCTGTCCTGAGATATTATAAGGGGGGCCCATGGGTGAATATAAAGCTGGGGAGGGAAGCTATGACACAGGTTGATAAGGGGAGTGAACACAGAGAGCTGTGAAAAAATATATAGGCCTGCTGAAGTGGATATAGTGAGGGAGGAGGGGAGGAATGCAGCTACTTTCATAATCCGGCAAAACTATTCATAGAACCAGGATCATCATAACGCATTGGCCCATCTAGGGGTCCTTGTGTCCATAGAGGGCCTACATAATTAGATCTAGCAGGTCTACTGTACTAGGATTTAGAGTACGATAATTACAGTACGAATGCAAATATGTTGAGTTGTTAGCCAAAGTACGGAGCCCCAAGCATATCACTTACTCGAGGCTCCATGCTGTTGAGTCGGTTGCGTAGAACCTCCACAAGAGGACAGCTCACTGAACTACGGAGATCGATCTCATTCATAAAATTTCCGTTCACTGCAAATTTACTCGAAAATATGTTCACACAAAGTAGAAAGGGTCTCGCTCCCCTAGATGAGCCATGGGGGGAAAAAAAATAATAAATATATATATATAGTCCAAAGGCAGGCCCGTTGCCAGAAATTTCGTTCAGAGGGGACCAATGTGATAGAACAAAATAGATTTGGCCATCTTTTTCCCGTTTTTCGGTCATTTTCTCACATTTCGGAAGGGGGCCAGCCCCCTAAGTCTCCCCCCCCCCGCTACGGCCTTGTCCAAAGGGGACTATCAGCTGAAGAAAGTTAAGAAATACTTCATTAAGACAGCCCTGCTGAGGAAAACAGCCCAAGTAGAATTCCGTTTCAGCGTGATAGTGTCGATATCTTTCCTCTAATGACAACACCTATAGGGGTGCAAAAGCACGTAAAGACCTTTGGGGTTTTACTTGCTATTTCTTCTTTATTTGCCAGTATCCAAACAATAAATTCCAATTTTTCTTCATGAGTGTCGGCAGAGACAGCCGCCTGTTGTGTTGACGTTATAACCGAAGTGCTTTGAAAACCGATGCGAGTGCGTAAAATATATTTTCGTTATCGTGAAGCAAAGGATTCTTCAATTTATGGTAAAGTGAATAAAATTTGCCAACTGGAGAATTTAATAAAGAAATGTTATTAAGGTGGCATCCATCTTCATCAAACTAAAAGATAAGTACACTTTCAATGATATTTTTTTCCGCCAAGAGGTATTTTACACCATTTTATTTCCGTTACTAAAAGAAGAATAGACCCCTGTAGAAATAGAAAGAAAGAATCCCTAGAAGCGACTTTTTCCTCCCCGTCTAGCGTACAAATGTCTAGTGCTCCTGGAATGTGATGTTTAAAAAAAGCAACTCGAGATACATAAGCATGGGATAACAAAAATAGAACGGGCGTCGCCATATTTGGACTACAGAGCGAACGTGACGACATCCAGATACCACCCAATGATATACCCACAGCGCCTTCTTGTGGCGGGCAGTGGAAGCATTTCAGGAAGCTGTCGTCTGCTGCCTCTGACATCGATGTGAAGAGAAGTGAAGCGAGGTCACGATGTAGGCGACCTGATTAATGTTTACTGTTAAGGCCGTCCTAAAGCCCTGGCAGACGATATTTACTGTTTGTTTGTTTTTATTTTACATTAAATGGCCTTAATGGGCTAATGCAGACGATGGCGATTCGGTTGTCAATAATCCTCAAATTCAGCCATTTGAAACAAATGGCTTGAATTCGATCGCCACGGAATCTGCAAATGATGGCTCGGAGATGAGGGACCTGAACCCGAGAAGGAGTCCGAGGGCAGCCGAGCCTGCCAACTCGAGGGTCGCTGATATTCCGGACAGGGAAGCCGATGGAGCCGAGGATGACGCCGAGAACAACGAGGAATGGGCGAGTCTGCGATGCTCGAGCGTCCAGACCGAGGTCATCAGCGAGCGGAATCGTCGCAACAGGCAGAGGAGCGCTGGCTATCCCGGGCTGGCTTTCGGATCATCGATCTTCTCGTCCAGTTCCCTGATGAAGTTCAGCATCATCGCCAACGAGCTGCACAACATCATGAACGTCCAGCTCAAAAGGGTAAATTCAATAATAATACCTTGGTCGTGATTTTGAAGGGGTCATCCCTGGGTTCCCGTATTGTGGGAAATCGATTAATTTCGAGTGTTCTGGGCCTTATCAGGGCTGTCGTAAAAACATCATGGGTCCCTCCCTCTCCCTCGGATAAAGCGATGTTGTAGCAATGCGTCTACATCTGGTTGGAAGTACATGTCAACTGATTTACTCACTTTCGGACATGTCCCCCACTAGAGTAATGATGACAGCCTGAGACAATTCTTTTTTTCATCCTATAAATTCACTATAGAGGGTGTAGGGGCTTTTGAAAAATCTGGCCTTAAAGCCCATCAATATCATAGATGGCCAGGTCAGATTCAGGGTGATGTGTCAGGAGGGGCGACTTTCGGCAGGTTCTTTGGATCATCCTGTATTTTACAGAGCACGTAAATTTTTCTGTATTTATTCGGCTCTTGGAAGAGAAGACGTCCCCCCCCCCCGGATCTGTATATAAGCGAGAGCAGACAACTTTAGCTGCGAATGAAGCTGAGGAATGAAGAGAGACATATTTTCAGCTACGAATGGAATGGGGGCAGGCAACTTCAACTGCTAATTATACTAAGGCACTCATCACTCCCTGCTGGATCTGTACCTGAGTGAAAGCAGGGAATATTCAACTGTGAATAGAGCAGACATCTTTAGTTATGAATTAAGCCAAGGCTGACATCTTCAGCTGTGAATGAAGTGAATGCAAACATGTTTAGCTGTGAATAGAGCGAAAGCAGACATCAGCAGCTGCTAATGAAGCAGAGGCATCTTCAGCTGCGGAAACAGTGGAGGCATGCCCAGATTCAGGGCATTGTTTCAGGAGAATTGATTTATTGTGTGTTCGCTGGATTGCAGGATTTAAGCTATGTTTCCATTTTTTGCAAAATGCAAAAGAAAGTCTTAGAATACGAAAGAAGTAGTAGCCGCTTTTGCAAAACAGCATACAGGAAGTACGAAATGAGTAGACATCCAACCATCAATCATTAGCATTTTAGCAGTTTGTTAAAAGCTCCCCCCTCCCCAATTTTCAATTTTTTGCTAAAGGAATTTTTTAATCTAGCTTAAACCCTGCTGGATTGTCCTGTGTTTTACAGGATAGGCAATTTTCTTGCATAATTTTTCTCTTGGGAGGGACGATTGCCTTTCTCTGGATCCGTACCTGACTGTGTCGGAGTAGGTCCAGCATCTGATTTCAACATGGTCAAGTGGGGCATTTGCCCCTGACCACATCAGTTAGAGGCTGAAAATTTAAACAACAAATATTCACTTTTTAACTAAACATCCTTGACCAGTGTCACGAGGCTCCTCTGATTCCTGCATTTCCTGAAATCACTCCATGTCATGGGCTAAAAAATTATAAGGGGGAGGCTCAGGTCAATGTTTCCATTGGTATAATGGAGATTTTGGCAAGTTTGGGAGGGGATGCAAGTTTTTATGGTGCCTCAATGTTAAAGCAGCAGTCATTCACTGACCCAGGTATGAAGTTTCACATCATGGTGTGTGCAGTGTTGAAAGTTTCAGGGAATCAGTTGTCAAGTGACTAAGTTATAATTGGCTGGCTTGCCATGCATCATAGCCCCTCCCTTGATGCCTACTGCATCCAAAGCCGCCTCAAATTTAAATAAGCCCTACAGATATTTCTTACTATTATTTCATATCTTTCAAGTGACCTTAAAAAAATATTTTGCAGTTTTGTTCGTCAGAAAACTGAACTGTGTACAGCAAATGTCACATAACTTACTGTTAGTCCAGGACTAGACAAATCAAAAAACAAATTTAGCCGCCAACCAAATCTTTTTGAAGCTAAATGGACTTCTTTTATCAATTTTTCAATCGCCATAGTGACCTGGCACCTGAGATATGTCAGGCCCTGCATTGATCTGTGCTAAAATGCTTCCAGCTGCATGATGCTCTGATTCGGGGGTCGAGGACAGTCTTGAACTCAAGGAAGTTTGTGGATGCCTTCCGCAAATCTGTCTCCATAAAGGTCCATGCTAAATCTCCAAGCCAAGACCAATGTAGCTGTGTCTATGAAATAGATGAGGCGATATATCATTAGCTCAGGGTCTAAGAAAGGCAATGTCTCATCCATGGTACTTCCTGGATTTTGCTGCAACAGATTATCACCTCTTACATTTCCTGGATAATCACTTTTAAGGAAAATATTTCATAAATGAAGTAGACTTTGGAAAGACAACCACGCAGACTTCTTTGTGTCTAAGGGCTCTTGATTTTTACTGTTACACACTTTGAGGCATGTTGGCGAGGACTAATGGTATGTGACATTGTGCTGTACACCTTATATTTGTGGATTGTACCTTAAAACTGGGTTTATGTATTTTTTTAATTATTTGTGATATTTGATATGATAACGACAGTTATTCTGTTTATGGATATTGATTATTTTTGATTTTGTAAATTTCAGGCTGAGGGTGAAGTCGCTGCTTTGAACAGGCGCATCCAGCTGTTGGAGGAAGATCTCGAACGATCTGAAGAACGTTTAAAAACAGCTAGCGCGAAGTTGGAAGAAGCGTCACAGGCAGCTGATGAGAGTGAACGGTAATAATACCATTTACTTCTTTTCTTTTACTCTTGATATCGTTGACATCAAAAGCATTCAGAATTTAGGATTGTAAAGTGGGTGAATCAGGCATATCTGGCTTTAAATGATGTTAAACCAGGGTAAATAACACCAAATTCACTCATTCTCTTTTGATCACTTATATAACACTATGGTGGTGAGCATTGGCGTATGCAAAGGGGGAGGGGGTTTTGGGGTTCTAACCCCCCTCAAGCCAAAATTACAATTATTTTGCAGGAAAAAACTTAGCCCCTCCTCCCCCTCCCCCTCCCCCTTGAGAAGAAAAAAAAATTGAAATTCCCCCCCCCCCCTCTGAGAAAATTTTGCATAGGCCTCTATGGGGGTGAGTAATGAATGAATGCTTTGTCCCAGGAGGTTTTTTTTTTTCCATCTGGTTTTGGCCCTACAGAGGATTAGTTCCCTTTCCCTGTTGGGGGAAGATGATGGCCTCTTTTTGCTGGCATGGAAAAAAAAATTAATAAAGTATAGGCCATAGTTCCAGATTCAGAATTTTTACGTCGTGTTTTTCTGAAATTTTGTATATTTACTTCTCCCTCACAAAATAGGTCAGTCACATTTACCACAAGATGCTCACTTTTTGGGTAACTTTTGACACTGAATTGCAACGCTGGCCAAAAGAATTGGCAGTAGTAGCCTATACTTTAAAAAGGTAGTGCCAGATTTCCCTATAGGTTAAACATGCTGCAGCGTAGGACTTGGGGGGTCTTCAGAGGGCCTCAAAAATACCAAACTGTTGTTTTATTTATTTTTTATTTATTTATACAATATTGTTGGTCCTTGGGCCTATGCAAGAGGATGTGTTTTTTGGATAAAGACAGCTGGCGTTGGGCATATAATGTGCTCCAATAGCCTAAAATGGGCCCCATCAAACCTTTATCTAGCCCTGTCAAGATAATCAGTTATTAGGCCCCTGTTGACATGTGATGGTCATTTTCATCACCAAATGACCTCCCTTTAGATTAGACGCTCTTATACAATCGTCACAAAACAGGTCATTTTAATACTATGTGATTACAAATGGGTCACTTTAACACTAAATGGGGCCCTTGCGTTTTTCTTGCAAAATGGTTACTCTCATTCATAGTTGTAGCTAGGATATTTGTGGGGAACATAATTTTTCCACCCACCTCTTTAAAATTCAGTAATTTTATTATAGCGTTTTGTTCCCTCTTAAAATTTTCCGCCCAAGCAATTGCTCCTTTTGCCCTCCCTCTAGTTCTGTCCCTGCTCTCATTCAAGTACCACATATTAGGTCACTAAGTCATATTTGATACCACATTGCCACTCACACAATTTATAAAAAAAAATGACCACTCTTTGTCCACTCTTACACTAAATGGCCTCAAAAATTGTCACGAAATGGCTTATTTTTACCCTAGATGACCATTTTCTAACAGTGTTTTTTAGGGTTACCCTAAACATTTTTACTTCATGTTTATGCATAGTAAGCATTTTTTTCATCCATTTGATGAGAGAGGGGGGAACGATTGCTTATTTGTGCCAGCATTTCTTTCTGGGGTCCATCCCGTCACATCCAAATTATCATCTTGGTTCTCTGTTCAAATGATGACAAGAATGTTTTACTTGTCCAGTCAATGAGAAGAATACCAATGTGAGAGCACCTCTGTTTAATGATGACAAGAATGTTTTACTTGTCCAGTCAATGAGAAGAATACCAATGTGAGAGCACCTCTATTTAATGATGACAAGAATGTTTTTACTGGTCCACAGTAGACAGGAATATGGATCTTAATGTTTTTAACTCTTAATGCATGTGTATGGTGTTAATGCATAAAATTACATCCGATTTCTTTTCTCCTTGCACTTACAGAATGAGAAAGATGCTTGAGCACAGGAGTATCACAGATGAGGAGCGCATGGAAGCCCTTGAAGATCAGCTGAAGGAAGCCAGGCTGATGGCTGAGGAAGCTGACCGCAAATATGATGAGGTGAAGGATCCTTCCTTATGAGCATGCGACTAATGAGAACGTTACATTTATAAAAAAAAAATACCTACATATATTTTTCGAACAGTTTTTTTTTTTTAAACGAGAGAATCAAAATATAAAATGATGTTCTGTGGTGTTTCACAAAGTGGCAACTTGCATGGCATCTACCTCCCTTATAGCATAATGAGAAGTGACGTTTCTCTGTGGAACTGGAAATCAGACATCTTTGATGTGTGCTATAGAAACGGGAGTGAAAAATAAAAGCGATCGAACAGATCATTGACTGTGATATGATTTAACTTTATATCGAAAATGACATTCAGAACTATGAAAGAGCATGTTTATTTTTGAAACTGCGAGCTTATTGGTTCGTGTGTGTGTGCGTGTGCAAAGCTTCTTTCTAAGATTGTACCTGTTTGCATGTTGCCTAAAATGGCATCCCGCATGAGTGAAATAGATATTTTTAGAATACATTTATCCGTCATAGAAAAATATATATTTATACTATTTAATGTTAAAGTTGAAAGTGCCTTAAACTGTAATTATTGTGTACGTTTATCAAATTATTGGTCTGTTTCCACAAGGGATGTTGAGCAGCAACTGGTTTTTTATGGCCGTCATTAATTGTAATAGAGTTTATTTGTGGCAAAGAGTCTGTGCAAGTTAATTTTCTTTTTGATGTTTCTCCATTGCTACTGGCTGGCATCACTAAAGATTTCTTTTGACAACTTAGACAACTCCCGATTAGGAGCATCTCAAGAAAAAAAATCTCTACCTGTGTAGGACCCATTACTGGCACCCCTTGAGAAAAATCTCTATCTGTACTGGACCTATTTTTGGCTCCCTGTGACCATGTTTTTAGGCCTACAATGGTTTTTTTGCCCTTTCAACTCAGATTTGGCATCCCTCTTAGAGCAGTGCCCTGTGCTGTGGCATGGCAAGGGTCATTGTTGATTATCCCCCCAACTAGCATAGGCTAAACATTGAAAAGAAAATAAGCTAATATTGATGACTTTTTTTTTTTTTTTTTTTTGCCTTTAGCAACTACTCTTCTTTGATTGGCAACAGCTGCTAATACCTCATCACTTATCACTCAATTATGGTTCGAATCAAGACTCTGAACAAGTTATAAGAATAATTTTAAACACAAAAACACAGAACCCAATCCCAGCCTCCCGCTGTATTGCAGGTTACTGCTGTTGAAATTTTAAACCCATGTGTTATTGCTGCTTCAACGATTCGATATCTCTCTGAGATGGGAAGCGGGGTGTGCCCGGTCTTCAAAGGTTATTCTCTGACCACCTGCTTATATCTCTTTTTTTTACACAGCGGTGGGTCATGATCGGGTAAGGAGGAAGAGGACTGTGGTTATTGAAAATACAAATATGCTTGGCTCTTAAGAAATTTGGCTTTTATCTGAGTTTGTTTTACAATTATTTTAAGCCCTGCTGGTCAGTTATCAAGACAACTGCCTGTTTGTGACGAAAATACCAGCCAAACCTTAATTGAGAGCGTCTCTGCAGTTAACTAAATCACAGGTGTGAATAGGGACTTCTGGCTACCATTGAAAGTGCTCGAAATCATGTCAATGGTCATCCTGATAACTGACCATGCTGCCATAGTTTATATAATATATATATATTTAGATTAAGTAGGCTTTATCTATACAGGCTTCACGAAAAGTTTTTATATGATACTATGAACAGTGAAAATTGTTTGTTCGGGTTCGAAGGCTGTCGCCCGTTTGAGTTAGTTCTCAACGTTTCCCCAACACTAGTGGTTGGCATCATCAGGAGAATTGATAAAACTGGATCAAAAGTATCAATTATGTATAGCATATATATTATTTATATTATTAAAGTATCAAATTTATCAATTCTCTTGATGATGCCAACCACTTGTGTTGGGGAAACGTTGAGAACTAACTCAAACGGACGACTGTCTTCGAACAAACAATTTTCATCAAATGATGGCCGTGAAAAACCTTATCACTATTAAAAACTATTTACTGTGAACAGTATCGCAATGTTCTTTCATGATGTGTTATTACTTAAATTGATTAAGGAACAAATTTTTTTAGCAATCGAACAAGGCTGCCATATATACACTAGCTTCCAAAAGTTAAGTATGCAACACCTTATACCAGTGACACCACTTTAATTTGTCTTTGTCATTCCCCCCCCCCCCTCTTCCTCCCAGATTGGATGGTTAGTGGAATGCAAACACATGGTACTCTGGCGTATAGTCTCTCATGTGGAGCCCTTGGCACACAGTATTGAAAGATATTGCCCTAACAATTGGCACTGCAACCATAGATGTAGCAGTTGTAGAGATCGCTCATCAATTCCATTTGGCTGTAATAACAATATGCCTATATCTCGGTCGACTGGGCACAGCTTTCCCATCACCTGTTTGACTTGTTGTCTTGTTTTGTTTTCATAATGGGTATATTGCTATAGTAGCCGAGTGAAATTTATGAACTACCTCCACAACTATTACATCCATGGTTGCAGCACAACTTGGTAAGACAAAATTTTTTGCCAATAATGTGCGCCAAAGGCTCCACATGAAGGGACTGTATGCCCTAGTACCACGTGCTTGTGTTCCATTTACTATCGAATCCAAGGGCAAGATTAACGTGGTGTTGTCATGTTACGTAAGCTGTCCGGGGGCTTAACTTTTGTAAGCCAGTGCATAACATATTGTTGCAATCAATCTATAATATCCGTTTATCATGCCTTATAATCAATAAACTATTTATTCTATGTTATGGTTATGATAGTTATATTTAGAAATGAAGTATTAATTATTATACATGAATATTTTATTTATTCGCAGTTATGGAATTTGTATTTAGCTATTTCCGCATGTGACTAACACCATTGTACGTCCACTGTTTTTTACCTTTTTTGTGGAGTGTTTTATATGCTATGCAATTATTTTGTGGTTTGCGGTTTTGAGGTGTAATTGCTTGTTGGTGACTATATAGTAGATATATTGTTGTTGTTGCGATGAACTGTCCTTAGTTTTTAGGATATTAACATTGAATTTATAACGAGCGAGATATGCGATTTATAAAGAAAAGACGTTTGATTACGTCAGCATCTTTATATTCGAAGAACTGTAGTTGAATAATTATAATTTGATGAAATCAGTGAGGTCATTTAATTTAGTTTCCTTGAAGAGGTGGTGTATAAATCACCTATGCAAAAATTTTCTATGTCAAAAATCTCTAAATTTCCAGGCGATGCAGTCTCGAGGATACAAAAATGAGTGTGTTAGCAATTACGAAATTGAATCAATAGACTTCCTAAATAATTAAACTCAGTACTGTATGGCACTTTAATATGAAACTGACACGATCGAAAATAATAGATATAATCAATTTAAAAAAACTCAATGTTACGAAATTGGGCATTAAGATTTTCCACAGAGAGAATTTTGTAAGAATTCATTTTAGAACTCTATGAAATACTTAGAAACGTTACTTATAATTTTTGTAAGTTTTTGGGATTCATACATACACATTAAAAATATACAGGTTGTCCCCATGTATCAGGTTTCTGATGATTCCAATAGAGATCATTCAAAGAGACAAGCAGTTTGACATGTAATGTGAAGGGTCCTCCTCATGTCAAGTGATATCCAGAGTCCCCCTACCTAGGTCTAAAGTATATGCCAACCAATACTTCAGAAGCGCCAATATGAAGAAAACATTAGAGGAGGGGAACTGAAAGTTTCTGGTCATCTCCATATATACGGTACCTCACCCTAGGTTCCGGTGAATGTGACATACTTATTCTTGAAGATTGTAGAACCAAATCTCATTTCATGAGGATACCTCTAATTACTTTGATGCTCTAGGCGGTGCTTGGGTGGACCCATAAGTAAAGAAAGCCGTGATAGCATCAGGGGTCTCTCGACGTATCATCATTAGAGATGCATAAATTTTGCAAAAATAAAAATTTTCAAGCGCACATGAATTTTGCCTTGATTTGCAAGAAAAAGATTCAAATTAAAAATTTGCGTTCATCCTCAGAAATATTTCTCAAGTCAAAAATATTTTGCACTCATCCGTAAAAAATTTTTGAAATCAAAAATTTTGCATTCGTCTGCAAAAATATTTCTCAAATCAAAAATTTTGCATTTATCAGCAAAAATATTTCTCAAATCAAAAATTTTGCGTTAATCAGCAAAAACGAACTAAATTAACGACAGAATTTTTTATATAGTACTAAAGTACCACGTGAAATCTTACCTACTTAGTTGAAAGTTCTAGAATTCAGGTGCGCAACAAAATCACTACCTATTTTTGCTTCAAAATGTAAATTCGGATTTCTCGTAAAAGTAGTAAAAATCAAATTTTTGCATTTATTCATCAAAAATGGCAAATTTTGCATCTATTTCATAATTACAAAATTTATTTATTCCTAATCATTATAGTCTAATCGTGACTATGATGCTTTATGTTCAGAGAACCCACCCCATGTTATATGTCAAACTGCTCATCTCTATAATCGCTATCAGAATCTGCAGAAATCTGTCACATTGAACAATCTAGAACTATGACCCAAAACTGTCGAGAAAAGACTCGGTAATAACGTGCTATTAGAATTGGTAACTGTTAGCAAATATTCAGTAATTAGCATGTTTTTGCTAATTGTATTCTCGTGCCTTAGTTATTAGGAAATCACTCATGTTGTAATAGAGCTATTTTATTCATATGCTTTCGTTTTGTATTCAAATGGTGTGTTGCAGTGTCAATAAATACTTTCAAAAAAAATATGCAAATGATTTCCAGTAAATATTTTGAATTACTTAACCATTGAAAACGATAAAAATTTCAGTGTAGGAATAGGGCTACACATTGATGTAATGCATAATAACTGATATATTCAACTGCGTAATTATGTACAGGGTTCATCAAAGGCTCATTAAAACTTTAACCAAAAGGGAAGAAATGATGCCCCAAAAAAAATCAGGATCACAGGTTGATTGAATGTTAATTTTAAAAATTGGGGGAAATATAGTTTCAAAAGTCACTGATAGGTGGCGCTAAAATGCAATGGTCGTGGTGGGTTATGAAAATTAGGCTGCTTGAACCAAAGGAAGAATGTGCATGCACTCGTGTAATTCATAGACTCTTATTTGCATACATCTGCTTTCAGTATTGCGTTCAGCGCAATCTATTTGTGACTTTCGGAACTATTCTAATTAATCTTTTAACAAACTTTTGATGCACCTTGTACAAACCAATGAGGATTTTCTCATTTTTGCATCGCTTTCTGTTTCACAATCTCAGTAGAGCTCTTTCACTTCCACTCCCATATTTGCACACTTTCTAAGTCACTCTTTTGGTCATTCACATGCTCACACACTCTCTAGGTTACTCTTTTAGTCATTCACATGGCCACACACTCTCTAGATCACTCTTTTGGGCATTCACGTGCTTGCACGTGCTCTAGGTCACTCACTATCTAGGTCATTTACATGCTTGCAAATGCTTTAGTTCACTCTTCTGGTTGCTCTTTTGGCCATTCACACGCTTTCACACAGTTTTAGCCGCTCACAAATGCTCTAGGTCAGGGATGGCCAACTTCTTTCTGTTCGCGGGCCGCATCAGTGGTGCAACTTCGGTGTATAAGCCGCTCCATTATTAATTGAATTGATTAGTTATTGAATTTATTCCGTCACTATATAATAGAAATAAAAAGTTTGTAAGCAGTTTAGTAGTCAAGAAATCTCTGCTGTTGGAAAACGATGGTTCAAATAAAATGATCACAAATTCATTTTTTTTTTCACGGTACTTTTACCTTGTAGCAGGCCGCACAAAATCACTTCACTGGCCACCCTTGCTCAAGGTTATAATCTTAGTCCCTCACATTTTTGTAAACTCTTTGGGTCACTCACATGCTTGCCCACTCTTTTGGTCACTCACTGACCTGGTCTGCTCTAGGTCGCTCGTTTTGTCGCTCACTCACCCAGTCCCTCGCTATCTAGGCAGAAGCGGATTTATGGTTCTACCAGTGCCTGTGGGCTACGCAAATTTTGCAATCTGTCCCCTATTGTATTAATTCTTTTGACTACTATTCCTCAAATTTGCTGCCCATCCGAACTTCCCGCCCTCAAATACGCCACTGCTTAGGCCTAGCAGATGTAAGCCATTCGCACTTGCAACGAAAGTATCATTTCCATCGTCATTCTACTAGGCTGCATGAAAGAAAATTGCCTGCGGCCTCGCAAATCCTACTGCTGTCACTGTACAATTTTCGTCAATCGTTTCAAAAAAGGACTGCCTAACTTTGAATTGACATAACTTGGAGACAATGATAGGAAGATGGATCAAGTGGTACGCTTAATGGACAGGTCCGGAATTTTTTTTAAAACCGGTTTGTAAAATTAATTACAATTTTCACTAGTAGATGACACCACGATCATTTTATTTCACTGTACTTCTTTCTGTAGAGCGATTTGAAGGTTATTGTTCACAGAAAGAGTCCTCAAATGCTATATCAGCTTGAACAGTTCATTCGTGAGGCATTTACGCATCGCTATTGCGGGAAAGTGGCTTCAAACTCCACTTTGCACTTTTGTCATATCCTTGCTGGGCAAGGCGGCCGTTTCAAATCCATCTCAATATTTTTGTGAAGGACAATAACACCCACTGATTCAAAGGATTGTGACACCACCAATTAACCAAAGTTGTAACTTCACAAACCGGCGCGTATTTGAAATTCCAGGCCTGCCTTATCAAACAAAGTACTTTCTTGCACCGTTTCCAGACCACTTGAGTGACTTTTGGTACAGTCCCAGCATGGGCGGAGATACGGGGGTGGGGGGGGGCGTGGTCAGCATCAAAAGTGAAGTCGACTGATCTAATGCATATATATGAATTGACATCATCATCGTGCCCCCCCCCCAGACTTCCAAGTCTATCTCCGCCCATGAGTCCCAGATCACTTTAGTGGCCCGCAGCATATTTACAAATCACTTAAGTGACCCGCGGCACTGCTCCAGATTATTTAAGTGATCCGCGACACGTTTTCAAACCAATGAAGTGGCCCGCACTCTTTTAAAGGATGTCCCTTGCCTTATATGCTATGAGCCTCGCATAAAATGTTACCAGGTGTATAATCCTATAGGATGTATTGTGAACTGTTACCAGAAATGGTCGTACACGCAAATTTAGCGCTGTCGAGATTGAAATTTTGTTAAGTATGAATATCAAATGATTATTTAGTGCCATTAAGTGCAATTATTTAGTTCCCCCTCTCGCGTGGCAGATTTCGAAACAATTTCTCTCAACAAAATTGGAATTCACACAATAATCCAAAAAGTACGTGCACCAAACTTAGTTGAAAGACTTATAAGCCTTTTTCACATGTGCAAATATTGCGGTAGCATTGGGAGTTCTAGCACCCGTTTGTCGACTTTTTTCCTTCGTAAGGAAACAAATTGAGAGCAGTCATTGGTGAAAGTTCTTGAAGTGGGGTTTTAAACCCACTTTTTCTATTTCCCATGTGAACGGGGATTTAATGCATCTTTGATGTACACCCACTCATGTTGTCTACACATGTCCCCCACATCCTAGAGCAGGGGCCTCTGGTCTGGGATCTTTTGCGGGTCCCCGGTCAGACTTTTCACGGGCCCTTCTATAGTTAATTTGTAGCACGAAAAGCCAATTAATTATGAAAATTGCCCCGGCCCCCAGGGCTAGAGCCCTGTCAGCGTGGGGGGGGGGGGGAAGGGCATGTGTCTACATTTGGCTTTAAAGTTTCTTACCTAACTATGCGACCAATCCGTACATTAACCCTAACACATACTTCTGACAGTATTCATGAGATTAATGTTTTCCACATTCAAAATCTCTCATCCAAAAACACAATCTCCTGCATGAGCTTAACCGCGGGGAAAAGAATCGAACCAATAACATATACAGGGTGTTTCTAAACTAACAGATGTCAAACTTCGAGTGGGGGTGATAGAACACGACGATGGTGAAAAAAGTATAGTCACGTTGACAGCAGTTGGCCGCTAGAGGGTGCTTTCAACTTCGGAACGAACACATGGTACGACGCAAGATTTATCTTCATCGAAGCAAGTTTTTCCATGTTTGGTGTGCCTCGCCTTTATTCTAACTTAGTCGTGTGTTTGTGCCGAAGTTAAAAAATCCCTCTAGCGGCCAACCACTGCACGCACGACCATAATTACTTCATTGCGTTGTATCACCCTCTTCATGTTTTTTATACTTGTATTTATTTAGAAACACCCTGTATACTATAGGCAGATACTGGAATTTCATACAGTACTTGCATGGTATTTCTTTGTGAGGAAAAATAAATGGTGATGTGTTTCAATGAAATGATTGGTGATTGTCTGAAGAAACCCCGATATTTAGTTTTGTTTCGTTTCCCGATTATCCACAGGTCGCCCGTAAGATGGCCATGGTTGAAGCTGATCTGGAACGTGCTGAAGAGCGCGCCGAAACCGGTGAAAAGTACGCTCTTCGTTTTCATATCATATATTTTGACTTTTTTCAGTGATCTATATCAATTCTATTAACTATCCGATCCATACTTCAGGCCGGGTTCACACGGGCGCGATACTGCAAACGATGCAGCATGCAACTCGAAGCGGATTGGTTAGAAACCTGAAGTTTTTTAACCGATCCGAGTCGAATTGAATGACGTGACGCTTGCAGTATCGCGCCAGTGTAAACCCGGCCTAATATACCAATACGATATTATGGTACGTTTCTAAATTATATGACCATTGATGAGACATTCTTGTATTCTCCCGTTATTTTGAAAGTCCAGACCTCTTGATGATGAAAAATGATCCGATTTACTTCAACGTAGATTACTTGAATTCGTAATTCTTACTGAAAGCGTGGATGAAGATAATTTTCCTGATAATGAATTATACATATTTTATATAATATTTACGACTTTAAATACAAATATTCATCTCACATTTGTCGTGGTCAACGTTTTTTTCCAGGTTGAAATGCATTTCAACTCACTGGGATTTGCAGTAGCCCTTCATTTCCCGCCACTGGTAATATTTCAGCAGTTTTGGCGATAGTTGACGATGCATTTTCGTGTATTAGGGAACTAAATTTCTCGTATATATGGCGGCACGACAGTGATAAGGGTGTCTTAGTGATTTGTGGTCGCCTATGTATGCCGGTTTAATACGAATTAATAAGTTATATGACTCGTATTTTACGGGGAATTCTTGTTTCTATTTCCCCGAATTTTTAGCCACTCGACTTTCTTTGTAAGAATGCACCGTTTTCTTTTCTTTTTTTTTTGCAATGAAGCTTAATCTAATTCGTAATGTTTACTGAAACCGTGGATAGAGATGATTTTCTTATATACAACATTATAAACAAATAATACAATACAGGCGTCTCCAGCTCCACACGATTAATTGGTTCCACAAATTAGTCACGTAAGACGAAATCGCGGAAAGTGAGTTGAATTTAACATGGTAAAGGTAGGGATGGGGAGTTGGTTTTCTTCAGAAGGAATGAAAAGTTTGATCCCAAAACAGCATAGGAACTTTTTTTATGAATTAATTGATCAAACTTACAAATTTTGGCAATATGAATGAATTAAATTAATACTTTTTTGTCTTCGCAACTTCTGATTGATTCTAGTGAATGTGGAAGAGCCTGGTATGATAATCTGGTAACTCTTTTTAATGAAACAGTCGGGAGTCGGCTGGCAAAGCAGCATTTTTGGTCTCCTTATAAAAACTTTAGTAGCAAAGACAGAGGATTCCGCATATTTTTCGCAAATATGAAAATTCTGGTTTCACTGGAACCGCTTTTTTCGATTAAATTTCTCATGCAATTGTCAATGTGTTACCAAAGATTGTGAGAAAAACATCAGTGACACCTGGTGTGAGTGGTATATATCTTAGAATTTCTCTAATATTTCTCAGCTACATCATCAAATCCAACGTACTTCGTTGTCAAAGGATTTAACTATGCTATACAGTGGACGCTCGATATAACGACCCCCTTTGTTCCGTCGAAAACGCACATTAAATTGGGAGGATCCTTATATCGAAAGTTAAACATATATGATAGTCGTTCTATGAAATCATTTGGACCTATCCAACTGTCCAACTGATCGTTGTAATAAAATGGTCGCTGTAATATGGGGTCGTTATAACGAGTGTCGACCGTATCTTCAATTTGCAAGCCCATTTAAAAATGAAAGCCAAACTGTTAGTTACGTCGAAATTTGCAAAGTTGGAATTCCTAAAATCCACTTTTAAAAATCGCGTAGAGCGAGGAATACCTGTATTAAGATAATTATAAATATTTATCTCTTATATATGTCATGTTCAACGTTTGTTCGTATAATGTGTTTTAAACAATTACACTTCGATTTTGAATGGCTTTATCCCGTCACCGCTTTTTTTAGCAATAATTGCCATATCTGATGACCATTTTTTTGTATGTTCTCAGTATTTATGCTTCCGATTTTCCGTATTTATACAGACGGTGCAAAATCGAAAGATTTGTTTCCTCAAATTAATTACATGAATGCCTTCAAACTTATCTCATTTATTTCTACAGCAAAATCGTAGAGCTTGAGGAGGAATTGAGAGTCGTCGGCAACAACTTGAAATCTCTGGAAGTCAGCGAGGAGAAGGTAACATACTGTGACATGATAAAATAAATCACAATTCACTTTTGTGATTTAAATAATTACGTTCTTTTTTCACAGGGAAATGAATTTTATTGTCGCTTTTACAGCTTTAGTTTTAATTTTAATTTAATTCTTAACGAATTTTGCATTTTGTTATAGCTATTTTTTTTTTTTTTTTTTGTTCAACAAGTTGGCTGTTAAATATTTTAGCATGTTGGGCTCTCTCCATGTCTTTTGAACATAAATAACTTTTCCGATCGATTCGATTCGTTTCTGATTGGTCAAGTCAAGAATCTGCTCCAGTTTAGTTTAGAAAAGAAACTACTACAAAACGAATCTCAACCTCCATTTTGAAACTTAGCTCAGTGGAGCTTGTTATTTACTACATATGTTTCTTTTCATCAAACAATGACATAATAATATTATTCATGGGATTTTCACGTACTTGAAGCCGTAAGGCCTATACATCTTTCGAAATGATCCGCATAAAGAGATGCTTTCTATCTGAACCGTGGCCTCATTGGTTCGCTTTTCTAAAAACTTCAGCTTTAGCCTCTGATTTTCAAGTTAACATAATGCTTTTTTATGTATACAGGGCAATTCAGAATGAATGGTGCAAAAAAAGAAAACATTCCAGTGACTGCCGTATAGTTAATTTATTTCACTCATACCGCAACAACATATGAAAAGTAAACTCTCCGAGTTTCATTTGGCAACAATAAAAAGCTGACATATTTCTTAAATGTTCGTTAGGCGCGCTGTTATTCAAAATGGAAGCAGAAGTGAAACAAAAAGCTTATAGTGTGCTAGAATGTGCAAAAAACTTCAACGCCTTGTGATTTTTTTATTGATTTGAAAGTGTGTGAAACATTCCCACCGACTAGGTGATTTTGTCAACTCAATTTATATAACGGTTAAGCTGGTGTTTCAAAGAGCTGCTTCAGATCAGGCTATGCTGTCACAGATGTGGCAAAAACTAGCAGCATTTCTAGCGAACATTTAGGAGATGACAGCTTTTCAGTGTTGCCAAAAGAAACTTGGAGATTTAATCTTCCACATTACAGTCAACTCAATGGTTTACGAACTCAATTCGTTCCTGAAGTCTGTTCGCAAACCAAAACAATTTCTCCCATATGAACAAGAATCAATATAAAATGAACAAATCCGTTCCTGGGATCCCGAAAATTTCTAGTGTTATGCATAACCTTAAAACCAATGAAAATCATTGAACTAACATTGAAAAAAATCATAGATATGAAATAAATGAAAATTATTGCAGGGCCATGTTCATTGTCATCTATAATCTCTGCCACCCAAATTCATGGTTTTGTAAGACACATTCTGTCAAGTTTTGTCGATAAGGATTATACAAAGTAGGGTATGAAAATAAGGTTTTCAGAATTCTTTGAGTGTTCGTTAATTTCTATGCCACATATTATTCTGCGAAACATCTTTGGAAGAAATTGTTTGGCGTAGAGCTTCTTAAAGTTTAAAATGACCTATTGATCCATGGGATGGAGAATGAGAGTCATATTCGGGAGTGGGAGCTTCACTCTGACGAAATTTAATCATTCAACCAACTCTTCCGTCAAATTGAAAAAAATCCATATGTAGCCACAGACATCTAAAATATGCTTTCTAGGGATTTAGTCCGTTTTGCATGTTTGTAGGGCTTGCTTTTCGTCGGTTTGTATGTTCGTAAACCAAGACTAGTTCATAAACCGAATTTTTCACAAACCGAGCCGTTCATACACCAAGGGTTGACTGTATGTTGATATGTTTGAAATAAATTAATTATAAGTCACAAGAATGTTTTCTTTTTCGTGCCATTTATTTTGAATTACGCTGTGTATATATAATGTTATACTTTACACGTCGTATGCGCTTCATGCACTGCAATTGCTTCTTGTTCTAAAGCTGGCTTTGAAAATAAAAGAGAGAAAAAAACACTGAATTTAGATAAGAAAAATAGTTATGAGTATTCAGTGTTCCGTATAGACTACAGTGACTCTACGGAACAAGAATCTTTACCACGAGCAGATAAAAAGTGCTCGCAACCATATCTCTAAGACCAGTGGTTTACAAATAAAATAGACAATAAAATTTATGACGTCACACCACTTCTCTACCAATTAATAAAGAGCCTACAAATTGACAACCACTCGGTGGCGTGGCAGTAACGATTGGTAGGTCGCCACTTTCATGACGTCATAAATTTTGTTTTGTATTTCATCTATAAACTATAGGTCAAAGAAAATATGGTCTCTACACTTTCAAACAGTGGCGTCGGAAGTGATTCGAACCTGTGGGTGCTCGCATTATGTAGGAAATATATTGATTTCTGAATCAATTCTGGCTGCTTTGACCCGTGTGCTCGAGCACCCACAGCACCCCAGGCTCCGACGCCACTGATTTCAAGTGAGTTGTTTCGTAGAGCTTAAGATGTGGTCTTTCCGGTAACACCTGAAATTTATTGGAAAATATTCATTACCGCAGATATATTCTGTAATTTACAACAAATTTTTTTTATGTTGAATCATCTTTTTAAATTAATTTAATTTCTTTTTCTGATAACACATAAGCTTTTAGTGATGATAATACATTCCGTTTTAATTCTCCATTACAACTGTGTATGTTATCATCATTGTGACCCGAAATGCAATTTATATTTTATCGATTTTTGGTATTGAATATTTATACGGTTTTTTTAATTAGCTGCAAGTGAATAATCAAATAAAATTATTCTTTTTATTCAATCGGTATTTTTCAATTAAATTTAACAAAAAGAACTTTTCAATTCCAAAAATTGCTTCAGTTAAAATTAAAATATATATATATAATATATATAAATTTGTGAAAAGAAATTGCAAATAAAAAATTCTAAAAAAATTCACAATTTGAATTTAAAAAAATTTGATTGAAAAGTTATGAAAAAATGCAATTGAAATTCAAAAAAAATTAATATTTTGATAAAAGTCATTAAGTTTTGTCTATTTTATTACCAATATTAAAAAATTGTCGCAAATAGTTTTTTTTAATGTGGAAATTAATTTCGTTTCGTTAATAACTGAATTACAAAAAATAAATATATTTTAATGAAACTTTTCAAGGTCTATTCTACTCCTAATTTGCATAATTAAATTATCAAAATTCATAAACAGACCAAAACACACTTTAACACTAGATAACATTACTATCATGTTATGATAGCGTTATCTAGTGTTACTAACATGCTAATGATATAATATATCATTAGTGTTGCAGAATATCTTATAACGATCGCATAAACTTTATATCTAATAAGAATTAAAAAATAAATAAACTCTATACTGAGAATTAACCTAAACTGAAAAATAAAATGAATTAAATAAAAAAGTAAAGTGAACTGAACCAAAAAATAAAACAAACTAAAAATTAACCTTAACTAAAAAATAAACCTTACGTCTCTGAATTGGAATTAATCTATAGAAAAAAACAAACTTTACCTATACGACGCCATAGTTTTTCCGAGTAAAACATCTAAACAGAATTAATGACGTCACACATACGGCGTGCGAATTGTAAACCAGTGCCCTCTCTACCAATCGGGAATGCCTATGACTTGTTCAAACCGGTTCTACGCGAACTATTTGGCACCTACGCGGGAGGCGTGGCAAGTCATAAGTATCATCGATTGGTAGGACACTGTTGGTTTACAATTCGTAGAGCTTGACAATTCTTACACCAGGTTTATGACGTCAAATTTCGTTTAGACGTTTTACTCGAAAACTGTGAGACGTACAAGTATGGTTTTTATCTATTTCGAGCAAGAATTCTTATTCCGCAGAGTTTATTAGAATATAATAACGTGCAAGTAGATAAGAAACGGGAGGAAAAAAACGCATCGCTTTATGCTTCTCTCTGCGGCGAAATAATATTTCTGAACATTAATATTTCTATTTTTATAATATATAGTATTTATGTATTGCTGTTGTTGTTATAACATTGCAGTGTGGTTTCGTTCAAAAGCTAATAGCACCGAAATTGCGCGATTGGCGGCAGCTTTCGAGGCTCCTCTGTATTATACTTCTCTTTTCTCTTGTTCAATGCATGTCCATTTAAAAATCTCTCTTAATTATCTCCTCGTAGATATTCTATAACCATCTTTTTAGCTCCTTTAGTAGAATCGTAGAAGTAGTTTCTTTCATTAATTAGCATCATTACTAATTGCTGTCCGTTACCAATAGGTACGTTTTTGGATCAGAAAAAAAGAATATTTTGTAGAAACATTGGTTTTATGTTTCGAAGCTTTTTTGTTTTGTGTATTTTTGTGTTTTTGATTTTTCATGTGCAGTATTTTTGGAAAAAATTTTTCATCAAAAGTTGAGAAAAATACACTCGAACAGACAATTTAACGTGATGGCCTAACAATACAATTTCTATGAAAAATATTTCAATGCAAATTACAAATGCACGCTATCCGAAATTCGAATACATAACTGCTACTACACAACAAGAGATTCATAAAATTTACTCAAAGTGATAGTTAGATATACTCAACTGAAACATACCTGTTTTTCGACCAAGTATCAACCGATATTTATTTTCTTGACCAATTCTTTTTCCGGTATCTATAAATATCAATCCGTTTCGTGGCCAATCCACTAATACCCGTTTTTTGGTCAAGCAGGCTGTGAACCGAAACCATTTTGCCGGTGACTGAATATCAACAGATACCCGTTTGGTGACGACCAAGTATAAATTGATGACCATTTTTCTACCAAGTATCAAACTATACTTGTTTTTTTTTACCAAATATCAACCAAAACTCTTTTTCTGTCTAAATATCAACAGGTTTAGTGACCAAGAAGTATCAACTGATTCTCGTTTTTTTGAGTATCAACTGATACCCGTGTTTTGGCCCAGTACCAACTGATATCCGTTTTTTGATTAAGTATCAACCGAAACCCTATTGCGGGTGACTGAATATCTATAGATACCAGATACCCTATACCTTATACTGACCAATAAGTATCAACTGAGTGGGAGTTTTTTTTTGACTAATTATCAACTGATACTCGTTTTTTTATCAAGTTTTTGCCGGTAACTGAATATCAACACATACCAGTTTAGGGACCAATAAGTATCAAGTGATGACCGTTTTTTTGATCAAGTATCAACATATACCAGTTTAGGGACCAATAAGTATCAAGTGATGACCGTTTTTTTGACCAAGTATCAACAGATACTCGTTTTTGTGACCAAGTATAAACTGATACCCGTTTCTCTAAATACCAACTGATACCCCCACACTACAGAATGTTTTAAGTCCCATATACACACAGTATTTTAACGCATAATTTACAAAAAAATTCAAACATATTTTGCATCGATAGATTCCGGTACAAATCAATAAAAGAAATTTAAAAATTCACCATAGATTTCTTTTTGGTTTTTGTTTTTAATTGGTCAATAATATTTTTGATGACCAATGTAAGTGAAGTATTTGCTATTTTTGTGATTTTTGGTTATGGTATTTTTTGATTAAATATCTGACAGCAAATATTTTTGTGCATGAAAGTTTATATACCCAATATGTATGTACTTGAAAACTAGATCGAGTCAGGTTTTGATTTCGTTGATCCTAATAAATTTAGATAACATCTTCAATTATAAAATCATCATAGAATAAGAACCTATTTTACAAAAATATTAATATATTTAATTTTCTATTTTCTCTTCATTTTCGTATTAAATTGTATTTTTTTTTAATTTTTAAACACATGAATATATTTTTCAAAATTAAAAAAAAAATGAAAATTATAAATACTTTCAGCTCAAAAAATTCAATTAATTATGTACTGAGTTTAATTGCCAGCCATTGCCTTTTTTTGTTTTAGCTAATCAGAAACAAAAGTTGTAGCCAAATGGGAGGAAATGGTTGCCAGTTGACTCGCTGTTTGGCAGTACAACGGAACTTCGGTCAACGAGCGGTTCGGTTAACGAGCAATTCGCATAACGAGGAAAAACTATAAACAAATTTTGATTCGGTTAACGAGCAATGATTCGCATTACGAGCAAAAAAATTAGGCTTTATTTATATTTTCACGTTATCACAACTGAAATGTGAATGACGTTTTAATTAGTCATTTTTATGTGAATGAATAATTGGGGAACGGATAATCCGAGTTTCCATTATTTCGTACGAAGAAGTTTGATTCGAATAATGATCACGTTGGCGGAACGATTAAGCTCGTTAACCGAAGTTTCACTGTATTTGATAACAGGCAATCGTTACCGAGCGAATTCGATCTTTCATTTACTCGCCAAATTGAACATTTCACTCAAATTTGGCGTGATAACGGTTGGCGGGTGGTTGATTTATAGTTGTACCAAAAAATGATAATTTCTTTCGAAAACAAAGCCTGACTGAAAAAAAATCCATTTTTTCCTATTCCTATTAGAAATTTTTTTTTAGTTTCATTTTGATATTTTTTCAAAAAAGATTATTTCCATCATCATCATCAAATTCCTGAAAAGTTCCTTGTAGTAGTTTTCTTTAGTTCTCATTTCCCTTCACCTTGTTTCCGTATATAATTTGCTCATTTAGGCTCAGCAACGTGAAGAGTCATACGAGAGTCAAATCCGCACTGCAATGTCCAGACTCAAAGAGGTGAGAAAAGTTGTTCCTCACAATGTTATCTCGTTCCTATGTTTTCTAATGTATGTTAACGTTGTTGCTCATATAGGCCCTGCAGAAGGAAGAGACCTACGAAATGACCATCAGGCAGATGACCCAGCGACTACAGGAGGTAAAAATGACAATCATTTTCCACGCAACATACCTAGACGATAGTGAGCACCTACGCCGACTGGGGGAACCAATTATGGACCACCAATGCGATTTTAATGATGAACCGAAAATTATTGCCTTAAAAATGAAATTAATAATTTGGGCATACATCACGTACTCTCCACATCTTTCGCTCGTCTCATCGTTTACCATAAACACATATCCCGTTTTGTCCCTTACCTTTATTGCAATCATTAATATACAGTCAAACCCCAATTTAATGAGGCAGATAAAATCGAATTTTTTTTCTTCGTTAATTCGAGGAATATCGTTATATCGAGGTTGATATACACACAAATATAATACGCACAGGAACTCCTGAAAAAATTCGGAAGTCTAATGGAATTCAGCCCTTTTTTGTTCGAATTAATCGGCGATATTTGGTGACGATAAGCCGTTTACGGTGATTTTGTTAGCAATAGTAGGTTACTTTGGACACACAATAAATGTCGATATCCCATTTTGACTAGGGTGACCATACGTCACGTATTTCCCGGGGCAGTCCCGATGTTTTCTGTTTTTTTGGCCGTCCCGACTTTTTGGCAAAAGTGTCCCGGTTTTCCCCGGATTTTACACGAAGCCCACTTGAATTTTTATTCTTTATTGAAATCAAGGATTGAAATCATTTTTCAACTCATAAATTATATTATGATAATTACAACTATAAATAAGAACATTAATCGCCCACATTTGTCTCTTGGGGAACGTTTTTTTTCGTGGAATTCATTTTAATCCCTTGCAATTTGCAGTAATGCTTCATTTCCCGCCATTGTGATTTTTCCGTAATTTCAACAATATTTGGCAACTTTGTTCGGTTTTGGCGATAATTGGCGATGTCCCCGTATTTGGAATCTCAATTTCCCGTATTTCTCTCGAGGAAATATGGTCAGCCTAATTTTGACCATCCCAACGTCCTGTTTTTGTCTAGCCAAAATATGGTCACTACTTTTTCATAATTAAGATCAATTGATGGAATGTAAACGGGAAAAAATAGGAGGCATACAGTCCATTAAAAAATAGACCAACCAATAGAAATTCGATTCATAAGTACTCTTCAAACATTTTTTACTATTTATTCTTTAAAATAAAATTTTAAGGTCATGGTGGGGGGACAATTTAGCTAGTATCAGTCACTGACTCAGTTGGGATGAATAAGTAACTGTTCCGGGGGCCCCCCAACATGACATCACAGCATACAGATGCAAGAGACTTCCAGTTTGGTCTGTTATGGTATCCGAAATTTTCATTATTATGTAATTGTTGTTATCACAAGTATATCACAAAAATAAGAATGAGTACTAGTCGGTTATCCGGACGACCGTCAGTTAGCGGCCAAGTGTCGGAGTCAAAGCTGGATTAAAGATTCTTAAACCATCTTTCGTCGGTGTCTTTTCACGGTCAGTGACATCCTGACAACAACAAAGATGGCAACCCGCATGTGGAATTAACAGCAGAGATTTCTCGAAGGACACTGCTGTTTTGTGTTCAAGTTTTATTATTCATTGTTGAACAATTTTCAACACTATAAAACGATAACATTCTAACTTTCAAAAGAAAAAAAAATAGTTATGTAAATTAAACAAAACAATCCGAGAGAGGGCCGTGAATGGTCGTCCTAATAACTGACGAGTACCTAAGTGCATTTGAATGATTATTAATGAAACCTAGAAAGGCGCGAGTTTCTAAATACGGCATTAAGATTTCTGTAAGAACATATAAACGCTGTCATAGAATAATATTGAATTATCCAATGCCAATAAAATACAGTATCAGACGGAAACACCTTTTCAACAATCAGGAATTAGTTTAGTTTTGTTAATTATCATCAAAAGGAGGTCACAAATTTAATCCAATAAAAGCCAAATTTTTGGACTATCCATGTCCCGACTGGGTATTATTACGTAGATCTGGGATGACCATACAACCCGTATTTCTCGGGTCTCATTCCCGTTCTTTCAACGAAAAGCCTACGCAAATTTTAATTTCTTTACTAAAATCATGAATTAAAATATTATTTTCCAAAATTATTAATTATATTACGATAATTATGACTGAGAATAAAAACATTCATCTTTCCCATATTTTCAGGATTAACATTTTAAAGCACTGCAGTTTGCAGTAGCTATTCATTTCCTCGCCACTTGGTGACTTTTGCAGAGATTTTAGCCATAAGTTGACAGTTTAGCTTACATTTAGCATCATTTTGGTGATTTCTCGTATTTAGGATCCCGATGTCCCGCATTTTTCTGGATACTTCCGGAGGGAATATGGTCAACCATCGACTTTTTTTTCCGAATTCATTTAAATTCGCTGTGATTTCAGTCATAAGTTAGCAATTTAGCTCACCGTTGGAATCATTTTTTGGCGAGAATTAACGATTTACCGTATATTCGCAGACATAAACACACAACTTTCGACAAATGTCCCGATATAATACAGCACCACGTAGGCCAGTAGATGCTGCCATCTATCCTCTAAGTCAGGAGTTCTTAACCTTTATCAGCCGCGACCCAAAACCAACAATAAGATTAGCTTTGCTACCCATGGGACTGTTTATTCTTCGAAATTAGTGAAGCCAGTGACGTAATAAGCGCATTTATAACAGTCTAAATTGATTCGTAGGATTCATCTAGGAAGCCCCCGAGAATAAATTTTGGGTCGTGATTCATAGCTCCAGAATCCAGGGCCGTCTTAAGAGTATCATGGGCCCCCCGGGCCAATTCATTTTTCTGAGGTTCTACCAAACAAATTCTCGAAAATTTCAACCAGGTCACATTTTTGTGAGACCCCTCTTCGCTTGAGGTGCCCGGGTGGGCCCATGCCTTAAGACGACACTGCCAGAAGCCCTGGCTGTAAGTGGATCTGAGAAGGTCCTGCAACCCAAGTTTTGAGTACAAACCCATAGGTTAAGAACCCCTGCTCTAAGTTGACAGCTCTTCTGGGAAATCGTGTCCGCTATTTCAAAATTTCCGAAATTTTTAAACAAAAATTATTTTATACTGCTCATCATGTCTAATTGTTATTTCCGAATGATACCCTTTAGGCTGAAGCCCGCGCTGAGTTCGCCGAAAGATCCGTTCAAAAATTGCAGAAGGAAGTGGACAGACTCGAGGGTATATTTATGCATTTAGATTATTTAGGCGATATGCAAATGAGACCGTATTTCGATCACGGGAATTCTGACATATATGTTTTTGATATTTCCAGACGAATTGGTCCAAGAAAAGGAGAAATACAAAGCAATCTCGGACGAGTTGGACCAGACATTCGCCGAGCTCACTGGCTATTAAGATCAACAACGATAACAACGAAAGCCATTTACATAATACAGAAGAAAAAGCTGCTTTTGTCTGTCGCCGTATTTTTGTTCTCACGTCCGTGCCTGGAGTTTTACTCTTCTTTTTCTCTGTGGTTTTTTTCTCTTCTCTTTCTGTACATCCATGTCGCGTGCTATCGTGCGACTGGAACCAAAAATACGTGTAAAAGACAGTTATATATATAACAACAGATTCTGTTATTATTACTACTACTACTACTACGATTGGCAATACGTCGTTTGATTCTTTTTCTTTTGTACGTAGGTGACAAAAGAAAAGAAATTACAAACGATTTTAGAAATTTTATTCAATAAAAATTACATATAAACACTAGATTCCTTTGTGGTGCGTCATTTATTGTCGATTTATATCATAATTTAGTAAACTATTAATGGGTGGTAGGAAAGTTTTGCTACTAGAAACAACAGCTAGATATCTCTCGAGAATTATAGTTTCGGAGAGGACTTCAGCTTTCCATAATTATAAACACCAGAGTTTGACAGCCATTCTTTAGCAGCGAGATTCAAAAGAAATCGGGGATGGACGAAATGAGTGCGAATGGTTGTTTACAGAAATGTTTCCTGCCCATGGAAATGATTTTCACCTGTTTGTATGTGTTCAAATTACAGTCGCTCTCAAACCTAGGGGGTCACCCTTGAGACAGCAAAAATATGACTCCGTAAGCAGATTGATCCGATAAATGGAGTGAGGTGCTGCCTCACTACTCTGCATCCCCATTGATGAACTCGTACACATAAAAACAAACTGTTCGGTAGTCAAACGTGTTCAATCTTATACAAATACAACGCGACAACAGGTAAAATGCCCAACGAGGTGGCTGATAAAAAGATGACCATAAAAATATGGATGTCATGTATTTAAAAAAAAAACAGCAACCCAATTAAAAATGCAATTAACACAAATTATAAACATATTATCTTGGAAATTTATTGATTCAAAATAATTATATCCTTTATATATTATTTAACTTAAGCTTTCCTTTTATTCCGTGAAATTTTGCAAAACCCTAAAATAGGGTTATTTTGATTGATGTGGATTTTTTGTAGTTTTTCTGCATAAAATAATTTATTTCTTCGAAGTGAGAATTCTCTTCTAACTAGAAATCTTTGGCTGCACAGGATTGAAACGATAATAATAATTAAACATATACAGTAGGGCGGGTCGAAAAATCAAAATGTGGATACAAGAATCGGCTTGGGGTGCAAAAGTTGTCTTTTAAGTTTAAGCATACTAGCCTAAATGCAAAATTTTTTCAACTTCAATTGATTTTTTCCGGTGCCCCAAGACACTTAAATATTTGTCAAAAATCGATTTTTATGCAAATTTTGAATAAAAAAATTAGTAAAATAATCGATTTCACAGGGAACATAATATAGGCAGTGAGAATGAAAAATCATTTATTGTTTATTATTAAATGTATAAAATTATTTAGTATAGTAAAAGTTGGAATGAATGGTGAAAATATTCATGCTATACCCAAGCAGTTGGAAGATTCATTTGCCTACTGTCTGAGGCGTCGGAAAGTGTGTGTGGAGAAGAGAAGACATATTGAATAGGATAAAATCAAGAAGCTATAATATCAAACATTTTAATACCAAAAAGCATTACAACATTTAGAAATATGCAAATCTTCAAATTAATAGAATTAAAAAAGCCATTTTATAAGTGTTATTATTTATTGCTTTGATTTTTACATTTATAGTTCATGTATTATTATAAAATTATTATTATTTATAAGTTTATACTTTAATTCCTGAATACTCTGCAAAATTTATAAACATTTTTCATTAATTTACAATTTTTAGTAAAAAATTCACACTTTTATGGAAATGAACTATTTTTGGGCCACCAGAAGATATGAATAAATTTCAATAAAAAAAAAAGTATGCAGAATAATATGCCTAAGACAGCCCACGTCAAAAGTAATTTCAAATTTATTTTGTTTTTATAAATTTTAATGAAAATGTCAATTTTTAACTAGTTTTGGGGCACTTGGCCACCAGAAGATGTGAGTGGATTTCAATGAAAAAAATTATGCAGCATATATGTATCCAAGACACAACTTTTCCACCCCCGCCATAAGTAATCATTAGAAATTCAAAAAAAATCTTTTTTTTATCAATTTTCATCAAAATGTCAATTTTTAACTATTTTTGGGGTGTTTGGGGCACCGGAAGATATGAATTGATTTCAATGAAAAAAATTCTGCAAATTAATACACCCAAGACAACTTTCCCACCCCAAGCCAAAAGTAATTTCGAAAAAAAAAATTTCCTTCACTTTTCGATCCACCCTAATATACAGTCAAATCTTTCTTTCTCGAAAAATGAAAAAAATCCTTGCATTTACTGCACTAAATCAATGCATTTTCACCTCTGTGTCTCGAAGTAATTTTCGAAAAACTCTTATCTCGAAGGCCAAACCCAATGATAGTAAAAAGAAAACAGGGAAAATTCCTTTTCTTTCGAGAAAATCTGACTTTTCTCCGGAGGTGAAAGAAAAACTGATAAGAGAAAGAATTATTCCTATTATACAGCCCATTGTGTTGATGAATCTTTTCAATCATAAGCGGATACTATGATTGACCGGGAGTGGATGGCTTGTTCAGCATGGCAAAAAGTTAGTCAACAGGCAATTCAAAATTGCTTTAAGAATGCTGCATGAATGAACGCCAGGGGCTCTGCCACTAGACTTATCCCGTTGCCGAGATCTCTTCCAGCCCAGCTTTGTGACAGAGGCTGGAACAAAGTGAGTGCACCTAACAGTCTGAGTGTGTAGCTAGTGTTGTGCTTGATATTTCAGTGCCACCATCTGTACTTCAAATTGTGAGTGAAGTGTAGTGATTGAATATTTGTTACGTTGTAGGCCTGTTGCTCTCTGTGGCGAGACTTTTTAACGGGGAGATCTGCTTGCATTCGCGCCTTGAAGTTGGAAACCACAGAAAACCAACTTCAGCCGACCACCACTGTGGGGTTCGAACCCGGATCCTCGCGATGCGAGTCCGTCACTATGACCACTCGACCACCACAGCGGCTTAAGAATGCTGCAGGTTGGAATCACTCATCGCAGTGATGAAGAATCAGATCTTGTGGTTCACTTGAATTTCAACGATTCTCAGAACAATGCTGAAGATGAAATTGCATAACATTAGGGCATTATTAAAAAAAGAGAAATTATAGAAATTCTAGATTTTCTATATTAAAATATAGAAAACTAGAAATTTCATTTTCTGATTTTGCGGAAATGAACAGTGCAGTACAAACCCTCAGCACCATGACTGATACCGAAATTATTGCTGAATGTATGGCCGACTCAGGTGACAAAAATACAGCAGAAAATGCTCCAGAGGAATTAGAAAAAAGTAACAGTGAAAAATGCTGAACGCATGCTGTAAAAATGATGCACCCTTTTCTGGAGCAAAATGAGAAGATCGGGGGCCTAAAATATTTGTAGCTCTTGCTAATTATAGATGAAATTATGAAGGCTCTCAAAGAGCAAAAAATATGCATCAATCCAAGCTTATGGATTATTCAATAGCTCAGTTAAAAATGTAACCTAAAAATGCTACTACTGTGCATTAATGAGATTCAATCACACAATTTAACTTAAACACGTACTCCTTTAGTACTAAGTTTATTTTTAAAGGGAGAGCCTACTGCTCGTCTCCTTTCCTGGTTAACGACTTATTTCGTAATACACAGTCACAGATAAACGCTCGCTATAATTGGCGTACAAAATAGCCGCCAACTCACATAATTTGATGTATCGGCCTAACATGGATTATTTTGAAAAAGTTATGCAAATAAAATTGAAATGAACAAAAAAATTTGAACGTATTTTAGTGTATTTGCATACACTGTAATTGAACATCACTTGTGTATAACCAATAATTTCATTACTATGGTATTTTTCAATTTTTATCAATCTTTTTTTGGCAGGATTTTTCTTTCTTACTAAAAAACTATTTCTCGAAAACTCCATGAGCATAGTGTTCCACCATGTTAAAGGTATTAAGTCCCCTTAAACTTATGGAAGAGTTACTTTGCGTAGAATCACACTTTTCTGGCATTCTATCAACACAAGGAAATGATCTTTAAGAGTCTTCTGGTGCCATATAATCCCTTCAACTTAAAAAAACACAAAAAAAACTAGAGACTACTGCACGGGTTAGGCAAATTAACTTTACAATGGCTTGAAGCCGGAGCCGGGCTTAATAATTTCGCCGCCCGGTGCAAAAAAAAAATTTGCGGCACCTCCAAAAAAATTTTTATGCAGTCGCTCCCCAACTTATAAATTTTTCGACTTACGAACATAAATCGTGAAGGGAAAAAAATTTTCAGAAAAGAGAACTTGTTTTATTACATTCATTCTTTCATTATTTGTGGAATGCGTTGATAATTGAGATCATAATAGAGCCCAGAAGTTTAGGCACTAAAAATGGCCGAAATAGGTACTAAAAAGGCATAATTTAAGCAAGGAAGGAAAAATAACTAAAACCTAAGGTATTAAAGGTCCAAAAACTAGCTGAAAAATTCCCAAAATAAAGTATTTGAGGTCCCTCGGGTCAATTCCAGGGCCACCATTAACAGACGCAGAGCCTGAAAATAGTGATCTGTGGGGTTCCTTTGAGTTGCGAATGATTCCCGTTTATTTGATGCATTATTTGGAATAATCACTATCATTTCTATAGTTGAAACATAGCTACCTTGTTCTATTGTTTCAAAAAAATTTACTTTTCTTTTATATTCCCACATATGCAGGACTCCTCCAAATGCGGGGTCCTGTGTGAAGCCTCTGTCGCACTCTCCTGAAGGCGATTCTGGTCAATTTGATCGAATACCAAAACATATGAATATAAAATAAATAGCCATGGTTTCTTGCAGTGCATTTATAGTGTAGAAACAAATTCAAAACCAGAAGCGACTCGAGCTCACCCGCAGCCCGGTTGCAAAGCTTCATGTGCTGCCCCTAAAGACGTTCCTGTTGGGAGGCTAAAAAGGCTCTATGCTAAGGTAATCTGGGATAAACCTGATTTTTGTTATCCGTAAAAAGTCACAAACTAATCTTTATCCAACAAAATACCCTTGACCATATGTCCTCTTTCAAAGAATTTCCTTTTTTTTTCCTTTTTGGTCCAGAATCATTTTATTTCATTGTTAAATTATTACAGATAATTTTTCCCACATTGCAACTCTTATTGATGAGCTGTCACATTCTTCTTCCTTTCAGGGTTGTATAATCGACAATCTCCAACAGAGTTGAACTTCGTTATCGTCAAAATGCCTATTCTAAGATTTTCAGGGCAGAAACTAGGAAAGGAAGAGGGGTTTCTGGAGCCCCAGACCCTGTACAAGTGAGAATCTGAATTACTTCGTTGCCTTTATTTGACCGCTCCTGAAAAATTATTGGGTGGGGGCACCGAAATGCGCATTTTCCCTGAGTGAAAGAATCCATTCTTGTTTCTGGTGTTACGGCCCTAGGCCAATACCTCCTCTCTCTCTCTCTCTCTCTACATAGCTTATACGTAATATCTCGGAGATATTATTGTCAAGGTATGGCTCGAAAAAGAGTGACAGCGTGCTGTATTTTGTGAATTTTTATTATAACAAAATTTTAAAAACTTATGTCTAAACAAAAGTCCAGGCTGCCACCCCTTACCACCACCCGCCCAGGGGCACTGCATCTCTTGCACCCTCTTTTAACCCCCCCCCCCCAGAGCTCTGTTTTCTCCTACTCCGCCTTGGGTGAGTCATGATGTCAACTGATGACCTATTGGAACAGTCATCGGTTAGAATATACAATGCAGTTCCAATGCCTGAGCGAGACATAATGTGAAGCATGTGAAAAAGCACAAAATTATAATTTTCCCTTGCTTTTCTAGTATGGGTTGCGTTCATCTGAAACACCACGTCTAACACCTATTGCCCCCACAAGGGTGGGGCTGACAGGGACCTAGTTGGGTGTTTTTTCATACAATAAATTCACTACTTTGGGGCATGGGAAGCATCTACAAGAAATCCCGCCAAAGACCTGGCGCCAGCCTGGGCGCCCTGCTGCAGGATGTGGAGGCCATGCTAACACCATCCGGTAAAAGTAAAGTTAACTTATGGCAACACCAAGTTCCTTATCTCTCAGATCACTTATTCATGTTTGTTCTGGAAGAGAACATTCTGATGAAAATTAATACTGAAAGTTGGAAAAATGTTTAAAACAGAATTTCTTTCATTTCTCAATGATCAAAATATCCAATTTTTTGCACATTATGGCCTCTGAAATGCAATAATAAACTTAAAACTATGTTAAAATAGCCATATATGGCGGAAAAATTTAAAAAAAAAGGCATTTTTACAGAAATGCTTGAAAATAGGCAAAAAAGTACATTTAGAGTATTTTGTCCTCCCCTCCACCAGTTCAGGGAGCCTGTATCCACTTATGCTCATATGTAGTAAGCAGAAGATGTTTTTAGTTGTGAAGTATGCTTTGCGAATAGCTTTAATGCAGCCCAATTCTCTCTAATTCGATTTTCCCACCAATGTCTTTGCCTCAAATCAATCTTCGTCTTGAATCTGAAGACGCAAATGCACCCAAGTTTCCATCACTAATGTGACCTATTTTGAACCTTCCTTAAGGATACATGTAATGGAAAATTCAGTCCTAACCAGCGTGCACGCACACTATCAGCAAAGTAGTTTCTTTCCTTCCCATATTTTTAAGAGGTATTTTTTTAATGAAAAAAATAAATAAATAACTCTATTAAAAAGTATTATCTAAAATTTGAAGGGTATTTTTACTCTTGAATGAAATTTGGAAGAGTAAAATTGAATTTTAATGCATGAATTACGCATCTAGAAGCATATTGACGAGCACTGGTCCCAACAAAGGAAACACTAATGCTATCTCCCAGCAGAAAGAGAATAACACAAGGTATAACTAAACACCAATGTTGTAGTTACGTGTTTGAAATGCTCCTTAAATCATACAATACACTACAAATTTAATTGAAATTACGAAAACATAAATTTAAGAAAATAACGTCTTTAATAAGACCTTGAAAAATACAAGTGAAAAAAACACATAAGAAAGTATCACGATACTTTGATATGAACAATTCCATCACAGAAAGAAAAAAAACACCCTTTAGAAAAATCATGCGGAATGATTTATAAGCTTTTCCACGTTCTCTTCTAGCAATGATAAGGGACCAGCACTTTTCAAAACGACATCATGGAAATTCTTCACGTCAAACTCAGCACCTTGAAAAACAAAACCACAGAAACATAAATAGCTTTATTAACTTGTATTTTTGGGCATTCAATTATATATCCACCATAACCATCCTCTTGTGGTTCTGATTCCGATTATAACATACAATACACAAAAGTACTATATTTCTGAGCTTACCATCTTCACTTCACGGCAAGAAAGACAGATGACAGCACCAGCAGGAATGCAAAATACTCATATTTCTGACAACATAAATGTGTTTGGGGGACACACATACACTCAGAACTTACATTCCGGCATACACAGATTTGTTAGAAATGCAGCAGAGGAATATGAGGTGCATGTACCATTAAGTAGTAGTAGCTTATCAACAGGATTGCTTTTTCGAAAAATTGAATATTTTATACATATGTTAGTTTTAATTTAAATACATAATATGTTACTGCTAACGCCCAAAATCAGCTAATTTGCAAACTGGCTGGGGCTTTTGCCAGCCTCTATATATTGATCCCTAAGATATTGATATTCCGATCCCTTTCATCTTTAGAGTTGCCATGGGTCATTATAATTATAACCATAATTATCACAAAAATATGCCAACGTGCAAATGACAAGAATCATGGGGATCTATACATAGGGATATATGGGCCAACCGAAAGATCGCGAAAGTCCAAAATTCAGACATCGACCAGATCAACTGGGCCAATCAGTTCGCGAACTGGCTGATTTCATGCTTTGGCAGGAACATGGACAGGGTGCATGAGTAACAGGGCACATGGCATTTTAATGATGAACCGCTGATCCTAGAGGCATACTTTCAATTAGAAGTATCCAAATAATATGTAGTACTCAAATATTCAAGTTGCAAGGGGTTGTATAGTTATTAAAATAAAAAAGTAACTTTTAATACAGTCACAATCTGTTCAGAAACTCAATTAAAAAGTTCTTTCCCTGTTTCCCCTGATGCCAACTAGAACATTCCACGCTTGTAAGTGCAATATTCACAGAGATATTCAAATTCAAAAAACGGAGGATATCAGGAAAAACAACATAAAATGTGGGTAAAACGGTTCACCCGCATTTAATGCTGTTCTTCCCCTACTTTCCTGTTTTCAAATTCAAATATCTCAGTGAATAGAAACGTGGAACTTTTTTTGTTGGCATCAGGAGAGACAAGGCAATGACTTTCTAATTGGGTTTTTGGGCACAAAGAGGAGGTATAAAAATGTTTTCAATATATTGAATAATTTACAACTGTTTTTAAATTGCACTCCTCTGTTGCCATGAATTTTTATTTTAATTTGAATAATTTTGATTGTTTTTAGTTGACTATATATCCTGTTTTGCATACTAATTTTTATTAACATTTACCAGAATCGGTCATTTTTTGATGGACTCCTTGGTAAATTTTTCTCATCTTTTTGTACTGTTATATGATAACAATAAATTTGATTTGATTTGAAAAAAAAAACTATTCAACCCTTTGCAACATGAATGACACATTTGAGTACTACATGTTATTTGGATACTTTTGCTAATTGGAAGTATGCTTCTACGTTCAACGGTTTGCCATTAACATATGCTCAGTTACCTATGCACTCTGTACATTAAAATAAATTGGCACTGAACATTGAAGGGCCAAACACACCCCGCTTAACATATAAAAATACACTTAAAAACTTCACTTAACCCTTTGACTACATACATATATATTTATTTATTTACTTATCATTTACTATTAAAATAGACAAAATAGGTCACAAATATAACAAATTCAGTGTTTGGGATTTTTTCACCAAGGCTAGGTCACATTTCCCAATCGTAGTCAATGATGGGATGCATATGAGGGAAATGGTATGGTTTTGAGTGAGATAACTGCAGCGGCATCTGAGTAACTAAAGATAAAACATGAGCAACTAGTCTGGTTTCACGACTGGGATATATTACAATTAGCTTCCAAATAATTTTTGTCCCAGTAATAATTTTTCAAATCTACTAATGACACATACTCATTACAATACAATACAAACAATACAAATACAACGCCACAACAGGCAAACTGCCCAACGAGGTGGCTGACTTAAGACATCATGGATCCCCGAGCCATTTTTTGGAGGCCCTACCTACTACTGGTACACCACACATGCACCCCCCCCCCGCGGAACCCCCAACGAATCGGTACATGCGGGAATGTGCGTGTACGTGTAGTGAAACCTGACATGAAGTTTTTTTGTTTCTCTGTAATGCTTGTTATGTGTAGTGCTGCCATCTGCCACCAGTTTTGCTAACTATGAGTGAAGTGTTATGATTGAATGATTTAGCGTTGTAGGACTGTTGCTCTCTGTGGCGAGACTTTTTAACGGGGAGATTGGCTCGCATTTGCGCCTTGAAGTTGGGAACCACAGAAAACCAACTTCAGCCGACCACCACTGTGGGGTTCGAACCCGGATCCTCGCATCACAAGTCTGTCACTATAACCACTCGACCACCACAGTGGCTATATATAATATATATATATACTAGGGGGGCTCTGCCCCCCTGCCGCCTTCGGCGGCCAACCCCCCCCCCCTTCTCTCCCGGACATAACTTGTTTATTTCGTCCCACTTCATCAGCGTGCTATGGAAAAGGGGAAAGGGACGCGTGAAAGCACCAGCCTACTGAAGAAGCGAATTTTAATGAAAATAATAATAAAGCAACAAAAAACAAATGAGATTCATCAAGTATCCCCAGAAAACTTCCCCATGGGGGTCCCCAGATTCAATTCGCTGAATTTCAGTGGGGCCCCACACTGGATATATCTTGGGCTACCGATGTGTTGCAAATTTTACAATGTTAAACCACAAAAATCAATGAGATACATTCAGGGGCACCGAATTACAACCTGCCAACATTTCCATGAAGCCCTGACCTGCAAGCTTGTCGGACACCCCCCCCCCCCCTGTGAGAATTTTTCATTTTTATCAATTTTACAACGAATAAAATCCAGGGCCCCACATCCAGTAGCGGGGACACAATACGCAGATTTTTAGTGGGGCCCCAGACTGGCTATATCTCGGGTTTCGGCTGTGGCAAATTCTACAACAGAAAAGAATGAGATTCATCCAGGGCCCCCAAAATGAAACCTGTAAACATGGGGCCCCCGACTTGGAAGCTTGTCGGTCATCCCCCGGAGCGAGTGCCATGAAAAATTTCCATTTGTATTCGTTTTACCAACGAATAAAATCCAGGGCCCCCAACCAATTACCCGGGACACCAATTCGCATACTTTTGGTGGGGCCCCAGACTGGCTTTATCTCGGGCTTCGGCTGTTGCAAATTCTACAACAGAAAATAATGAGATTCATCCAGGGCCCCCAAAATGAAACCTGTAAACATAGGGCCCCCGACTTGGAAGCTTGTCGGTCATCCCCCGGAGCGAGTGCCATGAAAAATTTCCATTTGTATTCGTTTTACCAACGAATAAAATCCAGGGCCCCCAACCAATTACCCGGGACACCAATTGGCATACTTTTGGTGGGGCCCCAGACTGGCTTTATCTCGGGCTTCCGCTGTTGCGAATTCTACAACAGAAAAGAATGAGATTCGTCCAGGGCCCCAAAATGAAGCCTGTAAACATGGGGCCCCCGACTTGGAAGCTTGTCGGTCATCCCCCGGTGCGAGTGCTATGAAAAATTTTCATTTGTATTCGTTTTACCAACAAATAAAATCCAGGGCACCCAAAATGAAACCTGTAAACATGGGCCCCGACTTGGAAGCTTGTCGGCCATCCCACGGAGCGAGTACCATGAAAAATTTTCATTTGTATTCGTTTTACCAACGAATAAAATCCAGGGCCCCCAAAATGAAACCTGTAAACATAGGGCCCCCGACTTGGAAGCTTGTCGGTCATCCCCCGGAGCGAGTGCCATGAAAAATTTTCATTTGTATTCGTTTTACCAACGAATAAAATCCAGGGCCCCCAACCAATTACCCGGGACACCAATTCGCATACTTTTGGTGGGGCCCCAGACTGGCTTTATCTCGGGCTTCCGCTGTTGCGAATTCTACAATAGAAAAGAATGAGATTCGTCCAGGGCCCCAAAATGAAACCTGTAAACATGGGGCCCCCGACTTGGAAGCTTGTCGGTCATCCCCCGGTGCGAGTGCTATGAAAAATTTTCATTTGTATTCGTTTTACCAACAAATAAAATCCAGGGCACCCAAAATGAAACCTGTAAACATGGGCCCCGACTTGGAAGCTTGTCGGCCATCCCACGGTGCGGTACCATGAAAAATTTTCATTTGTATTCGTTTTACCAACGAATAAAATCCAGGACCCCCCAACCAATTACCCGGGACACCAATTCGCATACTTTTGGTGGGGCCCCAGACTGGATATATCTTTTGCTTCCGCTATCGAAATTTTTCAACGTTAAAGCAGCAAGAAAACAATGAGATCCATCAGGGGCCCCTGGAAATGAAAACTTTTTACTTATACGTGAAATCTTCCCCGGGTACCCCGATCCTGTGTTGGGAGCACTGCTGTTGTGTGTGTATATTATACATATATATACCTCTCGGCATGGACCTCCCCCCCCCCACAAAGGAAGGGCTGACAGGGGCCACAACGATTCTTATCACTTTTTGATTTTTCACACTATAAATTAATCACAGAGGGGCCCCTGAAAAGCTGGTTTGGGGCTCGAAATCTAAATTCCAGCCTAAGGGCTCTGCTGTAGGATGTAGGAGCCTCTTGGTACATGCACATAACATGGTCCCGATGGGTCAAATGGGTCCCGATATGTGAATATCGACCCAATATCGATATATGAATATGAATGTACGATATATGAATGTGAATATCGATATATGAATCGAACCCACTTCCGTAACAGATTTCCGTCACTCAAAAATTTCACCCACTTCCGTCACTCGGTTGCTTAGCAACAGGCCCTTTTCGAGTTTGTTTGTGATTTTATATTATAGAATAGATATAGTCAAAGTGTTGAATGAATTGGCATCATCATCATCATCATTTATCTTTCAAATTCAGGAACATAATCGTTTATAGAGATACAGATTTTTCTCAGCCCAATATACCAAAGAAACAGATTTATCTGAGAAAAAGCCCCCATATCTACCGTCCCACCTGGAGGCCATTTGCTGAAGTTAAGAGAGACCACTAACGGCTCTTCTTCAGTGCCTCGTGCCACAGTGCATGAATTGAGGATAGCAGGATCGTGCCTCCAGTGGTGTAGATTGTAGCATGCTTGCCCGGAATGCAAAGGACCTGGGTTTGAGTCCCAGTAGAGACCACATGGCTCCTCTTTCCGAGTTCACCTCAGCATAAAATCCAGAAAACATCTGTTTCTTTGATCATCATTTATCTTTCAAATTTATGATGAGCAATTTACCATGCATTTTCAAACAGATAGTCATTTAGATTACAAGAAATTGAAATTGCATACACGTAAAATTTTAGAGGAAAGCTTTAAGAAAATGAACTTGTACCGACAAAAGTTCTTTGCTGAGAAGAAACCCTCTTTCTAGTGACAAATATATTTGAAAACTTTATCTAGAGTTCCCAGCAAAACACACTTAATCATTTCCCTGAAAGAATATGAAAACAGAAATAGAATTCAAAATCTTAATAGCGTTAATCTTCTTAACATCCCAAATGTTTTTTGTTTCGGTTTTCTTCCTCCACAGAGTTTTTCTCTGACTTTCCAGGTTGCTGGAATCCCTGTTATCGATTAGGACCTTCATATGTTCATGATGAGCAGGATCCACAAGCATTTTGAGGGAGCTTAGGCAATAGAAAATGCCTTTATCTGGCTATTTAATCTTAAGATACGAATATATCATTAATTAAAGCACAAATGACAGATTCGAAATAAAATAAAAAATGAATTTTCAAATTTTACCAAGAGACTTCGCAGCTTTTTCTCTCAATTCTTTGATTTTCAATTCTCCTATCTTGTATGCACATGCCTGAAGAAAAAAAAATTTTACTCTCAATTTTATTAATGAAAATTAGTCATATAATTAAGCCAATTTTTGGCCGTAAATATCCAGCCAGATATCGGCATATTTAATAGAAAAAAAACGTTAAATGCTTTAATTTCTTTATTGTTTTTATCAGCAATAATGCAAATGTTCCAACACACATGCATGGATGAAATTCCACACAAAGGCTTTGTTATTTGTAGAGCCTCAATATATATTCTTATATGTATTATTATTATTATTACTTTACTTTGTACATTGGCTCTCTCTTAACAAGCACGCTCTGGTCACGTGAAAGAATCTCAGTACATTCTGTACTGAAACACGAGATGATCACGTGACTGGATGCCCCTTCGGAGGGACCGAAGGGCCATGTGTGTGTGAACATCAGTTCAGCTCCAGCTCTCACACGAGATGCACCAACGTCGTCTTTCTCTCTCTTAATATATGTACCATGTAAATAATATCTTCAATATAGCATCATAATTAAAGATAATGTATCTACAACTACGTCTCATTCATATGGAGTCAGATGCAATTGCACTACCGTCACCACCTACCATTTAGCATTTCAGCATTGGTGACCGCAGACGTTTAAACGCAAATAATGATGCCTTCTGAATATTCTTCAAAAGACGCCATTACGGTGAGAGCAGCAGCAGAGGATTTTTCTCCCAGCAACAGTGGACAACGGAGCATCCTCCCTCGTAAGGTCACTTCCGCTTGACCTCTTGGCTCTCTTCTCTCTCAAGCAACAGGATGATGGCAGCAGAAGGGGAAAATACCGTTCCCCAAGTTTCCAGTGTCGCTCTCCGCCTTCCCCCATTTTGGAAGACAAACGTTTCTCTCTGGGTGAAGCAATGCGAGCAAGCTTTCCTCCTTAGCCGCATTACAAGTGATGATACCAAATTCGCCGCTCTCGTCGCTAATATCGACTCAGAAACACTACATGCGGTTGCCGATATTGTCGTCAATCCTCCTGCGACCGGGAAATTCCAGGCTCTTTCGGACCGGCTGATACAGGAGTTTGCCGAAACTGAATCTGCCAAAATCAAGAAGTTGCTCACAGAAATTCAACTCGGAGATGATAAACCATCACAGCTGCTACGAAAAATGCGCCAACTCTCGGGATCTCAACTAACCGATGATTTCTTAAAGACATTGTGGCTGCAACGTCTTCCCACTCAAATCCAAACTGTCCTCTCAATATCGAGTGATGGACTGGATAAACTCGCGGAACTGGCTGACAAAATCGCGGAAATAAGCCAAAATACATCCGTTTGTGCTGTTTCTCCACCGCCGGATCAAGAGGACTTGCGTGCACAAATCGCAATGCTCACCAAAAAACTGAATGAACTTTCCTCTCAACAATGTGGACGTTCACCACATCGCGGGCGAAACTTCTTCAAGAAGCGTTCCAGTTCCAGAAACAGGAAAAATTCCTCCGGAATGTGCTACTACCATCATCGCTTCGGTAAAAATGCTCGGCGCTGTACTACACCGTGCAACTTCAGCGCACCAAAAAACGAAGGAGCTCCGTCATAGCTGGCATGGCGAACATGAGCTCAGAGACCAGCAGGTTGTTCATCCATGATCGTAAAACGGGAATAAAATATCTCGTTGACACGGGCAGTGAAATTAGTGTCGTTCCGCCGTCAGCGATTGCTTCCACAACTCCCTGCTCTACATTTCGTCTCTACGCAGCAAACCAGACGTCAATACCGGCCTACGGTACCAAAAATATTGTTCTAGATCTGGGTTTGCGACAAAATTTTCCATGGACATTCGTCGTCGCCAAGGTTTCGTGCCCTATCATCGGAGCAGATTTTCTGCGCAATTTCAATCTCATGGTAGATTTGAAAAAGCGTCGTCTCATTAGCTCTAGCACATCACTTCATTCCCTGGGATCAGTGCATCAAACGGCTCATCTCTCAATTTCCACAGTGGGCCCATCTCAGTACGAGAAAATTCTTTCTGAATTCCCAGACATCACAAATCCGTGCTTAATAGGCGAACCTGCATCGCACGACACAGTTCACTACATAGTGACTAAAGGTCCTCCAATATGTTCTCGACCGAGACGGCTTCACCCTCAACACTTTGAGAAGGTGAAGACGGAATTCGATTTTTTGTTACAACAAGGAATAATTCGTCCTTCAAAAAGTTCATGGTCTTCACCATTGCATATTGTTCCGAAGTCGGAAACATCTATACGACCAGTGGGAGATTATCGAAAATTAAATTCCGTCACAGAATTCGATTCCTATCCCATCCCATACCTAAGTGATTTCAGCAATGCCCTTCATGGCAAGTCAATTTTTTCAAAATTAGATATTTTCAAAGCGTACCATCAGATCCCTATTTTTGAACCTGATATTCCTAAAACAGCGGTGACAACACCATGGGGTCTGTTCGAATATATAAGGCTTTGTTTTGGCTTAGTAAATGCGCCTCAAACATTTATGCGTTTCATGCACGAGGTGTTAAGAGGTTTATCTTTTTGTTATGCATATTTAGATGATATCCTCGTATATTCATCATCTGTTGAAGAGCACGAAAATCACCTGAGGCAAATTTTTGAGCGTTTACACAAGTATGGCTTGAAACTTAATATTTCTAAATGTGTATTAGGTGTAGATAATTTGGAATTTTTAGGTCATTTAATCACTCCTCTTGGCATTAAACCATTACCTAGCAAAGTGCAAGTAATATTAGATTTCAAGAGACCTGACACAATTTCTGAGTTGAGAAAATTTCTTGGTCTCATAAATTTCTATAGAAGGTTCATAAAACATGCTGCTGAGTCACAAATACTCTTACACGATTTTCTAAAGGGCTCCCGCCGTAAAAAAGATAATCGTAAAATTGAATGGACCGATTCTGCACTCGCAGCATTCAATCAATGCAAAGAGCAACTAGCTAATGTCACTCTATTAGCTCACCCTTCCACATCTGCAAAACTTGCACTTCATGTTGATGCATCTGATTTTTCAATTGGTGGTGCATTACACCAGGTAGTGGACAATTCTTTGCAACCGCTAGGATTTTTCTCTCGTAGACTCACTCCAGCGGAAACACGCTATAGCGCATATGACAGAGAACTATTGGCTGCATACTCTTCTATCAAATATTTTCGACACATGCTCGAAGCACGTCAGTTCACTCTCTTTACAGATCAAAAACCTTTGGTCTATGCTTTTCGGCCGAAGCATGACAAATGCTCGCCTCGCCAAACCAGACATTTGGATTTCATTTCCCAATTCACGAGTGATATTTGTCATATTCCTGGCTCAGAAAACATAGCAGCCGATATAATGTCCCGCATATGTGCTATTTCAATGCCAACCCCAATTAATTACAATGAAATCGCTGAAGCTCAAGCGACAGATGATGAATTATCAAAATTGATGGGTGATTCAAATTGTGGCTTACAATTGAAAAAAATTAAACTTCCCGAATCTGACATAGATTTAATTTGTGATATCTCCACTGGAAGTGCGCGTCCTTACATTCCTGTGCAGTATAGGAAAACGGTGTTTGATCACGTTCATAACTTAGCGCACCCAGGCATCAGAAGAACGATCCACCAAATCCGTTCTCGCTTTGTTTGGCCTGGTATCAATAAGGAAATAACAAAATGGGCAAAAACTTGCATGGCTTGTCAAAAAAGTAAAATTCACAGACATGTCAAATCTCCTTTGAAAGAATTTCCTATGCCATCTGCAAGATTTGACCACATTCATCTGGACATAGTGGGTCCATTAACTCCATCAAATGGTTATTCTTACTGTTTGACCATGATCGATCGTTTTTCCCGCTGGCCAGAAGCACAACCGATAAAAGACATCACAGCTCCAACTGTAGCGGAAGCCTTTTATAACTGTTGGGTATCCCGTTATGGTGCTCCATCAGTTATAACAACTGATCAAGGTCGACAATTTGAGTCCCACCTTTTCCGCTCTCTCCTACAACTTCTAGGCACCGAACGAGCTAGAACTACCGCTTTCCATCCTCAAGCGAATGGTTTGATTGAGGAATTTCATCGACCACTAAAAACGGCCATTAAATGCCATAACACCGAACGTTGGACCGAAGTATTACCAACTATACTTCTGGGCTACAGAGCCGCTCTAAAAGCCGACCTGCAGTGTACGCCAGCCGAACTCGTGTTTGGTGCACCCTTGCATCTTCCCGGCCAATTTTTCGACTCAACGAATGTCAATATTGACCCTTGTGACTACGTAAATAAGTTACGGGGCCACATGCAGCAGCTCCGTCCAACGCCAACAAAACATCATGGAAAACGTGCTACATTTGTGTATCCAGAACTGATGAATGCTACTCGCGTATTACTACGTCGTGATAGTGTCCGTCGACCCCTCCAGAGACCATATGATGGTCCCTTTCTTGTCATTAACAAAAATGAAAAAGTGTTCAAACTTGACATCAATGGCAAAACAGTTTCGGTTTCCATCGACCGATTAAAACCAGCATTCTCCCTCTCGGAAGATACAACGCCGCTGGTGGCGAAAACGCAAACTAACGACTCTACGTCAGAGAACTCGACCACGAAATCGAAACCACCAGTGACCACACGATCTGGACGTCGAATCCGGTTCACGGATTTTTATCGTGTCCAACATTGACACTGGGGAGGGGGTACTGTAGAGCCTCAATATATATTCTTATATGTATTATTATTATTATTACTTTACTTTGTACATTGGCTCTCTCTTAACAAGCACGCTCTGGTCACGTGAAAGAATCTCAGTACATTCTGTACTGAAACACGAGATGATCACGTGACCGGATGCCCCTTCGGAGGGTCCGAAGGGCCATGTGTGTGTGAACATCAGTTCAGCTCCAGCTCTCACACGAGATGCACCAACGTCGTCTTTCTCTCTCTTAATATATGTACCATGTAAATAATATCTTCTATATAGCATCATAATTAAAGATAATGTATCTACAACTACGTCTCATTCATATGGAGTCAGATGCAATTGCACTACCGTCACCACCTACCATTTAGCATTTCAGCATATTCATTCATGATAAAATATGCAGTCTGTGTATGATGATCTATTTATAGGGCCCCCTAATATCATGAGATCTGTGTAGGGATGGCTTCTGCAACTGGACCCACACATTGGGATCTTAGTCAGATCCCTACGGCAGAATTTTTCATATTCTACAAGGGTGCACACAACCTCCAGCGCACATACCAAATTCCAACTGTCAAAAGGTTTCATCCGGGCCCTAAAAGGTGTGTTGTTAGTAAAGTATTAGTACACACAACACAATACAGTCTGTCCCCCTGTATTTGTGGGGGTTACGTTCCGGGGGTGACAGTGAATAACCGAAACCATCGTTTTTTGTTTATCTCGTTCATTGAACATAATGAGAAGAGCAGGGTGACACAGAGGTAGAAGGGAATGTAAAAGAAGGTGCAGCGGTTGTTGGCGATGTTTTCTGAAAGAACATGGTCATTTCTGTTTGTTGTTTCTTCATATCATCAAGTATGCTGGAATATGTTGACAACGCTTCCTCTACTAATTTTTCTACATGTGAAGAATGTACCATAGAAGGATCTATGTCATGAGAATAATCTATTGCTGATTTGAACTTGCAAAGCCATTCTGTTATGTTAGTAATGGTGAACTTGTTCTCCACTTTATCTTTATCTTCTTATCTGGTACCGCTTCAATTTCAGGAGAATATATTAATGCCTCTGAATGCCGCATATATTTAATGCCTCTGAATGCCGCATATATTTAATGCCTCTGAATTGCTATTAATTATTTGCTCAACTTTTTCTATATCCATATCATTGAACCCTTCTCCACTTGCATGTTTTGCTAACGTGACAGTGGCTTTTATCATCTCTTCATTTGGCTCTGTAGAAATGGTTGTGTCCTGGAGCGCACATTGTGGCCAAAGGTTAATACAATCCGAGTTGACTGTTTCTCTCTTAAGAGCTGTCATGACATTAGTGATAGTGTAATTCTTCCATACCTTTGAGGCATTTTATGCATTTTCATCTTCTATTATTGCGCGCACGATCATCTCCATTGAGTGGCATGTAAAGTGAACCTTGAATACTCGCTTTACCCCCCGATCAAGGGGCTGAATGACAGATGTTGATTAGGAGACACATAAAGGACTTTCACACCATCAGCCTTGAACACATTGACTGTCCAGTATCAAAAAAATTTTAAATGACAAGTCTTCACTCTCAAGGTACCTCCATAACTTCCGGAATGAAACACAGTTTAAACCAATCAGGAAAAAGTGTTTTTATAGTCCAAGCCTTTTTATTGTTCATCCAAAATACTGGGAGCTTCGACATCCTTTCTCTTCAATCCTCACGGATTCGCAGATTTGAAAATGATGATGGGCTTTATCATGTACCAATACGCATTTGCACAAAACAACATAGACTTATTAAGACTTCAAGACAGACTTACTATCTTAAAACCAGTCACTCGATTTTCTTCTTGATTGATAAATGTTCTTTGCAGCATTTTCTTCCAAAATAGTGCAGTTTTGTCAGCGTAAAACTCCTGGTGAGATGCATAACCCTTCTTTTCAATAATTTTCTGCAGTCTTTGGAAATTTTCTAGCTGCCTCCTGGTCAGCAGAGGCTTGTTCACCCATGATTTTTACATTGCGTAATCCGAATCGTTTCTTAAACCTATGAAACCAACCTATACTTGCATAAAATTCTGATAAAATAGACGTTTCACCAGCCCTTCCCTTTATAGAAGAGTAAAAATTTTTTGCCTTTTCCGTTATAATATTACAATCAATTGGAATACCTTTTTTGTAGCAGTCTTGTATCCACAAAACAACCAGCATTTTCTGTATGAGAAACACATGGATCCTGTAAGCGATGCAAAGTTTTCGCTACCACAGGTACAGCTACAGCTGAACGAATTTCAGATTCCTTTTTCTTGATATATTTCACCATAGATTCGTTGATATCATAATGGCAAGCCACAGCAGCAATTGACTTACTTTCGCCAAGCAGTCCAATTTTTCTTGTAAACCTTTCACTTTTTCTTTTTTTTTTTGTCTTTTCAAAGCATTATCAATAACACTAGAAAAATGAGCCATCCTAAACACGCACAACTCAAATGTTGTGCGACATGTGAATGACGATTGCTGTGTTTCCAAAAAAATTTCCCAATAAAGGGAAAACAGCGAATACGGGGGGGGGGGGGGGGGGGCAACTGTAAATGCCTAGGCTGACCATATTTCCTTCATAAAAATACAGGAAATCAAGATCCATATGGGATACCTCCAATTATCACAAAAACTATCAAATACAAGTTGTCAATTAAAGCTTACAATTACACACGCATCATAGCAGCAATCTCGAGGAATATTGCACTGCCACACAGCCAACAAAAGTTGTTAGAGGCAAGTTAATTTGTCAATTGCAGTTAAAACAATTGTTCAGTGCGAGTAAAGTTACAGCCAAAAAAAAGGAGGCAGGTAAAGTAAGCAAAGTTGCCATCTATTGTTAAAATTGCAGAAAAATCCAATGGTGGGAAATAGAGGGTGGAAATGGAAATGGTGCAAATCGGAGTGGGTAAAAGTGTGATTCGGCAGAAAAATGCACATGTTTGAAAAATAAAAACAAATATATTTATATGACTACAATTAATTGTGATAACCAGAGTAATAATAATCATAATATAATTTATAAAGTCATGAAAATAATTCCAAAAATTAAATTTAACCTTGTTGAAAATAAGGGGGGAAGGGAAACGGGACATTTTAAAAAGTTGGGATGGCCAAAATCTATATATATAAAATTGATTTTCTGTGTGTGTGTGTTCTCTATACAAATCTACAATTTTAGATAGATCGTCGCCAAATTTTGCACATATACCAAATGGGACCCGACTTGAACGATAGGCTACTTCAAAATTTCGTCAGAGCAGGGCAAATGCCCCAAATGGGCAAAAAACCATAGGGCAACAATGGTTTTTGGGCCTCAACAATCACTTTCCGAACGTTTACTTTGGTTACCGTGGTTCCCTAGCAATGCGTTTAAGACGTGTATATGCCTTTACAATGGTTTGTCATTTCTTCAGTATATGTATAATATTTATGCCTTTATAATGGTTTCCCATATTTTCAATACTCCCAGTAATGAGGTTTTTTGAATGACGTCATAATCATCATCAGTATTGCTTTGAGGGTCAGGAAAAGGGTGATCCTCATAGAAATCAGTGCTAAAATTCCCGATTTTACTGTAGAAATGCGGAAATTTAGAGTGTGGTTTTCTGTCACATCAATAATTTTAAAAATTGTATTAAATACTCGATTTTTGAAATATTGAGTTCGCTTAGAGATATAAGAAGCCCAGAAAATTAAATATGAAGTAATTAGCCGGACCTATACTTTCGAGTTGGATATTCATGCGATAACATTGATTTCAACTTTTTATTTATATCGTCTCAAACATAAAAATGAATGCCTCCGTATTGTCTTTTGATATTCATTTGCATAAATTGATCGCATCGATTGCATAAAGGGGATCGAAATACCTTGCACCCTTTAAAAAAAGAAAAAAATATATATATTTATTTTTTTACGTTTCTTTAAATCTAAATTTGTTTTTTTCATGAGTAACGTAGGAAGTCGCCATATTGGTGTACTTGGACATGGTTTGCAATTCCCTCAAAGAAAGAGGGACATATCACGTGATCCAAAAAAGCCTCATTTGAAAAAACCCGGGCAACGCCGGGTGTTATAGCTAGTTAGCTATAAAATTATGCAGATGTCCTGTAAAATATGGATCATATTGTCACCCTATACGCATAGCACAAGTTTCTAGCCAGTTGAACTGAAAAGTTTATGAAACCCTACTCTATTGTAAATATACAGTGTCTCCTGTAAGTGCTAATGCAGCCTTTATCTCATCAACCGTTCATTGTAGAGGTATGGTTTCAATTTAAAAAATGCTTAAAATGTGCTTAGAAATCACCCTATACCAGTTTTAAGATTGAAAATATAGCATGTCCCAAAATAGAAAATCTAAATTTTTATGTGGTTCTCTCATAATCTAACTTTCAATTGGAAAGTTGTTGCCCTGTATCACCTGAGTCCAATAGAAAAATTCCTAAGCGCAATATTTGCTAAAACATATGAATTCAAAAACTAGAGAAAAGTTATGAAAGAACAGCAAAACTAATGGTCAATGCTCCTTTCCATCATTTATGCTGTCCTTTGCCAACTTTTCTCCGATTTTTGAATTTGAGAATATCTCTGTGAATATTGCACTTAGAAACTTGGAATTTTTTTTGTTGGCCTCAGGAGAGATAGGGCAACAACTTTCTAGATGGAAGTTAGAGAATGGGGGGAACGTATAAAAATTCAGATTTTTCAATTTTGTCACACTGTATTTTCATTCTCAAAACTTGTACATGGTAATTTTTGAATGCTTTTTGAGTATTTTAAATTGAAACTATACATCTACAATGGATGGTTAATGAGATAAAGACTTCGTTAGCACTTACAGGACACCATGTATAGGTAAATAATAATGGAATTCATACCTCCCAGTCTGGATTACTATTGGTTCTTGATCCCTTACTATGTGGGAGTCATGGGATGTAACTACTCTTTCTACCTGCCCAAGTAGGGATAATGCATGAAAAGCGTTATGTCATGCAAATACTCTTTCTACCTGCCCGAGTAGGGATAATGCATGAAAAGCGTTATGTCATGCAAATTTTTACTTTGGAAATTTTCTAAAATTTTTGTGTACATCGATAGACCAAGCTGCTGCCCCTTACAATCCTACCGCATGGGTGCACTGCAGCCTTGCATCCTCCCTTAAGCCTCCCCTGTCCCAAGTATTTATAGAATATTATTGGGAACGAAAGGAATGGTAATACATTTTTTTTAATTTTTGAGATTCTATTAATAATATTTTTTAATTATGTAAAATATTGATTTGGCATTTACATGCCTACCTGTGGAAATTTTTGGAGATTTGTCCAGCTCTCTTTTGCTCACATAAATTGATTTCAAAGTAGAAAACCATAATTTCAATTAGAAAATTTGCTACATAAAGCAAAATAAGAAGAATGTTCTTGGCTTGTACAGAAAATTCCTCGGCAACCGTTCCCTGCTGGAAAATTCACTGGCAATTCACCAAAAAGAAAATTAACTGCTGGGGAAAACTCATCCCACATAATTCATTGACATGACAATTCAGTGCTAGGAAAATTCCCTATCAAACAATGCAAAGACAAAGTGACATAGTGAGTGAGTGGATAAGTGGCAGGTAAGTGAGTCAGAGATATAGTGAAAGAGATGAGCAAATGAGTGAGTAAGTGAGCTGTGAGCAAGTCACTCATATCTGGTAACTCATCCACTCGGACTCTGTCACTCAATTGCTTACTCACTCGGACTTCCATACTGTCCCTCACTTGGTCACTCATACAGTCATTGACTCGTTCAATCGCTCACTCATGCGGTTACTGACTTGCTCACTTGGTAATTCACCCACTCACTCATTCACTGGTTTAGTCATAGTCAGTCAATCACTCACTAATCCACTAACTTGGTTGCTTATAAAGTAACTCACTCAACTGAACATTCCCTTTATAACTCACACACTCACCCCATCACTAATACAATTATTCACTCTCCTGGCCACTCACTCTGTCATTCATACAGTTGCTTAGGTAAATGGGTTTTTTGGTCCCTGACATTTAAACCTTTTCTTACAGCAACTTTGTCTGGATTGTGGTAAAGGCAAGAAATATTGCTATAAGCTGAATGTCCTGCTTTTATCTCAATGAATTTTAGAAAGACATTACTGTCTGGATTTGTTGTTAGTCGAAAAATATCTGATTACCCCATTTTCAGTAGGACCACACACGATAACAACCAGATCAAATAATAATAGTCAGCTTCTGATTATAGTATCAAAACCTAAGCTGAAGAAAGCCAAAGCTCACCTGTCCAGGCCAAGTGATGTAACGATCCACTTCATTCTCAAGTTCCGCTCTGTGCATTGCTGTATTTTCCACCATGTATTCTATCGCCTTTTTTCGATCCCATCTAAATAAATAATCTGTTTAAACAACATTATGGAGATATATTCAAGCACATCTAAAGAGAAGCAGTTAAACAGCATTTCAATATACTTCAATATTTAAAAAGTTGCAAGACTTATGGCATTAGGGAAGAAAGAACGCAGAACTTGTTTATATATATATATATATATATAGTGTTTGAATTGAAGTAACTATTCTGTGCACACACAATTATGATTTTTTTTTTATTTTTCACACAAAGATGTAAATGCTGACTGAAAGCTTTTTCTGTCACACCCTCCAGTGCCTTTGTTGCTGTTCACTGCACTTCTTTGATTCTCAATCCTGAGACTCTATGCCCCTTAAACAAATTATTTATCTGAGGAAAAAGTCACATGGGGTAAGATCAGGGTAATAAGCTGGTTAAGTATTGGCATGTGATGTTTTGACAGGTAATGACATCAGGAGGGACCTGTGAGCCAGTAAATTTTCATGATGGAGAACCCATGATTTGGCCTTCCGAAGATCCGGTCAGTTGCGTCTCACCAAATCATGCAGACATTTAAGGACTCACGGGTCCCTCCTGGTGTCAGATTACCTGTCAAAACATCACATTCCAATACTTTCAAAACCAGTTTATTCTCCTGATCTCTCTCCCCATGTGACAGCTTCCTTTTTCTGCGGATAAAGATTTTGCTTAAGGGGCAACAATTCTTAGGTTCCAAAGAAGTGCAGTGAGCAGTGACAATGGCACTGGAGGGTACGACAGAAAAAGGCTTGCAAACTGCATTTGCATCTTTATATGAACAGTGACAAAAATTCATAATAGCTCAGGATGCATTATTATTCTGGATGCAACTATAAATATAGCATCACCGATCTGGGTATTCTTATTGAGGAGCAGCTTAAGTTTTCTGAATATTGTTCAGCTATGGTCAAAAAATCAAATGGATTCATATTTGAATCGGTTTCATTCTCAAAAAGGTTTCTTTGTGTTCTCCTAGTGATCCTTCAACACTTCTGGGGCTTAGTTCATCCTGGATTTGAATATGCCATCAGGTTTTGGAGACCATACTTACAGAGGCACATTGACCAGGTCGAGGGGATGCTGAAAAGAGCCACGCGTGCTGAGCATGCAGGGCTCAAGCTATGAAGAGAAACTTTATTTTTTGAAAATGTTTATATTTTGGAAGACCGCAAGATGATGGAGGGATATGATTGAAGTGTTTAAAATTTTCAACAGGATGGATAAACTGTACCATGAGTTATTAATACATTTTCAATCAACTGCTTCAACAAGAGGACAACATTGGTAAGGGACAATATGATTAGTAAGGGACAATTCTAGGTTATGGTGTTGCAAGGAATTTTTCTCTAATGGGCTGTGAATAAATAGAATAGCTTACCTCCTGGAGTCACGAATTCTAATACAACTGACACGTTTAAAAAGAAATATGATAAACATATTGGATTTAGTTTTTATAATTTCATTTTAAATTGGGTTACTGTATTTTAGAAATACATGATATCCATATTTGTTATGGTCATTTTTTGTCAGCCACCTCTTTGGGCATTTTGTCTATTGTGGCCTTTGTATTTGTAGTTACTTCAAAACATGCACCAAATAAACAGGTTCTATCTGTATTCATTCTTCTGTAATAAAATAAGTTGCAGAGTTTTTTTAACATAGTAGTATATCATCTCTCCCCCCCACCCCCAATGCTAGAAGCACAAATATGCAAATTTCCCCCTTTTTTTTAATCAGCTGGTTAGATAATTTATTTCGCTATTTAAGTTTTGAATGAAGTGTGAATGTTTATTCCTATCGAAACACATGGTACAAAACATTTTAGAAAAAATTATCTTCCATAGAGTATCATGGGAGGAGTGAACATTCAAATATCATTTTCCACATTCTTTTTTTCCAAGGATATTACACATTTGTGCTTCTGGAATGAGGGGGGGGGGGGTGGTATGTTATGGTAAATGAGATAAATCTGGTGATTATGAATAATATCTAGTTTATCATATTTACTGTAACCTATACAATGCATATTATACATTTTCAGTGATTATACATAGAAAAGTTTTACCCAAGAGCATGGATTCCGGTATCAACAACAAGACGACAGGCTCGGAACATCTCGTATGATAGGTGACCAAACCTGGCATGCAAACAAAAATGTCTAACCATGTGAACAACAAAATGGCATACACACTAGTTTTCATAAATTAAAAGAAAAACATACAGTTGAGCTCATTTTATAAGAACATGGGCATTATGGATTCACGGCTAACATGAGAATTTTAAAACAGTCAAAAGAAAAATCAAAAATTCTGTTCCTACGATTACCAACGAAAACATTGTGATGATAGGGAAAATAAAAAGAATGAGAGCTCGAATGTATTTCTTCTATCTACTCTAGATCAGTGGTTCTCAACCTGGCGCTATATGGCTCCCTTGGGGTCCTGGGATATTCTAAGGGGGGCCACGGGTGAAAATCAGATGAAAGGGGTTTTCACAACTAAAAGGTGAAGGGGTGAAAAAGAAAAAGAGATGTGAAGAAATAAAGTTTTCAAGTGAAATACGTTGAGAAAAAATATGACTGTACTTTCAGAATCCAGCAGAGCTGTCCATGAAGAAAGGGCCATCTAAACCCATGTGGGCATGACTTATGGGGTGCTCATGTGGGGCCCTTCATGATGGCATATGGTATTATGATTTTTGAGTTTAAATATGTAAGCGCTTTTGCAGTTAATTCAGCTAAGTAGGGGGGGGGGCAGCATATCACTTTCCTGAGGACCCATGATGGCCATGCATAGAATCCCCAAAAGAAGGAAGTTTACCGATTTCCAGCCCAGGGTAGGTGCGGACCTATAGTGATGTGTCAGGGGGAACGATTTATTGTGTAGGTTTGTTTGTAGTTGTCCTATTTCACACAGACAGACATCATCAATTAAATTCCCACATAATTTGTCTTTTAAGAAAAATGGCAATCTCCCCTTCCACCCCCCCCCCCCCCATTCCTTTGGATCTGTGTCTGGCCCCAGTATAACAGTAAATCTTACTTATAAAATTTTTGCTCATTACAAATTTAGTTTGGACTAAATTAAATTCAGTAAGTAGAAAAGACTTGTTCTTTAATGAGGATAGGAGACCCTAGGTAAAATGGGAGCCCAACGAGAAGAAAATATGTTTCAAAGGATACCATAGGTTAAAAAAGGTTGAGGACCAGTGCTCCAGACTGAGATATATAACCCTTGTACAGAAAGAGATTAACAAAAGCAAATATAAGTTGTTTTTACAAACCAGTTTGAAAGTTAGACTTACTCAATGTACGGATCTTCATATAGGCCCAATTCGTAACCAAGATATTCGGAATATAAACCCCAACCCTAGAATTAAAAAAAATCAGTTATATATGTTACAAGTTAATACTTATAATCTAATTACTTCATTAGAACTTAAAAAATTGAGCCAACATACTTCAATGTATGCTGTATGAAAAGGAAATCTTGATGGTGCAAAGGAATACTTTCTGTCTTCTATGTACATTCTAAACTCTGGCATGTTCTCTTGCTCAATCACAAACGACCACTAGATTAAAAGAAAAATTATAATCTAACAATCAAATCGAATTATAAAGCAAATTATTTTTATGTTCAATAAAACTGAACACATGTTTGGATAAAAATTAAACAAAAATTTATATATAGAATGCATAGCAAACAGGGGTATGGCATTTAACTGGAGAACCATTAGCCATAAAGGTGTATTTCCAATTAGAAAAAGTATCCAAATAATGTGTAGTACTCAGATATGTCATTTGTGTTTCACAACGGGTTGTATAGTTATTAAAATAAAAAATTAACTTTTCATAACTGACCCCATGTGCCCCAAAACCCAATTAAAAAGTTGTTGCCCTGTCTTTCCTCATGCCACCTAAAAAATACCACATTTCTAAGTGCAATATTCACTGAGATATTAAAATTTGAATAACGGAGGAAAGGTGGTAAAAAAAGAGCTTTAAACATGGTAAACTGTTTTATTTGCATCTAGAGCTGTTTTCTCCCCAACTTTCCTCAGTTTTTCAAATTTGAATATCTCAGTGAATATTGAACTTAGAAACATAGTATTTTTAGGTGGCATCAGGAGAGACAGGTCAGTAAAATGCCATTATACCTCCCTGTTTGCTATGCACCCTGTATATACATACAGTGAAACCTCCCTGCAACAGCCACCTCCAAACAATAGTAACCTCTGAATGAAAGTCACATTTTTATGTGAAACAGAATGCACGATTAATATTTAAGTTAACCTCCAAACAACAGCTACTTTTGGAAATGGGTCCAAAACAAAAGAAAATTACGCAAATCATAAATAAAATAGCCTTTGAAATTTTGTCTACAAGTATAATTTTTGGTACAAGCACATGTCAAATTTGTGTGTGTGTGTGTGTGGGGGGGGGGGGGGGGAATGGATTCCGACCACAGGTTTCATTGTAAATGTTGTTTGTCTTGATGGGCATTATCCCCCCTTCAATTTTTTTTTTAACTGTAATATATTTGACTATTGTAAAAGCTAGAGTTAATATGCGTAATTTTGCTACCATTTTGCGGCAACAGGTATCTTCGCTTACAACACTTTTGTGTTTTCAGCCAGCACGCAGTTTAGCATGTTCACGCCAGTTTTATATAGTTTTATGTATCTCCACTTTAATAGCGTATATTTAATACATCTGTTACTAATACTATTAGACAAGTTTCTGAGATCTTATTAATAATAATGGCGATGAGGCAGTGTTCTGATCAAGGTTAATAAATCCGAACCGTGTATGCACTGAAAAAGAAACAGATTATACTATAGTTACAATGTTGAAAGTAGGCCTAGTTGGTCAATTATCGATTTACGACGATTCCAATGAAGATTTTGACTTGTGCATCAAACGGCTCAAGCAGTATTTTCCAGCAAACAGAGTGGAAGATGAAAAACACATTCCAGTGTTTATCTTCATGCTCGGTACGAAAACCAATAAACTGCCTCAAAATTTGCTAATGGCGCATCTACCCAAGGACTGTGAGTATGAAGAGCTCATCAAATTGCTTCAAGAACATTTTCATCCTACACCGATTACCATCGTAGAAAGATTAAAGTTTCACCCACAACATCAGAAAGAGGGTGAAAGAATTGTGTGAGTATTTGGTAGAATTGAAATGGCTTGCATCAATGTGCGTTTTTCCCGATTGTTTGGACGAGGCTTTATGGGATAGATTCGTTTGCCGTATTCGCTGTGAGGCAACACAAAAACATCTATACAAATACAACGCCACAACAGGCAAAATGTCCAACGAGGTGGCTGAGAAAAAGATGCTACTGGCAAGAAAAAATTTGAAAACTTGCAGATGCCATTGACATAGCTGTAGCAATGGAACTCGCTGAAGAAGGTTCCAGTAATATCAAGGTTACAGCAGCTAGACTCTCATCGAATGTAAACAAAGTGGGAAAATCAACTTTTCATTACAATAAGCCAAGACAGAGTAAACATGCTCCAGGTAACAAGGCAAGTTCTCAGAAATGCTATCGATGTGGTGTGTCACACAGTGCCAAAAGCTGTGCGTACAAAAATGCTAGGTGCCATGCCTGCAATAAAATTGGACATATTTCTCCAATATGCAAGTCAAAGCAGAAAAATTTCTCTGCTAAAATGATATCTACTGCAGATAAATCGGACAATAAAGTTATCAAAGGTGATTGACCAGCATTGTTTGGAAAACTGGATAAGATGCTTTAAGTTAAATTGGCCCAAAATCTTTTGTATACACAAAGTGGATGGCTCTGGTGATCCTGCCAAGAGGTTGACTGATAAATATTACAATCTTTTTGAGGAAAGTTGTGAACCAATTAGAAACATCAAGGCAATATTGAAAATGAAGGATGATGTTCAACCTGTTTTTGCAAAATCACATCCTGTGCCTTATTCATTAAAGGTGAAAGTTGCTGAAGAAATTCACAAATATGTACAACATGGAGTATGGAAATTTGTGGAGCATTCCAGTTGGGCAACACTACCTCTTGTTATTGTGCCGAAAAAGAATGGCGATGTTCGACTCTATGGCGATTTTAAGGTGAACAAGTATCTTGATCAAAATCAATATCCACTGCCTACACAGCAGGATTTGTTTTCGACTCTTAATAGTCGAAAGTACTTAAACAAAGTTGGACCTGAACCATGCTTATCAACAAATAGAACTTGATGAACGTTCTCAAGAATGTCTCACACTCAATACTCATTTTGTTTAGTACGTCCATCGAGATTGTTGTATGGCATAAATAGTGCATCAGCAATTTTTCAATCTTCAATTGAAAAGATCCCTCAGGGTTTGTAATCAGTGATCTGTTTTCAAGATGATATTTTGATTTCTGGTGATACAATCTATGCACATTTGAAAACATTAGAAAAGATATTTCAACAATTTTTTGATTATAATGTCAAACTTAATTTGTCAAAATGTAGTTTTTTTGCAAGAAAGTGTAGAATTTCTTAGCCATAGACAGTCAAGGTATTCATCCTACTGATGAAACGATGAGGTGCATTAAGCAGATGAAAGCTCCTACTAATGTTACTGAACTGAAGTCATTCTTAGGTTTCTTGAAATATTACTCAAAGTTCATTAAAAATTCTGCTATGCTTTTGGGTCCTCTATATGAATTGCTTCATAAGGACACACCATGGAAATGGTCGTCTCAGTGTGAAGAAACTTTTCAGAAATGTAAAAACATTCTATCATCAGATGCAGTACTTGTCCATTATGATGAACATTGCCATTACGAGTATCTTGTGATGCTTCTCCATTTGGTTTGGGAGCTGTTTTATCACATGTCATAGACAATAAGGAACGTCCCATAGCATGCCTCTAGAACTCTAGAACATTAACTAAAGCTGAGCAAAATTATTCTGAAATTGAAAAGGAGGCAGGAGCTATCATTTTTGTTATAAAAAAATTTCAGCAGTATCTGTATGGTAAACCTTTTGTATTGGTAACTGACCATCGCCCCTTAATAAGCATTATTGCATCAGACAAAGGTATCCCAGTAACTGCAGCAGCTAGGCTACAGAGGTGGGCTTTGTTGTTATCTTCATTTAGGTATTTTATTGAATACAAAAAAGGTTCTGATCATGCTAATGCTGATGGATTATCTCGTGCTCCAGTAGAATCTAAGGTGGATACACAATCTGACGTATTTAATATTTCATACTGTGAGGATTTGCTAATAACTAGTTCATATATTGCCAAGGCAACTCGCAATGACTCAATTTTGGGAATGGCCTTGAAGTATGTTTAGAATGGTTGAGCTGAAAGACTCGATAATAAGGCTTTAAAAACATTTTTCATACGTAAGGCTGAACACATATTGGGACGGAGAGCAAAGCAGCGAAATCAAACACGCTGATTCCAATGCTCCTGCATATAGCGGTGCACACCGCAGCTGAGCGGGAATTCCACCACAAGCGATAATAGCAGCGCATTCAAGATATTGATTTCGCGGCTCTGCTCGCTTATGTGTATCTTCAAGATGGCTGTCAAAGGGCTTGTTTTCGCTGTTAAAAAGTGGTAGTGAAGTCAGAAATGTCACCAGAATCGTTGATGTTAAGTTCTCGACATACTTTAAAAAGGTGTGGACGACCAAATGAAAACAGCAAGTACTGAATATAATTTTCATATATCTCCCGTCAAACGTTTTTCGTGTGCATGTGCTTAACGAAACCGAGAATGATTTATATTTTGAGTTTTAAGCTAATTTATCATGCACCGTGTGTGGGTAAATGTATTTGAGTCGTCTGAATTAAAAATCATGTATGTTTCTGTGGAAAAATTGGCAAGTTTTATTTGTTTATTTTCTGTGTACCGTCAATATTTCCATACTGGAAGCGTACTGAATGTTTTTCATGCTGGATTTTTGGGTGTCAATAATTATGTTTCTTGTGTAAAAAAAAAATGAAACCAACAAATATTTATAAAAATAAAGCTATTCCGGGGGGGGGGGGGGGGGGGGGTCCACTTCTACCGTCCCACCTATGCTAATAATACAAATTTAAACAGTGGGGAGCTTTGGTATAAACTTGATATTTTTCTCAATTTTTTACTCCTAAATTTGGTAGAAAATATTGATCTTCAGAGAAGTGATCGCACTCAAGTGCCACAGGAAAAGATGTGTAGGGAAGAAAGTGACCAAAATATGAGGAATATTTCCGTAGTTTATATTTAAAAATAGTGATATTCACACATTATTATTTCTAAATTGTTGTCTGAGCAATGATTTTTAAAATTACGAAATTTTTAAGCATTATTTAATTTAAGAAACCAAGCTGTGATTGCGAGTTTTTATTTGATACTCTCTACTACATCAAACGCCCCCACTATGTGTACTATGTTCCTTGCTCGCAGCTATATTCTCGTGGTGCTTCTCTTCCTTCTCATTCATCGCTTTGCTCACCGCTCCCACTATGTTCTTAGTCTAAGGATCAATTGTCCGTGGACTGAGGTTGTCTTCTATGGGGAATGCGTGTGATCATTCCAGAAAAATTTAGAACACGTTTATTAGACTTACTGCATGATACACATTCTGGAATTTCTAAGATGAAAGCTATTGCCAGAAGTCATATTTGGTGGCCACAGTTGGACAAACAAATTAAAAAATCTTGTACAACATGTTTTCCATGTCAGAAAGTAATCAAAGCTTTGCCAGGAACCCCCACTTCAACCGTGGGTGCGGTCAAAATTTCCATGGGATAAGGTGCATATTGACTTTGCACAAAAAAATCAAAAGAATTACCTTCTGGTTGTTGATAGCCACTCTAAATGGTTGAAGGTGATACAAATGCCTTCTATTACTTCTGTTAGTACCATTGATGCTTTGCAACAGTTATTTTCTATATATGGTTTACCGTCAGAATTGGTTTCTGACAATGGTTCCCAATTGGTTTCGGAGGAATTTAGATCCTTTTTGCAATCTAATGGTTATCCATACTTCGATACCAACATATTATCCTCAATCTAATGGACTGGCAGAGAGGTCAGTACAGACTTTCAAGCATGCATTGTCAAAAATGCAAAATGATCCAAATGATCATAGATCATTTTGAGAGAGAGAGAGAATTTCTCAATTCCTGATGACGTATTGCTCTATACCTCATTCTACAATGGGTTTATCTACTGCAGAATTGTTTTTGTATCTAGACAACTCAGAACACCATTGTCTCTTGTACATCTCAGTGTTCAAGCAAGGGTAAAAAAACAAAAAGATTCACAGAAAATGTATTATGACCGTAATCATAATGCAAAAAAGGTATTTTCACCGTGATCAGAAAGTTTCTGTTCGATCCAGTAAGAATCTTCAATCGAGTCGAGGAACTTTGGTAAAACCCAAGGGAAGCAAGACATGGATTGTTAACATTGCTACTGAGAAATATCTTGCTGACATTGATCAGTTACATCCTGATCATGCTTATAATCCAGTGACTGCTGATAGTCACGAATGTAATATTCTCAGGACATCAATTGCAAATGAAAGATCTATTACACATGTTCTTGTTGATGAAAACATTACTCATTCGTCACTTAAAAATCCCAGTCATGACAGTATGACAGTGAATCTTCATCTAGTTGTGAGAATTGTATTCCTGTGTCAGATGTTGAAGACAGTGAATAGAATTCTTCTGCTCTTGATAAGAACTGAACAACAAAAAGTGATCCAGTGAATCATGATATTGCTGATAAAAGTACTGTACCAGTGATTCGTTGATATCCATTGTGTGAGCAAATGAAGCCTTCACGTCTGATTTATAAACATTAACTTTTAGTTTTGCATTCATGTAATTATTTACATATTTCCTATTTTTTGAGGGAGTATTGTAATATACTTAGCCCATTATGAAGGGTAGAATTAATATGCATAATTTTGTTATCATGTTGCGGCACCAGGTGTCTTTGTTTACAACGCTTTTGTGTTTTCAGCCAGCAAGAAGTTTAGTGTGTTCATGCCAGTTTTATAGTTTATGTATCTCCACTTTAATATTATTTAATAAAATCTGTTACTAATAGTATTAGACCACACACAGTTTCTGAGATCTTATTCATAATACAAACAATTTATGGACAGCCTGTATACCTATATAATGCAGTCTATCTCAATTTTTTAAGTGCAAAATAAAGCTTTGAAAGTTCTCGGGTTAGGATGAAAACAGTTTTTCCAACAATACCAAAAAAAAAAAAAAAAAATTCCAGAAAACCACAAAATCTATTTGATGCAAAATAAATTTTTCGTGTGTTAAAAAAAAACTTTTTTAAATTAATTACTGTATTTGCAAAAGTGAGCTTGAAAACTTAACAACTTTTTTAATATTACCTGCAAGTGATGACCGGGCTCCGATTCATGTAGCGCTAAAGTCATCATCGTGTGTTTTGGACTGTCAGAGAGAAGAGAAAATTTTTCTAATATATTAAAACCATAACAGTAAATAATCATGAAAGTGACATATGCAAATAAAGAACAGTCGGACGCATTTATAACAGTCAAAAAAGCAGTGGAACTATCTTTATATCCGTACCAGCTTGAAAAATAATGCATATAAGCAAAATGAAACATAATTTACATGCAACGACACACAATTTTCAATCTAGGAATTCTTAAAATGAATAACAATTAAAATAAAATAATTAAAAAAGTAAATAATTGAATTAAAAATCTTACATAAATTACATCAACAAACATCAATGAAAATATGTCTTGATCATTGGGATTTTCTTGATATGATCGTTCAGCTCACTATCTGTGGCAACTTTATTTCCAATTCCTCTTTTGTCTTCAAAATTGTGGATAGAGAACTTGGACGAATGCTGAACTTCTTTGAAACCTCACTATTTTTAGATTTTCCACTCCTGACCAAATGTATGGCTTCAATTTTTGAAGCAATATATAACGGTTTGCATTTGGACATTCTCAAAAATTAACTTGCACACAATAACACCCACAACCAACGTCCGAATCTAGCTACCAAGTGGCACGAGTGCACTAAAGGTAGATTGCTAGAAATAAAACCTTATTTTTTTTTCTTCCCAATAATTTTTTCGAGGCAAAATAAGACTTGACCAAGAAAAAAAAAGGGAAGCAAAGAGGATTAAACAGAACTCTAATAAAACGGCCTAATATAATATCTTTCAAGAAAAAAAAAAGAAGGGCATCATCAGTCGCAGCTATACATTGTAGAAAGGTAAATTTACTGATAAGATTTAGATAAGATTACAAAGAAATTTGTGCTTAAAAAAATAATCAGTTGAAAATTAGTCATAGGCATACTTTGCTGAAATCAGTGTTCGTTTTAAATCAAAATAACAGATAAGCACTTCGAAATTCTTGGCACATGGAAAAACTTCATTAAAAGCAAACTGTACATGATAAAATCAAAACTCGAATTCATTGAAATCAATCTTGTACGTGATTAGTAAGATTATAGCCGCTTTCAGTTGAAAGTCTCTCAAGAACAAGGGGGCACTACATATTCATTTTCTTCTCAATATTTCTCCAACACCAGTGGTTAGCATCATCAGGTGGTGCCTAAGTGATGATCACTAGATTACTACATCACTGTTACCTGAAGATATTGAACACTCATGTGAGCAAAATGTTGAGTTTTATAACTCATTCCCGACAGCCAAGTAGACTGGAATTCTTCTGCACAAACGATGGCAAAGTTTTATATGTTTGACATGCCATAATATGTTTCATCATCAGTATTAATTATTATGTAATCATACACAGAGTAAAAATAAGTTTCATAGAAAAAAAAAATATATATATATATATATATATATATATATAAACAAGAAAAAAAAATTATAAGAAACATTGCTAAAAACATATCCAACAATAGGTGATGCTGTAAGCAATTTCATTGTACTGCTGTATGTTAGACACATTGAACTTGGAAAATTGTTAATGGAATCGTAGATGTCCAACTTATTATAATATCAAACAAATATAGAAATAGATGAGTAGAAAGATAAGTTAACCCATTTGCCTCCTTGCTATGAATTCTCCATCTACCCCTTATCAATATGAAGAAACAGATTTTATGTACTGTGCATATGAATTAAGGGTTCCCAGCAAAATTTTCTTGATTATTGCCTTGACCAATACTCAAACACAGAAACACGTGCGCTGTGCATGTGTGTGTGTTAATGATTTTTTTCCCATACATAATGCATCTTTCCACTATATGCGTGTAAGAGCCATAAAGAACATGTAGGGTGAGGGTGAAAGAGAAATCTGCTGTAATCTCTCTCTTATCTACTATACTGTTTTCCCCCTTTTATCTAATTTTTTTCTTTAGTTTATATTTTTCCGTTTCCCTTCTTTTTTCTAAAACTTGTAAACAAGGTTACCAATTTTATCACCGACACGCCACAGAAATCACCCAAATTTGCTGCCAAAACCCTGTACCTGAACAGGTTAAAACAGCACACACCATGCACTATATCAGCTTTTACCAAGTGCTGATCCAAGCACAGAGCATGACACATAACCTTCAACATAGTATAGTAGATAAGAGAGAGATTACAGCAGATTTCTCTTTCACCCTCACCCTACATGTTACATTACATTCATTCTATTCACAGGCTGGATCTGTGAGACCCATGTAAATGTATCTCTCTTATTTATCGACAGGTGGCAGGAACAATTTTCTGCTAATTTCCAATTCAAACTCATTTGTCTACTGTGCCTATTTTTGACGCTCTTGTTATTTTCAGTTTGGAACTGTTGAAAGATTTATCTCTCTCTGGGTCTGCGAGACCCAGCCCATGCACACAGCCAAGCAACATTTTTTTCCAATGTTAATTAATATGGTTATTTTAAAATGACTAAAAATAAGATAAGGTTTATTATATACTATAATTTTTATTATAAGGTCTATTTCCCATAAATAAAAAAAAAAAATTTTATCATTTTTATCATTGAGTTTCTATCTTAGCATGATGTTATGAATGATCCCCAACTGTTAATTTTAAATTAACTATAAAATAGTATAGTAATGGTTAATTACATTCATTCTACGTTCACATTGTAGCTAAAATGATGTAGTAATAAATATATCAAAATAATGAAAAAAGAAAGTATAAATAGTTTGTGTAATAGACTATCAAACTAATAAATATATCAAAATGTGAAAAAAGAAAGTATAAATAGTTTACGTAATAAACTAACATTTACATATAATAAACTATCAGACCCTTATTTTAATAAAAATAAGGGTCTGTAAGAGACCCAACCCGTGCACTCATGGAACAGAATAGAAATGAATTACCTTTTGGATTAGATAATACAAGGTAACGGACGACGTTAGTTGACTCAAAATTGCAAAAAGGAACCACGGCTATATGCATTTTGGAACTACAGTCGAATCCCGTTATAACGAACACCAAGAGACAGGAGGAATCACTTCGTGTAAACTTATTCGGAGGATTAGAAAAGTCTTCGTTAAAACGAGATTTTCGCTATAACGGTATTCGTTAAAATGGGATTCGACTGTATATGAAGTTCCTTCATCAGTAGCAAAAGTAGTGAAAAATAGAGTAAAATACTTCTTACAGTGGGAGCTACTCGCTGTTGTAGACAAAAGAGTCAAATTCAAAATGAACCGACAACAAGAGCAAAGGAGGACAGAAAAAAGAAAAAAAGAAAAATGGCGGAGCCAATCACAAATGAGAATGTGATAGTGATACTGTTGGAGAACAATAATTATTGTAGAAACTATGATGAAAAGATATGAATGTTTATAAGGTTTATTATAATTTTTATTATAAGGTTTATTTCACATAAATTAAAAAATATTTTTTTATCATTTTTATCACAAAGCTTCTACCTTAGCATGATGTTATGAGTGATCCCCAACTGTTTCTATAATTATTGTACTCCATCAGTATCACTATCATGTTCTCGTTTGTGATTGGCTCCGCCATTTTTCTTTTTTCTGTCCTCCTTTGCTCTTGTTGCCAGTTCATTTTGAATTTGACTCTTTTGTCTACAACAGCGAGTAATTCCCGCTTTAAGGAGTATTTTACACTATTTTTCACTATTTCTGCTACTGATGAAGGAACTTCATATAGTTTCGAAACGCGCATAGCAGTGGTTCCTTTTTGAAATTTTGGGTCAACTAACGTTGGTCGTTACCTTGTATTACTCATGGAACATTTATTCACCCATGCACTGGGCACATTTTGACTTTGGGTTTTTGATAATAATACCCAATTAATAACTCTGTCCGAAACAAACCCAGCAACAAATATGATCACCATACGAGAACAGCGAGAAGAAATGGGACAGCTTTTTTTTTCGCACAAAACTAGTTGCAAAATGTTTGATTGCTCCGCTGCATTCCACTGACAACTTATGATTACTGTTCTAAAATGTTTTTTTTTTTCCAAGCTGAGATCGTCTTTCCTTCAATTCAACAATTGTGAGGAATTAGAATAACTGTTCAATGTGGATTTAGATACCTTTCCAATATATATACGTGCCACAAATCCCTTGAGAAAGTCTTTTGGCCGGGAAACTGTAAATCTGGCCAACTGAAAGAAACTGACAAAATACTAGAGAGACTCCTAATCTTCCATTTGCCTTCAGTCTAATTCTAATGCAAAACATGTACATGGATCATAGACGCTATTACAAACCGATTATGGCATTGTGATCTGAGTATGTACGACTTCTGAACTTCTGCATAGTATAACGGGCTGGTAATAGTAATTTAAAAGGGGAAAATGCACTGGAAAAAAATTGGATGAAAAACATCGATAATTATAATTTTTTTTTTTGCAAAAGTGATAAGAATATCCAAATAATAAAGTTATTCACGATTCCAATAAGTGGTGTCTACTATATTTACATGCACAATAACATTATCTCCTAACAAAGAAATATAATTTAAAACCCTAACGTATTCCAAATGTTTGTTGTTTGTTTTTTTATTCCCATTCCCCCTTTTCAGATTTTTTTCCATGATTTTTACCAAATATTATTTTCCCTGACCATTTTCCATTTCCATGACTTCCTAGGTTTTGTTTGGAATATTATTCCTTTTACAGATGCAAATGAGTTAAAAGTTAAATATAGGACATTACTGGGATTAATTTTAATAAAAATACCAGTTCTATTTAGAATCAAAATTGAGAATCCTGTTTCTTGTTATGATCGCAATTCCCACCTTAAAATATTTAATATAAGTTTATTAAAAGTAAAAAACTCTGCAATCGCATAGTCACTTCAAATATATATTTTCTTTCTCACACTAAGAATTCTATGGCTCAGTCAAGTATCAATCATTATGTACATGACATGAAATCACCACGCCATAACATAACTTGTTTTTCAAAATATTTCTGTCATCAAAAAGGCACAGACATTTACACTTTATTGAATCTACCGCTGAAATACGGATGTTTTCACATTTGGACCTAAACACCCTTTTGATACATGTAAACATTCTCACGACATATCTTTCTTTTTTAATCCTCGAACCTATCATAAGACATTGCCTGGTCGTCAGGAGTTTTATTCAACCAATTAGATTGGGTTTCCTTGCTCAGACAAAAAAAATCTAAAAGTAAAGCCTCTTGTCGTTTAGAAAAGGACAGAAGACAGACACTCTCCAAAAAAAATCATGATTTAGTTAATTCATACTTTCAGTGTGAAGGCACAGTGTCTAATAGTTTCAAACATGGTCAGATGACTTAGTGTCATACCGTACAGGTGGTGCTTGCGAAGGAAATACACAAAAAAAGAGATGTGAGAAGTGACCCCACTCTGGAATAAAGGGGAAGGTGGTGAGCGACCAATATGTTTATTATCACTACTAAACTTCGGGGCGAGTTAAAGTATGTTGGAATGAATAATGAATATCTTGTGACATCAAGAAATGTCACTTAATTCTATGTTAACTTAAGTGAAACAATATGTATGAATACCGAGTAAGCCATTAAAAATTTTAAATGCAGCACAACGTCAATGCATCCGAGTATTTAATTGTGTATGTGCGTTTTATTTTTAATTATAATATATTGTGACAGCCCACAACATTTTGAAAAAGAAAAAAAATTGCTTTGACTGCAATCTGTATACAAGAACCAGCTTATATACTAGAAACTATAGCACAAATGTGATTTCAAATGAAAAAATTCAACTATACATGAACAAAACTTCAAATGGATCCCTTACTTAGCATCCATTCTGTGTGTGTTCACATAAAATATTCCTGGCTTTCCCGTTGCAGTTCCTCCTAAATAATAGGCACCAGGACCACTTGACATAGATGATGGAGTAGCTTCGATTCTGACATTTTTATCAAAGAAGAAAAAAAAAGTGAAATGTATATATTCTCTGAAAACATAATACGGTCGATCCCACTTATAACGTTTTTAAAAAACTGCAACTAAAAACATTAAGCGGGAAATTTCTATAAATGCAATGCCACCACAAGCAAAATGCCCAACGAGGCGGCTGAGAAAAAAATACCCATAACAAATATGGCTATCATTTATGTTTCAAAAATACAGCAACCCAATTAAAAACACAATCACAAAAATTATAAACAATATATACATATGATAAAATATTATACAATGCCCATATAAGAATTATAGGACAGTTTTTCCCCTACCATAGCTTTTTTGTGCAGTTTTTAAATTTATTAACAAGCATTACGGTACATATACAGATTTTATAGGAATTATGTATTTGTTATTCCACTAAATATTTATGTACATTATATGGGATGTAGTTTGTACAGAAAAAAGAAATGGAAAAAAAGAAATCTTACATTTTGATTAATGTACAATGCATCTTTGAACCTAACATGGTGTTTAACATGCTGGAAGGTAAATTGAATTATTTTTTTTTGCTGTTGTAACACTCGAAAGCAAAAAAAGTTATCATCTACAAATTTAATAATTTTTATTTTTTCCCCTACACTTTTCTTTTTAAATTGCTCTGAAACATTTTGACTCAAATTGCGCTAAATCTAATTATGTTACTGCTTCATTTTTTGAAATTTCAAAGGTCATGAAAGCATCATATCGGCTGTTTTGTGAAGAATTAAATTCCAAGAAGTGCAGTTGGGAAATCTGATTTTTCCTATCTGAAAAGTGCACCTCCAAATACTACTTGATGCTGGCATCTGAAAATCTGTCAAGTTGTTCATGTTTTGTATCAATGTCACTCTTTTGCGGCTTGATTTTACATCAATAAATTCGGAAGTGGATGAGAAGACCCACAGTTTTATTCCTTTGTTATATGCAGACGTCGTCTAACATCACTATGAGAAGATTCGTTTTTTGGACCATAAAGAAAAAAAAATTAACCCCTTCTGAGAACTTTTTCTAGTTCTTATCTGTTATCTCCCTATTCAGTGGCATAACTTTGATCACCCTCATGTATATGAACAGTGGTAAGGGTAGTTTATGTTCTGCACGATATTGTTGAACAAAGTGAAAAAAAAAAGAAAAAAAATATTCTAATTATTATTGAGCCCAACACTTGAAAAAAAGAAAAATGTACTTTTCAGTCAATTCTTTATGCCAAAAAAAATAACCAGCTTCCAACAAAAAGCCATAAAAAAAAACCCCCACCTTTAGTTTTCACATATTTAATAATCGCTAGCAAACAAATAACCACCATTTTCATTTCTTTACCTGTGAAGAAGGTGGGAAAGTATGCTGTTTTCAAGCGAGGAAAAAGCCTAACGTGAATGTTTCGAACATTGTAAGCGGGAATAGAAAAAAATTCAAACCTTGTATCAGGGAAAGTTAACATTACTAATATAGGAAAAAATGTTAAATTCGCAAAAATTAGTTGTAAGCAGGAACTTTATAAGTAGGATCGACTGTAGTTTCCACATAACCCATTTTGATTGATATCTGTATTAACCAAAATACCCATAGTTTGCCTGGGAAAAGTGATTAATGCACAAAGTATTGATGTAATAGCATTTATCGGCATGTCCAAATGTCTTTCGCAGTTCAGAATAATGAGACGTCATTGTTATTCATTGAATGGTTACAGCTTCACCTATTCTCAAGATTGGTGTTCTTGCTGGGTAAAGCAGAACTCGGCAACAAAATCTAACTGTGAAGCTAATGAATGACTTTTCAACACTAGAACGACGGATGCTGTTTTATTTTGACTTTGATACTTTTCTACCACACCTTTTGTGGACTGGATGAAACCCTTTGGTGGGCAGCATTTTGCCAGCAGGGCAGAGGTTGTGCATGCCTGAGCTATACAATTTAAAGAATTCTGATCAAATACAAATAGAAGTGTATTGCTACCAGGCAGTCGATTCACCATTATACAGGTGTTCTGCTGTGTAGGACAGCGATTTAATTCCCCATTTGGGTATGAATGCATATTTAACTACACTACCGATTTTCCTGGACAGATCATGTAGATCTATTGGGAAAACAAAGATTGTGTGCTAGTTTTATAAAAAATTAAAAAGAATCCGGGTATGCTCGAAAATAATTTTATACCTGTACATTAAAGTTTTTAACCGAACTCGAAGAACTTGTTTTCCAGACAAAAACAACCTTTTAACAATGAACAACAATATACTTACAATAGCTTGGACTTTGGAAACGATTTTACAATGTCAGGGAGCTTAGGCCTTATCTTGTTCAGTAATATATCATAATAAGTCTCTAAAACATCAGTCTGTAAAAGAATAAATTTAAATTTTTTGAGAAGATCATCCAGAAAGTGTTGGATTACAATGCTTGATGAAGATTATATTTAAAAATGCTTCTTAAAAATTTGATTGACATATGTTTGAAAACTTATATATGAACTAAATGGAATGTAGAAATATTCATTACATACATGATATATACAGAGTGAACATTACCTGTTCTGCCAAACTAAAGGGGGGTGATAGACGAGCCCAACTGGAACATGAAACACCCTGCTAACCCTATCTTATCTCAAACCATTTTCAAGTAATGGTGGGTAATCGATTATGGAAAAAAAATATGCCAAGTCAGAAAAACCTGAAAATGTGATGTTTCTGCAAGACTGATATGCACAAACTAAGCTCACATTTGGAAAGAGCAGTAAAAATCCTATGAAGTGACACCAATTCCATCAGAATACCTGGATTTTTAATGGTAAAAGTGCTGAAAGATTGGCAAGTTGAAAATCAAATTGACAACAAAATTTTCAATTACCAATACCACAAACACTCTTCTAGCTACAATCGGTCAAATTTACAAAAAAAACTTGTTCGCAGCTTTCAAAAATAGCCTACAATAAACCATATCAGTGTTCAGGTTCAAGAAAAATTTTGCCTTTTATTGGCAATACATCACTGAATTTTTTGGGCATTCGGAATAAATTGCGAATCAAATTCAGAATTGGTAGTTATAGATTTTGGTGACAATTTGATTTTTCAGAAAAAATCCTACAAGGTGACATTACCTCTATCTACAAGATATCTGTATTTAATGGAGAGCTTCAAGTGCTGAGAGATTGGTGAAGTGAAAAATCGAAAATTGTTGCCAAAAAAACCTACTAAAATTACTTCGCAAAACGCACAGATTTTCATGATGTATTTCAAACTAAAGACTAAATTTCTCCTGAACTAGATCACTGACATAGTTTATTATAGGCGCTTTCAAAAGCTGGTGCAATGGAAAAGGTTTTGGTAAATTTGACCGATTGTAGCTAAAAGTGTGTTTTGCAAGAATAGATGATGGTAGAGATTTTGGCAACATTTGATTTTGCACTTTGCTAATCTTCAGCGTTTGTAGCTTGCCATTAAATTTAGATATTTCAGTAAAATTGTTGCCACTTTATAGGATGTTTTCTGATTTTTTTCAAATATGTGCTTAGTTAGCATGTAGGACTTTTTTTCCAAAGAAATTTCACAAAATCAAGGAGGAGGGTTTTCCCGGACACTTTTTTTTCATAATAATCAATTATCCACCATAACTCAAAAATGGTTAGGGATAGGACAGGGTTAGTAGGGCATTTCATGTTCCACTTGGGCTTGTCTATTACCCTCCTTTCTTTGGCAGAACATGTCACATTCATCCTATATAGTGGACTTTCATTTTAAGTACCCATTTGTACTTGATTTTTCTGTCAGCTTCAACACATTTCTTATATCAGTAATGCATTTCTTTTCCCCCTTTGGTACATTATTCACAGCTGTCATTTCTAATCGCAAACGTTTTTTGTAGACATCTAAATTGTCTATAACAGTACTTCAAACTTTTTTTTACCTATATGGCTCCCTTTGAACCCTATTTTCTTCTTGTGCCCTCGCCCATTTTCTCATTCAGGACACCCCCCTCCCCTGCCTACTGACTCTCATTCAGGAGCAAAAACAGATTTATGCAGGGTTGCGTCCTCCTCTCCTCCTATTCTAGTCTAACTTTATTGACAATTATTGACTAGTGAATTTATTTCCTGAAAAAGAGCCACTCTAGGCTATATAGCCTTTCTTTCTTTCAAACTGAGCACAACTCCATTCCTATCACTATTGGCAATTTATTATCGAGTGAGTGTGTGTACCTAACAGTCTGAGTGTGTATCTAGAGCAGTGTCTGATTTGAGTGCTGCCATCTATATCTCAAACTGTGAATAAAGTGCAATAATTGAATATTTGTATCGTTGTAGGCCTGTTGCTCTCTATGGCAAGAATTTTTAACAGGAAGATTGACTCAAAGTTGCGAACCATAGAAAACCAACTTCAGTCTACCACCACTGTGGCGCCAGAGGGGTTTGAATCCAGGTCCTCAACAAGCGGGTATGTCACTATGACTACTCGACCCTCAGAGAGGCTAGGCCAGTGATGGGAAAACTTTTTTAGCAGCAAGCCAAAAAAAAACCAAAAGAAAAAACTTTGGCAGGCCAGACATATTCTGACATTGATTCATAATTGGAATTTTTATATTGAGAAATGAAGTAGCGGAATGTGTTGCATTCTTCAGAGGCTATCACAGTTCTATAAAATGTGACATAATTTATCCTTTACAACTGTGAAAATAAATAAGTATATTTTAATCATTTTATGTATAATAGGGACACTAGTAAAACTAGGACAAAAATCAGTGAAGTAAAGTCTGGTTTTTTTTTCTATGCATTAGGAACCTGCACATCACACACTTTAAGAACCTCTTCAGAGGTTTATATAAACCATTTCTGTATCAACAGGATTTTTTTATTTTAATTTGTGCAGCGGAAAAACATACTGGTTATATGAATAATAAATTAAAAATATTCAATTAAAAGAGGAAAAAATCATTAAAGAAAAGGGTGAAAACCATTTACCTCATTGGTGAAGAAATTATCTTTACTCATCAGTTTTTCGCCAAAATCTTTAGTTGACATATCGAATCCTAGGTTTTTTATAATCTATAGAGAAAGCAATAGTCTGAAAAGTATACTAGAATTTTTATCCAAATTAAATTCACAGTAGAAGTTCTATTTTCATCATAATATTGCCTAAATACAATAAGACAAATAATTATGAATATATGGCATGTTATTGGCTCAATGTTATCAGGCAAGCAGAACTTTTTGCATGGTGGGAGTTTTGATTCTCCTAAAATTCAAATACCTCAAATCAATACTCAACATGTTGAGGTACATCCCCACACATGCTATGTGTTGTCCTTGAATGATGTGCTGAACTCCCTTACAATGTAAATGTGATGACAGGCTATGACAGTTTAAAAGACCAGCAAGGAAATTTTTAAACAAGAGGTTCCATTTCTGGTCAGTAGTTCAAAGAGTCTCCCACCATGCTTCTGGGATCTTTTCTGGTGGAAGTTTATAGCAATTCTCTTTGCACATTGCACAAACTTCAGAAAGGGCCAGGTTCCCCTCTGAATATAACTGCCATGATCAAGGTTCAAATCATGGAAGCAGAGCTCCCACTCAAAAAATTAGAAAATGTAAGACGTAATCATAGCCTTATGATAAAAAAACAAATTTATTTTTAAAAAAATTTTTAATTAATTATTTTTTTTCATAGCACTATTTCAGTATCCTGTAAGATTGACTCGATCTAAAGCAAAATGACAGAAATGAATTGGTTACAAAAACCCTTTTTGGCCAAAACGGTGTACAAGCCACCACAGATAGTTCTTTTTTCTGTCTCTCCTCACAATATACTACATTCTTTTTCTTTATTAGTCTTCCAAAGTCCAGTCTGTCAACTCTTTTCCTCGATGCCAAGCAAATTATGAAGACATGTAAGTTTTTTAAGAATGGCGCTCCTTTGGGACCACTTCCAAAAGCACAGTGCAAAACGTGTAAAAATTACAAGGTTCAATATAAATAAGTCAAGGTGACAATTTTGCTAACAAGATTTAGTGGGAAAGTGGGACAAAATCTAGAAAGCAGGACAAAAGTATGACAAAATCTAGAAAGCAGGACAAAAGTATGACAAAATCTAGAAAGCAGGACAAAAGTATGACAAAATCTAGAAAGCAGGACAAAAGTATGACAAAATCTAGAAAGCAGGACAAAAGTATGACAAAATCTAGAAAGCAGGACAAAAGTAAAACAAAATCTCGAAACTATCACAAAAGTAGGACAAAATCTCGAAACTATCACAAAAGTAGGACAAAATCTCGAAACTATCACAAAAATAGGACAAAATCTCTAAACTATCACAAAAGTAGGACAAAATCTCGAAACTATCACAAAAGTAGGACAAAATCTCGAAACTATCACAAAAGTAGGGAATTTTACCAAAAAGTAGAAAAACTAGAACAAGTGGGAGCATTGAAGAATCAATATCTTTCCTCATATTTATTTATCTATGCCAAGCCCAGCGATCTCTGTAAGCAGGATTTTTTCACGAACATGTTTTCTGTTCCCCCTTCAACCTGTCAGATCGAATGCCATTGGACGGAGCCAGCTTTTGCTCAAAGTTTAATAACAAAAGAGAGAGATGTGTTTTCTACCTTCCCATTGGGATGAAATGCAACAGAATGGCTTTTTTTTTAACTGTGTATCACCTTGTATCAACAATGGAGAGTAAATAATTTCAAATAATTTCTCTTTTGATGAATCAACCTGAGAATAGGAAGGGGAGTGAATTCACTACAACTGGTAAACAGTGTGCATACTTCCCAATTACTACATAATTTCAGTAGTTTCTACAGATTTCTACCATAAAATACAACACTATAGAAAATTGTGAAAAGCTCTGGAAGTCTGTTTTTTTTTAGAAACTTCTTTTGTTCAAGGATTTCTTTGAATTCCATCTTCCTACCGAGTAAAAAATGACATCAAGCAAAGACAACATCTCCAAAAAATAAATATCAAGCCAAGAATAAATATCAAATTTATACAAATCAACCAATTGATATAAAAAGGTGTGGTTTGCAAGAAGATAACTTATTGTGGCTTAGAGATTTTTTTATGAATAAAAGTAATTTCAAATTTCACTCACGGATGGTGCTGTAAAATGAAAAACTACATCTATATATATAAATTGATTTTCTGTGTGTCTGTCTATGTGTATGCTCTCTATAAAAATCTACAATTTCTCATTATATTTGTATCAAACAAGTCCCAACTTAGATGATAGGCTACTTTGGAAGTTTTTTAGAGTTGGGCAAATGCCCGATAGGGTCAAAAACTGTCCAGCCTTTTGGAATTCCATGGCATCCGAAATGTTTACTTTGGTTACATTAGTTCCCAAACAATGGTCTGTCACTTTTTTAATGCTCCCAATATATGAAGAAAACCTGGGCAATGCCAGGTGTTACTGATAGTTTGATATAGAATGTCAGATTAATAATTTTTTTCTACAGTTGAAGAAAATTGATTTGCATTTTAAAAAAAAAGTCATGAGAAAAAAATCTTTTTGGGAAGGACTGCCTCCCCCCCCCCACCTCCAAATTCTTTTAAATTCCCCCCCCCCACCCTACGGCGATGAGCATTGCCACTACAGAGATGCTTGGTTCCAAGGCTGGCATGTATAAGCATGAGTAATCAAGAGCAGCTAGATATGACATACAACCTCTGACAATAAAGTTCGGTGAATGAAGTCAGAACGGCCGATCTGGCAACACTGGTGAAGCAAAACACTGCACATGCGTAGCAGCAGGTGTTGACCACTGTTGTTCAGTTGAGCGTCGTTTGTGTTCCATGAAAGACTTGTTTTACAAAGTGCTTGTTTAGTGCATTGTTTAGAATTTAGGGATGTGAAAGGCGTGTTGTCGTCTTGTGCCACATCACTTGAATGACGATCAGAAGCAGGCACGTTTACAGGCTTCACAGGATTTTGTTGAAACGGTGGATGCAACACCAAATTTCTTGAACTGTATTGTCACTGAGGATGAGTCCTGGTGTCTGAGGTACGACCCTGAAACGAAACGGCAAAGCATGGAATGGCGTTCTCTTGCATCACTTCGTCGGAAAAAGGTCACAGCAGAAAAATCATGCATCAAAACGATGCTAATCACCTTTTTTGATAGTCAAAGCATTATCCACAAGGAATTTCTACCTGAGGGAACGACGATGAATGCTGCAAGGTACATTGAAATTTCGACCCGTTTCATGAAACGTCTACGCAAGGTGCGACCTCAGTATGCACAACAAGGTTCATGGTTTCTTGTTCACGACAATGCTCGCCCTCACACAGCCAATATCGTCAAACAGTTCCTGGCAAAAAAGGGGGGGTGGTGCAAATTGAACATTCCCCCATACTCGCCAGATTTCAATCCTCCAGACTTCTTCTTATTCCCACGACTCAAACTCGCTTTGAAAGGAAAGAGATTTGACGATATTCCTGACATTCAACAAAACGTGACGAGGCTTTTGAACTCCATCCCAAAAGAAGACTTCTTACAAAGTTTCCAGGACATGTATAGGAGATCTCAGCGGTGCATAGTAATGGGAGGTGACTATTTCGAAGGACAGTAAGGTAACTTTTGTTAACATTTCATCTACGTTAATGTTACAGGACTATTCACCGAACTTTATCGTCAGATGTTGTATATTACTCTCTAGGAAACTTAATTCGACTTTTATTAACTTAAAGCAAACTTGTCTAATTTTTTTACTTTAACAGCTTCTAGGATGATGTCCATTTTAGCATTTGAAACATTATTTTTGTAACTGAAAGTTTCTTCCAAGACAAACGGTTAAGGAATTACCTATTGGTAATACCATGAATATGAAATACTGAGAATAGCAGACATTACATTACCTTCCTCATCTTCACTCCAATCCTTTCAACTTCTGCAAGCCCTATTCGATGAACTTCTTCGGGAGTGATATCAAACCCCAGATGAAACTTCAGACACATTTCGTAAAAACGTTTTCCATTTGGTAAGCTTGATACTCCGATTTCACTTCTGAGGTGACTGTAATATTCCTAGTAAATACAGACAAACTTTGATGAGTCAAAAACTTTCCTACAGCTGAAATGTTTGAAATCTCCTGTGCAATATATTTTCTACAAACCCAGGATCTATGAAACTACAATTTTTGATAACTTTCAGCAATATCAGAAGCACTTTAAGACACAGAAATTTGTATGTTAATTCGTGATGTGCTGCATACAATGAAGTGTCTTTGCTAACAACAAAATACTTCATCAAATGCTCAGGAAAAAGGCAAGAGAACTGTGAAGAATGTAAAAATTAGGAAGAGCCATTCTCAATAATTCCCTCTTCCAAAAAAAAAATTGCCAAAATTTTGAAAAAGTTTGCTTCTAAAAGGAATTTCATATTTGAACGAAATAAAAAACAATATTATTCATTTAGAGTGAAAAGAGATGACACTCTCTGCTGTTCATACAAAGTACGAAAGACTGAATACTGAATACCAAGCAAAGACGAAGATGAATTTTGAAAAGAAAATTCACATGCTTCTGCAAGGAATCAAACCACCATCTTCTCACTGCACACAGGCGCATACTCTACTATTAAACTAAAGAAAAAAGACTGATATTTTCTTCCGTTAGAGCACAATATCTTAGAGATTGCCCCCCCCCCCTTTTGACAATCTCTTCTATATCTTCTGCACACGGCCTCTCTCACTGTGTTCAATACAAAAGCTAATGGTTAAATTTATTCACTTATTTTCCATATTTGGTGCACCCCTGCACCCAGCAAATACCTGAACCAAAAGAACCAGATGTACTCTAGTTCCCACACTTATGTGATTTCAAACCTTCCAGAAGGATGGATGTACTTGGAAATCCATAGTTCCAATGTGTCCAACATATAAAACATCAAGCCATCCTGTAGTGGAAGAGAACTACACTAATGCTCAAAAGTTAAGCAACAAAATAAAAAATGCTTATAAAAACAAATGTTTTAATTCTTTTTTGTTGGAATTTATACAGAAGCCAAGGACACACTGGTGAAATTACCAAGAAAATCCAAAATTGAATACCTGGCATAAAAAAGAACAATCATATTGCCACAAAAAGTTCAATGGAGAAGGTAGGCTAATATGGGATATGACCCCCTGTGCTGGATACACAGGCTCGACAGCGCCGATCCATACTAATAATATTATTATCAGTGGCATTTTGCAGTATCAGGGTCCATTCAAGCGAAAGACTTGTTTACAGCTCAGAGAGGCTTTGTGAAAGGTCATGGAGAGCAGCTGAATGTTTCCATGGATATGTTATATATTCTGTATCAGGTTCAAGTAAAAAAAATGGATGGCTGTTCCATATGAGTCAGAATTTCAGACTGAATACAATGCTCGACAACACAAACTGTGTTAACTTTTGCATTATTGTCCATAAACATGGCATCAGTTCCCATGACAGAAAGAAATAATGAGAGCATATGGTGCAAGAATGTCATGAGAGCGAGGACTCCCATCAGAGTTAGCAACCAAAGAATGACCTAAAGAGAGTCTAGGTGAGTGAGACCCCAAAAGAGTAACCTATTGAGTGATAAAGTATTAGAGTAACCTAGAGAGCAAGAAAACACATTAGTGAGCAACCGAAAGTATAACCGCATAACCTGGAGAGAGTGTAAGCATGAGAATGACCTAGTGAGCAAGAGACGAAAAGAGTGTCTTATAGAGCGTGAAAGCATATGAGTTACGAAAGAGTGACTTAGAGTCAAGGGCATATTTATGGTGGAAGCAGGCTATAGACCAGGGTGGCCAATTTGAAGAATGAGTGGTGAAGAAAATTAGACTAGAATGGATAAAGGGCGGAAAATTTTGTATAGCCAGGCAGCAAAAACACAAATTCGCCTCTGCTTCTGGTAAGATCTGCCCTGCACAGGAGGACGGTTGAATGCTACTCTTGCCATCTCCCAGTGACAGTAAAAAATACATATAAGAATCTTTTTACAATGGCTGTAAATATTTCACATAAGAAAAATTTAATTTCCATATTTTTCCATTTACCGAAATCTTTTGATAAATACTTTTCACAAAAGAAATTTAATGATCAAAGTGAAACATTTAGAAAAATGCATATATAATACCTCTTCCAGAAATTTTCTAAGTTTCTGAAAAGCTGGAAAAAAATCTTCCTTGATAATTTTCTTGACATCATTAGCAATTTCTTCCCTGGAGAGAATAATAATAATTAGAAACTTAAAAGAGATAAGTGCACAAGGGGAAAAAACATTTCTGCAGGACGCTGCAACTGGGAGTACAGAAATTGATATTGAAGGATCGGACAAGCACCCACTCCCCATCTCAGAGAGATATTGAAGTGTTCCTGAAGGATCAGTGTAAATCTATTTAATTTCTCCCAACGTGCCCGGTTGCATAAATACAGTGTTTACCCTCTTTTGTGCACTAGGGGAATTAGCATGCACAATTGGTTGCTATTGGTAACGAAGATAGCAAAACGTAATGAGGGGCGGAGCTTTTGGCGAAGCTGAGTTCTGCCAAATAAGTCGCTAGGTGCTTTTCAGTTAATGCTATATTGGAGCTGCTTGAAAGCATACATATATGGAACAATGCATATTGATTGCATAATTTTTTTAATACAGTCTATGCTCGTTATAATGACACCATGTTATAGCAAAAATTTCATTACATCGACCGGTAGAAGTCCCAAATGCTTTGAAATGATATAAAACATCCTATATGGTTACAGCTTGATACAACAACCACCCAATATAATGTTCATTTTCGATGGGGGGTTGTTATAGCAAGCGTCGACTGTAATACAGTAATAAATTTTTATACATTAAAAAAAAATTTGAAATGCTTGATGCAAATTAAATACCATTCTCTATTATAAAACTGCATTTTTTTTTTCATTGAGAGATTGGAAGAGAAATATTTAAAAAAAAATAAGTTTATGAAAAATAATTTTCAATGAAATATATAATTTCAAAAATAATTTTCTAAATATATAAAAAATTCTAATTTTCCAGTAAAAAAAATCTAGATTTTTTTCCACAAAAAAACATGATAGAAAACTTCTTTCATTTCCTGAAATTTCATTGCTGGTGCATCTGTTCTGCAGATTGTATGATGAACAATTTTTTTTCAAAGTCGTGAAATTTGAATCTCCAAGTTTTATTCGCAGGAAATTAAGGTTTCTATAAAAATTTAAAGTTATACAAATGTCAGCCTCTGACCATGTAAATATGCTGAAAAAAAAATTTGGGGAAATTTGTTTCTCAAAGAAAAAATACTCTCAAAGATTGTCTGATAAATCCTCAAAAAAGTATCCCTTCTGTTGGTTTCACATGCATAAATTGAATTAAGCTAAGTACTTTTTTTAAGTACTTTTAATACAAATACAAACACAAATACAATGCCACAACAGGCAAATTGCCCAACGAGGTGGCTGACTTAAGAACATCATGGATCCCCGAGCCATTTTTTGGAGGCCCGCGGGAATGTGCGTGTACGTGTAGTGAAACCTGACGTGAAGTTTTTTGTTTCTCTGTAATGCTTGTTATGTGTAGTGCTGCCATCTGCCACCAGTTTTTCTAACTATGAGTGAAGTGTTATGATTGAATGATTTATCGTTGTAGGACTGTTGCTCTCTGTGACGAGACTTTTTAACGGGGAGATCGGCTCGCATTTGCACCTTGAAGTTGGGAACCACAGAAAACCAACTTCAGCCGACCACCACTGTGGGGTTCGAACCCGGATCCTCGCATCGCGAGTCCATAACTATAACCACTCAACCACCACAGCGGCATGCTGAGGAAACCACTGCTGGGGAAAAAATTATTAAGAAAAAAATCAAAGTGCATCAAAAAAAAGATTAAAGGGAGAAAAAAAAAACCAATGATTTGGAGCAAGACTCGACCAGCAACCTTCGTTGTGAGTTTACTCCACCTACAGCAGATAGCAGAATTTTTCTGTAATCAATTTAAATATATCCATTGCTGAACTAAAAAAACACACCATTCAAATTTCATTCTACCGTTGCCAAATGTCATTTTTGCCAAAGTATCCCTTCTGTTGGTTTCACATGCATAAATTGAATGTTACCTAAGTACTTTTAAGTACTTTTCTGCCGGGGAAAAAATTATGAAGGAAAAATAAGTGATGTATTTCAATATACTTTTCAATATTTGAATGTGACATATTTTAATATACGTTTTAATTTTATACTTTTCAATAAGTGACGTATTGGTTCATCACTCATTACCATGAATCTCACGAAGTACTAAATTCCTCTATTATATCTAGTATATGTAGGAATGTAAACTTTGTTAAAATGCTGCCTGTCCTAACAATACCAAGTAGCACAATCTGTAAACTTTCTTTATATGCACATTCCTCGCAAATTAGGGGTACCAGGTTCGAAAACTAAGAAAGGAGGATGTCTGCACGCGCACCCTTGGTGACATCACTTTTCTCCCATTTTTCACAACACAGATGACGCCACTATACTGACAAAAAACCACCATCACATTAATTCTTTCCAACTAAAACAGAACCTCTTTTTTTAAAAGAAAAAAAAAACAAATTATGATCTGTTACCCTCTAATAAAAGTAAATAAAGCATTGTTTACAGAGCCTGGTCAGATTTATTATTTTGCCTGGAGCAAGGAAGGAGATTTTCTTTCTCTACCTTCAGAAGGTTTTTTTGGGAGGGAAGAGCGTTGTTTTTTTACCGGAGGCGATCCCCCCCCCCACACGAATCCGCATTTATTGTTGTTTGCATCCTATTTTCCGTATTTCTGAATGGGAGAAGTAGCATTAGCTGTTAATGAGCAAACAATGACATTTTTAATATTGATGTTGCGGTTTTGTTCTTTCAGAGCTATGTTTTGGACTTTTCATTCCTGGAGTAAGCTGGTCCATAATTAGAATGCAGCATTTGCCCTGCTTGGAAGCACCTTGGGCTCTTGTATTCTGGGAATTTCTATGTCAACAGATCAAAAGGTTTAAAACTGCTTGGAAGGAAAAAAAACTAGATGTATATTTCAGAGTGAAAAAAATTTTCTGCAGGGAAAAAAGAGAAAACAAATTCTGGAAACTGAAAAGGACAAAAAGGAAATTCTTATAAAACTTTGGAGAATGCTTGAAATGGCATCAAAAAAGGAGCACATCTGGTTAATTAACCCTATTGTAAACATTCCTCTGGGAAATATTTAATGAATCAGTGAATGTTTTGTGATCCTCACCTATTTATGATATCAGAGTTATGCTTGTTTTGTTTTCGAGAGGTGCTGCCACGTCTTCCATACTGGAAATAAAAGTAGCGGGCGCTATGTACGTATTATGTTGGAGGTCTGCCTGCTATCTGTGGAGCTTTTCTCAAATGGAGGATTGTTTCTTATTCTGGCCTCGAAGTTGAAAAACACAATCTAACTTCAACACACTTACATACATACAATGTTACCATTTCAGTTATTTTTAGGTGCCTAGATGCGACGAAATACACTCAAGAGCAATTGAATCAGAAATACCTGTCTAGTAACAGATAGCATATCCATTTGCCTTGTGATGGCAGAAATTTTTCTAGGCAAGGACTATGGCCCGTCTATCTGCTGTTGCCTGCAAGCTAGCCGACATTGACCTCACTCATCCACATGCTCATGTATACAGCAGTTGGCCATGGTAGGGATCCTTTTACCAGAATTGATGTACTCATGATATACTCTTGAAACTGTGGCACATGAAAATCCCAGCACCTGCACAACTTTTGAGATGGAGCAACCGAGCCATGGCTTTAATAATTTATCCACAATCAGATCTGGCGTCTTGTTCATAATGTCTTAAACTATGACTGCTCCCATGAGCAGCACTCATTTGCCACTGCCGGAGCGCTGCTTATGTCATGTCCGTGTCGGTCAAGGGCAGTCAATAATGTCTTGGTTTCATATACTGCCAGCTGTTTCTAATTAAATTGCTCTTGAGCCGTATTAATAAGTTATTCAAACGAATTCCAGACAAGTGGCTGATTAGATTTTTTTGTAGCTGTCATTTAAGGAATGACTGCTCTGGCTAATGGGTCATTGAGAGTTTAGGCATCAACTTGACATTTCTCCAATACTCGTACTTGTGGTTCGTTCTCATCAGGAGATAGATGGAACTGACTGCACCAAACAGAACCAGTATAAAATATTATTGGAAGCCTTCACATCACAAAAAAAACTAGGAAGAGTGTTTCGAATGCATAGTAAGTGACCAATCTCAGAAAATCAAGTCTGTTAGAGACGAGTCTATCTAAAAGTGGAGTTTTTCCTAGATTCAGTTTACCAAGACCAGTAGTAAAAGTTTCAATTCTGTTCTGTTCGTTACAGTCAGTTTCATCTAAAAATCTCATGATGACATTAACCAATGGTGTTAGAGGAATGTCCAATTTTGATACTCATATAGTTCCTTAGCTGAAAAAAAATCGGATTCATCGAAATTCATGGAAACTCACTATTTGTCATGATATATATAAATACAGTCAAGTTAGATAAAACAAATTATTATAAAGTTATTACGAGTTATTAACAACTCCATGTTATAGTGAACATTTCATCGTAACTACTGGTAGGATAAGTCCCAAATGTTTTCATACAACAAGTATCTTACATGTTTTCTTTTCAATATAAAGACCATTTGATCTAACAAAATAATTCATTGATTTAATTGATTGAAATTTTTCCATTTTGAATGGAACGATGGGAGTCATTATAATGAGCATCAACTGTATAAGGCTGAATATCTGACTAAAAATTACACAAGTATCAGAAGAACTGCAATTAGTTTGTAATACAACCCCAGAATAATCTTACTTCACTGATGCAACAATGCTATCGGGCATCATTAAAATAGGTTTATAAAACGGTGAATCTTCAACATCAGTCTCCAGCTGGTCAAACTGATTCAAAACATTTTTCTGTAAAAGTAGAATAAAACCAAGATCAACTTTCAGCTAACATAAAATTATGAACAATGAACAGACAAAAAAACGAACTACAGAATATGCTCATGTATAAACTGAGTTTTTTGTTCAAAAACTCATGCCTATATAGAGGAAGTTTGTTTATATGCGAGTCAGTTTTGGAGGGGAAAAAATTCAATACGAGTTTTACCAATTGCCAGTGATTAATACAGCGATTCACAGAAGGATCATCAATAAATATAGAACCTCGTTATAACAAACTAATAGGGCCTGAATATTGTCCGCTATAATGAAAATCCAGTTTGTAACAAATAATTCTTATAGGAGTGTAATGCTACAGGTTGCACATCAATGAAAGTACAGTAGTTAGCTGTAAAGTGTTAATTATACAGGGTGATTACTTAATTCACTTTCACTGGCGAATAGCTTGCTTGGAAATGATTAAACAAGTTGATACTTTTTAAATACTTTTTAGATACTTAAACAAGTTTTTAAAAACTCATCAGATAAAAATTTCACAATCTTTACAGTTATTTTTAGCTAGTCGTTATAAACGAAGTCCCTTATAGTGAGGTTCTACTGTGCAATTTTTCCTTCACTGAAGAAATAATGAGACTGAAAAACAAATATGAACATTTTTGCAGTTAAAAGGATTAAGAATCAAATGCAAACAAAAACTTGCCATAGAGACTTTGTGATTCGTCATTTTCAACTTTATTCCCTCCTTCAACAAAGAAATTAACTCTTCAATCTGGAAAAAAAAAAAAAAAAAAACAATATTTCCCAAAACCAGTCAAAAAAAAATTATCATAATGTGAAATTAAAACTCATTTTCTGCTAACCTGAACAGGAATATGTCTAAGTCTCGATATCAATTTCTCATAATCCTCCTGCGTTTCGTACACCATGGCATTGATGAGTCTAGCTGTGTCAATATGAACTCCTTCCATACGGTTGATGGGGAAAAGATACCTTGGTAAACAAAGATTGGGGGAAATATCACAAATACAGAACCTATAATCTTCATTTTGTGATACACAACACACTGATTACCAGGGACAGCTCGAGACAAAATTTTGACCAGTGCAAAAGGCATCTTTACATTCAAATATAATAGATCTTTGATTTAACGCATTAATACAAGCAAAGGATTATACATCAAACTGTAAATTCTTTTCATAACACAAAATATCAAGAAGATTATTACCCAACATCATCAATATTATCACTGTAATTTTGAAATAAAATATTTGTGTAGCAATACCCCGACTTACACAAATTCTTTACACTGGATTAAGCTCCCCTAGAGCTGCCAGTTCCAAACCTTTTAAGCCTTAGGTACCTGGAAATTCATGTCATGTGTGTTCTGCGCTCCCTACATACCTGCTTCCAACTGAGAAGATAGGCAGCAGCAACTGGACACAGACATGTGCATTAACTACTACTACTCAACCCCTTCCACGGCATGGTGGAAATCACAAACACTCTTTAAAATATCATATCTTTTTTTTTAATGAAGTGGGCACTATTCCTATTTTCAGCAGTTGCAAAGGGTGTAGGGCAGTCATGGGTGGAGATATGGAGAGGCGGGGTAAAATCATCATTTTGTGCCCCCCCCCCCCAGAATTTCTAGTCCATCTCTGTTTACGAGAACAGTGGTTCTCAAACTTTTGTTACCCGTGGCTCCACAGAATAATTTAGTGGATATTTTAACTTATAAAAGAAATTACTCACCCCTGAGCTTTTAGTCCTTCTACAAAGGAAGTGAGATCAAAAATGAAGAGCTTAAGGTTTAACTTGGCTTCAGGACTCAAATCATCAGAAGACTGTGAAAGTTTCTGAGCTTCTTCGAGAAACAACTGAGCAGTTTTCTGTAAAATGTAAAATTAAATAATTTAAGAGCATTTACAAATCTTAGCAATAATAATAATAATGTTTTGTGAACCGATGACCAGAAATTTACATAAATCCATGTCAGACTGAGAGGCATACTCAAGTCATTTTGGTTACATCACAGTTGTTCTAAGCACAAAATAGTGGAGTACTATAGTGTAGAGAACTATAGCTATATATGTCTTTTTACATTTAATTACCTCACCAGGTAGGGGAGAAGGTTGACGATTAAGGCTCTACTGTGTTGTCCCACTGCAATAAATGATTGGACTATGTCTGAATATACCATACAGTATCTACGAGGAATGAAAATAGCCAGTTATGCAAACACTGCTGAATGAGACTGGGAAGGGTGATTTTGCCTAACAATTATAGGCTACCAGATTCTTGATTTCTTTGCCAACTGTTGCTGGACAGTTAAATCAGATTCTCAATTTCTTCATCAAAGAAAAAGAAAATGTCTAACCTCTGTAGCTTAATGGTATAGCACCCGCTTGGAAAGTGTGAGGTTAGTGGTTCGATTCCAAACAAAGTAATGTGACTTTTCTTTCCAATTATCACTTGGTATCCAGTCATCTGTACTTTGTATAATTAGAGGAGAGGTTCATCGTTTCATTCTATTGCTGGCAAATTGAACAAGATTCTCAATTTCTTCATCAACTATTGCTGAATGATTATACCAAAATCTCAATTTTTTCTTTTTTGCCAACTGTCACTGGAAAATTATACCAGATTCTTGATTTCTTCACCAGCTATTACTGGATGATTATGCCAGAATTTTGATTTTTGCAAACTATTGGCAGACAATTATAACAGATTCTAGATTTCTTCACCAACCAGTGGTGGATAATTATATCAGAATCCTGATTTTTCTGCCAACTATTGCTGGACGATTACACCAGGTTCTTGATTTCATCGCAAACTATCGGTGGACAAGATACTAGATTCTTGATTTATTCAACTATTGCTGAACGTTTATACCAAATGCTTGATCTTTGCAAACCATTGGTAAACAATTAAACCAGATTCTCAGTTTACTAGAGAAATATTTGTGGACAACTCAATTTCTTCACCAACTATTGCTACTACATTACCACACACCAACTCTGGTCATGTCACCATACTGTAATTTACTACCGAATGAGTTAGGTTGGAAATGAAAGCATCATCTATCACCTCAGGATTGTTAGAGTAAAAGAACTTACTTGTGTTCTTCCTCAGAATCAAACCTGTGCTCCTTACAGCAACCTTCATGGTGGTAGACAAGCATGTTACTACTGCACCACTCAGGCGCAAAAGGAACACCAACTTTTGCTGGACATTTACATCATATTCTTGATTCCTTCACAGACTGTTGGTGGCCAATTACACCAGAGTCTCGATTTCTTCACCATCTATTGCTAGACAACTATACCAGATTCTCGATTTCTCAATTTTTTGCCAACTACTGCTGCACGTACAAATCAGATTCTTGATTTCATAGTCAACTGTTGCTGGACAATCATACCAGATTTTCTATTTCCTTACAACTGCTGCTGGACAATGTGACTGACAACTGCCAGATTTTCGATTTCCTTGCAGCCATTGCTGGACAAAGATTTTTTTTGTGATTTTTTTCGCCTCTGCTAACAATCATTTTTGTCGAAATGGATGCAGGCGCTAACATGAAACAGCCACATCATGAGCTTAATTTTTGTGCTAATTACTATCAGAATTACTCACGCTCCATTCCTATTAACTCATATCCACTTTGGAATTTTTTTACAAATTTACCTTTACCTTTTTTCTGAAATTTTTTGAACCATTTCATGCAAAATGAAGGACTTAGCTAATAAAAAATTCATTGGAAAAAAAGGAGTCTGTGCTTACAGAGCGTACATTTTCTTTAGTGCATGACTCTTTAGCATCAAATTGACATTCTAGGAGCTTATCTTTTCTATCTGCATGTATCAGACACAGAAATGAGTTGACCAAATCACAAATGGATGAGGACACCTACAAACTTAACTGGGTTGCGTCAACACCATTAGTAGACAAAAACTGGTGTTGGTTGTTTACATTAGTGTCAAATAAAAATACCTTCAGTATCTCTCATCTTCCTGTAGGTTATTATTTATCCATTTGAAGCATTACCTCTTTTGTTGTTCATTTCAGCCTTCAGTAAGTTTTTGTCTTCTTTATAGCGTTTCTTGGTGTTTAAAAAATCCTACCTCTAATTTTTGGGCAGAACCAGGAATGAATTAAACATTTTCCCATAGAAACCCATGGGAATTCACATTTCGGCTTACGAAGATTTCGGCTAACAAACCTGATTCCGGAATGAATCATCTCTCTTCGTTAGCCGAGGTATCACTTTATATGTATTTTTTTAAAAATAATACCTCTCGCTCCTTGTAAGATTGCAAAGAATATGTATCAAGGAGATGATCATATTTGTGGAAACCAATGAGAGTTCCGAATTCTGGACTATCCCGCAGTCTCCAATCCCAGAACCTTTCGAAACAGTCTTCAATTTTTTCAGTCAGCATCATTCCTGGATAGAAGAAACGCTGGGCAAAAAAAAATTTGGAATTAATGCACAATCTCTATCAATTTTAATAGCTACTATCATTATAAGTAGAACTTAATTTTACTACTTAACTAAGAAATACAGAAAACTTGTATCTATTTTTGTTGCTCAGATGCTTGCAACACACACACACACTCTCTCTCAGCATCTCTGATTGTTCACTGACTCGATCCGTCTCCATATGTCACTCTTAAGGTTGCTTGCTGACCCGACCCCCCCCCCCCATATATGTGTCATTCCCTAGCCTTATTTACATGAGCAATACTACAGCAGTAGCGTTGGAAATTTTAGCATCCGCTTGACAACTTTTTTTTCATCATAAGGAAAGATATTGAGAACAGGAATTGGTGAAAATGTAGTGGGTTTAAAATGTAGTAACTTGAAGTGGGTTTTAAACCAGCTTTTGCCATTTCCCATGCAAATAGGGCTTTTGGGTCCCTCACATGATTGCACTCTCTCTCGATCACTCTGTTTGTTGCACACTGTCTTGGTCTCGCACTCTATACATCCCTCTTTTTGGTTGCTCCCATACTTGCACAACTTCTAATAAAATACAGTAGTCTCAGGAAACTGAGCCCTGAAAATTTGAGTTTCCAGATAATCAGGGGCACTGAAAATTTTCGAATTTTCTTCTCGAGACCCCCTTTTCTCTCGCTCTCCTTTTTCTTTTCTTTTTTTTCCCCCTCCAAGAACCCAATTTCTTTATTCCCCCCCCCCCCCTTCCCAGGAATACTATGCAGTATGTACATATCATACAGTAATTTCAGTTTGAAAGGGATTAAGAAGCCCCCAGCCCTGTAACGGGTATCTGGCGTAATAAAATATTACTCCCTTGAATGGACGTAGACCATTTTAACTTCCTGGGATTCGTTGAGAGAGGAGAACAGGTTTGACCATTTCTTCATAATGGTGCACAATGGCATCGTTCCCTGATTGCTTACGTAAAATCATTGGAAAGACAGTGAAAGCTATTAGTAGAGCCCGGATTATATGCAAATGCATATGTGCATATGCATTTGCATATTTTGGCCTTTTTTAGCATTAATGCATATAAATGCATAAAATCAAAGAATTTTCAGTATAAGTGCATATTTTTGAAGGTTTACTTAAGCTCACTTTTTTTTTTATAATTTTCCAAATAAATATTGTTCATAATATTTTCATAACATCGATTTTTTTTCCCCGTATGTGAAATTTAGTGAATTAATACATATTTATAAAGTATTTTACGACTACTAACTGTTTTATTGTAAGGCTATTTCTAGAGATGTGTCAAAATGTTAATTTTGTTTTTAGAAATAGTGTTGAAATTCTTTTATTACTGCTATTTTCGTTATTGAGCAGCTACAACAAACTGAGAACTAAAAAATTGCCTGAATAAAAAATATGTAGAAGTTATTTGCATATGCTGTATACATATATATGAGGGGATATACATATGCACTAATAGAAAACATGTATTTTAAAAACACATTCGCTTTTTTTTTTGCATGGTGTATTTTTAATGCATATTTTCCCTTTTTTCATACATATTTCGAAATTTTTGACTTTTTCAAGATTTCTAATGCACATTTTGGAATTTTCAGTGCACATTTTGTATTTTAAGTGCTTATTTTTGCATTTATAAGTGCATATTTTTGCATTTTTTAGTGCATATTTTTACATTTTTAACTGCATATTTTTACATTTTTAACTGCATATTTTTACATTTTTAACTGCATATTTGCATATTTTTAGAGCATATTTTGCCACTTTTTTAGTGCATATAATCCGGGCTCTAGTTATTAGCATCAGCGTCGTTCACCATCAATCTCATCCCTAACAGTTCTTATATATATATAATCACTCTCTCATCTTCATGCCCATTTCACACTCATCATTTTTTTTAAACACATAATATGACATCTATATCTTATCTATATATATAATAACATGTCCTGACTAATTGACTCACTGACTGACTGACTGATTCATCATTGCCGAGCCAAAATGGCTGGAGCTATATTATGAAATTCGATCAGTAGTTATATTTCATGATGTAAAGACTCACTAAGAAGGGGTTTTTCAAAATTTGTCCCCTAAAATGGTCACGATGGCGCTCAAAAGTTAAATGGTGGGGCAATCATCGCTCAGCCCAAAGCACTCTGGAAGTTATAAATATGAAATTTGTTCAGTATTTTTTTGTGCGGTTTATGAAAATTTCAATCAAATTAGAACATAACTGACGAAGTTATCAATAAAAAAAATTAGTAGGTTTGATCAGCCATTTAGTTTTTTCGATTTCTGATATTTCATCACATCGTTACGCTAGCACATGGCATCAGCGGAGGTTTTAATACTTTCAGTGAAAATGATCTTGTCGAAATGATTCAGGATGAAACCGTAAGGGATGATGACATTATAAATTACGTAACAGATGTTACTGATGGGCAAGAAGAACCCGATTATATTACAGCAGATAAAATCTATGCAGGACTCCAACTTTGCAGTAAATTTGAAGGTCATTTTCTTGCAATCGATGCCAATTCTGAAAGAACTTCAAAATTCCAAAAGGAGCTTCTATCTTGTATATCTGGCTACCGAGACATATACAAGCGTCTAGTGAAACAACAGTCGTCGCAAAAACTGATCACCGACTATTGGGTAACTGAAAAAAAGTCAACTCTAAACGAGTGCGAGGACACTGTAATCTTCAAGTGACGAAAGTGATTTTGAACCAGTTTACCACAAGAAAATTTGTGTATTGTCAGACTACGAAGGATAATGGTTATACATTTTGAACAGTTTTGTATGTGTAAAATAAGTACATATGTAAATAAAATATTTAAAAATGTTCACATGTGTATTTTCTAAATCAGATTCCAAAAGGTTTGGCGAGATTCCAAGTAGCTGCCCAGCCTCGTGTCTTGATTTCGTTCAAAAAAGCAATTTCTAGTTATTTCTTAAGATTTTGAGTTATTTTCTACGTGATACTTTTTTTATGCGGTCCCTATCCACCGCATAAACAAAATATTTTTTAAATGTGTTACGAAAAACATTTTTCATAGCTACTCGTGAAGTTTTGAGCGATTTTTTGGTATGCGCTTTTCTTTATGCGGTCCCTATCCACCACACAAAAACAGGTTTGAGTGTATAGAGACTCGCCAAGACGGGATTTCTGGAAATGCAACCCCCCCCCCCCCCAAGGGGGGTCATAAGGAATTCAAATGTTATTCAAGGGAACCATCGTCAAACAATTTTCAGATTACCAAATCCACGCGAGCGAAGCCAAGGGTAACAACTAGTTCAATAATAAAAATGCAGTAAGTATGCTAGTACTACTTCTGCTTGTCTTTTTTTTAAGTGAATCTAACATTTAAAAGATTTTTTATTGATTTTCAAATAATTTGAGGTTTTTCAATAATCTGAGGCATAAGCGGGGATAGACTTGAAAGTCTGGGGGGGGGGGGCACTATGATCACTGGGGGCATGATGATGATGTCAATTCATATATACGTCTGCTTTAACTTTGACGTTGAGGGGAAATGCTCCCCCATATCTCCGCCCATGATCTGAGATGGTCTCGGTCCCATCCACCTCAGATTATCAAGACTCTACTGTAGTACATTCATTCTTTTAATGAAACCCTAGAACACTCTCCAGCAACTTCCAGCCTCATCTCGTTTTATCACAGCAAAAAAAATTTTAATCGCTACAGTACCTAATTCCCAGGGAAAGAGCCTTAAATTGTTATACTTCTGTATGTTTCAATATTTTTGTATGCATACTGTATTTCCCCGAAAATAAGCCGTACTCAAAAAATAAGCCCTACCTAAAATCGTCAATGAGACGCATTTAGTACGTCGTTGCAACACATGACGGATGTATTGAACCATATAAAATGATAATGGTGGTGTTATTATTTACTATCAAATAAAAATATAAATAAATGATATCATTGCTTGAAATAAGTTATAAATAAACAAAAATTAAGTTTTCGATAACACCCAAGTAGGTCTCCTTGGACGAGAGGTGAACACCTACGCAAACAGATAAATTTGAGACTTTGTTTGACTTTAATAAAAAAAGACTACTCACAGCGTTTCTGATGATAAATTAAAAAAAAACAACATATGGTTGGTACTACACTATAAAAGTTTTAGAAAAGTTCTTTTATAAAACTTGAAAAATACAACCGGTAAGTGTATTTATTGATTATATTCCAGCAAATGTAACCGAATAAGCTTATTGGTTGTTTATCAAGTTTTATAAATGAAATTTTCTAAAACTTTTATAGTGTAATCTTGACCTATGACATATCCTGGCTACCCAATGAGTGCCGTTGCCATAAGCCTAGGATTACCAGATTCGAAAACTGAGAAAGGAGGACGCCTGTGAGAGCACCCTTAGAGACGTCACTTATCTCCATTTTCGAAATAGATGGCACTACCATTCCGACTAATAAAACTGGCCACAACAATAATTTTTACCAGCTCTAAAACAGAACTGCTAAAAAAAGCAGAAACAGAAAGAACTCTGGGAATTTCGATGGCTATTGGTGAATGCGAGTGGGGGAAAAACACAAAAAATACTCATATCAATGAAGAAATATATATTTCAAAGTGGGAAAACAAGTTTTTCCCGAAAAGAAAAATAATTTTGGAAACCTGAAAAGGACGAATTTTCATAGGAGGGCACTTGAAATGACATCAAAGAGGAAGGTTTGTAACCCTACGTAAAAAATGATTACACTATAAAAGTTTTATAAAAGATCTTTTGTCAAACTTTTATAGTGTAACCCTGCAATAAGTAAACAACCTGTACAGTTTGACGCTGCAGACCGAATAAAGTTACGAGTATTCCCAGCGGGCATAGACACATCACTTTGTTTGGTCCAGAAAATCTAAACCTAACCTCCACTTTACTTTTTTTCTCAATTTTTATGTAACTGTCATTCAAAAAGATTACTCTAGCAAAAAAGATAAGCTTAGGCCGGGATTACACAGTAAAAGTTCTGTGAAAGTACTTTTATAAAACTTGAAAAATACAACCAATAAGCTGAACAATTACATTTGAGAAAATGCAACAGATAAGGTAATTGATAGTATTTTTCAAGTTTTATAAAAGCACTTCTATAAAACTGTTATAGTGTAATCCTGGCCTTAGCATGATTTTTCAGGATGCTCCTAATATAAGCCCTAAGGGGCCATTCAAGTATTATGTCAGCATATTTTTAGCCATTTCTGACCCCCCTCCTTGTCAGCAAAATTTCATCAGCAGCTTAGAGTATTTCATGTCTTCAAAAAGGGTGGTTGATGACGTAAGAAACCTTCAACCCCCTCATCATCAAATCGAAACCCCCCAAATGCTAACATAATACTTGAATGACCTCTAATGCATTTTTTGAAGCAAAAATTAATGTAAGACCGGTCTTATTTTCGGGAAAACACAGTATATATTCATATTTTTTTATTTTCTTCTTCTTTTTGGCTTAATAATAAAGTGTTTCAGACTCTGCCATGAAGCTGGGCTGGAAGAGATCTCGGCAATGGGATAAGTCCAGTGGCAGAGTTCTGACGTTCCTTCATTCAGGTATCAAGTCGACTTTGTCCAAAAACGGAAGTGTTTTTTCATCCCACTGAAGAACGTTTCATCTATAAAAAATTGTAAAATTCCCAAGCAAAGGATACACAATGAAGAATAGGGTTCGGCCCATAATGCTCAAAAAATTTCAATGCTGATGAACATTATAACAGTACCTAACACGCTAGTGGCAATAACAAAAGAAAATTGAGCTAAAACAGAATAAATCAGGGGTTTTCTCAAACGTTTTTCACTCACTGCGTGCGCTCTTACCTTAATCAATACTTATCCACGGCTCCCCAGAGCAGTTTAACAAATAACCTCTTTGAAAAACCTTTAGCGGGCTGCCATGGCATGCAATTTGAGAATTCCCTGGAAAAAATCAAATGGCCAACGGAATCACTGTAAATTCCCAATATATGGTATACCACTACTTGGTGACTATTTTTTCATTAACAGACCCAATTTGGAGCTATTTGCTACAATCATTGATGGAATGATAGGCACACCCAAGAGCGCTTAAAAATGTGCTGGCAAGTTATAATTTTTGTGTTGTCCAAAATTTGGCGACAAAAAGGTATACCGTATATTGGGAATTAACTGTAATCAGTTGGTGACAAAAAATAATCGCCGAATTTGGCATAACCCCACTTACAGCATCTGAACGCCCGTTTACACACATTAAGTGATTTAGTAGTTAACTAAGTTTTAAGTTGGCAAGTTCTCAAAAAGTGTCTACGTGTTAAGTGGATTTAGTAAGCGCTGTTTGGATGATTTTCATAGGAGGCCCACTGGCACATGCGCATAGGTCTACTTAACAAAAAAAAATAGAATTGGGTTTACTTACTAAACTAAACCACTCGCTGCGTAAACGGCCCTTATCGTCTACATAGATCTCAAAGTATTTGGCAACTAAAAATTTAGTTTAGCAAATCACTTAACACGTGTAAAACGGACCTTTAGCCACGCATTCCTCAAATTAGGCGCCCTGGACAAAAACCGGCTTAGTCCACACCCACCTCTGAGTGTCGCACACCGAAACATCGATTTGTCGCCAATAGTTAATCGAGACCATTTTAGTGTATCATATCGCCCCGCCGGTAACCCTACAAAACCGCTAAATCGGATCAAACGATCGCCAAACAACTTTAATTATCAGTTTTTAGGTAGTTCATAGTGGATAAGTATTATCGCCAAATTACGATGCTTTTCGAGAACATCGCCAAATAACGACTGGTAATGACTATTAGAAGTATATATATCGTCTTTTAAAATGATATTTATCAATTATAATTTCCAGCGAGTGTTTCAAAATGAATTTTCAAGTCATACCAAAAAGGGTAGCAAGCTCGAGAAAAGCACGGCCGCAACTACTACTACGATTGCTCCTTCCCGTTGTGGTAGAAATCGATCGCCAATCATCGTTTATGGCGCATTCATAAGATATCAACCGAAAAACATTTCTTATGTACAGACAATATGGAAAGGAACAAACAGTATTTTTGATTGCTAATTAAAGAAATGAGTAAAGCTTCATTTGTTTACCTTCCCATATGGACTTACAGCACCTGAAGAAAATTCCAAAACAAACAAAAGTTACCTGACCATATCACCCTGTACTGTTTTTTGCCAGATTGTTCAGGTGGAAGGCATTATGTATTGACCATATTTCTTCGTAAAAAGAAAATACAGGACATTTTAAATCCCAAAAATGTTACTACTTAACTACTCATGCACCTCGTCCATATTCCTCTACGAAACTTCTAACGAATTGGTACATGAAATGTGTGTGTGCGTGTAGTGAACCATCCGTGAAGTTTGTTTCTGTGTAATGTTTGCTGTGTAGTGCGCTGTGTAGTGCTGGCATCTGCCATCAATTTTTCTAAGTTTGCATGAAATGTAATGATTGAATACTATACCGGTGTTGGCCTGTTCCTCTCTGCGGCAAAACTTTTAAACGAGGAGATCGATTCACATTTGTGAATCGAAGTTATGGGAACCACAGAAAAGTATTACGTCAGACCCCCTCCCCCCTTCAGCAAACTTTTGCCAGCACTGCCCCCCCCCCACTTCTAACGCATATTGGTGGGATCAGAAACGTCTCGAGAAAGGGCATGGGGGGCTCGCGTGCCTCCCCCCAGACGGAATAAAAACATTTTTTTAATCTTAAAACATTTTAAAAAAATTAAAATTTCGAAAGAAAATACCTTTATACGTTATAATCAATTGCTGTTCATTTCAATGCTAATTGAAGGCATAGAACTTAAAATTTCTCTTTAAAAAATCCACTGCGACCCACCCTTTAAGCCCTATACAGTAAACCCTTGACCCGCGGACCAAATGTGGCCCTGAAGGTTATCTGTTGTGGCTTGCCCCCTCAAACCCAATTTTGTAAAAATGAACTAAGCGGCACATTTACAAATCGCTTAAACGGCACGTGGCGCAATTCCAGGGCATTTAAGTGGCCCATGGCATATTTTCAGATCACTGAAGTAGGCCCATGGCACATTCAAAGATCACATAAGTAACCCGCGCGACACAGTTCCAGAATACTTAAACAATCCGTGGCACATTTACAGACCCCTGGAGTTACACGTGGCACAATTTTAAAGCACTTAAGTGCCCTCCCTACTCCAGTGCGGTTCTACAGCACTCAAGTTACCCGCGGAACATTCCCAGTTTACTATATGTGATACGTGGCGTAATTACGGATCACTTGAGTGATGCGTTCTACATTTCCAGAGCACTTGAAGAATCCGTGAAACATTTAGAGATCACTAAAGTGGCTCTGTAGGGAACTTATCAATATCGAAGAATATTACTTCAAGTGCCCACAAACTATCGAAAGCTTATATATCCAATGGCTATAGGTGAGATGGTCTTCTTCAGTGACAACGCAAGCTTCGTGCGGAAGCCTTTTGCTATAGATGGTGTTGCAGAGTCTGGAACAAAGTGAGCGCACCTAACAGTATGAGTGTGTAGCATCTGATATTCCAGTGCTGCCATCTATACTTAAAATTCTGAGTGAAGTGTAATAATTGAACATTTGTAATGTTGTAGGCCTGTTGCTCTCTGTGGCGACACTTTTTAACGGGGAGGTCGGCTCGCATTCGCGCCGTACGGAGAATGCGAGCCGACCTCCCCGTTAAAAAGTGTCGCCACAGAGAGCAACAGGCCTACAAACGGTACAAATGTAATTCAATCATAACACACCGCTCACTTCACTTCTGAAATATAGATGGTGGCACTGAAAGATCAAACACAACACTACATACGCACTCACTGTTAGGTACGCACACAATTACAATTTCCGGCACAACCCACTAGGTAGTAAATGCCCTGAGATGGTGATAGACCTGAGTTGTGCTCGCTTTGAAAAAAAAAGAAGAAAAGTGTGTGTAAGTAATATATATATTTAAATACGGGGGCGCAGGTGGGTCTCGTGCCCCAGGCACTGCACCAGAGGGGGGGGGGGGAATTTTATTCTCAAACCTCTTCAACATTACAAGGATGGCGCCAACTAGGGGGGAGGAGCAGGCGGATACCGAAAACCCTGTAGTTAAGTAGCATTCACACTGGAAACAGGGCATAACAAGGAGCGAGTCATCGTGACGGACTCGCATCGCGAGGACCCGGGTTTGAATCCTACCATCGCCACAGTGGTGGTCAGCTGAAGTTGGTTTTCTGTGGTTCCCAACTTCGAGACGCATATGCGAGCGGATATCCCCGTTAGAAAGCTTCGCAACGTAGATCAACCGGCATACAACCGTACAATTATTCAATCATTACACTTCGCTCAATGTTAGAAAAATTTATGGTCGTTGCAGCGCTATACATAACAAGCATTACACAGAAACGTCAAGCTAGGTTCATGACACGTACACTCCAACATGTACAAATTCGTTAGAAGTTCCGCAGAGGAATATGGATGAGGTGCATGTGTGATTTAGTAATAGTAACAAGATGTTTGATGTCCCCACCCCCGCTTACAATTCTTTTTTATTGAAGTGAAACTTTTTTAGGACATAGTAGTGAAATTTTGTGAGGGAAAGGAAAGCCGTCACAGAAATCATTTCCCCTAACTTTTTTCGTCCTTTCTACCTCAGACTTTGGTGCCCCACCTACAGAGGGCACAAATCGTTTTTCCTAATTTTTTTTTTTTTTTACTTCAGCTTTGACGCACTTCTAGAGCACACCCAGTGCGACCGAGCTGCCCCGGTTGCACTAATAGGAATGTCTAGCGAGTCGGGAGCCGGAGATCGGGGGTGACAAAGTGCATGGGTTTACTCGTGTGAGAGCACATTTTTGTTTCTCCTCGTGTGACAGGTAGGAACGAGGCCCAAGTGGGATCCCTATTTAAAATGGTCAGCACACACACAAACCATAGGTTTCATTTTTTTGAAATACTGTACTCCGTTGGCGATTTGATTCTGCGTTTTTAATACAAGTAATAAAAGTCGGGGAAAAAAGTGTCATGAAAGCCTCTGGCTCAAAATCTTTCCCACATAAAAAAAACACCTTCAATTTCTATAATACTCCACACAACACCGGAAAACGCTCTTACTCTCGTTAGCAGAAAAATTCAATGGCCGAGGGAAATTCCTCTATTCTTATTTTTACAGCACAACAAAAGAGAAATAACGTTGAGTCTCCTGCAAGGATAAACAAAAAAAAGCAGCTCAAGTGCGTGTGTACTTTCATGTGGCCAAAATCGCTACGTACTGTACATATATAGGTGCACTGCCCATCAATTCTTTTCTTTACGAAAAATAACCGTAGCATTACATGTGTGTGCTTAAACCTTCATTTTTTTCTTATCTCAACCATTTTTAATGTATATTTTATAGTTATTTTTTTAAATACGTACCTTAAAGATTTTTTTTTTCTACTAATGTATATCTAACGTGTTTCGGCGACCCTTATCATTTGGCGCCCTTTGCAATTGCTTTGGTCGCACTGCCCTAAAACCGCCCATGGGATAAAGTCGCAATAACACTCAGTTCCTCTTGATCGCATCATTTTTATAGACTGGTCGAACGTTCGAGAATTAGAAGTTTCCAGATAACTTAATGATTACTCGTAGTTCTCGAAAAGTGGCGCTTCTGGACAGGTGCCGACTTTTTTCGGAATGTTCTCGACCAAGAGAATGGTCTTTCTTCTTTTCCTCATGGATTTGTTAACTTCAAGGGGTCCTCAACAAATTACGCTACCAATATTTTTCGTAACACTGCCCTTCTTTAAAATTGTTCGTCCCGACAATTCAGTCCTCGAGTCGGTGGGTCGCACTTAGTCACTCAATGTGGTAGAGAGCCAGTCGTCAGCTCTCCTGGAGTTTCCTTCCGGTGAACGTATTCCTAAACGTATTCTTCCGGTGGAAGAGGAGCATCTAGCGGTCGCCCGAACAGCAGGTCACATGGCAGTCGAACATCTCGTCTCATGAGCATCTGCGCATGGTGAAAATCCGGTGCTGTCGTGAAAGGCAGTTCGGTAAGCCAGCAGGAAAAGCAGTAACTTGAGTCCCAATATTGTTGGTTCACGATGGTTCTGTTGAATCTCTCAACCATCCCGTCAGATTCCGGATGAAGCGGCGTAGTTTGCGTGTTCTCTATTCCTAGAAGCTTGCACATTAGGGTGGAACGAAAAAGGGTGTTTTTTCACTTTTTTTGGAAATTGATGTTGCCTTAGTATTCAAAAAATGCCTTTCAAGGTTTTAAGACGTTATACCAAAATTTAGGAAAATATTATAATATCTTGAGGTTCCTCACGGACCCTAAAGGTCGAGCAAAAAGACTTTTCTAAGTGCACATTATAAAAAAATCTTTTTAAACATTATACAGTATATATACGGGGTGATTATAAAAAAAACTATCCCGACATATGGGCCCCTAACTATCATACCATTCACAGAAACTGAATGAAATTTTGGCATAAGGTATTTTGAGGTATGCGCTCAAGAATGATATGGAAAACAACAGTGTCACTCTAACAGTTACGGTTACAGTGAGAAAATTGCGAAAATATCAAATGGCAACAGTTTTTTGTATTGGAATGCGATCTCCATACTGAAGAACACTAAATAGCGTTGGAATGGCACCTGTAGCACGAAAATCCCCGGAGCTAGGCAAGGAAAAAGGACTTTGCCGTGCACCAGAGCATTAATGTTCGTTTCATTCGTCACACCGTTTCTTCGGCTGAGATCCCAGCCTGATTAGTCCTCCACAAGGTCATGTGGAAAATTTGTGAAACACAATAAAATGCTTTATTTTATGCTGCTTCTCTGTCCTTATTGGTTGTCCTCACTTTTAGCCTATCTACCGCCGGTGATTTGGATGCTACAGTTGCCGTTCGAACGCTATTTAGGGTTTTTCACAATGGAGATCACATTCCAATACAAAAAACTTGGTGTTGCCATTTGATATTTTCGAAATTTTCTCACTGTAACCGTAACTGTTAGAGTGACACTGTTGTTTTCCATATCATTCTTGAGCGCATACATAGTTTTTTTATAATCACCCTATATATATATATATATATATATATAATAAACCCTTTTTGTGGGGGGCGGGGGTAGGGACAAAACTACAACCATATTCCAAATTATAAAAACAAAAAAAATATAGTTTGACGATATAGGTTTCGGGAGAATGTCTCCATTGCTTCCTCTGTTATCACACTGTTATTACATTTCACTTTTTTTCAAACGACGGTAGAGTGCTCCTTGATTTTATTCTGGCTTGAATGAAGCCTTCGCGACTCTCGGTTGTTGATACAGCAAGAGATGCTTCAATTACGAGTAGTACGCACCGTACAACTGCTTTTGTGTGACACGGAAAATTTCGTATAGATGGAAAAGCAGGTTCAGATCATTTTTGTGGGTCCATTTCCTGATTTTTTATAATAGGTGGTTCAGTCACTCGCACTTGATCACATGCAATTAGTTCCGAATAGTGCTTAGCAGAAAAGTTTATTTTTGGAACATGGAATATACGAATTTTTCTGCTTCTGATAATCTTTCATTTCTAATTTTCAGAATTCTCTTGATTCCCAGTTCTTTGCCCGTATTATTTCCACAAGATATATCTAATCTGCACTTAAATCATTGTTGTCACTGTCCATTATCGGAAGGTTATTAGAGATTGGCTTAAATTTCACAATAGGTAACCATTCACAATTTTCCGATCTTTGTCCGATATCACATTGAAGCCCGTGTGGACTAATGGAACTCTATCTAGATGCTTCACAATATACTTTAGAGGTAACTCATTGAAGTGAAAAAGACAAATAAGCAAGGGATGGCCTATTTCTTTCTCTATTAATTTGATAACACAATTTTTATAAACAGTATTGGTAACAGTCCCGTCACATCCGATCGCCATCAATTCTTTCGTATCAAAATCTTGCTTCAAAAAAGTCTAGGATTCATGATTTTATATCCCTTGCTCTACTACTTCTTGGAGTTGTGTGACCGAGATAAATTGACCCGAGTTCCTGCAATATAAAGTTATGTGTTCTTCAGATATGGTTCTTCTATGGAAAGAATCACCTTCTTTGACATTAGCTAAGGTTTTGTCTTTTCGACCATCAAATTATATTCCTCGCACATTTTGTTCTATAGGAAAATTCTATCTTGCAAAAGAACTCTCTGTGATGCTCTTTCACGCCTTATTTTCATCCGGTCTACTGCCATATTTGGCTTTTCTTTCGTCAATAACCCAACATCTTACAGCACAGCATTCGCAATAATTGCAGCTGATCGATCAGACACACCAGTTCTATCACAAGCAAGGGCAACATTTGGTAATTTAGTTCCCATCTCTGAGGATGATGGTCGAACTTCAAAAGTAAATGAAGTCCTTGCTTCGTCACTGATTGATGGACCAGCTACAGGAACTGGTAGATGGAAATGCTAACTTCAACGGCAAACTGTTTTGGCTTATATGGATCACTTTCCTCAGAATCATTGGATATAGATTGTTTTCAGTGGTTGATGAACTAGTTTCCGCCGTTTATTCTTGAGATGACTTCAAATGGGATACCATTTTCATTTTCCTTTGTTCATTGTTTTTCAAATTCTTCGTTGTTAGGACATCTACTTGACCAATGGCCATCTTGCGTGTACTTTTTTGATCTTGCAAGAAATCTCGCTCTAAATTTGGGACCTTCCTCAACTTGTCACACTTAGTCTTTAAAATCACATTTGCATGTTGCAATGTCGAACAATTTTTTCAAGTTCAACTTGAAAGTTTGAGAATCTTTCCTTGCTTTTATATTTTTCTGAAGATTCTTGTATTTACAGTAGATAGTCTTTGAAAATTTTACATATCCGTTGGTGAGAAACCGTAGGAATGGAAGCAGTTTTCCAAATATTTTCTATCTTTGGCACGATAATTTCAAGAATGTCTGGATCTTTTCTTGATTGTTGTGCCTTCATATTGCGTTGAGTCAGCAAATAACAAAGCATAACATCGCCTTAGGTGGGCAACACCCCAGAATCCAACTCTTTAGGATTTCCTAAAATGTCACAACGATAAAAGCTTCTGGTCACCATTTTGATTTCTATACACCCCCTCAGTTAAGGGGTAAGATTGCAAATGAATAGTGAAATAAGGGAATAACATCGAGGTTACTGAACGAATCACGTGTTCAGGGGAATAGGAAAGTCTCTTCCGCAGTGTCATGTTACAGAATTCCACACGTGCTTAAAACTTCAGGGGCGATGAGGAACCTCAAGAAGTTTGAATTTTGAGGAAAAAAATTAGGAATGGCATTTCTTCACATAAAGGCATATTTTAAATTCTACTACGATGGCAATTTCGAAATTTTTTTTTTTTCGTTCCACCTTATTGCACATACCGCCGAAAACTGCTCAAGTGAAGTTTCTTCCCTGGTCGCAATGAATCAGCATTTGGACTCCGAATCGAGACACCTAATTTCACACTAAAACTTCAGCCAGCGTTACTACTTCTTGATCAGGAAGGGGATACGCTTCCGTCCACTTGGTAAAATAGTCTATCATCCCAAGTATGCACTTGTGGCCATCGTGAGTTGTGGGTAATGGTCCGAGGATGTCCAGGGCGATTCTCTTGAACGGCGCACCAACGTTGCAGCGTTGTAGACGGCCCGTGTGCATTTCAGAGGATCTTTGATAGCGGCGCAGGCGTCGCAACTCTTTCAAAACTTCTTTCACACGGCTCCTTGTTCGGATGAGTAGGAACGTCTTTTCGTCCTCCGACTCTGGAAGAGGCGACGTCTTGCCCCACGTTGGTTTATTCCCGGTGCATTTCTTCAAGACCACTATTGGTCGTATATCAGGATCTTCTAGTTGGGGTTTCCGGGTGTTCTCGTCGCTCCAAGGATCGTTACTTGAGACGAGATGTTGTCTCACTAGAGGGTTCCCCCACCGGCCCGTACTTTTCTTCTGCCTTGACGCAATGACGACAGTCCTGCGGACACGGTCTTTTTGATAGGGCGTCGGCATTTCCGTGCGATGCTCCTTTACGATGCTGGATCTCCATGTAGTATTCCTGCATTCGTTGTATCCATCGAGCTACTTGACCCTCGGGATTCTTGAAATTTAACAGCCAGCTCAATGAGGCGTGGTCCGTACGGAGGAGAAATTTCCGACCGTAAAAGTAGTAATGGAAATGTTCTAAGGCTTTGACGATTGCGAGCAGCTCCTTAATAGTGACGTAATAATTCATCTCGGGCTTGGACAAGCTTTTGCTGAAGTAGGCAATGACGTGTTCTTTGCCGTCCACTTCTTGCGAAAGAACAGCTCCGATCCCGTTGTTACCTGCGTCCGTGTCGAGGATGAATTCCTTCTCTGCTCGTGTAAACGACAATATTGGAGCCGATGTTACAGCTTGTTTTAGTGACGTAAAAACCCTTTCGCATTCATCAGTCCACAAAATTTTTTTGTTTGGCTTCAGTGCGTCAGTGGAGGGGTATCGCTATCTTGGAGAAGCCTTGGACGAATTTCCGGTGATATGTGCAAAGTCCTAGGAAGCTTCCACGGCTTTGGTCTTCTCAAGATCCGTCCTTATCCTCTCGAAAGGTGTGACACAAGTAGGTGACTTCCTGTCTAAACAGACGGAACTTTGTCGAGCTCAATTTCAAATTGGCATCTCTCAGGTTCTGAAGGACTTTGCTCAAATTCTCTAGATGTTCCGAGAATGTTCTTCCAACTATCATTATGCCATCCAAGTACAAGAGACACGATTCGGAAGATAGTCCATGTAAAACGGTCTCCATCAGCAGTTCGAAGGTAGCTGGAGCATTGCACAAGCCGAATGACATGACCTTGAATTGTCACAATCCTTGTCAGGTAGTGAAGGCCGTCTTTTCTCGATCGTCCGGGTGTATTTCCACTTGCCAATATCCACTCTTCAGATCCAGGGTAGAAAACCATTGATGTCCGGAAAGCGTGTCAAGAGTGTCGTCGATTCTTGGCAACGGATGACTGTCTTTCTTGGTGACGTCATTCAATCTTCTGTAGTTGACACAAAATCGGGTGGAACCGTTCCTCTTTCTCACCAGCACGATTGGCGAAGCCCACGGACTCTTTGACGGCTCGATATATTGTTGACCAACTTCCTGCTTGGCAAATGGAAGTCTTCTAGGATGTTGTTTAATTGCTGAATGGCCCCCGGTGTCGATGTGATGTTGCGTCAAGCTGGTTCGGCCAACATCTGCTGATAAGGTAGAGAAAACGTCTCGGAATTTTTCGATTGTCGACTGAGCATGTCTTCTTTGCTCAGGATCCAGCTGGGCGTCTCCTATCAGGCTCTCGAACAAACTTCTGGAATCCTCTGGTTGATTTCCCGACGAATCACGAACCACACACGTGACGGGAACGCAAGTAGCGATCTTTTCTCCCTTCGAAACCTTCTTCGCTTTGTCGCTGAAAATGACTAATCTCACAGGGACGACGTCCTTCGATCAATCCACCAGAGTGGCGGCAATCAGCAGGCAAATCTTGTTTTCGCTGGAAAAATCCACCAGTCCGAGCTGAAAGTCCCTGGCCACCGCAACTGTGCCGTTGATGATGCTCTCCGTTCTTGGCGGAATCGCGAAGTCCCGGGCAGCCAATATCTTTCAGGGAAAAATCTCTTCGCTGACACATCCAAATAGCGTAACGTGCTCTTTTGGCGTATGCAGCTGGTGATTTTTCAAGTCCAGGGGGATCCCGTATTTTCTGAGAAAGTCCAATCCGATGATGCATGCATAGACGAAGATAGACTTCGGAGTCTGGGGGAGCATGATGTCAATTCATATATATATTAGATCAGTCGACTCCACCTTTGACGGTGGGAGGGGGAGCAATGCCCTCTCGTATCTCCGCCCATGAATGCATGGGTCCTGAATGCCGACCACGAAGATGGTGTCACGATAAGGGACCGCAGCGAATTTCACCGCGAGGCTTCCATCGTCTCATGTCGGTCATCTTGTCCCCGGTAACTATCTGTAGTCAGTGAAGGTGCCTAGTACAGGAGTCGTTGTCGGAATTTTTGAGCCAAATCAGTGCGGACGATGTTCACATTGGCTCCGGTGTCGATGACCATCACGCAAGGATATCCATCAATTTCAATTTCCACGTACATTCCATGGTCTCCGCCGCTCAGCTGTGAGATATGGTAGGCACTTGATGGGGCATTTCGACCTGCACCCCGCGAGATGGCAGCTTTTCAGTTTAACGGCTCGGAGCTTCGGGAGATGTCCCCTCTCTTGGGAACTGTCAATGGGCAGGATCTTCGTACGTGGCACACGTCGATGCACCTCCAGCACACCAAGGGTCTGTCTTTCCGATTTTACCGGTTGGGTTGTTCCTAGCGCTTTTCAGTTCTTTTAACTCGTCGCTTTCTTCTCGAAGCTTAATGGGTTGCTTCGAACTTCATGACGTAAACCAGTGCACTCTTCACGTCCTTGTATTCGCCCAGACGCAACGCCTGCTGGATGTCGGGGTCCTTCACGGAGTCGACGAAGCACTGCAGGGTTAGTCCATCCCTAATGTCAGGCGGGCAGTCGAGATACGCCAGCTGTGAGAGTCACTCGATGTCCATGGCCAGTTCTTGTAATGTCTCGCCAGGTTTATGCTGCCTGGTTTTCAGTTGCAGCCCGTGGAATTCCTTGAGGCATTTCTCACTCTTTGGCTGATAATGTGTTGAGCAACAGAATTTCTAAGCGCTAGTGGTAACCTCAGCTCAAGCGCGTTTGTCAGGGCTGGATCGGTCTTCAGCGGCGATCGTCTCTAGAACTTCGGCGGCTTCATCTCGGAGAGCGGCGGCTAGGTGAAAGGCCTTGAGCATATAGTCCCATCCGTTCACGGACGCAATCATCTCGAACTGGGTCCTGAAGATCGACCACGATGTATTCCCGTCGTATGTCGAGAGTTTGATGTTCGGCCGCATGACGTCAGCTATAGCTGGCAGGACCTGGTGAGCGTCCGCGGAAAGCGTTAGGCTCTTGAAACTTCTTTTCCAGCTTTTGTATCCTCTTTGAGAGCTTCTCGTCGACTCTGCGGTAACAATTCCTTCCACTGCATCCATCCTACTTTCAACTGCGGCGATGTCATTCTTCACACTGGCGATGGCAGTGTTGACTTGTCATTCCGGGCGGTGGCATCTTCTTTCACGGTAGCGATGAATGTGTTGACAGTGGCGGCAGATTTGTTCATTTCGGCCACGATGCTTAATTTCATCCGGCTTATAACGGTAATCCGCTTATATCCCGCAAGGGACAGAGCGGGGCCATGTTTGGCTTATAACGGTCATCAACTGGTTCAGGTGTTCTCGCATCTCGTCCATGTCCATCATTCTCGTTTTCACCATTCAAGTCCTTGAATTACCCCACTCCTGACACCAAATTGTTCCGGATAATGTCTCACAAGTCCTTGAAATGATCAGAGAATGAAGCAATTTTTTAGGACGTCAGATTTATTCACCGCAAACAGCTATTTACAATTATTCACAATCTCGCATTGAGGATTAAGTCTCAACCACTGAGCTATACGGAAAGTTACTTATAGCTCAGTGGTCTCAACAACATTGACTTCCTTTTGATTGCATCATTTTTAGACTCTCATGGAACATTCCAGAATAGAAGATTCCATATAACAATGATTGCTCGTAGTTCTTGAAGAGTGGCGCTTCTGGATAGGGGCCGACTTTTTCCGGAATGTTCTCGACCAATAGAATGATTTCTTTCTTCTTTTCCTCATGGCTTTATTAACTTGAGGGGGTCCTCAAAAAATTACGCTAACGATATTTTTTGTAACAATATACATAAAATTTATTTTCTCTGTCTATTTTCTCTATACAAATCTACAATTCTAAATCGATCGTCACTGAATTTTGCATATACTCATAAGATGTTCAAAAATTACACTGTACCAGTTTTGAGAGTGAAAATAGAATGTCACAAAATAAAAAAATATAAATTTTTATAAGGTCCCCTGTGTCCTCTCACTTTCAATTATAAAGTTGTTGAAAAATCATGTTTTTAACTGCAACATTTGCCGAGATATTTTAGTTCAAAAATATTTGAAGGAAAGTTGGGAAATAACAGCAAAAACTAACACAGACAAGCTTCTTTCCCTCATTTATGCTGTCCTTTCCCAACTTTTCTCCTATTTTTGAATTCGAATATTTCAGCAAATATTGCAGTTAAAAACATAGGACCTCTTTTGTTGGACTCAAAAACAGGACAACAACTCTCTAATTGGAAGTTATAGGATAGGCGACCATGTAAAAATTTAGATTTTTTTATTTTGTGACACACACACTGTGTTTTCATTCTCAAAACTGGTACAGGGTGATTTTTGAACATCTTTCGAGAATTTTTTAAATTCAAACCATACCTCTATGAAGGGATGGAACTAGAGGGGGGCCAACTGCCGCAGGCGGCAAAATTTAGGGAGTGGCAATTTTAGGTGGGAACAAAAAACACCATTACAAAATTATTAAATTTTAAAGTTGTGGGGGCAGCTAAATAATGTTTGCCCTGGACAGCAAAAATCCTGATTACAGCCCTGCTCCATGACAAATGGTTTATGAGTTAAACACTGCATTAGCACTTACAGGACACCCTGAATATTCAGTTTTCAAAATGAAGAGTGACATCATATAAAGTAGAATGAACAAACCTAATTGACTTGGTGCAATTGATAAATTCATTTTATTGCATCTTGTCCTTTTCACAATGAAACAAATCAGAAACAATCAAAATGTGTGTAAGTAAAAAATGACTAATCCCTGTATAAGAGAGCTCTCCGATAACATTTCCTCCCAATCAGTTGAGCATATTCTTCAACAAGCTCTTTGTCGTCAGCACGTTTGTTAATCTGACAATACCGAGCATAGTTCATGGCCTGTCTGCGATAAAGGATCATAACCTCGGCAAGAGATACCACTCCATCCACGTCGCCTGCACACATAACAAAGAAAAAAAAAACAGTCATTTGACTGTTACACAAACACACATATACAGGATGGTAACTATCTACCACCTAATAATTACATATGATTCCTTGTGAAAAATTAATAAAGAAAGTGTTTTTCTTTTTAGTATCGGAAAAATATTAAGGGAGTTATAACGTTTTGAAATTGTGACATTTCATTTTTCTAACGGTCAGTTATGTGCCAAACACCGAACAAAAGTAAATTTATACCTCAGCACGAGGAAGGGGGGGGGGGGGGAGAAGGGTGCCACTTTTTGAAAATGAACTGAAATATCCAATCACTTTAGAGGAAAAGTTTGATCACCTTCTTTCACAATTGGCACTTTTTTTCTTTGTGAAGAGTAATGTTATAATCTTATTATTACGTGATAAATTTGCCCCACTATATTGGCAAATTTATCACCAGATTTGTAAAGTATTAGTCAAATGAGATCTATTTGAAAAATTGTTTTTCCAAAATCAACACTTTCTTGCCTTCACTATTAAGTGAATTTTTTTTGAGGAATGGTGCATTCAGTACATACGTGTTTACTGTGACATCATTTTTTTTATCCTGTCTTCCGAGTTAGATCACATGTTCATCAATAAAACCGGGCAATATTTTTTGAGTTATTCTAAAAATTAATCAGAACTTTTTACACACAAAAAAATGATGTAAAAATGATAGCTTGACAAAAGTGACAGGTGGAAACAGTAAAATAATAATGATTCAATCAACTAATTACTTTATGAATTGGCAAATTCAAAATTAGTGGCTTCAGACTTTTTCAACTGATTATTCACATCTAGTCACATTTCCATAACAAATTTTATATGTTGCAATGAATATTTTTTATTCCCTTGTGACTGCAATAGATTTTTATAATGCTGGAAATGCTAATAAAATTTTACTTAATTTTTTTATGCAAAAATATTTTGACTACTTCAAAATTCATTTCAGCCTACATGATTTGCGCAGAACTTGGTCATTTTTTTAGGTGAAGTTTCATTCTGGGGCATATTTATAAGGGGGCAATTGCCCGGGTCCCTTTTAGCAAAGATGAAAAAAAAATTTTGCCGACCTTTTGAGAGAGAGAAAGAGATGCTCTTATATTTCGCTTAATTTCATCTCTTGAAAAATCATTATTTGGGGAAGATATCTTAATCCCCCCCCCCCCCCAAGAAAAATCATGTCCTTGTCAGAAACTTTTCTGACACAGGGTTGTGACAGAAACTGACATGACCACAGAAAAATAATGCTACCACAGGGAGTTCTACATTGAGGGGTTAGTGCACTAACCTCTGTGAGTATAAAAAAAGGCTGCTGTTCAGAATCAGCAGTAAATCGTAGGTCCCAGTCTAATTAGTCCTTGTGTACAGAAAATGACCGTGGTGCGACAAAAATGATCAAATGACCAAAAAATCATGCCCCATTCCAATTTTCAAAATGAAAGTTTGAGCCATCTATTTACTGTTTGTTTTTCTAAATATGGTTTTGAGCATTGTTACATACACAGTCATAACATAAATGAGATGTTGTAAAAATTATAAAATGTATTTTTTAGACTTCATCGTGACAATTTGGAACTGTGATTGATTTAGCTCAACAAGCTTGTTAGATTCATCAAGTTAATTATGTTGTAGAATTACAATAAAAAGCTGTGACATAACCAATGCCCCCCCCCCCCCCACGCCCCACATCTAGGGCAAGGACACAAACTGGGATCTTTTGCGGGCCCTCAAGCAAGACTTTTCATGGGCCATTCTACAGTGAATTTCTAACAAAAAATAATAATTGTCCCAGGCCCTGTCAGCCACACCTGTGTAGGGGACCATGGATGCAAGACCACTTTGAGAGCACCATGGGTTCCAGGCCAAGTGATTTTTCCGAGGTCCTACAAGACAAATTTACATGCATACTCCTTGAAAATTTCAACTATACCTCATTTTTGTGAGGCTCCTCTTCTCGAGAAATCCCCCCCCCCCCCAATAGGTCGTGCCCGGGTGGAGTCATGCATTAAGAGACGGCACTGCATGGATGCTATATGTTCCAAAGCAGAATATGCTGAAATCTGTGATGCAGGTCGCAGAATAATCAGCGCTACTGCAGAACAATCTGGAAGAATTTTATGAAAAGTGCAGGAAACACTATTATGGGGATTTTTTTCCCCAGACCATTTCCTGTCAGCAAAGAGCTTGTTGCAGAGAAATGCAAAACCTTCTGCTTTGGGGGGGAGGGGCAATATATAAATCTTCAGAAACTTCAAAGTTGGAAAAAATTTGGTGAAAAAAACTGTGTATTCATTTAAACAAGTCAAATCAAATGACCACAAACATAGTGCAACTTTGATCAAGGCAAACACCATTTTTATTTTTGGGTATTAAACAATCGCATAAAAATTTGTAAAATAAACACACACAAACACGGGAGAGGGAAAGAAAACTAGTTTTCTTTTTCTTGATTTCTCTTTAGGGTTATACAGTTTTAGAAACGCAAAGTTGCACGTTTGGTGTACATTCAGTGAATCTGGCAGGATTTGGAAATGATGTCAATTTTTAAAGCATTATAACTCATTAATTATGGGTCAAATCAAAAAGCAGAAAACACTTTTCCATATCAGCTTTTCACAAGGAATCGTGTGTAATTATTGAGCAGCCGATAGCTACCACCCTGTATATTACAGAATATACAGGGTGAAAAGAAGGGTGAAATACACAGGGTGTGTGAAAAGTTCTTGACACATTTTAAAAATAAAAAAATCAACAAATTGACATTAAAAGTATAGCTTGCACTAAAATACTTATCATGGGGCGTGTAAAACTTTTCATTGATAAATTTAAAAAAGTTCAAAATTTCACTTACAGATGGCGCTGTATCATAGATATAAAATGCAACACACACACACTGCATAATTAATGTTTATTACGATTTGTATTACATAAAACTATTGCATTTCAATATGAGCATCCTATGCAGCTTGGGCTACATGCTAATGATTTTTCAGGATTAACAGACAAATCTGCTTACATCGATTGCGAAGAGTCTCGATGACTGTTTCGTATACATAATTTATCAGTTAATTTTTTCTTTCTTTTATTCTTCAATTCCTCAATGTCAGTTTTAGCGTCAATTTTGTCTTTGATATATTCCCACAAGAAGGAATCAAGGGGTTAAATCTGGAGACTGAATTAGCCATAACAGGGGTCATCTTGTCAAATTCACTGGCCAAAAAATTTCTGATTGAATCTTGTACAATTTTTCTCCAATATGGATAAGCAATGTCTTGCTGCAGAAAAATGAAATTTGGCTACAAACGTGAAAATTTATGGAATGACAAGAACCTGAGAATCCTGTGTTTGAATAAACCTCATTTGTTACAATAACAAGTTTCATGTGACACAAATGGAAATAAACATTATTTATGCACCGTCTGGGTCGCATTTCATGTGTTATGTTGAGTTTTTGCTGACACAGTGCCATATATGACTGAAATTTTGAACTATTTTGTTTTCCAAGATTAAACAAAAAAAATCTGGAAATATAATGTAGTACCAGCTTTTTGAAAAGGTAAAATTATCATTATATATAATGGGTTATCGGATGTTTCACTGTATCATCAAGCTATTCCCTCTATAAGGCAAGGGTTCTAAAACATTTCCATCTGCAAGTCCCTCCCCCCCACCCTGATCAACACTTATCTGCGGCTCCCCAGACTAAGGTTGGTGGTGCACAGTTTAAAATTCCTGTCCTAAGAGTGTAGTTCATGCAAATTTTCCATTTCACCTTTTGGAATGACAACTTCAATGAAAACCGAAAATAATGTTCATGATTTGATTACCTTTCTCTTTGTCTTCTTCAAACCTTTGATATTTGGAGATGGCCAATTTCAGTAAGCAATTCTCGATAGGATGGAACAAATAAGTCTCCGGGCATAATAAATAAGAAGGTGAATAAGATCCCTGCAATCAATATTAGAACTAAGAATCAATAATATTAGGCTTCAGCATGACCTTATACATATGTGTTAATTGATTAATACTCACCACTCGCAATCCTGTATTTGACTTCTATATAAAATTCTATATCAAACGGTATGAAGAACAATCTTTACAAGTTAAGCTTGAACAATTTTTAAAATTCCACTAATCCAAATTATAACTGCGACAGTGGAAATCACTAGACCCCTCTGTAAAATGCCACACCTTTTCAAAAGAATATTTTTTTCTGAAAAAAATATTGAAACCCCCTCCCAATTCTGAGAACACTAAAACAAGAGAAATACTCTAGCCTTTTCTATTGTTTTTACTGTACACATATTTCTATTCTACCCTGAAGGGGAAGAGTATAAAAATTGTCTCTCTCTCACTCTCTTTCTGTTATCCAACTTTGAACAAAAGCTAACTCCACCCATTGGCAGTTGATCTTACAGGGGTTGGGTGTGGAATTTTTTTTTTTGTGAAAAAGCTTACTGTACAGAGATAGCTGAACTTATCATTGCTAAAATAAGAGGGTTTTAAGGATGTCACTGTCGCTGTAAGGGATAGCAGTTGAAATTAACAGCACTATGGCTGTGACACCTATCACTCACACTGTGAACACATTTTTTTCAACAATCAAAGAATTGAGGATGAATGATGTAAGGAGCTAGCTAATAATTGGAGCCATCCATAAACACATTAAGGTGTTATTGCATTCATAAGTACAATGCGAGACAGTTGGAGATTTAACAGGGTGTCTACCAAATATCAAAAGCAAAATTCTGTGATTTTTCAGAGACTTCTTGGCGACTTTTCTATGACCTTTTCTCATTCGACAAAATGAACACTGCTGGACTGTTTTCTTATACAGTAAAACCTGTCTTCAACGGGATCGCAAGGGACCAAGATTTTTTTTCAGTTGAACACAGGTTTCCACTTAATAGAGATCCATAATGTGTAATGAAAAGATCTCGCATATAAAATTGAAATAAAATAATTGAAAATGCCGCCTGGCAGTCCAGTGGTCAGGGAGCTAGCTTCTGACAGTGCAGATCTGGGTTCGAATCCTGGTTCGGGCAAGGATGTCTACTAGCACACTAACAAATTCCCTGGACAGAGTGTAAAGATCTATTGGGAATACATGATCACATTTAAAAAAAGCATCTGCATTTTTGACAGCATCTGCATAAAACTTCAGCCTACACTGTTTTTTTTTATTCTCAACATTTGTCTCATTTTTTTTATAAAATGACAATCTCATTTTCATTCTTTTTTTGACTTTCTCCAAAAAATTTTATATCTGTTGATGTCAGGTTCAGTTTGTGTACATTATCGTCCATGTTTATGTAATCCTCAACACTGCAATCACGGAAAGCAGCTTGCATGCAACTTTGTAAGTTTTGCATATCATTTGAAAACCCAATCTTTTCACTGATTTCCCATCGTAGAAAAGCCTGCTTTTCCAAAAAGTTTTGTAACAATTTCAGGAAGCAACTGCCTTACTATGGGCTTATTAAAATCGCAGCATCAAGTACAAAACAGTTTTTGCTAATGCAGAACTCACATTGGCAAGCACAGATTGCATAAAAAAAAATTTGGTCAATTAACATTTTGTGTGATTCCCTTGGAAGATTTGGGTTAATAAAATGGGGGAGGGGGTCTTAATAAAAGGGGGAATGCGAGTAAATTTACAAAATAAAAATATCTGATAAGAAATCAATTATTTTAATCCTTCGAAACTTTCCGCAGAGCATGATGAAGATGTCAATGCATATACACACATACAGACATGCCGACATTGGCATGATGCCTTTCAGTGCTGAATGTTGAGCTTCACCATGATGGGGACAACCCCTTCAATCACACAATAAAAAACTCAATTTTCTTTATATTTTTTAAAACTTTTAAATTTAAAGATTTAAATACAAAGCCCCATGAAAACTGGACCCTAAAGGCTCAAGCGACATAAGCCACCCCAGCAAAAGCATATACAGCTACAGGTTGTTTCTCAAATGGGGGAGGGGAGGACAAATGTCCACCTTCTGCTATTCTGCCTATGCCAATATTTTTTAATCGGGAGGGGGGGGGGGAGCGGCAATCGTCCCTATCACCCTCCCTCTCTCTATCCCCACCCATGCCTTCAACCAACTTTGCAAGGTTGCCTAAGCCCTCAGTAGATCATGAATTTACTGAGGGCAGTAATCAATTCATCGCATTTTGCCACACCCTTGCTGGTTGTATATTCGGACGTCTTGCAACCCTAGACCCCTCCCCCGTTTTTATCGTATAAAATTTATTTTGGCACCTGTGACGAAACTTTTCAACACAGCACGCTCGCGTATGTTGAAAGCATGTCCTGGGAATGCAAAACTACTGAACACACTATTGATCAATATGAAGCAGTGTGCACAACAGCACGTTGTGTTGCAGAGCGATGTGACGCATAGCTATAGTGGGTTCAGAACAGAGCAAAAGACCCGAACAACGATGAACGGAACAAGATGTAAGTGATTGAGCAGTTTGTTCCATCAGTGCCAACTGTCGAAAGCGGCAATTTGCCGCTGGAATCAAAGTGCATAACCAGACAAGGATGTTCACCAGAAGAAAACGCAGTCTAAATAGAATGTGTCCATTTCTTTACTGATTGCATTACCGTGTGCAGGCAAAACATATCGGTGCAGGTAAAATTAAAAAAAATTAAAAGAAACATTTCTTATATACAAGAGCCAAAACCATCGTGTAAAGAGACATAGTCCGGCCGATTTTCCAATTCTGATGGTCAATGCCCCATTCATCCGTGCAGGAAAGCACAGTAGGGAGCTGACAGGGTTCCAGTACGGGGACCCGAGATAATTCTCTCTTTTTTTTTCACACCATCACTATACGGGGGCTCGTAAAAAATCTGGCCTGGGCCAGTCAAACATCTCAGCTTAGGGGCCCACCGATCTCCCGATTAAAAAGTCTCGCCACAGAGAGCAACAGGCCTACAATGATAAATCATTCAATCATTACACTTATAGTTAGAACAACTGGTGGCAGATGGCAGCATTACACATAACAAGCACTACACAGAAACAAACTTCACGTCAGGTTTCACTACACGTACATGCACATTCCAACATGTACCAATTCGTTAGAGGTTCTGCAGAGGAATATGGACGAGGTGCCTGTCTGGTGTAGTAGTAGAATAGCTTAAGGGCCCTACTGAAGAATGTGGTTCCCAACCTTTGGAATACCACGGCACGGTTGATTTCTGTTCTTTGATTGGAAGGCCGGCCATGCACACGATTAATGGGAAATGAATGGGTAAAAATGAAATAATAAACCACTCACGGCCCGGTTTGACCGATGCCAGGGTCCGTCGGTTGAGAAACACTGCACTATATCGGGACCTCTGTGATGTTAATTTTTTCCCTCTTACTCCAGTAAGAGGGGGCGGGGGAATTCCCATATAAAAGAACCACTTCAAAGCATAAATATCAATATTTTCTGCTCACTATGATGCTCCTAGGAGTCATGAGCACACTTTTAGAAACACTGTGGTATTTCTTTAACTTTGGCCTAAATATTGCATCACAACACAATACATGGCAAAGGAGTCCGATGTTTGTCTTCTCTTGAACTCTCTTGTTCTGCCACATGTGTATACTGTACGATTTCGTCGTTCGCTATAGCTAGTCGGTAAAGATCGACGCGATAAAAAAAATGGATGTGTGTGTGATAATTATTTGAAAAAAAACTTTCTTCCTTCATGGGTGGAAAAAAAATGGTGCCTTTTCACCTGGCCCCCACAAGGATGGGGCTGACAAGGCTGCAGCCCTGAGGCCCGGGACAATCACCATCACTATTTGTTTTTTCACATGCTATAAATTCACTACAGAGCCCCACCCCGTAAAAACTCTGGCTTCCTGACCCACCAAAGATCCAATAGCCCTGCTCTAGGATGTGGGGGAAGGTGATGTCCTTTCTACGAAAACCGATCCTCTAGGAATTATCACATGACCCTGAGAACACTGCTTTAGGGGAATATTACAGATGTTAAAAAGTCCTGACAAGCAAAGAAATTTTTTTTTGTTCATCCAGGCTAGATAGCTTTTTTGCCCCACCCATACAATGTCTGCCCTGATGTAAGGTGACGACACACATTGGCATTGTCCTTTTCTGTTGCTACTCACCCATCCATCCCACCAAAGCAAAAAAAAAATATTAAAGAAACCTGGAGAGAGGGGGGAAAAATATTGAATGCCACAGCATCTCCAAAACCTAGATTTTAGGGGAAAAAATCAAAAAAAGATATCTGGAGAATCATATAAAAAATCTGTGACCTTCACTAAACTTTTGTGACTTTTTCGGAACTTCTGTGACCTTTTTCTCATGCCGTGACTTTTTCATGATGGTAGACACCCTGTTTAAGAACAGGATTTTCCTTTCAGGAATAAGCAAATGTGTTACGCTTGATACTTTATGAATGTTCTCAGAGAATACTCCTGCCTTTCAGACAGTGGTATCTGAGAATAGGTGGATTCGGTCTCTTGTTCCAGACATTGTAGCAACATTGAGATGTCTATCAATTGAAAAAATATTTACCTTGTACCTCATTTTCGAGCAGGAATGAATGTAAAAGCCCATGTAGTAGTATAGCAGTTCTGGATACCTTTTGCTTAGTTCTCTCGTAAATGCTATTTCCCTGAAACAAAAAAAATAAATCAAACCTTGATAAAACCTCATGTTTATTTAAATTGTAATAATAAAACATAATTAAGAAAACATACATAAATCACAGAATGCAATTGTGACCAAAAAAATTAAAGGTAATTTAAAAGGGATTGGAGCAGCCAAGAAACTTAGGTGGATAAAATGACCAGAGTCAATGCTCAATTTTACGAACCTCTTAATTCATGAAACTGTGTGTGTGACCTCTTTTTTAACACATCACTCTATAAGTCTCCGGTCTAACTAAAAAAAACAATTTTTTTTTTAGAAATTCAATTTTATTCATCAACATACTCTCCTTCAAGAGTAATACATTCATTCCAATGCTCCTCTAACTTTTCGATATCTTTTTTGTAGAACGATTTGTCTTTGCTCTCAAAATAGGCCTCAGTTTCGGCAATCACTTCTTAATTTGAGACAAATTTCTTTCCCTGGAGCATCTTTTTGATGTATGCAAAAAGCCAGTAGTCACTGGGGGCCAGATCTGGAGAGTACAGTGGGTGAGGAAGCAATTCAAAGCGTAATTCATTCAATTTAACCATCGTTTTCATCGACTTCTGACAAGGGGCATTGTCTTGGTGGAACAGCACTTTTTTCTTTTGCATGTGAGGCCATTTTTTCTTGATTTCTACACTCAATCGATCCAATAATGCCATGTAATGTACGCTATTGATAGTTTTACATTTCTCAAGATAATCGATGAGCAAAATACCATGCGCATCCCAAAATGCGGATGCCATAACCTTGCCAGCTGACTTTTGAGGTTTTGGTTACTTTGGACGACTTTTACCAGCTGCTGGCCACTCAGCTGACGATCTTTTTGCTTCAAATGTGTAGCAATGGATCCATGTTTCATCCATTGTCACATACCGATGCAAGAAATCCTTTTTATCTCTCTTGAACAGCTCCAAACAGTGCTTTGAATCATTGACTCTTTGTTGTTTTTGGTCCGGTGTGAACAAACACGGCACCCACTTCGAAAGCAACTTGCGCATGCTTAAATTTTCGTGTAAAATTGTAAACACGCTACCTTCTGATATCTTTAAGGTGTCAGCTATCTCACGCAACTTCCCTTTACGGTCTTTCAAAACTATTTTGTGCACTTTTTTAATGTTTTCTGGAAGAACTGCCGATTTTGGGCGACCAGAGCGTTCAGCATCATCTGTGTTTGTACGACCACGTTTAAATTCAGCATACCAGTCAATAATAGTTGATTTCCTTGATGCAGAGTCTCCATAACGCTTATCGAGCCACTGTTTGGCTTCAACAGTATTTTTCCCCCATCAAAAAACAATGTTTAATCAACACACGAAATTCTTTTTTATACATTGTTTTGAAAATTGCAAAACTGGGGTCACTAAAACCACTGTAACCTGTAAACTAATAGTCAGAATATCATGAAATTTTGGCATGTGTCGTTTGAAGGTTGGTACTATCCAGAAATCATATGGGTCTGTCAACAGTGCTGCCATCTATGTGTCAGACCGGAAACTTATTGAGTGATGTGGTATGAAAAAGTCTTATGGTCCCAAATATACCATTTCTTTGAACATCTTTCTCATTTACAAACTAATTTATTCCAAGTCTGTAGGAGTTCATAAAAATGAGCATTGACTGTATGATGAAAGATGCAATAGTCATTTTTCATTCAATTTGCTGGTGTGTTGATTCAGCTTTTGTCAAATCTCAATTTTAATGTTCTCTCTTAGATACCAAAGCATTTGAAACGATATTTTTACAGGGACAACTAAGGCAATGAAAGCAAAAGCAGGCGCACAAAGGGATTCAATCTATACTTTAGAGTTCACATGAAAAATAGAATGAAAAATAGTTGAAATCAACCTAAACATATTTGCTTCGATTAGCACAGAGGTCTCAGTGTTATTAATCAACTCATAGTTTTCATAGTTTCCTAATTATATTTCATATATAATTATTGCATTAAACTTCACCCCCTATAACATCTTCGGTCTGGAGGTACATCGTTTTAAATGGTTTTTAATGATTCTTTTCTTAAGTTAAACCTGAGGCATACATATGTGCAGCTAACTCAAATGGTCCTAATAAAGATATTGACTCAAATTAATTACACATTTTTTTTCCTTTTTAAAGGCCATTTTGACATGCAATGAACACAAATCAATCAAAAAAAAATTTTTTTTTAGTCGTCAGTTTTATCTCATGTGTGGAGAGAGAATATAGCATTTTGTTATGTTGAAATGTATTTTGAATTGCTTTGCGGTTGGATGAAATTATCAGATGAGCCAGATCGGCCTGCAGACTGGAATTTGTTTGTTCATACTTCACATATAGGGTGAACACTCAAGTCAGTTTCATCCCAAATAACTTGTAAATTGTTGGATATAGGAACATACTTTCAATTAGAAAAAGTAAATAACGTGCCCATCGTACATGTGCTATTAATTTTACTAATGGCTGTATATATGTACCTAGATACAAAATTTAATTCTTTACACACACACAGTCTCTCAATCCTCTAACTTTCAATCAGAAAGTTGTTGCCCTGTTTCTCTTGAGGCAAAGTAAATTCCATGTTTCTAAGTGAAATATTTGAAGATATATTAAAATTTGAAAACTGCTGAAAATGAGGAAAAGAACAAGGAAAACCACATAAACTAACAGACAAGCTAATTCTATGGATCATAGTTCTTTCCCTCATTTTCAGCACTTATTAAATATAAATATCTGAATGCACTAGAAACAGTTTTTTTAGTTGGGCTCAGGAGAGACACAGGGCAAGTACTTCCTCATCGGAAGTTACAAGACAGAGGAACCGTATAAATAATAAATAACATACATTTTGGTATCTATACAACCTTGAGTAAAATAAGACATCTAAAAAATGGGCACATTATTTAAATATTTTTTCTAATTGAAATATGTTTCTATATTCAATGGTTTACGAGTTATTTAAGGTGTAATGGACCCATAAGTTTTGTACACAAAACAGTTAAGATCTTAAGGACTTCATATTGTATCTAACCTTAGTGAGCTGTAAGTCCCCAACGATAAGAAGTTATATTCTGGATCATAGTAAAAGTATACAGATGACACACAATGAGGTAAGATGTCCAAAACTCCAACGGCAATCAACCTATTATCGATCCAATATTGCTGATGGAATGCTCCATGCGGTTTAGATGCAGAATTACTGACTGGCTAAAAATTTAACGATAAAAATATTATTAGTTTTCCCATATACATTCCACATCATCAAAGTCTATTGGGGGGAAAAAAATAAAATTCTGTAAATACGCAATTCTATTAAGAACTTAAATAATTAAATAAAGCCAAAATGCAATTTCCCGTAGGTTTCTATGGAAAATCATTTAGTTTGTTCCAAGTACAGCCCAAAATTTGCAAATAAAGTTTCTGAAACACCAAAGGAGCAGCTGTAAGAAAAGACAGAAATTGACCAAAGACTAAAAGGAACAGCTTCAAAATTGGATGAATTAGAATTTACAGGAAGATAAGATTCTGAAGATCATTTATTTTACACTAAAATATATACAACCATTACCAGTTTTAGTCTACAAGAGTTGGTGTTGAAAAACCCAGATGAGTTCGCAGGTAATCGATTTGTGATTTGGTAAGCTCAATTCCATGCCTTATACATGCAGATGGAATAGATAAGCTCCTAGAACAGGGGTTGTAAACCTTTTTTAAAGCTACAACCCAAAATCAGCAACAAGATCAGCTTCGCGACCCATGGGACCATTTGTTTTTCGAAATTAGTGAGAACAGTGACACAATAAGTGCATTTATTTTTTACAGCATTAACAGGAATGTGTGGATTTGTATGGCCCATCTCAGAAGCCCGTTCGAATAGAGTCTGGGTCAGGACCCATAGCTCAAGAGCTCCTGGTTGTCAGTGGATGTGAGCTACCTATCTCGGAAGCAGTTGCAAATCAAGTTTGGACCATTACCCATACTTCATTTTCCCCTGGCTGTTAGTGGGTTTGTATGGCCCATCTCAGAAGTTCCTTTGAATCGAGTCTGGGGACCCATAGCTCAACAGCCTCTGATTGTTAGTGGATTTGAATGACCCATCTCAGCAGCCCCCTGTGCAAATCAAGTATGGGTTGTGACCAAGGTTAGGTTTTTGCAGGACAGTGGCGAAAGATAGAAAAAACCAGACAAAAATTGGTAAAAGTTATTCTTTTTACTCAAGACATACCTAGCTTAGTTTTTAACTACAAAATATTCTTTTCAATATACACAGTTAAAAACATGTGAAACTTATCTTTACACTTATCTTTAACTTATAAAACTACATGGTATAAAAAAATGAATATTCAGCAACCAAAAATATGAAAACATATCCAAATAAAATATGCATCATCCAGATTTATTTATAGAATTGAAAAAATAAATCCAAATTTTTAAATTCTATGAATTTTTTGCCACTGGCAAAATTATGACAAAAACCTTTGCTTTATCTCAATAAGATTTATCATACACATCTAGATTTATCAAAAATGCATAAGGCTTTATAATTATTTATTCATAGAATTTGGAAATGATAAATTTTTAATTTTACGAATGGCAAATGTGGCAAAAACTATTTTTGACGGGACAGTTTTACCATGGTTTTTTCACTGTGGCAAAAACTTGCCATCCCTGATTGTTACCCATAGCTCGAAGAATCTCTGGCTGTGAGTGTAGCTTAGCAGTCCTTTGCTGTTAGTGAATTCGAAGGACCCATCTCAGAAGGCCCCAGGGACCCAAGTTTGGGTTACAACCCATAGGTTAAAAACCCCCGTCCTAGAATATGAGGACAGTTCAGTTTGATGCAAAGAGTCTTGCACAGAAGGAACCCCTATAAGCTCCTTCTCTTTTCAATGCATTTTTTATAAGCTGAATATTTAATTTTACATGAAATGGTTCAGAAACTTTCAAAAAGGAAAGTGGAGGTACATCTAGGAAAATATTCTGAAGTGGACACAAGTTAATTGGGCTAAGTGACAGAAATTGTAACATTACATGCTACCTCTTTCGTTAAAACTTTGTATTGAGCAGGGTTTAAGCTAATTGTCACCAAATATGATGATTAAGGCAAGCAAAGTGGGTAATTATTGCTAAAAAAATCAGGACAGGGAAAAATGCATCCCAGAAAAACGTGATTTATATATGGTCACCTGTTGCAATTTCAAAAAAAGTCCCTGGTTTTTCCTTTTTATTTGTTTGACATGTTTTCTTTGATGAATGTATCATCACGGGATAAACTACAGATTTTTGAAGTCTGTGAATTGGCACTTATGAGCTACGGTTGCATTTTTTTGCAAAAAATTCAAAAGAAAATCTTAGAATGCAAAAGAAGTGGTAGCTACTTTCCCAAAAATGCATACAGGAGGTAAGGAATGAGTAGACATCCAACCATCAATCATTACATTAGCATTGTAGCATTTTGCTAAAGCTTTTCTCCTCATTTTCGCTTTTTTTACGAAAGGAATTTTTTTTATCTAGCTTAAACCCTGGTATTGAGTCATGAATTTCCATATTTTTAAATATTAAGAATTGTATACTTCTTTAGAAGAGATGAACGACTCTAAATTATGTGTGTGTGACGCATCTCTCTTCCAATTAAAAAATATATTATTTAATTAAATTTTAACTATAAGAATTTGACGTTAGCAAATATATATTTTGATGCGGCTGATAGCGCAGAACAATCATGAATGACAAAAAATATATCAGTAACAACACATTCTTTCTTTGAAGAGGAGCTCAGCTTTTCTCAAAATCTACCCCTATCAGTTGGTGACGATGCCACTGTTGATATTTACGAGCAGAGAACTAAATAAAAAAAAAAAGAGAGAAAAACAAGAGTGTGCGTGGGAGAAAGGGTAGACCCCCACAACACTTCTATGAATAGTTAAATATAATTTATTACTGTTCTGCCAGTGGCTGGCTGCAGACCACCACATGGGTTCTGATCCTATTCATTTTACAATAAGCCTAACCATATATTGTCAACTCTGGCCAAGTCTTCAATGTAGGTGTTTAATTGTTACCAGATTTCTGTTACGATTTCCTAACAATGCTCTGATGTGATATGTAAATGACTGTCATTATCTCTCAACGCTGATTCGTTACAATGATCCTGTGTGACCGGGAAATTTCCTTTCATTCTTGCATGTATGGTTTAGTACTGTGCACTATTACTACTAAACCATACATGCACCTCATCCACATTCACCTACGGAACTTTAATGAATTGGTACACGTGTGTATGTGTTGTGAACCTATGTGAAGCAGTCAGCCCTTTTTAGGATCAAGTCTTCAATATCATGATCTAGTGTACGTGGGTACTGATGGAAGTTTGTCTCGACAGAGAAACACGTTTTATGAGATCCGCGATTATGGTGTAGTGAAATTATGCTGTCTTTGTGCAAGATCGTCATCTACTTTATGAGTATGATATTGAGAATGCCCGCGTTATGATGAATCCCTCATCTGTTCTTGGCTGGTGCAGGCGATCGATGTGATATATAGATAATTCCCTCAACATGGTGTGTTGAAATGACATGTGGGCAAGCAGAAATCCTTGCCATGATTGTGCATATTTTTTTATCTCACCTGCCTGATTGACCCTGTCAATAGATACGGGAAAGTGGTATTAACATAATCACTCCCAGATCTTGTGGACCAAACATGACATTTTGTAGTGTGGGATGGAAGATGATTTTCTTCACTCCCTAGCTGTTGTCGGTTGGCGATACATTTACTTTGTGTGCAATATTGTAGAGTTACTACTAAACCAGCCACGCACCTTGTCCATATTCCTCTGCCGAACTTCTAACAAAGTGGTACATGTTGGAATGCATATGTATGTATAGTGAACCTTCCATGAAGTTTGTTTCTGTGTAATGCTTATTATGTGTAGTGCTACCATCTGCAATCGATTTTTTAAACTATGAGTTTTTCTGAACTTATAGTGAGTGATTCATTACACTTTTTAAAAAGTGTAAGGAATGAATAATTCTAATGTTGTAAGCCTGTTGCTCTCTGCGGCGAGACTTTTTGATCGGCACGCATTTGTGCCTCAAAGCTGAGAAGAGCATTGCTGAGTTACTAAATTCTAAACCATAATTATACTAATGTTGAATTATTTGTTTGAATGAGAAATGTGTGCAAGTTTAATTCAAGCTTGGTATAATTTTTAAATTAAATTGTTAATAAATGTCCATTCAAGTGAGAAAATTGCATGTGTATTTACTTTACTGCCATCTGCAAAATAACTATTCTTGGGAAAACATAAAATTAAGCCAGGAGTGTACTTTAACAGTAAACAATTCTTATGATGATTGGAGGTGCTGAAATTCAGCCCATGGCACAGCTGTTTTATGTTAGTGCGCATCCATATCAACTAAAATTTTCACTACTAGAATCTGTATTCATTAGTCGAGGGAGAAAAATCACTAAAAAAAATCTTTGTAAGCTGAGGCATTTGTAGGAAGATGAATGCATTTTAAGCTGATATAAAAACAATGTTACAGAGTAAAATAATAAAAAAAGAGAAATAATGTATAATATATATTCTATATTAAGCTTCACAATAAGTAATTTCATACTAAACTTATATTCAAAAATATATAAACAAAAATGCAGTGAAACATATCAAAGAAATATAATAGCTCTGTTGCTAAAAAATATTTTCTTACTCCTTTAGGCCTGCTGGAAGGACTTTAGGTCACAAAGTGTTTGTATTAATATAATAAAAATAATGTAAATTTAAAAAAAACACCTGGAAAATATATAGTATTTATATACAATAAAATCCCTCTTTTGCAGACACCGGCGGGACGAAAGACTTCATAAAAGACAGGGTTGTTTTTAAGTAGTTTTTAACCTTTTACCAGACAAATTAAGATTTGAATTGATTTTCTATTTTTTTTCCTGTTATTTCCTGTCCTGATCCTTTATAGTTTAGAGATATCAACCATAAAATTCATGAAAAAAAAATTTCTTGTATGTTTTCTGGACTTGCCCATGCCCATAGAAACAATGTTGAAATCAAAACAAAGAAAAATTAAATTTCATTCTTCCTTAAAAATAGGTGATTTAAAAAATGAAATTAATGGCATAAGTGCTGAAATGAATGAAATTTTAGTTTTGAAAAAATATCAAACCCATCTCAAATGAAAATATCAAACTATTCCAGATTAAATACATCTATTTTGGAACAAATCTATTTACTGATTAACCAATTTCTGATTGAAAAGTTCAAAGAATTCATGTGTAAATTCATTGATATTTAAATCATGAAAATATCATACAATTATTCATATTGATACATTTAATATGTATTTTTGACTGAAAATATCGAAAATATCAGCTATGTTATTTTGAAAAGAAATATTGGAGATATATATCATGATATATATTGATTGATATATATCAACAAACCCTGTGTTTCACTGTATTAATATCAGTAAAAATACAAAACATACATACATATAAAAAAATATCATAGAATGTACCTTGAAAGGCGTTAAAATAAGAAATTCTCTGAAGGTGTCCAAATCACATTCTTCTTCTGATTCGTTGTGTACAGTCATCTGATAACGCTTATACAGGGCATAGGACTCATTAAATGTTGACATGAAATCTTCACTCTCTAAGTTGACCGGCACGAGGCACAACTGATTATGAAAATAATGGGGGTATCAGAGTTCCTGATTTTTTTACAGCCAATCACAATTCTTAGCTTATACAATTGTTAAAGGATAATTGGAAAGTTGCAACAACAAGAAATTTTTTGCAATTTAAGACTAAAAAAAAACTTCCTTCAGTACATTAGGTAAGTGGTTGTTGCACAAACCCAGTTTAGTTTGTCTCCAAATAAAGACTGAAATTTGAACTAAATTCATAAACAAAATAGTTGCCAGAAAGAAGAATGAAAAGAGTTTTATGTGGGACTTAGGCCAGCATTATTAATTAGGAGAGCAGAGAAAAGTCATTCATGAACTCCCCAGGTTAGGCTTAGTCATGAGCTAGCAGGGTGTATTTTACATTACGCACACAGTTGTATCTGTACTGTCTGGGCTAGGTCAGGGGAAATCACATCGATTATGCTATAAGATATGGGATAAATCTTTCCCATATTCAAGCAGGACACCTTCAAAGGATTTACTTGCAAAATATCGGAAGAACTAAGAAGAAATAAAGATCACTGAATTATTCTCCAAACACAAACATACCCAATACCTAATGAAACATGTACTACATACTCTAATACAGTTACAGTGTGATTTTCCTTTACCTGCAACGGGTTAGTCACCAAAAATCTGGTGTATTGCATTTCGCTACACTTCTCTGGTGGGTCTTTATGAACAAATATTTGATATTTCTGGTAAACAGAATAAGACTCTTCGAATGTTTTTGAGAAGTCCTGATTGTTTAGGTCAGCTGGCACAAGACGAAGCTGAAAAGTATGCAAGAGACCTGGAATTTCTTTCCTTGTGTTGACAACTTTCCAATTTACACTTTCTAAACTGAATGACATTTCATGATACAAAAAATTACTATTGTTATAGAAAATGATACTCTAAATCCTAAAGCTATACACAGTCTGGTTAAAACATTTTAGGACTAATTCAATAGAAACGATGTAGATTTTTGCTGTTTGCCAAAATGGAAATATGTAGTACAAATCCTCCTCTTTGCGAATGCCAAATGGCATTACATCAAGGATGGATCCATGCCAAGATAATGGAGTCCATACCAAGATACAATAATTTGCTTATCATCTGTTTTTTATAGTAGTAATGGAGCCTTATATGGAATATGGCGTGCACGATTAAGTTTTGTTTTAAAAAAGCTCTATTTTGTTTGCAGAATACATATTCTGATAATTGATGACTGTTTGTCTTGGGACTATTATGTTTTTGCGGTTTGAGAAATTTCGAGATGGTAGAAAGGATGTTAAGGATGATGACAGAACTGGACATCCTTGCAATAGCTGTAGAGGCTTTGAACATCAATATTGCATGAGCTGCATTGAATGCAAAGCGCTAATTTACATGGAATTCATTCCTGGAGGACAAATAGTGAATGCAACATTCTGCATGAGTTTTAATGGATTAGCTAATGAATCGAATTGTGCATGTGCAACCAGGCATGTATGCAAATAAAAATTGGTTCTTGCTGCACAACAATGAGCAGTTTCGATTTGCAGCTGTTGTCGTTTTTTTTGGCAAAAAAACTATGTTGCATTACCACCCTTCCCCACCTCTCCAGCTAACCAGACTTGACTTCGCACAAGCACATTGCTTTTTTTTTTTCAAAGCTGAAATTAGAACTGAAGGTAAAATGATTTGATGATATCAAGACCATTTAAGATAATAAGTTCAAGGGAGATAGAACGGTAAGACCTAACCATGGGAAGATACAAGTTTTTCAGCAATCGTACCATCAAATGCATAGTTTCACAAGGATCATCATTTGTAAAATTATTAATAATGAAAATGTACTTTGTTTTTTTATGATCGCAGTCCAAAATTTTTTTAGCCAGGCTGTGTATTTGCCACCGAAGACATGAGCACTCTCTTGGTTGAAAACATTCAACTTGTATGCAACTGCAATTTGCGACTCTACAATACCCATGACTATATTCCAAAGAGATTTGGCTACTCAACGATTTAAGATTAATTTTAAATAACATTAAGCTTTTTTATTTACAGAAATGTTATATAATTTGCATGTAAAAAGTATGTAGGCTATTATGAAAGTCTGGACAGGTAGGTAATTCTGCGATTGCCATCAGTAAAAACAGACTGACTTACATAAACAAAGCCCAAGTCTATACAAATGCCCTCAACCTATCCCGAAGGCTATATGGATATGCTTAAAGTTGATATGTAATTGTAATATATTTTTTTTACTAGCTATAAAAGCCAAACTGCAGTGTATGGTGGATAAATTCAATGTTCCCAGGCTTTAAGTCATAAGCAAAAATTGAATTCTTGAAAAGAACAATCAATACCAGGTTTGTAACTTGAATTTTTGTCATTTGGGGGGAAGGGGGGACAAATAAACACTGAAAACATTTTACAGAATGTGAGCGTCACCATTCTAAAAAGAAAATCCAGACAAAATCTCTTACCCATCAAAACAAGTTTTCTCAAAGTGTGTGTTAAGGCTCTTAGGGACATTATGATGAGCTGTCAACATTGATACGTGTCTGTTTGGTACTTTAAAGCAGTTTTTTGTTATACTACTTTGTTATGGCGCGAGCCACAGATGAACATTGACTACGGTAAGGGAATTGTGAGTGACAAAGGTTTAGGAACCACAGTATCAAAACAATATTTAAGTACCTTTTGTCAGTGTTGTCGTCTATATTGGTCATCCAAGAAATAATTTAGCTCTTGAACTGCCAGTATTGCTGAACAAAAAATTATTTACAATATGAGAAGTTTGTGCACTGATATTATGAATCAATATTACAAATATTTAAATTAAAAAAGGTTTTTTTTTCAATTTTTCATAAAATATTTTTTAATATCCCAGGTGTCCTATAAGCTCTTCTCCTGCATATTAGTCTGTTCAGCAGCTTTGAAACTTACTTCTTAATTGCATTAATTTTTAATTATAATTTCCTTGGAATATGGACTGGGCCATCGTTCAGTTAGCTAGCTTTGAAATTTTTACATAGATAATAGGTAGTATATATGCAGGAAAAGAGCCTAAAGGGCACCTGTTTCCTCCCAGGATATTAAAAAATATATTTTGAATATTTTATGAAAAATTAAAAAAAAAAACAATAAAGCAATTCTTTTTATCTGTAATATTGTTTTATACTACAAGTGCACATACTTTGCATCTTGTAAATAATTTTTTGTCCAGAAATACTGGCAGTTAAAGAGCTAAATTATTTCTTTGGGCAACCAAATATAGATGACAAAACACTGACAAAAGGTATTTTAATATTGTTTTGATACTGTGGTTCCCAAACCTTTGTCACTTGCGGTTCCTCTGCCGTAGTAAACATTCATCTGTGAATTATAATATGACTATTTTGCTGTACTCATTAGTATTTTGTTTTAATTAATAAATTGCTGCAGAATATTTAAACATCATTATCTGTATTATCATGCGAATATAATGTCATATTACCATGACATATAATATATAATGCCATGAGGGAAAATTTAAATGGGAGCCTATTGGTAATTATTTATGAATAATTATATAGAGAAAAAACAATCAAGAGTCAAGTTTTGAGAATCTTTTACCTCAAGCCTATGGGCTGGATTTGGAACCGATTCGTTCAAAAATTCCTCCAGTGATTTTTCACCAGTTCCTTGCTTTGGCTTTCATAAAAAATTAAAAATAAATAACACGCAATGAAATAATATACAACAGAATTAATAAAAGCAGCAGGAAGCATATTACAAGTTTTTTTTCTTTTGAACCTGAGGCGACCATAAAGATGGTGCTTCAATATGCTCTTGCTGGAAGTCCCCCTCAGTTCAAGACAAGGACAGAAATATAACATGATTTTCTCTGGAGAGAATGATTTCCAACCCAGCTTGATTGATAGTTAATTGCTGTATGGCAATACAACCAGAATTGGTGTATGGTAAAGCAGTAGTAGGAGGCATAAGTATATTCAATGGCTCATAGATACATCTTCATCATAATAATATACAATAAAACTTCTCTAAGAGGAGATCATTCTTGATTTCTAAAAACCTTAATAGAGGTACATTAAAAAATTACAGACCAGAAAAGAAATCACCGCGATTGGGAAGTAGTTCTTTAAAGAGGTATCACCATGATTCCTATTAAATACAGGGGACCTATTACGTCAAATTGGGAGAACAAATTCTGTTACTTATGAGAAGTTGCACGTGGCTCTATCATTTTAGGGCACACACTTTAGTAAAATGGATGTGATTCTAAACTGATGTGTGGCAGCAATTTAGGATATCACTGAAAAACCCAGAAATCACAGAAGTTTCAAAAGACATTTAAAACTTCTAATATTAAAAATGGGAACCTATTGTTTTTCAGATAATTCAAGTTTTCGTCACTCTTAGGTGGTTTCGATTCTATTTATACTCAGATTATTAATTCTTAACCTCAGCGGTTCTCAAAGTGGGCATTGCCAACCTTTGTCTTGGGCATCACAGCAAGCTGGTGATATTAATGAGTGTTTGTTTGGCACTTTGACGTAGTGGGTTTTAAACTATTTTGGAGAGTTGCAGATAAACTGTCATGGCAAGAGAGCTGCGAGTGACAAAAGTTTGAGAACCAACTGCTCTACTTTAATCAACAGCAACTCATACAACTACAGCAAATGTGCTGGCTTTCAAGATTTAATTTTATCACCCCTTCACATATCCCCCCCCCCTTCCCATTAGCTAACATGTCGGAAAAATTGGGGGAACCAGCTTTTTGAATATAGTCTGGTCCATTCCTGGCATGCTGGGAAAAACAAGGTTTAATGAAGATCACTGAATAAATTCAAAAGAATTGATATCAATTTCTACTCAGTACTAAATAAACAAGCGAATCATAATAAAGTGATAGTTTTCATTGATGATTTTACTGTAGCAAACATATTTTGCCCAGAAATTTGATAAAAATGAAAAAATTGAACATTTACTGACTGCTCTAATTTAATTCGCTTAATGTCAACTTAATGTAAAATACAGATATTTCACTTTTTTATTGCACATGTTTAGACATTAAAGAAATATACCATCATTTTTTTCATTCCATTATCATGTTTTGATCTGCAATTCATTAATGTTTCCCTCTGCTAATTATAATTTTACATACATGATCAAAGAATGCAAAAATGTTCCACAATCTACTTGTATCCCTATATAACTCATCAAATCTACACTGATAAATACGCTTATAGTATTCAAAATTTTTGATCGATCAAGATTTGTGGTAGCAAAAGCAAAAATATATAGCATAATAACTATCTGAACGTAGCTTGTAAAACAGAAAGGATTGTAAAATGCAAAAAAAGATAAGGTTCAATTCACCCGATTCTTATACAAATACAAGGCCACAACAGGCAAAATGCCCAATGAGGTGCAGGTACTGAAGAATAATACAGTATTTGCAACTGGAATTTTCTGACATGCCAGAAAATACAGGTATTTCCGGCATGCTGGTCTACTTTGCTGTTTTCCAGCATGCCAGTTAATGTGACAGAATATGATAATTGCAAATTAACAAATGATCCATTCACTAATAAAAACTGAATTTTATATAAATGGAAATAATTCTTCAAGAAATTCATACTCCAGCTTACTTTTGTAGCTTGAAGAGCATCCTCCATGCTGCATCCACTATCTAAGAGCTTCTGCATGCGCCTCTCTCTCCTGATTTCTTTGGCTTTCTTACAACGAGGGAGACTAGGATTTGGACCACTGACTATGATTAAATCAAAAAGACAAAATCGAACATGCCATTAATGAAATTTTTTAATACAGACAGCGCATGCACTATTCATAAAACACTATTTTTTAGAGACCTTTGGTGTATGATATCACTCAGAATACAGTGGCATTGCTCCTCTTGGGTTTATGTAACCCAGGTTTCTAAAGAACCTAGGTTCTCAATGAGTAAAAGTAACCAATGTTACTTTCAAACAGGGATTTGTAAATTAAACTTTTAATTGTAATTTAAGAAACTGTAAATATTTGATGTGCTATAGCAGTGGTTCTCAACCTTTTTTTGTCCATGGCCCCCTTTCACCCATTTCTCATTCCTGTGGCCCTCCTTGCGAACATGAATAATTTTCTACTCCCCGATTTCCCATTAGAAGATAGTTATTCAAAAATTGTCTGAAGTATAAATATGTTTGAATTTAGTAATTTGATCAATTTTTAATTTATGAAAATAATGAAAAATCAAAACAAACATAATAGAAGACAGTAAAAAATAGAATAAATTATTTTCAATCAATGTAAACTCTGCGCTTGAAGACGGCACAATGTCATCAAGTTACTGTACTGGATGAAATTTGTATTATTTCCAAATTAGTTTTTTTTGTGTGTAAATGATTATGGTTTCATTGAGAAATGTCAGTTGTAGCTTCCAAAATACGCATTCTTATAATGATAAAAATCGCAAAAAGTGGTAGCAAGCAGTTTCATTAATTTTATTCTCTTCATGCGAATAAAAGTAGTAATGAGGAAGTAGCCACACAAATGAATCACAATTGGAAAGTTCAACCTTTCACATCGTTTTCAACAATAATACATGTATCAAGGATATAGGTTCATGTTGTAGCCCTACTATCAATTTAAAAAAATGAACTAAAATACGTCTGAAAAAATTTTAAATATTTGTTTGAACCATTCATTCCAGAGAAATCATGTACGCAGTGACAACACTGTTCATGTGAACATAATAATGATTCATTATCAGGAGTTCAAGCCCATTGGAAAATATAAATAATCAGATTTTCAAATAAGAAAATTATCAGTTTGTTGACTTCAATTTCGATACGGTGAAAATCTGATATTTCGTTGGATGACAAGCTACCTTCAAGTGGCTTTTTGGTTCATAATATGGCCGCTCTCTCGCAGGCGGACGAAGCAACGTGTGAGTTGGCTTAAACACAATGCAATATTTCACATAACAGTCTATACTATATTTAATATACAGGGTGCATAGGTAACGGGGCATATGACATTTTACTGGCAAACCATTGGTCCTAGAAACATACTTCAAGTTGGAAAAAGCACCCGAATAATGTGTAGTACTCAGATATTTGATTCATGTTGCCAGGGGTTATATAGTTATTAAAATAAAAATGTTAACTCTTTATGCGAACACCCTGTGCCCCAAAACCCAATGTGAAAGTTTTTTGTTTCCCGGTCTCCAACAAAAACATTCAACGTTTCTAAGTGCAATATTCACTGAGATATTCAAAGAAAGTTGGGGGAAAAAAAAACAGCATTAAATACGGGGAAACCATTTTATCTGTTGCTGTTTTTTCCTAAATTTCCTCAATTTTCCGAATTCGCATATCTCGGTGAATATTGCCCTTAGAAACGTGAAATTATTTTAGTTTGCATCGGGAAAGACAAAGCAACAACGTCTTAATTGGGTTCTTTGGCACACGGGGATGGTATAAAAAGTTTTTTTTACTTTATAACTATACAACCACTTACAACATGAATGACATATCTGAGTTGGACACGTGATTTGGATACTTTTTCTAGTTGGGTATGTCTCTAAGACTAATGGCCCGCCAGTAAAGTGTCATACGCCCTGTTACCCATGAGCCTGCATATACACGTAAAAAAATAGTTTGGGACGAAATAAAGTAGACTCCCGTTTTAACGAATACCGTTATAACGGGAAAAAATATTGTTTTTCCGAAAACTTTTCTAATTCCTGGGTAAGTTTACATAGGAACAATACAAAAAATCTTTAATTCCTTTGTAACGAAATTTCGTTATTACGAAGTGATTTCTCCGGTATCTTGCAGTTCATTATAATGGGGTTTGACTGTATTCCCTCCGAAAAAAATCGGACATTTTTGCAGTAAAGTAATTGAACTTCTGCAATTTGATCTGAAAACAGCCATTTCATAATGATTATGTCCTTTTTACTTTTATAAATTCAGGAAGGAAACAAAAGGAAGAAAGGGTGGGGAGAAAAAAAGAAAAATGACCAAGAGGGGCTCGGTTGTGCGTAAATGCTTCGAAATTCCACTTGTGCGCAAGGGGATTGGTGCCTCACTCTGTTTTATGACAAAATTTGACATTTATGAGACGTTTGACTACGGTCACGATTAATCTCTATATATAGCTTTCAATATTAAAATACACTGCTGGCCACCCAAATTGCAACACCAAGAAAGACAAGAGATATCGCAACAATATTTATTTTGTAGATAACATGTTGACCAAGCATCAAATGATTAAATTTATAGACTTCTGTGAAGTGTGGTTCCTGCCAAAATCAGTAGCCAGAGTAGCCGCCATTGTTGGAGATCACCGCTGCACACGCCTCGGCATTGATTCAAAGAGACTTTGGATGTGTTCTTGGGGTACAGCAGACTAAGCAGCTTCCACGCGTTGCCAAATTGATCTGGTGTGGCAGCTGGGGATGTAATCTGGGTCAATCGTTGAGCAACCATGGACCACATGTTTTCTATCGGCAAAAGATCCGGAGAGCGAGCTGGTCAGGGAAGCAATTCAATCTGGCGATTGACGAAGAACCTTTGGACAATGCGTGCCACGTGTGGTCGCGCATTATCCTGTTGAAATATGGCTGTGGGCAAGCCCTGAAGGTAAGGAAGGACAACTGGATCCAACACCTCGGAGATGTAGCGCTGGCTTTTTAAAGTACAGGCAATGTGTACTAGAGGAGTGTGAGAGTGATATCCAATACCGCCCCATACCATAATACCCGGTGCAGGACCAGTGCGGCAGTGCATAACGCAGCTGTTCAGCATCCTCTCTCCACGGTGTCTCCAGACTCCAATCCGACCATCGTGGTGTTGCAGACAGAAGCGTGATTCATCAGTAAAGACAATTTCATTCCATTGTGCCGTCCACATCCTTCTTTCATCACACCATTGGCGGCGGAGACGTCTGTGGTTCTGCGTCAAGGGTAGACAAAGCAATGGACGTCTTGCGGACAGACCACTCTGCTGTAAACGGCGTCGAATGGTACGCGCAGACACTGGATGATGCGGTACAGACTGAATGTGCTGTGCTATGGTTCGTGATGTGGCTGAGCGATCCGTCACTGCCATACGCACAATACGCCTGTCATCACGTGAAGTGGTGCACTGAGGTGGATGCGATCGAACACGTCGGTCCGTCGTACCCTCCTGCATCCAACGATCACATATCCGCATTACAGTTGTTTGGTTTCGTCCAACACGACTACCGATTTCCCTGAAAGATAATCCACAATCTCGGTAGGCCACTATCCTTCAACTGTCGAACTCGGATACTTGATCAAAAGATGATCGCTGTTTTCTACGAGGCATAATTGATCGTTTTTTTGAAAAAACCACAAGAAAAACACAATTGCCGTACTTCAAATCGTCGAAATCTCCAAGCCTTAAATAGCGCTTTGAAGTGGCGCCACAGGCACGCGTGATGTGCGTCTGTGCTGAAATTCTAATCATTTGCATATCTCACCTCCGCTAATGCATGTTGTAAATTTCATATTATTTGCATGCTTCCTTCAGGGTGTTGCATTTACGGTGGCCAGCAGTGTATATTATACCTCAACAAGGCTACGACCATAGTGTCAAGGGACGCTATTTAGAGCGCATGGACGCTAGTGTTCATCTTCAGATGGAATCAAGAACTTTCGGAAGATTTTATAGTTGATTTTTTTTCCTCCGTATATTATGATCCGTCCATTGACGAACATTGATTATGTGTGAATTTATATGTGCAAACTATATGTAATATTTTTATTTATTATCCTGAAGATATCTAATAAAATTTCCAGACATACCCATCCTCTGGGAACACTTCCATATATCAATAATGAGATGGGAAGCAGAGTGTGTTTGGTCTTCAAAGGTCAAAGGCCAGTAGTAGGCCAGCAGCAGGCTTAAGTAGTAAGTCAGTTAATTAATAGGAAGTATTGCAGTATTGATTAAAAAACTTTAAAGGTGTAGTGTCAATCTTAGAGGAAGTCCTAATACATTATCTTCTTGGATTGCATATAAACACCAATCAGCAAACCAAATGACGTTAAGACCGTCTTAAATTTGTTCAAAATTACGTTTTTCCTGTTAAATTGAAAGGAATAGCATATGAACACTTGCGATTGAAACAACATTAATTTTATGCAATTATAGTTTCTTAAGTTATACAGCAATGTAGTTTTAAAAAATTAAATTTCGCGGGTATTTTTGCTCATGTATTATTTGGTCCCTTGAAGTCGTTACAACTGAATTCGACTTTGTTTTCAGCAAAGGCAATGAATTGGCACCCCCCTCAAAATTCATAAAAAAATACCCCAGAGCAATCATTCTTTATTCGATTTTTATAAATATATTCCCCATCAGACCACTCAGTGCTGGCTGAAGATAGCTTTGTGCTAAACTAGATGGCTATCCATCTGTAATTGCATGAAAACTATGGGGTTTTTTTTTAAAAGCTTTCATTTTTCACTCATCAACTTCTTGGATTGTATTTACTACCGACAGACCAGTCACGACCCAGGCTCTGTCCCTCCCGGGATATAAGCCTTTTACCCTTGCGGGTTGGGTCGCGCTGGGTGCATTTACTACCAGCACTCAAAAGAATGTCAATGAATGGTCAATAAATCTGTCTGCTTTCTTTATGGCAGCCCTTTTTGAATGAAAAGTCTTCGAACACACACAATTTTCTGTCTTTACAAGTTACTTTACTCCATTTTGCTTAAACCTCTTCTAATAGTTTGTGTCAGGGCCTACTGACACCCCCAAGTCGTAAAACCACAGAGATTACATGAACAACTTATTTTATTTTCTTCCTCATGTTAATGTTACTTGAATAGGGGAAAATTTGCGAGAAAGATATGCTATATATATGCTATTCTATGCATTTTCTTTGTAATTAAATTTTTTTAGTCAGAGTGACTAAAAAAATTTAATTTCATAAACTTCTTCGTGGTCCCCATATCAGTAGCCGTGGCTCCCGCTTTTGTGAGATTTTCATCTGTGCCCCCCTAGAATATCCTAGGGCCCACCTGGGGCCCCCCGGTTGAGAACCACTGTGCTATAGTATGTCAGCGACATCACTCTTAAGTAGTTGAATTTGGCTAAAAGAAAACACTCACTTTTTGTGATGTTCACAGTATTTTGATTTGATCGATTTATTTGAGGGGATGATGATGGTGATCCTTGATTTTTTTCCATTTTTTTGTCTTTGATGGCAGTCTTTTCTTCACTGGATGCTTCACCTGTAAATAAGATGATAATCTTGAACATGTTTGCATCTTACCTGTAATGACGAATAAATCAATTTTTGAAGTTAAACTCTTGGAAAAATCATTAAGTTATAGGTAAAAAGAAAGAGACGGTGTCACTCTATGCTACTGATACCAAGTGCAGAAGACTGGATATGATTCAGAGATGGTGGTGACTATTTTCAGAAGCCTTAGTTAGAAGACTGCTTATTGCGCAGTCCTGTTCATCATACATAAGATCTATGGAAAGAGGAAATGTTCTTCTGTTGCATAGTGGTCTAGCGCAGTGTTTCTTAACCTTTTTAAGCTCATGGCCCCCTATGGATCAAATTTTTTTCTCGTGGCCCCCCCTGTTCTATCCAGGATCCCCTCTACCCTCATCCAAGAGTGAGATATTTTCTATTTTTTTTTATTATGAATATGGAATTTTAATAAATCAAATCAATCTCTGGAATCCTGGCTAAGCACGGATTCAAATGGTGGATTATTATCTCTCCCAGGAGTCAAATTATAAGGTAAAAAATGGTAAGTGTAAAATACGGTACGATCCAACGAACATGCATGATAATTCGACCTACACATCAACTGTTGCTCTGGCGGCCCTCCATACTTAGCTGGAAGTAACAGCTTACATATGAAAATCATAGTACCAGATCCCATATAGAGCGGTCCCCCTCCCTCCACTATAGACATGAAGACCCGGGTCATGCCCACATAGACCCAAGGGTTAAGATGCCCCTGGTTCTATGGACGGAGATGATGAACTCTGAAAGTAGTAATATGTTTCAACTATGTTTCACTTTTAAAGCTTTTTCTTTTCACAGCTCTCTATGACTCCCTTCACCACCTGTCGTGGATCAACTTTCTTCTGATTTCCTCCTGTGCCCCCCCCCCCCCTAGAATATCCCAGGACCACAAGGGGGCCATATGGCCCCAGGTTGAGAACCACTGGTCTAGCGTACTCACCTGGAATGTGAGGGGATGGTGGTTAGATTTCTCGCAGAGGCCCGTGAATTTTATTTCTAAAGTTAAACTCTGTATCATATTTGGTCTTTTGCAGGTATTAGGTCAGGCATCCAACTGGTGTTCTGTGGTACCTCAAGGTTAAGCGAAAACTTTATGGGGGAACTCCACGGTATCAAACACTTTTTCCAACTTTGAGGTGTGAATGTAAGTTGGTATTTCATTCGAAAAAGTCTCTCTGCAGAGAGCAGGAGAAAAGCATTTTAAAAATGGATACTCATCACTTTTTGTTTCATATAACAATGCAAAACATTGCATTTAGAGGGAAAAGTGCTGCAAACAAGACAAGCTGGTCTTGGGAATCCAACCAAATATTTACTGAATAGGAAACTGATTCGACAGGTTATACAAATATGATCATGAAAACTTAGTACATTCACAGGCCTCTACAAGAAATCTAACCACCATCCCCTCACATTCCAGGTGAGTACGCTAGACCACTTTTTGTTTCATATAACAATGCAAAACATTGCATTTCCAGTAGAGGGAAAAGTGCTGCAAACAAGACAAGCTGGTCTTGGAAATCCAACAAATATTTACTGAATAGGAAACTATGTAGGACGATGACTTGCATTCTCTATATCAGGAGAAGGAACTACTTTGATGATCATCAGGTTATGCTAAGTGAAGTAGTAAATGCCGCCAACATTTGGAACTTAATAAATTTTTTTAATTATACTAAACACCTGAACTAATGGTGAGTATCAATTCTCTGCTCTGATCCAAACTCTCAAGTGTTATTTGTCAATAACTTCATGTTGAGTTTCCAGCCATATCCCCAGAAAAAAGATCTCTGTTCTTTCTTCCCCTTTAAATAGTATTGCAGACAGGAGCAGCCACCTCATTTACCTATATATATGGGCTAATATTGTTTGCTGGAATCACTAAATGTCCTACTTGCAGGTTCTAGTATTCAACAGAATGGTAACAGTTATGCCTTTCGTTCCCAACATTGTTGCTAAAACACTTGGGAAATCCCCACAGAAGGATACTTCTTCACATCTACATGACCCATAATTCTGGGTTATACCACTTGATGTCAGAGCAATGAGTAAAATTGCCAAAGCTTTTCCCTCTTGGGATGTCAACAATGGATGATGAAATAGAAAAGGTGTCTGATGTGTAAATGAAACAATGTAGACCTATAGAAAATGTTTTGCTGGTAGTAATATGCATAAAGGTAATGTGCTAGTGCAAGCAGTCATTTTATGGTGAATTTTTTTTTTCTTTTTTTAACTCTCATGACTGTCAAACATCAGAAGAACAACATTCATATGATCGATCTGGTACCTGTTCAAACTCAGGTATGTGTTCAAACAAAAAATGTAAATTCTTAAATGTAACTTGAATATGACATGTTGAATTAGGCTGTCAATCCTTGTACTTATGGGCATGAAATTGGGTATGAGAATCAATGCATCTTGGAGTGCCAAACATGACCCATTGCTGCAAAAATAGTCAATTGGGACAATAATCAGCAAAGTTGTCACTGCTAAAATTACCAAAAAAATTGACTTTAGCAAAAAACAGAAGGCTACTACTACTGAACCACACATGCACCTCATCCATATTTCTCTGCGGAACTTCTACTACATGTTGGAACGTGTGTGTATGTGTAGTGAACATGACTGAAGCTTGTTTTTGTATAATGCTTGTTGTGTGTAGTGCTTCCATCTGACATTGGTTTTTCTAACTATGAGTGAAGTGTAATGATTGAATAATTTATCGTTGCAGGCCTGTTGCTCTCTGTGGCAACACTTTTTAATGGGGAGATGGGCTTGCATTTGCACCTCGAAGTTGGGAACCACAGAAAATAAACTTCAGCTGACCACCACTGTGGCGACGATAGGGTACAAGTGACTGCAAAATGCAAGCCAATCTCCTCATTAAAAAGCCTCGCCCCTGAGAGCAACAGGCTTGCAATGGTAGAAATATCCAGACATCACACTTCACTCAGAATTTTTAATATAGATGAGACCACTAAAAAAATTCACACACAACACTATATAGTACTCTGTTAGGTGACACGCTCCCACTTCCGGTACAACTCAATCAGTAGTAAATTCACTATGGGGATAGACCAGAGTTGTGCTTGGTTTGAAAGAAAAAGAAAAGGTATAATAATTGTATTGTTATAGGCCTGTTGCTGCAAATTGCAATGAATATAAATATAGAGTATTTTATGAAAAAAGTTATAGATGATTATTAAGTACAGCCTTATTTTAAAAGGCTGGCAAACACAAATGGAAGAGGCAGGCTGATGAATGTTAATGAGCTATAAAAACATAGTGAAAACTTTGCCACATGAATAAAACAAGTGAAATCAACATATTTTTCAACAAATTAAAATAGAATGATGAGATAAAACCTTATGATAATTTGATTTCAATTTATCAAGAAATACGTTGATTTAATGAACTGTTCAATCAACTTTGCAACAAATGAACATAGAATAGATTAAATCATTTAAGACTGTTTCCTGATGTATGTAACATGGCTAATTTATTTCAAAAGGTTTGTTAGGCCAAACCAAATGTATACTCATGTGTAAAAGCTATTTGATGGTGAGGGCTAGTGAAGTTTTTAATGACCTTCAACTGATATAGACTAACATCATCATCTACAAAGGCAGTTCAGCTTTTTTCGGACTAGGTAGCACACAACCCAAGTCATAGTGGCAATTTTTTCTCCATAAAATTTAAAAAACAAAATGAAAGACACATGCAAAATATTACAGACCTGATTCTTGCATAAACATTTCCATGTCCTTGATTGCAAACTCTTGTTTTGGTAAATCTGGATGGCATTGTTCCATCGGTTGTTCATTATTTTCTTCAGATAGTGATGAGTTGTTGCACTCGGAGTCTGCCTTCAAAAAGGATGAATTCATAAAATAAATTATATAATGTTAACTAAATGAATAGGACCCATGCCAATCAAGAACTTGGTCAAACAGATTTTAATTACAAGGCACATGCACGATTAAATAGTAATTTATAACAGCATAGTGGTTACAAGAGTCCTTCCTTAGCTGTTTTGAAACACAGTTTATAAAACATCTTTTCAGATCTCATGATCTTATTTGTTTAATGTTAAAAAGATTTGAAAAATTCTCAAATAGGTATTTCTAAATCTAATTTGAAAACTATTTTGAAAAATAAAAAGCCCCCTCCCCCATCCCCGATGGCAGCTAATGTAATGGTTACACAAGGTTGCAATATAACCACCAGAAAAGTACTGCCTAATAAATGAAGTAGATATCAATAGTTTGAAACGATAACTCTTAAAATAAAATAAAAATGTATTATATTCCTCATAACTGCTTTCCCAATTAAGTCTGCAAAAAGTGGTGATTAAAAAACATACATACATTTTTTTTAACCCCTGATGCTAGAAATTTGCTCATTTTTTTCAGCACCTTTTTCTGAGATTTGGACAGTTTGAAATCCAGAGCTTCACACCTATAACAAGAACATAGAAATCTGCATAAATACAGCGGCACCTCAGTACTCATTGCTAATTAACAAAACTCATTAAGAGTGCAGAAACCAAAGAGTTTTTATACAAGAAATAATGGAAATACATCAAAGTAAAAAAATTCAATTAATCACATGTTTGCATGTAGTTGATTAACATGCAAATTCAAATGCAAAATGAATTTGATATACCAGAACAGAGGAATACCACAATCAAAACCATTCAATATACTAACATCAGAGACATGTTTGAAACTGATATCTCATTATTTGATTACGTAAAACTTTAACTATTCTCTTGTTCAATTTTTGAATGACCCTTGAATTTTAAAAATTACCACAGTGTTTCCCCAAAAATAAGACCTAGTTGTATATTAATTTTGCTACAAAAAAGGTGTATTATGGCTTATTTCAGAATATTTACCGTGGTTCCCAAGCAATGCGTTTCAGACATGTATATGCCTTTATAGTGGTTTATCACCTCAATTAATGCTGCCAGTACATGTATAATAGTTTATGCCTTTATAATGGTTTGCCACTTTTTCAATCCTCCCATTAATGAGAGTTTTTGAATAGACGTCACAATCATCATCCGCATCACTTTCAGGGTCAGGCAAAGGATGATCCCCATAGAAATCAGTGTTAAAATTGCAGATTTTACTGTAAGAAATGTGGAAATTTAGCGTGGTTTTCCACCACATCAATAATTTTAAAAATTGTATTGAATTCTCGATTTTTGAAATATTGAGTTCGCTTAGAGATACAAAGCCCAGAAGATGAAATATGAAGTAATTAGCCAGACCTACTTTTGAGTTGGATATCCATGTAATAACATTGATTTCAACTTTTATTTTTTATCTTCTCAAACATGAAAATTAATGACAAGAATTTTAATCATTTATCACTTATCAATTTAGTCGAAATCATCTTTCAATTCAAGAATTTCTAATCATTTATCACTAATCGAGATACTTAATCATTTAGTATTCTGCACGCCAAGATGATATATTTTCAATAGTAATATAACATGTTGGATGTGGATCTTCTCTTTGGATAACCCTTATTTTTGTTTGATAATTTAATAAATTAATTTGTTATTGTTAACCCTTCTGTGTGAATTATATTAATTTTTGTTGGTCGCTTTCTTTATTGACGGACACTAATACACAGTGCAAAAAGATTCTATAATCATAAATTTAATTGTTTTCCCTTTTTATGCCCATTCACCAATCGACTCCGTCCCAATATTATGAGCGGTATGAGAAAAATTAAACCAGGACATATTTTTTTGGCGAGGTCTTGTTTTCGGGAAAACATATGCTACTTCAATTAATATTAATTGTGCAGCAATGGAATTTGTTTTGTTTTACATATTTTCCAAAGGGCAAACTTTTATGTACATGAATATAGGGCCCTGAGAAAAATATATAAAGTTTCATTTTTAAATTTTTCAAAAAATTAATCTGTTTATGTAAAAAGTACTAAAAAATGAATATTCACCTCATTTAAAACATTTTTACAATTAGAAGATCTGTCTGTAGCAAATGGTTGGGGAAAAAGGCAGCCTGGGTAAGGACTCTTTGAACACGCTATACATACCACTACATTCAAAAAGTTATGCAACTTATTTTATTATACAAAAATGCATGCAGATAGAACCTGTTTATTTGGTGTTTCCTTTGAAGTAACTACCAAATAGCAATTATGCATTTTTGCCATTGTTCATACAAAGATGTAAATGCCAATTGCAAGTTTTTTTTTTGTCACAGTGCCTTTAGTGCCTTCATCACTGCTCGCTGCATTTCTTCTGAACCTGAGAATCGTTTCCCCCTTAAGCAAATTCTTTATCCAAGGAAAAAGAAGGTCACAGTGAGGCATGATCAGGGGAGTAACCTGGTTGTAAAAATATTAGAATAAGATGTTCTGACAGAAAGATGGTGATTATCTGACACAGGAGGGACCTGTGAGCTGGAACATTACCATGATGAAGCACCCACTACTTGGCCTTCCAAAGATCTGGTTATTTGCGTCTCATCATATCATGCAGATATTTAAGGACGCACAGGTTCCCCCTGGTGTCAGATTATCTGTCAAAACATCACATTCCAATACTTTCACCACCAACATATTCCTCTGATCTTACCCCCCATGTGAATTTTTCCTGTTTCCTTGGACAAAGAATTTGCTCAAGGGATAATAATTCTCAGGTTCTGTCGAAGTGCAGTGAGCAGTAACAAAGGTACTGGAGGATGTGACAAAAAAAGGCTTGCAATCTGCATCTACATCTTTGTGTAAAAAATGGAAATAAAGTATATAATCAAACACAGGGTAGTAGAACATGAAGGAAACACTAAATAAACAGGTTCTATCTGTGTATTCATTCTGCCATAGTAAAATAAGTCTCAGAACTTTTTGAACATAGTAGTATTAGATCAGTAGGCTACATCATTATGCAAAGGATGCATTAATTCTTTCTCCCAATTCCCCAATGTGCTTCAGTAATATAAAAGAGACAATTTTCATTGAATTATGATCAACACACAAACATATTGAATTATACTCATTATAAAACATGAGAATGTGATGTCCACAAAAGAAAATATTACCTTATGGTATACTGAGGACAACAAGTAAGATTCATTGCAGGCTTATAACAATATCTCCCACTTCTGGAAATATATAAATTTATAGAAAAGTGATTAATTTGATTTAAAGTGATTCTATAATACTCGAAATGCCAAACTTTACCAAATTAAAATTTTAGCTACGTGAGGTACTTTTGAATTTCCATTGTCTTATTGCATTCTGAGAATAAATCAAAACTTATTCCATACATTAAAATGTTTTTTTTTTCTTCTTGAATTTTCTTCTTGGAAAGCTTCAAAGCAGAATGCTTTGCATTGTTTTGCAAAAAGCCATTGGCTGACTGGAAATGTTAAGGGGTAAAAATTCCCATAATATAGTGTTTCTACTTTTTTCTAAAAATTCTTCCAGATTGTTCTGCAAAATGCACTGCAGATATTAGCATATTCTGCTTTAGGGGTTGTAAAGATTCAAAAATCAGATACTTAATGATTGCTGATATAGTAGAGCTTTGTTTATATAACCGTCATGTAAAAATATCCCATAAATGAGAAAACTGTACAATTGAAATTTGATTTAAAATTAGAGTAAATTCTATTTATTCTATGCCATTTTTACAAAAATTTGTTGAATTTCTAGATTCTGATCAAAAGTTGTCTGAATGTACAAAAATATGAAATTGAATTTTAAACGATATTATTATAGTAGCCCAAGGCTTGACAAATTGCAAAAAGATCTGGGAGAGGGGGCAAAAATTTTTTCGACAAGAAAAAAGGTAAAAAAAATTTCTTTTGACTTTTCCTGGATATAGTTGCCATCTTTACTGATTAAGATACGCTGATATAAATTCCAAAAGTTTTGTATTGTCATCAAATTCCAATTTAGTAACCACATGCACCAAAACTAATTTCTTAGGTGACCTGGCACCTAGGATTTCTCCAGCCCCTTACTATATTACGCTTGTCTGTGGACAAAAAAGATAATGCATAATGTACTGAACTAATGCACAAAGAGCATTCCATAAAAGCTGAGAGTGGTATTTTTCTTGAGTTAAAAACTCTGCAAAAGTAAATAATAAAAGGTGCAGACGACTTTAATTTGAAGAGAATGTGAATCAAAATAAAATGACACTCATTATGACGATCGTTACAATGTAATGTATCACCCCTTTGGGTCTCTTAATATGTATTACCTATTACCGATGCCCCCCCCCCCAGTTAACTAGCTAACACTAGTTCCTTCCCCGGCGAGGGCCTGGTTGTGTCAACGACCTTTGATGATTATGTTTAATGTATATGATTATTTTTTTTGTAAAGAAATAATTGTTTTCAATTACCTTGTTTAATTAGGGAGGTACTTCCGCTGGTTATGTACAATCCATTGTCTCACCTTCAATAGCCTTACCGATATCATGGGTAAAGTCCGGCCAGCTTTGTTCACGGTTATCGAACTATTGCCAACCAGAAATACAGAATATCCAAAATAATTCCAATAGTGTTAGGATATGCAAATCAACAGGATTGACGTCATAGTTTTCCCAATGCGTCTGAGGAAACTTGTTCTCTCAGTGCGCCGAGAACAACCCTGTTCTCGGCTATTATAAATAGGCTGGATAAACCAGAAGCGTCGCATTCAATCTCCTAACTTCGAGCAGTTCGATCTACTCACTCCACTAAGTGGGGTTGATGGCTGAATAACCTCTACTAACAACTAGTTGATGTTGTGATGTTACTAATGTCGTAAAAACGTGATCCTCTAAACTAGGCTACACTGGCTGATCCGAGTAGCTGTCAAGTATAACCCTCTAGTCATCTAATAGTTATTACCATACATTCTAGTCAGTTGGAAAGTGGTTCCTTGAAGGGGTCTGATGACCCACAAAATGCTACGTTAACCTGCAGTTGTATACAGCTAGGTCTTCAATGTTGTGTCGACGATCTATAGCGTGATTCGTCGATGGAAGTGATTCAACAAGTCGTGCAACTTTGGAAAGTTGTCCCAAAATCTGTGGGTTCCTGAGATGAGCCTTCTCAAGTGATCAACATTGTCAGCCTCACTTGAAAACCAGACACTCTGTTCTCGACGTAGGAACTATGAGTTTTTCTATGATGTCTCGCTGGTAATTGGAGTTGGTCCCCGGCTACATTGGGTGAGACCTTTTCTTGATTTGTGAATCGAAGTGTAATTGTCGATCTCGGAACTGATATGTTGAACTCTAATGTGTTACTTGTTTAAAATATGTTGTGGTAATAAATGTTTTGATCTGAAACGTGTCTTGTTCACTAATTATTGCCGGTTGAGTTAATTGGATCCTTGAATCATGGGACAGTAGCATATAAATACGCTACAACCACAGGTCCTAATTTTTTTCCTATTTCTGCCATGTTATTTTTTATCCAATAGAACGACTGGTAAATATCATTCAATCCATTACAATGACTGAACTCAGTCCAGCCCTTTTTTTACAGAGAAGTCGAAAAATTCCATTGCTGAGTGAGTTTGGCCTTTCATGCTTGGAGAAGAGAATATAAAGCATCACCACTTTTACGGGAAAGCACTGTGGTTAAGTAGTGCCTTCACTGGAAACAGGGTGAAACATAACAAGGTGCACTGTACTTGTGCAAGTCGACTGGATGATGCTGATGTTTCTTCCCCCACCCACTTTCTGTTTTATTCTCACATGATGGCCCTTACTCCCACTTCCCCTAATTTTATTCAATTTCTCAATAGAAGAATACATAGGCAAGTGAACTAATGTTTTCATTCTGAAAATTACTCATTCAACATGGCTGTCTTAAATAAACGAAGCGCTAGATCTTTAGATCTTAAGTTGAAAGTTTTGGTGGAAGTTGACAAGAAATTGAGGTCAAAAGTCAAAATAGCTGAATCTGAATATTCCAAAGAATACTTTGCTCTCCATAATTAAAAACCATGATTAGAATATGAAAGCAGAATTAGGGTTTCCTGCTTTGTGTAGTCGATCACAGCAGGGAGATTTTAATAGTTGGGAAAAGCAGAGAAGCTAAATTTTGTGATTTTTTTAAAACTTTTGATATAACGACCTCCGAATATAACAGGTTCTAAAGGTTAGTTGGGTACTTAAGCGTTGTTCTAAAGGTAAGATGCTGTTCACACACTGTCTCCAGAATTTCCAGAGCAAGGCGTATTAGACAAACCACTTTATTGCCTACTCTGACTTGGTGATCAGACAATTCGAAACTCATTTTCTTAATCACCCTTGAATTTATGGCTTCTGTGACGACAATAAATATCAAAGACAATTTCAGTAATTTGTTATGCTATTTACAAAGAACTATGAAGGATTTTCAAGTGATATTAACTTGAAAGTTGAAGTCGGGGGGAAAGCATAGTTTTGTGTCAATTTTTTAGTTGTCATGACTACCTTGTGTTCAAGATTTGTCAAGCCCTGCACCAAATGATCATATTTTGTCATTAGATTTCAAAATTCTCAAAAAGTAATGAAATATTCAATAAAAAGTTACCTTCTCCAACCTCTATTGATCATATCTTGATAATCTTGAGGCGTCAGATAATGACCCCATAATCCTGTTGATCAAAAACAAATAAATTATAAGCAATAATTATCATCCAAAATGTGTTCCACAAACACAATGCAGGGATCTGTCCAGTCAAAATTTGGGAACATTTTCAGACCATTCACAAAATAAATTAATGAAATCATAAATTCAACATTTCATTTCTTTTGTGATAAATGAACTAGATAATTTCGCTTACCACAAAATTAATAACCCTTTTTATCATAAAAATAAGGAAAATTTTCACAAAACAGGCCCCTAGAAAAAAAAAAAGTATGGACAGACCCCTATTATGACTCACTCAGAGAAATAGCAAATAACGAACAATTAATAATTAAGAATAAGTAGGCCACTGAATTTATTTTGCAATCATTCTTGCTATCGCATATCATATTACTCACATATTTTATTATAATGTTACAGCCTCACTTCTGTAAGTGGATACTGGATAAGAGAATAAACCAGTTAACTTAAGTAGATAGCTTTTTATTGTAGTCCAATTAGAATTTCAGTGAAAAATCGAATAACTCAATTCAGTCTTTAGTGGATAAAATTGTTTAACTCTGAATTTTTATTTTTTCTAGAAATCCTCAGCAGAAAGTGAATGAGACTCTCTTAAGTCAACCTTCCAGACACCTTAGGCCAGACTAAATTTCCCAAGAAGCCTGCATGCCATCCCGCGGCCCTCATACTAAGGTATTTATAATTTTAGGAAGAATCCAGATTTGCAAGAGCTTATTGCTCGTGCAATTTACATTGACATCTTAATAGAAAAGCCAATGGGACAATGGTTATATTGGGGCAAAAATAATTGAAGACTTTTATTCATTCTGAGATTATTTTTCATTGTCAATTGTAATCTGTTTTGAAATCACTATTTCCACAGAATCTGAAAAAGTTTGATTTTAATGAGATTATGATTAAATTTAATCTGAAATTACTTTAAATGATTTTTTAATTATTTAGTTCAATCATTCTGTAGCTATTTAATTCGCAATATATCTTGAAATCATTATCCAGTTATTACTTGTTAAATAATTTCTATCAAATACAAAACAAATACAACACCACAACATGCAAAATGCCCAACGAGGTGGCTGAGAAAAGGTTGCCCATAACAAATATGGATGTCGTATATTTCAAAAATAACAGCAACCCAATTAAAAATGCAATTACAAACAATATATATACTTGTACATGATAAAATATAACATATTGCCCATAAAGAATACTTATGGTTGTATTATTCTAAATATCGATAGCTTCTCGATTTACCCCAACATGTTCATCGCACTTCTTTTTAAACGTGCCAATTGTGCTGCAATTTACTACCTCCGGTGGGTAAGCTATTCCATTTATCAACCACCCTATTAGAGAAAAACTCCCTGCAACATCATAACCTAAAATTGTCCCTTACCAATCGATACTGGTGTCCCCTTGATCAACAAGTATCACAAATTATAAAATTCTTTCTTTCATTGATTTATAAGTTTTTCTTTCACTAATTCTGAAATTATTTGTTTCATTAATTCTGAAATTATTTGTTTCATTAATTCTAGAATTATTCCTTTCATAAATTAAAGAATTTTTTTTATTAATTCTAAAATTTTTTACTAATTCTAAAATTTTTTACTAATTCTATAATTATTTCTTTAAAAGTTAATTATATTTCAATGTTTTCAACCATTTCCTGAAAATGGTCAGTGGGCCATAACAAACAGCTCTGAGGGCCAAATGTGTCTTGTGAGCCATGTGTCGAAGACCCCCTGTTCCAAGTATATTTAGATTTTTTTTTTTCTATTAATCTTCTTGTCCATGTCTCATCACAAAATGCAGGGCTTGATAAATTGAGGGGGAAAGAAAAATTCAGGGACCAGCTAAATTTTCTAGAGTCAAGTGTGGTTTTTATGAAGAAAAACTGTCCTGGAATAAAATTATATTTTTTCAACTTTTCTGGAACTTGATGGCAATTTCCTCATGTAGGAAGACCTACTACCATTAAATCCAAATTCCAAATAAAGTCCACAACGGTTAACCCATTAAGTGGCATTGACGAGATATCTTAGTCTTCATAAAAGCCTTTTATTTTAGCACTGGAAAGCCCAGATATTTTGTAAAGTTGATCTCTCAATGGAAAACTTTTCCCTATACCACTTAGTTTGCACCTGCTGAACATCTGACGAAAGCCTACTTTATTAGAAAAAGATGTCATTAAGAGTCAGGGGGTAAGTGATTTCTAACTGTCGCTCAAAAGGTTAATGCGATCTCATTGTGACTGATAGCAATAATCGAATGATAACTATATCCGAAAAAAAGTCCCATATGCAAGTACAGTGACCATATATCCTGTTTGGTTGAACAGGACATATGATAAATGGGTACTGATGAAACGTGAAAACTTTTTTCTTTTCCACATAACTGGTTGCAAAAAATGTTCAATTGAAATTCTTTTTTTTTCAAAAAAAATCTATTCTAACATGGGGGTTTTTTTTCCTTTGAATAAAATTCTGCATTTTTGTTATTTAGCCATTGTAAGGCATTAGAATGAAATCGTCTAATGTATACCACAAATCACGAATTTTTTATTTTTAAATACAACATGTTTTATAGATCCATTGAGAAAGTCTTTCAGCAAAAGAAATTTGAATCTGGTCAAATGAAAGAAACTAATCAGGAATTAAAGAAAGAGGCTTTTTTTCATCACACATTTGCCTTCATTACAGGAAGGCCATTGCAAAAAGCAGCTCCATGCATACATCTGTCACAGCAAATACTACAGACTGATTACAAGTACAAAAATGTTTGTCAATAAGGGAGGGAGGAGAGAACACCTTCTAGAGCCTCCTACACAATCTTGTAGCATATATAACGGAAAAAAAGTTTGGTTAAACCTTAGCTTCAGAATGTGCGAAAAAAAGACTTTCGACAGGAAACAAAAAAGTCCCGATAACTATGAACAAATTTTTCCCATGTTATGATATTTGTCTGCTCCATTCTTTGCAAAAGTGATAACAATATCCAAATGATAACATTATCTGTTATTCTAATAAGCAGCATTGACTGTATTTCGTGTCATCTTTAGACTCGAATTCAGAAATCATATCGAGAAAACTTCAGGTGGCAATATTGATTTTACAGTTGCTATGGTGCTGATGCCCGAGATGTGTCAAATCTCGCAAAATCAGGGCTTGACAAATGAAAGAAATATTTAGGCACCAGCCAAATATCTTACGAGTGAAACACGAGATAGTTTTTGCTCAAGAAAAACTTCCCTATAATAGTGTTTTTTCAGCTTTTCCAAGACTTAATACCCCATTCCTAAGTTAAAAGAAAGTCTCTCATGAAATGAAGTTTTGAGGCATTCATACAGACTTCAATTTAGTAATCATTTGTGTAAAGAAAATTTTACACACCAATACCAATGTTCTAGTCCCTATGGAATCAAGCCCTGTGCTAGATGTGTAGGAAAAAACTTTGATAGCACCAATTTACATGGATTTCACACAAATGAGTAAGTGAATAAAACTGCTTTAGTCTGGGGTTCTCGAGGTCCTTAAAAAAGAGATTTCGGGGATGGGGGGAGTACAGAATGGACCCAATTCATTGAGAGATGTTTTTTGTCTCCCAACAACACATCGGAAAGAAATTTCCTGCATATTATGCAGAGACTGTCTCTGGAAAGAAAACATATTTGTCAATTCCAGGAATCAAACCAGAGTCCTCTTGCAAACTGTGAGTCATTTTATTTATTCTGCAACATAATCCATTATTGTGTTGACATATAAACCTCTTATCTAAGCGAATAGCATTCACTAAGTTATCTTATTTCTTTAAAAGCAAATTCAAGGTAATCGGGTGATCACACTATAGCCCCATTCATGTGTGTTAATATTGCGGTAGCATTAAGGATTCTAGCATCCACTATGACTTTTCCCTTCATAAGGAAAGAAATGAAGAGCAGTCATTGATAAAAATTCTTGAAGTGGGTTTTAAACCCGCTTTTTCTATTTCCATGTGTGAGAGAGAATGGGATAATTTTTGCAAACCTAATACAAGAATGACAGTTTTTCTTGATATTAATGTATGAAAATTTACAGTATATAGGCAAATTAGTATTGCATTTGAGACAACAAACACATTACAAAACACTAAGCAAGACATCGTCAACCTGTTGCTCATGAGCACCATTGTGCTTCCTGAAGCACCAAGAGTGTTTGGTGCTAAGGAAGATTTCATGCTTGCGAGCACTCAATCAACTTTTCAATTAAATACCCTGTGAAAATTTTGCATTCAAGAATTACAATTAATGCAGATTTCAAGCATGCATATGTAAATGTTGCTATAAGACATACATGTTCAACCAATGGCCTGTGTGCATAATGTGACAAGCAACCACTAACCCTAATTTTGTGAAAATGAACTAAGAGACACATTTGCAGATCACTTAAGTGGCCCGAGACATATTTTCAAACCAATAGTGGCCTAGCCTGCACTCTCCTAACCCTTGAGCAACTTTACAATACAGGGTCATTCAAGTGTTACGTCAGCATCGATGGGGGAAGGGTTCTGGGTTTGCTGACTTTTTATGACAAAGGGGTTTTAAATAATGCTTACATCATCAATCACCCTTTATAAAAATATGAGATATTTTTAATGGCATCTTACTGGATGTAGTTTGTGGGCACTTGAACTAACATTCTTCGCATTCATAAGTCCACTATAGAACAACTTTAGTTATCTCTAAATGACCCGCTGATCCTTCAAGTGAGATGGAAATATGTCCAGTCAAGGGTTCTAGAAATGTGTAGTGGGCCACTTAAAGTATTCTGGAACTGTGTCACATGCCGCTCAAACGATCTGTAACTATGCTGTTGATCACTTAAATAATCTGGGAATGTTCCATGGGTAACTTTAGTGACGTAGAACTGCACCGCAGGCTGCTTAAGAGCTCCAAAACTATGACCCTCCACATAAGGGATCTTCAAATATGCCACAGACCGCGTATGTGTTCCGGAAGAAGTATGGACATGACAACAATGTTCAATTGAGTGGCCGTTGGTCACTGAAGTGATCTGTACATGTGTCACGAGTCACTTAAGTGATCCGTGAACATGCCACGAACCTACTTGAGTGATCTGACTCATTTCTCGCTGCCACGAGCCTCTTAAATACTCTGGAATTGAACCACGGGTCCCTTAAGTGATCTGTAAATGTACCACTCAGTTCATTTTCACAAATTTAGGTTTGAGGTGGCGGACCGTATCAGATAACCCCAAGGACCACATTTGGCCCATAGGTTTAGCATATATGACATGGAGGGTGGGTCGCAATGAATTTCTCAGAAATTTTGTGTTCTCAGGCTTCAAATAGCATTGAAGTTAACATAAATTGATTATAATAACATATAAAGGTATTTTCCTCCCAAATTAAATGTTTTAAAATATTTTTTGCATAGAAAATTTTTTTGTTTTATCATAGGTTGGGGGGATAGAGGGGCTGGTGTCCCCCCGTGTATGTATCTCATCCATCCGAATATGTGTTAGGAGGTAGAGATGAAAGTTTGCTGACAAGTGGGGGGGGGGGGGTCATAACATAAAAATATGGAAACTCATGACTCAATGTCAGGGTTTAAGCTAGATAAAAAATTTCTTTCGCAACAAAGCAAAAATGGGGAGAAAAGCTTTAGCAAAATGCTACAATGCTAATGGTTGATTGATGGTTGGATGTCTACTCGTTCCGTACTTCCTGTACGCATTTTTGCGAAAGTGGCTACCACTTCTTTCGCATTTTGCGAAAAATTCGACCGTAGCTTAAACCCTGTAACATAGGCGGAGATAGACTTGATAGTCGGGGGGGCACGATGATGATGTCAATACATATATACATTAGATCAGTCGACTCCAACTTTGATTATGATGGGGGGGGGGGGCGTGCCCCCGTATCTCCGCCCATGGTCAAAAATGGCTAAAAATTTGCTGACGTAATTCGTTAACGACCCCTAAGGGGTGCTCTCTGTTTGATAATAAACATATAAAGTGTTCGCGCTCCCCTGCGCTACACAACGGGATCCTTATATGAATCATTCTAATACAATAAATGCATCAGTATGTATCTACAATGATCTGATTTTAATGCAAATATACAACATTATACTTTTTTATATTATACTTATAAGTAAATTTAAAAAAATCCATTACTAAAGTCAACACTGAACTATTTACACTGTAAATATTGACGGACTCGAACTGGGGGTCCATATCATAGAATAATTGATTATGAGTGATTAACCACATATATAATTTATATAAATGTAAATTAGCGAATTTAATAATAATCACCGTGGGAAACACTGGTATCGCTTGATTTACAATAACCACATTTATAATTTTCATGTTTTCCCAAATAATTAACAACACTGTGACCAGCCATGATGGAAAATTTTCAGCTGTGTTGTGTTGTAGAGATTGGCGATAGGTTGCCAGTTCCTTAATAAAATTTCGAGCCAAAATCATCTTCTAAAGTAGCCAGAAAGTCGCCCAAATTTTTGAGCTCATATGGTCAGCCACGTACTGAACTCCATGAATACTTTTGCTGTCATCTATCCAGTAATTTGAGAACTTCATTAATGAATCACAAACAGAAAAAAAAAAAATAGTACTAATACTGCTATGTATTATTTAAAGAGCAAAGGAAAAACTATGAAATAGTAGTATTTCCAAATCATAGCTGGCAGAAAATTCCCGACACTCTAGGAGTCAAAGCCGTTAGAATTTTTATGTTATCAAACATGGCGGATCACTTTAGGATTTCAACCCAAGCGTATTAAAGACGTATTATTAATACGCTTTGATTTCAACTATGATTTCAAGAAGCCCAAATGTGTAACGAATCTATTTTTCCAGCATGGACATTTTTACTAACTCTGTGGCCTTATACCACATAATATGCTTTGTTTGTTTATACGTTGTTAAAAGAAGGTGAGAATAGAAAATCTATCTTCCAAGAGAAGGGAACGTGAGTTGGAATGTAGCTTCCGTCCTGGAAGGTTGTCTGTTTTGAGTGTGCTTCGAAATAAAGGCTTCTTCGTTAAGTTCCGTAGTTTCGTGTATAAATTGGACACCCCCTCCAATATCAAGTGTATAGGGATATTCCGCCACCTCACGGAAATGAGACGCACCTCCGACACGACGTCCCCTTATAAAACTGGCGCCCAACGTCGTGGCTCGAACTCAAGGCAGTACGAAACGGACATTCGAACTCAACTGTGAGGTACCTGATAGCGCCTAAAATCGAAATGGCGTACTTGGCCAAAAGTAAGAAACGTGATTTGATCCTACTCGCTCTAGAATTAGGAGAGGAAGTTCCGAATGATTCGCGTGTAGTAGATCTGAAGCTCATAATAACAAAGTCCTCCGGTTATGAGGAAGAATTCGTGAAAGCCCTGCTGGCTACTATTATCGGAGAAAGAGAGGGAGAAGAAGAACGAGCTAGAATAGTTGACGAAAGAGAAAAAGAACGATCTAGAATCGCCGAAGAAAAGGAGCGAGAAAGTTCGTTTGAACTTGAAAAGATGCGGTTGCAGCTTGAGTTTCAACGACTCTCGCAACCGGCAGAAGAGCCATCCGTCGCTCTCATCGATCAGCCCAAGTTCAACGTGAAAAGGTTGATCCCGAATTTCAATCCGAGTGAAGATGATATGTCACTATTCCTAAAGTTGTTTGAAAGACAGCTAAAATTCTTGAAAGTGGAGAAGGTGAACTGGGTTGCGTATCTGCTGGGAATTTTGCCGAATGAAGTTGCTAAACTCATTTCTCGAGAACCTGAAGATAAGGCCCATGATTACGACCACATCCGGGAGGTTCTCTTACGCCGTTTCAAGCTGAGTGCGGAAAGGTTCCGGCAGCTCTTCTCTACTCACAGAAAAGTACCTGGAAGGACTATCACTTTGAGATCCAAAGTTATTTCGAAGGCTGGCTGTCCGAACTGAATATTAGCAACTTTGACGAGCTGAAAGATCTGGTGATTTCGGATCAGATGAAGAAGAGGATTCCACCCGAAGTAAAAGAACATTTTCTGGATGTTTGGAGTGAGTGGACTACCCCTGATGAGATCGTGGAGAAGCTTGATGCTTATGATAACCTTCGAAACAAAAAGAGCGATATCCAATGTGAGAGGAAGAAGTTGCAGTCAAAGCAACACGAACCCCCTAGGTCCCCAGTGCGACAAAGAGACTTTCATTCTAATCAACGTGCGAATCCGGAATCGGAAGATGCAGGACGTCATCTTGTCTTAAGATGTTATGGTTGTGGGGAACCTGGTGTTACCAAGTCCCGATGCCGAACGTGTAATCCTCCAACGGATAGACCAGGACCCAGTGTCAACGCTTTGGACTCACACAGTTTATCATCCCATCCTAATACGGAATCGAAAGATGCCAGTAGCAGTCATATCCTAAGATGTTACGGGTGCGGAGAACCTGGTGTCGTCAAGTCTCGATGTCGAACGTGCAATCCTGCCACGAACACCCCAGAAGTTAGTGTCTACACCTTGGACTTTTCCAGTTTCTTAACTGAGAGACGACAAAGAAATGCTATCGAAGTCATGATCTGTCATAAGGGTGGAGCAGTGTGTGCTGACACTGGGGCCACACATTCGGTGGCAGGGGAGAAGCCATACCATCTCTTACAAGAACATGGTTTGCTGTTTTCCCGCAAGACTATCGTTATGAGACTAGCCGATGGATATGCTCGTAGAGCCAAAGTCCTAACTACGACTGTGGACATTAACGTCCAAGGTAAAGTGATTCCCACCGAGATGATGGTGCTACCACAGGTCAGGAAAAACCGAACCCTTCTCGGTACCGACTTTCTCAGTCATGCTGGTATCGTCCTGGATGTTCAGCAAGGAAAGTGGTACTTCTCTGAAGCTCCTGAGAAGCGACATCCGTTCGTCGAAGGCCCATCTGAAACCAGTGCCCTCCTGGCACTACCTGCTGAGTCACAATCGTGTCGACTTCGTGAAGATAAAGGTACCCACCTTACCTCTCAGCAACGAGAACTTGATTCATCCCCGGCGGAGTTCAATCGATGCTTCAAGCCAGGGGGAGGCCCGATACCTTTCATCGAGCAGCGAGAACTTTATTCCTTCTCAGAAGAATCCCATAGATGTTCCAAGTTAGGGGGAGGAAGACCTTTTCTCAAGCACCAGATCAACAAGAGTGGTGATGACAGGGTATACCGCTGTGAAGGTGGCCCTAGAGAAGACTACGAAAAGTGTCGTGTTTCGAATTCTCGCTCGACCTCGCGAGGAAGGCATGCTTGCTATAACTGCGGTCGACGTGGACACGTTGCCCGAAGATGTTGGGATCAGATAGTGTGTTACCAGTGTAAAAATCGTGGTCATATTGCCCGTAACTGTCCAGCCACGCTGATAAGCTATACAGCCCAACTGGTAAAGGAGCCAAGCAGTGTGAGCTGTTGAACTTCATTGCAGTGGAGAAGAGTTCACGGACTCTCCTCGAGTCCCAACGTGAGAATGATGTTTTGGATAAGATCATTGAAAACGTTGAATCTACTAAGGAAGCTGAAGATATCCTAAACGGGAGGAAACAAGAACTCGTCATGAATCCCTTAAAGCAGTACCGATTCCAAAGGGAGTTGACTCCATTACGAGATGCTGAGACCCCAACCGTGGTTACCCGGCCCCCAAGAGAGTGGTGTTCTTTAAAAGTGCACCCGAACCCTAGTTGGCGTCCAGAGAACTGGTGCGATTCAAGGACTGAACTTCGACCTGATACAAGAGTGTCAGCAGTTGCCCGGAGCTTCCCGTTCTGTTCGTCAGGAACTACTCCCAAAGGAAAGATGGCTGTTACTGGCTCCTCTCCGAGACGTCGTCGGAGCCAGAGGCGGAGATTGTAACGAATCTATTTTTCCAGTATGGACATTTTTACTAACTTTGTGGCCTTACACCACATAATATGCTTTGTTTGTTTATACGTTGTTAAAAGAAGGTGAGAAGAGAAAATCTATCTTCCAAGAGAAGAGAACGTGAGTTGGAATGTGGCTTCCGTCCTGGAAGGTTGTCTGTTTTGAGTGTGCTTCGAAATAAAGGCTTCTTCGTTAAGTTCCGTAGTTTCGTGTATAAATTGGACACCCCCTCCAATATCAAGTGTATAGGGATATTCCGCCACCTCACGGAAATGAGACGCAAATCCGACACGACGTCCCCTTATAAATGGAATTTTTCTGACGATATTGCTGATACAAGTTAGTAGCGATGCAAGAAACCCTCCCTAAAAAGAGCCAGTTGAGGAAAAACGAGCAAAATGGTTGTCCAGATAGCCGACCTTGACAAGTACAAAATAATCTAAATTTAAGGCACCTTATAATGATGTAAATATGGTCGGTCTTGACTAGCTGTAGTTTCACCTGAGAGCTTTACGCCGTGACCTATATGATTTTATAGAGTGAAAAATATTTCTTCGAAGAAGAGTTTACTGCCATCTAGTATTCAAGGATGACACTAAATTGTGCGCACTTATTAAGGAGACACATACTTGGAAATACTGCACCTATAAACAATGTGTTTATGTGAGTTCTAGCTAATCTATGACTTCCATGCACAATTAGTAAGGATGGATGGGTTGCAGGGCAGCAACTAGATGATGGGAGCAAGCCCGCTTTTTGGCACCTCCCTCCTTTCAATGTTGAAGGAAAGGTTAAAGGGTGAAATTTACACTCTAACCTCGGGTCCAAAGTGCTTTAAAGAATACCTTCAAGCGCTTTGCTGTGGTCCAGAGCACCAGACCAACACCCCCTATAGATAAGAATTATCTATATAAGTCTTATCTATAGGGGGTGTTGACCAGACCCGCCAATAAGTTACCACCTGACGTCAGGCGGATTATGAGTATACTTAAGACGCCTTCATATACTATGTATTAAGGAGTTCTAAGTATACTCATCCCTAGTTGCGGCCCGTTCAACAGGCAGGGAGAAACACCACATGCGGTGGGAAGTGAAGAATAAGGAAAATTAGTTTGCTCTCAAAAGCAAAGAAAAAAAAGAAAAAGAGACAGAAATTTACCACTGTTGGCAAAAACTGCACAAAAAACCACTACCTTACCAAAGCCATAAATTTCCCGCCAAACCTTTCTCAAACCAGCCCAATTTAGCGAAAAACTGCCAATCTGGCAACTCTAGGTTTCGATCCAAACGAATTTTTTTTTTTGAGCCAAAACTCGGGCAAAAAAAAGAGCTAAATTGGTCAAGTTATGACGTCAATGTGTGAAGAGTGTAAATTTTGATTTTTTTTAAAGTAATAATTTGATATTGAAATCCATTAAAATTTTTGTTTTAATGAAAAGAATCTTCCCTTATGGACGAACTCAGGCATCTTGAAGCATTGATTTTTCCATGAGCAAGGAATGTCTCTAGCAGCCATCGTTATGTATAATATTGGAGTGGAATCTGGCAACAAAGATTCATTTGCATAATCGTTTGTTGTTGTTGTCAAATGGACGTGAGCGAGGACGATAGAGATTTCGATGTCGAATCCAATGTAAATATTCCACAGACTTTATTTCAAAACCATTTCAGTTGTGGCCGTAGTGAAAACAAAAATTAGCACGTGTTAATTCTTTGAAAACTTTCACATGCATGTAACGTGGAAGTTTGAATGTCAATGTCGATATCCCACGTGCTTCTAAAGTATTTCATTATGTATGATGAAAAATGTATAAATATAGTTTGAAATGCGTGAAAAATAACGGGTTGATTAATTTGAATGAGAAATGGTTTGAAATGGGGAGGGTAATGTTTTTTTAAACGAAACTTTTTCGATTACCGTAATTGGGTAGATGGATTTAGTTTAGAAATTACAAACCAGTATTGATAAACCTTTTTTAATACAGTTGAACCCGCTTATAATGAAATCTTATACTACGAAGCAAGTGCAGATCTAGAAAGGGGGAGGCGCATGGCCCCCACACGGGGTGGGCTGACGAGGCTCTAGCCCTGGGGCCCCGGGAGGATTTTAATCATTTTTTTGTTTTTTCACGCTATAAATTCATCATAAAGGGGGGCCCCCGTGAAAGATCCCAGCCTAGGGGGCCATGGGGAGGCGATAGCCCATCCCAAGAGCCAAATTAATATGGGGGAAAATTTGTATGTCCTGTAAAGTATGGGGGTGTTCTGGTTACGCACCTACACAATTAGCTATTTTTCAGACACATCACCCTTTATCTACCTGCCTGTGCTCCATTCACAGTTGAAGATGTCTACCTCTGCTTTATTCGTAGCTGGAGATGTCTGCCTCCACTATTCGTAGCTGAAAGTCTCGGCTTCTTTCGTAGCTGAAAATCTTGTCTACCTTGGCTTCTTTTGTAGCTGAAAATCTTGTCTACCTCGGCTTCTTTCGTAGCTGAATATGCCTGCTTCCACTTCATTCTCAGCTGCAGATGTCTGCCTACACGCAGGCATGGATTTTGAGAGGGTGATGGGAACGACCGCCCCTCTGAAAAGTAGAATACTGTGGGAAAATTTGTCTGACCTGTATTTTACAGAACGATCAAAAGACCTTGTAATTTGCACCTCCCGACACATTGTCTTGGATTCGGGCCTGCTATGAAGTATTGGTAAAAGCCTTTTATATATATATATGAACTTGCAATACCAGAACAATATTGAAAATATTTCTTATAAACAATTGCCATATTTATGAATATTGGATTTAATGAAGTTTTATAAGATCAGAAATTCTCTTTCAGAAACAAAGTCTGTATGCAAAGTATTTCTGTCCTACTATTCCGAAAAAGATGGTGGATGTGTTTTGTCAGCGTCGTCTTTAGCTAGATGACTGTAGATAGCGCTGGTTTCTGTCATTCTCAGAACTGCTTGAATAAAGTGGTTTCTGAACTTCTGCCACTTACGGTTTCTTTGCCTCAGTCAGCATTTTCCCACGGCTCCCCATAATAGTCGCATAAAGAACCATTTTAAAACATTTAACAGGCGCACATCAGTATCGACATCTCATTTCTAACGAGGGTTGGCAATACCCTAGGAGCCATGGCACGCAAATCAATCCGAGGACACTTACCTGTCTCCACCACCATTGGACCACCTTAAGGCTGTCGATTCTTCTTATTAAACTTGAGCACTTATCATATATGGGTTATAATGAACATCAGATATTGCCATTGTTTTTGTTTCTGTGTGTGCCAATTCATTATATTCGAGCTTGACTGTAGTTAGGAAGAGTTTTATTATGAATGATTAATTTTGGGATATGGTAGTGATAGTTTAGATTTTGTTTAATCAGTGCTGCATAAGATAAGCATTTGCAGTGAAATTTATTTAAGGTCTTTTTTACATGCTTTAAGTGATTTAGTAGTAAATTAAATTTTAAGTTGCCAAGTATTTTAAAATGTATTGCAGATGGTAATGGCCATTTACACTCCATTTAGTTGGTAAGTGATTTAGTTTAATAAATAAAGATTCTATTTTTATTGTCAAGTAGACCTATGCACCAGTAGGCCTCCTATGAAAATCATCCAATCAGTGTTCATTAAATCCACTTAATGTGTGGATACTTTTTTTGAGAACTTGCCAAGTCAAAATTTAGTTAACTATTACATCATTTAATGCGTGTAAATGGGCTTTAACATGAAATTGATAAATATTTTTCATGTACATTATGTAATCTAATGATAACTTTTCTAATGAGGGTTTCAAGCCTGTCCTTTAGTGATTTTAAAAAAAAAAAGTGATTACCAAGTCTACAAGCATTCATTTTCAAATTATGTTTGAAACACACTGTGTGTTAAAATTTCTATGTTAAAAAAGCCTCTTATTTGTTGATATTGTAGAGAATGTAAAAATATAAATATCAAAAGAAGTCTCAAATTTTTTTATGATTTAGAAAAATATAATTATTTCTTCTAAACGAAGTCTCTATGTACCTGGGGGGGGGGGGGGAACACACACTCCGTTCTTCTGAGCTGAAATAACACTATTTCTTGAAGTAAAATGTAATCCTGTGTATGCTACTGCATGTATGCATATAAAAAATGTGTATTTTATATACTGCCAAAATTTTATTTTGAGCAAGAAACATGTATATTATACCTGTTGTTGAACTACATCATTTGTTGTCAAATGAGTTGGTCAACAGTGAGTGCTACAAAACTGATAAATGCTGCTACGAAAATAATTTTTCCTGCTACAAAAATCAAATTTTCATTTTCCACCTCTGTATATAGTAAAACCCAGATTTTAATACTCCACGTTTTACATTGTGTCATTCTAAATATGTTTTCCCCCCTCCTGAGACTTGAGGGCATTCAGGGTTGCCACTAGAAGGGGGGTAGCAGATAGGTCTGGTGCCGCGGGCGATCAATTTTTTCTTTCTTTCAAACCGAATACAACTCAGGTCTATCACCATCTGTGGGCGATTTTCTACCTTTTGAGTTGTGCCGGAAGTGTAACTGTGTGTGTACACCTAACAGTCTGAGTGCGTATGTAGTGTTGTGTTTTTTCAGTGCCGCCATCTATATTTCAGATGTGAAGTGATGTGTTATGATTGAATTACATTTGTAGTGTTTGTAGGTCTGTTGTTCTCTGCTGCGAGACTTTTTAAAGGGGAGATCGGCTCGCATTCGCGCCTTGAAGTTGGGAACCACAGAAAACCAACTTCAGCCGACCACCAATATGGCAACAGTGGAGTTAGAACCCGGGTTCTCGTGATGCGAGTCTGTCACTCTGACCACCGCAGCGGCGCGGGCAATGGACTTTTTTTTTAAATCGAGCACAACTCAGGTCTATCGCGCCATAGGCAATTTACTACTTATTAAATTGTGCCGGAATCGTAAGTGTGTGTACCTAACAGTCTGAGTGTGTATCTAGTGTTGTGTATGATTTTTCAGTGCTGCCATCTATATCTCAGAATTGAAGTGAGTGATGTGTAGTGACTGAATATTTGTACTGTTTGTAGGCCTGTTGCTCTCTGTGGCGAGACTTTTTACAGGGAGATCGGCTCGCATTTACGCCTTGAAGTTGGGAACCACAGAAAACCAATTTCAGCCGACCACTGACAATGGACTGGAAGGGGCCCGTAATTCACCCTTTAACTGCTTTTTCTACATGGCAAGGGGTGCCAAAATGCCTAGTACAAAGTACCTAGTTGTGGCCCTGAGGGCATTATTAATAGGAAGAGCTATCCTGCAACTTATATCGACAGTCTTGAAACAAATTACTGATATAAGTCGGGGAAGCATTGTAATATAAACCATGATTCCAAGGAGTGTTTGTATGACATACCTCTATAAAGCTGATGTGCTCTATAAATTTGAAAACTATCTGTGTTCTTTTGTATATCATACAGGAATGTGTATGCATTTATACTAAGTATTGTTTTTAAATTGCAGGTGGGTCGACGAGCTCACCACAATGCATTGGAGCGTAAACGCAGGGATTGTATTAAAGATAGTTTCAAAGAACTTCGAGACTCTTTGCCTGGAATCGCTGGGAAAAAGGTTTTTCATTACCACTGCATTTTATTTCAGTTTTTTTTCTAGTTTGATGGCTTTGTTAGAGTAATTTATTAGTTTCCATAGTTTATTTATTTGTGCACTATTAAACATGGTCAAACATTTGTGGTTGAGAGTTCAGTGTGTGATATCACTTTAAATATAAATACGTCACCCCTTGGGTCCCTGAAACTCACAGGGTTCATGTGGGTTTTGGGAAAACCCGGAATTGTCAGGGAAAAAATATTTACTAAGAAAAGTCAGGGTGAATAGTCCATTTTTGTTCTGAAACCTAGGAATTTCTGACAATGGACCTGAAAAATCATCGCCATTGTTGGCTGATTGGAAGAAAAAAAAAAAATTTGAAAGGGAAATCCGGAACTAAATTACGATCCGACAACTTTTTAAATATTGATTGAAATGCAAAAAAACATTGTCACGTACTGGGATGCACCCCTCTCCATTTTATGACATTTTCTCTCCCATGAGAAGAAAGGAACCTTGCATCTGGTCAAGATGGGGACCAGAGCGTGGGGGTGGAGGATAAAAAAGGAGAAGAGAGGAGAGGCTTGACTGTTGTGGTGAGAAAAGGCCACAAAACATGTCTCACACAGTGAGAGAAAAAATACCATTATGTAAGACGATGAAAGTTATACTGATTAGGCGTTATTAAAACTGCTTTGGATTTTTATTTCTAAACAAACCAACACCAGCATTGATGAAGGTGTCTGGCACAAACATGGATACTGCTGAGGAGAAACGAAGTTTCATAAGCGCGATTCTGATGTGTACCTTCAACACTTTTGTTAGACCAATTCTCGAGCATGCATCTCCAGTTTGGAACCCTTAGGCCTATTTGATTGGTGACATCAAACTAATTTAAAAACCCCAAAAGCATTACATGAAGTGCCTGCTTACTAAGTACTTACTTACTGCCCCATGACCTCTCGTATCCGGAACGACAGCAACTCTTGGGTCAACAATCTCTAGAATGGGGCAGACTGATCAACGACTTGAGACTGCTATATAAAATTGTCTGTGGTCTAACCTATACTTCAACTCTTTCATCGAACATAAAGTTCATGAACTCTTGCACCTGAAGTCACCAGCTGTGCATACGTATTCCATTTGCAAGAAAGAACCGATTACAGTATTCATTTTTTATGATGGGCTGACAGAGCTTGAAGTAGACTTTCATCCACTCTCGTTTGTACACCGATGTACGCGTTATTTCGCAAATGACTGTCAAGCTTTGACAGTTCGAGTTTCTTGATCAGATACTCATTTTAATTTAATCCCCCCCACCATGTATGCACAGTTCGTCATAATTTCGTTTTTTTCTTTTGATTCTTATCGTGTTTTTCTTCTATTTCTTCCCCATTTTAAGTGCAGCCAGCCTTTTGTGGATGCAAATAAATATGTGACTGAAAAGGTTGTGCACCCTTGATGTATAAAACACTGCAATTAGACAAATATATGTGATTTTTAGTAAGTCTGTGTGGAAGAGCAAATTACTGCAACCTTATTGTAACTGATGTTAGCTACACATCCTAGAAAGCCATGTGTAAAAAGTATGAGGAAAGCTCAATTGCAATAATTTTATAAATTCTCTTCGATGAGCAACACCGGATAAAGCATGTGTATATATATTGATTTGCCACATAGGTAATTTTTGTTTGAAAATGATGAGGGGCAAGAAAACTGTTTCAATCTAGATCTAGAATGCGTAGATAAAAATCTAAATACTCAGTGGGCTGATTAGATTGAAAAAGTCAAAAATGACACGTATAAAACGTGGTGTTGGCTTTGCAGCAAAATGTTTGATTTGAGAAAAATTGACAGACAAGCTATTCAGAGTCACACCAAGCATGTGAAATCAGAGGAGTTTTGTAACTAAACAACCCCTCAATTGCTACTGTTTGCTTTTAGTGCAAATACGAGTGAAAAGGGTAAAGGCTGCTTCATACTACTCTAGCATGACGTGGGACCACGTAACATCAGAGTAGTGTGTGTTGCCCTTTAGCCAACTTGCAAGGAATTGTGATGCAGTGAAACTAACTACATCTTTGACTAATTATGTCACAAAGGAAACAACTATGAAGACTTAAATGTTCTGGGTATCAAAATTAGTGATGTCCTACTCATCCTATAATAATTCAAGGATGTTGGAGGAAATTTTTAGGTAATGTTTTCAGATTGTGATATTGCAAAAATGAAAATCTTGCATTCCTTAATTGACTTTCATTTTCCTATCAGGTGTGTTTGAAAAGTATAAATGCATGTATGAAAAAATGTAACGATAATGTAAGATTGTGGATTATATTATTCGTACGATATATGACATTATTATCATGATACTAGAGATCATATAGAGTATCATAACTAGATACTCTAGTTAATACTAGAGATGTAAAATTCTCGAGAATAATCTTTCGTAGAATATTCTCACCGAGAAGAATATTCGAGAATATTCTCTGGTAGGACTACTATTATAAATAGCTTGAGAATATTCTTAGTTCTTGATGAGAATATTCTCCTGTTATTTATAACATAGTTACATATAATATCCTTGAGATTATTCTCTGGAAGGACTACTTTCATAAATTACTGGGGAATATTCTTATAGAAAATAATAATAATTATTCCGAAGTTATTAATAATAGTCTTTACATAGAATATTATCCTCGATGAGAATATTCTTCAGTTACTGAAATCTTTCCAGAGCGTATTATGAAAAATACATGTAATAACATGTACAGACCTGCCAACTCTCCCGATTTAGGCGGGAGACTCCAGATTTTTCATCCTTCCTCCCGCTCCCCGGATTTATTAAAATTTCTCCGGATTTTGGCAGAAAATTAGATTTCACGTTGTTGTGACGTCAATGAAAGTAGTCGTCGTTAGGGAAAACAGCCGTAGTCATTTTCATCGAGCAGCCGTAAAAAAAGGTCCTTGTGACCGCATTTAAGCAACTGGCAAAGACGCGACTTTGTTTTCGTAGCATTTATTGGCAATCATTTATCAGGGGCATGGCCTTCGTTGCTGAAATTCCTGTATAATCGTTATTGTATTCCATTAACAGCCGCGCGATAAACACGTTTTTTCGTCCGCAGCTTTGTAATTTGAAATTTTTTTCATCGTTTCTTCTGATTAAACATCTTCAGAAAGAAAATATAAAACTTTCAGCTATATACAGCTAAATATAAAGCTTTTAAGAATTCATATACCCAAGATTATCAATCACTGATAGCATCCACGAAAGGAAACACTTACTTTATTAACAGTATGTAGGTGTGATTTCTCTATTCTGCATGGGAAGACTGGCATAGAATTATATTCTTCTCAGGGGCAATGCAGAATGTGCCTTGGGGGGGGGGAAATGTAACTTTTTCTTAATTTATTTAAAAAAAAAAAAAATTTTCAAAAATTTTTTTTATGATTTTTTTTTTTGATCGAGTCTATGAGTGTCGAGGAAGGGGGGGGGGTACCCCCCTCGGGAGAACCTCCGGATTTCTGGATTTCAAAAGTTGGCACGTCTGCATGTATTATAATAAATAATCTCGATAAATAACTTGAGAATAATTTTTTGATAATTTTTAAAATTATTGGTAAAAATCAATAAATTTTTAATAAGAATATTCTCTAGTAATTTATAATAGTAGTCCTTTGAGAGAATATTCTCATCCCCATCTCTCTTCCCGTCAAGAAGATGGGTATATTGAAGTTTGTGAAGAAAACCGTTTGTTTGTATTGAAGCTCAAAACAAGTAGGGTAGCAAGCAAAAAAGTGAAGAAAACCGTGCGAGACAGCCACGTATGGGCATACAATGGATAGTACACGCGTATCAATGCGCAATACAGAAAAAAGACGTAAAAAAATTTGGAATTAAGCTTTAATTCTTTGAAAATATGGAAAAAACATGAAAAGATGATTTAGGGCAACAATTTGGTTACATGTAAATGTTAAAAAAAAGTACTGTTTAGGCATGATGCATGGGTTTTAATAGGGCGTGTGGTCTCCTCGAACAGCTAAGACTGCTGCACACCTGTTTGCCATGGATGCGATGAGGTTATCGATCAGACTTTGGGGAATACTGTTCCACTCCTCAAGAAGTGCAATCTACAAGTCTCGGACAGTAACAGACGGCCTTGGTCGCGCAGCAATGCGTCGTCCAAGCATGTCCCAAACATGCTCGATTGGATTCAGGTCAGGAGAGCACGCTGGCCATTCCATACGCTGTATTATTTCAGCTTCAAGCATGTTCTCCACCAGACGAGCTCTATGCGGTCGGGCATTATCATCCTGGAAAACAAAGGAATCTCTAATGGCTCCAGCGTAAGGGATGACATGAGGTCGCAGTATCTCGTCTGCATTTCTTCGGCCGTCAAAGTGCCATTCCAAATAATATGCATGTCCGTACGTCCGCCTATGCTGATTCCACCCCATACCATCCAACCAGCTCGTCTGTATTGTGACCTTTCACGAACGAATGCGGGGTTATTTCGAGTGCCCCTGTCCCTCCATACCAGAACACGTCGGGTGTCACACTCCAGACTGAATCGGGACTCGTCTGTAAACAGCACTTGGCTCCAATCATGTTGCTCCCAATCTCGATGTTCAGCAGCCCATCTTCTTCGGGCCGCACGGTGGCGTGGGGTCAACGGAATGCAGACCATCGGTCTACGTGCATAGAGCCCTCCCTCATGAAGCCGATTACGTACTGTTTGGCTGGACACCCTTCATCCAGTTGCCAAGAGCAACCGTCTTTGCAGCTGCGTAGCATTCTATGTTCTATTTCGACGGGCTGTTAACCGTATATACCGGTCATCAGTTGCTGTAGTGGCGCGTGGCCGACCTCGCCCTGGCCGACGTCTAACATTTCCTGTTTCTTGGAATCGATTCCACAGCCTTGCAACAACACTTCTGGCGACTCCAACAGCATCCGCGACACTACGTTGTGTTTGCCCAGATTCCAGTCTGCCTATAACACGCCATGCCATGGATTCCGGTAAATCACGTTTTTGAGACATCCTCAAGTCACCTTGTCTCAAAAAAAAAAAAAATACTGCGCAATCAAATTTCACAGTTACTGCAGTAGAACAGACGTTTCTTCAACATCCCGATTTCTGCCCTTATCTCCTTTTTCTGGTTTTTGACGTCATGAACTTTGATTTGCATATGAAGTTTTCTTCTTCCGTTTCCTGCTAGGCTTTAAATTATGGATGATTCATTTTATGTTACTTATCGGTATACATCTTTGCGTAATTTTGTTAAAACCATGTGCTCCCCTAATTGTTTTGAGCAGTGTAGATTACAATATTTAAGTTTGAAAGCAAGAAACTTAAACCAACAGAGCTGAATTGCACAACTTTTAAAGAAATGTGAGTGATACAGAATTTAAGTATATGTGCATTGAAGAAAACAACAGTTCTGTATCTTCTTAGAATGAAGGTGATTGTATAAGAAAAGCTTCCTTTATCAATCAACTTTGGTTTAATTTCTTTTGTTGTGAACTTATTTCTGAAAATTTATCTAATTTTAAAATAACTTTTTAAGGTTTTAATCTAAAGGTTTCTAAAATATTTATAACCAAACTTTTAAAACCTGTCATCATGACCTGGAGAATATTCTCGAACTAAAAGTTGTCATTGGGGGTTATTATACCAAAAATTGCTTTGTTGTAAATGTTTCAGGCAATGAAATCTAATTTATATTTCACAATATGAACAAAATTAGTAAAAAGAATTTAAATTATTTAAATGAATATTCTCCATTATTCTCAAATTTTTACATCCAGGATAATATTCTCACCTCACATCTCTAGTTAATACAATTTCATAATTATTTATATTATAATTTATAGCAATTTTTTTTCAAACTTCAAGGTACAAATGTAAACAGGTCTCTCATTGAAAGAAAAAAAAAGTTCCAGTAGATTGCAGGCAGATCTGCAACAGAATAATTACACAAAACACTTTTGGGCATTTGTCACTTTTAATGACAACTTACAAAGATAGATCGCAGCACTCTTCAAAGGAATTTTTTTTTAGGTTTCATTTGCGGTTAAGTGGTGGTGTACTTAGGACACAGGATAACAAAATTTGCTTCCGCACTGTAATCATATGCAATTTCTAGTTTTAGTTTCTGATCTATAGAAATAGACTGGCACTGAATGCAGAGCATGCACATCCTTCAAGGAAGAGACTTTCTGGATGCTGTTGCTGAATAAAACTGTAAAAGAGAGAAAAGTTTATGGTTTTTGTCAAGAAATTTTTCTTTGAGTTCATTTCAGCAATAATATCCAGAAACTCTCTTAAATGATGTGCAAGGTTTTGTTCAAAAAGAGTATACTACCCTAATTTTTTTCTGAAGCTAAAGCAGCATTATTTAGTACACTTATGACGATCCTAGTCTCATTCTTACATTTTTTCCTGCTTGCAAAAGCTGTCAATTGCCAGAAGACTGCAGATAAGTGAAGAAGTATGAGTGCAATCACATTTTTGGTTTTTAACGAAATGGCAGAAAACTTGAACAATGACACTGCATTAATCATGATAGAGCTGCCAATTGTGATGCAGAACCTCTTGGTAGTACTCCTTGGTGGTACTGTGTGGTTGTGGTACTTGGTGGTACTGATGGTTGTACTGTGTGGCACATACTTCAGCATGTCTTGTGTCATCTTCCAATTGAGTTGCTTCTGCTCGATCATTAGCAGCTCTAGCATGAACTTTGCTAAGATTCTCCTGAAGCCCAAATCATGGGTCAAAATAGAATGAATATATCCGGTGGTGATGCTTACCTTGTCTGCAAATTCTCGGATTTTGATTCTGTGATCCAACATCATCACTTGGTCGATGATGATCTTATTTCTTCATGTTGAGGGTCCACCAGAACATGCTTCACTCTCCGCTGATGTGCTTCCATCTTTGAAGTGGTTGTAACACTCCGTTATTTGTATGGTGCCCATTGTTTCATCTCCAGAAGCCTGTTGGATCTTGCAAATTGTTTCCACTCTGGAATCACAGAGCTTCACACAAAATTTAATGCAGTAACATTCAAGTCCTTACTGCCATTTTGTCAAAAACCAAAAGTGTGACTGGGCTCATTTATTTATCAGCGGTCTGCCAGCAACTGGCAGCTTCTACAGGTAGGAATAAATTCAAGCATGCACACTAGGATCACTTACATATGTGCATTAAACAAGTATGTAGGTGATTAATTAATATTCTCTGTAGCTATATTGGTTCACACACTAAAATGGTCAGTACTTTTTGAATGGTCCTTGTATTGTGTGCTGAGAAAAATCATCTCTTTCTCTCTAATGCACAGCTTTTTTCATGCACTTATGATGTCAAGGAATCTGTTTTTTTCTGCCCTTGCAAGTTACCTATCTTCATTTGGTTTGAATATATTGTTATTCTTAAGTGCTAATAATTATTGAATTAAATGCTTGTTATTCTTAATATGATGTTAAACACAAAGTGCATTAAAGTTCACAATTTTTTAGTCTTCAAGAGTGCAGATACTGAAAACTGCAGCTGGTTATATTCAACATATGCGGCGTAAAAATAATGAATCTCGAAAAGAGATTGAAGATCTATTGAGACAGACCAGCATTCTCGAAGATGCAAGTAAGTCGTTTTCAACAAATAACATTAGTGTATAGACATAAATCACACACACACGTATCCCTTTAAGACCTGGTATGCATGAATGTAACTTTTTCGTGCTTTAGATGTTCTTTTGTGTTTTTAACCTCAGGGAGTTCTGCTTGCTTTCAGTGATAAAACGTTCACAATTCTTGGAGTCAAGCTGAAGGTTAACACTAAGCACTAAGGTTAAAAAAAGTACATGGAAGAAGAACAACCCCCCAAGTCATGTAAAGTCACACATTTGACTAAGGTGAATGAGGCATAACTTCGGAAACAAACATTGATTTAATAATAAATAACATGAAAACATTCACAAGGGTAAACAAAAAAAAACACAATACCGGCAGTCGACCACAATGGCCTGATCAACAAAATCGCCAACTATTCTTTTCTTCACTTTTGGCCAAATGTTTCCTTCATGTCTGCAGCACTATCTTTTGCCCTTAAAACATGGGTCTAAAAGAAGTAGGGGAGAGTGGGGTAAAACCAGATAGAGCATTACCTACAAATCTAGTGCTGTGATCCTCCCGAAAACATATAAATTACTGTTTTGCAGCCCTTAAAGAAACTTTAATGAAGATTAGGTAATAGTTACTGTGTGTATGATTTTTAAAACAATTTTTAAGTTTTTGGTAGAAGTAACTTAAAATTTTGTGCTTTATATTATCTACCACACTCGACTTAATAATTAAAAAATCATAATTGCAAGTTCATGAGTCATTACTGAACAAAATTGTGCCATTTTGTTTCATGGATGCCAGTGTGGGGCAAAACTGGATACTTCTGAGTTAAGTTTGAATCATAATATTCTCAGTATCAACACTAGAAGACCAAATTAAGAAATTTCATAGAGTTCCTTGTTTCAGAAGCAGCAGTAAGAAAGCTATTAGGTATACAATATGTTACAAAAGCATCAACATCTCAAAAAGATTCAAAACAAAAAACGGGAAAACATATATGCTGCTTGTTCCTTCTCTCTAATGAGTTAATGATAATAAGCTCGATGATCTTCGAAGATTCTTTCTTGAGATTATATATAGGGCTGGATATGTTATAAAGGTTATTAGACAAAAGAAGTTTACCTGTTATCAGCAGGCTGCTATTTAACTGGCACAGCAGAAATCACTGAAAAACCCCTTTAAAATGTCATATCTTTTTAAGTAAATTAGGCCTTATTTTTAGCAGGTGCAGAGTAAATGGGATGAAAAAAATGTGCTCCATTGAAAAACTAAATTTATTAAATATCTGGGCTTTTCAGTGATCAAACAAAAAGATTTTTCTTCACAGGATATCGGCTTTTGTCTGTCAAATACAGTGTCCTCAAATGGTGTAGTCAGACCTGCGAACTCTCCGTATTTAGGCGGGAGAAAACTCCGGATTTGTTAAAATTTCTCTGGATTTCGTGCAAAAAATAAGTTTTTACACACGCAAAATTTATTTCACGACAAAGCGAACTTTCACGTTGCCGTGATGTCAATGACAAACTGCCATCGTCATTGGAGGGAGCACCCTATAGAGGACAGCCATGGTCATTTCCATCGAGCAGCCGTAAAAAAGTCTTGGTGGCCGCATTTAAGCAATTGCAAAGACGTGACTGTTTATGTTGCGTTTATCGGCAATCATTTATCAGGGACATGACCTTGGTTGCCGAAATTCCTGTATAATCATTATTGTATTCCATTAACAGCCGTGTGGTAAACACAAGTTTTTTCGTCCGCAGCTTTGTATTTTGTAGTTTTTTAAATTGTTTCTGTCTTCTGAAAGGAAATATAAAACTTTAAGCTATATAAAGCTAAATATAAAGCTTTTAAGAGTTCATATATCCAAGATTATCAATCACTGATAACATCCACGAAAGTTCATAAAACTTATGTTTTATGAACAGTATATGTAGAGATGTGATTTCTCTATTCTGCATGGAAAAATTGACATGGAATTATATTCTGCTGGGGGGGGGGGGGGGCCAATGGAACTTTTTCTTAATTGATAAAAAAAACTTCGAAAATTTTTTTTTGATCGAGTGTATGAGTGCCGGGGAGGGGGTATCCTCTTCGGGAGAATATCTGGATTTCTGGATTCTAAAAGTTGGCACGTCTGGGTGTGTCGCAGCACCCTGGTGCATGTTCGTTTGTCGGGTATAGCAGACTGTCGGCCGTGACAACAGTCCTGGGGAGCTGCAGATAGGTGTTGATGAAGGAAAGGGACGTCATGGGTGGGATAAGTTTGAGAATTCCCTGGTTAATAATTTTTTTTTTTGAGGTCATCGCTATTAACTGAATTTCTGAACACCCAATGTAAGGTGACTCAGAAAATAATCCCCCTCCCCAGTTTCAAAGTTTTCTGTACACATAATTGAGTCATGATGTCATTGGAACATGTGAAGTTCACTTTTTTTTGTGAGTGCAGTATTTTTTCTTTCTTTCTTTCTTTCCATGACCAGTTCAAGATCTGGAAAATGGGCGAATCAAGAGAAATTCTGTGTATGACAACTCAAAATACGATCCGGCCCAGGACAACATGAGTTTCGGGAATTTCGCTGAACCAGACTCATCCGATACAGACAGTTCAAACTGCAGTTCGAAGGGGAAATTAAAGTGAACAAAGGAAGACTTTTTGAGCATGGCTGGTTTGTTTTTATACAGGATTTTCTCAGACATTTTCTTCCCATTGTTTTTGAACTTTCATTTTTTTCCACCCAATTTATTGTGTGTGCAGACATACTTTTGTTGATTTTTTTTTTAATGTTGAGCCGGCGATTATCTAATCAAATGCATGATTCAGTAAAGAAATTTTCTGGAGATGCAACAAGAAACGAGTAATCCACATTTTATTTGTTATGCACATATTATTTTCAAAGGCAGAAGTTATTATTCCAAGTGTGATTGAAATTTTCTGCTGTATTTTGTTATTTGCATATTTTTCTGACCTTTGTTATTATGACAAATATTTGATGTTCAAAGTTATTATATCTTCATCGATTGATCCCATTGACAAATGTTTGACGTATTTCCGTAGTATATACAGTTGAATGTTCATCCAATGAAGTTGCCTCATTCCATCAAAAAAACCCTTTATATAAAAAATTGTTATAGCAAATATTAAAAAAAAAATCAATACAGAGTAAATTAATGGGAATATGAGTGCTCCACTAAATACTTGTTATTTGGAGACTGCTGTTCATATTTAGCAAAATGGGCTTGATCATTAGCATATGCTTTCTCTTCCCCCTTCCCACTTATGAAGTCATTTTTATTCCGTAGTCCAATGCTGACATATCGAAGTGTGAGGGAGAGAAACCTTTCAATATATCAATGCATATTTAAGAGATATTGTATTCTTTGTTTTCATTAAATATAATTTTTTGTTCTCTGGATGAAGAATAAGAGTATTAAATTTTCTTAAAATTCCCACTCGAAATGAATTTCAGCCTTTGAATAGACCAATCGGATAGCACTATTCTGCAAGCGTTAAGACGCTGCATTAATATCTCACGCAGGCTCACAGCTTTATTCTGACCATGGCGTTTGAAGTGAACAGCCATACTTTTTCCGCTAAGCAAACCGAGCGTTAAGATTTGGTATTCAACTTTAGTGGGAAACTTGGTCAGTGTGACTAGTGGTTAAATATATTTCCTTTGAAGATGACATCCATTGGTGTTGAAATGCATTAGGACTTTTTGTATTTTCGTGTATTTGCCTTATTCGTTGGTGTCGTCTTAATGATTATTCAACTATTGAAACGTCTACATCTGCCAGTTGTTAGAAATATAAAACTGTAAGTATATGATTTATTCTAAAATCTCTCTTTGAATCACAGCAAACCCTCGATTTAACGGACTAATAGAGATGAAGGTATGTATGTTAAATTGGGAATGTTTTCTAAACGTACTGCTCTGATAACCAAATATAAGATTTAAATTATTTTTAGATAAATAAATACAATAGAAACTTATGTAGGGCTAATGATGGGGGGAGTGATCACATATAACTGAAAAAACACTGTTAAAACCTGGATTGTCAAATTTGCTCCCTGTGTAGTTACCCATTCCCCCCCCCCCCCCCCCCCCTCTGGGCTGGGTTTTTTAGCTTAAAAAACATGGGGGGTTTTTCAGGGAAAATTGTTTTCAAAGCAAATGTGTTGCTTTCAGATAAAAAAAAAAAATTCAGGTTGGTTTAGTTTTTTTTTTAATGTATTTAAACAGTTTCTGCATAGCACAGTGTTTAAAATGTGTATATTTTGAAGTACTTTTAAATGATTTTTTTAGGAGCAAAAATATGATAAAAATAATTTCTTGGAATCACAAACACACGTTTTTATAATTCTTCTGACTACCTTTTTTTTTATTTAAGCATTTAGATAAGAAATTAACATATTAAAATATGTTACAAGAAACCACAAACAGAAAATGCAATCATGAACCTTACAAATATACCTGATATGTAATATGTGATAATCATGTCCACAGAAATTATTGCTTATTCATAATACAGAATAATTTCTCTCTCACACACACACACTTGTATTGAAGCCTCTGTGAAAAAGTAAGCCAATGTACGCGCGTAAACTGAATTTTCATTCAAAAAATATTTACATGTTTGCATTATTTTTTTTATAAGTTTTATACAGCCACATCAGACTTTCATAATTGAAATATCAAGACACAAAAATAACATTATCTCATAACGAAAAGAAAATGACTTCGTGGGATTCTTAAATTTAACATTGGTAACAAACACTTTTCTTCAAATGAAACAGAACAAAAAGTATAGTTTTTCTCTGAAAATAAAAACTCAACCAAAAAATAAGCCTTACTTGATTTTTCAGGATGCTCATAATGTATAAGCCTGACCCCGAAAATTGGCCTGTTAAAATAGTCAGCCAGATGAAGGCATTCTGTAGGTTTGTTGCTATGCATGACAGGTTTCATTTTATAAAGTGATAATATACAGTAATGTTATTGACTCTTACTGTTAATTCAAGTTCTTCAGTATTTTTAAGTTTTAAGTACCCAAAAATGGCTAATTTTTGGGCACTTGAAACTAGCGGAAAACACCTCTAGAGTAATGAATCCTCAGAATGACTGCTATCTACTCCTCTTAACCAGATCATGGCCTGCCGCTTTGTCCCAAGGAACTGCTATCTCCTGACCCTTGATATTGTTTAAGTTAAATATTTTGAGGTTGTGGAAAAAGGAAATTCAATTTTGTCCAAAAAAACCCTGCTTGGATTGGGTTTTTTACAACCCTGGTTAAAATGCCAGGAGTGAAAATTTTTTTTTAAATAAAAGGGCAAAAAGGCATGTATTTTACATGTTTAGAATATGACTATCCAGTGTATATATTCATATTGTCTGTGCGAAAAAATCATATAAAAAATTACACTTATTTACACAGATATGTAGCCACATTAGTAATAAATTGAGCTTCACTGATGGCAGAAATACAGTAGAACCTTGATTATTCAGGCTAATGGTGGGGAAGGTGATCACGGATGATAAAAATCATGGCTATCATTTTCCTGTCAGCCATTCTACACAGTTCTAAAATGTACAATGAGAAAAAGACAAATAGGGAATAGAGCTGGTCCAGCCAAATGAGTCATGCGGTCACACATCTGGAGTTACATCATCCTTGTACCTTGTCTTTCAGTTGTAAAAAAAGTAGATACATTTCAACACCCTCTTCCCCATACATGAAAAGCTTTTTCCTGCCGCCACCTGTAATTGGCTTTTTATCTTCAAATGCCCATCACCCCAGAGCAATGTCTGGTTCTTAGATGTGTGCATAAGGAGCTGATGTTTCAACGCATTGACATTAGACTTTACCTTTGACAATGGGGAGGGGGTTCTGTAAAAGAATGAAAAAATTCAGTTCTACGAAATAGAAATGTTTGTTTTCATTACTATTTTCATAAAATCTTACGTAACCAATGAAAACAGCAATATGGATATAGAAGAGCCAAACATGAAACTAAAATTTTCATATCATGGTAATCTGCACACTGGGTAATCAAGATTCTACTGTAGCTGCAAAATTTTAAAAGATTAAATCTGAAGACCATTAAATCGAGGGTTTACAGTATTTTCAGAAGTGATGGAAACTTACCAAATTTTACCATGTTGGAGACATCAACACATTGATTGGTGTAATGATCCACAGTATTCATATGAAGAGCAGATTTGTCTCTCAGCATCTGCATCATAGTTTCTTCAATTGTAAATCGGTAAATTAAGCACTGTATGTTTAAATTTATTATATTAACCTTTGATGGAAGATGCCTCATTTTCACCACCTGACATCTACTGATACAGAAATCTACCAAATATAGGTTTGCCAAAGCAAATTTATTGACTCAATTGTGTTAAGAATTTGTTTTTCATCAAAATCAATGTATTCTAACTCGCCCTTGCCCCCGAAACCCAGATTATTGGGAAAACGTTTTTTTTACATTGTTGAAGTGTTACATTGGGAGCTTGAATTAAATTTTTATGTTGTATCATTTTTTGAAGTTCCGGGTATATGATATGCTGTAGTGCATCACTGGTCCTTATTCTGATGTCAAGACAGACTCGTTATTTCTTTGATTCTGCTGTTATCATTCACAGAAATAAATTCTAAAATCAAATTTATTTGTGTATGTCACTGGAAAGTGTGCCATTTGTACAGTTGAATACCATTATAGAGAAAATATCTTGTTTTAACAAATACTTTTCTAATCCCTCTGGATAAGTTTACCTAAGAACAATGTTAAAACCTGGAATTCCTTCATAGCAAAATTTTGTTTTAAAGAAGTGATTTCGCCTGTCTAATTTTTTGTTATAACAGGATTCGACTGTATAAATGAAAGACTGATTATATTAAACATGTGCATTTACTGTATACTCCAGAGGTTCTCAAATTGTCTGGCATATGGAGGCACTTACAAATTTTAGAAGCTGAGGGCAGTGGGGTCTATTACAGCAAAATGTTCGAAAACCCAAAATGCTCCAAACCCCATAAGCTTGTCTTCGATATCACATATTAGAAACAATTTTTGTTTCAAAATTTTAACTTTATTGAAATAGTGAGTTCTCCGGATATTTGTTTAATATCTTTTATACGACTTATTTAATTCAATACCATAAATTCATTCTTTTTTTGCCATGTATGAGTTCATCAATATACTGATAAAAATAATTTCGGCAAATATGTATGATATATACAGTCAAACTTGGTTAATTTGAATTTAAAGGGGACAGCAAAAAAGTTTGAATTAGTCAAAATTAGAATTATCCAATTCATTAATTTCAGACAACTATGCTTTCGCTAAAAAAAATCTTGGTAATTATGAAAATGTATTGAATGCTAATCCACATTTTTGTGCCAGTTACCTTGTTGCAACCAGTGTCGTATAAAATATAAATGATCACGAAATAAATTAAGCTCTTTATTTTTTTTTCTAACACGTTCATAGATTCTGAATGTGTTTGTACAGGGACTTCAGTAGTGCTTTTTTATATTAATTTTCGTCCTCTTCATGAAAATATTAAATGTGACTTTATTCGCTACTTCACCAATGTTCGCATCCATAAATCTACCACAGTTTTTGTGTTTTTTTAGAGTTAAACTAAAGGTATTTGGACATGGTTAAAAATGTTACTGAGCTACACTGGTATTCTAAAATGAACAAACAATAATGCTAGAGAGCAATTAATTAAATTTACAGACAAGTTACTACTACTAAACTACACATGCACCTCATCCATATTCCTCTGCGGAACCTCTAACGAATTGGTTACATGCAGGAATGTGCGTGTACGTGTAGTGAAACCTGACGGGAAGTTTGTTTCTGTGTAATGCTTGTTATGTGTAGGGCTGCCATCTGCCACCAGTTTTTCTAACTATGAGTGAAGTGTAATGATTAAATAATTTATCAGCGTAGGCCTGTTGCTCTCTGTGGCGACACTTTTTAATGGGGAGATCAGCCCACATTTGCGCCTTGAAGTTGGGAACCACAGAAAACCAACTTCAGCTGACCACCACTGTGGCAACGATGGGGTTCGAACCCGGATTCTCGTGATGTGAGTCCGTCGCATACAAGTGACTGCAAAATGCAAGCCACTCTCATTAAAAAGCCTCGCCCCTGAGAGCAACAGGACTACAATGGTAGAAATATCCATACATCGCTCTTCACTCAGAATTTTTAATATAGATGAGACCACTAAAAAAATTCACACACAACACTATGTAGTACTCTGACTGTTAGGTACACATGCTATGGGGATAGACCAGAGTTGTGCTCGGTTGAAAGAAAAAGAAAAGGGTTCAGCACTCAAGTTTAAGAACATTCCGTCTTTGGGGGTGATTACTACATTCACACATATTTGCTGAGCAGTAGCATTTGCAACTGCTGGTAAAACACCAGCTGCCCGCTGAGATAAAAGTCAGTGTGTGTGGGTCTGATAACGAAAGCATTGTGTGTGTGCTTCTTACAGCCACAACAAAAAAAATTGAGATTTAGTTGATTGTTATTTTTTTAATGTTCTCATGCTATATTTCAGAAAAGATCAGTAAGTCACAGAGTAAAGAAGAGGATCACCAAAAGTTAGCCAGGAATTCAGAGGAAAAAAGAAAGTTCGCGAATGGCATATCTGAATCAAACTTCAAATTGTCCAAAACATTAGAAAAGAAGATCGAATTAAGCAGGTTACTTTACAATTAAATTGAATAGAGAATTCAACGGGAATTCCTAAAATTCAAATTAACCAAGTTTGAATTAGCCAGGTTCGCCTGTTATATATTTTTTCCTCTTTTTGTTTTGTTTGATCTGTGATTGTTCACTGTTATCCAGAATGAAATAAACCAGTGGCAGAATCATTGTGGTGGATTTCGAGCAGTATTTCTGTATTAAAATTAGATCTTTAACGGGCCACCCTCTAACATAAATACTTTTATTTGTGGTACTTTTTTTATCAATGACCATTACTGAATACATTTGCAGACAGTAGTTTTGGGAGACATATACAAACCATATCCATGATATTATCTAAGGCAGCTGATGTAGGGATTTACTTAGTGAAAATTTTTTTAACAAAATTAATCTTAAGCTTATAATTTTCTATTTCATTTTAACGGCATTTTATTCCTAAAGAAACCAGATATTTCAGAAATTAAGAACTCAACTTTGGAATTATTGGTGGTAAGAAATCTCCACTAAATTTTTATAATTTTTATGATAAACACTTTTAACATTGATCATATGGTGACCATTCTGTGGTTGTCCATTAAACGCTTAAACTGATGATTATGACTTCTATTCGAAAACCTTCATTAATCTATAGGCTGTTCCCCAAACAGGTAATTGTACAAAGTTAGTACTGGGCGATGTATTAATTTATAATAAATCACCAATGTAAGGCCCTCATTGATATCCTGATTTTGAACACGGCGATGTATCATTAATTCCGATGTCTAACATCACGATATCTATTTAGTGAACGTGCTTGCACGATGTTTAATATTGGTGGAATCCGATGTAACAACATCAGAGTGGAAATGACGATGCCGATTTAGTGAATACGCAAGTACAGTATGCATCGTGGAAGTCATAAGAACATATATCCGATATATGTTCTTATGACTGATATTATCGGCATATAAACCAGCCAACGGTGCCGATTTTGAGAGAAATCTATTTTTTTAAATAATTCTTATTCAACAGAACTTAGTGAATTTTCTCAAGTGGATGTCACAAATATTACTTATTTGCAAGACATTTTTTTCTTAGTAATTTGATTTTCGATGAATTTTTTCCTCAACTCAAATATATGCGGTGCTAAATCAGCGGGAAAAAGTACGGTAACTGAATCCATGAGAACGAAATCGTCAGAAATGCTTTACGGGGAAGAAAAAAAGCATTTGATAAATTTAGTGTTTAACGGGTGTGATTGAATTTAGAAGAATATTCATGTATTTATTTTTAGCTCTGATAAATATAAATTAGAAGAATGTACGTTTCCATATTTTTTGCACCGTTTTAACCCATACACGCGTGAGTTTGTTAAAATGTTTCTTACATGCAGTATACAGTAAAACTAGGTTATAATTCATAATGACATTCATAAAATAACGTGATTACGCCAAATCACGTTAATCACAATGTTAATCATGTTAAATCACAATTAAATCAAGATATATATTTCAAAATACTGGAATTATTGGATCCCGTTTATAACGTTTTAGCAAAAACACTAATAAATTCATCCAAAAAAGTATAAATTACCAGGGACCCGACCATTTGTAATAAATTCATAAAAAAATTATCAGACATTAAAATAAATAGACATCTCAAGGAAGAAGTTTTATACTTGCAAATTCCACATATCAAATTTTTGAAAAATTCATTAAAATAATACGTATGAACCCGCTTTAACGAATACCATTATAGCAAAAATCTCAATTTAACGAACACTTTCTAATTTCTCAGATAAACTAACATAGGACAATACAAAAACCTGGAATTCTTTTATAACGAAGTGATTTCTACGGTCTCTTGCAGTTGCTTATAATGGGATTCGACTGAATGTCCCTAAAAGCTGCATTGTGCTTGTTTTGGTTTCATTACTCTGTCTTTTTTTGTATCGTGTGTGAATGTGCTTGTTTATGTGTTTTTTGCTATGGAAAAACACCGTCTCGACAAAATGCTGTATGCGGGTAAGATCGAAGGCAATTTCAGACACCCAGATTTTCTACACTGAATTTTCACACATACCGTTGTTTTTAAGCAGTTTTTGATTTATATACAGTAAACTTTCCCCCGATTTCTTATCGGTCGTAGGTCCTCTGCTGTACCTCCACTACGATTCCAGGACGAAATAACTGGATTCTAGACTCCCAAAAGAAGAAAACAACACTTTATTTTATTTTCCAACACCTCCAACGAAACCGTCCTGTCTCTTCGGTACAAACTTTCACACCCTCCCCCTTTTTCGAATGTCTCAAATCGTTCTCGTTTCTCTCTCTCTCTCGCGACTCCTGTTTCTCCTCGGCCTCTTTCCAACCTCTTTTCTCCTGAACCTTACACGTCCCATCATTGAAAAGCACATCCATCATTTTTTAAATGATGATGATGCTTCAAGAGTCTATCCAACTCAGTCTCTCAACGGCAACCGTGACAGGGCGTCGGCATTAACATGCATGCCACCCTTTCTGTACGATATAGTCACATTGTAGCGTTGTATAGCCAGTGCTCACCTAGCTAGTTTAGCACTGTGCGGTAGACTTTTTGTCAGATACGTCAGCGGATTATGATCAGAAACTACCTGAACTCTTGCCCCGAAGATACAAGTGTCGAATCGTCTCAACGCCGCTACCACGCCGAACGCCTCTCTCTCTCTATTGTAGACCATCTAGTCTGTGCAGGAGATAATTTCTTACTGAAGAACGCTATGGGGTGCTCGTGTCCTTCCCCATCCGTCTGAGACAAACACGCTCCAACAGCGTCTGCCGAAGCATCTGTGTACAACTGATATGCCTTACTTGGGTCGGGCGTATATAACGTGGGTATGTTAATTAGTTACTGCTTCAAAGCCTGCCTGAAGGAGGGCCTTGAGTACATTTCCTATGTGGATCACGTGGTCATCCCATGTGTCCGAGAATACGGCAACGTCGTCAATGTAAGAGCGACAATGTCACTGATGGGGAACTAATAACTTGTCTAACACTTTCTGAAACGTACTGCCGGCATTCTTCAATCCAAAGGGAAGAACGTTCCACTGATAATGTCCAGAGTGAGTGAGAACGCCGTAAAATGTTTGGAGTCATTCGCCATGGGTATCTGCCAATAACCACGGAAATAAAATTCGCCTTCCCAACTTCATACAACAGCTCTGTCGCATTCTTCATAGGGTATGCATTCGGGACAGTGAAACTATTTAGTAGTCTGTAGTCCACACATAGTCGGATACTTCCGTTTTTTTTTTGCTACACAAACAATGGGATGGCTCCAATCACTATTACTGGGTTCTATTAGCTTGAGCTGTAGCAGTTCGTTTACTTGTCTACCTCCTCTCGTAGAGCGAACGGCACCCTATACGGGGGTAATTTCTTCAGCGTGCAATCCGTCGTGACTTTTATTGAATGTTTATCCACCTTTGCATGTCCTGATTTGTCACTGAACACATCAACGTATTTGGTCAACACTTCCCTTAGCTGCACCCGTTGTTTTCCGTCTAGGTTCCCTAGTATTGCATCGATGGTTTCTGATATATCAGCGACCGTCACCTTTCTCTTATCCGTCGGAGCATAGTGCAATTCACCGAAATCAGCGCCTTGGTCGAAGATTAATCCCACATGATTTACCCTGGCGATATATGGTCTTATCTTGTTGACGTGTAGTTCCCTTGAGCTACCGTCTTCAAACTTCACCAGCACGGAACACTGCCTGGTCAGCCACTTGACTGTTGCAGGTCCCTGCCACGTCTTTAATAACTTATGTGTTGAAGTTGGTCGTAAGACTAGTACTTGATCACCTGCCTTGAAATTCTTTTCCCTAGATCGAAGGTTATACTGGTTCGTGTAAATGGCTTGATTTTTCTCGGAGTTCGCTTTCGCTATTTCACTCACTTTGCTGATCTTCTCTCGCAAATCCTCAATGGAACGAGAAACACCGAGCGAATCTGCCTTTCACCAGTCCAATAGTTTTTCACTAGATGTAACGGTCCCGGTGGTAAACGCCCGTGGTGTATGAGGCACCTCTCTGTATGCGAATAATAGCAGAGGTAAGTGCAAGTCCCAATTACGACCATTTTCTTGGATATTTTTATTCAGCAAGTCCTTGAGGGTCCTCTTCCACCTTTCCACCACTCCCATGCTGTCGGGGTGTCACACCGATCACGTCCAAAAAAACTTCCAAAGCTTTGACGTGAAATTCGTACCCTGATCGGTGCATATAGTCTTCGGAAATCCGGTACGAGTGAAAATCTCTATGAGCACACTATACGTGGCTTTCGCTCTGAGATTTCTCATTGGTATGGGCTCTGCCCAACGAGAGTATACATCTATAGCGCAGATAATGAACTTGTGTCCACGGCCAGATATGGGCTCTAACGGCCCCACGCAATCTACGCTCCACACTTCGAAGGGTAGTTCTGGTCTCACGATCGGCTGAATCGGAGTTCTGTCCCAGTAAGATATCGGCCTTCGTAGTTGACAGGTTTTGCAGCACTCACAATATTTCTTGACGTCCCTCTTGAGCGTCGGCCAAAAGAATGAGTACTTGATCCTCTGTTTAGGCTTGTTTTCGCCCAAATGCCCTGATAGGGGCATATCGTGACCCATTTTCAATATCGCTTCACGTATGCAGTGCGGCACCACGACTTGCTTCACTTTCTCGCCGTAAACTTCATCCTTATGCATCAGGATTCCTTTGCTGATCTCGTAGTTTTGTTTGGTGTTTCTCGGCGAGTTTCCACACATCCTTCAAAGATCCGTCTTCCCTTTGCAGCATGGCGAATTTATTATTATCCTCATCCGACGTGTTGGGCCCATCTCTTTCTAGAGTTGTGTCCGTAGCGTACCCCAAGGGAGTGATCATGACATCCGTAGAGGCACCCGTATCATCCTCGCGGTTTGGCTCATTGATCGGACTTAGTAACAGTAGATTCCCCAAGAGAGCTTCGTATGCTGTTGGGCATATTAGCATTTCATTTGCCAACCGACTCGACACTGCGCAAGCAATCGGCACGTACACGTGCTTGCCGTCGTTGATCTTCATCAATTATATTTTCAGAATAGCTATCTCGCTTTCACCAAAGGCGGACTAGATCCTTATTTTCCCTTCACCTTCATTTTCGTCGATCTCAACCAAATCCGACCTAACGACTGAGATCTGGGCTCCGGAATCGATTATGGCTCTGATTGTCTTCTGACCACATTTCAAATCCACAGTATGCAATGAGTCGATGCCGGCACCGTGATACGTGCCGTCAGGACTGTGGTTTCTTCACTCGTGTCTCTCTCTTCAGTCTGGACAGAGTTCACCCGAGCCTTGTCCAATGGCTTCTGCTGACCTCTTGTAATACAAAACCTTGCTATATGGCCTTCTGCTCCACACGCATAACAAGTGACTGCGGCTCTCTCTCTGGTATTCGAACCCATCGTCGCCTTACGTGTGAAGGACTCGCCCTGAAACCTCTGGTTTCCGCTGGCTTTCCATCTCGGATTTTGATGAACCGGTCTCGGGGTTCTCGTCCTGTCACTAGGGAAGGGTGTCTTCAGAGTCCTCTTCACATCATCGAATCTATCTAGTTTCTCCGATAGCTCACTTGGTGACACCCTATCACTCCATTCGTCCAGATAGTGTTCTTTAAAATCTGCTGGGATGCGTTTTTTCATTTGATCGGTGATGATTAAATCTCTTAGTTGCTCAAACGTCGTGACCCCCAAAGCCGCCGTCCATCCATCAAAATAGGTACACAGTTCGTGATAGAAGTCTCTCCAGGTGCCCTCTTGATTCTTGTGGCGCGAAGAAAACATCTGTCCGAACTTCTCTGGGGTGAGTTTGAATCTCCGCAATAACAATTCTTTAACTTGATTATAGTCCTGTACTTGCTCTTCCGGCTCGCGGGCATTTAAGTGGTTCATATCGTAGGAAAGAAGTCCCAAGAACTCAGCTAACCAATCTTCCCGTGCCAGGGCCACGCGACGAGCTTGCCGCTCGAATAGCACTAGGTACAGACTTATGTCTTCTTCCATCTTGAACTTTTGCATCATGTTCTGGAAATCCCGGCTGGGGGGCTGTCACTAGGGAAGGGTGTCTTCAGAGTCCTCTTCACATCATCGAATCTATCTAGTTTCTCCGATAGCTCACTTGGTGACACCCTATCACTCCATTCGTCCAGATAGTGTTCTTTAAAATCTGCTGGGATGCGTTTTTTCATTTGATCGGTGATGATTAAATCTCTTAGTTGCTCAAACGTCGTGACCCCCAAAGCCGCCGTCCATCCATCAAAATAGGTACACAGTTCGTGATAGAAGTCTCTCCAGGTGCCCTCTTGATTCTTGTGGCGCGAAGAAAACATCTGTCCGAACTTCTCTGGGGTGAGTTTGAATCTCCGCAATAACAATTCTTTAACTTGATTATAGTCCTGTACTTGCTCTTCCGGCTCGCGGGCATTTAACTGGTTCATCTCGTAGGAAAGAAGTCCCAAGAACTCAGCTAACCAATCTTCCCGTGCCAGGGCCACGCGACGAGCTTGCCGCTCGAACAGCACCAGGTACAGACTTATGTCTTCTTCCATCTTGAACTTTTGCATCATGTTCTGGAAATCCCGGCTGGGGGTTCTGCCGCAGCCAGCTTGATTATTCTCCTTCCTTCTGGTTCCTGTCCCGATCCTCAGTCTTTCGAGTTCATGTTCCATCTCCTTTTCTCTACGCTTCTCCTCCATCTCTCTATCTCTACGCTTCTCCTCCATCTCTCTATCTCTACGCTTCTCCTCCATCTCTCTATCTCTACGCTTCTCCTCCATCTCTCTATCTCTACGCTTCTCCTCCATCTCTTCTCTTTCTATTGCCTATGATCGTTTTCAGCATCTCTCTGCATGTCGCTTCGTTGTACAGTTCATTTTCCTGTATGGTACTCACTAGTTGCATTAAGTTGAACTCCGGTCGGACTCCTACATGGGCGGAGATACGGGGGGCGTGGGGGGCATTGCCCCCCCCCCCAGCGTCAAAGGTGGAGTTGACTGATCTAATGCATATATGTATATACGAATTGACATCATCTTGCTCCCCCCCCCCCAGACTTTCAAGTCTATCTCCGCCTATGGATTTCTACCCCCAAGTTGGCGGCCATGGTCTCCAGATCCTCCTTGTTCCCTTTTGCCAAATACGACATCTTTATTTATCATCTCGATACCGCCGCACAACACTTGCTTCTCTTCCCGAGGCGGGATTGCCCCTCTCAGCACCGGTTGTCGTGTTGACTTCACGAAAAAAAAAAAACAGCGTGGGACCTCGACGCTGCTGCTATCCTTCTATACGAACCGGGGTGGTTCCACCATCGCTAGGACACTCTTCTTCGAATTCAGCTCACAATCTTGAGTCGTTGAAGCCACGACCCTATCCTGTCGACTGCGCCAGTAAACTTTACCCCGACTTCTTAACGGTCGTAGGTCCTCTGCTGTACCTCCACTACGATTCCAGGACGAAATAACTGGATTCTAGACTCCCAAAAGAAGAAAAAACACTTTATTTAATTTATTATCCAACACCTCCCACGAAACCGTCCTGTCTCTTCGATACAAACTTTCCCACTCCCCCCTTTTTCAAATGTCTCAAATCGTTCCCGTTTCTCTCTCTCTCGTGACTCCTGTTTCTCCTCGGCCTTTTTCCAATCTCTTTTCTCCTGAACCTTACATATACCCATAAAGATCCTCAACCAGGCAGATCGGGCCTATTGTCCCGGGCGCTGAAGTAGAGGGGGTGGGGTGGCAAATTTCAGGATTTCGTGGCCAAGAAATTTCAATTGTAACGTGAAAAAAGGAAGAGCAATTTGAAAGCCCAAGCACGGCCGTAAATCTGGGTGTGCAAACGGATTCAGAAAGAATCATTTACATGCTTTCGTAATCAAAGTATGGCCAGCCTCTGAGAGACCGGAGAAATCAATTCGTTATAAAGGAATTCCAGGTTTCTCGCATTGTTCCTATGTAAACTTTTCTGAGGGAATTGGAAAACTTGTCGTTAAAACGGGATTCGAATGGTTTTTTTTTTAATTTCAGAAATATCTCATATTAATATTCTCATTGAAAGTCAAGAGTAGTCCAAATTTGACTACTCGGATAAAACCGAGTGGTTTTTCTCAAAAACACTCGAAGTACGAGAACTTTAATTATAATAGCACTGCATTTAATTATTTACACTGAATCGTGGTACCACATCTCATCATGTGGGCCCGGGCCACGCCAATATAGATTGAGATGGCCTTGGTTCCATGGACGGCTTTGCTGCTGTAGTGGTCATAGTGACGGACTCGCGTCGCGAGGTCCCGGGTTCGAGTCCCACCGTCGCCATAGCGGTGGTCGGCTGAGGTTGGTTTTCTGTAGTTTCCAACTTCAAGGCGAGAATGCGAGCCGATCTCCCCTTTAAAAAGTCTCACTACAGAGAGCAAAAGACCTACAAACAGTACAAATATAATTGAATTATAACACATCACTCACTTCACTTCTGGAATATAGATTGCAGCACTTAAAAACAAACAACACTACATGCGCACTCAGACTGTTAGGTACACACACAGTTACACTTCCGATACATCTCACTAGGTAGTAAATCACCCATAGATGGTGATAGACCTGAGTTGTGCTCGGTTTGAAAGTGATGGCAGAACTTTGAAGCCCCTTTCACATGGAACTAGAAAAAACGGGTTTTAAATTAACCTGCTTCAAGAATTTTTACCAATGACTGCTCTTCATTTCTTTCCTTATGAAGGAAAAAAGTCGTCAAGCGGTTGCTAGAACTCCCAATGTTACCGCAATATTTGGACACGTGAACGGGGCTAGAGAGATTTCTAAACGGTGTGTGGCAGCACCTTGGGGCATGGTCCCCACATAGGAGAGGCTGACAGGGCTATAGCCCTGGGGTCCGGGACTGTTATCATTTTTTTACTTTTTCACGCTATAAATTAACTACAGAAGGGCCCCGCAAAATATCCCAGCCTTGGGGCCCCGCTACAGGATGTGGGTGCTGTGCTATTTGTGCTGCAAGTATTCTGCGGATAGTTTTATTAAACGATGTAGTGGACTGTGATTACTAAACACCGAGTACTGAGTTTGTGTACAGTATACACACGCACTTGTTGATTCAATTCCCCCCTCCCCTTCAAGGAGCCTTTATCCACTTAAGGAATCGTCGAAATATTGCCAAGTAATACAGTCAATTCCCATTTTAACGAAAGCTTTTCTAATCCCCCAGATAAGTTTACATAGGAACAATGTAAGAATCTCTGGAATTTATTTATAACGAAATTTCGTTATTACGAAGTGATTTCTGTGGTATCTTGGAATTTGTTATAACGGGATTTGACTGTACAAATGTAGATTACAATTAATGATTCTCTGACGAAGCAGAAATTGTATCATTTTTTCAGGTTATTTGGAGGTTCATATGAGGCCATGTTGTTTATTAATTTTTCTTTTGCTTAGTCTGAGGTCTGACTCTTTTTGCTTAGAGATATTAACCGTAAAATCAATGATCATTTTTGTCGCACCACGGTCATTTTCTGCACACGAGGGCTAATTAGACCGGGACCTACAATTTATTGCCGATTCCGAACGGCAGGCTTGTTTTTTTTATACTCATCGAGAGGTTGGTGCGTCAACCCCTTGCGATAGCAATTGTTTTCTTCGGTCATGTCGCCGTTTCTGTTGTACCCCTGTGTCAGGAAAGTTTTCTGACAAGGACGAACCGAGTATCGAACTCGCGACACCTTTAAACATCCTTAGGCACTTTAGGCGAGTATCTTATCGACCTGGATTATCGCGCCCCTATATAAAATTCATGAAAAAACATTATCTTGCATGTTTTTCTGGATTTGCCCATGTGCCATGTCCATAGAAACACTAAAAAATCAAAACAAAAAAAATTAAATTTTATTCTTCCTTAAAAAGGTGATTTGAAAAAATTAAATTCATGGCATAAATGGTGAAATATGAATGAAATTTCTGTTTTGTAAATTAAGTTTGGAATCTCATGCATTCGAAGGGAAAAAAAACCAAGTGCTTTCATGTAAAATTTTTCAGAGAAAAATATTTTTTTGCAATTAATAAAACTCGAGTACATTTCTCCTCTAAAGAATAAAACCCACGTTCTTAATCAGTCCGTTGACCATACGTCTCGGAATTTTTTTTTTGGCCGTCCCGAGTTTTTGGCAAAAGTGTCCTCAGGTTTTTCCCGTATTTTACAGCAAGCCTACTTGAATTTTTATTCTTTATTGAAGTCAAAGATTGAAATTATTTTTCAACTCATAAATTATATGATAATTATATTATAAATGAGTAATCTCCCATATTTGTCTTGGTGAACGTTTTTTTCATGTAATTCATTTTAATCCACTGCAATTTGCAGTAACGCTTCATTTCCCGCCGTTGTGATTTTTCCATAATTTCAACAATATTTGGCAACTTATTATTGGCATTATTTTCATTGAGAAGAAATATATATTATTATTTCTTATATCTTTTTTTTTCTCCTCCTCTAAGGTTATTTTTGGCAATAATTGGCAATGTCCCGTATTTGGAATCTCAATTTCCCATATTTCTCTCGAGGAAATATGGTCAGTATGCCGCCTATGGGGGAACTGATCTTTGAAAGGTTAATGAGGTTCTAAAATTACTGAATAGATGGCAGCAAAAGCCACCATGGACTTTCAATTGCTCAGTACGTAACTGACCATATGAAGTTCATACATTTCTTATTATTTTTCAGGATGGTTTTTGATAGAAATTTTTTAAGGGAGGATCTGGCAACTGTGATTTCGGCTAGAAGTAAACAAATGAGTAACTTCACATTGGAGGAATTGCTTCCAACTTCTTTAGTTTGTTATGATTCGAGATGTTTTTTTCTTTGAAATATTTGTGATGAAGGAGCGAGTAAATGGACATGAGGCCTCCGATTTGTTTTGTGTGGAGTGAAAGGGGCAAGTATTTCATGTGAGACAGTTTCATGCTTAGCTTTACCGCCATGAAGAAAACGGATAAAACTGTGGAAACAGCGGCCCGGCCATTCAAGGTGTCGCATCAGAACTTGGGCATCACCAACATTAACTTCTCGCGGCAGAGCCTGATCGGTTTCGCGGAGCTGCACGTGATACCGCTGAAGAACGATCTGCGCAAGATAAGACTGAACTGCAAGCAATCTCGCATCCACAAAGTGACCCTCAACGACGTCTTCGACGCTTCTTTCTCTTACAATGATCCCAGTCTCAATGTTTGCCCCAGAGACAACAGGGACAAGAGCCTCGACTTCTTCAACACTTGCCACTTGAACGCCATGAACTCCGTTGAACCGGACAAAGGGAATGGCGAACTTGGCGTTAAAATCCCCAACGAAGCCATGCATTTAATCACAGAGCTGAAGCCTATCCGGATCGCCATAGAGTTCTCCTTGGAGAAACCGGAGGGAGGCATCCACTTCATCGTGCCGGAGGGCGAAGGTACATCATCCGAGAGGGGAGCGCATTTGTTCACCCACGGCTACGAGAACTCTTCCCGGCTGTGGTTCCCGTGCGTGGATTCATTCTCTGAACCTTGCACGTGGAAGATGGAATTCACCGTTGATTCGTCAATGATTGCGGTGTCCTGTGGCGACTTGTTGGAGACTGTTTGCACGAGCGATATGCGCAAGAAGACTTTCCATTACAGCTTGAACGTTCCGACTTGTGCTCCAAGCATAGGATTGGCGGTCGGTCCATTCCAGGTCTATGTCGATCCGGAGATGCACGAAGTGACTCATTTTTGTCTGCCCCGTCTTTTACCATTGCTCAAACACACAACCGGCTTCCTCCACGAGGCATTTGAGTTTTACGAGGAGCTGTTGTCTTCACGGTATCCTTACTCGTGCTATAAGCAGGTATTCGTTGATGAATGCCAGGAAGAACCATTGACGTTTGCGACGATGACTGTGTTAAGTACCAACTTGTTGCATTCGCCGCAGGTCATCGACCAAACCTATATCTCTAGGAAGTATATGGCACATTGTATCGCAAAGCAGTTTTTTGGGTGCTTCATCACGATGTTTTCATGGTCTGATGCTTGGCTTCCGAAAGGTATATCGTCCTATCTGGCAGGACACTATGTGAAGAAAGCATTTGGGAATAACGAGTACCGATTGTCTGTGCATGATGAACTATGCGAGGTTGTGAGTTACGAACAAAAGCATGGGGGGTTGGTGCTTGACTGCAGCGCTACTGATCAAGAAAATCCCAATTTAGTGGCACCTTTACCATATGAGAAAGATAATGGTTTTTATTTCCCCACGAAACACTTGCACACAACATCGCCAGAGTACAACAAAATCTTGGGCAAGAAATCTCACCTTGTTATTCGGATGTTGGAGGATAGAATAGGTCGAGAACTGCTTCTTCAAGTTTTCAACAAATTGTTGTCCCTGGCGCTGAATGCGGCTCAACAGAAAGTGACGAGCAATGTGTGGTTTAATATGTTGTTATCAACAAGCAGTTTCCAAAAAGCGATATTCACTGTGACTGGTAAAGATATCGATACATTTTTGAGTCAGTGGGTCCGCCAAGGTGAACATCCGAAGTTCTCGGCCAGTTTTGTGTTCAACCGCAAGAGGAATACTGTAGAGCTTGAGATCAAGCAACTGGACACACAATCGCTAGGCATCAGGCGCTACGTCGGTCCGCTCATGATCACCATCCAGGAACTCGATGGGACGTTCAAACATAATTTACAGATAGAAGAGAATGCAACGAGGCATGACATAACCTGTCACTCAAAGAGTAGGCGGAACAAGAAGAAGAAGATCCCACTGAGCACTGGTGAAGAGGTTGACATGGACCTGAGCGCAATGGACGCTGACTCTCCAGTCCTCTGGATACGAATTGATCCTGAAATGCTGTTGTTGAGGCAGGTAATCATCGAGCAGCCAGATTATCAGTGGCAGTACCAGCTGAGATATGAGAGAGATGTCAGCGCTCAGAAGGAAGCCATAGAATCGCTTGAGAAGTTTCCTACACCTTCTTCGAGATCTGCCCTCACGTTCACGATTGAAAACGAGCATTGCTTCTACAAGATTAGATGCATGGCTGCCCATTGCTTGCAAAAAGTTGCTAACGCAATGGTTGCAACATGGGCTGGTCCACCTGCTATGCTGACAATCTTCCGTAAGATGTTTGGTTCTCATTCCTGTGTGCACATTGTGAAGTTAAACGATTTCAGGAATTTCCACCATTATTTCTTGCAGAAGACTATACCGGTGGCAATGGCGGGATTGAGGACCGTCCAGTGTATTTGTCCGCCAGAGGTGCTCAAATTTCTACTGGATCTCTGCAAGTATAACGACAATAGCAAGAATAAGTTCTCTGATAATTACTACCGGGCAGCTCTGATCGAGGCCTTGGCCGAAACCGTGACTCCTGTCATTTCAGTTATCCCACACACTGGACAGACAGTGACGGCAGATTCTCTATCGTCTGACACGAAACTCATTCTAGAGGAAATCACCCGTTTCTTGAATCTTGAGAAATTGTCGCCTTGCTACAAAAACACAGTAACTGTAAGCTGTCTGAAAGCCATTCGGAAGTTGCAGAAAATGAGCCACCTACCGAACTATCCGTCGCTCTTCAGGGAATATGCAATGCCTGGTATTTTCGTTGACGTGAGACTTGCTGCGATAGATGCCCTGGTGGATTTCACCAGCACTGACGGTCGAGAAGAAGATTTAGACTTTCTGCTGACCGTCGCTGAGACAGACAATGTGCCCTCCGTGCGTTATCACATCATACGGGTGTTGACCATGAAACCTCCTTTTGCTAAATCAGAGTCTCATCCTCTGAATACAGAGAATTTAGCTAACCGCTTGTGGAAACTCCTGACCTGCGACACTGCTCACAACTCCCTCATGCGTTGTGCCGTGATGGATCTGTACTATGCTCTCTATGGGTGCAAGAAACCCTTGTGCCTGTGCAACTCAGAACTCGGGTTGGTTTCGGAAAGAAAAGTGTTTAAGCAAGAAGTGATAGATCAACCCATGGACATTGATCACAGGATCTCGGTGACTGATTATTACTCGTTGGATGCTGCCGGTATGAGCGAAAACTTTGCGGATAGCGATATCCCAGACATCAAGCACAAACCATCGACCAGCAGTTTCTTCCATTTGTCTGAGATCGCCAGCGACGAGAAACGTAAAATCGATCTGGCCGGCAGTAATGAGGACTCTCAAAAGGTTCTGATGAAAGAGACAGTCCCTGCGCACTTGATAACTTCTGTGGTATCGAATGTAGTTTTCACCCCGTCGATGGCAAGTGGGAGCATAGATTCTGCTTCTGTCCCAAACACTGTGCCCATATCAGCATTTGGCATGTACTCTGATGACTCACTGTCAAAGTCATTGCCTGGGATTCAAACTGCCCTCTGCCAGCAACCGACTGGGTTCGACTCAAGCATGTTCAAGAGACCCTCGCCAGATCTGAAACAGTCCACGCTGCTCGATGACCTGAATCAAGCCGCGAGGTTGCATAAGGACAAGAAGAAGAAGAAAAAGAAGAGCAAACATAAGCACAAGCATAAGCATCGACACGATAAGCCTGAGAAGCCGCTGGAACGTTTGGATAAGGAACGTATCCAAAGTTCTAATGGAAGCAGTTTGCAGTCACCTGCTACGCTCAGCAGCGAAAGTCCTGATCCCGACATGTTCTGATAGAATATTCTCTGTGGTTTCCACATTGTAAAAATCTCCATACTTACATATTTAGAAAAGCATAATAAACATCGTATCTGTGACAATGAATTGAACTGTGTCCGATAAATTCAGCGGAAAACAATCCGCTAAATGGAAAATTCGCAGACAAACCATTCACAAACATGAATAAATGATTGAGTGAGCAAGTGAATGAATGAGCAAAATCGGCCTGTCACTAAAGCTAGCTCGCTCTCACTCAGTCAATCAGCAAATAGCTCATTCTACCACTCTCACTTTGTCATTCACTCACTAGGTCACTTATTCTATCACCACTTCACTAGATTGCTCACTCTGTTACACATTCAATCACCTGGTCACTCATTCTGTAACTTGCTCATTCTTTAAATAAGTACGTCTTCACCAGGGCCGCAACTAGATGCTTGATCACCCGGGACAAGCGCGCATTTTGATGCCTCCTTGTAATGGTGAAGGAGAGGTTTCAGAATGAAATTTGCGCCCCTTGGGTCTAGCACCTGGGGCATGAGACCCGCCTGCGGCCCTGGTCGTCATTCCCACCCGCTTACTCACTAACGATAAATGTGTAAGCCAACCATATTTCCTTCATAAAAATAAGGAATATCGCAAATAAAAGATGTCAGATGCAAGTGAAGTTGCCAATTGTAGTCCAAAAAAATTCCACTGTGGTGATCAAGTGGTCATAGTGGCGGACTCACATCGCGAGGTCGTGGGTTCGAACCCCACATTGGTGTTTGGCAGAAGTTGGTTTTCAGTTGTTCGCCACTTCGAAGGGAGAATTCAAGCCAATCTCCGTGTTAAAAAGTCGCGGCAGGCCTAACAACGGTACAAATATTCAATCATTACACTTAACTTTTGAAATATAGATGGCAGCACTTAAAAATGAGACTGTTGGGTAGACACACATTTCCAACACAACTTACTAGGTTAGGGGTTCTCAGTTTCCAATGACGGTGTCCCTTACCCGATCAATGCTTATCTGCCCGATAAAGAGGCTCTTTGAAGAACCTTTGACATTGTGAGGGGGGCTCCATATCCCAGGGACACGTAATCCAAATTAGAAAAACAACAGAGTGCTCATAATGCAGAAAATCTTTAAAAAATTTAATACAAAACTACATTGGGTTAAAGCACACCATGAAAACATTAAAAATGACTATACTGATACAAAAGCAAAACAAGCCACGCAAAAGAATGAAGTAGACATCAACAACAAATATACAAAATCATATATTCGACAAGTTATCAAAGAGTGGCAAGAATATTGGGATGATAGCAACAAAGGAAGGGTCACATATGCTATCTTCCCTAAGATTAGCACCACAAGAAGTCAAGGAGACTTTTATATAAATCAATTACTCACGCAACATGGTGCCACAGGAATTGCTCAAGCTAGGTTTTATGTAAAGTCCCTGGTGTGCATTTTCTGCAACAAAGATAGTGGCACCACCCAACATCTTATATATCAATGCGAATATTGGGAAAGCCAGAGAAAGAAGATAAACTTCACAAGCACTAACCTTCCAATTATGGCACTGATTAAAAACCAAAAAACAAGACCCTTCTTTCTGGTATAATGGACTTGGCAGTGCAAAGGTACTTAGGAACAGAGTGAAATGTTCCAGAGAGAAACAAATAGATTGGAAAGTGGTAATCGGGAGCACCAAATTCCTGCTCGCGGGTTGTTAATGGTGTTTCCCGAGTTTTGTAAGGCGAATTGTTAACCTCGGACCAATGGTGCTCCAGGGATATAGAATGTATATATTTTTAACATGTATTTTTTTTTTCGAATTGAGAAAATAAATGCTCCCTTCGGGGAACCCCCTGGTCGGGGTAAGTAACTCATATCCCAGGGACGCAGAACTATCCCTAACATTTTTACTGCAGTAGGGGGCCCCCCCCCCCATGAAAAATCTGGTTCTGGGGCCGCGAAAGATTCCAGCCTAGGGCCCTGATACAGAATATGAGGGTCTTGGGGAAGGGATAAGCAGGAAGCGAAAAAGGTAAGTCCCGCAAGGGTGGATATTCTGTTTCGAGCCGCACACCTGATGTATGTAGCTAAATGTGTGGTAGTTTTTTTTTTGTACACATGAGTTTCGTTTTGTTATGTGGTCTGATTACATTTGGTATCAGTGCACCTTCTAGAGCAGCTATCTGCTTTAGAAGGCGTTGATCAGTCTCCCAGGGGACCTGTCTATTTCTTCAGGTTTTCTCTACATCTCAGTGGAGTGCGATAATCCAGGTCGATAAGATACTCGCCTAAAGTACCAAAGGATGTTTAGAGTTGCGCGAGTTCGATACCCGGTTCGAAGAACAGAAACGGCAACATGACCGCAGAAAAAATTGCTACCGCAGGGAGTCCCCCATCGTGAGGTTAGTGCACCAACTTCTCGAAGAGTATAAAAAACAAGCCCGCCGTTCGGAAAGCGGCAATAAATTGTAGCATGGCCGGAGATACGGGAGGGGGGCATTGCCCCCCCCCCCAGAGTCAAACGTGGAGTCGACTGATCTAATGTATATATGTATAGATGAATTGACATCATCTTGCCCCCCCCCCAAACTTCCAAGTTAATCTCCGCCTATGAATTTTAGGTCCCGGGGTCTATTTATACCACGTGTGCAGAAAATGACCGTGGTTCGACAAAAACGATCAAACTACATGGCTCAAAAGCGTGATGTCATGAATTTTCGCTGTCTAACTAAAGTCTGCGTTGCACCCGGGTGGCAACGCATCCCTTGCACCCTCGTTTAAGCCGTCCCTGGACTAGGGCAGGGGTCCTCAAACTTTTTCCATCCACGACACCCCTTACCCTAATCAATTTACCCGTATCCGCGGCTCCCCCCAGAGCAGTCTCTCAACAAAAAATCTCTTCGAAAACCTTTGTCGGGACACCGCTCCGTAGCGCCACCATGGGCGGAGATACAGGGGGGCATTGCCCCCGCGTGAAATGTGGAGTCGACTGATCTATAATGTATATATGAATTGACATCATCTTGCCCCCGAGACATCCACGTCTATCTCCGCCTATGAGCACCACCGACAAAAATTGGTGCCACACAGTTTGAGAGCTCATGAACTAGGACAGGGCAGGTCTTAGAACAAGTTGCGCCCTGTGCAAAAGCAGCAGTTGGCGGCCCCCCCCCCCCATTCTCCCTCAGGCGCTGATCCAGGGTGATGTGTCGGAGGGGCACATCACCCTTTTGTTTATGCTAGTATTTATAGTAGTCCCTAAAAATATGGGACTGATTCATTTTTCCATATTATGTATTATCGGATTCTTAAGAGAGGAAGGCCTCTCCATCAAATTCTCTCTGGATTTGCTCTTACCGTTCACCTTTTTCGTAGTTGACCAAATTACAGAAACAATAAATACATTGATAATTACTCCAAATTAGGGAAGTTGGCTACATTAGTGAAGTTATGTAAAGTTTTTCTTTTATCCTCAGAGGTTTAATTACCTATTTGTAATTACTTTAAAATTTATTTATAACAAACGATTTTTTAATTATTTTTTGAGGGGTATAGATGTAAGTAGGAAAATAATTTTTTACACAAAAACGTGACAATAACCCCCACCATTTACAACTTCATAGGCTGACCATATTTCCTCGACAGAAATACGGGACATCGCCAATTGTCGCCAAAAATGACGCCAAAACCGAACAAAGTTGCCAAATATTGTTAAAATAACGGAGAAATCACAATGGCGGGAAATGCAGCATTACTGCTAATTGCAGTGGATGAATTCCCCGAAAAAAAATTTTCACTAAGACAAATATGGGAGATTCATATACTCATTTATAGTTGTAATTATCATAATATAATTTATAAGTTGAAAATAATTTCAATCTTTGACTTCAATAAAGAATAAAAATTCAAGTAGGCTTCATGCAAAATACGAAAAAAACCGGGACACATTTGCTAAAAAGTCGGGACAGCCAAAAAAACAGAAAATACCGGGACTGTCCCGGGAAATACGGGACGTATGGTCACCTTACAACTTCAGAAAAAACTAATACTTTTTTTTTTCAAGCCGAGCACAACTCAGGTCTATCGCCATGGGCAATTTACTACCTAGTGATCACAATCCCGACAGACGAAATCCCGACAGGTCAAAATCCCGACAGGGTCGAAATCCCGACAGGTCAAAATCCCGACAGGGTCGAAATCCCGACAGGGTCGAAATCCCGACACGGTCAGAATCCCGACAGGGTCGAAATCCCGACACGGTCAAAATCCCGACACTGTCCAATTTAAAAATTCAATTTCGCCGTATAAGCCGCACTTCGTGATTTCTGTCGGGATTTGAATTTCTCGCGGTGAGGGGCGTGCGGGCGCCGATGAGAATGATAAATTGTGATCAAATAAATTTTTCAAATTTTAATTTCGCCGTATAAGCCGCACTTCGCGATTTCTGTCGGGATTTGAATTTCTTGCGGCAAGGGGCCTTGGGGTGACGATGAGAATGATAAATTGCGATCAAATAAATTTTTTAAATTTTAATTTCGCCGTATAAGCCGCACTTCGCGATTTCTGTCGGGATTTCAATTTCTCGCGGCAAGGGGCGTTGGGGTGACGATGAGAATGATAAATTGCTAACAAATAAATTTTCAAATTTTAATTTCGCCGTATAAGCCGCACTTCGCGATTTCTGTCGGGATTTGAATTTCTTGCGATGAAGGCCGTTGGGGTGACGATGAGAATGATAAATTGCTATCAAATAAATTTTCAAATTTCAATTTCGCCGTATAAGCCGCACTTCGTGATTTCTGTCGGGATTTGAATTTCTTGCGGCAAGGGGCGTTGGGGTGACGATGAGAATGATAAATTGCTATCAAATAAATTTTAAAATTTCAATTTCGCCGTATAAGCCGCACTTCGCGATTTCTGTCGGGATTTGAATTTCTCGCGATGAAGGCCGTTGGGGTGACGATGAGAATGATAAATTGCGATCAAATAAATTTTTCAAATTTTAATTTCGCCGTATAAACCGCACTTCGTGATTTCTGTCGGGATTTGAATTTCTTGCGGCAAGGGGCGTTGGGGTGACGATGAGAATGATAAATTGCGATCAAATAAATTTTTCAAATTTTAATTTCGCCGTATAAGCCGCACTTCGCGATTTCTGTCGGGATTTGAATTTCTCTCGACGAGGGGCGTTGGGGCGCCGATGAGAATGATAAATTGCAATCAAATAAATTTTTCAAATTTTAATTTTGCCGTATAAGCCGCGGGTCGGGATTTGAATTTCTTGCGGTGAGGGGCGTGGGGGCGCCGATGAGAATGATAAATTGCGATCAAATAAATTTTCAAATTTTAATTTCGCCGTATAAGCCGCACTTCGTGATTCCAGAGGCCTGAGTTAGGTCCGACCGTTCATCGCATACAAGTTCCAAGGAAAAATTGATATTCTTTGCCTTTGTAGTCTAGTGGGCTCACCCAGAAAGCTCGAGAACGTGGGTTTGATTCCTAGCAAGAGCACAGCTGAATTTTTCCTTCCTAACTTCATCTCGCATCAGCCAACCGTTGAAACCTTCGTATAGATAGCGGAAAGTGATATCATTCTCGGAAAATACAGTGTGTGGCTCAAAACAAAAAAATCTAAATTTTTCTTTGATTTCCCGTCCTTTAACTTCCAATTTGGAAGTTGTTGCATTGTCTCTCCTGATGCCAACAGAAAAATTGCATGTTTCTCAGTGCAATATTCGCTAAGATATTTGAATTCGAAAACTGGAGAAAAGTTATGAAAAGAAAGCAAAAACTAATCGACAACGCTCCTTCCCCAAATTTATGCTGTCCTTTCCACCTTTCCTTCGAATTTTGAATTCAAATATCTCGGCGAACATTGTACTTGTCAACTTAGATTTTTTTTGTTGGTCTCAGGAGATACGGTGCAGTCACTTTATAATTAGAAGTTTTAAAAATTTATATTTTTTTATTTTGTTACACACTGTGTTTTCACTCTCAAAACTGGTACAGGGTAATTTTTGAACGCCTTTTGAGCATTTTTTCAAACTGAAATCATCTCTACCACGGATGGTTGAGAAGACAATGGCCGTACTAACTCTTAAAGGACACCCTGTATGCAACTACACTACCACACAATTTGCATACTCTCTTCAAAGCCTTAAGACCAACTTATAGCTTCGTAGTGAGAAGGGGGGAATTGGGGATCCGGTCCCTTCGAAATGAGAGAAAATGATTGAAATAAGGTAAAACATGGCCAAATATATTATTTGACCACCTTGTCCCCCCCCCCCCCCCGAATGGAATTTCTAGATACGGGCCTGACCTTCAGTGGTTGCGGCTCGGCGATGAATCAGTGAATTAAGCTGTCAAGACATGTAATTTTATACATATGAATAAAAATATTTCTCTACTATTACATTGCTTTCGAAAACCTTGAAAATTTTAAATTAAGATCTTCATGAAACGGCCTAACTTTGTGCAATATCATTTGACATTTTAAGTCTATTTGAAACTTGAGCGAGAAAGAATTTCGAAAAATTCTCAAAGAAAATAATAAGGAACAGCAGTGTTTGTGGAGGATAGAAAAATCGATAAATGCCAGAAAAAGGCAACCCTGAATCCTTTGCTTTTCGCCAAGTTGGAAAAGTAAATGAATTTCCAAATTATTGATCTCCATTGATCATGGTATGCGCCGCAAACCACTTGCAGCGACAAACGGAAATCCCGACAGAAATCGCGAAGTGCGGCTTATACGGCGAAATTAAAGTTTGAAAATTTATTTGATAGCAATTCATCATTCTCATCGTCGCCCCAACGCCCTTAATCGCGAGAAAGTCAAATCCCGACAGAAATCGCGAAGTGCGGCTTATACGGCGAAATTAAAATTTGAAAATTTTATTTGATCGCAATTCACTATTCTCATCGTCGCCCCAACGCCCCTCGCCGAGAGAAATTCAAATCCCGACAGAAATCACGACGTGCGGCTTATGCGACAAAATTAAAATTTGAAAATTTTATTTGATCGCAATTCACTATTCTCATCGTCGCCCCAACGCCCCTCGCCGAGAGAAATTCAAATCCCGACAGAAATCACGACGTGCGGCTTATGCGACAAAATTAAAATTTGAAAATTTTATTTGATCGCAATTCATCATTCTCATCGTCGCCCCAACGCCCCTCGCCGAGAGAAATTCAAATCCCGACAGAAATCACGACGTGCGGCTTATGCGACAAAATTAAAATTTGAAAATTTTATTTGATCGCAATTCATCATTCTCATCGTCGCCCCAACGCCCTTAATCGCGAGAAAGTCAAATCCCGGCAGAAATCGCGAAGTGCGGCTTATACGGCGAAATTGAAATTTGAAAATTTATTTGATAGCAATTTATCATTCTCATCGTCACCCCAACGCCCCTTGCCGCAAGAAATTCAAATCCCGACAGAAATCGCGAAGTGCGGCTTATACGGCGAAATTAAAATTTGAAAAATTTATTTCATCGCAATTTATCATTCTCATCGTCACCCCAACGCCCCTTGCCGCAAGAAATTCAAATCCCGACAGAAATCGCGAAGTGCGGCTTATACGGCGAAATTAAAATTTGAAAAATTTATTTGATCGCAATTTATCATTCTCATCGTCACCCCAACGCCCCTTGCCGTAAGAAATTCAAATCCCGACAGAAATCGCGAAGTGCGGCTTATACGGCGAAATTAAAATTTAAAAAATTTATTTGATCGCAATTTATCATTCTCATCGTCACCCCAAGGCCCCTTGCCGCAAGAAATTCAAATCCCGACAGAAATCGCGAAGTGCGGCTTATACGGCGAAATTAAAATTTGAAAAATTTATTTCATCGCAATTTATCATTCTCATCGGCGCCCCAACGCCCCTCGCCGCGAGAAATTCAAATCCCGACAGAAATCGCGAAGTGCGGCTTATACGGCGAAATTGAATTTTTAAATTCGACCGTGTCGGGATTTTGACCGTGTCGGGAATTTGACCCTGTCGGGATTTCGACTTGTCGGGATTTTGACCTGTCGGGATTTCGACCCTGTCGGGATTCTGACCGTGTCGGGATTTCGTCTGTCGGGATTGTGACTTGTCGGGATTTCGTCTGTCGGGATTATGACCCACACCCAAGTATGTGTACCTAACAGTCTGAGAGCGTATCTATAGTTTGTTTCAGGTTAACTTTGCAGTGAAGAGAAAGGTAGAGAGTATATTCCTTCGCCGCAAAATATAGTTCTCATACATCGGAGGTTTACGGTGATCCTTTATGCAGAATATTTCAATTTTTTCTATGGTTTTGAAAAAAATACTGAAAAAATATGGTTTTGTGACCGATGTTTATTCGTTTAAAATTTTTAAATTAGAAAAAATATTGGTTACTATTATCGAGATCCCACAGCAACGGCAACAATATTCTGGCGCGATATCCTAGAAATTTTCTCCGCCAATATCACTGTCGTGCTTTTTTTGTTACACCCAGTTATATACTGAATATACATACATATTTTACATCGCTATTCGGTTGAATTTTTCATAACGATACAATTTTTCATTCAGTTTTACATGCTGTTATAGGTTTACATCAATACGAATATCCAATCAGTTTTTTTTTTCTCCGGAACATAGGCTTCAGTGAATTCAGATATTCACTTATAGATAACAGTCTTGAGAGGGTCTCTATGGGTGCAGAAGTTTTTGGTTTTAGATCCTCTTTTGTGTTAATTATTTATTTTTTGCCGTCTTTTCTTGGGAGAGTAGTGGATGCTGAATCCCCTATTGCCGATCACGGAGATTGTTGACACGAGTCGCGTCTCACTCACACAAACGCCATGTTCCACCCAGTAGAGCCACCTCCCAAGTAGCACAAAGATATAGATCTATATCGTAAAATTTCAGTTTTCAATATAGATCTATATCGGGCCACGATATCGTTCTGGCTAAAAAAGGCATAGTCGGAGATAAATAGATCTATATCGTGAATGTGATATATTCAAGTACTTCGAATTTTGGACGATAGATGGCGCTCTTTCGGGGGGAAAAAAAGTGCAATTACTTGGAGGTGGGTGGATTTGAACCCATGTACCCTGAATTCTTCCCATATCTAACCCCGTATCTTACCAACCCACCACTACAGCACTGGTTATAGTTTCTTATTATAACATTAAATTAAAAGTAATCTTTTTTTTACTTTATTCATTTTCATGTATGCACAAAGATTACAAAATAGAAATTGCGAGACATATTTATCATTTTGAGGCAGATAATAGAAAAATTATATTATAATTGAAGAAATTATATATAATACAAAAAACACAAGAAACAAATTAATGTATTGTGTAGTATATTATTTATTTAAAATTATTAATATGCTAATGAAACAAAAAATACAGAATAAAAAATATGCATCACAAAAGAGTTAAAATTCTCAAAGTATGGTAAAAAAGAAAACATCAAAGGAAAAAAAATAAATAATTTTAAGAAAAACACACATACAACAAAAACAAAAGCAATTTTTTTAAATTAAAAAATATGTGCAATTATAAAGTGGCAATTAAAGCCACTGGTGGATAAGTTCTCGCTCCTTCTAAAATACCAACATCTACGATGTAAAACATACACAGTAAGGATTCAATTATAACTGACGAAATGATTTTGATATATCAACATAATTAATCCTATTAAAATCAAAATTTCATATGAAAAATTCAAGCGTTTTTAATTTCAATTCAAACAAAGAATTGTACACTCGACTTTAAATTTCCTCCAAATTTTTATTTCAAGGCAATATTTTTATTTAAAGGCACACAATATGGTGATATATCAGCATATTGTGTATCTGATATATATCTTTGTCAGGTTCACGATATAGATGTATGTCATGCTCAGGATATAGAGCTATGTCGTCTTTGATAGATCTATATCAGGTCTATATCGAGAATCTGATATAGATCTTTGTCAGGTGCACGATATAGATCTATGTTTTTCAAACTATATTAAAATAATTTATTGTCCCAAGTTGTTGTCCTTCAAAGTAGAGATTATTCACATGGAATCAAATACATATTCGGCTGAAAAATTAAACATTTGATCAATTAACATCATAAATAATTTGCACCATATAAGACGAGATCGTTCTATATCATAGTTATGATATCTGATATTCCTCTGACATTTCGATATATAACGATATGGTACAAATATTGTACTATATCGTTGTGCTACTGGGGCTGTTTCTCCAGATGCCCTTGCTTTTAGTTTCTCTTCAGATAAAATAAGTGAGAGGGGGGGGGCACAGTTTGTTAGGCTTAGTTTCATGCTTTATGTGACAGTTATATCTCTCTTCATACGCTACAACGTTCTCTGGCTCTTCCATTCCTGAATACTCGCTGTAAACAAAACTCGATAAGAATCATCCATAATAACCCCATGAGCGGTACATGAACCGTAACAAAAGACTAAAACTGTCGTGAAAAACAAGTGTCATCGACGTTATACTTTTCCGGGAAAGAAGGCGAGTTGAGCGACGGAAATTTCGGCAAGAAAAGTGAGTAAAAAATTTCTAAACTTTTCCGCATTATTATTATTATTTGGTGCTATTCCTGAATTTTCACGTGAAAACAGAATTAATCTGTTCTTAATTTTTTTTTTTGATTGGCTTCAAAAGTTTTATTTAACGTGAATTTTTTTTAATATAAATTGAAGAAAACAATTAGAAATCCCCAAGCTTTTGAGAGTCATGGTTAGTATATACGGTATTTTAAAATTATCCGTTGCTTTCATATTATTGTTTGGAATTTTTTTTACAAATAAATTTCAGCTAAGGGAAGGGAAGTATTGCAGAGAAATATTACTGTTTTTCGAAATTTTTAGTGTTACTTACGGCACATCAATGAAGAGTAAGTGACGCGCTGATAGAAGATAATTATTTTTCTCAATTTTAAAAAAATTTCTAATCAAAAAAAAAAAAAAATTATTTCAAAATCTCACTTTAATTTCTGAAAATATCGGCAGTGGGTTTTTTTAATTCTATGGTTATTACTAATTTACTGTGCAATTTTTTTACACTCATTACGTTACACGTAAAAAAAAACATTTTTCTCAAGTGAGATTGGCGAGAATCGGCCATACCTTACCAAGGCCGCGCATCGATACATTGGTTAAGAGGCTTTCGTTCCCATAGTAACGGTAACGAGTGATGCGGTTCCCTCGTAGCTTCCCGTTCACCGCAAAGTTAACCCGAAACGAACTATAGTGTTGTGTATGATTTTTCAGTGCTGCCATCTATATCTCAGAAGTGAAGTGAGTGAAGTGTAATGACTGAATATTTGTAGAGTTAGCAGGACTGTTGCTCTCAGTGGCGAGACTTTTTACCGGGGAGATCGGCTCGCATTTTCGCCTTGAAGTTGGGAACCACAGAAAACAAACTTCAGCCGACCACCACAGCGGCTGAAAACTAATACTGTATTTAACAAGAATAAAATCGAAAATTTTTCATTAGGATCACCAGATTTTCATCTCCATCAAACGCATATTGAGCTTTTTTTGGCTCCTCCTGAAAGGCGGTTGGCATATTTTGCCAAGCAATCCCAACTTTTAATGAAGAATTTTTACTGCGTGGATTGCTGCGATTTTCCAGCTTGAATGATTGGCTGCCCACTCCAAAGCAGGACTGTCACAAAATATTCCCTCGAAAGTGCTACCCCACTGCCTCACACTCCCGCTTGAAAGTCATAAAAAACGGGCACCACAATCGCTTTCGCGATTCTTGTCTTTTGACTCCACCAACGTAGCTGCATAGGCGGAGATAGGCTTGGAGGTCTGGGGGGGGGCACGGTCATTATTGCTGAGAGACACGATGATGGCTTCAATTCATATATGCATTAGACCAGTCAACTCCACCTTTGACGCTGATGGCCCCCCCCCCCGTATTCCGCCCACTCATAGCTGTATGTCTTGCTCTAAACTGATGGTTATCAATAGAGCCCGGAAGTGCAGGCAAAATGCCATATTTTTGCCTATTTTCAAACTTTTCTGGTAAAAATGCCTTTTTTGAAATTTTTGTGCCACAAATGTGTGTGCGTGTGCCTTTTCTAACAAACTTAAATTTTGTTATTGTAGAATTTCAGAGGCCATAATCTGTAAAACTTGGATACTTTGAGCGTTGAGAACTTCAAAAGAATGGCTCCTTTGAAAATTTTCCAACTCTCAATATTAATTATCATGAGAAAGCCCCCCCCTCCCCCCCAGCCTCATTTAGATGCAAACAAGTGATCTGGTGTTGTCATGCATCAACTTTGTTTTGACCGGATGGTGTTAGACGTGAATGATTTTGTTTTTCAGAGAAAAGGGCAGCCCGTGTTATAAAAGCAGAGGAAAAGAAGAAATTTTCGTTTCTCCAGCCCATGTTTCACATGTGTCTCGCTCATGAGTTGGACTGCGTTGTATGTGTATAGCGGAACCGATGACTGTCCCAAGAGGTCATGAATTGACGTCATGGCTCACAAAAGGCCGTGCTCTGGGGTTCCGTTGTTTTGATTTTTTTTCACCATAAATGGACTGCAAACAGCCATGACTGTTTATTAAACAAACATGTTTAGCATTCGATTAAATTGACCAGTCACGTCAGGCTCCCCAGCGTGGTCCAGCCCATCGGGGTAAAACGCTTACATCCATTTTGGGACAGAGCGTGGACCATGTCTGGTCTTACAGTCACCGTCAGGGGTGTATAACAGATGCGGCCAACAGGGCCCATCGCTTGAAGGAGTCCCGGATACATGGTAATATTAAGAAAAAGAGTTAACTTTTTAATTACAAACATATAGAACAAGATAGCCATGTTTCAACTATAGAAATGACAGTGATTATTCCAAATAATACAACAAATAAACGAGAATTATTTGCAACTCGAGGGAGCCCCACAGATCATTTTCTTTACCGGCTCCGCATCTGGTAATGGTGGTCCTGGAATCAACCTGAGGGACCTCAAATGCTTTATTTTGGGCTTGAAATCAATTTAACTTGGATAATGATGTAGTTATTATAAACTACAATTAAAACAATAGACGGATAAAGTTCAACTAATTTTTCAGCTAGTTTTTGTTCCCTTAAAATACCTTAGTTTTTCGTTATTTTGCTTCCTTTCAAAAATTGTCTTTTTTTTTAGTGGCTATTTTTGGCGTTTTTAGTGTCTTTGTGCCTGCCTGTTTCGACCATTTTTAGTGCCTAAACTTCCGGGCTCTAGTTATCAACCTCTCGACTCTTGAAGGAAAGACAACTTACATTGCCGACTTCGGCACAGCCCTCAAAAAAGAGTTTCTATGGGCATAAAAAGCTGAGCTGATTTACTTGATTACTCTTAAAAGAAGAAAAATCTATTATGTGCGTATTCTCAACACCAGACATAGCAGATCTACTATAGACGGTGTTGGTATTCTTATCTTCATGGAAATCGGTATACAGTATGCACTGTATGGGGTCATTCAAGTATTACGTCAGCATCGATGGGGGGAGGGGATTTCTGATTTGCTGACTTTTGATGACAAGGGAGAGGGGGGTTTGGATGATGCTTACGTTATCAACCACCCTTTATGAAGATATTAAATATATATTCTTAATGGCATCTCATTCGGTGCGTCAAAAACAGAAAAAAGACCTTTCAATAGTTATTGGGCACCTGAACTAACATTCCCCTATTGATAAATCCCCTACAGAGCCACTTTAGCGATCTCTAAATGTTTCACGGATCCTTCAAGTACTCCGGAAATGTGTTCGGGCCGCTTAAGTGCTCTGGAACTGTTCCACGCATCACTCAAGTGATTCGTAATTATACCACGGATCACTTAAGTAATCTGGAAATGTTCCGCGGGTAACTTGAGTGATGTAGAACCACACTGGGGCCCGCTTAAGTGCTCTAAAACTGCGCCACATGTCATTCAAGGGATCTTTACATGTGCCACGGATCGTTTGTGTTCTGTAACTGTGTCGAGGGTTACTTAGGTGATCTTTGAATGTGAAAGTGATCTTTCCTGTTATTTTTCATGTTTATTTTGCGCAGTAATTTTTATTAAAATACCTTAAGGATTATTTTCTATTTATGTATCTAACTTTTCTAACTCATTTCGACGCCCCCTATAATTTGGCGCCCTGTGCAATTCCACCTGTTGCACTACCCTAAGACCGCTACTGGACTAGGGAGTTCGTGGTTTTTCTCGTGTCATTCGACCAGAAGGCCTTCGGGTAAGTGCTGACAAACCACACGACCATATTAGTAAGTACCGTAAGCCCTCGAATAAGTGCTGAGTGAAAAACACTATTCTAGACAATCTTTTAAGGGTAGACTCAATATTTCGTGGGCAGTTTTTGTTTTTCCTGAAAGGGGCCGTTCAAGTTTTACGTAAGCACATTTTTAGCCATTTTTTACCCCCCCCCCTCTTGTAAGCAAAAGTCAGCAAAACTCTGATCCCTGCCCCCCTTGTCAGCACAATTTCGTCAGCACTGCCCCCCCTACCTCCTAACGCATATTGGTGGGAATCAGAAACGTACGCGGGAGGGGCATAGGGGGATGGCTCGTACACCTCCCTTCCCCCAGACGAAAAAAATTATTTTTTTAATGCAAATTTTTTTTTAATTAAAATTTCGAAAGAAAATAACTTTATATGTGTTATTATAATCAATTTCTGTTAATTTCAATGCTATTTGAAGGGTAAGAGCCCAAAATTTCTCTTTAAGGAATTCATTCCGACCCACCCTTTTAGCCATACGTAAACCATTGACCCGCAGACCAAATGTGGCCCTGAAGGTTAACTGATGTGGCTTGCCCCCCCCCTCCCCATGCGTAATTTTGTAAAAAATGAACTAAGCGGCACATTTACAAATCACTTGAATGACCCGTGGCACAATTCCAGAGCATTTAAATGGCCCGTGGCACATTTTCAGATCACTGAAGTAGGCATCAAAGATCAATTTCACATTAAAAGATCACTTAAGTAACCCGCGACACAGTTCCAGGACACTTAAACGATCCGTGGCACATTTAGAGATCCCTTGAGTGGCATGTGGTACAATTTTAGAGCACTCAAGTGCCCCCCTCCCCAGAACGGTTCTACATCACTCAAGTTACCCACGGAACATTCCCAGATCACTTAATTCATTTGTGGCATAATTACGGATTATTTGAGTGATGTGTGGCACAGTTCCAGAGCACTTGAAGGATCCGTAAAATATTTAGAGATCACTGAAGTGGCTCTGTATGGGATTTTCATTTTGGCGCAGTCCGATTTTGGCGCACCGAATAAGATGCCATTAATAATGTTTCATATTTTCATAAAGGGTGGTTGATGACTTAAGCATCATCCAAATCCCCTACTCCTCTTGTCACCAAAAGTCAGCAAATCGGAACAACGCCGCTCCCCCCCCCCCCATCGATGCTAACATAATACTTGAATAACCTCAAACAGTATACGTATGTGCGTATCGCAGCGTCAGTTACTTTCAAACTTTCAACATAATTCATGGGCACATCCAGGCCTAGTCCGGGTGCCTCAAGCGCAAAGGGCGCGGGGGAGGGGGGGCTTCATAAAGATGAGATCCTGTTAAAATTTTCGAGATTTAGTTGCTAGGCAGGCATTTCCAGGGGGGGGGGGGGTCCTCAGAAAAGTTCCTTTGATGCTCGTAAGACGGCTCTATGTGACCACCAATGTGTTGTTATGAGACATAAAAGAATAAATAACACATGGAATTCTGCTTTAAAACGTGATGAGTATATATAGTGCATTTGTATTACTTTATTTCGGAAATATTCAACAGATCCTCCAAGTGTGCGTCGTGCTCGTGGCTCCTAGATTCATAGCCAACTTTTTTTCAGGGGCGTCGCAATGCGTTGGTATCTTGATGCATGCCCATTCAGTTCTCTTAGGTGGTTCTTTTTCACATTAGGCCAGGGGTTCTCAAACTGTGCGCCGCTGCACCCTGGTGTGCCTTCAACGTTTGTCAGGGGCACCGCGGAGCGGTGACCAAGACAAGTCTGGTCAAGGTTCTGGTCTCAAGAGTGGAGGGCCTCATAAAAATGAGATCTGACTAAAAAATTTACTATAATTTACCAGGTAGGACCTCAGAAAACCACTTGGCCCGGGGACCATGATACTCTTAAGACGACACTGTTGACACTACCTTATATACAAGCTAGTAGCTCTTGCCAAGGCACCTACAGATAACGTGGCTTTTCTAGGCACCCTCAATCCCTAAATACAGCCGAGTCTACCTGAGGCGCCCAAAGAAACAGGGATACTTCTTGGAGCCATTATCCTAGCCATTACTTCATAGGTTCAGTGGTCTCTCCACAATAGGTTCCTGTGCCTAATTTCTTCAGCAGGTGCCTTAATCAACGTTCATAGTGGACCTTCACAACAGCAACAGAACGAGCATTTGGTGAATGCCATATCGTCAGAGCTGAGTCACCTACGGTAGGTATTTCTAGGAGTTCTATCGAGAATAACCAATATCGGGGGGGGGGGGGAGTTACAGCAAGAAGCGGGCGAGATTTTGTCCTTCAATAAAGGCGGTAAGGGCTGCTCTGAACATGCTTTCACAAGAAGAGCTTGAGAGCAGTTTTTTTAAAATATATAATAAAAACCCCTTTTTTTCATTTCTACTTCTCTCAAATGAATAGTACAAACCCAATCACTGAAACTACTACTACTACTACTAAATCAGACATGAGCCTCGTCCATATGCCTCTGCGGAACTTCTAACGAATTGGTACATATTGGAATGTTTGTGTATGTATAGTGAACCTTCCGTGAAGTTTGTTTCTGTGTAATGCTTGCTATGTGTAGTGCCATCTGCAATCAATTTTTTAAAACTATGGGGTTTTTCTCAACTCATAGGGATCCATTCAAATATTACGTAAGCAGATTTTCAGCCCTTTTTGACCCCCCACCCTCTTGTCAGCAAAACACTGACTCCCCTCCCCCCGTCAGCAGCTTAGAATATTTCATATCTTCAAAAAGGGGTGGTTGATGACAAAAGCAACCTTCAAATCCTCCTCCCCCCTTGTCATCAAAAGTCAGCAAATCCGAAACTCCCTCCCCCCCCCCTCTATGCTGACGTAATACTTGGATGACCCCTAGTGAGTGAAGTGTAATGAATGAATAATTGCAACGCTGTAGGCCTGTTGTTTTCTGCGGCGAGACTTTTTAACGGCAAGATCGGCTCGCATTCGCGACTCGAAGTTAGGAACCGCAGGAAACCAACTTCGGCCAACTTAAAGGCGGGTGCGTGCCCAGGGCTCGACTTTTGAAGGGCCCGAGAAACTCAAACTTTACACTTTTTTCTATTAAGGGGCCCCAATATTTTCTTTTGTGCCTGAGGCCCCCAATCGATTTTAATCCGCCTCTGGGTAAAGCATTTTACTGGCGAACTGTTGATCCCAAAGGCATACGTCCAGTTAGAAAAACTATCCAAATAACAACGTGTGTAGTACTCAGATATGCCATTTGTGTTGAAAGGGGTTGTATAGTTATTAAAATAAAAATGTTAAGTTTTCTGATACGGACATCCTGTGCTTAAGTGTTGAAAGTGCTCAACAACAAAGTTGTTGCCCTGTCTCTTCTGATGCCAAAAAACAAAAAAAACTCACATTTTTAAGCGTAATATTCGCTGAGATATTCGAATTCGAAAAACGGAGGAAAGTTGGGGAACAAAATAGCGTTAAATGCGATATAAAGGTTTACCCGTATTTAACGCTGTTTTTTTCCCCAATTTTCCTTCGTTTTTCGAATTCGAATATCCCAGTGAATATTGCAGTTAGAAACTTAGAATCGTTTTAGTTTGCATCAGGAGAAACGGGGAAACAATTTTCTAATTGGGTTTTGGGGCGTATGGGAACACTATAAAATTTAATTTTTTTTTATTTTAATAACTATACAAAACCGCTTGCAACGTGTGAATGACATATTTGAGTATCACAGGTTATTTGGATGCTTTTTCTAAGTAGGGTGACCATACGTCCCGTATTTCCCGGGACAGTCACGGTATTTTATCTTTTTTTGGCCGTCCCGAGTTTCTGGCAAAAGTGTCCTGGTTTTTCCCGTATTTTACAGCAAGCCTACTTGAATTTTTATTCTTTATTAAAGTCGAAGATTGAAATTATTTTTCAACTCAAATTATTTTATGATAGTTACAACTATATATGATATGAGATATTAATCTCCCACATTTGCCTTAAACGTTTTTTTTCTGTGGAATACATTTTAATCCACTGAAATTTGCAGTAATGCATCATTTCCCGCCATTGTGATTTTTCCGTAATGTCAACAATATTTGGCAACTTTGTTTGGTTTTGGCGTCGTTTTTGGCGATAATTGCCAAAGTCCCGTATTTTCCCGTATTTGGAATCCCGCTGTCCCGTATTTCTCTCGAGGAAATATGGTCAGCCTATTTCTAAGGAACTAGGGTCAACGGTTCGCCAGTAAAATACCATACGTCCTGTTAGCTATGCACCTTGTATAGAGAGAGTTTTTTTTCTTTCTCACTCATCATTTTAGTCATTGAAGGTAGAAAATGAAAAATTCAGTTTTTTTTTAAATACAATTTTTTGGGGGATCAAAAATCATATAGGAGTCAATGTAGGCAAAGCCGTAACTAGCCGTTCCTGTGCCCTGTGCAGGAATTTGCATTTAGACCCATTCTGGGACTCCCTCCCCCTTCCAAATGTGCCCTATACGGGTGCATCTGTTGCACCGGTCCATTACGGCACTGAATGTAGGCAATATTTTCATTGGGGGCGTAATTGCTCTCATCCCTTTCTTTCTTTCAAACTGAGCACAACTCAGGTGTATCACCATCTATGGACGATTTCGTACTTAGTGAGTCGTGCCGGAAGTGTAACTGTGTGTGTACCTAATTGTCTGAGTGCGTATATAGTGTCGTGCTTGATTTTTCAGCCCTGCCATCTATATTTCAGAAGTAATGTGAGCGGTGTGTTATGATTGAATTACATTTGTACTGTTTGTAGGTCTGTTGCTCTCTGTGGCGAGACTTTTTAACAGGGACATCGGCTCGCATTCGCTCCTCGAAGTAGGAAACCACAAAAAACCAACTTCAGCAGACCACCACTGTGGCGATGGCGGGGTTTGAACCCGAGACCTCGCGACGCGAGCCCGTCACTATGACCACTCAACCACTACAGCGGAAATCGCTCTCCCTGCTCCCCTTCTTCATGGGTGCATGTGTGGTGTAGCAGTAGTAGGTAGGGCCTCCAAAAAATGGCTCAGGGATCCATGATGTCTTAAGTCAGCCACCTCGTTGGGCAATTTGCCTGTTGCGGCGTTGTATTTGTATTTGTAAACTGGGTTTAAATTTTAAAAATCAAAATATTCACAATAAGTTCATTATCCAATAAATGAGTAATTTAATTCAGGTGTAATTGCAAAACAAATGACATATAAATTTAGTTTTATATACATTTAATTTTAAATTATTATTTCTAAACCAGATATTTATTGAGCTAAGATCGTTCTGCCTGTTATTCCTCAAGTTAACTGAAGAGCTTTCAGAGTAACAAAGAGTTAGATCGTCAACTTCATTAACACTTCAAAAAAGAATGATTTTGAGTGAAACATAAAAAAATATTATTGGACAGAGCGGTTTCGAAATATCCTAAAAAATATATCATTATAGAAGGATTTATCATAGTAAAGTATACAAGGCCGCAACGAGATGCTTGGTTAGCCGGGCAGACACGCATTTTGGCACCCTCCCCCTTGTAATGTTGAGTTGGAGGAGGTGTAAAGGCGCCGTATCTGCACCCCTCAGGTACAGCGCCCGGGGCACCAGACTCGCCTGCTCTCTCATAGTTGTTGCCCTGTATATTGTTGTATGGAGGCGAGTTTAACATTACACTGTAGACAATTCCAAACAAGATTCCAGAACATATCGTTTTAGGGGATTTATCATTATATCGAGTATCGTTGTAGCGAGGTTTCACCGTATTTGTATTGAATGGAGGAATGTTTATTTTTTATTATTTTGTTGCTTCGTGCTTAAACTTGGTAAGTAAGTAACTTGGCAGTAGAGAATTTCAAACAGCAGCAGAATCTTTATTATCCGGGGTAATGATGAGGAAGAAGAACATGGAAAAACCAAAGCCACAGTTAAACCACCAGGAATAACCAAACAGACTTGACAAACCCCACGCGCCAGGTCGTAATGACGACTAGAAAACTGGTATATTGGCACCTAAAATTTTTTATATGCAATTGCTAAATATGAGTTTGAAAGTGGTACAAATTTTTCTGATTTTATGACCGTGTGCGTCTCAACATGAAAAAGTGATATTAAATCCCGAAAAGTTGAAAGAACATCATTTCGAACCACTTTTCTTGAGCAAAAACCACGCTCGGATCTCAAGAAATTTGGCTGGTGCCAACATTTATTTTTCAAACATTGGCCAAACATAACAGTAATCACAAAATAGTTTGCATAAAACGTATATCAATATATTTTGCTTGTTAAAAATAAATATTCATTGTATTCTAATATTCTTCATGTCAAACAATCACATTTAAATTAAAGCAAAAATACATAAAAACTACTTTGTATGCAATACGTAGTTTGTACCAGGTCTGATTTCTGCATCGAATATGGCATTTGTTGGAGACTTTATAACTCTCAACCTTGAATTTAGGTAGCATTTACTTTATTCCTTTAGAAGCCAAATGCTTTTGACCTATTTGGGCGGTGGGCTCTGAATGCTCACTTTACCCCAAGGCCCCTACAAGTCGAAGGTCCTGGCTGCCAGTAAAGCCAAAAAATTTGGGTTTCATAAATGTTGTCCTTAATTTATTTTTCTGATATCTTCGGTTTCTCTCTATTAGAGTCTGCTGTTTACGTAAAAATAGTTAGAATAGTGTACATATAATCATAACTTCAATAATAATGCTGCTTCTAATTACCAAATAAAATATTTTTCTAAACATTACGTTATCTGAGCAATAATTTCATGCTCGGCTATCCGTAGTTTTGGAAATTTTGTAACTCGGTTGATCCGCTTCTCGGAAAGTTCACTTCCTGAATAATCGAGATTCTACTGTATCTAAATTCTGATATCTGTCCTTGTTTCCATCGATGGTAGTCGTAAAAGCTTTAGGCCTCAAGAATATCCGAGTAAAACTTTTATGCATTCGCGAAATGCCTCCAAAATTAGAGAAACTCCTTTAGAGCAGCGGTTCTCAACTTTTGAATGCCCGTGGCCCGGTCAATTTAATTTTCCAAGTGGAAGGCTCAGTCATTCACACGACTAATGGGGAGTAAATGGGAAAACTTGAACGGTGAAAACCCGGCATGAATGATGTCGTTGCCCGATACTGGGCCGCGGCCATTCGGTTGAGAAACACTGCTATAGAGTGGCAACTGAGATAGCACTTACCGACACCAAGTCATGGGCAGCAAAGCTGCTTCCAGTTGAGTTTGTTGAAGTAAAAGGAGAAAGGATGAGATACGATTATCGTTGACTACACAAATGGGTATGAGAACACTCAACGATGTCTTGGATAAAATGAAATGACTGTATATGGACGTTTCTTTCTCCCCTAATCCATATAATACACCATCCTTTTCGATATCTAAAATTTTTCACATCTTTGTGTACAACCATTTATCGGCTCCTACCTTTTGCTTTCCACTAAGAGGAGGTTTTCAGCACACACAGGTCCAGTGAACTATCCTTCTGTGACCCTTTTGGCCATCTAGATGTTTTTTTCTGTGTCTCATGTTTGTGTTCTGATGCTAGTCTGTCTGGTCACCATGAAAATGTAACATTGTGCTGGTGTTGTGACATACTCATATATATATGTGTGTGAAAGGATGATTCAGAAATCAGAAGGTGATGATGGCACAGTTTAGAGAATGTTCTCGCGCTTCCAGGGACGCCTGCCACGCCTATTACTACTGCCCAGAAAAACATCTGGTTAACCATTCCCCCCCCCCTTTTTGAGTGTTTATGTTCTCCAATACAAATTAGCAAGCTTTGACTAACTTTTTCTCCAAATTTACCTACTGATGTATATTTCGCTCCGGGGCAGTCGTATTCTAGTGACGTCCAAGAGTGATGGGGTTTGGCTACAGACGTAGTTTTTATTTTATTCCCTTTCAACGCATATTTGAGAGAGAGAGAGAGTAGGCAATACATATGTCCACTAATAGTATTTTCTTCCTTTGTCGCCAATGGAACTACATTGACTTAAAAAAACTAAAAAAAAACTTCGGTGTCTTTTTGTGGTGCCGCTTTTCTCCTGTCCCTAGCACCCGCTTATTTTGTTGAATGGAATGGGGATACCACTCTGCCTACACGTTTCCATTTCTTCTAACATGGTCATAAAAATCGTCCTACTGAGAAAAAGACCCTACTTTTTGCCTTAAGCTATTCCCTGTTTCCTGAACAATATGGGATCGGAAATAAGTTGTTTTTTTTAAACCAAAATTAGTATTTTACGGAAAATTTTTTTAAATTTTTAAACAAATTACTATTTATGACTAGGGTGACCATACGTCCCGTATTTCCCGGGACAGTCCCGGTATTTTCTGTATTTTTGGTCGTCCCGACTTTTTCGCAAAAGTGTCCCGGTTTTTCCCGTATTTTACACGACGCTTGCTTGAATTTTTATTCTTTATTGAAGTCAAAGATTGAAATTATTTTTCAACTAATAAACTATATTATGATAATTACAACTATAAATGAGAATACTTATCTCCCACATTTGTCTTGGTGAACGTTTTTTTCGTGAAATTCATTTTAATCCACTGCAATTTGCAGTAACGTTTCATTTCCCGCCATTGTGATTTTACCGTAATTTTAACAACATTTGGCAACTTTGCTCGGTTTTGGCAATAATCGGCAATGTCCCGTATTTTTCCATATTTGGAATCTCAATGTTCCGTATTCCTCTCGAGGAAATATGGTCAGCCTATTTATGACATATGACATGACTATTTATACCAAGTTGACTATTTATACTATTTATTTACCAAGGCAAAAAATAATTTCAATTTTATTTGCGGCCCCTTTTTTTAATGGCCCGGTGCGACGCAACCTTTCGCACCTGCCCAAGTCCGGCCCTGCTCGTGCCCCGGGCGCTGGACCGCAGGGGGCGCAAATTTTATTCTCAAACCTCTCTTTCAACATTACAAGGGGGCGCAAATTTTATTCTCAAACCTCTCTTTCAACATTACAAGGGGGCGCAAAATGCGCATTTGCTCCAGGTGACGAAGCATCTATGTAGTTGTGGCCCTAGACTTTCAAGTCTATCTCCGCCTATGCCACGCAGCAAGGCTTGGCTGAAAAATACGGGTTATATGGTCACGACATGTTCGACTTGTAACCTGATTCAAAACGCAGACGATTTCCCGCCAAACAACATTTACCCTTTCTGCAGATGGCAATTCAAAAGCACGTGGTCTAGTTGTTGTTAAAAAGCATTTGACCGCGTGGTTGTCCAATGGCGGATTTTCATTGATTTCTTCTCCCAGTTGTGGTTGTTTTTGTTTTTTTGGTTGCCACTAATTACATCGTATATGATCGGGAGGCGCGATCCGATCAAGAAAAGATTCAAGGATGAGTGACGATGACAGAGACAACGACATCGAGAGCGACGTAAGAGAATTAAAATTTCGAAATTAAATGGCTGCTCTTGGGTTTGTTTACTACGTGCGCGCCCAGTTTCATCTCAATTACGTTGTCGTGAAGGTTTTTTTTTTTATTGTTCGCGGGAATTTTTCTATTCATGTTCCAACTCGGGGGCGTCGGATGTGTTTCCGACCCGTGGGTGCTCGGACTAAACTTGAGGTGGGCGATTTCTCCGAAATTATCTACGAAGGTGTTCGAGCACCCACGGCAAGTTAAGGGCAAACGGGGCACATGCCCAAGCAGTGCAGTGCCCGATTGTGACATGGGTTCCCCCGCATACCTGCAAAAGGGTGAAAGACCTTTGGTTAATCAGTGAAAATATGCTAGGGGGGTCCCTGAACAACACTTGCCCTCGTGGAAATCAGGGTCTTTGCCCTCTGTAGGGTATATGCTACATGAATTTTTCTGCCCTTCTCTTATTCTATTTATGTTTCCTTGAACACTCATTCATCATATTTGCTGCCCTGTGCTATATGTAACCCGCTTTGTCCCCAGTCCTGTAAATATGCCATCAAGTCTCTTAGTCACTGTTTTGGTCACTCACGTACTTGCATACTCTCTTGGTCACTCACACATTCTCTTAGTCACTCTGTCGTTTTCTGATGTTTCACTCTGTTGTTTCTCAATGACTTGATCCCTTGTTCTCTAGGCCACTATTTAGTCATTCACTGGCCTGATTCCTTGGTGCCGATCCTCTACGCAGGGCTGCAACTAAATACTTTGCCACAAGCCGAAATTTCGGCTCCCCCTGGCACCATAGGCGGAGATAGATTTGGAAGTCTGGGGAGGGGGGCATGATGATGATGATGTCAATTCATATATGCATATATACATTAGATCAGTGGTGAACTTCACTTTTGACGCTGGGGGGTGGGGGCAGTGTCCCCCACGCCCCTGTATCTCCACCCATGCCTGGCACTTAGAAGAAGTAGTTAAAGATTAAATTCGGCTCCCATTCCGATCCAGTGCCAGGCCTTTTCCTCCCCACCTAGTTGCGGCCCTGTCTCTAAGTCATTCTTTAGTCATTCGCTGACCTGATCGTTCAAGGTCACTGTTTGGTTGCTAACTGACCCGATCCCTTGCTCTCAAGGTTACTCTTTAATCTGATCTCTTGCTCTCAAGGTCACTGTTTTTTAACTAACTGACCTTATCCCTTGCTCTCAAAGTCAGTCCTATAACCACACACTTTCTAAGTCACTATTTTGGTTAGTTCCGTGTGCTTGCATATGCACTAGACAGGGACACCTTGGAAGTCCCTGCACAACAGTTTGGGACGTAACTCATAGCTCAAGAATTCTTGTCTATAAGTGAATTTATACTACCCATCTCGGAAGTCCCTGCCAAGCAAGTCTGGTTAGTGGTTAGCTCAGGATCCTCCGGCTGTTAGTAGATTTGTATGACCCATCTCAGAAGCCGCCAGTCAAGTCTGGGTTGTGACCCATAGCTCGAGTCCCTGGCATTGCCCCCCTCCCCCCCAGTATCAAAGGTGGAGTCGACTGATCTAATGTATATATGTATATGTGAATTGACATCATCATCATCGTGCCCCCCCAGACTTCCTAGTCTATCTTCGTCTATGAATCAAGTAAATAGATTTCAAACTTCCGAAGAAATTTTTCCAGGTCTAATGAAAAGCTTCAGCTAGATGACTGGTCAAAAGACTGACAAAAAATTTTTATAATTGATCTTACATGTGCATTGTTAAATTGTCATAGACCTAATTAAATGTACTAGAGATGTTAAGAAAAATGTATTTGCCGTATCTTACATTATAGTGTAAATATGAATTTAAAAGGAAAACTAGTTTCCTCCGCTTGGAAAAAACTCCAACCAACACCATCCATAATAGAAAGCCTCAGCGTGAAGCTTGTGGCTTTACTAAAAAAGGCAATTTCATTTATAGTCATTGGATATACTGCAATAAAAGGTAGCCTAAAGATTTTACATGCATCAGCCTGCTATATCCAATGGCTAAAGGTAAAATGGACTTCTTCAGTGTCGTCAAAGTTTCGGGCGGAAGCCTTGTGCTGTAGATGATGTTGGCCCATTTCTACAAAAGGCTGATGCAATTATTATTTTGTATACATAATTAAATTAGTGAAATTAAGTTTACTTGATGTTATGAAAAATATACATTTGCTTAGAGATGTAAAATTCTCTAGAATAATCTTTAAGAAAATAGGCTACTCTCAAGAATATTCTTATCCAGGAAAATATTCTCTGGCAGGACTACTATTGTAAATAACTTGAGAATATTATTCTTATTTTTGATGAGAATAATTCTCTGGTCATTTATAATATAAATATATATAATATCCTTGAAAATATTCTCTGGAAGGACTATTTTTACAAATTACTGGGGAATATTCTTATCGAAAATAATAAGAATTATTCTCAAGTTATTTATATAATAGTCCTTCCAGAGAATATTTTCCTCGATGAGGATATTCTTCGGTTATTTATAATAGTAGTCCTTCCAAAGATTATTCTCAAGAATATTTGCAATAACATGCATTATAATAAATAATCTCTGTAAATAATATTTCGTCTCTAAACTATTTTAGGATAAGAATATTCTCTGATAATTTATAATAGTAGTCCTTCGAGAGAATATTCTATTTCCCCCCCCCCCCTCTATCTCTTCCCATCAAGAAGGTGGGGAATATTGAAGTTTGTAGCCCACAGTATTAAAGGTTAAAAGCAAGAAAATGAAACCGAAATAGCTGAATTGCATAACTTGCAAAGAACCGTGAGTGATGCAGAATTTAAGTGTATGTACATTAAAGAAAACAACAGTTCTGCATCTTAGAATGGAGGTGATTGTATAAAAATAGCTTCCTTTGTCAATCAACTTTGACTTTTGCACTTTGCTTTGAATTAATTTCTGAAAATTTATCTAATTTTAAATAATGTTTTAAGGTTTTAATCTAAAGGTTTCTAAAATCTTTGTAACCAAACTTTTTAAACCTTTCATAATGACGAGGAGAATATTCTCGAACTAAAAGTTTTCATTGGGGAGGGATTATACCAAAATTTGTTTTGTTGTAAATGTTTCAGGCAATGAAAACTGATTTATATTTCATAATATAAACAAAATTAGTAAGAAAATTGAAATTATTTAAAAGAAAAATGAATATTCTCGATTATTCCCCAATTTTTACATTTAGGAGAATATTCTCACCTCATATCTCTATATTCGCTATATCTAAAGCATAAATTCTAACTTATAAGATAAGTTATCGAAGGAAAAATACTTTTTTCTAAGTGGTTTTTCCTGCTTTGGAAGAAACTGTCAAACCCTGGCAAAAATATAATGGCAGGGTCGTCTTAAGAGCATCATGGGCCTCCGCTCCAAGTGATTTTTCTGAGGCCCTACCTTTTAAATTCTCAAAAACTTCAACCAGTTCTCATTTTTGTGAGGCCCCTTCTTTTGAGGTCCCCAAGCTATGCTCGGGTGGGCCCATGTGTCAAGATGGCACAGTATAATGGGGCCCATGTGGAAATAAGAGCCTTTACTCAGAGCGAGATTTACAGTTTTACTCCCTGTAGGCTACACAAATTTAGCTGCTTTTCTCTCATTCCAGTTTCAATTTTCTTGAACACTCATTCATCAGATTTGCTGCCCTATGCTATATGTAACCTGCTTTGCCCTCCCTCCTGTAAATATGCCATTGTTTCTAAAGCCCTGTTTACATGTGCAAGATTGGGGGTTGCTTTGGTAATTATTACCTGCATAGCAGCTTCTTTTGCTCATGGGGAAAAAAATGAGGGACGAAGATCTGTAAATAGAGTCCCATCTTTGTTGCGAAATAATGGTGGGTGACTCTGGCCTCCTCTCCCATTATCCTTTGTGCCGCAAAAACCACTGTAAGCTCCTTCTTCAGCCATCTTGAACCAAACACTTCCGTTCAACCCACATAACTAGTGACGACTTCCGGAAAGAAGAGGGGAATACTGGCATATAAACTAGGGGTGTAAACGGGTTGTAGCAAAAATCCCTGTTACATGTAACTTCCTGGGATATTTTATTGCACTGTAAACAGGGCTTTAATCACCGTTTTGGTCACTCACATACTTGCATACTCTGTGCCACTCAAATGCTTACTCATTCTTTAGGTCACTCATTTGTTCATTCACATGCTTGTACATTGTTTTGACCATTCACGTACACACTCTCTAGATCACTCATTGGTTGCTCATTGACCTGATCCCTTTCTCTCTATGTTACTTCTATGATTGTACACACTCTAAGTAACTCTTTTGGTCAGTTCCATGCTCAAATACTTTCCAGGCCACTCTTCTGATAATTCATGTGCTTGCACATGCTCTAGGTCACCCTTTTGGCTAAGATTCCTTAAGCAGGGTCGCAACAAATTTGACGATTATTTTTTGTCAACTGATTACCTTCGCACTTTGGTTCTTTTAAAATTTTTCAAGCCAATGCACTATACTTATCTATTATGGCACCATTTTCATTTCTGTCACAAGCATCGTTATTATCACCATAACCTTAAGGCTGCTACACACTACAGATTGACATGATGGGGCCCTATGTTACGTCAGAGTAGTGTGTAGGGACCTTCATGTTTCGTTATGGTGTTCGTCATCACTGAAATTTATTGAGCAATATGTCAAAGCCCAGTTCCTCATAGTGCATTCTTTGCTCATGAATTTTTTAATTTTTTTCATGGATGAGCATTCTCCAGTCAGTAAAAAAAATAGTTTTTGACAGAGGTCTGCATGATACCTGTAAAATTAATTATAGTTTCTTGCCCGAAATGCATATCGGAATCGCTTCAGACACATGGGTGTTCGGCCTGAGCTTTAGGTGGGAGGTATTGATTTCAGAAACTAATTATGATGGTGCTTGAGCACCCACACAAAGCGAAGGGCGAATAGAACACATGCCCAATCTTTGCCCAATTTTGACGTTGGGGGAAGGGGCACCTGTGAATAGGGCCAAAGGTCTTTGGTTAATCAGTGAACTTTTTTCTTGTAAAAATTTTGGGGCTGACTAAATGATGGGATTCCACTTGCCCATTTGGAAATCAGGGTCATTTCCCAGATGTGGATTTACGGTTTTGCCACTCTTCTCCTATTCTTGTATCATTTTCTTGATCACTCATTCCTCAAATTCATTTCTTTCTTCTCCCCCGCATATATAACCTCTGCTTGTTAGCCGAGCTCATGTTTGTTAATTTTTGAAACTAAATTCTTCTAATTTTTCGTCTTTTTATAGAAAAATCCCTAAAAATTCTGAAATTGTGCTTCACAAAAATTAAAAATCCCTTTAGAAAACCCCTTTGTTCTTGCAATCTCTGTGCCCATGTTGTTTCAAAAAAAAAATGGGGGAAATTACAGATTCTTACCAAATATGATACCAAAACTAAGCAAAATTTCCAATTGCTAAAATCTGCAGAAAAATCTCCAGTGGCGGGAAATAAAGTGCTACTGCAAATCACTAGATTAAAATTAATTCCATGTAGAAAAAAATCTAACTTGGTAAATATGTGAGATGAATAGTCATGGTTATAATAATCAGCTTGATTTCAATAAAGAATAAAAATGCAAATAGACTTCGCTGAAAACACAGGAAGAAACAGGACAATTTTTTTAGAAAAAGTCGGGAGGGCCAAAAGTACAGCAAAATATGGGAATGTCCTGGGAAAAATAGGTCAAATGATCACTTTTGAAAAATCCTCAATTTTCTCTTTTATTTGTATGGCACATTTTCTTTGGCAGCAAAATGTTTTGCTGCTAGAAAATGTGAAGATTTTTTGAGTCTGGGAACTGTCGCCTATGCTGCTAGTACTGAAGCTAACTATTCTGGACATAGGAAACATACTTTGAGGCACTAATTTTTTTTTCTCTCCCGTACCCGTCACAGGCATTTAATGCAACTGTCAGTCCCTGAAATGTGCTGCAAATTCCACACCCTATGACCCTGTTTTTACAATATAGCATTTATATCCACAGGCAGACAAAAGAGCACATCACAATGCCCTGGAGAGAAAACGTCGGGATCATATTAAAGACAGCTTCAGTAGTTTGAGAGATGCTCTCCCATGCATGGCTGGAGAGAAGGTAAGGAAATTATTATTATATTTTTCAAATGAATGGGTATCACAATAGAATGAAAAATCTGCGTGAGAATCTTATGCCATATATAATATAAGTGAAACTTCTAGGTTTGACATAACTGGATGCACCGCAATTGAATTTAATTTTAATTATTTAAAATTGAATTTAGAAATTTTAAATTCAGTTGAATGCTATAATAATCGATAGTAAGCCCCATGTGTGGCAGATTTGTTCACTAGAAATTTCTGGCGATAATCATGGTAGTGTCTAAATCAGAGGGGGAGGGGCTTTTTATCGGAACCGAAGTCTAGTACTGGAGTGAAGAGTAAGAAAAAAGTGATGCGCTCTGGATGTACAGCATTATGACAGCACAGCCAATTAGGAGCTGGCACTGTGACATCACAAAACTTATATTCGCTTGTGAAGTATGCTCTCCTGTGGCCAGGGGATGCGCGTCATGGAAGGGGTTAGGGAGCGGTAATAAATTGTCTTTGTCTGACACAAACAGTCCAAACCCCCCACTTTATTATCTTACATAGCGGAATGTATATTGACATCCCACCACCACCCATCTGCTTCTCTGCACTTTATCACACAATCAGTTATCCTGTGGAATGGGTTTTGAGGAAAAAGAAAGTGTTATATATATACACTTTTTGTGATAGTTTCTTTTCCATAACAAACGTTCACTCTTACAGAGGTTTCACTTCAATAATCAGTACACATTAGAACCCCACTGAGCAATGAAGCTTCTATCAAAGAGGAATGCTTTCTTTTTTTCTTTTAATTTTTGTACAAATAATTATCTTCTTAGTAATTGTACTTCATTCAATAGTTCAAATTTAAATTTTTTTTTTAATCTTTTTATATAGTCCTATACCCTATGCATGGTCATGAAGTATTGAGTGTTACAAATTCCTTATATTCCAAAAAATCGTCAGGATTTGACAAAATTGATTGCATAACATTTACATATTATGTAAATGATGTTTTATCATTTATTTTTAATTTAAGTTTTATCACAGATGAATTTCCATAGCGTCTGAAACTTGTGATCTCCAATACACAAAAAAGAACAAAAAGCATGTTAATAATTACAGACCGATTTCTTTACTTTCTGTCTTCTCAAAGGCCATAGACAAAATAATTAAATCCAGAATAATTAAATTTCTTGACAGCATTAATTTTTTTAGTGAGAATCAGTTTGGATTGAGAAGGGTGAAAAGTATAGAGAGGATGCTCTTGTTAATTTTTCTTCAAATGTATAGCAGATAATAATAATTGAGGAGCTTATTTTCAAGACAACATTTCTACTTTTTTCTGAAATGCACTTACTTTTTAACAAGTTACAAATTTTTTGGGATTATCTCTGTCAGATTAAGCAACCAGAATTATACAAACGGGAATATTTTTGGTAGAACTTATAATGTAAAGTTAGTCATTCCTATCAAAACATAATATATCCACCTTTTTCATATACTTTGGTATTTTTCATCTCTTGATAATGGACACCCATGGAACTGGAAATTTTTTCCACTAACGAGGAGTGTCCGCTAACCCTTTAAGACAGGGAAATTTTTTTGGAAGCATGGAATTCTTTTTGTATCTCACCTGCACAATTGTTCAGGCTCAGGCTTAAGGGGTTAATGGATAGTAAGATACATTAAATCCTGTTTATGTAATTTATATAAAACTGTGACCGTCAGTGAATGTGTCCACTAACGGGAGCATCTGTTATGGGAGGTATCATTGTAGAATGATCGCGTATCTTAGGGGCCGTTCAAGTATTACATAAGCAAATTTTTAGTCATTTTTGACCCCTCCCCTTGTCAGCAAAAAGCTGACCCCCCCCCCCCTTGTCAGCAAAATTTCGTCATCAGCTCTGCCCCTCTGAATCCTAACTCATATTTTCATAAAGGGTGCTTGATGATGTAAGCATTATCCAAACCCCCCCTCCCCCCTTGTCAACAAAGTCAGCAAATCGGATACCCCCCCCCCCCCCCATCGATGATGATGTAATACTTAAACGGCCCCTTATGTTAATGATGAGACGGCAATGGGGCTACCTTTTTGGGCTGGTTAAAACCTTCTGGAATCAACAGGTGACATAGAAATTTTTAATTTTTAGACTTGACTTACTCAAATTTTAATCAAAAGGTACCATTTCCACTAGTTTTCTTCCAAAACAGAACATTTTCAAAATTCAAATGTGGATAACTCCCTTGAATGTTGATCAAAAAGCATAGTATTTAAACATTCTATAATTCCTACATGCTACTTGTTGGGCTATTTGTGACTTCTGTAAAGCAGTCCATCCACAGAAAAAAAACTTTTTTACTTCTACTGTAGATTTAACAGAAGTGGAAATGTTTTTTTTAAAATAAGTTCCTCAATTGTAAAGTTGTATCATTATTTTTAGATATCAGCAAAGCTTTTGGTACTGTGAATCATTGTGTTCTCCTAACTAACAGTGATCTTGGGGGAAAAAAAATTGATGTGTTCATATTGTTTTCCATTTTTGAAAATACGTGAACCTTTCTTGTTTTATGTGCATGGGTGTTTTATGCTGCTGTAATCATCTTTGCAAATTTTTCACTCTCAAGGCCTCCAGGGCTCAAATACTAAAGCGGGCGGCTGAATACATCCAGCAAATGCGACGGAAAAATTCAGCTCATCAGCAGGATATCGAGGACTTGAGAAGACAAAATAAAATGCTCGAGGATCAAAGTATGTGTGTTTTCAATCTTATTGGCTGAACTGATTATATACTTCTTTTTATTTTTTTGGTTTTTTTGTCATATGGGCTGTATTAATGCTTGGGCCTCAATGTTAGTGAGATATGGTGGTATAATTTTTAAGAACAGTATGTAAATTGGTTAGTAGTGCCTTTAGTCAAGGTAGGGTGCCCCAGAGTACCACTTTTCTGGGGAAACTCCATGATGACTTCCACTGAGATCACCCTGATAACACCATCCATTGAATTTAGTTTGAGTGTAAAAGTGGATCACAGCTTAGAGAAAATAAAATTATTTTAAAATTTTGTGCTGTATTATATCAGGTCAGCATTATGTTTTTGATGTAGTTGCTTAAATGGTGTTTATGCTAGTAACAGTCCTTACATGGAATGCCGTTTAAGAGAAAACAAAATTAAAAATAGCTTTCATAGTTGACTGTTTTGATGTTCAGCCAGTGGATGTGATGAAAGTTATGATGAAGAAGAAATGATAAAAGGAATTTTAGAGAGATTGAATCTGAAAGAAAAAATGATTTCGCTATTGTCGACAGAAGTCAAGAATGTGGAGAAAATCTAACTGAAGATTACATTATTTTTCATTATAAATCTGAATGGGAAATGACGTCATTATCGGATGAAGAAGAAATTCAGATGCTGAACACCAAAAATGTTGCAAGCTCTATATCAACACACTAAAAAAAATTTTTTTGAGAGGCATGAAAAAATACAGAAAATCATTCCTTGTCGTTAATTGAAATGGAAAGTTTTGTGTTCATGAAGTTCCAGGAAATGTACAATGATTTTTAATTATTTTGCTGCATGTTGTAGAAAATAAATGTAGGCTTTGTGGCTATATTCAGTACTTTGATAAATACAACATGCATACTGTATTATGTATTTAAATTTTGTTTTTTTCCAGCCACATACATTTTTTTTAAATTTTGGCTGTCCCATCTTTTTATATAAAATGTCCCATTTTTCCCTTATTTTCAAAGCACACTTTAATTTTCAAAATTAAGGACTAATATTATTTTCATAACTTATAAATTACATTATGATAATTATGTTTCTATCATAATTAATTATAATTATAGTCTGTATATTCATCTTATATATTTGTTAAAAATATGGGTTTTTTTTTGTGAATAACATTCCTGTCATTGGCAATTTTGGCGATAATTGATACCTTTGATTGCCTTTGACAATTTCTTTGGTTGCAATTGGTAACTTTACTTGCCTTTGATAGTTTTTTTTGCTGTGATTGGAGATTTTATTTAAATTTGAAAATTTTTTAATTGGCACCTTTACTTGCATTTGACAATTGTTTTGGTGATAATTTGAGACATGTGGATCCTGATTTCCCATATTTTTATTAAGAAAATATGGTCAGCCCATGTATTCATTGTGTTGTGGGCATTGATAGTTTTCTAACAGAACACCTTTTGCGGGTCTGAGATCGTGCATTTGTGGTCTAGACCAGTGATCGGCAAACCGCGGTTTGCTGGCCACATGCGGCTCAATGGCCCCTTGAGTGTGGCTCTTCCACAAAATACCACATGCGGCTCAATGGCCCCTTGAGTGTGGCTCTTCCACAAAATACCACATGCGGGCGCACTAAAATTCCAGGTTTTTGGAAAATCATGTTTAGGCACGCATTTTGGCCATTTCGTTCTCGCTCCCTTCCCCTCTCCTCCTAAGTGAGTCATCTTTTTCACGGGCTTTTACCGAAAAAAAAGAGTGAAAACTTGACGCTATTGTCACGTGACGCTTCCGCAACCAAACATGTCGGTCGAAACTGGGAAGTTCTGGAAAATTTTTTCTAAAATGAGGCTTTTTTCCCTAAGGTACTGGGGGTAGAGGGACGCAAAAGACGAGTATCCTCTCAGAACATGGGAGGCATGCAGTGTTTTCCATACTAAGAAACGTCAATTACCCTGCCAGATCATAGAAGACTATGCTCCTGAGCCACCACCTCTCATGACGGCTCTCCCAAAGCCTCCTCTCTTCATCCAACATCGGTCAACACTGCTAGGAGCCATCCACGAGCAGTGTCGTCTTAAGGCATGGGCCCACCCGGGCACGGCCCGGGGGCCTCAACAGAAAAGGGGCCTCACAAAAATGAAATCAGGTTAAAATTTTCGAGAATTTGCCTGGTAAGGCCTCAGAAAAATCACTTGGCCCGGGGGCCCATGATGCTCTTAAGACGGCCCTGTCCACGAGAGGCCACACCTCTGAAGATGATGCTCCTGGGTCTCCGCCCCTCTCTCCATCTGCATCCAAAATCGGCCATTGCTGCTGAAGCAATCCACCAGGGGCGATCATCCGAAGACAATGCTCCTGGGCCCTCTGCCTGACAAGATGGTCCGCCTTGGGTTTTCATCGACGACGTGCTAACATCTCATTGGACAAGCTTACAGTGAACCCGTCTTCCGCACATTTCCCAGATCAGGGAGTCAGATATCTGAGACAACAAGTAAAATGATAAGTTAATAAAATTTAAGTAAAGTTTATTAAGTTTATTTTAGGGAGTGTTGTGGAGTGAAAGAAGATGTAGTATCGAGGATTGAAAAAGGTATGTTGAGATGGCTAGGTTATCTATAGAACGAAAGGAGATAGATGAAACAAGCATACAAGATGAGTGTGGATGGGAGAGTTGGAAGGGGTCGATCTCAGCGAACGTACCTCAATCAGATTCAGGACATTTTTATCAAAGGCCAGCTTAGGAGTATCTTAATTAAGTTAATAACAATGTACCTACCTATATAGTTTAAGTTTAAAAAATTTGGATTTCAAAAGAAGTTTCAATTGTTGTACTGTTGATATTTGGCTCTGTTGACTAATGAGTGTGCCGATCACTGGTCTAGACCATTCAGTTTTATGATAAAGAGTCTCACAGAGTCTAGTTCTTTTTTTAATGCATTTTTCTTTTACATAAATCATTTATTTCACATGAAATGATTCGAAAACTTTTCGAAAGAAAAATAAGGTTATAATGGAAAATACAAGATATACAGAAGACTGGATGTTGTGAAGATATTTATTATTTGAGATGTTAATTTTTTTAAGGAAGGAAAAAACTCATCTCTGCCTCTACCGGGAGTCGAACCCGGGTCCCGGTAGAGGCAGAGATGAGTTTTTTCCTTCCTTAAAAAATTAACATCTCAAATAATAAATATCTTCACAACATCCAGTCTTCTGTATATCTTGTATTAACAAGTGGAGAGCGACATTCATGTCATATATAATGGAAAAGTGATTCTAAGGCAGATATAAATTAATTGGGCTACGTTAACAGTAATTCTTATACTGATTGGTACGAAAATTCAGCTCACTACATAGCTATGTCAAGTTACGAGTGAATCCACATCTAAGAAAACATTAGTCGAATCTGTATTCATCAGCCAAGGTAGAAATATCGCGAAAAAAATCATAGCCAAAAAATTTGTTATCTAAAGTATAACTATGTATCGAATAATTGTGCAGTTTCACTATGTAAGTTAATGGCCAACTCATTATAAAAACTTTTTATTTCTTCCTAAACTTCAATACATTTTTTTTCTTTCAGTTCGAAGCTTAGAAAAAGCAAAAGCTACAGGAAATTATGCTGCGGCCGTCTTGGAAGCCTCCCATTATGGAGTAAAAAGCGAATCTGCATTTGATGGAACCTCGGAATCCGAAAGCTCTGATACAGAACAAATGAAAAAAAGCCAACGAAAAAAACTCAAAACAGGCCCAGCAGATACCCCGATGCGTACTTGAATAGCTTTTTTATTATTTATTATCACTTACGCATTTCATAAACAAAAAGCGCTTTTACATGATTTTCTTTTCTATTATACCAATTACGTGTAAATAATGTAGATTTAAAATTCATTTTTAAATCATCAAACATCCATACTTTGACATCTTTTTGTGAAATCTTGTCACATTTATTATGAATTTCAGACCGCCATCATCATAGTTCCATTCATTAGAATGAAAGCAGCACATACCATTTTGTATGTATGTGCAGAATTTTTCTCTCTGTTCGAATGAATTACATAATTTTAGTGTAATATATAATTCATTGTGTAAATCTGTATATATACATATATGTATGGGGGAAAGATAGACATTTCATTTGTGTGTACTGCAGGGCCTGACGAATCCCATTGCCAAAATAATTGGTACTGGCCCCTGGAATTTCTGTTGTGTGATCACTAAATTTTTGTCTGAAGACAAAAATGTTTCAGAATTTATATCAATGTACCCAAACATGGAAAAGGGGGTTACCAATTCCCAGAAAAGTAGAAAAAAATGAACATTTTGAACAATTTTCTTGCAAAAAAAAAAAAGAATGCTTGGCTTGTAAGATGTTTTGCTGGTAATTTGTCAAGCCTTGGAGTACAACATAGCTTGATTTTTGAGGAACAGACGGGAATCATGTTCATTTAGTCAATGATTTTATATATCAACAGCAATGCAAGTACAAAAAGCTCTTGTGGGAGGGGGAGGAATGAGTTTGTTGTTGCTATTGTACTGTATTTTTTCATGTGTGGTGACATTGTGGTGTTGGAAATATTTTCACAAAGTTCTGCTTTCTACCTCTCATTTTGAACTTGCATACAACCAGAATCATCTGAAGTATTTAAAACAGTGTGAAATTCACACCACTTCATGTTACGTCTTACATTTCATTTCACATATTTTACTGCATGTCACATTAATGAGCTTTAGCCACCTTTGTGTTTTTTCTCATGCTCTTTTGAAGTTTTGACTATTTTTTTTTAAGTAATTTTTTTTTCATGCTATCGATAATTCTCGTGCCTTTTCCCTTGGTCAGTTAATGAGGCATGTCTGAAAAATTCAACAAATTATGAGACACCAAACTTGTATCCACTCCTTAAATGAAGAAAACCACTATATTACTATAAAATTAGGTTTCAATGGCGAGTTTGTAATTTTGAATAACACTGTATTTCTCAGAATAAACAGAACATGGCAGTGGTTTTTGTACAAGAGGAATGTGTGAGATTTTTCAAGCATGTGGCTTCATTTCCTATAGAATGATAATTAATGCATAAAACTATTTTACTTTTTTGCTGAGTAACTAGTGGGATGCCCCCACCCCAGGAACTAGAGGTGGGGGACAAAGGAGGCAATGACAGATTTTAAGGAGGAGCAAAAATACCTTTATAAAATCATCAAATTCTGCAATGGGGGGAGAATTGCCAAACATGATTTTTGTCTCCCCCCCCCCCCCCCGGTAAAAATTGTTAGGTTTGCCTGTCCACGCTCGTTTTTCCTATCTTCATCAATGAGAAGAGCACCCTGAGGTTGGCATTAACTGAGCTGCATAAGGCTGTAGCCAGAAATGTATTTAAGGAGGAATTAAACTGGTAGGGTGGGGGAAGCATAATTATGTGACTCATCTGCGTCACCCATTTCCTCACATTGTGGTTAAGAGGATTGGGCAAAGAGGATTGCCAAAATCCCTTCTGATGGATATAGCATCGAAGCTGCATGTTTGATACTAGTCTCATTCATGTTTGAATAGTGCACGTGGAAGAGGGAAATATATTACTGTGTAGTCCACAGGTTCCAACTTTGATATCGGGGGGGGGGGGGGGGAGAGCAGAACTTATGGGGCCCCCTGCTACTAATGTCAAAGATGTTTTATTAGTCAATGAATATGGTGTCCTGGGAAAATGCTCTCACTTTCCTATGCAAAAGTCGAGTCCAGTGCTTGTCTATGCACAAAAACTTACATTATTTAAATGGGATTCTTCCCAACTGGCTTCTGGTAATCCAACAATTTTTGTAATTCGGCATAATTCTGGTTTGATGTGTGCAGAAATAATGAGTCTCCTGTATTGATATTTTTAAGAGTAATGTTATGCACAGCATTTTTTTTTTGTTATAAAAATTGAAACTTCCCCCTACCTGTTTGATCTATGAAATCTTGAAATATGCCAATAAAATCATATTGTTTATAGTCTAATCAGTAAATTCCAGACTTTTGGTTTGCAAGTTAGATTGTTGTCTCTCAATTATATTATACTTATACTCTTGTTTAGAAAATAAGATTTTACCATTCTCAAATTTATCATAAAAAATTGTCAAAGAAGTTTTCAAAAAAATGAATGAATTAGTATCATCATATCATTAGTATCATCTATAGCAGTAGTAGGTAGGGCCTCCAAAAAAAAAATGGCTCTGGGATCCATGATGTTCTTAAGTCAGCCACCTCGTTGGACAATTTGCCTGTTGTGGCGTTGTATTTGTATTTGTACACACAAATATCTTTAGAGAATGGATAACACAATATGAATGTGTTTTGTGAAAAAGAAAAAATTGTTGGTCAACACCATGTGATTTGGATGATAGGTTTTGGCTCACAAGCAGTGCATCTGTCTGTAGATTGAAAAAGTTGTATCCCAGATTTAGAGTTTCTTTTCAAAGTACAAAAAAATGTTTGTTAAGCATGCTCAATTTCTGTGGCTGATAGGCCAGGAAAAAAAGCCTGTTAAATGCATGTACAGTCGACCCTCCGTATTCTCGGTTTTTTTCCGTTATTGGAATTTTTTATTTTGCAACACTCAGAAATTGTCATTCATGTGTTTTGCTTACAAAATTTGAGTTGTGCATGTTTAGGATGGCTCGCTAATGACATTACTGTAATCACTAGACCCGTGGCAGCTCCCAAGAGAGAAATAGTCACCTCGAGTTAGATTAACCTTTGGCCACAATGTGCGCTAAAGAGCACAACCATTTCTACAGAGCCAACTGAAGAGACTATAAAAGACACTGTCACTTTAGTGAAACAGGTGGAGAAGGGTTCAACAGTATGTATATAGAAGTCGAACAGCTAACTAATAGCAATTCAGAGGTATTGACAGAGGAGGAATTAATGCACTTGACTGTTCCTGAAACTGAAGCGTTACCAGATGAAAAAGATCAAGATAAAGAAGTAGAAGACAAGTTCACCACGAGTAACATAGTGGAAGGGCTTCACACGTTCAAATCAGCAATAGATTGTTTTCATGACATAGATCCCTCTATGGTATGCTCTTCACATGTAGAAATATTGGTAGAGGAAGCCTTGTCATCATATTCCAACATACTTGATGATATGAAGAAGAAACAGCAAACAGAAATCGCAATGTTCTTCCAGAAAACATCGCCAACAATCGCTGTACCCTCTTTTACATTCCCTTATACCTCTGCGTTACCCTGGTCTTCTCATGCTGTTCAATAAACGAGATATACAAGACAAAAACTATGGTTTCGGTTATTCGGGGTCACCCCAGGAACGTAACCCCCACGAATACGGGGGGCCGACTGTATGTACAAAATTGGCTACTCTCATTTATGCAAAATTTTTGAATAGGATTCTGTAAGCTCTTGCACAAAAGAAGTTGAAATGTTTTTCGAATAGCATAATTTAGGCCAGTGTTTTTCAACCTGTGGTCCAGAAGTCTGAGTACTTTGTGAGGGGTTTGCAGGATCATTTTCATTTACTACCATTGCATGAATGACACATTCTGTGCTGTATAATTTATTCAATTTTTTATGATAGGCAAATTATAAAAATAATAACCTTTGGATTTTATGGGAGAGGGCTCGAAAATGACTTTCCAACGCTATGGGAGGGGTGTTCGCAGAGCATTAATCAGCACCACAAAGGGTCAGTGACATCGACAAAATTGGAAAATATTTATTTATGTGATTTTTCAGATAAAATGTTTGTAAAGTTTAAGAGCGCTTTGAACGCTGATTAAATCAATGTAAATTATAGAAATATGAAATAATTCCCTATGTTTTAGCTATGCTTGATTATCTATGATGTAATCATTCTTTTGTTTAATTCATGTACATTTGTTTTACTAATATGTAAATAGTTTCCTCTGTATCACAGTTAACCCCCTTCATGGGTTTGATGGTCAGGGAATATGTTTTTTTAGCTAATTTTTATATGCTCTATTTCCAATAAATATTTGAAACATAGCAGCATAATTAACATGCAGTTCTGCTATCTGTTGCCTGGAATAGGAAATAGAAATAGCCTAAATGAGTAAAATATGGGTGTGCTATGGAATACATAAATTAGAGAAGACAACTTAAATGATTTTGAATTTCTCCATGCCTTAGGTACATTCAATATGCCTGAATACAACCTAAATAGCCTAGGAGGTCATGGCATACCCAAGTACAGCTCGTGTAAATCCAGGAAGGGATTTTCTGAATTTGCTGAGGGAAAATGATGTTTTGTCTTCCAAGCATGAAGTAAAACTTGGCTACATCTTGTCAAACAGTTCTATTCTTTTAGGTAAAATTATTGCACATAGAAAATCTCTCATCAGTTACTGAGCTTTTGGCTTCTTCTAGAAATAGATTAAAATGGATCCATTCAACGCGACGGGACATGACCCAATGTAGATAATCTCGTGCTTGGAGGACTATATTATGGTATAAAATTTTTCATTGGCAATTATATAACGTTTTTTCCGTATTTATGTGAATGTTTGTATGTATATTACAACCTAGGTGCAAAGTGAGGTTGACTTTGAATGTTAGCCATGACGTGTATTGGGTGTCCACTCCTTATCATTTTGAAATAGCTGATTCCCTTAACTGCTAGTTTTAAAGGAAAGTTTCAGTTGTGAAAAAGTTTTCAAATATTTGCACCTATTGCCCCAGAAGCTGTTCTAAGCAAAATTGATTCCTTAAAAAGTGACAAAATTTCATTCTTTTTCATATGGTCCAGAGATCCTGTAAGCCATATCTTTCTTTTTTTGTCAAATTCATACAATGACATGTTGAACTAAAAAAAATCATAATTTTGTGACCACAATTGGTAGAGCTAAAGATAACTGAAATTGAACTTTTTTAATGAGAAATAGGGGGGGGGGGGTTATTACACATATACAAAAAGTTATTTCAGAGAGAAATAATTATGAATAGATGTTTTCATTAGGAGCATCATAACAGCCAGAGCTGAAACTAGGGGAGGGAGCAGGCGGGTTTGGTGCCCTGGGGGCGACAGAAACAGAGGGCACCAAATTTACCCTATTAATTTTTCAATATGACACAGTAGCGCCAAAATGTGTGGTTTCCCTAGTTGGCTAAGTATCTATATCCTGCAACACATTTCAAAACCAATGACGTTGCCTGCACTGTCTAAAAGAAACCCTTGTGTTGGACAATGATGAAAAGTAGACACACTGTATATATATATATATTGTGCTACCTTTACCAAAAACCGAATATTTTTTCTATTGCACTGTTAAAAATTTATCACATGTTTGCATGTATTATTGATTTTAGTAGGGAACAAATTTGGATAGATAGATTTGATTGTGCTTTCTGTAATACTTGATAATTTTTAGAATGTTTCAATCCATTCAGGTCATTGTCTCCTGTGCCTCACCCCCTCCTTGGCAAGCACTGATCAGTATCGTGATACCTTAAAGTGGGGGGTTGAGATTTTCTTTTTTTATTCCTTTTTTTTAAATCTAAATCCGCCCGGTTTTAAGAATATTTTGCGGAGTATATCCGTGCGATAGAAGTGTAGATTGTAGAAATTTGTAATTGTATTCTGTAGTGAAAAATTGTAACACAAATATGTATATATATACACATATATATACCTTATTATTTGAATTGGAAATATTGGTATGATGAAAGACGGGAAAAAATTACGAGATTGCTTTTAAAAAATATTGATGTGATTATATACATTTACACATTGCTGTACATCATTTATATATCAGTTTGTGTGTGTGTGTGTCTCCTCATACCATATATTATATACATACACAAATGCTTTGTGTAACATATAAAAAAGAATGTTGTATGTAGATTGCTGGCTACTGATGTATTTTAATTTTTTGTTTGCGTTTCCCTATATTTGAAGTATGAAATTCAATTGCAGTTCAGCAAGTTTTTGTTAAATGCAGAGTGGCTCTTAGGGGGCTGTGCAACAGGTGCAGCCACACTGCCCCCTACCCTCCCCCACACTCACAGTAACAGTGATTTCTTTCATAAATTCTGAATTTTTATCATTTTTGATGTTCAGAATTGGATTTTCATCAATTCTGAAATCCTGCATTTTCATCTAAAAAGAAATAATTCTGGAATTCATAATTTTCATCAGTTCCAGAAGTATTCCTTTTATTTATTTTGAATTCTCATTTATTCTGAAATTATTTCATTCATTTATTTGGAATATTTTCTCATTTTGAAACATTTTCTTTTATTTATTCTAAATTTTCAACAATTCTGGAATTACAGTAAAACCTTGATAAGTTGTCACCTCAAGTTATCGAAAAATTATGACGGCTTAAGCAGAGTTCCGTCAGTTTTAATGTGCAATGTTATGAAAATCGTATAAATTTAAAGTAATATGACATTTATTAAAGTATGAATCAAAATAACAATATATTAATAAAATTTATAGATTGCAAAAGAAAAAATAATAGCAATTTTTTATCTTTTTTATCTCTTATTACACTGCTGGCCACCGTAAATGCAACACCCTGAAGGAAGCATGCAAATAATATGAAATTTACAACATGCATTAGTGGAGGTGAGATATGCAAATGATTAGAATTTCAGCGCAGACGCACATCACGCGTGCCTGTGGCGCCACTTCAAAGCGCTATTTAAGGCTTGGAGATTTCGACGATTTGAAGTACGGCAATTGTGTTTTTCTTGTGGTTTTTTCAAAAAAAACGATCAATTATGCCTCGTAGAAAACAGCGATCATCTTTTGATCAAGTATCCGAGTTCAACAGAGGAAGGATAGTGGCCTACCGAGATTGTGGATTATCTTTCAGGGAAATCGGTAGTCGTGTTGGACGAAACCAAACAACTGTAATGCGGATATGTGATCGTTGGATGCAGGAGGGTACGACGGACCGACGTGTTCGATAGCATCCACCTCAGTGCACCACTTCACGTGATGACAGGCGTATTGTGCGTATGGCAGTGACGGATCGCTCAGCCACATCACGAACCACAGCACAGCACATTCAGTCTGTACCACATCAACCAGTGTCTGCGCGTACCATTCGACGCCGTTTACAGCAGAGTGGTCTGTCCGCAAGACATCCATTGCTTCGTCTACCCTTGACGCAGAACCACAGACGTCTCCGCCGCCAATGGTGCGATGAAAGAAGGATGTGGACGGCACAATGGAATGAAATTGTCTTTACTGACGAGTCACGCTTCTGTCTGCAACACCACGATGGTCGGATTCGAGTCTGGAGACACCGTGGAGAGAGGATGCTGAACAGCTGCGTTATGCACCGCCACACTGGTCCTGCACCGGGTATTATGGTATGGGGCGGTATTGGATATCACTCTCGCACTCCTCTAGTACGCATTGCCGGTACTTTAAAAAGCCAGCGCTACATCTCCGAGGTGTTGGAGCCAGTTGTCCTTCCTTACCTTCAGGGCTTGCCCACAGCCATATTTCAACAGGATAATGTTAACATTGTGGTCTATAAGAACTGGAATGGTCTGAAGAAAAATGACGACTTAACAAGGTTTTACTGTACTTTACTTATTTTGAATTTTCATCCCTTCTGGAGAATTCTGAATTTTCATCTAGAAAGGAATGATTCTGGAATTCTCCATTTCCATCTAGAAAAATTTAATTCTGGAATTATTCATTTTGTTTACTCAGATTTTCCATCAATTCAGGAATATTTTCTTTCATTTATTCTGAATTTTCATCAATTCTGGAATCCTGCATTTTCATATAGAAAATGTTAATTCTCTAATTATTTCTTTCATCTATTCTGAATTTTCATATGTAATAGAATTATCTCTGTCAATTATTTTTCTTATTTTCAATTCACCAATTCTAAATGTTCATTAGTTCTCAGACAATTTCTTTCATTAGGTCCAAATTTCAATTTGTTTTGGAATTATTTCTTTCATCAATTTAAAATTTTTTAAATTCAAAATTTTCATTAATTTTAATTTATTTTTATTAATTTACATTCAATTATACCTATGGATATTTCTCAGTATTCCTATATATTTTGTAATAATGTATAAATTTTTGGATGCCGAAATTATTAAGATGCCTCTGGCCCCGCTATTATTTTTGCTCTGGGCACCTACGTCTGGTAATGGCGGCCCTGTTTAAACACTTGGTATGTGTAGTTCTGATTATACATTGAAGTATTCTGAAAGCTCGCAAAGATTTTTTTTAAAAACAAGAAGGGAGAATTTCAGAGAGTTAGAAATTACACCCGGTTCAGCAGGGACATCTTAATGCATAGGCCCATCCAGGCAGCACAGCCCCTAGGATGCCTTGTGTTCCAGAAAATCACTTTGACCCGGGGCCCTGTCATGAAGGGTAGTGTCAAGTCTGTCATGAATGAAGCTATCACTATGATCATTTGAATATTCAAGGTTGAATAGCTGTGGTCCTGAAGAAATATTATTTACACATGTTTCATCTACATCTGCAGTAGCATCTTCACAGCCGGCCGCTGTGGTGGTCGAGTAGTCATAGTGACGGACTCGCTTCGCGAGGTCCCGGGTTAGTGGTGGTCAGCCGAAGTTGGCTTTCTGTGGTTCCCAACTTCAAGGCACGAATGCGAGCCGATCTCCCCTTTAAAAAAAGTCTCGCCACAGAGAGGAACAGGCCTACAAACAGTAAAAATGTAATTCAATCATAACACATCACTCACTTCACTTCTGAAATATAGATGGCAGCACTAAAAAAAAAAATCAAACACAATACTACATACGCACTCAGACAGGTACACACTTAGGTACACACACAGTTACACTTCCGGCACACCTCACTAGGTGGTGAATCGCCCATAGAGGGTGATAGACCCGAGTTGTACTCTGTGTGAAAGAAAAAGTATCACCTTCACAGTGGAGTCAGAGATTTTCAACTATTTTTTATTTTATGGCTGGCTTCTCAGCCTTCTTTGGACAACCAAAGAGATCACGCCTCTATTCTTACTGAGGATAATAGGGGCTGGGGCTGTTCAAGCACCTCCCCCCCCCCCCCAAATAAATTTTCTGAGGCGCTGATTTCCCCCCCCCCCCGCCAATAGTTAAGAAATATACAATCCAACGCACCCCTCCCTCTCTTGCGCGCAACAGGCATGAATCTCGTATATAATCGATGACTACCAATTTTCAGTCACTCCCCCCAATGTTTTCTTCATGTCTGCTGAGAATGCAGCCACAAACTTGGATGAAACGCATGGAAATAATTTTTTGGATTCTGGTCCCTTCAACCTGGAATTAAACTGAACTTTGTCTGATGCCGTGAAATACTGTTACGATATTACTTTTAAAGTAGCCATTGGAGAAAATAATAAGGATTAAACAAGACAAAAAATAAACAATTTTATTTTAAGGGTGGCAGCTTTTCACATGAATGTGGTGCTCTTGCCGAAAATATAGTGTTCACTCCATCGCGTAAGGGTTTTTACGATCTGCAAAGAAGTCTGCTTGAATCTACGAGAATTAAGTCATTAATAAATGAGAAAATTAAAAAAAAAAATGGAAACCGGAGGTTTTTTTGCTGAGGTGAACTGGTAAAAATCTGAAAAGTGCTCATTAAATTCTTCATTTTGGGCTTTCACTGAACTGATATTCAGTGAAACCTGTATGAGACGGAAATATAGTCTAGTGAATAATTTATTCTTTTTCAATATTAGGAAACCTCTTCAAGACGGAAACTGTATAACGCGGAAACGGAAGGCATATTTAGTCCATTTGTAGATACAAAACCTGCTAAAACGGCAAGAATTTTTGTCCAAGTGCAAGTTTTTGGATGGGAGGAAAGTCGTTCTGATTCGCCCTTTTCGTTAGGCAAACTTTTTCACTTCTTGGAAAAACGATGCATGCTTGCTATGAACTGGTTCTAGGGGTCGGGCTTGAGAGGAGGAGGATTTACTATTCAAAATTTAGTAAAAGCTTGTTTTTAGCATTTCATTTATGATATAAATGGTGACTTTTGTTAGAAAACACTCCTATTTCTTGAAAAAAGTTTGATAATTTCGAAGGAGTAATACGCGAGGAAGACTGAGTTATTGTTTGCAATTTGGCGATACCGTGTTTTGACTACTGCAGAGATTTTCATTCAGTGTACAAATGGCCACCGGCAACAAGAAACACGTATTGAATTTGAACATAAAAATAGAGTTCGTAGAGGCGTAAAAAAACCAAATTTAAAAAAGTGTTACAGATATTTAGAATCTTTCTTTCACAAACACTATTGGTGGTTGATCTCGTTATCACTGTTTTTTAAAAAAGGTGTGCAATTTCTCAATTTTTATTTTAAACACAGTGAAACCTCACTACAACGATACTAGATATAAGGATATCCTTTACTACAATGAATCCCTCTAACGATATTTTTGAGAGATTTCTGAAACTGCTATAACAACAATATGTTTTTATATTTTGCTCAAAATCGTTTTGGGCGCGGTAGCCCAGGTCGATAAGATACTCGCCTAAAGTACCAAAGGATGTTTAGAGGTGTCGCGAGTTCGATACCCGGTTCGTCCTTGTCAGAAAACTTTCCTGACACACGGGTACAACAAAAAAACGGCGACTTGACCGCAGCAAAAAATTGCTACCGCAGGAAGTCCCCCATCGAGGGGTTAGCGCACCAACCTCTCGACGAGTATGAAAAACAAGCCTGCCGTTCGGAATCGGCAATAAATTGTAGGTCCCGGTCTAATTAGCCCTCGTGTGCAGAAAATGACCGTGGTGCGACAAAAATGATCAAAATCGTTTTGAATTTAATTTTAACTTCGTCTCTCATCACTTCTTTTCCTTCTTTTGAAGGCATCTGATACTACCAGTATTTTACTCTAAAAAATCACAGTAAGCTTAAGTAAGTTATTGGAATAGGTACTTTCTGTGTGTGTGTGTAAGACATGAAAGTGCAATACAGTAAACTTCTTTACAGAGGCAATGCATCTTCATGAATTTTTGTAATAAATTGTAATTAATCAAATGCAATTTTTTTGCGGCCAATAAATACATAAAAGATCATTTTCTGATGGCATTAACAGTGTCGATGTAGAAAAGATGACAACAGCAGCATAAATTTGATCACACGTAAGGACAATTTTACCTCTCGATATAACGATAATCCCTCTATAACGATATTTTTCTTGGTCCGCAGAATATCGTTATATCAAAGTTTCGCTGTGCTAAAACATTTTCATTTATTGACAAAAGTAAGTGTTTACTCTATTGCTATGCAAAGGAGAACGTTTTATATTGAAGTTTAACTATTAGCGCATTAAATATGAAATTTCAAATCTAGTTATTTGAAACAGCAAACATGAAAAAATTTAAAATAAAATAATATACACGTCTCTGTTTAACACTCATTGGTTTATGGAAGCTAGGGTGATGTTTTCAAAACTCGTAAACGATAGAAATGGGGCCGTTCAAGTATTACGTCATCATCGATGGGGGGGGGGGTTCCGATTTGCTGACTTTTGATGACGAGGGGGGTTTGGATAATGCTTACGTCATCAACCACCCTTTATGAAAATATGAGTTAGGATTCAGAGGGTCAGAGCTGATGACGAAATTTTGCTGACTAGGGGGGGGGGGGGTCAAAAATGGCTAAAAGTTTGCTTACGTAATACTTCAACGGCCCCAATAAATCACTGCAGATATTTTTATGTGCACCTCTATAAAATGGAAACCTGTCTGGAACGGAAAATAATTTCAGTATCTATGACTTGAGGAAAACTCATAGTTTAAAAAATCGATTGTAGATGACAGCACTACACATAACACAAGCATATATATATATAAAATATTACACACACACACAGAAACAAACTTCACACATATTCCAACATGTACCAATTCGTTAGAAGTTCCGCAAAGGAATATGGATGAGGTGCATGTCTAGTAGTAGTATTCTCTAGCCATTTCGTTTTATACAGGTTTCACTATAATAGTAAGTTCATTATTTATTCAAATTAATGACATCCATATTTTTATGGGCATCTTTTTCTCAGCCACCTGGTTGGGCATTTTGCCTGTTGTAGCGTTGTATTTGTGATTTAGTTTATTTTCCTGGAGCGTCCGCGGATCGCAGGTTGGGGACCACTGACGTGGGTTCACCACACGATCTCCCGCCCCCAGTTTTTTCCCGTAATATGGACCATCTCGATATTTTTAAAAAAAAATCTGCCATTTCTACAAAGCGGATGCGGTTTGCAAAAAAAGTTATTCTCAGGAAGAAGGATTTTTTTTAATTACTGAGAAATTAGTTCGAATTTTCATCGATAGTGGGCGCTGCAAGAAAGAAAATCACTGTAAAGTGCAGGTTGTGCGATTAGCAGCTTATTTCTGAATTTCCTGTTACTGGCTCTTAAAGGATTTCATAGTGATGGTGCCTTTGGTGGATGAGGCACTATCTGGTGATATACCGCCAGCAGTGCCTCATTAGCGTCACCTGCAGAAGCTTCACGAACGTTTCGGAAACAGGGACTGAAGAAAGGTTCGAGTCTTGGATTATATCATTTGCTGTCATGCAGCGCCATCAATTGACAAAGATTTGAATTAATTTTTTTTGTTCCTGTATCAAAGAATTTCCCCCTTCTTGAGAATAACATTTTTTTTTTCAAACCACCTTCTCAAATATACCAATACGCTTGATTTTTATGAATTTTTTAAACTATTTATGAGACACCCTGTACATTGAAGCACGTTGACATTTTTCAATAGTGTCTGTTATGGGAGGTTTCACTATTTGAATGATCATATCAGTGGTTCTCAGCCTGGGACCATATGGCATCCTTGTGGTCCTAGGATATTCTATGGGACTATGGATAAAAATCAAATGGCAGAGTAACAATGACAAGTGGCTGTGAAAATTTTTCTGATGTGCAGAAATAAAGCTTTTCAGAGAGAAATATTGTGGGAAATTGTGATTACTTCGATTCTAACTAGCACAGTAAGACCAATAAAACCCAGCGCCTTTTTAAGAACATCGTGGCCAAAACATTCAAGGGATTTTTATGAGGCCCTACCCTGCAAATTCTTGAAAATTTCAACCAGTTCTCAATTTTGTGAGGTTCCTTGTCCTATCTCATCCATGGGTCCATCCAGTTATAAGCAAGAAGGATCCACCACTGACAATACAAATTTTATGCTGTAAAAGTTTCTTTTTGGATTAGAGATCGTACTTGTTTTCCATTTCGGTTGAGAGAAAATACCATTATTTACCTAAACTATTTCGTGGTTTTTTTTACATTGGTACCTCGTGTTACTAGTATGTTGCGCTTAGATTTGATACTGTCGTGTACACTCGACTCAGGAAAAACTTCAAAAAAATTCAGTCATATGTCAAAAAAACATTAATTTGTAGGTCAGAGGTCCTCAATCTTTTTCCAGTCACTAGCACTGCCTATACCCATCATCAAAAGAAGAGCACCCTTACGACAAGTCCAACATACGAATGCATGAAATGACGATTATTTTAATCCTTGAATGCATTTCCTCTATGATGTTTAATTTAAAAGTTGATCAAGTGCTCGGGAGCACGAAATCGGACACGAGCACTCTGGGTACTTCAGGGGAGCACCGTGGTTCTCGCAAGCAACGGGTTGAAGATGCCTGTTATAGTTGATGCGGTTGGCATTAATAAGTGAAGAACTATTTTCAATGATTTTTCTTTTTACAAATCTCAAAAGTAAATTTGATGGATATATATAAAATGAAAAAAAGAGGCCTACAGGGTTCCACTATAAAAATTATATACAAAAAGGGCTCCTCGAGTCAAACAGGGCTCCGATATAAAAGCTATGTACTGAAAAAGGGCTCCGCGAGTCAAAAAAGGTTGAGAACCGCTCTCTGATCTCCCTCTATACTATCTAAGTTGTTCCTGAAACGCGGAGGTGTATCCCTTTTGAAGCACACGTTACAAAACATCTTACTTCCATAGAGTAACATGGCTAGAGAATCCATTCGAATGTCATTTCCCACGTTCTTTTTTTTTTTTTTTTTGCGAGGACAGTGCACATTCGTGATTCTGGGATGACGTAGCCGATATATTGGTTATTGTACAAGCAGAATTTGACGAAATTACGTTACAAAACAAATTACAGTATGATACATGGTAATTAGCTCAGCTGAATAAAGGCATTCTTTAGTTTTGACATATTTTTTAATAAAAATGTCTTATTTGTAAGTTTTTGCTTTGGAGAATCTCTCACATGACCCCCAACCTCACCTCAGTTCATTGACACGAACGACCCACGGTTTGCGCACCTCTGTGATTCGCTCTTACCATAGTTGAATAACAATGTGTTTCAACAAATGAATTCTTTCTCGCTCATTATTGAACAACGGAATCCTTTAAAAATGCATTTTGGAGGTGTTGATATGTCTGTTGAAAATCATTCGTGTTGGAGATTCCATTCCGGTAAGACGTGTTTGCGTCTAACCTCGAAGGAAGGCCTCTGTATGAGGCTTAATCTAGATTCAGGTAAGAATCACAGTTTTTAGGGCTTTGGTCGTGGGCATTGACACGGCTAGGTAGCTCTGGGAAGGGTTCCCAATGTCTTCGTTTGATGTTTTTGCGGTTCGTTGTTCTTTCTCCCCTGTTAGTTTGGCTTAGCTCTGTGGACCAGAGAGGTACCGAGCATCGTGACTCCCGGCAGTTTGAGTGAGCGAACCCTTTGCGTTCGTCCTCTCTGCATTTGGAGGTCAGTTGCTCAGCCACTCACACTCAACATCGTTGTGGCAATGGTATCACTGGCTCCTTGTTTCGAGTCACTGTGCCAATGGTGCCGGGTTTTGAGGTGGTGGGCTAAGGGTTCGCAGAGCTGAGCAGAAACGGTTTCATTCAAGACTACTGCAGTCAAACGTAGGTATGTACACTAAACCACTGTGGTGGTCGAATGCGAGAACCCGGGTTCGAACTCTACCTTCACCACAGTGGTGGTGAAGTTGGTTCATCTGAAGTTGGTTTTCTGTGGTTCCCGTAAAATTTTCATCGGGATGGATAAGATTGACCACATGAGTTATCAATACACCGTCAATCGACTGCTTCGACAAGAGGACATAAGTACCGTTTGAATTGGTGCTCTACCCCTCTGTCATGTAATCCTTGATCGATCAAACTTTTGATTGCTCCTGTGATATGATTTTACACAACTTGCTATAATTTTTTATTGGTGTCCGTTGCAGTTTGACTTTCACTTGATTTATTTGATTCTTCGATTTACATAATGTTCATTACGATGCACTACATTTAATCTTTGGCATATCAATAAATTCTGGTTTTACCTGAGATACCCTGTTTCCCCCGGGGGGGGGGGGGAGCGAAGTGCCTACGTTGATTGTGCGTCAGTCTGGGTGTCTCGCGGTTTTTCCAGTTATAACCGAAATGACTCCACGCTGATCCAAGGAAAGCCGCCCATTAAGTGAAGCTACCCATTTGCTTAGCTCAAGAGATTTAGAAAGTATTAATTTGTTTACTATTTATTTATTTATTTACAATAACCCCAGAAGGCATGAAATGCACTTATACTGGAAGGAAAAAAAAAAAATAATAATAATAGTCAGTACGGGAAGCACTTCGCATACGGAGCTAGGTCGAAATCCCCAATAGTGGAAGCAAATCTTGCGTAGGAGGCACATACAAGTTCTGATGGAAGACTGTTCCATATTCTTGCCACACGGCATCTATATCCGTGGAAAAAGCAATCCCTTCTAGCCATTGGTATTCTTATTTGGAAGCGATGCCTACGTAGGTTAACTCGCCTGTCTATGATGTCAAAGAAAGGCTCTCTCGATGGTAGATAAACATTTTGGTGGACTAGTTTGTAGCACATCTTCAGATCTGCAGCGATTCTACGCCATTCCAGTGAGTGTAAACCCAGAAATTGAAGTCTCTGGCAATAAGATAGACCGCTCATGCCAGGTATTCGTTTAGTAAACGACCTCTGTGGCTTTTCGAGGAGCTGTATGTCCTTGATTTTGTAAGGGCTCCATACTTGCGAACAGAACTCCAGAGTCGGGCGAACGTACACACAGAAAGCATATGACAACGTATGCGCATCACACTTACGGTATGCCGTACGTAATATATATGAAATTCTATTAGCTTTGCAGACTATGCCATGATAATGATCAGTGAAATCCAGAATGCGGCTCATTGAAATACCTAAATCCACGCATGTATCCAATTGCTGTAACGTTTCATTACCTAGTTGGTAATATTCAGGATCGGTGCGTCTACCTAAATGCATTGATCCACTTTTTGATGATGAAATAGGTAGCTTATACTGACAACTCCACTGGAAAAGTTGTTGGCATGCAATTCTTAAGCCCCTAGTGTTTTCCACTGGAGAGAATAACTTCACGTCATCAGCGAATTGCAATAGAGAGATGGGTGTCACAGCCTGAGTAATATCGTAAGTGTACAAAGTAAATAAGATCGGGCCTAACACTGATCCCTGGACAACTCCGCTTGGCACCTGACATTCTCTAGACATCACGCTGGCTACGCGAACCTGATGAACTCTGTCTGACAGCAGTTCTTACTAGTGTAATTAATGAGATGATTAAGTACAGTGAAACCTTTCTTTTGCGGTCACTGGTGGGACAAAAATAAAATTCGTCCGTAAAAAATGGGTGACCGTTTATCAAGGATTTCAATGGTATACTTTTATTACACCAAGTTAAAATACTATTTGGCCGTAAAAGAAGGGTGACTCCATCAGTGGAGTGTCCCCGTTAAGAGGAGTTTTACCGTACTACTTAACCGCACATGCATCTCGTAAACATTTCTCTGGGAAATTTCTAAGGAATTTGTGCATGCAGAACGTGTTGTGTGCATATGCGTGACTCCCAACGTACAGTCAAACTCGGTTGTAACGACACCTCGGCTGTAATTATTGACTGTTCGTACTCATTCCCATAAAGAATAATGTTAATGAACATTGCTTATAGCGTCGATAAAATGCAACCACCTCGGATACAACGACGAATTAAATTAAATTTGTGATCCTCACGTATTCCCAAGGGGTCAGCATGATCCGTCCAGGGACTGTGTTAGTAAAAATTCATGCCCGAACCGGTATTCGAACCCAGACCTGCACAGTGAAAGACTAGCTTCCTAACGGCTCGACTGCCAGGCGGCAAGTGTCACTTTTGTTTCCATGCTGATGACGTTTTCTCAAGATATTGTTGAGATTAGAGCTGATTACATCCAGGGAATGTTCGTCTGTTTTTTATACCTAACGTTGGAGAAAAAGATTCATTGCATGTAAATCGTAACAATCGTAAAATTTGTCAAACAGGCGTTTGTTATATCGAGGTCAGGTTTCAGAATTCGTCAAATATGAGCTAATTATAGGTGTTATTTCGAAGATGTTCGGAAAAATTCGCTAAATCAGTGTGCATTATATCTGATTCCGATAGTCATCTGGATAATAAAATGCTATCACGGAAATGGGACCGATTTATCCCACTTACCAATACGAAATGTCGATTATGCATAACAACCGGCAAATGTGATGAATTTAGTACGATTCATCATGTCATGGACGACGCTTGGGTATTATGCATAATCGGCGGTAAAAGTGATAAATTTAGGGTAGTTTATCAAAATTACAAAAATGGTAGGTGATTACGCAAAATAAACGGATTTATCACATTTACCGTAACATTATCACCCTAATTATTATAAAGAACACTGATTAACAGAAAAAAAGACGAGTCGCTATAACCACGGGGTCGTTGCATTTTCATTGACAATAATGTGGGATGAATATATTTATGTGATTATAATTAATTATAGTCATACTGAGTCATAATTATCATGATATAATTTATGTCATGTAAATAATCTTAATTATTGATTTCAAAACTTCAACTAAGCCTTGTTGAAAATAGAGAAAAATAAAAGGGGCAAGGTTCGTTAACATTATTCTCTATAAGAATTAGTTACAACCGCCACTTATTGACATTATAACCGAGTTGTCGTAACAACCGTGGTCGTTCTAACCGAATTAAAATGTATTTGTAAACGTAATTTGTAAACGACTGAGAAAACATAGGTCCCACTTGATGGACAAAAAAATACATTTAGAAGTTTTGGAAGTATGCCTCTCTAGGATCAATGGTTCGCTAGTAGAAATCGCGCGTGCTGTTGTTACCTATGCATCTTGTATATACACTGAAGAGCCAAAAAACTGGTACACCTGCCTAATATCGTTTAGGGCCCGCGCGAGCCCGCAGAAGTGCCGCAGCACGACGTGGCATGGACTCGACTAATGTCTGAAGTGATGCTGGAGGTAATTGACACCATGAATCCTGCAGGGCTGTAAAAATAATAAAAAAATAAATCCGTAGGAGTAAGAAGGGTGGAGATCTCTTCTGAACAGCACGTTGCAAGGCATCCCAGATATGTTCAATAATGTTCATGTCTGGGGATTTAGGTGGCCAGCGGAAGTGTCTAAAGTCAGAAGTGTGTTCCTGGAGCCACTTTGTAGCAATTCTGGACGTGTGGGGTGTCGCATTGTCCTGCTTAAATTGTCCAAGTCCGTCGGAATGCACAATGGACATGAATGGGTGCAGGTGATCAGACAGGATGCTTACGTACCTGTCACCTGTCAGAGTCGTATCTAGACGCATCAGGGGGTCCCATATCACGCCAACTGCACACACCCACTACCATCACAGAGCCTCCACCAGCTTGGACAGTCCCCTGTTGACATCTAGGGTCCATGGATTCATGAGGTTGTCTCCATACCCGTACACGTCCATCAGCTCGAAGCAATTGGAGCCGAGACTCGTCAGACCAGGCAACGTGTTTCCAGTCCTCAACAGTCCAATGTCGGTGTTGTCGGGCCCAGACGAGGTGTAAAGCTTTGTGTCGTGCAGTTATCAAGGGTACACGAGTGGGCCTTCGGCTCCGAAAGCCCATATCGATGATGTTTCGTTGAATGTTTCGCACGCTGACACTTGTTGATGGCCCAGCATTGAAATCTGCAGCAATTTGTGGAAGGGTTGCGCGTCTGTCACGTTTAATGATTCTCGTCAGTCCCGTTCTTACATGATCTTTTTCCGGCCGCAGCGATGTCGTAGATTTTAATTTTTAACCGGATTCCCGATATTCACGGTACACTCGTGAAATGGTCGTACGTGAAAATCCAAATTTCATCGCTACCTCGGAGATGCCATGTCCCATCTCTCGTGCGCCGACTATAACACCACGTTCAAACTCACTTAAATCTCGATAATCTGCCATTGTAGCAGCAGTAACCGATCTAACAGCTATGCCAGACACTTTTTGTGTTATATAGGCGTTGCCGACCGCAGCGCCCTACTCTGATTGGTTCCATATCTCTTTATTTGCATACGCATGCCTGTACCAGTTTTTTGGCTCTTCAGTTTATGTATTGCTATACATATACAGGATGCACAGGTAACGGCACGCTCGGCATTTCACTGGTGAGTCATTGACCAAACTCGGAACTCCAAGTAGTTTCCATCTGGCCAGCGAAAGTTGTCCCGATTGAAAAGTATCTACACACGCACAACACGAAAAATATCTAGTATGACCATATTTCTCTTATAAAAAAAATACGGGATATTGCCAAAAAAAGTCAAGTTGCCAGTAACAGTCAAAAGAATTGTTAAAGACAGGTGAAGTTGCCATTTAAAGCTGAAAAAATTTGTCAAAGACAAATTAAGTTGCCAATACCAACCGAAAAAAATTGTCAAAGGCAAGTAAAGTTGCACTTTATGGCCGGAAAAAAATTGTCAAAGACGAACGAGTAAAGTTGAAATTTACAGTCGAAAAAGTTATGAAAGACAACTACAGTTTCCAGTTATAGCTGAAAAAAATAGTCAAAGGCAAGTAAAGTTACCAACAACGACCAAAAATAATTTTCAAAGGCAAGAAAAGCCCGTTACAGACAAAAAAAGATAGTCAAAGGCAATTAAAATCGCCAGCTATCGCTAAAATTGCTGAAAAATCACAGGTGGCGGGAAATGATGGCTACTGCAAATCAAAATGTAATGCGCCAAAGCAACGTATGTGTTTCACAATAGTGTGGGGGATGAATATATTTATGTGATTATAATTAATTATAGTCATAATAATCATGATATAATTTATAAGTCATGTAAATAATCTTAATTATTGATTTCCAAACTTCAACTAAGCCTTGTTGAAAATAGAGAAAAATAAAAGAGGCATTTTCAAAAAGTTCGGACGGTCAAAAATACGGAATGTCCCGTGAACTATGAGTCACATGTTCAAATTTTATGTATGCTACTACCAAAGCTCGAAATGCAGCCAATTCGCGAATCGGACGAGAGTTTTAGCCAAAGTTCGATGTGCTGATGAAAAACGGTCCGGTGGGTGCCAAATCTATATTTTTTCACGCCAATGTGTGATACGTGGCGATATATAGTAGCTGTATTGGATTAGCTCCATGTGACGAGATAGAAAAAGAAATTTGAGAGAAAAAAATTATTTATATATAATTATATAGACACATAGTATTCTGTCAAATTTTGACAGCAGTAACCTGTCAGCGGTCATATCTGACTGTAAAATTTTGAAAAAAAAAAAGATTACCGCATTGTGACTGTGATGTGATGGATTGCCTTTAGCGAACGTGGACATGATTAACACGAAGAAATATGCTAAATGGTGATGACCCCGAATCCCCTTATCTTTTCGGACTTTGGCCAGGGATCTCTGGCCATTTCGCGCGAACTGGTCGGGTTCAGGCTTTGTCAGTAACATATATATACAAGGTTGTGCATCCCTACGTTAGAATGTTCGTTAGTCAAATCCGTATTTGCAGTAAAACCCATCATAACGGACAGCCCTCTCTTACGACCAAATAATAATTCCTCCTTGTGTAATAAAACTATGCTTTTTAAACCGCTGATTCATCACCCTTCTTTTACGGGCAAATTTTTTTGTCCCATCGGCGTCCGCGAAAGGGAGGTTTCAGCGTATTAGCCAAGGTAGGAAAAATGTCGGAAAGAAATCTTCGTTAGCCGAAAAATTCCCAAGTCGAAGCGTTCGTTAGCCGAGGTATCATTAAACATACCAATTTCGTATAAACGGACTTTTGATAACAAAATCTGGAACCAAACCTTAACGAGAAAGCATCGATCATTAGCTCCAAATGCTCACAATAAAAACCAAAAAGAATCTCAGAGTACCATCAACTCATCAAACGTTGAACCGGGCCACAATCACCATCATCATTAAAGTATCGATAACACATGATATCACTCTTTCATCCAGTACATTAACGAAAAACATCGAAAACTAATCATTATGACCGCTATTCCGATTCATCTTGCTATTTAACCACTAACGCTGCTAATTACGTAATTTTTACGGAGAGGACCTGTACATATTAACCATAACCACATTCTCTCCAACGTGGAGTAAAACCGAAACTTATCAACACTGCTAAGCCGAAAGTTAATCACGTGAGAGATTAGCAATCAGCGCATCATTGATTTTTAGTGAGCGAAAATATTGAAAAATTATGCAAATCAGTCATTATTGAAGAATATCTTATATCCTTGATTCATGGGAAAATTCGCCGACAGCAATTCATCTTGCCACGCAATTCACCAATATGAAAATTTCATGGACAAACAGTTCGTCACGAGTGAGTGAGTGATTGAGCAAGTAAGTGAATATGTGAGCAAGTAAGTGAATATGTGAGCTAGTGACGGAATGTGTGAGCGAGTGATTGAGCAAGTGAGGGAATATGTGAGCGATTGATCGAGCAAGTAAGTGAATGTGTGAGCGAGTGATTGAGCAAGTGAGTGAATATGTGAGCGTGTGAGGGACCGAATGAGTTGGTGAATCAGCCAGTGAACAAGCTAGTAAGTCACTAAAGTGTTCATGTGCTCACCAGCTCACTCACTCGCTCACCTGCCCACTCACTTGCTCACCTGCTTTTTCACTCGTTCATCTATTTACTTACTCGCTCACCCACCCACTAACTCTCACTCACTCACCCATTTATTTTTCCACTCACTTGCTCAGCACTCCTTCACTTATTCTTATTTCTCATTAACCTCGCTCGCTCAACCGTCAGTTTCTGTTATCCGTCATCGTTTAAAAAAAAAATGCGTGAGTATCAACACAAACAAACAGACATCTTTAAAATTGTCCACGGATTACTTTTACACCCTACTGCAGCGGTTCTCAACCGGTGCTCAGCGGAGCCATTGGGGCTCCTTGTGCGCTCCTCAAGGGCTCCGCGGCCACTCCAGGAAAATACAAAAAAAAACAGTTATTTGAAAAAAAAAAATTATAATTACTTTAGAACAATAAAAATAAATCAGTAATTTTGCTAAATAAGTAAAAAATAGGTCTCCGCCACATAAATTATATGCCAAAAAGGGCTCCGCGAGTCGAAAAAAGGTTGAGAACCGCTGCATTAAATAATAAGTAAAAGAATTCATAGAAATTAATTATTAGATAATTAATGCAATCAATTACAGAAAAAAACCCCTGAATTTTCTAAGATAAAAAACATTGGGGGCGCGGGAATGTAAGTCACATTGGGGGGGGGGACGAGAAGGAAAAAAAAAATTGGGAACCACTGCTCTAGACAATGCCATAGGTCTCCTCCCTCAGGTGGAGGCCTTAAGTGCAGGGGGGGGGGGAGGAGGACACTTGTAAAAATGATATTTGGTCAAAATTTTCAAAATTAAACATTGTGTCGCCAGGTAGAGGTCTCAGAAAAATCACTTTGCCCGAGGGCCCAGGATGTCGTTAAGACGGCTGACTCTAGGCCACTAAACTGAACTGGTCCCTCGCTCCGTAGGTCGCTTGTTTGGTCATTCCCATGGTTCCTCACTCTCTAAATAACTCTTTTGCTCATTCACGTTCTTGCGAACTCTCTAGGTCACTCACTGTCCTTATAGTGATGGATTTATTGAGGGTTATATACTGTATATACACATTAGATATATACAAATTTCCCCGCCGTTCTCCCGTCCTGCTAATTTTCTTGGCCACTGACACCTCAAATTTGCCGTCCCTCTGAAATTGCTGCCCTAGTCCATAGCCCACTAAGCCCCCCTTTAAATACGCCACTAACTTCAGTGGCGGGGCATGCGGGTTTAAAATCTGAGTGTTACAGAAAAAAAAATTGTGAGAAAAAAATTAAAAAATACAAATATACAAATACAAATACAACGCCACAACTGGCAAAATGCCCAACGAGGTGGCTGAGAACATAGCCTAAAAAAATAGCATTAAAAAATTACGTAGATTGAGTTGAATATTTCTGGAACACACTAATAGAGATACGAATTATTAGTACAATAGGCTCTTGCTAATCTGGCACATCACACCAGAGAGAGAGAGGGTGTGCTAGATTACCAAAATTACCAAATTACTGCATGTTAATTGGAAAGCTTATTTAAATAATATAAACTTCTGCTCATAGACATGCACCGATATGTGCTCCTTTTTTATGCTCTAGGAAAGTCGGCCTGAAAACGTCGGATTACTGAAGGGATTATTGAGTCTCATTTCTATACGTACTAGCAGGGCCGTAACTAGGATTTTTGCCACCCCCAAACTGTAAAATTCGATAATTTTATAACGGTGTTCTTTGTTCCAACCTAAAATTGCCAACCCCCTAAATTTTGCCATCCGAGGCAGTTTCCAGCAGTGGTTTTAACTTCTTTAGTGCATATGCCAAGCAGATAAAGGGTAAATCCTAAGCTACGAGGATTTATTGAGCGAAAAAGCAAAGTCCACAGGGGCCCCCTGATGAATGAAAACAAATACCCTTTGGCATGGCCCCCACATCCTGGAGTAGGGCCCCTAGGCTGGGATCTTTTGCGGGGCCCCCGACCAGACTTTCACGGGCCTCTTTATGGGGGATTTATAGCGTGAAAAAACAAAAAAATAATGAAAATCATCCCGGACCCCAGCGATGGAGCCTTGCCAGCCCACCCCTTGTGGAGGCCATGCCCTTTGGTCAGGTCCAGTGCCGGGTGGCAAGTACTGAGCTGATATGAATAGAGTACGAGCCAAGCAGAGCCAACTAAGGGGCTCCATATGGATAGGCCGGCAAATAGAATACTGAACGAGACAAACAGAAATCACAGAGGGTTCACCTGGGAGTTCCTCAGTGTCGTAACCAAAGGTCATTTGGCCGGTCCGTCCCAGCACCAGCACGTAAAGTCTGAATAGAAAACAACACTATCCTGTGCTGTACTGCAGGGTCGTTTTAAGAGCTCCCGGGTCAAGTGATTTTTCTGAGGCACTACCTGGCAAATTCTAGAAAAATTCAACTACTTTCAATTTTTCTGAGGCCCCTCTTCTCTTGAGGCTCCCGGGCCATGCCCAGATGAACCCATGCGTTAAAACGGCACTTCTGTACTGAAACCGAAACTGTCTTATCATGAACCCTACATGTTAGAGGACAAAAGCTATGCAGCGTAGGTTGTTTTTTTTTCTGTTAGCATGTGGCTATTTAAAGTTTGAGCGGTCACATACATTTTTCGCAAGCTCAGTGCGACCCGTTACGGGTAGGAGACTGTTATTGTGTGTACGCTGTACATAATCGATAACTGCTGTTTGTGTGTCGGGGCTTTGGATTAATTCTTTTTCTTCAAATAATCAAAAATTCTTCTCAATACAAGGTTTCTGGTATCCGAGGTAGCTCAGAATGCATTTCCTCTGGTTGACCGAGATCCCCATTTTATTAATATTGTTTTGCCTAATTGTTATCAAAATGTCGCAAAGAGAAACGTTTAATACTTTCACAGGGATCAAAAAATTAAATTAATAAGGAAAATATCTACCTACTTTGACATGAAAAGCTTGAAAAAAGCATTTATCGAATACATACGGATAAATTTTTATTTGTGTACGTTGTTTGTCTGTTGTTATTATTATTTTTTGTGTTTATTGTTAACTCTGAGCCTTAATTTTTATCAAGCAAAGGAGAAAGAAATAGGATTCTAGGAGTGTTTTAAAATAATAATTTTTTATATGCTCTTGGATATATTATGCTTTCTTTTCATCTGCAAAGTTTTCATTTATTTGTACATATAAATTATTTTAGCTATTAATGGGCATCAGAATTCCTTACAATATTTATAAATATAACACATGTATGTATAGGCCTATTATTCAGTCCCCCTCAAACTTTTTTGTGTACAAGGCTAGCCGGCACAAATGTCCAAATTTATTGTCAAAAACAGATAATTCGTCAATTGTAACACTAGTTGTTGCATAGCAATTTTTAAAATAAGTGTTTATTGAAAAATATGACTTTTACAAATATAAATTTTAATTTAGTTTTAATTTTTAACAAATGTAAATTTGTAATTAATTCGATTCTTAACATATTTTAATTTTTAATTAACTTTAAAAAATTTATAATTTTTATGTTCTAAGTATGTTTGGCATCTGCGCACACTAGGTTGGGCCTCACTGTTCGATACCTTCACTAAAAAAAACTCGCCTCCCAACACATCACTCTGGATCTGCGCCTGATGAGAATAAGTATGTCGATATGTTACAGGGTGTTTCACGAAGGACCCCCTAAGTTTGAAAATAAATAACTCGGAAACGGTGATAGATAGAAGCATGAAACCAGTGGAATGTTTATTAAAAAAACCGTAAAAATCTGATACAGACGGCTCAAAATTTTACTTACAAATTGTGCCAATAGATGGCGCTACACCGGTGGCATTACAGATTCATATAAAGAGATCTCAGATGCCGAGAGCGATCAGTCGTCGAAAATTTCGCCGTTGAAACGTGACCGTTATTAGCATATAGTGAAAGAAATTCCGGAAGTGATGTATTCCGTGTGTTTATTGTGTTGGAGTACCACCGATTAAATCACAGCTTTACTGCCACAAGAAGTTTTCAAACGCGATTTCAAGCCGCAAAAGGCCCAGATAAGAAATTAATTCGTGAGCTATTCAAAAAATTTCAACAGACAGGCAACGTGGCCGATGCGTTAGTCGGAAATGTGGGTCCCACCCACTCCGTCGTTACACCTGAAAATGCAATGATACTTGCTGCAGTTATTGAGCGTCATCCGAATAAATCTGTCTACAGAACTTGCAGCTGAATCCGGAATCACGCCATCCAGCACATACAGAATCGTGCGCAAAACATTACACATGTTTCCGTACAAGATTCGATGCCGGCACGCCATACCAGTTCTAACTGAACGACGACGACATACAAACAAAAGGTCTCAAGGAATACATGGACGAAATAAAGGTTAAAAACATTGATTTGTTCTTATGTTTCACATAGTTTTTAGCAATTTGATGGGAATTTTTTCCACGTTTGACAGTTTTTTAGCAATCTGTTGGCAACTTCTTCAACATTTGATAATTTTTTACCAATTTTTTGGAAACTTCTTCCACATTTTGCATTTTTTAGCAATTCGTTGGCGATTTCTTTCACTATTGACATTTTCTGGTAGTTTATTGGGAATTTCTTTCACGTTTGGCATCTTTTTTTGGTCAAAATCGGAAAAGTTCCGTATTATCCCGAATTCCATAATTTTCTCTATTAAATATGGTCAGGTAAGCTTCAACAAGGTGATTGATGACGTCATTCGATAACCAGCGACGTTCGTACACATTTGCTGTGTGCTAATTTTTACTCCAAAAAAAAAAGAGCCAAAGTTTAAAAATTTTGTATTTTACGTTATTGAAATAGTGTTATTTATTCGGGAAATAATTTATAATTTCGAACAACTTGAAAACACTATGTACAAAAAAAACAAGAAAAACAGAGGAAGTAAATACATTCATAAATTTCAATCCTGTCAATTACGACTTTATAAGCGTCGTATTGGCAACGTGTGCGCGATCCCCGGATGTATAATGGTCGTCAAGTTTGACTTTCAGGGAGGAAGAGCCGCAGACTGTTTCAAATTTAATTATATTCCTTGACAAATCTATTGAATTAATTATAATATTAGTGTTAGTTTTGAATCGATTTAAAAATAGTTTTGGCATTGATGGTAATGCATGCAAGGAAATTTCCACGACTCGGCGATGGGTACTTTATCTTTGTTATTATAATAGTGGAGATGCATTTTTTTTTATTTATTTGTAACGTGTAAATCGAGGATAATTATAGTATAATTAACCATTGATAATTAATTTAATTATTAATTGTGACAGATTATAGTGTCTATACATTAGAATAGATAGGATTAGTTAATGTCCCACTAGGACTGTTACTGACAACAAGCTGTTGTTGCAACATTAGACAATTAGTATATGGATTGTAAAACAGAGTTAAAGTGTTAAAAAATTCATTTAGGTAATGTAACAATCGAAATTCAAGCTTTCAGTGTATTTAGTTAGTTGTATTAATACTTTTCTCCAGTCCAATTGAGATCTCGAATAACAGATTGCCCTCATGAATATTTCAAGTAATTGGCGTATTCCCAGGTATATTTTTAAAAAAATTAAGGCTTAAGAGATCTCGCTTTCCATTTTAACCTGTATCTTAATCATATTTAGGGTTTTGGTATTGGTTAATGTGTATCGAAGAAGTCTATTATGGTAAGTGCTAAATAGGGACTTCCATTCATTTCTACATTGAAGTAACCATCCAGCACAGATATAGGTATCAAAATCAGCGTTTTTGGCATTTGATAGCGTGCAATTTGGTGGGTGACTTGCGAACCGAGTTTGCATGCAATATATATGACGGATCACAAGAATAAGTCCTGTCTAAACTGGTTGGCAGAATCCCTCTAAAATCCTAAACTTTGACGGGGCTATCACCGTTTTTTTAATTAACGGAACATACTTTTAGCAGCAGAATCTTACGATTTGGTGAGGTATTTACAAAAACACTGTTTTTGCTAATCACAATTCAGTTACACAGTTAACTAACATGTTTATTGACAATCACTGTTATTTGCATGAAAACTTATACAAATACACAATATCGGTTCTCCCAACATGTATTTCCTTCACAGTACATGGCAGGTTATTCAGTAATATATGAAAAATGATCAGCAATGATGGGAAAAGATGAGAAGTAATAGAAAAATACCCAAAATATCTTGGTCAATTTATAAATTTTACTTCAAATAATTCGATAATCCTCAGATGTATTTTTGAGAAGGAAAGCTTTAAGAGATCCTGAGTTATTTTAATCTGGTATCTCACATGTAATCAGGGTTTCACCGGTGATTAATGTGCATCAAAGAAGTCGTCTATTATGGTAAGTGCTAAATGGGATTTACATTCATTTGTACATAGAAGTGAGCATCCAGCACTGATTTAGATATCAGAACCAGTTATTTTTGGTACTTTATAGCATTCATTTGATGGTTGACTGCCAACTAAGTTTACATGGAATATGACATCACAAGAATCAGTAGTGTCTAAATTGGTTGGCTGAATCCCCTAAAATCCTGAACTAAGAAAGGGGTATCGCTGTTTTGATTATTGGAATGAACTTCAGGATCTCGAGGAATGCTTGAAGAATTGTGGAATCTCTCATGATTTGACGAGATACCTAGCACACCACTGTTTTCACTAATTTCAATTTAGTGATGAACTTGACCCTTTAGGTGGCAATGACAAGATATCTCGCCTCCATAAAAGCCTTCTATTTTAGCATTGACAAGCACAGATATTTTGTAAAGTTGATTTCTCAATAGAAAAATTTTCCCACATATACCTTTTCGTTTACACCTGCAGAAAATCGGAGGAAAGCCTACTATATATAAAAAAGTATATGGTGAACATTTCAAATAAGTGGTGAATTTGTCTATATTTGAATATATCTTCAAGAGATATATTTCCATTTTAACCCCAATTGCATTCAGGGCATCTCTGTTGATTTATGTGTATCAAGAAAGTTGTCTATTATGGTAAGCGTTAAATGGGATTTCCATTGATCTCTACATAAAAGTAACCATCTAGCGCAGATGTATAGGTGCCAAAATCAGTTTTTCTTCCACTTTAAGGCACACAATTTGATGTAACAATTTGACTTGCAAACCGAAATTACATGAAAATGATGGATCATAAGAATGAGTCCTGTCAAAATTGGTTGATTGAATTCCTTAAAATTCTGAATCAATAGGAAATTTGCACATTTTTATTGTTGGAACGTATTTAGTGATCTTAAGGAAAATTCAGAATAGTGGTATCTCTGTTGATTTTGTGATAAAATTAACATTGCTTTTAGTTATCCTAATTCAGTTATATCTTCTTTCACTTCAACAACCAGTGGCGTATTTGTGGGGAAGGGGATTTAGCGGGCTATAGCCCAGAGCAATATAGCCCGGTTCACAGAGGTGGCAAATTTGAGTAATGACTGGCCAAGAAAGTTTGTAGAATGAGGGAAGGGTGGAAAAATTTGTATAAATGTGGATAAATCAGCCTTTGCCTACAAAGCAAGAGACTAGGTTAGTGGCCTAGAATATATATGTAAATCATCAAAAGAGTGATCTAGAGCGTGTGCAAGCTTGTGAATGACCAAAACAGTAACCTAGAAAGGGTGAAAGCATGTGAATGACAAAAAGAATGACCTAGAGTAGTTGAGGCAGCCAGGTACAGGGCCCTGAGATAGTCAAACCGGGCCACGATAGTGATTTATCATTCATTTTTCTCCCATTAAGTGAGTTTACGACTGGGCATCCACTCAAAAAAATGATTTTATTCCCCCGGTAGAATGAAAGAAGGGTTGGCAGAAATGCAGGCTTCCAAAGGTTGAGGACCATTGACCTAGAGCATGTAATAATCATGAGTAATCTATAAAGCAAGAAACCATGTCAGTGAGTGGAAAAAGTGTAAAATAGAGCATGGAAAGTATGTTAGTGACTAATACTGTAGAAGGGTACGAGTGATCAAAACTGCAAGCATATGAATGACTAAAAGAGTGACTTAAAGAGTCTGTGAGCATGGGAGTGACCAAAAGAGTGACTTCTTTCACTTACACAGAGACGGGTGTACATTACATAAGTAGGGAGGGGGAAGGTCAAGCAGGTTCTAGTACAGGGTGGTGAATTTTATGAAAGAGTAGTCATGAAAATTAGACTAGAATGGGAGAAAGTGAGAAAAATTGGTGTAGCACACAAGCAGCAAAACCATAAATGCACCTCTGTCAACCACTCATGAAAACAATCATTGTTGGCAATATACTGCAATCCTTTTGCACGTTTCTAGAGATACAAACTGATTCTATGTTGGTAAATAAATCGAGCACCAGGTCGCCATGGTGATTAAAAAATAGATATTGGCGCCTAAAATTTTCTTTGTGCTACTAAATTGCATGCTGAGAGCAGCACAAAATGTTTGGAATTTATAGCAGCATATCTGCCAACATGAAAGAGGGTCACTATGTCCTGAAAAAAGTTAAAAGGAGTATTACTTGGGACCTTTTTCTCTGGGTAAAATTTTTTTTTCTTTTACCTGGATTTTTTTGCAATTTATCGAGCTCAGTTCTATGTACTTCTAGGATTGCATGTTACACTGATTTTTACATGTATGCTAGCTGCCTGTGCATCTCTAAGGATGTGTAATCCTCGTTTCCGGTTGTACATATGTTCAGGATTAAGAAGGTCCCTCCCCCCCCCCCTATCGAGGAACTAGAGGATAGCATTGGGAAAGCTGTCAACAGTTCCAGGTTTAGAGACGAAACTCTGGCAATAGTGCTGCATAATGGAAGAAATAAATGCATTAAAAGTGGACATTTTTTAAAAGAATCAACATGAACTTACGGAAAATAACACTTTCAGTTTTGTATCATTTTCAAAATTTGTTTGAATTTTCAAATGAATCAAAAAAGAATCCTTTGAATTTTGTGTGAGAGGGGATGTGTTACGAATATGGTTAGTGTAGAGCAGAGTGGTTCAAACTTTTGTCTCATTGCCCCTCCTCACCGTAGTGAACCATCTCATATGATCCCATGTCACCCCAAAGCAGAATATATTGAAAACTGTTACATACATCGCAGAACAATCTGGAAGAAATAAAAGTATTAAAAACACTCTTATGAGGATTTTGTACCATGGAACATTTTTCCAGCCAACTGAGGGCTCATTGTAGAACAATGCGAAACATTCTGTTTTCGGGTCTTGTTGTATGTGAAGTATTTCCCACTTTGGGAAACACTGGTGTAAAGTTATGTTCTCAGTGATGCGATAAACAATATTCTTGGTGAACCAGTTGCCTACAAGTAATATTGGCATGGTCTGTGCAACAACAGAAATCTTTGCAAAATGACAAGTTGGGAATGATCTATTCTGACTTGGGTTGGATGGGATGGGGAAACAGTTATATATATACACTCGCTTCCAAAAGTTGAGCATGTGACGGCTTATCTAACATTACACCACTTTAACCGTCTCTTTCTGGATTGGACAGTTAATGGGAACACAAATGCGTGGTACTTGGGCGCATAGTCTCTTCATGTAGAGCTGTTGGCACACAGTACTGACAAATATTGTCTTACTAAATGATGCTGCAGCAATAGATGTAACAGCGGTGAAAGTCACTTGTGGATTTGGCTTGAGTACTATACCAATATACCGATTATGAAAACAATTCCCAGGCAAGTTGAACAGCTGACCGGAAACATGGGTCCAGTCAACCAAGGTTACCACCTCTATCTGATGATCAGTATATTGCTATAGTACCCAAGCGGAATCCACTAGTGACTTTCACCACTTTTACATCCATTGTTGCGGCATCATTTAGTTAGACAATATTTGTCAATACTGTGTGCCGAAAGCTCTATATGAAGAGACTATGTGCCCAAGTACCACGCATTTGTGTTCCCATTAACTGTCCGATCCAGAAAGACACGGTTAAAGTGGTGTAATGTTATATAAGCCGTTGCGTGCTCATAGGCTGAGATAGACTTGGAAGTCTGGGGGGGGGGGCAAGATGATGTCAATTCGTATATACATATATACATTAGATCAGCCGACTCCACCTTTGACGCTGGGGGGGGGGGGGCATATCTCCGCCCATGCGTGTGCTTAACTTTTTTGGAAGCGAGTGTATGTATGAGTGAAGGAAACTGATATTTTCTGGATTTTATGCCAAGATGCATGGGCAAAGATACGGGGGGGGGGGGGGTGCTCAAAGGTGAAGTAGACAACAGATCTAATGCATATATGTATATAGTATATATGAATCATCTTGGTCCCCCCCCCCCCCAGACTTCCAAGTCTATCTCTGCCTATGCCGAGATGAAAGAAGAGTCATCTGGTTTCCTTGATTTATATTTATTTAATCAATAATAATTATTCGTCTATTTTATAGGTATATGCCTACAGTTGGATCTCTATAGTTAGCTATCAGAAAAGGGAATTAACCATGAACATATTTTATAATTACACACACACATATATATTTCTGCTCTACTTCCATATTATGTTTTCGATAGTTAGTGAGTGATTATGAAGACAGTTATTTCCATCCTGGTTGGACCCCCCCAGAACATCAATTTTCCCGGTGACCCATGCGTAGGTGGATTTATTGCTCTTGCTTATAAGCAAGAGCAATAAATCCATAATTTCTGAAACCATTCTCTGATGAATTCTGCCCATAATGTTTTCTAGTCAGAAACAAGAAAATATGGATAAAACCACTATATAGAATTATTTTAGTCAGAAATTTTCAATTAGAAAGTAAAAAAAAACTCTAAAGTTTTATTTTGCTAACCTATTTCTATGAAATCATGTAGAAAGCTTCGATTTCATTCCATGAAAGTTGTATAGTTGGTTTTACACGAGAAAGTTTTGACTGGCGAACTTAATATTAAAATAGTCAAACTTATTGTCAATATTGTCATTCTTATTTTTGCACCTAAGTTATAGGAGTTTCTCTTAAGCATCGTATGCAATCAGCACTGTTAAATTGAAGGACATTTAAATCCTACAATTTAGTATTTTCATTGCTAGCTATATTCTAATACAGTGGTTCTCTCGACCTTTTTTGACTCGTGGAGTCCTTTTTGGTATATAATTTCTGTGGCGGCGCTTGTAAGGCTTAAGGCTTATTTTTTATTTATTCATGAAAGCTACTAATTTATTTTTTAATTGAAAATATTTAGAATTATTTTTTTTAACTTTTCCTTTTATTTTCCTCGAGTGACCGCAGAGTCCCTGGAGAGTTCACACATGGTCCCCGTTGAGAACAGCTGTTCTAATGTAATGCACAATAAGGGTATTGTTTTAAGTATCATGAATGAATGAACGCCAGAACTTTGCCACTGGACTTATCTCGTTTTAAGTACCGGGGGGGGGGGTTGGTGTGATTAGTTAATTTAATATAATAGAAATCGACATTACATATGTGGCAAAAGAACTTTTTAAACACCCATCTATTATGAAAAGAGTACAGCAGATTTATATTATGATCTGTAAATGGTCAATAGTGCAATTTTTAAAGGGCCCCTCCAAAAAGTATCTGTTTTATGATGGCAACAGCATACTGGTCCAGTTTTATTTATTTTTTCACCGTGATTAGTGCTATGGAGAACTCTGTTTGGATCTATAAAAACGATGGGAAAACAGATCAAGGGATTAGAATTGGACACTATCGGAAGTCGGTTGGATTTTGCGAGAAAGTCGCTATCTGATTAGCTGGTAAATATGTGTAAATTGCTGTTCTGTAAATAAATCTGTGTCCTTCGAACCGCTTCTTGTTTTGCAATCTTGAAATCTTGTGGACAATATCCGGAACAATATCAGTACACATATATAAGCAGTTTAAGCAATTTTGGAAGGTCAAGAATTGTTTTTAATTGAAGAAAATATCAGATAATTACATAGTTTTCCCTTCAGTTTTTGTTATGCTCCATTCAAATTGTATATTTTACATTAAAAAAACATGTATATATTGTTCAAAATAATTCTATAGAAAGTAGAAAATTATTTTACAATCATATTAAGTATTTATTTATAACAGTCACTTTAAACATTACATGCAATCAATGTGTAGATTTTCAACAGGAATTTTTATATTGAAAAGCTATATTTATATACAAAAACTTTCTTTTTGACAGTTTAAACTGCCATGCCAACCCTGGTAAAAACCATCAATGGTGAATAATGTGCCAACCCTGCCTACAATTCTGTTACAAGAAGGGCTAAAATTGATGGTGAAGGAAAAAGAAATAATTGCAGAAAGATTTCGAAAATTAATAAATGCATTAAACAGAGTAATTTGTAGAAGAAGAAAAACAAATTTTTAAAGTGTATCATCTAGCTGGAAAGACTGTGAATTTTTAAGGTTTTTCTAGTGTGGTTTATACACTGAAAGGGGGGGGGGTAAGATATGAAGTCTTTAATGGGCACAAAGTCTCAAATAGGTTTGGGAGAAATGTTCAGGGGGCAGCACATTTCAGAACAAGCAGCTAAAGCTTTTGTCTGTTGTCTTTAGCAGAGCCTTCCAGATCTAGATTTTTTTTACAGACCTTTTCTAGCGAATTTACAATGCAAACTATCAAATAATAGATTAACAGGTCTGAGAGCTGGAACTCCGGTTAGCCTTACTTGTGAAGGGGAGGGGGTATAGAAATAGTTTTTGTCTTATAAATATTTCAGTTTCACTCATCCACCCTCAACTCCTGCGGAAAGAGTTGCGTTGAGGGGGGAAAAAGCTACTAGGGGATCTGTGCAGATTTTCTTTGTGGGATCTTGCTTTTGTGAAAGTTTTCATTTTTTGCTGGACAGACCCCTGGCTACAAACCATGAATGCAGGCTATACAACGGGCAACAATGCATGCCATATACAGGACACTTTAATGTTAGTGCATGTGTTCTCTATCCTGTGGGCTATAGACAGGAAATTATGGTTTGTGTGTGTAATGCTTGTATAGCGCTTGAAAATGTAATTATGCTATGAAAATGTGAATTTTTATCTTTTCATGGGGGGGGGGGGGAAATCAGATTTTTTTTTTCCCACCAAGTCTTCTGTAAACTATTTCTTAAAATTGTACTACGCAACATACATGCACATTTGATGGTTTCAAAAGTTTAAATTGATGTACAAAATAAATTATAGTAGGCTATGGTAGGGTTGTAAGCCAGCACAGATGCTTAATTATTTAATTTGTAACTTACTTAGATGATTAAGATTTGCCAATGAGGATGGATGTTGGTAATGTTACATTATATTTGACGTTCTCTTAATTTTTCTTTTAGGTATTTCGAAAAGAACCAGTCACATTCTTTCGAGGTTTGTACACATAAATACTTCAACTTTTGTAAATGTTAATGTTCCAAATTTTTGATATTTCAGCTTGCTTTCATTTGTTTCATGCTCATTAGGGATGGTACGAATAGCGATTTGGCTGAATAAACGAATATATTCTGCTAATGTGTTGGACGAATATCAATTTACTTAAGTTCATCACAATTATAAATAAAATGTGTTTTTAATTTAAAATGAAATTATCAGTTTTTTCAAATAACTGATATTAAATTTTAATTATGCAATTTATTATTTAAATAAATATCAAATAACTGGTAATTGAAAGATTTTATTGCCATGATACTGACAATCAAATTTAACAACATAGGCTATTTTATTTTAATATTACAGAATCAATTTTTTTTCAACACTCGTTACAAATTTACATCTAATCAAGAACCATTATTTACTCTCAACTAGTAATGCATCATAAAATTCACGACTAATTTTCTTTTTTTTCCTCTTCAGATGTTTACCTTCTTTCACCAGCTTAATGGTGGTTTTTGTTTTCTTTGTGTTGAAAGTTTAATATTATCAAACTTCAAAAAATGAGTGATAGATAAGTTTTGGATGCATTATTTTCTTTTCAATTATTATTATCTATTATGAATAATTAAAGTGTCAGAGTGCTTATTGAGGAGTTCTATGTACTCTGAGAGGGTTTTTTTTGTGTTCATATAAAATCAAATTAAAAATATTTTGTACTTTAGCGTGCAGGAAAATCCTAATCAAAATTAGCTTCCCTTTAATAATCAATTATTTTTTTATCATTAAATTTTTTTATAATTTATTCCTCAACAGGTAGCATCTTATAGCTTTTTTAATTTAGAGACCAGGGGTCTGTCCAGACTTTTTTATAGGTCCTATTTCTGTGAAAATGGCCCTAATTTTTGTGAAAAGGATCATTAATTTTGTGACAAATAAGTAGTTTTTTGGGAAGCAAAATCTAATTAATCTGTCACAAAAGAAACAATTCCAAATTTATTGTTTCATTAATTTTTATTTTGCGAAGGGTCTGGAAAACGAATCCAGATTTTGACTGGACAGACCCCTGAAGAAATTCACCCACAAGTCTAATATAGTAAATACTTTATTAGATTTACATAGAAAAGTTTTCAAAGCCTTATTTTTTTTTACAGCCAATTGGAATAGTGAAGTTTTTCCAAAGGTTTTAACAGCCGTCTGATGTAAAGATACATTTTTCGAGAGAGAAAATTCAACTGCCCCATGGGGAATCAAACCCATGTCCTTTCACTTCCCAGGAAAACGCTCAAGACCACTAGATTACAGAGGCAATGATTCCTTGGAGCTCGTGTGCACTAAACAGGACCTTATATGGACGGTCAGACACAATTCAGGCCAAAGCTCACAATACCATGTATGGCCCCATTCAGTGCACACGAGCTCCAAGGAAAGATTGAGATATTCGTTTCTCTGTAGTCTAGTGTTCTAGGGCGTTTACCCGGAAAGTGAAAGGATGTGGGTTCGATTCCCAGTAGGGGCAGTTGAATTTTCTGTTTCCAAAAATGTATCTTCGCATCAGACGGCTGTTAAAACCTTTTGTATGGATAGCAGAGAGTGACGTCATCCTTGGATAGTGAAGTAATGTCGGAGTGTTTTATCCAAGAGTCATAATCCATAATACTAGTGTCTATATTCACCAAATTTTTGACATTTTATTCCAATTAGATAAATACAACTTCTTTCTCATTAATTAAAATCTTTCCCTAGGCTATAGACTGTAGACAAGAAATTTGTTATATTATTAGTGTTCTGTAGAGAAGAGCCCTAGTCTCTCCGCAGAGAGCAGGCAGACCTTCAACACGATACTTACATAACTTATAATTCAGGGATATGCCACTATCAGCTCAAACTATACAAGTCCATCTCTAATCCCAACACAATTCTCTTTAATGGTTTGGAAATGACAATATTTGAAACCACGATTAATGACAGCTTTGAAAACCACGTATCATGTATCACCCATATCTTAAAACTCCAGTAGTCATAATTAGCAAATGATACAGTAATTAATTGTAAAAAGCTATTTCATGTTATTTCTTAATTTCATAGCGTTTCAGTGCAGAGGCATAGACAAAAAAATTGGGGGGGGGGGGCTGATGGTTAGGATTGATAGACATCCGATATATTCGAGGGCATATGTGGACAGACAGGGTGTATTGTATGCTTATGAATTATTTATGCAGGGGGTGCTGAAGTACCCAGAGTTCGCAGGTTCTGCTGCTTAAGATTGCAGACATAATTTGTCAATCTATTTTTCTGGATTAAAAATACACAACTTCATTTCCATATCCATACATTCTTGGTTACTTGCATCGGTTACTGATAAGCTCAAGTAACATTTATATGCATGTGAAATTGACTTTTATTGATTTTTTCAGGGCGCAAATAAATACTCAAGACCTGGTGACAGATCTAATGAAAAATTGCGAGAAAACTTTGGTTCTAATCCTGAAACCTCTGGAAGAAATGATAGCATAGAAAACAGAAACAGCCCACGCTACCATAAGTCTTATTCTCAACGTTTGAAGGAGAAAGACTCTCACGAGGATGGTGAGGAATATAATCGATTAGTTTTGCCCAGAAAATAGATTATTTAAATATTTGATATGGGGGAAATAATTTTTTGTGTGCTGCATGTAAAGAAATGTGAGTGTTATAGTGAGAATTTTTTTATCGAAATTGGTTACAGGAATTATATTCCTTTTCCCTCATAGCTTCATCATAGAAAAAGGCTGTTGTGGTTCTCTTTAAAAAATTTCAAATTAATATTTATCTAAATAGAACCAAGTAGTTTCAATATATAGGTTATTGGATATTAACATCTCATGTATTGGTTAATATAGAAAAAATACAAGTCCATTGATACAATATATATATTGAACAGTTACATAATAAAACTAATGAATAGAATTTTTGAAACAATACATTAGCATTCATTCACCTATTGTAAAGTCTGCAATTCCAAAACCATCTACTACTTCTACTTCACCAAACACCAACTCTGGCCATATCGCTATATTGCAATTTACTGCCATTAGTGAGATGGGTTGGAAGTGAAGGTGCTGTCAATCGGTGGTCGTCTCAAGTTCATTTGGGAAAATATCTTATCTATATCCTCTCTTGGGTTCGAACCCAGGACCCTGACAACAACCTTCATGATGGTAGACGAGCATCTTACCGCCATGCCACTCGGGCACTCTAAAACCATCTGTCATCTTTAACCCAAGTACTGGAATGAAGTTTCTTATAAAAAGGTCAGGCATCTTTTGGTATGAGGTGATGGATAGATAGGATGTCCTTATGCTTTTACTTGCTTATTGGCTTTCCTTCAGGCAATAGGGAAATCAACCGAGCCGAATGAAAGCAGTTTGATGGTATTCCTCCTTATTTGCTCTTATTATATACTTGAATGAACCTGTCTTGTGAATGGCTAGTTTTCATCTGAAGGATAATAAATGGTTTAGTCCTCTCAAGTTTAATAGCACGATCTGTGAGCCAGTTGATTTTCTTTCCCTCAGTGTCCATCTCCCTGTTGGTAATAACTTTTTCAGCTTTTTTGTCCCTTTAAAGTCATCCTTCTGCATTTGTGATACGGCCGCTGTGGTGGTCGGCTGAAGTTGGTTTTCTGTGGTTCCCAACTTCAAGGCATGAATATGAGCCAATTTCCCCCTTTAAAAAAATCTTGCCACAGAGAGTAACAGGCCTACAAATGTAATTCAATCATAACACATCACTCACTTCATTTCTGAAACATAGATGACAGCACTGAAAAATCAAACACAACACTACATATGCACTCAGACTGTTAGGTACACACACAGTTACATTTCTGGCACAGCTCACTAGGTAGTAAATCGCCCATCGATGGTGATAGACCTGAGTTGTGCTCATTTTGAAAGAAAGAAAGCATTTGTGATACAATATTTTTTTTGTTTTTGTGACATCCTTCCATCACCTTAACGTAATCCTCCAAAGTGTATAGTTATCGGTTTTTAGGGCAGATTCTCCATCACATAAATCAGAATCATTTGGAAGATTACTGTGCCCTGCGGGAACCCACATCCTGGGTACCTTGCCCTGCAGTCCCTTCTACCCAAACATAAAAGAAACTTATGTTTTCATTTTCAGAGTGGATTCCAGTATTATATACTTATATTTGCCTCTTGTAATACATAACATCTTTGGGATTCTTGGTAGGGTAATGTTTTCTCCATGTCATAACAAAGTTTCCAGGTGTTCATTTTCCTTTGCAGTTCACAGGTCGTCTTTTACTTTTTTTGCTTCTGTGGCATCTAACTCATGCACATTTAAATCATCTTCTATTTTTCCCATGTTAGCAATGTTTGGACTGTTCTGCATATTAGCATAAAAACTGTCACATTTATTGCAGGTATTTTCAGCTTTTTTCTTTTCGTATTAAAATTTGTGTGAAGTATCCTGTAGCAACTAAACCTCACTGTGCCATTCCCTTTATTTTCTAATTTGTATAAGTCATTCACTGTTGATTTTGTTAGTTCTGTTGACAGATTTTGTATCACCATTCTCTCTTCTGCAGTAGCGCAATTTATATCAGGGAAACTTATTAATGTGCTCCTATACTTTCTGAATTTCATCTGGGGAATTCTAGGTTGTCTTTTTCTGCAAGTTCCTCTCTTGTTAGTTTTCTGTAAACAGAACCAACTGCCAAGGATAACCTAGTTCTGTTCAAATAAAATAAGATGATGAAAACTCAGTTTGGTGGTTAGTTTAAACGCACACAGACAGCATCATAGCCTAGATGTTACTTAGTTCTATTTAAATAAATTCCTCTTTGAATAGTTCAGATGTCAGTATATCTCAAAAATGTTAAAAATGGGGTTTGAATCCTTTTATATAAAAGCCGTTCATTTGGAAGTTGTGTATGACATGTTTTGAATTTAATATTAGAAGTATGAGATTTACAATTTTTTATTCTCTTGATTTAGTCTCTAGTAAATCGCCAGCAATGAAATCTGAAACCAGAGCAAACAAGGATTTGCAGCACAAATCTTCACTCGAATTAGAAGGGTCATCGGGCACATACCAAAGCAACCATGACAGGAATAATTCAGAGGTAATCATTTTTTTTTAATTTTCTCATACGTAGTTACCTACCTCCCCCACCTATGTTAGAGAGAATACAAATTTCTTAAGTTTCTACATACAAATCTCAAGCTCATATTTGGAAACGTGTAAAAAAAAACCCTATAAAATGATGCCATTTCCATTAAAATATCTGGATTTGCTTGCAATGTACAAGCATTGAAAGATTGGCGAAGTGCAAAATCAAATTTGCTGAAATCCATGATTACCTATTCCCGCAATCAGATTCTTAGTTGGTCAAATCGATCCAAAACATATCCATTGCATCAGCTTTCAAAAGAGCCTTCAATAAATCATATCGGTGTTGTAATTCCAGGAGAAATTTTGCCTCTTGTTTACTGAAATTGCCATTTGTCAAAGTAGATATTTGAAAAAATTCTGAATTGACAGTTACAGATTTTGGTGGCAATTTTTTCTGCAGGAAAAAATCCTGTAAGGTAACACCACCTCTATAAGGATATTTGGATTTGATGGTGAGCTACAAACGCTGAGAGATTGGCAAAGTGAAAAATCAAATTGTAGCCAAAATCTACTAAAATGTCTTGTCGACAAATGCTGATTTTATGATACATTGATTCAAGTCTAAATTTTTCTTGAACCAGAACACCAATGTAGTTTTTTGTGGGCTCTTTAAAAAGCTGGTGTAATGGGCAAGCTTTTGGTAAAGTTGACTGATTGTAGCTAATAGGGTGTTTGCAGAAAAGATTGTTACAGATTTTGGCAAAAATTTAATTTTACACTTCGCCAATCTTTCAGCACTTGTCACTCGCTATTCAGTCCAGATGTTCTGATGGAATATACGGTTTTTTCTGTTCTTTCCAAACATGTGCTTAGTTTGTCTCAAGGTCGTTCAGAATCATTGCAAATTTGGGTTTTTAAGACATGTATTTTTCTTCCATAATATATTATACACCATTACTAAAAAAAATTTCTGATAGGACAGGATTGCTATAATGCCCAAGTGGCATGCTGGTAAGATGCTCGTCTGCCATAGTGAAGGTTGTTGTCACGGTCCCAGGTTCAAACTTGAGGGAGGACATAGATATAATATTTTCCTTAACTAACTTGAGGTGACCACTGATCGATGGCGCCTTCATTTCAAACCCAACTAATTAATAGCAGTAAATTGCAATACAGCGGTATGGCCAGAGTTGGTATTTGAAGTACAGTAGTTGCTATGGTGTTTTATGTTCCACTTGTCTGTCACCCATTTTTGTTTGGCAGAGTAGGTCATGTTCACCCTGTATACTTTTTAATTTTGTATGTTTTTTTTTTCTCCCATGGGCTATACACAGGAAATTAAGATGCAGTTATCAACATTTGGGTTTTTTTCTAGGAAAAGGAAATTTTTATTTTCATTACATGTTTTTTCCATGAACTTTAGAGCAAATGTTTTTTAGTTGTTGAATTTGTCTCCTGCATAATTGATGTTTAAATTCATGTATTTCAGGAAAGTGAAAGAAGACTTCAGGCTGGTGATTGGTCAGAGCACATCAGCTCTTCAGGAAAGAAGTACTACTATAACTGTAAAACAGAAGTGTCTCAGTGGGAAAAACCTAAGGAGTTGATTGAGCTTGAAAGGTATCTTGATAACTCTGACTTGCTCATTTCACATTTGCAGTACCATAAAAATAGCTTTTTTGTACAAATATTTTGATAAATCTATATTCCAGGGTTCCCAGCAACCTGGAAAGTCAGGGAGAATCAGGGTAAGTCAGGGAATTGGAAAATGGTCAGGGAAAGTCGGGGAAAATGTTAAATATTTGTGAAAAGTCAGGGGAAATTCTAAATACTTGGGAAAAGTCAGGGAAAATCTGAAGGAGAAAAAAAATCAGAGGATAAATCTACATTCAAGTGGTTTACCTTCACTTTTTTCCATGGAAGATTATTTTTCAGATCCTCAGAGGGAGGAAAAAAATCTTTATCAGCATTTTTCACCAGATCTCCTACTGAGAGAAATGTGTTATCAGTTGAAGGGTGGGATTTTACATACTGGAAAACAATGTTGGCCAAGGAACAATCTGCCCTCTGAGTAAATAGATGATGGTATCTGTCTAAAGAGGAGAGACTCACCTTTCCATTGTTGAAAACAAAGCCAATACCAGCTCTAACTTCTTTTCTATCTCTTCTGAAAACATATTTTATATATATCCTCTTGCTTTTTTTCCCTTGCCTGTGGGGTAGAGAACCTTTAACCTTTTTATGTTGAAGAATGATTTGAATTCAATTATCTCTGTGTGAGATTTCCAAGGAAACTGGTATTGTGTGCAAGATCATATACACAATTTGATTTGGTGACAAAATATTAACATTCTGTCTGTAATGTGCTTTTCAATGGTATATTATCACAAAATGTTATACATTCGGCCCTCCCCGTATTCGTGGTTCCTGTATTTGTGGTTTTTTTTCTTCATTGGAATTTTTTTTTCAGCAATGCTCAGCAATCGCCATTCACATGTTTTGTTTACAAGATTTGAGTTGTGCGTGTTTAGAATGGCTCATTTGTCTAGTGCGCTACTGATAATACTCTAAAAGGAGGAAAAAAATTTCACTTTTTTTCAAAACTTTGAAAATTTGAAACTTTCAAAAACTTTACAAGAAAAATTGAATATATTGGCTATGCTTGGCGAAAGTCAATTGCTGCTGTGGCTTGCCATTACGGAATCAACGAATCTACTGTGAGATATATCAAGGAAAGGGAATCTGAAATTCAGTCAGCCGTGGGTGTAGCTGCACCTGTGGTAGTGAAAACTTTGCATTGCCTATGCAATCCACTTGTTTCTCATACCGAAAATGCAGGGTTTTTTTGCTAAAAAGTTTAGTAGCAGACTTTCTTTGTAGCAGTCTTCTGCTACAAAGAAGGTAGTCCAATGGATCATAATATTATAATGGGAAATAGCGAAAGGATTAATTTACTCTTCTGTAAAGGGAAGGGGTAGTGAAACGTCTCTTTCATCAGAATTTTATGCAAGTAAAAGTTAATTTCATTGGTTTAAGAAACGATTTGGATTACACAATGTAAAAATCACTGGCGATCAAGCCACTGCTGACCAGGAGGCAGCTAGAAAATTTCCAAAGACTTTGTAGAAAATTATTGAAGAGAATAGATATTCACCTCAGCAGATGTTTAATGCTGATGAAACTGCACTATTTTGGAAGAAAAAGCCGCAGAAAGCATTTATCACCCATGAAGAAAAGCAAGCCCCTGGTTTTAAGGCAGACTTACGGTAGTTAAGGTAGACTTACTATGTTGTTTGTGCAAATGTGTATGGGTACATGGTAAAGCCCACCATCATTTTTAAATCTATGAATCCGTGAGCATTGAAGGGAAAGGGTGAGTCAAATTTCCCGCACAGTATTTTTGATGATCATTAGAAAAGCTTGGACTATGAAAATGTTTTTCCTGGATTGGTTTAAACAATGTTTCATTCCAAAAGTCCGGAAGTACCTTGAGAGCGAAGACATGCCATTCAAAGTTCTTTTGATACTGAATAAAACTCTTGGACACCCAGATTTCAATTAGTTCAAAGTTGATGGTGTGGAAGTCTGTTATATGTCTTTTAATACATCTATCATTTAGCCCCCTTGATCAGGGGTAATGCGAGCATTCAAGGCTCACTATACATGTCACTCAATGAAGATGATTGTGCATGCAAATGCAGAAAATATCTTGAAGGTATGGAAGAATTACGCTATCACTAATGCCATTACTGTCATCACTAGAACCATGGCAGCTCTTCAGAGAGAAACAATCAACTCGGTTGGATTGATCTTTGGCCACATGTGCACTCCAGGACACAACCATTTTTAGAGAGCCAACTGAAGAGATTATAAAAGACATTGTCATGTTAGCAAAACAGGTAGGTGGAGAAGCGTTCAATGATATGGATATAGTAAAAGAGAAGTCGAACAGCTAATTAATAGCAATTTAGAGGCATTGACCGAGGAAGAATCAATGCAGTTGATTGCTCATGAAACAAGCGGTACCAGACGAAAATACTAGAAGTAAAATACAAGTTCACCATGAGTAACATAGGGGAGGGCTTCGCAAGTTGAATGGATTATTTTCATGATATAGATCCCTCTATGGTACATTCTTCACGTGTAGAAAAATTGGTAGAGGAAGTCTTGTCAACACACTCCAATATACTTGATGATATGAAGAAGAAACAGTAAACAGAAATCGCAATGTTCTTTCAGGAAACATCAACAATCAATCGCTGCACTATCATTTACATTCCCTTATACTTTTGCGTCATCCTGCTCTTCTCATGATGTTCAAGAAACGAGATAAACAAATCAAACTTTGTTTTCGGTTATTCCGCAGATTTTCCGTATTTTCCCCATCCCCGGAATGTAACCCGCCATGAATACGGGGGGGGGGGGGGGGGAGATGATAATTTAGAGTGATATTGGATGGTTTAGAATTATTATGGCGCGTTACAATGTTTGGTCAGGGAAATGATCGAGCAGATTTTGCTGGGAACCCTGTATTCCTTTCTAAATGTTATTGTGATGGATATTTCAAGAAAATTTTAGTTTAAGTTACATGCTGATAGGAGAAAGCTATTTTAACATTGGCGTGAACTTTCATTCTTTTTTTCAAAATGACATTCTCCTATACTTTGATATCATTATGGCCTACCTACTGTTGCATAAACTCACCGAAGCATGGTTCAAGATTATGGCAGGCTGTATTTTATTCTGTCACTTTAGAGATGCAAGAGCTACAACAAACTGCGGCAAAACGGTTCTCTTACTACACTGTGCACTAAGGCACCAAATCCCTGTGCATTTGTGCCAATTCTTGTACTACAAGGAGACATCACTCTTTGATGCACTGTAGCACGTCAAATACTCGGAATTTAGGAAAATGAAGCATGTGGAAATTTTGTTCATGTATCCGACGGGATGGGTTCTTTCCATGACAAAGAAAAAGGTATGGAGGGGTAAAACCTCCATACAAATTTTTTTTCACCCTTTCCCAATCATCCATCCATCATAATCGCGCTATCTCGTGACCTTGGAAAGTAATTCTACTACTCTGAAGTACAAAGTCTTGTACCATTACTGGTATAAATCTGCTCACTATTGAAGTCTAAATGAAGGGCTATATACCAAATTTTCCGGTTTCAGAGAGAGTTTTTTCTCCTCCTGGTTATACACTGAAATGATTGTAATTTTGCGCCTACCTACCTGCATTTAAAGACAGTGTACCAGCGGGGTAGATTTTCTTTGTTTCTCACAAGTCTGCACATGTGCCTTTGTGAAACATCGTCTAGGACTGGTTCACGTGTTTAAATTATGAAACATTTTTGAAGATTGTTGGGAAAAAAAACTGGGAGCCGTAAAAACTCCAATTAAAATGCCCACGGTTTTGCCATCTAGCCATTACACGGTCGTGTGGCAATGCACATGAGCAATTGGCGATTGCTACAATGTCACATCGCAAAAATCTGGAAACCCGTGAATGGGGCAGCTTGAGGAAAAAAAAACTACCCATGCTGGAGTTACCGACCACAGGTTTCTTTGGTCAACAAAGCTTTTTTGTTTGCCCTTTTGAATCGAACAAACTAGGAGCACACTCATTTTACATAACTTTTGTGAAATACCTTATTATATATAAATGTCCTACCTTTCCAAAAGATGTTGGAGAGAATGGAGTGTTTGCATCCTCTCTTCTAGTTACTCGCACTCCCTCTGTTACAGAAAGTTCTTCTCTATCTGAAAAATTAAAATTATTTGCTGGATGTTGCTTAACATTATATCCGCCACCGAACTATCAACTCTGTGTGATGAATGGGTTGCACTACACAGTGAAGAATTACAAGTAACGACACCAGTTCAGAGAATGGAAAGATATTACACTGACATATTTGAACTTTGTAACCTTGAAGGTAGCCCAAAGTTCAAAATCTTGCCAGTATTGATGGTGGCTATTTATCTTTAATGCATTGCTACGCAGACAGTGAAAGAGTCATTGTTAACAGAAGTTTGCTTGAACAGTGAAAAATCTGTCCATCCAATGCATTAATGAAATAAGACACTTAAAATCTTTTGTTCAAGAGAGTGGAAAATTTAAAAGAAATTATCATTGAGATGCTGCCCTCTTGAAAATGACTTATGATTCATATAGAAAATATTGTAAACAGTCTTCAGGCTGAGAAAACAGCAAAGAAAGATTTTTAATTGATTAACATGCTATTACCAGGTGTACAAGTATAAAATGCGGATTTTTTTTCAAAAAAAAAACATGTTAAATTCGGAAGAATGATAAAAGGTGCTTTATTCAAAGTATTCTCCATTGCTTGTTATACATTTCCCCATCTTTCCTGAAATTTGTGAATACCACGCCAGTAAAAATCTTCCCCTTTTGCTGTGAACTATTCATTGAGCTATTTTTTCACATCTTCGTACGAACCAAAGCGTTGCTCAGAAAGTGTGTGACCCATCAATGCAAACAAGTGGTAATCGGAAGGACCCAAGTCTGGTGAGTAAGCCGCATAGGGTAGAACTTCCAGCTGAGTGCTTCCAACGTGCCGCGAACCGCTTTTGCTGTATGTGATGGAGCATTGCCCATTGAACATTGTCAAGGAGCATTTCACGTTGTCATGGGGCATTGCGATTGGAAACAGATTGTTGACTAACGCCCAATTGTTCTGCGAGTTGTTTTTGTGTCTATGTAGTATCATCTTCGTCCAACAATGCTTCCAATTCCACATCTTTTTTTCTTGGAGGTTTTCCATGTTCCTTGTCTGCAACATCGAAGTCGCCACTTTTGAAACACCAAAACCATCATTCACACGTATCTTGCGATGGAGCATGTTCACCATAAGCTTCTCGAAGTAATCGGTATGATTCAGCAGCAGTTTTCTTCAAATGAAAACAAAAAAATTAATGCTGTCCGCGAATGCTCTTTGTTCATTATAACTTTCGACATATTGAACACAACAATACAACACTATGCACACACTTTTCCAATTTATCACTCGTGCGCATCTGACACTTGTTGATGACACAACAAAATGGCGCAGTGTCTAATCTTTATAGCACAAACTGCATTGGTGCACCATCTGTTTTGTGAAATCCACATTTCATACTTGTACACCTGGTATGTTAGAAACTGTTTAAGTAAATAGCAGACCTCGCAGCGCTCCTATTTTTCCTACTTTTCCTATTTTTTAGAAATGCCCTCCTATTTTCCTACTTTCGTCGCAGTCGTCCTATTTTATTCCAATTCTTTCCTACTATTCCTATTTTATCACTTCCTCCTTTTGTTTACGGCCAACATCTCACTACGAACATTCCGAGAAACTGCAAAATGTCACCGCTTTCCGTCCCTCTTTCACGGGTTTTATTCACATCACAACTCGCTACTGAAAAAAAAAGGAATTTTTTTTTCTCAGTTCCATTGGAGCAGGGGACGACGACAAGTGTATCTTTTCGCCCCTGCACCGTATAGTCAAAGTGCTAAAAACTGAAGTCCAGTGAGGAAAGAGAATCTGTTTGGGAGATCGGTTGTCATAAATAAGAAGGTAAAAAAAGGGGGGGGGTAGGGACAGGCTCTATCCACACAAGAGGTTCCATGAGAGACTATAGGTTTCTATCTCGTAACGAGCGTTCAAAGCCGGGGTTTTCCAGTAGGCGTTTCGCGCCATGTGAACCGAACTGTATAATTTCGCTTCAGCAGAAATGTGTTACATAATCATGCTACGCATTTGTGTTTTCCAAGCATGGCGCATCAGATTAGGGCGGCTATATTGTAGTATATGGCCCTGGGGTCAGCTACTCTATCGGCAAAAATCGCTGAAACTTTGCTGCCGTAATACTTGAACGGCCCCTTAGTTTAAGCATGTGCTCAACCCACGGCCTAAATGTAGCGTGCTTCAAGTGGCCTCGGTACACTTACGGATAAATTAAGTGGCTCGCGCATATTCTTACATCATTTAAATGACCCGCGGCATATTTCCAGATCACTCAAGTGGCTCCCGGTGCATTCTTACTTCAATTAAGTGGCCTGAGGCAAATTTCCAGATCACTTAAGTGGCCCGCTGCACATTTCCAGGTGACTTGAGTGACCTGCGGCACATTTACAGATCACACAAATAATCTGCGTCGCTGTTCTAGATCACTTAATTAAGTGGCCCGTGACACTTTTTAAAATCAATGAATTGGCCCCACACTCTTCAAAAGGTTGAGTCAAGTTGTAATATGCCGCGAGTCATTCAGGTGGTCTGAAAGTATGCCCAGGGCCGTTTGAGTCATCTGGGATGGTGCCGCAGGTCGCTTGGGTCACCTGGAAATGTTCTGCAGGCCTCTTGAGTCATTTGGAAATGTGCCACAAGTCACTTGGATGATCTGAAAGTGTGCAGTGGGCCACTTGAATAAAATAATCTAAAATAATCACTAATAATAATCTAATAATCACTAATCGCCACTGAAATAATCTATAAAAAATGCATCAAGCCACTTAAAGTGTTAATGTATTGCAGACCATTAGGTGATCTATGTGCTGCGAGCCACTCAAGTGATCTCAAAGCTTGCCGCTTAAATGATATGTAAATGTGCCTCTAGCCACTTAAGTGAACTGGGGGTTTGTCACGGGTCGCTCAAGTGATTTGGAAATGTGTTTGGGGTCACTTAGGTGATCTGGTCATTTGATCATTTTTGTCACATCACAGTCATTTTCTTCACATGAGGGCTAATTAGACGCAGTTCCTACAATTTATTGCTGATTCCGAACGGCAGGCTTGTTTTTTATACTCGTCGAGAGGTTGGTGTGCTAACCCCTCGATGGCGCACTCCCTGCAATTTTTTCTGTGGTCATGTCGCCATTTATGTTGTACCCCTGTGTCAGGAAAGTTTTCTGACAAGGATGAACCGGGTATCGAACTCGCGATACCTCTAGACATCCTTTAGTACTTTAGGCGAGTACCTTATCGACCTGGGCTACCGCTCCATAGGTGATCTGGAAATGTGCTTGGGGTCACTTAAAAAAAAAGGTGTTATATTAAAGGTGATATATGCTTTGGCAGCGTAAATGATCCGGAAATGTGCCGCTTACCATTGAAGTAATCTGGAAATGAGTCCTACTTAAATGATTTGATGATCGCTCTTGAGCCACTTGTGTGGTTTTGTTATTCGTCCTGGGCCACATAAGATAACTCTGAGGGCCATTGGTTAGCATGTGTTTTTTAAGGCATAACTAGGTTTGTGTGTATGCTATTGACGACGTTGTCTGGAAAGACAGACATTCATGAACATAATATGCAGGCCATTCTAATCGTTGTATCCTTCGGGTGTAATGTAATGTTAGTTTTCTTGTCTAGGGGCCGTTCAAGTATTATGTAAGCAAATTTTTAGCCATTTTTGATCCCCTCCCTCCCCTTGTCAGCAAAATTTTGTCATCAGCTCTGCCCCTCTGAATCCTAACTCATATTTTCATAAAGGGTGGTTGATGACGTAAGCATTATCCAAAACCCCCCTCCCCCCTTGTCATCAAAAGTCAGCAAATCGGAAACCCCTCCCCCCCCCCAATCGATGATGACATAATACTTGAACGGCCCCTACCTGTAACTATATTTACATGATTTTGAGGATGTCAGTTTTTTTTATATACCCAAAGCAAGTTTACAGTGTTTTTGCATGACTAGGTAAGTGAATGAATTGCTTGGGTGGATATTGTTCTTTTTGTCTTGACGGAATTCACTTACATAGGTTCAGTTTATGCTTATATTTATTCAAAAACTTCAATGACAACTTGTCTCTGACAAGATTAATTGTTGATTCTTTGAAGAAATTGAATGTGTTAGAACTAGTTTAACATGTTATGGTATGTTGATTAACTTGCAATAACAATGGTAAAACTGAGGCATATTAATTTTTCTGATTCATAGGCAGCAGAGTTTGTCTAGAGTGCCACACGATGCGAATCGTGCACGGGATAGATTGCACGAACGCCAAACTAGTGCAAGCAGTAGTAAAAGTAAGTAAATAACAGCAAATTTAATCATACGAAATTTATTTTCTAGTTATAAAAATCATAATTAAATATTGATGGAAAATTTATGTAGATCTATTTTATTTCTATTTAAATTCAAAAAAATATATACATACAGTAGAATCTCTCAAATCCGGACTCATCGGGACCTAGGTGATTCCGTATTATGGATCAACTTTTATTTCCCGAGTTTTTATATTTAAAGCAGTAATATATCTTTTTGAGCACTTTTAATTAACCCTTTGAGGGGCACTATATAAAAAAAATTTTTTTTGGCCGAACTAACTTCATATACTTGATACATAGGACTCATATAAATGTATTTTGCAACTATTCTTTTATTTTCATCAAAATCCAGCGAACAACAGGTGGTCGCACAGTGGGGACACCGCACACCTAGAACACTGAAAGCTTCCCTAGGGTGTAATGCAGGAAAAACAACATTTTGTTTGAAAAATTCCCTTTCTACCGATTTTTTAGGCCAAAATGATCAACATAAGCATATTGATAGCTGGTAAATCTTTTTCAATGAGATGGCAGTGTAAATTTTCCTTCTTGAGTGGCATATAAATTTATTCGAAATGATAAATTTTCCATCAGTGGCACTGAAAAAAACAATAAGAACATCAAGATTGGCGATGTATCTGGCATTGGTAGAATTTACTGAGATGGTCCCACTTCTTCCTTGAAATCTGGATTTTGGTTTTTTTCTCCTGAACCATATGAAATTGTCGGGAGGATCCAGGCATTGGGCAGTGTATACATCAGCATCATTTTCGTGATAATCCATGCAGTAAGCTTTGTTTTATTTTCTTTATCTGGTGTATCATCAGATGCATTAGACTCCAGATCAAAGAGAATTAGTATAACATTGCTTCAACTGTACTTAGGAATTTTATAGGCATTTCACCACCAATAAAAGTAATAAATGCCCAATAATCGGTTGTGGAGGAGGGGGGGGGGGGACTCAAAGCAAAATAAATTCCAGAAAATAAAATTAAAGCAGTAGAGAGAGCATAGAAAGTAGTCGTCAAAAGAAAAAGCTGCTCTAAAACCACTAGAATGAAAGAATGGTTATGTGTGGGACAAAAAAAAAAAACATATGTTGTGTCTTCCATTCTAACCCCCGAAATTTCCACCACAAATACACATCTGAGATGTTTCAACACCATTGCTGCTGTCACCCATTTTCTAGTAAACAAGAAAGAGGGGAGAAAATGAAGAAAAAAACAAGGTCGCTTCGTCTCCGAGAGGTGGTTTCACACTGACGTCACTTGGTGTATCTCATTGCTCTAGGTGTGCGGTGTCCTCAGTATGGAACCACCTTTTTAAAACTTTCATAATTTGATTTTAAACTATTCTTAAGTTTATTGAATGGCTTGATTTCAACAAATAGGGCAAAATCTATAAAAAACCATTATCAATTTTTGAAAAAATTTTTTTTTTTATTAGGAAATAAATTTTAAAACAAGTACTATAAAAATAGAGAAAATGGCGGATTTTTTTGCAAAACAAAACCAGCATGATGCTGCCATCTCTGACAGAAAATCTAAATCTTAAGCTATTTAATAAGATTTAAATGATTACTGTGCGAAAATTAGTTATTTTTTGATGGAATTTTGAAAAGGTGGTTTCGCTATGGGGACACCGCGCCGGAAAGGGTTAAAACCATAATTTATATATCATTACTAGTTACTCATAAAATAAAAAATATTTTTATCTGGAAAAAAGAAATATTTAATTTTTTTGTTTCTGAAGATCCTAAACAGTAGATTTACCCATTCCTACACTCCACACAATATTTGTACTGGTGTTCAACATTCTAGCTCTTTCAAAAGTTCAACTTTCTCATGTATACACAAAACATAAAGCATTGCTTTCATTTGCACCTTGTATCTGCCACATCACTTGACATTTTCGACATGTTTGGAAACTCACTTAGATAATCACATAGCACTAGACAAGTTCCAAAACACCATGGTTAACTGAACAGCACCGAGAAATAAAATGAAGGAAGAAAAGTTCTCTTTTTGATCAAAGCTGATTTTCTGACATTCCTTGAGAGACATTTTCCATCATTGTTTTTAAAATCCCGAAAATTGCAGTGGACACCAATAATAAAGGACAAAAAAATAAATGGCTGATGTGTGTGCATTAGAAAAGACAAACAGAATGTGAAGAAAAAACATCTGAAGTCCCCGGTTGGAAAATAAAAGTTTTTTTGGCCGAAGTGTCTGGATTTGTGAGTTCCTATTGTATTTCTCTTTGGACTGAAAAAGAAAAATCTTGATCATATTAACAGGGGTGGAGATTGGGGGGCAGTGCACACCAGCATTCATGATGGAGCCAGCTGATCTAATGTATATGCATATATAGGTCATTCCAAAAAAAGTGTATAAATCGTTTCCGAGATTTCATAATTTTTTTACAAAATTTCCGTTCCAAATTTTTTCCTAGTTTTATTTAATTCTTTCATATGACATTCCTTAATTTTTTTTCAGGTGGTATTTAATTTTTTTTAATCATATCTAAACCTGAAAATCTGGCTGTCCCAGCTTGAAAAAAGTTAGAGACTTGGTGCAAATCTGGAATTTTTTTCTCAAAAAACTTGTGCCATAGATAAAACTATATGTGGCATATATGTATGAATGAATAAAACTGGCACACACACACACACACAATGAAATTTTGAAAAAAAAATTTTTTTCCTATGAAAACTTCTTTTATTCTAGTCCCAAAAACTTTTCCCATTTAAAAATGTCCACTCTGTTACGGCCATTTGGGAAATATATTTTTATACCAGATTAAATCTGATAACACTTATGAGCTCATTAAAAGGTTTACTTTGAATGCTTGATCAACAATTTTGGATTTGACTTTTGCAAAATGACTTAATAATCATGTTATGTTTTGGTACCAGATTTTTCTCTGTGGGATGTCCACTGTTATGTCATTATCATAATAATTAAGATTTGTTTTAATCTATATCAACATAAAGTAATAGTACATGGCGATATGCTTCAAAATATAATAATAGTTTTCATAGATTACATTTAAATTTATAATGAAAAAATAATTTGGACTAATTTGTCCATTCTGTTACATGTCTACTCTGTTATATATTCCAAAAACTCAAGCAACAGAATAGAAACTATCATTTAAAGACATCTTAGTTAAAAGATTTCAAGTTAAAGTTAATAAGTGGGGATACATAAATTTTGTATTTACAAAATAACCGCGATAAATGTACAGTAGAGTCTCACTTATCCGACATAAACGGGTCGCAGAATGTTGGACAATACAGAGGTGTTAAGGAAAAGCCTATTAAACGTCAAACTATGTTATAATTTTGCACAGTATGAAACTAATAATCACGTTTACAGCAAAACAGAAAAAATTAAGTGAGAAAATGAACTTGGTTGCAGAATGTTTTGAAGTTAAATACAGTATTTAAAAAAGTCCAGTCCTGTAATGATTTAAAAAACTTTTGATCGTAGTCTGCTTTTCTGACTAGTGTCGTTTCTTCGCTGCCATATCTTGCCATCTTTGCAGCATCATTATGTTGATTCCTGTAGCTTCTTGTTGCTCAATGTATTTAATTGCAGTTTCTATGAAATTTCGTTATGTGAAATTCTAAAAGCTGAACAGTTGGTGCTTGAATTTCTCTTTTTCTTTTTTTTGTGGTGGGACGTGGATAATACAGAAGGTCGGATAAACGAGACTCTACTTTATGTTAGAATTGATGAATGGCATAGTATTCTGCTGAGGACACAGCAGCAGAAAAGAGTTGAAATGAATTGCATAATCATCATGCCCCCCTCCCCAAATTTCATGTTTCTCTCTGTCTATGCATATTAGTTTTGGAAATATTATTTACAGTTGCTATAGCCAGGTACAGATTCTCAGAAATGTGGCTGTAAAAAGTGTAGGAAGCATTTTTGAGGAAAAGTGGGCAGACAACTTTTTCTGAATGTATTTGATGTGCTGATTCTGTTCGATACCCGGTTCGTCCTTGTCAGAAAAACTTCCCTGACACAGGGGGACAACAAAAAACGGCAACTTGACCGCAGCAAAAAATTACTACTGCAGGGAGTCCCCTGTCGAGGGGTTAGCGCACCAACCTCTCGATGAGTATAAAAAATAAGCCTGCCGTTCGGAATCGGCGATAAATTGTAGGTCCCGGTCTAATTAGCTCTCGTGTGCAGAAAATAACCGTGGTGCGACAAAAATGATCAAATTTTAAAATTTCGAAGGGGAAAAGTCAAAGCAGTAGATTGCCAGGTAAATTTGGTTGCCGACCCATGATTCAGAGAGTGTGAACATGATTGCGTATTTAGTGTGTTACAACAACACTAATTCTAATTGGATAGCCATGTGCACATATTTCGAAGACAGTCACTATAAAATCGAAACCGCCGAGTAGTTTGCATCATTTCCATATTAAATAAATATATATATAATTTCTAATTAAACCGTGTTGCAAGTGGCTTTGTTCGAACTTGAATAATAAGAATTGGCTGAATTTTATCATTAATGAAGTTTTATGCAATCACTGGAACTTATCATCAAAACCTTATTTTGTGTTCCATGTCAAAGTAGAACACTCAACTCCAACATGCGTTGGTGCGAATAATTTTGTATAAAATAAAATTTCTGGATACGCGATTTCATAGGAGTACGTAACACATGTTAAATGTAGTTTAAATTGTTTCAGGAATGTGTAAGGTGCTGTTGACAATGGGGAGAGGGAGATTAAAATAATATATATATTTTTTTATGTAACCTCTCTGATCATCACATATTCCCAAGAGATCCTTACCATCTGCAATGAAGTAAATAATCTGTACTGAATGAAAAAAATAACAATTTTCAATACTTTTCTTTTCAATCTCCAACAATATCAATTATCACATTTACAAGAAAAATTGGCAGAAATAGCATTAAAAGACGGTGTGACGTTCAAATTTGAAGATGGCTATTAATTTTTCTTTCTGTAAAAGCAAATACCATGCCTGGAATTTATGGGGATATACAGAGGAATCTCCCGTAACACACTCCCTGTTTTTAGCGGACACCTCTCAAACACTTTTTGAATTATGCCAACAGACTCCAGACTCCCATTGAGACTGATTATTTTACTATCCATTAACGGACACTCCTCGTTAGCGGCAAAAATTTTCGGTCCCTTGAGTCAGTGCCGTCTTAACGCATGGGCTCCTGAAGAAAAGAAGGGGCTGGGAAAAACGAGAAGTAGTTGAATTTTTTGAGAAGTTCCCAGGTAGGGCCTCAGAAAAATCACTTGACGGGGGGGGGGGGGGGGGGTCCATGATGTGCTCTTAAGACGGACGGCCCTACCATGAGTGTCCGTTATTGAGAGTTTCTAATGTAGCTGAACATTTTTCATGTGCGAGACGTTTCAATGCACTCACAAATCTTTCGACAAAAATCAAAATCACCTACAGATATTCAATTGTGAGGATTTGAGAACACTGCATAGTAAAACCAAGCGACACTTAGAAAACATCTATTAATAATAAAATTATTTTTATTAAAACTAAGTAACAATTGTAGTTTTGCGTATTAATGGATATATTTTGTGTGATGTGAATATTACTTTGACCACAATAAATGCAACTAAATGCATGTTTATAATTTTATAATTCACAAATTTAATTTTTTTTGTTTTGCAATGAAGTTCACTGTAGTTTTCTTAATTGTAATTATTTTAGAATTTCTAACCCTTTTTATACTAGAAATGTTTCAGGAAAACATTAATGCAAAAAAATTGAAAATTCGCCACTGCATCTTTCTACTTTTTAATATGTGGGTTTTTAACATCTCTTCCAAGGGGTCGATGAGAAATTTTGTTTTTGAAAAGGGGGCGATGGGCTGAACAAGTTTGGGAAACACTGTACTAGATGGTCAAGCATTAGCTGTTGCACGTGGAAAGCCTGCAGGAATTTTGAACTTTGGTCAATTGGCAGATGCATTTCTTAATCTTGTTGCTTCTATGACAAGAAGCTTTAAGGCCGGTATTACACTATAAAAGTTTGATAAAATCCCTTTTATAAAACTTGCAAAGTCTAACCAATAAGGTTATTTGTTACATTCTAGAAAATGTAACCATTGACCTTATTGGCTGCATTTTTCAAGTTTTATAATAGGACTTTTATCAAACTTTTATAGTGTAATACCGGCCTAAGAGGATTGCTGTCATCTTTGATCAGAATAATAAAACTTCAATCGAGGCTGGAATAATGGATAGATGCTTGAAACATGCTTATTTAGTGATGAGAGTTATAGAAAATGGATCCATGCCAATCCCTAACAAATTCAGTGACTTTTTTGCTAAGTCAGAGAATAAAAATGATTTGGCCTGTTTTCTCTCTAATCATTTGATCAACAATGCTTTCATTTATGGATCCTGTCTTCAAAACTCTCATCCTATTTCATGCCATAACAAGATGTGACACAGTATCCTACATTGCTGGGATCAGCAAGAAGACAGCATGGAAACTATTTAACACTGATAAAAATGATCTACTAAATATTGGTGTTGACGAATTGAAACAAGAAACAGCACATAAGATAGAGGAGTTCATATGCAAGTTGTATGGTATATTGGGAGGCAAGCTGCTGTGATGAAGCCATAAGCTGTTCAGCAAAGGAAAAACACAAGTACTGCCCTCCCACTACCGATGCGTTACTGTTTCATGTACAATGGGCTCACTATCAAGCCATGGTGTAAAGGCAGTCGGCATACCAAAACCTATGCTACCATCACCTATCTTGGGATGGAAAATGGTTGATGAGGACAGCTCATTCCAAATCTTTCTTCACGGCCAACAATACCAAAATCCTACACCCATCAGTGGATGTTTAGGTGGTGGTATATCTGCTACATGTTTCTGCTTGTATGTAACGGCCAGCTTGTATCTACTGCAGCTTGCAAATGTGCAGATACTGGCACTAAGGAAAAATAAGGTGGGATAAAAAAGGATATGAATTTGCCACACTGGTACTGTCAATATATCAATATGGTCTTATGATTTGAATAATAATATTTTGCATCTTTACTTTAGCAATGTTCTATACTTTTTTCCTGCATTAAAAACCTATTGTTGCACAAGAATCAGTTTTATTTCTGGTTCAAAAGTATGGATACGAAACATTGCATGAATTCACGTAACTGCCATTTTGTTTTTTAGCGATTTGCGATTTGCGGCAAATAGCTTAACATTTCAGATTAGAAAACACAATAGTTAGATTCAGCATACCCTAAAACGTTATTTGACACCAAGATCACTATTTCTTTCTGCTCCTTCAAAAGTTATTAGGACCTTATTTCATATGGCCGCCATTTTTTTTAGCAATTTGAAGCATATAACATCACAATCAAGAGAGGCAAATAAAATATTGTAATCTACACATCAAATCAGTCAGAAAAGTTTGTTTGCTCGCTTTTCCTCAAAAATGCTTCCTACTGTCAGAATTTTCAAATATTGTCCCCGTCTACTATTGAAACGCTTTTTTCTTGTTTGCATATCATTCATTTATAAATGATAAAGCATTAAGCTTTTGTGTATATTTTTACTCATCACCATGAATATTTATAATGTTTACAGTTGGTAAGCTGTTTCTCTGGATATTTTATGCCAAAATTTAATCCGGCTCAATAAAGGTGGGACGAATATTCGGCTGCTATTCGGTATTCAGTCTATTTGGCCCTTTCGCCAAATATTATGTTCAGCCAAAATACTGCTCAGATATTTGGCTGAATAACTGTGTAAATCTTAGCACAACAAACTGATTTAAAAAAATTATATTAATTGGAATTTTTTGCATAAATTAACAATTTACTGATTATATTTTATTGTGTGGTGCATATCTATCCCTTTTTGTGTAAGAGGTTATGTCAGGATGAATTTCTAGGAGAAGTAAAACATGAAGCTGAATCCTACCATAATAATGTGGAGGTGAGCGTGTGAATTACGCAACCTCATTAATTAAAAATGTACCTAGACCAGAGATGCTAACATTGGCTTAAAGTTTGTCAGTAGTGATGAATGTTTAGCTTTGCCATGGGGGGGGGGGGAGAGAGAGAGGAAGGTACCCTCAGGACAACATAATAAAAAAATAATCACTCAAAAATTTAATTTTTTTCAAATTTTAATCAGGGGTGCAAGAGCTGCGCCAAACTGCGCCAAAACAGTTCTCTTGCTACACGGTGCGCCATGGCACCGAATCGCTGCGCATTTGCGCCAATTCTTGTTTGTGGTTCGCTGAGGTACCGCTAATGCACTGTTGTGCGTCGAATACCCTTAATTTAGGAAAAAGAAACATGAAAATTTTGATCATGGGACGGGTTCTTTCCGAGACACAAAAAAAGGTACGGGGAGCGGGAGAAACTTTTTTTTTTCACTTCCCACCATCTGCCACAATCGCGTTATCTCGTGACCTTGGAAAGTAGTTATACTACCTTGAAGTATTAAGTCCTGTACTGTTATTGGTATAACCGGCGGGCTATCAAAGTCCTTGATTGAATATGTCAAATTTTCTGATTTTGGAGACAGTTTTTTCTCCTGCTGGTTATATACTGAAAATAACAGTAATTTCGCGGCTGCCAACCGAGATAGATATTGGGCAGACATATTCAAACTTTGTAACTTTGAAAGCAGCCCGAAGTTCAAAATTTTGCCAGTTTTGGTGAAGGCTTTTTTATCTTCAGCATATGGTAACGCAGACAGTGAAAGAGAGTTCATTGTTAACAAATAAAGAAAGTCTGTTTGAACATTGAAAAATCTGTCCATCCAATGCTTTAATGGAATAAGACATGCAAAATCTTATGTTCAAGGGCATAAAAAAATTGGAAAAAAATTGTCATTAAGATACTGTACTTCTGAAAGCGACTCGTGATTCGTAATCTATTAACATGTTATTTTAGGTTGAGAAATTGTTTAAGTAAATAAGGTATTTATATTTTTCTCGTTTTCTGCATTTTGCTTTTAAATTTAATAATTCCTTTAAATTCTGTGAGAAGCCAATTTTTCACAGAAACTCTTATTATATTCTGCACACACTTTTTTTGCTATATCAGGATGAATAAGATTTTGGTGTTCAAGCTGCAGAAATTCTTGCTGTCTAGGTTTTCAGTATGCATGTTGCTTAATTTGAAAAGTCTAATAATTTTTATTCATCATTTCACCAATGTATGTTTTATTAGTGACAGATAAGATAATTCAGAAAAAATTTTAATGAATTTTAATTTGTGAAGGAAACTTATTTAGAATTATTTGTTCCAACCATTTTTGGCAAAACTATGGGCATTTCACAGAAAAATTACTCCTTATATCGCAGATATAGTTCGTGTTTAGTTCTATTCCATTTTCAAAATTTCTGCTCCAAAAATGAAATTTTCTGCTCCAAAATGGATGAGGGGCACTTGCACCCCTGTTTTAATTCAAATTTCATTTATAGGGCTCAGGCCACATGAGCCCCCACCTCCTGAAACAACTTTCCTAGTTCACTGAGCAATCCCAACCTGCATACACCCTTGTGGACCGTATATATACAGACGTCTCTCTCTAGCAACCAGGGTTGTTAAATTTGCTTCCTGGGTAAATACCTATTTTCACCCTGGGCTGGGTTTTTTTTGGGAAAAACAGGGTTTTTGGGAATATTGTTTTTGAAAAAAACGTGGTGTTTTCAGGTTAAAATTTTAATTTGAAGTTAGTTTATGTATTCCAAAAATTGCTGCATAGTGCAGTGTGTAGTATATGTATATTTTGAAATATTTTTATATGATTTTTTAAGAGCAAAAACGTGGTAATAAATAATTTCTTGGAATCACAAACACACTTTTTATAATTGTTCTGACTACATTTTTTTATGTAAGCATTTAGGTACTAGATTCACATATTAAAATATGTTACAAGAAACCACAAGCAGGAAATGTAACCATGGACCTTAGCTTAAAAAATATACTTGACATGTAATATATGATAAGCATATCCACAGAAATTATTGCTTATTTATAATACAATAATTTTTCACACACAAAATCCTTGTATAAATAAGTTGAAGCTTCGGTGGAGAAAAGTAAACCAATGTATGTAAACTGAATTTTCATTAAAAAAATATTTACATGTTTGCATTACAGTTTTATACAGGTACATCATACTTTCATAACTGAAATATCAAGAGCCAAAAATAACATTATCTCATAACGAAAAGAAAATAACTTTGTGGGATTCTTGAATTGAACATTGGTAACGAACATATTTAAATGAAACAGAACAAAAGTATAGTTTTTCTTTGAAAATAAGACCTAACCAGAAAATAAGCCTTAGCTTGATTTTTCAAGATGCTCATAATATAAGCCCGGTTTCGAAAATTGTGGCCTGATAAAATTATCAGCCAGATGAAGGCATTCTGTAGGTCTGTTGCGATACATGACAGGTTTTCTTGTATAAAGTGATATTAATATACAATAATGCTATTGACATTTGTGTTTAATGATAATTCAAGTTATTTTGTAGTTTTAAGTTCCCAAAAATGGCTAATTTGGACAAGTAAAAAACACCTCCAGGGTAATGAATCCTCAGAATGACTGCTATCTCCTCCTCTTAACCAGATCATTTTTCAATTATTACTGCTCCTTTAAAAATATTTCAGAATTTAATTTAATGAAGCAGGGATATTATTTAACAGAGGAATTCAAGAAAAAGAGAAGAATGAGACTAGCTCCTATAAGTTTGGGTTCGATTAAAAAAAAACTTTATGGTTCTGGTTCCATAGCTAAATGTTTTAAGGTTTTATTTTTGATGGATCAGGACACTTTTGGATACATTTACTGCAGGGTTTGAAAAATTTGGAGAGAAAAAAATTCTGGCACCATTGTGATTTCTCATAATTTTCATTATCCAAATTCATTTATTTTACCACAATGTTCTTGCCACAGTTCTGTATACAATTCAAGGTTCACATATAATTATACAGAAGTGGGTGTGTTTGTGTGTGGACAATTATTCCCTTATAGTATGGTCAATTTTATTGATCAAATACATAGTTTAACATGCACCAAAAATGTATATTTAGACATAATATAAGATGTACACATAAAGGATATATATTAGGGTGGGTCGAAAAAAATTATATTTTCAAATCGCTATAGTGCAGAAAAGTTTCCTCCTTTAATAAAAAGAAAAAGGATGCAAAACAATTTAAAATCTGTTGACATCTTCCAGTCACGCATCATTATACTCAAAGTTTATGAAAATTGACGAAATTGAACATTTTTCTTATTTTTTTTTATATTACTTAAAATTGAACGATCGACACACGAAAGTTTGTTATGCTTATTTTATGGTTCAATAAAAAGTAAAATAAATTAAAACGTCATTATTTCAATGTTTATCGGTCGTGCAATGTGTTCACACAACTGGAATTTTGCAAGTTTCATTGTGCAGCTCTTCGCATGCTTTATCAAAACAAAATGACCCAGAACTTATCACAATGAAATGGCTGCACATCAAGTTTCACCCACACCCTATCCAATTAACCATCCAAAGTAGGAGAGTGTAATTTACATTATAGTTACCAAAATTGACTGGGATTTAGTGGTTTACAGTTTTTTCTATTTCTTTCCCAAGTGTTCACGTTTAAAGTCTGACTTTTGGGAGAAATTACACATGAGTAATTTTGATAACAGCATAGAGTTGGTGTAGCTATCTCTAGCTTTATCTCTACATACTTTAGTTGAGGATTCGGTAATATGTCAGGCACATCTCTTGACTGCCAGAGTGGGACTGGAGCACATGTGAATTGCACGTGGGAAGACCATTACAGTGGATCGTGTGTCTACTCCATTTCAACGAACTCCCTTTCCGTAATTTTTTTAACTTATAGATGGTGCACCTACAGGGTCAACATCTTTTTCTGGGCCCATTGGATAACAGCTTACTGAGTTTGAGAAGCTCAATGTGGGGAGTTGAATCATGAGATTATTTGATTCTAGAAGTAGCCAGAAAGATGCTGCATAAAGAGCAACAGTACTGTATTAATTACATATCCAAAGCAATAAAGGCGAGACATTGTCCAGAGGATTTGCCAATTCGAGATCCTGGTCCTCTGTCATGGTTCCACATCAAAAATAAAAATTATTTTAGTGACACACTAATCTTGTTTTTCTAGCAGTTCAAACATTGCAGTATTTATTTGACGACTGACTTCAAGTTGTTAATCCAGTAATTGAACACAATGTGTTCTTTGCACACCCTGAAAATTCACTATTGGCTATGATCATTGATGACAGAAAACACATTCTAAAGAGATTGGGTATAGAAGAATTTTAAAAGTAAGATAATCCGCCTCTGAATTAAGAACTATTGAGCACTTCATGCTAAGCTTAATTGCATTAGCCTAGCTAAATTCTTATCATTTTCTGTTACATTTTTAATTTTCTCATTTTTCTTTTCTCCTGATCCCTTGATTAACCGTCTGGACTACAGATTGGAGCTTTTTCCGGCACGACCTAGCCCTTCTGGGCACTGAGCTTACATCGCTAATGTGACACAGTCTTTTATATGCTCGTTTGTTCTGTTCAGACACTTCATGCTACCTAAGATTAACTTTAAAGCTACCGATTGCCTTCAGATTATTTACTGGAATACTGGCCTGTTGTATCCTTCCCCAATGCTTAGGGAAGTATGTAATGATTTTATATTTTTCAATTCAGACACTAACATCAGAGCCATCAAAAAGTTTCCCTGTCACACTCGGACAGTCCAGAGATGTGCCAAACTTGTTACAGATGCCTCAACTAAAGTATATAGACATGAAGAGAGAGATATGGAGATGGGGGGGGGGGGCTATATCTCAGATCTATATTATTATCAAGATCAGTTACGCCTGATTTCTCCTAATCGTCAGATTTTGAACGTGTTAGTTTTGGTAAATAGTTTTAAATATGTCAATTACACAATCTCCTACTTTTCATGGTTAATTGGATAGGGTGTAGATGGAACTCGACAGGCAGCCACCTCTTCGTGGTAAGTTCTGGGTCATTTTGTTCTTACAAAGCAGGTGAATAGCTGCACAATGAAACTTGTAAAAATTTGGTCATTCCCGTTTTTCGAACACATTGTGCAACAGATTAACATTGAAATATTAATGATGTTTTAATTTATTTTACTTTATTGAACCGTAAAATAAGCATAAGAAACTTTTGTGTGTCATCCCAAAGCAGCACATGCCGAAATCTGTGACGTACGTCGCAGAACAATTACTGCTGCTGCAGAGCAATTTGGAAGAATTTTAAGGAAAAAGTGCAAAAAACACTCTTGCATGAATGGGGATTTTTACCGCAGAACTTTCCAATCAACCAAGGGCTCGTCGCAGAACAGTGCTAAACATTCTGCTTTAAGGGCGTGTCGATCGTTCGATTTTAAGTAGTAATAAAAATATTGAGAAAATATTCAAGTCAGTTTCCGTAAACTTTGTACTATGTGCAACCAAAAGATATCAACCCATTTAAAAAATTTTTACGTCATTTTTCTTTTTATTAAAGGAGGAAACTTTTTTGCTGTATAGCAATTTGAAAATAAAAACCTATTTTTTTTTTAACCCATCCTAATGCACATACATGTTTAACTTACATATTTTGAGGTTGTGGAAAAAGGAAATTCAATTTTCCTCCCATCTCGCCCAAAAAACCCGCCTGGGCTGTAAGTTAACAATTATTCCCTTATTGTATGATCAATTTTATTAATTAAATACATAGTTTAACATGCAGGACTGTCATTTCAACTTTTTCCAGGGGGGGGGGGCGCAAAGCACATGTACTCCATGTATGTATATATATATATATATATAAAATTTTTAGTGTATTTTTAAAAGCCGGTGGGGGGTCCCCTGCACTGCCTAAATGATTGGCCTGTTGACATGCACTAAAGATATATATTTAGGCATAATGTAAAATGTATTCATAAAAAAATATACATACATGTTTAAATTAGGTATTTTGAGGTTGTGGGAAAAAAGGAAATTCGATTTTTTGCCCAAAACCCCCCGGGCTGGGTTTTTACAACCCTGCTAGCAACCCTAGACTCCCCTCCATCCCCATCTTCTTATCAGAGCTCCTATGGTGAAACATTTTGTCCGACACAAGTTCCACGATCTTGACCATGCATTATGCAAATGAAGCTGGTCAGGACCTGCCATGCTGAACCATTCAAAAACCTGTTTGGTGTGATTTTGATGGAAAACAGGTTTTTGCGCATTAGTACAGTCAACACCTTCTATAGTAGAAAGCCTTTGCGCGAAGCTCGTGATGTCACTGAAGTCATCCATTTATCTGCAGCCATCGGATAAAGCAGGCCAACATATGGGAAATATTTATCTTTTTTGCAGTAAATGCAATGACTATAGGTGAAATGGACGACTTCAGTGACATTACAAGCTTTACGAGGCTTTCTGCTATAGAAGGTGTTGGTAGAGTGGCAGGTTTAGACGCAGCTTTACGGATTGCCTTTTGCACACAAAACAGATCGGCTCCAAGTTTGTCTTTTCTCAAATTTTCTCACATGCGTATGAGAATTTATCGTTGTGGTAAAGATAGATGCAATTTTGTAAAAATAATAAAATTAAGTAAAAACACAAGCACTCTAAGACCAAATTTTTTTTAAAACTGATTTTCGTAGTATTGAGAGTGCCTCCTGTAACCCCATAGTTCATTGCGGCCATCCATAGAAACTATGGACAATCTGTAGCAGTTGGCAACTCTGACCTAGACAAGAAACGCATAGAGCTACTGAGAAGGGCAAAGAACATCTAGAGAGGAAAAATAAGTCAAATTTTATGATGCATTAATACTTGAGAGTAAATAATGGTTGACATTTTTTTAATTCGATGTAAAATTGTAACAAGTGTTGGAAAAAAAATTTATTCTGTAAGTACAGTGATAACCTCATCTAACGAATGCCTCTGCTTACAAATTTTCTAGCTAATGAAGATATTTTCGTGATTTTTCTACTTCAGCTAACGAATATAGATTCAGCTAACAAACATTTTGATAATATGTATGCACACATTAACATAAAATATCTGTGTCATGAGCTGAATTTCTGCACCAATCATCAGAATTACTGTCACCAGGTCCAGGTTAATTCATGTCCATCTCAATCTTTTTTTCAGATGTACGTATGCTTCTCTTTCTGTAATTCTTTGAAACATTTCATATGAAATGAAAGGTTCAGCCAAAATAGGAAATGTATTGAAAGAAAAAAGGTAGCCTGTTTTCAGAGCATGCATTCTTTTAGTGCAATACTCATCAAGCTGAACAGTCTGAGAGATTATATTTTTCATCTGCATGTATCAGACTCAGAAATGAGCTGACCAAATCACAAATGGATGGGGACACTAATGAACTCGATTGGGTTTGTCTAGCTTTAGTAGACTTGAGTAGAGCTTGGTTGTATTACATGTTGGAAAATAAGATCTCTCATCTTCCTGTATATTCTCATTTATACAATTTTTGAAGCTATTTATTTAAGCCTTCAATCAGTTCTTGTCTTTTTTTATAGCATCCCTTGGTGTTTTTTGAATAAATTTTCTTAAAATTTCGACGAATTTTAAGAAAATTGATATTCAGCTGCTAAATATTCAGTAATCGGCCGAAACATTAGCCGAATAGTCAGTATTTTTGGCTATTTGGCCAAATCACTATTTGTCCCATCCCTACAGCTTTAATTTATTTGTCATATTTCTGTGTATTTTTAATGCTGTTAGAGTAGCAGTTTTATATGCTATGCAATGAAAAATAAAAACTAACTAATCTTTCAGTATATCAAGACATTTCAGCTTTGATTTGAATTATAGAGGAAATTCATTATGCTTAATCACATCAATTCCAGTGTCAACCAAGCAGGTGCTGATTTATGGTGATGTGTTGAGGGGAGGCACTTAGCAGGAGTGAAGTTCATACTGTTACTGCACATCCCACATTTTTTACGGAACAAACATTATTTTTAAAATTTTTTTGTTTGGGGGAAGGGAAGGCTGACCACTCCCTTAGTTCCCCTTTCCCAGGATCCATTCTTGTAGCCTAGCCATAGATACATGTTGCGACCACAGAAGAATAATTCCGGCAATCTGACAGTACCAGGCTTTAGTTTTCGGGAAACATTGAAGACATGTGAATAGACAGTGGCCCTATAGCCAGCGAAACTCTTTCATACTACAACAGCCATGAAACCAGATCATATGATCCACAGATTCTCATTTTAAGACTTTTCTTATTCCTTTTTTTTCTCCTCAGGTAGCCATTCCCAAGACACTAACGTGTCACCAGAAAATTCTGAGTCTTACAACACTCATCAGAATTCTGGATCTCACAAAAACTCATATTTGCAGCACCCTGCAACAACATCAGCACAGCAGTCACAGATGCAGACACATCTACTATCACCATCACAAGTTACCCTGTCCAATCTGCCAAAGCTTATTTCTCAGCTGGCTGGAACAAAGGGCCTCCCCAATTTATCAGAGCTCTCCCCCCAAGAAGGTGAGATTTTTTTTTTTTAATTTTGTAAGTATGAAATATGAATTCAATAAAAATCCTGTATAACAATAATCACCTATATAACAAGATTAAGTTCTAGTCCCAGTGCACTTTTCTTAGTGCTATGTTCATCCGTGACTGTGTTTTTCAACCCTTTTCCATCCCGTACCTAAATGAAATTTGGTTTACCTTCCAGCACCTAATTCAATAATGTTTTGTCCACAAATTTTTTCTCCACTTCAGTTTTTTTTGTAATCAATTACATCAATTATCCATTAATTAGTAGTTATAAAAATTCTAAACTTGAAGGACAATTATACAAAATTAACTTGTGTTGAAAAAAAGAACAGCTATCAAAGCAACAAAGTTAAAATTGCTGTACATGTCAATTTTTATCGACTAAATTGTAACTTTTCATAATATTTTGTGATTTAGGTTCATTAATTGAAAGGGGGACTACCCACAAATTATAACTTTCATTCAAGTGATTTTTGGTTTGTTTTCATAAGCAAAAGTAGTAGAAACACCATTTTGCAAAAATAGGTTTTAGCAAATTGTAAAAGTGTTTGAAAACCTGTCTTCCTAAGTTTTGGAAATGGTCCCAGGACTCCAGCTTGTCCTACTTTTCCTATTTTGTGGTAAAATGTCTTACTTTCTAGGTTTTATCCTACTTTTCCTACAAAATCCTATCAACAAAATTCATGTAACTGTTCTTAATTGAAGAGGGAATCATCAATATATTGCCAAATTATACAAATGTAATAGATCACAATTAATTAATGATTGTGCCAAAACAGAAATCGTATTGTTTTTCAGGTCATTTGGGGGTTTATGTCGATTATTTAGCTAATTTTTGTTTTGCTTAGTTTGATGGTTTAAAATGCAGAGTCATCATTAAAAATGTGTGTCTGGATGGAAAAATAATTTTTCATTTAGTAATTTATAGACCTGGACTATTTATTGCAGAGTAACTAACATTCAGTATTGCCTAGGAGTAGTAGGGCATTTAGGAGTAGGATCTAGAGCATTTCAACTCAGGCCTGAAGGACATTTTCTCCTCTTGTGGGGTCATGTTTTTGGAGCTTCCTTGGGATGGGATTCATCTAAATAGGCAGGGTATCTGGGAGATTTATGATAGGCTTTGTCAGGTTTTTTATTACCAGACCAGGTAGACGGGAATGTACAAATATTCAATCATTACAATTTGCTCACAGTTTTGAAATATAGATGGCAGCAGTGAAAAATCAGATATGTACTCAGACTGTTAGGTACACACACTTTGCTCCAGACTTTGCCACGAAATTGGGCTGGAAGAGATCTCGGCAACGGGATGAGTCCGGTGGCAGTCCTGGCATTCATTCATCATCTGCTTCTCCCTTCCCGCACATATTTTTATATGATTTGGCCAATTTCATTCCAGTCTAAATTTCCAGAATACAAGAACCCAAAGTTGCCCCAGAACAGGATAGGTGCTATTCTAATGTTATACTGCCCAGCTTGGTGCAGTATAACGTCTCCCACCACAAAGGTTACTGTCAAGGTCAACGGGTTTAAATCCAGGGGAAGAACATCAAAAATAAGTTCTTTACCTACGGAGCCTGTGATGACCACCGATAGATGGGGGCCTTTATTTCCCACCCAACTAACTGGTTGGAAATTGTGGTATGGCAATATATGACCGGAGTTGGTGTACAGTAAAGTTGGTCGATGGGTTAGTTAATGATAATATCAGTATTGACAGGAAACTACCTACCCCTCACTTGGATAGCTTCTCTATTGATGCTAATTCACTGACCACATTTAAATGTGTGTTACTGAATGACGGGAGTTACTATATTCGAAAAAATTTTCAACTATCTGGGTATAGATTAGGAGAACCTTTCAGCTAGAGATCAATATAAAAGAGACTTGCGTTAGTTTTCAATAGTTTTTTGTATTGAAAGACACTAGGAGTACTACTATTTTAGATTTAGTTCTCGCTACTTCCGAGGATCTTGTTGAACTTTTTTTGGGAGGGGGACAAGTTTGCTTCTTGTGATCATCATGCCATTAGTTTTCTCTGTAATTTTTCTTTGGGTAAAGCCAATAACAATAGAATGGTTCCTTGTTTTTGAAGAAGCAAGTTTGATTTTTTGAGAGAAAAGATAGTGGGAATTTTCAAAGGCCGGTTGGAATCAATTTGGGGCGGTAAGTCAGTGGGAAGAATTTAGTACAAAGCTTTCCTCTGTTTAACGTCTACTAAATAATTTTCAGTTGTCTTCTGTACTTTGAACACATGCAGAGACATAAACAATGTCTACAAAAATCTGCAAAGAGATAGAAATGAAATTGTCAAAAACGATCTTGTTTGCATTGAACAGTAAAATGTAAACAAATCCCTTTAAAAAGGGATGGATAGCACATTAAAACCATGCAGTTTATCTTGACTTATTTATATTGGACCTTGTAATTTACACATTTTGCAGTATGAAGCTCTTTCAAGACCACTTCCAAAAGCATTTTTAAAAACATGTCTTCATAGTTTGCTGTACATATCAAGGATAGTACATATCGAGGAAGAGAGTTAACAGACGATTTGGGAAGACTCCTTAAAAAAAAGAATATAATATATATTGTAAGGAGAGACAAAAAAGAATTGGCTGTGCTTTGTTAGTACACTGTTTTGGGTAAAAAATGTTTGTTATCAAGTCATTTGTCATTTTGCTTTGGCTTGAAAAATATTGCTATGAATTTTTTTTATTTTTAAATTTTTTTGAACTAAAAAAAAATGAATTTTTGACATTAAAAAAAATGCTATGATTATATTTTGTGGGGGTGGAGGAGGGTACACCATGTCCTACTTTTTCTAAATTTTTTAGTCCAAGCCCTGTGGTTTCAACTGAGCACAAAAATTATTTCAAGTCTGTGTTTTGAAGTCATGCTAATGGCAGGTGGAATGTATAATCCAAAGAAAGACCAGTGTATTAGTAGTTGCATTACCTCACAGACATTTTAATTTTTTTCCCATAAGAAGCAGCACATCTCGTACTGTATATCGCCACCAGGCTTAATATTGAATTATTATTTTTTACATATTTTCAACCTTACCAACAGTTAATCAAGGTTTTACTGTACAGTACTAAAAGCCAGAAATTGGCCAGTTTGTGAAGTGGCCGGTGATTTCTGTCCAAATAATTTTCAGTTAGAAATTCTTTGGAATATGGACTGGGTCACCATTTGGTTAGGATGTGTCATGCCATCACAGGCATGAATTTGCATTTTTTTGTACTCAACCCTGATCGCAAAATCGGCACATACACCTCCCCCAAGAATGTGTGTGGTTCCTGCAAAGAACGCATGGTACTTTTTGTCGGCAGAAAGTTATTCTTCTGAATACATCGCTCTCAAATTTTCAACAATTGGCCAGACTTTGTCTCTGTAGCAAATAGGGGTTGTCAACCTTCTACCAACTGAGGGCGCACTATCGTTATTCCATAGCTGCCAAGTCTCCCGAATTTTTCGGGAATCTCCCGAATTTTATCTTCATCGCTCGATCTCCCGAAAAGTTCTTAAATCTCCCGAATTTTTACAAAAATCACAAAAATCCCTAATTGTCCCTAAAAATTCCTTACTTTATTAAAAAATCCCCGCTTATGAAAACAATCCCTAAGGAATTTCTTCTGGGGCATGAAGCCTCTTTTTTTTCCCTTTCGAAATGACGTCACACGTCGTAAATGGGGAAATTCCCTTTTTAAGGAAGTTTTACAAACCCTCTGATGGTAACAAGAAAGTTGTTTGTCTTATCGTGCAGGGAAATGGCTTAGCAGCCAATAGTCCTGGATAATAATTGAAGATTATAGTCACGCGAATGTGGTCAAAATTTCTTTTGTTATAACGTGCGATATAACAAAACACGAATACTGATAAGCAAAAACATATTTAATCAATTTTAAAGATACTTATTCCGATGAATTTCCTTTCATCAAACGTTCCAGAAGAGGGCAGACTTTTCCTTTTTGTACAAGTTGTGTTACGGACATAAACATCGGTCATGGAAAGACTGCCATCATCACTTGTGAAATGAAAAAAAAAAAAAAAACATCAAGCAAGTGTCACAAAAAGTCAGTGTTCTTTAAAAATTGACGGTGTTTTCCTTCATCTTCCGATGATTTTGGGGTCATTCGCGGAGAATATTTGTTCACAGCGTTTCTGATTGAACACAATATTTATTTTTACATCATTGAAGTTTTGGCCTCCAATTTCACTTGTTTTTTGCTTAGGAATTTTATTCCCAAGGGTTTAACTTCCATGTGTGTAAAATCCCTATTTTAATTGGACTTCAGTTTTTGAGTAGGGATTTTATTCCCTACACTTCAACTTTTATGTTTGGAAAATCCCTATTTTATTTGGAAAAATCTCTATTGTATTTATTAGGGAGTGGTTTTAGCATAAAATACGGGTGTGTGCGAAAATCTCCCGAATTTTCATTTTCAAAAGTTGGCAGCTATGTTATTCATTCAATGCCAGGGCCTTTGTATCAGGCTTGGTGACAACCAGAAATCACCAGTTACATTGACCGCTACAGCATAAAAGGACAGTCGCATACGTCAGCGGCAAGTTCAGTCATGTACACTTGGCGAACTCATCATCACTAATGTGTGAAAACTTCGAGCTGTGTCATGTACAAACTGAGAGCACAGTCATCATGTGATTTCCGAAGGAGACTGTCTGCTGTGATTTCGAAGTACCTATGCAAATATGGTAACGAAATTTTTGTATACACATTTTTTTTCAATGCAAGTCATGTGGTCAGGTCAACTTAATCAACGAGTCCTCGATATGAAAAAGTCACCTGTGCAACTGCAACTTGCGATTGAGAACTTTCTGTGAACAAAGAACTTCCACCATAAAAAAGGAACCTTCCCTCGTCACAATCATGGTGTAATGGGTTTGTAATTTTTTTTTTAAAAGTGCTTTTCATCCCGTAATTAATATAATAAGTTAAACGTATAGCCATCTAATGACTTGGTCATTTAATAAGTGATTTTTATTAACCTAAATGTCATGTTGGAGCACAAGAAAACTCCCAAGATTGATTTGCAATCATTTTTTTGTTCCTCATCGTTACCAATCTCATGTTGAACTTGTTTTCACCATTTCAAGTATTTGTTCAGATTTAATATTCTACCTTTTGCGTGTTATAAAGAAACGTAAACTAAATTGAACCACCCTGTCGATCTGCCTTTGAAATAAAAAATCTTTTTGCATTTTGTCAGTCCTTGTTTTTTTCCCTTTTCGCCTTTTTCAGATTTCACCACCTTTCAGGTAAGACGGCCATCTCATCCCATTCATTTGCTTAATGTAATAACCCTTTTTGCATCACAGGATGCGCAGTAGTAAGTGACTTATGAAGATACCCTTCTGGCTTTGGAGATACCCCAAAATGTTATGTGAAGTGGTCGGATTGCAAACTTTGGTGAATTGAAAGCACATTCACATCATTACCATGACATAGGCCTATTCTGATCTGTTGAACAAGCACTTTGGTTCTTCCATTTCACAGCCACAACACAACACAGCACATTTAACATTTCTTGTGTAAGTTGTAGTTGTGTGTTTAAATGACTTTATTTTTGTGATGTTTCCATGAATTACGAAATTGTGACATGCTAATTCCATTATTATTCTGCCTTGACTGGCTATCATATCTACTCTGTGAGCAAGTTTCCCATGTGCTGGATGAGTGCAGCATCATCCATTTAACATTAAGTATTTTTCCCCCTTCACCATACAAAATTCCATTGCCTAGGGAACATTCATGTAAATTTTCAGGTCATTCTGACCAATGGTTTTCATTTTAATGTTTAGAAATCAGAACTTCAGTTATAATCATCCTGTATATTGTAAATCATTGCTAATTAATCTGCATTAATTATGCTTCATTAAACACATTGCATTTGTCTAGTTTTTATCAGTTTTTGCGAAATGGTGTCCTAATTAAGCATATCGAAAGTATTGAGAAGACACCAACGAATAAGGCAAATACACAAAAAAATAATAAAAGTCCTAATGCATTTCAACACCAATGGGTGCCGTCTTCAGAGGAAAAATTTAACCACTAGTCTCGCTGACCGAGTTTCCCACTTGGGTTGAATACCAAATCTTCACGCTCGGTTGCTCAGCGGAAGAAGTACGTCTGTTCACTTCAAACGTCGTGGTCAGAATGAAGCTGTGAGCATGCATGAGATACTAATGCAGCGTCCTGATTGGACATTTGCGGAATAGTGTTATGAGAGTATTGGATCGTAGGGTATGACTACACTTTCTGTGAGTGGTCTCTCTGTAATATTTTCTAGAGTGGTTCCTCGTGCCGGTTTCAAGAATTTTCTACTTAATTCATCAACGATCTTGGTGTTGAACCCCGTGTCTATCGCAATTGCTCTGATGGTTTCAAGTTCATGGTCTAATGTGTTCCGATCTGAACAGATGTTAAATGCTCTCGCTACATAGGTGCGAAGAGCCGAAAGTTTCTGTTGCATGGGATGGCAAGATCTGAAATGAGGTGGTACTGAGACCGCGAAAGGCTTACGATAGACCAAGGTTTGGAACTGTGATCGGAACACATTAGACCATGAACTTGAAACTATCAGAGCAAGTGCGATAGACAGGGGGTTCAACACCAAGATCGTTGATGAATTAAGTAGAAAATTCTTGAAACCGGCACGAGGAACCACTCTAGAAAATATTACAGAGAGACCACTCACAGAAAGTGTAGTCATACCCTACGATCCAATACTCTCACTGAAGATCAAACCGATTCTTAAAAAGTTTAATCTAACAACCATAGATGTGCCCACTAAAAACTTTGGTTTCATGCCCCCTAAAGATGCTATACCGCAGAATAAACAATGGGGCATTTATTACATTCCATGTGGTGATTGCTCTCTTGGTTATATAGGACAGACAAGGAGACCCATAAAAGCAAGATTAAATGAACACGCTCTCTGTGTTAAGAATCAGGAATGTGAAAAATCGACCATCGCCGCTCACTGTTGGCAAGAAGGCCATAAATTCAAATTTCAAGAAGCGAGAGTTTTTCAGAAAGTCATGTCCACAGTTGACCTAGATTTATACGAAGGCACATATATTCGGGTCTTAAAAAATATACTAGTGAACGATAATAAATCTACACCCCCGATCGCTACACCATGGCTTAAATTCATTTCGAGCGGGAATTACAAGAAAATTCGAATAGACCAATCGGATAGCATTATTCCGCAAATGTCCAATCAGGACGCTGCATTAGTATATCATGCAGGCTCACAGCTTCATTCTGACAACGATGTTTGAAGTGAACAGACGTACTTCTTCCGCTGAGCAACCGAGCGTGAAGATTTGGTATTCAACCCAAGTGGGAAACTCGGTCAGCGAGACTAGTGGTTAAATTTTTCCTCTGAAGACGGCACCCATTGGTGTTGAAATGCAGTAGGACTTTTATTATTTTTTTGTGTATTTGCCTTATTCGTTGGTGTCTTCTCAATATTCTTGGGCAAAGTGGATCAACTCTTCTATATCGAAAGTAACCACAAAAACATCTTTATTATATGGTTAATAATACGAATTGTCAAATACAAAATAATGCCTTGAGTTAAGCTATAAAATAATTGAATTGCAAAAGTTTGTTTTAATAAAATGTAAGAAATATTTATAGATTAATTAGTATGGGAAATGTGTTAATTATATTAATAAACATTTTATTTTAATTAATAGAAGTTTGAATGATTTTTCAGAAATTTTGTTTTTAATGTAAGCACTATTAAAACCAAAAACCTGGTTTTTTACCAACCCCATATACACATATGTACTGGCTTGCCTTTCAGTGAAATCTTTCTTTTACCAAGTTACCATCTTTTGTAGAATTAAGTTTGAAAAGAAATGGATGCAATGGATCCATCATTCACAGAAAAATAAACTTTGCAAAACTTTCATTTGCAATCTACATATTTTCCTCCCCCCCCCCCCCCCCCTCATACCAGAAGTATGAATGTACAGATTTTAACTTTTCAGGTTTATTAGCTGGTTTGAATCCCTCATTTTGCTATCTAAGTTTTGTCAGAAACGTGAATGCTTAACCCCTATTGAAACACATGTTGCAAAACTTTTTAGGGGAAACAACACTTGTAGAAAAACATATGTGAAGTAAACATTCAAACTTTATTTCCCACATTTTGGAAATTTGGCCATTTATGCTTCTGGCATGAGGGGGGACGACGACGATATATAAGTGTGATTTTTAGACCTATTCAAGTTGGTAACATTCAGATTTCTGCAGTTGAAAGCTAAAAGATATGGTGTGGAAATGTAGATTTCGTTCATATTTTTTAATTAAAATGTTCAATTTTTTTCATTTCAATTTTTGTGAATAATCAGTCAGCATGTTGTAATTTTTTCCCCTTCATTTCACCCACCTCCCAACTCAAAAATGCTTTTCCACATCCCTGGTGGAGAACCACTGATCTATGAGAATATATTTCTCTAGTATTGTTATATTGGGGTTTTACTGTATAATATTATTAAATCTAACCTTTACATTGCTTTTTTAACTCTTGTGGAAATTTCTTGAAGGCTTTGTAGAAGAATCGTATAAAAGGTTCATGTAATTTTAATGTAAGGGTTGAAAAAACCAGGGTTGGGTTTTTGCCTGCAAAAATCAGTTTTGGCTGGGACAGTGGCAGAACGGGGAAAAAACCTGGTAAAAATTGTTCTTTTTATTCAAGACATACCGCGCTTAGTTTTACAATTACAAAATATTCTTTTCAGTATAAAAACTTAAAAAGCATGTGAAACTTGCAGTAATCAAAAATATGAAAACATATCCAAATAAAATATGCATCATCCAGATTTGCTATAAAAAAAATTCATAAATAAAAGACATTATTTATTTATAGAATTAAAAATAAATCCAATTTTTTAATTCTATGAATTTTTGTCATGTGGTAAAAATTCACCAAAAAAATTTGCTTTATCTGAATAGGCTAAAATATGCATCCAGATTTATTATAGAGAATAAGGCATTATAATTATTTATTCATAAAATTTGAAACAGGTTAATCTAATTTTTTAATTTTGTGGCAAAACTAACGGACTCTGGCCAGATACAGTTCTTGAGAATCTGGCCTGTAATATGCAATGTAATTGAATTCGTGATTTGTAAAACTTTAGGCATTTTCTGATTTTAAATTTAAAACAGTCATAATTTAAGATATAAATTCAGACTTAAATCTGACATTTAATTAATTTCAAGATTTAAATCTCGGGTGGAAAATCTGCTACAAGCTGCTACAATTTCTGACGTCTGTTATATTTTGCTACTAGTTCTGGCTGTTTGTTATATTTTGTTACAAAAACACCGAAATTCGTGAATTCTATGTCATCTTGCGCAAAAACAAAATTTTTCCTTAACACTAGAACCGCGGAGTGTGTCAATTTGACCCAAATCAAACTCGTTTTCATTTATCTTGAAAACTTAAGCGCAGATGATAAAAAAAAAATTGTGACGCTTCTTGATATATGAATGTTAATTCATGAAAGTTTTATTCTCTTCACATTTAGTGTTTCAGAGCTACAAGCACTTATGCCTAGAACCCAGTTTGGGTCATTTTTACCCAACGTACTATTCTATAGGAAAAAGGGAATGTATACTTTTCTTGGAAGTGGTTACCCTTTCTAAAACATATTTCTAAATGAAAATAAGGAAGAATAAGATTTTTCAAGGTCAATTTATTGTCCGAGGAGATTATATTTTTTGCAATGAAGGAACCGCAAGTAGAACTAAATATTTTTTCCTTTGTAAATTTGAATGCCTTATATTCTGATGGGACCCAAGAAAGGTAGATAAAAGCTCAATTCTAGAAAAAACATGTAGCTGAAATTTCTGTAGGCAAACAATGCCACAGAAATAGAATAAAATTCTGGCTTGCATCAAATGCGTTTTGAATGGATTTCCTTGATGCAACCGATCAAAAAATTTGAGAACAATGACAAATGCATCTACCGACACCTTTCACTACATGGAAGCTGGCTCAAATGCTAAAAGCCAAAACATACGAGCTTAGTAGGGAGGGTGAGACAAAATTGAAGAGCAATGAACATAGTGAAACTTCAGTTGCATGAAGCATCGCTACTGGAATACATGTTTTATAATGAAAATTTTCAAGGAAGATATTTTTCAAAATTTATCAAAAAGATAAAAAAGTTTTATTACTTAGCACGCTTCATCTGACTGTCGATATCGGTAGTGGAATCCTTAAAATGTTTCCAGTAACTATTTCACACTGCAATTCAACTCAGTTTGTGTAAATTGTAGCCGATCAAATGGCCAGAAAATATTCGGTGAATATATAGATAACATCTTAGATCTCACTATAAAAAAATTTCTGTATTTTTTATAGAGCAGTAAGAAGGCCAGAACTATTTTACGAATGCAGTTTCTCTAAAATCTTCTCTTGCACAAGGGTATGTTCATCATACATGTTGCCCTTGCGCAAGAGGAAACGTTTTTGTGTGCTCTTGAACATATGTAACTGTTCGCGAGCCATCAAAAAAATAAAATAAACGAATCTGATGTCGGGTAACATCAAAATGTCAAAACAAAACTTAATTTTTGCATGGGCTATGCAACTTCACCATGCGGTGAATGTGCAAGAATAATGAAAAAAAAAAAAAATTGATTCAAACTGCTCATCATAAATTCCACTTATCAGTAAGAAATCAATAGTTATTTGACAGATTCGTATTATACTTTTTTCCTCATACTAAATTTGACTTGCTTATTTTACATCTTTCTCATATTTTGAGATTACTGAAAAAGTTTTTGTAATGAACAGTGTGAATAATGTATTTTCATAATGTATTTCTAAATCTTATTTTTAATGAATTACATCTTTTTTAGCTAATTTTGAAGCCCATTTTATAATAAACAAATATAGCTTCCCTTTATGAATACACAATTAAATAACATTGAATGAAAGTAGGGAAAAACCCAGGAACAGAAAAGAAATTTGGTTTTTTTTTCTATGAAACACTGTTTCTTTACTGTTTGGGTCAATTTGGCCTAGTTCACGGTTCTAGGTATACCAAGAATGCCGTGGTTCTAGTGTTAAGAAACTTCGAAAGTTGCATCACAGTAGAAGCTGTTTTCGATAACATTATTTGTCCTCCCTGCAATTTGATTTCTTGGGGCCACAAATAGAATTAGCTTGAGGCCCCCTCCCTAGGATTCGGCGCCCAGGCTTCCGACAACATATGAAATGGAGTCGAACTATGCAAATTGCCACTCATTTGCAGAACAATGAATAAAAAACAACTTAATAAAAAAAAAAAACTTCAATCATCATTTTCAGATATTTTTTATGGAAAAAGTGAACTCCCTTGATTTATGTGTTCCTTATGTTAATTATTTTTTAAATTACATCTATTTTTCCTGACTGGCTGTATTTCAAGAAGCATTAGTGTATCCTTTAACAGAATGGAAAAGTTTGCAAAAGAACATATTGCAGTAGAACCTCTCGATAACGGACACCCATGGGACCAAAACTTTCGTCCACTAATGGGAAGTGTGTTATTGGGGAGGTATGATATACAGTAGAATCTTTTTTATATGACTTTCACATTTATAAGACGTTTGGATTCGGTCGCAATTGATTCCTGTTTATTACTGTATGTAAAAGTGATATACTAGTGGTTTTGTTTAGTCATCAATCATATCGATAAAGAAATTTTGATTAAATTTCACTTCATTTATCACTTTTACCAGTGATTGTGCATAATTCTCAAATAAAGTTCAAAACTCTGATAAAAACAGAAAAATTTATAACCTTTTTCTTTTCATTAAACCAATTAATTTTATTCCCCCCCCCCCAGTACATAATACTTGCACTACACATATTTTGCAATAAAAATTAAAATAAGTGCAAAGAGAAGAAATAAACGATGTCAAAACAACATTAGCTGTAATGTTGGCTTTCTTCATACGTATCAGCAAGTGTAAACGAAACCACTATTATCATTTGGAATCAACATCCTGGACAATAGTTGTGTTCAGTTAATCAAGTAATTAATTGATAGATTACCATATTTACCAATACAAGCTTGGGATTATACTTAATCACCTTTGAATATGATAAATTCTCGATTTATGAACAAAAATTCACAAATTTAGAGTTTGGAAAAAGATTTGAGTTTGTCTGATTTTACTGTCCGCTTTTTGAGGAGTGGAATACATTAAAGTCTTATTCCACGGGACCAGGGATCAGAAAAGTATCCATTAACGAAAGGTGCTCGCTAACGGGGAGTGTCCGTTGAGGGTGGTTCCATTGTATCGCACTGGAGAAACAGCACCAATGAATCTGTTTTCCCCATCAGGATCTGCGACTCAAAAGCTGTTGGTAAATTCAGGGTGTCTATGATCATGGAAAAGTGACGAAATTCCAGAAAAGTAATGAAATGAGAAAAGGGTCACAAAATAAGTGTAAAATAAAGAGTGAAAACAGATGTACTCGGATTGATTTTTTTGTGAAAATAGAATCATTCTATTAAATTTGTAATAGTTTAATCATTATTCTATAGTTTTTATTTCTGTAGTTGAAAGTTAAGTAGTAAAGTTCTGTAGTTGAAAGTTAAGTAGTAAAGTTCTGTAGTAAAGTTAAAAATAATTCAAGTCTATAGTTTTTAATCACACTATTGAATTTCTTAGAATTTCTAATAAATATTCTACGAATGACTTGCCAAAAGAAGTTATCTCAAAGTATGTTGAATCAAACTGAGTTAATGATCAAGAGCGAATTCAAAAAGAAACACGAATCATTTTAAATATGAAATGGGTAAATTCCGGTAAATAAAAGAAGCAAGATCAAATGTTGAAAAATACTTTAAAATGAAGAAAACAAAAGCTCAACTTAGACTTGCATCAATGGCAAAATCAAGAAAAATAATAATTTCTAATGAGTGTTTCTTCTCTCCTGTAGTGATTTAAAAAAATATATATATTGATTTTTGATTGCCAAGTTTACAAGGTAAATCTAAAAACATTCATTTTTCTAATTAGTTTTAAAATCTGAAATACCATATGTTATACTGTCTCTCTCTCTTGTTGATATTGTAGTAACAATATAAATGTCAAAGAGTCTCTCAAAAATTTTTTTATGATTTAAAAACAATGTATTTTGTTCCTTGGGGGTACACCCCTTTCTTCTGAGCTGAGATTATATTGTTTTCAAAGTAAAAAGTGATCCTGTGTACGCTACTGCATATATGTATATAAAAACTGTGTATTTTATTTACTGCCAAAATTTTAGTGCTACAAAACATAAATGCTGTTACAAAAATCGAATTTCCATTTTCCATCCCTGAAATCTGGAACTGTTTTTATACCAACTTGACGAAAAAAGGCCCTTGCTACTTTTCATTTTAGCCTTTAGTTCATAAAATATTGTATTTGTTTCATTTTGAATATTATTTAATACAGCCTGTTTGATATTTATCTAGTTGACTGGCCCTTTGCTGGGTTTGAGCTTACAATTCTTGCTTTAATGCATGATTTTATTTTTCAGGCTAATGCTTGCTAATGCTTGCATTTTGTGATAGCTATTGCTGGGATTTAATATATTAATTTTTTCCCCTTTCATATATTGAAGCTCTGAGAACTATACAACAAGCTCTGCAGCTAACAAAGCAAGTTACAAATTTATCAAATGGTGAGTGAAAAATGTTGGAATCATTTTTTGTTGTTTTCGCAGAAGATCAATTATTATTTTTTGGTTTTTATTTTTTTCATTGTAATAACACATCAATTTTTTGAAAACTATTTTCAGCTGAGTAAAAAGTTTGTTTTGTTTCAGTGCCAGACATGAATGTTCAGAAGTCACCAGCACATTCACAGAACCAGATTCTGACCACCTCAAACCATCATCTAGGTGGTGCTACTGGCATTCAGGCGCTAACTAATTCCTCAAGCTCAGCTAGTGCCAGTCACGTGACTGTGAATAACACTTCCATTTCTGCTTGTTCCTTGTCACATCCATTGCAGGACGACAAATGTGAGGCTGATAGAGCGTCTCCAGGATCGGACTGCAGCACACATTCATCCAGGTGCCTCTTTTTTTCCTAACTCTCCTTATAATTTGTAGATGGTAGGCTATAATATATTTTTTATTTTTATATTCTTTCGATTTAACAGTTTTAACAACTAAGATAAGTTTAAACTGTAGTTTTTTGACCCCAAGATTCCTGAATTTAATTTCAACTGAGCTTCCTAAATTAAATTTGTTAGTGGTAAGATTAGCTTTGTTTTTGGGTTTGTTCCAAAAGCCATGAAATTTTCAAATCCCCTTTGGAGTCTTTTGTCGTGAGAACCTCTCTTTCAATTGGACTATGGCTGCAAAATCTGTCCATCAATAACTTTCACGACCACAGTTTTAAAGAGACTTTTAAAAACCGCTAAGCATTACAATAGTAATCATTAATTGTACATTGGTTTTTAGAGAGAGACAATGATATAATTATTTTGCCATTATTCTGATGTTCACAAACACAGAGATAATATTCACTTCCTTTTCAGGATAATGTAAGTAAAAATTGACAGTGCATATTGAATTTTTGAGTTATTTTATGTGTTTAATCAACCTCTTGATGCTTGCCTTTTTTTCTCTCCAAAAGAAAACTTCCAAAAATTTTTATTTTTTCACATTGTAACTTACCTGAGAAACTTTAGAGAATACTGGTAACATGCCCATAAAAGCGTATTTTTTTTTACAAGTGATTACTATTCCAAACAAGTTTTTGTGAAAGTTTAGCCCTTGCACGGGTAGCTTTATTTTATTAACATTTCACCCAATAAATAACCCTAATTTTGAAGCTGACTGTTGGGGGGTGCACAGGTAGACATTTTGCACATCTAGGTCTGTTTCTTAGTGCTTTTATAAACGAAATAATCAAAAAAGGATTCATAACAGCAATAGTCTTATCCCGTTATAACAAACAACAGACTGCCACATTATTATGAAATTTCATTATAGAGGAATTCCAGATTTTCGCATTGTTCCTACGTAAACTTATCTGAGGGATTAGGAAAGTGTTCGTTAACATGAGATTTTTCGCTATAACGGTGTTCGTTAAAACGGGATTTAACTGTATTTCTAATTTCCTACACCTTTGGGAATTCTTTCAGATTGTTTAAAAATTAATTTATTTTTAAAGGAATTTTAAGAGAATGGTTGAAATTTATCACACGTGCCCCCCACTAAGGATATAGTTGTGAACTTGCCTGAAGCACTGTGAACAGGCATACATATTCATAAAGATAGACTTTATTTTTCATTGCTATATTATTTTTTTATTTACTCTCATATTTCTTCAATGCTATGGCTTAGAGTTTATACTTATAGAGCTCATTTTCTAAGTTCATTTACAACATAATATGCTCTGTTCAACTTCTTATTCTGTTCTATTTTCACATTCTTCTCAACTCTGTTCTTCTCTATTCTACTTGTCTAACGGCATACTTGTTTAAAAAATTATTCTTCAGTGATATTTTCATAAGGATCACTTTCACGTCTAACCTCTCCATTTTCTTGAAAAGTTTTGTCAGTTTTAAATCAAAAGTTTTTGCACAGTTCTTATAGGCATTTCATTCCTTAATAGCAGTCATGCATATTAGTCAGCATCTACATTTTTTTCTGAAATGACAGTTCTTTCAATCTTTTGTGATTTCTCTTTACACTTTTCAAAAGGGTTGGGTTTTGACATCAAAAACTGGTTTAAACAGTCATAAACTGGATTAAACTGTCAAAAACCTAAATGTTGAATGTTTTGGATGTTTTTTAATGGAACAGATATACAACATAATGGTGAAAAACTTACTTTTTTGAATATTACAATGTTTCATTTTCGAACACTAATTTATTATAAAAATTAAAACAAAATAATTATATATGACATGAATGTCGCTCTCCATTTGTTAATACAAGATATACAGAAGACTGCATGTTGTGAAGATATTTATTATTTGAGATGTTAATTTTTTAAGGAAGGAAAAAACTCATCTCTGCCTCTACCGGGAGTTGAACCCGGGTCCCTCGATTTCCGGATGAGTGCTCTTCCTTCCTTAAAAAATTAACATCTCAAATAATAAATATCTTCACAACATCCAGTCTTCTGTATATCTTGTAAAATAATTATAATTTGCAATTTTGAATTTTTTGCAAAAAAAAGCGTAGAACAGATATATAAGTACTATGGTTCATTTTTATCACATAGCATCCTATAACATGTAACTAATTTTTCACATTCTTCTGTACCTAACTTTTCGATAATTTTTTCTCTACCTAACTTTTCTATAATTTTTTCTATACCTAACTTCCGATTTCTAAGTTTTGAATTAATGAATCCAAAGTTAGAAATACTTTTTCAATGAAGGCTGAGCAGGGGGTGTACCACCTGCTGATTTTGAATAAGAATCTGATTCTTAACTACACATTTGATCTTTAGTTACTAATCGAGAGGTAATTTTGCTACCACTGTCTTAACTAAGAATTTTTTCCCTTTCCCCAGTTAAGAATCAGCTGACCCTACTTCTTAGCTCGATTTTTAGTAGACAGTTTTTTTTCTTTCATGTGAGATGATGTAAATTCTTTCTTTAATAGAAGTTTTTTAAATTTATATTTTAAAGAATGAAAAAAAAAAGTATTTTACAAATACATTTTTATTGCAGAATAAGGAATTCGTCCAACTTTTTTTTTAAAAAAGTTATCGAAAGTTAATGTGGGGGAGTTGAAAAGTGTAGGAGTCTATATACAGCACATACATGTTGGTAATAATGATAAAATATCGAATCATCTTGAGATAAAGTTTGATGAATTTTGCTACATTTACCACATTCACTAATGGTTATGCATGATTCGCAAATTTTCAATCTATAAATATCATGATCAATGGGTTATAGATACTTCAACTTTTTTATATTATGGGAACTTATAGATTTGACAATTTTTCTTAGTTTAAAAATTGAAAGAAAATGCATTTTTTACACAAAATACGTGAGAAGTAGCTCTTATCAGCCAAAATATAAAAATCATTATTAACCTTCTGCTGCTTTTGTTTTTTCCCACACACTTCAATCTATGTAAAAGAAGCCAACATTACAGAAGCAATGTCAATTTTTAATATTGTATTATCTGATCACTATTATCTTTATTTGACCACGGAGCAGCTATATGATGCATGTACAGTACCGTACATATTTTGCCATGAAAAATAATTTCAGTAAACATGAAGCATATTATAATAATTGTCAGTCTTGTAATGTTAGCTTCACTTATACATAATTAAATAATGTAAATTAATAATAATGTAAACACAATTATGAGACTTATTTATCATATTAACCATGTTTGGTGATTATGCATAATGTCCTATAAATGCGATAGTTTCATGGTAACACGAGCAAAATTTATCAAACTTACCGAAATAGGAGGTGATTATTCCTAATAACAGCTCTTTATCACTTTCACGGTAACATATATAGCATAAACCCCCCCCCCCCCTTTGTGGGGAGTGGCAGAGCTTGTTCCTGGTGAACATGGAAAAAATCTTTTACAAATCATATCCGATAATTATGTATGTATATTTTGGTTTTTTAATTCAACATGGCTCAAAAAGCATTATGCATTTATTATTTTTTTGCAACCATATTCACATTTTCTTAAATAAAGTCCATTTTTTCAGGCTAGCGTCATTTTGAAATTTCCTTTCCTCTATCTTGTTAACAACACATTCATTTTTAGTTGGGTGCTGATTGGTGAAATTCCCCAAAAGGGAAATTTTAACCTTAATTATCTTTGACAATCGCATCATGGTTGCATTCGGAACTTGATTCTTAATGCGTTTCTCAGGGTTGTTTGTTTTAAACCATGGTTTTAACCAAGTGGTTTTTTTTAAAAAAAACCAGTCTGAAAAGTCAAATAAAAGTGGCCTAAATATCATTTTGTCCTTGAAAAATATCATATTGGTTCATTATTTGCCAACATTTTTAATTTTCATCACATTTTATATTCTTGGGGTATATTTTGATGGTAGATCTTTAAATGGCATAAGATGGTGTAAGTGGTTTTTTTTTCAAAAAGTCTCATAAAAGTGGCCTGAATATATATATATATATATTTTTTTTTATTTCATATGAAGTATCTTAGTTATTTAAAGTTATATACAGGAGCCAAAATTTCTCATTTTTACCTTCTCTTATATACCAAATTCATGAATAAGGATTGTATCATACATCTAAATGTAGTGGTGTATTGTCTCACAAGGTTTCTTTTCTCCTTCACAAAGAAGCAGCAACAGTAGTGATACCATCATGCAGGTGGTCCTATAATCCAATAAAGACACCAGCTGTCCCTAAAGGACAAAGACTAGTGTACTAATAGTTACATTACCTCACAGACATTTTCATTTTCTTTCCCATAAGAAGTAGCACATCTCCTACTCTATATCTGTCTTAATAGTTGTTTTTTTATACTTTCACTGTTAAGCCCAGTTCATTAAGGTTCTACTGTATAGTAGTAAAAGATTTATGAAAAATAATCAGAGCTATATACAGGGAGATTACAATTAAAGTTTTGATTCCAAAACTATACAATAAGTACTGGTCAGAATGACTTGAAAATTTACATGGATACTCTTGAAGCAATGGAAATTTCTTTGGCAAAAGAAAAAAAAATGCAAGTAGATGATGCTGTACTTGGCCAGCAGTATAATCTATTGTGTGCAACCACATCATTTTGGCACTTCCACAGCATCAGTGTATGGATAGAACAACTTCTCTCAAGATGCACATTGCAATACCAGCAAAGCAGCTGCTGAAGACCCATTTTGACAATAACAAGATTGCACAACACCTGGCTGGCCATCAGTTCATTTGACCTTAACCTTAACCCTTGCAACTTCTGGCTGTGGGGTACCTCAAAATGTTAAGAACAGTGGTCGGATTGCAAACTTTGGTGAATTGCAAGCTTCAGCGCATCCCCTATATGTTAGAAGTTCCTCAGGAATATTAACGTGGGGGCGCGTTTGGTTTAATAAAGGTGAAATTGCAAGTGCAGCCACATCATGACCATGACATACTCTGATCTGTTGTTAAACAAGAATTTTTGTGCTTTCACCTCGTAGCCAGAACACAGTGCACAATATGTTTAACATTTCTTGAGTAAGAGTTGTAGTTATTTGTTCAATTACTTCACGTTTTGTGATGTTTCCATGAATTATGAAATTGTGTAATGCTATGATTAAGTTATCATTTTGCCATGACTGGCTATTGTTTCCATTCTGAAGGCAACTTTCCCATGTGTTGGATGATATCATTAATTTTGCATTTTAAGATCTCTCCCCCCCCCCCCCTCCTTTTGCTTAATAAAATTATATTTCTTCAGGAATATTCATATCAATTTTAAAGTCATTCTGACAATCGTTCTTTTTTTACAGTGTTTTGAAATCAGAACCTTAGTTATAATCACCCTGTATATCGTAAATCATTGCTAATTAACCTGCATTATTTATGCTTCATTAAATACATTATATTCGCCTAATTTTTATTATAGTTTTTGCAAAATAGCCCTAATTAAGTATACTGAAAGTAACTGGAGAAAACATCTTTATATTATATGATTAATAATAACATTGAAAAAATTTTCAAACACTAAGTAATCCAATGAGTTAAGCAAAAAAATAATCCCCAAAGCAGAATGTTTCGCCTTGTTCTGCAACAAACCCTCTGCCGACTGGAAATTTTCAGCAGTAAAAATTTCCACAACAATGTTTCCTAAATTTCTCTTTAAAATTCTGTTTTTTCTGCAGTAGTACTGAATATTCTGCAACATACATTGCAGATTTCAGCATATCTTGCTTTGGGGCTATGATTACAAATTCCAATGGTTATCTTCAAATTTGAATACTGTTTTGATACTACTTTTGTCGAGAACTTGGAAGTACTAATTTACTGCACACATGTGTCTTAAAACAAACTCTCACAACTGAAATAGAAAAGGGCTATAATTGCTCTGAAATTTTAGTCACCACAAGGTATCGGTATTTTCATCTTAGTATTGTTTTTGAAAATTTTTAATGAAGTTAACTGGGAAAAATACATCATATTAATGTGCTTCCCTCTCCCCTATTTGTTTTTGTGCACTGAGGTGTTAAATAGTTCATTCAGTATAATGCCGTCTATTTCCCAGTCGTGTTGATCTTGTGTAGCAAATGGCTAAACATTTGTAAAATGTTCCAGTATGTTATATTGATGCAATTAATTAATTTTCTTAATAGTTGTGAAAATTGTCATGCATTAACTTCTTCTGTTTCAATTTGTTTATAATAGGCATAATAGTCCCACCTCTAGCATCAGTAGTTTACACAGTCTAAACAATGCTGGGACATGCTCATTGGCGTCGGCAGTTTTGAAACCTTCCGTACCATCACTAACACCTTCACTGGCAAATTATTATAGGGAAGACCTCATTTCTCATGCGGTTGGATGGCCAGCTGATCAGGCTGATGCGCAGGTGAGATAAAATCACTGAGTTGAATTGTTATAAACTAATTTGTTATGGTAAAAATTAAATTGTTTAGGTGGCTCAAACAAAGCTGAACTGAAATTAATCAATATTTACCTCACATTTGAGTCTGGGCAGCTTTCAACCTGCCTGCCATGAGGCTCGTTTGATCTGATAGGCACAGTGCAGTCATTTGATAGTAATCTTTAAATTTCATTAAAATTTGTTCATTTAATTTTACAGTGGAACTTGGTTAATTTGAATTCTGCATAATTAAAACTTTTATGAACTCCCCTGGAGTTTTCCATGTAATTTAATGTTAAAATTGCTTGTTTAATTCACATTTCCCCCCCCCCCTCCCCCAATATTTTGAATGATTTGAAGTTGAAGGGAGAAAAAAAAAACCATGATTTTTGAATGAGCAAATGTAGACATTTGAGGAAAATCAACAAAGTCAGCAAATAATCAATATAGACTGTATGTTATTAAATTAATTTTTTTTATTAGTCAAAATGTCTGCTGCATCTTTTTTATAAAATTTTATATACACTGAGTGGCTAAAAAAAATATATTGTGCTGCTACTACTGAACCGTACATGCACCTTGTACATATTGCATTGCAATATATATTTGTATACTAGAGTTAGCATTATTGTAATTAAACGCAAAATGAACTCGGCTGAATCTTTTAACACATACTTGATCCATATGACCTGCATTTTACAGGACAGTTTTTTTTAACAGGGCTCCCACTCGTCCTAGTTTTTTGGTTTTGTCCTACTTCCTAGTTTTTGTCTTACTTTTACTATTTTATTTTTTTTACCAAATTCTATCAACAAAATTTGTGCAATCGATTTTAAGTAAGGAGGGAATCGTTATATTGCCAAATATTACAAATGTTGTAGATTGCAATTAACGATTCTGCCAAAGCAGAAATTGTACCGTTTTCAAAGTTATTTGGGGGATGTATGTGGACCATTTGGTTTATTAATTTTTATTTGCTTAGTTTGAGGGTTCAACAAGTATGATGGAACTACAAACTTGATGGAAAAAATAATTTTGTATTTACTTTTTCATAGTCTTGGACAGTAACTAACACTCTTCATTCAAAATTATGGTGCACATTTTGTGTATAGGTGAAACAACAGTTTGCATTACAAAGCAGTTAGATATATATTCCTATTCTAAGTTTGTAGCATTCAATTGTTTTCTCTATTTTTAAGACATGTGCACAGGGATAAACAATATTTACAATGCTCAGCCAAAGATCTAGAAATGGAAGTGCTTAATTTGTCAAAAACTATTTAAATTGGCATTTACCAGTAAAATTCAAACAAATCCCTTTAAAAAAATAATGGACAGCGCAGTAAAACCATTCGTGACTTATTCCAGCTTGACTTATTTACATTGTACCTTGTAATTTACACATTTTGCACTGTCCTTTGGGGAGTGGATACAAAAGAACATCTGCCTCAAAAGGCGGGAAAAATAACATAGATAATAATTGTGTAAGTGGTGCCATCTAGTGGCGATACAGAGAAAAAGAATAATATGAAATACTACAGCTACACACAAACAGAACCAATCGGGGGTTCTCTGAAATTTCCCTGTTCAACTTTCGCTTTCGATGACGTCATTTGAGTTATGCTGTCGCGTCAACCTCGGCGTTGCTACTGTAATTTATAGAGCAGTGGTTCTCAACCTTTGTAAGCCCATGGCCCAGTAAATCTCTTTTTTTTTTTAAAGGTAAAGGCCCGGCCATACACACAACTAACAAGAAATTAATGGGGAAAATTGAACTGTGAATCACTCTCGCGGCCCGGTGTGACTAGTGCTAGGACTCTGTACTGGGCCGTAGCCCAGTGGTTGAGAAACACTGTTATAGAGAACCTTTGTGTATGTTCCGGTTTTTTTTGTAGAATTCATCAAGATGCTGGTTCTGCCAAGGTTTCCTGCATTTGGGTGTGAACATGGTGCGTTCGTATTTCAGATTCCGAAAACCCGCGTCGTCTCAGATTGATTAAAAAACCAAATTTTGAGCCAAAAAAAGTTTGAGTTTTTTAACCGATTGGAGACTACGTGGGTTTTTGGAATCTTGAAATATGAACGCACTATGTTTGCACCATCGAGCTGGAGGGAGTATGAAGCAGCGGTCTTCGCCTTGGCAGTGCTGAGAACGTCGTCTGCAACATCATTCGTCGGAAGATCACGTGACTCTGGGAAAACACACAATCCCCCGTTATTTTCTTATGGCATAAATAAGAGTTTAAAACAATAAATGAAAGAAATAATTTCAGCATCTATGTGAGATAATTCCAAAATTAATGAAAGCACTAATTTTAGCATTAATGAAAGACAAATTTTAGAATTAATGAAATAGATAATATCAGTTTTAAAATAACTGAAAGAGAATTCAGCATTGATAAGAGATAATTCAACACTGATGAAAGAAAGAATTCCAGAATTAATGAAAGAAAAATTCTAGTTTGATGAAACAGATAATTTCAGTTCCAAAATAAATGAAAGCAATAATTTCAGTTCCAAAATAAATGAAAGCAATAATTTCAGTTCCGAAATAAATGAAAGCGATAATTCCAGCATTAATAAACGAAATAATTTTAGCATTAATGAAAGAAATAATTTTAGCATTAATGAAAGAAATAATTTTAGCATTAATGAAAGAAATAATTTTAGCATTAATGAAAGAAATAATTTTAGCAGTAATGAAAGAAATAATAAAGGAAATAATTCCAGAATTATTGAAAGAAAATTTGAGAATTATTGAAAGAAAATTCCAGAATTATTGAAAGAAAATTCCAGAATTATTGAAAGAAAATTCTAGAATTAATGAAAGAAAATTCCAGAATTAATAAAAGAAATAATGAATAAAGGAAATAATAATGAATAAAGGAAATAATTCCAGAATTAATGAAAGAGATAATTTAGCATTGATTCAGAAGTAAGTTGTGGAGTCATTCTGAAAATGCTAAAGATATTGATGTCGATGCCAATCTTCTGAAAGCTGTTTGCAGCTCACATCAGAAGTGTACCAAGACAGACTTCAGTACCAAAAACTTTAAATAAGAAAGTTTTTACGACCAGATGAGAATCAAATAGCAAAGCAGTAGAAAGGGAGTTGGAAATTCAGTTGTCGTCGAAAACTATGCTGAACACTGCAGAGAAAATGATAGAAGTGGGGATAAAGAGAAAAAACTTTGTAGACATCGAAAGTGGGCAAGTTCGTGTGGAAAAAATGTGTAGGGTTCTTGAGAAATTAGAGGAAAACAGCGTCATGAGTCAACAAAATGTCATGAGGTTTTTTTAATGTATGTTTATTTTTTTGATTTGTAACTTTTACCTTTTTTTACGCCCAGCTTGGAAAATGAACCAACAAGAGTAAAATAAAAACTTCACCCAAAATTGTAATCTATTTCTGTAACAAAAACGTAACCGATTTGTGTAACACAAAATCATCACCGACCTCTGTTATATAAAATCGTCACTAATTTCAGTTAGTGGGCCGGGTTAGTTCGGGTTTTACAGGCCCTTTTCGAGTTTGTGATTTTATATTATAGAGTAGATTTGTATATGGGTCAGTAAGAAAAAAAAAAGGGGTTGTCATTCATGTAGCTCTTAAGAAAAAACTACTACTGTCTTGAAAACGCTGCATTTTTGAAAGATGGTTATGCAGCGAAGTATTTCTACCACTTTGTCTTGAAAACGACACATTTTCTAAAGATTGTTTAGTAGCAATAAATCATGAAATATTTTTTGTAGATCATGTCTGAAGAATTCATCACAAGATTCTAATGTTATTGTTGAATGTATTGTCAATTTGGGATATAGAAATGTCCCACAGCAGATACATTAGAAGAAAAAATAATGAATCCCAAACATGTGCTAGAAAAATTCAGGCTGCACCATTTTCTGCAGCAAATAGTGAATATAAGACTTAAATTATTTGCTGCTCTTGGTTCTTTTAATTGTACTGTAATGACTCAGACGAGTTGAAAAACACACCTGAACAGATTATACAGACTTAAGTATCGTATGTAAATAAAATTTGTACTAGGTAAAAGAAAATTGAAAAAAAGATTGTATTTTGTGTGCTGCCACATTCATAGCACATAACATGAATAAAAATCCACTAGTGTGTGGATGGAAAAAAAATTCTCTCCTTTAAACTTTGTGTTATTTCTTTGTTTTGTTTCTTTTAACGTGAAAACATTTTACTGTTTTGAAATTTTTCCTGCTCAAATTAATTTTGAGATGAGTTGTGGAAAGCAGCACGAGGAAAGGCATTACAACTGCTGCCTGTAGTTGGCGTAATGTAATTCTCTCTCTTGCATAGCTGTTGATAAATTTGCTATGTTATTCAAAACTTTCCTGTTCAACAAAATGGTTAGTTTGATTTAATTATTTCTTATAATGTAAAAATAATCAATTTGTAAGAGTTCCATTGAAATGAAAAGTTTAGTGAAAACGGTTCATACGATTGCAGGTTGTCAAAATTTGGACACTTTTACAAATATTTAGGTCACTATTTGGTCACTTTTTAAAACATTTTGGTCACTATTTTACCTAGTTTTGAAGCCATGAGTCGTACTGAGCCCTGTATTTTGTTTTTGTTAAGGTTTTTGTCAAAGAGAATGTCTTGATTGAAAAGTTTCTCAGGGTATAAGTGTGTCGTCTGTAAGGGTTCATTTCCCCCTCAACATTTTCTTAAACACAGGGCTTGACAAATGGAAAAAAATCTAAGGCGCCAACCAAATATTTTAAGAGTGGAGCATATTTCTTTTACCCCAAACTATTAATCACACATAGAAAAATTAGGTGGTGCTATAATGTTTTTAGTCGCCTAGGATTTGTCAATAAGCCATTGGCATTAAAAAGCCTATGATGGAAGATTAAAAAAGTTATTAAAAATATATGTGAATACTAATGAATTTTAAAATTATTAAAAAAAAATTATTAAAAAAAATTGCAACAAGACATAGATGAAAATATTAAATGCAAGAAATGTTTAAAAAATTTAACTCTAGATAGATTACAGCATTGCTAAATTACTCATTAATGTTAAAAGAAATGTCGACAAGAATAAAACTAAAAATGGAAAATAATTGAGCATCAGGGAGATAACTTTATCAGTACCTGAAAGTTTGTATTGTTGTGACATGGAGAGTAGCGATTCCCGGGACTGTGGAATTTTGATGCAAAAGTTCAATATATTTTTGTTGTTAAGGCGATCTGTTTCATCATAGCTTTCTGAGACACGACAATGCTAATATGTTATTGAAGAATCCACGATGATATGTGGAATACCCTCCACTGTTTCTTGCTTGCTTTAGCAGAGTTCGTTAAATGTGATTGAGCAGCGCCCTTGGTTTTTCCTTTATAGGCCTTGTTGGAAGTTCTCATAGCACATCACCAACATCACCTGAGATATTTTGTCTCTGTTGGCAATACAAAATTCACCTTTTGACAAGATTTTGTAATTAGAGATTTACTTTTTTTGTAGTACTAATTAATTTTTCCATTGATAAAATGTTGATAATAAATTTTGTCCAAATTGAATGATGTCCCAAGCAGACCTCTCCCGCTTGGGACATCATCCTCACTCTACATCGTTTAGTCTAGTTTCCATAGAAAAATACAGCTTCAATACATTTCTTCACTGGCAATTATTTCTAGCCGGATTATCGCCACATCACACTTGGAGACAAGGAAAAGTGAACAGCGATCCGGAGAGAACTAGTTTACACCATGGTTTTGGCATACATGCGCGGCAATATTATGCTGATTCTGGTGTAGGTGTAGCTGTTAATTTTTTTTGGTGACAGTGTCTCGTTTCATTGTGAGCATGTCTTGGTTAATATAATGTGTAGAGTTCTGTATGCTCGTCTCCACAGTTGAAACCTTGACTTAACAATACAATAAAGCTCAAGAGCCCAAGATCAAGGGAAAAAGCTTCAGGAGAACAAAAATCACAAGAACTGAAGGGGGGGGGGGGAAGACATTCGAAAGTAAAAAAGGGGTGCAAAAAACGATCGAGTAGGATCGTCCCCAGTGTATGTTCTTATTTTAATTTTTATTAATACATGTTTAAGTTTGTCTTGATGAGTGCACACTATTCGGAGAATCTAGGGTTACTACATTGGCACCGTCGAAAGGACTGTGAGCAACAGATCAGACAATATCTGGGGGGGGGGGGTGGAGGGGGAGAAGCTTTCATTGTGAGAAGGCGATGCGAAGAGTAGGAAATTTTTGTCGTGAGGAAGATACTCGAAGACGGCTGAAAGAGCATTAGATGATACTCCAACCATTTCGCTTCACTTTGGAAGAAAGAAGGAAAAGTGCAGTGAGTTTTTCCTTAGGAACTGTTTTTTTATTTCTTTCAGTGAATCGTGGCTTACTTAGCAAGAGGCAAAAAGGAGGACTCACAGCAAGTCGCTATGGAAATGGAAGTTGAAAATGTTATGGATATGAAGGTATTTCAACTGAAATCCGCAATAACCGAGGCAGAATGCTATGACAGAGTTCATCGAAGAATTTTTGAACACCGTAATTGAGGACAGAAAATGAAAAGAGATGGAAATCAGGGAAGATGAAATGCAAATTAAACAAATGGAATTTGAAGTAAAAAAATTGAAAGGATTTGCAACGATTCCACAGGGGAATCTTCAGTGAGCTTAATGTCAATGCCAAGACTAGAGCTGCAAAACATTTTACAAAAGTTTGTTTGATCCCAAGAGCAACGAGATCAGCCTCTACCTAGTGGCAGGCCCGTCATTTAGGGGGGGGGGGGGGCGTGGCCCCCCCACTGGCTTTTGAAAATACACTAAAAATGATATATATATATATATATATATATACACATACATTGAGTGCATGTGTTTTACCCCCCCTCCCCGGAAGAAGTTGAAATGACGGCTCTGCCTAGTGGTGCTTTAAGAGGTAAGTAGAAAGAACTGAAATCAAAAAGAAACTCTTGGTCTCATAGCTGATTGGACTATTATCTAGTCATAGCTAAAGAAAGTGAGACAACATATGACTATGACCATTTGACTTGGTCATAGTCATATGTTAAGATATACCACCACTAAATAGATATAAGCTTGCTCCCAAGAAGTTTCAACAGATGTTCATGAAGCACAATAAATGATCCGAAGCAACGCTGTGTGATTTTGCTAATGAACTCGGACACTTCTTCACTGAATGGATCCAAGACCCAGAGATGACCAGTTTTGAAGAACGGTCTGATTTGATTATTACGGATCAGATAAAATGGAAAGTACTGTCAGAAATGCAAGACCATTTTATCGACAAGTGGTCTCAATTCAAGCAACACGACATCCTTGTTAATAAGTTAAATGACTACGAGAATGTCAGGGTAGACATCGACAAGAAGCAGAAGGATTTCTTCGAAGAAGAAAAGTCATCGTTGCAGAAACAACACTTCAGTCATGGAGAAGAATGAGAACCATACACATGAATAGCATATCAACCACCAACTTGGAAATATTGTAGCGATAAGGGCTGGAAGAAGACCTGAAAGCATGAATATCAGAAAAACCCCAAAGGAGTATTAAATTTGTGAATTGAATCATTCTATTTGAAATTGTGACCAAATATTTAAGGCTAATGCAAAAGAGAAACCAGAAGATGTGTTGACTGCAAAAATTTTATCAGAATTATTTAATTTGAGTGAACCAAATCTGGATTTGAACCCTTTACATTATGCTGATATTTGCGTAGATGATGGAAAAATCGGAAGCTTAGTTGATTCTGGTTGTCAAATTCCAGTGATTCATTCTGACTGCATACCAATATCAATAATTAAGAAAGGGAAAATTATCTCAATGAGTGCATTTAAAAAAAGAATTGAAGGGTCACTTGTGTGTGTGTGAATATTAGTGCCTCATATTGAAAGTAGGAAATAACGATTTTTGTAAACCTGTTGAAATTCTCACTGCAGTAGCACAAAAAATTTGAGAACAGTGCATTACTCCACCAAACGTGTATGGATTACTGTGCAAAGCCTCTGACACTGAAGATGGAGATTGTCCTTCCCTATAAAAGGGGAAAAGCAAAAGTCTTCTGTGAGAAAGTGAATTGAAGAGGGCACATGCGCGAGTATTGAAAAAGAGGGCAAGGTGCCATCTCTGCCTTAGAAGAAATACAAAAGGCAATCAGAGCTGGTGAATAACATGACCGAGAATTTCGGCATCACCAAAATCTGCAAATTCGAACGCAAGGTTCTCGAAAAAACTCGCCATCGCAATAATACAGATAGGAGAAGCAAATTGGGGGAGTGCAATCTAAAAATTGAACCATATCTGAGGATGTCAACATTTCCAGTATACATTCTTATTCTAATTTTTATTAAAATCCCCATTTAAGTTTGTCTTGACGAATGCTCACTATTTGGAGAACCTAGGGTCACTACATAATGCTTTTTCAAACAGTTGAAAAACTTCCATCTAAAAATAGCTCAGCCCTCATTGAGAACTTCTTGGAACTGAAGCACTTAGGGGACCAGGGGATCATGTATACCTTTTTTGTACACTTTGTGACTGTTGAAAGGGTGGAGCTCAAATTAAATGATGGTACTTCATGTCTTGTTAAAGGCGGTTTTATTCATGGTAAGCAGGACTTAAAACACAAAAGTACAAAAAGATAAACATCAGTCAGTCTATATATATAGTCAGTAATCCGCTCACCTGGCACTGTAAAAAATGCAACCAATGAAAACAGCCTCACTCAGTGCCATATTCAAAATAAAGAACACATCAGAGGGAGGGAAGAAAAACAAACAAAACATTTTCATAACTGAATGCAAGCAGATAAACATAAGACGCAAGATCATGTGAAAAAAAAAAATCAGCTATTCTGCTTAACATACACTTATCAATGCTTATCCGCGTCTTCCCAGAGCAGTTAAATAAAGAATCTCTTCGAAAAACCTTTGTTGTGCCGCCATTCTGTGGCTCACCAAAGCGATGCGCTGCACAGTTTGAGAACCCCTGCTATAAGTGATTGAAATGCTAATGATGTCTGCAAAATACTTCATGATCATTCTTTTCTTTACAGGCAAATCGGCTTTGGGAAGAAGGCTACAGCATAGGTAGTTTGAATTGTACCCAAGTGTCAGCTGAGCTAAAAATGGCCAGAGCTCTGGTGAGGTTAGCTGAAATCCAAGCAACTTTACAGGAGCAAAGGTGAGGGCTCAACTGGCTTTTCAGCGATTGTTTTCTTGACTTTTTGAATCAATTTCTCAGTGAATTTTCCTTTTACAGTGAAACCTTGCTACAATGATACTTATTATAATGATTAACCCCTCTACAACAATGTATTTTAAAATCTAGTTTGCAATTGCTACTGTAAAAATATTAAACCACTCCTGCTGCAACAATGTCTTTTACTATGATGAACCCTCTATAACAATATTTTTGAAGCTGCTACCAAGACTTCTTATAGACAGTCGTAGTGATGTCTAATTTTATGATAAATGCTTTTACTGAGCAAAAAACATGTTTTATTAACGAACCAATTAGTTATAAGTTTTTGGGGAAAATAACCTTCAAGTGTATTTTCTGTGGTACAAATGATTTTGAAGAGATGCCAACAACAGCATAAGCTTAGTGGCATGTGATAATCACTACAATGATATTTTTCTTGGCCTACAGAGTGTCATATCAGGATTTTACTGTAATTTGTGTATCATTCAATTGTTTTTGGCGTAAAGTAAGCATAGAAAGAAAAGTTTTACAAGAATTTATTTGGGCCTATAAAAATTTCAAGGTTGATACTTTGCATTAACTAACTTGTTGAAAACTCATAATTTACTTCTTATAGAAGAGTTGATCCACTTTGCCCAAGAATATTGAGAAGACACGAACGAATAAGGCAAATACAAAATAATAATAATAATAATAAAAGTCCTAATGCATTTCAACACCAATGGGTGCCGTCTTCAGAGGAAAAATTTAACCACTAGTCTCGCTGACCGAGTTTCCCACTTGGGTTGAATACCAAATCTTCACGCTCGGTTGCTCAGCGGAAGAAGTTTCTCAATACTTATAGTGGAAAAATTGTGTACGAAAAAAAAAAAAAATTGGAATGTCTTGCCACATGATTTTCCTTTTGTTGTATATTGCTGCATGTTATCTTTTTTCTTGAGCAGTAGAAATAAAAATATTTTTAAACAATCCACACACCAATAAAGAAAAATTGTTTTTCCCAAAAATAACAGATGATCAACAGGAATCAGACAATTTTTCTAAAAAAAGTGTGATAAACTTTCCATTCCTTCCTCCAGATTTTTCTAATCTTAGAAGTGATACAAATTCACTTATGAACGACACTAGATCTAACAAAAATCTCAAAGCTCCTTGATATTAGGTGTATTATTGTTATAAATTGGTGTAATGCTGCTAGTATATGTATAACAGTTTATTTATAATGGTTTGTCACTTTTTCAATCCTCCCAGTAATTGAAGGAAACCCGGGCTGCACTGGGTATTATAGCTAGTAGAGTATAAAACTGGAAAGCAAAATATGAATAAAATTAGACAGTTTCAAGAGAACCCACCATAGCTTAGTAATGACTATTTTGGCCCTGCAGTTGAGAAGCTCTGCTCTTTGTGACTGGGTACAAAATCCCTATTTTAACACACAAAATTAAACCTAGGGCTTTTTTTTCAGCCGGAACGGTCTTGAATACATTCTGGTAATATTTTAGAAATCAAATGGTCCCTAAACCCAGTTTGAAAGCCTGGTATGTTTGAATTTTCTTGTATTATGAGATGAGATGGTAGAGCTCCAGTAAACATGTGTATTAGGTAAGTACTAAAGTTGTACCCATTTTTTAAGTGAAAAGAAAAGGCAAATAAATGAAATGTTAAGTACCCCTATGCTTTCATGTAATTGCCATAATTATGTATGACTTTTTGTCATCTACTTGGCAATTGATTGATCCCACATTTTCCTGTGAAAGACTTGTGATGCCGTTTTTACTTTTTCCGCTTCATTGGTAGTTTGAAGAGCACATGATTAAAATAACAAATATCAGAAAAAGGGATTGTCCATGAAAGATCATGGATGGGAGGAGGGGGGGGGGGAGCTAATGTTTAGGAGTAGTTGAAACTTTCCAACCGGAACCTAGTAAAAGCAGCATCAGGTCTGACGATAGTCGCAATGCCTTTACGATTTTTTAAATCAAGTCTTCTACCTTTCATGCATTATGGGCTTAAATTAAAACTTCCCATGTTGTCATATCCAAGGTTCCTATAACCTCGAAAGTCAGGGATCAGACGTAGTTATTGAAAGTCGGGGGAAATTTCTAAATGGGGATGGAACGAAGTGATTTGGCCGAATACTGAATATTTGGTTAATGATTTGGCAGAATATTGATTTTCTTAAAATTCATAACAATTATAAATAAAATTGTTTTTAATTGAAAATAAAATTAATGGTAATTTCAAATGATTGATAATGAATATTATGCAATTTATTATTTAAATGAATATTAAAAGAATAAACTTGTAATTGAAAGACTTTTATTGCCATATTCTGACAAAAAATGAGATGAAATATTTTATTTTAATATCACTTATACAGAATCAATTTATTTTTCAACACTTATTACAATTTTACACTTAATCAAGAAAATGTCAATCATTATTTACTGTGAACTAGTAATGAATCATTAAATTTATGACGTATTTTCTTATTTTCCCTCTTTTAGATGTTCTTTGCCCCTTTTGCCTCTTTCAGTAGCTCAATACATATGTTGTCTAGGCGCATCCTTCAGTTAGGCAGGGATTACACTTAAACTATAAAAGTTCCATAAATTTTTTTATTATATAAAACTTGAAAACTGCAACCAATGAGAGTATCAATTACATTCAAGGATGTAACCAACAGGGTTATTGTTTTTTTTCTAGTTTTGTAAAAGTTCTTTTATTAAACTTTTATAGTATAATCCCGGCTGTAGTGAACTTGTGTAGTTCATGCTCCCTTCCACCTTATTGCAGTAGGATTCTATTTTCAGTTTTTGAAAATAGAATCCTATGCATGCTTTTCTTATCAAAGAAATTCACCCCCACATAACTTCTTTCACAGAAAGATATATAGACCATAAAATAAAATCAGTAAATTTTTAATTTATGTAGGGGTGGGAACTCTGTCAATTGCGCCGTACAGTGCCAAATTACGAGTTGAATGGTGTCGCTATGCCGGATTCAACTAGGGTGTTTCTTTACCCAAAGTGTGAGGGACTATTTTGGATTAAAAAACGACAAAAAGCAAATACAAGGGCCACAACAGGCAAATTGCTTAACAATTTGGCTGAAAAAAATTTTCCACACAAGTATGGATGCTAAATATAATCAGAAAACCCAATATAAAAGCATGTATCACTAAAAAAAAATTAATAATAACAGGGCAACTTTCTGAATTGGATAGAATCATGGTTAAGAGATAGGTTGCAATGAGTTATGGTGAACAGGGAATTCTCTAATGGGACAGGCGTCACAAGTGGAGTTCCTCAAGGAAGTGTCCTTGGCCGCAGACTTTCACTTTTTTATCGATAAACTCGATCAGGGTATCAATGGGATTGCTAGCAAATTCACAGAAGATGTGAAGCTAATGGAGGTAATCGGGAATCAAAGTGATAGGGAGTTGCTTTAGACCAACTTAAACAGGATTGCGTCATGGGCAAATGAATGGAGCATGATGTTTAGCGTTGACGAGTGCATGGTTGCCTATTTTGTTTAGAACAACCCATGGTTCTCTTACGAGTTGAATGGTGTCACTTTCCCAGATGCAACTAGGATGACTGATTTGGGAATCTCATTGACGAGCAGTTTAGGTTTTCTGAACATTGTTCAGCGGTGGTCAAAAAGTGAATAGAATGCTTGGTTTGATTTTCAAAAAGGTCTCTTCGCGTTCTCCTAAAGTCATTCTTACACTTTTTCAAGGCTTAGTTCATCCTGGACTGGAGTATGCTGTAAGGTTTTGGAGACCATACCTACAGAGGGACATAGACGTGGTTGAAGGTGTGCAGAGAAGAGCTATGCGTGTCCTTGTTGGCACACGGGGATTGAGTTATGAAAAGAGACTTCATTTTATAAATATGTTTACATTAGATGAGCGCAGGTGTCGAGGAGCTATGATCAAAGTGTTTAAAATTTTCAACTGGATGGATAAGATGCACCATGAACTTTTAGTACACCGCCAATCGACTGCTGTTACAAGGGGACACCAGTATCGATTGGTAAGGGACAATGCGAGGTTATGGTGTCGCAGGGAATTTTTCTCTGATAGGGTTGTTAATAAATGGAATAGCTTACCCCCAGATGTAGTAAATTGTAACACAATTGACACGTTTAAAAAGAAATACGATAAACATGTTGGGGTAAATCGAGAAGCTATCCATAGCTATCCATCGAGAAGCTATCCATCCAGACCTGGTGGCTGATGCCATTTGAGTCCCCCCCCCCCCGAACTCCAATAACTCATGAATATACAATTCAATGCACCATTTCGCCGTCTCCTGAGTATGGGTTTGAGTCCCTTATAAACGGAATGAATGGCAATTTTGAGCCTCCCCCCCCACCCCCTCAATGTTTCCTTCATGTCGGCACCTTTGACTGGCCAAGGGTGCCGGAAGTGTTTGGAACTTGTGGGTTCTTGTCTTGATCTTGAAGTAGGCAATTTAGATTTCTGAATCATTTCTCTGGGTGCTCATACCCATTCCATAAAGTACGCTGGGCACCAACAGCATCTCTGTCTCTGACACCACTGCAAATGTCAACCAATTTTTGATTTTTTTTCCAACTCTTAAAGTAACAACTCTCGAGTAAAAAGAATGAAATCAGACTTTTAATTATCCCATTGTATGTAACTTCATGTACATGACACTCGAAATTAAAATTACAATATCAATTACATTTAACAATTTAACTGCATATAAAAGTTTAATTATATTTGAAAATTCGGTTATAAAAATTTGAAATGTTAAATAATTGATTTTTGCTGTGATAAAATTTCAATGTCATGTGGAAAAATTTCGGTTTGTATGATATTCCCCAAATTACAGTGAGCCTATCTTTAACAGTAAATTTCTATCTGCCCCATGTGCTCGAGAGTTCCCCCCCCCCCCTCTTCGAGAGTCACCAACATTTACCATTACAGTATCTCCATAAGAACCCGAAATATTTAATTAATTAATAATTAAATTAAATTAATATTTAATTGTCACCGTATAAGCCGCACTTCTTGCTTTTGTTGGGATTTCTATTTCTCACAGCGAAAGGAGTTGGGCGCAGATCAAGGGTGGAAATGTACAGTGCTTATGAATGACGATTCAATGAAGTTTTCATAATGCCCACAGGATGAGCACCGACAAAGGCAATGTAATCACCAATAAGAAAGATGACTATGGGTTAGTCGTATAGATATAATATAACCATTAATCTTATATTTATAATCAGTCGCATATCTTTGGCTGGTTTGTTTGTGTGGTTGTAAGTGCGGCTTATACGGTGAAATTAAATATTAATTTAATTGAATTATTAATTAATTAAATATTTCAGGCTCTTATGGAGATACTGTAATGGGGCAGATAGAAATTTACCGTTAAAGATAGGCTCACTGTAATTTGGGGAATATCATACAAACCGAAATTTTTCCACATGATATTGAAATTTTATCACAGCAAAAATCAATTATTTAACATTTCAAATTTTTACAACCGAATTTTCAAATATAATTAAACTTTTATATGCAGTTAAATTTTTAAATGTAATTGATATTGTAATTTTAATTTCGATGACCTTTCTGCATTGACAAAAATTATTTTCAGTTAACTGTGTGTACACTTTTGTTCATGTTTTTATTTCACGTTTAAGGCAAAAATCTACATACAAGCTCGCGTGGAACATGTACAGTGAAGAATCGACGGTTCAACAAATTGATTCTGCGTTGTAATATATAAATTGACGGCACGACGAATTGACACGGTGGCAAACTTGTACAGCTACGAATTGGAGCTGTGACAAACTTGTACCGCGACGAATTGACACTGCGACAAACTTGTACCACGACGAATTGACACTGCGACAAACTTGTACCGCGACGAATTGACACTGCGACAAACTTGTACCACGACGAATTGACACTGCGACAAACTTGTACCGCGACGAATTGACACTGCGACAAATTTGTACCGCGACAAATTGAGGCGCGACAAGTTGTGTGCAACAAATTGACCGGCTACGCATTGTATCATGTGCATATATTGTTTATAATTTTAGTGATTCTGTTTTTAATTGGGTTGCTGTATTTTTGAAATATGACATCCATATTTGTTATGGGCATCTTTTTTTGAGTCATTTCGTTGGACATTTTGCCTGTTGTGGCGTTGTATTTGTATTTGAATGAGAAGGAAGAGAAGCGAGATGAGAATATAGCTGCGAGCAAGAAACATTGCACACATAGTGGGGGCATTTGATATAGCAGAGTATCGAATAGAAACTCGCAATCAGCTTGGTTTTTTTAAATTAAAGAATGCTTGAAAATTTCATAATTATAAAAACCATTGCTCAGACAACAGTTTAGAAATAATAGTGTTGTGTGAATATCAATATTTTTAAATGTAACTACGGAAATATTCCTCATATTTTGATCGCTTTCCTCCCTACATCTTTTCTCGCGACACTTGAGTGTGATCACTTCTCGAAAGATCAATAATATTTTCTACTAAATTTATATGAGGAAAAAATTGAGAAAAATATCAAGTTTATCAAAGTCCCCGTACTGTTTAAATTTGTATTATTAGCATAGGCGAGAGGGTAGAAGTGGAAAATCCCCCCCCCCCCCGAATAGCTTTATTTGTATAAATATTTGTTGGTTTCATTTGTTACACAAGAAACATATCTATTGACACACAAAAATCTAGCATAAAAACATTCAGTACACTTCCAATGTGGTAATATTGACGGTATATAGAAAATAAACGAAGAAAACTTGCCAATTTTTTCATAAAAACATACATGATATTTAATTCAGACTAAAGTACATTTTCCCACACTGGGCACAATAAATTAGCTTAAAACTCGAAATATAAATCATTTTCGGTTTGGTTAAGTGCGTGCGCACAAAAAAAGTTAGACGGGAAATGTATGAAAATTATTCGGTACTTGTTTCTATTCGATCATCCACACCATTTTGAAGTATGTCGAGAACTTAACATCAACGATTCTGATGACATTTTTGACCTCGCTACAGCTTTTTAACAGCGAAAACAATTTGATGGCCATCTTGGAACATCACACAAGCGATCAAAGCAGCGGAAACAAAATATCTTGGACACGTTGCTCTTATAGCTTGTCGCAGGTTGCGGTGCGCACCACTATACGCTGGCACATTGGAATCGGTGTGTTTGATTCTGCTGCTCGAATCTTTTCCCGTCGTTCTTTTGCTCTCCGTTTTACTATGTGTTCAGCCTTACACAATCATCTCTCTCCAAGGTTGGGCTTCTCTTTCTCATGCCTTACAAAAATATAAACAAATCATTTCAAACAACAGTGAAACTATCCGGTTCAACTTATTTACATTGGACCTTGTAATTTACACAACTTGCACTGTGCTTTTGAAAGTGGTCTTGGAGTCTCTTTCTTAAAAAAAAAAACTAACATGTCTTCATCGTAATTTGCTGTGCATAGTGGAAGAGAGTTGGCAGACTGGACTTTGGAAGACTTCTAGAAAAAAAAATGTAATGTAATGAGCAGAGATAGAAAAGAATTATCTGTGGTTGTTAGTAGGCCCTACTTTGTTTTAGCCCAAAATTGTTTTGCTATAGAGTCATTTTTGCCATTTTGCTTTCGCTTGAATCAGTCTTATAGAATACTGAAATATTGTTATGAAATTTATTTTATTTTTTTTGAAAATGAGAATTTATATATATTTAAAATGACGCTACAATTATGTTATCTGGGGGAGTCTTACTTTTTTAAATCGAGTTGGTGGGTGCAAGCCCCTGTAATATCATTTGTGGATGTTGAGGGCATCCAGAGCATGCTTCACTCTAGTCAGTCCCCCCCCCCCCCCCCCGTATTCGCGATTTCCATATTTGCGTTTTTTCCGCTTTATTGGGTAATTTTTTTTAGAAACACTCGCAAATCGTCATTCACATATTTTGTTTACAAAATTTGAGTTGTGCGTGTTTAGAATGGCTCATTTTTCTACTGATAATGCTTCGGAAAGACAAAAAAAAGTGGAAGATTTACAAGAAAAATTGGATATATTGACTATTCTTGGCAAAAGTAAGTCAATTGCTGCTGTGGCCCGCCATTATGGAAACAACGAATCTACGGTCAAATATATCAGGAAAAAGGAATCTGAAATTCGTTCAGCCATGGCTTTAGCTGCAGCGAAAACTTTGCATCGCCTATGGGATCCACGTGTTTCTTGTACTGAAAATGGTTTTTTTTTTGGGTGGGTACAAGACTATTACAAAAAGGTATTCCAATTGATTGTAATATTATAACGAAAAATTTGATAACATTTTACACTTCTATTAAGGGAAGTGCTGGTGAAATGTCTATTTCATCAGAATTTTATGCAAGTAAAGTTTGGTTTCATAGGTTTAAGAAATGATTCAGATTACGCAATGTAAAAATCGCTGGTGAACAAGCCTTTGCTGACCAGGAGGCAGCTAGAAAATTTCCAAAGACTTTGCAGAAAATTATTGAAGAGACGAGTTATGTACATCAGCAGGTTTTTAATGCTGACGAAACTGCACTATTTTGGATGGAAATGCTGCAAAGAACATTTATCAATCAAGAAGGAAAGCAAGGGCCTGGTTTTAAGATAGACTTACCATGACTTCAAGATAGATTTACTATGTTTTGTGCAAATGTGTATGGGTACACGATAAATCCCACTGTAATTTTCAAATCTGCGAATTCGCGAGCATTGAAGAGAAAGGATGTCAAAGCTCCCATTATTTTGGATGAACAATAAAAGGGCTTGGACTATGAAAACACTTTTCCTGGATTGGTTTAAATGGTGTTTCGTTCCGGAAGTCAGGAGGTACCTTGAGAGTGAAGACATGTCATTCAAAGTTCTTTTGATACTGCATAATGCTCCTGGACAACAAGATGTCAATGTGTTCAAAGCTGATGGTGTGGAAGTCCTTTATATGCCTCCTAATTAGCATCTATCATTCAGCCTCTTGATCAAGGGGTAAAGCGAGTATTCAATGCTCACTATACAGGCCACTCAATGGAGATGATTGTGCATGCAATAGAAGATGCCAATGCGTAAAATGTCTTGAAGGTATGGAAGAATTACACTCACTAATGCGATTACTGCCATAACTAGAGTCGTGGCAGCTCTTAAGTAGAAGACAAGTTCACCATGAGTAGCATAGCGAAAGGGCTTCGCAAGTTCAAATCAGCAATAGATTATTTTCATGACATACACACGTTCTTCACATGTAGGAAAATTAGTAGAGGAAGCCTTGTCAACATATTCCAACATACTTGATGATATGAAGAAGAAAAAACAGCAAACAGAAATCACAATTTTCTTTCAGAAAACATCGCCAACAACTGCTGCACACTCTTTTACATTCCCTTTTACCTCTAAGTCACACTGCTCTTCTCATGATGTTCAATAAACAAGATAAACAAAAACAAACCTATGATTTCAGTTATTCGTGGATTTCAGTATTCGCAGTCACCCCAGGAACGTAACCCCTTGCGAATTCGGGGGGGGGGGGGGGGACGGCGACTGTATATTGAAGTGCTGCCATTTTTAAAGAGGTACCACCCCCCTCTTTATCGGTATGGTGCCTTTTTTTAATCTCAGAAGGTCTGTTGAATCTTGCAGATTGTTTCTACTAGAGAATCACCAAGTTTCATACAAAATTTGTAGCATTGAAGTTTTTCGTGCCATTTTATCAAAAATAAAAATGCAACTGTGTTTGTTTATTTTTTCTCATTTATTGGCAGTCTGCCAGCAACTTGCAGCTCCTGCAGGTAGGTAAAAATTCAAGCATCCACACTAGGATCACCTACACATGTGCACCAAACCACGCCTCCCTAGCTTAAGTGGTTTACACATGGAAAACTATGGTTGGATACGTTTTAAACAAATCTCTTAGTAATCAAAGTTATTTGGGTTAAGCTTGGTCCTGTTAGTTTAGTTCATAATTTTAGCCTTTTTCATATGAAAACATTAGTCATCTCAAGGTCTTCAAGCTTCATGAGTGCATTTTATGTCCCACATCAGGAGATGAGCATCCATGTGAGCACTCATGGGTGCTTTTGTGATACAGTGGTGCAAGCATAAAGTTGAAGATATCTGATGTAAACCAGGTCTTAACTGGGCCAGGCACAGGGTTGCCATTTCTATTCATCAGACTTGGAAATCAGTATTGGCACTTGAGATTTTCTGTATGTGATTGCCAAAGTATAGTCAAAAAAGTCTTCGGCTCAAAATTTTCTGGTTTTATGACAGTGTATTTTCTAACATAATGGGTCATCAAGTCCCAGATAAGTAGAAAAAAAAAACTATTTAGAAATTCTTTTCTTAAACAAAAAAATCATGCTTAGACTCCTAAGAAATTTGGCTGGTGTCTATTTTTGTTTTGATTTGTCAAGCTCTGATGTAAACCAAAAACTTTTCTCATTGCTCTTCTACGAGATTATTTCATTTACGAGGGGGGTACGCAAAAAAGTAACTGGAATTTTTTTTTACAATATTTATTTCAATTTTTTTACAAAAATTCTTTGATTCCCTTGAAAGTACTCTCCATTAGAGCTAATACACTTGTCGATTCTTTTCTTCCATTGTTAAAACCATTTTCAAAATTCATCTGTTGTGATGCCGGACATTGCCTCGACCATTTTTGTTTGCATCTCATCCATGTTGGCAGAACACTTTCACTTCATCCCTAAGAATAAAGAAAAGTCGCATGGAGCTAATCAGGTGAAAAGTCCGGGTGGGGCACAGGTCTTACTGTTGTTTGTTAAAAATTTTCACACTGAAGGATGTGTGGAACGGAACATTGTCATATGAACTGCTACTATAAATGCTCCGTTTATCGTAAAGCGATTCCGGTTACTTTTGGGTACCCCCTTGTATGTGACTAGCTTTATCAATTTATATAGCCCAGGAATTAAAAATAAGACTTAATAATTAGGTGTGGCTGTACAAATGCGATAATTTTTTTTTGAAAACTTTAAAATTACTTCTTGGCATGTCATATTTTTATTTGCTTTCATGATATGGTTCTAGTCAATATACTGTATTTCATGGAAAAATAAATGGTGGTGGTGGTGGTGCCTGTGTATCTATTACTCCCCCTGTCATTGTGAAGATTGCAGGTATGGTTTGAAAAATTTGTTTTTAATGTCCTCCATGAATCTCTTCTTGTCTAGGATATTGTTTTTAAGACAACAGACAAAAGAATTAGAAGATTGGAGAAGTGTGAATAGCTTCATGTCAGATTCTTAGTATTGCAAAATGTGAGTAGAACTGAAGTTATTATGTTTATGTGTCTCTGTATTTGGCACATCTTCGTTTACTCTTGGACTTGACAAATTGAAGAAAAATAAATTTTTTCAAATTTTTATTTACAGAAAAATGGTCCAAAATAATTTTTGTTTTCAAACTTTTCCATCTTGGTGTCTTTCTGGACATATTTTCCGAAAATTTTGTGTCTTTTCATACCCTGATTCAGTGATCATGCATAGAATATTTTATGCATTGTTACCAAATTTTTAATCACCATGACTACCTTGCACATATGATTTGTCAAGTCCTGGGTTATATAAGCTACAGAGAGTATATTTCTCATAGCCATAGATTTGAGGTCCTGCTGTTGGCATAGACACTATAACCGGTGATTTTAAGAACATTCTGAAGGGATGGAAGTAAGATGTTCAAATATTAGTTGTATGTGACAGAATTACTTTTTATTTGCATAAAAATGAATTATATTTAAATAAGTAGCGCAGCTGAAGAAAAAGCATCAGTTTTTTGTGTTCCATGTCTTTACTTTTTTTTTTTTACAGAAATAACATTAGATTTCAATGCACAACAAATCGTGGAAAATTTGAATCAAAAAATGTGAATTTCAGAAATTTGAAATATCATTCACAACTTCTTTTGTCCCATTTTTAACTAATTTAATTCTCACCCAGCACACACATTGACATCATGAGGCTTTTTGAAATTATTTACCAACTCATTATTCTAAAGCAGAGGCTCCGAAAATAATCTTCCATTCTTGAAGAAATTCTCAATTCGGGAAATACACGGTCGTCTTGAATCAAATACATATCTATTATATTGTACCAGTGACTTCTGCTGCCCCCCATTTCCGTATCATTCGATGTTCTCATGGTCAAGCTCTTTTCATGACTGATTGTGATACCAATCTCAAAGAAACTTTTCTTACTGCCCAACAATGACTTAGATTGCATTAGTTGAATCAGGGTTGATTGTGTTAGGTGTCTTTCAGGTGATTATAAGTGAAAAAGTTGATTATTTGCTGGAAATGTTGTTTATAATTTGAGTCAAACTCAGATCCTAATCCCAATGTAAAAAGTTGCATAGGGCTGTTGGTTTTATTTATTAAATCAAAGGAAATGGGGATGAGGTGGTCTTAAATTCTATTAAACTAAGTTAATAAGAGGAGCTAAAAGGTCTAGCATTTGCTTGTATCAACCATTACTTATGAAATCCTGTAAGCAAAGATTACTCTGTGACACACTACAGGAATCAAGGACTTTTTTCATCATGCAATACAGCGAAACCTCGATATAACAATGCTCTGCAGACCAAGAAAAAGTTGTAGAGGGATTATCATTATATAGAAAGGCAGCTGTTTAACATTCTGCTACAGACATTTCCAAACAAGACTTGAAAAATATTGTAGAGGGATTTATATATATTGTTATATCAAGTATCTTTATAGTGGGGGGAAATGATCGAAACACATCAAGGTCATGCTGATATCTGACTAGATTTATTACATGCTTAACATTAGATTAAATAACTATGACAAGTATATGATGAGTTACATGGTGTAGTAGCAGTGGTAGTGATCACATTCGACTTACGACAATATATATATGTTTCAAGGTGGGAGTGGCAGTAGCTTCGCACACTCGTTGATATGCAGATTAGTTGGGAGTGTTGCCAGATAACAATCTTTGCAGCAAGGTTTCACTGCACTATGTAGCCAGAAGAAATTGGGAAATTGATTTAGGACTTGAAGAAAGCTGTTTATCCTCACACATATTTGAGGCCCGACAAACTTTTGTGTTATATAAATATACAAGCAAGACCGTACCCAGAGACACAAAATTTGCAGTGCCTTCACACTAATGCATCGTGCAAGGAACTGAGAAAAAAGATGCATAAGTGAGAGAAGCGTATAAGTGAAATTCAATAAAAATGCACTTTTGTCTGTGAAAATTCATTCACCATCGTGATTACGTCACAATTTTTCGAAATTCTTTATCATTGATTTAGGGTTGTTAAAATGATCCACCATAGAATATTTCTGATGTCGAAGGCATTTCTTTAGACTTTTTATCATGTTCATTTTGAAAGAAATAAATAACTTCTTTTTCCTTTATCCATTTTGAAACATAGCAAAACTAATGCGGGATGGAATGAGTATGAAAACTCAATGCTATCTTTAGCAAAAATGGAAAAATACGATACACCTTTCTAAAACAAATGTTATTGATAATGACCTTTAATTTTTATAGTACATATCACCATTTTCTCATCACATCAATTTAACTTGCCCTTTTGTATTACTAAGCAGTATGGTTTATTAATACAGATAAGCCCCACTGAACAGAATGATGATGGACATCTCAGCCACACTGAGGTGTACAGAGTGCAAAAGAACTAGTGTAGGGAACCCATGCTGAGATTGGTAGTAAATAAGTTGTATACAGCTATAAAGCTCAAGAAAAGTAAACACCATGTGTGCTATTTTTGGCACAAATGTAATACACAATAGCTTCTATACTTTTTCGAAACTCCTTTTGGGAGGAAAAAAACCCCCAAAATTTTGAGTATCTCAAAATCGAGAATCGCCAAATGAGTCGTGTAAATGATATATAAATGGCATTATTTTCCTATATCTTTGGCTAGTAATACAGAAAATTGTCTCGTAACTGAGAGGAAAGTATAAGTGAGATTACTGTGCTTTGTGTTATATACTCTGATGATCCATTTTGGTAAAAGGGAAATTTTCTCTTGCTTAGATGGAGAGGCATATGTATAAAGTGTATACCCAGGGTGGCTAACCCTTTTCCAAGCCATGCCAAAATCAAAATTATTTTCTATGTGCGTGTCACACTACAAATTTTAACAGGCAGACCATACGCCAAGTTTTACAGGACAAGAGCATTCTCTCTATTTCTGCAAAATATTTTTTTTTGCTGTCCTCTTATTTTTGTAAAAATTTTCAGTTTGTCACTCTTTTGAGTTCTAAATTATTTTATTTTTGAGTTCTAAATTTGATTATTACAATACAGATTATGTATCTAAGGCTATCGGTAGTAAAAAAAGTTCACCTTACCTTCATGATGCTGGGCATAGACACCAGAGCTGAGGACTTGGGGTGCTTGGGCCCTCCCGAATAAACTTTGTCAGTTGGCTTAGCCTCTCCTTTCAAGCATAGGCGGAGATAGACGTGAAAGTATTGGGGGGGGGGAAATGAGAGATAATGTCAGTTTGTATATATCCATATATATTAGATCAATCGGCTCTGTATTTGATGTTGGGGAAAAAATGCCCCCTTATGCTTCCCAAGAATGCATGGTTATACAGTGCCCCCATGCAGGCAACATTGAATTTTGTACACATGGAATGTCCAGCAACTATTCCCAAAGATGAAAAACCATATTGAATAGAAAGTCATCACATCATTGCAGTGGTCTTGGAGCAGAGGGTGGGTCCAAGCACCCCTAGAACTGATTGGGGTTGCTGAAACTCAAGACAAGCGCCCACAGGATTGAAACACTATCAACACTCCAGCATAATCAGGGACACTGGAGGTAAAAAGTGATTGGTGTTGCTTGAAGTTTGTGAGTCATTTCTCTGTACGGATCATAACAATAACTTATTTTTCATTGAACATATGTCCTTTTTTGAAGTAGAATGTCCCGTTTTTTGTCCCAAATTCGAATTTGATTTTAGCAATGACCATTTAAAATATTTTGCGATCATATGACCTGTTTATTTTAAATCCATTTTGAAGGTTAATGATTCAAAATTTCTCTGGGAGGGATACCCCACAAAGTTCAGTTCTGTGCAAGTCCCTCAGCCGGTGTACAGTTTATGTAAGCCTATTAATGTTATACATATGCTTAAATACATCAGTGTATACATATATGTATGAGCAGGGCTTGACAAATAAAAAAAAAAATTAGGTGCCAGCAAAATATCGTAGACGTCAAGATTTCTCCCCCCCCCCCCCAACAAAATCTGTCCAAAAATGTGTATTCTTTGACCTGTCCAGGACCCCTTCCATGTTAGCAGACAAGTTGACATGATTTCTGATAATTCTGTACTGTTTTCAGACTTAGTTATTAAAAACATTGGCTTTGGTGCCTAATCTTTTTGTCGCCCTGGTGACCTAGCGCCTGGGATTTGTCAATCCCTGTATATGAGTGATTTTTCCATCAGATTATTTGGAACAAAAATTTTTCAACAGGAAGATGGTTCAGCGCCCGAGTGGTGTGGTGGTAAGATGCTTGCTATATCACTGAAGGTTACTGTCACGGCCCTGAGTTCGAACCCAAGGGAAGATATAGATAAGATATTTTAGCTATCAAACTTGAGGCGACCACCAAGACAGCGCCTTCATTTCTAACCCATCTCATTAATGGCAGTAAATTGTAATATAGCGATATGGCCGTAGTTTTGGTGAAGGTGTTTGGTGAAGTAGAAAGAAGGTTCATATTTTTTGAACCAAGTCTTATAATTACTATTATGCAAGAAGATACACTCTGAAATAAAAAATAATGTGGGTTTTTTCTCTCAAGAAAGCTTAACTACATCTTTTTCTTTGCTTAGAAATAAAATTTAAGTTGATTCAATTTATAGTACTGTATAGTAGCGTGATAGAATTAACTATTATCCCATACATATCGGCGGTTTTCTCATATTGCAGGGAAAATTAGATTCCCAGTCCCCACTAGGTTTTCACTCCTGGGATCCAGTTTTTCCTGGGATCCAGTTTTTCCTGGATTCCGCACCTAGAATTCAACCAAGAATTTCCCTGGAATCTCAACTTGTTTCCTGGGATCATGAAAGTAGGATAAGGTTCAAGCACATCACATTTCTGTACTGAATTTGACATGTCAAAGAAATGTTTATCACTATAGAAGCATGTATTTAGAAACTGCAATCAATAAATTTTGAATATAATTAATGGTATTAATAGATAAATTATTAAATTAGTGAAATGGAGTATATTTAACCCTTTAAGCTCAATTAATGAGATATCTTGTTAATCTCTCATCTCTAATTTTAATGTTTACAAGACCAGACATTTTGTAAAGTTGATCTCTCAATGGAAAACTTTTCAATTTAATTTATTATTGTTAGTGTTAGGGTTGTCTTATTTTTTAAAATTTCCAAAGGTGGTTTTTTTTCCGTTTTTTTAAAATTTTTACTGCAGGAAAAACCCATAATGTTTACTCGGGGGAAGGGGGGTTAAACACCCGCGCCTCTTGAATCGACCTTGGGAGGGGGCAGAAAAGGGGCACAAATATTTTCTTCCAAAAAAATTCAGAGTTGCCAACTTTCAATAAGCATTTAAACTTAAAAAAATACTTAAGATTATCCTGAGGCCCCATTCTGGAGCCTCTCAACCCAACCCTCGTGAAGGCCATGGTTTCGTTATTCCAATAGTGAAAATTTGTGATTACTTCATAATTCATTAATTTAATAATTTATCTATATGTGACAAAAATAGTTGATCACGAACGGTAATAAAAGGTTCCATGCAGCTGGATTACGGACAAAGATGAGTTGAAAAAAATTTGCCACACCACAGCTTTTTGGTAAGTCCTGACCCACATCCTAAAGCAGAGTCCCCCAAGCCAGACTTTTCACTGGGGTCATCTCTATAGTGAATTTGTAGAATGAAAACAAAAAAAAAATTGTAATTGTCTTGAGCCCCCAGGGCTGGATCACTGTCAGCCCTATCCTTGTGGAGGAGGGACACGATTATTGGTGTTGGTTGCTGTACCATAGAAACTTTTTCTCCTTATGTGGAAAATATACTATATATCCTTTTAAAAACACAACCAGGGACTTTTGATGAAAGGCATTCACTCATTGTATTCTTATCAGTGGTTCTCTTTTCGCTGATTACAAAAAGACACTGATTCAATTACTGTTAATTGCATGTGTTCAGGGTAAACAACCTGCAAAACCATCTCCAGTGGCATTGTATATCTGCAGACTTCACATTGCACACAACTGTTTTTCTTCTACCATTTCAGCAACAGGACTCAAATTACCGTGGGGATGGGAGGGGGGGGGTGTTGAATACAAGAAATGGCAGGAAGATGATGACAATGGCATTCGGTTAGGAATGTCTTTTAGCCAAATCTCCTGTTTTGTCATCCCCAGGGCTAATGCAGGCATTTTTGGATGTGCAAGCTTTTCATCAATTGATATGTTCCTCGGGAAGGAGGAGGGTAAGATGGGTAGATTTTACCATTGGTAGTGTGCAAAAGAAGTGCAAAAAAATCACAATTTCTTTTAAATAGCGATTAAAATTAATGGAAACTTAAAGCACTTTCAGTGCAATATATGAGCTATTTTTAAATGGTGATTGGTGTTGCTTCACAATACCGTGAAAATGATTGTTATTGTTATGGAAACACGAGCATATATATGTTCCATCATCCCTTTGCATAATTGTCATTTTAAGAGTGCCTAGTATACTATTAATATAGGTTTAGCACTCTTCAAGACCATCATTTACAAGAAAAGGATTGTTCAAATGTTGGAGAGAATTTCTTTGATTATATGAAAATTGAATAGAATTTCTGAAAAGAGCTAGCATGCCACTCCTAATAGTATGGTTTTATTGCAGGTTGGCCACCCCTGGTGTGTATGTATAACGTGTTCTTTGCGTATTTTTTCAAGGGTTGATTCATAGAAAAAGATATTTGTACAAAATATAAAAAAAATTAAGTATCTAAATTTATATTTCATTAAAGCAGAATTTACGATGTGTTGAAAATTGAACAAAAGATGGTTTAAAAATGCTTATATCAGTCATGATCTCATATTAACCATGCTTATATTAAATGAGTCTGACTGTGATTAACACACAGACTTAAAAGGGAAAAAATTTAAGATAGAAATCAAATCTGGACTCGCCATAGGTACTTGCCAAAGGGTGTTTAAGCAAGTAACTATTGTGAAATGTTAGTTCAGTCAAAACTTTATAAACATTTCAATGAAAATATGCAAGCCATGTTAATGTCTTATACCATGAGAAATCAATAAATTACAAAATTATTGTGGAATGGATTCAGCTTTTTTCTTGTGTATGCTCCGCTGGTTAAGTGTTGTAATGATATCAGAATTTCTTGGTGTAGATTATAGACCTCTGTATATTATCTGCAGCTTCTTTGAGGGGTTGAAAGAAAAATAAATATTTAAAAAAAATAATTTATAAAAATTGGCGACGTGTTGATGACTCAAGTAAAAGGATTGTAATTTTTTCCATAAAATTTTAGACAACAATCCTTTTCATTCCTTAAATCGGTGAATGAATTTCAATCACAAGAATTATTAGACATTTTTTTGCCAAGTAGTGAAATTTACATATTGGGGGGATTGCATTTGGACCCGCTTATAACAAGCTTCATTTTAGTGAGCATTTGGATTTAACGATCAAATTAATGCATTTGGTACAATGCTAATTGTATGGCAATTTTGTTGCTTTCATCAAGCAGGTTTTCACTGTAGTTTGAATTTAATGAACAATTTGAAAGGAAATCTTGAAAAAATGAATACAAAAATAAAATGAAAAGTGAATGCTAGAAGAACTACAAGACTGGGTTTCTTTTGCGCCTCTTGTAATATGGAGGTAATACAATTGATGAGAAATGTAAATGAAATTTATATAACTCGATCCCAGGACAGAAAACCTAGTTGGGACTTAGAATCTACCCCCCCCCCTCAAATATGCGAAAATGAGCGATATGTATGGGATAACAGTTAATTCTATCATGCTGTCGCTTTTGGCACCCCTACCCCCCTTCCCGATATACCTGCCGGCCCCGCTCAAAAGGAATTTCTGGCTACGGCCTTGATAATGCATGGTATAAGAGTGATTTTTTTTTTTTCTTTTTCGTCGATTTCTAAACTTTTACCAGGTGTACAAGTATGAAATGCGGATTTCAGAAAACAGATGGTGCACCAATGCAGTTTGTGCTATAAAGATTTGACACTGCGCCACTTTTTTGTGTCATCAACAAGTGTCAGATGCGCACGAGTGATAAATTGGAAAAGTGTGTGCATGGTGTTGTATTGTTGTGTTCAATATGTCGAAAGTTATACTGAGCAAAGAGCATTCGCGGACAGCATTAATTTTTTTGTTTTCATTTGAAGAAAACTGCTGCTGAATCATACCGATTACTTCGAGAAGCTTATGGTGAACATGCTCCATCGCAAGATACGTGTGAATGATGGTTTCGGTGTTTCAAAAGTGGTTACTTCGATGTTGCAGACAAGGAACATGGAAAACCGCCAAAAAAAAAGATGATGTGGAATTGGAAGCATTGTTGGACGAAGATGATACTACATAGACACAAAAACAACTCTCAGAACAATTTGGCGTTAGTCAACAAGCTGTTTCCAATCGCAATGCCCCATGACAATGTGAAATGCTCCTTGACAATGTTCAATGGTCAATGTTCCATCACATACGGCAAAAGCGGTTCGCGGCACATTGGAAGCACTCAGCTGGAAGTTCTACCCTATTCGGCTTACTCACCAAACCAAACTTGGCTCCTACCGATTACCACTTGTTTGCATTGATGGGTCACACACTTTCTGAGCAGCGCTTTGGTTCGTACGAAGATGTGAAAAAATAGCTCGATGAATAGTTCGCAGCAAAAGGGGAAGATTTTTACTGGCGTGGTATTCACAAATTTCAGGAAAGATGGGGGAAATGTATAACAAGCAATGGAGCATACTTTGAATAAAGTACTTTTTTATCATTCTTCCGAATTTAACGTGTTTTTTTTTAAAAATCCGCATTTCATACTTGTACACCTGGTAACTTTAGGTTATTTTCATTTTTCTCGTTTATTTATAAATGCCTTTTCCTTAGTGCCTATTTCAAACATTTTTGATTGTCTATTTTATCTAAATCATAGAAATTTTACAGGTTTATTACTGTCCTGGAGCCTTCATTTTAACAAAAGACCTATTACCCCATGATGTACAAGAACACTGTCTGGGACAGTGGTTCCCAACCCGGGTACATGAGAGGCTGTTAGGGGGTGCACAAAAATGGTAATGGTGGCCACTGAATCTAAAAAAAGAACAAAAGAATTACAAAAAAATTAAAGTGGGTAGAGGTTTTCACTAATATTGTCAGTAGCAATATATTGACCTTCTTATCAATAAAATCTTCTATAATAGATGGGTTGCGTCCGCTGAAAGGATCGGCCTTCCCTCCTGCTGTACCTATGATCCAGATTCATGCACTCCTTCCTCTCGGCTCATTTTTCTTCGCTGTTTTAAATTTCATTGTTGATGCATGGTGTGCTGTGCATAAAAATGAAGAATTCTTGGTGTGTTTAACTTTTGTTGTGGGTATTTGTATTGAGGTGTGTGCGTGTTATTCCTACAATTTTTTACGTCAACTTTTCTACCAAGCACCTACTACTCGCATAATTTACTCTATTGATCATGTGAGGAAGCGGAAGTTGACTGAAGCACCAAAATGAAATACTGTGCACCTGTAAATGTGGAAACATATTTTGAATCTGCCAAAAGTGATCATATTGCGAGATGAGAAAAAAAATCGCACCATTGGTGAAAATTTAATTAATTTCACCGTGCATCAAAGATGCTGTCAGATGCATGCTTGCAGAGGAAATTGCTCCTATAAGGATTTTATACTTCTGTCAAATAATAGTGTCTCGAAGAATACAGGGCATGTCAGACTGTAGAGAGCACAGTCATAAGTCACGTCAAAGGTTGTGAATTTTTTTCTATCCAAGTCAACAAAAGTACGAATGTTTTGCGCAATATCCTGTGCTACTTGTAATTGCTAAGTACTTGAAAGAGAATTTGAGGAAAATATTTTTATTTTTGTTACCTATTGAAGGGGTTGTACGACCATTAAAGGCTTATTTGAAGTAATTGATCATTATTTCCTTGTAAAAGGAATTCAATGGTCAAAATGCATTGGGTTCACCACAGATGGAGGAAAATCCACTGAAGGTTGCTACTCAGGCCCTTATGCACGTGTGGCAGAAGTCGCCTCCAAAATTAAATGGACTCAGACTACATTCACAGACGGAGCCCTGCATCTAAACCTTGGCCTCTAAATTTGTGAAACATTCTTGATGAAGCAGTCAAAGTTGTCAACTTTAGCAAGGTTAATCCTACCAACTACAAGTTGTTTAAATTGTTGTGTGAAAACATGGACCAGCCTTCACAATTTTCTTTTGCACACCAAAGTCAGGTGGTTGTCCCGGGGTTAAGTCCTGGCATTGCTGTTTGTACTTCGGCATGAGGTACCTCTTTTTTTTTTTTTGTTAGTGTTCGACACTTCACGATTTCTTGTCACAAGCCAAGTTGAATTTAATAGTCGGTCACTTGGAAGGATTGAAATCCTCGTTTGAAAATTATTTTTCAGAGTCAGAAATGGGTGATCAGTAAATATCTAATCATTTCAAAGAAGAGTATTTTTAACTGGCTTTATTGGTGATTTCAGAAAAGGAGAAATTGCTAGAGCTCGCATCAGATGCTACTCTGAAGATTCCCTTTAATGGTGGAATGGTGAACCTAGTCAGTTTTTGAGCTCGCCACGATTGAATACAGTGAAGTTTCTAAAAAAAGCCATAATGTTTTTGTTGCGTTTGTTAGCATGGAGCTTGTTGACCGGGCGTTTTCTTCATATACTTATATAAAAAATAAATATAGAAGCAAATTGAACGCAGCTCCGAATTTGAGTTTGTATTAATCCTCTTTTGAGTCTAATTTTTCAAAACTTTGTAATTCAATACAGTCCCAATCCCATTTTTTTTCAATCTTTGTGTTCATTTGTTTGCTTACTTCAAAAATAAACTATATAATGAAAAAATAGACCATTTAATTTAATTCAATGTATACCTTTTTTAGAAAAGTTTTCGGAATCTGCAATGGGTGAAACAGATTGGGGGGAGGGATGACTGGAGGATTCCGGGTTGCGAACTGAAAAAGGTTGGGAATCCCTGGTCTAGAAGGATGAGATGGAAACTAATAAGAAACAGACCAATCAAAATTTTGAAAAATGACTAGTTCAGTCCTAGCTCCATTTTGAACCCTTAGTGCTCCGCACATTTTTGTATCACTGCCTACCAGCAACTCCGGCGCATTTTCGCAGCGGAACGAGTGAAACAGAGTCTTATTTTAAGTGAGAAGAATTACACGTGCTTGTGAATGTTTTTAATTTTATTTATTTTATACATATGCACTTTCTTCTTGCAAATGAAAGATAAATTTTGTAATTCAACATGGTGTGATATCTTTGGAAACAATCTCCCATGTGCATCCTGGGTTTACTTGGGCAAGTGTCACAGTAATCACTTGTTTCACGTCTGCCATCCTCTTTTGTTTCCTTGTAGACCACACAACACAGTCCGTCTTTGGACCTTTCCTCATTATATGAAGTTTTCCGTTTAGTCTGATTTCAGAAATTGATGTAGAAACTCTTGTTCTCTCCTGACGAAAATCTCCTACGAGTTGATTGACTAAAATTTTTCGATACTGTAAATGCGTCAGTACCTTCTCATTTTTATTGTGCTGTACAGTTTTATACAGAATGTATGAATTGATTATTGATGTGTCCATTCCCCAAAAAAACAGTTTCCGCCACCAGTTAAGTGATTTCTTCAAAAAGCAATAACTGGAGGCATATTGATCAGTCCGATGAACACCACCCATCGACTTCGTGTACCTGACAACTACACTTAGCTTTTCGATTACTTCGCTTGTACCACCTCGTATAAATCTATTAGTGGTTATCATTCCAGCATTATGCCAGTTACTCTCAATAATGTGATACTATTCTCTTATCCCTCCAAGCTAAGAGCATCGTATTTCCTCGTTTGTATGCGACAGTTTTTTTTTCATATAATTTCGGAACTGTCAGAATTATAATCAACATTGTCTTTCGCAATATATTTTTACACTTGAAAATCAAACACGCCTTCACTACCACTCAACTCTAAATTCTCATCAAAATAATTATTTTTCTCCATGTTGCTAACCATAAAAAGGTCAAAAAATGGTTTAATCGTAACAGTACAGAGACTGAGCACGTTTTAACTACAGATAACAATTGTCAACGCCGACGATACCGCAGCATCTTAAGCGTAATCATGCTAAAAACATTTGGCCTTGCAGCGGAGCCTATGGAACAAATGCCGGATGGCCCCGTAGCGGAGCCAACGGAGCGCTAAGGGTTAATACAGACTCCATGTGTTTTGTGGATCATTAGTGAAATTTTTCCTTTTCCATGTGTGCTGTACTTTATTTTTTTTTGTGGGGGGGGGGGGGGGGGAACGTCCAAAAGCAAAGTTTTGACTGTCAAAGATAAAATATAAATGATTGTTGCGGGAAAAAGGTGAAAAAAAATATTTTATACATCAAATATCAATGTAAATTCACTATAAGCAATTAATTCAGGGCTCTCATTTGTCCTACTTTTTGGTAAAATGTCCTACTTTCTAGTTTTTGTCCTCCTTTTTGCAAACTCCTATCAACACAATTAGTGTAATTGATTTTAATTGAGGGAATCATTGATATATTTCCAAATAATACAAATGTAGTAGATTGCAATTGCCGCTGTGCGGTCGCGTGGACATCGTGTTGGACTCCCATCCTGAGGATCTAGGTTTGAACCCTATTGACGGCACAGTGGTGGTCTGCTGAAGTTGGTTTTTTAGTTTTCCATCTAGTAAGGCACAAATAGTTAAGGCATAAATGTGAGCCGGTCTCCCATTTGAAAAAGTCTCTCCGCAGAGAGCATGCCGGCCTACATCACGATACTGACAAAACATGAAAATTCAAGCATTTCCATCTTTACTTCAGAAAATGGAAGCCAGATGGCAGCATGAACATGAAACAAGCGCAACTTGACAACATAAATACGTTAGAGTGTTCTGAGTGTATGCTTGACCCTCTCTCTCTGGAATGTGTCGATTCGTCAGAAATTCTGTAGAGGAATGTCTACAAGGTACATGTTTGGTTAAGTAGTAGTCGATTGCAATTAAGGATTCTGCCAAAGCAGATATTGTATCGTTTTTCAGGTTATTTTGGGGGGGTGTATGTGGTTTATCAATTTTTCTTTTGCTTAGTTTGAGGGTTCAACAAGTAGAGTAGTCATTAAAAACTAGTGTCTGGATGGAAAAATAATTTTCTATTTACTACTTCATAGTTTTAGACAGAACTAACATTCATCATTTAAAATTATGGTCCACATTTTGTCTGTATGCAGAAGGCAATCTGTAAAGCCTCATCTGAGCCAAAACGCGTCTAAATCTGATTCCATCACAACTGCCCACGTTATAGCTAAAAGGCTTCATTCGCATAGTGCATGGTCGAGCTCGCTGAACTTGTGTTGGAAAGAATGCTTCTATTAAATTATCAGCCAAACAAAGATGATTTTTCGTCTCCTGTTCAGTGGATGATCATAGACACAAGATAAGATATTCATTCACAGCCTCATTTGACTTCTAGAGAACTGAGGACTTCTGTGATTCCAAGTGCATGCTGATGAAAGTTGCTTACATTAGAGAACTTGCTTTCAGCAGTAATGGGTATTTTCTATTATGGCTTTTTGTATCCAGTGTAACCAAAACATTATAAATATGTTCCTCATAGTTTTCCTTCACAATATTTTATCTGCAGCCAACATGCTTTGAAATAATGAAATTAAGGTTATTTAAAATTATTGGGATCCATCCAGAAAATTAAAAGACTAATATGAGTACTGCAAGATACAAAATTATGTTCTGAAGAATTGCCACAGTAGGTATTCTAAGAAGTATTGTAATTTGTCTCTCGATTAACTAACACTGAAAAATTGATAATGTGTCGGGCCAAAAATATATATATGATAATTTCTATTTTGTCTTGATTTCAGGAAATTACAATTACTTATTTGTTATCAGTTATTTCAACTGATATTTCATTCAAATTTCTGATCTCCTTATTTTCTTTGTTATAGGAAACAGTAGCAAAGAGTCAAGTCTTCAGTTACACTCCACCTGCCTGTCTTCTTGACCTATTCCTGGGGGAAAAAATGGCTCGATTTCACTTACACTAAATGAAATAAAGGAAGTGTCCCAAATTTTTTCTTGGGTCCAACATATGATGCAAAAGACAGATTAAAATTTTGTTTATCGAGTATATTTATGCCATGATGAATATATTTCATGCTATTTACCTTAGTGAGTGGGTTATGTGCTGGAGTTATATTTCATGATCGCCAAATTTTTTTCCCCTTGTGTGGAGAAAATGAAGTGCTGTGAAATCAGATCGAGCACAATTGAGCCATTGAAGGAAAAGACTGCCTTAAAGGTACATCCAACAAACACTTTTGTGTGTGTTGCTAACAGCAGTTCTAGTGCAGCCTCCATCATTTCTGCCATGGCAAGTCTCTCTCGTACCTCTGGAGATGATGATTTATCTATTGTGTTCGAAATTCAAACCATAATGTATACATAAATTTATCAGGCATTCCGTATAACATGAGAAGCTAAAGTAATTTTTTTAGCTCTTAAAATGAATGCATGTTTTTATTATTTTGTGATTACAGATTCAATTTTGTGTCGTCCGGTGGATAAGTTTTAAATCGTTCATACTTGCTTGCTAGTTGTCTATATATATACTTTTTCTTTTTCACTGGAAATTCTCACTTGTGTTTTAAAAACATGTATAAAAAACACTTTAAAAAAAACAAACACAAATCTCATCGCATTAACATTGTTTTTAACTTTCCATACTTTGTGATGTGAGATTTCTTATTTTATGTCTTTTTTTTTTTAAATTCTTGTACATATTTTTAGGTTTAAAATACTAAAGTGTAAAAGTTTGGGGAAAAAACGGCAGTATTTTATTTTACCGTATTTCTTAGAATAAGCAATGTAGTTAAAGGAAATCGTTTGAAAACATTTCTTCAACACAACTGAAAATCGCTGCTCTTTAGAGCTGCACCTCTTTTTCCTATAAAATTTGAAGGTTCAAAGAATAAAGAATGTTAAATATAATTAAGAATGTTACCGGTTGTCTGCCCCAGAAATTTGAAAATAGCATTTGTTAACTAATATTTCCACTCTTGCCCTTAAACAAAGCCACATCATTGTTACTATGCACAAGGCCTTTTTCGCTCCATCCGCAAACCTGTTATTTTCAAGCAGAGGATTCTAAAAGATAAACCAATATTTCTCAGCATTCTCCCCTTTCTGAGAATGTACAGCACATTCTCCAAGCAATCCCCATAACTACATACTAGTGACTATTACTACGATGCCCCACCTCTGTAGAGTCGAACTATTTCTTTGACCATTTGGCGTCTTCTTTCTGTTTTGGTGGTATTGATTCTGAACAGCCTTCCTTATTACTCAGTGGTTGCTTTGACCTTCTAGGTACAGTGCACATGATTTAGAATTTTTATTATTACTTTGAGTGACTGCTTTATAATCAGCTTATGACAGATGTTTCGGGATATGTTTCTGACAAGCAATGTAATAGATTATCAGCCAAAGATAATTTTTCATCTCCAGTTCAGTGAAAAGATCATAGACACAAGATAAGACATTCATTCACAGTCTCATTTGCCTTCTGGAGAATTGAGGACTCCGGTGATTTCAAGCGCTTGCTGATGAAAGTTGCTTACATTAGAGAACTTGCTTTCAGCGGTAATAGGTATTTTTTGTTATTGCTGTTTGCATCCCCAGTGTAGCCAAAACATAAATAGGTTCCTCATAGTTTCCCCCCACAATATTCTATCTGCAGCCAACATGCCTTTGAAATAATGAAATTAAGGTTATTTAAAATTATTAGGAGCCATCCAGAAAATTAAGACTAATATGAGTACCGCAAGAGACAAAATTATGTTCGGAAGAATTGCCACAGTAGGTATTCTAAGAAGTACGGTAATTTGTGTCTCAGTTAACTAACATTGAAAAATTTATATTGTGCCGGGCCAAAAATATATGTATACAATATGATAATTTCTCTTTTGTCTTGATTTCATCCAATATGTAGGTTATTTTTGAACTAGTTATCAAGGTTAAATTTATATAAACAGCTTTTAGTACATCTCTGAAGGTATTGAGCAATCATTGACATCTAAGCCTAATCAAGTTCCTTGTCCTAGATTTAATGTAGTAAGCAAAGAGTGTGTGTCAAGATATACACCTTTAAAAAACCTTTTCATCAATAACTATTCATTGTGTGCACATAAGTCATGCATACCACCAGTTTTGCAGTCATTGTGTCTTGAAAAACCTGCTTGAGTCATAAGAATCTGTAGTTTAACCTTTTTTAAACTATAATCATTGGTCTTGCACAGTGTTTCACAACCTTTCTGATCCAGAGGACCATTTGAATGTGTGAAACAGTTCAATGCACTGGTAACTTATAATATGATTAGTTTGACCATATTTACTACATTTTATGGGAAGTCTGTATTTTTGGCTATTCCGACTACAGTAGATTCTTTCTAATCCAGCACATATTGGATCAGGGTGTACCAGATTATAGACATCGCTACATTACTGGAAGTAAACTGAAAAGCCTATTTAAACAATATAAACTTTTGTGCGCAGACATACAGTGACATGTTTTTCTCTTCTATGCTCGAAGAAAACCTGCCACAGATTATTGAGAGTTCCTTTTATTTTATACTATTGTCCCATTTTTTTTAAACAAAGCTTAAATGAATTTTTAATTTTTACAAAAGTTGGTGAATGAAGATAATTTTCACAATTCATGATTTTATATCATGATAATTATAACTATATATATAGATATTTATTTCACATATCAATGTTTTTTCACTGCATTTTCCTGTAGCCTTTTATTTTTCCAACATAAGTGATTTTTCAGTAATTTTAGCTACAATCTGTGATTAATGCAGTCTTATGGCAACATTTTTGGTGACAATTAGCGATTTCCCTAAAATTAGTGAGCCATATCTAAGATCCAGATTTTCCAAATTTTTCTCACCTAGTTATGATGAATTTCTTTTTTATTCTTGTTTTTCAGTTTTGTTTACTGCAATTTACAGGGGTGCTTTATTTCTTCGCTTTTCAGCAGCTCTAGCAATAATTAGCAAATTTGCGGGGAATCATATTTTTTGGCTGCAATTAATGACATTCTGTAATTTCATGAATGAAATATGGGTACCTTAGGAATGAAGGATTAATTTTTTTTATTTGAATCGTATCGGGATATTATTTTCAACAATTACAATCATTGAATAATTGAATAATATTACAAGCATTTCATCTGTTTAGAATTATATTATCAAGTCTGCTTGCAGACCACCTGTCACATCACAGACTATCTGGTAAGAATGCTGGTCTTGCAAAATTGATTAAAAAAAGTTCTAAGTTCCAGTTACAAAAGTAATAAATTTTTGTTTAAAATCCAGTGTTGCCCAGATAATAAATACATTGTAATAAAAATTTTGATAATGAACAGTCATAGTGTATGTATTATTAAATAAATAATAGAAAACTACATTGTGTGCTGGGAAAGAATATAAATATTTTTTCCTCACTTAGCGATACTTAACCCCTTAACTGCCATGGGCATATATACACATTATGGAGTCTATGCGTTAAATGGCAGTCAGATTTATACGTCTTTACAGCATGTGTGCAAAAATAGGTGGCACTGGGTAATGGATTGTGTAAGATTTTGTTGTCAGTTAAGTAGCTAAATGTGCTAAGAACGAGGAAATTATAAGAGAAAAATGAATCCATTGTGAAATAACCAGTCTGCTGATTATAGTGTGTCAGCTGTAAGAGAAGGGGGATAATGAGCATCTAATTGTTCACCCCTGACTTCTACAAAAGAAAGCTATTGTGGGATAATATTGGGAATAATGGTTGTGTGTGGTCATTTGTTTGAAATCTGAATTTTAGGTTTGTGTCACTATCCCTGATATTACAAAATAAGAATTATTCCCAAAGCGAAATGCTTTGCACAAAGCCTTCAGCTGATTTGATATGTTTTTCAGTGAAAAATTTCCCACTATGGTGTCTACACTTTTCTTAAAATTCTTTCAGGCTGTTTTGCAACATACGTCACAGCTTTTAGTACATTTTGCTTTGGTCAGTGTGATGTCACAAAATTAATTTGATATGTTAAAAATTCCCATTAGCCTTTGAAAACTGCTTCCAACTAATTCATGGTACTGTCACCTCTCTCCTTTTAATAATAATGATGAAATCCCAGGTAATGACGGTTGTAGTTTTTTAAGCAAAAATTATTGTAGGCACCATCACCACAAGCCTAAGTTTTAGAAACCCTAAGAGTTGTAGTAAGCCAAGAAATACGGTAATAATTGAAAAGCATAGAAGCTGCCATGCAACACCTCAATAGTGAAAACTGTTGAAATTTATCATGTACCTGAGCACAATACAATTTTTTATTTTTTTTATTCATGATTGTTTCACAGTAGGTTATTCTTTTCAGTTGTTTTTCGGTTTATGTCAGTGATTGCCAGTGAAGGTTCAGAGAAGAAAATTTAAAAAAATATCACGCTACATTAAAGACGTATTTTTGAATTTTTTTGTAAGGTGATTCAGGAAGATTTTAGATTATTCAAGGCACTGAACATGGAATATATTTATTAGAATTTTATGTATACACCTCTTATAGATGTATTTATTTTCTTGAGAATACTTCCGATTTCAGCATACATTAAAATTAAGTGATTGCATGCTTCGTTTCTAGTAATGACTCTTTCAATTTGGCTCTGGGCAAAATGTATTCGATTTGATTTGGTATTTTAATTATTCAAAGAAGAGAAAAGAATGATTCACTTCTTGTTCAACTTGTTTTCTCTAATCTAATTTAAATTGTATATTTCATTTTGAATTGTGTATGTAAAAATTGCTGTTGTGTTTGAAATGTAAGCGAGTGAGTTTATTCCATCTCAGGAGATAACTAGCAGCCTTCGGGAGTTATTGCAGGGTTGCTACTATTTAGTACAGGGCTCGGTTAATCCCAGGCGGTAGTTCGCCATAGCAACTTATGAAATTGTAGGCATCAAAATCATTTTCTTTCTGTTATTTAAGAAAAAATGTTTGGAATTTGTTTGCATGCCCAACAACATAAAAAGATGTCAATATGCCTTGTAAAAATAAATCTGTGCATTTCTCCAAGAAAAAAAAATTCTCTGCGCCTAAGAAATTTGACTGGTAATTTTTATTTCCAATTTGTCAACACTGCTTTAGAATGTGGTGAATGTATTTATGAATTCTGTTAACAAAAATATTCCTAAATATTGTTTTGCGTATTGAAAATTTAACAAGTTTGCTATTCTTTTCTGTGCAACTAACTCTTAGCATTTGTATCCTATGATGAAATCTGAATTTGTTGTTGAATATTGTTTTGACTTATTCTGAGAATCAAAATTACATCATTGTTTGCATTAGATTATTTTTTATTACGAGAAAAGTTTTTCAACACTAATCGTATCATGCATGACTCACATATTATGTTTTTAAAGTTGTGTAGAAATTTGTTTAATACATGGAGCTCTGTGAAAATTTTGTCACTTGATTGATTATTATTTGAATGAACACTTAAGCTTTTTATATTCATGAACACCAGGTGGTTTGTAGCTGTAAGCACTGTTTTTGTGTCAGGAAAATTTAGAAGATAACAGCATTTCAGTGTAGACGAAAGTGTAGTATAGTGGGATTTTGGGGTGGATCTTCTCTTGTGGATTCAACTCGTATTTTCTGGCGGGAAATTGTCTCCTTTCCACATTGGAGCGATCATACCAGCAACGATTTCACACTTTGTATTTTATAGGAAGGATTATAAGATCTCTGATTTTTCGCAGCCTTTTGCTCTAGAACAGTGTTTCCCAAAGTGGGAATATCGTCTCCCTGGTGATCGATGGAAGCTTCTGGTAAAAAAAAATGTGTAATTTTATGGATTTGATTTTTCTTAATGCGACAGGCATTAAATTTTCTTCAAATGGCATCTTATTTTTGAGATTTTAAAGAAATAGATACGTGTATTATTTAAAAAGAATAAGATAATAGTCTTCTATCTTTTTTTACGATTCTGTAAATCTTTTTTTTCTAAATCCACTTACCTTTTTGAAAATGTTAATATAATAGCCACATATTTTTTTTGCAATTTTAAGATAGCAGGCTTCACATTTTCTTCAAATATGAGATCATCAATCAAAAACTCTTGCCACAGAGAGCAATAGACCTGCAATGGTGCAAATATTCAATCATTTCATTACACTTCAGTCATATTTTAAGAAATAGATGGCAGCAAGAAAAATTCATGCACAACACTAGATATGCACTCTAACTAATAGGTACACATGTATGCACACTTCCGACATGACCCATTCTAGTAAATATTGCATATGGCGATAACCAGAGATGTGCTCAGTTTGAAAGAAAAAAATGTTGAGGATAGGGCCATGCTACTCTTGTTTTTTTTTTTTAATTTTAAATTAAAACTTCAACTTTGCTCTACAGAGAAAGAATGAGGCACTTTCAGTTCATAACCGTTTCTTGTTTAGGAATTTTTGTGTAAAATGGCATGTGCAGCCATCTATGATGAGCCTGCAGACATTTCTGTCAAACAGTTGTCAGTACTCGAGATTCACATCAGAAGGTATAGCTCAAAATCACACTATTCCACTTCCATCTAACTTTACATCTTGAACCCTCTTCACACGGGGATATTGATATTGCTTGGATATTCGACAATTCAATAAACACACACAGGTGGCCCAACTCGTGTATATCTATGACTCCACTCAGATAAGTGTATTGGAGTGTTGAAAACAATTTAATCCTGCGAAATAACGACTGTTTGCAGCTTCAAACCACCTGGTATTTATGACGAGGGAGTAAGTTCTTGCAGAAATAAAAACAAACACACTCTCAAATTTTTTTGAGTTGCAAAACTTTCCTAATGTCTCCTGTACCAGAGAGAAAGAAAAACTGGTCTTCACATTTGATCAAAATATAAATTGCATGTATAGTCTCCTGAAGGCTGCAGAGCATTTAAAATCTGTTAATTTTGTGCAAGCCGACCTTATGTTTCATAGAATTCGGACCTAATTGACGACATGATTAATTACGCTTCGTCCATTATATTGAAAGTGACATAATGCAAAAAAAAAAAAAAATTGTCAGGTGAAAGAATATTAACTATTTTTGCCTTGGCATTATATATATATAGTATATATGTATGACGTAAACGATGTACAACACACAAATGTATCTCTGTGGTTATATATATTATCAGACTTCACACATTGGGCGTGCTTTAATGGCCCTTTGAAAAAAAAAAGTTATATATATGAATGTGTAATTTGCACTGCAAAATAGGGCAAGGGTGGGGAGGGCGAACCCAAACATGCAGGCATGGAAAAAGCTATACCTATTTCCCCTCATTCTTTGTTTTTCGTGGATGTGATTTTTTTTTTTTGTCTCAGAGGATCTATTACTGTGACTTAATTTATCCAGTTGATTGTGTATAATATTATTAAAATAAGCTGTAATGCATTATCTGGTTTGAATAAAATTTTATACATGGAGGCGTGATTAAGAGTTTTGATTTTTTTTCAGCCAATGTACTTTGTCAATTTAAATTTTTGCAAGTTCTATATATATATTTCGTGAAGAAAGTATCTTGCTGCGGCACTGCTACTGCTCTCCTTGTCTTTGTTTTAGAGATTGTGGTATCAAAGAATGTTATATTGTGTCGTGAATGCCATTTTGCCCCATCAAAATATTTGAATTTCTGCAATTGCATGTGCATTATTTGCGTTTTAATCAGAGAGACTTTCTTTGCTTTCACTACTTTGATTACCACTTTTCATGTACATACATGACAGAAACTGGTGCTATTGAATGGCGCACAGACACTAAAACATTATGAAAATTCAATAACTCCCACGCTTCAATTAACTAATCTGATTAGAGCTTTTTTTTGTAACGTAGAAGTAACTATTACTTACACTTCTTTTGCAGCCATTTTGCGTGTAAGCTTCACATTTTAAGTAGTGTGGGAGGGTAGGTAGTTCCCTGAAACACGAATCTTGAGCAGGAATAAGCTGTTACCCTTTCAGTTAGGCAAAAGGGTTGGAGATGAGAATATGAACAGAAACCATTTCAGCCAAGCAGGTTGCTCCAAGCAAGTTCTTAATGAAGCACGTATTTTCTCAATTAGAACCATCAGCATAGGAGTGCAATGAATATAGTGAAATGTTGTCAGCCAGGGGTGCTCAAGCACCCACAGTAATTTACGGCGTGGGTCTGAGCACCCACTGAACTGATTCAAAAATTAAAATTTTCTACGTAAAAATCAAGAACACCCACAAGTTTCGAATACTTCCGACGCCCTGATTTACCCAAGTAGTACCTCCTTGGTCAAACACAGAATGAACCAAAAACTCGGACTCTATGCCACAGCTGCTTATATCTTGCAGGAAACCTTTAAAAGCCACTAATATAGGATACTAGCTATAATACCCGGCGTTGCCCGGGTTTTCTTCAATGAGGCTTTTTTGGATCACGTGATATCTCCCTCTTTCTTTGAGGGACATGCAAACCGTGTCTAAGTTCTAGAAATGAATATATTTTTTCCTTTTTTAATTGGGTGCTATTTCGACCCCCCCCCCCCCCCCGAAATTCAAGTTATCCATCTCTGCCTGTTTCTGCTTCAAAAAATGATTAAAGCTGTGGAATTTTTTTGATGTACTTTTTACGGGCCCATAATTAATTTTAAAACAACCTAAACTATATGAATTTATGCAGTTGAATATTAAAAGACACAATACGGAGACATTAATTTTCATGCTTGAGAAGATATAAATGAAAAGTTGAAATCAATGTTATTGCATGGATATCAATTCAAAAGTAGGTCCTGCTAATTACTTCATATTTAATTTTCTGGGCTTCGTATAGCCTATCTCTAAGCGAACTCAATATTTCAAAAATCGAGTATTTAATACAATTTTTAAAATTATTGATGTGACAGAAAACCCCACCAAATTTACGCATTTCTACAGTAAAATCGGCAATTTTAACACTGATTTTTATGAGGATCACCCTTTCCTGACCATCAAAGCGATGCTGATGATGATTACGACGTCATTCAAAAAACCCCATTACTGGGAGTATTGAAAATGTGGCAAACCATTATAAAGTCATAAATATTATACATATACTGAAGAAATGACAAACCATTGTAAAGGCATATGCACGTCTTAAACGCATTGCTAGGGAACCACAGTAACCAAAGTAAACGTTCGGAAAGTGATTGTTGAGGCCCAAAAACCATTGTTGCCCGACAGTTTTTTTGCCCATTTGGGGCATTTGCCCCGCTCTGACGACATTTTAAAGTAGCCTATCATTCAAGTCGGGTCCCATTTGGTCTATACGCAAAATTTGGCGACGATTGATCTAAAATTGTAGATTTGTATAGAGAACATACACACAGACAGACACACACACACAGACAGAAAATCAATTTTATATATATAGATGTAGAAAGGACTAAATTTTACATATATCAGTATCTCCCGTATATCAGAGTCGGGAAAATTTCTGCTTGTTTCATTAGTTTTGATACGGGTCATTGAAGTTAGTGCTTATTGCACTCTAAACAAAGTAAAGATCACTATCATTGACTAACAAGGAAGTCTCTCCCAGGGTGACGTCTTCATAAAGTTTTGCAAAAATTACCACTGATTCTCATTCAAATGTGTACAGAAATATAAAAAAAGTCCGGCGGAATTATGGGTCCATGGAATTTATTTAAAAATACTGCAATCTTGACATCACCTCTTAGAGTGACGTCATTCGAGCAACACGATCGGATACGGTACGAATAGAGAAAGAAAAAGTAAACGGATATATAAGTAGTATAACCCTGAGGGTTTCTGGCTTCAAATCCCAAACCTGAGGGTTTCTCGCTTCAAATCCCAAACCTGAGGGTTTCTGGCTTCAATCCCAAAATTGAGGGTTTCTGGTTTCAAATCCCAAAATTGAGTGTTTCTGGCTTCAATCCCAAACCTAAGGGTTTCTGGTTTCAATCCCAAAATTGAGTGTTTCTGGCTTCAATCCCAAACCTAAGGGTTTTGATTATTTACAGGTTTATGCACTTTAATATTAGAAAATATAAATGTGTTTCAAGTGTTAAAATTTATAAAGATAAAAAAAACTTACTATTCATCATTTGTTTCCGGTGTCTTCTTTTTTCTTTTGATGTTGTTTTATACCACTATATATGCTAGTGCGAGCATAAAAATATCTAATGTCGTTTTTTATGCACGTACTAACATGAAAAGTGATATTTTTCTTATTATCTTTATTCATAGCCACTTGAACCAATACAAAATAATTTTCAACAAAGAAAACACAATGGCTTTCTTATATATAAGAGAAAGGATTATGTTTAAGAATAATGCGATACATTTTAAATGAGGATTGTAAATCCTATAATAGATATTGGGCACAATGCCCACTGGCGGTCACCATCCTCCCCAAATACCGCCACCTTCACCACCAATTATGAAGCAAAATTTGCTAAACGTTAAAGAGTGAAATTCAAACATATGCTTTTATTGTTATATTAATCAGAATTTTAAAAAATGTAAAAGCATAGATTTCGATCTACATCTCCAAATATCACAGTTTTTACCAATAACATTTGAAGGAAAATTTGTTAAACGTTGATTATTCATGATATTTTTCTTATTATCTTAATTCATAACCACTTGAACCAATACAAAATAATTTTTAACAAAGAAAATAATGGCTTTCTTATAGGTAAAAGAAAGGATTCGTTTTAAGAATGACGCGATACGTTTTGAATGAGGATTGTAAATCCTGTGATAGATATTCGACACAATACCTACTGGCGGTCACCATCCTCCCCAAATACCGCCACCTTCACCACCAATTATGAATCAAAATTTGGTAAACGTTAACGAGTAAAATTTAAAACATATGCTTCTATTCTCATACTAATCAAAATTTAAAAAATGTAGAAGCATAGATAGAAGAAAAATTTGCTAAACGTTGATTTTATGCAATTTTCACGACTTAAGTAGAAATGAAACAAAATATTTGCAAAATAGTTTTATTCATGCAATTAAAAAATGAATATACTCAATAACAATTTTCACAAAGTCCAAAATATACTGAGAAATCAAATTTGATAATACACCACCACCATTTATAAACATGAATATATATGTAAGCACCATACAGAAGTATTGTTTGTTAATAATAATAAATTTTCTTTTAACTTTTTTAAATGTCAGAAAACAGTTTTATATATATATTGCTATGACGTAAATGAATGAACTGTAAAAGTATCAAAATAATTATCCTATTTCACACAAACTATAGGAATATACTAAAAATCCTAAATTATATTTCAAACATCCAACAATTTTGTCTATTTCAATAAACAGAGATAGAAACAGACTTTATTAAAATGTCCTAAATATAATTTTTTCATTATATATCACTTAAAAATATTCGATTTCCAATAGTTTTATTATCTTTAACAGTTTATTATGTTTTTATAAATATCATTCAAACAAAAAAATGTTCTTTTGAAATTGATTCATTACGTCAATGTCACAATCATTCATTATGTTTTGAAATTGATTCAACATGTATGAATTTTTTCATTTAGAAAAATAGATAGTGAAAAAAAGTTCAATGAAATACAAAATATAATAATTGTTGGTTATATAATATATACCACCACCTATTCAAACAATGATTATATAAATTTCCATTAAATCATGAAAACATAGAAATTTTACGTTTTCAAATACTTATGTTCTGATCAAAGAATATATAAGATGCATTTCTAAGATTGAAACATATAAAAAATATCAATTTTTAAACTGTAATGCTTTGATAATGTCAATCATGATAAATTTAGAAAGATAAATTTAAGAGTTAAAATCATGTTAAAGTTTTATAAAAAAAAACTCGAAATATAACATACTAGAAAAGTTTTTATTTATGAATCTTATGATGACCGTATGACAGTACATTTAAACCATCATCTAATAGATACTTTTTGTCATAAAAGGGAGACAAAGAAACTTTATTTAATTTTGTTGTTTTCAAAATATGATTTTTAGAACAGATAATATTCTGAGAGTCTTTAAATATTTGATTGTCAAATAGACATTTTTTATAATGATCAATGTTATAGTTATCAACAACAGATTTTTTTAAACCTTTAGCTCTTTTTTTTATATTTTTACCATAAGAAAATGCATACATTTTTGGTTTTAAGGATACCCATTCCTCGATAGCAATACCGCTTGTTTCATCTTTTAGTGTTCCCGGTATATTTTTATTATGGGAAGAATAGAATTCACTTTTTTTAGGGTAATTACTAAAATCCATTATGTGATTAAAGTTGTTTTTTAAATCATGATACACATCTGACGTTTGAATTTCAAGTATTAAGGAATCAGTGTCTGTATATAGTAATTTGACATTCTTGTCATAAAAATTAACAAAATCCTCATAAAATATTTTATACATATGAAGCTTAGACAACTCAAGTACAGTAAAACCGACTTGAATCGGTTTGTTCAGCAATAGTGCTCGTTTTTTAACTTTAAACATAGCTAAAGAATCGTTTAAGGGTGTAAATTGTTCGACACCTGGGTTTGACATTATTTTTTTGCATTGATCTACGGAAGTAGCTATCTGAACATTTATTTTTTTTCTAGGATTTTCCATAGTCTTCCCATAAAATGCATTATTCATTAATTTAAACAAAGTTTTATCTGATTCAGTTTTAGCGTTTCTTTTTAATTCACTGTTCATGTTAACATATGACTTGATCCATTCTACCTGATGGAAACCTAAAATATTATGAATTTTAGTGAGAATCATTCCTTTTTTTAAATAATACTTTAAATTACGGTAATGAACAATATAATTTTTTTTTTCATAAAAATTTGGAATGAGTTTTTTAGTTTTAGACAATTTAATGTTAAATTTTTTAACCATTTCTAACTGATATGGTGATAACATGTTTTCTGTGATTTCTAAATGATCAACAGCCAATGGATAATTATCATGTAACTCATGATAATTCACAGGATAAAATAAGTCAACTTCCAAAATGTATCCATAATCGGAATCATCACTCACCGATAAAACATTGAATTGATCGATTTCTGATTTTTTTAGAAACCGATATTCTGAGAGAGGTAATTTTTCTGTTAAAGATTTACTGTATAAACCATTTACATCTAAGTTTAATATAAAAACGTTTTTTTCTTTGCAATTAAATTTCTGTGTGTACTTATTATTTGCTTGAGAGTATCTATGACCTGTAAAACAAACTCCACCTCTAATACCTCTTTCAATAAAATTAAACATATTAACATTAGTAAAGAGCTCCAATCTGACAGAAGAATGTTTTAACCCCGCGCTCCATGTCAACTGGGGGAGGGATAAAAACTGTACTACATCCAATTCGAAAAAAGATAGCACTGCCGAACGGAAATTTAGAAAAACGTCTGCTAGTAATGCAACATCTGTTATTTGATAGATTTTTAAATAATCATGAAAAGTTGAGCAATTAAATGATTCCCAAACTTTTTTTGCGTAATAATAATCAGAGTCAGTAATTGATTGTCCTGTTAATAAATTATGAAAAAAAAATTTATCAGGTAAATTTTTGTCTTCTAGTAACTTTACGCTATTGAAATAGGAGTATGGAAAAACTCCTTTTCTTAGTAATAAATGTCTTTGATTATATTTTCTGAAAACCTGATTGAATATTGGAAACGAATAGGAATCTTTTACTAAATTTTCTACTAATACACTCAATGATTCATTTAAAAAAGAAAATGAATCAAGAAATTTAATATTATCTAGAGAGAAGGAAGTGAATTTTTCGAATGAACTTGGGATTATATTGATGTGAGTAAAAACATTTGGAGGTATTGCTTTAATTATAAGATGACTGTCATAGTTTTTAAGTCCGTGAAAAAGTACAGGAATAAAGTATGACGTTTGATAACTTAAATTACAGGAATTATGAGCATAACCGAGTATTCCTAATGGTAATGTATGGTGATGGTTTCTCACAACGACATCACCTGGAATGAAGTTATGTTTGCAGATGTGACATGTTTTTTTGTCAATTTTAATGTCATCATGATTCTCCTCAAGAGGATATGATATTTTCATTCTTTTTAGTAAAATTTTTGATACCTTCGTTATAATATCAATAAAATGTTGTGCAGCATTCTTTCCACAATAAAACTTTTTATATATTATGTTTTCATTATTCTCGATAACTATTATACAATAGGATATAGCTTGATGTTCTTCTTTATCCATTTGATAAGAATTTAATGGTGATGGTTCAACTCCAGATATTTTTTTTGTTATGCATTCGAAATCTGCAAAAATTATAAAAGGATGTTTGCACATTTTCTTTATATCTGTAAATTTTAATACAGGATTTGTTGGCATGATTATTTTTTGAGCTTTATTATGAATGCATGAAATTAAATGGTTGTTCAGTGTTGATTTTCTTTGGAAACCTATTAAACAATTTTTACAAAAAAAATACAGTTTTTTTTAGTATGCATAAATCGATTAAAGTTTTTAATGAGAAAATAATGATCTTTATAAAGCAAAAGATCTACAGAAATTTTAAAATTTCTGTTACTAATTCGAAGTGGGAAAACAAATTCATCGAAGCCGAATACATTTATAGATATTTGATTCAAGCTTTCAAATGTGTTTATATCTCTCAATTTTATTGGAAATGTCAAATTTTTTAATTTGAAAAATTTGAAAAACTTTTTATAATTTTTATGTCTTTGTTTATTGAATTTGGAAGGAAAAAGTTTTGCAATAACTGCATACAGGAAACAAAAATTATCATTGCAATTAATGGTTAATATACATTTTTTGTTTCTAAGAGATTTTGGTAAAACAACGTATCCGCAACCTCCTCTCCATTGGTAATATATTCCGACATTAATTTGTATTTCGGAGACTTTAAAAATTATCCATCCACTTCCTTGCTGTGTGTAAGTTTCTATGCTATTGAGGATTTTTGAAAAAGCTTCTAATAATTTAGCATTAATCTGATTGCTAGTGATTATAACCATAGCTTTCGATGTGAAGTAAGCTGTTCTATATATGTACATATTGTTCACAAACTTTTTAAGTACAATTGTTAGTGTGATAAACATTTTTAAACTATTCATTATAATATTCTTTTGAATAATCTTTTTGAATTTTTTTTTATGTTTCATTAAAGCCATTTCTGGGTCGATTTCACTTATTTTCTTTATGTATTGTCTAATATAACCATTAAATGGTGAATGAGTTTCAACAAACATGGTTGATAAGTATTTTAATTACTATTGTTGTGGTATTGGGGTGGTTAAGGACATGATCATTATCAAAGCATTACAGGATTCGTTTTTTTTCATCATTTTCATTTTACGTCATCATTTTTCAATGCATCGTTCAGATGCTTTATCCCTTTCATCAAATTGGGTAGAAGATCCAATGGCAAGATAAATCGATTTTTAACTTGATCATTTATTTTCCGGCTAAGATTTATATAGTTAGCACGTTGAAATTCTTGAGTTTCAATTGAAATTCCCTTCCCTAAGTATATCCGAAGGGTTTTTACTTTTTTAAAACCGGTTGACAGATCATCCAATAGGATGATGTCATATTGCTCGTTGCTCTTTAAAGCTTTTGATGAGATGTCTTCTTCATCAGCTACATGATTCTTTCTTTTTTTTGTGATGACATTATCTAACAAATTAAAATTATGAAAATATATTTACTTAAAATTTTTGATAAAGAGTAGGAATTTTTTTAATTAAAAAAATTGTTCACTTACTGCTGTTTTGATGGAGATTTTTTGAACTTATCTTTTTTTTCTTTGATTCAACGCCTAATTGAAAAAACTTTAATAAATTTTGAGGATAATACATCTTTTTAAAAATATTATAAACTTATCTAGTTTCCTATTAAAAAAAACTTACCATTATTCTTAACCTGTGATGTTGAAGGAATGGCGCAAAAATCCTCATCCGAGGAAGAAGAAGAGGAGGTAACTATTTTTTAAAGCAAAGTGAACGGAATGAGTTCACTAATATAAATCATAAGAATCTCATAGAAAAATATAAAATTTGAGTGTACTTACCAGAAAGAGACATCTCGTTTGTTCTTTAGGTCTTGTGATGACAGTGATGAAAAAAAACGAATAGTTTCAGCTGTGAACTAGAAGGCTTTATATACCTTTGAAATTTTCAGCATTTCCATTTTATTTTTATTTGATTATATGTTATATTGAAATAATTCTAGTGATTAATGATGAAAAAATAACATATCCTCATCAAAAATATAAATTATATTGATAAGACATAGTAATAACAAAAATATTCGAATCGACCTCGATCAGGATAACGCAATATTATTAATCACTGGATTAATATAAATATTCTTACAAATGTATTAAACTAAGTATAGAAATATGTATCGTTTGTAAATATAAAAATTAAAAACGATTTCGTAAAAATTAGTAGTTTAAGCTCGTTGAATAAGCATAACATACAATCACTTCTACCATTAGTGTTTCGACATCAAGCTATGCACATTATACATCAAAGCCCTCAGGCAGAATCTTCAACGGTCACTCTATAATGAATTAAGAGCGTGGAAAAAAAAAAAACTTGATGAGAATCTTCCAAGTCCAATTCCAGGAGACCTATCCCCACAACCTTAAAGGACATATTTGACTTACATATATAATCCATTTGTGTTATTTTCACATTTTTCCATAAAATTACCATTAAAAAACATCCAAACAGGTAATTAGTGGAAAACACTCAGTAATTCAATGGTATTTTTGTTTTACATGAAAAAATATATTTATTCTATAGTTTCGACAAATTATTAAATGAAGAAAGCAAAATTGCAATAAAAAATACTTTGATCAAAAAATTAGTATTTTTGTTATAAGTTAACTATAGTAATAATTATATTATTTCACGATCAACTCTTCTTTTGAGGTTCTCAGATAAAATGACACAAATTACTCATTAATAAACATGAGACAAACTTTGTATAATACATGTTTATTACTTAATTTCATATGCACAAATATTACATAAAACGAAAAAGTGATACAACCATTTTTTCGAAAACATAATAGTATCAAGGTTATTAAGATTATAAGAGGGCTTTAACTAGTTTTTTTTTTCTTTGCTGCTTCGTCGTTTTTCTTTCTTCATTCGTAATGCGAAGATGCTAATAACACAGATTTTCTGAGTCTATCTTTTTTTGCCATAAATTATGTATTTCTTTCACGAGGTCATCCGTTTCTAAAAACTTAAAATAAGCTATCTTGATTGAAGATGTTTCAGGTAGATCGAAATTGTTTTCCATAACATAGCTTATACACTGTGAGATATTACTGTAAAACATTTCGCTGTATATACATGGAACATATTGTCCTGCTTCTAGTTTCATGATGCAAAATCCAAACTGCTCATTTTCAACATTTTTCTGAGTCCATTGATTGTGTAACTCTGCTACTATTCTTTTATTATTCAGAACTTTAAAGTATTTCAATTCCACAGGACAACAATCTGGATAGCTGAAGTTTTGGCTCATTGCATCTTTTATTGTTAAAATCATATCAGGAAATATCATTTTTCCTGTATGGTATGGCCTTCCATCTGAACCGATGTAGATGTAACCGTATTTTCGATCCATCTTGTAATTGCAAAATGATCAAAATCATATGATACACGGCTTTTATAGACGAGATTGTCTTAAGAATAGAACCTTCTGATTGGTTTAAAGTAAACTCGTGCAATTCTGAATTAAATTAATTTGGGGAATGTATGAGAATCGCAAGACTTGTTTTTTTAGAAAAGAACACACTGTTTTTTCGTTTTTTTCTTTATTGTTTGTCAATTTATCTAATTTTTTTCCACGCACAATATGATTAAGAAAATATAAACAAAAAATACCACACGTTTTTGAAAACGGAGATTGATATACTGTTTCATTGTATTCAATTGTCCTTGAATTTTTATGCATAAACCTTAAGATGTATATATTTTGACATTTCATTCCGTAACTGTCAAAATAATAACATTTATGACTATCAAAGTACATAGATATCCAATGTGAACCCGGTTTATGTTTTTGGTCTAGATTAACAATAAATGCTTTGTGTTTATTCTTTCTTTTCTGCGGAAGTTGATCACAGGCATAAACCCCCGCAAACACAGGTGATAGTAAACTATCACCATGAGCGAATTGAAACAGATCGTTAGAATTCATATTTAGAAATCAGTGTAAATGCTTCTAGATTTATCGATTTGTATCGTTTTTGGGACTTGAGAATAAACAATCAATGTCATCGTCTCTGTTAGAGCTTCTGAAAATTTAATTTCGATAGAAAGATTCGATGTTTCAGGGGTGGAAATCCAGTCACCCTCACTTGAAAAGTCTGGAGTTAAATCCCATGCTATCAAGTAAAAACCGTTAGGATAATCTTCGTAGCTAATTGGTATATCAGTAGAACTGGAAAATTTGTTCAGGTCTGTAAATAATGACATATAATTTCTAACATAGGATGTTGCAGAAGGAGTGTATGGGTTTGATGGGTACGTCATGCCATCCTTTCTCAAACATATATAATTTATGTTTGAATGCCCGAAATTGAATGGATTTTTTCTTTCATCACCGTTGAAATTTTTGTTTGGTACTAGACCAAGAACCAGTCTACTGGGAATTTCACTTAAGAAAGCATTTGATATAACGTGGGATGCCAATCCAGCTGAAACCGTAAAAGTTCGTATGTCAGTTCGTTTAATCGGAAGTTTTATATTTCCTAATTCCAATGCTTTAGCATGTCCTAAAAGAACAGACGGAGCTATTTGTACTTTTCGAACGTAAAGACTAGCGTCTGTAATTTCAAATTTGGTGTCAGATACATCACTCATTAGAACAAATGAATTTTTAGCGCGTTCTAGCTTTATGGTAAGATCAACTCCATTCAATAAGAGTTTTGATTGGTTGGCTAAATCAAAATGTAATGGACCTAACAAATCCATCTCTCTGGAGGCTTTGCAACGTTCATGACGGTGCTTAAGACCGGAGTTTAAAGAGTTCAGAGGGGCATGATCATCCATTTTGCCAGCAGTGTCAATGTAAAACAGTGAACTAGTCAAATGAGTTTTTTGTGCTGTACTCGAGGTGAACAAAAGCGATTCAATATATGCCTTGTATGCATAATTAGCGTAGTTACTTATTGGTTTATCATTCAAAAATACTTGCAACGAAGAAAAACATGTATTCAAAATATAATTTATCGGTGTGGATTTAGAAGTTTCGGGTAAATCTGTACCGTCTTGTTTTACGATTTTAGCTTTCAAATGTAAATAAATATTCGAAGGGTCTATGTATTTCTCAGTGTTACTCCCACTTACTAAAAACTCGATTGGACCTTTTTGTGAGATACTTGCGATTGGTTTTACTTCTACAAAAGTAGAATCATCCACAGCCACTTGAATAAATGGCTTTTCAAAAATATCTAATTCTGATTTCAAACACGGACATCCTCTTTGTTCCATATTGGAATTAAATGTGAAGATATTTTGTTTCAATCGCCTATTTTTATAACTTTAAGAAAATAAATCTTTTCGCTTTTTCTTGGTTAATTTTTTTTTGGTGATCCTGCGCCGTTTTCGGCCAGAACCTTTTTGGATCTTATCAATAACATCGCTAGCAATGGAATCACGCATTTGTGTCAATCTGGATTTAGTAGCTGTTTTAAAATCCTGACCACTTATTACATCATTTGCAACGTTAGCAGATGTTTTCAAAATCTGTCGACCCAAATATCGACCACCTTTGGCTAGAAATGGTGTAACATATCTAAATATATTAGAAAAAAAGCCATTTCCCCGCTGAATTAACCTGCCTTGAAAATATGGTAAGCCTTCTCCGGTTTGTTGATTAATATAGTAATTGCAACAAGCTCGCGCGCACAACATGGTTACATTAGATGTTAGTCACTATAATAAGAATCTCGAAAAAAGTAGCTTCTTTTATATCTCCATGAAAGATAAGACTAAAAAAACTTTTCCTGACTGGAAACGAATTTTTGAACCAGATGAATCACGTAAAACAACTTCAATTGATTCGATAAAATTTTTCGACACAGAGCAATATAACGGATTAGGAAAGCTAATTATGATCTGCTCATTTTCTTTTTCTTTTAACACTGGTATAATTTTAAGTAGAGGTGCCATTATATTCCCGACAATTTGACTCGAAATGACATCCGTATAGATAAATATTTCTGAAACCCCAGCAAACAACTCGATTTCATGTTTTGAATAATATATACCATGAGGATAGTTTAGTTTTTCAAAACCCAGAATATCCGCTAATTCCCTAGAAAGATTTAACTCGTGGTTCGGTGGTACAATTATTCTCGACATACCCTTTTTCAACATTTGAAAACTAATTTTTTCGAAATGACGTGTTAATTGTTCACCCTTTGAATAGAGACCAGGAGGCAGAGAAAAATTTTCGGTTTTTTGAACTTCTATTTTACGTTTAAATGCCACTTCCTCTATTTCAAAAAAATCTGAATCGTTAACGTCTACAGCGCCTTTATCATATACACTTGCCGTCAGGCCATGAGAAAATTTTGTAACTTCTTTTTTTAGATTCATCATAGCAGAAAAAGATGCAGCATCCTTCTTGTTGATAATCAATTCAAAACCTTCAGAGACTCTAATTTGAACGTATTTCTCAGTTTTATCGAGTGAAAATTCGACTGCATTTCTGCCTGTAATCAACTTAATATTCTCATTTAAAGCTGAAAAAAATGATAAATTAGAAAACTCATCTTTGACTGGTTTAACTGGAATCATGAAGTTTGGGATATCAAAATTTCGTTTATCTATGAGTGTGAAATACTGATTGTCGAGGTTATTCTTCTGCTTACTAGGTAGCCATAAAAACGTATTGTGTGTTGTCGAAGTTAGAACTTTATCCTCTTGAGGTAACCCCAAAATCGCCAACAACTCAGATGCGTTTTTATTAAATTGTATTTCGTATTCATTGGGTAAATTAATCGTAACTTCTTTCTTTTTCTTTTTCACATTAAATGATACCATATTGGTATTAGCAGTGTGTAATATATTTTTATTTATATTCTCACTAAGTGTAGCTGTATCATCTCCAGTTAAAAAAATTCTATATTCTCTGACACCTGGATCATCAATCTGTTCAAAAAATGATACGTGATATTTGGAGTTTTCATCAGTAATGTTGTACCATGTTTTTGGAATTATTATGTCTGTTAAGGCACATTTCCAATTCCCCTCAAGAAACAGTGGATTGAATAATTTTGTAATGAAATGACTCTGTGTATTTTCTGGAAACAAATCGTTATTGGCATTACTTGCGAGCGTTACGTAAAACTGATTTTTCATGTTTTTAAATCCGATTCGCGGATCCATTGATTGAATCTCGAATTGTACCCTAAAAATTTCACGTAATATTCTTTGTTCTTACCAACTTTACGGGTTTTCAATATTTTTTCAATCTTCCAATATGTACTATCGAGCGGTTTTATAACCTTTTGTAATTCGAATTCGTTAAATCGTCCAATTAGTGGTTCTTTTTTCAAATCTATTAAATCATAAGTTGGTGGTTGAGTTTTATATCGTGCTTTGATGAGAAAAATTTCTTGTGTCCAATTAGGTAGATAAGATTTGTGGAAAACTTTCCTGGTTTTCGAAATTCTCACTTGGTCGTTTATTTTGAACTTGAATTTAACATTGCGGCTAGAACCGTACAGTCTTTCAAAAATTTCCGAATGATGAATTTTTTTAATTTTTGATGGAGCAAAACCAGTGCTGCGGTTTACCGAATCATTGATTGATCTAACTAATGCAGGTAAAAGGTGAATGTATTTATATTTTGAGGTGTATGTGAAAAGCCGATATATCTTGTCTTTAATTTGACGAATTTTTCGTTCAGCCAATGCAGCTTTAAAAGCTGACTGTGTTGAGTAGTGTTCGACATTATTAACTTGAAAGAAAGTCTGTAATTTTCTGTTGAAAAACTCGGTTCCACGATCAGTATGGAGTTTTTTACACTTTTCTTGTTTGAAAAGTGTTTTGAAAGCAGTCAAAACCTGATCTTGTGATTTGTTTTTGAGAGGATGAACGAAAAGTTTCCTTCGAAATACATCAACAACAACTAACAAATATTTTATCCCCTTATTGTACCGAGAATATTTCTTCATGTCCATCAAATCGGCTTGCCATAACTCATTAGGCCCTAAAGCTATTGTGGCTCGAGTTGGAAATTTGTATCTGACTGGTTTATGAAGCGTATAAGTGTCCTGACGCATTAGCCAATCTTTTGCTAACTGCTCAGAAATATTCGCTTTTTTTGCTAATTTCTTCACACCGCCAAAAGAAGCAGGATTTTCCAAATCGTAGTAAATATTCCCTAATAATTCAGCCATTGAGCACCAGGTTCGTGCGTTCTACTTCGTTTACGTGTACTTCTCTTAGGTTCTTTTTTTTTAAATGGAACTCGCACTGGAGTGAAGTAGCCTTCAGGCAAATTCACCGAACTTATATTGCGTTCATCCGGAGAGCTTTTCTTTTTTGGTGTTAGCAGACTTTCTTGGATCGGTGAAGGAGAGTCTTGTGTAAAAGTTCTTTTAACCATATCATTTTGTATCCATTCGAATGGTATTCCAGTTTTAATCAATTTCATAAAAAACAATGGAAAGCCAGAGGGTATTTCTGTGCCACGCCTATTTCTGAGAATAAAACTGAAAATGTCTATGATATGGCTACCTGGCAAAGATTTCCCATCTATTAATAATTGTCCTTGTTCATTCCAAGATAGGTTAGCTTGCATCATTTTATCTATAAGTGGAAGAACGTACTTCCTTGTTGTTTGTGGAATTGATAGATATATCTGCTTAACTATCGGATCTTCGTCAACTTTTTTAGGTGATTCGATAACTGTTTCAGTCACTTCATTTAATTCTTCAGGTTTTTGGATTGAAACTCTAACAGGATCATACGGAGTATGGACCAGTTTTTTGTATTTCGAAACGAGATTATTAAGTATTTTCACTTTGACATCATCCGACATGTTGTTGCTATTCAAAAGATTTCCAATTTCATTTTCTGTTTGTGACTCCTCAGATATTCTCATTCGCCGAGGTAACAAATATTCTTCTGGAACTAAGGCCATTTTTTTAGCCATTTTTTAACGTTGGAAAAGACTGCCTATTGCGCTGATCACAGAAGGAATAAGATATGGTAGGAATGCCCCACCTGTTTGATTAGATAATAACCGTTTCTTGACACGGTTTGAAACCTTCTTGTTAGCAAGCTTTCTAATGACTGACTTATATTTCTTAAGTTTAGAAACATTACAGTTCAGGTCCTTGTTATGTAACGCATTATAGCATACCTCACATATAGAATGCAATTGGGATGGACTAACATTTTTCAGAACAGCACGACGTTGAGATGGATTCGCTTTCTGTAAGAATGCAAGCATATGATAGTTCTTACGTATCGACTTCATTTTGCTGGGGCAAAAACCCAGTAGATACCTTCAGTGTCTGAGAAGCACGAATCTCTCAAACGAAATGTTTTGCTGCTTAATGGATGACAATCAATCAGCAAATAACCATATGGTTTCTCAGTGCTTTTTTTATAAGCATCGATGAAGTATTTTGACTCCCCCGGAAACATCTGACGGGCTAAACACTGAATTTGACTGGAATCCCTGTTGTTCCCAAATAAAATAAGATAATGAGTATTAAGGGAAATATTTCGAAAAAATTTATTTTTAGGAAACAAATTTTGAGTTAACAGTATAACACTCTTATTACCATGATGCGATGTTACCGTAAATAAACGTGATACTTCATCATTCAACGATTCTAATAAATCATCAAGAACCACAATGTTATAATCATCATCAAACGTTTGAGGTATGCCCTGATAAAAATGTATTTTTGATTCTTCTATAAACCAGGGTTGACACATTGAATAACACCATAAAATATTATTTTTCTCTTTCCCATAAAGATTGTGCTTCAATAACTTTCTAACTAATGTTGTTTTTCCACTTAATGACGGTCCAACAACGAGTGCAGTGGATGGAAATCGGAAATGATGAAGATCATTCATTACTACATCCTGTTTTGCAAAGTTTTGTAAATTCATTTTCATTCATCTGCACCCCTACAAAATATGGTTCCAAGTTACCTTGATCACTTTTAAAAAAGTATCTAATGTCGAAAACGTTCTTATTTTCTTTAGAACAAATGTGAAAGAAGTAACTTCTTCCTAGATGTATAGATTTATGGCACGAGGAATTTGAAATATCTACTGTTATAATTTCACTTTCATACACAGTAAAAAAAAAAATAAAGCCAAAACAAACAAAAAATAAAAAAAAACTAATTACATAAAATGAAATGTTTTTAGATTCGATTTTTCTAGGAAAAGAAAGCATCGTGAATGAGATGGTCTTGACCAAAACACGTCTCGTAAACGACTGTAATTAAAAACAGATTTGTTTCCTTTTAAATCTTTTCTCCTCTTCTTACGCACAAGATGATTAAGTGTGTAATAACTCTCTTGATCTCAATCTAGGTCACAGCATGTTAACGTCTGCGTCTTAGAAAAAAGGGAATTTCTTTCTTCAACTATTAAACCATCTGTCATTCATTCAGATTGTTTTTTCAAACCCTCAATTTTGGGATTGAAACCAGAAACCCTCAATTTTGGGATTGAAACCAGAAACCCTCAATTTTGGGATTGAAACCAGAAACCCTCAATTTTGGGATTGAAACCAGAAACCCTCAATTTTGGGATTGAAACCAGAAACCCTCAGGTTTGGGATTGAAGCCAGAAACACTCAATTTTGGGATTTGAAACCAGAAATCCTCAATTTTGGGATTGAAGCCAGAAACCCTCAGGTTTGGGATTTGAAGCGAGAAACCCTCAGGTTTGGGATTTGAAGCCAGAAACCCTCAGGGTTATACTACTTATATAGTCCGTTTCACACACACAGAGGTTAACTTTGCAGTGAAGGGGAAACTACGAGGGAACCGCAACACACGTACAGCAATACTTTTCTTCCCTCAGATGAAATTTATTCATGGAAAAAATGCTACACAATAATACGAAAGCAACGTACATTATAATTTAAAAATACTGTATATTAACTATGGCTTCCAAAAACTCGGGAGGGGGGGGGGGCAGTTTGAATTTTTTTTTTCAATTTATATGGAACAAATAAACGTTAAATATAAAATATTTGAAAACGAAATTGCTTCGCTACGGCAATCATTTTCTGGGGGAAGAAAAATTCACTTGCAATTTTTCACAATATTTCTTGAGGATGACACCTTGGGAAACTTTCCTTGTGAGCTCGGGGTATTTTAATTTCCAACTTTTTGTTAAGACTTTCCAAAGATTATATGATGGCGAAATCAGCAAAATGTGAGAAATCGCTGAAATGCAAGGTAACAAAGCTACCGCAGTCAGGATGAATGCACATAATAGAGAAACACAGATTTAAACTTTGTATATTCTGTTTTTTTTACAGAATTATAATCTTTTTCCCTACTAAAGTTGATAATCACAACTACCAAAATTTAACGACTTTATACGATGAAGGACGTAACATGGCGTCCGATCGCTAGTGGAATAACTTCAAATAAATTCGGTGTCTTCTTTCATCATCGCGAAGCTTTCAGACCTGCCAACTCTCCGGATTTAGGCGGGAGACTCCGGATTTTTCATCCTTCCTCCCGCTCTCCGGATTTGTTAAAATTTCTCCGGATTTTGGCAGAAAATTAGATTTTACGCAGCCGTAAAAAAAAGTCTTGGTGACCGCATTTAAGCAACTGGCAAAGACGTGACTTTGTTTACGTAGCGTTTATCGGCAATCATTTATCAGGGGCATGACCTTGGTTGCCGAAATTCCTGTATAATCGTTATTGTATTCCATTAACAGTCGTGCGGTAAACACAAGTTCTTTTGCCAGCAGCTTTGTATTTTGAAGTTTTTTAAATTGTTTCCTCTGATTAAATATGTCTTCAGAAAGAAAATATTCAACTTTAAGCTTATATAAAGCTGAATATAAAGCTTTTAAGAGTTCATATACTCACGGATAGCATCCACGAAAGGAAACATTGTTTTATGAACAGTATATGGATGTGATTTCTTTATTCTGCAGACTGACATGGAATTATATTCTGCTCAGGGGCAATGCAGAACCTGCCTTGGGGGAGTAATTGAACTTTGCCTTAATTGATTAAAAAGAAATTGTTTTCATAAAAAATTGTTTAGTGATTCCCCCCCCCCCGATCGAGTCTATGAGTGTCGGAGGAGGGGGGTACCCCCCTCGGGAGAATCTCCGGATTTCTGGATTCCAAAAGTTGCCACATCTGAGCTTTGTTGTAACACTATATTTTTTCCTCTTCGGTTTTTCTATACCCTGATAATGGTTGTCCCCCTTACCCACATGATGCATCTTTCTACTACATACTCAGTGGCCAAAAAATTAGGAACACCACTCGCCCAAACTTCGACCCGTCCGTGCAGCACGTGCGCTGACATAGTAAACCAAATTTGCTGATAAAAAGCTTTCGCCTGGTCAGAAGCATCAGTTATTGCAATTTGCTTGTTCATAGGGAAAACAAAAGATTTGAGCGACTTCGAACGCAGCATGATTGTGGGCGCCAGAGAAGGAGCGGTTCCAGTATTTCCGAAGCCAGTAACCTTCTTGGCTTTTCTAGTACAACAGTATCTCGAGTCTTCAAGGAATGACAGCTCAGCCAAAAATCTTCGAGCGAAAATCGCAACAGAAGAGCTACAACGCAAGAAATTGCAGCGTAATACAACTCTGGATCATCACAAAGCATATCCGTACTCTCTACAAGACGGATCTTAAAACGAATTGGTTTTAATACCCGGTGACCAACAAGAGCCCTTTTGATTTTGCTGCAAAACTGAAGAAAACGGCTTTTGTGGGAGTCCAATCTCGGAGCTAGAGAGCTCCGAGATTGGACACTTTTAAATGGTGTGGCGAGTCAAGATTTATTCTCCATGACGTTGATGATAGGATCCGTGTGTTGCGCGAGAAGCACGAAGCCATGGGTCCAGCATGACACATGGCAACTGTTCAAGCGGGTGGCGGCTTAATACAGCACCTCCTAGAGATAAGAAATGGAAATTATTATTAATTTGTGATGCGGATAGACGAGAATAATGTATTGTCGATAATCGGCATGGGTTTAGAAAGGGAAAGTCATGTGTAACTAATCCCCTTTGCTTCTATGATCACGCTTTGTGTAAGGACAAAAAGGAATATGTAGTTTAAGTTGATTTCCAGAAGACATTCGATCGCGGATCCAACATGTAAACTCTTGAGTCGTTTACACGAGATTGGGAATTGGGTACAACCATCACCACCTAGAGATAGAAGGCTTCTGCACTGTTTGGCATAAACGTCATTAAGACTACCTAACAAGTTTGCCACATTTTGAAACACAGCATCCTATTTCGTTTCTTCTTACTTTGGCGTAGAATCTTCCTGATTGGCTCACAAACACCCCATAGTGATTGGGTGTGAAGCATAAAAATCGTCAATTCTGAGCTCGATCATTTCTTTTCCTCACAACGATGATACTGGCACGAGCAGGGAATTTTTTTTTCCCTGAATATTCTGAGGGAAAATGGACTACTTACTGACGTCACAAGCAGACTGCGGAGGCCTGCCATCTTTAGGAGGTGCTGCTTAATGACGGTCTGGAGAGCGTTTTCTTGGTATAATAAAATAATTCTGGAAATATTTCTTTCACTTGAGAATTAGCCAAGTAGTCCACCAATTTGAACTTGAATTGAGACCACCAATAAAAAGATCACAAAGTTATAAAAACAAGTAAAAATTCCATAATCCGAAAAGCATAAGACGATACAGTTCTGCACAGGAAGACAGGATTTTATTAAATGTCAAAAATTTTATTGCCAAAATAGTTACATTTATTAACGACAGAAGGCGCTAAACTAACTTTGCCAGTTATAATATTCTGTTGGTTAGGAAGTGTAACTATTCCATCCATGTATGTTTGCGTTTATTGAAAAAATTTAGGTCTGAGATATCATCCGTACATACGAGGAATGTTGTCCATAAAAGGCTGTTTTTGACTATATATTTTCCTGGGTTCTTGTTTTTTTTGCAGGGGTATATCTGGTTATTTTTTTGGTTAAGCCCGTTTTTTTGTTTTGTTATATCCACAATGTTTTAAGCAGGGTATAACAGAGATAAAAATGTATAGACGTGAATGGGCCGAATTTTAAGGATTTCACAACCGTATTTTTTATCCACCGGTTATGTTATAAGTGAACCCGATTGTATATGCAACTTTTTTTGAATTTCGGAAAATGATGCTGTAAAAAGCATTTGGAAAATAAGGTTAAATTAATAGAAAAATAGACGCCCTTTTTTTTAAGATACGAAATTTTTTATTTAAACCGTTTCATTTATTCGAGTTGTTTTTGGTTTTTGTGTGTGTGTGTGTGTGTGTGTGAACGAAAGTGAAAATTTTCATTTGGAATTCGTTATTGTGAATAAATGCGAAATTTCTGATAAAAAAGATTTTTTTTTTTTTTTTTTTTTTTTTTTTTTTTTTTTTTTTTGCGAAATTTTGATTTTTTTTTTTTTTTTTTTTTGCGAAATTTACGTGTTCGTACCAATAATGTTATAAAAAACGTATAGTTGTCTTTTAGTGTCTCTTTCCTTTTCCTAAGTTTAGATTTTTAAATATTTTATAGCTAGATTCATCGAAAGACTGGTTATTTATGGAGATGAAGATTACAAGGAAGAAAATTCATCACTGCTCCCACGGGGACTCGAACCCCGGTCTCTCGCTTGCCGGACGAGTGCTCTACTATCTAAGCCGTGGAAGGCACCGCACGTGGACGTATATATACGCTCCAAGGTTTAAATATTCTATCTGCTTCCATAGCTTAGATTTTTGAGCACTCGTCCGGCAAGCGAGAGACCGGGGTTCGAGTCCCCGTGGGGCCAGTGATGAATTTTCTTCCTTGTAATCTTCATCTCCATAAATAACCAGTCTTTCGATGAATCTTGTATTGACTAGTGGAGAGGATGTTTCTATATGCATATTTTATAGCTGTTTACGAGTAATTAACGTGCATAATATATATATTTTTATACAATAATTTTTCTGCTTAGTTTTAGTCGATTTGCTATCGAAAAATGCGCGAAATTCGCGAAATTCGGGCCACAAAAAAGCTCCTCTGTGAGAAATACATATGGCCGTCCATATGTAAAGATCGACTGCCAACCGTCAAAAATCACTAGGCACACTAGGAGCCCTCTCCAGCAGTTCCCGATGCCTTCGAGCAGGTCGACCACATTCATCTGGACTTAGTGGGTCCGTTGCCTCCATCTAACGGGTTCACCTATCTACTCACCTGTGTGGACCGTTTCACCAGATGGCCTGAGGCAATTCCGATAGAACACATCTCGGCTGAAACCGTTGCTCGAGCTTTTGTTGGTCAATGGATTGCTCGATTTGGGATCCAATCAACTATCACTACCGACCAAGGACGCCAGTTCCAGTCCTCTCTCTTCTCTTGCTTATCGAAATTATTGGACGTTAAACAAATTCGTACGACATACCATCCTCCCAGCAATGGACAAGTGGAGCGGTTCCATTTATCATTGAAGCAGTAGCTTCGATGCCACAACGATCATCGATGGACCGAAACACTGCCGCTTGCTCTCCTGGGTAAATATATAAAATCATGGCAAAAAGGGGGTCCTAAACATTTTTGGCCGCCCCGAAATTGTTGAGACCCAACTGGCCTCGCGTGTGGTTAGGGTAGCCCTGAGTATAGTCCCCATTGAGCTGAAATCGCAATTTAACTCCACCTGCCTCAGCAGATGATGTGACTGTGTTGCTTTATCTTTTTTTATATTCATAATCGAGTGCGCATGTAGGGAGAAGTGCCCCCCACATATTTTTACTTCCTGGATGACACTTTTTCTCTACATATCAGTTTCCCAAACTTTTTGTCCCATCGCTCTCTTCTTCAGAAATTTCATTAACCCTATGTCATACCCATAGCTTCTATCACCCCCCCCCCCGGACTATTCCATCGCCTACCATTGGGGCGATATTGCCCACTTTGGAAAACACCCCTGTATATTCTTCTGGGAAATGAGATACCCTCTGTTTGAACAATTAAAGTAAATAAACGAATAAAATATATAGACAACTGAGTAAACGGCCTGCCTTTTATTTTAAGCTTCATTCAAGATTTTAGGGTTCTTGCAGGGTTCTTTTTGGTACATACAAAAAAAGACGAATCGTCTTGCCGCACAAAGAGAAATTAGCTCCGCACAGTCGAAGGAAAAAAAGAAAGAAAAAAATACAGGTAACGCGTAGCCCGCGTGATTGCCGGAAAGTATGTCAGTGTAAGTTAATGTCAATATTTGCTCATTTCAAATTGTTTTTTCCCTAGAGAAATCATCTTATTTAATATAAAGCAAGACAACAAGGACCAGTAAAATGTCCGAAACAATTCGACGGACCACTTGTGTCCCGTATTACGGGACATTCCTTTAATTTTCGTTCCGATTTCTTTTATACGTTTGTCCCGTTTTTTAAACGATATTTATTTAAATTTGCAATATTCACCGAAGTCGTAAATTCACGGCGTTTTATCTATGTATTTATTCAATATTGCTTGGCTGAGGCCTACAAAGAGGACGCGGTGGTTAAGTATGACAAAAATGATGATTGATGTTACAAGAAAATTCGGAAATCGTGGTACAATCTACAATATCTGGGGTGAGAGGTTGTTCCAGTCAATAATAATTTTTGGGAAGAAATTAAATTTATGACAGTCTGAAGAAGCAAAGATGGGATGTAGTTTTTGGGAACAGTTGAGTCTAACAGAGAAATGTGAGGGTTTAATTAGGATGTTGGAAGTGTCGATATTAGAAAACCCATAGAGGATTTTAAAAAGATAAGTTGATCGAGTGATAAGTCTGAGGTAAGTGGTTTGATATTGAGTTGGCGTGTGAGCTCCAAAATGGAGACAGATAAAGACCAGCAGTCGGAAATGAAGTGTGTGGACTTATTTTGGATAGATTCTAATTTGTCTATGTTGGTTTGCGTATGAGGGCCCCCAAGTTCCACAGGCATAGGGGAGAAGGGGTTCAAACCCCCCGAAAGAAACATATTTTGCCGCTATTGTGGTCGTGTGGTCATAGTGACGGACTCGCATCGCGAGAACCCGGGTTCTAAACCCACCGTTGCCATATTGGTAGTCGGCTGAAGTTGGTTTCCTGTGGTTCCCAACTTCGAGGTGCAAATGCGAGCCGATCTCCCATCATTAAAAAGTCTCGCCACAGAGAGCAACATGCCTACAACGATACAATTATTCAATCATTACACTTCACTCATAGTTAGAAAACTTGATGGCAGATAGAAGCACTGCACACAACAAGCATTGCACAGAAACAAACTCCACGTCAGGTTCACTACACATACATTCCAACATGTACCAATTCGTTAGAAGTTGCGCAGAGGAATATGGACGAGGTGCATGTTTGGTTCAGTAGTAGGCATAGGAGAGAACAGGGAGGATATAAGTCTGGAAGCATGGGCGACGGACATGACGGGTGGAGTTTTTCAGGTTACGACGAAGGAGAAAGAGTTCTTGGATACAATTACGACAAAAATAATCAACATGAAGATTCCAGCGGAGATCGACAGAGATTATAACGCAGGGCCGTCTTAAGAGCATCATGGGTTCCGGGCCAAGTGATTTTTCTGAGACCCTACCAGGCGAATTCCCGAAAATTTGAACCGGTTCTCATTTTGTTATTTAAAAATAAAAATAAAATAGAATAAAATATATAAAAAAAAAGCATGAATAAAGTAACATAATGAAAAACTAGGTTTACATTTAAAAAAATAATATCAATGAAAATAAAATAAAGTGAACTAAACAAATACAAATACAACACCACAACAGGCAAAATGCCCAGCGAGGTGGCTGAGAAAAAGATGCCCATAACAAATATGGATGTCATATATTTCAAAAATAAAGCAACCCAATTAAAAATGTAATTAGAAACATTATAAACAATATATACACATGGTAAAATATTATACAATGCCCATAAAGAATACTTATGGTTGTCTTATTCTAAGAATGTATAGCTTCTCGATTTACCCCAACATAATTATCGTATTTCTTTTTAAACGTGTCAATTGTGTTACAATTTACTACCTCCGGGGGTAAGCTATTCCATTTATTGACAACCCTAATAGAGAAAAATTCCCTGCGACACCATAACCTTGTATTGCCCCTTACCAATCGATACTGGTGTTCCCTTGTAAAAGCAGTCGATTGGCGGTGCACTAAAAGTTCATGGTCCATTCTATCCATCTTATTGAAAATTTTAAACACTTCGATCATATCTCCTCGACATCTGCGTTCATCCAATGTAAACATATATTTTATAAACAAGTGAAATAAATAATTTTTAAGTGGTTGAGGAACACAAAAATACAATAATGAAGTGCGGGAAGAGACTTGATGTGTGTGCCTCAATATGTTTCTTATTTATGTTATATGAGAATCAATGTCTAAAGAATAAGCTTTTTATGGCTGTTATTACAAATCTCGTTTCGTTATGGAGGGAACTATATCGGTAGTGTTTCAATAAAATATGCGTCGTGTTAATATATATCGTAGATATTAAATGAAACATTTGATTCTTCAGGTCACATGGGCAATATTAACTGTTGAGGAAAGAGACGTGGGGGAGAAGAGGTACACTTATATAATAAGAAAAGGGGGGGGGGGTACGATACAAGACTTCTCGCGGCTTTGAGGGGGGAAAAGAAAGAGAAAAGTAAAAGTATTTTGCGTTTACGTGCTCCGGCACGACCACCTAAATTACACATCTTACATTATCTAGGTGGTCGTGGCTCCGGCCATGATTTCAGTACGGAGATCACATGGGGTGGAATTGGTGAAATAACGACTTCAACAGTCCCCCTGCTTCAGAAATATAAAAATGTTGACAATGAAAACTTTTGTGTGTGTGTGTGTGTGTGTGAGTGTTTTGTACATATTCTCTTAGATTTGGTATTTCATCTCCAAAAGATCCGAAGACGATGGGCAAAAAGAATAACGCCTTTGCATTAAGACGTATGGAAGTGAGCGTTTTTTAGATCATGTTTGATTAACTTATAAATCTTGAATATTTGTTTATAAAAGGCTCTCCTCTGAGTTCTTGTAGCATCGAAAGCCTCCAGATCGAAGCAGCATAATTTACTATATGAACACTAGTGGTTAACGATAGATACCGTAGATATTAAATAAAACATTTGATTCTTCGGGTCACATGGGTAGTGTTAACTGTTGAGGAAAGAGACGTGGGAGAGAAGATGTACTCTTATAATAAGAAAAGGTTAGAAAAGTTAAGCTTGCTCCAAGTACGCCACACATAGGGCTGGATATTATCCAGAATACGCAGATTTATGAGGCTTCACTGCTATCATCATGCCGGAGATTGAAGTTTGATAGCACTAATCGGCGGCGTCTGCTTGGAGGGGGCCCCATACTGCTAACGTTTTGGATAGTTTTTCTGAGCGCCTGGCTGATCAAAATTTTATTGTTAAGAGCAGGTGTGGAGCAAAATCCCGGACCACTTTCCATGCCCCGGCAAGAAAAGCAGTCGAAATTAACGGAAAGTGTTGGATAGGATCCACTATCGGAAGCCGAAATCCGACAGTGGATCCTGTCTGCTACAGTGGAGAACTTTTCTGCTGAAAAGATTTCTAAAATGTCTATCGATCCACTGCCGATAAGTTACACAGGCTTTCATACTATAAAACAGCCCTTCTCTAAATGTTTCGTTGGCAGCCGCTACCCCCCGGTTACGACACTTTGACACGCAAACTGAAATTCAATATGTTTGGTGCTGGTGTCTGGGTCTGGAGGTTAATTGGACACCTTTTGATATTTTCCTGATTGTTAAATTGAATAAAGTATGCGGTGAAATGAAGCATCTGTTGCCGTAATAGAGTCGATGAGGTAAGTCATTCTATAAGTAATGCACACTGCCGATATGGGTAGAAAAAGAGAAGAATCCAATAAAAATATAAATAAATAAATAAATAAATAAATATATATATATATATAAATTTTGAAACACACACATAATCATAAATACAAAATCGAGTTATTAGTAGTACAAGTATCCTGAAATTAAATAGTAAATATATATAATGTGCTCATTATGTTGAAGTAAAAATGAAAAAGGTGGGAAGAAAAATGTACATACATGTGTGCACATATTGTTGCTAGCTTTAAGAGAGGGGCGCGGTAGCCCAGGTCGATAAGATACTCGCTCAAAGTACTTAGAGGTGTCTTCTCTTTTGTCTTGAGACAACGACGGCGGTTCGGTGACCACCAGTTCTCCGCCAATCGCAGCTTTGTCCGATAAACCGAAACCGGTATCAACTCACGTTGTCAACAGATTTCGACGAAGACTTGCGCCATCTATCGTCTATAGTTCGTAACAATATCTTTGTGTGCATGTGGTATAGAAAAAATACAATTTGGTCTACGTCGATTTACTGTAGTGCGCGTGGGGAGAGAAATGGTATTGTTTTTTTCCAGGAATTAATTCCGACTGGTTGTACCATAGGCTTACATAAGAATGTCATACGAAATTTCAGAGTAATTCTCGGAATTTTCCAAAATGTTCTAGGAAATTTTTCACCTCGGGGGTATTTAAGTAACAGAAATCGATTAAAAAATAGAAAGCGTACGATATTTCAATTCGCTATTTTAATTTTTTTTTTACGAAAATGTTTAAAAAACATCAATGCTTTCTTTGGCTTGGGGGAATATCCCCCTTCTTGCGTGCACGCAGTTCTGGACGGTATAATACATAAATACAGTCGAACTTGGTGAATTCGAATTTCAAGGTGACAGCACGCACGCACGCACGCACACACACACACAGGAAAATTCTAATTCAATTCATCAACATGAGATGACTATTCATTTAGCCATATTTCAGTCGCTCCAAAACAAATGCATGAGTGTTCGAACAATATTGTATTACAGACCAAATGCTAATGGAAAAACCATAAGTTCTCTGCCATTTTAAAATTTCACCAAAAAAAATTGAAATTATTTCCTAGTGCCCCTATGCATTTTTGTGCGTCCTGTCTCCTATATAGGATAGCTAAAGATGCGTGTCCATTGAGTTCTGAGGCCGCCCATACCATCACTGAATCTCTACCGTGATGTCTGCTGAAATATGAGCGTAGATTTTCTCTCAAATGGTAAAAATACGTTGTATATGTACGCACGCACGCACATATCTTTCCTTCACTGAAAATGACAATGATCCATTTGTCTCCATAAGCTACGTGGTTTCTAGCTGACTCTAACCTCTCGAAATATGGGTGTGTTATGTATTTGTGAATATGGTGCTTTGAGAGTGCTAGTTGACGAACAATTTTTATATGAACCATAAAACAAGTTTTTTTAATTCTTTTTACAAGACGTAACTGGCGATACATTCAAACCAGGGGCCTAAGCAATTCCACAAACAAACATCACACTGGTAAACACCATTCTTTTTATCAACCTATCATGGTGTAAATTTGTATATCAAGGTCTTCCAAAACGAAATTTTGGATGGTGAGGTGTCTTACTGGCTAAAACGTGATAAATTATGTTATTGCAGCGATTCAAAAAGCCTTTGAAAAATATTCAATAGACTTACTCTTTGCAACTCTTCAATCTCAAAAGATTCTTCATCTCGGCCACGGAAAGCTACGTTGCTTTTGCCGTCCAGCAAACAAAAGATTCTTCCCACACCTCTTATTCCGTCTTGCTGCACATAAATGTATATGTTTCCAACCTTGCGCCACGATTATGAGTCTCAAATTTGCATGTATTCAATAGTTTCCATAAAATTTTGGGGCACGTAATTTTAACAAAGTAACGATTATATGAATACAATTTTTATTACTTTGGGAAAATTTCTGTTCATATTATTAAAAAAATGCTTTTCCTTTTCTGTAAAAAAATTGCATGATTGCATCAGCAAAACATTGGTACAAAAGTTATGCAGGGAAAAACAACATTCCATAAACTTTTGGGATGTAGTGTAATTTTGAAAAATGTATTGAATGCTTGCACTTACGATGGTAAGTTTCTTTTGTTTACAACTAGTGTTTGAAGAAAATGTAAACGATCTCGAAACTATTTCATTTGTAAATTTGTAATTTTTTTAGGATGCTCCTAAACACTGACAAAATCTTCAAGTTGATTTAGAGAATTTAAAAGACAAGATTTCAGCCTTATTTTTTCTAACATGTCTGTAGCTTCTACAAGCTTTCTTTTGAAATGAGGCAGATAAGTAATTGTTTGCATTTCATATGGTATTGAATTGAAAATCCTTGGCGCTAGGGAAATGAAGCGTTTTTGCAAAATATTGTTCCGGATAATTTTTCACAAGACTTCGAGATTGCAAAACAAGAAGCGGTTCGACGGATAAACACAGATTTATTTACAGAACAGCAATTTACACGTATTTACAGCTAATCAGAGAGCTAACAACTTTCTCGCAAGGTTCAATCACAACTGACTTTTCATCCAGTCTCTAATCTCCTGGAATCTCGCATCTGCCATCCCTTATTCTCATTCTCATTATATTTATAGGTCTGCCGAAACTTCGAGAAAAAGAACATTCTACAAAATTCTACTTTACAGTTTCCAGAAGATTGCGATAAAGACTTGCGCCATCTATCGTCTATAGTTCGTAACATTGCCCCCCGCTCTTAGAATTGTTCGTCCCGACAATTCAGTCCTTAGATCGACGGGTTGCATTCAAATGGACCACCTTGCATTTTGAGGATGGCGTATTCTGGATCCGAGCTACGACGTCGTTCAGTCTCTTCACGACTCTGTAGGGTCCTTCCCGTGACGTCTGAAGTTTCAGGCACAGTCCTTTCCGGGGCTTCGGGTTCCAGAGCCAGACGAGGTCCCCTTCCTTGAAGTCACGAGACGTGGTCCTCGCATCGTAGCCGTTCTTCATCTTTTTGGAGCCGATGTTGATCCGGTGTCTGGCGATTCGATGCATGTCCTCGAGGCGTTCCTGGAGTCCCTGGACGTGTTCTTCCGTTGGAAGAGCAGCATCTATTGGTCGCCGAAACATCAGATCACCTGGCTGGCGAAGGTCCTCTTTCATCAGCGATGGCGATTATTCGGTGCTCTCATGGGTGGTCTTCGGTAGCGGTCGCAGGATGTTCGGTGCGATTCCTTTGCAGGCGTCGCAATTCTTGCACCACTCGTGCACATCGGTCCTGGATTTGTTGTAGCTTCTACAAGTGTTGAGATTGGGAACTCTGTTGTGTTTTCTTAGATTAGTTTTCGCCCTCTTCGTGAAAATATTCAGGTTGACTTTATTCTTAACTTTCCACCAATGTCCACACATCCGTAAGTTAACCAAAAAAAAAATCAGAATCGAACAATCGTAAGAACCTTGTTTGGACATGGCGAAAAATTTTACATTGATATTCCAAAAAAACGAACAATAATGTCAGACACAATGAAACACATTTTGCTAGAAAAAATCATGTACATAGTAGCATTTGCCATTGGCAATTACTAATGAAGTCACTCAAGATCCGGTAAAACAACAGGTACATCGGGAAAATAAAAGCCAGTGTGTGAAACTGGTATAAAAAACATTGCTAGGAATTCTGAGAAAAGAGACATTGCGAATGACATGTGAATCAAACTTCGAATTATCAAAACGTTAGGAGAAAATCAAATTAAACAAGTAATTTCAACATTTAATTAATAGGAAACTGAAAGGAAACTCAAACACTTAATATTCAAATTATCTAGCAATTCGAATTAACCATGTTAAGCGGTGCCTTTATTTCTTTTCCAAAATCTCAAAAAAAGATGCAGTAGTCTATATCCAAAGGAATAAATAAAACACAGTAATAAAATAATAAAGGACATTAGGAAAATCCGATGTCTTTACACATAATACGCTGGTTACATGCAAGGAAATACGATATATTTTTATTTTGATTTGGGCGACGTTTTGACGACGGTGTTTTGACTTGCGATGCTTTGATGTGAGTTTTTTTTTGTTGGCGATGTTTAAACGCGCGTTGTTTTGGCCTGCAATGCTTTTGTCACAGCGATGTTTTGACGGCAATGTTTTGACGTGCGATGTCTTTGTCATGGCGATGTTTTGATGCGATACCCCTGAGCAGCAAATAATTTGCATAAAGTTCCGAAACGCCAAATTACTTCTTCCTTTTTACAGTTTTAGCGCTATACTTTATTCATTTATTTTTATTACTTTTTAATTGTTGTATATTTGAATATACATTTATAACGTCCTCACAGTGTTACAGCATCCAGCACTGATATTTCCAACATTCCGTTGATGAAACACTAAATGTTTACTTTATTTTGGGAGCTCGTAACTGTGTTGTTTATGAACATTTTTTAAATTTGTCGCTTCAACATTCGTTTCACTCAAGTTACAAACGCTTCTGCTTCAGGAAAAAATATTTCTCAGAGAGATATTTGCGCATATTCTCGATTTGTATTTTGCTCTTTCATTTCACATGTAAGTACTGGTTTCTGTGCCATGAGTTGCGTCTTCTTGGGGAAAAGCGTGGTCATGAAATACGAAATTATTTAATTGTGACCTTGATATAATTTCTATTTTTCTCACGTTAAACTTGCTCTTAGAACGAAAGGAACGATAAGACAAATAATAAAAAAAAAACAGGCAGGCTAACATCAATAATCCAAAGCTATCACTTGACTATTACGTCGAAATAAATCAGCATATCTATTGTTTATCTAACTTCTAGCTTAGCAAAAAAAACCGTAAATATGATTTTGTTTTTCATAATGAGGATAGATTAATCAAAGTGCATTACAACGTAAAGGTGCAAGTCATGATGAAGCTTATTAAGACTGCATACATGGAGCCATTCTCACTGTCGCTCGTATCTTGTTATTATACTTGAGGTGCAAGAAAGAAAGATTCACGTTATTTTCCTAAGGTAAGTTTATTTTGAAAAATAAAAGTGTGTGTGTGTGTGTGTGAACCCGATTTTACATTTTTCATCAGATCACCGTAATAAATGGAAAAGTAATGTATCGAAATTTTTGTGGGAAATAAGAAAAAGCTAAGATATGACACGAAAAAGCTAAATTAATAATACTAATCTAGTACCAAATTTAATTCTAAAATGAGATAAGGATGTCCAAAAATGACAAGAATCAGATTTTTTTCCCAATTTATACCAGCAAAATCCAACCTTGTTTTAAAGAGGAATAAACGTATCATAAGTTTTAAATCAATAGAATTTTACATTTGTTCTCTTATCGTGAGAGTCTATTTTCTTCCTCACTGACATGGCCCGTATACGGGACACACATATTATTGCATTTTCAAGTAATTTTTCATTTTCCGACTTTTCCCTTCACAAAAATGACCCGTTTTCCTCAGGGATACGAAGTTCCAAGTTATTCTGATTTTCCTTTATTCTGCAATTATTTCTGGCATCAAATATGAATTTTCATATTCAATTTTCATTTCCCCCTCCCCCACACCTAATTTTGTAAAAACGAACTTAGCGGCACATTTACAAATCGCTTAAATGACTCGTGGCACATTTACAAATCGCTTAAATGACTCGTGGCACATTTTCAGATTACTGAAATAGGCCTCAAAGATCACTTTCACATTCAAAGATCACCTAAGTAACCAGCGACACAGTTACGGAACACTTAAACGATCCGTGGCATATTTAGAGATTCCTTGAGTGACATGTGGCACAGTTTTAGAGCACCTAAGCGGCTTCCAGTGCGGTTCTACATTACCCTCGGAATATTTCCAGATTACTTAAGTGATCCGTGGCATAATTACGGATCACTTGAGTGATGCGTGGCACAGTTCCAGAGCACTTGAAGGATCCGTGAAACATTTATAGATCATTAAAGTGGCTCTGTAGGGGACTTATCAATAGGTAGAATGTTTGCCGCTGTGGTGGTCGAGTGGTTATAGTGACGGTCTCGCGATGCGAGGATCCGGGTTCGAACCCCACAGTGGTGGTCGGCTGAAGTTGGTTTTCTGTGGTTCCCAACTTCAAGGCGCAAATGCGAGCCGATCTCCCCGTTAAAAAGTCTCTCCACAGAAAGCAACAGTCCTACAACGATAAATCATTCAATCATAACACTTCACTCATAGTTAGAAAAACTGGTGGCAGATGGCAGCACTACACATAACAAGCATTACAGAGAAACAAAAAACTTCACGTCAGGTTTCACTACACGTACACGCACATCAACGATTCGTTGGGGGTTCCGCGGGGGGGGGGGGGGTGCATGTGTGGTGTAGCGTAGCAGAAGTAGGTAGGGCCTCCAAAAAATGGCTCGGGGATCCATGATGTTCTTAAGTCAGCCACCAAGTTTGGGCAATTTGCCTGTTGTGGCGTTGTATTTGTTAGTTCAGGTGCCCAATAACTATCGAAAGGTTTTTTCATTTTTTGTACACCGAATAAGATCCATTAAGAATATTTTCCATATCTTCATAAAGGGTGGTTGATGATGTAAGCATCATCCAAACACCCTCTCCCTCCTTGTCATCAAAAGTCAGAAAATCGGAAACCACCTCCCCCCCCCCCCCATCGATGCTGACGCAATACTTGAATGACCCCTTATTCTAGAATATTTTTTTCCCATTAATCATTAAACCAGTGTTCCCACAAACTCTTTCAATCGCAACCTCATTCTGACAAGAATTTTATCGGTCCCCCCCCTCCCCTGCACAGATGACCCCCCCCCCCCAGACAATCAAAAATTTATTTTTTTTATGCAAAAAATATTTTCAAAAATCAAAATTTCGGAAGAACTTTATATATTATAATCAATTTATGTTAATTTCAATGCTATTTGAAGGCAGGGAAATCAAAATTTCTTTTTAAGAATTTCATTGTGACCCACATAAGCCATATATTCTAAACCCATGGCCCGCAAACCAAATGTGACCCGTCACCTGAAACCTAATTTTGTTAAAATGAGCTATCACTTAAGTAACCCGTGGCACAACTATAGAGCATTTAAGCGGCCCGTGACAAATTTTCTGATCGCTCAAGTAGACCCGTAGCACGGTCTAGTGTACAGTGGTTCTCAACCTTTTTTTACTCGCGGAGCCCTTTTCAGTATATAATTTCTATGGCGGAGCAATTTTTTGTGTATACGTTTTATGGTGGAATCCCATAGGTACCTTTTTTTTTTATCTATGAAATATACTGATTCATTTTATTTTCCTCGAGTCGCCGCGGAGCCTCTGGGAAATGCATACCGAGCCCCAAAGGCTCCGCGGAGCACCGACTGAGAAGCGCTGCTGTACTGTGTGACTGCTTACTTCTATACTGCTAGGTTGGTCGTGAATGTTTTTGAGTTGAACAGACGTATTGATAATAAAATTTCAACGCTGGGGGGGGGGGGGAGAATCGCTACGAGGCGTATATAAAGAAAGGTGGGGGAAAAAAAAAAGCAACTTCCATGCATAGGGTTACTATAAAGCTTCGCGATGTTGAAAAGAGATGAAAGAAAACACAGAACTTTTTTGAGTTTATTCCAGCTGGGGTGTTTGGGCGAAATATTTCGCCCGTGATCGTTAAGGGGTTAATAACAAAATACACTCATTGCCATAAAAATTTGCGCACCAAGAAATAATTGTGGGATCGAAACGAAAGTTGGCCTGAAGGTACATGTCGGGCAGATATGCAAATGATTAGAAATGCAGCGTGATTGCGCATTGCGTAAGGCCACTAGAGGGCGTTGAACTTCGTTCTCCTTGGAGTATAAAACAGGTAAGCAGAGCTTGCTGGAGTGTATTTAATCGTTTGCAAAGGAAATGCTGAGGTAGACATGCCGTTACGCCGCCGTCGAAGACCATATGAGCAGTTGTCAGAGTTCGATAGGGGAAGAATCTTCGGGATGATGGAAGCTGGGTGGTCAACTCGGCGAGTAGCTCGTCAACTAGGCCGTTCTGATTTTACTGTGAGGAGGTGTTGGGACCAGTGGATAAAAGAGACGTCATTTACACGGCGACCAGGTTCAGGACACCCTCGACAGACCAGTCGTCGAGAAGACCGTCACATCATCCGAAACGCACGCGTAGAGCCAACTGCCTCATTGGCCGCTATCCAGACACAGGCAGCAGCTTCACTACGGGCCCCTGTGTCTTCCCGAACCATCGCAAGGCGCTTGGCTGAAGGACATCTGGTATCGCGGCGCCCATTACGTGTGCTGCCAATGACACCCACCCACCAACGCCTCCGTTTGGAGTGGTGTCGAGCACGACGGGATTGGACTGCAACGGAATGGAACCAGGTCGTCTTCAGCGACGAATCGAGATTCAACTTGAGCAGTGATGACAATCGTGTTCGTGTGTGGAGGCCCCGTGGTGAACGCTTCAATCCTGCCTTCGCTTTACAGCGACACACCGCTCCCACAGCTGGTGTCATGGTATGGGGTGCCATTGCTTACGATACACGGTCACCCCTAATATTGATCCATGGCACAATGACAGCCCAGCGGTACGTCCATAACATCCTTCAGCCACATGTGTTGCCACTCATTTCAGGGCTCCCAGGAGCCATTTTTCAACAAGACAATGCTAGGCCAAACACAGCAAGGATGTCACAAGACTGCCTCCGCCACATTACCACCCTTCCCTGGCCTGCTCTATCCCCAGATTTGTCACCAATCGAGCATATCTGGGATCATTTGGGACGGCAAGTTGGACACCCTACGAGGTTGGTCGAACTAGAGGCGCATTTACAGCAACTGTGGAACGAGATGTCTCAGGACATCATACGGAACTTTTATGCCTCAATGCCCGCTCGTATCGCATCGTGCATTCGCGCTAGAGGGGGCTCCAACAGAGTACTAAAACTTCTGTTCATCTGTACTTTTTTCTGCAATAAATGACCCTTTTTCTTGGATTTTCTAATCACTTACTTATATCAACATAGTACTTACATGTGTGAAATTTCGTTTCATTTTGACGACTTCTTCTAGGTGCGCAAATTCTTATGGCAATGAGTGTAGATCAGATCACAATATTGGTCTTCAATCTATGCCGTCTCAGACAGAAATGAACCGATTATTGTTATCGCAAGAATTGAAACTTTCACGCTGTGTTGCAGCTGTTGAGTAGCCAGACCATTGTTGCCAAAGAAAGTATATAAAGGCAAGCGGATTTATATGAGATCACCATAACAAATTTTGACTGTTGTAAGTTTAAATAGGGTGGGCGATTTGTCTCAGTGGGGTATGGCTGAGCGTTTCGATGAGGTGGGCTTACGAGGCCTGTGCCGAACCTTTGATCGTGAGTCTTTTTGACCACGAGAAACGGTATTCGAGAGCCGACTCTACCTTACGAGAAATCGCATTGCGACAGTGTGTCTTTGACTTCCCTTGGTCTTTCTGCCGGAAGAGTGACCTTATCTCTCTGGGTCGCTCGACCGGTTTCTCAAGAGTTGGCCGAGTCCTCAGTGAGGGGACCGCACGGGTCTCGTTGAATTTCGGTTTAAAAAATATAACATGAACATAAAATAACCAAGTTAGTACAATTTTAACTGTCAAGTTACCTCATACCCTTTAAATCAGATATGCTCAACCCATGGCTCGCGGGCCAAATGTGACCCTCGGATTCATCTGATGTGGCCCGTGGCCTCAAAACTAATTTTGTAAAAATGAAATGAACGGCACATTTTCAGATCACTTGAGTGACCAGCGGCATAATTCCAGATAACATACGGCAGTGATTCTCAGCCATTTTTTGATTCTATGGCGGAGCCCTGCTTGACTCGAGGAGCCCTTTTTTTGGTGAATAGTTTTTATGGTGGAGCCCTATAAGGGCCGCGGAGCTCCTGGTAAGTGCACACGGAGCCCCAAGGGCTCCGCGGAGCACCGGTTGAGAACCGCTGGTCTAGTTGATAGATCTTGCTTAGTAGTAGATCTTGGAACGTAGCGCGTCACTACAGGAACGCGGGTCACTTATCCGCGGCACAGTTCCGGAACACTTAAGCTGTCCGTGGCATATTTAAATATCCCTTGAGTGACATGTGGCACAATTTTAGAGCACTTAAGCGGACCTCACTGCAGTTCTGCATCATTCAAGAAAACGTTTTAAGTTACCCACACCACATTCCCAGATTACTTAAGTGATCCGCGGCATAATTCTGTGGTGTTTGGTAAGAACATGATAACACAAAAATCACAGTTTTGAGATATAAGCACTTTCTCATTGTCATTTAAAAATCAAAAATAAAGCATACACACACAAATGCAAATATCATATGTCAGTATGTTGTTTAGTCGTACGCACGTATTTGTGCATTTATCTCACTTCTAATTAGTTATAATTAGCAAGACTTACTTTTTTTTTTAGATCAAAAATCAATTTTTTGGAGACGTGCGGCACTGGCAGTGACGTGCTGCAACACATAACTGGCCAGCGACATATTTCTAGAGCACTTGAGCAGCCAGCGACACATTTCTAGAGCACCTGAGGAGGCCGGACACATTTCCAGATCACTTGAAGGATCCGCGGAACATTTGGAGATCTTTAAAGTGGCTCTGTAGAGGATTTATCAATAGGGAGTATGTGTTATTTCAGGTGCTCACAAACTACCGGAAGGGGTTTTTCTAGTTTTTAGCACACCGAGTAAGATGGCATTTAGAATATTTCGTATTTTTTATAAAGGGTGGTTGATGACGTAAGCATCATTCAAGCCCCCATTACCCCCTTGTTATCAAAACTCAGCAAACCCGAAACCCTACCCCCCCCCCCCCCCCATCGATGCTGATGTAATACTTGAATGCCCCTAAGTGTTAAGTGGTCCGAAGTGGAGTTCAAGAGCATTCAAGTTCCCCACGACACGTTTCATACCGAGAAAGTCGCCCGCACTTTCCATAAGGTTGAGTGCTGTATATTATTTTTTCGCTGAACTTCCTTAAAAAACGTTTGTTTTTTTTCGGTGTAGTTTCTTCATGACAATATTTTTGACAACAATAAAATGACAATATTTTTCCTTTGAAAAAAAAACGGAAAAAAATCAGCATGGTAAACATGAGTTATTGACTTGAAGACGGAAAATGTTCTGAAATGTCTTGAAATATAGCATAAGTCAACTATACCCTTGCTCACAAAGCTGTGTAAGCAACTTTATCAAAAAGTGGTGTTCGTTATTTCCCGTATTTTTCTCTTTTTTTCTTTGCAACTAAAATTTTCCAAAACAAAATCATTCATGTTTTTGACATTAAAACGAGGAATGATAGACCTTCACATGCTGCTGCAACCCTTTCGCTCATCTTCCGCGGGAAGCAACTTCCAGACCCAATCATCTTGCCGAGCGCTATCGTAGAAGACAATTTGTTTCGAAGGAGGAACTGGTGATTTTCTGAAGGTAATTTCAATCAATGTGTCTTGTACATTTTTCACAAAACACTCTAAAATTGAGAGCGGGGGATTCATATTGGCCCCTACATAAAGTGGCTAGATGTGTCCGGTTGCTTTTTTTTATGATACCGGCATTATTGCAAAGTGAACTCCCTGATTCATTGGGATATGTTTATGAAGTGTGAATTCCAAACTAACTCATATACATGGTCATGTATATATTGGACTCATAATATACATGATATACATGACTCATAAATATTGGTCATTTAGAACAGTGGTTCTCAACCTTTGGAAGTTTCGAAAGTAGAATTCTTTTTCTTTCCTTTTTTGAGTGGAAGCCCCGGTTGCTTTATTCCATACTATACGTAGGATTCTAAAACCGGGGTTACGCTCATCGGCTAAGATAAGATATAATGAAGTATGAATATTAATGAATTTTTTCGAGCATCCCCGACATACAGTGGATCCTGCTTATAGCATTCTTCGAAAAGCGTTGTAATCGAAAATATGCTTTAAACGGGAAATCTTAATGAGAATTATGGTTATAGTTGAGACCACAAAAATAAGTCGTGCCAAGCGGGAACGTTATAAACGGGATCGGCTGTATATATCTCCTATAATTGACTCCTATTTGTAGAATTCCGAAATCGGACCTCGATATATGGAACTCCCATTAAAAAATTCTTAGATTCAATGAATTTTTACGAGTACTTGAGCGTATACAATCAGACCCCCAACTAACAACAAATGTTATTCGCAACCTCTATATAACGATCTTCCTCGATTTTATCTGATTCATCAAATCGGGGAATGATCATCGGGGTAAGTCAAGCATATAAGACTCATGTGGAAACATTTTTCGTTTTCATCAAATTCATCAATTACACAAGGGCATTATGCATAATCACCGGTAAAAGCGATAAGTTTCAAGTATTTATCAAATTAACCAAGTACGTCTTTACGTATTATGCATAATCGCTGATAAAAATGAAACGATTGGCGATCATGCATAACAGATTTATATCGCGTTTACCGTAACATAATACTAAAACATTTTGAATCCCTTGCTTCGCATTTAGTGACGTAACAGTGATCTTGGCCAATGAGCGTATCCCCATGTTAAAATCCTATGTATAGTATGGAATAGCGCATCCGGGCATTGGATGCTACGGTAAATGTGATGAATCTGGTTAATTATGCACAATCACCGACCACATTTTGGTAAGTTTTTAAAAATCAGATTTTTGTGTATGTAGAGTCTGAAAGGGATAGATAATACTGCAGAACACAGTGTTTATTGAGTTGGATCCAGTGGCGTAGCCGCAAGTTTTGGTTCGTGGGGAGAAGGGGAAAAATTAGGAAGGCACCATTCTTTTGTTCCTGTTTTAGGCTCAAACTTAAAATTATGCGTTAGTGGAAGAACCTTTAAATTCTCCAATTTAAGAAATCAAACGTATTTTGTTTTCAGGTTGATCTTATTTTTTAAATTAAATTGATTACTTTTCAATTGATTAATTTATTTTTTGTTCAATTAATTTAAAATAAATTATATTCTACTTTATATTTTGTGTAATTATACAAATGCAAACACCAAAAACAACTGGGAAATCACCCTAAAAGTTAGATGGAAAAGAATTTCGAGATTAAAAAAATATGTTACACTCTCTTATCGTAAGCACATATCACATGCACCTGTACTACTACTCAATCGTACATGAGCTTCCAAGACATTTCTCTTATAGAATTTTTAACAAATTGGTGCATGCCGGAAAGTTCTTTCTTATACTATGCGTGACCAAAACGTATCTATGATGTCATAGTTATGCGTGGTTTGTGTTCGAGACGTTTTGCCATCTGTTATCCATATCAGAAGTAAAACTGGCAGATGCCTGAAGTTTCGTGTTATGCAAATACCACAGTGAAAGCCTGCCTGCTCTCTGCGCGAAAACATGTCAGACGAAAGATCGGTTAATATTCGTACCTCGAAATTGGAAAAACGGGGGAAAAAACTCGCTGCAGTCAGCCACCAGTCTGCCTCGTTTAGAGTTCAAACTGGGATCATCGCGATATGAGTCCATCATGATGCCCACACGATCGCACAGTGGCTATCACATACTACTAGATTGCAGACGCACAAGCAGAGGGTGGCCTTAATCCAAAAAATCTTGAGAACTACTGCTTCAAACGAATTGGTGTGTGCCGGAAATTGTCGTATGCGTCCATAATGAATTTAAGTATCTCTGAGGCGTGTTTGAAATGCCACTGCTCATCTTCCCATATTCTCATCTTTCCATATTTTTATGGGCATCTTTTTCTCAGCCACCTCGTTGGGCATTTTGCCTGTTGTGGCGTTGTATTTGTTTTTGTATTATTTGTATTCCGAATCGATGTGAAAGTGGCAGGTGTTTGAATCGATTGAAATAATTTTTATGTTTGATGGTCTACCGGCTTCCATTGGAGATACTATTTAAAGGGGAGTTCTGCTCGAAGTTGAAAAACTTAAGCAGGCATTGTGCACAGAGTGTATGTATAGTTATTTCTAGTGAAAAAAATTCATGGTTTGTGTTTTATAACAAATCAGTGAATAATGAAAATATGTCGAGTGAAGAATGGTAGACTAGCACAGGGGTTCTTAAACTTTTTCCATTCGCGAGGCTTCCCTTACCCTAATCAACGCTTATCCGCAGCTCCGGCAAGGAATCTCTTTGAAAAACCTTCGGGTTGCTCCGCGGTGCCCCCGGAAAAGGTTGGCGGTGCACAGTTTGAGAACCTCTGGACTAGGGAGGTCTTGGTTTCTTCCCCTCATTGTTTGACCAGAGGGTCTTCGGGAAAGTTCTGGCAACCCACACGACGGCAAAGTCCATATTAATAAGTATCGTAAGCCCTTGGATAAGTGCGAATTGAAAAAAAAACCACTAGATAATCTTTTTAGACTCAACGTTTCACAGGCACTTTTTGTTTTTCCTGAAATAGTATACGTATGTATCTTCAGTTACTTTTAAACTTCCCACGTTGTACATGGGTAATTCCAGGCCCGTCTAGGTGCCCAAGTGCAAAAGGGACTTAATGATATGAGGTCCAGTTAAAATTTTCGACAGTAAACTCTTAGGCAGGCATTTCTGAACAGGTAGAGGGTCTCAGAAAAGTCGTTTTGATGCTCGTAAGACGGCCCTGCGTAGACCACCAATGTGTTGGTGTGAGAAATAAAAAGAATAACGCCGATTCAGCACACTACTGTATATGCATAATGATGATGAGACAAACGGTGATTTAAAGAAAAGAGAAACTACACCATGAAAAAAAAAAAAGAAAAAAGACAATGATTCTGAGAAAGTCACATTTCAATACAAAATATAGTACTATAAGGGGACGCCGTGTCGGAGATGCGTCTCTTTTCCGTGAGGTGACGGAATATCTCCAGACGCTTGATATTGGATGGGGTGTCCAATTTATGCGCGAAACTACGGAACTTTTATTTCGAAGCACACTCAAAACAGACAACCTTCCAGGACGGAAGCCACATTCCAACTCACGTTCTCTTCTCTTGGAAGATAGATTTTTTCTTCTCACCTTCTTTTAACAACGTATAAACAAACAAAGCATATTATGTGGTGTAAGGCCACAAAGCTAGTAAAAATGTCCATACTGGAAAAATAGATTCGTTACAGTACAATATATTATCGTACGAATATACATAACTAATTTCCTTTCTCTCATTTTTGCATTTCAGAGCGCTATTGACCCAAGATTATAGGTTTTTTATTTCACCCACCTTTAAGGAAAACTCTTACAGAACCTCTTTTATGTTTTATTTTGGGTTTCTTAGGGCTCGAAACATCACAGTAGTTTTCCACCTTTTCCTAGTCTTTGACACTACTTTATACACAAGATAGTAGCTCTTGCCAAGGCACCTGCAGATAATGGCATTTCTAGACACTCTAAATCTAGCTAAGTCTCCTATACATGAGGTTGTATTTCTACGTGCTCAACCTCTACCTAAGGCACCCAAAGAAAAGGCGGTACTTCTTGAAGCTTGAATCTTAGTCATTACTTCATAGGGCCTCACAATGTTCAATGGCCTCTGCACAATAGGTTCCCGTATGTAATTTCTTCAGAAGGTGCCCTAATCAAACCTCTTGGCGACAGTTCAGAACAGAATGAGCATTTCGTGAATGCCTTATCCTCAAAACTGAGGCACATAGTCGTTTCTGTTCCGTCAAATGCGCGGGTTGGCACGGGAAAAAATCGACGACCACTTTTTGAAGAACCTATGGCTTCAGTCGTTGCCTACGGCCATTCAATCTATTCCTTCTGCCTCCACTGAGGAGTTGACGCAGCTTTCCACGCTGGCAGATAAAATCCACAAAGTTGCCGTAAAGCAACGAATGTCGTATTCATCTCGCGACCGATAACGAATCTTCAAATGCTGTTACCGCTATCTCGCCTATCATAACGGTGCAAAAAAAAAGTTTCCAAAATGACAGAGCAGGTTAATCATTTAAAATTCCGACGCTTACGACCGACGTTCATTTTTTAGAGGCTACAATACATCGCAACAGCCACGTTAGAACGCATCGGAATCGAACGACGGACATTGTTATTACCATACCCGTTTCGGACATTCAGCTCGCAAATGCAGAAATCCTTGCTCTTTCTCGAAGTCGGGAAACGAGTAGCAGCTGCCACTCAGCAGCTAGAGGTTGATAGCTTACCTCTTTCCATAAGTCACAGGCTACACGTTTACGACAGAACCACAAATCGTCGATATTTGATTCCGGCAGTGATATATCATGTGTTCCGATAGGTCGCAACTCGCAAAATTACGATCCTGATCCACTTTATATGCCACAAATCAATCCGGAATCAAAACTTATGGTACCGTACTCATTAGGGGTCATTCAAGTATTACGTCAGCATCGAGGGGGGGGGGGTTCAGATTTGCTGACTTTTGATAACAAGGGGGGAGGGGGGTTTGAAGGTTGCTTACGTCATCAACCACCCTTTTTGAAGATATGAAATATTCTAAGCTTCTGACGAAATTTTGCTGACGGGGGGGGGGGGTCAAAAATGGCTGAAAATCCGCTTACGTAATACTTGCATGGCCCCTTAACTTAGACTTTAGACGCAGGTGGTGCTTCAAGTGGAACTTTATCTCCGTGCAAGTAGCCGTTCCCATAATTGGTGCTGATTCTCTTCGACATTTTGGGCTCTTAGTCGATCTCAAATAGAAATTATTCCTATGGAAAATTATTCTAAGAACTACCCTATTATCATCATTAGCTGTAAGAAATCTTCTTTTACTGGCTCTAGTCTTTCTCCTGCCCACCTCCAGAACCTTGGTCCACCAATTATCAAAATATCTGTTTCTTTGCTTGTTGACTTTTAGGTAAAGGTTACCTTTATCTTGAATATTATTGAAAAGATCGCAAGTATACTGATCCAATTGTTTTTCGTTCTCAGCCGATTGAATTTTATTGAGATGTTGATGATGATGTCATTTTCTAATGATTTCAAGAATTTATAAATTCGACGTTGAGAATTTGAGAATTTTGTCGTATAACTGAGTATCGGTGATTCTTGTATAGATATTTCTATATGATGATGAGGGCTGCGTGATATATCTTCCGTAAGAACTCTCCAAGTCAACTGATCCAAGGGTGAGACAAAATTAGAAAGTGTGACGTCAGGAGCCCCTATTGCTCCGAAGTGCTCATAAGTCGTGGACCCATCATTATGAAAGACTAACTGATGAGCATTAACAAAGTCCAAAAGCAACCATCCTCTTGGATTATTGTCTTTATACCCCCAGCTTTGATGGGGCGCATTCAAATCCGTAGATATAAGAGTGGGGATATTGGTTAATGAACCGCATAAAGAGTTCAATTCTTGAATAGTATCTTCGAGTTTTTTGTATGGAGATGAGTATGCTGAGATAAGAATAAGTTCACCTTTGCGAGTAGATATCTTTATAGCAATACTTGCATATGGTATACAAGTATTGGTATGTATACTTGCATCTTGCATATGTGGCTCCCATTATATGTTCGTTATCTATTACAATGGCCGCTTTGTTATTTAGTGAAGTCCATCTCGGCCATCTTGCAGGTAATTCCAGGAGTTTACCATTTCTCTGAAAAGGTTCTTGGAGCATAAGAATATCCCATTCATTTTTAGAAGACTGAAGGGGAATTAGATTTGTTGCTATTCTGCTTTTATTAGCATTAAACTGCAAAAGTTTTATTGCTTTATTCATTATGCAAATAATACGATGAAAAATAAAAAAGATATATTAATTATTTATTTGTAGGTGATTTTTTATTTTGAAATTATTACAAATTTCTCTACTTATGGCCGCTTGGCCGTATAATGATGTATTTTTAATCCTGAGACCTCCTTGATATCTATTGTAATTGCGTTCTTATCTGTATAGATGGCGCACCCTCCTCACGCTCCTGGTGATTGTAAAAAAAAGAAAAAAATGTCAGTTGGAATTATACCACCGTTTTGTATACACGTGTCATCCTTCTCGTTATGTTTCTTTCGTATATTAAATCGTTAAGTTTTCATTACGTTTTATGTCGTCACTACAAGCATCGGATTACTGGTGACCTATAGGACGCATCTGATTTTGGACATTGAAGTTAATTTCTCCATCGTTTAAATTTCGTTTTCGCGTCTTGTGCTTTCCGTTCGTACGCTCTTCAAAGATGAAACTTTTCTAATCTCCTAGTCTTTTGGATATACTACATATATTTTTTTTTTCAAGCCAAGTCTACTCGTTTCTACCCAATATAGAGACGTTCCTGGAAATTCAAAGTGAGGAATAAACTTTCTACTCTCGATTTGCCGGTCTCCATACTTGCATTTGTCATGGCTCAACCTATTGCATCAGCTGAAGTTTCACGTGTTGCCTTTCGAGCCCCTCCGTTCTGGGAAGCAAATCCAGAGATTTGGTTTCTTCAAATTGAGTCACAATTCAAAACGGCAGGCATAACCGCCGATGAAACTAAATTTCACGCCGTTGTAGGAGCTCTTGATTGCAAAGTTTTGAACTATGTTTCTAATATCGTTCGCAATCCTCCCCAACAGCACATGTACGAGACTCTCAAAACTCGCGTGCTGGAGCAGTTTCAACAATCAGAATCTTCCAAATTGCGAATGTTACTCCAGGAGCTTCAACTAGGCGACAAACGCCCGTCCCAGCTTTTGCACGAAATGCAAACGTTAGCTGAGGGTAAAATGGAAAGTGACATTTTGAGAAATCTCTGGATGCAGAGATTACCTTTGCACTCCCAACAAATATTACAAGCTTCTAGTGAACCGTTAATTGGGTTAGCGAAAATAGCCGACAAAATATGTGAGGTTTCTAATGTGTCATCTAATACTTCAGCTGTGTCTCACACTTCAGAGTTTGATGATTTGAAAAACGAAATTGCTTCGCTACGGCAATCATTTGAAAGGCTTTCGCGATCTCCTAGACCATCTCGCGGTTATCGCAAACGATCTCAATCTCGTAGCCGAAATAAATTCGGCGATGCTTTGAAAAACGGAAGGCTTTGCTGGTATCATGAGCAGTTTGGAGAAAAAGCTCATAAATGTATTCCTCCATGTCAGTTTCAGGAAAACTAGTGGGCTCGTCTGTTTCGGCGACAGCTGACGAAAGCCTTCTCCATAGTCGCCTATTTGTCATCGACGTTAATACGGGTTTCCGATTTCTAATTGACACTGGCGCATCAATCAGTTGTTTTCCGAAACGCCTGACTAACTTGACAAAACCTCACAAACTCTCACTGTATGCTGCAAATGGATCCGAAATCCAAACGTTTGGCAACAAAAATCTAGTTCTGAATCTTGGACTAAGGAGGGACTTTCCTTTCGTTTTCACTGTGGCAGATGTTTCACATCCCATTATTGGAGCCGACTTTTTGGAAAGATTTGGTTTGCTTATAGATGTTAAAAATTCTCGTTTGATCGATAACGAAACATCGCTATCAGTGAATGGTTTAGAATCCCAAAACGGCTCTTTTGGTTTAACGCCAATCTCTGGTGATTCTCCATACCACCGCATATTAGCCAAATTTCCTCAGCTTACCAGCTCAGTTCTAAATGCAGTTCCAAAGAAACACTCTGTCATGTACTTCATTGAAACTACGGGACCACCGGTTTTCGCAAAAGCTAGAAGATTGTCTTCTGAAAAACTTGCAGCTGTTAAAAAACAATTCAATGAACTGTTGCAACAAGGTATAATTCGGCCCTCAAAAAGCCCTTGGTCGAGTGCCATCCATCTTGTACCCAAAAAAAGCAACGAATGGAGAATTTGTGGGGACTTCCGCGGACTCAATGCAATAACCATCCCAGATAGATACCCGCTTCCAAATATACAGGATTTTTCCATCAACTTGAGTGGTAAAAAGATTTTTTCAAAAATCGATTTAATAAAAGCATATCACCAAATACCAATCAATCCTACAGACATTCCCAAAACCGCCATAATTACGCCCATTGGGCTATACGAATATGTTTATATGTGCTTCGGCCTGAAAAATGCAGCTCAAACGTTTCAGCGTTTTACTGACGAAGCATTTCGTGACTTAGATTGCTGTTACGCATATCTCGATGATTTGTTAATCGCTTCCATTGACGAAAAATCTCATGAAGCTGACTTAAAACGTGTTTTTCAAAGACTAAATGACTATGGTATCGTGATCAATCCATCTAAATGTGTATTCGGTCAACGTCAAATTAATTTTCTGGGTTTTCTTGTTTCTCCCGATGGGATTGCACCTTTACCAGATCGAGTACAAACATTGCTCGATTATCCATTGCCATCAACAGTGACTGAATTGAAGCGTTTTTTGGAAATTGTAAATTTCTATCACAGATTCCTTAAAGATGCCGCCAGGGTGCAAGCTCCTTTGCATGAATTAGCAAAAAGCAAGATAAAAAAAGATAAAACTGAAATAGTTTGGTCTGAGGAGGCCAAATCCACTTTTTTATCATGCAAGCAATCAATTGCCAACGCCGCACTTCTGGCCCATCCTGTTCCGAATGCAAAATTGTTTTTGACTGCCGATGCTTCCGACACTTCATTGGGTGCAGTCCTTCAACAGCAAATAGGAAACAAAACCCAACCATTGTCATTTTTTTCACGCAAGCTCAGTTCGACTGAAAAAAAGTACAGTACATATGACAGAGAGCTCTTAGCAATATATTCAGCTGTTAAGCATTTCAAGCACATTTTGGAGGGACGCAACTTCATAATTTTCAGTGATCATCGTCCTCTCACGTATGCCTTCAAACAACGTAACGATAAATGTTCTCCCCGGCAACTTAGACATCTTGAATATATTAGTCAGTTTTCGACAGATTTACGATATTTGCCTGGGGATAGTAACGTCATAGCTGATGCTTTCTCAAGAATTTGTGAAATCCACACTCCTTGTACAATCGATTATGCAGAATTGGCACGGGCGCAGGCAGATGATGATGAATTGCATACCTTGCTTCAAAGTGAAACTGGGCTTCAGCTAAAACGCTTCGATATCTCCGGTGTTAATATCTACTGCGATGTGTCTACTGACGATATACGCCCGTATATACCCGTTTCAATGCGACGTCTAGCGTTCGACTCTGTGCATAATCTGTCCCATCCTGGGATAAAAGCCACTCTAGGTATGGTACGCAAACGATTTATTTGGAAATCGATTGCGAGAGACTGCAAAGATTGGTGTCGTACTTGCATCGCTTGCCAGAAGTCGAAGGTTATCAAACATACCAAGTCTCCTTTAGGCTCTTTCCAGGTTCCTGATTCTCGTTTTGCACACGTTCATCTGGACATTGTCGGACCCTTGCCTCCCTCTAAAGGATACACGTATCTCTTGACGTGCGTTGATCGGTACACACGGTGGCCCGAAGCGGTACCAATGTCTAACCAAACCGCTGAAACTACAGCTGAGACATTCTTTTCTACCTGGGTGTGTCGGTTTGGCGTTCCTGAAAAGTTGACCACAGATCAAGGTCGTCAGTTTGAGAGTGATCTATTTCGCTCTCTTGCACGGCTGTGCGGCATCGAAAAATCCCGCACCACTGCCTACAATCCAAAGTGTAACGGCCAGGTTGAGAGATTCCACCGCTATCTCAAAGCCTCTCTGATGTGTGTCCTCAAAGGTAACGAGCACTGGACAGAGGTTCTACCTACAGTCCTGTTGGGGTTACGTTCCAGCATCAAAGAAGACCTCCAAGTATCAACCGCTGAGTTGGTATACGGCACAGCCCTACGCCTTCCTGGTGAACTCTTCCGGCACTCGGATGAGCGAGACGTCCTACCTCGATATGACTTCTTGCAGAGACTGAGAGACCATTTCTCCCGTGTGAGACCAGTACCAACCTCTCATCACAATTCGTCTAAGCCCTTCGTCTCGACAGACTTGCTAACTTCTCCATCAGTATTCGTCCGACAAGACTGTGTACGCAAACCTCTACAACAACCATACACCGGACCATTTGAAGTTATTTCAAGAACTGATAAGTATTTTATGTTGAACATTAATGGCAATCATAAAAATGTATCCATAGATCGCCTTAAGCCATGTTTTATGTTAAATAATAATTTATGTGACACGTTCAAAAATCAGTATATTTCCAGGTCTGGCCGAAGAGTGCGATTTCGTATTGACCCTTCGAAATTAGCTATATGATTTGTAATTATGTATGGTATATATATATATATATATTGCAATTTTTTTTTATTATTTGTATGATTATTACTCAAATTTTCTTCTCTTAAATGTTTCGTCTTCGACTGGAGGGGGAGTGCTGTAGTGCGTTCTTATCTGTATAGATGGCGCACCCTCCTCACGCTCCTGGTGATTGTAAAAAAAAGAAAAAAATGTCAGTTGGAATTATACCACCGATTTGTATACACGTGTCATCCTTCTCGTTATGTTTCTTTCGTATATTAAATCGTTAAGTTTTCATTACGTTTTATGTCGTCACTACAAGCATCGGATTACTATAAATTTGTCGTAATAGGCGTTGAAGACCAGCATATGTTATCTGTTCTTCGAGGTCTTTTCTCAGAGTACCGTAATCTCTTGTACTAATTTTTTTCAGATCTGTAGAAAATTCTTCTTCAGCATATTTCTGATTATTCCATATATCATATCTTGTTTTAACGGTTTTGTTATTTTGTCGGTTGAATTGTTCAATCTTGACAAATGCTATAGAATGATTTCTTAGAAAACTATGAGCTGCCAAACTGTTCTTGATATTATGACAAGTTTGTATAGATTTGCATTTAATTGCAGTACCATTCCTAATTGGACCGGATGATATTAGCTCCGAGTCGAAATTGTCCAAAAATTTTGTTAAGCTGATTGTTTCATCGCCCATAGAGTGTCTTCTTTTGTAAATAAGAACGGTGCCTGTTTTTTGAACATTAGATTCATTATTTGATGTATTTGAACTGGTTGTTTTACTTCTTTTCGAGGTATTTTCATTAGGGCTACTTTGTATTACTGCTGATTGTTTAATAGTGCTTCTTTCCTCGGAATTTGCTGATTCTGTAAGCACTGCATAAATATTATCTCTAGTTAATTTCCTAGAGAGGATTTCTGTTTTAATCTCAAAACAAGTGTCGTTCTTATAACAATCAACTGCATAACCCTTACTAATTTTACGAGTTTGACATATTTTCCTGTGGAATTTTTTCACTATTGTTTCTTTCAAATTCGTAGTATATGTCTCGTTTCTTAGATTTATGACTTTGGATGAGAAGAATAGTATGATGTTTTCCTAAGACATTATTTTCCTGTTTTTCCTTCTTCTTCTCACTCGGTTTCTCCCTTTTCTTTTCCCGTTTCTTACATTTTATCTCTCTAAATTCTTCAGGTGATGTTTCTGTCGATGTTGCATCCATATCGTTGATTTCATCGACTATTTCAAACTGATCTAGTTCATCTTGTACGATGACATTTTCAGATTTTTTCGTTTTCCTTTGGGGGAGAGGTGGCATCTCCTGAGTTCCTCGAGTCATAGATGAATTTGTCCTGTCATCCTTCCTATTTTTATTCTTGTTGACTTCATCGTTTTCTGGGGTCGCACTAGTCCTACTAATCAGCTGATCACTTCTGCCCCTGTTCTTTTTATTTCCTAGAGTACGTTTTTGTTCCTGTGTCTCAGTTTGTGTGGTCTTATCAGCTTGTGCTATGGCTTGCTGTACGATGCTAATTTTTTCCGTTGGTTCTTGTGTGTCGGTTCGCCTACGGGCGGTCTTATTTTGTTCACAGCTCCTCTCGATCCACTCCTCCACCTTTGCTATCAGCATATTTGCCCTCTTTCTGGCTGCTTTGGGGAGATTGTAGCGATTTTCATTATTGTGGCATCCGGAAGATAGGACAATGTCCTTAATACAGCTGAGCATCTGCAAGACATTGGTATATTTCCCATTTCTGCTATATTCCTTGAAGTGTATTTTCTCCCTTTCCGGGTGCATACGTAGTACCAGCTCCTGTGCCTCCTGGACACGGTCTCTGTAATAGGCTTCTAAGTTTTCTTGTGGTTCCACCCAGTGCAGTCCAGCATATATATCCTCAGCATTTCTAATCGCGTCTTCCAAAATATCCTTCTTACATCGGTGGCAAATGGGTTTTCCTGCTTTTTGACTTTCCTCATCCGAAGATGTGCTGTGTCCATCTGAATCCAGAGGGTTGAATTGACAGATGGTCTTCATCTCTTGATTGATGCGATTTTGAACTTTATGTGTTTTCTCCTTCTGCTTGCCCTGTTTTTCCCCGCTCTTTTTCCGAAGTTTATTTGATGCTTCACAGCCACCAGTATTCACCTTGGATCCATTTTTCCTAAAGACCCGTGGGTCTTGTATTTCGACTCTGGTCGGCCTTTCTTCCTCCTCAGTTGAGTCGTCAGATTCTGGGCTCCAGAAATATATTGCCTTGGAAGTTCCTTGGCTAGGCTTTTCTCTTGCATTCGGTGTCATGACGCAAGTTCCTTCCCCCTTAACATAACATAACACAACACAACACAACATAACATAACACTGCATAGCATCACACTGCTCTTCTCCCTTACCAATTGGGCTGGATAGTTTATCAGCGTGGCTGCCTGGACAGTTACGGGCAATATGACCACGATTTTCACACTGGTAACACACTGATCCCAACATCTTCGGGCAACGTGTCCACGTCGACCGCAGTTATAGCAAGCATGCCTTCCTCGCAAGGTCGAGCGAGAATTTGAAACACGACACTTTTCGCAGCCTTCTCCAGGGCCACCTTTACAGCGGTATACCCTGTCATCACCACTCTTGTTGATCTGGTGCTTGAGGAAAGGTCTTCCTCCCCCTAACTTGGAGCATCTATGGGATTCTTCTGAGAAGGAATAAAGTTCTCGCTGCTCGATGAAAGGTATCGGGCCTCCCCCTGGCTTGAAGCATCGCTTGAACTCCGGCGGGAATGAATCAAGTTCTCGTTGCTGAGAAGTAAGGTGGATACCTTTATCTTTACGAAGTCGACACGAGGGTGACTCAGCAGGTAGTGCCAGGAGGGCACTGCTTTCAGATGGGCTTTCGACGAACGGATGTCGCTTCTCAGGAGCTTCAGAGAAGTACCACTTTCCTTGCTGAACATCCAGGACGATACCAGCATCTCTGAAAAAGTCGGTACCGAGAAGGGTTCGGTTTTCTCTGACCTGTGGTAGCACCATCATCTCGGTGGGAATCACTTTACCTTGGACGTTAATGTCCACAGTCGTAGTTAGGACTTTGGCTCTACGAGCATATCCATCGGCTAGTCTCATAACGATAGTCTTGCGGGAAAACAGCAAACCATGTTCTTGTAAGAGATGGTATAGCTTCTCCCCTGCCACCGAATGTGTGGCCCCAGTGTCAGCACACACTGCTCCAAGCTTATGACAGATCATGACTTCGATAGCATTTCTTTGACGTCTCTCGGTCGAGAAACTGTAAAAGTCCAAGGCGTCGACACTAACTTCTGGGGTGTTCGTGGCAGGACTGCACGTTCGACATCGGGACTTGACGACACTAGGTTCTCCGCACCCGTAACATCTTAGGACATGACTGCTACTAGCATCTTCCGATTCCGTATTAGGATGGGATGATAAACTGTATAAGTCCAAAGCGTCCCAACTGAGTCCTGGTCTGTCCGTTGGAGGATTGGAAGTTCGGCATCGGGACTTGGTAACACCAGGTTCCCCACAACCATAACATCTTAAGACAGGATGACGTCCTGCCTCTTCCGATTCCGGATTCACACGTTGATTAGAATGAAAGTTCCTTTGTCGCACTGGGGACCTAGGGGGTTCATGTTGCTTAGAATGCAACTTCTTCCTCTCGCATTGGATTTCACTCTTTTTGTTTCGAAGGTTATCATAAGCATCAAGTTTCTCCACGATCTCTTCAGGGGTAGTCCACTCACTCCAAACATCCAGAAAATGTTCTTTAACTTCAGGTGGGATCCTCTTCTTCATCTGATCCGAAATCATCAGATTTTTCAGCTCGTCAAAGTTTCCAATGTTCGGTTCGGACAGTCGGCCTTCAAAGTAACTTTGGATCTCAAAGTGATAGTCCTTCCAGGTACTTCCAGATGCTTTTCTGTGAGTAGAGAAGACCTGCCGGAACCTTTCCGCACTCAGCTTGAAACGGCGTAAGAGAACCCCCCGGATGTGGTCGTAATCATGGGCCTTATCTTCAGGTTCTCGAGCAATGAGTTTAGCGACTTCATTCGGCAAAACTCCCAGCAGATACACAACCCAGTTCACCTTCTCCACTTTCAAGAATTTTAGCTGTCTTTCAAACAACTTTAAGAATAGCGACATATCATCTTCACTAGGATTGAAATTCCGGATCAACCTGTTCACGTCAAACTTGGGCTGATCGATGAGAGCGACGGATGGCTCTTCTGCCGGTTGCGAGAGTCGTTGAAACTCAAGCTGCAACCGCATCTTTTCAAGTTTAAACGAACGTTTTCGTTCCTTTTCTTCGGCGATCCTAGATTGTTCCTTTTCTTCGGCGATTCTAGATTGTTCCTTTTCTTCTTCGATTTTAGATCGTTTTCTTTTTCTTCGTCGATTCTAGATCGTTTTCTTTTTCTTCGTCGATTCTAGCTCTTTCCTCAGCTATTCTAGCTCGTTCTTCTTCTCCCTCTCTTTCTCCGATAATAGTAGCCAGCAGGGCTTTCACGAATTCTTCCTCATAACCGGAGGACTTTGTTATTACATTCTTGAGATCTACTACGCGCGAATCATTCGGAACTTCCTCTCCTAATTCTAGAGCGAGTAGGATCAAATCACGTTTCTTACCTTTGGCCAAGTACGCCATTTCGATTTTATGCGCTGTCCGTTTCGTACTGCCTTGAGTTCGAGCCACGACGTTGAGCGTCACTTTCATAAGGGGACGTCGTGTCGGAGGTGCGTCTCTTTTCCGTGAGGTGGCGGAATATCCCCAGACACTTGATATTGGAGGGGTGTCCAATTTATACACGAAACTACGGAACTTAACGAAGAAGCCTTTATTTCGAAGCCCACTCAAAACAGCTAACCTTCCAGGACGGAAGCCACATTCCAACTCACGTTCTCTTCTCTTGGAAGATAGATTTCCTCTTCTCACCTTCTTTTAACAACGTATAAGCAAACAAAACGCATAAGGTGCTGTAAGGCCACAGAGAGTTAGTAAAAATATCCATACTGGGGAAATAGATTCGTTACAGACTTGTATTCTCTGCTCCTCGTTGGCCCTCTCCCCTTTTCGAAATAGCGTTTCAGGTCCGGTATTATTTTCGTGTCCGTTCCCGTCATGCACCGGCTGAGTCATTGCTATCTCTGTGCGACTGGACCCCTGCGTGTCACCGTTTGCTGTTTCCTGCGCCTTTTGTATCTCAATGGTGGTGTTCTCTATCCTCAGGAAGTTGTCCTCAGCATAATTGGATTCACCAGTTTCAATGGCTTGTCTGAGTCCAGCGCTGTTTAACTCTTGTGCCTTTTGTGTCTTCAGAATTCTGTCTACTCCCAACATGTCAAGATTTGGGCCCTGATTGACTTGATTGAGTCCATGTACTGATTCTGTTGCGATTGTTCGCAAGGACAACACCTGTTGCTTATTGAGATTGCTCTTGATTATCTTCTCCTTCACGTCTTCACTTTTTGGCTGTTGCTTTTCTCAAGGGGGGGAGCGGGTCCTTTGTTTTTCTCCATTACTTTTTTTCTCGCTCATAAGTTTACGTTTTTTCCCTCAGGCCTTGTTCTTACCTTCTGCCTGAATTCCAAAAGTGTCGCTATTAGTAGTTTTCCCGACCGATAGGATGTCTGGAACCTCTGTCACCTCATGGTCATTTTCTAATGTTCCAGCAGAGTCCCGAAAATTTGCCGCTTCTATTAGTTCCCTTTCGTTTTTTGGTGCTGTAGAGCCAATACTTTCCTCATGGTGATGATATTGAATTACACCCAATTCCGTTTCTTCTTGTGATTCATCCCTATCACTACACTCGCATACAGAATGACCACATCTGCATTTCATAGCGCTGTTGCTCTCCATAAGCGGATTGGATGACTGTCTTCTTTTTCTTCCCTTTTTTGTTCGTTTGCTCCTTCGCAGGTGTTATACTCGTAAAAGTCTCCATGAAAACCTTGCTCAATTGCTTTTCCTTCCGCCATTTGGCCATAACTTTCATTAGTGATAACGGTGAAGCTTTATCGCTTGTCATTTCTGCGCCAGATGTGCTACTTGTTCAGAATGGTCGGGTGCTTTTAAGCTCTGTATATTGGATTCGGTTTTCCCTATTTTCCTGTTCTTACACTTTTTAGTCTTTGATATATTTTCACGAACTACCAGGTCATTGTCTGTCTCAACGGAGGGTTCACTGTGCGATTCCACGTCATCAATTCCCTTGTCATACATCCTCAAATTCTTTGAGCGATGTAACGACATTTTCACTGAAGTTCAAGTTGAATTAGCCTTTCCCACTAGAATTTTTGAAATCCGTTATTTAGTTCCAGATATACGTTACCACCTTACCACGTTACCAGATATACGTTTCTCGCTGTGGCAACACTAAACCCGCCAAAACTTTGGAAAATCTCACGCACAAAAATATTTAATCAATACGTAGCTGTGAACCCGAAGTAGGCGGTGGACAACCAGAAAAAATAACTTGTTTGGAATTCACTCACCAGGATCTCAGTTCGCCGTTCCCGCCGACCATCCATACGCTTAGCATTAGCAGCGCCACGTGCTGTCATATTTACAAATCTTCTAGTGGCCATAACTTGTGAACCACCCGCTCAATTCACACGTAGTAACGCCCTATGTGTTCAGCTTGCACTCAGAAATACGCGGATATATCGCACAACACCTATCAATTACTGGAGCATATTAAAAAACTATTTACTGGGGAGTAACACCAACTTATATGTTGATTTTTCCAGTGACTGGACTGGACTCCCGTGTGATTGACGACTCTTCTCGCTACCATACCATTTTGAAAGAGTTTCCAGAGCCAACTAATTCATCTGAAACCTTTCGTTCTATCAAATACAGCACCGAAGCTCTTGGGCCTTCCCATTGCACATTGTGCCGAAAGCTAATGGTGCAATTCGTCCTGTCGGAGATTATCGACGATTGAATGCGCAAATGGTCCCTGACCGTTATCCGATACCTCACTTCCAGGACATTTCACATGCTCGCCATGGTATGAACATCTTTTCAAAGTTACGAGTTAAGTTACTAAGTTTAAGTTACAAAGTTTCAAAGTTAAGACATCTTACGAGCATACCACGTCATTCCAGTCAACGAACCGGACATTCAAAAAACCGCTATCATCACTCCTTTTGGACTGTTGAGTTTCCGTTTCACCACTTCGGTCTGTGCAACGCTGCCCAGCCCTTTACGTTTCATCAATGAAATTCTCTGTGACGTTCCGAATTGTTTCGCTTACCTAGATGACATACTAGTTTTTTCAGCCGATGAAGATTCGCATGTATCCCAATTCCGACAAATTTTTCGACAGCTAGACCAATATGGCATAACGCTCAACGTATCTAAGTGTCGGAACTTTCGTTCCTTTGCCATAAAATTTCCGCAGCTGGCATTGGACCTCTACCCGAAAAAGTACAAGTTATTCTAAACTACCCGTTGCCGAAGACTATCAAAGATTTGAGACAATTTTTCTAGGACTTTTAAATTTTTTCGAGGTTCTTTCCACACGCTGCACACAAACAAGCCAGATAAACTGCTTTTTTCAAAGGCTCTAACAAAAACGAAATACCTTGGACAGAATAAGATCGACAGGCATTCACAGAAAACTCTCAGCCAATGACAGCGACTACCGAACCTACCACTCGTACTGGAACAAAAGTCTGATTCCCTGACTGCTATAAATCGTGACTGAAGTCACTGGTGGGGGTCTGCCGTCAAGTAAAAACCAGACAGATGGCAGCATGGATTCTGGCAGATGAGAATAAGGAAAAAGTCTTTCTCTTTGTGAGGATAATACTGTCGACATCACCAATCTACGAACCATGGGCGGAGATACGGGGGGGGGGGCCGTGGGGGGCATTGCTCCCCCCCCCCCGCGTCAAAGGTAAAGTCGACTGATCTAATATATATATGTATATATGAGCTGACATCATCATCATCGTGCCCCCCCCCCCCAGCAATAATAACCTTGCTCCCCCCAGACTTCCAAGTCAATCTCCGCCTATGCTGCGAACGTTGATAGTTCGTTCTCGACCATTGAGTTCGCCATGCGCCATCGACGCTATCACATTTATCGTTCTTTGTAAATATGTTTAATAAATAATAATATTCATTTCCGTACCGCTCTCGCTCCACTCTCAACCAAGTCTATATTCCTCCATAGGTAAGGTCTCAAAACCCTTACGGCATACTCCAGTCCAGGACGAGCTAAGTCCCAGAAAAGTGGAAGAATCAGCTTAAGAGAACGCGAAGACAACTTCTTAGGGGCCATTCAAGTATTACGTAAGCAGATTTTCAGCCATTTTTGACCCCCCCCCCCTCCCGTCAGCAAAATTTCGTCAGCAGCTTAGAATATTTCATATCTTCAAAAAATGGTGGTTGATGACGTAAGCAACCTTCAAACCCCCCTCCCCCCTTGTCATCAAAAGTCAGCAAATCCGAAAACCCCTTTCCCCCCCACCCCCATTCCTCGATGCTGACGTAATACTCGAATGACCCCTTAAGAATGAAACCCAGCATTTTTTTCCTTTTTTTTGACCACGCCTTTTTTTCTGATCTCGAACGTCACCCTATCGTTTGGATTCGCGACTACCCACCTTAGCTTCACGTCATCTGCGAATTTGCTAACAATCCTGTCGATATCTTGATCGAGTTTATCGATAAAAGTATGGACCCAAGGACACTTCATTGAGGGACTTCACTTGTGACACCTGTCCAATCGGAGAATTTCCCCGTTCACCATAACCCATTGTTACCTATCTCTGAACCATGATTCTATCCAATTCAGCAAGTTCCCTCCAATCCCAATCTCATGTAAACGCTTCAAGTGTTTACCGTGTTGGACCCGATCGAATGACGTCTGGAAATCAGGAAAATCCAATTGGATCTGGAAATCCCATTGACTTACCGTCCCAACTTTCAGGCGCCGAGAGCCAACTGTGATTCGAGTATTAGCTAGCGTTTCTTTTCCTTTGTGGCAAATTGGAATTTGGAGAGAAATAAACCAGTGGTTGTTTTCGCTTTTATACTCCAAAAACTTAATCACCGGTAGGGATCTCACCTCCACTTCCTCGCGGTTCGGTGGCGGGTGGCCCTAGGGCCAGCCAACGGGGGTGAGTGGCTCAGACGGAACAGCAGTTCGCCCGTCGACACTTAAATTGCAAGAATGGCAAACAATGTTGAGGTCGGCTCTGCCCAGCTGCCTCGACCATGTGTGGGAGCTCTGAAACGAGCGAAAAAGTTCGAGGAGAAGTAGCCAGAATGATCACCAAGGGTGATCTACACGCCAAGCTGAAGTAGGTCCTTGAGGAGCTTTTCAAATATCAAAACACTCGGAGGCCCTAGCCGAGGAACAGAGACTCTTCAGAGATGACAAGGCGTACCTGACGAAGCAGCTACAAGACGCCAGGAACAGACGAAGAAGCACAGCTTCCTCTACAGAGAGTGACAGACAGTTGCAACAGTAACTAACAGACCTCAAGAAAAAACTTGAGGAGGAGAAGACCTTGAGAAAAGGATCAAAATATTGCAGGATCAAAGAGAACAAGTTCAGCTTGAACTGCAATGCAAGAAGCATGAAGCAAGGAGCATGATTACCTCACAGAGCTTGAAATGAGGAGGGAAGCCAGCAAGGCGCTGGAGAAGTCCCTCGAGCAGTCTTTCCATGAGGAAGTGGTAGACATGCTTAGCTCAGACGCTGAGCAAACGGACATTGACTTAATAAAAGTCAAATACAACCATGGTGCCATCCTAAGGATGGTCGAGGAGCTCAAGTGCTCTGATGATAGAGCTGAAGATGCCAAGAAGGCTGAGACCATCAGGGTCACCGAGGAGAAGGTGTTTCAGTGGCCATTATCATCGTGCAGCAGACTTCTGGCCGCCAAAGATAGAAAACAATAGATTTCAGGATCAACAGCCACAGAAAAAGGGCCCCAGCTTCATATGCGAGGGTTGTGACACAAAAGGGCCCCCGTCAAGGACAGGTCAGGAGCGAAAAAGGGGCGGTCACGAAACATCGTGACCTTTAGCTTAAAAGGTGACTCTACAGTCAGAATCACCAGTGAGCTTAAGAAAGCTTACAACACATCAGGAGCAGGCATCCGGGTAGTGGACTTCTGGGAGACCAGGAAAGGAGTTGCCTTGGCGGAGGTGCAAAGCAGTCAAGACGCAGCCAAGCTAAAGGCTGATTTTGAGCAGGATCCCAAGTCGAAGATTGGACAGATTATGAAGAACAACCCGAGGGTTGTCATTCATGACGTGGCCAGGGAGATCGAGCTCCTTGAGCACATAGGAGAAGTGGCCACGAGTGACACACCGATACTCAAAATAATCACAAAATTCAATTCACGAAGACGTGACGCCAGAAATTGGGTTCTGGAAACAGATCCAGGAACTTTCAAGATCCTCATGTCAAGAGGAGCAGTGGATGTCGGCTTGCGCCGGAGCATGGCATGGGGGGGGGGGGGGGCTCTCAATTGCTTTTAAAACATACCTCCATCGCAATATGTGTACATTCATCCGTCTTAACGAAACCCCGAAACTTTTCTCCAACTCCCAATCCCATCTCGTCTGTAATCACCACAAAATTTGTTAATCGCGACAGTACCCAATTGTTCTGGGAAAATATGTTGCAAAAATTTTGTACGTCTTTTTTTTTCTTTTTTGACACATAATAAAGTGTTCCAGACTCTGCCAGGAAGCTGGGCTGGAAGAGATCTCGGCAACGGGATAAGTCCAGTGGCAAAGTTCTGGCGTTCGTTCCTTCATTCAGCTGTAGTCGATGAATTATTTTTCTTTAAACTTTCTCAGTGGTGAATTTTCTTGTCGAGGAATTGCGTGGTGGTGAATTTTCCGGCGGTGAAGTGTTTTAAGTGAATTTTCCGCGGAGGTCACGAAAACACTTTCGAATTGTTCTGTTGGCAAGTATTAGTTTTTTTTGATAATAGGTCTGTTTGTGTCTTTTTGAATGAATTCATGAATTTCCAGGAGTCTTTTCTGGGACACCTTATACATCAGGAGTGGGTTTATACTGGCACAACCTTTTTAGTCCGTGGGCCATACATGCGCTATTTCTGCCGCTCGCGGACCAGAAACTTATTATGAACTATATTTTACGGGGCATTTTCATAATTTTGGCCATCCCATGTCTGTTTTCTTTCCCGTTGGATCTCCCGATGGAGGACGATTCTCCCATTAGGTTTCGTGAGGGGGCGGGCCGAGATGGTTGACATTAGGCTAACTAATTAACTGACTAACAGTTATAGACAATAGCCCTATTTGAGTTGTGGGGCTTCAAGCTGAGAGCCTCCGATTGCCAGGTAATGGCGTACGTCCTCCGGGACGGGTCGCTTGAGTTGCAGAGCTTACCATCCCAACTAATTACAACTGGCGTTTGAAAATTCCCGATATCTTTTCTCTCAAGAAAATCAAAGGTGGTTCTACGAAAGCAAGGAACCATTATTCTGTTATCATCTTTACCTGAAGAAAAGCTACAGATAAAACTAACGACACTATGATCACTGAAAGAAAACTCGTCCTCATCGAAACATGTTCAACAAGATCCTCATTAGTATTGAAAACTTAATCCGAAATAGCAGTACTACCTAGTGGCTTCTGATGCAAAAAATTATCGAGCACAAAATTAAAAAAGCCTCTTTTATGTTGATCCCTAGCTGAAAGGTTCTCCCAATAGATACCCAGAAAGCTGAAATCACCTAAAATAACTACACTCTTATACTTACACATGTGGGAAATTTCATCATGAAATTTGGCTATGTAGTTTGTATCCCTATTCAGTGGATTACAACAAACCCCTACAATAAGCTAAAGACGCCTTTTGTTTTCAAGCTCAACCCAAGTAATTTCAATATCATTACCCTTACACGCTCTAGCCTGCAAACTCGATTTCCCGTTAATCAAGGCTCCACCCTCTTCTCCCCCCCCCCCGTCCGTGCAAGATCTATTTCTAATTATATCCTGCATCGCATCCTGAGATGAGTAAAAAGGGTTCATCATTTGCCCAAGATTCTGTAATGGCTATAAGATCTAGCTAGGCCCTTCACAGTTATTATAGTTTCTAAAAAATATTTCTTATTGCCCAAGCTCCTGGAATTTAGTAGCACACATTTTAATTTGCCTTGTGAATTAACATCAATCGAGAAGTTATCCTACTCAGAATGGAGATGGGTATTTCTCCATCAATAATGATATACAAGATAAACAGAAGACTGGATGTTGTGAAGATATTTATTATTTCAGATGTTAATTTTTTAAGGAAGGAAAAAACTCATCTCTGCCTCTACCGGGAGTCGAACCCGGGTCCCTCGATTGCCGGACGAGTGCTCTGACCGCTAAGCTACAGAGGAGATAGAGATTTTCCTTCGCTAGAGCGTATATGTGCCGAACGGAACCGTGCAATGGACGGTGAACCGATCAGCTAATAGCTCATGGACGACGAGCCACCAGAGGGCTATATATATGACATGAATGCTGTATGTCAGTAGCCTCTGTAGCTTAGCGGTCAGAGCACTCGTCCGGCAATCGAGGGACCCGGGTTCGACTCCCGGTAGAGGCAGAGATGAGTTTTTTCCTTCCTTAAAAAATTAACATCTCAAATAATAAATATCTTCACAACATCCAGTCTTCTGTTTATCTTGTATTAACAAGTGGAGAGCGACATTCATGTCAAATAATGATATATCTTGTATTATTGACTAACCCGCATTTTTTTGTCTACTTGATCTAAGAGTAAAAGGTCTGACCTAAACCTATCGTAAAACTCTCAGACACCTCGCCTATTCTAGTGAATCCCATCCCAACAAAGCCACCTATCAATGAAACCAGCAAGATTTAAAAATGTGACTTTCAGAGAAGATATATATATATACTCCCACCTGATCTGTTCCCATCTACGTGACTACCCGCTCAGGCAGCTTTCACCTACGAAAACCGTCTCGAACGTTTCTAATCATCCCCCCCCCCCTCCCAGGAAGACAACAGCGCTCTAAACCATGAAACGCTACACACCCTATTCCCCAGTTCCTAACCATAGAATCCCCGATAAGTATACCCCTATCACTATCACCCTGTGTGAATTGTCGTTGTTCGTGGAGATTACTTCTTCGACTCCGTTGGTCTTCGGGTGGCTCCGTTATACCCGGGCTTTCCAAAATCCTAACTCTCTCCGGTAACGCTTCGACCTGGAGCCCCAACCTTTCCCTCTCTAAACAACCCTTGCACTTGAAACTATCAGCTATTATCCCCCCCCCCCATAGATCATGGAAACCTCCCGTCGAAAACCCTACACAACACTAATCGATGTCGGGGCATGCTAACACTATTGCCGAAAACTAGATGATAAATAACTACACTTAAAAAATAGGAGAATGAGAAGTATTAACAGAAAATTACAATAACCTAAAAGGCGTTACAATACAAAATACACGTAACAAATTATACCTATTTTATTACAAACACGAAAAAAATTAGGTCCAAAGCAAAATTACAAGAATACCCGAGGGGAAATATTCTACTCTGGTTGATAATACTAGCGCCCAAAGCACCCAAGCAAAGTGAATCAAAGACGCTGGGGAAAGTACCTAAATGGCCAAAACAGAGAAGCAATACACTCTCCTATACGACCACGTGGGCTAAAATTTGATATGCACAAATAAACGACGGGAAAAACCTATCAAAAGAACGAAGAGAATTAAATTGAAGCAAGAGAGAAAATGAATATGAAGCAAGAGAGAAAATGAATATGAAGCAAGAGAGAAAATGAATATGAAGCAAGAGAGAAAATGAATATGAAGCAAGAGAGAAAATTAATATGAAGCAAGAGAGAAAATGAATATGAAGCAAGAGAGAAAATGAATATGAAGCAAGAGAGAAAATGAATATGAAGCAAGAGAGAAAATGAATATGAAACTTAAAAAATGGTAAATACAAACACTTATCTTAAAAATGAACCCTTAATAAACACTCATTAAAATAAACCGAAGAAGCAAAAGCCTCAAAAGTGAAATGCTGCGTTTGTGAAAAAACCTAAAAACCAAAAATGTACGAAAAACATGGTATAGATAACACAATGTTTTGAGATATCTATTTATACAGATACAGGATACCAGATCCTTACGTCCCCGGAGGCACAGCAGCTAATCTCCGAACAAAGGGATCGTACTCGGTGCACAAAAAGTGCGTCTGATCCTTACCGAAGCACAGATAAGGATGATATGGTAAATAATGATTAATCAATTTTCCACTACAACTAGAAAACGGTTAGAGATAAAACCGGGTTGGTAGGGTGTTTTATGTTCCACTTGGGCTCGTCTATCAACCCCTTCCGTTTTGCAGCAGATTAGTAGCAGTTTACGCCGTATATTTGGATTCACACAAAAACACTTTCGAATTCATTTCAAATTCTTGAGATGGACGTGGTCGGGGAATGGATCCTTTCTTCATAGCATTTTTCTTATATATTTGTATATACAGACTGTCCCAAATCGCTTGCACAGTAGATATCTCTGCATCCGTTGACTTTGGAAATATATTTTTTAATTTGAAAAAAGTTCTCATCACTGCAGTTGCTTTTGCAGTTTACTTCAAGTCCAGAACTGCTAAGAACGCTGCAATATCAATTTAGACTCCGATTCTTAGACCACGATTAATCGTATTTTGTTGATTTATACCATGGGTGGGGATACGGGGGGGGGCACTGCATTACCCCAGCGTCAAAGGTGAAATTGACTGATCTAATGTATATATGCATATGTGAACTGACATCATCATCATCGTGCCCCCCCCCCCCCCAGAAATAGTGACCGTGTCCCCCTCAGACTTCCAAGTCTATCTCCGCCTATGGTTTATACTACTCTTGTAGTCGGACTTGTTATTCTGTTATACATATTTATATAGATATATACATAATATACTTATTTAATAAGATTCCGGATGCACCCATCTTTCGGAGAACGCTTCGATATCTCCTAAAGATGGGAAACGGAGCGTGTCCGGTCCTTCAATGTCCAATGTTTACTTTATGCAGTTAAAATTTCAACATTTATTTGAGGGCTCGCGTACTTTTATGTAGATCCTTGCACTAAAACTTCCAATTATTGAAAGGTATATCTCACTCTGAAAAAAATCATTAAACAAAATAAATATTTTTAAATGCAATATTTATCGAGATATTGAATATGTAAAATAATTATGTTTTGGCATCTTATTAACGTGTTGGTAAGTTTCCATTGGATCAAAAGTCACTATTTTTAGGGACTTCACACAAATAGAATGAACTCAACCACTTTATTTTTTTATTCGCAAAAGCTGAATTTCTTGACAATTATTTCGACAAACTGCAGAATTTTTACAACAACAGAGTTTAATTTACGTGTCGCAATTTGTAAACCACCGTCTCAATTATTGGCGACAAATGCTGAAAACTTCAAAGTGAAATTTATCCGTTATATTGCATTTAAAAATATGAAATTTTTTATTAAATGACTTCTAAGAGCTGCATTTACATTTCACTAATCGGAGGTTTCAGCACACCAGGGTCTACATAAAAAGTAAATTTTTCTATTTTTTCATGTATATGACCTATTGGGAAATTTAAGACGTGAGTAACTGCACGTCATTTGAAAATGTTTTGTAATTTCACGTACGTTTCTAAGGTTGACGGTTGCAGAGACATCCACCGTGCAAACAATTTGGGACAGTCTATATATTTTTAATCTTTGTTGTGGATTTATTATGGCTTTTATTGCCATCCGCCTTCTTAATTTTGTTTCAGTCCGACAGCGATGGAGGAGTACGACTTTTGCATCGCTGTTCTAGCTTTGCTAACTGGTAAGTACAGTTATATTTCAATACACACGTACTATATTCAGGTGCGGATCCAAAGAGGTGATGGAGATCATCGCTCCTCCCAAGAGCCAAATAATGTGGGGAAAATCGGTCTGCCGCGTATAATGTACTGTCACCTGGTAATTGTAAAAGTTGCTATACAGCCTAAAAACTTCTATAGAAGAGTTGATCAACTTTGCCCAAGAATATTAAGAAGACACCAACGAATAATACACGAAAATAAAAAGTCCTAATGCATTTCAACACCAGTGGGTGCCGTCTTCAGAGAAAAATATAACCACTAGTCACGCTGACCGAGTTTCCCACTTGGGTTGAATACCAAATCTTAACGCTCGGTTGCTCAGCGGAAGAAGTACGTCTGAGTGGGAAACTCGGTCAGCGTGACTGGTAGTAAAATTTTCCTCTGAAGACGGCACCCATTGGTGTTGAAATGAATTAGGACTTTTTATTTTCGTGTATTTGCCTTATTCGTTGGTGTCTTCTTAATAAAAACTTCTACCTATATACAGAGCTGATCCTAGAAATTCTGCCGATTTAGGTAAATAACATTTTGCCTCCCTTAAGATACGACTATCTGAAAAGAGTTTACTTTCTTCACCTCTATTACCTTGATACAGGGGTTCCCAAAGTGTTGGTCATGGCCACCTTGGGGGAGGTAACTTTGATTTAAGTTGTCGAGAGGGAATTTTTTAAATAATAACGGCCTGGTGAGAAAGTAAATATATTAAATCAATATAATAACTCTTCTTTGAAGGGGCAGCGTGGTCCCATAGTAGGCTCACCTGTTTACATTTTTCCCTATGGGTTTTGGAAAAATGCCTGCCCTTCCAAGGATTAATTAAGCTGTTTAGCAAATATATATATCATATAACGCATTAAAACTCTACATAACATTTACTGAAAATAATTTGAAGAAAAATCGTATTGTCTGTAGGTTGCACACAAAAACACAGAGCCTCACAGTGCATGTGAGGCTCCAACGTATTTATGTTGTCAAGTTGCGCTAGCTATGTGTTCGTGCTGCCGTCTGTCTTCGATTTGATGAAGTAAACATGGAAATGCTTGAATTTTCATGTTATGTTAGTGCCGTGTTGTAGGTCTGCCTGCTCTCGCGGAGATTTCTTTTACGTCCAAACGCCAATGAAATAAATTCAAACAAATTATTTGTGTTTTCTTTCCTCTCTTCACCATCGTGAAATTTTATAGTAACCCCTATCTACGGAGGTAACTTTTCTTTCCCTCCTTTTAATGCTTTTTTTCTTCTACATATATTATACATCTTTTTACTATGCATGTCAGAGCGAAAGAGAACACGTAAGGTGAGGGTGAAAAGAGGATTGTAAAAAAAACCTTTCATCGACTTTATCTAGTATACTTTTTCCTTTTATATACGTATTCCCCCCCCCCCCCTTCTTTTTCTTACGTGCGGTTAGGTTAACACAAGGTCACCAGTTACCAGATTTATCGCCGATTCGTCAAATAGAGACAGTTCAAATGTCTTGCCAAAAGCTTGTACATGAAGTGGTTAAATCGTGATAACCCACTGTTTTAGCAGCAGAAACCGATCTAGCAGTTTCCCTAACTACCTGTTGTCTTATACAGGCGTTGCTAACTGCATCGAATTACGTTGATTGGTTGCATTTCTCTTTTATTTGCAAATGCTTGTCTGTACCAGTTTTTTCGGTACTTTAGTGTAAGCAAGGAATGTTTGGGAATTAAAATGAAACGAAGGTACTTTAAAGTTTCCTGTCATTAGTAATAGGGTTAAGGGTCTGATAGACAGAGCATTCGACGTGCACAGAGCATGAAAATGTAATAAAATGTCTTTGTTCGACGCAAACCACAAAATGCCGTAGGCAACCACGAGACGCCTCGGGGACCAGCGCGGGTAAGTTGGCAAGTTTAGAGAAACGCGTTGGTCCACTGTCCCATGGTGAGATATTTTATTAACTTTCCCCGCTCCGTGCGCGATAAAGTGGAACCAAAAGTTTCGAATCACCCTTGGCATCTGTCGATAATACACTAACAATGGGACGATCTTTTATTTCGCCCGAAAAAAAACGGGCAGATTTTGCTTTTTATGTCTATTACCGAGAACGTAAGTGAGCTTACCGGTGAGCCGGACTTGCGAAGGTCGTGTTGGGAGCTTGGTGCCATCTCTCTTCCAGAAATGGTAGTTGCAGCTACGTGACAGAAAATATTCTGGAAAAGACTGAGGCTATCTACTAGCCGAAACTTTTGAACATTTCCGTATTGTTGACCTGGGTTAGCACGCTCTTTCCCTACATTGAGAACAGAAAAGCCTCCCATACCGTACACTACCCGTTAGCGGAGACCTCTTGTTAACAATCACTTTTTTTAATTACGTCGATATGGGACTCAATTTATTTTACTATCCATTAGCGGACACTCCTGGTTAACGGACAAAATTTACAGTCCTATGGGTGTCCGTTACCTCTGCTGTATATGTACTGTTTATTATTCTAGTACAGGGTGCTCATTTGCCGATATACGACCCACTAGCAGCAGTAAAAATCAACGAATGCGAATGAAATTTGAGGTTTGGAACCGTTGAATTGATATAGTAGGTTTCAAAGTATATGCTCGAGAATGAAAAGAGAAACAAAACCATAGCTCTCGTGGTTAAAGTCAAAGCAACGAAATTTCGAAAAAAAAATTTAGATGGCAACACGCACTTTCATCCATTACCAAGTGATCGGCGAAGCGAAAATCCGTGAATGGCTTTAGAACGGTACCTGTAGCAGCATAAACGCCGGCGTAGGACGCAAGCAAAGAAAGAAGATCTTACTTGGAGAGGATTCTCACTCAGAGGTGTTGGTGCTCTAACCCCTCTAGGGTCAGAAATTCGATCTGCGTTGATTGTTTCCACATGTTACATTGACTGCGTCGCGCGCCGGCGTTTATGGTGCTACAAGTACCGTTTTTAACATCGTTTACGACTTCTTACTGCGCCGATCACTTTGCATTAAATTCCTATTTGAATTATTCGAAATTTTGTTGGTGTAACCGAAACCAGGAGTGCTAGGTTTTTGTTTTGAGTACATACGGTCGACCTTCGGTTTTCGTATTCAATTCGTTCCTCAAGTCCGTTCGTAAACCGAATAACTCGCAAACTGAAAGTGAAGATTGTAGGTGAGGGTGCTCTCCACGTGTCCTTCGCGATTCTCTACCACGGATGCGAAGGAGCTGATAATCTTCTACAGGCAGTCCGATATACGCTTGTGTTTGGCTGTCGGCTTGCGCAGTAGCACGACTCACCAGTGACAACAGAGTCGATGATGCACGTACTATAGCCACATGTTTTTCCTAATATCTATATTGCAAATAAATTTACAATAATAATAACCCCAGAAGGCATGAAATGCACTTATACTGGAAGGGAAAAAAAATAGAACGGGAAGCACTTCGCACACGGAGTCAGGTCGAAATCCTCAATAGCGGAAGCAAATCTTGCGTAGGAGGAGCATACAAGTTCTGATGGAAGACATATTCTTGCCACATGGCATCTATATCCATGGAAAAAGCAATCCCTTCTAGCCGTTGGTATTCTGATTTGGAAGCGATGCCTACGTAGGTTAACTCGCCTGTCTATGATCTCAAAGAAAGGTTCTCTCGATGGTAGACAAACAATTTGGTGGACTAGCTTGTAGCACATCTCCAGATCTGCAGCGATTCTGATTCTATGCTATTCCAGCGAGTGTAAACCCAGAAATTGAAGTCTCTGGCAATAAGATAGGCTGCTCGTGCCAGGTATTCGTTTAGTAAACGACTTCTGTGGCTTTTCGAGGAGCTTCATATCCTTGATTTTGTAAGGGCTCCATATTTGCGAACAGAACTCCGGAGTCAGGCGAATGTACACACAGAAAGCATATGACGACATATGTGCATCACACTTACGGTATGCCGTACGTAATATATATGAAATTCTATTAGCTTTGCAGACTATGCCATGATCATGATCAGTGAAATCCAGAATGCGGCTCATTGCAATTCCTAAATCCACGCATGTATCCAATTGCTGTAACGTTTCATTACCTAGTTGGTAATATTCGGGATCGGTGCGTCTACCTAAATGCATTGATCCACTTTTTGATGATGAAATAGGTAGCTTTTACTGACAACTCCACTGGAAAAGTTGTTGGCATGCAATTCTTAGGCCCCTAGTGTTTTCCACTGGAGAGAATAACTTCACGTCATCAGCGAATTGCAATAGCAGTGTCGCCTTAACGCATGGGCCTCATGAACTTGAGATGTGGTTAAAATTTTAGAAACTAAGCCATGTAGATTGGTAGACCGGCATTTTTAGTAAGGCAAAGACAGAACAAAGATGCCCTTAAGACAGCATTGGTCACATGCTGTTATCAAAGAACTGCTTTGAAAAGTTCTTTGGTTCAATTTGAAATGACTGCTGATTCATGGGCTAGATCAGAATAGTCGAAATCTACCTGTTTAAATATTTCTAAAAGAAAACAAATCGTCATGTGACCACAGACTTCTGAAAGGTGGTTTCTCAGGGAATTGCGTGTTCGTAAGGCTTGCTTTTTGCCAACTGGTGCGTTCGTAAACCGAGAACACGAATTCGTAAAATAAATAATTTTTTACCGTTGAGCAAAACCAATTGTCCGCAAACGAAGCCGTTCGTAAACCGAGGGTTCACTGTACTCTGAAACACCCATATCTCGAATTTCATTCGCATTCGTTGATTTTTGCAAAGGACTCGTACGTCGGCAAACTTATTTTATGACCACCCTGTACTTATAAAAGTTAATATAATGTCACATATTCTATCTTTTTTATAGCCAATTTCTCACTGCGTCACTGTGCAGAAGATGGAAAAGCGTGGTCTTATTCAGAAAAATATGGTAAGGATTACACATGCTTTCGATTTGCATAGCAGGGATGCAGAACCTCCATGCCGCGGGCCAGATGAGGCCCGCCAAGGAGATTCAATCCAGCCCGCGAAAGGTGTTCCGGTAGAAAAGTATCAATACGCACATTACGATCAATACGTAGACTGACCATATTTCCTTCATAAAAATACGAGAAATCTCTTTTCATACGGGATATCGCCAATTATTACCAAAACAATTTGTCAAATACAAGCAAAAAAAAAATTCAATTAAGGCCAAAAGCATTGTCAAAGGCAAGTAAGCAAAAACATTGTCAAAGGCAAGTAAGCAAAAGCATTGTCAAAGGCAAGTAAGCAAAAACATTGTCAAAGACAAGTAAGCAAAAACATTGTCAAAGGCAAGTAAGCAAAAGCATTGTCAAAGGCAAGTAAGCAAAAGCATAGTCAAAGGCAAGTAAAGCTGCCTTTAAAATGCCAACTAAAGCCAAATAGCATTCATTGTCAAAGGCAAGTAAAGCTGCCTTTAAAATGCCAACTAAAGCCAAATAGCATTCATTGTCAAAGGCAAGTAAAGCTGTCTTTAAAATGCCAACTAAAGCCAAATAGCATTCATTGTCAAAGGCAAGTAAAGCTGCCTTTAAAATGCCAACTAAAGCCAAATAGCATTCATTGTCAAAGGCAAGTAAAGCTGTCTTTAAAATGCCAACTAAAGCCAAATAGCATTCATTGTCAAAGGCAAGTAAAGTTGCCAATTACAGGCAAAAAAGTATTGTCAAAAGCAAGTTGCCATTACAAAAAAAAACTCTAAAAAGCAAGTTGCAAATTGGAGCAAAGAAAAAAACCAAAGGTGAGTAAAGTGGCCGATCACTTCAAAAAAAAATTGTCGAAGGCGAAGAAAGTACAATCGCCCCCTCCCTCCCGTATTCGCGGTTTTTTACCTTTATTGGAAAAAAGTTTTCAGCAACACTCAGCGCGTCATTCACGTGTTTTGCTTACAAAATTTGAGTTGTGCGTGTTTAGCATGGCTCATCTTTCTAGTGCTACTAAACTAAACTAAACTAAACGAACCGAGCACGTCCAGGACCTGTCGCACCAGCGCGATATAAGCTCTGTACCATGGAGGGCGTGGTCGTGCCGGAAAGACTCCAGCTGGCAGTCCGGCCGTGTTAGGGAAAAATAAGAAGAATAAGAAAACAGAGAGGAAAATCAATAAAAAAGGAGAAAAAAATAATAGTTATAAAAATAAGAAAAATAAATAAATGATGAAGGGAAAATAATAATAAAAAAACAAGTAATAATAAAATAATAAGTATAAATAAAAATAATAAGAAAATATTAATGTTGGGCAAGCTGTGAGCTCTTGGCCTCTTTCCTTGTGCAACTCTAGTGGGCTTTTAGCCTCTTTTCCCTTTTCACGATTGTGGCATAAGCTGATCATGGGCTCTCGGCCTCTTTCGATGTTCATGCCGTGTGGGCTTGTCAACTCTTTTATTGGGCTAACTGGTGGGCGCCGTGCCTCTATTCACTGCGGTCCAGTTAGTAGGCCTCTTTTCCCATTTTCGAGATTTTCTCTTCACGTGGGTTGTCAGCTTCGGGTTCGCTGGTCCGGCGGCAGATGGTTCGCTTTCTTCTGACTCCGACGCGGATGTAGATATCTCCGTGTATCGGCGCCTGGCAGATAGTCTCGTCGATCGCCTTAGCGGTGTCGGTTCTTGTTGCATCTGCTCGGCTTCCTGTCTCTCTGGACCCATTTACCTGACTTTTTCTGGGTTGTTCCGAAGGAATGCAACAAGATCTGCCAATTTTCTCGTCAGCTCGGGTCTGTCCAGGATGTTCTTTGTCCAAGCTGCGATCTACCTCTCGGCTGGCGCGTTAAAACGTAGGTGTGCCGTGTGCGGGCAGGCTGTTGCGCATTGCATTTTCGTGCCTATCTGGCCGCACCCACACCTGTCTGACGGTACCACCTTAAACCTTCGCAAGTTGGCGGTAGAGGGCCCATGCCCTGTAACGAACATGATACTCTCCCTTCTCCATTTATTCATCTTGTTTCTGACCCTCGGTAGAATCTCGTGTGTTGACCGCCCTGGTTTGTCGACGGTATCCCATGCTTGCTGCCACTCTTTATCATATCTTTCCATAGGGTCGCTTTGGCTGCCGAGTGGAGGAGGAGTCAGAAAAAGCCGGAGACCGCAGCCTGGGATTTCAAAAGAAGTGTGGAAAAGACTTCTGGGACAAGTACGAAGAAGTCGGCATGTTGAAGTGGGGAAAACTTGAGAATGTTCTAAATACTTGATGATATGAAGAAGAAGAAATGGCGAACAGAAATCCCATTGTTCTTTCAGAAAACATCGTCAACAATTGCGGCACCTTCTTTTACATTCCCGTCTACCTCTGTGTCACCCTGTTCTTTCTTATGATGTTCAATAAACAAGATATATAATGAAAAACCTATGGTTTCGGTTATTCGCGGATTTCCGTATTCGCGGTCACAACCGGAACGTAACTCCCGCGAATACGGGGCCGACTGCAGCTGCAATCAAAATAAATAATGTCAAAGGCAAGTAAAGTTCTCAACTATTGCTAAAATTTCTGAGAATTTCCAATGGCAGAAAATGATAGCTATTGCAAGATACAATGTGATAGTCTAAGTGAGATGAAAATATTTTTGCGACTAGAACGTAATTATGATAGAATCATAATTGGCAGAATATGCAGCTAATCCGAACAATAGGCACCGGGACCTATTCGGATTACCGAGGTTTGTATTTTAAACATGGCTATTTTAAAACTGTAATAATAGTGATTATCTGCATCAGTGGGATAAGAGTTACAGACCAGATAATTCCGTTTAACAATGACCAAAACAATTGGGGGAAATTAAAGTGATTTTTATACTCTCCAATGCTTCAGCCAATGGACCAAGGGGGAGATATAAAACATCAGATAAGTGTACAAAAATGTTGTTTCGATATCTTATTGGAGATTAGAATGATTTCCCTTCCCATTCTCCAAAACATTAAAAAAAGAAAAAAATTCTATGAAAAAAGTCATTCACTGGCCTGTAGAAGCATGGAAAACGTAACGGAAACGTTTGTAAAGAAAAATTAGGAACAAGACTTGCTTTTTTGCGACCATAACCAAGAAACAACAAAGGCATCCGACGAAATCCTGAAGCTTTTAAAATAAATCCCTAGTTGCGAGGAAGCAGGGGAAAAGATGCTGGTGAAATGTTATCATTAGACACCAATAGCCTGGGTGCCGCCTGCAGCAAATAAAAACTGACAGCTGTGACGTCACGGACGATCTATGTGTGTGTGTGTGTGCCAGAAGGTGGAAGGTGTTGCTGTGTGTGCGCATGAGGGAAAAGAAGAAGAGTCAGTCGATGCAGGGGCGTAGCCAGAAATTTCGTTCGGGGGGGGGAACCACTTTCATTTTGGGGGGGGGGGCAAAGTGACAGAACAATGGATTTGGCCATCTTTTTCCCTTTTTTCGGTCATTTTCTCACATTTCGGGGGGGGGGGGGAACCAGACCCCCAAGTCCCCCCCCCTCGCTACGCCCTTGAGTCGATCGGTACACACCGAAGAGTGTAAACGCCCGTTAACCGTTAGTATCCGAAGATGTAAATATAAAATTATATTTTTTAATTAAGAAGTAATGTTTCTAATTACCGAAGTCACATCGCCTCCCGAGACGTTGCATTTGGTGACCCGGAGAACAGCAGCCTTCGATGTAAATCTAAACTTGGATACACGGCGCCAGATTTCGTTACAGGTATGGGTATGTGCTATAATAGCTGTATCGTGACGAAAATGCCCATTTTGGACATGCAATTTCGTTGGTGAATTTTTCTGAGCAATTGTTTAAGCATTGAAATTTACGAATTAAATTTGCTGCTCACCGAACGATTTGCGGAAAATGGCTGAAAATTCAAATTCCGAAAATGCAACCGCGATCGAATTAGCGCACGTGGCAGTAAAAATCCCACCTGTGTGGAATAATAATATCGCAATATCGTTTACTCAGGTCGAGAGGCGAACTTTGAAATTTCTAAAATAACTTCAGTTATACAAAGTACACTGCTGACCACCATAAATGCAACACCCTGAAGGAAGCATGCAAATAATATTAAATTTACAACATGCATTAGCGGAGGTGAGATATGCAAATGATTAGAATTTCAGCGCAGACGCACATCACGCGCGCCTGTGGCGCCACTTCAAAGCGCTATTTAAGGCTTGGAGATTTCGACGATTTGAAGTACGGCAATTGTGTTTTTCTTGTGGTTTTTTCAAAAAAAACGATCAATTATGCCTCGTAGAAAACAGCGATCATCTTTTGATCAAGTATTCGAGTTCGACAGAGGAAGGATAGTGGCCCACCGAGATTGTGGATTATCTTTCAGGGAAATCGGTAGTCGTGTTGGACGAAACCAAACAACTGTAATGCGGATATGTGATCGTTGGATGCAGGAGGGTACGACGGACCGACGTGTTCGATCGCATCCACCTCAGTGCACCACTTCACGTGATGACAGGCGTATTGTGCGTATGGCAGTGACGGATCGCTCAGCCACATCACGAGCCATAGCACAGCACATTCAGTCTGTACCGCATCATCCAGTGTCTGTACCGCATCATCCAGTGTCTGCGCGTACCATTCGACGCCGTTTACAGCAGAATGGTCTGTCCACAAGATGTCCATTGCTTCGTCTACCCTTGACGCAGAACCACAGACGTCTCCGCCGCCAATGGTGCGATGAAAGAAGGATGTGGACGGCACAATGGAATGAAATTGTCTTTACTGACGAGTCACGCTTCTGTCTGCAACACCACGATGGTCGGATTCGAGTCTGGAGACACCGTGGAGAGAGGATGCTGAACAGCTGCGTTATGCACCGCCACACTGGTCCTGCACCGGGTATTATGGTATGGGGCGGTATTGGATATCACTCTCGCACTCCTCTAGTACGCATTGCCGGTACTTTAAAAAGCCAGCGCTACATCTCCGAGGTGTTGGAGCCAGTTGTCCTTCCTTACCTTCAGGGCTTGCCCACAGCCATATTTCAACAGGATAATGCGCGACCACACGTGGCACGCATTGTCCAAAGGTTCTTCGTGAATCGCCAGATTGAATTGCTTCCCTGGCCAGCTCGCTCTCCGGATCTTTCGCCGATAGAAAACATGTGGTCCATGGTTGCTCAACGATTGACCCAGATTACATCCCCAGCTGCCACACCAGATCAACTTTGGCAACGCGTGGAAGCTGCTTGGTCTGCTGTACCCCAAGAACACATCCAAAGTCTCTTTGAATCAATGCCGAGGCGTGTGGCAGCGGTGATCTCCAACAATGGCGGCTACTCTGGCTACTGATTTTGGCAGGAACCACACTTCACAGAAGTCTATAAATTTAATCATTTGATGCTTGGTCAACATGTTATCTACAAAATAAATATTGTTGCGATATCTCTTGTCTTTCTTGGTGTTGCAATTTGGGTGGCCAGCAGTGTACAATACTTTGTTGGCATACTTGAATTCGGAAACGTTGCCTGCTGTGACCGATGTCGTAGTCAATTCCCAAGCACTGGTAAATACGAAACCATAAAAAAAACGATTGTTGGAGGAATTTCACGGACTCATAAACTCAACAAATCCGGAGATTGCCTTCCGAGTTACAGCTAGGGGATAAGAAACCATCTACTTTGTTACGACAAATGAAGGAGTTAGCTAAAAGCTCAGTAACTGAGGAATTTCCCAAAATTTTGTTCCTCGAAAAGCTCCCCGCTAACGTGCAGGCAATATTGAACGTTGCAACAGTGGACTTGTCAGAATTAGCCCTCATAGCCGATAAATATTTGCGAAGTTTTCATCGATGCAAATTTGTATGCAATATCGGATGGGCCATCCGCATCGAAAAGTGATGAAATTGCTGACTTACGAAAAGCCGTAGCTGAGCTTTCGCGAAAAATGGATGAGTTTTCCTACTACACAGCACAGGCCAAGCTCAAAGGCTCGCTATCGAAGGCCTTATGCCCTAAAACACAATCAGCAACAGGAAACAAATATTTGCTATTACCATGAACGATTCGGGGAAAAGTCGTATAAATGTCGTAAAACTTGTAACTTTCGAAATGCAAAAAACGAATGAGGTGTGCTGCATCGTCGAATGGCATTGAAAACGGTGCAGCACAAACACAAAACCGATTGCATATCTTCGACAGACACACTCACTGACAATTTTTGATTGATTCTGGAAGTGACGTGTCATGCATACCGTCCCCATCGAACTGTAAACTGAGGCCTTCCGATCGACATTTGTTTGCTGCCAATGGCACTGAAATTCCGATTTTAGGTCAAAGAGTTTTAAACGTTGACCTTTGATTACGAAGGTGTTTTGAATTGAGTTTCATCATTGCCCCATTCTCAATTCCGATTATTGGAGCTGAAGTCTTGAAAAATTTTGGTTCACTCTCTTTAGAAGACTTGAAAAACAAAAAGCTCTTCTGTACTGTAAAACGAATTTGCATGTAATTGTTAAAATACAAAACATTTTGCAATCTGAAACTCGGGTGATTTTGAACAGCTCTAAGTATGTGGACATTCTGAAAAATTTCCAGAACTCATAAATCCCACAACGAATTTTCGCAAATCAGTCAAACACGACACGGTGTATTGCATACAAACAAAAGGTCCGCCGCTGTATTCGAAATCGAGGAGATCTCGAGGAATCGGGACATCTACAGATCCTAAGAAAGTGAAAAAAAGAGTTTGAATATCTTATGGATCAAGGATTATGTAGACCGTCAAGATCACCTTGGTTATCACCGATCCACGCGGTTCAGAAACCAGATGGCTCATACAGGGTATGCGGAGATTATCGTCGTCTAAATGCGGTTACTTCGCTCGATAGATATCCTATCCCACATATTCACGATCTGGCGAATGTGTTGCACGGCAAAACGATATTCATGAAATTGAACACTGCTCAAGCTTATTTCCATATTCCTGTATCAAACGAAGATATTCCTAAAACAGCCCTCGTGACCCCTTTCGGAAGTTTCGAAGTTTTGTATCTAAATTTCGGACTTAAATGCGCCGCACAAACCTTCCAAAGGTTTATGAATGAAGTTTTACATTCTTTCGATTTCGCCATATGCTACTTAGATGATGTTCTAATTTTTTCCGAAAACGAGCAACAACACATGCAACACGTAGAGAAGGTTCTGGAGAGGCTCGATGCCCATGGTATGAATATTAATGTTTCAAAATGCGTTTATGGCCAACCTAAAGTCACTATCTTAGGTCACGAAATTACCGATGACGGCTTAAGGCTGAAACACACTGCACTGACGTGATGTGTTTTCACGTCGTGTCAGAGACGTTGTAAATTCGTGGAAATTCTCTGACGTGGGAATTTCATGCCATATAATTTCATGCCATATAATTTCAACGTCACAGAATTTCCACGAATCAGAATTCACAACGTCTCTGACGAGACATGATAATCGCGTCACGTCAGTGTAGTGTGCTTCAGCATTTACGGCCACTCGAATCCAAGAGATTACGGCTATACAAGATTTCTCTAAACTCATTTGCATTGACAAACTCAGAAAATATCTTGGATTAATAAATTTCTCTCGCCGATTCATTAGAAATGCCGCTCAAATTTTATCACCTTTAACCAACCTACTCAAAGGGTCAACAAAAAAGAATGATCAGACGAAAAAAATAGAGTGAAATGCAGAACTAAATACTGCATTCGAAAATTCCTAAGTCGCTCTAAAAACAGCAACACTGTTAGTACTTCCTAACGTTGACGGGAAATTAATACTTCAGTGTAGTGCCAGTGACAAAGCAATTGGTGCAACATAGAACACTCTCGAAAATAATGAGCGTGTTCAATGTTGATAAAAAACAACAAAAATATTCGAGTTTTCGACAGAGAATTACTTGCCATTTACGAATCAGTAAAAAATTTTAAGCATATGCTAGAAACACGACTGTGCTAAATCCAGACCGATCATAAGCCGATCATCTATGCTTTTCGAAAGGCAGGTGATAATTATTCAGAGACAGTCTCCTTGGCTTTCTTACATGTCCGAATTCACAACCGACATAGTCCATGTGGCCAGTGAAAGAAATACGGCAGCCGACGCATTGTCGCGCATAGCGGAAACACGAATGCCAGGTCCTTTGAATTACGACGAACTCGCTTCAGAACAAAATAAGATACTGAATTAAAAAGATATCTTAATGACGAAAATTCAGTGCTGAAATTGAAAAAAAAGGTCTATGCCAAATTCAAAAACCATGGTTTGTTGTGACATATTCACGGGTAAAGCATGACCATATGTAACAAAATCGCTACGCAAAAGTGCCTTCTCTAATCTGCATCGTTTAGCACACCCGGGAATCAAGAAATCCTTGAATTCAGTGAAAGAAAGATTTGTCTGGCCAATCAATCAATAAAGATTGTCGTGAGTGGGCCAAGACATGCCTTGACTGTCAGCGAAGTGAAATCGTGAAGCATACGAAATCCGAACTGGGTAAATACTATTCACCAACATCACGGTTCCAACACATACACTGTGACTTGGTAGGCCCTTTGCACAAATTCGAAGGCAAGACTTATTGCTTAACATTCATAGATCGATCAACTCGCTGGTCGGAAGCGTATCCAATAGTGGATATAACGGCACAAACGGTAGCTAAAACGCTTTTCACAGAATGGGTGTCCAGATTCGGAGTTCTTGAGTACATCACGACCTACCAGGGTAGACAATACAAATCATGCCTGTTCGATGAACTGACTAATCTGTTGGGGATCGAAAGAAAAGGAACTTCGCGAAGAAAAGAAACTTCGCCGTATAACCCTAAATACAATGGTTTGATAGAAAACTTACAGTTCTCTAAAATGTGCAATAAAGTCTCTTAGTTCTTTCAGGTGGACAGAATCACTGCCGACAATCCTCTTTGGCTTCCGAGCGTACCTGAAGGAAGATATCCAGGTGAGTTCAGCCGAACTGGTGTACGGCTCAACCATACGACTTCCGGGAGAATTCCTCGAGACTTCAACGCAGTTGAGCGATCCGAAGACCTACGTAGAGATATTGAGGATACTATTCCAGAATTTTTGACCAAAGCCGACGTCATCTCTCGGTTCTACAGATATCTTCATCCACAAGGACCTCGCAAGATGCTCGCATATGTTCTTGCGGATCGACAGGGTGAGAGGTCGCTTGGAGTCACCATATGAAGGCCCTTATCCGGTGCTACAGCGGAAGAAAGATGTCTTCAAGATACTAAAGAAGGGAAAGCCGTACGTCGTGCGCGTCGATCGAATCAATCCCGTTTTCATGCCTGAAGATGCTGAAGTCCCAACGTCATCAAGCCGAGAAGTACGTACCAGCGACTCACCACATTGAGACCCGAAAGGAAGGACGTTCGAAAGACGCGGCCCGGTCGCAAAGTCAAGTTTGTGGACAGGTTCGTGTCTTAACGTGTTCAAGAACACTGCGAAGGGGGTACTGCGATGCCACCTTCAGCAAATAAAAACTGACAGCTGTGACGTCACGGACGATCTACGTGTGTCTGCGCGCATGAAAGAAAAAGAAGAGTCAGTCGATCGGTAAACACCGAAGTGTAGGCCTGAGTGCCGTTAGTATCTGAAGATGTAAATAAAAAATTATATTTTTTAATTAAGAAATAATTGTCTCTAATTGCCGAAGTCAATTCGCTTCCCTAAACGACGAGACGTTACAAGCCATGAAGTTTTCACGGATGCCGAAATCGTCTCCGAAGTTTCAATTGGCAATGACTCATCGTTAAGCGGTGGGTTGGATAAGTGATTTTCAAAATGCGCGTTGTTGGTCAAGAGCGTTGAGGTAAGCTGCGAACATTGATGATTGCCTATTCAGTGCTTTGGAACACTTCCTTTCTCAGACTATTAGAGGGGCATAATATTTTCTGTATTTTCGGCACCAAGTTTCATCATATGTTCATACGCTTCCTGTAACTCTGCCACAGTTCACTGTACTCGTACATCGTTTTCGCCCTGTACCATATGTAACATTGTGACATATGTAACATAACGTTTTATTTTGCACTTCTGCATCTGCTTGCTGCATGCATAATGCTTGTCTATAGGCCATTTTTCCATCTTCGTATTTTGTTCCCCCCCCCCCCCCCCTGCACTGGCACAGCGTTTCTATTCCGCATTTGTCTCTTTTGTGATTGTTGTATACAGTATTGTATATATATACAACTCAGTGGAAAAAAATTAGGAACATCCCTCTCTCTCAAACTTCGACTCGCCTGTGCAGGATGTGCGCTGACGTAATAAGCCGGATTTGCTGATAAAAGGCTTTCTTTTGGTCAGAAGCACCAGTTAAAGTTGCAGTTTGCCTGTTCATAGGGAAAACAAGAGATTTGAGTGACTTTGAACGTGGCATGATTGTGAGCACCAGAAGGGGTGGTTCCAGTATTTTCTAAACCGCTGATCTTCTTGGCCTTTCTCGTACAACAACATCTCGATTCTTCAAGGAATGGCAGCTTAGTCAAAAAACTTCGAGCGGAAAGAGAAATATTGGACGGAAATCGCTTTTGAACGAAAGAGGTGCCAGGCGAATGACATGCATTGTGCGCAGCAACAGACGAGCTGCAACGCAACAAATTGCAGCGCAATACAACTCAGAATCATCAGAAAGCATATCCGTACGCTCTACAAGGCGGATCTTAAAACGAATTGGTTCTAATTGCGGGCGACTAACAAGAGTCTCTTTCGGTGCAAAACCGAAGGAAACGGCTTTTGCGGGGAAGAGAACGCCAAAATTGGAAAGTTCGACACTTGATGAATGGAAGAATATTGTCTGGTCTGACGAATCAAGATTTCTTCTTCATGACGTTGATGGCAGGATCCGTGTATGGCGCAAGTAGCACGAAGGCATGGATCCGCATTCCACAGGACAACTGTTCAAGCATCACGGACTGGGGAGCATGCTATTCCCGGCAGGACAATGCACCCTCCCACGGAGTTGCAATTATCTCAGACTAGTGTGAAGAACATGATTCATAGAAGAGTATCTGCTGTCATCAAAGCCACAGAGGAAGTCCCACACGATATTATCGGTGAGTAACAGGGTATTCCTAATCTTTCGGCTGCTGGGTGCGTATATCTATAGTTTTTCCTAGCCCCCTTCGAGGTCCGCTGGTAAAGTGCTAGTATCTTTGTAAGTACCTGCCGTTATGTAATCTCAATTTTGTATCTTCTTCCCCTCTGATGGTCTTTCGGTGCTTAGTGCTCCGGGCGTCGCATCACTCTTCCACCATGGCCCGAACCCTCTGGGTAAGCAGCTTATATCCCCTTATGGGGACAGATCAGGGGTCATGGTCGGTTTGTTGTCGTTGTTGTTACCCTTCCATACAAATACAAATACAACGCCACAACAGGCAAATTGCCCAACGAGGTGGCTGAACATCATGGATCCCCGAGCCCCTACCTACTACTCTTACACCACACATGCACCCCCCCCCGGAACCCCCCAACGAATCGGTACATGCGGGAATGTGCGTGTACGCGTAGTGCAACCTGACGTAAAGTTTGTTTCTGTGTAATGCTTGTTATGTGTAGTGCTGTCATCTGCCCCCAGTTTTACAAACTATGAGTGAAGTGTTATGGTTGAATGATTTATCGTTGTAGGACTGTTGCTCTCTGTGGCGAGACTTTTTAACGGGGAGATCGGCTCGCATTTGCGCCTTGAAGTTGGGAACCACAGAAAACCAACTTCAGCCGACCACCACTGTGGGGTTCGAACCCGGATCCTCGCATCACGAGTCCGGCACTATAACCACTCGACCACCACAGCTACGTGGAGTAGCATGATAATGCAACTCCTGCAGACATCATGTTTCTTAGACGCGATGACTAAGAACTGCATCGTTCCTAAGTAACTATGTAATTCATCGTTATGAGCTATTTGTATTCATTGTCTATACGTAAAATGTAAAATGTTGCAATGCAGAATTTATGAGCCTTTTCTTTTTCTATTGATTCTTCAACTTTCTCTTCTCGTCTTTTTTTTTCTTTTTTTAAGGGCCGTTCGGATTGAGTTGGTTTTTGGATTAGTGGGGTTCTACTGTAATTTATAAATTGTGGAAGTAATTTCTATTCTTGATTTCAAAAATTCGCCTCAAAAACGGGACATTTTCACAAAAAAAGGGATGGCCAAAATTATGAAAATGTCCCGTAAAATATAGTTCATAACAAGTTTCTGGTCCGCGAGAGGCAGAAATAGCGCATATATGGCCCACGGACTGGAAAGGTTGTGCCAGTATATACCGACTTTCCAGGATATATAATTTCCAGGAGTCTTTTCTGGGACACCTTATACATCAGGGTGTCCCAGAAAAGACTCCTGGAAATTCATGAATTCATTCAAAAAGACACAAACAGACCTATTGGCAAAAAAACTAATACTTGCCAACAGAATAATTCGAAAGTTTTTTCGTGACCTCCGCTGGAAAATTCACCTAATTCATTTCACCGCCAGGCAATTCATCGGCAATAAAATTCACCGCTGGGAAAGAAAAATAATTCATCGACTACAGCTGAATGAACGCCATAACTTTGTCACTGGACCGAGATCTCTTTCAGCCCAGCTTCGTGGCAGTCTGGGACACTTTATTTTGTGTCAAAAAAGAAGAAAAAATGACACAAAATTTTTGCAATATATATTTCCCCGAACAATTGGGTTCTGTCGCGATTAACAAATTTTGTGGTGATTACAGACTAGATGCGGTTGAAAGTTTGAGAAAAGTTTCGGGGTTTGGTTAAGACGGATGAATGTACACATACCGGGTATTTCACGAAGGGCACCTAACTTTGAAAATAAATAACTCCGAAACGGTGATAGAAGCATGAAATTAGTAGTATATTTATTAAAAAAACCGCAAGAATCTGATACAGAAACCTAAAAAACGTAGTAACAAATTGCGCCGATAGATGCTGCAGGCGGCATTACTATAAGTAGGCTGTACATAGTGGATAATGCAAGCAGCATCGTTGCATTCACATCAAAAGCGATTCAAAATGTGCACCTTTCACACAATACACATGCCACAAACGAAGAATGAAATTGTCAATGACTCTCTGTAGTGGTCACCGGAAATCGACACACAAGCTTGACAAATAGCCTCCTCCAGCTCGTCGAGTGTTAAAGGATTGTTGCGGTAAACAATGCCCTTCAGTGTGTCCCAAAGAAAGTAGTCGCAGGGGGTGAGGTCGGGTGAAAACGGACGCCGGACCATGCCTTTCCCCTTAACTGTCGAATAGTTCAACTCATCGAAATATTCGTCCAGAAATATTCGCCCAAAAACGGCTTGTGTACGGTGTGGGCGAGTCCCATCTTGCATGAACCACGCCGTGCCTGGTCGATCGCTCAACGCTTGTTGAGTGGCGACAAATTGTTTCAAAAGTGCGCTGTACCGGGCATGAGTCACCGTTTCTTGCAAGAAAAAGAAACCAATGATGCCTTTGCGGGAGATTGTAACCCAAACTGTAAGTTTTGGGCAATGGAGTGGTCATGCGTGAGACAAATGTGGATTTTTCGGTATCCCAAAATCGCCAATTGTATCTGTTAACGACATCATCCAGATGAAAATGCGCCTCGTCTGTAAACCATATTTGGGCGATATCGAAGAACCATCAATCATGTTGAGAGCATCTCGTTAGCGAAATCCTCTCGTTGTCGTTCAGCTCGAACTGTATGGCGTGCCGGCATTGAATCTTGTACGGAAACATGTGTAATGTCTTCCGCAGGATTCTATACGTGCTGATGGCGTGATTCCGGATTCACGACACTTAAAGTCTGCGGACAGAGATATTCGGATGACGCTCAATAACCGCAGCAAGTGTCGTTGCATTTTCATGTGTAACAACGGAGTGGGTGGGATCCACATTTCCGACTATTGCATCGGCTACGTTGCCTGTCTGTTGAAATTTTTTGAATAGCTCGCGAATCGTTTTTGCCATCTGGGCCTTTTGCGACTTGAGATCGCGTTTGAAAATTTCTCGTGTGGCAAGTAGGGCTGTGATTTAATCGGTGGTACTCCAACACGATAAACACACGTTCCTCCATGGAATACATCACTTCCGGAATTTCTTTCACTATACGCTAATAGCGGTCACGTTTCAACGGCGAAATCTCGACGACTGATCGTTCTCGGCGTCTGAGCTCTCTTTCTAGAGATCTGTAATGCCGCCCCTGCGGCTAAAATTTTGAGGTTTCTGCATCAGATTCTTACGATTTTTTAAATAAACATACCATTAGTTTCATGCTTGTATCTACCACCGTTTCCGAGTCATTTATATTCAAAGTTAGGGGTCCTTCGTGAAACACCCGGTATTAGGATGGAGGTATAGTTTGAAGCAATTGGAAGGGGGGGTGACATTCCATCTCATCTGTTATGTTACACTTGCCATATTAAATACACGGGATTAAAAAAAAAACGAAATGAGGATCTTATTGTGAAATATAAAATATCCATCAGAGCGAGTCATCTCGCTTAACACCTTATTGGTGAGCAGATGGGTTTATAACTTGCGGACTAGAAGCCAGCATCAGTTTTGTTGGGTTGAGTTCACTCGCTCCGGTGGATTTAATGAAAATATACAAAATAGAAGTATTGTGTGTGGGAATATATATAATTAGGGATCACCCGTGCAATCTCGCTTAGCACCTCACCTTATTCGGTGAGCAACATGAATACGACAATATGAGTACGCACGCGTGTTGTGGATATGAAATGCATGAAGAAGAGAGAAATACACATATACATATTTTTATATACATATATATATAACTGTCAGGCCGAGTCGTTTCGCTCTAAACCTATTTTGGTGAGCAATGTGGGCTTGGTTTAATTGAAGGATTATCTGGAGAGAGAGTTAGCTAAGGATCAGCTTCGGTCTTGTTGTTTTGGTTGACTCGCTCTCTAGCTGGTTATATTTATATAACAAAAAATAAAATAAATGAATATATATATAAAATAAAAACTACATATAACGGTTATTATGAAATCATTCGCGTCCTCCCGCCTAGCACCCCCGCTAGAATAGCAGAATGGAGGATACTTGTAGTTATCACAGTTACATCATTGTTACAGGAATGTCACGAAAATTTTTGTTCGGGTCCGGTGTAATGCTATATCTTGTACATGTAATGGTTATGTAATAGTAGTGGCAGTCATGTGGATATGATTTTTGTTGTTGTTTTTATCTATTTCTGTTTTTTCCCTTATTTTTGTAATATTTGAAACATTATTTTATAAATGTGGTGGACAGATTTTTTGTTTTTCGTTGGCGTGTGACAAGACTTGCAATCCCTACTGCTGTGTTTTTCTTTTTGATTATTTGAGTGAACCATTGTTTTGTATTGCTTCCCAATATTTGTACATGTGTAGATGTTTTGTAAATTTGCACTCTGTGGCATAGTGAACTGGAGTACCCACCATACCGCAGGCACATTTGTCTGTCCTGCGGCGTTTCTGTTCGTATATATGGAATGGGCCGTGTCCTGTTATGGAGATAGTCACCTCCCTATTCCAGTTTAGTGTGTTGTATGTGACTCGAGGACAATTTTGTGCACTTTCCTAGCCGTTGTTCCTTGGTCCCAAGTTTGGTGCCACCTCTGGGGGGTTGCATGTTTAAGTTGCCGCTTCAGGAGCGTTAGTGGGAAAGGGTTATCAAGTTTATTGTCATAGTTGATTGCAGCCTTGGCTAGAGAGTCTGCTCTCTCGTTTCCAAGATTACCTACATGGGCCTTGGTCCAACCTAGGAAAATTTTCGGGTTATTTAATAGACGCCGCCTCAATACACGTACTATTGTGTTTCTATTTGTTAGATCTAGAAAAGCTTGAAGGGAGGAGCGGTTATTAGTTATTATTAAAACTCGCTCTTCTGTTTCCGTTGCGCATTGTGTAGCTGCTTCTATCGCTAACAATTCTGTTTGAAAGTTACTATTGTTTCTATCTAGCGTTGCTTGCTACGTTTGCTTTTCTGTATTGTTTGTGCATACACAATAGGCTGCCCGATGCCTTCATCGGTTTTGGAGCCATCTGTGTACATGTGGGTGTTTGCTAGTTTTATATCGTGGCCATCAATTGAAAGACTAAGCGAGTGAGTAAAGGAATGAATGACCGAGTGAGTGAGAGCAAGAGAATGCGGGACCGAGTAATTGAGTAAGTGAGTGAGTGAGCGAGTGACCAAACGAGTGCTCGGGCGAGAGAATGACCTAGTGAGAGAGTGAGTGCTGCAGAATTATCACAGATACGTTACATTAAAATGAAGTAATAATAATGATAATAATAATAATGTTGATCTTTTCCAGGTCCATCGCAATGGGGTGGCAAATGCAACATTGGAAAGGAACAGTCATCGATCGATATTCCCGAGAATGTGAGTCGCACCTACCCGCAAGGCGACAGAGCATTTCAATTCATGGGATATATTAACCCTCTTCGTGGAAATATCGTCAACAATGGTCACACGGGTAGTATTTGATTATTCACAATAATCATCATCATAACGAACCACAGGTGCGGATCCTGGTCGATGTGCCAGTTGGATCTTCCCATGTTTCACGGGGCAGCCAATTTTTTTCATATTATTATACCCCTTTCGGTAGGGGTAATCGCACCCATCCTTTCTGGATCAGCATCTAACCGAAATCAGACATCTTCAGCTGCGAATGGAGCCGAGACAGTGTAACCTCTCAATAACGGATGCCCTTTTCGACCAAACATTTTTTCCGCTAATGGGGAGGTACGATACATAGCGGAACCGCGTTTATACGACTTTCACATTTATACGATGTTTGGCTTCGGTCACAATTTGTTTCTATACATATATACTGTGCATTTTAATGGCTATGTATTTAGCAAATTTTAGTGAAAAAATTCACAGAAATTCAAAGTGATACCTAACGATCGACAAGTTAACTTCATTTATATGACCGTAAAGGATTCGGGATTATTGTGTTCTTGATTGCTATATACAGCTACTTCCAAGGCCACTATCTCCAGGCGGGGTACCCGGTGCAGAAAGGATCATGGGGAACCCCATTATGGTACGAGTATATTGTATAATGTTTACTAATTCCTCACATCATTTCGATTTTGCCGCTGGTGTAGCAGTAGTAGGTAGGGCCTCCAAAAAATGGCTCGGGGATCCATGATGTTCTTAAGTCAGCCACCTCGTTGGGCAATTTGCCTGTTGTGGCGTTGTATTTGAAACTTGAAACTTGAAATATGGGCACTGTAAAATTGTACCTCACTGTGTGAGTGCAAAAGGTGATACACCGGTGGTTATAAATAATCACCAATCATCTCGATAAGAAAAAAAAAAAGTTTGATCAAATTTCATTACATTTATCCTATCACCGGCGATTATGCATAATTCCCCAAATAAAGTTGGAAAGTCTGATAAATATACTGTATATAAACTATATATATAATATATAGTTTATAACCTTTTCTCCTCTTCATTAAACCAATTATATTTTACTCGTACATGATACACGCATACTACGCATGTTCTGCAATAAAAATTGAATTAAATTAAATTTAAATAAATGTGAAGATGAAGAAGTTAAAATCTTTCACACCATTAATCAATCTTGTAATGTTGGCTTCCTTCACACGTATCAACTAACAAAGCCAACATTACCATTCGAATTAACCATCCTCTGGACCATAGTTATGCTCAGTTAATTAATTAACCGATGTTTTATTATATTGTATTTACCAACACGATCTTGGGATTAAACATAATCTTAGTTCAATATGATAAATTCTCGATTTATGAACAAATGTTAATAAATTAGAATTTGGAAGAAAAAAAGTTTAGGAAAGAAATTGGAGTAGGCCTGATTTTACTGTCCGCTATTGAGAGTGTCCACTAACGGGGAGTGAAATACATTAAAGCCCTATGGGGCCATTCAAGTATTACGTAATAAGATTTTTAGCCATTTTAAGACCCCCTCCCCCCCCTTGTCAGCAAAATTTCGTCAGCAGCTTAGAATATTTCATATCTTCAAAAAAAGGGTGGTTGATGACGTAAGCAACCTTCAAACCCCCCCCCCCCCTTGTCATAAAAAATCAGAAAATCCGAACCCCCCCTCCCCCCCGCGATGCTGACGTAGTACTTGAATGACCCCTATTCCACGGGACTGGGGATCAGAAAAATGCCAGTTAACGGGGAATGTCCGTTAAGGGAGGTTCCACTGTATTTCCAACTTCTAGTGGAGAAGAAGAGGACATCTTCAGCTTCGAATGGGGCGGAGGCATTCATATTTACACTGCTTGACAAATGCTAAGGAACAGTGGCATTATTCGTTATACCTAACGACAGAGATCCTTCAAAGAAATGAAGCTTGGCACATTTTTAATAGACATCCTAAAGTAGTTTTTTTATTATTCAAAATGAAACATACAGGAGTGGGTGTATAGCAAACAGGGGTATGGCATTTTACTGACGAACCTTTGACCCTTGAGGCTAACTTCCAATTACAAAAAGTTTCGACGTGTAGTACTCAGATATGTTATTCATGGTGCCAGGGGGTCATATGGTTATTAAAATGAAAAAAATCAACTTTTTCATACAGTCCCCGTTTGCGCCGAAACGCAATTAAAAAGTTGTTGCACTGTATATTTCTAAGATCAGTATTCGCGGAGATATTCGAATTCGAAAAACGGAGGAAAGTTGAAAAAAAAAACAGCTCTAAATCCTAAAAACCCGTTTTACCCGTCATTTGATGCTGTTTCTTCCCAAATTTCCTCCCTTTTTCGAATTCGAATATCTTAGTGAATATTGCACTGGATTGACAGTAAAAGCAGTGGATTGACAGTTTACTAATAATTCATGGTCTATCCTATATCCATCCCGTTGAAAATTTTGAAGACTTCGATCATATCTCCCCGACACCTGCGTTTACCCAATGTGAACGCAGCCCCGTGTGCCCAAAAGGACATGCGTAGCTCTTCCCTACACCCCTTAAACCAAGTCTATGTCCCTCTGTAGGTATGGTTTCCAAAACCTTATAGCATACTCCAGTCAAAGACGAACTAAGCCTCGGAAAAGCGGAAGAATGACTTAGAAACCTTTTTAAGGATGGAACTGAGCATTCTATTTGTTTCTTTTACCACCGCTAAACAATGTTCAGAAAACCTAAGCCGCTCCTCAATGAGAATTTCCATATTGGTGACCCTAGGTATAGTGACACCATTCAACTCGTAAGTGAAACGTGGGTTGTTGGAATCAAAATGAGTGACCAAGCACCTGTCAACGCTAAACGTGATGCTCGATTCATTTGCCCATTGTGCAATACTGTTTAAGTTGGTCTGAAGTAATTCCCCAACACTTTGATTCCCGACTACACCCATTAGCTTCACGTCATCTGCGAATTTGCTAGCAATCCCATCGATACCCTGATCGAGTTTATCGATAAAAAGTGAAATGTTGAACAGTAAATATTAGGCCAGGGACACTTCCTTGAGGAACTCCACTTGTGACACCTGTCCAACTAGAGAATTCTCCGTTCACCATAATTAATTGTGACTTATACCTTAATCACGATTCTATTGAATTCAGCAAGTTGACCCTAATGCCAATCTACTTCTAAAAACGCTTCAAAAGTTTACCATGTTGGACCGGATCGAATGCCCTTCTGGAAATCAAGGTAAACAACATCTAAATTTTTGCCCTTACCCAAAGCCTTCCTCACGTGATCATAGAAGCAAAGGAGGTTAGTTACACATCACTTCCCCTTCCTGAACTCATGCTGATTATCCGACAATACATTATTCCCGTCTATCCACTTCACCAATTGCCTTTTGATAAAAATATCCAAAATTTTCGTGAGGGAGTTCGTCGAACTCACTGGACAATAATTGCACACAGCTTCTCTACTACCCTTTTTAAATATCGGGAAAACATTAGCAAGTTTCCAATCCTTTGGGATGATACTCTCAGCAACACTACGCCTGTAGATCTGTGAGACTGTCCCCCAGCAATTCATTTGCACATTAGCTGAGGACACTGGGATAGATATCATCTGGTTCTGGTGCTTTGCTTGCACATAAGATGTTTAGAAGATTTAGGATTTCCACGTCTTCCACTTGAATATCGTTGAGGATTTTATTACTCCATGTAATACCCGCACATTGAATATCATTATCTCTATTAAAAACCGACGCGAAAAAGTCTTTAAAAGCACTACACATGCCTACATTGCTTTCTAGCCTAGACCCTCGTATAGAGAGGAGGGCAACTGCTTCCTTACATCTATTATTGACGTACAGAAAAAAATGATTTTGGTCAGAGCAATGTTATCTGATAACCTAAGATCCAACTTCCTTTTAACTATGACTTATCGCTTTCTTCAACGCCCTTTTTTTATCAGTAAATGATGACAGATCATCTCGTCCACGTTTATACTCTCTCATAATCTCTCAATGCTCTTTTCTTTTCAAGATAAAGGTTAAGAACCATAGAGGGTGCGATGTACAAACACGCTTTCTTCGAACAAAGGGCATGACGTCGTGCAAAATAGAGAAGAGCTGTGTCAAATTCTTGCCGTTGACTTACCACGCAGACTGATTCCAACCGGTTTTTGAAAACTTCCGCTAACTGTCCTCTAAAAACATCAAAGTTAGTTCTCCGAAAACAAAGAACCAGTCTTTTGTTATCAACCTTATACGAACAAAAGTTACAGAGAAAACTGACAACATGATGATCACTGGAAAAAAACTCGTCCCCCACCGAAACATGTTCAGCAGGAGCCTCGGAACTAGTGAGAACTAAATCCAAAATAGCAGTACCCCTCATAGCTTCTGATACATGCTGATGCAATAAAATATCGAGCACCAACTTACGAAAGTCTCTTTCATATTCATCTGTAGCTAATAAGTTTTTCCAATCTATACCAGGGTAATTGATATTCCCTAATATGACAACCCTCTTATGCTTGCACATGTAGGAAATTTCATCATGAAATTTGACGATTTAGTTCGATCCCTATTCGGTGGATTGTAGCAAACCCTTACAATAAGTTTATGGCGCATATTGTTTTCAAGCTCAACCCATACAGTTTCAATGTCTCTGCTCTGCACGTTACACTCTCTAGCCTTCAAACATGATTTCACGTATATCAACACTCCACCCCCTTTCCTATCAGATCTATTTCTCAAAAAAGTATCGTATCCTGAGATGTGTAAGAAACATTCATCCCCATCGTTTGCCCAAGATTCTGTAATGGCTATAAGATCCAGGCCCTCCACAACTATCATAGTTTCTAAAAAAATTTCTTATTACCCAAGCTCCTGGCATTTATTAGCACACATTTTCATTCGCCCTCTAATTTTGTGTCAATCGAGAAGCCATCCAAGTCAGAGGTGGGTAAATCAACGTAACTGCTATTATTAACAATAACTAACCCGCAATCCCGTCTACGTGGTCTGGGAGCAAAAAACATGACCCTGAGCCTATTGTGAACCTTCTAGACCCCACTCCTATTCAGATGAATTCCATCCCAACGATATACTTGTTGGTAAGGGGCCATTCAAGTCAGCATCGATGGGGCGTTCCGATTTGCTTACTTTTGATGACAAGGGGGGAGAGGGGAGTTTGGATAATACTCACGTCATCAACCACCCTTAATGAAAATATGAAATATTTTTAATGGCATCTTACTCGGTGCACTAAAAACGAGAAAAACCTTTCGATAGTTTGTGAGCACTTGTTGATAAGCGCTCTACAGAACTACGTCACTTGTCACTCAAGGGATCTCTAAATGTGTCACGGAACGCTTAAGTGTTCTGAAACTGTGTCCCGGGTCATTTAAGTGATCTGAAAATGTGTCACGGGCCGCTTAAATGCTCTGGAATTGTACCACGGGATACTTAAGCGATCTGTGAATGTGCCGCTTAGTTCATTTTCACAAAATTAGGTTTGAGGAGGGCAGTCCGCATCACATAACCCCCACCTGTATACGTCTCTGATCCCACCAATATGCGTTACGATTCAGAGGGGCAGAGCTGGTGACGAAATTTTGCTGACAAAGGCGAGGGGAGGGGGGGGGGTCAAAAATGGCTAAAAATATGTTTACGTAATACTTGAACGGCCCTAAATGCGGGAAACTCCAAGAACGTGACCCCCAGTGAGGAGCAAATGTCTTTAGGCCTAAATTGACTTGATGGATTCTACTTCTATAACTCCTTACTACCCCTTGGCAGTACTGTAATCACTGTCCCATCTGAACCCCCTCCCGAGCGGGTAATAGTAATTTCCGGCACTCTGACAGCGATTCACTAATTTTCATTCACTCTTACTTGATTCGTTCCCACCCACAGTATTACTCGCCCGGGGAGCTTTCGACGATGAAAAACCTCTCGAACTTTGGTAATCATTCCCCCAGGAAGGCAATAGCGCTCGAAAACCCGAAAACCCTTACACACTCTGTTCCTCAGTTCTCTAACCATAGAATCGCCGATGATTAAACCGCTATCACTATCCCCCTCTATCTCATCCACGACCACCCATTCACCCTCTAAACTACCGTTGTTCGTGGAGATTGCTTCTTCATCGACAGGTGGCTCGACAAGAGGTGGCTGTGTTATAACCGGGCCCTCTAAAACCTTAACTCTCTCCCATAACGCTTCGACCTCCAGTTCCAAGTTTGCCCTATCCAAACACCCTTTACAATTGAAATTAACAGCTACTATTCCCCTAGATCAGTGAAACCTATCGTCGCAAGCTCTACACAACACTGGCCGAGCTCGAGTCATACTAACACTATTGCAGGAAACTAGATGCTAACACTTAAAAAATGGAATGAGAAACGTATAGGTGGTGGATGGCAGGAAGGAGGAACGACATCTTTTTATAAAAAATATATTTTACTTAATATGTATACGGCATGACTACAAAGTAAAATGATATAAAAACTTTCTTCCCTCCCTCAACAACGAGCGCGGCCATTCATCAGCGCGTTCGAAAACCAACTATCTATGTCTCCTTGACGACCTTCATCCTGTGGTCGGCTTTGACCGATTCCCCACAAACGTTAGCAGGAAATCAAAATAATGTAAATTACATTACAATGTGAAATATACGTAAAAAATTTACGAAATATTTAAGTAAAATAAAATGCACAAAGAACAAATATATATAAAGAATACAACACACGCCCAAAAAGTATTAAGATACAAAGTACAATTTATACTTTTTAATGTTACCGAGCTATCTGTCCACAAAGACAAAAACAAATGAAAAAATAAAAAATTACTGAGAATACCTGGGAAGAACAGGTATACACTGTTTGCTAACACTCACGCCCAAAAGTACTCCACGAAATTATATTAGAGAGGCGGGGCAACAATGTAATGAATGGAAACAAAGATACAGGTATTCCCTCCAATAGGAGCACGTGGGCAAAGAAATTGATCATCGACAAAGAAATAATGGTCACAAACCTGGCAAAAGTACAATGAAAATGAAATGAGAGCGAGAAAAAAAAAGTTTAAGTCGATCAAAAACACACAACGAAAATTAAAAAATTGAGAGCAATAAAAATAACACTTATCTCTCGCAAATCCAACGATGTGCAGTGCTGAAAATCCGCTGAGAATTTCTAACTAAAGATTAAATTAAACACACAATCAGTGCCGTCTTAACGCATGGGCCCACCCGGGGACGGTCCGGGGGCCTCAATAGAAGAGGGCCTCACAAAAATGAGATCCGGTTGAAATTTTCTAGGATTTACCAGGTAGGGCCTCCGAAAAACCACTTGGCCCGGGGGCCCATGATACTCTTGAGACGGCCCTGCACACAATATCTACAAAAATAAAGAAAACACCGCAGAGAGAGTATGACCCAAAGAATAAAAAAACACGCTAAGGGGCCGTTCAAGTATTACGTAAGCATATGTTTTATCCACTTTTAACCCCCCCCCCTCCCCTTGTCAGCAAAATTTCCTTATCAGGGGATGTACCACCTTCTGATTCTTAATAAGAATCCGCTTCTTAACTATGGATTTGAGTCTTTAGTTAAGAATCGAGAGAGAACTTTGCTACCACATTCTTAACTAAGAATCGTTTTTGTTCCATAGTTAAGAATCGAGTTAAGAACCAAGGCTACCCACTTCTTAGCTTGATTCTTAGTAAACATTTTTTTTCTTCTATGCGAGATAACTTAAATTCTTTCTTTAATAGAAGTTTTCTATGATTCATATTTTAAAAAATGGAAAAAAAAATTAACAATGCATTTTTATTTCAAAATAAGGAATTCGTCAGACTTTTTAAGTTATCGAAAAGTTTTCTGAAGGTTCTGTAGGAGAGTTGAAAACAGTGTTAGAGTCTATATACAGCACATATATGTTGATAATAGTGATAAAATATCGGATTATTTCAATAAAGTTTGATAAATTTTGCTACATTTATCACATTTACCAGTGATTATGCATAATTCTCAAATTTTCAATCCATAAATATCATGATCGATGAGTCGTAAACACAATGTTTTTCATATTATGGGAACTTAATATAACTCATATTATGGAATTATTAAATTCAAATCATATATGATTTGAAATTTTTTATTAGTTTAAAACTTGAGAGAAAATTGAATTTCGCCCACAAAATATGTGAGATAAAGCTTCAATCGGCCGAAATATAATTGTACAAAAATTAAAAATCATTATTAACCTGCTGCTGCGTTTGTTTTTTTCACATACTTCGGTGTACGTGAAAAAGCCAACATTACAGAAGCGATGGCCATTTTTAATATTGATGTATTATCTGATCACTATATATTATTTTTATTTGGCCACGAAGCAGCTATGCAATACATGTACAGTACCACGTTCATTTCGCCATGACAATTAATTTAAAGAAACATGAAGCATGTTATAAAAATTATTGTTAGTCATTAACCATGGTTTGACAATTATGCATAATGACCTACAAATGTGATAGATTCACGGTATATCAGCAAAATTTATCAAACTTACCGAAATGGCCGGTGATTATTTATATAATAACCGCAGCTCTTTATCACTTTCACCATAACATATATAGCATAGCCCCTCTTCATGGAGGGTGGCAGGGATCCATCCCAGTGAACGTGGGATGAATCTTTGATTCGAATCATATCGGATGATTAAGTATGGATATGTTTGTTTTTTACTGTAACATGTTAAAAAAATATAATGTATTTATCATTTCTGCAAAACCGTATTCACATTTGCTGAAATAATCTCCGCCATTTTTTCAGGCTAGCGTTGTTCTAAAATTTCTTTTCCTCCTTATCTTGTCAACAACAAGCCGTTGTTAATTTTTAGCTGGGCGCTGATTGGCCAATGGCGAAATTTCCCAAAAGGGAAATTTATCGGCCTGTCCATCGTCACGTGACCTTCAGAATAACTTTTAACAATCACATCGTGGTTGCATTCGGAGCTCGATTCTTAACGTGATTCTTACGAACCGATTCTTACGTATGGATGATTGGTTATTAAGAATGAGAAGGTGGTACACCCCCAGCTCTGCCCCTCTGAATCCTAACACATATTGGTGGGACAAGAGACGTATGCAGGTGGGTGGGGGGGGGGCATAGGGGGGGCTTATGCTCCCGACGATAAAAAATTTATTTTTTTCAGCAAAAAAATAATTTTTTTTTTAAAATAGAAATTTCGAAAAATACCTTTATATGTTATTGCAATCAATTTCTGTTAATTTCAATATTATTTGAAGGCTATGAACTCAAAATTTATCTTTGATAAATTCATTGCGACCCACCCTCTAAGCCATATAATGATAAATGACATAAAGGCCCTTGGCCCGCGCACTAAATATGGCCCTGGGGGTTATCTGATGCAGCCTGCCCCCCTCAAACCTAATTTTGTAAAAAATTAACTAAGCGCCACATTTACAGATCACTTAAGTGGTCCGTGGTACAATTTAAGTGGCCCGTGGCACATTTTCAGATCACCTAAATGACCCGCGACACAGTTACAGAATACTTCAACGATCCGTGGCACATTTAGAGATCCTTTGAGTGACATGTGACGTAGTTTTAGAGCATTTAAGTGGTCCCCAGTGCGGTTCCACATAACTCAAGTTACCTGCGGCACATTCTCAGATTATTTAAGTGATCCTCGGTATATAATTACGGGTCACTTGAGTGATGTGTGGCACAGTTCCAGAGCTCTTAAGCTGCCCGGACACATGTCCAGATGACTTTTATCCGCGAAACATTTAGAGATTACTAAAGTGGTTCTGCAGGGCACTTTTGAATAGGGGGGAATGTTACTTCAAGTTCCCACAAACTATCGGAAAGTTTTTCTCGTTTTCGGTGCACCGAGTAAGATGCCATTAAAAATATTTAATATTTTCAGTAAGGGTGGTTGATGACGTAAGCATTATTTAAACCTTCCCTCCCCTCTTGTCATGAAAAGTGAGCAAATCGGAAACCCCCTTTCCCCATCGATGCTGCTGTAACACTTGAATGGACCCATATCTCAGTTTAATGAAGAGTTCAATATTTTTATTTAAATAACTAGGAGAGATATGCTTGTAAATGGAGATACAGTCGAATCCCGTTTTAATGAATACCGTTATAGCGAAAATCTCGTTTTAACGAACACCTTTCTAATCCCCAGATTAATTTACATAGGAAAAATGCAAAAACCTAGAATTCCTTTATAACGAAATTTCGTTATAACGAAGTGATTTCTCCGGTCTCTTGGAGTTCGTTATAATGGGATTCGACTGTATAAACATTAATATATTAGATAACAATACTAACGAAGTATCAAATTTTCTGGACACAGTGGCTGTAAAAGATAAACTTTGAGATATAAAATGATAATTTGCTTCAGAGAAAAACAAATAGAACGGAGCGACATTCAGGCAAAATGCCCAACGAGGTGGCTGAGAAAAAGATGCCCATAAAAAATATATGTTGTTATAAGTGGCCACCAATAACAAGAACGGTTGTACGGAAAACCAAGTTACATGCCGCAATCGATGCATTACAAGATTTTGATGGAATCATATTTATAATAATTCATTATTTACATAATAAGGCTGATATTTGCAGGCACAATTTTCTTCCAGGATATTTACAAAATATATCTGAATTGATTACCGCACGACACTGATAATACTCAAATGAAATCCGCCGGATAACTTAAGGCCGCTTACCACTTTCAGATTCATATTTGCGTGGAGCCTCCATTAGTAATCAAGCTATTATACATATGATATGGAAAGGCATCCATATTATAAATGTAAAATTACCAAGCGATTAATAATGATATATTGCTGGGGGGCTTCTCACGGTAATCTAGTTCCATTTCAGACAGCGCGCATTCCAGGTAAATTATACTCGCACGTGATTATGGATCTCCGCGAAATGCGTTCAAGATGGCTCGAAGTGCATCGAATCCATTATTTATGGATCTTTCAAATTAGATACGAGATGAAAATAACTTCGTAGAAAATGTTTAGAAATGAATGAAATAATCTCGTAATTCCCAGATCAGGGAGGTCTTCAAATTCAGAATTAATGTGCTGCCATCTATAGGTAAAAATATCTAGTCAAGTAGTGTATTTAGCTTTAGAAAGGCATAAAGTTAATTAAAATAAATAAATATATGATTCTTTTCATTTTATAAAAACTCGAAAAATTCCCCCCATTAACAAATTTTTGCCAATTTTTCTCACGAGTCACCGATTCAGATGATCAATCTATTTACAGCCACACACGCCAGCGTCGTTGAAGGGCTAGCACTTCTATCCTCTAACAATTCAATGTCATTGTCGATTGGCTGAAAAACCCGAATTTCAGGATTTTCCACCAACCAGCAACGACGTTTTAGAGCATAAAAATCCTATCCCTTTAAGCGCTCTTGTGAGAGGCGGGAACCGTAAAAACCAATCTGAAGCGGGACCGGATTATAACGAGGAAAAAATCTACTTTTTATGGAAAATTCAAATACATGCAAAATATGCTCTATCACGTAAAAATAGCGAAATATGCAAAGACATAGAAATCCGAGCCCTTGTGATCTGCATTGGTTGTTTCCACTTATTTTTTAGTTTGCATTTAACGCCGCTTTTTATCACGCGACAGGTATCGTTTCAACCCTGTTCACGATTATTCACTGCGCCTATCCTTCAGCAATACATTAAAGTAGGTGTTGCCGTTCCAATTTTTCGAAATTTTATTGCTGTAACCGTACCGCGCGAGCTAGGGTTTTATTTCGTTTCTCATTCTCAAGCGCATACTCTGAAACACACCTATATCTCTGATCACATTCGTCGATTTTCGCACCCCCGGGGGCTCGTATATCGGCAATGTTGTTTTACGACCGCCCCGTATATGTGAATTATGGTGCTAAATTGTATGTGCTCGGTAGTAGTGCTTACTACCCTTCCTTTGTTTCACGCCGTCCTTATATCGACGGTGTTACTATTCAGGCGTGGTGGTGGTGTCGTCGTCCATCCGTTGCTACATGTCATTAAAGTGTAGAGTTTGCTCCTTTCTGCATATTAAGTAGGATCTGGAGTTGTGTAGTTCCTTGTCTTTGGCTATTATCTCCCTATTTATTAAGCGACACGATGTCTCTCTCTTGTACGATGGGGTTTCCAGGTGGTGCCTTTACGCCATGGCTACTCGTTACGCCCTTCAAACCACAACGTCTCCATCAATTTGATGACCATGAAGTTGTTGGTCGTTACCAGCATTACGCGAGCTTCACAAGCTTTCACCCGAACGAATTCGTCTTCATTCGTCTTGACTCTACCTCGATGACATGTTCTGAAACTGTTCATAAAAAAAAGCTAGATAAATATAAAATTAACAATTTCTGCTAGATAATAAAATAATGAAATAAAGACAATAACAATAAACAATAAATATATGACAAATAAATGACAATAACAATAAACAATAAATATATGACAAATAAATGACAATAAAACTCACGAGAACGGAGAAAAACACAAAATGGCGCACCGACGTGACAGATAATCCTTCAGCAACAAAACAGGACAAATATTTTGAACATTGCACTTCGAACTGGGTGCAAAAACATAATGAGTATTAAGTGGTATGCATTTTCGAAGCATTCCAGCTGAATAATGTTGAAATGGGCATTAAATTATCAAAAATAAAGAATAGGGAAAAACAAAATCAACATCATGTTTCCATATTGCACTTGGAAATTTTTTTTTTTTTCCCAATATGTTTTTAAAAATTTGTGGTTTTTATATCAACTTCATCTACAAAAATAAAATTCTTGTATAGATTTTTTCCAAACTAAATTTGCTCATACAAAAATCATTACCCCCCCCCCCCCACCAAACTGCAAATAATCCAAAAATTAGAATAAACAAAAAAAAATTTAACACTAAATTATATAGAAATCTCATGTTGTTGCCCTGACTTTTTTGAGGCAAACAAAAAAAATGTCATCTTTCTAAGTATAATATTCCTTGAAATATTTGAATTCGAAATCACAGAAAAGTTGGGAAAGAACAGCATAAACTAACAAACAACTCGTCTTTCCTTCATTTATGTGCTGGTCTTTTTCCCACACTCTCCCTCTCTTTTCTCTCCTTTTTTTTAAATTGAAATACCTAACGTAAAATATTACAGTAAAATTTACGTAAAAAATTTTTTTTGTGTCTCAAAAGAGATAGGGAAACAACAGCTTTCTAATTTGAAGTGAAAGGACCGGGAGAAGTATCAAAATTGCGATATTTTATTTCCTGACGTACTGTATTTTCTCTCTCAAGTCTGGTACACTGTAATTTCTGAACGCAGTTTGAGCGTTTTCAAAATTGAATCTATACCTCTACGACGAAGATTGAAACTACGATTCTACGTTCATGAAATAAAGGCCGCTTTAACACTTACAGGATACCCTGTATACAGTCTATACCATGTCATTTAATTTTAAGTAACGAAACTTGCATGTGCCGATTCATACCTCGGAAATTAAGAAGATTCTTAACACTAACATTTATTTAGGGTTTTTTTTTGTCATTTTCAGTTCAAATCACGCCAACTGATGGGCAGAAGAGATCTGCCCATTGATCAAAGGCTACTTTGAATACGACCTTCTCCAGTTTCATTTCCATTTCGGTAACGGATCCAATAAATCTGAAGGCTCTGAGCACAAGATTAACGGCATGGGTTACGCTATGGAGGTAACAATATCCTATATATATATTTGTTGTTTTTTTTTCCCCCTTCTGGAACAGGGTTGCACAACCTTTTTAGTCCGCGGGCCGGTTTTGCGATATCGCTACCACTCGCAGGACAGAGACTTGTATGCACCATATGCGGTAACGATATGACCCGTATTTTATAGAATACTAGCTATAATACCCGGCGCTGCCCGGGTTTTCTTCAATGAGGCTTTTTTGGATCACGTGATATCTCCCTCTCTTTTTCTTGAGGGACATACAAACCGTGTCCAAGTTAACCAATATGGCGACCTGCGCGATTCATGAAATAAACAAATATAGATTTACACAGAAACGTAGAAATGAATATATATTTTTCTTTTTTTAAGGGGCGCTAGGTATTTCGATCCCCCCCCCCTGAACTTCAAGTTACCCATCTGTCTGTTCCAGCTTCCCAAAATCCTTAGTTAAAGCTGTGGAATTTTTTCGATGCACTTTTCACGGGCTCATAACTAATTTTAAAATATCCTAACCCACATGAATTTATTCAAATAAATATCAATAGAGACAATATGGAGACATTAATTTTCATACTTGAGAAGATATAAATGAAATCAATGATATTGCTCGAATATCCAACTCAAAAGTATAGGTTTGGCTAATTACTTCGTATTTAATCTCCTGGGCTTCGTATATCTCTAAGCGAACTGAATATTTCAAAAATCGAGAATTCAATACAATTTTTAAAATTATTGATGGGGCGGAAAATCCCACTAATTTCCGCATTTCTACAGTAAAATCGACAATTTTATCACTGATTTCTATGAGGATCACAATTTTCCTGACTCTCAAAGCGATGCTGATGATGATTATGACGTCTATTCAAAAAGCCTCATTACTGAGAGTATATTGAAAATGTGGCAAACCATTATAAAGGCATAAACTGTTATACATATACTAACAGGAGTAAAGAAGTGACAAACCGTTGTAAAGGCATATACACGTCTGAAACGCATTGCTAGGGAACCGCGGTAACCAAAGTAAACGTTCGGAAAGTGATTGTTGAGGCCCAAAAAACCATTGTTGCCGGACAGTTTTTTGCCCATTTGGGGCATTTGCCCTGGTCTGATGAAATTTTAAAGTAGCCTATCGTTCAAGTCGGGTCCCATTTGGTATATATGCAAAATTTGGCGACGATCGATCTAAAATTGTAGATTTGTATAGAGAACATACACACACACACACACACACACACACACACACACACAGAAAATCAATTTTATATATATATATAGATAGATAGATAGATTCCCGTTATTTTAGCTGCCACGACTTTTTCTTTTAGAAAAAAATGTCCCGTTTTTCACCACTGTTTAATTTACTGAAATCAACGATTGTTTTCATGATTTATAAATTATATCATAATCATGACTATAATAAATTTATTTAAGAAATTCTCACCTACGATTATGAAAAATATAACTACTATATGTTGGTATAATCTCATATATATATATAAACTAGCTGATACCCGGCGACGTTGCCCGCCCCGTAAAAAATTAATATATGTATAGCTTATTAATTATTTCTTAATCTAAAAAAATTCTGCATCAAGTAAGAAAAATTACTTTTATTTTTAAATATTATAATTAAAAACTTCAGGCAATCGCTTGTGGATAAAACACGATATGTTTTGTTTTTCCATCTGGTGTGTAGATGCACAAATTTTTGGGATTACCAACACGCGACGAAAAGCTGTCCGTGAGAAATTCAGGGCTCAAGTAGGTTGATACCTGCCACTGCTAACGACTGGCCTCGCGCTTTGTTGATTGTTATAACAAAAACTAAACGAATCGGGAACTGTAATCGCTTTAAAGTGAATGGCATTTCTTCAGTGATAATTGGGATACGTTGAATGAAGACGTCTTCTCCTTTGCCACATCCAGTTAGAATCGTTGCTTCGATGATGTAATTGTGCAATTTCTTCACGCAAAGTCCGGTGCCATTGCAGAGTCTCGGTGTCTCCAAATTTCTTAAAAGCATTATAGGTGCTCCGACTTTAAGGGTCAAATTGTGTGGTGGCACACCCGGAATATCCAAAGAGTTCAGAAATTCTGCAGGATAAAGAACTGTCTGCGCTGAGTCTGTGTCAACTGATTTGTAAGATGTGGAGTCTCCCGGAATAATTTTTAGGACTTTTTCGATGATCTTGTTCACGCTGTCATTTTTCGGTGCCAGAATCGCACTCTCACAAAGCCACTCATGGTTTCGGTGATTTTGTTGAATGTTTGGGAAGACGTGGTCTGCGAGTTCTTGAACTGAGTTTATATATATAATAACTGGCAAAATCCATTTGGGAACGTTATCAGTCCAGTGCTTGGGTCTACGGGAATTCTTCCATTGCCAAGTTTGATCAACTGATGTAAAAATGATAGCAGTGCTGAGTCATTCTGCAGTTGAACTCGCATATTTTTGAATGATAATAATTTTTTAACTTCGTGCCAGAGTGTTGATGATTTGAGGCAAGCATTGAGTTGATCAGCTGGTGTTGAACATTTTTATTCCCAGTTTTATCGTCATAGTTGTTGTTCTCTGTTGTTAGTGACGCCATATGTCCAGCTTCTGCAGCGAATATTATTCAAACTCCTTTTAAGCACTTTTTAAATGGAAACTATACCTCAACGATGGGTGGTTGATGAGATAAAGGCCACATTAGCACTTACAGGACACCCTGTATACATGCAAGCAAAAATATCTGGTGCTTCCCGGGGTTTTTTTAATTACTGGGAGGATTGGAAAAGTGACAAACCATTATAAAGGAATGAACTGTTATAATAACAGAATTAAAGGTGTGACAAACCATTGTAAAGGCATATATTCACGTCTGAAACGCATTGTTGGGAACCACGGTAACCAAAGTAAACGTTCCGAAAGTGATTGTTGAGGCCCCAAAACCATTGTTGCCACACAGTTTTTCGCCCATTTCGGGCATTTGCCCAGCTCTGACGAACTTTTAAAGTAGCCTACGGTTCAATCCCGGACCCGTTTGGTATATATGCAAAATCTGGCGACGATCGGTCTAAAACTGTACAAATACAAATACAACGCCACAACAGGCAAAATGCCCAACGAGGTGGCTGATAAAGAGATGCCCATAAAAATATGGTTGTCATATGTTTCAAAAATACAGCAACCCAATTAAAAATGCAATTAACACAAATTACAAACAATATATACACATGATAAAATATTATACAATGCCCATAAAGAATACTTATGGTTGTCTTATTCTAAGAATGGATAGCTTCTCGATCTACCCCAACATGTTTATCGTATTTCTTTTTAAACGTGTCAATTGTGTTACAATTTACTACCTCCGGGGGTAAGCTATTCCATTTATTAACAACCCTATTGGAGAAAAATTCCCTGCGACACCATAACCTTGCATTGTCCCTCACCAATCGATACTGGTGTCCCCTTGTAAAAGCAGTCGATTGGCGGTGTACTAAAAGTTCATGGTCCATCCTATCCATCCCATTGAAAATTTTGAACACTTCGATCATATCTCCTCGACACCTGCGTTCATCCAATGTAAACATATTCAAAAAATGAAGTCTTTCTTCATAACTCAAGCCCTGTGTGCCAATAAGGACACGCGTAGCTCTTCTCTGCACCCCTTCAACCAAGTCTATGTCCCTCTGTAGGTATGGTCTCCAAAACCTTACAGCATACTCCAGTCCAGGACGAACTAAGCCTCGAAAAAGCGGAAGAATGACTTTAGGAGAACGCGAAGAGACCTTTTTGAAAATGAGACCAATTAAATGGATTTGTATAAAGAGCATACATACATACTTTCACATTTATATATAAGACTAGCTGATACCCGGCGACGTTGCCCGCCCTGTAAAAAATTTACATATATATAGCTTATTAATTATTTCTTAATCAAATATTTTTGCATTAAGTAAAAAAAAATTACTTTAATTTTTAAATTTTTTAATTAAAAACTTCAGGCAATCGCTTGTGGATACACAATATCTTTGGTTTTTCCATCTGGTGCGTAAATGTACAAATTTTTGGGATTACCATCACGCGAACAGGTGACGAAAAGCTGTCCGTGTGAAAAATAGGGCTCATGTAGGTTGATACTTGCCACTGCTAACGACTGGCCTTGCGCTTTGTTGATTGTCATGGCAAAAGCTAAACGAATCGGGAACTGTAATCGCTTTAAAGTGAATGGCATTTCTTCAGTGATAATTGGGGTACGTGGAATGAAGACGTCTTCTTCTCCAGCACATCCAGTTAGAATCGTTGCTTCAATGATGTAATTGTGCAATTTCTTCACGCAGAGTCTGTTGCCATTGCAGAGTCTCGGTATCTCCAAATTTCTTAAAATCATTTTTGGTGCTCCGACTTTGAGGGTCAAGTTGTGTGGTGGCACACCCGGAATATCCAAAGAGTTCAGAAATTCTGCAGGATACAGAACTAAATGTCTGCGCTGTGTCTGTGACAGTGTCAACCGATTTGTAAGATGTGAAGTCTCCCGGAATAATTTTTAGGATTTTTCCGTTGATCTTGTTCACACTGTCATTTTTCGGTGCCAGAATCGCACTCTCACAAAGCCACTCATGGTTTCGGTGATTTTGTTGAATGTTTGGGAAGACGTGGTCTGCGAGTTCTTGAACTGAGTTTATATATATAATAACTGGCAAAATCCATTTGGGAACGTTATCAGTCCAGTGCTTGGGTCTACGGGAATTCTTCCATTGCCAAGTTTGATCAACTGATGTGAAAATGATAGCAGTGCTGAGTCATTTTGCAGTTGAACTCGCATGTTGGTGGATAATGATAATTTTTTAGCTTCGTGCCAGAGTGTTGATGTCCTAACAAACTCGAGGCGACCACCGATAGACAGAACCTTCACTTCCAACCCATCTCACTAATGGCAGTAAATTGCAATGTAGCGATATGGCCAGAGTTGGTGTTTGGTGAAGTAGAGTGCTGATGATTTGAGGCAAGCATTGAGTTCATCAGCTGGCGTTGAACATTTTTATTCCCAGTTTTATCGCCGTAGTTGTTGTTCTCTGTTGTTAGTGACGCCATATGTCCAGCTTCTGCAGCGAATATTATTCAAACTCCTTTTAAGCACTTTTTAAATTGAAACTATACCTATACTATGGGCGGTTGATGAGATAAAGGCCGCATTAGCACTTACAGGACACCCTGTATACATGCAAGCAAAAATATCTGGTGCTTCCCGGGTTTTCTTCAATTACTGGGAGGATTGGAAAAGTGACAAACCGTTATAAAGGAATAAACTGTTAAAATAACAGAATTAACGGTGTGACAAACCATTGTAAAGGAATATATTCTCGTCTGAAACGCATTGTTGGAAACCACGGTAACCAAAGTAAACGTTCCGAAAGTGATTGTTGAGGCCCCCAAAACCATTGTTGCCACACAGTTTTTTGCCCATTTCGGGCATTTGCCCAGCTCTGACGAACTTTTAAAGTAGCCTACGGTTCAATCCCGGACCTGTTTGGTATATATGCAAAATCTGGCGACGATCGGTCTAAAACTGTAGATTTGTATAAAGAACATACATACAGACATACATACATACTTTCACATTTATATATAAGAAGATATTTACCTCACTATCTATATATATAAAATTGATTTTCTGTGTGTGTATGTTCTCAATATAAATCTACAATTTTAGAAATATCGTCACAAAATTTTGCTTATATACCAAATGGGACACGACTTGAACTATAGACTACTTTAAAATTTCGTCAGAGCAGGGCAAATGCCCCAAATGGGCGATAATTGTCTGGCAACAATGGTTTTTCGGCCTCAACAATCACTTTCCGAATGTTTACTTTGGTTACCGTGGTTCCCCAGCAATGCGTTTCAGACGTGTACATGCCTTTACAATGGTTTGTCACTTCTTTAACGCTGTCAGTGTGTATGTGTATAATAGTTTATGCCTTTATAATGGTTTGCCACATTTTCCATACTCCCAGTAATGAGGCTTTTTGAATAGACGCCAGAATCATAATCAGCATCGCTTTGAGGGTCAGGCTAAGGATGATCCCCATAGAAATCAGCGTTAAAATTGCCGATTTTACTGTAGAAATGTGGAAATTTAGTGACATTTTCCGCCACATCAATAATTTAAAAAATTGCATTGAATTCTCGATTTTTGAGATACTGAGTTCGCTTAGAGATATACGAAGCCCAGAAAATTAATTAATGATTAAGCCAGTAATTAGTCGGACCTACTTTTGAGTTAGATATCCATGCAATATCATTGATTTCGACTTTTTATTTATATCCTCTCATGCATGAAAATTAATGTCTTCGTATTGTCTTTTAATATTGAACTGCATAAATTCATATAGCTTAGGTTGTTTTTAAACTTATTATGGGTCCGTGAAGTGCATCGAAGAAATTCCACTGCATTAATTAAGCATTTTTTGAAGCAGAAACAGGCAGAGATGGATAACTTGAAGTTCGGGGGGGGGGGGAGGGTGTTCGAAATACCTACCGTCCCTCAAAAAAGGAGAAAAATCATTTCTACGTTGCTTTATATTTAGATTTATTTCTTTCATGAATCGCACAGGAAGTCGCCATATTGGTTAACTTAGAGACAGTTTGTATGTCCCTCCAAGAAAGGAAGATATCGCGTGATCCAAAAAGGCTCATTGAAGAAAACCCGGGCAACGCCGGGTATTATAGCTAGTCTCACATATTTTGCAAAAATAATGGGTTTTTTTATCGTGAATTACCCTTCAATTTTTTATTAGCGCCTCATTTGTAGTCGATATTCGATTTTTCAGTGATTTTAGTGATAAATGCAGCTTTGCTTTCCTTTGATCCTTGCGTTCTGATTTCCCATATTTTTATTGAGGAAATATGGCCAATAGTGGAAATATCCTGTTGTGTGTATTAAACTTTTCTACTTGAGCATCTTTCGCAAGCCAAACGGAGACCATCTGGTAGGCCACATTGCTACGAGGGCACCAATGCTCAAGGCTATTGAACCGGGCACAGCCAAAACCTCCTAGATACTGCCAATCTATCTAGAAGGCTTTGACACAGCCCGCATCATATCTCAGAGAGATCAGTGGTCCCAAAGGATGAGTGTGTATCCGTAAAAAATTTTAGTTATTTATTTATTTATAAATCACAATAAATCTAGAAAGATGGATAAATAATGCGTTGATGTCCCGCACATGAAGTCTTCATCAAAATACAGTATGGGGAAATTGGATCCCATATGGGGCGTTCCAAATTATAGCCAAAAAACATTTTCAACGTTAATTAAAGTTGCTAACTATCGCTAAAATCACTAAAATATCGTCTAAGGTTACGAACATAATGTACGCTGGTTTCTGATCCCTCGAGTCGACCCCATTACGGATAGGTTAAGAACTTCAAATTCTTGATTTTAACCAATCAGCAACGGCGTCAACTTTCATAATCGGAAACCAACGTGCACTATGCTCGTACCCTTAGGCTGGAAGTATAGGGCAACTGCAAGTCGCTTAAGAAAAACAGCTGCATGAAGAAAGTTACTGCTTTGCTTGAAATTAAATATATCTCTAAACTCTATTAAGGTTCCTAATCTCATCGTGCTCCACAGTTCCTCAATTTTTGCTCCCGACATTTTTGGGGGGGGGGGGAAGGGTTGCCCGAATCTGGTGATCTTACATGTCTTATACATCTTAAACGTAGCGAAAGGTTTGGTGACTTTGCTGGCCAAGGAAGGGTATCCAGAGTAGTTCAGAGATATGTATAAGGATGACGTGCCATGAAGGGTTACAAATGACCGCCATCAACATATGGTTAAATTGTTGATGTGCTCAGAATAACTGGGGGTTACCTGCTGTAGCAAAATACAGTACAACATACCATTACACCAGAGGTAATATCTGTGTGCCTCTGTAAAACAACGGCTGATTAGGACCGTTTGCCAAGGCACATCCTCTCACGAATCCGATGGCCATCTTCATCAGGACTGAAACAGAATTCATCGCTAAACACTATGCGATGCCGGTCTGTTGTCAACGGCACCACTGCACACGACTCTATCGTTATTGTGGTGTTGAAGGCAGATGTCTCAAATACGGCTGTATTTCTCTCGCCAGGGATTATTTCATAAGCTTTATAAGCAATGGAATAGCGTTTCTCAACCTATGTCCATGGACATTATCATTCATCCGTTGTAATTGATATTAGCAATATCCATTATGGATTAAAAAAAAAATTTATACTTTAGATTTACCACATCATCGAGGAGAATGCAGTAAAAAGCCATCCAAAAAACACGGGCTGTCACTAAATTTGGACAAAAATTGTAATTTATTGCTTAAAATGCAATTTGCTAAGGGCTGATAAAATTGCTGAAGGGTGTGAAAATAAAGAGATGCTGCGAATCACAGTTAATAAAAATGTAGAGTATTTCACGAAAAAATATTCAAATGATCTGATGACCATATTTCATCGAGTAAAATAAGGTAAACTAGGATATTAAATAATAATCTGTAAAATATGACATCAAAAACATTGCGAAAAGCAGGCACGCACAATCACCCCGATAGTAATTAAAATTTCTGATGAAATTGTGGAAAAAACGTTAAACCTGACAAACATGTGAAATGAATATTTATAATTTTTTGTCATAATTATCATAATTTTATTCATTATATAAAGATACTATGTGTGTGTGCGTATTACGGCTTTAGTAATTATTACAAATTCAAATAAGTATCGTCTACAAAACGGGACAAATGTATAAAAAAAATCGTAACAACGAAAATCGCCGGTATGCCCCGTTATACGGGACACAAGTGGTCTGTCAAATTGTTTCAGACATTTTACTTATCCTCGTTTTCAGAAAGGTTGAGAAATACTACAATAGAGTATTTGACAATTCGCAACACTTTGACCAGAATTGGCAATGTATTCTCGTATTTTTATCGATCAAATATATGGTCACCCAAATCATAAAGAAATAACTTTATGCGCAATATGTGATTGCATCTGATTATATATTCCATCAAAAAAAAAGTTCTTGGAAACGTCAACCTCAATCGTAAGGACACGTCCGTTTTTTACGACAATATTTCGGGGCTTCTTCTCGATATGGCTATAACTGAGTTTAACTGAGTATTAACAACACAAACTAAAAACTTCGAACTTTGTGAATGCGTAAAATATAAACGCGTTTTTTATTACTCATTGAATATTGGCAGATATTCGTTAATCATGCTTGTAATAGAATTTAATAGAGTCTAACTATAAATATTTTTCTTTCAGATGCATTTAGTCCATCAATACAAGTCTTCATCTCGTCAAGAATTGTCAGTTGTAGGAGTCTTCTTCGAAGTAAGTGGATAACTGTTCGTCATACCTTTTGTAAGCCTTCTAGACCGGTTTTTCGGCTGCTCGTAAAATTCTGATACTACAAGTGAAGAACATCATAGTAATTTACCAGCGTAGTTCGTGAAATGCTCAAGTTGGAAAGCCCAAATCTATAGCATTGCTATAATTCAAATTTACATCTGCTAAGATGTTCTTCTTGAATATAACGGTGGTAAATTTTTTTTGTAAACTATAAAGAATGCGTCCCTTCAAATGACAAGTTACTTTTTCCTATTTGTTTAAAAAAAAATAGAACATCCTTAAAAAAATGTTTAAAAAATTAGAATCCTTAAAGTTGTTTAAAAAACATCAGAATCATCCAAAGGTTGTTTAAAAAACATCAGAATCATCCAAAGATTGTTTAAAAAAACATCAAAATCATCCAAAGGTTGTTTAAAAAACATCAGAATCATCCAAAAGTTGTTTAAAAAACATCAGAATCATCCAAAGATTGTTTAAAAAACATCAGAATCATCCAAAGGTTGTTTAAAAAACATCAGAATCATCCAAAAGTTGTTTAAAAAACATCAGAATCATCCAAAGATTGTTTAAAAAACATCAGACTCATCCAAAAGTTGTTTTTTAAAAAATCAAATATCCCAAGTGTTTCTACAAGAATTAAATCATAGTGTGTGTCAGGTTGGAAATCAGGTGCCATATAATTTCCCCACGGAATCGGATTGCGGTGTCCGGAATCTCACTTTCTTTCCGCAGTGAGTCGTAATTCGAGGAACATCCTTTTGATCCGCTAACCAGGGCTGCAAATTGTCAGAAATGATGTAAGCTAGACCGACCTAATCGGTCACCTGAAATAGTAGAACATTTATTTTTTTTAACATGAAATTTTTTTTATCATGTGATATCACGTCATAAGACGGTTGCAATAATTTTTTCACTGTATCTACACATATAAATACGTGACTACAGTGATTTAGGCCATGATGAATAAACAAATTTTTTTAAATGGGGTTGCTGGGGTCGGCTTAATCAAAGGCATACATTTTTGAACATTGTCCTGAAAGGATTGAGTAGGACAACTTTTTGACAAACCAAGTGAGCGTGGGCAGAGATACGAGGGGGGGGGGTGTATCGCTCTCCCCCTAACGTCAAATGCAGAGCTGACTGATCTAATGTATAGGAGTATATATGTGAGAACATCATGTTCACCCCATCCCAGCTATCAAGTTTATCTCCACCTATGCAGGTGAGAAAATACCGTTCAATTTTTCCCGATCATATCTCCCCGACACCTGCGTTCATCCAATGTAAACATATTCAAAAGATGAAGTCTCTCTTCATAACTCATGCCGCGTGCGCCAACGAGGGCACGCGTAGCTCTTCTCTGCAACAGTTCAACCGAGTCTATGTCTTTCCGTAGGTATGGTCTCCAAAACCTTACAGCATGCTCCAGTCCAGGAAGACACCTTTTTGTAAATAAAACCGAGCATTCTATTCGTTTGTTTTACCACCGTTGAACAATGTTCAGAAAACCTAAGTCGCTCGTCAATGAGAATTCCCAAATCGGTCACCCTTATTTGCATCCAGCATAGTGACGTCATTCAACTCGTAAGAGAAACGTGGATTGTTCGAACCAAAATGAGCGATCATGCACTTGTCAACGCTAAATTTCATGCTCCATTCATTTGCCTATGTTCCAATCCTGTTCAAGTGAGTCTGGAGCAACTCCCTATCGCTTTGATTCCCAACTACCCCTATAAGCTTCCCGTCATCTACGAATTTACTAACAATCTCATCAATACCCTGATCGACTTTATCGATAAAAAGTGAAAAAAGTATGTGGCTAAGGGCACTTCCTTCTGACGCCTATCCAATCAAAAAATTCCCCGTCCACCCGTTAACCTGTTGTGACCTATCTCTCAACCACGGTTCTATCCAATGCAGCAAGTTGTACTCAATTCCGAATCTCGTGCAAACGAATCAAGAGTTTACATGTTGGATCCGATCGAATGCCTTCTGAAAATCAAGTTAAACCACATATTTGTTTTTGCCCTTACACAAAGCGTGATCATAGAAACAAAAGAGATTAGTTACACATGACTTCCCCTTCCTGAACCCATGCCGATTATCGACAATACATTATACTCGTGTATCCGCATCACCAATTTGCCGTTTGATAATAATTTCCAAATTTTTCGAGTGTGAGCTCGTCAAACTCACTGGACGATAATTGGACACAGCTTGACGTCATGCTCGATTCATTTGCCCATGCTGCAATACTGCTCAAGTTGGTCTGGAGTAATTCCCCAACGCTTTGATTCCCGACTACACCCATTAGCTTCACGTCATCTGCGAATTTGCTAGCAATCCCATCGATGTCCTGATCGAGTTTATCGACAAAAAGTGAAATGGTGAAAAAGTGAATATGGGGCCAGGGACACTGCCTTGCGGAACTCCAGTTGTGACGCCTGTCCAACCAGAGAATTCTCCGTTCACCATAACTGATTGTGACATATGCCTTAATCACGATTCTATTGAAGTCAGCAAGTTGCCCCTAATGCCAATCTACTTTTAGAAACGCTTCAAGTGTTTTACCATATTGGACCGGATCGAATGCCCTCTGGAAATCAAGGGAAACAATATATACATTTTTGCCACTACCCAAAGTCTTCGTCACGTGATCATAGAAGCAAAGAAGGTTAGTCACACATGACTTCCCCTTCCTGAACCCATGCTGACTATCCGACTATATTATACATATATATTCTCGTTTATTCGCTTCACCAATAGCCTTTTGATAATAATTTCCTACTACCCTTTTTAAATATCGAGACAACATTAGCAAGTTTACAATCCCTTGGGATGATACCCTCAGCAACTCTACACCTGTAGATCTGTGCGACTGGCCCCAATTTGCACATTTTTTGAAGACCCTGGGATAGATATCATCTGGTCCTGGCGCTCTTTTTGCGCATACATTTTTTAGAAGATATAGGGCCTCCACGTCTTCCACATGAATATCGTTGAAGATTTTATTACCCCATGCAACAACCGTATATTGAATATCATCATTTCCATTAAAAACCGACGCGAAAATGTCATTGAGAGCACCACACGTGTCTGCATTGTTGTCTACCCTATCGAGAGGGGGCCAACTGTCCCTTTACATACATTATTGACGTATCTAAAAAATGATTTCGGGTCAGAGACAATGTTATTTGCCAACCTAGATTCAACTTCCTTTTTACAATCCCTTATCGCTTTCTTCAACATCTTTCTTTTATCAGTAAACAATGACAGGTCACGTCGTCCACTTTTCTACTTTTTGAGTGCCGGATGCTTTTTTTGCATCATAAAGATTACGCAAGCGAACCATAGGAGGTGCGATGTACAAACATGCATTTTTCGAACAAAGGGAATGACGTTGTGCAAAACAGAAGATAACTCAGTGATAAATCCTTCCCTTGATACGTCCTTGTCGTCGATGACATAATTTGTCTCTACAGGTGAACGTGCTTGGACCCTCCCATTCATCGGCCACTTCTGTTGATTCCGACGTGGTCGGAGGTCTCATATTTCCCTTTTAAGATCAGTCATTGGGCCTCTTGCTGGTTTGAACTCGTCATCGCTCCCATTGCTCAGATGCGGTTTTCTAATGCTACCCAATTGAGGGCATATGTAATTTTATACTTGTAGATTTGTGCTGTTTTTGTATGTATCCATTGTGTATACATAGTCAACTATTCTATGTTTGCAAAAATAACCAGGGAAAAAAATACACAACATTTTGAACAACAACGCAGATGTCCATTTGCATGAAAATATTAGGATGCTTTAATTTTTTTAAACAAAAGGGAGGGGAAATAAATTCACACAAGAAGACCAATGAAAACACAAATACAGATGAAGATATATGTATATATTGCTTCATATATTGTATTGCTTGATATTTGTATATATTCTTCATAATATAAAACAATTACGTCAACGCGTTGTTTGCAGCAGAATTTGTGTTCACTGAAAAAATACAAAACTCCTTTGAGGAATTTCGTATTTTTTCGGTGTATTTGCCTTTTCGTTAGTCTATTGTGATTATATCAAAGGCGGAGTGAATTAAAAGAAAAGTAATTTCACATTTCAAGAGACATCCAACTTACTTTATGCGAATTTTTCACCCCCGATATACTCAAGAAGAACCTCATGCAAGATTGAAATACAAATTACAGCCATACTATAAATTTGGGCTATCCAACTCGTATTTCTTGGAGTGCGCTAATAAATTTCTGATTGCGATAGTTTTGAGCTAATTTTTTTTAAACAAACGTAACGTAGTGTAATAGGGCAAAGCTTACAATATGCATTACATCGTGGATTTTCGTATTTTCCAGTAATTTTGACCATTCTAGCATCCTTACAGAAACGTTCCGTTTTGACTCCGAAGCTAATTTCTTAATTCTTTAATAAAATGAAGATAATTTGCATAATTTATTTATAATTTTTTCATGTTTCAAATTTATGAATTTTCAATGTGAAATTTCTTTTTTTAGGGAAATACGTTTTAAATCAGTGCAGCCTTGGTGCAGCACTTTATTTTCTACTGGGAAATATATTTAATGTCTAAAGCCCGGAAGCGCAATTCCATACCATACATAAGAGTTTACCATGGGATAAGCTCATTGGCTAAGATCACAATTACGTCAATAAGAGCGAGGGAAATTTTAACTCCGAACCTATCTCGTGACGTAGTAGCCAAAGGCCGAACACATACTGGGGATGTGAGCGGAGAGGTACGAAATAGCGGTGAAAAAAAATGTACTGTTTTGTTCTGCGCCTCACATACTGGGGCAGCGAGACGAGGAGGAGAAAGAGGCAGCTCAAGAGGTACGCGACTCTTTCAAGCCGGTTTGTTTTCATCGCGAGGTAAAATCAGACGCTATTTGGGGATTGGTCAGTTTTCTCCCAAAGACCCGAACATTACCGATTCGGAGCTACGGCTGTTAAGTTTGGCAACTTATCGCCCAACACCAGGGTTCATTTACGATTTCGCTTTTGTTTTGTCATGACAGCTTGCGCGATAATATTACAATGATATATAATTTAATAGTAATATAATATAGCAGAATTATCATAATAATAATGATATCTACTCTATAATATAAAATCACCAACTCGAAAAGGGCCCGTTTCTATGCAATGGAAATTGGTGACGATCTTGTGACGGAAATTTCTGTTACAAAAATCGGTTAGGATTTTGGGTCAAGTTTTCATTTTCCTTTTCTCCGTTTCATGATTGCTATTTAGAGGAATTGCTCGTCAGAAACATAAATATCCGACATCATGAAGCTCAATTGGCGATCAAAAGGAAAATAGACCGGGAGGGAGGACCACATATTGTAAAGAAACAATTTAAAAAATCGACATCTTTGGAGAAAAATTCTCATAAAATCCGCATGTAGGGGTCTTGAGTTTCAGGAATACCAATTCCCAGTAAGTTTTCTTGATTCTGTTGTTGTCTGAAGGACTTGTGTGTGCGAATAGGAAGAAAGAAAGAAAGGGACCAACACGAATACTGTTTGTCTCTTAGAGGTCAAATTACCACAATTTTTTTTAGAGTGCACGGTCTCAACAAAAATCAAAATAAAAAATTGCTTCAGGTGAAATAGTAACAAGAAAACTTTTGAAGCTATTAGGGTTCCGGGATGTTGGGGGTTCCGTCACTTTTGATTCCGTGGAACCTTAAAAATGCTCTCACGGAACTCTAGGGTTCCGCGGAACACCGGTTGGAAAACCCTGCTCTAACCATTGCCCCGATTGCGGATGTTGGTTTTAAGTTAAATAAGGAATATCTATCGATAAACGTAGCTAGGATATACATTATGTTGGTGGCGATCACCATGTCACGAAAACGAGCATGCGCATTACATCGTGGCACGAAGTTCTGAAGTCTCCCACCCGAAGTCACGATAGGGTATTATCACATTTAGTGACGTAATAGTTATCTTTGCCAATGAGAAAAGGCTATGTATATTATGGAATTCAGCAGTACGGAAGTTTAGGTACTAAAAATGTTCGAAATAGTCACGCAAAAATGGCATTAAAAACGCCTTAAATAGCCACTAAAAAAACACTTATAATTTATCGAAGGAAGAAAAAATAACTAAAAACTAAGGTATATATTAAACGGCAAAAAACTAGTTGAAAAATTGGTTGCACTCAATCCGTCCACTTGTTTTAATTTTACTTAATTTAATAAAATCTGGTGAATTTAATCGAATACTAAATATGTATGTAAAATAAATAGCCATGGTTGTTTGTAGTGCATTTATGATGTTAAAAAAAAAAATCAAAACAACATGGGCCCCAGAGCCCTTTCTACTCCTACCCCGCCTTGTTTGAGCCATGTCATCAACCGATGATCTCCTGGGGCAGTCATCGCTCAGCTATACATATACAATGTAGTCCAATGCCTGAGCTAAACATGATATGTGAGGCATGTGGAGAAACAAATATCTAATTTTCCTCTGCTTTTCTTACATGGGCTGGGTTCATCTGAAACAAAGTCATTCACTTCTAACACCATCCTGTCTAAGAAAAGTTAATGCGTGGCAACACCACTTTCCCTATCTCTCAGATAACTTATTCGCATTTAACCTCATACAGCGGCAATCCCGAGGTATTTCGTCAAACCTAACCTGTTTTATTTCGGTCGCCCCGAAATATCTTGGGTTCTTAACACGCTTTAATTTCCAATGTGGCAGTTATAATGCTATAATACGAATGAAGAAAACTTTAAAAACCACCTAAATGGTTAAATGGGCTGGAAAAGGGGAAGGGGGGACTGCTTTCTGATAATTAGTACTGAGTTTGAAAATTTTAAAAAGAGCAATTCTTTTGCTCTCGATGCTATAAAAAAATATCCAAGTTTTACAGATTATGGCCTCTGAAATTCACTAACAAAATTAAAACTATGTTAAAATAGGCATTTATGGCAGGAAAATTTCAAAAAAGACATTTTTATCAAAAAGTGTCAAATAAGCATAAAAACGCATTTATGAGATTTTGGCGAGAATTATCTGTGTCCCGTATTTACGATACATCGATTTCCCGTATTTTTTGCGTTAAAATATATTCATAACTGCGAAGTGTCAACTTCACGATGATTATGATAATTGATTGCATCACGTATTTAATTGCATCTGATCATATTTTTCGCAATTAAAAAGGTTTGAAGATACCAATCTCAATTGCAATGACACTTTGGTAAAAACATAAACATTCCGTAGCACATCTCATATATTCTTTTACTAACTTTGGTAGTATGGTAATATGTTTATTTTGATTAATTTTCTTTTTCCGATTCCCCGCGACCAGGAAACATCTGAAGATAATGAAAATCTGACATCTCTCATCAAAGCTGTTAATCAAGTGGAATATAAAGAGGACATGGCGGTAATTCCAGAACCAATACGTTTATTTGACATTATGTCAGTATGTCTCAACACTTTTTACCGATACACCGGCTCGACAACCACGCCTCCTTGTGAAGAAGGGGTCACTTGGACAGTCATGCAAGAACCAGTTCCAATATCGACAAAACAAGTAAGCGATGAATTTGTCAAAGTACTCGTACAAAATTTGTTAATAACGCTGGTGTTTAGACACCATTCAAATATTACGTCAGCATCAAGAGGGTTTTGTATTTGCTGACTTTATTGATGACAATGGGAGGATGTGGTTTGAATGATGATTACGTCATCAACCACCCTTTATGAAAATATGAAGTAGTATCTACAATACCCGACGCTGTCCGGATTTTCTCAACATACCGAGAGCATTGAAGAGAGACAGAGAAGAAGCGACAAACCATTTAATAAACACGTCTGAGACGTATTGATGGGGAACCATGGTAACCAAAGTCAACATTCCGAAAGTGATTGTTGAGGCCCAGGAACCATTGTTGTCCAACAGTTTTTGCCCATTTCGTTCATTTGAACAGCTCTGACAAACTTTGGAAGCACCCTATCGTTCAAGTCGGGTCATGTTTGTTATATATGCAAAACTTTGGCGATGATAGATCTGAAATTGTAGATTTGTATAGAGGACACACACACAGAAAAAACCAATTTTATATATATAGATTCTTAATGACATCTTTACTTTTGTGTATATGGGTGTGTGTAATGTTAATGTTAATAAATTTCAATTTCAACAATAATTCCTCCATCGATCGATAAAATATCATAATAAATAAATATTCGGAATTGAAGCCTAATTCAGAAATTTAATGAAAATTATTTCATAGGCTGATTAAAAAAATTAAAGTGGATTTTTTTTCTCCAAAAATTAATGAAAATTCTATATGGATTAATCAAAATTCAGAATTTTTAAACACTAACACAACTGGTAAAAAAGCGATGTATGTATCAATGAAAATTCCGAAATTAAAAATAACTCCAAAAGGAATGAAAATTTAGAGCTAATGAAAAGTCAAAACTAATGAAAGAACAATAATATTTAATAAAAATTCAGAAAGAAATAAAATAATTCAGCAGTTAATTAAAGAAATAATTGATAATACCGCGTTTATGTAAATAACATTGATATGTATTAAACAATATTTCATAAGAGAATGCGAAACTCCATCAAAATTACTGTTTAATTTTTTTTAAAAAAAACCATACCGAATGCGAAGAATCGTGCACGTGCGACACGAAATTCTGCGGCTCAGCAGCAGTGCCAATTAGTGCGCGTAAACTCGATTAGCGTAGTGTCGCGTCGTTTCTCAATTTGCGCGGTCCTTTTTATTTCCGTTGGCCGCAAAACGGAGTGCTGCCCTGCGTCGTGACACTGCACGCGGTTCAATTTGCGCTTTGCCTGAGAGTTTGTGTGCCGCAAAAAACTCCGGTATTGGTCGGTTCATATTGGCCGCCGCATCCGCTAGCTCGTTTCCCTACTGGCCTTGTGGGCAAAGCTGCATTAAGAGTTAAACTTTCAAGTGGTTTTGGTTGTGGGCTTTTACCCAGGAGATACGTATTGATATACTCCTGATCTTTCTGGACATTGCGTTTTCACAGAGAAAGTTTAGAATTCGATCTTATTACAGTCTGCGTCCTTTTTGCAGCTGCGCCCACAACTGCTGTAAATATAACGAGCATTTCAGCTTGATATGCTGAATTACTTTTTGAGTCCAGCAGCTCATTTGAACATTCCCATCGTTTTTATACAGACAGCTCCTGTACCTGATTCCAGTTTAGAGCCATCGGTGTAGTATACGACAGTTTTATCATCAGGTGTATCATCCTCCGAAGAGTCTAGAAGTACTTCATTAACCTGTAGAAATTCTGCAGGATGTGAGGTCCGGCGTATAGCTTTCTGCTCGAAGGCGTCCGGGACTAATATTCCCTCTAGCAATGACATGGCTTGTGAAGCTTTAGAAGACGTGTGACCTTTGCCAGGAATTCCATCTTGAGGGATAACGGCGGAAACCCCAGGATCACCTGAAGAGCAGTCGTAGGTGTAGTTCTGTACGCACCAGAGATATATAGGAGGAAGGGTCGTTGTATTAAATCGAGCCGTCTGCACATCTGGACTTTGGCACAATGCCATATGGAAGCTCCATAAGCTATCTCAGTCTCCATGGCAGTTAAATAGAGTAATCTCTTCAGAGCCCGTGTTGTCAGTCCCACTGTGGTCCGGCCATCAGGCGTATTTTCTGAAGAACACCTGACGCCTTTCTCCTCTGTTCTTTAATGTAGTCTTTCCAGTTGAGTTGCTTATCGATAAAGACACCTAAATAACAAAGCACATGGGCGCGGTAGCCCAGGTCGATAAGATAGTCACCTGAAGTTCCAAGGGATGTTTAGAGATGTCGCGAGTTCGATACCTGGTTCGTTCTTGTCGAAAACTTTCCTGACACAAGGGTACAACAGAAACGCCGACATGACTACAGAAAAACTTTTCTACCGCAGAGAGTCCCATATCGAGGGGTTAACGCGCCAACCCCTCGGTGTGTATAAAAAATTCTATCGGTTGGAATCGGCAATAAATTTTAGGTCCCGGTCTAATTAGCCAACGTGTGCGCCGTGGCGCGATAAAAATGATCAAATATCACATCCGTTTTCTTGATGGTTTGCCTTGGAACCAAACAGTGGGAGGCCTCTTCTTTGATATTCATAAGAATTTTGTCTTTGCCATACAGAGTGAGCTCATTCATGTGCAGCCAATTTGACACAGTTCTATGAGCTTCCTTAGCTAGAATACCTGATCCCTTGACAATAGGGGCAGATGCAATCACCAAATAATCGTAACGTAATAATCGTATAAGCCTGAACTCTGACATTTGAGGGCCACTCAATTTTCCACAGCTCATTCAGAACACGATTCCGTAACAAGGGGCCGTAACATGAGCCCTAAGGAGCACCCTTCTGAATCTCTTACTCGGCTTTTCCTGCGTCCATGATCAACACCGCTCTGCGGTGGTTCAAAAGGTCCGATAAGATTACCATGAGCTGTTGTGGTATGGGCGCTGTTGCTAGACGACGGTGTATAGACGAGAATCTGAGGTAATCGAACGCTCCTTCTATATCCAGGGATATGATGGCTACGTCATTTCCTCGTTCTCTTTGCATCTTGACCTCTTCCATCATGTCTGTAAGCGCCATTTCCGCTGAACGACCTTGCCGGAATCCATACTGGTTGACGTGCCAGAATCCTTGATTCTCCGTGTAAAACAGGATTCGTTATACCAAAATCTTTTCTAGTACTTTCCCGATGCTAGAGTGTAAAGAGATCGGACGGTGAGCTTTTGGGTCATCTGGACGTCTTCCTTTCTTCAATAAAAAGAGCAGTCTATCTTCTTTGAAAATGGTTTGGAAAATATCCCAGCTGCTTATTGTATAGGTAGTGCAAAAGATCTGGAAATGCTTTACTTATCACCTTGACCATACTGTTGCTTACCCGGTCTAGACCCGGGGCTTTCCTCACATTAAGCTGGTCAACGATTCTTTTTATCTCTTGCTTAGATATTGCTCTCGTATTCAGATCCGGGTCGAGGTACAGGTTAGAACTCATAAAAGGAGGATAGTCATCAGGGTCGATATCGGGGTAAATATCATTAAGGTGCCTTTCCCCGCGTGCTGAATTGTCTCGTCACCAAACTGGCTCATAGTCAACCGTGACTTCGTTTTGTGGTGCATAGAAGCGGGATATACGGTACCAAATTCAGAGGCCGTTTATTCACATAGTGTACGCCAGGCAGATAATTATGTTTTACGAATCTCTTTACGGTACTGAGCCTGATATTTATTAAATGCAATGCGCAGGCGAATTTTCTCCTCCTGATCTTTTGCTCGTGTATGTCGTCTTTTCAGAGCTCGGAGCTTCTTGCGTGACACTTCCAGTTCAGTTATCCACCATGTGCTTTTGGGTTTATCTGGCTCTGCAGTCCGTTGCTGCCAGGGAGCAACGACCTATTAACTGCCCCCTCTATTACTTGATGTACATTGTTTGTGATATGCTGAAATTGATCACACGTTCGGCACTCACGAATCTGCCGTATGAGAACTGGTGTCGTACTTTTGAGGATACGAATGAAATTCAAGAGCTTACTGTGAGATATGAGAGAGAGAAGTCGCCCCCACCTTAGAGAGGAAGGAGAAAGAGATGATTGTGGAAACGAACTGAACCCCTGTGCGCTTAGGGGACATTCATTCAATCATTCATTCATTCAAACCGAGCACAACTCCGGTCTATCGCCATAGGCAATATACTACCGATTCAGTTGTGCCGAAAGTATGAGTGTCTGCCCCCCCCCCGAAATCCCCCGGGCCACGAAAGCGACTGTATACGTATGTATACATTTAGGGTGTATACGACTGTATACTATACGAGTCCAGCCGCCCCTCGAGCAGCCGCTCAACCGGAATGGTTTCAAGGGAGCTACCTCTCGACCGTTCCCTACAAGGAACAGCTTTTGCCCTTATTTAATTAGAGTCTAATTCGTGACTTCCTGCCTTCGTCCTTCTTCGCCTTGTCCTCATTGGAAGTCGGAGTCGGAGCCTGGATTGTCTGCATCTTGATCGTCGTTTTCCTCCTCACTCCATTCTTCTTCTCCCTGTCGTCCTGTCTCATGCTCTGTCTCCTGACGTCTTCTGATCGAACTTCTGAACTTCTGAATCGGCCAGAGGGCAGACGTGGACAAACGAAAGAGAGGCCACTGGAAGTGGCTAGTGAAAAGGAAAAGCGATGTTTTAATGAAGTGATTGTAAAATGTGTTGGTAATTGGTTTTTTTCTCACACGAATTTGTATTAACGTGTTGATAGATTTATTGAAATCCCAGAAAACCAAAAGGCATAGTGATCTGGTGTGGTAATTGAGCAATTGTTTGAAGGAAGGGTTTCGCCGACGAGCAACAGTGAAACATAACACTTACGTTACGTTGTTTTGAAACTGGAAGTTGACGGAGACGAATCACTGATCACCATGTGGATATAGGAATGACTACTTGCCGATGGTTTCTCTCCCACAGACATTATATGGCATTTGTTAGAAACACGGGATTGCATATACTGTAGATAGATCTGGCCAGCCGAAGGATCCAATGTGTCGGTGTGCTATTGTCAGCATTCAAAAAGAAAAGGTCTTTGGACCTAAAGAAGTCTAGGATGTATGTCTTCACCTCTTTCATTATTAGTGGCATAACCCCATAGAGAGTTGTGTCCATTCCAGTCTACGGCAATAATGATCCCGTGCCTTCCATTCTTTACCACGATCTCCCGAATCGCCTGGATAGCTTCTTTTATGTCCTTGTATGGAGACGAATACGAACGAGCCACGATCAACTCCCTCCCGTCTAGGTGCAGTTGCACCGCTACCGAGTTATTCATAACCGACAGTACAGCTCCATGAAGTGCTCTGTTGCGGATTATGATCGCAGCCTTCCCATTATTTGATGTCCAGCGTGACCAAGTCAAGGGGAGACCCTTGAGTTCCGGACCTTGCGCTGTGGACCAGACCCAGGGCTCTTGGGCAAGTACTATGTCCACGTTCATTTCGTTGGCAGTTTTTTCTAATTGGTAAGTAGCCACTTTAGAGCGATCTAAGTTAATCTGAAGTAATCTAAATCCCTGCTCTTCACTCTGTAAATTATTATTGGTCATTGAACAATCTATTTCATGATATTTCGTCTACCCTTGATGGGAAGAAAACTGGTGCACATACGATCATTGGCACGGGGATAGACATCGAGATTTGTGCCATGTGCTAGGTTTTGGAAACAGCACTGCACACATCGGTCCTTTCCTTCTCTCCTGAAATTGGGGATCGACGGGAAGTTATATTGATAGAGTTGAGCACCGAATCGGAAACGACCAGCTTCTTGGCAAGATCTGATATCATAATATGCCTCAATCGTTGAGGCCTCGGAGAGTCAATGACCAAGTATCATGCACCGTGTTATCTCGAGATAGTGTTTTCATTAGGTATCTCTTTGATACCCTTCAGCGGTTCAGGATTAGCTTGCTACTGGCGTTCTCCACTGCACTTTTTTAGTTTTTCGAAGGCAGCTCTTATATGTTGTGTTTGCACTTGGCTCACCGTTGTTGTCCCTTCCAATGTCCTGAAGATGAACGGGCCATTCAGAATTACGTTGCCGCGAATTTTTTTTCCACTTCTCTGGGCTCTAATCTGCTTTTGTGGTAACTGTGGTGGCCACGAGTCCAAGGTACGTACCTCTAGCTCTTCCTCTTTGATAGATCTGTCATACCAGTCCGATATGGGTGTACTGCGCTTCAAGACATCTGTTACATGGTCGAACTTACCATATGGACTATTCAAGAGCTGCTCACTATGTTGTTCTTTGGTAGAGTTCGTGTTGCTCTTCCTTGTCCAGGTGTCAATTATAAGAAAAGATGGGCCTGGAGATGCGAGCTTCTCTTGGCGTTGCTGAGTTGGCTGGGTTTTCTCATTCAGCTCCTCCTCAAATTTCTCTCCAGTTCCTGGAAGCTGTAAAGACACCTTTGCTCCCATCAGGACAACCGGGTTTATCTTTTCTGAGAGCCTTGGCTTTTTCCGCACAATTTTCCTGATATCATTAAATTTCGGACTGTTGTCTTGACTTTTGACGCTTTTTGAGGCACAGTTAAATGCGTCACAGGATGATGGAACATTCTTTCCAGTGTTCCCTGTAGAAAAGATATCTGCTGGAGGCCCATAATGTTCAATCGGATGACAATTTCTGGGTGTTATTTTCGTCGAGGATCTTCTCTTGTTCCTGTCATGCACTGCCTTTACTTCGTCAGTTGTGGCGGAGGGTTGATCGGTGTTTTCCTGAGCCAGCGCTGAATCCTCAGAAGGAAACTCTGCTGTTTGACCACCTCTAACATTTGTATCCCAGAAGTACCACTTTGTGATCCCACGGGCGGCTTTGGGTTCTCCAACGAAAAGAACGCATGTGTATTCTTCAGAGAATCAGCACCAGTGATTGCCACACCCTTTTCCTGAATCGATGTTGCAGATGCCTCTTCTATTTATAATTTGTGATCAACCTGGTTTATCTCCTCAGCAACTATTCCAAGATCCATCGTTGCAAGTCCTTCCGCGGTCTTCTTAGAAGCCACAGGGGATATATATACCATAGTATGCTCTTCCCTCGGCAAGACGATGTTCGTAAGCTGCTCCTGGCAGTTGAGTGATTGTTCCAATTGGCGAAATTGTATACGCAATTCTTCCTAGGTGTATAAAGGCACAAATCGCTTGTGGTTTCCTACCGAGTTTCTGCGGGGAGCAGTTAGCCATTCCCATATTCTTCGCACATGCTCATTAGAGAAGACGCCTTCCTAATCTGTCTCGGACAGTGTCAAAGCCCCTGTATCTATCTGCTCTATCTGATCTGCAGTACCGCTATTGTCCACTACTAACGACATCATTGAAGATTGTAACGTGTGCAGCTGAGAGTATCACCGTCTGTATTCTACTTCTTTTCAGTGCTCTAAAAGTCTTCATTCCTATGTTTAAACCGGTGCTCAGAGACCTATTTTAAATGGTCTCATTCCCGCATACCAGTCATTATAGAGGTACGTCGTCGTTCTTTCCGATAGCCAATAGCATTAGTAATGAAAGTCACGCGTCTTATAAAAGGCAGCAATGTCTCGAGTCAAGTTCCGACAGTGAGACGCAAAGGAACACACTGATGAGAGAGGCCTTTAGAAAACAAAGAATAAGCATTGCCTTGGTAGCAATGTTGAAGTGGCCATAGAAAAATAGGTCAGATTCTACACTAAACCTAATACGGTCAGAAAAATGGCAAAAATCTTGTGAGTTTGATATGAATTGGCACAATTTAGCGTATAGATGATTCAGAATATGAAATCAGAAATCGACACACACATGATTATATTTCTAAATTAATATATAAATCACTTGTGATCGCGCAAAGTTCACTCGAAGTCGTTTCGCCGATTCACACTATGGCCGCCAGGGGCGGTCTTAGGGCAGTGCGACCGGTGCAGTTGCATCGGGCGCGAAATGAGAAGGGGCGCCGAAACGCGTTAAGTATACACTACTAGAAAAATATGTTTAAGATACTTATTTAAAAAAATAACTATAAGTATACATGACCGAGATGTGAAAAAATTTGAGGTTTGTGTGTATATAATATTACGGTTATTTTTCGAAAAGAAATGTGAATAAGAAAAAAAATCGATGGGCAGTGCACCTATATACGCACAGTACATAGCGATTTGGGTCAGATAAAAATACACGTTCTCTCTCGAGCTCTTTTCGTTTACCCAGCAGGAGATACTGGGGGGAGAAGCAATTTCTTTCTCTTTTCTTGTGCAGTAAAAAATAATGGAGGAATCACCCTTGGTCACCCAATTTTTCTACTAACGAGAGCCAAAGTGTTTCCTGTGTTGTGAGGAGTATTATAGGAATTGAAGGTGTCTTCTGATATGAGAAAGATTTTTATCCAGAGGCCTTTCATGCCTCTTTTTCCCCGACTTATATTACTTTTATTAAAAACGCAGAATCGAATCGATAATACAGTACAGTATTTCGAAAAAAATATTAAATTAATATTAAAAAAAAACCCAATGAATGAATTAAAACAGACGATTTGCTGACCATTTAAATAGGGATCCTGCACGTGGGCCTCGTTACTACCTGTCGCACGAGGAGAAAGAAAAATGTGCTCACACGAGAAAACCCATGCACTTTAGCGCCACCGATCACTGGCCAGTCTCCCGACTCGCCAAACTTTCCTATTAGTTCAACCAGGGGCAGCTCGGTGGACTGGGTGTGCTCTAGAAGGGTGTCTAATGCTAAGTGAAAGGGCAAAAAAAATTAGGAAAAATTATTTGTGTCCGCTGTAAGAGGGGCGCCAAGTCTGAGGTAGACAGGGCGAAAAAAAGTTAGGAGAAGTGATTTCTGCCCTCTCTAGGAGGGGCGTTAAGTCCAAAGTAAAAGGGTGTAAAAATGGGAAAATGATTTCTGCCCGCTTTCTCCTAGAAGGAACGCCAAGGTAAAAGGGCAAAACCACAGAAAAACCCGGGGGGGGGGGCATGATGCTCTTAAGACGACCCTGCCCCTTCCCAGGGCCGTAGCGTGCATTTTTGGGAGCAGTCTTGGAAGTTTTCGAGCAGTTCGGAAAGTTTTTCTTGGAGTATCCTTGAAATAGTTATGCTCAGAAAAAGGAGTTACAAGCGCGCCCCTCTCCCATTCGGCTCGGGGCACCGCCCAAGTTGCCTCAGAATAGTTACGGGCCTGCCCAAGTTGAAAGGGCCCGGTGCTTCAGCTGGTGTTTGCCTGCCCCTTCTGTTTCTCAGTACTGGGTCTGAAAGGGATAATTTCAAATGAAGTTCATGAGTCTCATAAATACACTGGTGAAATAAATTAAGAGAATTTGGATATTTTATCGAATTTCATGAAAAGAACTGAACTGAATGAAAAACCACTGCTTCTAGACAAAAATACAAATCTTGTACGTCAAATACGTAAGCGTACACGTGTGTGTAGGCGGAGCCAGTAGAGAAACAGGCTTTATAAGCGCGCGTAAGTTGAGACGCATTTCGTTCGGTAGCACACCTCGGCGAATTTCTTGGTGTTAATTTGCAGCAATCGGTTAATTTCAAATTGTAACAGTAAAAATGAGTAACCACCAACGTTTAGATGATGGAATGAGGTGGCGAATTGCGGGGAGGCTAGAAGCAGGCCAATCTCAAGTCCAGATTTGTAGACAGTTCAATTTAACGCCCAGCGTCGTGTGTAACTTATGCTCCAGGATACCGGATCCATCGAGAGAAAGCCTGGACAAGGTCGTCCAAGAGCCACGACGGCCAGAGAACATCGCCATTTGTCGATTATAGCGAGGCGTAACAGGAGTGCTACAGCTTCTCAGCTCTCTCGTGACTTGTATGCAGCCACAGGAATCCGTGTATCAAGGGTGACTGTTTCCAAAAGACTTCATGAGAGAGGGTTGTTTGCAAGAAGACCTGCTGTTTGCGTCCCGCTCACTTCTACGGACAGGAGAATCCGTTTATCATGGTGCAGAGAGCATAGAGATTGGAGTATGGATCAATGGGCGACCGTTCTCTTCACTGATCGGTTCAGCCTAAGCACCGATTCTCGCCGTACGTTCATATGGAGAGAACCACGGACCCGCTACCTACCCTCCAATGTCCGCAAAATCGACCATTATGGCGGAGGAGGTTTAATGGTCTGGGCAGCAATCATGTTGGATGGCCGCACACCTCTCCATGTCTTTGAAAGAGGCACTGTGACTGGTATGAGGTATAGGGATGAGGTCTTGGAGCCCTATATTCGCCTTTTCAGGGGTGCAGTTGGCCCTGAGTTCATTTTAATGGACGATAACGCGAGGCCACATAGAGCTCTTCTGCTCGACGATTTTCTAGAGATTGAGGATATTCGCCGGATGGATTGGCCAACCAGATCTCCAGACCTTAACCCTATAGAGCATGTCTGGGACGCTCTGGGGAGGGCAATTGCAACTCGCAACCCCCCTCCAGGAACCATCCAGGGAATAAAAACAGCGTTGCTGAAGTGGGACCAATTGCCCTCCAATTGCCTGGAGGACCAATTGCCTGTTTATCAGGAAATGATAAACTGTCTTATTTCAGGTATGAAATCACGCTGCGAGACCTGTATATCTGTAAGAGGGGGCCATACCCCCTATTAACCCATCTATTAACCCTATTTTTTTGTTTATTCTGCAACCGCTGTTTCATACCTTCCGACTCCAACGAGTGTTACGCATGATCATGCGTGTGTATTACAATTATTGAATGGTTATTTCTTTTGTATTGTATCAATGTATGTACATATCAAATTTCATTAAAATCGGTACAGTAGTTCTAGAGATCATCGACCAGGTCTGCAAATTCTCTTAATTTCTTACACCAGAGTATGAAAGAAATCATACGTAATTTCACTTTAATTTAACCACTTTTATTATCATCTTTGATGCGTGCACTACATGAATTTTACCATAAAATTCAATTAAAATATGTGTGAAAAAGAACAGATAGATCCTTTGTGATGAGTATCCTGCATAAATGTGTGACGTTTTGCTTTTTTAATGTTTTTAAATCTCATAATTAAATCAAACAAGTTGGGGTTTCATGCTTGTTTACTAGTTAAATAGCAGTAATCCCATTCTAGAAGAAGCTTTTTCGACTTCTTCGTCCCTTAATATCCAACCAAGAGGTGGTGGGGGGCGATGGGGACGATCACCACGCCTAGAGTCTGATAATATGGTAGAATGATTCTGTACCGTATTTTATGGGACAGTAATGACTAGCAAAAATTGCCTCCTCTGACACATCACTCTGGATTCGCGCTTGGGGGGGGGGGGCGGCGGCGCTGAATACTGTTTTTGCACTGGGCGCCACTAGGTCTAAGACCGGCCCTGGCCGCTGTCGGAGTCCAGCTTCCATCGTCGCGAAAGCGCTGCTAAAACTAACAGGAAAATGCCTCCTTTTGCAAGTTGAAACGGAGCTTCGTAAAAAAGCGTCTGAACAGTTCTGCAGCCATTGTCTGCCGTATTGTTGCATAAAGAGGCTATCAAAAGAGTTTGACTATCATCCCGTTTTACCAAACAGCCCATATGATCTTCGAACTGACAACCAAAATTTTTTTTTAATGTACCGTATATACTCGTGTATAAGACGAGTTTTTTTTGTGGAAAAATTCGTTCCTCAAGTGGGTGGGCGGTCGGCTTATACTCGGGTCAATTTTTTATGAGAAAATATCGACCAACGCAATCAGTAGTCATTTTTGCTGCAGTGTTCGAGAAACCGGCATTATTGGTATGGGATGTGTTCAAACCCCACAGAACCGATAATGTGAAAGCCGAGGCAAAGAAATCGAAACCATCATTGGCTTTGATACCAGGTGGGCTAACGTCGATTGTACAGCCTTTAGATGTGAGCATAACAATCCTCTCAAAGGCTATTTGAGGAATTTGCGGAACGAATGGATGAGTTTCGATGATAAAGAAACTACAAAGAGTGGTGCTTGAAGAAACCAGACCATTGAATTGGTGTCCCAATGGGTACATGAGGCGTGGAATTCTGTTTCCGCCGAAATATTATCATCCGATCCTTCAAAAAGTGTTGCATCAGCAATGCGATGGATAGAACTGAAGATGATATCCTCTTTGAAAACGAAGATGCCGCACCCCTATGATGATCTTAAGGCCGGTTTACACACACCGTTTTGTCGTCCGTTTTGGGGGGGACCAAACCGGTCTGAAAATCGTGTCATTTTTTGGGGGTGTCTACACGCAACGATTTTTCAACCGTTTTATCTTGCGATCCAGCTTGTGACTGTTGATGGATGTCCACAATGGAAGACGCGCTCTTGCTATTCACTCTTTACCAATTATATCAGTTGCAGAAGAGCAGGAAAAAAAATAAAAGAAATCGCAGGTCAGAGACATAATTTACTATATTAAAGAATCGATGAAGTGGGGGGAACATAATATAAAATCAAAATACAAAAAAAAAAAGAAACGAACTATTCACAAAAAACGAAAGTTACCCAACAAAAAAATGTTGACGCACTGCCATGGGTGGAGATACACCTGGGGGGGATGCGCCCCCCAGCGTCAAAATTGAAGTCGACAGATATAATGTATATGCGTATATATGAATTGACATTATCATCATGCCCCTTCCCCCCAGACTTCCAAGTCTATCTCCGCCTATGCGCAGGGCAAGAAAAATACGTACAACTGAGGTCGGTAAGAGGCAAAAAGTGCCCTGAAATATGTCTTCTTATACGTGGATTTTATAGACTCCTTTGAATGGAGTCTATAAAGCCTATAATACCATTTCAACTTTCGGGGGTCGCCGAGAAATGTGCAAAAAGTTTGACCGTTTTCTTCGTAATTGTTTACTTAATCCGAGGTGGCCTCGGTCCGATCTTCCTCGAATTATCGAGAGACTGCCGTAACTCTCTACTTGAGTTAAAATACCACTTTCAGAAGTTTTTCGATAAGCAAAATGGATTATGGCGTGCAAAACATTTCGTACTACCCTCAGCCCGAAATTCCGTATCTACATATATAAAAAGTTTTAGGTGCCAATACTGATCAAAAAATGTTTTTGACCGGTTCAGCAATTGCAGATCGCAAAGTTATAATTAAAAAAAGTACTTTATTTATACAGCCAAACACGGTTAAAATGATATCGAAGATTCTGCGAAATTTTTTTGGTACAAACGATTCGTCCTTAGTAGAGCCCGGAAGTTCAGGCAAAATGCCACATAAATGTCTTTTTTTTACTTATTTTTAAACTTTTCCGGTAAAAATGCCTTTTTTGAAATTATCGTGCCATAAATGCCTATTTTACCAGTTTCAAGTTTATTAGTGAATTTCAGAGGCATAATCTGTAAAACTTGAATATTACGGGCATTGAAAACTTCAAAAAAAAATCGCTCTTTTTAAAATTTCACAAATCTCAGTATTACTTATCGTCAGAAAGCCGCCTTCCCCGGCCCCATTTAAACGCAACTAAGTGATCTGAGAGATTGGTGTTGGCATGTATTAATTTTGCTTTGACCGGATGATATTAGCCGTGAATGATTTTGTTTCAGATGAACGCAGTCCGTGTTAGAAAAGCGGAGGAAAGTTAGAAATTTGTTTCTCCTCACAGACTTCATATAATATGTCTCGCTCAGGCATTCGACTGCGTTGTATGTGTATAGTGGACCGATGATTGTCCGAAAAGGTCTTGAATTGGCAACATGGCTTATGGAAGGCGGAATAGGAGCAAACAGGGCTCTGGGGCCCATGTTGTTTGGCTTTATTTTTTGCACCGTAAATGCACTGCAAACAACCATGGTTATTTATTAAACATGCACATTTAAAATCGATTAAATTGACTAGAGTTCCCCCTCATGGGTGTGTGACAGATGCGGTCATGCAGGGCCCCACGCTTGAAGTAGTCTTGTATACGTAGTAATATAAAAATATTTTTTTCTTTTTACAAAAATAGAACACGATAGCCATGTTTCAACTATAGAAATGATAATGATTATTCAAAATGATACGACAAATAAACGAGAATCATTCGCAACTCGAGATAGCTCCACAGATCATTATCCCTACCGACCCCGCGTCTGGTAATCGTGGCCCTGGAATTAGCCTAATCCTGACGGTCTAGTAACATTTTATTTTTGACTTGAAATCCATTTAACTTAAATAATAATGCAGTTATTATACGTTGTAATTAAAATAATAGACGGATTAAGTACAATCGATTTTTCAGCTATTTTTTGGGCCCTCAATACCTTAGTTTTTAGTTATTTGTAGTTTTTTTTTCCATTAAAATTATGTCTTTTTTTGTGCCTATTTTATTCATTTTTAGTGCCTTTTTGCCTGCCTATTTCGACCATCTTTAGTGCCTAAACTTCCGGGCTCTAGTCATTACAAGCGAGGCTGACGTACTTATTTTTTGGATCAAAAATGTAATCAGATGAAATCAAACATAATGTAAATAAAGTGTTCATTGACCATAATTGATATAGAACAGTACGGTGAATTGGGATCATAAATACGAGGCATCACCAATTTTTGCTAAAAATATAACCGATTGTAGGTAGAATTATCGAAAATTGGGAAAAATGGGTAATTTTCTTAAAAAGACATGCCATAAAAACAAAAGAAAGAGTGACAAAAAAATCAATCGTTGTAACCGAGGGCGTTGAATTTCTTCGACGTTGTAAGCAACGTTCATGAAAATTCTTCTGTATGGGAATTAGTCATTCCGCCAAGAATTGTTGTTATAGAAAAATTGTCATTAAAACCGCGATCGTTATAAATAGGTCTGACTGGGGAAAATAAATTCAGGAAATTAAAATAAAATACAGGGGATCCCGCTTATAACGTTTCAAAAAACCGCCATGAGGAAACGTTGTAAGCGGGAAAACGCTTTTAACGGGAAATCTTAATGAGAATCACCTAGACCCCCCCCCCCCAAAATTATTTGCATCAAGCGCGAAAACGTTATAAATGGGGACGTTATGACCGGGATCGACTGTACACGAAAATTGATTCGATAAAAAAAAAGGGTACGAGGAGGGAAAAACTGACGACAAAACGGAAACGCGTTTACACGCACCCTTTTATCGTAGGATTTCACGGAAAACTATTGCTCGGCCACCAGATTTTTTGACGCGACCTTGAACCACTTGACCTTCGATTTTTTCCGTCTACACGACACCATCTTATCGCAGACACTCCCTCTTTTCCCCAAAACGGACGACAAAACGGTGCGTGTAAACCGGCCTTTATGGATTACCATGAGCTTGGAGACTCAGAAGAAAGGGATTAAAAAGTTTGAATCATTTTCTATTGTAAATTTCCGCAAGCTATTAATTTTGCATGAAAATATAAGAATTTTTTCTCTAAAATGCACGGATGTTTTGGCTTATACACGGGTTTTCAATGTATAGCGGTTTTGGTGGTCCTGAAGTGGGGAGAGGGGCCGGCTTGTATACGAGTCGGCTTATACACGAGTATATACGCCTACAGTATTTATCAATCGGTTATCGTTATCAGAAACCCCGAATCCCGATGTGATGACACCATAAGCAGCGTGCACTATACCTCTGCATGAACAGAAAAATGAAAGCATACTTCTTTCTCCCCTCCCCCTTCTTAATGCAGTGCTGATTCGCAATGTGGATTTTTATTTTTATTTTTCAGCTGAAAGCATTCAGAAAGCAGCAAGCCTTATCGAGGGAAGATTCTGTATATGAATGCCATCGTACTGTGGCAGGCAACATCCGTCCCGTACAGCCGATTAATGACAGATATATTTTACTCTACGGCCCAGGCTGTGAATAAAGAATAATAAAGTTAATTTCTTTGGCTACATCGTAATGTTTATTATTCGTGAAAACGAAGAATAACCTCAAACTTAAGTAAACTTAAAATGCGAACAAAACATCACGTTTGTTCATGCGAACAGTTGAATCACGTACGTTATTACATTTTTTTGGGTTTATTGAAAGCAAACTCGGGATAAATTTTAATTATATTCTGAACTATCTAATAATTTTTTATTAATTTTTTGTTTTCATTCGAATGAGGTGTAGATATTAGAAGTGTCGACTTCGTTATAACCAATACGACTGCAACATAAAAGCATAGGAAGCAAATATTAGAAAAAAATCCTAATATGAAATGTTTGAAGTTACTATTTTAAGCTAACTGGGGGCTCTGCCCCCCGCCTCAAAAATCAATGAGATACATCCAGGGGCCCCGAATTAGAACCTGTCAACATTTCCATGGAGCCCTGACCTGGAAGCTTGTCGGACACCCCCCCTGTGAGGGGCCACGAAAATTTTTCATTTTTATCAATTTTACCACGAATAAAATCCAGGGCTCCACATCCAGTAGCGGGGACACAATACGCAGATTTTTAGTGGGGCATCCAGACTGGATTTATTTCGGTCTTCCGCTGTTGCAAATTGTATAATGTTAAAAAACAAAAAGAATGAGATTCATCCAGAGCCCCAAAATGAAACCTGTTAACATGGGGCCCCCGACTTGGAAGCTTGTCGGTCATCCCTCGGTGCGTGTGAAATGAAAAATTTTCATTTGTATTCATTTCACGAACGAGTTAAGTCCAGGTCCACCTACGCAACTACCCGTGACCGAATTCGCAAATTTTATGGGGACCCCCAGACTGGACAAATTTTTCAAGGTTAAAGCAGCAAGAAAACAATGGGAATCCATATCAAGGGCCCCTGGAAGTGAAAACTTTTAACTTCCCCATGAAGGTATACGAGCAATCCCCCTCCGAACCCTGTGTGTTGGGAGCACTGGTGTTATATATATATTATACATATACATACCTCTCGGCATGACCCCCCACAAGAGCAGGGCCGACAGGGGCCGGAACGATTCTTATCACTTTTTGATTTTTCACACTATAAATAAACCACAGAGGGAAACCTGAAAAGCTGGTTCGGGGGCTCGCCATCTAAATTCCAGCCTAGGGGCCTTGCTGTAGGATGTGGGAGCCTCTCGGTACATGCACATAACATGGTCCTGATGGATCAAATGGGTCCCGATATGTGCTAGAGTTAAATGAATACTTGACCCAAAATCGTAACCGACTTCCGTAACACAAAAACGTAACAGATTTCCGTCACTCAAAAACGTCACTAATTTCGGTTGCTTAGAAACAGGCCCTTTTCGAGTGTGTGATTTTATATTATAGAGTAGATAACAAAAAAGGCGCATTAATCACTTACTAACTATTTCTTAGATTTTATTCATTTCTTTTTTTCTTTTCTCTCCTCTTTCCGAATGCGTTTTTTATCCCCTATTCAAACTGTTGATAAAAGTCCTTTTATCCCTAGAATAAATGTGGAAAGGAACTCCTTCGTCAGTCCCTTTCAGTCACCAACGGTAAAATCCAAAAGAAATTTATCCGGGAATTGTTCATGCACCGCACAACTCATATTTGTTTGCAACTTAATTTACAAAAGAATATAACAAAAAGTATTATAAATACCCCCCCCCCCCGTATATACATATCAGTGACACCAAAACACATCATGAGATCACTCAAAAAATTAGCAATCAAAATTCAAAATAATCAACAGCTTACAAAACGTAATGTATTGAAGAGATGTCGTGTGCGACAAAAAATTAGTAGGACCGTGACGTGTCGGGTCTGGGTCATAATCCCGACAGACGAATACCGACAGGTCAAAATCCCGACACGGTAAAAATCCCGACACGGTTGAATGATTAAATTTCGCCGTATAAGCCGCACTTCGCACTTTCTGTCGGGATTTGCCTTTATCGTAGCGAGGGGTGTTGGAGCGTGAACAAGAACAATAAATTTCGATCAAATAAATTTTCAAAATTTAATTTCAAATCTATGTATTATGCAGGGGAGGGGGAGAGAGGTGACGTTATGTCCTGTTATTCTGCGAGCCTATTCGACTTGTTTATGCCGAATGCACGCTTTTCATTGCTAATCTGTCTTATACGTTTACCTGACTGATTTACTTTTTGCTCCATGATTGCAAAAAGGAAATAAGTAAAACCTGTCTTTTCAACGCGAAAAATTCGTGGTCCCATGATTTCACTTCCAAAATACACATTAAAAAAACGTGCATTAAACGGAATCTGTCTAACGCGGAAACGGAAAGGAAAATTGTAACCTTAACGGAAAATTTCACACACGGCGATCAATAAACCAAAGGATCATACAAAATGTTAAAAGTGCTCCATCGAAATTTTTCACTGATTCTATGCTCGCAAATGAGAGTTCTACATTATCAACACCTTAGATTAGCATAAACCTTTTCTATACTTGATGCAGTGGTTTTGATAAGCCATAATCATAGTAAAGCAGTTGCTTTCTGAAATTGTAACAAAATTTTTCGGAAGAACAGGTTTTTCAACAGCAGAAATCAGTGTAGGGTTGAATTTTCAAATGTTATGCAAGAGTTACAAAATTGTATGCAAGCTGTGTGCATTCTGTGATCGCAAGGCTGAGCAGGGCCGGAATTAGAGAGAGGGAAAGGGGGGCAACTGCCCTGGCGGCAAAGTTTAGGGGGTGATAAATTTTAGGTGGGAACAAAAAGACCGTTATTAAAATCTTCGAATTTTACAGTAGTAGGGTCAGCAACATCTGTTGCTCTCCCTCACAAAATTCTTAGTTATGGTCCTGATGCTGAGGATTACATAAACATAGACGATAATGTATAAACTGAACCTGAAACGACAGACAATAACATCCTGATAGAAAATTTTTGTCGTTATTTTAGAAGACAAACAGTATAGGTCGGAACTTTATAGAGATGCTGCCAAAACTTAAATACATTATTCAGTAATTATACACTGATTATTCATTCACATTCAATTATTTTAAATATAATTAATTTTATCTTCTATATATTTTTAAATTATTTTATTTATTTTCAATTAATTTTTTTTTTTTGTTATTTTAATTGCCTCGGAGATCGTTACATAATTTTACACATTATATCAATTGAACCTTTATTTAAGCGGAAACCTGTGCTCAACGAAAAATAATCTCGGTCCCTTGCGATTCCATTTAAAGACAGGTTTTACTGTATTTGCAAAAAGCAATCAAGAATGTATTGAACTCAATCCTCGAATTTCACAAAATACATTTTACCTTTTTCTATATGAAAAGAACTTTCAACTGTCTAATCCAGGGGTCTTCAACCTATCAAACATTGTGAAAGAAACCGGAATTTTCCACGAAGCCCACTTGCCAACGACTCCGACAACTTACAACGGCTTAATTCGGTGCAAAATGGGTCAACGGGACCCGGTTAATCAGAGGGCTAAAATAATTGAAGACATTTAATTAGTTTGAAATTATCTCTTCGGTTTCAGTCAATTTTGAGATGATTTTTGTAAAACATAATAAAAATGAGAGCATTTTCATCGTGCGAGAGCATAAGCAGCGTGCACCATACCTCTGCATGAACAGAAAAATAAAAGCATACTTCTTCCCCCCCCCCCCCCTATATAGATATATCCAGTCTGGGGGCCCCATAAAATTTGCGAATTCGGTCACGGGTAGTTGCGTGGGTGGTCCTGGATTTTATTCGTTGGTGAAATGAATACAAATGAAAATTTTTCATGGCATTCGCACCGGGGGATGACCGATAAGCTTCCAAGTCGGGGGCCCCATTTTTACAGGTTTCATTTTGGGGGCCCTGTATGGATCTCATTCTTTTCTGTTGTAGAATTTGCAACAGCGGAAGCCCGAGATAAAGCCAGTCTGGGGCCCCACTAAAAGTATATGAATTGGTTGGGGGCCCTGGATTTTATTCGTTGTTTCTGCAATTGTATCTCATCGATGCTGAAATTATTTCTTTCATTTATTGTTTTAAATTCCTGTGGATGCCATAAGACAATAACGGGGGACTGTTTGTTTTCAACGAGTCACGTGATCTTCCGATGGAAGATGTTGGGGGACACCGTTCTCAGCACTGCTAATGCCAGTGATGGTAACTCATGGGAAATTTCCCATATTCGTGGGAAAAATTGGCCAAAATTTGCCCAAGTGGGAAATTTCGTAGCATTTGTAGGAAATTTTGCGAGTTCATCAAACAAAAGAACTTTTTGAAACAAATAGAAATTAATGCTGTGCAATTCTTTTCTAATAAAATAATAATTATACAGGGCTTTTGGCAATATTTTTCTATTGTAAAACACTTGATTACGTATTTTTCCCGCTACATGGCAGCACATTTTTCGGAATGCGTGGGAAAAATTTAGTCAAAAGGGAAATTTTTTGGAGATATTTTGCTGGAAGAGGTTACCCTCACTGGCCAATGCAGAGATTGCTGACGTCATACTCTCTTTAGCGGGGCTAACGAGAAAGAGAACCCCGCTCTCCAGTAATACAAGCTCCATGAAAATACTGTATCTGCGACTACGTGCTACACTCAGTGGGTACTGGTTGATAGTTTGTTTTTCCTTTGGTTTTTGAATGATAGATAGCAGTCCCATCTTTTGTGTATGCAATTTTTGCATAAAGTTCTCAAATTACTCAATAGGTAGCAGTCAAAGCAATCTTAGACTTTAAATCACATTAGTACACTACTGACCATATAAAGTTCAAACATTTTGGGCTATCATTTACTTTTGACACTGAGCTATAAGTAGGGTGACCATACGTCCCGTATTTCCCGGGACAGTCCCGGTATTTTCTGTTTTTTTGGCCGTCCCGACTTTTTGGCAAAAGTGTCCCGGTTTTTCCCGTATTTTACACGAAGCCAACTTGAATTTTTATTCTTTATTGAAGTCAAAGATTGACATTATTTTTCAACTCATTTCAACTCATAAATTATTTTACGATAATTACAACTATATATGAGAATATTAATCTCCCACATTTGATTGAACGTCTGTCTTTCGTGGAATACATTGTAATCCACTGCAATTTGCATCATTTCCCACCATTGGGATTTTTCCGTAATTTCAGCAATATTTGGCAACTTTGTTTGGTTTTGGCGTTGTTTTTGGCAATAATTGGCAATGTCCCGTATTTTCCCGTATTTGGAAAAGCGATGTCCCGTATTTCTCTCGAGAAAATATGGTCAGTTTAGTTTACTTATAGCTCAGTGACTTTTGAGGATGATTTTTGCTGGAAATTTCTTACAGATCTGGCAACGCTGTCCAACACTGTTCATAAACAAACACTGTCCCTGTTAAATCTGGAGCACAAACATGATTATTTTAAAATTCACGATCATAAACTAATTACAATTCACGGTGATCAGATGACAAAGTCTGAACAGATTAATCTTTGAGATCGGTCCCCAAGTATGACATATTGACATTTTTTCCCCATTACTTTTGTTAACAATGATTGTTAAATGTGTTTTTAACTATGTAAACTCTATTTCTCTGATTTTTAATTATAGGTATTTCTTTTGTTTCCACTCATAATTCTAAGATGGATGATATTGAGCAACTGGGGTAAGAGTTATTTTGATTGATCGATAAATGTAGTATAGTGTAGTTTTACATGATTCATGTTGATAATGTTCATGCTTTCACAACTGTGATTAATGAATGGGAACACACACACACATAATGATGAATGCCACTGACGCCAAAATACAATTAAGGCCAACCCCACTAACGCCGAAATATAATTAAAGCCAACCCAACTATTGCCAAAATATAATTAAGGCCATACCACTTTTTCCAACATATGTGATTTGGCTAAATGTAGCTCATAATTTCTTTACCAATCCAGTACAGAAATCTTTCTCCTTAACACTAAAACGGCCAAAGCAGTTAGTCATTTTGACTTTTCGATTTTGAAAAAGCTATAATCTCCAAACTGTTTAACGTGGCTTTTCAATATTTTTGCACTTTCTTTTGTGTATGCAAATTTGTAGATATTGAAGGTTTTAATATTATATATTAAGGAATAGAAGGCGAGTGCTCTACTATTAAAACTTCAGTGAGCGTTTGGTGGTTCGATTCCACACAGAGGAATGTGACTTTTCTTTCCGTAATTATCTTAGCTTTGTATCCAGTGTGTCATCTGTACTTCGTATAATTAGTGGAGAGGTTTATTGTTGCATTTAAAGATTTGTTCTGAGGATATCAATGTTTGTACCTGGAACGGCCAGAGCAGTCATTTTCCTTGCAGTTTCCTTGTTGTGACAGGCTTGATTTTTTTCCCTTTTAGATTTAACCCATATTCAATTCCCATCCCAACTTTCAAGTGTGAATGCAAGTCGATCACATTAAAAAATCTCGCCACATAGAGCAGTAGGTCTAAAAATAGTGCCAATATTCCATCATTGCACTTCACTTCTGAAATGTAGATAGCAGCACTGAAAAATTAGACGCAACACTAGATACACACTCAGACTGTTAGGTACACACATTTACACTTCTGGCACAACTCACTAGGTAGTAAGTTGCCCTTGATGATGGACCTGAGTTGCGCTTGGTTTGAAAGAAAAAGGTAATTCCCCCTAATATTTGCGGAAGACCCTCACCAGACATGGCACATATTCATGATTTACATATGAATAACAAAATAAAACAGAATATAATGATATTTGGTGCATTGTGACTCAGCTAGGTCATGCACATATAATAAAAACACCACTTCTTATTTAGCTACACAGCTCTTTTCCAGACCTTAACGCCTGATAATTCATCTGGTAATCCTGGTTTCAATTGGATTTTTCACGTCTTCATGCCATTATGCGCTTTTTGAAAGTATCACAGGAAACAGAATTTCATTCATAGTTTGTAGAAATGGCTTATAAGTTTTTAAAAACATTAAGTTCTTAGTTTCATTCACTCTGGTTTTGAAATCTGAACTGTTGGAATGAAATTATCTGAAACAGTAAAATTTTATAACAAAAGCTTTATTAAAAAAAATATTCTTAAATAGCTTTATTTAAAGCTCAAGGTGAATATCACTTATCACTGACCACTTACACTTCTTGTCTTTTTTCTTTTCTAAGGCCTTTTGTACAATATTTTCTTGTGCTCTCCCCCCCCCCCCCCCCCACTATCTTATAAAAGACCTCTCCAAACACCAACTCTCATCCATATGCAAAAGCAAAATTATGGATTTGCGTCCTACCCTTCTCCTGTTCTATATATAGTCTGATGTTCTTTACATTTCTCTTTTTTAACATGCGGCTCTTCGCCATGGCTTGCCTCTAGAGACCCCCCCCCCCCCAGAAAAATATGTCTCTGTCTAAGAGCCTCACCTTTTCTATCAGTTATGAGATTTTTGAGTAAATTTATGAACAAAAATTTTATAAATTAAGTCCGTTTTGGATGCCCATGTTTCAGTAAGCTTGAGCTTCCCTCTACAGGGCTATCTCAACATCATGGAATCCCAGGGTCGCAACTAGATGCTCGGTCACCCAGGGCAAGCACACATTTTGACGCCCCCTCGTAATGTTGAAGGAGAGGTTACAGAATGAAATTTGCATCCCCTCCGGTCTAACGCCCAGGGCACGAGACCCGCCTGCCCCCCCCCCCAGTTGCGGCCCTGTGGAACCCTTACAATAAGCGATGTTCAAGGGCCCGTACTTAACTGAAAGTGACAGCTTACATATTTATGTACTTACATATTTATGTACTTACTTTCAAAAATTATATTACGAGATCTCACACATAATGTAGATTCTCTATGGACATGAGATTTCAGGCCATGCATTAAGGTATCCCTGGTTTTAATCGCAGTTCCTTGGGATTCTGAAAGTAGTTACACTTTTTCACACGATATTGTACTTAGAAGCTTGATTTCTTCACACCAGAATTCATTTTTTCACAGCTATCTGTGTGTGCCAATAACCCCTTGTCATGCCCCCGCATTTGATTTTCACCAGCGGCCCTCTTAGAATATCCCAGTACCATAAGAGGGGGCATATAGCCCCAGTTGCGAACCACTGGACGAAATGACCGGAAAGTTCATGGTATAGATGGGATCCTGAAGATGGTTGGGGTGGCATGCGTTTTTATCTAAACCAGATCTGTTCAAAATTCAAAAAGACAACCGAAAAGAAACCATCCTGCATCAATATAAAAAAAGCATTTATCAATAGAATTTTTTTAGCAGACTCATTTGTCTGCTTCTAAAAACAGGTCTCCTACAACGTGGAAAGTCAGGGGGAAAAAATTGTGGTCAGGGACCAGAAGGGGAAGCATTGAAAGTCAGGAAAATTTTTAAGCACTGGAATATTTCTTTAAGAGATAGTAAAAAACTGAGGTTGAAAAGAAATAGACTTCACTCACCTTAAAAAAAAGAAATCTCAGTTCGTAACGTGGAGATAACCAGCAACAGCGCATGAACAGAGAAGAATCGACGCAGCGACACAATTTTCTTATATAGCGGAAAAACCACGGCAGTCACGACACAACAGATCTGGCAGCCAAAAGAGCCAACCGAAACCAGGCTTTGGTTTCAGGTGACGTCATAGAACAATGCAGGGAACGACCCCTGGTGTCATGGTCAAGATCGTCAGGACCAAGTCATGACGTCACAAGAATAGTAAATGATCCTGCTGTCAGGATCAACCACCTTTATTATCAATAGAGTTGTTAACTGAAAACAAGAACAAAAAACAAAACACTGCAAAAGTATGGGTGTCTGCAGCCACCCACACCTTAACACAATTACAACTACATAGTACATTTCCTTACACTGTTAACCATAGAGGTATACTTCCAGTTAGAAAAAGTATATAAATAACGTGTAGTACTCAGATATGCCATTCATGTTTCATGGGGTTTTTGAGTTATTAAAATAAAAATATTATCTTTTTATGCGGACAACCTCTGCTCAAAAATGCAATTATAAAGTTGTTGCTCTGTCTCTCCTGATGCCAACAAAAAATCCACCTTTCTATAAGTGAAATATTTGCTGAGATATTCAAATTAAAAAAACGGTGGAAAGTTTAGAAAAATAACCATTGTGACTCTGTTAAATGCAGGTAAAACAGTTTACCAGTATTTAATGCTGTTTTTTCCAACTTTCCTCAGTTTTTCGAATTCAGTATCTCAGCGAATATTGCACTTTTTCCACGAAACACAGAATTTTTTTGTTGTCATCAGGGGAGACAGAGCAACAACTTTGTGATTGAGTTTTTGAGCACAGGGTGTCCGTATGAAAAAGTAACATTTCTATTTTAATAGCTATACAATCCCATACAACATGAATGACATATCTGAGTACTATACAATATTCAGATACTTTTTCCTAATTGAAAGTATGCCTCTAGGGTCAACGGTTTGCCAATAAAATACAATATGTCCTGTTAGCTATGCACCATGTATATACGGGGTGATTATAAAAAAACTATCCTGGCATATGGGGCCCCTAACTATCATACCATTCACAGAAACTGAATGAAATTTTGGCATAAGGTATTTTGAGGTATGCGCTCAAGAATGATATAGAAAACAACAGTATCACTCTAACAGTTAGGGTTACAGTGAGAAAATTTCGAAAATATCAAATGGCAACACCAATTTTTCTGTATTGGAATGCGATCTCCATACTGAAAAACACTAAATAGCGTTGCAATGGCACCTGTAGCACGAAAATCCCGGAGCTAGGCAAAGAAAAAGTAAAAAGGACTTTGCCATGCACCAGAGCATTAATGTTCGTTTCATTCGTCACACCGTTTCTTCGGCTAAGATCCCAGCCTGATTAGTCCTCCACAAGGTCATGTGGAAAATTTGTGAAACATAATAAAATGTTTTATTTTATGCTGCTTCTATGTCCTTATTTGTTGTCCTCGCTTTTAGCCTATCTACCGCCAGTGATTTTCATGCTACAGTTGCCGTTCGAACGCTATTTAGGGTTTTTCACAATGGAGATCACTTTCCAATACAAAAAACTTGGTGTTGCCATTTGATGTTTTCGAAATTTTCTCACTGTAACCGTAACTGTTAGAGTGACACTGTTGTTTTCCATATCATTCTTGAGCGCATACCTCAAAATACCTTATGCCAAAATTTCATTCAGTTTCTGTGAATGGTATGATAGTTAGGGGCCCATATGTCGGGATAGTTTTTTTATAATCACCCTGTATATAGGCACTATGCATTGACATTATCATCATCATCTCCTCCCCAGACCTTCGAGTCTAAAGGCCTGTTTACACGAGTTTAGTGATTAAGTAATTTACTGAATTTTAAGTCAAGTACTTTAGAATGTGTGTCAACATTAAGGCCCATTCATACACTTTCAGTTGGTAGGTGATTACCAGGGCTGGACAAATCCCAGGTGCCAGGTTGCCTCGGCAACTATAAAATCTGTATTGGTGCCTGTGAAATTTTTAAATGTGGTTGATAAATTAGCATAAATTTCTAAATTGAAGTTTAAGGGTGACAGTAAAGTCCCGGGACGAGTTGTCACACAGGGAAGCTGTTAAACGAAGAAGAAAAGAAGGAAGCTATACTGTGACAAATATAGCGTGGGAGCCACAGAGAAGAAAAAGGAAAACGGTCACCCTCTGGATATTTTATTATCATTTGTATTGTAGGCAATGTTATCAGTACGTAGCGACTGATGGCTGGAAATTTCTATGAAAATTTACAACAACTTTCTTCATTGCCCTTACACATACCTCTCCAATATGATAAAAATAGGTGAGCATCTGCTCATTTCTTATTGCACAAAGAGCTTCTTTAAATGTTTCATTTCAGTAATTGCTTTAGGGTCGACCACCCAGCTTCCGCATGTGCTTGCAACCCATTGCTGGAAAAATAAAAAAATTAGTGAAAAAACGGCAAAAATGCTGAAAAAACAGGTGGCACAAAGTTGCCACCTGAATCCCCATTTTTTGTTCATGCATCATATTTCTGCCTAAACGCAGTATTTTTACAATTAAAATAAGTATTTTTAATCATAAGTAACTTGTATAGAAATATTAACTCTTACCTAGTTTTTACGGAACACACACTAGCTGCAGCAGAGAGGTTGCACACTTAAAAAATGTTATGTAAATCATAATCAAAAAAATCCTCCAGACAACAGCTGGCAGGAGATGATGCAATGAATGCCGTCTGTGAGTCACCTACAGCTAATGAATTGGGATGAAAAATCTTGAAACCAATAGTTCATCCATACTCTCTCAGGAAGCATTTACGTCCTAAAATCTGTGAATAGCACATAGTCTGAACCTTGCCCACCCCAATGTATAGTACTTAATCTTGAAAGTAATTGTTTACCCCTTTACGTCGAAAGTCTTTTAGTCTGAAACACATTTACCCATTGTCTTCATTATGTTTTACATATAGGACTACCTACATACTGTTGATCTTTTATTTACTAATCTTATTTTACTTTATCTTAAATTATTTCATATTCTCTGTTATACGAACTCCTTCACTAACCTATAGAGATGAAAATTACTTCTGGCAGATCTGACAAACTATTTTGATTGTTGAACGAAACGATGAACCTCTCAGCTAATTATACGAAATACAGATGACGGGATACCAATCAAAGATAGTTGGAAAGAAAAGTCACATTCCTCTGTGGGTAATCAAACCACCAACCTCTCACTTTGCGGGCACATGCTCTACCATTAAGCTACAAAGAACAGACATTTTCTTTCCCAAGAACACAGTGTTCCTTACATTTTGATTTTTTTTTATAAGTAAATTCTTTGAAAAGTTTTTTTTGTTATTTGAATTTTTCTCATAATATTATTTTTCTGAAAAAAAAACCTAGTTACATTCGCCTGCAAATTGCTAGAAAAGACAGGCAAGCACGGGAACTTACACTGGAGAATAACAACTTGAAAGTGGTATGTAGACTTTGCTATTATATTTTTTGGTACTTAAGTAGGCCTATCAAAATTGCCCTGGAAATTACCTTGGCTCTTATATTGATAACCTTCTACTTCTTTAACCCATTTGTAGCTAATGTACAACAAGGATTTGGCTTTGTATAATATTTCAGCCTTGCAGTTAGATGTATATTTTAGAACAATGTATATGACAACCGTACCCATACATTGCCATAGAAAAAATTTTCCAGAAGCCATTTCTGGTTTAGAAATGAACTCTTGAAGTTGTGGTATATGTTTATCTCTTGGGTACTTTTGTTTTCCACCTTACATTATAGACATTATAATGTTATTTTCATGCTAGTGGCTCTTTCTTAATTGATCATGGGTCTCAACCTTTTTTAGTCCATGGCCCCTTATGGACCAACTTTTCTTCCTGTGGCCTCCTGTCTTACTCAGGGGCCCCCTACCCTTCTCAAGGAGCAAGAACCCTTCTTTTATTAAATTTTGACTAAAATAAGTTTATAATGAACACAAATTTTATAAAAAAACAAGATTGAGATCTCTGTGTGAAACCGTGGGCTCAGTACAGATTCAAAAGAGAAAGGAATCCCTCCCAAGTACCAAATTATATAGAAAAGTTTATGTGCAAAAGACAAGACAATCTAGTGAACCTACATAATAAATCACCTCTCCCAACACATCACCATAGTCCGTGCTCATCCTGGATAGAGTAATGAACTTTTCCTTCTTGCGGGAATTCTATGCATGGCCGTCTCAACATCATGGGTCCTGGGGCAAAGTGATGTTCGGGGACCCTATACTACGCTGGAAGTAACGACTTACATATTTGTATACTTACTTGCAAAAATCATAATGCCAGATCTCTCACCGTGTACATCTTTTGTAGACATAAGGCCACCAGGTCATGCCCGGATGGGGACATGGATTAATCCCTGGTTTCATGGATACCTCTGCTGGATTCTGAAAGTAGTTACATATTTTCCCAACATATTTCACTTGCAAACTTCATTTCCCTCTTTATGGCTCTGTGACCTCCTTCACAGCTGGTTGTGGCTCCCCTTTCAGTTGATTTTCAACCAGGGTCCCTTTAGAATATTTCAGGACCACAAGGAAGACGTATGGCCCTAGGTTATATGGCCTTAACTGCTGATTTAGATTATAATTTAATGTGAATAACTAGCACTATTCAATATTGTTTTACTTCAACTTTTTTTTCAAGTAGGTCATTATATTTTGCTGTCCTTGGTGGAGGGCAATTGTCATCCAGTATCATACTTCCTGTTATGTGTTTAAAAAATCTCTTGGAACATTCTTAATTAGAGCAATTTCAACAAAATATCTCAGTATAAAAATGGAATCCAAAGCACATCAAGGTGCAGGCATAAATGGCTTAATAGCCTTTCAAAGATATCTGCATGCTTGTGATGAAAACAATAATTTTTATTTAGACCTCAAGATTCACCATGTTGAACGATAAAGCAAAGTTTGACAAATAAAAAAAAATGGCATCAACCAGAGCAAAGAATTTTTCTTTTCGTAGGAAAAATGGTCTCAAATTATCTTTTTCATTTTTTACAGGATTTAGTAACCCCCCTCTTCCATGTTAATAGATACACTGAAAATGGTGTGTTGTCCCCAAGCTCCTATTCAAAAATCACATAAATTCAAAGCTCAAATAAGATTTCTTTAGTTGCCATGCTGACCTGGTGCCTAGGATTTAAAAAGCAAAATAACAAAATCGTTTGGATTTGTCTTACACAGATCTTATGGATCTCTTCAGAATATGTGAAGATCACATTTCACATCATCAATTTTCCATGCTCTCAAAAGTAGCAAAATGTGTCAGGCAATAAATGTTATGAAGGGGGAGAGACTTTTTTTTGGATATTATGCCGAGGTGAACTTGGAAAGAAAATTCAACTGGACTCCACCGGGAATCCAACCCTGGTCCTCTTGCAATCATGGCAATTATGCTATTCCATATACAGTATAGGAGACCTGACCTTTCCTTCCCTATTTTATGCACTGTTGCGTGAGATGCAATGAAGTAGAAGCTTTAGTAACCTCCCTTAACTTCAGCAAATGCCTCTTTCCCCAAAGTGGTGCTTCCCCCCTGTGCGGATGTAAAATACAGTGCTTAAAATAAGGAGGAAATTGTTGTCTCTCCAGTGGTGTGTATGGATAGCATGCTCGCCCGCATTGCTGGAAGATCAGGATTCGATTCCCTGTTTAGAACCAGTTGACTTTTCTTCTTGAGTTCATCTCATCATATTATTCAGAAAAAATTTTCTTCCCTATATATATTTGGCTGAGAAAAATCATCTCATTCTCACTAAAAGTTATATATCTTTCAAAGTGTGATGAGGCTCATTAATGAGCATTTCTTTTATTATGATAACTGTGAAAAGAAAGAGAATTTTATTGTGAATATAATTTTTAAAAAACTATATTTTTTTGGAATTTTTAAAAAAAATAAAACTTTTGATGAAAAATATAGTCTAACCTGTTTAATTTGAGATCATGGCTATTATGAGAATTTCTAAAACCATGATTGGTTTTGCTATTTATAATTGTGTTGCAAATTTTATACTTTTTATGAGCTGTTAAACATGAAGTCTGACTAATAAGAGTATAGTTTTTTTTCTTATTTTGAGCAAATAAGTTTTTCTTTAATAATTATTAATTCATAAATTAAGTATGCCAGAAGAAAAATTGAAAAACCAATGAATTTTTTTCAAAAGTTTTCTTTTGATATAGTATGTAATATTGTACACCAGTATAACATGGAATAATCATATTTCTGACAGCATAAATATGTTAGGCCCACACATACATTCAGAGCATACATTCCGGAATGTACCGATTCGTTAGAAATTCCCATAAAAATGTGTATCAGGTGAATGTAAGATAAGGTAGTAGAAGTAGTATGAGGTACGGTTCAAAATTAAGGAGTGATCAGTAATGAAATGAAAACAATTGAAAAAATGACAAGTTTATTAATGGTTTCAAAAATAATAATTCTCACGATTACTATTAAAAATGGTAATTTACGTGATTACTTTATTTTTCTACATAATCACCATGTCACTCCAAACACTTTTGATATCGTGAAACCAGCTGTTTCAAACCTTCTGCATTAAATTACGCTGCCTGGGATTTCAACCAGTTTTGTACTGAGATTTTCAATTCCTCACTTTTCTCAAAACATTTCCTTTGAGACTGGATTTGTTTTAATTTTTTCAGTTTAGGTGAACCCGAATGACGCCACACTGCATGGATTGTTGTTTCATCTCAGCATTGACGTATGAAATCCACGTTTCATCACCAGTGATTCCAAGAAATTTATCTCCATCGTGGTTAAAGCGGTCAAGAAAAGCATGTGCAGATGCCATTCTGGGATCTTTGTGAGCGTCTGTGAACATTTTCGATACCCATTGTGCACACAGTTTCCGATAACTTAGAGTTTCAGTCACGATTCTCAACAATTTGTACTAGAAACGTCTGGAAATTCTAGAGAAAAAATGCTAAGCAACGATTTTTTTTCACTTTTGCATTCACACGCTCAACAAGATCATCAGTCCGGGCACTAGGTCTGCCACTGCTCTGCTAATTGTGAACATTTGAATGGCCTTCCTTAAACTCATGACACCATTGCCTCACTTTTCCTTCATTCATTGCGGTAGGCCCATATGTTTCACACAACTGACAGTGAATTTGAGCAGTATTATGTCCTCTTCCATTTAGAAATCTAATCACTGGTCGAATTTCACAACTGGCAGGATTTGTTATAACCGCACTCATTTTAACACACTGTCTTGCGAGGGCAGACAACATTCAAGTGCCAAAAATATGGCGGTTACATTCCCAACAGACCAAGTAATGATACTACGCATGCACGAACCAATCAGTATTGCCATTCGTTTTATATACGTGATCGACCCTTAATTTTGAACTGTGCCTCGTGCATTGGAATACATGTAACATCTAGTGTTTTTTAAAAGTTGGATGTTCATAGGACCCCAGAACTTAATTTGAAACCCTGTAACAGGCAATAGATGTCTAACATAATGTCAGTACATATTTACAAAGTAACTAGACTTTATAGCCCTAAAAAAATTTAAAAGTTTCTGCACACTGGGGGAAAAACCATGTTACTCCATGGTTTTACTCATGTTACTCACCCTTGAACCCTTCATATATATACAGTGAAAATCTTATATAACAAAACCTTCTATAATGATAATCACCTATATAATGACATTAATCTCTAGTGCTAATGTATATCATATCTGTAATGATAAAAAATGTATAAAGATACATTTCTCCGTTGCCTTAATTGTTATATAGGATTTTCACTGTATATCTTTTTTATTTCAAATGTTATTAAATCCAAGTTCAAATATCTGATGTATAAGTTTCATCATCCCATCCCATGATTTTCTGAAACATCTGTTTGCAAATGTTTCAGTGATATTATGGTTTCATTTTTTTAAAATCAGTTTTTTTTTATTGTTTTTGCAGAGAATTACAGAGTTAGAAATGGTTGTGAAAAAATACAGAGATGTAGAATCTAAAATGAATGTAAGGAAAATAATTCATCTTTTGTATTATATCAGCCTATACAGGATGAGCCAAGAAATCGTGATACATTTTTAGCAAATTTCTATTAAGCAAATTTCAGGCAACTAATTGTAACACAGAAGGAATCACAATGAGAAATGTGAAAAACAAAATTTATAGCTTTTAACTACAATTTTACTAAGAAACTCATGTAATGAGATGCTTCTAAACACTAGAAGGACGGGTCAAGTGACTAAACCTAGAAAGACGGCAGGGGTATGTGTGACTGCATAACTTTTTCCTGGCAATTTTTGGCTATCTAAAGCATAGTGTAATATTTTTTTACCAGTAATCTGGCCAATTAATTTCTCCTTTATCCCTTTTTTAAAAGTTTGAAACTAATAAAATATATTTCCCTGATTAAATTTTTTATGAATGCATTGAAACTGACTTCACATCATGTTCTTAACTGTGTTTTTAAATTATTGACAAAAAATTGTAATTGAAATAATTACTAATTAGTTTACAAATATTCAAATAATTGGACCTAAAATCTTCACAACATCATATGCCGTCTTAGTCAACTGAGTGGTTAAGATAGAATAGAGTTACCATAGACAGAATTAAGGGTAAAACCATTAATCTATTAATCTGTTTTTATTATTATTTAGTTTTTGAAGCATTCTGTGCAAGTGCATAGCTGCCAAGTGTCCTGGATTTTCTGGGAGGCTCCTGAATTTCTATTCTGTCTCCCGGACTCCCAAAAAATTCTTATATCTCCCGAATTTCAACCGTGATTGTAAAAAGTCCCTACTTTTTTGGAAAATTAATATTCCTAAGGAATTTACCCAGAAAAAAGGCAGTTGCTTTGTTTTATGCCCCAAATTATATCACAAGTGTAATGTAAATTGTCAAAATTTTATCAAATCACAAAAAGATATTTCTTGTGGGGGGGGGGGGAGGAGTGGAGGATGGACAAAATTCGCCAAACAGCCAGCGTTAACACAGTCTTTCCGCTTCCGAAATTAGTGAGATGATTTTTATCTGCTTTGATTATATTTCTGGTTGATCTATATAGGTCCCGTTTCGACCTGTTTTGTTCGCAAGATTTGATTTGAGAGTTGTAATGACAGATAATTTAGCCCGAAGGTTGGCCATGATTGACGACTTGGTGCTAATTTTTGATGGTTTGCACAATGTCACGATGTTCCGTAAAGGGTAAAAAATCCCTACACTTTTACTTTTATTGATGAAAAATTCCTTTATTGTTTTTGAAAATCTCTTTTATATTCACTTTTGTGCAGAATTTGGATGTGAGCAAAAACCTCTCGAATTTTCATTCTCTAAAGTTGGCAGCTATGCAACAAATGACCTCTCTTGATATGCGTCAGTGTGGAGGGAAATCAAGATCTGGGGATTTGTATTTTCTATATTCCTGATCAGATTTCAGGGTTACATCACTTCTAGGTTTTGAATAGGATCAACAAATCTGATCTGGCTTTATTTTTTTTCGCAGTTGGAAATGCCTGACGACGTTATTTTCAAAGGGTTTCAACCAAACTTGATTTTGATTTTAAAAAATTCAGATATTTCCAATGTCGTGAAATCAGTATCTGTAAGCAAAGATTTTCTCATAAAATATTTTAAAATCCTGGGCATCCTATTGGTTTGGAAGGATCCCATTATATTTTATGCATTTTCATCTGCAGAAGTTTCTTCACAACGGATGGACATGAACGGGATGTTATTAGGTCTCAGACATTTGTGAAAATCAGTTTACTTTTGGGTGTAGCTCTAGGTTGCTCTTGGGGCTTCAATGTGGCTTGCGTTTATTGTTTCCAGCAATGTTTTATTTTTCATCAGCTGAGGTACTGTTGGAGGTATAACTTCATTCTGATTCACACATTGATCATCAATGCTGTTGTTTATTTCACAAATAATTTGCTACCTTGTTTTCATTCTCCTCTACATTTTCATCATCACCACCACCACTGTGTCTGAGTTTTTCTTGCGTTCTGAAAATTTTTTCTATAGTTAATCTTTCTCTTTTTTGACATTTCTACAGCAGTCATCAGTATGTGGATATGTCTGCTTTACAGAACAAACAATTTATCAGACAAAATGAAAAATATTTGCCAGCAAAGTCTGGGACACCTGCTGACCATCTGCAGATAAGGATGAACGTGAAAAAATCTCATGAATAAGGATTACACTGTATTATAATGTGCAAAGGAATTATCAGAAGAATTTTGTCCTTACAAAATCATTTGTAACAATCTTAGCAGTGCTAAATACAAATATAAATGTCACCACAGGCAAATTGCCCAACGAGGTGGCTGAAAAAATTTGTCCATAAAAAATAAGTATGTTAAATATAACCAAAATACCCAATATAAATGCATATATCACCATAAGAAAATAAATAAATAAATTAAAAAATAAAAATTAATAATACACTGCCCATAAAAAGATTATAGTTGTCTTATGTGAGTATGGATAGCTTCTTCATTTATCCCACTATGTCCATCGTACTTCTTTTTTAAACATATCACTTGTGTTAGAATTCACTATCCCGGAAGTAAGCTATTCCATTTATTGACAACCCTATTAGAGAAAAAAGGACAAATTTAAATGTAGATGTTGTTTACCTTGATTTCCAGAAGGCATTAGATTGGGTCCAACATGGTAAACTCTTGAAGCGTTTACACGAGATTGGAATTGGGGGCAACTTGCTGAATTGGATAGAATCGTGGTTAAGAGATAGGTCGCAGCGAGTTATGGTGAACGGGGAATTCTCTGGTTGGACAGACATCAAAAGTGGAGTTCCTCAAGGAAGTGTCCTTAGCCCCATACTTTTTTCACTTTTTATCGATAAACTCGATCAGGGTATCAATGGGATGACTAGCAAATTCGCAGATGATGCGAAGTTAATGGGGGTAATCGGGAATCAAAGCGATAGTCGCTCCAGACCAGTCTAAACAGGATTGCAGCATGGGCAAATGAATGGAGCATGACTTTTAACGTTCATAAGTGCATGGTCGCTCATTTTGGTTCGAACAACCCACAGTTCTCTTACGAGTTGAATGGTGTCACTATCCCGGATGCAACTAGGGTCACCGATTTGGGAATTCTCATTGACGAGCGGCTTAGGTTTTCTGAACATTGTTCAGCGGTGGTCAAAAAAGCGAATAGAATGCTTGGTCTCATTTTCAAAAAAGTCTCTTCGCGTTCTCCTAAAGTCATTCTTCCGCTTTCTCGAGGCTTAACTCGTCCTGGACTGGAGTATGCTGTAAGGTTTTGGAGACCATACCTACAGCGGGACATAGACTTGGTTGAAGGGGTGCAGAGAAGAGCTACGCATGTCCATATTGGCACACAGGGCTTGAGTTATGAAGAGAGACTTCATTTGTTGAATATGTTCACATTGGATGAACGCAGGTGTCGAGGAGATATGATCAAAGTGTTCAAAATTTTCAATTGGGTGAATAGGATGGACCATGAACTTTTAGTACACCGCCAATCGACTGCTTTTACAAGGGGACACCAGTATCGATTGGTGAGGGACAATGCAAGGTTATGGTGTTGCAGGGAATTTTTCTCTAATAGGGTTGTTAACAAATGGAATAGCTTACCCCCAGAGGTAGTAAATTGTAACACAATTGACACGTTCCAAAAGAAATACGATAAACATGTTGCGGTAAATTGAGAAGCTATCCATACTTAGAATAAGACAACCATAAGTATTCTTTATGGGCATTGTATAATATTTTATCATGTGTATATATTGTTTATAATTTTTGTTAATTGTATTTTTAATTGGGATGCTGTATTTTTGAAATATATGACATCCATACTTTTATGGGCATCTTTTTCTCAGCCACCTCGTTGGGCATTTTGCCTGTTGTGGCGTTGTATTTGTATTTGTATTTTAAAAACTCCCTGCGACACCACAACCCCTGGAACTGTCCCTTACTAAACGATACTGGTGTCCCGTTGTTGAAGTGGTGAATTGTTCTGAAATATATGAAGCATCAGTGTGCCCTTCTGTCTTTCTAGGTGTGTCGGTTTGTATCTCTGTCATTAAAAGAGATAATGAAAAATAAAAAAGCTTTGGTGTATGATAAGAACACTATAGTTCAGGAGAAGTCGAGAAATTTTTAAGCCTTTGGTTTATTATTACTTGAGACATGGGAGCAGAAAGAGCATGCAGGGTTAAGCTGACTCTGCCCGTCTTTCTAGTGTTAAGTGAAAGATTAACAGACAGGAAAATTGATGAGGGTTATTTATATTTCATGAGAAAAATTGTTGTAGTCTGATTTTTTGGATGGCATCACTGAAAAATCAGATAAAATACTAGATACACACTCAGACTATTAGGTATACACACACTTGCACTTCCGGCACAACTCATTTCAGTGGTAAAATTGCCCATGGCAGTAGGACCAAAGTTGTGCTTGGTTTGAAAGTAAAGTGTAGTCTGATTGGAAAAAACTACTCAGATCAAATTTAAGATGAAATTTTCCTCCAATTTTTTTAGATAATTTTATTCTCCAATTTCAAAAACTTATTATGCCATAGAAATTGATCAGAACTTTTTCAAGAGAAATAAATTATTATATTTTTATTCATTTTCAAACAGATTCTTCAGTTGAAATTTTGTTGAATAATTTTTCTTAAAAATGTTCATTTTGATATATTTTTCTTTGAAAAAAGAATTATGATTTTATGATACTTCATCTGAAGAAACAACTAGCAGAAGCCAAAGAAAAGGGAGCAAGGGTGATTATTTTTTGTTTTAATATTCTATCATTCACCAGAGCCTTTACAGATTGCTTGTAATCACTATATAATTTTCTTAACTGACATGATTTCCTTTATCTTGCGTATTTTTGGACTTTGCGCTTTTTTTTTAGTTTGTATTTGTGGAAAGAATAAAAAAAATGAACGCAGTCACATGAAAAAATTAATAAAAATTCAAATGACTCAAGAAAACTATGTACAGTCGACGTTTGTTTTTATGAACCCATACGGACATGAAAAAACAGTTTGTAAAATCGAAAGTTTTCAAATGAGAAAGACCTTTAAAGCACTAGTGTATTGCTTGGGACCAAAAGATTAATTCATAAAAACATCATGAGGTTCATAAATTGAAGGTTCGTAAAATCGAACGTTGATTGTGTTATGAAATAAAATTACATGATGCATTATGAAACACTATTATCTACCTTGCATCTTATAATTTCTTATATATAATCATGCCACTTTTTTAATGAATTTGCTCACCTTTTATTTTTCATAAAGGAGTGTCAACATGAAATTGAATGGTTGAAAAAACAACTGGCAGAACATGGAAACAAAATGGAATCAGTAAATACTTCCCATAATTTTTTTTTCATTCCAAAAAGTGCTATGTATCTTTCATACATTTTGTTGATATAGAGTATTTGGTTTGTTTGTTGTTCATTTATTTTTGATAACTTTTTTAGGGCAGTAACAGTCAACGGGAAATAGAACTGCTCCAGAAAGAGCTGGCTGAGATCCTCAGAAGAGAAGAAGAGGTAATTTCTCTCGTTTCAAAATTATGTCTTTTTCTTGATATGTTAATAAGTACTATGTTATAAATACAGTTGAATTTTCATATACAAATACAACACCACAACAGGCAAAATATCCAACAAGATGGCTGAGAAAAAGATGCCCATAACAAATATGGATGTCTAAAATACATCAACCCAATTAAAACTGCAATTACAAAAACTAAAAACAATGTATATAATATACAACCTCTGAAAATAAAGTTCGGTGAATGAAGTCAGAACGGCCGATCTGGCAACACTGGCGAAGCAAAACGCTGCACGTGCGTAGTGGCAGGTGTTGACCATCTGCCGCCACCGTTGTTCAGTTGAGCGTCGTTTGTGTTCCGTGAAAGACTTGTTTTACAAAGTGCTTGTTTAGTGCGTTGGTTCTTAACTGAGCACAGGAAAATCCATAAGGAATTTCTACCTGAGGGAACGATGATGAATGCTGCAAGGTACATTGAAATTTTGACCCGTTTCATGAAACATCTACACAGGGTACGACCTCAGTATGCACAAGGTTCATGGTTTCTTGTTCACGACAATGCTCGCCCTCACACAGACAATATCGTCAAACAGTTCCTGGCAAAAAAGGGGGTGGTGCAAATTGAACATCCACCATACTCGCCAGATCTCAATCCTCCAGACTTCTTCCTATTCCCACGACTCAAACTCGCTTTGAAAGGAAAGAGATTTGACGATATTCCTGACATCCAACGAAACGTGACGAGGCTTTTGAACTCCATCCCAAAAGAAGACTTCTTGCAAAGTTTCCAGGACATGTATAGGAGATCTCAGCGGCACATAGTAATGGGAGGTGACTATTTCGAAGGACGGTAAGGTAACTTTCGTTAACATTTCATCTACGTTAATGTTACAGGACTATTCACTGAACTTTATTGTCAGAGGTTGTATATAACACCTTGGACTTACTTCCTCCTCACACCAATAACTATGACTGTTCACTTTGAACACAACCCGCCATACCTAGGACTAGCACAGGGTATGTACTTGCACCTTCTGCATCTATTTTATATATTTTTATATTGACTGCTACTTTGCTTTTTTCTTCAAATTGACAAAAAAACATTTGTTTGGCTTCTATTTTGATTTTTGAATTCAATGATACTACAGCAGAACATTGGGGGATCGAGCATCTATTTTGGCTATGGATGCCAGGAAAATGCTCTTAGAAGCATTCTGTGTTAAGCCAATGTCAGGTTGTTCTTCCCTGATGAGAGCCCTAGACATTGCTATAACTTTTTTCATTTTCGGACTTCTATTTGAATTTTTCATTCCTATCTGAATTTTCATATTTATGCTATCTCTTTCCAGTTCACATAATTAATTTGTTTGCAGTATTTGATTTAAAATATAAAACTTTTATAATATATATATATATATATATATATATATATATATATATATATATATATAAATAAATAAAATTGCCTTATTCTAAGAATTATTGGTTGCCTTATTCTAAGAATGGATAGCTTCTGAATTTACCCCAACATGTTTATCATATTTTTTTATTGTTTTATTTTTTAAACGTGTAAATTGTGTTAGAATTTACTACCACCAGGGGTAAGTTATTCCATTTATTAACAACCCTATTAGAGAAAAATTCGTGGAATTGTCCACAACCTAGAATTGTCCTTTATCAATTGATACTGATGCCCCCTTGTAAAAGCAGTTGATTGACAGCGTATTAATAATTCATAATCCATCCCATTGAAACTTTTGAACACTTTGATCATATCTCCCCGACATCTGCGTTCATCCAATGTAAACATATTTAAAAAGTGAAGCCTTTCTTCATAACTCAAGCCCTGTGTGCCAATAAGAACACATGTAGCTCTTCTCTGCACCCCTTCAACCAAGTCTATGTCCTTCTGTAGGTATAGTCTCCACCTTACAACATACCCCAGTCCAGGACGAACCAAGCCTCGGAAAAGGAGAAGAATGACTTTACGAGAACGTGAAGAGATTTTCTGAAAATGAAACAGAGTATTCTATTTGATTTTTTTCAAACACCACTTCAAACCTAAGCTGCTCGTCAATGTCAATGAAAATTCCCAAATCTGTGACCCTAGTTGCATCCAGGGCAGTGACACCATTCAACTCGTAAGAGAAAAATGGGTTGTTCAAACCAAAATGGGCAACCATGCACTTGTCAATGCTAAAAATCATGCTCCATTCATTTGCCCATGCTGCAATCCTGTTTAAGTTGGTCTGGAGCAACTCCCTATTGCTTTGATTCCCAACTACCCCTATTTGATGAGCTTTATGTCATCTGCAAATTTGCTAGCAATGTCATCAATACCCTGATCAAGTTTATCAATAAAAAGTGAAAAAAGTATGAGGCCAAGGACACTTCTTTGAGGAACTCCCTAGTGATGCTTGTCCAATCGGAGAATTCCCCATTCACCATAACTCATTGTTACCTATGTCGTAATCATGATTCTATAATATAGACTTGCCCAACTTTTGAATTCTTGATAATTCAAAGTAATAATATTTTCAACTTTTTTTCAATTTTGAGCTATTGAAGTTTAACTAATTTATTAAATTGTTCATTGTAAAATCTTTTATAATGTTGTTATCATATTAATGAACCTATATACAGTTGAACTTGGTTAACTTGAACATGGTCAATTCGAATTTTAGATAATTTGAACATTTATAAACACCCTTTGCGTTTTCCATCTAATTTAATGTAAAAATTTCTTGTTTAATTTGTAGTTTTTGAATATTTTAGATAATTTGGAGTTTGAGGGGGAAAATAATGATTTTTTAAAATGAGCAAATATAGACAGTTGGGGAAAATCCACAAGCAGTCAAAAGTTGCTTCTCTCGACCAATTTGTTCAATCTTCATTATCCAGGCCTATTGGCTGCTGAAGAATTTTTTAAACAGTAAATCTTAAAAAATAAAAGTTAAATTCTTGCTCTCTTTGATGTTTCTGAATTTAGATGTACAATCGATGTTGATTTTTTCAACTTTTTTCTTTGATTTCTTGGTTGAACAACCATGCTAACATCCTGTCTGCTGAGCAACATGCAAGGAATTGTCAGTCCAGTCCTAAAGATAACCCCAGGTTTTATGAAAACTTGTAATAAATAAATGAGCTCTTGTTCTTTTGAGAGCAACACCCTTTGTATGTCAGAATTGAATCAGGTTTTCACATTGGATTTATTGGTTAGCAACTTAGTTTGAAAAAAATTGTCAGTTTTGTTGCTGAGAAAACAGCAAAACTGCATGATCTTAATTTACAAATACAAATACAATGCCACAACAGGCAAAATGCCCAACGAGGTGGCTGAGAAAAAGATGCCCATAAAAATATGGATGTCATATATTTCAGAAATATAGCAACCAAATTAATAATGCAATTAACAAAAATTGTAAACAATATATACACATGATAAAATATTATACAATGCCATAAAGAATACTTATGGTTGTTTATTCTAAGTATGGATAGCTTCTCGATTTACCCCAACATGTTTATCGTATTTCTTTTCAAACATGTCAATTGTGTTACAATTTACTACCTCCGGGGGTAAGCTATTCCATTTATTAACAACCCTGTTAGAGAAAAATTCCCTGCGACACCAAAACTTTGTATTGTCCCTTACCAATCAATACTGGTGTCCCCTTGTAAAAGCAGTGGATTGGTTGCAAAAATTTGCAAAAAGATTATCCATATTGAATTAATCCAATGAAATTGCTTGAATGAGTAGTGAGTAATTTCATAATATTAGCTCATGCAGTCGAGTGGTCATAGTGATGGACTCATATCATGATGACTCAGATTTAAACCCCACTGTGGTGGTCGGTTGAAGTTGGTTTTCTGTGTTTCCCAACTTCGTGGAGCGAATGTGAGCCGATTTCCCTTTTAAAAAGTCGCCCCACAGAAAGCAACAGGCCTACAAGTGGTACAAATATTCAATCATTACACTTCACTCACTTCACATCTGCAATATAGATGGCAGTACTGAAAAATCAGACACAATAATATAAATACAAATACAACGCCACAACAGACAAAATGCCCAACGAGGTGGCTGATAAAAAGATGCCCATAAAAATATGGTTGTCATATATTTCAAAAATACAGCAACCCAATTAAAAATGCAATTAACACAAATTATAAACAATATATACACATGATAAAATATTATACAATGCCCATAAAGAATACTTATGGTTGTCTTATTCTAAGAATGGATAGCTTCTCGATTTACCCCAAATCAAGAAGCTATGCACTCAGTCTGTTACAGTTATATATTATAGTTATTACATCTGTTACAACAATATATATGTCTCAGACACTTACACTTTAGGCACAACTCACTAGGTAGTAAATTGCCCATGGCGATAGACCTGAGTTGTGCTCGGGTTGAAAGAAAGAAAGTGAGCAATTTCAAAACTACTTATCTGTATAGAAAGAATTAAAAATGCTGATTTGTAACTTGCTGAATTGGATAGAGTCGTGGTTAAGAGATAGGTCACAATGAGTTATGGTGAACAGTGAATTCTCTAATTGGACAGGCGTCACAAGTGGAGTCCCTCAAGGAATTGTCCTTGGCCCCATACTTTTCTCACTTTTTATCGATAAACTTGATCAGGGTATCGATGGGATTGTTAGCAAATTCGCAGATGAGGTAAAGCTAATGGGGGTAGTCTGGAATCAAAGTAATAGGGAGTTGCTCAGACCATCCTAAACAGGATTGCAGCATGGGCAAATGAATGAAGCACGACGTTTAGCTTTGACAAGTGCATGGTCGTTCATTTTGACTAAAACTACCTACATTTCTCTTAGGAATTATATAAATGGTGTCACTATCTCTGATGCAACTAGGGTCACCGATTTGGGAATTCTCATTGACGAGCGGCTCAGGTTTTCTGAACGATGTTCAGCGGTGGTTAAAAAATTGAATAGAGTGCTTGGTTTTATTTTCAAAAAGGTATCTTCACGTTCTCCTAAAGTCATTCTGCCACTTTTCCTAGGCTTAGTTTGTTGTGGACTGAAGTATGCTGTAAGGTGGAGACTATAACTGCAGAGGGACATAGACTTGGTTGAAGGGGTGCAGAGAAGAGCTACGTGTGTTCTTATTGGCACACAAGGCTTGAGTTAAGAAGAGGGATTTCATTTGTTGAATATGTTCACATTGGATGAACGCAGGTGTCGGGAGACATGGTCGAAGTGTTTAAAATTTTTAACGGGATGGACCATGAATTATTGAAACTATGAATTAAGTAATACTTACTAATACCATGAATTATTAAACCGTCAATTGACAGTTTTTACAAGGGGACACCAGTATCGATTGGTAAGGGACAATTCTAAGGTTATGGTGTCCCAGGGAGTTTTTCTGTATTAGGGTTGTTAATAAATGGAATAGCTTACCCTCTGAGGTAGTAAATTTGAACACAATTAGCACGTTTAAAAAGAAATATGATAAGCACGTTGGGGTAAATTGAGAAGCTACTCATACTTAGAATAAAACAACAAGTAACCTTTATTGGCATTGTATAATATTTTATCATGTATATATACTGTTTCTAGTTTTTGCAATTGCTTTTTTATTAATTAGGTTTGCTGTAATTTTGAAGTATATAACATCTATATTTGTTATAGGCAACTTTTTCTCAGCCACCTCGGGCATTTTGTCTGTTATGGTGTATTTGTAAATTTGTAGTTTTTCTAAATTTAATGCCTATTTTCAAATTGTTCAAATCAGGGTTGTTTGGTTTAAACCAAGTGGTTTTTTTAAAAATCAAATAAAAGTGGCCTAAGTATAATTTTTTCCCTTGAAAATATCATATTGGTTCATTATTAGCCAAAATGTTTCATTTTTACCACATTTTATGTCCTTGGGGTACATTCTGATGGTATATCTTTTAATGACATAGGATTTTATGAGTGGTTTTTTTCGAAAAGTCTCATAAAAGTGGCCAGAATATATATATATTTTTTCATATGAAGTATCTTAGTTATTTAAAGTTATATACAAAAGCCAAAATTTCTCATTCTTACAACATTTTCTAACCTTTGGCTACATTCTGATGCTCTATCTTTAGCAAATTCATGAATAAAGATTGCATCACACATCTTAATGTAGTGGTGTATTATCTCAGGTTTCTTTTTCCCTTCACAAAGAAGCAGCAACAGTAGTGATACCATCATGCAGGTGGTCCTATAATCCAATAAAGACACCAGCTGTCCTTAAAGGACAAAGACTAGTGTACTAGTTGTTACATTACCTCACATACATTTTCATTTTCTTTCCCATAAGAAGTAGCACATCTCCTCTCCCAGTCTTAATATGCAATAGTTGTTTTTTTATACTTTCACTGTTAAGCCCGGTTAATCAAGGTTCTACTGTATAGTAGTAACAGATTTATGAAAAATAATCAGCTATATACAGACAGAGTGATTATAATTTGAAGTTTTGATTCCAAAACTATACAATAAGTACTGGTCAGAATGAGTTGAAAATTTGCATGATATTCCTGAAGCAATGGAAGTTCCTTTTGCAAGAGGGAAAAAAAGTGCAACTAGTGGAAAATGTGCAAGTAGATGATGCTGTACTTGGCCAGCAGTATAATCTATTTTGTGCAACCACATCATTTCGGTACTTCCACAGCATCAGTGTGTGGTGTGGATAGAACTTCTATCAAGATGCACATTGTAATACTAGCAAAGCAGCTGCTGAAGACCCATTTTGACAGGATGTACCTTAACCCTTGAAACTTCTGGCTGTGGGGGTACCTCAAAATGTTATAAACAGTGGTCAGATTACAAACTTTGATGAATTGCAATCTCCAGCACATCCGCTATATGTTAGAAGTTCCTCAGGAATATTAATGTCGGGGCACATTTGGTTTAATAAAGCTGAATTGCAAGCACATCCACATCATGACTATGGCATACTCTGATCTGTTGTTGAACAAGAATTTTTGTGCTTTCAACCTCATAGCCAGAAAACGCACTGGACAACATATTTAACATTTCTTAAGTAAGTTGTAGTTATTTGTTCAATTACTTCGTTTTTTGGGATGTTTCCATGAATTATGAAATTGTGCAATGCTATAACTAAGTTATCATTTTGCCATGGCTGGCTATCGTTTCCATTCTGTGAGCAAATTTCCCACATGTTGGATGATGTCATTAATTTTACATTTTTAAGTATTTTTTTCCGCTTTACCAAATACAATTGCATTTTTTCAGGAATATTCATGTCAATTTTCAAATCATTCTGACAATCGTTCTTTTTTACCGTGTTTTGAAATCAGAACCTTAGTTATAACCACCCTGTATATCGTAAATCATTGCTACTTAATCTGCATTATTTATGCTTCATTAAATACATTATATTCACCTAATTTTTATTAGTTTTTGCAAAATATCTTCCTAATTAAACATACTGAAAGTAACTGGAGAAAAACCTTTATATATTATACTAGCTATAATACCCGGCGCTGCCCGGGTTTTCTTCAATGAGGCTTTTTTGGATCACGTGATATCTCCCTCTCTTTTTCTTGAGGGACATACAAACCGTGTCCAAGTTAACCAATATGGCGACCTGCGCGATTCAGGAAATAAACAAATATAGATTTACACAGAAACGTAGAAATGAATATATATATATATATATTTTAAGGGGCGCTAGGTTATTTCGATCCCCCCCCCCCCCCGAACTTCAAGTTATCCATCTGTCTGTTCCAGCTTCCAAAAATCAAAAATCCTTAGTTAAAGCTGTGGCATTTTTTCGATGCACTTTTCACGGGCTCATAACTAATTTTAAAATATCCTAACCCACATGAATTTATGCAAATAAATATCAAAAGAGACAATATGGAGACATTAATTTTCATACTTGAGAAGATATAAATGAAATCAATGATATTGCTCGAATATCCAACTCAAAAGCATAGCTTTGGCTAATTACTTCATATTTAATCTCCTGGGCTTCGTATATTTCTAAGCAAACTGAATATTTTAAAAATCGAGAATTCAATACAATTTTTAAAATTATTGATGGGGCGGAAAATCCCACTAATTTCCGCATTTCTACAGTAAAATCGACTATTTTAGCACTGATTTCTATGAGGATCACCCTTTTCCTGACTCTCAAAGCGATGCTGATGATGATTATGACGTCTATTCAAAAAGCCTCATTACTGAGAGTATATTGAAAATGTGGCAAACCATTATAAAGGCATAAACTATCATACATATACTAACAGGATTAAAGAAGTGACAAACCGTTGTGAAGGCATATACACGTCTGAAACGCATTGCTAGGGAACCACGGTAACCAAAGTAAACGTTCGGAAAGTGATTGTTGAGGCCCAAAAACCATTGTTGCCGGACAGTTTTTTGCCCGTTTAGGGCATTTGCCCTGATCTGGCAAAATTTTAAAGTAACCTATCGTTCAAGTCGGGTTCCATTTGGTATATATGCAAAATTTGGCGACGATCGATCTAAAATTGTAGATTTGTATAGAGAACATACACAGACGCACACACAGAAAATCAATTTTATATATATAGATGATTAATAACATCATTAAAAAAATTTTCAAACACACAGTAATCCATTGAGTTATGCAAAAAATAATTAAATTGCAAATGTTGGTTTTTGTTATAATGTAAGAAATATTTATTGATTAATTACTATGGGAATTGTGTTAATTACATTAATAAACATTTTATTTTAATTAATTATTAGAAGTTTGAATGATTTTTCAGAAATTTTATTGTCTTTAATGTTAATACTATTTAAAACAAAAACTGTTTTTTTTACCAACCCTGATTCAAATTAAAATTGTGTACCACCTGGTATGAATTGTGTTCAACCTCTGGCAACAGATTTTTTTAGAATAGCTTCTTATAACAAATTCTGATGAAAATAGATTTTTTCCCTAATTCCATACAAATTATTAGCAAAATTTGGCAAACAGTTTGTAACTGATGATCAGTAACTGTTTTTTTTAAAAATCAGCCTTTTAGCGTGGTCAGGAATTTCTGCGGTGATGCTGATTCTAGAGGGGTGGAATAATGTTGTAGCAGTCAAGATCAATTATAAATATTAATTCTGAGTGAATATTGATGATCAAGTTTAATTTGCAATCATTTTATGGTTCTAGTATAGATTAATTGGATAATTCAAACCTTTTTTTTTGCTGTTCTTTTGAGGTTCAAAATAATCAAGTTTGACTGTATTACCTATGAATGAATTTTATTAGTTGATTCCTTACATTTAAAAGCTCAAACATGACAAATTGAAACTTTTCCCTACAATATGTGTCTTGCTAATAATCATTTTTCATATCCTTAGTTAAAGCAAACTCAATATGTATGAGTGAAAGCAGATTTATTCAGTGACTTGGCTTACTGTAAATGGACACTGTTAATGATTATAACAAGTGAATTAAAAGCTATGCTATTTCATTAAATAAAGATGGTGCTAGCAGATGCATTATTATTGAGAAAATGTTTCTTTCTTCTGTACCATAGAAAAGGGAAATTCTTTATAATGAGCTCATCAAATATTCTGGCGGCTTAAAGAAATTGGAGTTAAAGTACAGGTAAATACAATATTTTTTATATTGTTATATTCATTCAAAACAAGGACTTATCGATCTGTTGTATTCATTGCAATCTGCCATTTAATGTTCCAAAGTGTCCTACATCACTGTGTGGGTATCGTGCCAGAAGGATTTCATGATATCCATATGGCTGCAGTTTAATACAAGTAAACATATCATGCTGGTCTACTGAATTCATTTTCTTTGGTTTTCTAATTTTAAGGTCTGAGTACTGATCAGCTTTTTGGTTCAAGAAATTATTTTAAACATCAAGAGTTTAAGTAGAGTTGGCACTGTATCATGCTTTTTTTTCATATTTGTTGGAAAGAATTAATAAAAATATTTGTGCTTGAAATTTAATGTATAATACCAAGTTGAAGGGAAAAAACACTGAAAACAGTATTTGTTCTTATAAAAAATAAGCCTACATGTTGTATTTCTAAGTTTGGAAGTTTAATTATTTTCTTTAAAGGCATCCAATTCAGGCTGTTCAATTGATGTTAAATATTTGCTGAGGTAGAAAATTTCCACTTACTACAGGTTGATATTAAAAACCCACTACCATCATTGCATTGCTGACAGCTTTCAGAGGGCATTTTCAAAAATTTCCGGTATAAAATTTTGTAGAACTATTTTATTCAGTTAAACTAAAATTCTCTGGAATTGTTTTATTTAGTTGGTGAACATTAGCTCCATTTGATTTTCATTCAGTGTTTAATTTTCTTTCTTTAAAGAACTCTACAGTCATTTTCTGTTAAATATATGCAGCATATATAATTATCCAAAATCGGGCACCCCCCCCCCCCCCTCAAATCCGGAGTTTGCAGAATTTTTGAATTTCAACTTGCATTTTCTTGACCATCTTCTGAAACTTCTTAGTTTCTTCCTTATCGACACTAGCAGCCATTGATTAATTTCGTATTTCAAAAATATGATTCTTTTTTTTTTCAACAGATAAAACTATCCAAGTCTAGCACTGAATTTTTGGCCGTAATCAATGCATTTTTTATGTATATGCTACCATTAAAGTGTATTATTGAGTTAATTCATAACCTTCTTTGAGGCAATGGCTGACATTGCTGATTGTCGACAGAGCCTAGGCCTTGTTCAGTTACAAGTCAAAAAAGTATTTCATAAAATATCTAGTTATTTCATGAAACAACTGACAAATTAGTTAAAGTGTGTAACAAATTAATAATTCCACACTTTAAGTAGTTATTCTATGAGTTAACTAATGATAGACAGTTAAAGTATAAAATAAACAATTTAACACACCAGCAGTTGCACAATACACTACCCAAGTCTCCTCTTCCCCTTCAGGCTAGAAGAGTTCATTAATTTAATAGGGGTAGAAGGCAAATGTTTTTCTTTTTACACTTTAACAGGGTGTGGATCATTATTCTATAAAATAACTAGTTTAACCATAGAATGCAAGTGAGTTTCATGGTTTAACTAGATCAGTTATTTTATGAAATAATTAGGCATTTTATAAAATAACAGATTTTATACTTCAACGATAATATGGACACTCTTGAGACAGAAGATTTTGTCTGTTAATGTTTAGTAAAATATATTGGTCCATCAACATAATTCAAAAAGTATCCGTTAATGGAGGTGTTTGCTAGCAGGGTGTATCCATTATGGGAGGTTCTACTGTATCTGTATCCTGAGAATAACAATGCACTTACATTTGAGGTATTAGCAAACTCAAGAAATATTCATTTTGAATTGATCAAAATTACAATATTTTATTAAAATTACAAATTGTATCCAATTACAAAAAGTTATTCCAATTGGGTGATCTAGCTATTTTTTGTTTATTGTTTTTCTTAATGGTGTTGCACCTTTAACAGAATGAGGAAGTATGATCACTGTACTTTATGATGGTGCCAAAAGTAGACTTTTATAAGTTAATTTTTTTTTATTAAATATAATTGAACATTTTTTGAATATCTTGCCTGTGTTTCATGGCTTTGTTTTTTATAGTTGTTTTTTTCCTGTAAACTGATTACTTCCATTTTCTCTCGTAACTACTCAGATCACTACAACCTTTTGTTGTTTATGACACGAATATTATCCAAACAAGAAAAACAGTTAACACAATGCCAAATGTAGAGTAATTTGAACCTGAGCATACAATGGCGGTTTGAGCACAATCTGTATTTTGAAATGTCAAAAAGTAAATTTTTGAAAACTTGTACTCATGGCATTTCTAAACAAAACAGTTCGGTTATACTTCTTAAATTTTACATTTAAGTTTGTAAATAATTTTCTTCAAACTGAAGAGAAATGAGGGAAGAGAGATATTTTCTATTTTCTCTGGAATGATGTGAATTGATTGGAAGTCATGTACTACATGTGCAAGCAGCAGCTTAATGGAAAGTGAAAACTAAACAGTACAGTAAAAGTCTGCTATAACGAGTACGGTGTGTAACGAGAATCTCACTGTTACAAGTAATTCACAAGTGATTGCCAACAGCTAATGTTGAAGATACAAAAAATATTCTCTTATAGCAAGTTATTTATGAAAGAAAATCAGAACACATTTGCTATAATGACAATGGAAGAAACAACCTTTCTTTCAGAATTATACACAAAATTGACCCGAAAGGGTGTCATTTTTAAAAATTTGTTCACTCTATTCATAGGTGTTTATAAATGGGGCATGTCAGTACCTCCCAGTAGATATTAGGAATGCATGCTGTATATTTTCTTCTTAGAAGGTTAAAAAAAAAAGAAGCAAAATTTTATCTATAGATGTGTTGGTAAAGCAGGTGATGCATGGCCCCTGGTTTTTATCATTGTTGTTATTTCCCTGGAAAGATCCTCTTTACCCTCTCTTTCATTTTCTCTGTTGCATGTTATTTTTCATTACTGGATCTTGGGGCTTTTTTTACGCCACAAATTGTATGAATCAAATAGTCTCATTTTTTAGACTTTTTTTGTTATCAAATGTACATTATTCAATAATTATACAATAGTATTGTACAATTATTTTATTCTGTAATCGAAACAAAACTTTAGATTTTATTCAAATGGGAAAAAATAATAAAGTAAAAAGTGAAATTGTGAAAAACTTTGAGCTTCCGTTGCCAACTTTGCTTTTTTGTTATACAATCAACATTGTGTATGCAATGAGCAATTAACTGTAGATGTGTACTTCAGCAAACATAGTTCAAAATAAAAAGAAAAAAGGGTAAATTCTTATCGTTATAAATGAATTTTAGTTTTTTGGACTGTGGTAACATATAAATGGGGAAAAAATAAACTAGATAAGTCTGTTATAACAAGAACCTTTCCTCTGATTGTGAACTGCCATTAAAACTTGACTTTTACTGTATTTATGTGCTGAAGGCCTTGAAAAGTTTTGAAATTGTTTCTTCACAAAATTTGTCAATGAGCAACAAACAAGTAATAAATAACTATGTACATATGTTGATGTACATCACAATATGTGGTGCATATGTATTGCAATGTACATCAATGTAAATAATTTTTTATATCTATTCCTGGAATACCACATGCTTCTGCAATCAGTACCATATTTACAGGGCAGAGAGAACAGGCAGATCCAGTTAGAGCATTATTTGCCAAGTTCAAACTAAGATTTGCCAAAAGGGCCAAATGCTTTTAAACTTATGGAACTCTATAACTTCAAATATAAATAATTAAATTCCTTAAGTCGAACCTTTCTAAGTTATTGAGTGCCTTTATCTTGGATGCAGCTCTTGTTGGTGTAGTCTGTTCAAATGAAAGACATAATTATTATATATTTTTCAGAATTATGTGATAGGTTTAAATGATTAATAAATCTGATACTATAGGAATTTTTGTTGTTAATTGGTAAATATTTATTCAATTTTTTTCTTTCTTCAACTTTTTTTTGTTTAAATTATTGCCTTTTATGTAACATCTTTTCTGATGTCCAAAAGCATTTTAATATCATTATTTATAAAAAAAATTTTCATGACTGCATTTCATATTGAAATAAGAGCTGAAATGACATTTTAGAATGATTATTGATGATGATAGCCATTTTTCAGTGAAGCTAATTTCTACCTTTCTTTTGCCAGAAATGATATGGAAACATGGAAAGCTAAAGCTGAGGTAAAAATGTGGAAATAGATTTTTATTTATGCTCACTAACTTCAGTGTATTTACAATTGCTTATTCAAGAGTTGGTGCATATGGGACATATTTAAGAGCATATTTTTGTTGTAAGATAGTTACCATCATTTAAAAATATCATAGGTGGGAAAACACTTTACATGGGAAATTGTGATGAGTATTAGTGAAAGTTGGGACCATGAAAATAAGTCAAGTCTAAGCAAGCTCAATTATCCATTGTAGGATGTATCTCTTAGGGCAGTATTCACAGACATGGTTTAAACTATAGTCACAATTTTTGGATAGCAGATCGACATGGATTGGTTAAAAACCTGAATTTATTTTAGTTTTTTCCATTTCAGTCATATTTTACTCTTTTTTGCGTAGAAACTATTTCTCGAAAAATATATATTTTTTATTTTTGCTCTCGTCAGATTCAGGATGAGAAAGATATATATATATATATAGAATAGAATAACCAATAATATATATATATATATATAATGTTCCGAACCAATCCTGAGAAGTTTAAATTCTATTTAATTAGTTGGTATTTTTGATTGTTGCACTACAATTTTCATTCAAATTTCTTGAAGGTTTTTTTCCTTTTCTTTTAATTTACCTTTGTGCTGCATCAGTATAAGTGCTTCAAGCACTTAAAATTAGGTTTTGAAAAAATGTTAGTGGTGCAGCAGATAGGCCGAAAAATATGTTATTTCACTCTTTGAATTGTTGATACTTTCATGCTTTGCTTTACCAGTAGGGGAGTGCTTCTCAACCTGTGCTCTGCTTTAGGTTCTATATGCTCTTTCCAGAGGCTCAGTGACCCACTATAGTAAAACAAAAATGAACTAGTAAATTTAGGGAATGAATAAAAGAAGAAAGCCCAAGGGGGTTTCTACCATAAATTGATTTTCAACAGGGCTACCAAGTCATAAAAGGTTGAAAACTGCTGCATTAGATAATGAAATGATGTGACTCATGAAAAACTGAGCATATTTGCTCTAGAGCTTGGATTCGCTCACTGTTTACATTTGCAGCATCCTTGGTAATTTTTGAATTTTTGCAACATCACTGCCACATATCAAAGCCACAAACTGGTTGAAAATTGCAGCCTTATTACTACGATCAATATTATTTTACTCCAAAAACAACTTGCAGCACCCCTGACTAATCTCACTGCACTCTGGTATGCTACAGCACACTTTTGGTCATCACTGCTTTAGAGAGAAATTATATGTGTTACTGTCCAAAGTCTGTATAGCGTCTTCAAGAAGTAGCCAGCTATTTAGCTCATTGTCCAGACTTCTGACAATGGACAATTCATGAAATGACTGACCAGCTGGCCATTTTGCAAAAACGCTAGACTTTGGACATGGACTACTGCAGTCCATTGTCCACCAGAATATTCTCAGAATATTCTCTTGGTCATGATGAGAGGTTTTAAAAGTTTGGTTATAAAGATTTTATAAAACCTTAAGATTGAAACCTTAAAAAATTATTTTAAAATTAGATAAATTTTCAGAAATAAGTTTAAAACAAAAGAAATTAAATCAAAGTTGATTGATAAAGGAAGCTATTCTTATACAATCACCTTCATTCTGAGAAGATACAAAACTGTTGTTTTCTTCAATGCACATGCGCTAAATTCTGTATCACTCACATTTCTAAAAAAGTTGTGCAATTCAGCGATGTTGGTTTAATTTTCTTGCTTTCAAACTTTAATATTGTGGTCTACAAACTTCAATATACTCATCTTCTTGACGGGAAGAGAGACAGGGACAGAGAATATTCTCTCGAAGGACTACTATCATGAATTACCAGAGAATATTCTTATCGTAAAATAATAAGAATTATTTTCAAGTTATTTGTAGAGATTATTTATTATAATGCATATTATTACAAATACTCTTGAGAATAATCTCCGGAAGGACTACTATTATAAATAACTGAAGAATATTCTCATCGAAGAGAATATTCTCTGGAAGGACTATTATTAATGACTTCAGAATAATTCTTATTATTTTCTATAAGAATATTCCCTAATAATTTGTAAAAGTACTCCTACCAGAGAATATTTTCAAGGATATTATATATATTTATATTATAAATAACAGGAGCATATTCTCATCAAGAATAAGAAGAATATTCACAAGTTATTTATATTAGTATATTATAATATAAAGAATATTCTCGAATACTCTCCTAAAGATTATTCTCAAGAATTTTACATCTCCAGGACTGCAGCATATGCATTGCCTCTTTGCTAAATATAATTATGAATTTTAATTGCCTTATAGGAGGAGAGCAGAGCTAAGCAAGATGTGGCTGCTGATAATGGACTTCTTAAAGGAGACTTGGCATCATGTAGAAAGGTAGATAAGCTCTTTTAGATTTATATCCTCTTTGCTCCAGAGGTTAGCAGTTTTAAATGGTTTTTAATGATTCTTTATTCAAGTTAAGACCTGAGGTACACATGTGCAAGCATTTCATGATATTTTCTATACGAGACATATTGTGGTTGAAAGAATAACAGCCATAGCTGATAATTTGCATAATCAGTTGGAAGAAATACTACCTCAAATGTACAGTGTTTTTACAATAGTGCTATATGAAATTTTGGATGTTCAAGACATGGCTCTGTTTCTTTGAGCTTGTGGTGGCAATGTGAGCATCACTGAAGAATTTTTAGAAATCTTTTTATTCATGAAATCAAAAAACGTATGATATTACGACGTCATGGCAAAATGTATCAAATTCAGCATTTTGGGAAAATATTAAATTCCTATGCACATTCTCATAGTGGTGCGTCAGCAATTTCTAACAAAAATATTAATTTTGTTTCAAGACTTACAGCAAAATTGAAGAAAAAGCGTTCAGACAATTCTTGAACTGCAATTTTTATATTTCGTCATTTATCAACAGGTCCTTTCTTGCTAAGAGTTAGAAATAAGCAACAGCTTTCTCAAGACTCTGGTGAACACTTTGAACTGCATCTGATCCAGATGCCTAAAGCAGCACTTATTCCAGTAATTTCTTAACCCTAGAAAGATGGGTTGGAGGACTATACCTAGAAAGGGTCGGTGTGACCCCCATAGTTTTTTCTGGCAATTTTTGGACATTTTAATATTTTAGAGCATGGTACAATACTTTTATTACAGAATAAAGTTATAACAAAAGAATTTTAATGGGTGAAACCATTCATCTATAAATATATTTTTATTATTATTTATTTTGTCAAACATTCTATGCAAATGATCTTTCTTGATATGTATCACTGTGGGAGAATCTCAAGACTAGGGGATTTGTATTTTCTATATTCCCAATAGGATTTCAGTATTTCATCACTTCTAGGTTTGGAATAAGATCAATGAATCTGTTGCTTTATTTTTTTCGCAGTTGGAAGCCCCTCATGATATTCTTTCTGAAGGATTTCAACCAAGCCCTTCATTTCGATTAAAAAAAATTCACATAATTCCAGTGATGTGGTATCAGTATCTGTAAGCAATGTGTTTCTTATAAAATATTTCAGAATCCTTGATATCCTATTGGTGAGGAAGGTCCCATGACATTCTATACACTTCAATCTGCAACCAATAGACAGGATATTATGGAAATCAGTTGACGTTTGGTGTAGGACAAGGTTTTCATTGGTGACTTCTATGTGGTTTGTGTTTATTGTTTCTAGTAGCATTTCATTTTTCATCAGCTGAGGCACCATTGAATGTATAAGATAATTTGGATTCAACATCCATCATCAATGTTGTTGCTTACTCCAGAAATGTTTTGCCTGAGGTAGTTTTCATTCTCCTCTGAATTCTTATACTCATCACCACTCCTTTTGAATTTGTCTCACACTATCTTTGCCAACTTCTGAAAGTTTCTCTTCTGTGAATGTCTCCGTCTTTTTTTCCATTTCTACAACAATTATAATCACGTGGATATATCTACTTTGCAGAACAAAAAAGCTATCTGACAAAATGACAAAGATATTTCACAACAGATGCTGAGACACCTGCTGACCAACATCTTTATATAAGAATGAAGGTAAAAAAAGTCTCATGAATGAGGAATTACACTGTATTAGATGTGCAAAGAGACTACCAGAAGAAAGTGGACCTTACAAAATTATTTCTGACAATGTTGGGGTGGCATTGGCATATGCAAAGGGGAGGGAGGTTCCCCCTCGTCAAGCCAAGCTTATAGTGTTATTTTGCAGAAAAAAACTTAAACTGCCCCCTTGAGAATAAAAAGAAATTGAAACCCCCCTTGAGAAAATTCTACGTACGCCTATGGTTGGTGGTATTATATGGTGAATGTGTTCTAGAATATATGGAAGGGTCAGTGTGACCTCCCCCATTCTGTCTTTCTAGGTATATCTGCTTGTATCTTTGCTGCTCAGAAAGATGATGAAAAAAAGCTTTGATGTAGGCTAAGAACATGATAATTCAGGAAAAGTCTCAAATTTTAAAGCTTTTGGTTTATTCTTACTTCACATATGGGAGCAGAAAGAGTGTGCAGGGTAACAGAGACCATGTCCGTCTTTGTAGGGTTAAAGACTTGGAGAGTGAATTCAATTGGCTACCTCATTACAAAAAAATATTTTTAATGTCTTGTCATAAATTTCTAAAAAATATTTATGGTTCTACTTTTGAGCAAAGTAAAACTGTTCCTAGAAATGGGACAGTAAGATTATTCATTTCATAGTGATAAGACATGGGTGTTATATCTATCTTTCTTAATTGACACTGTATTACAAGACATGTGAATGACTTTAATATCTAATTCCAAGGGAAGATTAGCTAATAACACATATTTTTTGTTCACTGGCAAGTTTTATGTGCAAATTTTATTTACTCAAAAGACATTTAGAAGAGAATATTCTCTATTGTTTTTCTATGTGTCAACAGTTGACCAATAAAAATCTTGCTAGGTAGGTAGGATTGATTTTATGGTTTGTTTATGAGCGCTCTTTTTTTCAATTTCAATTTTACTGTTTTTTAAATGTTTATGATTAATTTTTAATTACTTTTTATCATGATTTTAAATTCACTTAATTTAAATTCACTAATTCATGTATTTTTGATTACTGATTTTTTATAATTGGCAGTCCACTTTAGAGGTAATTTTAAAGCAAATAGCCCAGGATCCAATTGAGTTTGGCATCCCTGATCTATAGAATGCATTTGGAGGATACTTTATTCATATTTGTGAAAGAATTAAGAAAATTTTTTGATTTGTACAGAATTACCCTGTTTTACAACTCCCTGACTTACATATCATCCTATTCTAAAATTTTTTTTTTAATTAGACGCACTTTGAACAAATTTTGAAGGATTTTGATCTCACATTCTTACAAAGAAGAGTTTTCTGCTTGAAAAGATAAATAAAAAAGAATGAAGAAAATATGAACATTTATGTGTCCCTTCTCCTCTCCCTCCTCTTTAGGAAGAACGGACATTATCGGTGGAAAAATTACCTCAACTTACGCCATCAGTCCTGGAACAAATTACTGACGTAAGTCAGGATATAACTGCATTCTGTTGTTGGAGTTATATTTGAAATATATTAACGATAGGGGGATGAGAGCAGTGTATACTTCGTATTATTTTTCTGCCAAAGTATTCTGCACAATGCTCATAACATGAAAACGGTCATTACTGTGCAATTAAATCATGCAATGGGAAAGAGCAACCTATGTCTCTTAGACATGATGGCTTTATGCAGCTTGCCCAATGTACCATTGTAGCAAACTGACTGAAGCCCTTATTCATAAATGACATCTATCTTATCCTCAGAAAATTAGAAGCCTGTCTTGATAATGGCTTCTGATGAACACATTGAAGGGCTTTCTTAACCCTTCATTGGGCAGGGCTATGTATATCCGATCAAGAAAAGCCTTTTTATTTTATCAATGACAGTCCCAGATATTTTGTAAATCCGATTTCTCAATGGAGCACATTTCTTTGTTTAATGCATTGGATGTATATTTCTATCCACCTTGTCTCTACTGGAACATTTGATTGGCTCTTACAGAGGTGGGGGCTTCTTCTTTGATCTAACAGTCAAAAATCAGTATTGATGGAAATTTATTTGTAAAAAAAAATTCTCTACATGCAAAATGGAGCATGGTTGTAAATGCTGAGAACTCTGAAAATGAATATCACTTATACACATATATATTCAAAATTAATGTAGTCAAGCAAGTATTTTCTGTGAATACAAATTATCAAAATGTACAGTTAGTTGGTACTGTGCGGAAAATAAAAAGTCTATAATTTTGAAATGAAAAATATATAATTTTGTGGGCTAAAGAGCCATTTTTGGTTTGTTGCCATTGTTGATACTTTTGAATTTTCATTCATTTGAAAAATTAGAATGCAGGAGAAAGAAATTTAAATACAAATACCACAACAGACAAAATGCCCAATGGGGTGGCTGAAGAAAGATGCCTATGTAAAAAGTATGGATGCCAAATGTATATGGAAGAGTAGATAAACTTTGTCCAAGAATACTAAGAAGTCATCAATGCATAAGGCAAACATATAGAAAATACAATATTCCTAATGCATTTTTGACATGTAGGGGGTGTCATCTTCAGAGGAAGGATATATAACCACTAATCACATTGTCCGAGGATCTCACTTGGGTTGAATACCAAATCTCTTCTCTTGGTTTCTCAGCAGAAAAAAGTATGTCTGTTCACTTCAAACAGTCAGAATGAAGCTGACAGCCTGCGTGTAAGACTCCAGTTCCTGAAGTTTATTTTGATGGTATTTGTCAATATCAAGGTCATTTTTACATTCTTTATTATTATTTTTTTAATTTCATTGCTCTGAGATATTTAAAACTACTTTAGCTAGAATAATATGCATCAAATACTGTTTAATGATTGATGAAGAAAGTTTTTTAAAATTTCTTACAGGAGAATGCTGAACTTCTAAAAGCTAAAAGATTAGAAATACATAATTTGGAGAAAGAGTTAGAAGATATGAGATGGGTATGGTGCTTTCATTTCATAATCTCTAAATTATTGTGGTATTATTTAAAAAAAAGGAAAAGTTAGTCTGTTTCAATTTTGAATTGTATCTTTTTTTTATGCACAATTTCTGAGAAATTTAGAAGCTAAGCTACAAAAGCTAATGTATAAGCTAATCTACAAAAGCAATAGTATGTAGCTAAATCAGAAGCTACATACCAATTAGATATTGGAGTAAAAAATTGAATTAACCTATAAAATAGATTGTGTTAACTTTCATCTTATGTCTCACCTGGATCATTTTAGGAGAAAATGCAACTCATGGTATCAAGAGATAAAGCAGAGACAGCAACAGACGATGTCAAGAAAAAATATTATCAGCTTCAAAAGGTAGTTTTTTTATAATATAAAAATATTTATAATTGTTAAATTTATATTTGACTGTTCATCTTTGGCAACTTTTCTTGTTTCTCTATGTCATGTTATATAACATTTTGGATGAATTTGTGGCTGAATGCACCATTTTCAAGTAGAGTCGAATCCCGTTTTAACGAATACCGTTATAGGGAAAATCTCGTTTTAATGAACAGTTTTCCAATCCCCAAATAAGTTTACTTAGCAACAATAGTAGGTAACCTGGAATTCCTTTATAACGAAATTTCGTTTTAACGAAGTGATTCCTCCAGTATCTTGGCATTCGTTGTAGTGGGATTCGACTGTAGATAGTAGTATCAGTGCATATGAATGTAAAAATAGCTAGCATGTGCCATAAGATTACAACCTACACAGATGTGAAAATTTATTTTGGGCCTGTTGGACTGTGCACTCTTAATGGTTATAAATTTTTTTTTTTTTCATTTCAGTATTTTTTTCTTTCAAATTAATCTCTGCTTGTTTTTCTCTAATGCGTTACACATTAAAATAGTTTTGTAGAGGAAACACTCAAAATACTGTGGCTTACACATCATCTTCTACATGTGATTGCCTAGATAAAATCCTATCAAGTCCTATAAAGAATCTTATGTTATCTGTTACATTTTTTTACATTGTTTCATGTACCATAGTAATGCTTGGTCCTTGTTCTTGGTGTAATATCACATTCCTCCACCATTACTCTTCAACCTGATTTTTGCAATGCAAAATTTCATTCTTGTCTGACTTGTGTGCTGTGCTTGAATGTCAAAACTCTAACAGAAATTTAGCAAAGTTTTTTGGCATTTCTGAGCAGATTTTGTTGCATGTAAGACATCAGTTATAGGCATTGGTTGTCATAGAACTTTAAAAAATAATTTCATTTGTAAATATGATATTACTTTATTACAGAAATTCTGGGTTCATAATGCACAATTTTTCATCCATTTGGAATCATTGTGACACCATGATGGACATAAAGTGAGTTATCGACATCATACTGACACTATAAGGAAAATAAAAAAAGCTGCAATTTATGAACCCAGAATGTTTGTAGTCACAAAATAACCAATGCAAGGAATCATGTAATACAGTGAAACACCTGTCTTGAACAGAATCAAATTGGTGCTTTTGATAAAATGATAATTGGTGCTTTGATGTGCACCTTTATAGAATGGAAACCTGTCTAAGATAGAATATTATTTTTTAGCCTCTTGACATTTCATTTCACACATGTGCCATCACTGAGGATTAAATTCCAGGATTAAGAAGAGTTTGCTGATGTTATCTGTGTAAATAAGCTGTCAAACTGTGTTTTTAATTGTTTAAGCATTTTTGATTTGTATACATTTTTTCTGGTTCAAAGGAATTTTCTGAATTTTATTCATAAATATTCTGTTGTATTCTTAAATTCATAATAATCATAAATTAATAATTCATAAATTAATAAATTGTATTCATAATTATTACGTTGTTCATAAATATTGGTAATTAATGAGAAATATATTTAAAATTTTTTTAAAGTGATTATGCAAAATCAGTTTTGCTCTTTGCTAAAATTGTAATATATGTTATAAATTTTTAATTTTCTTTCACCTCTTACATGTGTAGAAATATGAGTCTGTCAAAAAAGAATTAGATGCGAAATATACAGAGCTGGATGACCAAATAGAACGTAATGTCGAGGTACGTGTATATTCCAATTTAATTTTTACTCTTCACCATATCTTAAATAGTTAAAATCAGATACCATTTACATGGAAAGCAAAAGAAATGATAAAACCATTCAAAATGTGTGAGTTTCGCTTTTTGTAAATAAATATAGTGAGACTTCTGTTTAACATCTATTGATAGTAGTACAGGAGGACATCGATTATCCGAACACCAATTTTCCGAACAACTCAGTCAACCGAACAGTTTTTCAACCTAACTCATTTTCAGTTTTCTATTGCCAATAATGCTGAACACAGTTGGTATTTTCTTGGAACTTGAATCCTCTCATCTCTCAACTCGATAGTCTCGTTCTATTGTATAATAATCTACTTCCAAACAATTGTACATCCCTTACCTGTGAGCTATAGCTATGAACAATGGCATATCGGGGTTTTCGTCTTTCGGTTAGAATTCTTTTCTTGGTTATTCATTCTTTGTTAGAATCACGGCCTAATGCTGACCCGCTTCAATTTTTAATGTTGAAACTATTATGAGATGAGACGTTGAAACAATTAAAGATAGGTTCTTTTTTTTAATGGTTTGACTGCGTTATTTATCATGCACGATGTATTTGTTTTACCATTTAATTTTTTTCTTTTGTGATACACTACTTTTTTCATTTACTTTTCAGAATAATTAGGTTAAATTTAACTATTTTAAGGTTTTTGTTGCTGAATTTCAGTATATTCCTATGCATTATCGAATTGGTTTCAAAAGCAATTTTCCAAACTTTTCACTTTCCCAAACACCCTTCAGTCCCGATATGTTCGGAAAATCGATGCTGTGCTGTAGTTATATAACTTCTATCAATTTTAACTTCACCTATAACGCCAATTTTTGAAAGTAATCACCAGCCCAATTAGTGAACTGGGCGTATTTGTTATTAAGTCACCCCACTTATGAAGTAAACTTTTATTTTGTCCCCCAGGGCAATGTTATACAGAAGTCTGACTGTACAATGTTAAATAAATATTTGTTTAATAAATTTCTAAGATTTTAAACTTTTTTTAGCCTCATTTGAATGTGCAAGATTGCGGTTTGTATATTATGACCTGCTTGGTGACATTTTTCTCATAAGGTAAAAAGAGAGAAAGATTTACACGCTCTTCTTTTGTGGATTTTTGGGGTTTCGTGCCCCTTTCCTATAATTTTTTGCAATTTTTCTCTATCACACCATGAAAGAGACCAACTTTTTTATTTATTTCGTGAGTGGGGCTGTTTAGAGAAAATAAGAGCACAGAATTTCACTTCCCTGCATTTTGAAAAATATGTTTCAGTCATTCTAGTTCAGAAATGTTCACTGGGTTTTTTTATTTGTGTCATGCAACAATTTATTTTCACCACAAACTGAACTCATTTTGTTGGAGAGTCTAGAAAGATCCTTTAAACAAAATCTAAGTTTTCTAATACAATAGTTTATTATTATTGTATTTTTTATCACTTTCCATCTTTTCATTTTAGTTATTCTTATTGTTATATTTTTCATTATTACAATTTCATCATTTTATTTTTTTTTTATTTTCAAACTTAATTATTTTTTTAAAGTCCTCAAAGACCAGGGAATTCTAATAATTAAACTTTCAAAAACTCATCTTCATTTTCTATCTATGGTTTTGCATGAAAACACCATTAGAAAGTTCGTTCATCAATTAACATGGCTCTGGAATGTTTCTCCTGTTTGTAGTGACTACAATATTTTCCTTTTTTGGATTGCATATTCAGAGGAATAAAGAAAAAATAATGTAATACATCACACTTTTCTCTGATTTCATTATATTCTGGCTGGACTGTGTATTTTATAATTATTTACATGCCTATTGAGAAGTAAAATGTAATGAAGTTAGAAATAATTGCTAAAAAATTCTTTCCATTCACTGATGAGCTTTCTCATTTTTTTCTACTATATTATTCCTACAGCATAAAACAAAGTTGTATGAACATTGTTTCGAACTGAGGAGAGAATATAAAATATTATATCGAGATTTCATGTAAGTATATATCATTATTTTAGCATAGCACACCTCAAGTTGGTTGCATGTGGTAGCAAGCAAGTTAGCTTGCTGTAATAATAACTAGGTTTTATATAGATCAGCATTTGAATACCCCATGACCAATTTTATTTTTAAACACATTACAGTTTCTTTTTTCGTGAATCTTACGATTAAGACCAAATTTTTCAAGTATGCCATACAGGACCCAATGAAATTGATGACCTTCTTGAAAACTTTTTCAGAAGCCAATGAACAAAACGATCAAAAAATGTTTTGCCCCTACAATCACTTCCTGGCTTTAATAGCAACTTCTCTGGTAATTATTATTGTTCTCAAACGACTTTTTGTTGTGTTGAACAGATAGCAAGAATAAGAGGAAAGGAAGCCAGGAAGCAAACCAATTAATTCAAATCAAATTTCTGTTGAGCAAGTACATGCCGGCACACAGAACAGCAAAACAAAAGCCATATCCATTATCACAAAATCATCAGTATGCTATTGCTGATGACAGTTGGTGAAAAGAATAAAAGATCTTGGTGCTTGGTTGCATGCCAAAAGCAGAGTAGCTATTCTCTGACAGTCTGCTATTGCAAACTTTTTTCAAACAAAGCAGTCAGTGTTTTAGTTTATTGGCCAGAGAAATGAGAAGAAAACCAAAAGTTAGTTCTTGAAATTGGCATAAGCTTCTAATTTCAGTCAGTGAGGATTATATGTATGTTTTTATCTAACATTTTAGAAGCTATAAAAAAATTTAGACCTTTATTTCGAATTTGTTTATTTTCCATCCTATTAATTTTCTCTTTATTCATTAGGGAGTTGAAGGAAGATCTCAAAGAGAAAGAAGAAGTAAGTACTAAAAATATTTTTTATGGTTACAGGTTTTATTATTATTTGTAAGAGTAGGTTTCAGAGGTTTTTCTAAGAGGCATTCATAATTTATGCCTCAAACACTCTCCTCAAACTCCTCCCATTTCACTACAGGATTTTTCATTTAAAAAAAATGAAATTTCACATTTTTTTTGTATCTTCATATTTCTACCTCAAAATTCCTGAGAGAAATGTTTATGAGGTTTGTGTCCTCAGAGGTTTATGGGGGGGGGGGGGGGGGGACACATGCCCACGAAGATGATTTAAAATATTTTTAAATGTCTTTGTAAAATGATTAAAACATTGAAAGAAAATTCATTTATATATTGTCATAATTAATTTCTGTTAATTCACAATATTTTTTGATGGCTGGTAACTGAGAATTCTCTGGAATAAATTTATTGTGCCCCTCCTAAACCTGGTGTATGCTGTTCAAAGGTCAATCCTTCATACACCCCTGTATGTTGTACCTAGTGTAGCTTGAGTTGGTGAGATATAAAGGGTGATGCTCTCGTATGAGCTGTTGAAAGTTAGACTATCACTATACATAACAATTGCTGCAGTGGAACCACAAAATTGGTCATGAATTTTGGGCAATTTTCAATTTACTGGCAAAGAATAGTATCCTGTGACATTGTTTCATACTTGGCCACATGGTGCAAGAAAATGTTATTGGTGCTTATCTGAAAAGTTCTGGATAGCTTTCTGTATCTTGTTCTGGTTTATTCTAAATACTTTTTCTGGTGTTCGTTTCTATACATTTGATAAAGTGTGAAAATTGATTGATGATTGTTGGCCTTCATTAAATTTGTATTTTGTCTGGCTGGTAGTGAACATTGGTAGATAATGATAGCACATACCTCTTAAGTAGAGGTATGGTCAATCATCCAGAGAACATTCTAGTTTGTTTCTTGCGTTCCACTGAATATCATGGTTGGATATTGATGCATCATTGTTTATGAATTTTAGGAAATACGCAAGCTAAAAGTTGCTGTTCAGAATGAAAAGGTAAAATTAAATTTCATAGTTTTGACTTTTCTTTTTTTAGCATTCACTGAGTTCTTTGTAAATGTGAAATGCATATTTTTTCATGAATAAAAAAACACTTAAGCTTTGGTACAGGGCTCCTGCTTGAGAAAAATACACTTTTAAGTAGTTAGTGCTTAAAACTTAGTTTATTTTGACTGAGCTGATTTGAGTCATGATACCATATTTTCTGAGCCAAAATGGAATTTCTTTCTAGCCTGTATGTTTTCTCTCTTACATATCAGATTAGAGGGAATTCCAGAGAAGAACTTGCTAGGCTGTTGGATGAAAATGTCAGTTTAAAGGTCAGTTTCAAATACTATATAATTTATTTCATGCAATTTTTTTTTACTCCAGAGTTCTGGGCTTGATTTTAAGTGTGTTCCTATGTTTGTAATACAGTAATTTTAAATAAACAAGTTTTTTTAAGTTTGTTGTAACTATTTAAAAGAAGTTAATTTTCTCTTTCTAGCAAACAAAGGCAGAAATAAAAGAGGACATCGAACTTGAATTTCAGGAACAAATATTTAACCTGGAGGTGAAACTAATTTTTGATATCTGGCTGGGAGTTTATCCAATTAAAGTATTTTGCACTATGTAAAAAAAAAAACCTTCCTACATAGTGAAACACACACCAAATGATTATTCTTTGTTTCTTTATTTTAGCAAGCAAAAAGTGAGACAGAGGTACAGCTAGCAAAAACACTCAATGACATGGACAGCATGATGGTAAATCTTTATTTCTATTCTTTTTTTTGCATATTTTAATATTTTAATATTTAAATAAATGCTCCAAACCCACATACAGTTGAACTTTGTTAACACAAACTTGTGCTTCATATGAATTAATTACAGTGGAACTTCAGCTTATAAGTGCATAATTCATTTCAAAAACATGCTCTTTATTAAAAAAAAAAAAAACACTTATATATTGAATCAAACTTCCCCAAAAGACATTATGAAAACTTAAATGATTCATTCCTCTGTCACACTAGCCACGATTCTTTTTCATAGATTAAGTGCAAGTTATATGATTTTTCTTATATTATGGTATTTTTACTTATTTTATATTGAAGGCTGAAGTATTTATAATTCAAAATAGCAAGCTAGATTTGGAATTCCTGCTTGACATTAGCAAGCAACAAGAAGGTGAGACAGTCTCTCATGGGATTGTGCTACGAATAGGTCAATGGGGCTTGAGAAGAGGCCTGTGTCGAATTTCTGAGTTATATTCTGTGTTTCAAAAAATTGGACGATGACATTTGTATGTGTGCGGCTGTGGGTTCTTTATGACACTACATATCCCAATGCCCACAGACAGCAACACTTCACTTTGGAAATGTGCCTATTGCAGACCTGTGGTAAGGATTTTACAAAATCTGTTGAACTATATGCAACTTGGTCACAATATCCAATTCACGGAAAGAAACTTACATCGTCTTCACAGTAAGAGGAGAGTACAGTCAAGCTTACCGCTATCCACATTACAAGACCTTTACTATTTACTGGTGAGAGATCTGAGACCACTCAACAAGTGTCATTACAACCTCCAATCTAGTTGTCATTTCAATTAATACCCAATACCCTAGATACGAAAATCATCCTTGTGGGAAAAATGATTCAAGACTATATCATCAAATGAAAACTTTTAAAATCAATCTACAAGATTTTATTTGTCATCTTTGTTTAACAAATTTTGATGTGATTATGATCATCATTGTATACAAGCTTGATTTATAAATAAATGCTAGATGCATCCATCCCTTAGGAATGCTTTGAAATCTGCAAAAGATGTGAGGCAGGATGTACAGGGCATCCATAATTAAAAGACCCTATTTTAAAGTAGCCTACAGGCAAAACCAGTCATGAAAAAAGTGTGAAATTTTGTGGAGAACTTTTTAAAGTGGGAATTTGTTTTTTGGGGGGGGGGGGATTAGTTGCACATGTCGCCACCAGAGGGCATCTGCCTTTGAATACCTACAGTAAACATGTAAATTTATGTGATGTCACACAGCAGCTGTTATAAAACCTAGAAACATTTGCGGAGATAATGTTTCTCTATGTGTTTGCTGCTCACAATGAGGTAATAAGTTTACGAGATCGCTCTTTCTTGGTCAGATTGTTTTACCAAAACAGCAATTCCGCAGTAACTGCTCTATGGAAATATCAGACTTGGATAAGAATTTGGAAAGGTCCAATGAATGTTAAAAAGCTTTTCAAATTCTCATGATAGCACGCACTACTGTCAGGCGTGTAGTACAGGTGTTGGATAGGCACGTTCAAGTGTCTATAAGATCATTCAGAATATGACACACTCTTCGGTCAGTTATGGAATGTGTCATCTTGCGAATTCACATGGTATCTGAAAATGATGGCCATCATGTGGAACATGTTTTGTTGCAGTAACAATTGTAAGCAATTTAACAATTGTTGAAATTGTAAAGGTTTGCCTAAATGTGTCATTTTTTAATAAAATGCACTCTTGTGGTGACATGTGCAACTAATTACCCCCTCTCCGAAACAAATTTCCAACACTTCATGAAGTCCTCCATAAAATTTCACACTTTTCTGATGACTGGTTTTGCCTGTAGGCTACTTTAAAATAGTCTTTTAATTATGGACGCCCTGTATTTGTTCTTTTTAAGCCTAAGTCAAACAAAGACTATTAAACTACTGGCGTTTTTTATTAATATGCATATACATACAAAATTTGATCTTTTATGAATAAAAATAATAAAATGCAGTGAGAGAAAGAGAACAGTCAACTTTTTTTTTAGCTACCTGACACCACAGACTACATTAATATGAAAACCTCTCGTAGGTCTCATATTGTAGGCTTTGGTATACATATCACTCATTCATCAATCCAAAATTTATTTCAAATTTTTGCTCAACTTGTGAAAACACTTTTAAACTTGTAATCAGAAGTTATACTGCACATGCCCAATCAGAAGATATTGTGAAATAATGCTTTTGTTTGATACAAAGATGCACCACTAACCCTCTCATACAATGAAAATAATACAAGTAAATAAAAGATATAAAATTTTCCTCTTTAGAATTTCATTGTAAATAATGAGATGAGGCTACATAACTTCTTGATCACAAGTGACACTGTTTGTATCCTTGTTTGTGTTGATTATACATAATTTGACAACACTCTACAATTCAGTAATTAATTTTTTCTATCTCGCTTTGCTAATGGGTTAGATTTATTAATTTAATTATTTTGTCACTGGGATTCGTTCTGAATGATTTTAATAGATTTTACACTAGTGCAGGATTTAATTTTTAGAGCATTGCAATACATAATACCAAAGTTTATAATCAAGGATCTCCAATTTGAACTTAAGAAATAAAAGGGCACTTACTTTATAATCCTGTATTAGTTTCATTCACTTACTTTTTTTGACTAGTTTATGAAGTAAAAAGTTTATTTACACATATGTTTTTAGAGTTATGTAAATTACCTACTTATATGTTTACATTGGACTCTCGCTACTCCGGCACATATGAGACTAGGGTATGCCGGATTACTGAAAGCACTGGATTACTGGAAGTTAGTTGAAACAGCCCATTTAAATGATATAAACTTCTGTACATAGACTTGTAGTGACATGTTTTCTCCCCTCTGTGTTCGAAGAAAAAAACCCGCTAGATTACTGGACGGGTTGGACTAAACTCACAGCTAGATTATCGAGAGTCTAATGTACTTACTTATTTTATAACATTGATTTATTTTGTTTGAATTTTTTTTACTTTTCACGATGGAAGAATATTTAATAGCTTAAAATTGCTGAATATTTATACACTGTGAACATTATTCAATAACATGGGCTGTATCAAATTTATTTTCAAAATAGTCTTTTATTGGTTTACACAAAATTTGGTAAATACAGTTTTCAGTGATCCACCTTTGGGTTTGTCTTGATGAGATTCAATGGTATACATTAGAAAACCTTTGGACTGCTCAATGCGAGTCCAAATTTCAGTTTTTTTTATTTCAGATCAAACTGTATTTATTTCATGAATCAAATCTGCTGGTCTTTTTTTTTTGATTATTTCTAAAAATTTAAATTTGTTCATGAATTAAATTTTAATCCAAAAACTATTCATCAGTGAATTACCAAAATCTACCAAGAAAATATTTATGATGCAATCAAAATGGTCATCTGATCTACAGAGAGGGATGTGATTGTCATGATTTTTATGGCAGTAGCAGAAAGATATCAGATATTTGGTGGTCGAGTGGTTATAGTGACGGACTCGCGATGCGAGGATCCGGGTTCGAACCCCACAGTGGTGGTCGGCTGAAGTTGGTTTTCTGTGGTTCCCAACTTCAAGGCGCAAATGCGAGCCGATCTCCCCGTTAAAAAGTCTCGCCACAGAGAGCAACAGTCCTACAACGATAAATCATTCAATCATAACACTTCACTCATAGTTTGAAAAATTGGTGGCAGATGGCAGCACTACACATAACAAGCATTACAGAGAAACACAAAAAACTTCACGTCAGGTTTCACTACACGTACACGCACATTCCCGCATGTACCGATTCGTTGGGGGTTCCGCGGGCAGGGGGGTGTGGGCGGGGTGCATGTGTGGTGTAGCAGTAGTAGGTAGGGTCTCCAAAAAAAAAAAAAAAATGGCTCGGGGATCCATGATGTTCTTAAGTCAGCCACGTCGTTGGGCAATTTGCCTGTTGTGGCGTTGTATTTGTATTCCCAAATGTATTAAATTTTATTTTCATATCTTGTCTAGGGACAACTGGCATTTGCAGAGAAAGCACTGGGACTCGCTAATGAGAAAATTGCTCGTCTAGAGGTAAATTTACATTTCATGTCCTCAATAAATATGATCTTGATAAATCATTTATTTAACCATTCAGAAAATCAATTTTAGATGCTCACTATAGGACTATACCTAGAGAGACAGCAGAAGGGTCTGTGTGACCCTAAAGCTCTTTCTGGCAGTTTTCTGAACATTTTAATATTTTTAAGCATCTTGCAATATTTTTAAAAAAAGAATAGAGTTATAACGTAAATAAATGTCTCTTGATGTGTGGGCGTGTAGAGGGAACTTGAGACAGGGAGATTTTTTCCTTCTCAATAGGATTCTAGTTTTGCATCACTTCTAGGGTTTGAATAGGATCAATGAGTGGAAACCTTGCTTTATTTTTTCCCCGCAGTTATAAGCACTGGAGGGTTTTTTCAAAGGTTCAATCATTCAGAAGGGTTTCAATGAAGCTTCAAATTTTGATTTGAAAAAAATTCACATGATCCCAATGGTTTGAAATCAGTATCTAAATAATCTGGTAATCTGTAAACAATGAGTTTCTCGTAAAATATTTTAAAATCCTTATGCATATACTTCAATCTGCAGCATTTTTTTCGCAAGCGGCCATTCAAGTATTACGTCAGCAAATTTTTAGACATTTTTGACCCCCGTCAGCAAAACTCTGACCCCCCCCCCGTCATAAAAATTTTGTCATCAGTTCTTCCCCACCTCCTAACGCATATTGGTGGGATCAGAGACATATGCAGGGGGGGGGGGGGGCTTGTACCTCCCCTCTCGCCAGATGATCAAAAATTTATTTTTTTAATGTAAAAAATATTAAAAAAAAATTAATTTCAGAAGAAAATACCTTTATATGTTATTATTAGGGCTCAGATTTTTATGCCCTAAGAATGAAACGTTCTTGCTGATAAGTTAAAAACCTGAATTTACCAATCAGCAATGTCATTTCAGCTTTAGGGGCATAAAAATCCAAGCCCTAGTTATTATAATAAATTTGTGTTAATTTCAATGTTATTGGAAAAACTCAAAATTTCTTTTGAAGAAATTCATTGCGACCCACCCTCTAAGCCATATATAATAAATGCTGGACCCATGGACCAGATGTGGCCCTATAGTTATCTGATGTGCCCTGCCCCCTCAAACCTAATTTTGTAAAAATTAACTAAGCGGCACATCTACATAGATTGCTTCAGTGACCACTGGCACATTCACAGATCACTTGAGTGACCTGTGACACAGTTCCAGAACACTTAAGCTGTTCAGACACATTTCCAGATCACTTGGATCTACGAAACATTTAGAGATTACTAAAATGGCTCTGTAGGGGCCTTATCAATTAGGAGAATATTAGTTCAGGGGCCCACAAACTAGTGAAAGGTTTTTCTCATTTTTGGTACACAGAGTAGGATGCCATTAAGAATATTTCATATTTTCATAAAGGGTGGTTGATGGCGTAAGCATCATCCAAACCCCCCCCCTTTGTCCATTATAAGTCAAAATCGGGGGAACCCCCCCCCCCCCCACCACCACCATTGATGCTGATGTAATACTTGAATGACCCCCAACCAATAAACAGGATATCATTGAGATCTCAGATATTTATAGAAATCAGTTGACGTTTGGATGTAGTTGTGTTCATGGTTTCCAGCAATGTTTTATTTTGTATGAGCTGCAGTACTGTTGGAGTGTAATTTCATTGTAATTCACACATTTGTCATCTCTCTCTCTCAATACTGTTTCTCTCTTCAAAAATATTTTGCTGAGGGAGTTTTCATTCTCCTGTGAATTCTCATCATCAGCAGCACTGTCTTCTGGGTTTTTCTAATGCAATCTTTGCCAACTTCTGTTCCCAAATAATATGTCATTTCATCAAACGGTTTTCCCATTTATGAACTAATTGTTTAAGTCAGTATGAGTTTATAAAAGCGTTGAATGCATCTAAAAATAGCACATCATTCATAATTTAAAATTCTTGAAAACTAGAGGCCTATATTCTACAGTAGAAGTCGGTTATAATGACAGCTCATAATTATGGGTAAGTTTGTTGTTGTAATGGATTTCTCGTTATATGCAGATGGCTTTTGTTAGCTTGTGGCATTAGCTCTTTGACAATCACCTGCAGATCACTCGTTATATCAAGATTGTGATTGTAAGCCATACTTGTTTATTCAGGCTTTCATCAGAGTGAAGCACTCGAAGTTGAACTTTTGGGGGAGGGGTGGTTTAAGATGGCTTCCGGGGGAGAGGAAGTGCCTCCGGGAAAAGTGATTCCATAAAATTCTGAAGAAAATTGTATGTTAAAATGAATATACCCTGCATCATCTTGGCTGAAAAAATTTGAACGAAGTGAATTATTTCTTCATACAAATAAAATAAATTGAAAATTAAAAAAAAATAAAGATTTGATGACATTTATGTTTTTTATATTTTTTGAGTATGAAAGAAAATTCCAAAAAATAAATTCTTGGGTCTGAAAGGGTTATGATAGTATGGAAAATAGTTCTTGAAACCTTTAAAATTATTTTCGGGTTATATATCTTTTTGTGATTTTGTTCATTATTTGGTCAACTTTTTTATTTCTCAAAGCAATGGTTTTTATATTTTGTGGATGGTGGGCTTGATGCTGTATTTGTAAAAATTTCAAGGTACCTTGACTTTTTCTGCCTTCTGAATCATTTTCTTGTTCCAATGCAATCATTGTGACTTAAAAAATTACATCCCTTGTGAACTAGCTAAATTATTACAGTGGAATCTTGATAACTACACACCCCAAGAACTAGAGATGTGAGGTGAGAATATTCTCCTAGAGATGTAAAAATTGGAGAATAATCGAGAATATTCATTTTTCTTTTAAATAATTTAAATTTTTTTACTAATTTTGTTTATATTGTGAAATATAAATCAGTTTTCATTACCTGAAACGTTTACAACAAAATAATTTTTTTGGTATAATCACCCCCAATGATAACTTTTAGTTCGAGAATATTCTCCGGGTCATGATGAGAGGTTTTAAAAGTTTGGTTATAAAGATTTTTAGAAACCTTTAGATTAAAACCTTAAAAAATTATTTTAAAATTGGATAAATTTTCAGAAATACATTCAAAACAAAAGAAATTAAACCAAAGTTGATTGATAAAGGAAGCTATTCTTATTATAAACACCTTCATTCTAAGAAGATACAGAACTGTTGTTTTCTTCAATGCACATACACTTAAATTCTGTATCACTCACATTTCTTTAAAAGTTGTGCAATTCAGCCCTGTTGGTTTAAGTTTCTTGCTTTCAAACTTTAATATTGTGGTCTACAAACTTCAAATGCCCATCTTCTTGACGGGAAGAGAGACGGGGACAGAGAATATTCTCTCAAATGACTACTATTAGAAGTTACTAGAGAATATTCTTATAAAAAATAACAATTATTCTCAAGTTATTTATTGAGATTATTTATTATAATACATGCTATTACATATATTCTTGATAATACTCTCTGGAAAGATTTCGGTATAACTGAAGAATATTCTCATCGAGGAGAATATTCAAGAATATTCTCTTTAAGGACTATTATTAATAACTTCAGAATAATTCTTACTATTTTCTATAAAAATATTCCACTGTAATTTATGAAAGTAGTCCTTCCAGAGAATATTCTCAAGGATATTATATGTAACTATATTATAAATAACAGGAGAATATTCTCATCAAGAACTTATAAGAATATTCTGAAGTTATTTATAATAGTAGTCCTACCAGAGAATATTCTCGAATATTCTCCTCGATGAGAATATTCTCCGAAAGATTATTCTCGAGAATTTTAAATCTCTACCAAGAACATGAATAAACATACGAGTATTAACTTAAGCAAATGCCAAGTTAGCAAGGTCCATTTGATCTTTCACAAAATTTAAAAAATATTTGTGTACCTATTTATAGTTGAATACTTCAGGTCAATCATCAGTAAACTAGCAAAAAGAAAAAACTAATTTTTTAATGAAAATTTTCTGAATAATGGTAATTCAATTAGAATGAAAAAAACACAATGTTTCAAAAAAATTGTTATTTGTGAAACAGCAGTGCAATTCTCCATAAGCAGAAAAATTTTCCTATTCTCACTTAAGAATTTTGATCTAGCTACTTCAACCATCTTCTCACTCAAAAGTTTCAGATATTATTCACACTTATCTGAAACTTTTTGTTATCCAGTTGTCAAGTTTAAACAATGGAAAGTGTTTCTTTACCCAAAGTGTGAGGGACTATTTTGGATTAAAAAACGACAAAAAGCAAATACAAGGATCACAACAGGCAAATTGCTTAACAATTTGGCTGAAAACGTTTTTCCACACAAGTATGGATGCTAAATATAATCAGAAAACCCAATATAAAAGCATGTATCACTAAAAAAAAATTAATAATAATACATTAATAATAACAGGGCAATCAACTTTCTGAATTGGATAGAATCATGGTTAAGAACCACGGTTCTCTTACGAGTTGAATGGTGTCACTATCCCGGATGCAACTAGAGTCACCGATTTGGGAATTCTCATTGACGAGCGACTTAAGTTTTCTGAACATTGTTCAGCGGTTGTCAAAAAATCGAATAGAATGCTTGGTCTCATTTTCAAAAAGGTCTCTTCGCGTTCTCCTAAAGTCATTCTTCCGCTTTTTCGAGGCTTAGTTCGTCCTGGACTGGAGTATGCTGTAAGGTTTTGGAGACCATACCTACAGAGGGACATAGACTTGGTTGAAGGGGTGCAGAGAAGAGCTACGCGTGTCCTTATTGGCACACAGGGCTTGAGTTATGAAGAAAGACTTCATTTTTTGAATATGTTTACATTGGATGAACGCAGGTGTCGAGGAGATATGATCGAAGTGTTCAAAATTTTCAATGGGATGGATAGGATGGACCATGAACTTTTACTACACCGCCAATCGACTGCTTTTACAAGGGGACACCAGTATCGATTGGTGAGGGACAATGCAAGGTTATGGTGTCGCAGGGAATTTTTCTCCAATAGGGTTGTTAATAAATGGAATAGCTTACCCCCGGAGGTAGTAAATTGTAACACAATTGACACGTTTAAAAAGAAATACGATAAACATGTTGGGGTAAATCGAGAAGCTATCCATTCTTAGAATAAGACAACCATAAGTATTCTTTATGGGCATTGTATAATATTTTATCATGTGTATATATTGTTTAATTTGTGTTAATTGCATTTTTAATTGGGTTGCTGTATTTTTGAAACATATGACAACCATATTTTTATGGGCATCTTTTTATCAGCCACCTCGTTGGGCATTTTGCCTGTTGTGGCGTTGTATTTGTATTTGTATTTGTATAAGAGATAGGTTGCAATGAGTTATGGTGAACAGGGAATTCTCTAATGGGACAGGCGTCACAAGTGGAGTTCCTCAAGTAAGTGTCCTTGGCCGCAGACTTTTCACTTTTTATCGATAAACTCAATCAGGGTATCAATGGGATTGCTAGCAAATTCACAGAAGATGTGAAGCTAATGGAGGTAATCGGGAATCAAAGTGATAGGGAGTTGCTTTAGACCAACTTAAACAGGATTGCGTCATGGGCAAATGAATGATGTTTAGCTTTGACGAGTGCATGGTCGCCTATTTTGTTTACAACAACCCACGGTTCTCTTACGAGTTGAATGGTGTCACTATCCCGGATGCAACTAGGATGACTGATTTGGGAATCTCATTGAAGAGCGGCTCAGGTTTTCTGAACATTTTTCAGCAGTGGTTAAAAAATTGAATAGAATGCTTGGTTTTATTTTCAAAAAGGTATCTTCACGTTCTCCTAAAGTCATTTTGCCACTTTTTCTAGGCTTAGTTTGTCCTGGACTGAAGTATGCTGCAAGGTTTTGGAGACTATACCTACAGAGGGACATAGACTTGGTTGAAAGGGTGCATAGAAGAGCTATGTATGTTCTTATTTGCACGCTGGGCTTGAGTTTATTAGAGAGACTGCTTTTTTTTGAATATGTTTACATTGGATGAACACAGGTGGGATAGGATGGACCATGAATTATTAGTACATCGTCAATCAACTGCTTTTACAAGGGAACACCAGTATCGATTGGTAAGGGACAATGCAAGGTTATAGTGTCGCGGGGGGGGGGGATTTATCTCTGATAGGGTTGTTAATAAATGGAATAGCTTACCCCCAGAGGTAGTAAATTCTAACACAATTGGCATGCTTAAAAAGAAATATGATAAACATGTTGGGGTAAATCGGGAGGCTATCCATACTTAGAATTACACAATCATAAGTATTTTTTATGGGCATTATATAATATTTCATCATGTATATATATTGTTTGTAATTGCATTTTTAATTGGATTGCTGTATTTTTGAAATATACGGCATCAATATTTGTTATGGGCATCTTTTTCTCATCCACCTCGTTGGACATTTTGTTTGTTGTGGTGTTGTATTTGTATAATAAATACATACACTGCCCATAAGAAAAAGATGAAAAGATTATGGTTGTCTTAATTAAGTATGGATACCTTTTCGATTTATCCCATTATGTCTATTGTAATTCATTTTAAATGTATCAATTATGTTAGAATTCACAACCCCCAAAGGTAAGCTACTTCATTTATTGAAATGTCCTATTCGAGAAGAAGTATGAAACACAAAGAATGGTTAAAATATACGAGAGCAATGTTGTAAAAATTTCTGAAGTTGGTAATGCATTGGCAATTAAAAAAATTAGTTGTGGTAGATAACACAGATCAAATCTTAGTCCTTAAGCATGGTTTAGCTATCTTAAATAGTGTTACAGAGGTTTCTCCAGATCGAATTCAGTATTGTTCCAACCATTAGAACAATAAATGTTGAGCTATCAGGGTAGTCGAGTTAATGCATGTTCAGTGATCAAGGTTCTATTATATCTAGATGACAGCTGTGTTGAAGCCGTTAACACTATAAACAATAGTTACTATATGTGTGGTGAAATATTCCTTTTAAGAGACCATTTGGAGATTTGAGGGGGGGGGGGGAACATCAACAAAACCTAGTCCTATTTAATCAGAAGTTTTGTATCATCAATTTCAGTTAAGGTAAGAGTTTACAGTATGCCTCTTGTACAGGGTGGGCAAAAAATCTGTAGAATCTTTCAAAATGAATAAAACCGGAATAAAAAACAGTTTACAGGGTTAACGGTTTTAGGGGCTAGGTCACAGGAATTTTTTTAAGACTAAAAAAAAAAAAACAACTAAAAAACAGCCGATAGGGGATGCTGGTCTGAGCGGAACCTCGTGGTACTTCTGTAGAAATATGTGAATGAGATGGTTACAACAACTTGTGCTCCTAATTCACATCCAGTTCACCATTGTAAACCATGTATGTGGACCTGCTGCACTCTGCCATTGCTGTATTTGTGACTCATCTGCAATGTGTTATTCCCTGTGGTGGTGGTCATATGGAACACATACTGCTGTAATAAACGATTTGGAGGCATTCTGTTCATTATTTGCATATATTTTCTTTGACTTGTGTACGTCAGCGCTACCTATCGGCTGGTTTTTTTTTTCTGTCTTAAAAAAATTCCTGTTACCTAGTGGTGCTAGCCCTAGAAACCGTTTATTATTTCGGTTATTTTTCTGTTTTTTATGAATTTTTAAAGTTTCTGCAACTTTTTTCTTACCCTGTATTTTATTGATTGTATTTTCACAGAAATCTTTCTTTATCATTGCAGACAGTGAAATTTCAGGCTGAAAAGAAAATCGCAGTAATGAATTCTGAAATTAACAGTTTAAAGGTTAGTTTATATTTTTCTTAGAAGTCAAACACAAAATTGGTGTTTTCTGTTGTAGAACAACTCTGTATCCACACTATAGTCCGTTTCAGGTTAACTTTGCAGTGAAGGGGAAGCTACGAGGGAACCACATCACTCGTTGCTATGGGAACGAAAGCCTCTTAACCCAATGTATCGATGCGCTGCCTCGGTAAGGTATGGTCGATTCTCGCCAATCTCACTGAGAAAAATATTTTTTACGTGTAACGTAATTGCACAGTTAAATTATTAATAATTATAGAATTAAAAGAAAACCATTGCCGATACTTTCAGAAATTAAAGTGAGGTTTTTGAAATCATTTGTTTTGTTTTTTGATTAGAAAGTGTTTTAAAATTTAGAAAAAATAATTATCTTCTATCAGCGTGTCACTTACTCTTCATTGATGTGCCGTAAGTAACACTAAAAATTTCAAAAAACAGTCATATGTTTCTGCGATATTTCCCTTCCCTCAGCTGAAATTTATTTACAAAAAAAAATCCAAACAATATTATGGAACCAACGTATAATTTTAAAATACTGTATATTAACCATGGCTCTCAAAAATTTTTTCTTCAATGGAAAAAAATTAATATTAAATAAAATTGAGAAGAAGCAGATTAACTCTGTTTTCACGTGTAAATGCAGGAATAGCACCAAATAATAATAATGATACGGAAAAGTTTAGAATTTTTCTACTCACTTTTCTTGCCGAAATTTTTGTCGCTCGACCTTCCCTCACGACAGCTTTAGTCTTTTGTTACGGTTGATGTTCTGCTCATGGTTATTACGGATGATTCTTATTGAGTTTTGTTTACAGCGAGTATTCAAGAACCAAAAATATAGTATTCAGGAATGGAAGAGCAGAGAACTTTAGTGTGGCTATCTCTGGTGAAAATAAAGACACAACTGTCACATAAAAGATGAAAGCCCAAACTACTGTGGACCCCTCTCTCATTTATTCTATCTGAAGAGACACTAAAGGCAAGGGACATCGAGAGAAACAGGTGGGTGGAAGATGGCGTCCGTTCGTGTGAGTGGAAGTCGCAACTCTGTCAACACTCTTCGTGATCGGAAACTAAAACTATCCCATAAACATAGCAAAAAATAAATAACTAAAAAAAAAAAAGGAAAACCTAACCAAAACTTCTGCACCCATAAACAACCTCTCACAATAGTATCTGCAATCTCATGGAAGAGAAACACTTCTTGTAATCTATGAGTGAATATCTGAACTCACTGAAGCCTATTTTTGGGAGAAAATAAAACTGATTGAATATTCGTGTTTATGTAAGCCTATAACTGCATGCAAAACAATGAAAAATTATATCGTTATGGAAAATTCAACCAAATGACGAAAAATATATATATATATATGCGCGAGATATTGGCGGGAAAAATTTCTAGGATATCGCACCAGAGTGTTGTTGCTGTTGTTGTGGATTTTTGATAATGGTAACCAATATTTTTTATAATTTAAAAATTTTAAACAAGTAAACATCGGTTCAAAACGATGTTTTTTCAGTATTTTTTTTCAAAATCATAGAAAAAATCAAAATATTCTGTATAAAGGTTCATCTTAAACCTCCGATATATGAGAATATATTTTGCGGCGAAGGAATACACTCTCTACCTTTCTCTTCACTGCAAAGTTAACCTGAAACAGACTATAGAGAAAAAACCATTAATAAAAACTAATAACGAGGAAAAGTTACAAATTCCAGGAGTTAAGAGCTTTTTCCCCTTATTATTTGTGCTTATCATAGGTTTTTTCTTTATTGTGATTATCAGGCAAAAAGTTTTTTACTCCTCCAGCTTTGCAGAAGTCTGACCTTTCAAATAAAGAATGGGGGAAAAAAACAATTCAATACTCGAATAATTATGTGAATAATTAAAACAAAAGTATTTAGAACACAGATATAAATTTTGATATAGTACAGTAGACTCTTGATAATCTGGCTGTGAGCTATTTACTAGTCTAGTCCAAGCAGTAATTTGGATTTTTTAGCTAGTTTTTAGCTTCTTTTGAGCATTTCAAAGGAAAACATGCCTGTGCCCAGAAGTTTATATTATTTAAATAGGCTTTTTCATGTGGAAACCATTATGATTGATATCACTGGTATGAAGGTGATGTGCTGACACTTCAATTCAAATAGCGACTTATCCATTGGTAGCTCAAATTTGACTCCATTAAATTGTTTGATTCCAGATAACGGCTATATATACAGTTTATTAATTAGAGGAAACACACGGTATGTTAATACACATATACGAAACAAGAAATACATGGACGCATAAAAAATGACATCTTGACTCTGCAAGAAACGAAAGCCTCTCTCTCAAAACAGCGAAAGAGAGGTAAAGAAAAGGCACTCTCAAGAAAACGATGTGTTGACAGATTTATAATATTGGAATGTCAACACCTATACGCACTCTTGCTGACAGCACCGCCACATTCAATTAACTTCCAGTAATTTGGCAGTTTCAGTAATGTAGCATATCCAATATCCTGATCTGATATGTGCTGGATTAGCAAGAGTCTACTGTAATTTTGTCTTTTAAAAAAATACCATATTTAGTGTATATATATACCATATTTTTTCCTCACAGAAGTGAGAAATGAGTGAGCAGCATGTGAATTAATTTACACTGCTGGCCACCCAAATTGCAACACCAAGAAAGACAAGAGATATCGCAACAATATTTATTTTGTAGATAACATGTTGACCAAGCATCAATGATTAAATTTATAGACTTCTGTGAAGTGTGGTTCCTGCCAAAATCAGTAGCCAGAGTAGCTGCCATTGTTGGAGATCACCGCTGCCACACGCCTCGGCATTGATTCAAAGAGACTTTGGATGTGTTCTTGGGGTACAGCAGACCAAGCAGCTTCCACGCGTTGCCAAAGTTGATCTGGTGTGGCAGCTGGGGATGTAATCTGGGTCAATCGTTGAGCAACCATGGACCACATGTTTTCTATCGGCGAAAGATCCAGAGAGCGAGCTGGCCAGGGAAGCAATTCAATCTGGCGATTGACGAAGAACCTTTGGACAATGCGTGCCACGTGTGGTCGCGCATTATCCTGTTGAAATATGGCTGTGGGCAAGCCCTGAAGGTAAGGAAGGACAACTGGCTCCAACACCTCGGAGATGTAGCGCTGGCTTTTTAAAGTACCGGCAATGCGTACTAGAGGAGTGCGAGAGTGATATCCAATACCGCCCCATACCATAATACCCGGTGCAGGACCAGTGTGGCGGTGCATAAAGCAGCTGTTCAGCATCCTCTCTCCACGGTGTCTCCAGACTCGAATCCGACCATCGTGGTGTTGCAGACAGAAGCGTGACTCGTCAGTAAAGACAATTTCATTCCATTGTGCCGTCCACATCCTTCTTTCATCGCACCATTGGCGGCGGAGGCGTCTGTGGTTCTGCGTCAAGGGTAGACGAAGCAATGGACGTCTTGTGGACAGACCACTCTGCTGTAAACGGCGTCCAATGGTATGCGCAGACACTGGATGATGCGGTACAGACTGAATGTGCTGTGCTATGGTTCGTGATGTGGCTGAGCGATCCGTCACTGCCATACGCACAATACGTCTGTCATCACGTGAAGTGGTGCACTGAGGTGGATGCGATCGAACACGTCGGTCCGTCGTACCCTCCTGCATCCAACGATCACATATCCGCGTTACAGTTGTTTGGTTTCGTCCAACACGACTACCAATTTCCCTGAAAGATAATCCACAATCTCGGTAGGCCACTATCCTTCCTCTGTCGAACTTGGATACTTGATCAAAAGATGATCGCTGTTTTCTGAGAGGCATAATTGATCGTTTTTTTAAAAAAACCACAAGAAAAACACAATTGCCGTACTTCAAATCGTCGAAATCTCCAAGCCTTAAATAGCGCTTTGAAGTGGCGCCACAGGCGCGCGTGATGTGCGTCTGCGCTGAAATTCTAATCATTTGCATATCTCACCTCCGCTAATGCATGTTGTAAATTTCATATTATTTGCATGCTTCCTTCAGGGTGTTGCATTTACGGTGGCCAGCAGTGTATTTTTAGTTGTACATGCATACTATTGTACTAATTCATTATATTTTTCTGATGTGTCATTAAAAACCCAGAATAGTATTTTCTTATATATAAATTTGCATTTTTCAGGTTCCATCATTTCTCAATTTTAACTTAATAATTATCACGTAGGAACACCCCCCCCCCCCCCCATCCTGATTCAACTAATCCGAATAATTTGGCTCTATATGAATGACAATTAGGTTGATGATTTTTGATATGTTGGTTTTTATATGGCCATATGAGCTATATTCAATGCACATGAACCAATATGAACAGTTTTTTTTATACATGGTGACCTGTAAGTGCTAATGCAGCTTTTATCTCATCAACCATTCCTCATAGAGGAATGATTTGAATTTAAAACAGGATTCTCAGTGACCTGGAAAGTCAGGAAATTGGTCGTGGAAAATATGAAATATTTGCCAAAAATCACGGAAAATTCTAAATACTTGGGAAAAGTCAGAGAAATTCAAAGAGGATAAATGTACGTTCAAGTGGTTTATCTTCCCTTTTTTCCATAGAAGATTATTTTTCAGATTCCCCTGGAAGAGAAAAAAAAAATCCTTATCAGCATTTTCTTCCAGATCCCCTACTGAAAGAAATGCCTTATCAGTTGAAGGGTGGGATTTTACATACTGGAAAACTGTTGGTGAAGTTCACTGAATCTGCTCTCTGAGTAAATTGATGAAGGGATCCAAAGTTGAGAGACCCTCCTTTCCATTGTTGAAAATAAAGCCAATACCATCTCTTTTGAAAAAACATTTTATCCTCTTGTTTTTTTTTCCTGCCCGTTGGTAGAGAATCTTTATATGTAGAAGAATGATTTGAATTCAATTACCTCTGTGTGAGATTTCCAAGGAAACTGGTATTGTGTGCAAGATCATATATATACAATTAGATTTTGGAAGGGGTTGTGGTGGCAAAATATTAACATTCTGTTTGTAATGTGCTTTTCAATGGTATATTACCGAGAAATGACATAATTTAGAGTGATATTGGACAGGTTTGAATTAAATATGCATATGACCGAGAGAGTGTACTCGCTTTTGGTCAGGGAGAGTCAGGGAAATGATCAAGCAGATTTTGCTAGGAACCCTGTAAAAAATGCTCAAAATGTGTTCAAAAATCACTTTTACCAGTTTTGAGAAGGAAAATATGGTGTCATAAAATAAAAATCTAAATTTCTATACAATTCTGCTGTCCCCTAACTTCCAATTAGAAAGTTGTTGCCATGTCTCTCTTGAGGCCAGCAAAAAGTTCTGCATTTCTATATGTAATATTTGTTGCGATATTTGAATTCATAAATAGAAAATAATTTGGGAAAGACCAACATAAATGAAGAAGCAAGTGTTGTCCATTACCTTTTACTATTCTTCTCAACTTTTCTCTGATTTTTGAATTCAAATATTATCTTAGCAAGTATTGCATTTAGAAACGCAGAACTTTTTTTGTCGTTCTCAGGCAAGACAGGGCAACAACTTTCTAATTGAAAGTTAGAGGAAAGGAAGTTGTATCAAAATTTAGATTTTTTATTTTGTGACACTGCATTTCCACTCACAAAGCTGGTACAGAATAATTTTTTAATGCATTTTGAGCAATTTTATTTTAAAATTTGAATCATACCTCTAAGATGAACTGTTCATGAGATAAAGACTGCATTAGCACTTACAGGACATCCTGTATAAAAAGTTTATGCAACAAAGTCCAATCCTCTTACCCCTTTTCTACTATTTTTTGTCTCAGAGTAACATTTTTTTTTTACAATTCTTCTTCACTCATTACAAATTTTTTTTAGTGCTTGCTTGAGATAAAATTTGTAATTTTTTTCACAAAGATTCAGAAGTGTTTTTTATATAATTATTTTTTATAATTTCTCAAACCAACCAGTTTAAAGAAAATCATTCAAGCTTAGCATGGCCTATACTACCCTAAGTTACTCTACTTGAAACATTATTCATAGAAATGATATTTGAAAAACATATGGTAGTCACATTCATTAGTATTCTCAAGAAATTTTTTCCCCAATTTCTTCCTTTACACCCTTTCTGTCTCAATCGCATTATGGGTCCCTGAGCGCAAAGAGATATTTTGGAGCCTCAACTAGGTTGGATGTACCAGCCTATCAAGTTACACACTTATTATGGAAAACCACAGTAGACGTATCACTAAGCCCTTTATCCACTCAGCTCTGGGCCATTCTCAGCCGAGCCTATGTGTTAAAAGACTGCCATTCATTGCTCGGTGGAGTAGATTTGATGTAGACATGAATTTTATCATGTCCTGTGTAATTTTATGAAATCAAGATTTGAATACACTTCCCACAGTTATGAAACAGTGCTCTCTGAAACACATAGTATAACCAAGGTTCCATTGAAATTCTTTTTCTGCATTTCTAGTTGAACAGTAATATTTAATTTGTATGAACTTTTAGCAAGTTGAAGGCATTAACCTAATTTCTGGTAATTAATTACAACTCTTCTTAAACATGTTTTTGCAGCTGTATACAGTTTGAATGTTTCTTATTTTATTCTGTTCATGAGTTAATTTATTGTGTTCCAATATTTCTTTAAGGAATACCAGTTGAACGCACAAAGCTCACTGGTTGAAGCTCGTGAAAAAATAGACAGTCTGGAGGTAAATTTGTGATTTCCTCTGCTTGTATGATTTGAACCCTCTACTGTGTCTTATAAAATTATTTCTAATTTGAAAAATCAGCAAACTGAACATAATATAATGCCATAGATCTATACACTTTTTCCTATCAGACACTTATCTATATTCAAATATATTCTGTGATAGTTTTGTTGTTATATGAAAGATATTTTACAATAGATTGATTTTTGATTGTCTAGACATTTTTCTAACTGAGCTAGACAGCCTAGTCAATTTTGTAACACTATTTTCCAATTATGACATCGATAAGTTGGGAATTTTCTTTTTATCTTCAGCTTATCCATGAAATTAAATATTTTTCTGTTTGTTTTCATAGCCGCACAGTAAATTCAAAACATGAAAATACCAAAACGTAGTTTGATGGCGATTTGATTTTCATAAAACTTAAACACCTAAAAAGCGAAGTAATTTTTTGTCATAATTTAGAATAAAAACTGTGTGAGCCTAAAGGCCTTCATCTACTTTTGCCTTTTGCCCCCCAGTCTTGTGAAGGTAATGTCTATTCCATTGTATAATAATACTCATTTCAATTTCATCTGATAAATTGAGGAATCATGCAGTAAATATGAAGACTGATTTGATTTCTAGACAACCATTAGAAACACATTGGAATATCACCTTTATATTTTAATAATTTTTTTTCCAACTTAGTCTGATCTGGCTAAGAGTGTCTGTATTCTGCTGGTATGGGATTTTGTTTCCTGGTTCCTGAACCACTGGAGATTATTTTGAATCACATTGTAACATTTGCGAAGATTTTGTTCTTCCAAAAGCTTTTATAGTGAGAGATAGATGGTTTTTTTCATCTCGAGATATCAAGGAAACAGTTATTTTCCGGATATTATGCTGAGGTGAACTTGGAAAGAAAAGTAATCACGTCTCCGCCAGGACTCGAACCCAGACCCTCTTGCATACCGGGCAAGCATGCTACCATCTACACCACTAGAGACACGTATCGATGGAATTACTAGCAAATTCGCAGATGATGTGAAGCTAATGGGGGTAATCGGTAATGAAAGCGATAGGGAGTTGCTCCAGACCAACTTAAACAAGATTGCAGCATGGGCAAATGAATGGGGCATGACGTTTAGTGTAGATAAGTGCATGGTCGCTCATTTTGGTTCGAACAACCCATGGTTATCTTACGAGTTGAATGGTGTCACTATCCCGGATGCAACAAGAGTCACCGATTTGGGAATTCTCATTGACGAGCGACTTAAGTTTTCTGAACATTGTTCAGCGGTTGTCAAAAAAGCGAATAGAATGCTTGGTCTTATTTTCAAAAAGGTCTCTTCGCGTTCTCCTAAAGTCATTCTTCCGCTTTTTCGAGGCTTAGTTCGTCCTGGACTGGAGTATGCTGTAAGGTTTTGGAGACCATACCTACAGAGGGACATAGACTTGATTGAAGGGGTGCAGAGAAGAGCTACGCGTGTCCTTATTGGCACACAGGCCTTGAGTTATGAAGAGAGACTTCATTTTTTGAATATGTTTACATTGGATGAACGCAGGAGTCGAGGAGATATGATCGAAGTGTTCAAAATTTTCAATGGTATGGATAGGATGGACCATGAACTTTTAGTACACCGCCAATCAACTGCTTTTACAAGGGGACACCAGTATCGATTGGTGAGGGACAATGCAAGGTTATGGTGTCGCAGGGAATTTTTCTCTAATAGGGTTGTTAATAAATGGAATAGCTTACCCCCGGAGGTAGTAAATTGTAACACAATTGACACGTTTAAAAAGAAATACGAAATAAACATGTTGGGGTAAATCGAGAAGCTATCCATTCTTAGAATAAGACAACCATAAGTATTCTTTATGGGCATTGTATAATATTTTATCATGTGTATATATTGTTTATAATTTGTGTTAATTGCGTTTTTAATGGGGTTGCTGTATTTTTGAAACATATGACATCCATATTTTTATGGGCATCTTTTTATCAGCCACCTCGTTGGGCATTTTGCCTGTTGTGGCGTTGTATTTGTATTTGTATTTAAAGGCACGACCCTGCCTTCCTTATTTCACGCATTGTGGCATGAAGTGCTGGAGTAGAGGCATTAGTAGCCTCTCTTAACTTCAGGAAATAGCATGCTTGCTTGGTATGCAAGAAGGCCTGGGTTCGAGTTCTGACGGAGATGTGACAACTTTTCTTTCCGAGTTCACCTCAGCATAATATCCAGAAAATAACTGTTTCCTTGATATCTCGAGCTGAGAAAAAGTCATCTCTCTCTCTCTCTAAACTGTCCCACCCGGGGGCCATTTCCTGAAGTTAAGAGAGGCTACTAATGCATCTACTTCAGCGTCTCATGCCACAGTGAAATAAGGAAGGCAGGGTCATGTCTCCAGTGGTGTAGATGGTAGCATGCTTGCCTGGTATGCAAGAGGGCCTGGGTTTGAGTCCCGGCGGAGACGTGATGACTTTTCTTTCTGAGTTCACTTCAGCATAATATTCAGAAAATAACTGTTGCCTTGAGCTTTTATAGTGCTTAGAAGAGAAATGTCATGTGTGAACAAGTCATCAGTGTTGAAGGTGGGTGTGGCATAGTGTTTGTGCTTATATCTCTTCGTTGAGACAGAGCAACGGGCCGTGTTCTGGTTAGGAGGAAGTGTGACAATACCCTCTAATGAGATTAGTTGATGCTTACCACATTTTTGGTTCGCATATGGAATCACATTTTGTCATGTTATACTGGGTGTTTCAACAAAATATCCTCAAGGAACAAACACCATCTGGAAGCAGCAGACATCACTAAAAGTAATACATGATACAAAGACGAAGAAGAATCCTTCTACAATAATTTAATTAGGAACAATACTACTACAGTAGATGCTCAAGGTTTTTGCTAGACACACTCGTACACATACACATTACATCAACACTGCATGGACTGCCGCACCTTCTCACAAATACCAGGTGCATGACACAACCAGATGTATTTACAAGTGTGTGACACAACAACTCTCTATAATGGCTCCGGATGGCATTTGCACAGCTACGTTCCTGTGTGATTTTGGATTGTTATTGTACGCCTGAATTAAATTGTCCTTTAATTTCAGCTGCATTTTTTTGCAACACCCTGTATAAAATGTAACCTTAACTAAACGATCCTGTGTAATATTCTTAAATAAATGCCCTAATTTAACCAGAAGTGTTAAGTAGTTCTTAACACTTACAGTATTAGCTTTTTCTATTTAAAGAAATATTAATCAACAATAGTCAAAAGAATCCCAAAACACTATAGTTCGTTTCAAGTTAACTTTGCAGTAAAGGGGAAGCTACTAGGGAACCACATCACACGTTGCTATGACAATGAAAGCCTTTCAACCAATGTATCGATGAGTGGTCGCAGTAAGGTAAAGTTGATGATTATCGCCAATCTCACTAAGAAAAATATTTTTATTTTCTCATTATTTTTTTTCAATCATTCAAAAAATTGAAATATTCTGCATAAACGATCATTGTAAGCCTCTGATACATGGGAACTATTTTTTGCGGCAAAGGAATACACTCTCTACCTTTCTCTGCACTGCAAAGTTAACCTTAAACGGACTATAGTGTCTTAAACATTACTTGCAATACTGTGCTAAATTTCTATGTGTATGATCCTCTGGACTTATGCTGTTTTTAACAGCATTTACACAATTCAAACATAGATGAGCATTTCATAGTCGGAAGCATTTCATACTAACACTTGACAGCTGAGAATTAATAATAACTATATCCAGTTTTGAACCTTTGTTCACAAGAATTTTCATGACATCCCTTTTCAGCATTAGAGTTAGCCGTGGCTGACACCATCCTAAATAACATGATGAAAAAAATGACAGTTATAACTGCATTATTTACTGAAAGTTATTGGTGTATGGTTTCAGTTGATAGTTTAATCTTCGGTTCAGCTTTAAAAATTAATTCAGTTTTGACGTGCTTTCCTTTGAATTTTTTCCCTGTTTAATAGAATATGCTTTTGCATTAAAAAAATATATTTTTTTCTTTATTTTAGAATGCCAGAGCTGAGGCAGAGAATAAAATCGAAGAAATGGATGGGGAAATCACGGGTTTAGAGGTTTGTTTTTCATGTTTTTTAATCATGCTTACAAAATATTACTGCATGAATGCTTTAGTTTATTAACACAGTTCATTAACACTACTAGTATTTGAAGTTGTATTTACACAAAAATGGATAGGACCTTCAATAAATCTTGTGATTGATAATACCCTGTAGCGGTCTGTATCACCACTAATCTGAAGGAATGAAAAAATTTTTATCCACATTAAAAAAAAATGTTGATACCACTACACCTAGAGATCTTGACCATTTGTGTTTCATGGAATATCCTGTTTCAATGAGTTGAAGCTCACAAGCACCACTATTTTCTAATAGCATTTTGTTTATGATATAAAAATAAGCTGATTGTGTTTGTATGTGTTATACTCATCGAAACTCACAGACACATTGGAATCTTTCCAAGGACCCTCAGGACAAGATTCACTTGAATCCCTAGTTGAGAACCCTGTTCTCATCACCTCTGTAAGTCATTCTGTTTTCTGTTAATTAAATTTATTTATTTATTCATGACGACCAAAGAGCCTAAAATCTTTTCATCACAGTAGAAAAGATGGTCCTAAAAGCCTATTATGTTCCTCTCTGTTATCTACCGCAGGAGGAAAAAGGTGCAGATATTATGCAGGACAAATTTAGGCAGGAAATTACTGCCATTTTTTTAAGTCCCTTTGATATAGGAGAGGGGGAAACAGTATAATACTGGTAAGAGGGATCTACGCAAAAGAAAAACAACAACATTTATTGTGCAAAGAAATAATAGAAAGGAGGCATGAGAGAACCCCCCCCCCCATAGAGATCTATGAAAAAAAAAAAAAAATTTTTTTTGTAATCTCTTTTCCCTAGGAATGAAAGATGTTGTGAAGCTGGTTCAGTATCAACAAACTAACCACCTTTATGCCAGCAATCTAGCTGAACAGAGCTAGTGCATGCAATTTTTGTTTTCTGTGTCTGCTAATATTGCAAGCATACACAACATTAAATCTCATAATTCCGGGTGTGCAATATAATTTTCGAAAGGATTTTTATGAAGGGAAAAAATACACTGCTCTGTTTTATTGTTTGGTTGAATAGAGTTGAATAGAATCTTGAGATCTCCACAGTTATAAGAAAGAAGAGGATTGTGATTGTAGTGATAACTTTCTTCACCAGAACTGGATAACTTTTTTCCAGTATTGTTTTGTTCTTGAAGGAGGACTTGTTCTGTATCATTTTGAAGAAATCATTTGAAGAAAGACTATCATTCTTTTAAAGAAATAAACGCAAGTGAATACCTTAAATTTTTTTATAAATGCCTTTTGCTTTTTTTCAGTTTGTTATTCATTTATTTGGTTTTATGTTATAAAATTGATTTACGAAATATTATTTTCTACACAGGATGAACCTGCTGCTCATGAACCAGATTTCTCATTTGAATTTGATGACAACAGTGCTTCTGATGAGAGGGAAGAAATCGCTCAAAAAGTTGCTTTGTTAATTGATAATGAAAGCCTTTTGAAGTGAGTACAAATTTCATTATTGTCAATTTATTCAGTAGTATATTTTTATATTCATTAACTCTTACAGTGGCAATCTTGAGTATCTTGGGTCCTTAAAACCCACTCAAAACAGCTATGCCAAAATATTTCTGATTCTTGAAACTCTCTTAAAACAGCAACCTAGAACCGATACTGTTTCCTTCCTCTGATGTCATGTTTTCCTCCCCCCCCCCCCTCCTGTCAATCAACTGCCAGTGGGTGAAATCAGCTTTTATTCAAAGTCTGATTGTTTTTCTTTTCCCTTCAAGGTAACATAGTATTGTTGCGTACAGCATAAATAACAGAAAACTATATAGTTTTATTTCTCTTTCTTGTTTATTATTAGTATTATTTGTGTTATGGGGTGGGGGGAGCATTTATCAGCTCACAGTTGAAAAAAAAAATTCTTGAAAATAGGTGGCAATTTCTAGAAGGTTTACTGATTTTCAATGTGGCAGTTATAATGCGGATCAGGAAAATTTTAAGAATTGCTTAAAGGGTTAATATCTTGTGCTGTACCGCTGGTTAAAGTTTCGTTTATTGAGTTCTGTGTCAAATAAATGTATCCTATATAGTTTTTGTTCCTTAAAAATTCATAAAATTCATACAAGTGTTTGATATTATGCAAGGGAAATGAATATCAAAAGGTTCATCATATGTCTATTAGGACGATATCATTGCAGCATTTGCTGTGAGACCAAAGAATTAAATATGAATCTATGCATGCATGTGCACAGTATAGGTTATCAATTATACAGTATAGGCCAGTGCTTCTAAAACTTTTGTGACCCACAGCTCCCTTGCACTGGTCATAGGTCATCCGTGGCTCCTCAGAATAGTCCAGTAGATAATTTGCATCCATAAAAGAACCACTTCAAAGCACTGAACTGAGAATAGGAACACATAAATATCGCCAGCATGCTGCAACACCCCTGACAAAAGTTGGTGACTCCCCCTTAGGAGCCATGATACACACTTTGAGAACCACTGGTAGGCTATGCCTGATTGCATGCAAATTATTTAAATAAGGCAGATGTCAGGTAGATGACATATAAACAAAGAACAACACATCACACATAGACTTGTAGGTCCCGGTCTAATTAGCCCTCGTGTGCAAAAATTGACAGTGGTGTGGCAAAAATGATCAAATGATCACACATAGAGAAAACCCTACTACAATTAGTTTATTTGAAATGTATGGGAATTCAAAAATATTAAATTCAACAATGCAGTATAAATAACGCATAATAATTAAAAAATATATAGGTTGTAACTAAACTGATGGTCTTAATAGAACTTACCAAAACAAACAACTTTCACCATACAATGTGGGGTCCAGAAAGCAAGCCGAGAGCCACGAGAGGGAGCTTTCTCTGGAGTGGATGAAACATTGCCTTTTCACAGAACCCGTCATTCATCTACTATTCGTCCTTCAGCAGGTGCTGCCTGATTTACAATGAAGTGTACCAGCAAATCTTTGAGCGATTATGTTGTTCCAGTGCATTGCCTTAGGATTGTGTGGAACTACGTGGACATTGACTTTCTGAACAAATGTATTGGCTGTGGTGGTCCAGTAACCTGGCCGCTCAGATCTCCCGATCTGTCCTGCCTGGATTTTTTCTCTGGGGACTGCTAAAAAATGTTGTTTACGAAATGCTCATCAAATCACCAGAGGACCTCGTTTGCCGAATTAGCATTGCAGCTGCAGACGTTCGTGAAATGCCAGAAATTCTCGCAACGTGTACATGGTTCACTCCGTCCCATTGTGCTGCCTGTATTGCAGCTGGTGGTTGCACATTTGAGCAGCCACCAGCTAAGTTTGTAAAGTTTTGATATTAAAGATTCTTTGTCCTTTATTATTCATCTTTACCATGTTCTCAATTTTCACCACGCCGGCACCCTCTTGTGGCTCACCCCTTGCTTTCGCACCTCACATTGTGTGGGGATGTTGTTTGTTTTGGCGAGCTCTATCACTCTTTACAATTCTGACCATCAGTCTGGTTACACCCTGTATAATCATTTTCCCAACTCATTCTCATATCTCTCAGACCCTGTAACTGTGGATCTTATCAATTATTTTACATGATCATTATAGTTCTTAACATGACCTACCTGTAAAAGAAAAAAAAATGGTTTCCCTGGCAATCACTTGCCATATAGTGAAATAATACACCAAAATTCAAGCTCTTTGTGCAAGATGCCTTTTCTAATTGATCAAAAGTGATCACAATTGTGAGAAGAGAGATAGTCCATCTTTCACCCTGCCTTGTATCCAATTATATATGTTTGAATTGAATGATTGTGAAACTTGTGGTATAATCATTTTTATTCTCATTCTAGCGATGTTGAATTTAAACATCCTACAAGGAAGGACACAAAAGACGAAATGACACAAAGTGAGTAAATTCACTTCAAACAACTGTGATAATATACTATACAACTGCTGTATATGCTCATGCGTAAGTGGATCCCCCCCCCCCCAGGAACCACCAGAAGGACCACCAGAATGACAACAAATTTAAAACCTGTGTCTAAGCTGACCCTTACAGATTAGACACACTTTAGAAAAAAGTACTTTGCACTTAAGATGTAAAAAAATATGATAAAAAAAATAAAACCAAAACTATATATCAAAACATTTCTCCATTTTATTCGGCTGGCACTTTACTTGGTAGAGACAGCAAGATTATATTTTTCTGTTGCATCAATGGCTACAGCGTGGGTATAAAATATTTCAATTTATAAAGGCTTGCCACTGAGACCACCAAACCTACAACTACAACAATACAAATATTCTATCATTACACTTCACTCATAATTTGAAATGTTGATAGCTGCACTGTACTGACATGGCTTTAGATATATACTCAGATTGTTAGGTGCACTCACAGACTTCTGGCGCAATACTACTTGGGGATCTCTTGGTGCATGAAAGGCCTTATGTTAACCCTGCGTAGCAATTACCATCAATTGTATCCAACTTGTAGGAGGTCTTAGTGCACTGCTTGATTCATTGCCCCACCCCTGCTGCATAGATGGTGATGTATCCAGGGGAGGGGAAACACACTTTGCAGGCCAGAATTTGTGTACCCCTGCTATGGGGAAGGGGTAGTTGGCAAAACTTGTGTTCAAATTTTATTGACCCACCCTCCTCCCATCCAATATAGGAACAAGTTTTTGAACAAAAAAAAAAAAAATTGGAATAGCTTACTCAAAAATGTAAAGTAAAAAACAACTATACAGCTTATTAACCAAATATCTGATTTTCACTTTATATGTGTATAATATTTTGAGATAGCACCCAGAAAGAATTTTCAAGAATCTTGAAAGTTACCTTGTATGTACCTCAGAAACATTGCAACTACTTTGTAAGATCAAAGTATCCTTTTTTTCATACTTTTTTCAACCTTTACTTACAGCAAGTGATGACACACAACGAGACACAAGAGACCAAATGACACAAAGTAAGTAGATTGAATTCAAACAACTCTTATTAATGCTTGCTCTTACTTATCTTGAGGTATCTTTGAGTTTTTGTTGTATACAAGGCACTTTCTGGTATGTACCACTTTGTTACAAATTTGTCAGAGGAATATTTATGAGGCACATGTGCAGTTTTTGTAGTGAATGCCCCAAAAAATATGTGTAACAAATCTTTAACAGAGCAATCTAAGGCCCTTATTGTTGAATAATATGTTACATAATTACATACAGGGTAAACATACAATAAGTTGGTCTGTCCAAAGCATTTTGCAGCCGTAACCAATAAGTGGTTAAATACAGAAGTTTGTATGTACAAATATTTAAAGAATGTGCTCAGTGATTCTGAAGTTTAAAGAAAAAGCAATGTGAGAATCTCACGCGATAGAAGTGAAACTTGCACATGAAATGTGAAATGCGTGTAGGAGATATGATGGTACAAATTTCAATTAAACCCACACTGGTAAAGGGCTAATATTCTGGAAGGAACAGAGCCAAGGCCTTGTCTGGTCTGACAGATTTCAATTCAACATACAGTATATATATTACATGAATTAATACCCTGTATAAAATTCCTATTCATTATCAGGGACTTGCATTGCAGATAGGGTGATGGAAGCATTCTAATTTTCATGAGTTTTCCATGAGACAGATTCTCTCTACAGAGGCTAAAGGAGTTTCACTTTGAAAAGTTTGTTACAGAATCATCCCTTGGAGCAGTGTTTTTAAACCTGTAGTCTGCATACCTGGGGGGGGGGGGGGTGTGATTACATTGTAAGGTCGAGATTACACTATAAAAGTTCATTTGTGAAAAGGTGAAAAATGCAACCAATAAGGTTACTGTTTGTATTTGCTTGAGTGAATTCGTTCACCTTATTGGTTGCATTTTTCAAGTTTTATAAATTAACTTTTATGAAAATTTTATAGTATAATCTCGGCCTAAGGTGCTTGCAGGATCATTTGCATTTACTACCACAGCATGAGTGGCACGTTTTGTGCTGAGAAATTGTAATTTATAACTTCATTTTTTTTAAACTAAGCATTTTGGATTTTAGGGGGGGGGGGCACTTCAAAATTGACCTTCTGATGCTACATGAGTCCACAAAACTTTGACTTGTTGTCCACAACAAGGGGTCTGCAACATCAAAAAGGTTAGAAAACATTGCCTTAGAGGGCAGTTTATGGCAGCCTTTAGGATTCATATCCACACCATACATAGGAAGAGCCAATTTTCTGATGAAAATTCATCACTCACATACATAGGTTTGAAGATTAAAAAAAAAAAAAAGGACAAAAAGATTTCCAAGGTTGAACAAAATACAAAACCTTTGAAGAGTTGGTAGATAAATTCAAAATAATGTTAAAATTTATGGCAGGAAGAGTTTTGGAAAATGCATTTATTTATGTTTTTCAATTTAAAATAGGCATAAAGGTATTTATAACATTTTGTCCGAACTCTAGGACTCTGGTAATTATCAATGTTTCCGTGGCCATCAGACAAATAACATAGCTGATGGCTGAAACATAAAATAGCTATCACAGGAGCATATCAAGTTGAAGTTCTCGTCAATGTAGACATATTAAAATTTGGAAGAGGCTGACTTAATTTTTTGCTAATTTTAATTAAAAGCAAAACATACATGAATTCTTTTTTTTTATTCATGCTCTGTGAGCATTTAATATAATCACTATGAAGTATGCTGTAAGAATGATTGTTTGTGAAAAACAGTTCATTCGAAAATGTGGTTCTTTTTCTGACACATAGTTTATACATGCTCAACCCATGGACCAAATGTAGCCCTAGAAGTCGTTTGAGGTGGCCTGCAACCCCACACACATTTTGTAAGAATGAACTGAGGAGCATGTTTGCAAATATTTTAAGTGACCCGCAGTGCAGTTTCACATCACTTGAATTTCCTGTGGCACATATCAAATCACTTAAGTCAAGTCACCCACTGCATATTTAACAGATCACATGAGAGACCCACTCCAGAGCACTTAAGTGGCCCATGGTGCAGTTCCAGGTAACTTAAGTGACCTGCTATGCATCTGCAGATTAGGATCTGCCATAACGCTGGGCTGGAAAAGATCTTGGCCACAGGATAAATTCGGTGGCTGAGTTCTGGCGTTCATTCTCATGCTGTTGTATATCACTTAAGTCACCAATGATGTGTTTTCAAACCAATAAAGTGGCCCACACTCTCCTAAAGGCTGACCAACCCTTATATAATTGGTTGTGATATTTGATGTGTCTGAGTTTTCTTTTTTGAATAAAAATGGTTAAAAAATGATTAAGATGCTTGATGTCATGGCAAATATGTGGTAACTTCATTTTTTTTTTTCCAGCTGAATCTCCATGTGAAATCCAAACTGTTGATATAGCAGTCTCAACTGATCAAGAAGTGGCTCCAGTGAGTCTTCATCCAGATGAAGGACACCCTAGGGCAGAATGGGTTCAAGAGAATAATGTCACAAAACTTTTATTAACATTTGCTGGAAATGCACCAAGAGTTTGTATAAGTGATGAAGGCAAAGCCGTTACTCAGATAGGGAACAAACGCAAGCAGGTAGCATGTGATGAAACAGGACGAAAGTCACTCAGATTGAGTGATACTGAACCAGTGAACGTGTCAGAGAATAATGCAGGACAGTCAAACACAGCTGATGCCAATTTACGTAGTGAAACACCTTCCCCGTCAAAAAGATGTGACATTGCTGCGATGTCCACATCTCCAAGAAATGAAAAAAGTGTAAGCCCAAGTACTAAAAAGAGACCCGAAGAAGCTTTAAGGCAGAAATTCATAGATTTGCTCGACAAAATGAGAGTCTTCGAAACCAAATTACTTGAAAACATAGCTTTCGAGAACCAGCAATCTCAACTGTTTCAATGCATGTTAGGCCTGCTCAGGAATGGAGATGATGCATTCATGACTCGTAAAGTAATCGAGTATCTTTTATCTCGCAAAACAGAAATTTCACTCAGTCCAAAAAAACGAGATTTTTTTGCAAATGGTGAAAAGTGCATTGCTTCTTGTTATGCGAAATTTATACCTATGGGCCGGTCAAAGATTGTTGATGATTTCTTACGTTTGCTCCTCAGTGTCATAAAGAAGAAAGAAAAATATCATGTGTCGGGTTACGCATCAGCATGTCTAGTTTACGCCATGATCTGTGAAAGTGCTTCACATCACACAAATGTGAGGACTCTCTGTTATAAAATATTGATGCATCACAAGGAGTATTCTGTATTTTTGGTAGCATGCATCTATCGCGTGTATCCCGATGCAAGAGATTATTCTGATAAGAAAAGTAAGTACAATATTCACTTTTCTCATTACTTGTAGAAGTTTCATTCAGGAAATATCATTTCCTACTCAGAAACTGTGGCAGCTATATAGGCTGTCCCAAATTGTTTGCACAGTGGATATCTCTGCAACCATTGACTTTAGAGACACTTTCAATTGAAGTATTGTCTGTGACTTTCATGGCCTACATTCAACCAATTACGAGTGGTTTATTGGGCCATGGTCTAAGGCAGCAGTTCTCAACCTTTTTTGACTCGTGGAGCCCTTTTAAGTACAAAAATTCTATGGCGGAGCCCCGTAGGCCAATTTTTTAATTATTCATAAAAGCTACTGATTTATTTTTACTATTTAAAAATATTTATAATTATTTTTTTTAAGCTGTAGTTTTTTTTATTTTCCTCAAGTAGTCGTGGAGCCCCTGGAGAGGGCACAAGGAGCACCGGTTGAGAACCGCTGGTCTAAGGTATTTTCCTCCTGATGTTTTGCTCACATCTGTAGCAGGTATCTTCTGAGGTTAACCGCACATAGGTTTCTGCATCAAGTGACCACAGAAGCCTACAAAACAAAAAGTTCAACAACAAATTCAATTACAAAAAGTTATTATATTTTTAAAAAAATAGGATGTGAATAGGGGAAAAAAATGAGGACTTATCATACGTGTTTTCATAGTAAATGGTCTCAAAAATCTGGTCATTATAAGGAGCGTTGACTGTATTATGTATAATCATACAGAATATTTTATAACAAACCATATAATCTGGAGGATTCTCAAACTTTTTCCACCTGTGAGACCAGTCTTGATAATGCTTATCCGTGTCTCCCCATGGCAGTTTAACAACGGGTCTGTTTGAAAAACCTTTGTCTGGGCCCCTGTGCTACTCCAAACAGTTTGAGAACCTCCTGGTATGATCAATTTCATTAATCAAATATACTATGAATGTTGAACTCAAGGTTGAACTGTCAATTCACAAGGCTATTATTTCAGGCTATGAATAATGAAAATCCCTTTATATTTTTCAAACATTGGCACTTATTACTGATAGAAATTGCATTGCATTAATGAAAATATTGACATGAATGGAATAGTTTCTTACATTAACTTTTCATTTCCTTTGTTCATTCATATAGCTGTACGTTTTTGGCTTGAACGAGTGATAATGCATGTGCTTAGCAGAAAACCCAAAGGCATTTCTGATCAAAAGTGGCAAGAAATCTTGGGTGTGTTCAAGGAAGATCCTTCATTTTCGGATAAGTCAGGCGAATCCCCAGAGCACTTATTAGAAGAAATAATGTCAGACATCAGAAAATACAAAAGTTAGTAAAAATCAAACAATTTTTTTCATTCCGATTTAATCTTTCTCTGGTGTTCAATAGAACATGCCATAATTACTAATTTCTTATATTAATTTTTATGCAGAGCCATCCTTAGAGGTGTGTGCGGGTGCAATAGCACTAGGCTCCCGGTTCGGGGGGGGGGCACACCTGCTGAAATAGAAGGGAAGAAAGAGAATACCTATATCAAATATATTTCATGCAAAAAGCTTTGAAAATCGCCAAGGATACAGCATCGATGTGAGTTGTTTTTTGTCAACAATACGGTTCACCATGTAGGCATGGGTGAAAGAGGTCCATAGTTTCGGGACATTTGGGTCCAAATCCTGGATTCATTTCAACCCTCCCCCTTTTCTAAGTGAATAGGTACGTTGAAAATATGTGATAATTTCTTCAAATTTGCATAGCATTCAAACAATTCATCAGAAATCTAGCTAGCGTACATGTTCCTTCCCTGATCACGATGGCAGAGAGGCATATTTGGACAGTGTGTGTGTGTACCATAGCATCAATCGCTAAAAATCAGTATGGCATCATCAAAATCTACTGCTCTTCAACTTCCACACCACAAGATGGCTCCTGACATTTTGTTTCAATGGTCTCATGCATCTTCTAAGGGACTTGCGTTTTTCTTTGGTTGCTGCTCCCCATGATGGGTATAGGTGAATTTGATCTACAACTAGGACTGATATATTCACACTGGTGTTCCCTTCTGCCCACATTGATTACAACAATATGTAAGGTACCATTTTTTTTCATATGAAGCACTTCTTTTTTTCAATTTTTATTCTATTTGCTTGTGCACATGTCTGATTTGGATCAAATCTAGCACACAGCAATAAACTGAAAATTAAGTCTTGCCTTCATTTTTTAAATTTTATGATGGTCTTTGCTGCTGACACATTTTTGAATAACATCTGTTTCATCTTCGTGTAAGCAGTTGTTTGATAAATGTTTCTTTAATGTTTTAATTTTTAATAAACTCAATATAAATGCACTACCACACCTATGATTTACTTTAAAGGCCTTACAGTTATTTTCATTGTTTTGTCATTTTTCCTTTTCCCCATTTACAGATTTACATCATCTGGTTAATACCACCTTTATAAATTTTATTTTAAGTGTTCATATAAGTTTTTTTTTTAATCTTTCATAACACCATCAATTCTGAAATTAATTCCGAATTTCCATCAATTCTAGAATTATTTCTTTCAATAATTCTTAATTTTCAACAATTCTGGATTCAAGGAGTTAGACTTTTTTCTGGATATTATGCTAAGGTGAACTCGGTAATAAAAGTCATTTATGACATGAATGTCGCTCTCCACTTGTTAATACAAGATATACAGAAGACTGGATGTTGTGAAGATATTTATTATTTGAGATGTTGATTTTTTAAGGAAGGAAAAAAACTCATCTCTGCCTCTACCGGGAGTCGAACCCGGGTCCCTCGATTGCTCTGACCACTAAGCTACAGAGGAGATAGAGATTTCCCTTCGCTAGAGCGTATATATGTGCCGAACGGAACCGTGCAATGGACGGTGAACCGATCAGCTAATAGCTCATGGACGACGAGCCACCAGAGGGCTATATATATGACATGAATGTCGCTCTCCACTTGTTAATTTTGTATTTTATATCTTGTATTCATCCCTTGTAGACATCCCTCTGTATATCTTGTATAAAAGTCATTTGGTCTCTGCCAGGAATGGATCCCAGGTCCTTATGCAAACTGGGCAAATGCACTGCCATATACACCACTGGTGACACGACCGTGCCTATCTTATTTCAGGCACTGTGACGTGAGGTGCTGAAGTAGAGACACTAGTAGCCCCTCCTTAGTTTCAGCAAATATCCCTGAGGTAGGATGGTAGAGGGAAAGAGCTATTGCTTTTATCTCAGTGTAATACATTAAGGAATTAGATTATTTTTGAATATTATGCAGAGCTGAACTCTGAAGGAATATAGTAAATTTGAGTTTCCATCAGTTCTGGAAATATTTCTGTATTTCCATCAGTTCTGGAAATATTTCTGTATTTCCATCAATTCTGGAATTATTTCTCCTCTTAGTAATTGAGAATTTTCATCAATTCTAGGATCTATTATTTGAATAATTTTAAATTTTCATTGTTGCTGGAATGATATCTTTTAATAATTGCTCATTTTTGATTTATCAATCTCTAAATTTTCATTAGCTTTCAGATCGTTAGGCCCTAATTTTCAATTGTTTTAAAATGATTTCTTTCATCAATTTAAAAATTTCATCCATTCAGAATTTTTATTATTTAACTTTAATAATTTACATTTTATTGTGTATACGGTCAGTGCTTTTTATAATGATCTGAAGTTGTAGCAACGATTCCATTATAATGACCAGTAGTATATATTCCCAAATGCTTCCATATAAGAAATATCCTATATGTTTGATTTTCTATGTGAGGACCACCCAATATAATGCCTGTTTTCGACGGAACGATGGAGGTCATTATAACAAGCATTGATTGTATTTTTCAACATTCCTGTGCATTCTGTGATAGTGCATGAATCTTTGGATGCCAATTCCCTCTCCCCACAAAATATATCAAATCAGGGCTAAACAGCCTCAAAATTATTTTTGTTCTCTGCCTCGTATCCAATAAATGTGACCATGAATTCTGTGCTCAGATGGCAAAATGTAGTAAGTCACTTTTTCACAATTTCATGAGGGCAATTTGTAAACAGTATTTTGCAAAAATTTGATACTTTGGCTTTTTGACTTATTGCAATTTGCCTCTGTTGGCTCCTCATAAACCGAAAGAGATGGACGAATTTTTGTCACCACCTAGAATTCTGACGAACAAGACTCCAGAATGCGAACAACTCAATTTTTTAAAAAGTGACTTTTTGACATTTTGCCATCTGAACACAGAATTAATGTATAAAAATTAGCTTGACAAATATGTCCTTATTACTAAATTTCTACAGTATCAGCAGTGAGTTATAGGAGTTACAAAGATTTCCGAGTTCCATAGAATTTTGTTTAATGTTAGGTTATTTTTTAAATGAAAAACATTGTCTCCTGAATTCTTAACAAGAATGCATCATTTTTATTAATTTTCCATTGAAGAGATATCACACGTAACTAATGCCATCATATTTTTTTGTGTTTCATAGTTTTCTTATTTTTATTTTAAAACTACAGATGCTCGTTACGAGGATCTGCGAGAAGACTTTGGTCATGCATTGATGCTTCTAGCAACTTATTATGGCAAGAAATGGACTAATAATGTATTAAAAAGGCATATGCACCATTTTAAAGGAGGCCAACCAAGAAATCAAGCAAAGAATAAAAACATATTGCATCTGTTTGAAATGGTCGAACGTAAGTCACAGAGCTTTTTCTGTAAGTCACAGCATCAAATTTTTTTTTTCATTTAAATTTTATCAGTTATTTTTGTAAGTTTAATCACATATTCTGAGATATATAATCAGGTCCATTTATAACATACCCTGGATCCCCAAAGCAGAATATACCAAAAACTGCAATTTACGCCACAGAACAATCTCTGTAAGAATTTGAAAGAAAGATATATCTTCTGTGTAAAATCACTATTATCAAATGTTTTACAACAGAACATTTTCAGTTAGCTGAACAAGTTGCAAAACAATGAAAAACATTTGACTTCGGGGCTCTGGATATAATATGATGGTACTTTGGAAAGTAAAGATACATAACATGCAGGCAGAAAAATAGTGTTTTATTATTTATTATATATGTTGGCAACACTAGCTTTGACCATGATTCTTTAACTTTTCCCTCGTGGTCTGAGCATGTTTATGGGGGGGGGGGGGCAAGCAGGCTATAGCCCAGGATGGGTAAGTTTGGATGAGCTGCAAATTTGAGAAATGAGTGATCAAGAAAATTAGAATAGAATGGGAAATGGACAGGAAAATTGTATAGATCTTAGGTGGCAAAACCATAAATTTGCCTCTGCCTAGAGAGTAAGGGGCTAGGTCATTGAGTGACATATAGCGTGTGCAACCAAAACATGAACCAGTGAATAATTTGTTGCAGACATTTTATCTAACCAGAACATTTTGAAAAAATAGTAGCAGTTGAATCTGTACTTTTCGAATAACGCCTCACATAATTACAGTTATCTATTTCCTTTCTCTCCCCCCCCCCTCTCTCCCACGTACTTCTATTTATTTTTATTTCTGTAATTATACAGAATGATTACTTAAGTGCCTTGGCTGCAAACTACTGACGAACCTTTGATCCTGGAGGAGTGGGGTTTCACTTTTTTTTGGCAAAGCCCCACCAAAGCATCTTGAAAAGTCCTGATGTTCTCCCATTTAAAAACATATGTGGGAAAGTGAGGGTATACGATGCTCATGAATTCCCTCCTCCAAGGTGATCAAAAAATTAAAATATTGAAAAAAACCATTTAAATGCTGTTGCAGTCTATTTCTGTATATTTAAAATGCCTTTTTGAAGGTTAAAACTCAAAATTTCCTTGGGGAGATTATCTGTGTTCCCTCAAATTAACCTATATGTTACCCCCTGATAACAGGTCCTGTGTATGCCCCTGTCAGTGACGTATAGTTCTTTTTATTCAAAAACAGAACTCCTGTCCATGTGTAGAGAAAGTCCAAAAGACCATTAACTTGGTCTAAAGTAAGGGCAAGGTAAGGGATGATTTTCATATTGAAAGGGTTGTATTAAAATAAAAATAATAATAATTAACTCTGTTATGTTGTCACTCTGTCCTATAAAACTTAATTAAAAAGTTGTTGCCCTGTCTATCCTAAGATGCAAAAAAAAAAAAAAATCCCCCATATTTAAGTGCAGTATTTCTTGAGATATTTGAGTTTAAAAAAAATGCAGAAAATGACAGAAAGAACTGCATAAACTAACAGACAAGTTCAGTATGCTGTTCTTTTCAGAGATTTTTTGAATTAATACAATGGAATCCTGTTATAGCGAAAATATTGTTTTAACAAAAACTTTTCTAATCCCCCAGATAAGTTTACATTGGAACAATACAAAAAAACCTGGAATTCCTTTATAACGAAATTGCATTATAACGAAGTGATTTCTTCAATCTCTTGGAGTTTGTTATAATGGGATTCAACTGTATATCTGTGAATCATTTCGAAACAAGAATTTTTTTGTGTTAACTTCAGGGAAGACAGGGTTGCCAATTAGACTACTTTCTAATTTGATTTTTTAGCCCATGCAGTATAGAAAGTTAATCTTTTTACTTTAATAACTATACAGCCCCTTGCGATATGAATGATATATCTTAGGTAGACATGTTATTTGGATACTTTTTCTAATTGGACGTATGCATCTAAGATTAACTGTTCACAAGTTATACCAGGATAAAGGAACTTGTGTGTTCCCCATTATATAACTTGCTTTGAATAGAAATAAAATTTACCATTAGGTATGCTTTAATAAGTTGTGGTTCAACTGAATGCCCACAGATCATATATCCAAACATTTGTATGCAATTTTGAACTTGGCACTAAAACTCAAAAGCAATTCAGTCCTTCCAGATTCTGAAAAATTCATCAGATAAACTTGGATATTTATCAATGAACTTCGATGTATTTTCACTGCATCCATATCTGATGGTTAGTTTAGTTTTGTATTGAAATTTTATTGGCACAAAGTGGCAGAATCTCTGTCTATGACAGTTTTTGATTATTTATGATTGGGGAGAGGGGGAGGAATATTTTACTTTTTGCGCAACTGCCCTCAGCCTTTTTTTTTTTGACTCACTGACTTTTTTAGTCAATTTCTATGATGCAGCCCTTTAATGCGTATTTACCAAATTTACTGATTTATTTTATTGTCCCATAGAGCCCCTGGGAAGCGCATAGAACCCCTGCTCTAGCATGTATGAGGGGAAACTCAGTTGTGATTGTGGCACTTTCGTAAAATAATGAGTGGGGAAAGTATGAAACTTCAAATTTTATATGACTTCCAATGGTGGAAGAAATGTCAGTTAGTAAAACTTGTTTATATTCTCATTGTATTTAAGAAAATTTATTAAATACAATGAAGAGAGAAAGGGATACATATATGTTTATAAAGATGTTTTTATAGGCATTTATAAAGATGTTTTTTCCAATTTTGTTATTTTAAATTTTTAAATCATTTTTTTTTTAATCCTGGCAGTTTAACTGTTTTTCAAATGTCCATGCTCACCTTCTCCCACTATTAGCCAGGATAATTGAGGCTCTACTGTATTTTAAAACATTTAGCTTAAATGTTTGGACACTTCTTCCAGAAATTACGGTAATACCATATCGATATACAATGGTCATGGAATCATTTTTTGTTTTCAATTTACGGTATCCGACTACGTTGAAAAAAATCATTTTTGGAAGAAAATATCAATTTTCATTTTTTATGAAAGCTCTATTTTTTGTGGTTCCCAAACAGGCCTTGTTTTGTTTATGTGATGGTTAGAACTGAAATTATGTCCATTTTAGCAGTGTGTTTTTACATACAAGTAAACAGTGAATGAAAACTAAACAGCTTTTACGAAGAATGCTATTTTTGACATTTTACCTGAGTTTGAAACATGATTTATAAATTATTAATTAATATAATTTATTCATTGTATCATTATGAAATTTTATTATGATTTTCTGCTATAGGCCTATATTTTTAAGGTTATGAACCGAAATCTAAGGTCTGTCACATGTATTTGTGTGATTACAGTGTTTTATGCACGGTATGTAGAATGAACTTTCAAAATAATTCACACATACATTAACTCTTACAGTGGCAATCCCGAGATATCCCATCAAAGTTGATTTGCTTTATTTCAGTCAACCTGAAATATCCCAGGCTCTTAACATGCTTTTATTTCTAATGTCACAGTTATAATGCAGATCAGAAAAATTTCATAGACCTCTTAAATGGTTAACAGATTTGTGTGTAACTTATGAGCATACCATACAATCCTTTAAATTCTGGTTCATAACCTGCACCTTTATCACATGAATGTACTGCGAAAATAACAAAACATTCCATTCACGGAATTTTTTCAATCGTGTTTGGAATATTACATGAATTTAGTTTAAAATTTGATGAAGAAATGACTTTTTCACAGAAAATGACATAGGTAGTCCAAAATTTACGATTGTTTTTACCATTTTGGGACACTTTATATCAAAAAATATTAAAGTTCACTCCAGTACCATTTTATAGAAAAGTAGTATACCTTAATGTTAGGCTGGGCATGTCACCTAAAAAATTTGGTGTTGGTGCCTAAAGTTTTCTTTGTGTAGCTACTGAATTGCATGCTAGGAGCAGCACAAAATGTTTGGAATTTATATCAGCATATCTGCCAATGTGAAAGGGTCACTTTGCCCTGAAAAAACATTATTTTGGATCTTTTTCTTCAGGTAAAAATTTTTTGCCGCCTAGATTTTTTTTAGATTTTGTCCAGACCTGCTTTAATAGTTCTTCATTACCTTGGGTACTGTTCCAGCAAAGTTTTTCTCCATATTTATTGTTTTCAAACTTTTGGATGTTCTTGAAATGTATTTTGTATAATGTCTGCTTCATTATTTTTATGTACATTATGCTGTGAATTTATTTATTGCAGATGAAGTCAAAGACTATGTGGTCTGATGATCTTGGATTGTGTGGGCTTGTGATTATATAGCAACACCAATCTTGTAAATGGTAGGTTGAAGAATTGATATTTGATTGGTCCTTTTGCAATGAATTCTGGGTTGGCATTACTAATTGGGTTACTAAGGCAAATAATTTGGTTGATTTATGGAAAATTCACTGCCACGCAATTAACGATGGGAAAATTCCCAGAGAACAGCTTGTTACCAGACAGTGAGTGACAGAGTGATTGAGCAAGTAAGTGAATGTGAGAGCGAGTGAGTTGGTAAATATGAACTAGTGAGTGAGTGATCGTATGAATAACAGAGCAAGTGATCATATGAGTGATCAAGTGAGTAAGAAATTGAGTGAGTTACCAAGCGAGCGAAGGTATGAGTGAACAAGTGATTGAGCGAGTAAGTGATTGAGTATTGAGTGATTGACTAACCCATTGATTCAGTATGTCACTTATAGTTTGTTTCAGGTTAACTTTGCAGTGAAGAGAAAGGTAGAGAGGTATTCCTTCGCCGCAAAATATAGTTCCCATACATCGGAGGTTTCTGATGATCATTTATATAGAATATTTCAAATTTTTTTATGATTTCGAAAAAGATACTGAAAAAATACCATTTTGAACCAATGTATATTTGTTAAAAATTTTTAAATTAGAAGAAATATTGGTTACCATTATCAAAAATCCATGGCTAGCTCAAGAACATTTTGGCGCGATTTCCAAGAAATTTTCCCCGCCAATATCACTGTCGTGCTTTTTTTTTGGTTGTATAATTATATATATATCGTCATTTTGTTGAATTTTCCAATACACTTTTCCATTCAGTTTTACATGTAGTTATAGGCCTACACACCCAGACGAATATTCAATCAGGTTTTTTTTTTTCTCCCAAAAATAACCTCCAACGAATTCAGATATTCACTCACAGATTACAGGAAAAGTCCCTCTTTCACGACAGCGCTGATACCGTTGTGAAAGCTCTCTTTATGGGTGTAAGTTACGGTTCCAGGCGCCCCCCCCCCTTTTTTTTAAATTATCTACTTCTTGCCCTGTTCTTGGGATGGGGTGGTTTCTGAATTCCAATAGCCGATAGCGTTGACATAAGTAATGTCTCTTTTGCACACACACACAGAGGCTGTCTCTCCAGATAAATAAGCAAGAGAGAGACCTACACAATGGTTTAGGCTTGCAGTGTATTTTTTCCTTCTGTGACAGTTGTATCTTTTCACCAGAGATAGACACACTAAAACGTTCTCCGTTCTTTTTGGCAATAATGCATAAAGCACGTTATTGAAAAGAAGAGGAATTTTGGATTGCAGATGGAACACATGTTGGAGCAACAACAATTAATAAGTACCGATAGTTCTATAACTTCAAGTGAGGATTCCATAGAATGGGAATCCGTAAAAAATGACTAAAACTGTAGTGATAACAAGTGGGATCGACATATATGCGTTCGGGTGGGTGAGCGACAGAAATTTCGGCAAGAAAAGAATTCTAAATTTTGCCTTATCATTTTTATTATTTGGGGCTATTCCCAAATTCAAACGTGAAAACCGGGTTAATAGAAGTTACTAAGATACTTTTCAATAAAAAAAAAAAAAATTCAAAAACTGCACTTTAATTTCTGAAAGTATCGACGATGGTTTTTTTTTCATTAGCTAATTGTTACTGACTGCAATTTTTTCTACAAGCATTACGTTATACGAAAAAAATATTTTGTTCCGCGAGAATCAGCCATACCTTACCGAGGCTGCGCATCAATACATTGGTTAAGAGGCTTTCGTTGTCATAGCAACGAGTGATGTGGTTCGCTCGTAGCTTCCTCTTCACTGCAAAGTTAACCTGAAACGGACTATAGTTGATGATTGTTTGTCTGTGCATTGTTGGTGATGAATTTTCCTGGCAAGATTTTTGTATCAAATACAAATTGTCAGAAAGGTCAACTACCTAAGTGAGAAGGGCTTTGAATGTAGTTGGAAACTTCACACATACCATCTGTGATTTGTCCATAATCATAAAATAAGAGCTGGACATGTATATAAATTCCTATGCCTGTAACCTCATGGGTGAAATTTTCCCCATGCAGAATGTCTTTCATTGCCCGTCTGGCATAAGAGTGTGCAGCTCCCACGCTGAAAACTTGCTGATTTGTATTCATCATGCTATTGCAAAGGCAGCTCCATGAGTAAGTACATGGATCATAGCCGCTACTACGGGGTGATTAGTATGTTGTGAACTGAATCACTACAACTACTTACATTGGAACAAAATGAATGTAATTTTTTGTTACGCCATTCAGATACAAGTTCTTTTATTTGTATGTGTATTGTAAATATAATGTGTGACCTTTGATATTTTATATATATTTAATTTTAAAAAAAGAGAAATCGGTTTTCACTTTTTTTTTCTCGTTGCAGCTGAAGAGCTTAACGTCATAAGGATATCGCCAAAGAAAATGTGAAAATTGTTCTTTTTCATCATTTTCAGACTTATTTTTGTTGTTGTTGCCATCAGTTTTGTTTGTATCATATAATCAAGAAAATTTTCATTCCTGTTATAATTTTTTTTTCCTGAAAAAAAAATTAAATGTTTTTAAACCATTTCAGACATTTTTCTTTAGGTGAATCATTTAGTTGTACAAAATACACAGGGTGGGTGAAAAGTCCACAACACATTAAAAAAAATGAACTAATAGACATAGATAAAAAATTAAGAGGTTAGCATTAAAATACTTATCACGGCAGAGGGATTTTTTCCTCTGAATTGAAAAAAAATGACTTGCAGATAGCAGCACTGTATCATGAAAAACTCAACATAACACATAAAATGTGACATAAGCAATGTAAAATTTATGTTCGTTTTGATTTGTGTTACATAAAACTACCACATTTCAACACATGAGCTCCCATTATAGCTCGAGCTGCATATAAACAATACTCAATTTGATCACAGTGTATCTGCTAACATTGAATTGTGGAAGTGTTGATCATTTCTGTGTGATTCTTGTCTTCAGTTCCTTTATGCAAGGCATAAACTTTGTCATAGACATATCCCCCCCCCCCTCCCACAAGAAGAAATTAAGGAGAATTAAATCTGTAGTGACCGATCATAAACGATGCTCTGTGACGTCACGATGTCACGTTTTCTCGTTGTAGTTTTTTTCGCCTTGCGATGGATGGTAACCTAGCAACGGATCGCCAGAGAGTTTTTCGAACGTTTTAATCAGTTGATTGTATTTCGTCGTACAGAATGGATGTCGCGTAAAGCTTGTCCGTGTGTGTAAATAAAATGTTCATGTCTTTAAAACTGAAATTTACATCTTATCATTGCCGTCGCCTTTACTGGTGACCCGGACGTGATCCCGAACCTGCCAAGAACTTATCGCCATGGCTGAACAGCAAGAGAGCAATCTTCGAGTTCAAGCTGTCCACGCGAAACTGCCGACATTCTCGAAGGACAGGATCAAACTTTTTTTCGTCCAGCTCGACGCTGCCTTCAAGATCAACCATGTTACTGCCGAAGGAACCAAGTATAACTACCTAGTCAACTGCCTAGATGTGGAGATCTTGTCAACGGTAAGTGACATTGTTTTCGATCCTCCCGCATCGGATCCGTTCTCGAAACTCAAGGAGAGACTTCTCGCTGTGTATAAACATTCAGCCGCGAAAGAGATCAAGATATTGTTAGAAGATCTATCCCTAGGTGATCAGAACCCTAGTATGTTGCTACGTAAAATGCGCGAGCTTTCGACAGGGCGAATTAGCGATGAGACCTTCCTCAAAAATTTGTGGCTTCAACGGCTACCAAAGAGTATACAAACGGTGTTAGCAGCTAGCAGTGAAGAACTGGACAAGCTAGCCGAGTTAGCTGATCGAGTAGCTGAGCTCACCGAACCCAATTACGGTCATGTAGCAGAAGCCTCGTCTTGCTCGGGAATAAGAGACCTTAAACTGCAAATCTCGGAACTGACTAAAAGAGTTGAGCAGTTGGGCAAATATCCGAGGAATAGCCGGAACCGCTATCGAAACTCCAGTCGAGACCGACGTTATTCTGGTTCAAGGAATCGCTCGCGATATCAAGACTCCGATGAAAACACTGACGTGTGTTATTATCATAGCAGGTTCGGAAATAAAGCTTTCAGATGCAAGTCCCCCTGCGCTTACAACGCTCAGAATATTCAGGGAAACGGTCCAAGCCCCCCGCAGTAACGGCATGCGGTGGCGGCGATAGCAGTCTTCACCATAGCCGTTTGTTCATTATGGAAAGGAAAAGCGGCATGAAGTTTTTAATTGACTCTGGAGCTGATATATCAATTTTACCTTACAAAGGCAACGGCAAACCAACAACTTTTGAGCTTTTCGCTGCAAATAGTTCCCGTATATCTACCTACGGTTTGAAACTCCTGGAATTGGACTTGAACTTACGGCGGAATTACAAATGGCATTTCACCCTCGCTGACGTTGAGAGACCAATTATCGGATCGGATTTCCTTGCTCACTACGGACTCATCATCGATATCAAAAACAAGCGACTTATAGATCCACTCACTTCTCTCACGTGTAAAGGTTTTACTTACAATGGACCTTCGACAACGATTAAAACAATCTCAGGAAACAGTGCTATAACTGAAATTTTGAAGGAATTTCCCGAATTAACGAGACCTGGTCCATTTTCGAGGAAAGCTTCCCATAATACCTTGCACTACATAGAAACTAAAGGTCTTCCTGTTTTCGCAAAGCCACGCAGATTGCACCCAGCTCAACTCAAGATTGCCAAGACCGAATTCCAGATGATGTTGGACCAAGGTATATGTCGTCCATCGAAATCAAACTGGGCTTCCCCGTTGCACATGGTTTCAAAAGGACCGAATGAGTGGAGACCAACTGGTGATTATCGAAGTCTGAATCGAATTACTGTGCCGGATAACTACCCAGTGCCACATATACAGGACTTTGCGCAGAATCTGCATGGATGTGAAGTTTTCTCTAAAATAGATCTGGTCAAAGCATTTCATCATATTCCTGTAAATCCCGACGACATTCCCAAGACAGCAATCATAACTCCCTTTGGTTTGTTTGAATTCGTAGTCATGCCGTTCGGACTCTCAAACGCTGTACAAACGTTCCAACGCTTCATCCACGAGGTGCTACGCAATCTCGACTTCTGTTTCTCGTATCTTGATGACGTGCTCATCGCCAGCCATGACGCAGAGCAACATCACAAGCACCTTAGAGAAGTGTTTGAAAGACTCGATAAGTACGGACTGACAATCAACACATCTAAATGCGTGTTCAATGTACCGGAAATTTCCTTCCTGGGCTATTTGGTCAATGAACACGGCTCGAAGCCTCTTCCAGACAGAGTTCGTGCAATCCAAGAATTTCCTCTTCCAGAAAACATCAAGCAGTTGCGAAGATTCCTGGGAACTTTGAACTTTTACAGGCGATTTCTACCATCTACAGCAGCTGTGCAAGCACCACTTCATTCCTTCTTGTCCAGCACCAAGAAGAATGACAAGACATCAATTCCTTGGACTCTTGGTACCTCCTAACTATGATAGACAGATTCTCCAGGTGGATCGAAGCCTCTCCGATGCCAGACCAAACTGCCGAAACAGTCGCCAAAACATTAATTGCCACTTGGTTTTCAAGATTCGGCATACCGCACAGGATCACCACCGACCAGGGCAGACAGTTCGAGAGGCAGCTTTTCCAAAGCTTGAGCAGATATCTAGGATTCCAACATCGTAAAACGACTGCTTATCATCCACAAGCAAATGGGCTGATCGAGAGACAATACCGATCGCTGAAAACTGCCCTGAGATGCCGTATTCAATCGAATCCTGCTTGGGTTGATGCTCTTCCATTCGCCCTACTGGGTCTAAGAGCAGCAGTGAAAGAAGACCTGGGATGCTCTTCCGCAGAAATCCTCTACGGAACACCATTGCAGTTGCCCGGCGAGTATTTTTCGAAAACACCAGACATTATACAATCCGATTTCGTCCATGAAATCCAAAAGCTAATGCGTTCAATGAAGCCGGTGCCTAGAACAACTCACGGATACACGCCGACGTATATTCCTAGTGATCTACAATCCGCGTCGCATGTCTTCGTACGCAACGACGCACCACATCCTGCCTTACAACCAACATATCAAGGCCCGTTTCCTGTCAAAGATCGCAGAGAAAAATTTTTCGACATTGGCATCAATGGGGCAAGCAAGAGGATCTCCATCGATCGTTTGATTCCAGCTTTCCTTGGAGATAGCTTTAAGGTACCTTCAAAAGTGCCCATACAGCCATCCAGTACAGCGTTGCCAGCACAAGCAATACCAGCAACTGTGACTCGCTCCGGTCGTCACGTCCACTTCCCCGACAGATATTCGACCACAAATTTCGTTGACACTAGGGGGGGGGGGGGGAGTGTGTAGTGACCGATCATAAACGATGCTCTGTGATGTCACGTTTTCTCGTTGTAGTTTTTTTCGCCTTGCGATGGATGGTAACCTAGCAACGGATCGCCAGAGAGTTTTTCGAACGTTTTAATCAGTTGATTGTATTTCGTCGTACAGAATGGATGTCGCGTATAACTTGTCCGTGTGTGTAAATAAAATGTTCATGTCTTTAAAACTGAAATTTACATCTTATCATTGCCGTCGCCTTTAAATCTATAGGTGAGGGGGTGGCCAACTCATCCAATATATTAACCAGAGGGGTTCCCAGCACCACTAATGTCTATTTTCATAGGTTTTTTTGATACAGCACCATCTGAGAATCAAATTTTGAACTTTAATTAATTAAAAGAAATTAGTTATTGAGTGCAAACCACGCTTAAAAGGAAAAAAAAAAAGCCAATTGGTTGGTTTTTTAAAATAAGTCAACTTTTCGGTCATCCTGTGCATTTCAAAATGTTGATTGGTAGTTTTTCTCGTACTGTATTTTTCTGTGTATAATATATCCACAGATTATACAAGAGGTATCACAAACAAAAGAATGCAAGTGACAAAATTTGAAAAATTAAGTGCTTGAAAGGGATCCTTGACCCAATGCATCTGACTACTGGCAGATGGACAGACTCATTCCATGTGCTAGGGCTGCTTTCTAGTGGCCGCTAGTTTGACTATTACATGGAACTTCTACGCATGTAGTAGAGATGTGAGGGGCAGAATATTCTCCTGGATGTAAAAATTAGAGAATAATCGAGAATATTAATTTTTCATTTAAAGGAAAAAGAATTTAATAACTTCATTATTAGGAAATATAATTTAGTTTACATAGCATTAAAATATTATTTCAAAATTAAATTTTCTGAGGGGGGGGGGGGCAAAATGATTTGGGCTTCTTTACCCCCTTTTTTTGGTCATTTTGAGTAGGCTATATTCCTTTGAAAAAAGCTCTGGTCGCCATGAAAATCATACAGACCTACAACACAAATATATATGCATTACCAATTTGGAGGTTAGATGCAGGGCCGCAACTAGGGGGAACAGGTAGGTCTAGTGCCCCCCTCTGCACTCTGGACTGGAGGGGGCGCCGAGAGAGAGAATTCACACTTTATAACTACTACTTCTACATTACACAGGGTGCCAAAATGTGTGCTTGCACCATTTGAGAAAGTATCTAGTTGCAGCCCTAGATAGATGGCACCACCTACTGAACACAACACACACTGGAGGTTCACCAACACAAATCTGACATAACTCCCATATTCAGGTGCGAAAATATGTGGCAATTACACTGAAGAGCCAAAAAAACTGGTACACCTGCCTAATATCGTGCAGGGCCCACAGAAGTGCCGCAACACGACATGGCATGGACTTTACTAATGTCTGAAGTAGTGCTGGAGGTAATTGACACCATGAATCCTGCAGGGCTGTCCTTAAATCTGTGGGAGTAAGAGGGGGTGGAGATCTCTTCTGAATAGCACGTTGCAAGGCATCCCAGATATGTTCAATAATGTTCATGTCTGGGGATTTAGGTGGGCAGCGGAAGTGTCTAAAGTCAGAAGTGTGTTCCTGGAGCCACTTTGTAGGAATTCTGGATGTGTGGGGTGTCGCATTGTCCTGCTGAAACTGTCCAAGTCCGTCGGAATGCACAATGGACATGAATGGGTGCAGGTGATCAGACAGGATGCTTACGTACCTGTCACCTGTCGAGAGTCTATCTAGATGTATCAGGGGTTCCATATCATGCCAACTGCACGCGCCCCATACCATCACCATGGATTCATGAGGTTGTCTCCATGCCCGTACACGTCCATCAGCTCGAAGCAATTGGAACCAAGACTCGTCAAACCAGGCAACGTGTTTCCAGTCCTCAACAGTCCAATGTCGGTGTTGTCGGGCCCAGACGAGGCGTAAAGCTTTGTGTCGTGCAGTCATAAAGGGTACACGAGTGGGCCTTCGGCTCCGAAAGCCCATATCGATGATGTTTCGTTGAATGGTTCGCACGCTGACACTTGTTGATGGCCCAGCATTGAAATCTGCAGCAATTTGCGGAAGGGTTGCACGTCTACTTCACCAAACACCAACTCTGGCCATATCGCTATAGTGCAATTTACTGCCATTAGTGAGATGGGTTGGAAGTGAAGGCGCTGTCTATCGGTGGTCGCCTCGAGTTCGTTAGGGAAAATATCTTATCAATATCCTCCTCCCTTGGGTTTGAACCCTTTGACAACAACCTTCACGATGGTAGACGAGCATCTTACGTTTAATGATTCTCGTCAGTCCCGTTTTTGCATGATTTTTTTCCGGTAGCAGCGATGTCGTAGATTTAATTTTTTACCGGATTCCCGATATTCGCGGTACACTCGTGAAATGGTCATACGTGAAAATCCAAATTTCATCGCTACCTCGGAGATGCTATGTCCCATCTCTCGTGCGCCGACTATAACACCACGTTCAAACTCACTTAAATCTTGATAGCCTGCCATTGTAGCAGCAGTAACCGATCTAACAACTATGCCAGACACTTGTTGTTTTATATAGGCGTTGCCGACCGCAGCGCCGTACTCTGATTGGTTCCATATCTCTTTATTTGCATACGCATGCCTGTACCAGTTTTTTTGGCTCTTCAGTTTATATGGTAACAGATCAGAGTGGTAGGCCATCAGCAGGGTTCGCAGGGTTTTTGACACATGGCAGTTTTTGACGGTTTAAACTGTCATGTCAAAAACTGTCTAAAACCTCAAATATTGTTTTTCAATAAAAAATTCCCACATTAATTGCATGTAATGTTTAAAGTGACTGTTATAGAAAGAATAAATATTTAATATGATTCTAAAATAATTTTCTACTCTCTACAGAATTATTTTGGACAAAATATGTATGGGTTTTTTTCCCTTATAAAATATACAATTTGAATAAAACTTAGCATAAACACTGAAGGGAAAACTATGGAATGATTTGATATTCTCTGATTCAAGATGATTCTTGACCTTCCAAAATTTCTTTAACTGCTTATATATTGTGCTTTGATATAAACCATCTGCTGTACTTTTTACAACAGATAGTATGTAAAAAAGTTTATTACATGATATATGTAATGTTGATTTCTGTTATTAAATTACCTAGATAATCACTGAGATACTCTTATTGTGCATAACAATATCTATGCACAATATTCTCTTATTGTGCATTCTCCATCTCGAAATATATCTTAGCAACCAAAATACTAGATTGTAGAACTAAAATGTCATTTAATTTGGCAATGCTAGCTTGTACATGAAGCTTAAGAAACTCCTGTAACTTATCCTTGGTCAAACTTAGCTATTCTTACTTCTGCACTAGGATATGGTATATTTATTAGCATTTATAATGCAATGGTTTTCCAATTGAAGCTGTGTTTAATTTTAAATGTGCAAAACAAATGCTTTGGGCATCAAGTCCTGTCGGCTCTGCTTTAGTGTTGAAAATACTCTTTAAAACTCTGTGAACACCCTGAGCTCTAAGAAATTTAATGAAAATAAATGAGTTTAATTAGTGTATTAACAGATTCCGTGTGAGAATTTTTGCACGGAATAAAATTTTGGGCAGATCAGAAAATTTAAAATATCAAAATAGATTCTCAGTAATTATAATTCTGAATATAAAACCCTTTAATATACATAAAAGTGTTTTTTATTTAGCATATCTATCTCAGGTTAAAAACTATTTGACAACATTGACAATAAGTTTTTTTACTGTTTTAATGCTGATTTATAGTTTCTGAAGTCTAAAACCTAACTCTGTGTGATGCCCCCTATCATACATATTTTTAATAAGCAGCTCTATTCCACTTAACAAATTGAACACAGGTAATCAGTAGAAATGAACCACAAAACTGTATTTTATATGTTCGAGACTCTTATGTTGAAAATTCAAAATTGCAAATTATAATCAATATTTTGTTTTAGTTATTGTAATAAATCAATGTTTAAAAATAAAACATTGTAATATACAAAAAAAGTAAGTTTTTCATTATGCTATATAACTATTGTGTTCAAAATATTATTAAAAAGCATTCATTTAGGTTTTTGACAGTTTAAACCTGTTTTTAACGCTTGTCATGTCAAAAACCCAACCCTGACTATCAGGGAGGGGAAATAAAGCCATTCTACCAGCAAATCGCTTCACAAGTATTTATATGAATAGGAAATCGGAACATGAGTGTCTGAGAGAGAGAATCTCATTTGCTTTAAATTTTATCAGAAGATATTATTGAAAGCGCCAAGATTTTTTTTTTAACAAAATGGAAAATCAACGAGAGGGAATTTATATATCTTGATTTATTAGTAAATATGTAACTAACTTTTAATTACAGTGGATCCTGTTTGTAACGTTTTTCAAAAACTGTAAAAAATGTAAGCAGGAAAACACTAAACAAGAAATCTTAATGAGAGTTATTTAGAGTTGGGACGACAAAAATAACTCGTACTAAGTGGAAAAACGTTCTAAATGGCAACATTATAAGCAGGATCGACTGTATATTTGTTCAATTCTCAGAGGCTTTTCCTACTTGTAGACAATGAAAGTAAATGAACCTTTGGATAAAACACGTTCTTAGAAATTAATTATTTATTCGCAAAGATACCTCCTTTTCCTACCCAGAACATGGCCCGCCACTCTGTCTCAATGAAGAGATATAAGCAGGCGATTAAAGACCTGGGGCATGCTGGAAAAAATTCATAGAGATACCAGTGAATTATGGGGGAAGAACCATACTTTTTTTTTCCAAGATAATTGTTTTCGAGAGGGACCCAGGTAAATTATAGAATACAGCGGCCTCTCTGACGATACTCAATATAACAATAATCCCTATGCAACAATGTTTTTTCTTGGTTCGTTATCATTATGGAGTTTACCTGAAGAGCATATTAAGGTTTCACCGCATAATGAAAATTAGCAAAAAAAGAAAAAAAAGCAGTAGATGAGGTCAGGTGTAAATGTTTTTAATGTGTATGACAAATGATAAAAAAAATTTGTGACATTGATCGGAAACATTCATAGACTGTTGTTATAACACAGACTTAGCATCAAGGGAACAAGAACATCGCTGATCCTACAAACTGCACTTTTCGAATTATGGTTGCTATCCCAGCAACACAGTAAAATGTTCAAGAGCTTTTAACACTTTTCTGAACCGCACCACCTTGCTGACGATACCACTTCTGGAAAGCTGCTATTTCTGGATCTTTCGGGTTTCCCTTCCTATCTAGATATGTACAATATGCAAAGCGTAACAGGCGATATTCTGCGACAGTGTTGTAAGCAACTTTAGTAACTGGATCAAAATATCGAGCAGGTTCTCCATTTGACGTCAGTTTCGGCTTTGGAGGTGGTGGAGCTTTCTTCTTCGGGAAATATTTATCCATAGTCTCTTGATCAGGAAAAGTGATGAAAGTCCTTTCGTGCAGTCCTAATTTTGCACCCGTTATTTCACCGGTCTTCTCGTCTACCAGAGCATGATCGATGCAAGGCATCGCTAACGAATGCAGACGTATCATGGGAACATCTGTCTTCTGTCTGGAGGCTTTGGCCCTCTCTCTCTTCTCGAGCTCAATCTTCTCATACATTTCTAATGACTTCAAATTGATTATCTCAGTTTTCTTCGCCTCTTCCAGCAGCTCCTCCTGGGTCATTTCGTACCTCTCCATCATCTTCTTGGACTGCTCTTTACTTCGTTTCTTCGCCTTCAATTCTTGGAGACGCTGAGTAGTCTGGGCAGACTTCAGTGAAGTGGAATGACGTACTGTTTTGCGCTCAATGTTTGTGTTTGCTGTAGAGTTGTCAGCGCCTTTCTTGGAAGTAGAACCGATAGAAATGTTTTTTTTCTTGGTAGACTTTTCTGGGGCGGGTTTAGCAAGCCTTTTCTGTGGGATGACATATTTCCTACCTTTTCGTTTCCCACCGTCTTCTTCTTTCTCTTCTTCTTCCCCACTGGATACATCTGCTTCAGCAGCAGAGAAATCAGAGTCAGCCGAGTCTGTCAGTTGCTGCTCTTCTTCGGATTTCACTGAGAACTCAGAGTCATTTTCATCCTCTTCAAAACCACCATATGCCGACTTGTAAAAGTCATCTTCGTCATCGAGAAGTTCAGCAAGCCGATTCCCGGCCTTTGATCGCCTTTCTCTGGACACTGCCAACATTTTTCTTCAGAAATTACTGCCTTACTACAAAAGGGAAAAAACCTCAAGTGAGAACATGTTTTTTTATAGTGAGTAAAAAATACAGGATGAGCAAAATGGTAAGCATTAAGGGGCCATTAAAATCAGCATCTATAGAGTAGGAGGTTCTGACTTGATGACAAGGGGGGGCGGATGGGCTTGAATGATGCTTATGTCATCAACCACAATTTATAAAAATATGAAATATTCTTCATATGGCATCTTTACTAAGAATGCCAAAAATGAGAAAAACTTTTATCTGGTTTGTCAAAACCTGAACTAACATTTCCCCCCTCCGATAAGTCCCATATCTAGTGTCCTTTATGGACCCCCCCCCCCCACACCTCACTCATAGAGGACATTTTCGAAATGAAATTTCAAAGTTGAATTTTCAAAATAAAATTGATCTCAAATTAAAGTCAATTTTTTACTTATACTCAAAATCAAAAATTTTTCATTTCTGACCAACAATGGGTTGGTAATTTGGAACTTAAAATCTTAGTTTGAAGTGTTCTTATAATTTTTTGCCTGTGAACTGCAAAAATACTTCCCGTAACTGAGTGGACATTATCGCAACAGAGTGCACAGAAATGTTTAACTGTGTGAGAAAGATATCTCAAATATTTTAAATAGGCTATGCAAATAGACTTTTTATTTTCTCAAAATTTGTATACAAAATGTGATAAGTGACTCCTCCACAACCTTTGAAGAATGCCCACCCCCATGAGCAAATTCTAAAACATGCCCCTCCCCCGATTTCGGTCTGTAAAATTTAGTCAAAGTGGACTTGCTCAGCTGTATATTATATCATCAGGATGATTTTTCTTTCACTTCAAATTTTTTTTGAAATTTAATAGTAATTTGATGTTGGTATAAATCTTGTGTTTATGCCTCTCACATTGGTGATCCAGAGTGGACTGGGGGAGTAGAGTCTGGAAACAAAAATAATATAGGAAAACAATGGTTCTGTCCTATAAAATACAGAATGTATTGTCATATAATGACCTTTACTCATATTCAAAGTGTTCGAAATTTTCAACGGGATGGATAGGATGGCTATTTTAGTGCCCCGCCAATCGATTGCTTTTGCAAGGGGACACCAGTATTGATTGGTAAGGGACAATACAAGGTTTTGGTGTCGCAGGGAAATTTTCTCTAATAGGGCTGTTAATAAATGGGATAGCTTACCCCCCCCCCCCCCCCGGAGGTAGTAAATTGTAATAAAATTGACACATTTAAAAAAGAAATACGATAAACATGTGGGGTAAATCGAGAAGATATCCATTCTTAGAATAAGACAACTATAAGTATTCTTTATGGGCATTGTATAATACTTTATCACATGTATATATTGTTTATCATTTTTATTAATTGCATTTTTAATAGGGTTGCTGTATTTTTGAAATATATGCCAACCATATTTTTATGGACATCTTTTTATCAGCCACCTCGTTGGGCATTTTGCCTGTTGTGGCATATTTGTATTGAAATGGCCCTTATGACATCTCCCTGGATCTGTGTTACTTAACTTTTGTATTTAACTGAAAAAAATAACATGATGGAGAATGTGGTAAAGGGTTTAAATTGAATCTATAACTTCAGGGGTAGGAAGTGACAAAGTCCATTTCGGAGCAGTTTTGGAGACTTTTTGCTGATGATTGCGTAATCTACCGCACCATAACTCATGAGTCAGACCAAGAACTTCTCTAACACAATCTCAATTCCATCTCCCAATGGTGCTCCACATGGCAAATGCCTCTTAACATCTCTAAACCGGTTCTCATGAGAATTTCACGTAAGACCTTACCTTTCAAATTTTCATAACTCCCTCAATAACTCGTCCATATCCCAGGTTTCTAATTACAAATACCTCGGTATTATCATTTCAGAAGACCTGCGCTGGAATAAACACATCGATTATATCTATCAAAAATGCCTCAATAAACTCTTTTTCCTTCGTCGCAATCTAAAACACTCTACTCGTGATGTGTTAACTTCTCTATTATCAAACCTATATTTTTCCAGTCCTCTCCTATGCCTCCGAAATTTGGGACCCCTACACTGCTAGCAATATCGAGAAGCTGGAATCAATACAAAATAAATCCACCCATTTTATCTATGACAGTTGGTTCTCCTATGTCTGTCTCTGAACTTAAACGTGAACTTAATCTTGTCCCTCTAAATACTCACCGCCTTCTTTCTCGATTAACCATGCTTTTTAAAATTCTCCATGGCCTTTTTAATTTTGATACCACCGGTATTATTTCCAAGCCAACAAATCTCTCCAGTAGACTTGATCATCCACTTAAGATTAACCCCATCTCCGCTTCCACTGACTGCTTTAAATTTAGATTTTTTCCACATACCATTTCTAACCGGAACTCTCTCTCCCCTCCACTGTCGTTAATTCACCCACACCATTTATATTTTCGAAAAATATAAAACTTTTTTTCTGACACCATCAACCGAATTCTCATGTTTAGGCCTTGGCCAACATTATTGTATAAATAACTAATAAATAAATTTACGCCGTATAAACGCAGTCTTTGAATGCCAGCCGATAGCCGCGAAAGTACTGTAATTTCCCGTATATAGCCGAAAGGGAGAAAATCTGCAGAGTAATAAAAATCCAAAATTTGAAACTTCTGTACACGGCCCCTCATTCAGGGATGCAACCAAAGATATCCCTCATCTTATTCTTTAACAACCCGCGTGTATATCAATACAGTAGTGTACAAAGTAGTAAAACCAGTTTTTCAAGGTCGCGTGATCATGATACACGGTAAGAAAAAGTTGGAGATTTTTCTTAGAACTAGGAAAGAGCACATGAACAAAATTTTTACACGTCCTTTTCCGAAATTCCGGGTATTTGACGCGTTATAACGCGTCAATGGCATCTCTGGCTCTTCTGTATTTATGGGCATGCAGAGGCATAAACAATGTATACAATACTCAGGACAGAACTAGAAATGAAAGTGCTTCATTTTTCAAAAACAATTACACTAGTATTGAACAGTAAAATGTAAACAAATCCCTTTAAAAAAAGGATGGACAACGCAGTAAAACTATCTGGTTCGCCTTGCCTTATTTACAACAGATCTTGTCATTTACACATTTTTCACCGTGCTTTTAAAAGTGGTCTCAAAGGAGCGTCATTTTTAAAAATCTTACATGCCTTCATAATTTGCGGTGTATTGTCGAAGCGAGTTGACAGGTTGGACTGTGGAAGACTCCAAAAAAAAAAGTAATATATAATTTGACAACAGGAAATAATTTTCTGTGGTTGCTAAAGTGCACTGTTTTGGCCAAAAATTGTTTTTGTGACCAAGTCATTTCTGTCTTATAGGATACTGAAATAATGCTATAAAAGAAATTAATGGGGAAAAAATCTTTAAATAAATAAAAAAATTTTTAGGAATTTTTTTTATGCTATGATTACGTCGTCTAAGGGGGGTACCCACTCCATCCTACTTTTTTAGTCCTACTTTTCCAATTTTTTGAGTGGGAGGTCTGTGTGAATGACAGACCCTCTTCCCTCTATACCATCTACGCTCTTATATGATGTAGAGCAACCTTATATTTAATGGATACTAATTATTCCGAGGAACCAAATATATGACATGAATGTCGCTCTCCACTTGTTAATACAAGATATGCAGAAGACTGGATGTTGTGAAGATATTTATTATTTGAGATGTTAATTTTTTAAGGAAGGAAAAAACTCATCTCTGCCTCTACCGGGAGTCGAACCCGGGTCCCTCGATTGCTGGACCAGTGCTCAGAGCAAAGCTGCATTAAGAGTAAGCGTAAACAGTCCTATCGTTAAACTGGTAGCCAACCGGCATCAGCGCCCTCTCTGTTTAGATGGGTGCCTGCTGGCCTGTGATTGGCTGCTAGCATCGGGTAGGAAAGTCATTTCCCATAATGCATTTCCCCATCACGGCGCCATTTTGTTTACTTACTCATGTGAAGACTCTCGGTTAGGTTGGTTAGCTATTGCTCGTGGTTATTTTGGCAAATTGTTCATCTTTAAAATTATAAAAACGGGCCTTTTGAGGGCCAACTAAAATTATATTTATTGAATAAGTCCGCGTGCATTTGATGGGTGTAAAATGACACGAAGACGGGTGTTCACAAGTATAGATTTAGCTGTTGAAGTGTCGATAACATTGTTATTGAGTGATTTATACTTTTAGGCACAAGTACGTCTCCTATAAAGAAGTAAAAAATGTCCGCTTTAGTGGGAACTAAGATTTTTAGGTTCCGTAGCAATAGACTGAAAAATAAATCAAAGTTGAAATCGGAATAACGCGATCAAGGGAAGGGGGGAAGAGAAGCGTGGGAGCCACGTGATCAATCGGCAAGTTTGACCCATCAAACTTCAGATGGCGCTGTCATCAATTCCGCGGCCTTTCTTTAACATTGAGTGGGTACGCTTAACTTACAAGCGGCTTTGGCTCAGAGCACTCGTCCTGCAATCGAGAGACACGGGTTCGACTCCCGGTAGAGGAGGCAGAGATGAGTTTTTTCCTTCCTTAAAAAATTAACATCTCAAATAATAAATATCTTCACAACATCCAGTCTTCTGTATATCTTGTAGAAACCAAATATAATTTACTGGATTTTTGAAATCCTTTTGGAATAGTGAAGGTGGCCCTAAATTCGTGCACAATATAGACTCACGATTCTCCGCTGATCCCGATATCGGCACCGAAGAAATCGTTCCATTTCTGATGCAGACCGCAAAAAATCATGGGTTAATAAAAAAAATCAAGGTCATCAAGTGGCTTTAATACACAGAATGGACGCTTTGGTTGGTTCGATGTTGAGTGTCAGACTTCTAGAAGGGAAACACGAAAAACCACCAGGATTTTGAGCAGGTGCTATAATAGAGCCTCCACTAGCTTGAACAGTCCCCTGTTGACATGTAGGGTCTATGGATTCATGAGGTTGTCTCCATACCCGTACACGTCCATCAGCTCGAAGCAATTAGAACCGAGACTCGTCAGACCAGGCAACATGTTTCCAGTCCTCAACAGTCCAATGTCAGTGTTGTCGGGCCCAGGCGAGGCGTAAAGCTTTGTGTCGTGCAGTCATCAAGGGTACACGAGTGGGCTTTCGGCTCCGAAAGCCCATATCGATGATGTTTCGTTGAATGGTTCGCACGCTGACACTTGTTGATGGCCCAGCATTGAAATCTGCAGCAATTTGCGGAAGGGTTGCACGTCTGTCACGTTTAATGATTCTTGTCAGTCCCGTTCTTGCATGATCTTTTTCCGGCCACAGCGATGTCGTAGATTTAATTTTTTACCGGATTCCCGATATTCACGGTACACTCGTGAAATGGTCGTACGTGAAAATCCAAATTTCATCGTTACCTCGGAGATGCTATGTCCCATCTCTCGTGCACCGACTATAACACCACGTTCAAACTCACTTAAATCTCGATAGCCTGCCATTGTAGCAGCAGTAACCGATCTAACAACTACGCCAGATACTTGTTGTGTTATATAGGAGTTGCTGACCGCAGCGCCGTACTCTGATTGGTTCCATATCTCTTTATTTGCATACGCATGCCTGTACCAGTTTTTTTGGCTCTTCATTTTATAAATCCTAGACATAAATATATTTCGATGCACTCTTTGATATATATATATATATATATATATATATATATATATACAGGGCGATTATAAAAAAACTATCCCGACATATGGGCCCCTAACTATCATACCATTCACAGAAACTGAATGAAATTTTGGCATAAGGTATTTTGATGTATGCGCTCTAGAATGATATGGAAAACAACAGTGTCACTCTAACAGTTACGGTTACAGTGAGAAAATTTCAAAAATATCAAATGGCAACACCAAGTTTTTTGTATTGGAATGTGATCTTCATTGTGAAAAACCCTAAATAGCGTTCGAACGGCAACTGTAGCATGAAAATCACCGGCGGTAGATAGGCTAAAAGTGAGGACAACCAATAAGGACAGAGAAGCAGCATAAAATAAAGCATTTTATTGTGTTTCACAAATTTTCCACATGACCCTGTGGAGGACTAATCAGGCTGGGATCTCAGCCGAAGAAACGGTGTGACGAATGAAACGAACATTAATGCTCTGGTGCACGGCAAAGTTCTTTTTACTTTTTCCTTACCTAGCTCCGGGGATTTTCGTGCTACAGGTGCTATTCCAACGCTATTTAGTGTTTTTCAGTATGGAGATCACATTTCAATACAAAAAACTTGGTGTTGCCATTTGATATTTTCAAAATTTTCTCACTGTAACCGTAACTGTTAGAGTGACACTGTTGTTTTCCATATCATTCTTGAGCGCATACCTCAAAATACCTTATGCCAAAATTTCATTCAGTTTCTGTAAATGGTATGATAGTTAGGAGCCCATATGTCGGGATAGTTTTTTTATAATCACCCCGTATATATATATTATATATATATATATATATGTGTGTGTATTTTTTTTTTTTTTTGCTCTCTATTCAAAGAATTTTCTAATGTTCCTATTCAATGTGTTTTTTAAAAAATATTATTATGTATATTTTTCTTACTTTATTCAATGTATTGTTTGCAATGTAATGTGTCACTAATGTATTTGACTCAGTGCAATCCTTTCCCCAATCGCAAATTGATGTATTCTTTCTCACTCTTCAGCGTATAATATATATTCAAAAGCCACCAAATTGTAATAGGCTCACGGCCTAACAATAAAATTTTGTCTGTCTGTCTTATATGATGTAGACATGAAAACACGCTGCGATGATGAACGTGACAAGCGAAGAAACTACTACTCATAAATGCAATTTTCTTGTATGACGGACAGCTGTAAGCGCAACTGGTTTGTGCATAGGCGAGATATAAAAAAAGCAGCAAAAGGTGTACTCATTCACCTGTAATACTTGGTCACTCATGGTGTGTGTGCCCACCTTGCACTCGGAAAAAAAAATTGTCAATCATTAGTAGAGATGTCAAATTTTCGAGAACAATATTTAGGAGAATATTCTCTGGGAGGACTAGGCTACTATTATAAATAACTTGAGAATATTCCCCAGTTATTTATAGGGGCTATTTGTCCTTCTAGAGAAGATTCTGAAGAACATTTATAATATATAATAAATGTTCTTCATGAATAACTTGAGAACATACTCATAAGCCCCGTTCACATGTGCAAGATTGGGGGTCGCTTTGGTGGTAATTACCGGCATGACAACTTTTTTCCCCTCGTAGGGAAGAAAAAGGTGGGAGAGAAGCTCATAAAAAAAAGGCCCATCTTTCTTGGGGTGGATTGGGGGTCGACACCGACCTTCTCTCCCATAATCCTTTGCGCCGCGAAAACTGCTATAAGCTCCTTCGTCAACCATCTTGAATCAATCACTTCCGTTCAACCTACGTAACCAGTGACGACTTCCGGAAAGAATAGGGGGATTACCGGCTTAAACTTAACGACATGTGAACGGTTTGTAGCGAAAATCCCTGTTACCGGGAACTTCCCGGGATGTTTCATTGTACATGTGAACGCGGCTATAGAGGATATAATACTGGAGAATATTCTCTGGAAGGCGACTATTATTTAAATAACTTGAGAATATTCTTATTATTCTTGATGAGGATATTCTTAATGTTCTGAATAAAAATATATATTCTGCAGTTAATTTTATAGACGTAAAGTTCTCTAGAATATTCTTGAAGTTACAATAAATAACTTCCCCTTATTTTTATTTGGTAATGAATGTCTCCAAAATTTAAAAAAAAAATACAATCTATGTTCATAATATGCTACATGTTCATGAATAATTAAAATATACAGTCAAACCTCGTTAATGAGTCACTCTTTGGAGAACAAAAATATGACTTCATAAGCGGAGTGACTCGTTAAACGGAGTGAGCCATAGCTGTGTCAATTCCTGGTTGAGGATAATTGGTATTTTCAAAAAATGATCCGGTAAGTGGAGTGACGCGTTAACCGGGTGATGCACTAACGAGGTTTGACTGTATATGTAATGGTAAGTTGATTATATTTACATTTGTGAAAGAGGGAAACTGTATTTTTTGTTATTTTCCTGCAAAAAAAAGTAACTATACAAAAAATATCCCCATTCACCGAGGATTCCCCTGTTCAAAACGGGTATTCAGACTAATTATTCACAACAGCTTGAAATTCAACAGAGTAAAGAAAAAGCAACGGTAAACGAAAATGATGAGAAATACCTTGGATCATTGGCATGTTCGTACATAACAAATTAGCCAACCTGGTACTTCAAAGTATCATCAGTGGATAAAAGCAAAGATGAGCGTGGATCAGAAATTATTCACCATTTGGCAACTGCAGAAGGTGTGCCACGAGAGGGAATTCTTTTTAAAACTACCCAAACAGTCAGAAAAATAGGACTTGACGGAAAGATGAATGTTATAAGAACTCCGCAGAAAACATTGGTGCTGTTATGTGGTGGAAAAGAACGTGCATTGGAATGAGTTTTACATAAGTTGCATTCTAACCCCCGTATGGCGAATCACATTCGCCGGGTCGGGGTAAGTAACTCATAAGTTGCATTCTAAAATTACTCTGCAAGAACTTTCAGAACCTAATACATACAGCATAAAGGAATTGTCAATAGAAAGAAGAAAATGACAGCAAAGAAATGCAAGTGATAAAAAATTTGAATTTATGTTCAAGTCAATGGCTATAATTTGAGACCAATTTCACTTTGAAGTTTTCATTTCAAAAATGTGGAATGTGCAATTTTTGGGAATAACCCATATACATACAGAATAATTTCCAATTTGCTTTTTCATATATAGTCTCGTATATAGACCACCAAGGGCGTGCCCAGGATCTAAACTAGAGGGGGGGGGGGCAACTCACCGATACTTCTGTGCTGTGTGGCAATAACTATTAATTTCTCTTCTCGGGGGGGGGGGGGTGTCAGGGCAGCTGTTCCCCGGATACAGCCATGTAGACCAGTGCTCATTTAGGAGTCTTTGGCACTTGTGCTATTCGTATCATGAGAAATATCGTCAAATCAAAAGTAATTTAGAAGTTTTGCTCATCTTACGAGACATCCAGACCTGCCATTTTTTTTCCAGGGGGTGGGGGCAAAGAACATATAGGAAGAACCTACTTAATATATGCACAGTATGCTCAATATAACGAACTCCTTCGTCCCGTCGAAAACAGATAAAAAAAAGTTGTTACATTAGGAGGGTCGTTATATGGAAAGTAAAACATATATGATAGTCTATGAAAACATTTGGGGACTTTATTCTACCGGTCACTGTAATGGAATGGTTGCTATAACATGGGCCGTTATAATGAGAGTCAACTGTATATACCGTTGAGTCCCATTATAACGAACTCCAAGAGACAGAAGAAATCATTTCGTTATAAATGAATTCCAGGTTTTTGTGCATTGCACCTATGTAAACTAACCTGAGGGATTAGAAAAAGTGTTTGTAAAAATGAGATTTCTTTTTTCACTACAACGGTGTTCGTTAAAACGAGATTCAACTGTATATATAAATATTTTCCCAAGCTTGTCCTTTTCTATTGTATTTTTGAAAGCCTCAACCCCAAAATGACAGGTCTGGAGACATCGCTCGTAAATTGAGTATATTTATAGAAAATTGTCTCGTTTTTAGTGATATTCACGGACATGATTTAAACTATAATTAGAAGTTTTGGATAGGACATCAACACGAATTGATTAAACGCCTAAATTTAACCAATCCGTGTCGATCTGCTATCCAAAAATTGTGACTATAATTCAAACGCTATCAGTGGGTACCATCTCGACCACCCCAAACATATTGGGGTAAATCGGGAGGCTATCCATACTTAGAATTAAACAACCAATAATAATATGGGCATGTATAATATTTCATCATGTAAATACATTGTTTGTAAATGCATTTTTAATTGGGTTGCTGTATTTTTGAAATATGACATCCATATATGTTATGGGCATCTTTTTCTCAGCCACCTCGTTTTGCCTGTTGTGGCGTTGTATTTATTACCGGATAGTCACTCATGCATAATTGGTCACTCAATCCAAAGAAGTAGTAACATTCTGCCAATCAGAACTCAGACCAGCGCTACAAAATACAGTGGGATACTACAATAGTCACCCATCAGAGTTGGTCACTCATCCAAAGCGGTAACATTCTGCCCTACAAAATACAGTGCGAAAAACATCAAACGGAAGCACAGATTTAGTGACAGTAGTCACCCATACAGAATAGGTCACTCATCCAAGGAGGTAACATTAATAAGAGGTCACACCGAGGATACAAAATACTGCAAGTTCTCGAGCAATGGCTGCATCCACCGAATCCGACGCCACCGGCATAACATACATGTACAAAACGTAAACAAACTCTTGGTACTTTAAATACAGTGAAATAATCATTAAGGAAGTTTAATGTAAACATGAGCTGAATGGCATATTCAGTTGGTTTGATTCATGCCATTCTTTTTATATGAAAATAATTAAATTGCAGTTAATTACCTTCTTATATACCTCAAGTATTAGACGAAAACAAATACTGACAAACGGAATTTCGAGTTGGACAATTCGCTGTTTCGCTCATGAACCGTCTAGAAGAGCCGGCTCTTTTTAAAGAACGAGTTCGTGAAAAAAGAATCGCGGCTCCTAACACTTCCGCGCACAAGAAACTCTTAGGCAAAGCGCAAATTGAGCCGCGTGCAGCGTTCGCGACACGAAGCAGGGCAGCACTCGGTTTTGCAGCCGACGGAAATCAGGGACAGCGCAAATTGAGACACGAGGTGACACTACGCTAAGCGCGTGTACGCGCGCACTAGTTGGCGCTGCTGTTGAGCCGCAGATTTTCGTGTCCCGCGCGCACGATTCTTCGTATTCGGTGGGGGTTTTTTAAAAATTAAACCGTCATTTTGATAGAGTTCGTATTCTCTTCTGAAAAATGTTGTTTAATATCAACGTTATTTACATATATTATCAATTATTTCCTGAATTATTTGCTTTCTTTCTGAGTTTTTATTAAATATTATTCTTTCCAAGGTTTTTCATTAGCTCTAAATTTTAATTCATTATAGAGTTATAGAGAGGATTCATTAATTTCGGAATTCATTATTGGGGGGGGGGATTCATTAATTTAGGGATTTTCATTGATACACGGAATTTTCATTAATTTTGTGATTCCAAATTTAAAAATTTGTCATTAATTCTGAATTTTCATTAATTTTTATTAATTTTTAGAGAAAAAAAATCCACTTTTGTTTTTTTAATAGCCTACGAAATGTTTTCCATTAAATTTCCGAATTCGGCTTTAATTCCGAATATTCATTAATTATATTTAATCGATCGATAGAGGAATAATTTTTCATTAAATCTGAAATTTAATTATTAATTTCACTAATTCTGGTGTTTCATTAATCTATTTAATGTTTTCCATTAAATATGAATTTCCAGCAGTTTTGGAATTATTTATTAATTTTAAATTGTGATCAATCGTTTCATTTGTTTTAACTTATAATAAGTTCCAAATTTCATTCGTTATGGGATTAATTTCGGAATATCAATTCATTCCAATTTCTGTTAATTATGTATTATATCTTTATTAATTATATATTATATTATTATTATATATCTTTAATTAAGTTTATTGTGTGATTCATTCTACATTTCGAATTTTCTTAAATTTTATATTTCCATTAATTTTCGTAAGCCCTGAATTTTCATTAAAATTTTTATCCCTCCTAAATTTATCTCAATTTTTATCCATTTTCAATTTCGATTAATTAATGTAAAGTTTTCATTAATTTATGTACCTTTAGTTTTTTTAAGGAATAATTCATCAGAAACATCTAAATTCTCAGTAGTTTTTTAATTATTCGCTAATTTTGAATTGTCTCATCAATCCTAATTTATTTCTTTGTGTTCACGTTTTTATATACGGTATTTTAATTCATATTTTCGGCGCATACTCGTATTTTCTTTTTAATTAATGTTATGTCTTCATTAATGTCAACTTTGATGACCAATAATCCAGTATCCGGGAAAATCCCAAATGACAAGGTTCCAGTCCCCCGAAATCGTTTCCTTTCGAAAACGCTCGTGCACTGGGAACGCGTTCCAATATGCGCATCCCCTCGCTACGCGTAGGGCGTGTTGACGTCATCGCACTCGGTCCCGCCCACTCGCGAACGCTGCACGCGACTCAATTTGCGTTTAGCCTTAAGAGCTTTGGCCACTTATAGCTCAGTGGCTTTGGCAAAATACTGGCAAACGCACTCAGCACCGAATTAGACCATTTAGCGCCGGCAGAAACGTGTTACATAATTACGCTACGCGTTTGTGTTTTCCTAGGGTGGCGCATCAGATCAGACGGCTATATTATATTATATGGCCTTGGCATTAGTTAGGGGTCATTCAAGTATTACGTCATGACCATCGATGGGGGGGGGGGGGTTTCCGATTTTGATGACAAGGGGAGAGGGGGGGTTTTGGATAATGCTTACTATGTCATTGACCACCCTTTATGAAAATATGAGTTAGGATTCAGAGGGGCAGAGCTGATGACGAAATTTTGCTGACAAGAGGGGGGAGGGGATCAGCGTTTTGCTGACAAGGGGGGGAGGGGGTCAAAAATGGCTAAAAATTTGCCTACGTAATACTTGAACGGCTCCTTACTCTGTCGTCAGCATACTCCGGTTTGAAGAGAAGGGAAAGAAAAAAACAAAAATGAAGGGAAGATCGGTGAAACGCGCGGAGCACGACGCATTTGACTCCTTCAGAAGTAGTCAGCCAATAACGCCCGACGTAAAGCGCTGTCGTGAGCCGTATTGCGCTCTGTAGGAAAACAGCCATACTGCTTTTCATACTGGTGAGTGGATGGCGTGTCGAGCTGGGTGATTCACATCGCGCGTGGCACAGAAAACCTGCTCCTAGGAAACCCCGGCTTTAGTAAAGTTTACTTATAGTGGGCTATAAGTTTACTCAGTAGTAAGTTCACTCAGTGGGCAAACGTTATGACAAGAACCGTGACGATTCATTTTGCTCATATTGGCTGTTCGAGATCTGTGACCCACCTGTTCACAAGAGCCGTTTGAGGTTGAAAGGCACCCGACCATTGAGCTAAAGCTGGGTTTTCCTAGAGTAGAGAAGAATTTCTGCGCCGTGTGCAGCGTGAAAATGTTGATTGGTTAAAAACCTGAAATTCAGGTTTTTTTGACCAATCATCGTTTTCACGCTGCAAATGTTGTAGAAACCTGCTCCTAGGAATAGATGTTTTGCGCCGCGTGAACCGAACAGTATAATTTTGGTCGGCAGCAACGAGTTACATAATCACTCGCTACGCGTTTGTGTTTTCCTAGCGGAGTGCATCAGATCAGGACGGCTATATTATAGTCCATATGGCCTTGGCATCAGTTACTTTGTCGTCTGCATGCTCCGGTTTGAAGGGAAGGGAAAGAAAATACACAAGAGTGAAGAGAACATCGGCAAAACGCGCGGCGCACGACGCATTTGATTCCTCTAGAAGAAGTCCGCCAATCCCGCCCGACGTGAAACGCTGTCGTGAGGCGTATTGCGCTATATGGGAAATCAGTCATGCTGCTTTTCTTATTCGTGAGTGGATGGCGTGTCTCGCTGGGCGAATCACGTTGCGTGCGGCACAGGAAACCTGCTCCTAGCAAAACACGGCTTTTTTCCTAGGAGTAGAACTTTTGCGTCGCGTGCAGCGTGAAAACGCTGATTGGTTAAAACCTTGAAATTTTTTGGCCAATCAGCGTTTCTACACGCTGCGCGCGTTGTAGAAACCTGCTCCTAGGAAAACCTGGCTTTAGGCTGAACACATGGTGAGACGGAGAGCAAAGCAACGATGGGAGAAGAGAACCGAGCAGCGAAATCAAACACACTGATTCCAATGCGCCTACGTATAGTCCGCAGAGAGCGCACCGCAGCAGAGCGGGAATTGCGCGACAACCGATAAGATCAGCGCATTCAAGATATTTTGCTTTCGCTGCTCTGCTCGCTTGTGTGTAGCTTCAAGATGGCCGTCGAAGGACTTGTTTTCGCTGTTAACAAAGCGGTAGTGAGGTAAAAAAATGTCACCAGAATCGTTGATGTAAAGTGTTGCTCGACGTACTTCAAAATGGTGTGGACGATCAATTGAAAACAGCATGCACCGATTATAATTTTCATATATTTTCCGTCAAACTTTTTTCGTGTGCACGTGCTTAACCAAACCGAAAATGATTTATATTTTGAGTTTTAAGCTAATTTATCATGCACCGTGTGTGGGAAAATGTATTTGAGTAGTCTGCATTAAAAATCATGTATATTTCTGTAGAAATATTGGCAAGTTTCGTTTGTTTATTTTCTGTGTACCGTGAATATTTCCATACTGGAAGCGTACCGAATGTTTTTTATGCTGGATTTTCGTGTGTTAATAATTACGTTTCTCGTGTACAAAAATGAAACCAAACAAATATTTATTACAAATAACGATATTCGAACAAGGGGTCAGATTTATCACTTCTACCCCCCCCCCTCCTATGCTAATAATACACATTTAAACGGGAGGGAGGGGGGGGGGGGCTTTGATAAACTTGACATTTTTCTCAATTTTTTACTCATAAATTTAGTAGAAAATATTATTGATCTTTCGAGAAGTGATCGCACTCAAGTGCCGCGGGAAAAGATGCGTAGGGGGGAAAGCGACCAGCAAAATATGAGGAATATTTCCGTAGCTATATTTAAAAATAGTGATAGATATTCACACAACACTATTACTTCTCAACTGTTGTCTAAGCAATGATTTTTTTATAATTATGAAATTTTTAAGCATTCTTTGATTTAAAAAACCAAGCTGATTGCAAGTACGATATTCGATACTCTCTGCTTCTTTAGAGGGAGCATCGATCCGCAGCGACATCAAATGCAGTGAAATCACGTGACTCGGTGAAAACAAAGTGCGTGCCTGGCAATTTGCCCAGAGAAATGTAGGCTACACGTACAGTTCGGTCGCTCTAAATATTGCGTTTTAAAGATTAAGAAAAAGGATAGAGAACTCATCTAAAGATGAAAAAAGATTAAATTATTTATTTCATTAATACTGGAATCATTTCTTTCGTGAATGCTGAAAAATTTCTTAGTAGAAATAGGGAATTATATTTCTCCTCGATGAAAAATTTCTTTCATCAGTTCTGGAATTTTCCTTCATTAATTCTGGATTTTCCTTCTGATTAATTCTGGAATTTTCCTTCTGATTAATTCTGGAATTTTCCTTCTGATTAATTCTGGAATTTTCCTTCTGATTAATTCTGGAATTTTCCTTCATTAATTCTAGATTTTCCTTCATTAATTCCGGAAATTTCTTTCATTAATTCTGGAAATTTCTTTCATTAATTCTGGAAATTTCTTTCATTAATTCTGGAAATTTCTTTCATTACTTCTGGAATAATTTCTTTCATCAATTCTGGATTTGTTTCTTTCATTAATGCTGAAATTATTTCTTTCATTGATTATTGATGGAAAAAAGCAGGGTTGTTTGGTTTAAACCACGTTGGTTTAGACCATGGTTTAAACCTTGGTTTTAACCAACTGGTTTTTTTAAAAAAACCACTTTGGTTTTTTTCAAAAAATCAGATAAAAGTGGCCTAAATATTATTTTTTTCCCTGAAAAATATCATATTTTTTCATTATTAGCCAAAATGTTTCATATTTACCTCCTTTCATATCCTTGGGGTACATTCTGACAGTATATCTTTAAATGACATAAGATTTTATAAGTGGTTTTTTTCAAAAAGTCTCATAAAAGTGGCCAGAATATATATATATATTTTTCATATGAAGTATCTTAGTTATTTAAAGTTATATATAAAAGCCAAAATTTCTCATTCTTACAACATTTTCTAACCTTTGGCTACATTCTGATGCTCTATCTTTAGCAAATTCATGAATAAAGATTGCATCACACATCTAAATGTTGTGGTGTATTATCTCACAGAGTTTCTTTTTCCCTTCACAAAGAAGCAGCTACAGTAGTGACACCATCATGCTAGGGGCAGGTGGTCCTATAATCCAATAAAGACACCAGCTGTCCTTAAAGGACAAAGACTAGTGTACTAGTTGTTACATTACCTCACATACATTTTCATTCCCATAAGAAGTAGCACATCTCCTACTGTATATCTCCCAGTCTTAATATTCAATAGTTGTTTTTTTATACTTTCACACACACACTGTTAAGCCCAGTTAATCAAGGTTCTACTGTATAGTAGTAACAGATTTATAAAAAATAATCAGCTATATACAGGGTGATTATAATTTAAGTTTTGATTCCAAAACTATACAATAAGTACTGATCGGAATGACCTGAAAATTTGCATGGATACTCCTGAAGCAATGGACGTTTCTTTCGCAAAAGAAAAAAGGCAAAATGTGCAAGTAGATGATGCTGTACTTGGCCAGCAGTATAATCTATTTTGTGCAACCACATCATTCCGGCACTTCCACAGCATCAGTGTGTGGATAGAACTTCTATCAAGATGCACATTGCAATACCAGCAAAGCAGCTGCTGACGACCCATTTTGACAGGATGCACCTTAACCCTTGTAGCTACTGGCTGTGGGGGTACCTCAAAATGTTATAAACAGTGGTCAGATTGCAAACTTTGATGAATTGTAATCTCCAGCACATTCCCTATATGTTAGAAGTTCCTCATTCCTCAGGAATATGAACGGGGGAAAGGGGGCGCGTTTGGTTTAATAAAGCTGAATTGCAAGCACATCCACATTATGACCATGGCATATTCCGATTCTGCTGTTGAACAAGAATTTTTGTGCTTTCAACCTCGTAGCCAGAACACGCGGTGGACAACATATTTAACATTTTTTGAGTAAGTTGTAGTTATTTGTTCAATTACTTCATTTTTTTGTGATGTTTCCGTGAATTATGGACTCGTGCAATGCTATAATTAAGTTATAATTTTGCCTTGACTGGCTATCGTTTCCATTCTGCGAGCAAATTTCCCACTTTTTGCAAAATAGCTTCGTAATTAAGTATACTGAAAGTAACTGGAGAAAAGCCTTTATATATTACATGATTAATAATAACATTAAAAGAATTTTCAAACACACAGTAATCCATTGAGTTAAGCAAAAAATAATTAAATGGCAAAAGTTGGTTTTTGTTAAAATTTAATAAATATTTATTGATTAATTAGCATGGGAATTGTGTTAATTACATTAATAAACATTTTATTTTTGTTAATTATTGGAAGTTTGAATGATTTTTCAGAAATTTCATTGTTTTTAATGTTAATACTATTTAAAACAAAAAAACCGGTTTAAACCAAAAAAACCTGGTTTAAACCAAAAAAACCCGGTTTTTTGGTTTTTTTCAAAAAAACCGGTTTTTTTACCAACCCTGGAAAAAAGTATATTTAGGTCACACCTTTACATACGCGGAGACAGACGTGAAAGTTTAGGGGGGGGGCACAATGGTGATTGCTGGGGGGAGAGAGGCATAATGACATGATGATGATGATATTAACTCATATAAAGTGTTCTGGATAATTTCCACAAGACTTCGAGATTGCAAAACAAGAAGCGGTTCGACGGACAAACACAAGATTTATTTACAGAACAGCAATTTACACGTATTTACAAGCTGATCAGAGAGCTAACAACTTCGTCGCAAAGTTCAATCACAACTGACTTTTCATCTGGTCTCTCTCTCTATTCGAGCCTTGCATTTGCCATCCCTTATTTTCATTCTCCCTATATTTATAGGTGTGCCAAAACTTCGAGAAAAGGAACATTTTACAAAATTCTACTTTACAGTTTCCAAGTTGGCAGCGCCACCGCACGGAAGTGCATAACCACTGTCTGGAGGGGCGGGACCAAAGCCTCCTAGATACTACCTTACTTCTTCTTCTTACCAGGCAGGGACCTGGCTCTGTCCCGCTAGGGATATTAGCCATTTACTCGGCTGAGTTGGTCCGTGCTGGAGAGTGCTGAAGGTGTCCGACCGGGAAGCCCTCGAGATACATTCGAAGGCCATCCGGTACGGCACATCCAGCCCTCTTTCCTCTTTTTATCCATGATGAGGGCACTTTCCAGTCCCCCCCCCCCTCCCATCAAGCAGCCTAGCATTAGTGGTGTCCCTGTGGGCCGCTCGTTCCGACCTGATTTGATGCAATTCTGCCATCTGGCTCCTTACCAAGCTGTGGCTCCAGATGTTGCACATGCGCACCACCCAGCGAAGCCCTACCTCTCCAGAATTTCTTCATCATCAAATATCATATTTAACAATTATTTACAAAAATGTCAGAAACTGCTTCGCGAGCATTCGCCTCCTCGGGGCGCAGTGTTTCCCGTGTGCCGTTCATCTTCTGCCTCGCGACATTGTGCCACTTCGGGGGCAGATGATTTGTCGGTGCTTGTCGTTTGCTTTCGTATCTAAGCTGAGAGTTGAAAACGTATCTTCGGATGTGTTGGAGGGCGTTTCACTGACGATGTCCTTTTATCACTTTATTCCTCCACCTCGTCTGAGTCTTCCTCTGACGAAGCAGCCATCGAGGGTTTTCTGTTACTTTGTGGACGAGCTTCAATAGGCATGTAGTCGTTTTGGTTATGTTCAAGAAGGCGTATAAGTTTTCCTATTTTCTCCGTGCGGTCTGCCCTTTTCAGAAGTTCCGCTCTCCATAAAGATATGTTTTCTTCTGAAGGTGCACCAAAATGTAACTCCTTTGTGAGGGGGCATTTTGTGGAGTAGTGCATGGGGGTGCCTCTTTCCCCGCACTTGCAGCTGTCGGTTGATCGAACATGAAATCTTTTGAGGTAGGCGGGAAAGGGCCCGTGCTCTGTAAGATACAGGGTCATTCCCCTTGACCAGCCATTGTCACCAATCTTGACCTTCGGAAGGATCTGATAGATCTTTCTTCCTGTTTTGGTGTTGGTTTCCCACTGTTGTTGCCATTTTCGAAGCATGGTTTGCTTAAACTTGTTTTTAACCCATGCTCTGGGGAACGGGAGGTGGTGATCCACGGTTTCCTTCTTGGTGGCCTGTTTAGCCAGTGTGTCTGCCTCCTCGTTTCCCCAGTTGCCTTCGTGCGCCTTCACCCAGGAGAGCGAGATGTTTGGGCTATTAATAAGAATTCCTCTGATAATTCGGGCTGCTTCCGTTTTGGATAGCGGGTCAGCAATCGATTGAAGTGATGAGAGAGAATCCGTTATTATTCTGACTGGTCGATTCATCACTTGGGCCTTTTTGACTGCCTCCAGAATAGCATGCATCTCTGCTTGGAAGACCGAGGTCTCGTTATTTAGTTTATGGGCCCATTTGTGTGTAATTTTCTGTTTTTCGATGATGACGAGAGCTGCCGCCGTGGCTTCATTCATTCTAGACCCGTCTGTGTAAATCTCTGTCTCTGTTGTTGGTTGCTCCTCTTTCAGACAGATTTGTCCCTGCTTGGTGCTGGTGGCTGGGTGGGCCGACCATCCTGTAGCCTTTTGGTCTATTTGTGAGGGCGTGACTATCCCGCAGCTTCTCTCCGGTCTGGCGGGTCTTTTAAGCCTGGTCAGCAGTCCCATCTTGGCTTCAAACTCTGTCCAGAGACTTAGTGGGGGGAGACCCGTGATCGTCTGAAGGGCGTTGGTCGGGGTCGTCGAATATGCTTTCGTGATGTATAGCAAGAAGCCCCTTTGCGTAGAATCCAGCTTCTTTTTGGCTTGTTGGGACAGTTTTTTCCCCCAGACTGGTGCCGCGTATGTGAGAATTCTTTGGATGACTGTGATGTATAATATTCGCCGCATTCTGCTGTTTATTCCCCAGTTGCTGCCCGCACAGCTGAGTAGAGTGGGGAGAATTCTATTGGCCTTGTCTCCTTGTTGCTGAATGTGGTCCACAAACGACATCTTTCCATCAATGTGTACTCCGAGGTATTTAAGTACCTTGGTTCTCTTTATTAGTGAGCCATTCATTCGGAGCGATATGGGGTTTTTGGAGGAGATCCATAAAAATTTGGATTTTTCCGTTGCCACCTCTAATCCATGTGCTTCCATCCAGTTATGTATTGTGTCGAGGACACCCATAGCCCTTTTCCTTGTCTTTTCTTTGGTATGATCCGATACCAACACTGCAATATCATCAGCGAACGCTTGTATTCTGGTGTTGTTTGGCCACTTTGTTTTAAGTAGGCTGTCTATGACTGCGTTCCAAAGTGTTGGCCCGGAGCAAGAGCCTTGCGGGCAGCCCTTGGAAAGGTCGTGAGTGGCTAGTCCGTCTTGCGTCTGTATCGCAACTTTTCTTCCTTTCAACGTGTTGCATGCGATTTTGAAGAGTTGGTTTGAGATTGGCATATTGTTGAGTTTTTCTATGATTGTACTGTGTTTGATCGAGTTGAATGCGTCTTTGATATCTAATGAGATAAGCACTGTGTCGAGCATAGCATTTTTTTGTTTGCCGATTTCTTCTTTTATTTCAAGCAATGCGTGCTCAGTTGAGCGTCCCTGGCGGAATCCAAATTGTTTGTCGCTCCACCAGTTCTCTTTCTCGGTGTGGTATATGATACGTTGGGTTATGATCTTCTCCAGCGTTTTTCCGATAGTTGGAAGATGTATTGCACGGAACGAGTGTATGTCCCTTGGATCCTTATCTTTCTTGAGGATAAGGAAAATCTTCCCCAACTTGAAGTGCTGAGGGAATACACTCAATTGAAAACATTTATTAAACATAGCGGGCAGGAATCCGGGGAACGTTCGGTTAATAGATTTGAGAAGTTTATTATTGATGTGGTCGTGGCCCGGTGCTTTCTTGTCATTGAAACGATTAATAATTCTAGATATTTCTGGTTTCGTAATCGGCCTTTCTCTGATTTTATTGTTCCTGGGGGTACTTAAAAGTTGTTCGTGATCGAGTTCCCTGGACGTGTTGCTAGCGGGAAACATCCTCTCCAGTTGGCGTTTTGCTGCGTCCATTATCGTGAGATTTTCTCCCTCCTCCATCATAAGTTGGGCTGGTCTTGCTCTTCTTTTTTACTGTGCCTTTATATGTTGCACCATATGGATCCGATGCCTCCGTGCAAAACTTTTTCCATTGATCTCGTTTGGCTTTTTTAATCGCTTTTGTGTAAGCTGCTCTAGTTCTGTGGAATGTTTCCTTGGCCCTGATTTTTTCCTCGTCCTTGGCTTTGTTGTATCGTTTTTTGCTGGCCCGATATCGTTTCCTCATGATCTCGAGGTCTTGGCTCCACCATGGGGTGTGATCTTTTTCTGTCTCTCTGGAGACCTTTAGTGTCTCGTCCCCGATGTTCTGGAGAATTTTAAAGGTTTCCTCTACTGTTTGCTCGAGTTCATTTTCGTTATTGGCCCTGTTGAATTTATGTGTCAGCCCCTTCACCTTTGGTTTTAGCTTTTTGAGAAAGTTTTCGATCCGCCTTCTTGAGTTTGAGAATTTTGTTATTGATTCTGTTTTGGGGCTATTGTGTACCTGAATGACTATGTATTTGTGTAGACCTGGGCTTGCTTCTTCGTGAATTTGCCACTCGATGCGGTCCAGTGTGGTATGCTCGTTTATAAGGGTGACGTCAGGGGACTCTGTTTTTCCATCGTGGCTGTATGTGATTCCTCCGTCATTGAGAATCGTTAGGTTAGAGGATCTTATAAAATCCAGGAGTTTTGATCCCCTGGGTCTAGTTTTTTTGTATCCAAACACCGTGTGGGGTCCATTGAGATCTGCACAGATGATGGTCGGTGTGGTGCCAGCTCTTCTTATTACTGTGTGGAGTTCATTTGTCGTGTCTTTTAGTTTATCGTATGGGGACGAGTAAGCTGATGAAAATATGTACTCTCGATTCGTGAGACTGGTCTTGATGGTTACACTGTTCTCTGACGTTGCGAACGTTGTTCCTTGAATTCTGTTGTTTGGGATCAAGATAGCAGCTTTCTTGTTGATCGAGGTCCACTGTGCCCATTTTTGTGGGAATCCTTTCAGTGTCCCGTCGTCTCTGACACCCCAGGGCTCCTGCAGTAGAACCATGTCTATTTTTTGTTCTTGAATAAATTTAATCAGAAGATGAGTGGCTGGCTCACTCCTGTCACAATTATATTGAAGCAGTTTAGTGCTCTGTTGGTTCATTGTTTGTGTTTTTCTTTCGTTTAGATATGTAGTTGTTTTAGCAGCGGTGTGTTGTGGACGATATTGCGAGATGGTATTTCAATTTGAAATTGTTTGAGATCTCTCGACTGATGGCGTTGGCGAAGATTGGGCTCGAGCACACTATTTGTATGCCGTCGTTGGTCATTTTGGTGTTAAGAATGTACTTATCGAGTTTTGAGTACGCCATTTGTTCGATGAGGTCTCGTCTCGTTCTCTGCGTGTTGATACGTTCCAAAAAAGTAGTTTGGAGTGTGAAGCTTGACCTTTGTGAGATGGCTTGAGCGAAGGTTTTGTGCTGGGTGATTGACGCACTCCTTCGGAGTGTGTGTTGCAGTTGGTTGTGTTCTCTAATTTGATCTCTGTCAATCTCTTTAAATCTTTGTTGATTATTCCTTCTTGGAAAAGTCTGCCTCATGTATCTCTGTATATGAGAGCCTGCGATGTGTTGCCTTCGTTGCCAAGTGTCCGGGTTTCCCATACGTTTGTTACCTCCCTGTTCATAGCCGCTTCTGCTATCATGTACTGGGAGGTTCTGATTGAAGTAGGTCCTGTTCTTTCTTCTTCTAGTATTTACTGTGTTCCAACCTTCTTCTGTTGTTCCCTCTATCTGTTCCACTGTGCGTTCTGTGGTCGATGATGCAATGGTGATTTTGAGTGGGGCGTATTGGGCGTTATTTCGAGTGGTCTGTTGTACCTGTCCTCTTCCATTGCTGTTCGCAGTTGTCTTGGTGATTCGCCTCTGTGGTCCTGTGGTTTCTCCGTTCTCTCCCTCTCCAGATTCTCTCACTTCAGGTCTCTGAGGGTTCGCTTCTTCGGGGATGTTGGTGGAAATTTCCTCCTCTGTCTTGTCAGTTTGGTCGACAGTGGGGCAAGTGTCCTGTGTGTCGCTGGGGTCATCTTTAGTGCCTTCATTTTGTGCCGATGGTCCGTTCTGCTCGTTTGTTTCGGTCTGGCAAGCGGTCGATCTTGCTACTTTCAGTGTTGCCTCGGCCCATAGAAGGATAATATCTAACAGTTTGTCCGCTCTACGGCGTTCGTGGGTGGGCACGCTGTATTTTCGTCGTTCGTTCGGACCGGTGCTGTAGTGCAGGGTGACTCTCACCCGTCTTATCATTTCAGCTATGTTTATAACTCCGTATTTTTTCTTTATAATTTCATGTTCTTTTAGAATCTTCTCAATGTAGGCGGGATCTTCCGCATCTGCATCTATATAATTTTTTGGAGTCTCGTCCCCGTTGACCCGGTTTGTTGGTATATCAATATCTGAGTCGGAGATGTCTGTGTCCTCTTCCAGTGTGGTGTCCCTCTTTCTCCGCTCAGGGCCCGATGTTCTTTTTCGTTGCGACGCTCCGGGGGTAGATGTCTGGGGGGGCTGTGGGGTCGTCTGTTCCCTGTCACCCTTAGCCCTCAATGCTTTCTTTCCCTGTCTCGTAATCCTGGTTGTTCCCTGTTTTGCATTGTCTGTTTTTACCAGGTATGCACTCTTCGAGTATTTTTCGGGCTGCTCATTGAAGAGGTCTAGAACATCCTCGAGTCCTGCTTCTCCTGATAGCTCGAAATCGTCTTCAATTCCTCCGCCGAAGAACCTGGAGATCTTCTCTCCGTTTGGGTTATCGTTTTCTTCAGCGGTTGTATCACGATCAGGAATGCGGCAACATTTCTGCAGCAGGTCCTCGATGATTTGTGCTACTGCTTGGGAATCTTCTTCTTTCGTGAGGCTTGTTTCTTACTAGTAGTACCTTAGTACTACCTTACTAGTACTTCTAGGAGGCTTTGGCGGGACCTTCTAGAATGTTTCCACCAGTTCTCCGCCAATCGTAGCTCTGTCCGATAAACCGAAACCGGTATCAACGCTCATTGCCAACAGCAGATTGCGACGAAGACTTGTGCCATCTATCGTCTATACTTCGTAACATTACCCATATACGTTAGATTACTCGGATCCATTTTTGACGCGGGGAGGGGGAGAGGCGCATCTCCTCCCATGTACTTATAAGTGGTTCAAAAAAAAAAAAAAAACTTGGTTAAAACCAAAATTCAACCAATTGTCCGATTAATAGGGTCGGTTCATCGATCAATTGTTGATCACAGTTAAAAATTTTAGTTGAATTAATCGACTCAATCAATCGGATCCATGTTACAAATTACTGCGCATTCTTGAGCACCCACGGCTCCGACGTCACTGTGTGGATGATTGTATTGGATGAAATAATTTGCGGAAGAAGCTAATTACTTTGATGCATTACATCTAGCTGGGAACACAACTTGATGAATATGTCAGTTTATGAAGAAGTTGAGGAATACACGCAACGCCCAGAGTGAAAGTTTAGCGACTAAATTGTCCATGTTTCATCATATTACTTATTGCGGCTCATGTCACGGTGAAATCCCCGAGACTCGGGTTTATATCAAGGTGAGTTGGTGAAAGTCCGAAAAAAACGTTTGTAAATGTTTTCATTTCGGATTTTTACCAAGTCAAAGTCCGCTTTAAATGAATCAATTAATCACCATGAAATTATTAGTTTATGAATAATAATTTGATAATTATAAACAAATAATGAATTAACAAACGAAATAACCACCATGATGAGATTTTGACGCTATTTAAGTAATTGATGCTCATAATTAATTTACTCCTATCAGTTAAAGCCCATTTTAAATGAATTAATTTAACATCATTAACTTAATAGTGCCCCACCAGTCTTGATTAACTAATAATTGTTCAACAGTTATAATTACTAGTGTGAATAACATTTATGAATGAATTAATAGTAATGAGTATTAAAAAAAAAGTAAAACTTATTTCGTTATGATGGCTCGTTGCTCGCGCTGACGCACGGGGGTGCTGAGTGCGCTTCGCCCACTGATCTGCCTCTCCACCGATTGCATCATGACCCCGCACCCCTCTGGAGATGTCGGGACACTAACTAATAGCCTTGAGTACAAGTGAACGTTAACTTGGACACGTGGCAGCATTTAGGAAAACTAATAAGTTCATTATCGTTTTTTTATTCTTCAAAACGGGTTTTTACTGTTGAGAATAAATAAAATAAATAAAAATTAATTAATATTAATTGAATCTTAAACTTTTCAATTACCATATTTATTAAGTAATTAATAAGCGTCAAGTACTAATAAGTTAACGATGGTTTATTGACTGAATAAAAACGGGCTTCGACTTGGTAATGAGTCCCAAATAAAAACATTTGCATCATTTTTCGGACTTTTGCCATCTCACCTTGTCTGCGAGCTTGAATCGTAGCATATACATCGGAGTGGATGTAGCAACTGAGCATTATATTGGCCCTCGAATAGAAAGAAGTTGGCCACCCAAGATATAATAGTCTATTTTAATTTCCAATACCTCAGATGGTAATTAAATTAATGTATCATTAATGTGAACCATCAAATCCAGTGATGTGATATGATAGGGTTTTTCAAAGTGTGCGCCGTGGCTTCTAGGGGCGTCCCGGCGAGATGAAGATATTGATTTTTGTGCCTCTTTTTGCTTTGAATTGGTACTTTTATAACTGAAAACACCACTTAACTACAGGGCCGTCTTAAGAGCATCATGGTCCCCGGGCCAAATGATTTTTCTGAGGCCCTACTAGGCAAATTTTTGAAAATCTCAACCAGATCCCATTTTTGTGAGGTCCCCTTTTCTCTTGAGGCCTCCGGGCCGTGCGCAGGTGCGCCCATGCCTTAAGACGGCACTGCTTAACTATTCTGGGGAACAGCAGTAAAACCATGAACTGGGCAAGTGAGCTGCGGGTGACATAAAACTCATTTTCCTATAAGGCCTTATTATGCCTTTACGGGGCCGACTTCTATATGGGGTAAGCAGGGGTCTGCTCACACTTTATTGCAGGATCCTGTTTGTGAAATTTTCTTTATTTTTATGAAATGTTCATTAATTTTGTGAGAAATACGTAATTTTGTAGGAAGCGAAATAATCTAGTTGATTTATTGCAAAAGAAATGAAAAATTTCAAATTTATGGATTCATTATTTTTTTTTTATTTCGTGAAGGGTTCGTTTTTCTGATCCGGAATTTTGTGAAGGGTCCGGAAAACGGACCCAAATTTTGGATCAACAGCCCCTGGTTAGTGTAAATTTTTGTGAGCCCCATTTGGCTCGGAGCCCTGGGACAGTGGTCTGTCGAATTGTTACCGATATTTCAGTAGATCTGACGTTTACAAAGACTTTCTTTCAAACCGAGCACAACTCCGGTATATCGCCATGAGGAATATACTACTGAATGAGTTGGTTTACAACTTACATGAGCGTGAGCCTAACAGTCTCAGTGTTGTGCCTGATATTGCACATCAATATTTTAAATTGATAGTGAAGCGTAATGAGACTGAATATTTGAACCGTTGTAGGCCTGTTGCTTTCAGTGGCGAGACTTTTAGCGTGAGCCAGACTCACATTCACGGCTCGAAGTTGAAAACCAACTTCAGCCGATGACCACTGTGGTGCATGGTTTACAAAGACTGAGGACCTCTGACACAAACCTTTAGTTATGTCGATCCTTCTTCGAGTGGTTCTGGGAATGAACAGAACCAGCGTTATCTATAGCTAGAGATAGCCATCTAGCTATAACGTTGACAGAACACACCTGAAGTCGATTTTCGCAATAGTACGGTAGTACTTCAGAGATTCGGGCTTTGTTCTTGAAATACAACTTTTGATTTTTATGGAACTTAATCCATTGAAAAAAAATCGATCCACCAGTTTGGCTCCCCAAAGGAAAACTTGGAAACGACCCCCGCTCTCTAAAATTTGAGGACTCCTAAATTGCCGCCATGACCCATGACATGCCCCGTCCTACCCGATGTTGCTATAACCCCTATCTGTAAAACTTGAGAGCATCATGAGGCCCCACTACCTGATTGCAAAAGTACCAGAAGTATAAGCAGGGCCGTCTTAAGAGCATCATGGGCCAAATGATTTTTCTGAGGCCCTACGTGGTGAATTCTCGAAAATTCCAACCACATTTCATTTTTGTGAGGTCCTTTTTCTCTTGAGGCCCCCGGGCCCATGTGGTAAGACGGCACTGAGTATAGGCCATATATATATATTCCACAATAGGCTATATATATTATTTCCGAAAGTACAGTATTTATCATTTCATATCTACATCTACCAACCAAATATACGTACCAACATTCCATATATACCAGCCCAACATACACACATACACATATATATATATAACCGAATTTCATATTTTCCTACCTCTATTGCTCACAAAAAATCATCATTTGAACACCCCCCCCCCTCTACCTTGTCATTAAAAGTCATCAAATGCACCCCCCCCCCCCCACGATTGGTGACGTATTACTTTAAGATGACCCCTTATATCCCATATATAGATATAAATATGCCCATTCGTTATAACGATATTTTCAACATTATTTTGTTATTGCATTGCAGGTTCACTAGGACGGAATTAAATTCGTTAGAACCGATAAGCATCCAAACGTTTGTTTTTCATTCAGCTACAGAAATTCAAATCTCTGATATTAACAAAGGGAATTAAGGTTTTTGTAGCTCCCACTGACTTCAGTATGTGATGGAAGCAAAAAAATAATTTTTTTCTTTAGTTTATTTAAAATCATTTTTATATTTTTTATACCGTTCAAATTGTATGAACTAATTCATTTTATCGAATCGAAAACTTGGATATCCAATTGATACCTTCCACTCATTTCTTAATTACTTTATCAACTGCCAAAGTACATAGTATATAAACTTATAAACTTGAGCAATCGAAACTGCAGCATAGAAAGCATCAACATTAATCTTTTTTCAAATATTGGATGAGGAGGCTGACTTTGGTAAAAGAAACTTTGATAAAGAGCGTTTTTTATCAAAGTTGCCTATTACATTATCAAATTTTTTTGTCAAACTTATTTTATAAATGATCTTTGACAAAGAACTTTTATAGTGTAATACCGGCCGAAGACTTATATTTTCGAGTTTTAAAAGTCTTATATTTTTGTTAATGCGTTTCAGGGAATTAAAATTTTTCAAAAAAAGTTAAAACAAATGCTTTCTTTACTTAAAAATGTCAATAAACTGATTTTGTAGATTTCAGAGATTATTTTATTTAAAAATTCAAAAATGACATAATTTTGAGCAGAAATAATTTTTCCAAAGGTTCCAAGTAAAGTTAACAACCGGAATTCAATAGAAATGAGGGTGACAGGCGAGAAAAAATGATGGCACATAGTCGCTACCCCCCCCGGGGGTGGTCCTTTCCTTGTCATCATAATTTTTTTAAAGCCAGAAATCGAAAGCTGAGATGTGAGGCTACTTTTAATAAAACCCCCAGCAGCCTAGGCAAAGCATGAGGGAAGATATCAAGGAAAAGCCTTAAAAAAGTGGCACAAAGCCATCCCAGTATACGGTATTTCACACGAGCTTTTAGGATTTTAATTGATGGTAATTTTTTATTGAATTTTAACTTTAACAACATGCAACTTTTTAAAAAATCACCAAAATTTACCCATATTTTGTGCCATAAAATGTTTTAAAATAATTTTAATAAAAAAAAACCTCGTGTTATAAAGTATGTAACACGTAGGCAGTTAAGGTTGCGATATCTCCTTTATCTCAGAAGGAAACGGATGGATAAACGCATGTGGGTACATCCTATTGATGAACAGGGACCTTCATATGGTGTTTTTAAGGGTATTTATGGCAAATAATTTGAAAAAATTCTATGCAAAATCATCTTTAAAAGTAGCCAAAGATGAGGGCGAGTTCGACCCGGACCCGCGTCGTGTGAATAGCTCCATATAACCTACTGTGCAAAACCTGTATGTGCGGATGCGGACGCCATCCGGACCCGCGCGAACACTTCCAAGTAGCGGGCGCATTCCACATCTTCTTAAAGGCCCCCCGTATGTACCAATAGTTAAAAATTCTTCCGGTCCCACATCCGCTCCGTGTGAAAGGGCTCTTATTAGTCGCTAGCGGAACCCAGTTTTTTTAACCTTCAGAAAATAACTTTCCGGTGTCTATGTTATTTTAAGGCATACTTGTGTGCTTACCGCATGGCGCGCGGGCTGGATATGGTGTGCTTTAAGTGTCCCCGGCACACTTACAGATAACTTAGGTGGTTCAAAATGTGCCGCGAATTTTGCGGCACATTTCTTATTTTATTTAAGTGACTCGCGGCATATATTTTCAGAAAACTTGAGTAACCTGGGACGTTGTTCCAGATCTGGTTCTCATCCTTTCCAAGTCCACTACGTGGTTTTATTCATTTTTGTGAGTCGAAGACCCGGTCAAACACACGACCAACGGAAAATGAAAGAGGAAAAATGAAACGGTTAATCACTCGTGGCCCTGCATGAATGATATCAGGCCAGGCGTTTGAGAAACGCAGTTCCATAATCAATCACTCAAGTGACTCGCGCGCGGCGCATTCTTACTTCAATTAAGTGGCCCGTGGCACATTCCCAGATCACTTGAATGACACTGCAGTACATTTACAGATCACACAAACAACCTGCGGCACTGTTCTAGCCCTTTGAGGGGCATTATGTAAAAATTAAAAAAATATATATAAGAGGGGCTTCAGAAAAACGAGAAGTAGTTGAATTTTTCGAGAATTTTCCGGGTAGAGCCTCAGAAAAATCACTTGGCCCGGGGGGCCTATGATGTTCTTAAGACGGCCCTGACAACAGGTGGTCGCATAGCGGGTACACCGTCCACCTGGAACGCTGAAAGCTTCCCTAGGGTGTAATGCAGGAAAAGTAACATTTTGTTTAAAAAATTCCCTTTCCAAAGATTTTGTAGGCCAAAATGATCAACATAAGCATATTGAAAGCCGGTACATCTTCAATGAGATGGCAGCCTAAATTTTTCTTCTTCAGTGGCATATAAATTTGTTTGAAATGCCAAATTTTCCATCAGTGACACTGAAAAAAAGAATAAGGACATCGAGATTGGCGATGTATCCGGTATTGGTAGGATTTCCTGAGATGGTCCCACTTCTTCCTTGAAATCTGGGTTTTGGTTTTTGCTCTTTTCCTCCGGAACATATGAAATTGTCGAGAAGATCTATGCATTGGGGAGTGTTTGTGTTACGGTAAAAACCCGAAGAGTGGTAAAAACTATGTTTTACCAAGTCGAGTTGTTAAAAGCTCGAAATACGCTTGAAAACGTATACATTTCGGGCTTTTACCAAGCATTTTGGTAAAAGCTGGCATTTAGTAACTTTCATGAAAATTAGTAAAAATGCGAATTTTTTATAATTTCCATACATCAACATCATTTTCGTCATAATCCATGCGCAGTAAGCTTTGTTTTCTTTATCTCGGGTATCGTCAGATGCAGATCAGACTCCGGATCAGAGAGAAGCACCGAAATTAGTATAATATAGCTTCCTCTGTACTAAGGAATTTTATAGGCATTTCACCACCAATAAAAGTAATAAATGCACAATAATCGGGGATGGGGGGGGGGGGGAACTCAAGGCAAAAGAAATTCCAGAAAATAAAATTAAAGCAATAGAGAGAGAGAGAGAGAGAGAGCATAGAAAGTAGCCGTCAGCAGCAACTCTAAAACCACTAGAACTGAAGAATGGTTATGTGTGGGACAAAAAATAGCATATATGTTGTGTCTTCCATTCTAAGCCCCGAAAATATTCCACAAATACAAATCTGAGATGTTTCAGCACCAATGCTGCTGTCACCCATTTTCTAGTAAGGGGTCATTCAAGTATTACGTCAGCATCGAGGGGAGGGGGTTTCGGATTTTCTGACTTTTGATGACAATGGGGGGGGGGGTTTGGAGGTTGCTTACGTCATCAACCACCCCTTTTTGAAGATATGAAATATTCTAAGCTGCTGACGAAATTTTGCTGACTGGGTGGGGGGGGGGGGGTCAGTGTTTTGCTGACTTTTGCTGACAGGGGGGGAGGGGTCAAAAATGGCTGAAAATCTGCTTACGTAATACTTGAATGGCCCCTAAACAGGAAAGAGGGTGGGGGGAAATGAAGAAAAACAAGGTCGCTTCGTCTCAGAATGGTGGCATACCGACGACACTTAGTGTATCTCATTTGATCATTGCTCAGATTTGATCATATCTCATTTGATCATTGCTCAGATTTGATCATATCTCATTTGATCATTGCTCAGATTTGATCATATCTCATTTGATCATTGCTCAGATTTGATCATATCTCATTTGATCATTGCTCAGATTTGATCATATCTCATTTGATCATTGCTCAGATTTGATCATATCTCATTTGATCATTGCTCAGATTTGATCATATCTCATTTGATCATTGCTCAGATTTGATCATTGCTCAGATTTGATCATTGCTCAGATTTGATCATTGCTCAGATTTGATCATATCTCATTTGATCATTGCTCAGATTTGATCATATCTCATTTGATCATTGCTCAGATTTGATCATATCTCATTTGATCATTGCTCAGATTTGATCATATCTCATTTGATCATTGCTCAGATTTGATCATATCTCATTTGATCATTGCTCAGATTTGATCATATCTCATTTGATCATTGCTCTAGGTGTGCGGTGTCCTCAGTATGGAACCACCTTTTTAAAACTTCCATAACTTGATTTCGAACTATTCTTAAGTTTATTGAATGACTTGATTTCAACAAATAGAACAAAAATCTATCAACACCAACCGCAAATTTTGAAAAGAAAAATTTTTTTTAATCAGGAAATAAATTTCAAAACAAGTATCATAAAAAATAGAGAAAATGGCGGATTATTTTTACCACTTGCAAAACAAAACCAGTATGATGTTGCCATCTCTGACGGAAAATCTAAATAGCAAGCTAGTTGATAGATTTAAATGATTCCTGTGCGAAAATTAGTTATTTTTTGATAGCATTTTGAAAAGATGGTTTCGTTATGGGGAAAACCGCGCCGGAAAGGGCTTGATCACTTGATTAAGTGGCCTGCGACACGCTTTCAAATCAATGGTGTGGTACCACAAGCTTGGTTGAGCGCCCTTGTTTTAAGGCAAGGTTGCTCAACCTTTTGCGGAGTGCGGGGCCACTTCACTGCTTTAAAAACGTGCCACGAGTTAAGAAGAGATGTGCCGCGAGTCACTCAGGTGGTCTGAAAGAGTGCCGCGAGCCGCTTGAGTCATCTGGAAATGTGCTGCGAGTCACTTGGATGATCTGAAAATGTGCAGTGACCCATTTGAGTGGTCTGGAAATGTCACGAGCGCTACTAAAATTATCTATAAAAATGCAGTGGGCCGCTTGAGTAAACTGTAAATGTATCTCGGCCCAGTTAGGTGATCTGTAATTGTGCTGTGAGCCACTCAAGTAATCTCGAAGCGGGCCACTCAAATAATCTGTAGATGCCGGTAGCTACTTAAAGTAAACTGCAACTGAACTACGTGCACTTGAGTGAACTAGGGGTTTGGAAATGTGCTTAGTGTCACTTAGGGGGATGTAAATACACTTGTCAAGTTAAATGATCTGGAAATGTGTCGCGGGCTACTAAAATAATCTGGAAATGTGTCATGGATCACTGAAGTAATCTGGAAATGTGTCGCGGGCCACTTGAGATAACTCCGACGGCCACATTTGGCCCACTGGTCATGGGTTGGCCATGTGTGTTTTAAGGCATATACTAGGCTCATTTTTATGCTATTGCCGACTACCATCATCTTTGAAAAAAACAAAACCAGACATTCATGAACTGCAGGCATTCTAATCGTTGCATCCTTCGGGTTTAACGTAACTCCAGAAGGTGTTACACACCAAGGGTGTTCAGCCTTCAGTAGAATGTGCGCCATTTCATTGATTTTGAAATGAGTCACGGGTTACTTGATTGAACGATCTGGAACAGTGCCGCTGGTCACTTAAGATGATCTACAAATGTTTCAAGGGTCGACTGAGTGCTGTGGAACTGTGTCGCGGTGATCTGTAAATATACTGTGGCATATTTACTGATCTGGGAATGTGACCCGAGTCACTGGAATGAATGAATGAATCTGATTCATTCGGTCACTGGAATGATGTGTAAATGCGTCACTGGCAGAGTTGTTTGGTTTGAAGCTCGTTTTTAAACCATGGTTTTAATTAACCAAGTGGGTTTTTTTCAAAAAAATCACATAAAAGTGGCCTATAAATATAATTTTTTTTCCCTTGAAAAATATCATATTTTTTCATTATTAGCCAAAATCGTTTTTTTTCGTACCACATTTTATATACTAGGGGTACATTCTGATGGTACATCTTTAAATGGTGTAAGATGATATAAGAGTGGCTCTTTTTTTCAAAAACAAAATCTCATAAAAGTGGCCTGAATATAATTTTTTTTATATATTAAGTGTCTTTGTTGCTTAAAGTTATATATATATAGAAGCCAAAATTTCTCTTTCTGCCACATTTTTTCTAACTACTGGCTAGATAGAGCATTCTGATGCTCTATCTTTAGCGAATTCAAGAATAAGGATTGCATTACACATGTTGATGCAGTGATGTATTATCTCACAGGGTTGTTTTTGTTTATTTTCGTTCACAAAGAAGCAGCAACAGTAGGCCTAAATATAATTTTTTTCCTTGAAAAATATCATATTGGTTCATTATTAGCCAAAATGTTTCATTTTTACCACATTTTATGTCCTTGGGGTACATTCTGATGGTATATCTTGAAATGAAAAGTCTCATAAAAGTGGCCAGAATATATATATATTTTTCATATGAAGTATCTTAGTTATTTAAAGTTATATACAAAAGCCAAAATTTCTCATTCTTACAACATTTTCTAACCTTTGGCTACATTCTGATGCTCTATCTTTAGCAAATTCAAGAATAAGGATTGCATCACACATCTAAATGTGGTGGTGTATTATCTCACAGGGTTTCTTTTTCCCTTCACAAAGAAGCAGCAACAGTAGTGACACCATCATGCTAGGGGCAGGTGGTCCTATAATCCAATAGAGACACCAGCTGTCCTTAAAGGACAAAGACTAGTGTACTAGTTGTTACATTACCTCACAGACATTTTCATTTTCTCTCCCATAAGCTGTAGCACATCTCATACTGTATATCACCTAGTCTTAAGATTCAATAGTTTTTTTTTTAATACTTTCACCATTAAGCCCAGTTAATCAAGGTTCAGCAGTAACAATAATGAAAAATAATCAGTTATATACAGGGTGATTATAATTAAAGTTTTGATTCCAAAACTACAATAAGAGGGTAATATATACATAAACTGTACAAAAATCACCCTGTATATCGTAAATCATTGCTAATTAATTTGCATTATTTATGCTTCATTAAATGCATTATATTCATCTAATTTTTTTATCACAGTTTTTGTAAAATAGCTTCCTAATTAAGTACACTGAAAGTAACTGGAGAGAAAAAACTGAGTCCTTGAGCGAGTGAACGGGCGAGTTTGTGGGCGAATGAGTGGGAGTGCGAGCTACTGAATCCTTGAGCGAGTGAGGGAGTGAGTGAATGGTTGGGCGAACAGGCGAGTGAATGAGGAAGTGGTCAAGTGAGCTACTGAGTCCGTGAGTGAGTGGGCGAGCGATCTACTGATTCCGTGCGCGGATGATTGATGAAGCGAGTGAGTGTGAGTGAGCGAATGGTGGGGTGAGTGATCCACTGAGTCCATGCGCGGGTGAGTGAGGGCACGAGTGAGAGAGCGAATGGTTGGGAGAGTGGGAGAGAGAGCTACTGAGTCCGTGAGCGGGTGAGTGGAAGAGTGAATGTGCGAATCAGTGAACTGGCGAGTGAATGGGCGAGATCGTGAGCGGGTGAGTGAGGGAGAGAGTGAGTGGCCGAGTAAGGGAGTGATCGAGCGAGCTACTGTGTCCCTCAGCGAGTGAAACAGTGAGTGAGGGAGCGATTGAGTGGGCGAGCGAGCTACTGAGTCCGTGAGCGGGTGAGTGAGGGAGCGAGTGGAAGAGTGAGTGAACGAGCGCAGAGGTGAGCTCGTGGGCGAATGAGTGGGAGAGCCAGCAACTGAGTCTGTGAGTGGGTGGGTGAGTTACTGAGTCCGCGAGGGAGTGAGTAGGGGGATGAGTGGGGAAGCGAGTGAATAGACGAGTGGGTAAGTGAGCAAGCGCGTGAGCGAATGACTGACTGGGCAACCGAGTGAGTGAATTGGCGAGTGAGCGGGCAGGCGAATGAATGGGCGAGTGAGCTACTGAATTCGTGAGCGAGTGAAATAGTCAGTGAAGGAGCGAGTGAGTGGGCGAGAGAGGAAATGAGTGAATGGGCGAGTGAGGGAGTGATCGAGCGAGCTACTGAGTTCGTGAGCGAGTGAAATAGTGAGTGAGGGAGCGAGTGAGTGGGTGGGAGAGTGAAATAGTGAGTGAGGGAGCGAGTGAGTGGGTGGGAGAGTGAAATAGTGAGTGAGGGAGCGAGTGAGTGGGTGGGAGAGTGAAATAGTGAGTGAGGGAGCGAGTGAGTGGGTGGGAGAGTGAAATAGTGAGTGAGGGAGCGAGTGAGTGGGTGGGAGAGTGATATCGTTGGCGAATGAGTGGGAGAGTGAGCTACTGAGTCCGTGAGCGAGCGAGCAAAATGGTGAGGGAATGAATGAGTGAGGAACCCTTCAATTATAAATATGTAAGTAATGAAAATTGTGTCGAAAATTATTAATTAAGTACTGTATGTGTTTTCAATGAAACCAATTACCAATTAAGCATGTAATGAAAAGTGAGCCAATTTTCGAAAATGTTTTTTGTCACCCAAGAGGTTTTATGTGCAAGAATTGGATGTTTAAAACGAGATAACTTCACACAGTTTTTGAACTCAAGCATGACTTTAAACTATAAAAAGCTGAGGCCATCTTTTACCAGTTTTGCTGTTGGAGAAAATTAAACTTATCTTTATATTCCTTCTATTTCATTATTTTTTTTTCCAGCATCAGTAGTAGGACATGGATGTGGCTCATATTCCCGACAGGTCAAAATTTCAACAGGGTGAAATTGAAAATTTGTTTCACCGTATACGCCGCGCGAGAGATTTGCACTCCCAGCGAAAACGTTGGGGCTTAGATAAGGATAATAAATTTCGACCAAATAATTTTTGAAATTTTAATTTTCACCGGATAAGCAGCACTTTGCCCTTTCTGGCGGGATTTGCATTTCTCGCAGCATAATATTTAGTATGTCTGAGGGGGGGCAGAAGAAGTCGTCATTAAAAAAAAGTCTCAGTTATTCGACTCATTCATACGATGTTTTGACTCGGTACTTGATTCGCCTGCATTATGCAGTGGAATTGGCGAGAGGTCACGTTGTTGTCCTAATATTCTGCAACCCTACCCCACTTGTTTAGACGCTTCAGATTGCTTGCTAAGCTGCCTATACAGGTTTACATTGCCGATTTACTTTTTTTCTCTGTAATTGGTTTAATATTTGCGAAAGGGAATGGAGAATATATTAATCTTGATCCTCAAATTGGTTTACGGAAAATTCACCGCCATGCAATTCACCGCTAGGAAAATTCACCGCTAGGAAAATCCACCACCATGCAATTCACCACTAGGAAAATTCACCGCCGGAAAATTCCCTCGTAGGAAAATTCACCGACAACAGTTCGATGAGAGTAAGAAAGCGAGGGAGTGAGCGATTGAGTTACTCAGGCAGTGAGCTAGGGAGTGAACGATTGAGTAACTGAGTCAGTGAGCGAGTGAGTGATTGAGTGAGCTACTGAGTGGATGAGTGACTCAGTGAGTGAGTGAGCTACTGAGTGGATGAGTGACTCAGTGAGTGAGTGAGCTACTGAGTGGATGAGTGACTCAGTGAGTGAGTGAGCTACTGAGTGATCCAGTGAGTAAGTAAATGACACAGTGAATAAGTGAGTGAGTGATCCTAAAGATATGGCGGAAAGTTTTAATAATGACTTTATTAGAAGAAATTGAGATGATACGGAAGAAATTACAAATTGCTGTTGCCCAAGAGAATATATTCAATAATTCCATTAACTCTATATTTTACTCAGAATCTTCTCACGAAACATTAAAAGGAATAATAACAGAGAATTAAAAGATAATAAAGCAAGTGGATACGCGATGAATTAACTTCCAAAAATGCTTAAAATCATCTGCTGTTATCACTTTGATATTATAAAAAACATTGTTGATCATCAGTAAGCAATGGATTATTTTTTTATGATGAACTAGCTGTTACCAGCGACTTCATTGGTGTGGATTCTGTAATCTCAGATTTACTCAACAATGATTCCCCCTATATACCACTTTAACACCCCATGATCCCCATGGGTGGTGAACTTTCAGAAATCCCGTTTTAGTGCGTGTCTACATCTACTGTATACACTGTATATAAAATAACATGTCCTGAGACTCATTCATCATCGCCGAGCCAAAACCGCTGAAGCTATAAATATGTCATTAGGTCGATATTGTAATATATACAATATAACATAGAACAAATTTAACAAATTTAATTTAAAAATTAAAAAACAGATTTTTTAATCATTTGTAACACTACTAGGTTAAAACTAAAATTCACTCACTCCCTCACTCACTTACTCACTAGGTCACTCACTCACATACTCACTAGGTCACTCACTCACATACTCATTAGGTCACTCACTCCTCGCTCACTGACTCAGTAACTCAATCGCTCACTCCCACCCTAACTGACTCACATCCAACTGTTGTCGGTGAATTTTCCTAGCGGTGAATTTTCCGGCGATGAATTGCTGGCGGTGAATTTTCCGGACACGCCTCAAACTGCACTATTTGTTAAAATAAATTTTACTTCCATTTATATGAAAAGAAATTTCAACTGTTTAATCCCCACAGGGGTTTTCAACCTACCAAACATTGCGAGAAAAATTATAACTCTCCACGAAGCCCACGGGCCAACGACTCTGAATCCGGCAATTCAAAATGGTTTAATTAAGTGTACAATTGGCCAACCGGGAATACGATTGAACAGGGGGCCAAAATAATTGAAGACATTTAATTACTTTGAAATAATTTCTTCAGTTTAAGTCAGTTTTGAGAGAAGAGAGAAGTAGAGTTGATTTCGGTAATTAAATAATCATAAAAATGAGAGAATTTTCATCATTTATTAGTAATTTATCAATTCCATAATGTAAAAAAATATATATATATAGACTCATCATGAAGCCCCAGGGCTGTTGCACTATCAGCCTTCCGATTTAAGCACTGCATGTAGTCAGGGCCAGTGCCGTCTTAACACATGTACCCACCAGGGCATGGTCCGGGTATCTCAAATGCAGAATGGGCCTCATGGCAATGAGATCTAGTCAAAAATTTCGACATTCAGAATGTAAATTGGTTAGCAGGTTTTCCAAGTGGGGCCCAAAAAAAAAATCATAAAAACCCCTTTGCCCAGGTTAGGGTCGGAACTGGAGAGGGGGGGGTCACTGCCCCGGGCTGAAAAATTTAGGGAGCGGCAGTTCTAGGTGAGACCAAAGAACACCGTCATAAAATTACCGACAAAAAACGCGAAGTGTGGCTTATACGTTGAAGTCAAATTTTCAAAATTTATTTGATCGCAATTTATTCCCCTTGTCGAAGCCCTTGCGCCCCTCGCTGGGAGAAATGCAAATCCGGACAGAAAGCACGAAGTGTGGCTTATACGGTGAAATTAAAATTTTCAATTTGACCCTGTTGGGATTTTGACTTGTCGGGAATATGAGCCACACCCATGTCCTACTAGTGATGCTGGAAAAAAAATTAATGGAATAAAAGGAATACAAAGATAAGTTTAATTTTCTCCATCAGCAAAACTGGTAAAAGATAGCCTCAGCTTCTTATTGTTTAAACTGCGGTTCTCAACATTTTCAGACTGGCGGAGCCCTGTTTAACTCGAGGAGCCCTTTTTAGTATATTATTTATATGGCGGTACCCTTTAGGCTTCTTTTTTTTGTGCAAAATAAATCAATAAATTTATTGATTTATTTTATTATCCTCGAGTGGCCGCTGAGCCCCTGGAAAGTGCACACGGAGCACCGGTTGAGAACCGCTGGTTTAAAGCCACGCGTGAGTTTCAAAACTGAGTGAAGTTATCTCGTTTTAAACATCCAATTCTTGCACATAAAACCTCTTGGGTGACAAAAAAATTTCGAAAACTGGCTCATGAAACTAGAGCTTCAAAAAACGAAAAAAAATGGCACTCCTTTTTGGCAAATGTTAGAGGAGATATAATTTTCGACAAACTTTCCATTGCATGTTCAATTGGTAATTGGTTAATTGATTTCATTACAGTACTTAGTTAAAAATTTTCGACATAAGTTTCATTACTAGCATGTGTATAATTGAAGGGTTCCTCTCGATCACACGCATTCCCTCACTATTTCGCTCGCTCACTCACGGACTCGGTAGTTCTCTCTTGCCCACTTGCTCACTCGCCCAACCATTCTCTCACTCACCCGCGCACGGTCTCAGTAGATCGCTCGCCCACTCATTCGCTCTCCCGCACACTCGCCCACGCACTCACTTGCTCGCCCAGTCAGTCATTCTCTCACTCGCTCACCCATTCACTCGCTTCCTCACGAACTCAGTAGCTCACTCACTCACTATTTCGCTCGCTCACGGACTAAGTAGCTTCGTGTTGAACTGTTGTTGGTGAATTGTTGGTCGGTGTGTGTGTGTGATTTTCCGTCGATCAATTACGGTGAATTTTCCTGGCGGTGAATTGCCGGTCGATGAATTTTCTTGGCGGTGAATTGCATGGAGGTGAAATTTCCTGACGGTGAGTTTTCCTCGTGGTGAATTGCATATCGGTGAATTTTTGTCGGTGAATTTTCTGGACGTGGGGGAAAAATCAAGATTTTGGTACACTCGGTAAAGATGCCGATAAGAATACTGTATTTCATATTTTTATAAAGAAAGGTGGTTGATGACGTAAGCGTCATTCAAACCCTCTTTGTCATCAAATGTCAGCAAATCCGAAACCCTACCCCCCAACCCGATGCTGATGTAATACTTGAATGACCCCTAGCAGGATGAAGTTAAATACTTTTGCCGACGCAAAATTATCCTATTCGGTTCACGCGTTGCAGAAAAACCTGCTCCTAGGAAAACCCGGCATAAAACATTAAAAAAAAATGTTGTTCAGCCCTGATGTCAACATGATGTGGAATAAATAAAACTCACCCCCCTTAATACTCATGTCATTCTTCTATTATCGCCTCGATTCCCCTGGAAGGAGCCCCCAATTTGGCTTACGCTGTACGCGTTGCTGATATTCGACCGAAGACTAGACGTGCCCGTTAGTATACAGCTAGTACCTATATGTTTATGTCTGATCGCGTATAAGCAACATGTGCTAAAGATTTAACAAAGATCGCGTTGGGACAAGAGTCCGTCTCATTGGCTAATTTCCACCTGACTTTCAAACGAAACACTTCAACATCCTTTATTGATACAAGCTATAATGTATACAGTATATATATATATACGCATTAGAATGATAGATAAGATATGGGGAGGAAACGATGTTTATCGTGTCCTCTCCAAGAGCTTCGGTGCATCCGCATTTGACAAATTATTTTTCTGTTTTATCACTGCTAAATAGTGTGTATTGATGAATGATTTACACTGATTCATTATATTATTCAGATTATATCTCAACATTTTCCATCAAAAAATTTATAAAAATTTATCAGAGTACTTTTTTTTGGAAGGAGAATTCACATAGTTATTTGGAAAAATCTACATCATTTGTTCTCAACCTTTTTAACATGCCCAGGCCAGTGTGCTAACCACTGAACCAAATAGACTCTTGCTACCTTTTTTACATCCCGCACCACTAGTGCAATACGACTAACCTTCCTACACTCCCCTTAAACCATGAGTTTTCTATTATTTTTTTTTATGTAATCAATTACATTAATTTTTTATAAACTCTTTCACTTGTTATTTAATTCATTTTTTGGCTATTATTGATATATTGTATTTTGGTTTTTTTTTAATAAATTCAAAATCTAAACTAAAAAAATCTGTTTTTTTCTTTTTGTTTTTTTTGAATTACTAGACGAGGTGGCTGAAAAGTTTTGTTGTTCTTCACTTATTGAGATTCCAGCCTGTACAACAATATACAGGGTGTCCTGTACGCCATAATTCGGTCTTTATCTCACCAAGCGCTCGTCGGAAAGAAATGGTTCCAATTTAAAAAATGCTCAAAATTTGTTCAAAAATCACCAAGCGCCAGTTTTGGTAATGAAAATACAACGTGTCACGAAATAAAAAAAATCTCAATTTTTATATCAACGCCTACTACACAGGGAAATTAAAAAAAAAAAAAAAAGACGATTTCCCTCTAACAACTACCCCCAGGGCCGCAACTAGGGGGGAGCAGGCGGGTCTCGTGCCCCGGGCGCTGGACCTGAGGGGGGCGCAAATTTCATACTGAAACCTCTACTTCAAGATTACAAGGGGCCGTCAAAATGCGCGCTTGCCCCAGGTGACCAAGCACCTATTTGCGGCCCTGACTACTCCAGCGGTTCTGAATCTGTGTTCCGCGGAGCTCTTGGGGTGCCGTGACAGCTCGAGGTTAAATAAATCAAAAATTTTATAAATAAAAGAACCTTCGGATGTCCGCAGAGGGCTCCGTGTGTCAAAAAGGGTTAACCACGGAACAGGATTAATCCTGCATTAAATGGCTCAGCAAAAGATTAGAAGTGGGCAATATCACCCCCGGGAGGGGGAAAGGTGTCTAAGGGGGCAGTAGAAACGCTATGGGTATAATATAGGTATATCTACTCTATAATATAAAATCACAAACAAACTCGAAAAGGGCCTGTTGCTAAGCAACCGAGTGACGGAAGTGGGTGAAGTTTTTGAGTGACGGAAATCTGTTACCTTTTTATGTTACGGAAGTCGGTTACGATTTTGGGTCAAGTATTAATTTAACTCTAGCACATATTGGGACTCATTTGACCCATCGGGACCATGTTATGTGCATGTGCCGAGAGGCTCCCATATCCTACAGCAGGGCCCCTTAGGCTGGAATTTAGATGGCGAGCCACCAAACCAGCTTTTCAGGGCCCTCTGTGGTTAATTTATAGCGTGAAAAATTAAAAAATGATAAGAATCGTTCTGGTCCTGCCAGCCCTGCCCTTGTGGGAGGGGGGGGGGGGTCATGCCGAGAGATATGTATAATATACATATAACAACAGTGCTCCCAACACACAGGGTCGGGGAACCCGGGTGGGATTGTACGTATACCTTCATGGCAAAGTTAAAAGTTTTCATTTCCGGGGGCCCTTGATGGATCTCATTGTTTTCTTGCTGCTTTAACATTGAAAAATTTGCGATAGCGGAAGCACAAGATATATCCAGTCTGGGGGCTCCAAAAAATTTGCGAATTCGGTCACGGGTAGTTGCGTGGGTGGTCCTGGATTTTATTCGTTGGTAAAACGAATACAAATGAAAAATTTTCATGGCATTCGCACCGGGGGATGACCGACAAGCTTCCAAGTCGGGGCCCCATGTGTACAGGTTTCACTTTGGGGGCCTTGGATGAATCTCATTATTTCCTGTTGTAGAATTTGCAACAGCGGATGCCCGAGGTAGAGACAGTCTGGGGCCCCACTAAAGGTATGCGAATACAACGGACAACTGACTGGGGCCCGAGCTTTTATTCGTTGGTAAAACGAATACAAATGACAATTTTTCATGGCATTCTCACCGGGGGGATGACCGACAAGCTTCCAAGTCGGACATGCGTACAGGTTTCATTTTGGGGGCCCTGGATGAATCATCATTCTTTTCTGTTGGGTGTAGAATTTGCAACAGCGGATGCCCGAGATAAAGCCAGTCTGGGGCCCCACTAAAAGTATGCGAATTGGTGTCCCGGTTAATAGGTTGGGGGGCCCTGGATTTTATTCGTTGGTAAACGAATACAAATGAAAATGTTTCATGGCAATCGCAGCAAGGGATGACCGACAAGCTTCCAAGTCGGGGCCCCATGTTTACAGGTTTCATTTTGGGGGCCCTGGATGAATCTCATTATTTCCTGTTGTAGAATTTGCAGCAGCGGATGCCCGAGATAAAGCCAGTCTGGGGCCCCACTAAAAGTATGCGAATTGGTGTCCCGGGTAATAGGTTGGGGGCCCTGTATTTTATTCGTTGGTAAAACGAATACAAATGAAAATTTTTCATGGCACTCGCAGTGGAGGATGACCGACAAGCTTCCAAGTCGAGGGCCCCGTGTTTACAGGTTTCATTTTGGGGGCCTTGGATGAATCTCATTATTTCCTGTTGTAGAAATTGCAACAGCGGATGCCCGAGATAGAGACAGTCTGGGGTCCCACTAAAAGTATGCGAATACAACGGACAACTGACTGGGGGCCCTAGCTTTTATTCGTTGGTAAAACGAATACAAATGAAAATGTTTCATGGCAATCGCAGTGGGGGATGACCGACAAGCTTCCAAGTCGGGGCCCCATGCGTACAGGTTTCATTTTGGGGGCCCTGGATGAATCTCATTCTTTTCTGTTGTAGAATTTGCAACAGCGGATGCCCGAGATAAAGCCAGTCTGGGGCCTCACTAAAAGTATGCGAATTGGTGTCCCGGGTAATAGGTTGGGGGCCCTAGATTTTATTCGTTGGTAAAACGAATACAAATGAAAATTTTTCATGGCACTCGCAGTGGGGGATGACCGACAAGCTTCCAAGTCGGGGGCCCCATGTTAACAGGTTTCATTTTGGGGCTCTGGATGAATCTCATTCTTTTTGTTTTTTAATATTATACAATTTGCAACAGCGGAAGACCGAAATAAATCCAGTCTGGATGCCCCACTAAAAATCTGCGTATTGTGTTCCCGCTACTGGATGTGGGGCCCTGGATTTTATTCGTTGCAAAATTGAAAAAAATGAAAAATTTTCGTGGCCCCTTACAGGGATGTGTCCGACAAACTTCCAGGTCAGTGCTCCATGGGAATGTTGATAGGTTCTAATTCGGGGCCCCTGAATGTATCTCATTGATTTTTGTTGTTTGACATTGTAAAATTTGCCACACATCGATATATCCAGTGTGGGCCCCACTGAAATTCAGCGAATTGAATCTGGGCCCCAATTTCTGGGGGTGCTTGATGAATCTCCTTTGTTTTTTGTTGCTTTATCATTATTTTATTAAAATTCGCTTCTTCAGTAAGCTGGTGCTTTCACATGTCTCTTTCCATAGCACGCTGATAAAGGGGGACGAAATAAACAAGATATGTTGTGAAGAGAAGTGGAGGGGGGGGGGGTTGGCCGCCAAAGGTGGCAGGGGGGCACCTAGTATTTTATAATTTATCCCGCAAAATTATTTCTTTCAGTAATTTAACGATAAATTAGTCGACATATCAGCTCAAAATAGTGCACTGAAAATGTAAAAATAATTTTAGCCAGGTTTTCGGGTAAAATACCTCACTATGCGTCGTATAAATGTGAAAATCCCAAAGGAGATAAAGAAGGTCGTATAAACAGCATCTACTGTATTCCTATAGTTCCACCTATATTGGTGATTTGAGGGAAGTTTCAATACAAAGGAAGGAAAGAAATCGAATCGAAAGATTACTCTATTCACCAAGATATCACAAAAGAAAGGATTTGTCCAAGTAAAGAATGGAGAAGCATTTGGTCGCTCAGGGCACGATGATAGATATCCATCTTGGCCGCTCAGGGCACGGGTCGCACAGGGCACGGTCGCACAAGGCACGACACCATAATATAAGATCCCATGGGTTGACTTAAGTTTGGGAGGAGGCGAGGTATGACAAAATAAAATTTCTAAAAAGAGGCTGGTAGAGAATAAAAAGTCGGGAAAACTCTGAACAACACTGATAAGAATGCTTCTCGGGGATTATTCAACGGACTTTCTTTGTTTGAGCCATTTCTCGATGTCTCCAGCTGCATAAAAAAGGGATTGGGGGGAAAAAAGTGAAGAGGAAGATGGGATGGATAACAGCCTTTTTAGTAGCAACAACTTCTGTTGTTAACAAAAACAAAGGAACCACATGACTTCAGTTAGTATATAGAAACCGTTGGCTCATCTTGGGGGGTGGGGGGAGAAGCAAAGGCAGCTGAGACCAGTGCCTAGATATCTGGGGATACACGTGTGATGATGCACCAAACAGTAGTAAAAGCCCACTAACGAACGTCTCTATCAGAAAGATTAGGTACAGCAGTTCTCCCTTGCCAACGGAAAACGTTGATTATCTTTGTTCTATCATGTTTTTATTATAAACCTTCTGTGCGCTGGGGCAGCTGTTAATCGCGTTGGGAACCCTCTCGAAGTCGTTCTTTGTTCCAGAGAATATCTTGAAACAATTCTCTTGTTCGCAGCCAGGTGCATGGTACTACGGTCGTTACCGCACGTTGTTTCTAAATCTCCGTTTGATGTTTTCATATTTGCCAAAAAATCTATCTCATCCTCTATTGTAGGAGAGTTATTTAAAATAAAGAAGTTGCATATTCATTCAAGGCAGTCTTTACCGGACGCGGACTATATTCAGAACTGCAGGGCAAAGATTTTTTTTTGCTACTTCGTTATGTTACTTGGATTCTTATACGAACCCAGACTCAGGACACAGATGCGATAGCACCGGGTTGTAAAACTAATTTAATACATTGATTACATATTATATTGTTACTTTAACTGCAAAAGTCATAGCTGGAAGTTCAAGCAATTAACAGACGAACGTTAACCGATGCCCCCCCCCCCTTCTCAAATGGGCGACTTGATTTTTGACAAGTACCCTAGTCTAAAACGCTTATCTGGCTACTTAAATTGATTTTGATAAGAAAGTTTGAAACGTTAAAAAGATGACTGGGCTCACAAGATGTAGCCTCGTTAACCTCTCCCATACTGGAAATGGGAAAGGAAGGAATCATGTTTTTTTTCAGCACCATAAGTCGCCAGAAAAATAAATTCACTTCTACCCACCTCGGCATTCTACTCACCAGACTTGGTGCTAGCCACCCCTCACTTCAGAATCGTAAATGATTTCTTACACATTATTTAGTTTTGCTCTGAGTCGACTCTGCACAAGGAGGACTCTGCACGTAGGAGCGCCCCCCCCCTTTGTAACAAAATTTTTGAAGGACCGCAAGTCAAGACTTTTAGCGGGACCCCAAATTTATTTGCCCTAGGAGGATAGAGTAAAATCAATAATAATAATAAAGTAAGAGAGTAAGAGATATAAGATCTTGACCATCACATCCTGCAGCAAGGCCCTAGGCCCTGATCTTGGTGGGCCCCATGCCCAGAGCCGTAACTACGCTGGGGGCAACTGGGGCCCCGGGAAAAATGGGAGCCTCCCCAAAAGCGTCCACTTATTTTGCATAATTTTTTTCTTGTAAAGGGCCCTTCCAGAAAAATGTCTGTCCCGGAGCGTCGAGAATGACTCTGCCCATGCCAGATTTTTTACGGGCCCTTGCATAGTGAATTTATGGTGTAGAAAAAGAAAATAATTGTCTCGGTACACCCAGCCTAGAGATTCCTGTCAGCTCCACCCTTGTGGGAGGCCATGTATAATGCACCGGTAAATTAGAACAGGCTCGTCTCAAGTACGTACGGGACTCAAACGCGTACACAGGAGGAGGATCGGTGAGTTACATTGATGGTTTGAATTAGGACAGGGAATCGATTAAAATATTTAACTGGTTAATCAAAAAAATTTAATCGATTAATCGCACGATTAATCGAATACTTTTCGTAACTATATAATATTAATTGATGCCGCAAAATTTTAATTTGTTCTTTCACGCACCTATTCGCTAGATGTAATCAAGTAGCCTATAGGAATAGACTAAGAAATTAAGGCTGCCACTTGAAATAATTTAATACTCGTATGATGAACATATCTTGTTAAAACTCGGAATTTCTTCATTTGGATCTTGAGATTTTTTTTTAAAATCGATTATTTTAGGTTAGTCACTGATTTTTTGAAACTAGTTTTGATCAGACAGAAACTTGTTTTTCATCAAGCTCCTCTCAAATGGTGCTTGTGAGGAAAAGAACTGATACTTCAAAGAATACGAACAAGTACTGTTCATAGTGGAGACAATAAATTTTGGTCTCGCCTTTTCTAACACTCCCATCAAACTCAATTTGAAATTTAAATGGTCACAATTTTTATGTTGAATGGACTTTTATTTCCCAATGCCGAAAAATTTGATCAAAATATTGATTCAAATTTATTTAAATATCGCCACTTAGGGGGCCATTCAAGTATTACGTAAGCAGATTTTCAGCCATTTTTGACCCTCTCCCCCCCTTGTCAGCAAAACGCTGGCCTCCTTCGCCCCCCCCCCCCCGTCAGCAAAATTTCGTCATCAGCTCTGCCCTTCTGAATCCTAACTCATATTTTCATAAAGGGTGGTTGATGACGTAAGCATTTTCCAACCCCCCCACTCCTTTGTCATCAAAAGTCAGCAAATCGGAACCCCCCCCCCTCCCCATCGATGATGACGTAATACTTGAACGGCCCCTTATCGAAAATGATATACATTGGTACAATAATTTAGGATATTTAATCGGTACATCAATCAAGTCAAATTACTAACTTTTTAGGCCGGTATTACACTATAAAAGTTCTTTGTCGAAGATCATTCATAAAATAAGTTTGACAAAAAAATTTGATAGTGTAATGGGCAACTTTGATAAAAAACGCTCTTTATCAAAGTTTCTTTTACCAAAGTCAGCCTCTTCATCCAATATTTGAGAAACGATTAATGTTGATGCTTTCTATGCTGCAGTTTCGATTGCTCAAGTTTATATACTACTAGGGGGGCTCTGCCACCCTGCCACCTTTGGGGGCCAACCCCTCCCCCCTCCACTTCTCTTCACAACATATCTTGTTTATTTCGTCCCACTTCATCAGCGTGCTATGGAAAGAGACGTGTGAAAGCACCAGCTTACTGAAGAAGCGAATTTTAATAAAAATAATGATAAAGCAACAAAAAACAAATGAGATTCATCAAGCACTCCCAGAAACTGGGGCCCAGATTCAATTCGCTGAATTTCAGTGGGGCCCACACTGGATATATCTCGGGCTACCGATGTGTGGCAAATTTTACAATGTTAAACAACAAAAAGCAATGAGATACATCCAGGGGCCCCGAATTAGAACCTATCAACATTCCCATGGAGCACTGACCTGGAAGCTTTTCGGACACACCCCTGTAAGGGGCCACGAAAATTTTTCATTTTTTTCAATTTTGCAACGAATCAAATCCAGGGCCCCACATCCAGTAGCGGGAACACAATACGCAGATTTTTAGTGGGGCATCCAGACTGGATTTATTTCGGTCTTCCGCTGTTGCAAATTGTATAATGTTAAAAAACAAAAAGAATGAGATTCATCCAGAGCCCCAAAATGAAACCTGTTAACATGGGGGCCCCCGACTTGGAAGCTTGTCGGTCATCCCCCCCTGCGAGTGCCATGAAACATTTTCATTTGTATTCGTTTTACCAACGAATAAAATCCAGGACCACCCACGCAACTACCCGTGACCGAATTCGCAAATTTTTTGGAGCCCCCAGACTGGATATATCTTGTGCTTCCGCTATCGCAAATTTTTCAATGTTAAAGCAGCAAGAAAACAATGAGATCCATCAAGGGCCCCTGGAAATGAAAACTTTTAACTTTCCCATGAATGTATACGTACAATCCCACCCGGGTTCCCCAACCCTGTGTGTTGGGAGCACTGTTGTTATATGTATATTATACATATACATACCTCTCGGCATGACCCCCCCCCCTTCCCCACAAGGGCAGGGCTGACAGGACCAGAACGATTCTTATCATTTTTTGATTTTTCACGCTATAAATTAACCACAGAGGGGCCCTGAAAAGCTGGTTTGGCGGCTCGCCATCTAAATTCCAGCCTAAGGGGCCCTGCTGTAGGATATGGGAGCCTCTCGGCACATAAACATAACATGGTCCCGATGGGTCAAATGGGTCCCAATATGTGCCAGAGTTAAATGAATACTTGACCCGAAATCGTAACCGACTTCCGTAACATAAAACGTAACAGATTTCCGTCACTCGAAAACTTCACCCACTTCCGTCACTTGGTTGCTTAGCAACAGGCCCTTTTCGAGTTTGTGATTTTATATTATAGAGTAGATGTACTTTGGGAGTTGATAAAGTAATTAAGAAATGAGTGGTAGGTATCAATTGGATATCCAAGTTTTCGATTCGATGAAATGAATTAGTTCATACGATTTGAACGGTATAAAAAATATAAAAATCATTTTAAATAAACTGAAGAAAAAAATTGTTTTTTTGCTTCCATCACATACTGAAGTTAGTGGGAGCTACAAAGACCTTAATTCCCTTTGTTAATATCAGAGATTTGAATTTCTGTAGCTGAATGAAAAACAAACGTTTGGATGCTTATCGGTTCTAACGAATTTAATTCCGTCCTAGTGAACCTGCAATGCAATAACAAAATAATGTTGAAAATATCGTTATAACGAATGGGCATATTTATATCTATATATGGGATATAAGGGGTCATCTTAAAGTAACACGTCACCAATCGTGGGGGGGGGGGGGTCCATTTGCTGACTTTTAAGGACAAGGTGGTGGAAGGGGGGTGTTCAAATGATGATTTTTTGTGAGCAATAGAGGTAGGAAAATATGAAATTCGGCTATATATATATATGTTGGGCTGGTATATATGAAATGTTGGTACATATATTTGGTTGGTAGATGTAGATATGAAATGATAAATACTGTACTTTCGGAAATAATATATATAGCATATTGTGGAATATATATATATGGCCTATACTCTGTGCCGTCTTACCACATGGGCCCGGGGGCCTCAAGAGAAAAAAGACCTCACAAAAATGAAATGTGGTTGGAATTTTCGAGAATTTACCATGTAGGGCCTCAGAAAAATCATTTGGCCCATGATGCTCTTAAGATGGCCCTGCTTATACTTCTGGCATTTTTGCAATCAGGTAGTGGGGCCTCATGATGCTCTCAAGTTTTACAGATATGGTTTATAGCAAGATCGGGTAGGACGGGGCATGTCATGGGTCATGGTGGCAATTTAGGAGTCCTCAAATTTTAGAGAGCGGGGGTCGTTTCCAAGTTTTCCTTTGGGGAGCCAAACTGGTGGATCGAGTTTTTTTCAATGGATTAAGTTCCATAAAAATCAAAAGTTGTATTTCAAGAACAAAGCCCGAATCTCTGAAGTACTACCGTACTATTGCGAAAATCGACTTCAGGTGTGTTCTGTCAACGTTATAGCTAGATGGCTATCTCTAGCTATAGATAACGCTGGTTCTGTTCATTCCCAGAACCACTCGAAGAAGGATCGACATAACTAAAGGTTTGTGTCAGAGGTCCTCAGTCTTTGTAAACCATGCACCACAGTGGTCATCGGCTGAAGTTGGTTTTCAACTTCCAACCGTGAATCTGGCTCACGCTAAAAGTCTCGCCACTGAAAGCAACAGGCCTACAACGGTTCAAATATTCAGTCTCATTACGCTTCACTCCCAATTTAAAATATTGATGTCAGCACTGAATATCAGGCACAACACTGAGACTGTTAGGCACACGCTCATGTAAGTTGCAAACCAACTCGTTCAGTAGTATATTCCCCATGGCGATAGACCAGAGTTGTGCTCGGTTTGAAAGAAAATCTTTGTAAACGTCAGATCTACTGAAATATCGGTAACAATTCGACAGTCCACTTACATCCGTGATTTTTAAAATATTTCCTTCCATTTTACCCTTGTCTCAACGTTTACCCACTGCTCCCCAGAATACTTCAAGTAGCACTTCAAAGCACTAAACAAATCAATATCGACAGCTCGCCTCTGGTAAAGGTTTGCGACTACCCTAGAATCTGTGACTCACACTTTGAGAAACACTGATTTGCAGTACACGGGTAATTAATTCAAACCCTACGTGAATATTTTTAATGCTTGTGACATTTTTAATTGAGTTGCTTATTTTTTAAAGATATGACATCCATATTTGTTATGTACATCTTTTTCTTAGCCACCTCGTTGGGCATTTTGCCTGTTGTGGCCTTGTATTTGTATTTAATATTTAATAAATAATTTTAATTTTCTTCAATTTTCAAGTCTGTACGAGGACCACCTGTTCCTCGTACAGACCCATCGCGAATAGGTTGAACTAGAAAACTCGAATTATTATGGTGTATCGGTTTTCACGAATATTGGATGTATCGAATGTTTTCACGACTTGGTTATATCCGGGCTTGACTGTTTATGCATGACATCACTGAATTTGTTGGTTCATATTGATGATACATTTATTTCATTATCATCTGAGATGGTTGACAGTGAGCCAATACATTACATGAGATGTAAAATCTTTTATCCAACATTGCCTCATCACCAATGTTTGATAAAAGACTTACGCTGATGCACTTCCATCCTGCACTGTGACGTATTAACTCTTCGAAAACCTGTTCTTTCACCTTCTCCTCTCACTTGCCACTCCCTTCTCTCTCTGGGAACAAAAAAAATATTATCTAACGGTGTGTATTTCTTGGATTAAAAAAATTTGTGTTTTCAACAATAAATGTGATAGAAAATCGGGAACGCAACTAGGCTGGGGCACTGTCCCAGGGCTCCGAGCCAAATGGGGCCCACAAAAATTTACACTAACCAGGGGTCTGTTTTCCGGACCCTTCACAAAATTCCGGATCAGAAAAACGAACCCATAACGAAATAAAAAAAAGATAACGAATCCATAAAATTGAAATTTTTCATTTCTTTGGCGATAGATCAACTAGATTATTTCGCTTCCTACAAAATTACGTATTTCTCACAAAATTAATGACACATTTCATAAAAATAAAGAAAATTTCACAAACAGGATCCTGCAATAAAGTGTGAGCAGACCCCTGCTTACCCCATATAGAAGTCGGCCCCGTAAAGGCATAATAAGGCCTTATAGGAAAATGAGTTTTATGTCACCCGCAGCTCACTTGCCCAGTTCACGGTTTTACTGCTGCTCCCCAGAATAGTTAAGCAGTGCCGTCTTAAGGCATGGGCGCACCTGCGCACGGCCCGGAGGCCTCAAGAGAAAAGGGGACCTCACAAAAATGGGATCTGGTTGAGATTTTCAAAAATTTGCCTAGTAGGGCCTCAGAAAAATCATTTGGACCGGGGACCATGATGCTCTTAAGACGGCCCTGTAGTTAAGTGGTGTTTTCAGTTATAAAAGTACCAATTCAAAGCAAAAAGAGGCACAAAAATCAATATCTTCTTCTCGCCGGGACGCCCCTAGAAGCCACGGCGCACACTTTGAAAAACCCTATCATATCACATCACTGGATTTGATGGTTCACATTAATGATACATTAATTTAATTACCATCTGTGGTATTGGAAATTAAAATAAACTATTATATCTTGGGTGACCAACTTCTTTCTATTCGAGGGCCAATATAATGCTCAGTTGCTACATCCACTCCGATGTATATGCTACGATTCAAGCTCGCAGACAAGGTGAGATGGCAAAAGTCCGAAAAATGATGCAAATGTTTTTATTTGGGACTCATTACCAAGTCGAAGCCCGTTTTTATTCAGTCAATAAACCATCGTTAACTTATTAGTACTTGACGCTTATTAATTACTTAATAAATATGGTAATTGAAAAGTTTAAGATTCAATTAATATTAATTAATTTTTATTTATTTTATTTATTCTCAACAGTAAAAACCCGTTTTGAAGAATAAAAAAACGATAATGAACTTATTAGTTTTCCTAAATGCTGCCACGTGTCCAAGTTAACGTTCACTTGTACTCAAGGCTATTAGTTAGTGTCCCGACATCTCCAGAGGGGTGCGGGGTCATGATGCAATCGGTGGCGAGGCAGATCAGGGGCGAAGCGCACTCAGCACCCCCGTGCGTCAGCGCGAGCAACGAGCCATCATAACGAAATAAGTTTTACTTTTTTTTTTAATATTCATTACTATTAATTCATTAATAAGTGTTATTCACACTAGTAATTATAACTGTTGAATTATTAATTAATCAAGACTGGTGGGGCACTATTAAGTTAATGATGTTAAATTAATTCATTTAAAATGGGCTTTAACTGGTAGAAGTAAATTAATTATGGCATCAATTACTTAAATAGCGTCAAAACCTCATCATGGTGGTTATTTCGTTTGTTAATTCATTATTTGTTTATAATTATCAAATTATTATTCATAAACTAATAATTTCATGGTGATTAATTGATTCATTTAAAGCGGACTTTAACTTGGTAAAAATCCGAAATGAAAACATTTACAAACGTTTTTTTCGGACTTTCACCAACTCACCTTGATATAAACCCGAGTCTCGGGGATTTCACCGTGACATGAGCCGCAATAAGTAATATGATGAAACATGGACAATTTAGTCGCTAAACTTTCACTCTGGGCGTTGCGTGTATTCCTCAACTTCTTCATAAACTGACATATTCATCAAGTTGTGTTCCCAGCTAGATGTAATGCATCAAAGTAATTAGCTTCTTCCGCAAATTATTTCATCCAATACAATCATCCACACAGTGACGTCGGAGCCGTGGGTGCTCAAGAATGCGCAGTAATTTGTAACATGGATCCGAGCACTCCCAGAATTGATTCAGAAATTAAAATTTCCGATATAAAACTAAAGACGAGCACCCACAGTTTAGAAACACTTCCGACGCCCCTGCATCCACATAAGCTTCATGTTTTTTAAAACCGAAGCCATTACACAGAGGTTGCAAATGATAAATTTCCTACAGCAAATGGTAAAAAAATTTCTTCATCCATAACTTCTACCAGCAACAGCCCAACACTAACGAAAACTGACGAAAACTTTTGCAAAAGCAATTTTATATAAATCTTTTATAATGTAATGTGGTCCATTTCCTTTATAAAATAAATTTTATAAAAAAAATTTGAATATAAAATTTATAAAAGATTTTCGTCAAATTTTATAAGAGAAATTTTATCAAACTTTTATAATTTAATACCGGCTTAACCCCTTTAATTTAAATGGCACTGAATACATAGATTTATTAATGCATTTCCTCTTTAGATAGAGTATGACAATTCAATAACACCAAGCATACTGTTTGCCAGTTCGTGCATTTTTAAGGTGCAAAATTTGGTGGGTTCTTTTTCAGGGGTTTTTCTCTAACCACTGCAATCTAAATAAAATTGATTACTATACTAAATAACATTGAGATTTATTAAAGTATCTCTATTTAGATAGTGAATGACAATGCAATAACATCATTAGAAAGCATACTGTTTGCGAGTAAGTGCAGTTTTAAGGTGTAATTTTTGGTGGGTTTTTCATGGGGTTTTTCAAGGTTTTTTCCGGGTTTTTTTAACCTGGGTTTTTGTTGGGCAAAATCAGACCAACCTTGCTGACACTGGTCACAGCAATGTAGCACCCGTCAGTATACATACACTACTCTGATTAGGGATGACAGCAGGTTTTTGACGGTTTAAACAGTGGTTTAAACTGTCATGTGAAAAACCCGCCGTCAAAAACCTTAAATATTGATTTTCAATATGAATTGCCTGTTGAAAACACACGCATATTGATTGCATGCAATGTTTAAAGTTACTATGTTATATAAAGAATGAATACTTAATATGATTGTAAATAATTTTTTCTGCTTTGTACAGAATTATTTTGGACAATATATGTGTGAGGATGACGTCACTGTCCACTACCATGGTTTTTAACAGCTAGCTGTGCGGAGATATATTTTGGAAAGAGAAAATTCAACTGCCCCTGGGGGAAATCGAACCCACGTCCTTGCACTTTCCGGGTGAACGCCCTAGACCACTATCAGGCAGTTGAATTTTCTCTCTTTCCAAAATATATCTTCGGTCACTATTAAATTATCTAGATAATCACTGATACTTAAAACAATACCCTAATTGTGCATAACATTACTCTGGGGGTCATAGGTGGAGATAGACTTGGAAGTCTGGGGGGGGGCACGGTCATTATTGCTGGGGGGGCACGATGATGATGATGTCAAGTCATATACATTAGATCAGTCGACTCCACCTTTGACGCTGAGGGGGCATTACCCCCCACGACCCTCCCCGTATCTCCGCCCATGCTGGGGGTACGGGAAGGAAACAAAGGTTGGGTACCACTATGCTATATGGTCCATAGGAAAAAGGAAAATTCAATCAAAAAGTGCCACTTTTTCACCTGGTAGTCCAAAATTGAACTTTTTTTTTCACAAATCTCTCACATAGTCTCATATTAAGATACCTGTATTCGGATAAGCAGTTTTTGAGGAAAAACTACTGAGAGTACGGGAACTTTAATTATAATCACTCTATATATCAGTGTTTCCCAAAATTTTGATATAGCGGACATCGTGTAGTAAAGGCAAATGATAATTAACAAGGAGAAAGTTATCTAAAATCTTCTAAATAGGCTATGCAAATGCACTTTTTTTGTCAAAATTATATACAAAATGTCCAACTTCTCTATAACGCTTGAAAAACAACCACGTCATGATAAAATTCAAAAAACACACACCCTCGTCGTAGTTTGAATTTCGGCTCTGGTAAAATTTCAAAATCTGGTCAAAGTGGACACTGGGCTTGCTCAGCTACATATTACATCATTTGGATGATGTATAAACAGTAAACAATGTTAGAGTGAGATAGATGGCTTTTTCTCGGCCCGAGATATCAAGGAAACAGTTATTTCCTTGGGACTCGAACCCAGGCCCTCTTGCATATCGGACAATAACTGTTTCCAGTAAACAATATTGTTTGGTCAAGGCCTACAAAAGAGGGTGCGGTGATCGGATTTGACATAGGCGATTGATGCTACATACAAAATAAGAGATCGAAGTACAGTCTGCACAATTTGATGGAAAGTTGTTCCAATCAATAATTGTACGGAGGGAAAGAAAGAGTTTCGACTTTTGGGAGTGATTGACTCTATTGGGAAAATGTGAAGATTTGATTAGAATGTGGGTAGTGTCAATGTGGAAATAGCCGTGGGTAATTTTTAAAAGTAGGGATAGGCCAGCGATATATCTACTGGAGGTAAGTGGGAGGATATTAAGTTGGCGTTTGAGCTGTGTGACGGAAACAGAGGAAGACCAGCAGCTTAAAATAAGGCGGGTCGATTTATTTTGGATATAGATTCCAGCTTATCTATATTGCTTAGTGTATAGGGATCCCAAATTTCGTAGGCATAGGAGAGGGCAGGAAAGATATAAGTGTGGAAACATAGAAGTCGGAGGTGGCGGCAGGAATATTTGAGATTATGACGAAGGAAAACAAGTTTTTGTAGGCATTTTTGAAATATATAATCCGTGTGGAGGTTCCAACGAAGGTCGGTAGAAATTATTACACCCAGATATTTGTAATGGGAAACACCTGTGATTAAAGAATTATTAATTGAGACTACTATGGATATTTTTATACAATTTTACACGAGCACTTAGGATTTTAATTGTTTGTTATTTCTTTCTTGTGTTTTAACTTCAATAATCTGCAACTTTTTCTAAAATCACCAAATTTACACATACTTTGTGCAATTAAAAAAAAATCGTCGTGTTAAAGTATGTAACACCATAGTGTTGAGAGTTACAAAGTTTCAAGACATTTGAATGAGTGGTGTTCGTTATTTAAGGATTAGGATAATTTCCTCATCAAACAAAAAACATAGTTTTGAGAAAAGAGAATTTTAGTATAAAACATATTAGCACACACACACATATATATATAATGCCTGCGTCATTCCATTTCAAATCACCCGGCAAAATGCCAAAATGACACCCATAGTCTCAGATTTCAATGATTTTTTTCCAAGTACCAAAGGATGTTTAGAGGTGTTGCCAGTTCGATACCTGGTTCGTCCTTGTCCTGACACAGGGATACAACAAAAGCGGCGACAAGACCGCAGGAAAAAATTGCTACCGCAAGGAGTCCCCCATCGAGGGGTTAGCGCACCAACCCCTCGACGAGTCTAAAAACAAGACTGCTCGTTCGGAATCGGCAATAAATAGTAGGTCCCGGTCTAATTAGCCCTCGTGTGCAGAAAATGACCGTGGTGCGACGAAAATGATCAATGATCTTTAATCTATTTATTTTAAGGGGGATTGGTGCACGAAAATTTTCGAAAAACATATTTTCAAATTCTTCAATTTTCAAATACTGTGAAATTTTCTGCGTTTAACTGTGTTCGAGTTTTTGTTCTACCTGTACTAGAAATACTTTTAGAATATTTTAACATAAACTGCTGGCAGGTGGGTCATTCCATGTCAAATCACCTAGCCATGACACCCATAGTCTCAGATTTCAATCATTTTTTTTTTATTTGTTGCATTTACCATCCTTATTAACCGTGTGAAATATTATTTGCATATCTTTAAAACTTTTTGAGAAAAAAAATGTTGAAATTTATCAAAAACTGGTGCAGGTGACTTTTCCGAGGCTCAATTTTTAAGCGGCATTGTTTGAGAAAATAAATCATAACTTTTTCAATTTTCAATATATTCAAGTGAAATTTTCACTAAAGTGTTCACAAAAGCATAAAAAATATGAATAAAAATAATTCATACACTTACGTTTGAAATTTACATGCAAAAAAATTATATAAACTTTGTTTTTGTGGAATTTTTCGTTAGAAAACATACAATTTTTCAAACGTATTTTTAGACCAGAGGCACAGCAGTTACCAAAACAACTTTTATTTTAAACTTCTCCTAAATATATGAAGTAAAATACTGGAGAAAAAAAAATAATGGTTTTTTGACCGTTAATATGTTTATTCTGGCTCGCAACACAAAATTCATCGAAATAAGACTGGATCGTTCCGATTTCAAATCATTCAACTAGATACTGAAATGCAACCCATCACCCAGGATTCCAATTATTATTTTTTATTTATTGCTTCTACCATGCTTGTTAACCATGCAAAGTTTCATGTACATATCTCAAAAACTTTTTGAGAAAAAAAATGTTTTCTAACCTCACGAATGACGTCTCTCAGGCTAACCCCATTCAAGCAAAATTATTTGTGAAAATATATCATAACTTTGCAGATTTTCAATATATTAAAATGAAATTTCCACTAAAATGCTCACAAAAAAATGCAGATTATGACTAGGAAAGAAAATTTAAACCTTTGCATTAAAAAAATTAGATTGCAAAAAAATCGTAGAAATTTAATTTTTGATTCTTTTTATAATAAAAACACAATGGCTCACCTTTGCTTTTTCATTTACAAAAGCTCTCCTGCTTTTCGCACAGCATGTTCAGTGACATTGAACTCTTCCGATTTTTTTCCTTGTTCCCTTTTCTTAAAGCAGGGGCCAGAGTTAAAATTTGCAGTTTTCCCCTTGTTGTGACGGTTAAATTGAGTCTTATTTCTAATTAACTTTATCAAAATAATCATATTTGCCTTCTGTTTAATAAGTGTGCTTTGAGATTCATTTTCTGGTAATTCTTCAAAAACTTTACAAACATTTGATTTTAAAGTGTTACAACCAATTCAACTTTTCTTTTGGCATTGTTTGACTTACACTGTGGAGCTACCCTATGAAGTTTAATTGGTGACTCTTCTATGTTCTGTAGAGATGGATTTATTCTTTCAAGTGCTTCTTGTTTAATTATTGACATTTTTCCAAGTTACTTCTCTACATTACTATCACTGTTCATCTCTTCACAGTATTCAGTTTCTTCACCTAATTTATTGTTGTTTATATTCACTGTCCCTACAGGCATGGCATATTTTTTGCCCTGGAATTAATTTTGTACAACCATTTATTTCATTTATACATGAAAAATACAAGTTTACTATCCTTAAACCTTTAGTTATTTTTTTCTTATGACATTTTAAAGGATTAAAGCATGCTTTCGGATATATTTCATACTTTGAGAAAAAAGCTCTATGATGCTTAAACACACAATAGATAAATGTTCAGAATTTGCTTCACTCCTCAATAGTGATGTTCGATTGGTCCAATGATGTAATGGGTAACAGATTTTACACTTTTTCATAACACTTTTTATGACAGTCAGATCCAGTTTTTTTTCCAACACTATAAATTTCAAGTGTCTTTTCTGACATTTTACTTTGAATTCCAAAATGATGATATAAAATATTTAGCTCAGATGGAAATTGTGTTATCATAAGAAAAATTTGCTAACCCTGGAGTAAGCTACTTTATGGAGCACATTCTCTGTCTTCAGCAAGATCATAATTGAGACTTGCATCATTTGATCGGGGGGGGGGGGCAGTTTAGTTCTAACACTTTTGTTTTAGTTTTCGCAATGAAGCAGCAGCAGTGATTTTATCATCACCTGCTGGATGATAAAGTCTTATAATTAAATAAGACACCAGCTGCCTTCTGAAGGACAAAGACCAGTGTGCCATAGTTTATATCTTCACAGAAGCTATTATTATATTTTACAATCATCATCACAACAAGAAACATCACATCTTATATATCACCACCAGGCATTATATACATTAGGTTTCCAATTCTACTCTCTTCCATCTGCCTCAGCTACAACAATTTGGTTGTAGCTGATAATTATTTCATTCTTTGTGATTTAATGCCTCATATTCTGGCCTTTTATCAGCAATTTTAAATTATTTCTTGGGAAAACTATATAGAGGCTTGTGTTAAATATTATAATGTAGATTTTTTTTCACACAAGTATAACCATTTCATATTTATCATATACATTAAATATATGTTTATTAATATATATGCTGTAAAAATCAAAGTAATTAAAAAAATTAACACTGTTGTGGTAAAATAACTTTATAATTAAGCATGTTGAAAAACTTCAAAAATACATCTATATATATGATTAATATTATCTGGATTTATCAAATGCAAAATAATTCTTTATGCAAAAATATATCAGATTTCAAAAGTTCGTCTTTGTTGCATCATAAGAAACCTTTTTTTTTCACCAACTCCCATTTGACACATTGCATTAACATTTTTAATTATTTCATGAATTCATTTAATCCTAGAATTTTCAAATTTATTAATTGTTTTAAATTATTGCATTAACTACTCATGAAACATAATTTAGTGAATACTGTAATAAATGTATAAGCGTACATGAAAAATAAAATATACATTTCTTTTTACTAAGCATGAATCATTATATTAAGTCAAAATGTACAAATATAATTGAATATAAGTACAATTGTGTTTTGTTACTCAAATGTATTAACTGTCAAAATAATGTTTACTTTTCTACAGTCTTCTTAATATATTAATAGGATTGAATTTTTAAAACAATTGAAAATTGATGCAGTGCATCCAAAAAAAAGTGTTTAAAAAATTGTGTTAAAAGTAAAAAAAATAATAATAAAAAAATTAAATTTAAATGACTTTTTTCCTCTAAGGTTTACATTTTTTCTATTCATAATCTGCATTTTTTTGTGAGCATTTTAGTGGAAATTTCATTTGAATATATTGAAAATCTGCAAAGTTCTGATATATTTTCACAAATAATTTTGCTTGAATGGGGTTAGCCTGAGAGACGTCATTCGTGAGGTTAGAAAACATTTTTTTCTCAAAAAGATTTTGAGATATGTACACATGAAATTTTGCATGGTCAAACACGAATGGTAAAAGCAATAAACAAAAAATAATAATTGGAATCCGGGATGATGGGTTGCATTTCAGTATCTAGTTGAATGATTTGAAATCGGAACGATCCAGTCTTATTTCGATGAATTTTGTGTTTGGAGCCAGAATAAACATATTAACGGTCAAAAAAACCATTATTTTTTTTCTCCAGTATTTTACTTCATATATTTAGGAGAAGTTTAAAATAAAAGTTGTTTTGGTAACTGCTGTGCCTCTGGTCTAAAAATACGTTTGAAAAATTGTATTTTTTCTAACGAAAAATTCCACAAAAACAAAGTTTACATAATTTTTTTGCATGTTAATTTCGAACGTAAGTGTATGAATTATTTTTATTCATATTTTTTATGCTTTTGTGAACACTTTAGTGAAAATTTCACTTGAATATATTGAAAATTGGAAACGTTATGATTTATTTTCTCAAACAATGGCGCTTAAAAATTGAGCCTCGGAAAAGTCACCTGCATCAGTTTTTGATAAATTTCAACATTTTTTTTCTCAAAAAGTTTTAGAGATATTCAAATAATATTTCACACGGTTAATAAGGATGGTAAATGCAACAAATAAAAAAAAAATGATTGAAATCTGAGACTATGGGTGTCATGGCTAGGTGATTTGACATGGAATGACCCACCTGCCAGCAGTTTATGTTAAAATATTCTAAAAGTATTTCTAGTACAGGTAGAACAAAAACTCGAACACAGTTAAACGCAGAAAATTTCACAGTATTTGAAAATTGAAAAATTTGAAAATATGTTTTTCGAAAATTTTCGTGCACCAATCCCCCTTAAAATAAATAGATTAAAGATCATTGATCATTTTCGTCGCACCACGGTCATTTTCTGCACACGAGGGCTAATTAGACCGGGACCTACTATTTATTGCCGATTCCGAACGAGCAGTCTTGTTTTTAGACTCGCGAGGGGTTGGTGCGCTAACCCCTCGATGGGGGACTCCTTGCGGTAGCAATTTTTTCCTGCGGTCTTGTCGCCGCTTTTGTTGTATCCCTGTGTCAGGAAAGTTTTCCCCTGTGTCAGGACAAGGACGAACCAGGTATCGAACTGGCAACACCTCTAAACATCCTTTGGTACTTTAGGTGAGTATCTTATCGACCTGGGCTACCGCGCGCGCCCAACAGATTAAAGTTCATTTAAAACTTCAAAATCTCTTAACTATGATTACTTTAAATCAATTTCCATTTCGTTGCGTTGCTCGAGTTTTTCGAACATGTAACCGAGTCAACACGTAACAGAATGGACAAATAAGCCTGAATATTTTATCATTGAAAATATAAATTATAGATAAAAACTTTGGAGCACATATCTCCATGTGCAATCACTAAATGTTGATATAGATTAAAAAAAACAAAAAACAAACTCAATCATTTTTGATAATCTCGTAACAGAGGGAACAACAGCGGAAAATCTGGTACTAAAGACATAACACGAATCTCAAGTCATTTTTCAAAAGTCAAATCCAAAACTGTTGGTCAAGTATTAGAAGTAAACCTTTCAATGAGCTGAAAAAGTGTTATCATATTTAATCTGGTTTAAAAATATATAGTCGACGCTCGATATAGCGACCCCCTTCGTTCCGTCGAAAACGGACGTTATATTGGGAGGGTCGTTATATCAAAATTAAAACATATATAACAGTTGTTCTGTGAATAAATTTAGGACTCATCCTACCGGTCGTTTTAATGGAATGGTCGCTATAACGTGTAGCGCCGTTATAACAAGCTTCGACTGCATTTTAAGATGGAGAAAATATCGGGACATGAACAAAATAAATGAGAAAAAAACTTTTTTTTCAAAAAACTATAGTCATTATCTACGGCACGTATATAAACCTGCTTCTAAGTTGTTTTTTTTAAATTTTAGATTTACATCGTCTCCTTGTTTAACCCTTTTTCAAGCTGTTACTGCAAGATTTTGAAGTTTTACTACAAACAATGGTTTAAAAAAAATGATACCATCTGAAACCAGTGCCGTCTTAAGGCATGGGCCCACCCGGGCACGGCCCGGGGGCCTCAAGAGAAAAGGGGCCTCACAAAAATGAGATTAGGTTGAAATTTTCAATAATTTGCCTGGTAGGGCCTCAGACATATCACTTGGCCCGGGGGCCCATGATGCTCTTAAAACGGCCCTATCTGAAACAAATGAAGAAATACCATATGACGGAATGACAGAGTTAAATGAGAACTGGAAAAAAATTTAAATTACTACTAGAGTGCTTTGAAATTTTGTAAAAAAATTAAAAGTCCCGAACTTCGTTCGTACACTTTTTTTTGGGGGAATGACCCTTATATTTTCAACACGTTTGCTGTCAAAGTCTGTAATTTCAAGGGATTGCTCATCATATTTACTTTAGCATCTTGTTGACTTTTTGAATGTGAAATTGAATACTCTGACGGTTATGCAAAGCAAGCAAATACCATAAAATAGCTTCAGAATTTATTCTGACAATAATTACACTTAATTGCTATACAATAATATTCAGTAACTATTACTTCAAAGAACGCGATGTATAAAGTGGGCCCAAAAATTCATGTTTACTCGGGCCCCAAACTTACAAGGAAAGGGCCCTGGGCGGAGAGATTTCACTGAACAAAATTTCTTCTCGTGAAAAACTTCGAACTCATGTTGAATGTTTACTTAATGCAATAATCACTCTGAAAAGAATGAATTAAAAAAAAAATCACTCACCCATTTCTTTATCATGAGCATCATTTGGTACAGTTTTGCACTATAGAAGTAATAAAAGTTCTTTTTGATACTTTTTTTTATCAAACATGTGATTGATAACAAAATAAGCACTCTTTATAGACTTCTATAACTTTGTTTCTGTTTGAAGAAAAAATTAAAAAAAAGTTTTGACAAAACAGTTTTACATTTTTAAGCACTTTGTCCTTCCCAAGAAACAGAACAAAAAAATATTTCAGATGGCTTCAAAATCTCACCTGGCGAGACTCGAGTCGCCAATAGTTGGCGGGAATATTCGTTTATCTTTTGTTCCGAATCGAGCCGTTTGGCTTTCAATCCAGTAAAACATCTGTCATGATCGTTGATTCCCGCCCGAACTTTAGCCAGAAAACCGTTAGTAGCCCCACTAGCCAACAGACAAGCCTAGTGAATGGATGTCGTGATAGGGCGCTCTCTGAGAATTGCGCATTGTTTTATCTCTATCTATAACGCAGCCGTCAATTAACTGTTTTGCGAATTTTAAACTTGATCCATATTTAAAAAAAATACTCTGAACCAAAGCATAGCCAATCAAAATTTACAAATGTGAAAAATAATACAAAATGAATTTTGCGAAAAGTTGATGAAAAGTTGTGTTTCTTTTGTGTGCAGTACTTATACACAGTATGTGGGTGTTTATTCTAACGTGGCATCTCACCTCTATGGATAACATTTTAAAAATTACTTCCTATCTGGTAGATGCAGATGAAAGAACGAAGGTAGGACGCATGATTTTGATATTAATATTTTTTTGTGGAACGCACTGTTTTTTTACTGTATATATGTTTTATAGTACTTTATACGTTAATATCGATGTGCTGTACGTTTTGAATTCACTGAAAAGCAATTTCTTTCAACATATAGTTGTACTGTAAATGCATTTCGTTAATGATTAAGGTACAGTAGAACTGAATGAAATATATATATATATTATCTATTTTGGCGTATATACAACAGTATATTGTACATTATGTACCAAGTTATCTTTGCTATGCCTATAACTATTTAAGAACTTATTGTTTGCATTGTTGAGATGAGAGCGACATGTATGCTTTTTACACAGTACATTTTGGTTGATGGGAGAAGGGCGCCCCGTAAGTTATAATTTAGAATCGTAAATTATCCTCATAAGTAAAACAACTTTTCGGGCGCATTTTTTAATTTGTTTCCTTTCGAAGAAATTAGCTTGATTTATTTTCCGGATTATCACATTATACTTTATAGCAATTATGTTTGAATGTTGCATTATTTTATGAGCATTTATGGTTGCAAGAGTTTTCAAGTTCTTACAATTACAGAGAAAGATATGAAACGTGCATCTCCATTTATGTAACAACCGCACAAAAAAGTTATGATTTTCAGAGTTTTCAGACTTTTTATTTTACCTGTTAATGTTGAACTTGCTTAACATTATTTTTTCTTTTCTATACGTTTCAAGTTTGCGCGTGTTTTTTTCATACCGAATATGATTAATATACAGGGTGTCCTGTAAGTCCTGACTCAGCCTTCATTCCATGAACCGTTCGTCGCAGAGGTATGGTTTCAGTTTAAAAAATGTGTTCAAAAACTAACCTTTATCAGTATTGAGAGTGAGAATTCAGTGTCTCAAAATAAAAAAAATCTATTTTTATACGGTTCCCCGTCTTAAAATTTTTCTTTAACACGGGGCCTTGAACGGAGAGGGGGGGGGGTCCGCCCCCCCCCCCCAGCGTCAAAGGTGGAGTCGGCTGATCTAATGTATCTATGTATGTATATATGAATTGACACACACATCATCATCTTGTCCCCTAGCAATAATGATCGTGCTCCCCCCCCCCCCCAGACCTCCAAGACTATCACCGCCTATGGACGGGGCGGGGATTTTTATCTTTGTTGTAGAGAGGGTCAAGATTGAAAAAAAATGCTTGCGGTTTCAGTAAAAAAAAGTTCTTATTCATGCGACATTTCCTAAGATTTCGTGTTGCATGTCGTTTTGCAATCGATGTATTTTATGAAATGGAATGTTAATTTTTGTTTAATTTTTTGTTTCTTATGTTGTGTTACTAAATCGAAGACACACAATGCATTAGCATTGCTATATAAATCATTCGAATAGTCTGTGGGTAAAATATTTCGACGCGGTTTTGTATTATATGGTGCGATGTGGCTGGACTTGATAATAAATACCGTACTATGCCAACCGAGAACAGTCCTGGCCTTATCATTTATTACATGTTATATCATTATTATCATATAATCAATCTATGCCCCTGCGAAGGGATCGGACATTATCGATTTAACAAAAAACAAGTTCTTATATACGCAGCTGTGCCGTCGTTGATGGCTAAAAATATTATAGTTGATTAATAAAATCTAACATTGCATGAAATATATTTTCTCCTCATTCTTTTGTCAATGTTTTTTCATGAAGTTTTGCTCCCATTATTTATGTACGGATACCAGATATGCGTTGATAATGGATAAATAAAAAAAAAAACTTCAAATTTTGTTGACTTAACTCATTTGCACTCTTAAGTGGAATAATCTGCTCGTACGGTAAGTAAACACTTGTTTCTTTATCATCACTTTATCATCAGGATGCAAATAGGTCAAAGATAATAATCATTTTAAAACGTCCGTCTCTGAATCAAAATCTCTGAATGAATGTGAAGAATGCGCTTCGGGCGACTCCAATATTAATTTATTCCACATCCAGATTATATGCAAATATTCCAAAAAAAGTACCCAATGTTGAGGTTACGTTGAGGTAATATCTTTCAAACGAATTAAAAAAAAAAAGCGTTTATAAAGTATTTTCAGTAGGTCTAGGAAAGAGAGAGATTCAGCTGATGATTAATCATGTGTACACTCATAAGATGGGTCTTGATCCAATATTATGTTAACGACGTTTAAATTTGCTTTACTCAAGCGAATTTGTTTCGCATGGTTTTCGAGGGTATGAAGGACTACCATTTCGTACGGTGGTAACTAACAGACATTATCTGGAAAACTTCTGGAGAGAGTTGTGAAGTTTTGAGAAAACGGAAAATTTTTTGCAATCGGGTAAAATTTTATGAGTAAAAAATTTTGAATTTTTCAGGCGAAAATGTATTATGGGGTAGATGTGCAATTCGATTTATGAAAATTTCAATTTTAACTTGTTTCTAGTCTGTTTTAATGTCATCCCTTCCCCTATTTTTTTTCCACTTTTTAAATTTTAGAGCATCCTGGAATTATAATTCTTATATGTTTATTACATGACAATCCTTTTTTATTATTATTTTACATCAAATAAAAATTCCGCAGCGTATTTGTTACAAGAAAGAATTATTCAATACACAATTGTGGTTGTCTAGAGATGTTTCAATTTAATTATGAATTTACCTTTCAGATCACCTTTCCTTTGTATTTACAACGAGCTTATTCCTTGTATTATTGGTAAGACACAGCTTGAAAGTACAGTATATATAGCACGCACGGATAATTTTTTCGCGTTTGGTTTGTTGAAATAGTAGTTTGAATGATGAGTGAAAAAAATATTGTGAAGCTACACGTATTGATTTCTTGGAAGATTCATTTGTTTACGTGGTATTTGATGCATTTGTTACGTGGTATTTGATGCATTTGTTACGTGGTATTTGATGCATTTGTTACGTGGTATTTGATGCATTTGTTACGTGGTATTTGATGCATTTGTTACGTGGTATTTGATGCATTTGTTACGTGGTATTTGATGCATTTGTTACGTGATATTTGATGGTAGTCCGAATCTCATTAAAAGCAATGTATTGGTTTCATTGCGTGACCGATAAGGTAAAAATTTTGATGATCGGTGAACTGAAACAGGATTTCATTGTGAATTAACCCCCGTTTAAGAACCGATCGGTTCAATTTTAGCGGTGTTTCTTAAAATATTAAGAACTTGAGGACGAATATAATGAGCGAGAATTTAATGTAAAAATGTTCTAGAACGCGAGTGTCTGATTAATGCCTCAACGAGTAATTCTATACCTTCGTTAAATTGATATACACGATTTAATATTTTTGTGTTGCATCTTTATCTGTTAACATTGACATTTCTATTTTTTCAATAAAAGAATCATTCAAAACCAGCACAACGCATGACAGGGAACCAAAAAGTTGGGCATCACCTTGTCTATAACTAAATCGATGCATCGAATTTCTTATTTATTGATCACTTACACTAATTAGTACCGTGCTTACACTAAATACTATCGTTTAATAATGAGATAATGTCTCTGATTACGTTATTGCCTTTCGTGAGAATTTAATTCGCACGGTAAAAATGGTAAGATAATAGGAAGTGGAAACTCGATTAACCGGAAGCCATATACACTTGTGTGGAAAATTACATTTTTGCTTGTGAAACAAAAATTTCATGGAATCAGTGGGAACTTTTCAGCGTTGCGTAAAATTTCGATCGCGATTTCGGTGTTGTTCAATGAGCCTATCACTGTGTGTGATTGAATTTTCTGATAACAAAAGTTCCTCCGATGATTAAATACGAACTCGTTGTTTCATGTCTCTGAACTTTTAATGTTTCCCACAGTTAGTGCAGCAATATCATTTATGTCAAAAACATTATATAACGATACATTCCAGTTTGGTTTTAGCCGCATACGAATATTGCTAGAGTTGTGTGAAAATGCTTTAAATCATCGAAGAGGCTTGAATAAGAAATGCATTAAAAATTATATGTTCCGAATGAATTCCACGTGATTGTATTGCAACACGTGAAATAGAGATGGTAAGAAAATTTCATCGCACGAAAACGTAGTGTGTGAGTGCGTCAAGGTATTACGGGATTTTAATAAATTCTCGAAATATTTATCAACGAACAATTCAAATGAATGCGGATTATTTTTGTTACAATTGCAAAACAACCTGAACATTAATCCTCGCGTTCTTTATTTCCACGCGTATGAAACTCGTCAGGTGCATAGGAGGACGCATCAACTAATATCTGAGAGGAAGTTGGTTTTAATTCAGAACCAAAATCCATTTCTCACCATCTCTATATAGTTACGAAGAATTCCAACGATTGGTTTTTGCCAGCACGTGACATTGTTTTCAAGGGCACCCCTCCCGACAGGGGTCAATACAATAGGTTCAATTTCATTATTCTAGCAATATAGCACGGAGGACGTATCAAAAACCTGGTCACACACACACACCCGATGCACATCAGATATCTAACCTATATTCTCACATTTTTTAACAAAAACCATCGTGTCAAAGAGAAACGCTGCAGTATTCTTCACAAGATGACGTCTCGTACAACACAGGTAGGTTATATTTTTCATCTCACATCTTTTTCCATTCCGTTTTGTCATCTTTCCCCATCAACTCATACTCTATTTTCCATCTTCCATCTATTACTCTTTTTTCATCTTATTCCTGCTTCTTTTTTAATCTCTTTTTTTTTAATCTCTTTTTTTTAATCTCTTTTTTTTTTCATCTCTTTTTTTCATCTCTTTTTTTTTTCATCTCTTTTTTTCATCTCTTTTTTTTAAATCTTTTTTTTAAATCTCTTTTTTTTAAATCTCTTTTTTTTAAATCTCTTTTTTTTAAATCTCTTTTTTTTAAATCTCTTTTTTTTAAATCTCTTTTTTTTAAATCTCTTTTTTTTAAATCTCTTTTTTTTAAATCTCTTTTTTTTAAATCTCTTTTTTTTAAATCTCTTTTTTTTAAATCTCTTTTTTTTAAATCTCTTTTTTTTAAATCTCTTTTTTTTAAATCTCTTTTTTTTAAATCTCTTTTTTTTAAATCTCTTTTTTTTTATCTGAATCTATCCCCCGCTTTTTATCTTTTTTTTATCTGAATCTATCCCCCGCTTTTTATCTTTTTTTTATCTCAACCTATTCCCCCGCTTTTTATCTTTTTTTTATCTCAACCTATTCCCCCGCTTTTTATCTTTTTTTTTATCTGAATCTATCCCCCGCTTTTTATCTTTTTTTTATCTGAATCTATCCCCCATTTTTTATCCGGATCGACCCCACCCCCGTCTTTTATCTTTTTTATCTGAATCTATTCCCCCCCCCCACGTTTTCATATCTTTTTTTATCTGAATCTATCCCCCTCGTTTTTATCTCTTTTTTTTAAACTAAATCTACCCCCCGTTTTTATCTCTTTTTTATCACCTTTTTAAATCTTTTTTTTATCTAAATTTATCCATATGTTTTATCTCAATTTAGCAACTTCTCTCTTATTCATTTCTTTTTTACATTTTTATCTGATTTAAATTTTTTTTTATCCCTTTTCATCGCTTTTTTGATCCCCTTTTTTCTTTTCCTTATTATATTTATCTCTTCCTAAACGTTTTGTTGGCAGCCGCTACCCCCAGGTTACGACACTTTGACACGCAAACTGAAATTCAATGTTTGGTGCTGGTGTTTGGGTCTGGAGGTTAATTGGACACCTTTTGGAATTTTCCTGATTTTTTTAACTTAATAAAGCATGCGGTGAAATGAAGCATCTGGTGACGTAGTAGAATCGATGAGGTAAGTCATTCTATAAGTAATGCACACTGCCGATATGGGATGGGAAAGAGAAGAATCCGATGTATGCATGTGCTGCTGTTGTTGTTGTATTTTATTTTAGAAGTAAATAATTTCATTTAATTTGGGGGAGAAGTGTTCTTTGATGTAAAATAATTAACGGGAAGCTAGATTGCGTTGTTGAATAATCGAAATAAGCTGGAACCATCCGTAGTCGCGGAAGGGAAGTTCCAATATTTTCTCGGAATTCTCTAGAATTTCCAGGAAATAATTCGACTGGTTGTACCAAAGGCTTACATAAGAATGTTATACGAAATTTTCGAGTAATTCTCGGAATTTTCCAAAATTTTCTAGGAAATTTTTCATCTCGGGGGGTATATAAGGAAGTGTTCTTCGCGCGCGCGTCCTCGGCTCCTCGCTGTTTTTTCGTTTACTCGATTTATCGTTTACTCGTTTTTGCGGCCGGGAGTCGACCCTTTTAATTTTCCATCACGTTACCGGTGGATTCGTTTTAACGGATTCGAATTGATAATCATGTCTTGCGTTGGTGATAAGACTGTTTCGACCGGTGATGCCAAGAACGTCCATCTTTCTGGCATGTCAATCTCGCTGGAGGCGAGCAGATCGGTTGCTACGGATGTGCCCAACACTTCTGTAGCTATCGATATGAAGGAACCAATGGTTCTTGTGAGCGAACGTGTCGCTCCTGATGGCGGATACGGGTGGTTGGTATCCGCCATGACCTTTGTGGTCACTTTTCTGCTGACTGGCTTTTTGAAATCCTTCTCCGTTTGGAGGGCTTTTGTCGTGGCGGAGTTTCCGGACACCACTACGACTGACGCCGCTTGGATTTCTGGATGCATTGGGACACTCTCCCTCATGACTTCTCCCCTCACCAGCGGACTGTTGGCTCGTTACGGTAATGGTCCAGTCGTGTCCGCTGGCTGTATCATTTGCGCACTAGGCTTCTCGATCAGCTGTTTTGCTACTTCGGCAGTATATCTAATCGGAAGCCTTGGGGTGTGCGTTGGAGTGGGTTCTTCTTTTATGATCACTGCATCAGTGGGCTGTACTGGAAAGTTTTTTACTACCAGAAAACCCATGGCTATGACGATCGCACTCTCAGGTGGATGTTTAGGTGCAATCATTATGCCCTACATACTGAGACCACTTTTCAATGCGGCGGGCATGCACTACGGCTTCCTGGCACTGGCTGGAATTTTCGCTCTTCTCTCTTTGAGTGGACTGATTTATGCCAATCCGGAAAGTCACTTCCCTCTGGAGGAAAAAGAGGTTCCTGCCGAGGAAGGAAAGGATGCAACTAATCCTGCCGCAGAAAAAACACTCCGCGAGAAGGTACGCACTGCTGTTATGGAATTGATGGCTCTGCGATACCTTCGTCACCCACTGTTCCTCACTATGGCATTTTCTGTCTTTGCGGTGAGCATGGGAAGTCCTCACTTCTTGGGACAGATCAGTGGTCAGGCCAAGAGACTTGGTGCGAGTGCGGACAAGATCTCTCTGCTTACACTCCTCGTACAGTTGGCTGATCTGCTAGCTCGACTGGTCTATGGAATGTTAGCCTCCAAGTCTCCGCTCAGGCGTACTTCCGAGTACACTTTTGTCCTGGCAACATGTGCATTGTGCGCTATCTTGGCTATCTTCTGCAATGCCTTCTGGCAGCTGGCTGTTCTCTCTTTCTTCGGCTCTTTCGCCGCTGGAGTGATGAACATTTCTATTCCTTTGGTGCTGTCTTACAATCACGGCGCCAAAAACATGAGCAACACTCTCAATCTGGCTCGCTGGTTCCAGGGCCTCTCGGGTGTCATATATCGCTCTGTGGGCCCCGAAGTTCCAACTGACGCCGATGTGCCAGGCCTGCTCATCCTGAACACCGTTCACTTGTGGTTCGGCGCAATATTGGGAATGATCATGTGCTTCCTTCCTAAGGAAGAAAGCTAAATGGATATAGCTGCAAAGAACTGTGAGCATCATTGAATAAACTGCTCACACGACTATGCCAGCTGCAGAAGGCTAAAAAAAAAAAAAAAAAAACCCCAAAAAAAATAAAAAATAAAAAAAACAAAAAAAAAACAAAAAAAACTTAAAAACTTAAAAAAAAAGTTTTAAAAGTTTAAAAAAAACAAAAAAAATGTTTTCTTGAGTTTTTCGAGTTTTTCTAATATTCACTTCTAACTTGCCAAAGCAAAGTAAAACTTTCTTGGGCGTTGACGGGGGGCGAAACTGCGGTTTCGCTTCTCCTATTTTTTCTTTTTTTTTTGGTACGGCTGCCCTTCTCTAAACGTTTTGTTGGCAGCCGCTACCCCCAGGTTACGACACTTTGACACGCAAACTGAAATTCAATGTTTGGTGCTGGTGTTTGGGTCTGGAGGTTAATTGGACACCTTTTGGAATTTTCCTGATTTTTTTAACTTAATAAAGCATGCGGTGAAATGAAGCATCTGGTGACGTAGTAGAATCGATGAGGTAAGTCATTCTATAAGTAATGCACACTGCCGATATGGGATGGGAAAGAGAAGAATCCGATGTATGCATGTGCTGCTGTTGTTGTTGTATTTTATTTTAGAAGTAAATAATTTCATTTAATTTGGGGGAGAAGTGTTCTTTGATGTAAAATAATTAACGGGAAGCTAGATTGCGTTGTTGAATAATCGAAATAAGCTGGAACCATCCGTAGTCGCGGAAGGGAAGTTCCAATATTTTCTCGGAATTCTCTAGAATTTCCAGGAAATAATTCGACTGGTTGTACCAAAGGCTTACATAAGAATGTTATACGAAATTTTCGAGTAATTCTCGGAATTTTCCAAAATTTTCTAGGAAATTTTTCATCTCGGGGGGTATATAAGGAAGTGTTCTTCGCGCGCGCGTCCTCGGCTCCTCGCTGTTTTTTCGTTTACTCGATTTATCGTTTACTCGTTTTTGCGGCCGGGAGTCGACCCTTTTAATTTTCCATCACGTTACCGGTGGATTCGTTTTAACGGATTCGAATTGATAATCATGTCTTGCGTTGGTGATAAGACTGTTTCGACCGGTGATGCCAAGAACGTCCATCTTTCTGGCATGTCAATCTCGCTGGAGGCGAGCAGATCGGTTGCTACGGATGTGCCCAACACTTCTGTAGCTATCGATATGAAGGAACCAATGGTTCTTGTGAGCGAACGTGTCGCTCCTGATGGCGGATACGGGTGGTTGGTATCCGCCATGACCTTTGTGGTCACTTTTCTGCTGACTGGCTTTTTGAAATCCTTCTCCGTTTGGAGGGCTTTTGTCGTGGCGGAGTTTCCGGACACCACTACGACTGACGCCGCTTGGATTTCTGGATGCATTGGGACACTCTCCCTCATGACTTCTCCCCTCACCAGCGGACTGTTGGCTCGTTACGGTAATGGTCCAGTCGTGTCCGCTGGCTGTATCATTTGCGCACTAGGCTTCTCGATCAGCTGTTTTGCTACTTCGGCAGTATATCTAATCGGAAGCCTTGGGGTGTGCGTTGGAGTGGGTTCTTCTTTTATGATCACTGCATCAGTGGGCTGTACTGGAAAGTTTTTTACTACCAGAAAACCCATGGCTATGACGATCGCACTCTCAGGTGGATGTTTAGGTGCAATCATTATGCCCTACATACTGAGACCACTTTTCAATGCGGCGGGCATGCACTACGGCTTCCTGGCACTGGCTGGAATTTTCGCTCTTCTCTCTTTGAGTGGACTGATTTATGCCAATCCGGAAAGTCACTTCCCTCTGGAGGAAAAAGAGGTTCCTGCCGAGGAAGGAAAGGATGCAACTAATCCTGCCGCAGAAAAAACACTCCGCGAGAAGGTACGCACTGCTGTTATGGAATTGATGGCTCTGCGATACCTTCGTCACCCACTGTTCCTCACTATGGCATTTTCTGTCTTTGCGGTGAGCATGGGAAGTCCTCACTTCTTGGGACAGATCAGTGGTCAGGCCAAGAGACTTGGTGCGAGTGCGGACAAGATCTCTCTGCTTACACTCCTCGTACAGTTGGCTGATCTGCTAGCTCGACTGGTCTATGGAATGTTAGCCTCCAAGTCTCCGCTCAGGCGTACTTCCGAGTACACTTTTGTCCTGGCAACATGTGCATTGTGCGCTATCTTGGCTATCTTCTGCAATGCCTTCTGGCAGCTGGCTGTTCTCTCTTTCTTCGGCTCTTTCGCCGCTGGAGTGATGAACATTTCTATTCCTTTGGTGCTGTCTTACAATCACGGCGCCAAAAACATGAGCAACACTCTCAATCTGGCTCGCTGGTTCCAGGGCCTCTCGGGTGTCATATATCGCTCTGTGGGCCCCGAAGTTCCAACTGACGCCGATGTGCCAGGCCTGCTCATCCTGAACACCGTTCACTTGTGGTTCGGCGCAATATTGGGAATGATCATGTGCTTCCTTCCTAAGGAAGAAAGCTAAATGGATATAGCTGCAAAGAACTGTGAGCATCATTGAATAAACTGCTCACACGACTATGCCAGCTGCAGAAGGCTAAAAAAAAAAAAAAAAAAACCCCAAAAAAAATAAAAAATAAAAAAAACAAAAAAAAAACAAAAAAAACTTAAAAACTTAAAAAAAAAGTTTTAAAAGTTTAAAAAAAACAAAAAAAATGTTTTCTTGAGTTTTTCGAGTTTTTCTAATATTCACTTCTAACTTGCCAAAGCAAAGTAAAACTTTCTTGGGCGTTGACGGGGGGCGAAACTGCGGTTTCGCTTCTCCTATTTTTTCTTTTTTTTTTGGTACGGCTGCCCTTCTCTAAACGTTTTGTTGGCAGCCGCTACCCCCAGGTTACGACACTTTGACACGCAAACTGAAATTCAATGTTTGGTGCTGGTGTTTGGGTCTGGAGGTTAATTGGACACCTTTTGGAATTTTCCTGATTTTTTTAACTTAATAAAGCATGCGGTGAAATGAAGCATCTGGTGACGTAGTAGAATCGATGAGGTAAGTCATTCTATAAGTAATGCACACTGCCGATATGGGATGGGAAAGAGAAGAATCCGATGTATGCATGTGCTGCTGTTGTTGTTGTATTTTATTTTAGAAGTAAATAATTTCATTTAATTTGGGGGAGAAGTGTTCTTTGATGTAAAATAATTAACGGGAAGCTAGATTGCGTTGTTGAATAATCGAAATAAGCTGGAACCATCCGTAGTCGCGGAAGGGAAGTTCCAATATTTTCTCGGAATTCTCTAGAATTTCCAGGAAATAATTCGACTGGTTGTACCAAAGGCTTACATAAGAATGTTATACGAAATTTTCGAGTAATTCTCGGAATTTTCCAAAATTTTCTAGGAAATTTTTCATCTCGGGGGGTATATAAGGAAGTGTTCTTCGCGCGCGCGTCCTCGGCTCCTCGCTGTTTTTTCGTTTACTCGATTTATCGTTTACTCGTTTTTGCGGCCGGGAGTCGACCCTTTTAATTTTCCATCACGTTACCGGTGGATTCGTTTTAACGGATTCGAATTGATAATCATGTCTTGCGTTGGTGATAAGACTGTTTCGACCGGTGATGCCAAGAACGTCCATCTTTCTGGCATGTCAATCTCGCTGGAGGCGAGCAGATCGGTTGCTACGGATGTGCCCAACACTTCTGTAGCTATCGATATGAAGGAACCAATGGTTCTTGTGAGCGAACGTGTCGCTCCTGATGGCGGATACGGGTGGTTGGTATCCGCCATGACCTTTGTGGTCACTTTTCTGCTGACTGGCTTTTTGAAATCCTTCTCCGTTTGGAGGGCTTTTGTCGTGGCGGAGTTTCCGGACACCACTACGACTGACGCCGCTTGGATTTCTGGATGCATTGGGACACTCTCCCTCATGACTTCTCCCCTCACCAGCGGACTGTTGGCTCGTTACGGTAATGGTCCAGTCGTGTCCGCTGGCTGTATCATTTGCGCACTAGGCTTCTCGATCAGCTGTTTTGCTACTTCGGCAGTATATCTAATCGGAAGCCTTGGGGTGTGCGTTGGAGTGGGTTCTTCTTTTATGATCACTGCATCAGTGGGCTGTACTGGAAAGTTTTTTACTACCAGAAAACCCATGGCTATGACGATCGCACTCTCAGGTGGATGTTTAGGTGCAATCATTATGCCCTACATACTGAGACCACTTTTCAATGCGGCGGGCATGCACTACGGCTTCCTGGCACTGGCTGGAATTTTCGCTCTTCTCTCTTTGAGTGGACTGATTTATGCCAATCCGGAAAGTCACTTCCCTCTGGAGGAAAAAGAGGTTCCTGCCGAGGAAGGAAAGGATGCAACTAATCCTGCCGCAGAAAAAACACTCCGCGAGAAGGTACGCACTGCTGTTATGGAATTGATGGCTCTGCGATACCTTCGTCACCCACTGTTCCTCACTATGGCATTTTCTGTCTTTGCGGTGAGCATGGGAAGTCCTCACTTCTTGGGACAGATCAGTGGTCAGGCCAAGAGACTTGGTGCGAGTGCGGACAAGATCTCTCTGCTTACACTCCTCGTACAGTTGGCTGATCTGCTAGCTCGACTGGTCTATGGAATGTTAGCCTCCAAGTCTCCGCTCAGGCGTACTTCCGAGTACACTTTTGTCCTGGCAACATGTGCATTGTGCGCTATCTTGGCTATCTTCTGCAATGCCTTCTGGCAGCTGGCTGTTCTCTCTTTCTTCGGCTCTTTCGCCGCTGGAGTGATGAACATTTCTATTCCTTTGGTGCTGTCTTACAATCACGGCGCCAAAAACATGAGCAACACTCTCAATCTGGCTCGCTGGTTCCAGGGCCTCTCGGGTGTCATATATCGCTCTGTGGGCCCCGAAGTTCCAACTGACGCCGATGTGCCAGGCCTGCTCATCCTGAACACCGTTCACTTGTGGTTCGGCGCAATATTGGGAATGATCATGTGCTTCCTTCCTAAGGAAGAAAGCTAAATGGATATAGCTGCAAAGAACTGTGAGCATCATTGAATAAACTGCTCACACGACTATGCCAGCTGCAGAAGGCTAAAAAAAAAAAAAAAAAAACCCCAAAAAAAATAAAAAATAAAAAAAACAAAAAAAAAACAAAAAAAACTTAAAAACTTAAAAAAAAAGTTTTAAAAGTTTAAAAAAAACAAAAAAAATGTTTTCTTGAGTTTTTCGAGTTTTTCTAATATTCACTTCTAACTTGCCAAAGCAAAGTAAAACTTTCTTGGGCGTTGACGGGGGGCGAAACTGCGGTTTCGCTTCTCCTATTTTTTCTTTTTTTTTTGGTACGGCTGCCCTTCTCTAAACGTTTTGTTGGCAGCCGCTACCCCCAGGTTACGACACTTTGACACGCAAACTGAAATTCAATGTTTGGTGCTGGTGTTTGGGTCTGGAGGTTAATTGGACACCTTTTGGAATTTTCCTGATTTTTTTAACTTAATAAAGCATGCGGTGAAATGAAGCATCTGGTGACGTAGTAGAATCGATGAGGTAAGTCATTCTATAAGTAATGCACACTGCCGATATGGGATGGGAAAGAGAAGAATCCGATGTATGCATGTGCTGCTGTTGTTGTTGTATTTTATTTTAGAAGTAAATAATTTCATTTAATTTGGGGGAGAAGTGTTCTTTGATGTAAAATAATTAACGGGAAGCTAGATTGCGTTGTTGAATAATCGAAATAAGCTGGAACCATCCGTAGTCGCGGAAGGGAAGTTCCAATATTTTCTCGGAATTCTCTAGAATTTCCAGGAAATAATTCGACTGGTTGTACCAAAGGCTTACATAAGAATGTTATACGAAATTTTCGAGTAATTCTCGGAATTTTCCAAAATTTTCTAGGAAATTTTTCATCTCGGGGGGTATATAAGGAAGTGTTCTTCGCGCGCGCGTCCTCGGCTCCTCGCTGTTTTTTCGTTTACTCGATTTATCGTTTACTCGTTTTTGCGGCCGGGAGTCGACCCTTTTAATTTTCCATCACGTTACCGGTGGATTCGTTTTAACGGATTCGAATTGATAATCATGTCTTGCGTTGGTGATAAGACTGTTTCGACCGGTGATGCCAAGAACGTCCATCTTTCTGGCATGTCAATCTCGCTGGAGGCGAGCAGATCGGTTGCTACGGATGTGCCCAACACTTCTGTAGCTATCGATATGAAGGAACCAATGGTTCTTGTGAGCGAACGTGTCGCTCCTGATGGCGGATACGGGTGGTTGGTATCCGCCATGACCTTTGTGGTCACTTTTCTGCTGACTGGCTTTTTGAAATCCTTCTCCGTTTGGAGGGCTTTTGTCGTGGCGGAGTTTCCGGACACCACTACGACTGACGCCGCTTGGATTTCTGGATGCATTGGGACACTCTCCCTCATGACTTCTCCCCTCACCAGCGGACTGTTGGCTCGTTACGGTAATGGTCCAGTCGTGTCCGCTGGCTGTATCATTTGCGCACTAGGCTTCTCGATCAGCTGTTTTGCTACTTCGGCAGTATATCTAATCGGAAGCCTTGGGGTGTGCGTTGGAGTGGGTTCTTCTTTTATGATCACTGCATCAGTGGGCTGTACTGGAAAGTTTTTTACTACCAGAAAACCCATGGCTATGACGATCGCACTCTCAGGTGGATGTTTAGGTGCAATCATTATGCCCTACATACTGAGACCACTTTTCAATGCGGCGGGCATGCACTACGGCTTCCTGGCACTGGCTGGAATTTTCGCTCTTCTCTCTTTGAGTGGACTGATTTATGCCAATCCGGAAAGTCACTTCCCTCTGGAGGAAAAAGAGGTTCCTGCCGAGGAAGGAAAGGATGCAACTAATCCTGCCGCAGAAAAAACACTCCGCGAGAAGGTACGCACTGCTGTTATGGAATTGATGGCTCTGCGATACCTTCGTCACCCACTGTTCCTCACTATGGCATTTTCTGTCTTTGCGGTGAGCATGGGAAGTCCTCACTTCTTGGGACAGATCAGTGGTCAGGCCAAGAGACTTGGTGCGAGTGCGGACAAGATCTCTCTGCTTACACTCCTCGTACAGTTGGCTGATCTGCTAGCTCGACTGGTCTATGGAATGTTAGCCTCCAAGTCTCCGCTCAGGCGTACTTCCGAGTACACTTTTGTCCTGGCAACATGTGCATTGTGCGCTATCTTGGCTATCTTCTGCAATGCCTTCTGGCAGCTGGCTGTTCTCTCTTTCTTCGGCTCTTTCGCCGCTGGAGTGATGAACATTTCTATTCCTTTGGTGCTGTCTTACAATCACGGCGCCAAAAACATGAGCAACACTCTCAATCTGGCTCGCTGGTTCCAGGGCCTCTCGGGTGTCATATATCGCTCTGTGGGCCCCGAAGTTCCAACTGACGCCGATGTGCCAGGCCTGCTCATCCTGAACACCGTTCACTTGTGGTTCGGCGCAATATTGGGAATGATCATGTGCTTCCTTCCTAAGGAAGAAAGCTAAATGGATATAGCTGCAAAGAACTGTGAGCATCATTGAATAAACTGCTCACACGACTATGCCAGCTGCAGAAGGCTAAAAAAAAAAAAAAAAAAACCCCAAAAAAAATAAAAAATAAAAAAAACAAAAAAAAAACAAAAAAAACTTAAAAACTTAAAAAAAAAGTTTTAAAAGTTTAAAAAAAACAAAAAAAATGTTTTCTTGAGTTTTTCGAGTTTTTCTAATATTCACTTCTAACTTGCCAAAGCAAAGTAAAACTTTCTTGGGCGTTGACGGGGGGCGAAACTGCGGTTTCGCTTCTCCTATTTTTTCTTTTTTTTTTGGTACGGCTGCCCTTCTCTAAACGTTTTGTTGGCAGCCGCTACCCCCAGGTTACGACACTTTGACACGCAAACTGAAATTCAATGTTTGGTGCTGGTGTTTGGGTCTGGAGGTTAATTGGACACCTTTTGGAATTTTCCTGATTTTTTTAACTTAATAAAGCATGCGGTGAAATGAAGCATCTGGTGACGTAGTAGAATCGATGAGGTAAGTCATTCTATAAGTAATGCACACTGCCGATATGGGATGGGAAAGAGAAGAATCCGATGTATGCATGTGCTGCTGTTGTTGTTGTATTTTATTTTAGAAGTAAATAATTTCATTTAATTTGGGGGAGAAGTGTTCTTTGATGTAAAATAATTAACGGGAAGCTAGATTGCGTTGTTGAATAATCGAAATAAGCTGGAACCATCCGTAGTCGCGGAAGGGAAGTTCCAATATTTTCTCGGAATTCTCTAGAATTTCCAGGAAATAATTCGACTGGTTGTACCAAAGGCTTACATAAGAATGTTATACGAAATTTTCGAGTAATTCTCGGAATTTTCCAAAATTTTCTAGGAAATTTTTCATCTCGGGGGGTATATAAGGAAGTGTTCTTCGCGCGCGCGTCCTCGGCTCCTCGCTGTTTTTTCGTTTACTCGATTTATCGTTTACTCGTTTTTGCGGCCGGGAGTCGACCCTTTTAATTTTCCATCACGTTACCGGTGGATTCGTTTTAACGGATTCGAATTGATAATCATGTCTTGCGTTGGTGATAAGACTGTTTCGACCGGTGATGCCAAGAACGTCCATCTTTCTGGCATGTCAATCTCGCTGGAGGCGAGCAGATCGGTTGCTACGGATGTGCCCAACACTTCTGTAGCTATCGATATGAAGGAACCAATGGTTCTTGTGAGCGAACGTGTCGCTCCTGATGGCGGATACGGGTGGTTGGTATCCGCCATGACCTTTGTGGTCACTTTTCTGCTGACTGGCTTTTTGAAATCCTTCTCCGTTTGGAGGGCTTTTGTCGTGGCGGAGTTTCCGGACACCACTACGACTGACGCCGCTTGGATTTCTGGATGCATTGGGACACTCTCCCTCATGACTTCTCCCCTCACCAGCGGACTGTTGGCTCGTTACGGTAATGGTCCAGTCGTGTCCGCTGGCTGTATCATTTGCGCACTAGGCTTCTCGATCAGCTGTTTTGCTACTTCGGCAGTATATCTAATCGGAAGCCTTGGGGTGTGCGTTGGAGTGGGTTCTTCTTTTATGATCACTGCATCAGTGGGCTGTACTGGAAAGTTTTTTACTACCAGAAAACCCATGGCTATGACGATCGCACTCTCAGGTGGATGTTTAGGTGCAATCATTATGCCCTACATACTGAGACCACTTTTCAATGCGGCGGGCATGCACTACGGCTTCCTGGCACTGGCTGGAATTTTCGCTCTTCTCTCTTTGAGTGGACTGATTTATGCCAATCCGGAAAGTCACTTCCCTCTGGAGGAAAAAGAGGTTCCTGCCGAGGAAGGAAAGGATGCAACTAATCCTGCCGCAGAAAAAACACTCCGCGAGAAGGTACGCACTGCTGTTATGGAATTGATGGCTCTGCGATACCTTCGTCACCCACTGTTCCTCACTATGGCATTTTCTGTCTTTGCGGTGAGCATGGGAAGTCCTCACTTCTTGGGACAGATCAGTGGTCAGGCCAAGAGACTTGGTGCGAGTGCGGACAAGATCTCTCTGCTTACACTCCTCGTACAGTTGGCTGATCTGCTAGCTCGACTGGTCTATGGAATGTTAGCCTCCAAGTCTCCGCTCAGGCGTACTTCCGAGTACACTTTTGTCCTGGCAACATGTGCATTGTGCGCTATCTTGGCTATCTTCTGCAATGCCTTCTGGCAGCTGGCTGTTCTCTCTTTCTTCGGCTCTTTCGCCGCTGGAGTGATGAACATTTCTATTCCTTTGGTGCTGTCTTACAATCACGGCGCCAAAAACATGAGCAACACTCTCAATCTGGCTCGCTGGTTCCAGGGCCTCTCGGGTGTCATATATCGCTCTGTGGGCCCCGAAGTTCCAACTGACGCCGATGTGCCAGGCCTGCTCATCCTGAACACCGTTCACTTGTGGTTCGGCGCAATATTGGGAATGATCATGTGCTTCCTTCCTAAGGAAGAAAGCTAAATGGATATAGCTGCAAAGAACTGTGAGCATCATTGAATAAACTGCTCACACGACTATGCCAGCTGCAGAAGGCTAAAAAAAAAAAAAAAAAAACCCCAAAAAAAATAAAAAATAAAAAAAACAAAAAAAAAACAAAAAAAACTTAAAAACTTAAAAAAAAAGTTTTAAAAGTTTAAAAAAAACAAAAAAAATGTTTTCTTGAGTTTTTCGAGTTTTTCTAATATTCACTTCTAACTTGCCAAAGCAAAGTAAAACTTTCTTGGGCGTTGACGGGGGGCGAAACTGCGGTTTCGCTTCTCCTATTTTTTCTTTTTTTTTTGGTACGGCTGCCCTTCTCTAAACGTTTTGTTGGCAGCCGCTACCCCCAGGTTACGACACTTTGACACGCAAACTGAAATTCAATGTTTGGTGCTGGTGTTTGGGTCTGGAGGTTAATTGGACACCTTTTGGAATTTTCCTGATTTTTTTAACTTAATAAAGCATGCGGTGAAATGAAGCATCTGGTGACGTAGTAGAATCGATGAGGTAAGTCATTCTATAAGTAATGCACACTGCCGATATGGGATGGGAAAGAGAAGAATCCGATGTATGCATGTGCTGCTGTTGTTGTTGTATTTTATTTTAGAAGTAAATAATTTCATTTAATTTGGGGGAGAAGTGTTCTTTGATGTAAAATAATTAACGGGAAGCTAGATTGCGTTGTTGAATAATCGAAATAAGCTGGAACCATCCGTAGTCGCGGAAGGGAAGTTCCAATATTTTCTCGGAATTCTCTAGAATTTCCAGGAAATAATTCGACTGGTTGTACCAAAGGCTTACATAAGAATGTTATACGAAATTTTCGAGTAATTCTCGGAATTTTCCAAAATTTTCTAGGAAATTTTTCATCTCGGGGGGTATATAAGGAAGTGTTCTTCGCGCGCGCGTCCTCGGCTCCTCGCTGTTTTTTCGTTTACTCGATTTATCGTTTACTCGTTTTTGCGGCCGGGAGTCGACCCTTTTAATTTTCCATCACGTTACCGGTGGATTCGTTTTAACGGATTCGAATTGATAATCATGTCTTGCGTTGGTGATAAGACTGTTTCGACCGGTGATGCCAAGAACGTCCATCTTTCTGGCATGTCAATCTCGCTGGAGGCGAGCAGATCGGTTGCTACGGATGTGCCCAACACTTCTGTAGCTATCGATATGAAGGAACCAATGGTTCTTGTGAGCGAACGTGTCGCTCCTGATGGCGGATACGGGTGGTTGGTATCCGCCATGACCTTTGTGGTCACTTTTCTGCTGACTGGCTTTTTGAAATCCTTCTCCGTTTGGAGGGCTTTTGTCGTGGCGGAGTTTCCGGACACCACTACGACTGACGCCGCTTGGATTTCTGGATGCATTGGGACACTCTCCCTCATGACTTCTCCCCTCACCAGCGGACTGTTGGCTCGTTACGGTAATGGTCCAGTCGTGTCCGCTGGCTGTATCATTTGCGCACTAGGCTTCTCGATCAGCTGTTTTGCTACTTCGGCAGTATATCTAATCGGAAGCCTTGGGGTGTGCGTTGGAGTGGGTTCTTCTTTTATGATCACTGCATCAGTGGGCTGTACTGGAAAGTTTTTTACTACCAGAAAACCCATGGCTATGACGATCGCACTCTCAGGTGGATGTTTAGGTGCAATCATTATGCCCTACATACTGAGACCACTTTTCAATGCGGCGGGCATGCACTACGGCTTCCTGGCACTGGCTGGAATTTTCGCTCTTCTCTCTTTGAGTGGACTGATTTATGCCAATCCGGAAAGTCACTTCCCTCTGGAGGAAAAAGAGGTTCCTGCCGAGGAAGGAAAGGATGCAACTAATCCTGCCGCAGAAAAAACACTCCGCGAGAAGGTACGCACTGCTGTTATGGAATTGATGGCTCTGCGATACCTTCGTCACCCACTGTTCCTCACTATGGCATTTTCTGTCTTTGCGGTGAGCATGGGAAGTCCTCACTTCTTGGGACAGATCAGTGGTCAGGCCAAGAGACTTGGTGCGAGTGCGGACAAGATCTCTCTGCTTACACTCCTCGTACAGTTGGCTGATCTGCTAGCTCGACTGGTCTATGGAATGTTAGCCTCCAAGTCTCCGCTCAGGCGTACTTCCGAGTACACTTTTGTCCTGGCAACATGTGCATTGTGCGCTATCTTGGCTATCTTCTGCAATGCCTTCTGGCAGCTGGCTGTTCTCTCTTTCTTCGGCTCTTTCGCCGCTGGAGTGATGAACATTTCTATTCCTTTGGTGCTGTCTTACAATCACGGCGCCAAAAACATGAGCAACACTCTCAATCTGGCTCGCTGGTTCCAGGGCCTCTCGGGTGTCATATATCGCTCTGTGGGCCCCGAAGTTCCAACTGACGCCGATGTGCCAGGCCTGCTCATCCTGAACACCGTTCACTTGTGGTTCGGCGCAATATTGGGAATGATCATGTGCTTCCTTCCTAAGGAAGAAAGCTAAATGGATATAGCTGCAAAGAACTGTGAGCATCATTGAATAAACTGCTCACACGACTATGCCAGCTGCAGAAGGCTAAAAAAAAAAAAAAAAAAACCCCAAAAAAAATAAAAAATAAAAAAAACAAAAAAAAAACAAAAAAAACTTAAAAACTTAAAAAAAAAGTTTTAAAAGTTTAAAAAAAACAAAAAAAATGTTTTCTTGAGTTTTTCGAGTTTTTCTAATATTCACTTCTAACTTGCCAAAGCAAAGTAAAACTTTCTTGGGCGTTGACGGGGGGCGAAACTGCGGTTTCGCTTCTCCTATTTTTTCTTTTTTTTTTGGTACGGCTGCCCTTCTCTAAACGTTTTGTTGGCAGCCGCTACCCCCAGGTTACGACACTTTGACACGCAAACTGAAATTCAATGTTTGGTGCTGGTGTTTGGGTCTGGAGGTTAATTGGACACCTTTTGGAATTTTCCTGATTTTTTTAACTTAATAAAGCATGCGGTGAAATGAAGCATCTGGTGACGTAGTAGAATCGATGAGGTAAGTCATTCTATAAGTAATGCACACTGCCGATATGGGATGGGAAAGAGAAGAATCCGATGTATGCATGTGCTGCTGTTGTTGTTGTATTTTATTTTAGAAGTAAATAATTTCATTTAATTTGGGGGAGAAGTGTTCTTTGATGTAAAATAATTAACGGGAAGCTAGATTGCGTTGTTGAATAATCGAAATAAGCTGGAACCATCCGTAGTCGCGGAAGGGAAGTTCCAATATTTTCTCGGAATTCTCTAGAATTTCCAGGAAATAATTCGACTGGTTGTACCAAAGGCTTACATAAGAATGTTATACGAAATTTTCGAGTAATTCTCGGAATTTTCCAAAATTTTCTAGGAAATTTTTCATCTCGGGGGGTATATAAGGAAGTGTTCTTCGCGCGCGCGTCCTCGGCTCCTCGCTGTTTTTTCGTTTACTCGATTTATCGTTTACTCGTTTTTGCGGCCGGGAGTCGACCCTTTTAATTTTCCATCACGTTACCGGTGGATTCGTTTTAACGGATTCGAATTGATAATCATGTCTTGCGTTGGTGATAAGACTGTTTCGACCGGTGATGCCAAGAACGTCCATCTTTCTGGCATGTCAATCTCGCTGGAGGCGAGCAGATCGGTTGCTACGGATGTGCCCAACACTTCTGTAGCTATCGATATGAAGGAACCAATGGTTCTTGTGAGCGAACGTGTCGCTCCTGATGGCGGATACGGGTGGTTGGTATCCGCCATGACCTTTGTGGTCACTTTTCTGCTGACTGGCTTTTTGAAATCCTTCTCCGTTTGGAGGGCTTTTGTCGTGGCGGAGTTTCCGGACACCACTACGACTGACGCCGCTTGGATTTCTGGATGCATTGGGACACTCTCCCTCATGACTTCTCCCCTCACCAGCGGACTGTTGGCTCGTTACGGTAATGGTCCAGTCGTGTCCGCTGGCTGTATCATTTGCGCACTAGGCTTCTCGATCAGCTGTTTTGCTACTTCGGCAGTATATCTAATCGGAAGCCTTGGGGTGTGCGTTGGAGTGGGTTCTTCTTTTATGATCACTGCATCAGTGGGCTGTACTGGAAAGTTTTTTACTACCAGAAAACCCATGGCTATGACGATCGCACTCTCAGGTGGATGTTTAGGTGCAATCATTATGCCCTACATACTGAGACCACTTTTCAATGCGGCGGGCATGCACTACGGCTTCCTGGCACTGGCTGGAATTTTCGCTCTTCTCTCTTTGAGTGGACTGATTTATGCCAATCCGGAAAGTCACTTCCCTCTGGAGGAAAAAGAGGTTCCTGCCGAGGAAGGAAAGGATGCAACTAATCCTGCCGCAGAAAAAACACTCCGCGAGAAGGTACGCACTGCTGTTATGGAATTGATGGCTCTGCGATACCTTCGTCACCCACTGTTCCTCACTATGGCATTTTCTGTCTTTGCGGTGAGCATGGGAAGTCCTCACTTCTTGGGACAGATCAGTGGTCAGGCCAAGAGACTTGGTGCGAGTGCGGACAAGATCTCTCTGCTTACACTCCTCGTACAGTTGGCTGATCTGCTAGCTCGACTGGTCTATGGAAGTTAGCCTCCAAGTCTCCGCTCAGGCGTACTTCCGAGTACACTTTTGTCCTGGCAACATGTGCATTGTGCGCTATCTTGGCTATCTTCTGCAATGCCTTCTGGCAGCTGGCTGTTCTCTCTTTCTTCGGCTCTTTCGCCGCTGGAGTGATGAACATTTCTATTCCTTTGGTGCTGTCTTACAATCACGGCGCCAAAAACATGAGCAACACTCTCAATCTGGCTCGCTGGTTCCAGGGCCTCTCGGGTGTCATATATCGCTCTGTGGGCCCCGAAGTTCCAACTGACGCCGATGTGCCAGGCCTGCTCATCCTGAACACCGTTCACTTGTGGTTCGGCGCAATATTGGGAATGATCATGTGCTTCCTTCCTAAGGAAGAAAGCTAAATGGATATAGCTGCAAAGAACTGTGAGCATCATTGAATAAACTGCTCACACGACTATGCCAGCTGCAGAAGGCTAAAAAAAAAAAAAAAAAAACCCCAAAAAAAATAAAAAATAAAAAAAACAAAAAAAAAACAAAAAAAACTTAAAAACTTAAAAAAAAAGTTTTAAAAGTTTAAAAAAAACAAAAAAAATGTTTTCTTGAGTTTTTCGAGTTTTTCTAATATTCACTTCTAACTTGCCAAAGCAAAGTAAAACTTTCTTGGGCGTTGACGGGGGGCGAAACTGCGGTTTCGCTTCTCCTATTTTTTCTGTACGGCTGCCCTTCTCTAAACGTTTTGTTGGCAGCCGCTACCCCCAGGTTACGACACTTTGACACGCAAACTGAAATTCAATGTTTGGTGCTGGTGTTTGGGTCTGGAGGTTAATTGGACACCTTTTGGAATTTTCCTGATTTTTTTAACTTAATAAAGCATGCGGTGAAATGAAGCATCTGGTGACGTAGTAGAATCGATGAGGTAAGTCATTCTATAAGTAATGCACACTGCCGATATGGGATGGGAAAGAGAAGAATCCGATGTATGCATGTGCTGCTGTTGTTGTTGTATTTTATTTTAGAAGTAAATAATTTCATTTAATTTGGGGGAGAAGTGTTCTTTGATGTAAAATAATTAACGGGAAGCTAGATTGCGTTGTTGAATAATCGAAATAAGCTGGAACCATCCGTAGTCGCGGAAGGGAAGTTCCAATATTTTCTCGGAATTCTCTAGAATTTCCAGGAAATAATTCGACTGGTTGTACCAAAGGCTTACATAAGAATGTTATACGAAATTTTCGAGTAATTCTCGGAATTTTCCAAAATTTTCTAGGAAATTTTTCATCTCGGGGGGTATATAAGGAAGTGTTCTTCGCGCGCGCGTCCTCGGCTCCTCGCTGTTTTTTCGTTTACTCGATTTATCGTTTACTCGTTTTTGCGGCCGGGAGTCGACCCTTTTAATTTTCCATCACGTTACCGGTGGATTCGTTTTAACGGATTCGAATTGATAATCATGTCTTGCGTTGGTGATAAGACTGTTTCGACCGGTGATGCCAAGAACGTCCATCTTTCTGGCATGTCAATCTCGCTGGAGGCGAGCAGATCGGTTGCTACGGATGTGCCCAACACTTCTGTAGCTATCGATATGAAGGAACCAATGGTTCTTGTGAGCGAACGTGTCGCTCCTGATGGCGGATACGGGTGGTTGGTATCCGCCATGACCTTTGTGGTCACTTTTCTGCTGACTGGCTTTTTGAAATCCTTCTCCGTTTGGAGGGCTTTTGTCGTGGCGGAGTTTCCGGACACCACTACGACTGACGCCGCTTGGATTTCTGGATGCATTGGGACACTCTCCCTCATGACTTCTCCCCTCACCAGCGGACTGTTGGCTCGTTACGGTAATGGTCCAGTCGTGTCCGCTGGCTGTATCATTTGCGCACTAGGCTTCTCGATCAGCTGTTTTGCTACTTCGGCAGTATATCTAATCGGAAGCCTTGGGGTGTGCGTTGGAGTGGGTTCTTCTTTTATGATCACTGCATCAGTGGGCTGTACTGGAAAGTTTTTTACTACCAGAAAACCCATGGCTATGACGATCGCACTCTCAGGTGGATGTTTAGGTGCAATCATTATGCCCTACATACTGAGACCACTTTTCAATGCGGCGGGCATGCACTACGGCTTCCTGGCACTGGCTGGAATTTTCGCTCTTCTCTCTTTGAGTGGACTGATTTATGCCAATCCGGAAAGTCACTTCCCTCTGGAGGAAAAAGAGGTTCCTGCCGAGGAAGGAAAGGATGCAACTAATCCTGCCGCAGAAAAAACACTCCGCGAGAAGGTACGCACTGCTGTTATGGAATTGATGGCTCTGCGATACCTTCGTCACCCACTGTTCCTCACTATGGCATTTTCTGTCTTTGCGGTGAGCATGGGAAGTCCTCACTTCTTGGGACAGATCAGTGGTCAGGCCAAGAGACTTGGTGCGAGTGCGGACAAGATCTCTCTGCTTACACTCCTCGTACAGTTGGCTGATCTGCTAGCTCGACTGGTCTATGGAATGTTAGCCTCCAAGTCTCCGCTCAGGCGTACTTCCGAGTACACTTTTGTCCTGGCAACATGTGCATTGTGCGCTATCTTGGCTATCTTCTGCAATGCCTTCTGGCAGCTGGCTGTTCTCTCTTTCTTCGGCTCTTTCGCCGCTGGAGTGATGAACATTTCTATTCCTTTGGTGCTGTCTTACAATCACGGCGCCAAAAACATGAGCAACACTCTCAATCTGGCTCGCTGGTTCCAGGGCCTCTCGGGTGTCATATATCGCTCTGTGGGCCCCGAAGTTCCAACTGACGCCGATGTGCCAGGCCTGCTCATCCTGAACACCGTTCACTTGTGGTTCGGCGCAATATTGGGAATGATCATGTGCTTCCTTCCTAAGGAAGAAAGCTAAATGGATATAGCTGCAAAGAACTGTGAGCATCATTGAATAAACTGCTCACACGACTATGCCAGCTGCAGAAGGCTAAAAAAAAAAAAAAAAAAACCCCAAAAAAAATAAAAAATAAAAAAAACAAAAAAAAAACAAAAAAAACTTAAAAACTTAAAAAAAAAGTTTTAAAAGTTTAAAAAAAACAAAAAAAATGTTTTCTTGAGTTTTTCGAGTTTTTCTAATAGTTTTTCTAATATTCACTTCTAACTTGCCAAAGCAAAGTAAAACTTTCTTGGGCGTTGACGGGGGGCGAAACTGCGGTTTCGCTTCTCCTATTTTTTCTTTTTTTTTTGGTACGGCTGCCCTTCTCTAAACGTTTTGTTGGCAGCCGCTACCCCCAGGTTACGACACTTTGACACGCAAACTGAAATTCAATGTTTGGTGCTGGTGTTTGGGTCTGGAGGTTAATTGGACACCTTTTGGAATTTTCCTGATTTTTTTAACTTAATAAAGCATGCGGTGAAATGAAGCATCTGGTGACGTAGTAGAATCGATGAGGTAAGTCATTCTATAAGTAATGCACACTGCCGATATGGGATGGGAAAGAGAAGAATCCGATGTATGCATGTGCTGCTGTTGTTGTTGTATTTTATTTTAGAAGTAAATAATTTCATTTAATTTGGGGGAGAAGTGTTCTTTGATGTAAAATAATTAACGGGAAGCTAGATTGCGTTGTTGAATAATCGAAATAAGCTGGAACCATCCGTAGTCGCGGAAGGGAAGTTCCAATATTTTCTCGGAATTCTCTAGAATTTCCAGGAAATAATTCGACTGGTTGTACCAAAGGCTTACATAAGAATGTTATACGAAATTTTCGAGTAATTCTCGGAATTTTCCAAAATTTTCTAGGAAATTTTTCATCTCGGGGGGTATATAAGGAAGTGTTCTTCGCGCGCGCGTCCTCGGCTCCTCGCTGTTTTTTCGTTTACTCGATTTATCGTTTACTCGTTTTTGCGGCCGGGAGTCGACCCTTTTAATTTTCCATCACGTTACCGGTGGATTCGTTTTAACGGATTCGAATTGATAATCATGTCTTGCGTTGGTGATAAGACTGTTTCGACCGGTGATGCCAAGAACGTCCATCTTTCTGGCATGTCAATCTCGCTGGAGGCGAGCAGATCGGTTGCTACGGATGTGCCCAACACTTCTGTAGCTATCGATATGAAGGAACCAATGGTTCTTGTGAGCGAACGTGTCGCTCCTGATGGCGGATACGGGTGGTTGGTATCCGCCATGACCTTTGTGGTCACTTTTCTGCTGACTGGCTTTTTGAAATCCTTCTCCGTTTGGAGGGCTTTTGTCGTGGCGGAGTTTCCGGACACCACTACGACTGACGCCGCTTGGATTTCTGGATGCATTGGGACACTCTCCCTCATGACTTCTCCCCTCACCAGCGGACTGTTGGCTCGTTACGGTAATGGTCCAGTCGTGTCCGCTGGCTGTATCATTTGCGCACTAGGCTTCTCGATCAGCTGTTTTGCTACTTCGGCAGTATATCTAATCGGAAGCCTTGGGGTGTGCGTTGGAGTGGGTTCTTCTTTTATGATCACTGCATCAGTGGGCTGTACTGGAAAGTTTTTACTACCAGAAAACCCATGGCTATGACGATCGCACTCTCAGGTGGATGTTTAGGTGCAATCATTATGCCCTACATACTGAG